>NW_026521803.1:29572500-31972500 GCF_021234435.1 Artibeus jamaicensis | reverse complement strand
ATTAAAGACAGATTTCATTTGCCACATTTCTTTTTATCAAAAGACACTTTGAGAGAGCAAAAATGGAAAAGGGGCATCATATTAAATGGGCTCTCCACTGCACTTCAGGGTACAGAACAGATTTTTTTTTCACCTTTTAGTGGCGACTGGTTTATTGACTGCTAACGCTTTAGAAATGAGATTAAATCAGGTCCACAGTCTTTATTATGAGGAAGATATATGCTCCTTGTGCATTCCAGTAGTTTGGCAATTTTAACCTCAGCAGACATAACATTGATGTATGCTGTATTGCCAAACAGCGCGGTAAGTGTCTAAAACACCGTGAACAGCCTTATTGCCTCGAAATGATACAATCTAATATTAGATTGTAACTCAGTGACTGAACCTGCCAGCCTATCCTTGTACAGAATACAAAAGCCAAAGCCACTTTATTTTAATATCTCACAGGGAAGAAATTGTTCTTCATTTCATCGCTGAAACAGAGAACACGTTAAAAATAAATCTAGATTGCAAGAAAACTGAAACCACAACATATCAGGACATTTCCTTCGACAGGCACGTGTGCATCAGCCATTTGGAATAGGGCATCAAGACACCAGTTCAATTCATTCAGCTTGGCAGAGTTCCCGTAGCACTGTGGGTGGCTGATGGATGGGATCCAAGAGGCCAGGAATGCTCAAATAAGAGAAAATCAGATTGGACCCTTCCCACTGCGTTTGGAGCACTCTGGGAAGAAAACAGCTTTTACCCCAGTCCTCAGCATGGTTCTCCTTGTTCCTTTTAATCAATCATAATTCACCTAGATGCTCAGTCCTCTGCACACTTTATGCTCATCAATCAAATTTCACACACCCATCACTCAAAGGTCCCAGGTGGCAGCTGATAGTCCTAGTTTCCATGATCAGGATGCTACCTCATGTGTTTCCTGAGTAAAGCAGATGTTCTGCATTCACCCTTCAGTCTGTCATTACTATAGCAGGTGGGGTACCCTGGTAGGTTGACCAACCATCCTAGTTTTAACGGGAATGAGGGGTTCGCAGGCACGGGATTTTCCATTGGTAAATCCAGGTCAGCCCAGGTTAAATTTGGATGGTTAGCCATTACACCTCTAGGTAAGGACCCTGACCACCAGAGCACCTTCACTCAAGTTCAAGTCTGGTTTAACTGAATATAAAAGACAGCTCTTAGTGGGCAAAAGAAGCCACAAGAGAGAGTCATGGAGCTGAAAGTATGCACTGACTACCTATCTCTGAAATCTCGTGTTTCATACCATCACCTGACAAAAAGTCACCTCCTTCAGATTTCAGCTTCACCGCACCTTCACTAGAAGAGTGAGGGCACAAGGAAGTGGCTGGTCCTGCCTGGTCATCCTAGGATGTTACTGCCAATAATGAGTCCTCGTTCTCATCAGGCTTCCAGGACATAGACTAGATGGGATGTGGGAAAGGAAACCCACATCAAATGACTACATAACAGCCTGTAGGTTACAGTTTTATTTTTTCTGAGAACTAAAGATTGAGCTTGAAAGTGGCCCTTCAAGCCTGTTTAGCCATTTGAAGACCTAAATTTATTTCAGCTGAGATTCATTTGCCTGGTTTTGTGTCTCATATCAATTTTTTAAATCAAATGTTAACTTTTAACTAAATCTTTATAGATGAGTAAAACTTTGATTCCTCTTTCTACAGGTCTAACACTGAAAAAGCCACAAGAAATAATCACGAACTGCCCTCTAACCAGAATAAATGGGGAAAAACAACAATACCCATGGATTCCAGAACATTCAGTACTACTTTTTGCCCCCCATGGTCTATGCCATTGCAATATCTAGATTAAAATAAAAAATAAACTGTTCACCTAATTACTCAGTTATTGAGTCAACACATTATCAAGCATTAAGATATTTGGAAGCACTAATCAAATATGTATTTTTCATTTAGAAATCTACATGTTGTAGGTTGAACCATTAAAATTACAATTAAATTCACTGCTGTAAATGCAAAAAAAATCTGCAAAATTTTATTCTTAGTGAGGCCGTAAAATAGAATGAATTAGAAAATTATTTTTTTAGTAATAAAAAGTTCATACACATAATGGATAAGTTTGAGCCAAACTTTGTTTTGAAAAAAAACTCAGAAAACTATATTGACTGTTAAGATCCTTCTGTTTTCCAAAATGATGTCCAAAAAGAAAGTCAAGACAATGAAGGAATAAACATAAGTACATGTTTTTACATTTTTCTGTTTTCTTAAAAATATACGTTGTTTCTGCAGAGATTATTTTCTTATCTCAACCAACAGAAGAAGAAGAGATGGAGAAAGAAGAGGAGGAGGAGGAGGGAGAATCCACTTACCCGCTACTGCAACTTTTGCTGTCCGACTAATAATTGACCCAGAATCTCCTAAGGATGCCTCGCATTGGTAAAGTCCCTCGTCTGGCTTATGGTGCCTGGAGTGAAGGATGTTCTGTATCAGCAGAGACCCATTTGGAAGCTGCTGCTTCCTTTCGTCCATTCCCAAGGCCAGGTGGATACCATCTTTCTTCCACTTGATAACTGGGATGCCCCGGTCTGACTCTGCAGAGCAGTTCAGGAGGACATTTCCTCCCCTCATGGTGATGGCATCAGAAGGCTCCGACAGGAAGTGCAGCGACGTGAAAGCCTTAATTTGGAAACCTGGAACAAGACAGCCCAGGGTAACATTTATGTTCATTTAGTCAAACGGATCTCAAGCTTAAATCCCCTGTCTTTTTTTTACAAAACGTTTTTTAAAAAAACTAGGTGCTTTGCAAAATACCCATGAGCTAATTAAACTTAAAATCAAGGATTTTGTGTTAAAGAAGCAAAAAGGTGGCCAATTAAAGTAACCATAATTAATGAAACAATTGGACCAAAGAGTAATAATATGAAAAAGTGAGAATTTATATAAATCTAGGCGTGGCCATCATCATGTATCAGTCAATACTTGAAAATTTGGGCAGAATAAACTAAAATTTTCCAAATAGAACTAGGTATTTCATTTTTTTAAACTAGATATTTTAAAGTAGCAATGAGTAATAGTGAAGTGCTCAGTTTGGAGGTAATGTTTCTATCCCACCATTCTGCTTATAGTTCCATTAATTTTTAAAATAAATCTACTCAGGTTGTTTTATTCAAAACAACAAGAGAACCAACTCTAAATGAGTGGGGGAAGTTATTTAGAGCAAAGCTCAGGTGGGTTTTAAAACAGGTAAGTAATTTCACTTGCAGAAGCAAGTCAATAAAGCTACCACCAAAATCACAAGTCCCTGGCGTGTCTTAATTTCCACCCAAATGTTGCTCATGAGCCAGAAAATCTAAGTGAATATTATTGCTGGATTTCCCCCCATAAACATGTGAACATAAGACATTAACAGGAGGAATGGAAAGGCATTTAAGAACACTGAGGGGTCAGAACAAATATAGTTAAAGAGTATTCTTTACGGGGCCAGCACTACGGCATTTGGCAGGATACTTGGTTGGTGAGTCAAAGACTTTGATGAGATTTCAGGAGCTTATTGGGCTTGTCCTTTGCTTAGACAGGTATATACCTAAATCATTCCAATTACATTACTTCCAGTTTCATGTTTACCCATCTCTGGGGATAGAATATTCTACAATGTCCCTCAGTATCTTGTTTTCAATATTTAATCATTTTTAGACTCTAAATGAATTTTCATGATTCCATTTAATCCTATTTTCTCCTGAATCACCTTGTATGAAGATGCAGAGGAAGACAGACATTTCTTTGTAAGGGCCCTTTACATTAAATAATATTTTAGCCTTCACTTTTTTCTTTTAAGATAACAACTCAATTTTTTAGTGTTCTTGATTTTTCTACAATGGGAACACCTTTTTTGTTGTACCTTCTATAAACTTGCCATTTTTCCATCACTTCAAAGGCAGGCATCTCAACTGCTTATCATCAATACTCTCAGGTAGGATTGACCCATACTAGCTCCAGTGGACAAAAGTAGACCTAGCTCTGCATATTCCACTTTCCATGAAGATAAATCGGAACAGCTTCTCCCTGTTGCTCCCTGGCCTGACCTGGCATGCTCTTGCACCCCAAACTTTCCTAAACTATACATCCAGAGGCTGTTATTTCACTCCTGTTCACCTTTCACAGTGAACTACACCACCCATCATCATACCCTCATTTCATTCAACTAGACCACTCACCCAAAGAAAGCAGATGGCACTTAGACCAAATAAACATGAATTATAAAATAACAGTGAGCATTAGTTACCAATAAGTGATATTGGTAAACATTCCAAAAGATATAGCCTGGTCCCCTCACTGTCCAATAGGCTCCTTCTCCCCACAGATCCTCTTAGTGTAGCTAATTTAATTATTACTGTCTACTCTTCTCCAGGAAGGGAGAAAACTGGGAGTCTGAATAAACATGTATTTATTACTTCAAGTTCTATGGTTCAAAGACATCTTTTAAGTTC
This sequence comes from Artibeus jamaicensis, assembly GCF_021234435.1. Taxonomy (NCBI): domain Eukaryota; kingdom Metazoa; phylum Chordata; class Mammalia; order Chiroptera; family Phyllostomidae; genus Artibeus; species Artibeus jamaicensis. The sequence goes on along the minus strand of NW_026521803.1, from coordinate 31,968,032 downwards.
TCAAGAAGATCAGTTCCTTTATCTATAAAATGAGGGCACTGGACTCTACATTCAACATCCAGTTTAGAAACTTTTCAGAACTAAGTTGGGTTGAAGGCATCCCACAAGAATCCAGCTCTAAGTTGACTGCAATGCCAACTAAGTTTGCTATCTGTTCATTGCCCGTGCCTACAGATATCTCCTGTACAATAAAAGAAACAAGCTAGTAACACACCAACGGAGGGAAAACAAAGGATTTCTACTGTCCTTGAATGTCAAGGTGTTTCCCTAGAGTAATACCTGCAATTTCCGTACAGACAACCTTAATGAGGTAGAAATAAATTTAGGATTCAAGTTCAGCCAACTACATTAAAAAGCATTTATTACTCTTTTGTTCTTCCTGAGGACTATATTTTAGACAACCTCATGTTGAACTTATTTATATCACAGAACACATAATACATTTAACACAGCTATTTATGACAACATGTTAATGAGCATCTGTGCCCATTATCACAAATAAAAAATCCATTTAATCTGAAACAAGGAGGTTATGACAGTTTTCAGTGCTGGGAGTACATAATGTATACAAGATAAATAAAGGTGAACATTTCTTCAATATAATTACCCTTGCAGTTCACTGGTAGGATGAGCTGTGTACTCCTTCTAACAATCACATTTTTCAAAAGATGGCTCTGGAATGAAGGTACCTCACTGCTTTGAGTAACATGCATTAGTTACTTAGTTCTTAGAAAAGACAGACTCGAGAAAATAGAATTGTTGGGAAATAACAGAAATGGCTCGGATGGTCCCCTTTTCGAAGAGTCTGACCATGTTAGGCACCAGCTGCCTCCACTCGCTGGTGAAGTATTTCACACAGGCTGAGGAAGTGTCCCACTAACATATTACACCTACTTCCATTCAGGTTACCGGTCCCTCATCTCTTGGAATCTTCCTTGGAGGAATGTTGCCTACCAGTATATATCTAAATATAAAATAATTTTATCAAATTTTTAATCCAAGAATCCATCTGAAGCCAACTATATCAATTTAATGTGTGAACAGAGAGAGATGATACAACAGAAGATGACAAAAGAGTAGAAATAATTTTTGAAGTTTGTAAATTAAAAAGTTATGGCTGGAATTTGGGCAGCCAAGTCTGATGAGGGTCCAGATCTCTTGGGAAATACTCGAACAGCAGTAGAAGAATGCTTTTGAAGTGTTTCAGTGGCCTTCTTTCTTTTTCATGATTTTACAAAGGATTTTACATTAGAACAACAATGGTGGAAATTTTATCCAGAAAAAAGCCTATTGGAGAAGTTTTTTTTTCACTTTGTTTGGACCTTATTTTTAAGAAGCCAGTGGTCATTCTGTTAAACCCTCAAATTATAACATTTCTCAGCCTTGTTTCATAAAAGAATCAATCCTTCTTGCCTAATGTAAAATGACATAAGGTGAATATACTCCAGAGAAAGATACTTGAGAGTATCAAGATCCTATCCACTAAAACCCATAACTATGGGGAGCACAGGGTGGGGGGGCTGGGATGGGAGAAATAGACAAAAAACTGTACTTGAAAAATAACTAAATAAAATTTTTTAAAAATTAAAAAAAAAAGAAACCCATAACTAGGTCCGTCACCAGAACTCGAGGTTACAAAGAGTGAGTCTCCAGCAATTCTCTCCTTCTACTTGTTGGCTTTCAAGATTTCTAAATCTTCAGGACTTGGGCATAGAGCCGTGTATCCACTTGACTAATTGGTATCTTTTCTTACGCTGTGTCAGTCTGAAGAAAAAGTAATAAATATCATATATAATTGGACATTTTTCCTTCCTTCTTCTTTTCTTCTGAAAGACAGCAATTTTATAAACCAGTACTAACATAGTAAAACCTTCAATATCTCCCAAATGAGGATACAGAGAAGGGCCAACTGTAAGAGGGTAAACCAAAGAAGAAATATTGATGTCTATTTCTTTAGTTTTGTCAGCCAAATAAACATCGGAAGTAACATTGCTGGGGACATATCCAAGTTGCTATTAATTATCTAGAGACAGGAAAGATTCTTCGTGTACCTTAGAAATGCACCAAAATGATCAAACAGCTAGTACAAATATTTGTGTTAGCTCAATCCCTTTGTGCTTGCTCTCCCTACCATGTTCCTGTTAATTTCAAAGACCATTCATTCAGTCACAGAGGCAGACTAACTTAGAATGGGTTTTGAAAGTATGACATTTTATCTAGAATATCAAACATTGTTAAGGGTGAAAAAAATAATGCCCCATGGAGTCAGAAATTCCTTTCCAAGTCAAGAACGTGAAAGCTTTTGGTTAAAGCAATAAAAGCTAAAAAGTGAAATTCATGAAAAGTAGCACAGGAGTAGAGAGAGGCTCCTGAAAAGATTTGAAGAGTAAAAAATGTCATACAAATCCCCATAGAACTTGCCAGGCATAATTTTATCCCTTTTGAAATACAGGAACTTTCACTTTGGGATGCTTGAAGATCTCGATGATTCCAAATCTTGTGGTCAACACAGAAAATTTTACCATTATCTCTTCTGAGAAACAGATGCTTCTGCATCTGCTTATCTTACATTAAGATAAAGAAAGAGATCTCCACTGAAGGAAATGAAAATGATTCTATGGACGATGAAATATCATTAATTTTCAATTCATCAAACATCAGTTGCACATGCCGTTGTAAATATGGACTTCTGTCCTAGCAAAAGCTTATAAAGCTCGTAAGGCTTTGTTATGACGTGGGGATTTTATCAAATGAAATGCAACATAAATTAATAGAACCCCTAACTCTATATGAATCTTACTGGGTTTAGAATATCAGTATATAAATTGTGAATGAGCCATTCTCAAATTATGGTCTCTCAACTGGCAACGCACCACACCTGGGAACTTGTTAGAAATTTACAACCTGAGGCATCTCCCCAGGCCCCCCTGCAGCATCTCTGGGGGCACAGTCCCATGACAGGTGCTTTAATTAGACTTCCAGGAGATTCTGGCATCCACTTAAGGTGAGAAGGTCTTCTCCAAAATATCAGGTGGCCTAAACCAGGTCATGGGGATCCTTGTGTTCTTTGGATCATCTTGATATAATTTTCCATATTTGGGGAAGATGTGCAATTTGGTTCAACTATTTTTCTAAGTAGGGAGGTGAATTATGGAGATGACCCAGGAAGGCAACTAATGGAACACCATTTCTTCTTCTTATTTTTACCTAACAAAATCTTATTATTATTTGTTGCATATTTCTCTGAGAGGCTGAAGTGGGGGAAAGGCCAAGAAAGCATGCTGTTGTTGACAATACTCATCTCTCCTCTGTTGTGACCAGCACTCAAATACTCATTCAGATACTCATCCTGCTGACCTGCCCTTGGGTTCATGTTAGTATCTAGATGGGCAAAACCACAACAGCACTTTCTTTCTTTCTCTGCTGCAGCCTGGGGTGTGCCTTATGTGGTTCACCTTATGCAAGACTTGAACTTCAGCCAGTCCAGAGTGAGAAAGAAGCTCACCAAAGCACCAGAACCAATGACCACTGGGACTTCTGTGAAGTATCAGTGCTTTTTGGCCTTTTTTTTCCTACTTGGATACATGACACAGTAAAAACAGTTGTCAGAAGATGTGGTCATATCTTTAAAAGATTGTGCATATTCCAACCCTTGCTAGAGGCTAACATATTTTAAAACTGTTTGACTTTAAGACAAGTTTCAATGGAAATTAGAAATGAATTAGGTTTGGAGGAATGTATTCATGAATTTAAATAATGCAGGGAAGATTCACCAGAAAGATACACAGTTGCATTTTACTATGAGGATTTATTAAGTGTCATTAAAATGTAGGGAAGATTTGGATAAAAACTTAAATAAAAATTTTAAAGGATAGTTCAAGTTTTTCTCCCATTAGAGTTGCCAGATTTAGTAAATAAAAATTAAGGACAGCAGTATATGTTGGTTTCAGAAAAAGAAGTAATGTATTAATATTACCATGTCATATATAGTTCCATTAAATATATGCTCTATGGGGCATACTTAGACTAAAATATTACTTGTTGTTTACCAGAAATTCAATTTTACTGACCATTCCGTATTTTATCTGGCAACCATCTGCCCCATGAATTGACCTCCCTCAGATCTCTGCAAAGCTAAGCATGTAGTCTATGAAGTTACACGACTCCTCTCAGCCCCAACAGAGTGCTAGAGAGAACAGAGAACTCTGGGAAGGTCCCCACAATTGAATCAGGAACAGTGGTTTTGGTGTCAGGACATTTGCTGACCTAGTCCAGCACCACCAAATGTCCACGCAGAAAGGTTTCCAAACCTTCTTTGTTCATGACAAAGTGGTTCTTCTTTTTCTTGCCCCTTTGCAAGATAGGGAGCAGAATTCAGAAATATAAATGCCAACTATGGGATTCAAAGAGCAACTGCCCCAGCAGAAATCTTAGTGAGGCTACAGAGAGGTTCCACACCAGACATTCTGGACACGGGGCATCTTTCACAAAGCCTGGGAGGTCTGATGTATTTTTTAGGGAAAGAAACACGTGCCTTGGGCAACTGTCTGGGTATTCCTCAAGCAAAATCCAATGGTAAAGAAAATAAGCAGGCCTAGGTGAGAGTGGGGAAATAGCTTCTATATCCATTTGCTGCTTTAAGAGCTAAATCTCTACAGGTTGATTTTGTTGTGTGATGCCGGGCAAATTGTAAAGACATTTTTTTCAGCTCAACAGATAACACAGTCTGACATCTGGGTTATCACTTTCTAGGTGTCAGGCACAGTTAACATGGAAAAGTAAAACCTTAATGTGCTTCTTAATCTGCCTTGGGTTTGAACATCTCCTCCCCTTTCACATTTTGGTGAAATGTGAATGGGTTTTCTCCTCTCCCGTGTTTTTCATCATCCTTTCTCAAAGTAGGGGAATGCATACCCTTTTACCAGTGCACAGCTGTGTGCTGGGACACTGAGAAAGGTGATGCAGAGTATGTAGAGAAAGCATCATTCGAAGAGTACGCAGTGCATGGAAATGTCTCCATCAGGATGGCAGTGAAGAGTGGACAAGCACTGGAGACACCACTAATTGTGAAAGGACCAACAGACTTTCAGAACCATATCATGAATTGTTATTCTTATTTACTATCACAAATAAGAAATATAGATATAAAACTAAATATAATAATTGCTTATAATCCTGTTCACCTGGTGATAGCCACTGCTAAAGTTTGTATGTACGTCCTTTCGAAGATTATTCATTTTTTGATTTGTAGTGATTTGTTTCATTACCCACATGGTTGTAATAATATGTGACAGAGAGAGAGAGAGTAATGAGAATGAATTCCTTCTCTGGCCTCTCTTCCTCTTATTATAAAGACCAATCCCATCATGGGTTCTGACCTCCTGACTCCATCTAAACCCATTACTTCTCAAAGGCTCCACCTCCAAGTATACTTGTGAGTTAGGGCTTCCCCATATCTAGGGGAACTCTGTAGAGAGACTGAAGAAGAGAACATACTAAGGCCCTGAGTTGGGGATAAGATAGCCTTTTTCAGGACCTGCATGGAGGCCCACATGGCTGGGTCAGACAGAGGGAGAGTGGGAGTTCAAGGAGATAAAGGTCCACAGGTTAGAGGGAGGTGTGTGGGACCTTGTACATAAGCAAAACGACTTAGCTTGAACCCTGAGGAAGACAGAAACCTAGTGGGGAGTCTTGATTAGAGTGAAAAGGTCCTACTTATTTTTAAAAGAGTAGTTATCCAAAGCATAGATTTTGCCCCCCAGAGGACATGTGGCAATGTCTGGAAGACAATTTTCCTTGTCACAATTGGGAAGAACAGTACTGGCATCTCCTGGCAAGAGGCAGAGATGCTGCTATATGTCCTACAAGAGAGAATTATCCAGTTCAACCCACCAGTGGTGCTGAGGCTGCGAGAGCCTGTTTTAGAAGAACCGCTCTGGTTGGTGTGTGGAGAACAGGGGTCACTGGAAGAAGGAGGGAAATGAGTTAGGAGGCCAGTTCTGCAGTCCAAGTGAGAGACGACACAACTTGGACTAAAACAGTGCATAAAAGTGGTGAGAGATGGTCAGATTTAGGATTCACTTTAAAGGCGGGGCCAATGAGATTTCTGAAAGATTAGATATGTGTTGTTCAAAAACAAACAAACAAACAAACAAACAAAAAACCCAGGTGATTTTCAAGTAGAACAACAGAGTCATTTACATACAGATAAGGGCACACTGTTGCCACAGGAAGCTCTCAGAATGAGGGGTCAGGAAACCTGAGTTCTTTGTCTAATTCTGTAACTCAATGGCCCTCTGAGTGTGACCCACACACTGGGAATCACATACCCATCAATAAAACAAGGAGGTAGACTAGATAACGTCTAGGAGTCTTTAGCTGTAATATCAAAAAAGTCTCTGAGTTCACATCTATTAACTTTTCCACTTATAAAATAAATAACCTTCTAATATAGGGAAAAATTCACTATATGCAGAGATTTGCTATAATCATCTGTGATCAGTTTATCACAGACTTACAGGAGACCACAATGCAGTCTCCTGACTGCGACAGGAGAGTCGTAGTCACTGAAGGTGCTGAGAGACCGACAGCCCACCTCATTATCCACAAAATAGAGAGACAGTCTCATCTTTTTCCTTGAAGATAAAAGACTGTGGAGGTCACTCTATCAAAAAAAAGCATGAGATGCTTTATTATGATTCATGAAAAATGAAGTATTCGATTTGCAGAAACTGCTATTCCAAATATGAAGGATTAATTCCATCAAGGTCTGACAGATTCAGGGAAAGCCTTAAAAATTCAGCGAACTTCACAGTTGATATTGTGATATAAAGTGAGATGAAGGGACCCATATTGAGAAAACATTTGTGTTACATGAGTCCAATTTTCTGAAAATGGAGGGCAAACAGTGATTTTTATTAAAGCGCTGTCATTCATTTCGCCATGATATTTACAGAGTTTTGTCCCAGGAGGAAGGTGATATATTTCTGCTTAGTCCATGTATGACATCAAGAATGAAAACCCACAGTGATAAGAGAAATATCAGCTTTGGAATTGAGAGCCAATGAGCTTCCAACTGCTCAGGAAGTCAGCGTCTATTAAGGGACCTTCCAAACAACTTGTTCCATGACAATTTAGGTTCAACAGATGTGACTTGAAGCACAAGGACGAAGTCTCTCCAGAGGACCAGAAGCAGAGAGGGACTTCCAAAGGCTCCATACATAGCATGTGCATGATCTTTGAGAACTTCGAGATAAAGGAACCACTGATGCGTCTCTTGGCTAGAGCAGACCAGAAGATGAGGAGAGACATGTGTTTCTCATTAAAAAAAAGTGCTGCCTGCATGAGTTGCTTATGACAATTTCTAGAAATATTCTAATTAGACCCTTCCCTAGAATCCAGTGGTTATTACCTTGGACACACTGGAGTAGCAGGAGGGACCCAAAGTTGAAGACACCCTGTGCTCACACAGTGGTTCAGAATTAAACACGGGCAAGCCAAGGAGTGATTGACCCTACCATGTCCATAGTTTAACAAGTGCATCTTCAAGTGAATAACATCCTGTTGACACCTGAACGTCTGCTTGGAACCTTGAAAGTTCTTTAGATTGAATCTTTAGTAAAGGATCAGTAAATCCTTTGTTATCGAGTCCTACTACAGACATCAAAGAAAGCACAGGGTAAAAATTTCTCTCGAGCCGTGTGCAAGTGACTCCCAGTTCTCTGGATTTCCAATATGGTGTGACTTCCAATAATATCTTAGAACTAGTTATCACTCTTAACCAGGTTAAACAATAAACATTGATTTTCATTGGGTTCTCATTCTGCAAAATGGGAAAGTTAGACACGAGCCTGTGCAGAGATGGAAAGCCTCACTGAGCAGCAGCGACAGTTCCAGCCTTGGAAGTGATGGCTCTTTCTGCTGCCTCTCCTGTGACTCTATTCTTCCTCTCACAGATCATGTTTATGAGAATTGCTTCCTCCTACACTGCAGGCTCCAAGGGAGCAGAAATACATCAGATTCATCTCTTCATATTGCACAGCCCTTAGTTGTCCTTACCCGTCTCCAAAGTATTCAATACATATCTATTGGGTGAGTAAACTTATATAGATAAAAACACAAATTTAGGAAAATTACCTAAATTGCTGAAAGAATATCATAACATAGGTGGAGAAATAGAAACTTAATTCCTCTAGTTTGGCTGTGAATGACAGATATTGCTCGGTATTACTGTCATTAAAAATAAACATTTTCAGATATGACATTGAAAACATCTCTTTGCATATTCTGAAGCAGGGTTGACAAACGTTTTCTGCTGAGAACCAGATAGTAAATAGTTTTCAGACTTGTGGGGCCAAGATGCAAATTTTGAGGATATTATATAGATGTATATGTATATGATGATTTAAAAGTCAACTATTTCAAAATGTATAAACCACTATTAAAATAAATAAACAAGCAGATAGCCAAAACAGACCCTATCCTCAGAAGACGATACTGCTGATTGGCAGTGGTGAGATGGTGGTCCAGGCCGACTGAAGCTGCCCCCTTGAGCTAGACTCACTAGTGTTAACATAGCATTCCTCCTGGAAACGAATTTACCATGTATAAGAGCTTCATTCAGCAAGAACATTTGGTCTACTGGCTGTGCATATAGGAGAACTTCTTCGTTATAATTACTAGTGTATTCACACGCATTATTAAGTATCTATTCAATGTCTATGTGGACCCCAGCTACTGTGTTCCTTCCAAAGGCTCTCTAGCTCAGGACCACAGACCATTATTGCATTCTCTCCCTTCCTGTCCCTCTCCTCACTGCCCCTGGACACTCCTCATCCTGTCTAATGCCCCAGTTACCTACTGTACCTATTTCGGGAGCTTAGCAGACAGAGTGGTGGGGAATTCTGTGGAAAATGTAGTCTTCTTGTTGCTGATGATAAATAAAACACATGCTATTATCATAGCATTATTTACTAGAAAGCCCCAAGAAAGGGAAAAAATCTTATTAGCTTTTTTCATCTTAATGAAAAATGTTCAAGGTGAAGGGAAAAGCCGTTTCTTTTGTTTTCTTATTGCCATTAAGCCGGCATAGACCTTCCCACTGCTGTAGCACAGAGGAATTTTTCATTGGCTTTAAAAAGGCTCACAGCTCTGGCCTGGTAGGTCAGTTGGTTAGAGCATCGTCCTAACATGCCAACATTGCTGATTTAATCCCTGGTCAGGGCATGTACAAGAAGCAACCAATGAATGTATAAGTCTCTTTCTCTGTCTCTGTCGTTGTCTCTCTCATTTAAAAAAGTCAATATATAAAAATAAAGGTCTGATTTCTTTCCACATATCACGACCATGCCTGGAAACCACAGCAAAGTTTTTTAAAAGTTCATTTAAATAAAAAGGCTACGTAATTTTAGTTATATATGATGAATAACTCCTGTAGACCCACTGTGTAGCATATTGCTTGTATTTAACAATATTGTAGTGTATACTTAAAAACTTGCTTAGAGGGTAGATCTTATCTTGTGTTTTTTTTAATTACAAAAACTTCAATAAATAAAGAGGGTGGATGGAAGCTTTTGGAGATAATGGATATGTTTCTAGCAAATTTGATTGTGGTGGTGTTTTCATGGGTTTATACTTCTTCAAACTCACCAAGTTGCATGTATTATATATGTACAGCTCAATTATAGATCAATAAAAGTGATTTTTAAAATGGTAACTTGCAATCCTGAAGAGCTAGGGACTTACAGTATCATCGATTTTGCCTTGTGGATTCCTGAGGTTGTCTGACCACTTTTTACCATCCTTGGGTACATCTTTATCTAAGAGCGTTTCATGTATTTATCTTATTTGACCTTCAGCAAATTCCTTTCACCCTGTCTTTAATTAAAAATAAAACCAGTAAGAATCATAGCAAAGAAATGATCTTCCGTGTTACCACTTAAGAATAGTAAAAGCCTACAATGTATCTAAATAATAAAGAGAGGGTTCCCTTGAATGACAGAAACTGTAATTCCATTGAGAGGTGCAAGTCTTATCACAAATTCTCAGAAGTCAGCTCACACACAATTCTCAGATGGAAAACAAAACCAAGAGAAGTAAATGGGCTGAATTTACTGAGTGAGGTACAGTCTTTACCTCAAATGTGGGTTCCCTTGTAATTCATCAGCTGAGGACACTTTCCCACCAATAACACATGGCCCCAGACACAGACTCCTGCCTCCTCTCTTATTCTGCCCGACCTATGGCGTCCTGACCTAATGCATTTAACTCTTTCAACCTCACATCACGTCAAGGCCAGAAAAGCCAGGGGCTTAATAGATGTCACGGAACATAAAGGGGAGATTACTTTTTTTTAAAACAATACAGTTCTTTGATTTGTATCATATATACCAGACCGGTAATTTAAAAAATTATAATTAAATTTTAAATTACATCAACCAAACCTTTTACTATATAATGAAATAAAATCTCTCTTGCCTTTATAATTCTTTTTCTTTCTAGTAAACAACAACATAAAAGCTATGTCCTTGCTACTACACAGTCAGGGGAATGCATGATACAGATGAGAAAAGAAGGGATCGTGGTGAAATTCGCTTACAGTCAGATCTCTTGTCTTGTGCCCAGGCTGGCCTGGGGTTCAGGTTGAGGGTTGTTTATCGCATTAAATCATGGGTCAGTGTTGCATTAAGATTTGCTGAAGGCTTGCATTGTAGCTTACAGACACCGTGTAATCACTTTTTCTTACTTATTTCTTCTTACATTTCAAGTAATTTACTTAGAGTTTACATGGCCATCTCAGGTCACTCAGTTGGTTAGGTGGGGAGTGTTAACTTTATTTTGCAGGTAGGAAAAAAAATGCTCAGAGAGGTAACTGTTTGACCAAAATCACATAGCTCAGAAAAGGATCTAGTAATGAAATCTGAATGTGTCTTATTTCTAGTCTAGGTCTCATTCTCTAGCAACTTTCTGCTTCTTATCTATGTCCTTCCCTTTTCTCAAACTGTATAAAGAGTACAGTACACAGCCAAGTGGGGCAAAACCAGCTCAGAGGTGGAACAGATAAAAATGCATAATATTAAAATAAATAATTGATACGGACTCTCCTCTAGCTAACGTCATTCCAGAAAAATACATCAGGTAGGGTTTACGCACTGAAATCTCTTGGTCATGTGGATATGTAATCTGGGGAGAGAGACAAAGTCAACAATTGTGATAGCCTGAATTACTTGGTATAAAATAGCTTATCGGACTACAGATTCTGTCACCCTGTCAGCCCAGAAGGATGACATGAGGGTCACCACAGTGAGCGCTGGCAGGACAGGGGTCTGGGATTCCCTGGGTGGGGCCCTCGGGGTGTACTGTGCACTCCTAGCAGTGGGAGACCCCGAGGCCTATACATGGAAGGGGGCAGTGGGTGGGATGGTGCAGCGGGAATACCATGTAGCAAAACTAACCGACTCAATTTTCTCCCTGGGGTTGTTCACAAATCTTTCTCTCTCTATCACACACACACACACACACACACACACACACCCCTGAATTTATCCCACATAACTGATTCTATGAGAACCAAGGTATTTTTGGTCATAAGAATTTATAAACACTGGACCTCCCAAATTTAGACCAGAAAGGCTGTACTCATCTACTGCATATATTAATACCTGATTTACTAATTTCAAAGTCAACTCTGCCTAAAACTGTGTTTAAAGCCCCTGCCCTGTTTGGGTTTAACACTGATAAGCACATACTAGATAATAGTAAAAGCAAGTGTTGAGTGGCATTCATCTCAGGGAAGGAGATTATCTCGCCATCTTCAACACATTCAATGAACCAAGGGGAGTAAAAGAAAAACAGCAAACATTTTGGGCTTCCTTTAATAATAATTGCTTTCCACTAGGTCCAAACTTTAGTTCTGTAGCTGTAATCCCTTACGTAAGGGTAAGCGGGATCCTAAGAATCTCATAACTGAACTTGGCAGATGGAAGGCATTCTTGGGTGCATCCCTGGGCCTCTCCAGCTATAAAGCCAGGAACACAGAGGGTGAAGGATTTAAACGTAGCTTTTAGATGGGATCGCTGTTGAACATCAGCCTGTGGAAAATAAAGTGAAATTTAACAAAAAGTAGGCACGACATGCTGACAGGCTAATCATGACATTGCATTTTGTTCTTGGCTAGTTTCAAGCTAACTCATTAGGGTGATTATTAGGATAATCATTTAATTTTTTGTACAAATTATACTTCTGAGACTTAAGGAGACTCAATTTAAAAATATGCCAGGGCACTCATTTAGAACTGTCAGGCACACCGGGATGTATGGTCTCTAACCTATCAGTATTTTAAAGATGATACAGATGTTCATACTTGCACGTTTTTTTTAAAGAAATTGATTTATTTTTATCTGATATTGAGAAGTTTTGCCAGGTACTAGAAGTATTCAGAACTACTTGTATCAAGATATAGTGTACACATTTCTCTTTCTGAAATCTATCATATACTCTCAGGCTTCTGGATTTTTTTTTTTTTGTCAAACTTGGATTTAAAGAGAATTACTGCCTCAATTTTATCTATATGTTGCTTACTCATCAAAACAAAATTCTTTGCATGGATATGAAAGGCCAGTGTTTGTTGATATACATCCTGATAGTAAGTGTAAAGCCTCCTCATACTGGAATGTAGCTGGAAGTAAGTTAAAACCAAGTGATTAAAAATGTGATGGGTCTGAGTGGAGGGGACTGTGACCCAAAAATGGTCACACCTCCCGTCAGTCTGCAAACCTGCTGTGAAAAATGACACATGAATCATGGTAGAAAGGACTACAGCCACTTAGTGGCCACCATTAAGTCCACCGGCTTTGGCCGTAAAGAATAATGGCAGAATGAGACATGCGAGTTGGGTTCATGGGGGAGAACCCGCTCCATCACAGTCAATGACTCACAGCTCAGGCCCTTTTGCTGCAGAGGGTGAGTTCAAGGCTCTGACAGAGACAAATATGTTCAGGAGACCTACCCGGGCAATGCTGACATCAGCTGCTAACAGCTTAGCATGGCCATAGCTAAAAGCGGGGGAAATTTACAGAAGACTGACTTCCTATTTTTCATTGCATTAATTATTACTCTATACACATGCTTTAAAAAATTTACATAGTGCTGAGCACTCTTCAGTTGACCACATCATGGCAATGTACAAGTAACTACTAGATCAATACGCATCTTAGTCATATATTGGAAACTTTTCCTTTGCAGGAAGGAGAAAAAGGAAGACCAAAACTTACCTATTGCATGATTTTAATGTTCAACTACCTGATAAAATTATTATTATTATGTTGATTTCAGAGAGGAGAAAACTGAGACTAAAGTCTATAACAAATGACAACTTGTCCTGTGGGTGGGTTTGAATTTGAAATAATGTCTTTGACTCTAACTTCATATCTGACGGTCAGATTTGTTTCTCTGTCCAGGAGTCTGCATTTTTTGTTTGTTTGTTTGTTTTTTGTAAAGGGCCAGAAGCAACTATTCAATTCTACCACCTTAGCAGGGAAGCAGTCATGGGCAATATGAAAAGAAATGGGTGTGGCCAGATTCCTACCCTGCCCCCTGCTCCTAGATAACCATCAGCAGTGAAAGCAAAAAAAGGAAACAAAAAACCCTAAACAAAAGAATGAATAAAAGTACATAACACTAACAGTTGAGAATGTCTTGTAACTTTCTTACTGTACATAAATCCTGGACAGGAAAACATTGTGTTTATTTTGCCATCCGCACCTCCCACCCACTGGGCGCCCAGTGCTTTCCTACTGGATCAGGGTTGTCTTCTCAACACTGCATGCAGCCCTGCCCTTTCTGGCTGAGTCTTACATCCAAACCTTTCTTTCTCTGGTTTCCCATTTTTTTTTTTAAACACATTCAAAATAGCACCACCTAGTGAAGGGGAAGGTTAATTAACTTTCTTTTTCTTTCCCATATTAAGGTATGGGTAGCTAAAACAAGTTAATGTGGCAAACTTAAGAATTACTGTAGTTTTCTTTTAAAAGGATTATTGTAGTTTAATAGAGACCTATGTTTAATTAAGCCTAATTAAACACAGCAACCATTTATTAAGTCTCTACGCTAGATATTGGGTGTGAGAATGTTTCCTAACAAAGCAATTTACAGCTAAAGCCATAAAAATATTTAGGCTCCAGAAAATTCACTCCTAAGAAGCTACCTCAAAAAAAGAATCCAATGAAACAAACATTACTGCCTTTACAAAAAAGAAGGAAGAAAGAAAAAGCTCATTACAAGGTTTGATTTCAGAGCAAACCCAGCTAAAATAGAAAACATATTAACTGTCTAATATTAGGCAACTAGGTAAGTAAATCACAAAACACAAATACAAAGATATATTAAAAAATAACCAAAATTATCACCACAAATACCAGGAAGAAACATGCAAATAAGTAAATCATTGTGAAAGATCAGTGGATAATTGGTTTAGGGGTAAAACTCCCTTCTGGCTACCCCTCAAATACTGTCATGAAGTCAACCATGGACTGTGTTTGGAAGACCAGGCTACTGCACCAATGTTTTGGTACTCTGCGTGTGTCTCAATGCTGTGTACGTAAGGAGGAAATAACGCTTCTACTGGACCACCGAAACTACAGCCCAGACGAGGTCTCTGTCACACGACTGAATACCCTTTTTGTAAGTGTCATCTCTGGCACCTCTGAAAGACACGGACACACCACCGCTCTTGCTTATTTTTCAGTTTTTCCTTTCATTTCGAAGCCCGCTCCCTCATTCCTAAGAGGCCAGTTAGCAATGCAATAAATTAATTTGTACTTTGGAGTGAACTCTTTAATCCTTTTTGTTCTCTCACCTCCCAATCAAACACACACTCTCATATTTGCATGTATTAACATAATGAAACATTAATTACACAGTGTCTAGGATAGGACAAGCAAAGCGCTTCCATCAATCTCAATAACTCACATCAGGAAGGTGAAAAACGCTGCCTAGCCTTATCAGGGCGACATAATAGACACAAACACAGGCTCGGTGCCTGTTGTGGGTGTGATTTATAACCAGCATCTGAAAACAAAAAGCAGAAAATTACAAGGGGATTAATCGATAACAATTATCTTAATGATAGATGGACAAATTTTATTCCTTTGTTGGGTGGTATTGGCAGTCTAGTGGTTTGTTTGCAACAGGGGATAAAGATTAAGCAGACTGCTGTAGAAAACCAATGAGGTCTGAAAAATGCCTAATTCCTGGGTGCAGAGAGTTGTTGCATTATCTGATCTCCCTCAAGAAACTGGGGGAGCTCACCTGAACAAGAGAAGGTGACCCAGGCCTCCCTCACAGTTGTGTCTTAACAACCCATCCAGATGAGTTAGTGGGACTTCCTAGCCTGTCTCCACATACGTGTGCTCCTCTGCTTAAGAAGGTCCGAGTTCCACCAGCATAGCCTGGAGGATCATGCTGCATGCTTACAGACAGCTTGGGATGATTCTTGCTGAGCTGTTCCAGTGGTACTTATGTGAACAGGGATACACAAGGGGACCATGTTTGGAAACATGCAAACATCGTCAATATCTCACAGACTTTTTAAGAGCTATTTGCAAATATCAATACTAATGACATGTTTGTATTTTGGTCTACAGAAATCCAGTTCTTGTTGGATTTCTTCTTAGAACCATGGAGGATTGATTAATTTTAAAACAAAGAAGAAGAAGAACTAAAGATGCCCCGGCAAGCCTCTAGGCTATGGTTTGTGAATGAAGGAACTGTTGACATCTCTCGGTCTGGGTGACTAGCTGTCCTTGCTGAATGGAGCTGATCTGTGACATTGTAGGAAGTTTAACAGCACAGCCGGTCTGTACTCCGTGGACACCCGCACCTTCTCCTCTTCCCTCCCAGTCCTGACAATCAGAAACGTCACTGGGCATTACCGACGACCCCCAGGGGGCGCTAGCAAAAGCATCCCCAGGTGAGAACCACTGTCCTATGCCTTTTGTACAAGAATCAAGCATAATGTTCATTTAAATCACATTAAAGCAAACCGCAAAAGAATAATTGATGGTGGAGAAGCTTTGTTATTAAATATTCTTTGAAATAAGTGGGTTCTCCTCAGCTTTTAAGTCAATGCTTGAAGGCATTTATAGAACACAGCAAGCCAAGAACCCTAAGTTCTATTCCCATTGATGCCCTCCTGACTGCACGGTCTCGGGCAACCAATCTCCTCCTTTTCTCTGGATATTACTTTCTTCTTCTGCAGAGCAAGGGGCTTAGACAAAGTTCAACGACCCTGCCAGGTCTCACATTCTGTGCTTCCACCATTAGGAGAGTGGACTCATGTGATGGCTCTTAAACCAGGACCCTCCCCAGACCCCTGACATCCCGTGCAGTGTGGGCCACTCTTCTCCATTGGCCCCTTGCCTCTCTGAGAGCAGGAAGTGTTTCTCACTGATGTGAGCAGAGTCCAAAACTCCAATCCCATGGGAAGGAAACTGTTCGTGCATTAAAATATGAACATGTAACTTGGCAAAGGTGTGGGCAGGGCCTGTTTCCATGTATTTAAAGAGACAGAAACATCCAGAGGGCATCAATTGGAGCTTCTTTAAAGACAGGCATGATCATGAAGTCAGCAGATAAACAAACGACAACAAAATAGACCACTAAGTCAAGCCCTGTGTATACCTATTGTGCTAAAGCTTTTTCTCTTCCATGTAATAATTTTATTCAATGTAGAAACTATACTCAGAGGAAAAAAAACCTAAATAAATGCAATTGTTAGAAATCCAATTTTCCTGAATTTGACCCTATGAGCTGGGAGGTCTCAGAAGCACATGCTTTCTGATTTGTGGTTCTCAGAGCCCATTTATATTTGTAATCACTTCTCCAAATACACACTGTTTCCATAGATCCCTGGAGATTCCAGAGACCAATCTGCCTTTTTGACAGCTGTCGAATTCTTGTTTGCCTGAAAGATGCAACAAGTCAATGAAATCATTGCTCAGGACTCTCAGCCCCATCAGCTCTGGGCTGTTGAGACTCATCCATCCATAGGCCCTCATTTGGGCCCTTTCTCAACTGATATGTTAGCTTGTGCATTCCTGCAATTGCTCATATGAGGACAGAAGAAAATAGCATGATGGCAGACACACAGACTATAATTCTCCACATCCAGAAACTTGAATGACCTGCCTGCCAATACACCTCAGTGTGTTCCCGTTTACAAGGCATTCACTTTAACAAGGTGCTAAGAAAATCATCTTTCATGTACATTGTACCCGTCTCTTTTCATTTGCTCTCAACATCCTAGAAGATGCAGGAAAACATAGATGCTTACATTTTCATATAGAACAATGTAGGGAGAAGACAGGCAAACTGCCTTGCCCTAATGGATGGAGCACCTACGCAGTAACACCACACGGAGAAATGTTTACTTTTCACACTTTGGGACATATTTGCCGAGTGTTGCTGAATTAGCTGCTGCTAGAAAGAACTTTATTTCTAAGGCTACATGCATCAAATTAATTATATCAGTAACAACTACTGAGTGTTTTCTCAGTAGTTTATAATATCTGCACAGTACTTCTTTATTTTATACATTAAGGCAGAAGAAGAAAAAGGCAGGGCTCACAGTCATAGCTGCACAGGAAAGGCACTAAATCTCAGGCACCGAGTCCTCATCAATACAAAGGCTGTATTGTTTTATGGTGACACACCACCACTCCGAAAATAAAACCCCTCTAATATGAGCCAAGAACTGACCAGGAATTGGGGGGGGGGTATGTTCACCATTAGGTGAATAAACTGCATCACTATAACGAAATGGGAGAGTTGGGAAAATAAACATCTAATTCATTGCAAATGCAAAACGACTCTTTCTCTATGAAATGAAAGCCACGATTAAACTGATGGGCCATGCGTTATGAATACATTGTTCTGGGTTTTCGAAACCCAAAGATATTTTAAAAACCATAATCCAAACACAACCGAACCATACAGCATTCAATAACAAATGTGTACATTTCGGCCCAGCCCTTCCAACCAGCCCAACCAGAGAAATTCACCTGTCATGCTCCCCTGACCAGATGTATTTGGTTACACTTCATGAAAGAAACCACAGTACCCAGATCTCATTTGCTTTCTGTTCAGTGGCTTTGGCAATTTCAATATAAAGAAATTAGAACTTAGAAATAAATAAATAAAAGTATCTGTGGGTCATAGACTCACAAGCTCAGCAGTTTTAATGTTTAAAATAAATGTTTAATGTTCAACAGCAGGACTAGGTGATACTGCAAAGGGGGCTCATCCTCTGTCTGAGGTGAGCAAAGCCGGCAGGAGGAGGCGAAGCACAAGAAGTTGGAGAAACTCTGCCGTTCACTACACTGTGGCTTTACGGTGGAAGTGGCTGTGGGGAGTGGAAGTCCTTATCCCAATCATTTGTTAGACCAGAGCAGTCTCAGATAAATAAAAGATGTTCCTGTTGACCACAACCAATAACACTGGTC
The DNA here is from genome assembly GCF_021234435.1 of Artibeus jamaicensis. Taxonomy (NCBI): domain Eukaryota; kingdom Metazoa; phylum Chordata; class Mammalia; order Chiroptera; family Phyllostomidae; genus Artibeus; species Artibeus jamaicensis. The sequence goes on along the minus strand of NW_026521803.1, from coordinate 31,949,535 downwards.
AGATACAGGTATTTTCAAAAGAATAATGCATTGTTATTTTTCAGTAATTGTAAGAGGCTGGAAGATATCACCTGCCCACAAAGTAGAAGAAAGAAAATTTAAAATGTTAATGTCTATCGTGAAGCACTGTGGATTTTCATTTCTTACTGTTTTCTCCTGACTGTGAAATCTATTTTTGCTGCAACTCACTTATTGCCTCTAGTATCATATCTAAGAAATGCTTTTTATAAAAATAGATGAATATACTTTTTACACTGGGTTGTATGGAAGAGACTCACATTTATTAAGCTCTTAAAAATACACAGGAATTTCCTAAGCAAGAGAAACTTCAAGGGTGGGGCGTTTCCCAAAGTAGGCAACTTTCCTTCTGTAATTATGATGATACCATTAATAGCAGCTTCTATTGTTAAGTCATTTTAATCTGCTACTCACTATATGAAATGTCTCATACATATTACCTAGTCTATTCCTTGAATCTGACCTATAATTTAGCAGCTACCATTATCTCCATTATACAGACGAACAGACTGTAGTTCAGAGAGGCTACACAAATTGGCTATGGTCATCCAGCCTGAACTTGAATTTGAGTCTTCTTGATTCTAGAGACTTTGTTCTTGATTAAAGGACTATGTTTGGAGTTGGGTGACCTGAGTTCTAGAGCAAAACATTAAGATACAATGTAAGATTTACAAAGATTGTTTACACTTTATACAAGATTTCCAAAATAAGTAGAGAAAGAAGAGAGATGGATACAAATAACGCTGAAAGATCTAGTGTGTTGGGAGGCCTGGCATGTGAGGGACATGGAAGATAAGATAGGAAAAAAGTGATGCCTGTGGACTAAAAGAGATGTGAGATGATGCTCTACATAGTAAAGTCAGCTAACATGCAGGTACCGTGGTGGGGGGAGGCGGGGTTCAGTAGAACAGTGAGCATACTATGCAAGACTCACTGGACGTCAGGAGAAAGAGAGTGGCCGGGCTGCAGAAAAGTGGTTCAGATCACGGGTTCTGGAGGCAAACATGCCCCAGGGTTAAATCCAGTCTCTGCCACTTACCCATTATGGGAATTTAGCAAATGACTTATCCCTTTTCTTTCCTCTAAAAGGCCAAAAAAAATGTCACTACCCATCTCCTAGAGCTGTGGGGGCTTTTAAAAATGAAGTCTGCTGCACCTTGCCTATCAGATGTGTCCAGCAGCTGATCATTCATCATGGTCAACACTGGTCAGAATTTAATGAATCTCTGTCAGTGGAACCTGGAGCAAGTTACTGTACTTCTATGTCATCGTATTTACTTGTCTCTGAAATGAGACTGGTATTTTCTAATACCCGTTGTACAATAATTAAATAAGATGATGTGTGTCAGAGGATTTCGAGAACTATAACCGAGTATTACAAGAGTCTACAGAACTAGGGGAGTGGAGCAAGATCTTCTACTATGAGACCCAACTGTACACGATTGACCCAAGCCAGGATGAGCCATGTGTGGGCTGATCTCTGCTGAGGAAGGAAAAGGTTAAAGTTGCAGGATGGCTATGCACTTAGTTTCCATGTGCATTTGCTCTCCCTACGGCCTTACCCAGTCTCCCGTTTCTCTCTGTCTCTCTGTAATACATAGGAAATCTCCGTCAAAACCATCTACTTCATTTAACTTCATTTACCTCATTTAACGCATTAGGTCTTTATTCCTAGTAAGATAAATTCATCCTCTCCCTTTGTGAAATAATAGCAAATGGATACATTGGTCTCTGCCTCTGGTTCCTGGCACAAAACTCTTAAAAATCCTTGTCCTTTTCTAAGTTATTAAGAGCACTACAAGCAGCTTTTGTTCTAATATTTGGGCTTTGATCCTGAATCCTGACGAAGATCTCCCAAATCCCTCAGAGTTTCCTGGGTGACAGCAGTGTCTTTTGTTCTAATGAGGTTACCTTTGTTGGACTCCTGGATGGAGACTGGTCACCAGAAAGACCAAGCCATGATTAGTAGCTTAGAATTAATTCTCAGTGCTGGCCGCCAGCCCCCATTCTTCAGAGAGGGGAGAGGGGCTGGCAATGGAATTAATAATTGATCACACCTATACCCAAAGAGAGCAGAGACTTCAAGAGGCAGCGCTGCTTAATCCCTTCACCTTTTGCACCCAGGCTCCCAACCCCCCTTCCTGCTGACAGCTGTCAGTCTGTTCTCTGTATCCATGAGACTGCTTCTATTTCGTTTGTTCATTTATTTTCTTCATTAGATTCCACATATAAGTGAAATCATACAGTACTTGTCCTTCTCAAAGAAAAAAACTTCATAGATAACGAACGACAGTATGGTGATTAACAGAAGTGAAAGGGGATGGGAGAAGGTAGAAAAGCATAAAGGGTGATAAAGTGATGGAAGGAGACTTGACTTGAGGTGGTGAACACACAGTACAATACACAGATGATGTTTTACACAATTGTACACTTGAAACCTACATACTTTAATTAACCAAGGCCATCCCAATAAATTCAATAATTTTTTTAAAAAGAGGCAATGAGTTTAGCAAAGAATAAGTTGTGTACAGATCAGCTAAGCTCTCAGCTTTGCTGGGACCCCAGAGAGGCTGGTCGTTCTTGGTGAGCCCTGACCCTGAGTCTGGTGTCTTCTCCCTCCTGCAGGAGGTCCTTCGGCTTTGGAGAAAGTACAGCCACTGGTGGACAGGTATTTCTTGATCAACCACAGGCCATACAAGGGACCACTGTTGGCAGAGCCTGGTGGGCAGCTGCCTACGGTGAATGCTCTGAAACATACCAGGGAGGATCCTTGGCAAGCAAAATATTCCCTTTAATTCCTACAGGACCTTCAAGATGAAGTGAGGCTTCGCTGACAGCTTTATTTATGTTTATGCTCTGTGATTCTTCCCAGAGATTAGTCCTTCATAACAGGTGAGACTGAAGGGAGGCTGAGAAGTTGCAGAAGGGGCCCGGGGGAGCCAGGTGTGCTCCCTGTCTTGGTGTACCTATGCTAATTCTGTGCCTAGTGGGTGTTTGGCATCATGAAGGGCCTGTGCTTTAAGATGATTTTAGGCTACTTGTGAACAAAGGGAGGCTGTTTTAACAGCATACGAACGATTGCTACAGGACAGGAAGTAAACAAGGTGTACTGATCATGTCGTTGTCTCGGTAGGTCTTGCAAAGATTTCTGGATCAACTGCAATTTCAAGATGAGGAGAGTTGTAGAGTTTTGGGCTACCACAGTAAATTTAAGCAGATTGTAAAGAAAAAAAAAACATAAAACACAGATGAAGTAAAACTGGTCATTGAGATCAGATTAAAAATAGAGTATGAGAGGAGAATATATGAAAACATAAAATAATTCCATTAGAGGAAAAATGGAGTTGATATTTGGTAGAAAAAGTGATGGGTAGTCACTGAAGTTCTGAAATATTCAGTTGTTCTTCTCTGCCTCTTCCCAGCCCTCTCTACCATGGCTTTGCAGATTTCCAGCTGGTAGAATCAGCCTTTCCCAGTCCTGGTACAATACTGACCATGCAGGTTCAAGGTCTCAGCTCACATGCTGGTGGGTCTGAAATTAGCCATGTCATGGTAAACCAAGGAGCTAGGGTGCCAGAAGGTGACACTTAGGACTACTCATGCCTTTACTGCTAGGATTTGTCTTCTGTGTGATTCGGGTTCCTAGTATTCCTTTTTTCTTCCTCTTCTTTTTCATCTTTTTCTTTTTTACCATGTATCACACTTAAGGTTGTATTTATTTATCTATAGAGAGAGGGAAAGGGAGGGAAAAGGACAGGGAGGGAAACATTGATGTGCAAGACAAACACGTATTGGTTACCTCTCGCACACCTCCTACTGGGGACCTGGCCTGCAACCCAGGCAGGCACTCTGAGAATCGAGCCAGCAACCTTTTGATTTGCAGGCCAGTGCTCAGTCCATTGAGCCACACCAGTCAGGGTTTGTTTTCTTGATTTACATTACAATTTCTTACTCTGGCACATAAAGCCTATCCTTGACATCTGACTTGGCTGGGCCCCCAAATCCAAACAAGCCCTTATGAGCCTGCCTTAGATAGACTCCTCCCAGCCATAAGGAGTGGTCAGTCTGGCCTCAAGTGTGCCTGCTGTGGGACCTCCGTGGCTAAGCCTCACCCTGTAGGTCTCAGACACTGTGTTTCAGATACGGTCTTCGCATCCTTAGGGGATGGTCCTTAGGCCCGAAGCACTGCTAAAGCCGTGTCTACTCCTCCCTTCGCCAGCCTCCTTCACCCTGCAGCCTGCCTGCGGGGGCTGCACTGCCTCCGAGTCCACCCACACTCTGACCTGCAGCCGCCACCTCACTCAGTGACCACGGCCAGACTGTGTGTGCTGCCCACAATGGCACGGTCACTGGTAGACCTTCTCAACTGCATTTGTGCTGAATGCTGAGTCTGACCTCTGAGGAAAAGGAGTCCTGGAAATAATGTATGGAGATCGTGGACAAGAAAACTTTATCCATGAAGTAGTTAAGGACAATCTCCCTGAATCAAAGGTCACACGAACCCAATTCAAACAGGCCCAGACCCACATCACAACACATATTCACAACAAAGTCTATCATGAGAGGTTAGGTCCCTGCAGGCAAAGAACATCTTGTAAGTTTCCAAAGAGACAGAGAAACAAGAGACAGAGAACCTAACAGGGTCGAGCAGGTATGGGAACACATCAGATTTTTCATAAAGCAGCCCTGGAGGTTAGCAGACAATAGAGCTATGCCCTCAAATTCTGGAGGAGGACACTTGTTTAATGGGAATTCTATACTCAACCGAACTACTAATAAAATGAGAGGGTGGAATAAAAACATTTTCTGACATGTCAAGTTTAAAATTTACCCCCTCTATGAGAGATATATTCCACCTAAAAGGAAGGACTAGAGGAGACAGGAGCTTCAGGTAATCGGTGCTGCAGTGCAGAAGGGAAGAGGGGAGAATCCTGAAAATGGTGCTGTCAGGAGGTTCTGGGGTAGAGCGGTGCCCACTGGGCCGCCACAGACCATTGCAGACAGATCGGTGCAGACCGGGAGTCTCTGGGAAGGACGCATCTTCCTCTGGAACAGGGTGATGTCGTAAACATACTTGAAAACTATTATGAATAAAGTTCTGTTTCAAACAGAGAGAGTCTCTGAATGTCTAAGTAACTGGGAGACTGAGGCTCATGATGAAGAGATTAATACGTTACAACTAAGAAAATAAAACCAAAATGCATAAAAGATAACCGTTAACTCCGGGAGAACAAACTGGTGCATAAAAGATGATTAACTCCGGGAAAACAAAACTGGAAAACAAAAGTAACTGTAGTATACTTCGATTAAATATTGTAAGCACTGAATACTGAGCTACTGAAAGTTAAGCATAACTTTGTTGGGAGTCTGAGGCAGAGTACAGAGCACGTATATGATAGAGGTGAATGGATGAAGGGGTACAAAAGGAGGTCAATTCAATATCTCACACAGCAGGAATTCAGTAGATAATACTTACAATGGAAAAAGCAAAAAGGAGCAATATAAGTACATTACTTAGAGATATAAAAAAATTCCTTACGGATCAGCTAGCGGGATTCAGTGGGTTAACTTCTGGGAAGGGCATAAGGGTTGGGGGGTGAGCAAGGGAATGAAACTTTTATAGTGAGTCTTGCAGAACTCCAGAGTTCTTTAAATCACGCACATAGACAACTTGGGTATTCTTAAATGTAAAATCATGTCACTTAATTCTAAAAAGTGATTTGAGACACTTCTAAGGCCAGGAGACCATCGTACTTGGAGAAGAATCAAGGGTTGAGAGGGATGAATGAGAAGGACCCCTGTGACTTGATTGTTTTTTCCATCGGGAAAATACCTTCTGCTTGCCTTTGGGCAAGGCCAGCTGGAGATTTAGGGACAACCTAGCTCTTCTGTCTCTAGGTAAGACAGCCTCTAAGAGTTAAAGGGTGACTTCACATAATTAGCACTTGTCTTTACAAAACCCAGATTCAAGCTAAAAATGTCAAATACAACCTGATCTTTTATACCTGGGGCCAACAGTACTGTAATCCCCCACTGTCCTGTTCAGCACAAAGTTTTCTCATAATAACATTATTTTTAGAATTTTGTGAGCTTGTCGGGAAAACAGAAGGAACAGCCCAACATTAAATTATTCACTTGAATGACTTTCCAAATTGAAATCACAAAGATTGCAAGTGCAGAGTTGTAACTACACAGGAACCCATTTGAAATAATTTCAGATCTGAACATGGCCATACGGTTTTGTTGATTTCGATGGAGGCGGCCTGCTCATGTGGATAACACAGTGCAGATAGGGCAGTGGCGCTGGGGCCCTTTGCCAAGGCCCTCTCTGCCCTAGTCCACCTCTGGACCCGGGTTCTTTTTCACAGGAAGGGCCTGTAAGGACTATACAAGTTTTGAATGGGGCTGGAGGAGCTCAGGTTGGAACAGAATAGGTACACATAACATTAGTTATCCTGGTGATGGGACTTCTGCAGTGAGGACCATGTGCTTCATCTACACGGTCACTGTGTGCCAGGAAAATGAACCCGTTTGCTATAGTCAGACGTTACGCTTCCCTCAGCCAATTACTCGGGGGCAGTGTGCCAGAGGATTTTGTGGGAGAGACCCACGCCCATTCAGTCATTCAGTGCAGCCTACATGGCTTCTATAACAAGATAAATGGTCACATTATTTCACCGTTAGGAGGCATCTTTTCTTATGTCTCTTCTCATATTGATCTTCTTTTCTTTTCAGCTAGAATCCAGGTCCTCCATGGATGGACGGACACAAAGCCTGTTGGCCAAGGCTGCTTCAGTGGAGATTTAAAAGGAGTGTGTTGCACAGCCTTCTGGTAGGACAGGGTGTGCCTGCTGAGTCAGAAGCACCTCGAGCCCATGTTTCTAGGTCTGAGAGACTCACACGTGTCTGGGAGGCCCTCCCTGTCCTGCACTGGAGTCATCTCAGGGCACGTCCATCTGCATGAAGCAAATTCCGGACCAATGTTCCAAACTGAACTATAATTTCAAAATTGTCATGGTGCATGAGCCGAGACATGGCAAAATTTCTTTGTTAAAAATGTGAGATAACACCCATTCAAAAAGTATTTTCATTTCACCTTTTTAAAAAGTTACTGCTATAGAGATGATGGAGCCATACAAATCTCCACTGAGCCAGGGTGGCCCTTCAGTCTAAGAAAGAATCCACTGGGAAGCCTGCTGATCAGCAGCAGCAACAGGAATATACATAGAATAATGGTCCCTACACAGCAGGGTCTCTGCTCCTGCTGCCTGTCACCTTATCATAGTCAACCTGCTGGTATCCTTTTCTGTCCCTGTCTCTTCTCCATACAGCAACCAGTAAGACCATCTTGAAATAAAATTCAGAGCTTGCCATTCCTCAGCAGAAAGCCTGGAAGGCTTTCTGTTGCAGGGACTCCTAAATCCTGAACGTAAACCACCTTGGGCACGTGAGCAGGCTTCTGGCACCCCACTCTTCATGCTCAGCCTTGACCATCATGCCCTAGGCACATGATCTTTTTTCTGTCCTTTGAACTCGACCTCCCTCCATGTTTCCAAATTCTGCCCATCTTTTCACCTCAGCTTAAATATGATTTCTTTCACGAGTGCTCTCCTGACAGACCTGCAAGCAAAACAGCTAGAATCCACTCCTACACACACACACACACACACACACACACACACACACGCATGCACACAACAGTGTGATTCTTTCTCACAGCATGCTGCATTGCTTCCTTAGCAGTCTGCAGGACAGATCTGTTTTTGCATTTTGCGCTCTACTACTGATCTCACCCAGGGGACCATAAATGCTGGGAGGATGGCCTCAGTTTCTTGATATTCCCTACGCCACACTCAGTGCTTAGTGGAGTCCCTACACATATTAGGGCCTCAATAATTATTTGCTGAATAAATGAGTGCGTGCATGGTCTCTCTCTCCGAGCCCCTGCACTTGTTGATAACTGACACAAAGCTTCAACTCTTTGCCACTTACTTGGCACCTATTGTAGGCCCCACACGTTGTTCAGGTATAATTTTTCTTTTTTCTGGAAAGTGTGTGTAGTAGGTTGAATAGTATCCTTGCCAAAATGTTTATCATCTTGGAATCTCAAACTGTGACCTTATTTGGAAATAGGATCTTTGTAAATGTCATTAAGGATCTTAAGATGACGTCATTCTGAGTTTCTGGTGGGCTCTAAATACGTGGAGGAGAGGAGAGGAGGCAGAGAGACACGTAAGGAAGAAGCCTACGTGAAGGAGGAGGAAAACATGAGGGGGATGCAGCTACAAGCTAAGAAACACTAAGGATGGCCCGGAGCCCCCAGAAACTTCAAGGAGCAAGGAAGATGTGTCCCCTCCAGGTGTCGGAGAGAGAGCAGGCATTCCGAAATCTTGATTTGGGACTTCTTGCCTCTGTGGCTGTAAAATAATAAATTTTGTTTTAAGCTGCCCAGTTTGTGGGAATCTGTGATGGCAGCCTTAGAAACCCAACACCGTGTTCTAACAGCAATGGTGCTCTTCTGGGACCTCTGTGACTCCTCTGTGACTTCCTGAATGAGCAACTGACACGGAGATGAGGGCCCCTATTTAGGAAGTGACTTTACCAATACATTTACGAGGCACAATAGAAACAGAACCTTGGGGATAAAGTGGTCATTACGGGCCGTATTGCTCATCCTCCCCACAACACAAGCAGCTCTCTGCAGAGCATCCCTTCCAGGTGGCTCCCGGCCTCTCCTGGGTAACAGGAAACTCACTACCCCATAATGCTCTTCACAGGGGGGACCCTATAAGGAGCACAGTGTAAAAGTCCTGTAACCCGTGGCAGACTGAGGCCGACACTGCACGGGGGGGCCGCAGCTGCTCCGCGCTCCAGCAGCTCAAAGAGCGGCCATGTTGTCGTCCACAGGCTGGCGAAGTCTTGCTCTTAAACCTTACCCTTAAACCTTTAGGTCTTCCTTAAACTGAACTCAATGTTTGCAAGAAAGAAACAATAGAAATAGTATTCACTGACATAATTGTATTCAATTATCTCTGCCCAGATCCCTGGGCAGCTAAAGCATAGAGTTAATTTTCACGCTTGCAACCAGCACCCCAGTCAAATGAGATCGAATCAACGAAGACTTATCAAGCATGTTTTCATAGTAACTGTCTTATGGAAGCAAAATGCAGACTCATCAGATAAGTACGTCAGTCGCAGCAGAGAGCTCAGAGTCGCCCCCACACAACGCGACCCCCCTGAATGGCCGGTGGTCTGGGAAGAACCAGGATGGCACCAACATCCCCAAGCCTCCTGTGTCCCCTTCTGTCAATGACACCACCAGTGCCAGCCGCTCTCACCGATTTTAACTCATTAGATTAAGTTGTGCAGGGTTTTTCTCTTTGTCTCCTTTTCTATGTCAAATATACAAAACTTAAAAATTGCCATTTTGGTCATTTTTCAGTGTACAGTTCAGTGGTGTTAAACATTCTGCCCGTGTTTGATTTTGATATAAAGGGAGTCACACAGAACGCCCTGTGTGGCCTCTTCCATTTACGGCGTGTCGTTTCTGAAAAGACAGGGCGTAAATGTCTTTCTAGTCATTTTACCCAGTGAAGAACAGCACTAGTGAGACTCCAGCATGGGTGGCTTTATGGGTTAAAAGGCCCCTGGAGACCTGCGTTACAATGCTGTCCAGTACACATAATTGTAGCCGTGAGCCTCTCAGATGACTCCTCGGTGACCACCTGTACTCTGTGGGCAAAGTTTCATGGCTCGTGGCTGCTGAGCTTTCGGATGTTCGGCTCGGAGCCCAGCCACCCCTGCCAGTGGCATCGTGGCCAGTCAGGGGGCTGGAGGCTACAGAAGCCTCAGCACAGGTGGACCTTCCCTTTCTGGAACAAAGAAGATGTGGAAATTTTCTACATTCAAACCAGAAGAATTGAGGAGTGACCAGAGCCTCAGCTATCCTAACAGTGTCGAGTAAATGAAAGCTCCCCCATAAACCTGAGCTTCTGATTTATGTGTGCTGTTCTAAAGGTTATATGACATGCACTTTAATGACCTAATATAAACCATTTCAGCTGAGCTCTGTGGGCCTTGTTCTACCAAATATCCCGTTGCCTTCCACACCAACAGTCATGGAATAGCCCTGCTTCTTCTGTACACAAATCTGGACAACTCTTGGCCAATCCACAGAAGCTACCTTGCCCTCTGATCCTCAGGGCCCTCTTGTGGTGAGTTCTCACCAGAGAGAGGACTCATCTCTGCTCCTTCTCACAGTGTGTTTGACACAGAATAGGCAGGTCGCTCTGCAGGGGTAGGGACGGCAGTCTGAAACTCTGGTTCTCAGTCACTTCTTAGCCCATTTAGTTTCCTATCTGTGAGTCCATTCTCTGCTCTGTTCTTCACATCTTAGCCCCTTCTTTAAAGAGCGATCAGAAAGTATCCATGTGAGGAAGACTCATGGGAGAAAATGATCATCTTGCAGCAGAATGTTCTGAGAAGCTGAGGGGAGTAGCATCACGGGCACAAATCAGGAGGGCGACCCAGGACCCAGTCTGAATGAGGACTGCACCATCGTAGAAAACATGGTGGTAGTTTTCCCATGGCAGCCCGGTGCAAACTCCTTTCTTCATCCCTCTTGCAGGTGAAGCCTTTTCCTGACAGCCACATAGCCAGCATGGTCAAGGGTAATTGCATGGTGTTCTTAATTGGGCAGCGTACTTATTTATCTCCACCATCCATCACACAAAGGACCTTGCCAAGTACGAGGCTCTGACCCTCAGTCATAAGCTACGTGTGAGACTACTGAGGTTTCAATAAGCAGCTGCCACTGTCGTATCCCATTATGTCTCCTGTCCACCAATGAGGTCACTGTCCATCACGGCATCATAGGTGAGCAAGTGGACTGTATCTGAATGGTGGAGCCTAAGAAAGACTGGAGTTCATAGGTGCAACTGATTGTCAACATGACAGATTGCTTGTTTCGTATGCAAAGGAGGAAGGAGAGGAGGGGCCCCCTGGGATCTCAGTGCTCTGCAGCAAAATGGCACAGCCTGTGGGCACAGGCAGGCAGGCCTGGGTGAGCAGTCAGGCCCTGTGGAGGGGCGAGTCAGTCTGTAGAGCCCTGAGAGCCCCTGAAGCCCCCAGCCCTGCAGCTGCCCCCTAGTCCTAAGCAGGTATCATGAGGTCACAGAGTGAGAAAGGACTTCGAGGTGTCTATGCCACCCTTTCTCTTTACAGATGAGGAAACCAAGAAACTGGAGGGTAACTTACCCGCTTGAGGCCACATGCCTGGTCATCCCTGGGGCTAGAGGGAAAACCCAGGTCCTCGGGCTCCTCAGCCAGAGCTCCTTCTACTGTGTCCACAGCCTCCAAATCCAGAAAATGCAGCTCTCAAGAATGAACCAGTACAGAACATCACTGAGTGAGTGGGGTATAGGAGTGGGTTGCACTTTATATGAAAGGGCAGGAAAGAGTAAGCACAGCCAACATACTGGCCTCAGGCAATTCCGGTTGAAGAGGGCTACTTTATTTAGGGTGGAGGACTGCAGGGGCCTTCCCAAAGGCCCGCAGAGGGAAACTGCACGGGGGACTATTCCATGACAGTATTTCCTGTGATAGGAATGCTTTGCATCACCCATTCACATCTTCAAATACCCTAACAAAATGGTGAATGTTATACTAAAAGTAATTCTATTCTTAAGAAAGAAAGATTAAAACTGAAGGAAGAAAGGGTTAAGTGACATGCTTTTCCCTCCTGTCCATCTGACCCCACCCCCTCCAAAAAAAAAAATGAAGAGCAATTATGAGAGAAAGAGATAAGGGAAAGTATGAAGGGAGGTGAAAGAAAAAGAATCCTTAAGTAACAAGTAATCATTGAATCCTTTTAATGGAATAGCCAGAACCTAATAAATACGTAGTAATGTAGTATTAGAATTAGAGATGAGTATGCCTACAAATAATCAGAATTTCAATATGAGATGCTTATCCAAATGAAAGCCTGACCTGACCCTCCCACCCTCCATACAGCATCATCTGCATTCCGAATGCAGCTCACCCCTTCCAGTTGGGTATGCAATGCTCTTTCATTTCTAAACATTTTTAAACATCACTGTATTCAACAAAACGTTACGCAGCTAATTTGAAAAAATATACTACCTTAAATCAACTGCATTCATCCTTGCTTTGCTCCTTTTCTTGCTTTGTCTCTTTAGCTGGGTTTTATATACTTATCGACAGGATGCTCACTGAAATTCAAATAATAATGCAATGTAGTCAAAGTCTCTTGATTCCTCGAGGGTTTAAATGTTACCCTGCTGTGGATCCTGATATCAGACAGATTGGTTTAGTATCTTTGCTCTGCCTCTTCTTAGCAGCGTGTCCTCAGTATTGCCATCTGCTAAGTGGGCTGGGAACAATCATGGCCCTGACCACGTAAGTCTGTTACAAGGATTACACATATAGAGTAATTAGGACTGTACCAGGAACACAGTCACATTTAGAGGTATTTTAAAAATAGACTAAAGGTCCCCAGGTAATAGTTTGTTGTCCTAAATAAAGTACAGGCAGTTAAGGCCCCATGAGACCGGCCCACTTACTCACTGTTTTCATCTTCCTTTCCACATGGAGTCGTAAGAGTGGACTGTTCTGGCTTAGGGTATGTTTTGATTATGCACATCTGGCCAGCAACAACCATGCCTGCTTGTATTACACTTAGTACGGTGCCACATGCAATTACAGGCTTAACACTTCCATTCTGATGATAATGATGATGACAGCAACAGCACCATTGATAACAGCTAAGAGACAAAAAATAACCTGAAATGCAAAACTTGCCCGAGGAGGGGCTGTCTCTCCCTGGCGCTGGGCTGAACACAATGAAAATAATCATCTCAATCACAGTAGCAATTAAACACTTCCTCACAGGAAGCAGAAAGTGAAAGATCCATCAAGTGCAGGGCGGCAGCTCTGGGAAGTATTTCTTGTCTTCTTCATACTGCAGACCAGGCTTCAAATTATTAACCAGCCATTACGCACCTAAGACTCTAAGGGGTGCCCAGGTGGCCAGCATGGTGTCTTAAAGTTTTGTCCTTGTTGCTTTAGGATGTTTGGGTTTTTTTTTCCTTCTGTTCTCTCTTCCTTGTAGTAATGAAAGTTCAGTTTTGAACAGGTTGCTGGTCTCAGTGGTTTGGCGGAGCTTCTTGAGCTCACTGACATTTTACTTTGAGCTCTGTTTTGTATGGCCAGCATTGTGAACCCACATATGTTACACAGACCCAACGCTGTTCTTTTTTTCTTGCCTAGTTTCTAGAGGTATCTGGACATGATACATTAAAGATCAGGAGTACCCCAGGAAAGACCTGACCTAGAGAAGTGATGAGAGAACTGGGCATTGACTCCCACAAGCCCCTGGGCCTCTCCACTGAACAGGGCATTCAGAAATTTCCTGGCTGGGCACAGAAGTGGTTTTATGTCCCAAATGGCCTCTCTCTACCAATTAGAAAGATTAATCCAAAAGTCGGAAAGATGGAGTGGAAGAGCTCTGTTCCCCTTAGAGGGCAAGTGTAAAGAATGAGAGTAGGGTGGGTCAAGAGCAGCAGTGAAAAGACATTTCAGCAGGTGACGGGCAAGACAGGGACGCCCCTGTGGGACTGGACGCTGACAGAGTCAGCGTCCCATCTCGCTGGGCCTTTGGAGCACGGCCGTCTTCACAAATCTCCTCTCTGCCTTCACAGAACAGTTTGCCTCCAGGTAGAAAACAGACCAGTTGGGACATCAAGTACCAAGTGAAGGAAGAGCAGCCCTGGTAACAATGTAATGCTGGATTATGAAAATTAAGAGAGCCATTGAGTGTTTCAGAAAAGGAAGCTTCTCAGTGTGATGACTGTATTTTATGGACTATTAATCCCCATTCAAATGTCAGGTATTCGTGGAATTCTTAGGATACATACTATTTCAGGATTCTTACAGAAAATGGGCATAAAATAATGCCTTCTTTGAGATCAGCCCCACCTGTATTGTAATAATTCCCTTTTTTCCTTTTTAAATTGGGATGGTAGCATATCTCCTAGGGTTATGATAAAGGCTGAGTAGGCAGTGTGTATAAATGATTTAATAGAGTGCCAGCCTCATAGTGAATATTTTCCAAATGGTTGCTAATGATGATAAATAGAAGCATGATAAGATAAAATAATATTATGCTGCACATAAATAACAGTATGCTACATCCTGTTACCTGACAGGGTCATTTTTAAAATTAAGTAAATGGAAATGAACTTTATTTGATGTTGAGACCTTAATAATCCTCCTGGATATGTGTAAGACGTATTGGTGCAGTGAAATTTAAATATGTAGAATATGCTTATATTTATAGCTCAGACACATAGAAGAGTCGCTGATTTCCCACAGGTGGGGGTCAACAGAACATCATGAGTAGGACATGTGCTAGGCCATTGCCACAAGGGAGCCCAAAGATGGCATCTTTCCCTGCATCTGTCCTCAGCTATGGTTGGGCAGGGGTGCTCCATCAGCCCCCAATGAAGGCAGAACATCAAAGGTGTTATGATTCATAGGGCCTTCCACTCCCTTCCCCAGCCTCTGAACCTGTGGTCAGCTTAAAGTCTGAGAGGCCACCACCAGCCTTGGGGAGTCCAGTGGAAGTTCCAGAGACCAGAGCTCAAATCCTACAGTGGATCTGTAGTGAATCGTTTCATTTGTCATTCAATCAAAGTTTATCTGGAGCCTTCTGTGTGTCAGGCCATGGTCTCAGCGTTGAACATAGGCCAGAGAGAAAAACATACAAGGCATTGATCCTTACATCCCCCACAGTCTGAAGACAGGAACCAGACACCAGACAAACAGGACTGTAACCTAACACTAATTGTATGTTATATAAATTATTATAAAGTCACAGTACAGAACACCTGGCACAGGGGCAGGGAGTGCCTATTTTGGGTAGGATGGTTTTCCATGTGCTATACACTCAAGTCTTTGGCTTTTATTTGCTTACTGGCAGACTATTTGGTATTTAATATTCTACTGGATACCTAACCAACCACATAAAGTCTCCTAGAGACAGGCTTCTCTCCTCCATAAACCTCAATTCCCAGCAACATCCCCTCCTCCTAGCCCTATGCGTTGGGGTGGGACAGAGAAGATGCACCTGGGAATAAAGTGCAGTCATAGCTGAGGTTGCTTCAATCAAAGTCACTTCTCTTTTCCATATGCTAAAAGAAATACTCATTTATGGTAGAAAATTCGGACTATCACAGTAAAGTATGAAGAAGAAAATTAAAATCATAATCTCATGCAGCAGGAAGATTACAATCTACAATTCCCATTCTGGTGTGTTCTCTGTGTATTTTGGTGGCAATCTCTCTCTCTCTCTCTCACACACACACACACACACACACACAGAGTTCACACTGCATATTCTAATTTTTATACTTTTTTCCACTTGACATTACATCACAAGTATATTTTCATGTACAATAAAATTCTTTGAGGATATTTTAGGTGTATAGTGTTCTCTGCTATAATTACACCATACTTTAATCAGCCATTTCCATGAAGATGGAAATGTAGACTATTCCCAACGTTTCACTTTGTTAAAACTGCAGCTGCAACAGCATATATATATATATATATATATATATATATATATATCTCACACTTTTAATTATTTCCCTAAAATAGATTCCTTAAAATAGCAGAATACCGGATAAAAGGTGACAGTAACAAACATCTCTGAGTCCTTTGATAAAATTGCTAAACTGGTTTCCAGAAACTTGGAAACAATCATAAGTGCACAATAATGTCACCAGCAGTATCTGAGAATGCCTGGTCTAGCACATTCTCAAGGGTACAAACGCATTATTCCTCTTTAATTCTGTTATTGCAACAGAAAAAAAATTTTCACTGCTATTAAAAACCTTATTAATTTTTTAATTCACTAAACTGAAAAAGCTTCTTTCTATGTATTATACATTCATATGGTTTCTTTCCTGTGAATAGTAAAATCACATAATTCACCCATTTTTTTAATGGGACTGGAATTTATTTTTTAATTCATTGTACAACAATTTTGCTGGATAAGGATTCTTTCAGTTACTTAACAGTTGCATTTATCTTCGGGATACATTTAACGGAACTGATAGCAAAGCTTGAAGTAAAGTTACTACGGCGGGTGTTCTGTGAAGACATCTGGTGCAGGGATACTCAGAGGAGGTGCTCTGGCACAGTGCTGGGGGCAACGGGGCGAAGACGGAGGGGCCTGTGCCTGCACACAGTGACGGGGGGCAGGGTCGGCTCCCTTCCTGTCCCCGTGACCTCGGGACTGGCTGACATGGCCTCTTGGCCTTCCCATACTCTCCTGATCAGCCCTGCAGCCCTGACACATGCCTTTGACCCCTACATTCCCTCTCCTCTTGGCACTATCCTGTTTTCCTAACCCTTTCTAGTTTCTATTATTACTTAAAAAAACATTTTAACTAGATGGTGATTTGGGACTTAGACAAGCAGTCTTCCTGGACAATGACTAGCTATATATATATTTGAAGATGACCTTGGACTTGAGCAGATCTCAAATAACAGTTATGCCATTTATTATTTTATTAGTCCCAGAATATGTGATCTTGGCCTAGTTATTTAAAATCTCTGTGTGTTTTGTAAAATAGGGGTAATTTTAAGCATCTTGAAATTCAGGTGCCCCTTCCAAATTTAACAACAACAACAAAGCATCTTGCAGGAGTCCTGGGAAGGCGGGGCTGCAGGGAGAAAGAGCAGAAACAGACTGGACACAAAACGAACCTGACTTCTCCGTGTTTGCTCAGCACTTGAACTCCTGAGTACAATAAGTAACAGTGGACAAGGAGATAGCTGTTGGTACTAAGCTACCCAGGTTTTATTTCTGCAGAGAGGACTCTTGGCCCATTTCACTCAGGGTCCTTTTCTTCTAGCATAAACAAGAGCTCCATTACTGTCAGTTTCCTGCAATTTTGTTGCAAAGCAACATTTTACTAAAAACACCAAATCAAATTCACTTTCTCACTTATAGTTGTCTTTTCTTTTAGCCTTTTTACTTATCTTTAGAAGATTGCTGACTTGGTCTCTCACATGAGCTGGGGAACAAATTATTGGCCTTCTAAAGCTGAGCTACCTACAGACCTGGACGACCGTGACCAGGGGTGCACTCGCTCAGGTGGAGATGCAGAACATCTCAAGGAGGCTGTTCGGCATCCTTCTGTGGACACCTACCCGACTGCCCTGCAGCTGGTCTATGTAAACGAGCTTTGGCAGCAATAGGCTTTGGCTTCTGCTACTGAGCTGGAGACTGTCTACCCATGCTCTGGGTTTCAGGTTTTCAAATGGCTTGAAGCTACAGAAGTTTGGTATGTCAAAAGTTATGGGATAGGTTTTCTTTGCCAATTTAAAAGTAGAGAGGCGAGATGAAAAAGAGGTCCGGGTATTACAAATTTTACTTAGTATCACTCATCAAGAAATCATCAAAGCTAGCACCAAAATTCAGGATCCATGTCTCGCTATCCAAGAAATGGTTATCAAGCAAGTATGCAGTAACAGAAAAAATGATAAAGGTGATAACTTTAAAATCATGTATCAGAGTAGAAATGGGGAAAAGTGAGTAAGCATTGTACATACAAAAGTGCAAAGCATTTTGGGGCAATACTTGAACAGAACTGGCAGCATCCTGAATTCTTCTTGGTAAAAAATGCTCTCCTTTCAAGTAAAGATTAGACTGGAACTTGTGATGGGAAAAAAGAAATGAACAGCATTCAGAAATAGCTTACCAGAAACTTAAAACATCAAAGGAAACAATATTTACAAATACCTACCAACAAACAGTAGAAATGTAATTATACTTGCAAACTATTTCACAAAATCCTAAAATACTGCCGCCATGGACTAGGTTTTCAAAATGGATATAATTTGTAAACCGATATAATATAGTAGGTTTTCAAAACCAATATAATTTTGGTCCATAGACCAAAACCTTGGTCTATAGAACTCTCCTTGTGAGGAAAACCAAAGGGCAGTCATGAGCCCAGGGCTGTTTTCTAAGGATTTGCCGGGACTCAAGTACATGGTGATGAAAGAAGATTTGACTTTGGATGGTGGGCACACAGTGCAATACACAGTTAATGGATCACAGAACTGTACAGGTGAAACCTGGATAATTTTATTAACCAATGTCACCCCAGTACATTTAAATAACAAGAAAAAAGAGGAGACTCTACATGCCCAGACCTCTGTTTTTCAAGTTCAAAAACCCAATGAGTTTTTAAATACAGACGGCATCATTTCTATTCTGGGGCTTTATTGTTGCTGTTTAGATGCCAGTCTCAAGTTATAATCTCACACATTTCTCAGTGTCAGGGCTTCATTGGGTTCAAGGGTCAGCATGGAGTTCCATTCTGGGTTAATCAAGATGTCTGTGTCATGTTTTAGGGTGCTAAAATCTAACAGCCAGCTAGTGGGGGCATTGTGTCTGTCCACAGGTCACCCAGCTGCCCTCGGCTCTTTGTTCCCATGATGCATTTGAACATAAAGTCATTTTGGTCTCGTATATAAAAGAAGATTAAACTCTGAAACCTAGATGTCAATTCCTATGATAGATTTTTAATAAATGAATTATTCATTCATTTATCACCATGAGGCATTTGAGCATAAAGTCATTTTGGTCTTGTATGTAAAGGAAGATTAAACTTCAAAATCTAGATGCCAATCCCTATGATAGATTTGAGTAAATCAATTATTAATTCATTTATCACTCAACAAAGGTTTGTTGAGCACGTTTTATGTGCCAGGCCGCGGTCCAAGCCAGCCACCGAGGGCACTAAGTGATCTCAACAGCAAAATGCAGCTCCGTGTGACGAATATCAGACCAACATTTGCATTCGTACCAGACACATTGTAGAGAAAGCCCCTGCTTCCCCCAGGCCCCAATTTCCTTTTTCAGATTGACTATGTACATGAGACAGAAACATTGGACAGCAACCGCACCCTTCCTGATCACCAGCACGTGAATCAAATGGACGGTCGTGCCCAGGGATGGAAAAACGTTTCACACAAGCAGCCACATCTCTTTCGACCTACGTTAGCCACCTTTTGTACACAAAAGTCCAAAGCCATATTTAAGAAACATCTGCACTCCTGGCCCTCCTCTAGCCATCAAGCCTCCGCGCTTCGTTTTCCCAGAAATCCATTTTGGGGTTGCTGACAAATTTAGTCAACCAGTTTGAAAAGCAAGAATTCTCACCTTCCCCTTTAAGGTGAATCAAAATTCACCTTAAGGTAGCCATGTTCATTTGAGCAACTGATAATTGTCCACTCCTACCCCTAAGAGAGAGGTACCGTATTTTTTCAGACCATAAGATGCACCTGGGTTTTAGAGGAGGAAAACAGAAAAAAAATTTTGAAGTAAAAAAATGTGGTAAAATATTTAAAAACATAATGTAATATTTCACGAATGTAAATGTAAACAGAATTCAACAGCAGCATTAACAACCATTGTTCCTCCCAAACTGAGGTGGGGGGGGGTGCGTCTTATACTCCGAAAATACGGTAGATGTGAAATGTACTTAGAAGATATTGAGACAAGTATTTGTGTATGGTGTAGGGACCCCAGGCTTCTTATTTTATGGCCACATTTTGCATAGCGTAATCCTGCTGGGGATCCTAAGAGACAATGCCAGAGACCCAGCTGTGGATACAACGCCCAGGATAATTTCACCACCTGGGAACCAAGTGCCTCGAAGCTTCCTATTAAGATGCATGAAGGCTACTGGAGACATGATTAGTCAAAAATTAGGGCCAGAATAGAAATGGCCAGACTGCAACATATGCCCCAGGCTCAAAGAAAAGACATGAGGGAGGCCAAGGGAAGAAGACTGAAAACAAAGTCGAACACTGCCCTACACCATTAGAGACAAAGATTGAAAAGAGCCAAGTAAAACCAAGGAGCCGTGTACAGGGGGCATTCTGAATGTACAGGAAAAGAAAGAATGTAAGTGTGTGACAAGAGAAAGGTAGAGGCCAGCCTGTGTCATAGCACCGTAATTTACCCGTGACACTGATGGCCGGTGAGGTGTTTGTGTACCAAGAGAGTTCGCCATTGATTTCCTTCCCCACAGGGGCTGTAGCACCGTAGTGTGTTCCTGACATGCTCAGGCTTGAAGCCTTTGATTGCCATCTTCATTTAATACAATTTGAACTCTCAGGGCATAAGAAGAAATTCTTTTAAATGTTAAATATAATTGGAAATAGCTTCTATATAATTCTCCTTAAAAATGATGATGTGTATAAAAATTACAGTGCATGATTTTGAAAGACTCAAAATTTATTTATTAAGTCAGGAACTCAATTTGCAAGTAAACACATGGTCAGCTGTCATCATTTTTTTTAACAAATGGGCTATCCATGTTATAAGGGCACAGAGCAGATAAATAAACTGTGTCACATAAAAAAATACAATATTTCTCTTCAATGTTAGATGACAAATAATTATTGCATTTGAATTTATCATGTACAAGGGTGGAGAGTTCATGTGTGCACTGAGATTCGAAATGACATTACATTTATAAAGTTCTTCCTTGCCTGGAAAATACTTTCAACTTACTTGTATAGAATGTTCAAATTGTAAGAGGACAATTCAACAATAAGAAACTTATCTAATGGCATACAACTATACCAAGTCTGCAAATACTGCGGTTTGCTGTTTCATTATAACACTGATGAGATGCCACAGGAATTTAAATCTTGTTTGTATTGATTAGCTTATAGTAAAATCAGTTTTGTTATGGGTTGGTTCTCCTAAAGTCCTGGACCCTATCAACACCACCAAATGAGGACTTAGGTTCTTAGTCTCAGACCCAGTGTAAGACTGGGTCAACCCTTCCCCATGTGGTTCCTTGACCATAAGTTTACACCAGGAAGTGGGACATGGGACAGATGATCAGGTCCCCTGGATCCAATCAGAGACACCTGGATGCTGAGGAATAACTTTCCATCTCTGTCTACAATGTAAACATAAAAAACAGTCAAGAGAAATTTTCATTGGTTCCTTCTATCATCTAAGGTTTTTTTCCATTTGATTTCATTTCCTTTTGGTTTGTAAGACAAGTAATGCCATTTGAGCACATTTTCCAAAAAGAAGTCATTGTGATCATTTTAAAGTAACATACTGACCTTGCATGGTAAAAAGACATTAGAGGAAGCAGTGTGAAAACAAGATGATAAAATTCATTAAATCGAACCCCCCTTTCAGAGATATTTTCATCGGCTATTGTGCACCCCTGTCACTCAGTTATCCTTCTTGATGCTCAGACCTGACTTGGCCTTCCTAACTTTGTGTGGAGTGTCGAGCAGAGCACATAGGTTTTTTTAAAAAGCAGTTTTCATATTGGAAAAAAGAAAAGCATGGACAGTGTTGTCAGATGTCATCAGTTGGCCTGTGAGATGAGGTCTGTGAAGAGAACATCAGCTTTGACAACTGGAAGATCATTTTCTAGAACAGAATTGGCAGGATGATAAAGGGTACCCAGCTACCCAATTAGAGGGATGTAAAGGGTAGACTTCTCTGTCGAAGCAGGAGAGTGGAGAGGCTGGAAGTGAGGCGATACATAGAGGGGAGCTGGGTCTCCTTTTGCATTTGCTTTGTCTGTAGATGGGAGTGGCATGTGTGAACTCTGTGGGGACAAAGCCTACAGACTCTGAAATATTAGAAATTAAAAAGATTAAGGGAAACCTGAAATGATCGAATGTTGCAAAAAAGGGGAGAAGGGCAGAGTGAGAGTAATTTGCCTTGAATTAGAGAAAGAAAGCTTGTCCTACAATAGTGAAGAACAGGCAGTGAAGCTGGGTTATGACGTTATGACATATAAAAGTGCCTATCTGTGAAGACAGCTAAATGAAATTGTTCACCACCAAGACCCTCACTGCTCACTGCACAATAGGAAGAAAGTTCCTTTGAAATTTTGTAATAGCAGTTATAGGAATGAGAGGTGAAGATGACCAACGGCATGTGAATGCACGGTCCATTGTTGCAGAAACCCAAGGAAAATAGAGACCTTATATTTGTAGCAGCAAAAACCCAGAAAAACAGCTGAATGTGTCTGCAAGGCAGCATATAGACCCTAGAAAACAGATGGTTGGTTTGACCAAAAAATGGCAATTTGGAGTACAAACGCTCCCATAAGGCCAAAGAAGCAAGACTTTTAGGATGAGAGCAAGAAGGGACTAAAGTGAGCCATACCAGGAATAGTCTGGATAAAAAGGAAATATACACTTTTTTTAATAGAGTGATTCCAGTGCTTAGAAATGATAAGAAGACTAATAAGCAGAAATTTGAAAGGGCAAAATAAAATGTTTGATGTTTAAAGAGGGCATTATTAATAATCATGTCACGACAGCAAGCATAAACAGGACTGAACAAGAAAAAAATCAGTATATATAGAAAACCATACTCCAGGGTGTATAGAGATTCTGTCAGACTTGCAAAAAATCATGGCACTTTATCTTGAGCCTAGTTTTTATATGGTTTATGATAAAAGTCAGAGTCAGGGTGATAAGGCTGAACATGGACTGTACTACAAATTCTCCGTGGATTTGGGAGAGGGAAGAGGAATTTGGTAGAAAACTACAAGTAGAGCTGGAGTGTGCTTGGCAGGGTGGCGGGAACATTAAAGGAAGGGTGATGGATTGAGTTGGCAAAGTAGAGATTAGGAAGGGAAAATAAAGATCCAAAGATAATCGGGGCTATACAATAATTCTGTGCCCCGTGGTACATAGGGACGAGGGTCCTGGGCAGCAACCGTTCAGAAGGAGCACTATTTCATCGCACGGAAACTGAGAGATGTAAGAACCGTTGGTGCCAGAAACATTTTATGAGGATTAGCCTCTCCTCTCCCCTCCTAAGAGAAAACTTGTAACCTGGGGTGAAGAGGAAAATGCGCTTCATTGCACATCGTATTACCACAGTTCACTGCGGCATCTACATTTTTATTGCATTGGCGGGGTAGGAGGAAGGAAATTCCTGCAGTTTATGTATGTGCTCCTACGTGGTGGTAGTTGTCTGCTTGAGGGAGAAGAGGTGGAAGTTGGGGCTTTTCAGCACAGGGAATGAAAACACTACCGTTTTTGGGGGGTGTTATTGCTCTGTTCTTTCAGGATAGGTAATGTTTGAAGTATGGAGGCTATAGTAGCTGGCATACCAATAAGAAGCACTAAACCTTATTAAATAAAATGAAAAAGAATTGCTAACCATATTTAAAAAGTCAACGTGAACATAAGATATTTAAATACAATATATATGTACCTGATTGTATTGAAAAGTGGATTTCTGCCATCGGGGTAAGTCCTTATCTGGAGTCACCATATGTGGCTTCACTAGAAAAATCTCTAAAACAATGCTAGTCATTGATGAGAGACTGTCATAGCTATAACTCACCATGGCTGATGAACTTCACCATGACAATATCTTTGTTATGAGGACATGTTTACAGGGTTAATTATTAACTCCCACAGGAGGAATATATAATTGTGCACTTGCAATGCTAGTCAGTCAATGTCATGTACCACTCAGGGTAATAATGCCTGTACTTTAGATACACAGCTGTGACCACAACAATTACTCTCCATCCTGGCGATTCCTAAAGTGATCTCGTTTCAGAATATTTGAGCCTTCTTAACCTGACCCTGGCAGTTGGCACAGGAAGAACTCATCTACATTTTCAGATTCCAAATCTATTCCTGGGTAATTGTATACGAGAGACTCAACTATTATTCATTGAGATTTGGTAGAAGCGATGTGTGGCATAGAAAGAATCAAGTTTATATTTTTGCTCAGGGGAAAAACACATTCCTATGAAACTATTTTTAGACAGCCCATATCTATGAGACAATCTTTGTCCATGATAGAAAAAAAAATCAGCAGATGCTCATGAAAACAGCCAGTGGAGGAAAACTTCAGATAAAAAGTAAAGATGGTGAGATGGAAACTGAATGTGGAAAAACAAGAGAAATTTGACTTGCAGACTATGAAGGAAAGGATGTGTGTGTGTGTGTGTGTGTGTGTGTGTGTGTGTGTGCGTGTACATGAGAGAGAGGGAATAAGAATCGTGCAAAAACAGTAACTTATAAAACATTCACCATATTTGATGAAGTGTGTTCTTTTTGCATAAACAGATTACTGTGAGGCTTGAAATTATAGACTCATCACTCAAAGGAAAACTGAAAAATATACCGCTCCACGTTTAATTTATACATGAGGAAACTCACGAATTCATCTGAAGTGATAAAGACCCCTCAATGAGCACAAACAACAACTCTGTGAATATACTAAAACCACCGAATTGTGTATGTTAAATGGGTGAGTGAAATGGTACACGAATTAATTTCAATTAAGCTGTTACCCACCCCAAAAAGGAGACATAGAATTGGGGCATATCCCAATTTTGGGACTGGAACTTGTCTGGTGAATTCTAAATCAGAGAAAAAAGTAATAATCTCCTAATCAAATCATTATACCAAATAGCAAAAGTTCAAAATGCACAAACTTTTCTGCCTCAAACCTCAGGATGCCTATTCTCCTTTCTCAGTTACCACCAGATACAACCACTCATATGTGCCATTGTGTCTGATCACAGGGTTGGAGGAATTCACCAACAAAAAAGCTCCATTTTTTTTGTCATTTTCCCCAAACCACTGACATTCTGATTTGTGGATTTATGAATGATCGGAGGTACCTAAAGATGAGTAACAATTGTTTCACAGTTCTTCCTCCTGAAGCTGCTTGGATAATTACAGTGGTACCGTCTGACTGGTCAGCGCAGCCGCCATCACAGTCACACTGTGGGTAGGGAGAGGGTCGGCTCCAGATCCTCAGCTGTCTTCAGGGAAGACGACTGAACAAAGCTCCTCAGATCCATGGGAAAAACCCATGGTCACATTGGGTCTCCACACATGATCCCCCAGCATGGAGCCACTCTTAGCCTGGCGGCCGCACAGTTGATTTAAGGGCAGGGTTTTGAGAATTGGCTCTGGTCAGATTATTCTTCAAGAGCTCTGAGGCTTGCGGCTATAACGTTAGCCTATAAATCACGTACTCTGCCCTCCTCCTTGAATTCTAAAACTCACATTTCCTTATATATATATATATATATATATATATATATATATATATATATGAGGAAATGTGAGTTTTAGAATTCATAAAATATGAATATATATATTCACAATATATATATGTGTGTGTGTACATATATATATAAAATAATGAAATTCTATATATGTGTATATATATGTATAGAAATTCTATATATGTGTACATATGTCTATCATGTGAGGAAACGTGTGTATATACACATACGGAAGATTTTACTTGCACTATACTGTAATTTTGTGAACTTATTTTCCCTTTATACTTGATTTGTGGGGAAGAATATGCATCCATTCAGTTATTATTCATTCGTTTATCCAAGCACATGTAACTAACTCCACATGACATGGTCCCATCCTAAGGACGGGCATGCCACTCTATTTATTCCCTAGGTCCTGGAAAGGTCCCTCGTTAAGACCTGAACCTTTCACATAGTTGGTAGTCTATATTTTTAAGAACCACAGGGAGCATGATAGAATAAGAGGGAGCAAGCTTTGCCAGTGGAGTTGGAAAAAAGGACCAACTTTGTAGACCATCATCTG
The DNA here is from genome assembly GCF_021234435.1 of Artibeus jamaicensis. Lineage (NCBI taxonomy): Eukaryota > Metazoa > Chordata > Mammalia > Chiroptera > Phyllostomidae > Artibeus > Artibeus jamaicensis. The sequence continues at coordinate 31,923,819 of NW_026521803.1, read as the reverse complement.
ATAATCAAGGCACTCAGAGAGACCTGGAGCCCTCATTAAATAAGAAAAAAAGAAGAGGAAAAAATCTTACTAATTCCTCTTCCCCATTGGATATTCTTTCTTGCAGTAGGTCAGCCCAGAAGCAGATAAATTCTTTAATGAGGCAGTTATAAATTAATATACTTTCCAAAGTTAAAGAATGGATGAGAATCATAGCAAATGATTCCCAAGAAGCTCAACATTAATGGATCAAATACAAATGCAAAAGTTTTTAAACTCTGATTGTATTTCAGATTGTTCAAAAATGGGCTATTGTAACTAGACAGAAGAACTTTGAAGTATTTGATTGGCTTTAAGGAGTAAGGAAACATACTCACTCCCTAGAATAAATGTTTTTCAAATGTTTGTTTGTTTGGGGATTTGGAGAGAACTGTGCTAATATTCTATCTTAAGAAAAAACTGTGAAGGTTCTCTCTCATTATGTGTTTTGAGAAGACTACATGCCTGTACACTGGGGACACAGTAAGAGTCACTGTGGCTTGTTGAAACTCAGGGGTGCCTCCTACCCCTCAGCTGAGCTTTGCCCTCAATTTCCAATGGCTTTATACTTCCTAAGGATTTCAATGGATTAAAGGAAGCATTGCTTGGTAGAAGTGAGTGGCAGAACACAAGACACCCAATTCAACCCAGGCCTTCTTGTGCTTGATGAGTGGTACCTAGACACTGATTTCTACCTTTCTCCTTGATGAGCAGTACCTAGACATTGATTTCTACCTTTCTTCCACAATTAGATTCAAGTTCACAAAGCTAAGCAAGGTAGGTGATTTGTTGTAAGAGCGTGAATTCATATTAAACTCAAAATCAACAGCAGATGATACTCTTAAATGATAATTTAAAAAAAAAGGAAAATATAAGAAGGTGCTTGTTACATCCAAAATAGATTCTCAATCATAGTTCCAAAAATGACTTCCAGAAGGCTTACACAGATGTTCTTCAATGGAATGTCTTGGATCAACTATTATATTTCATATTCAATTTTATGTTTAGTAGGATGGCATTTGCAATTTCTCTGTGTAACAGTGTACTTATATCTAAATACTTTCAAACACTGTAGTCAAAATTCTTATTCTAAACATTGAATGAATACCTTGGTGGCAATACCTTGAATGAATAGGAAGGGACTTTTGGAGGAAAGCTTCAAACAAATAAAAAACAAAAAAAACAATGCTGTACCTCAATAAATGCATAAACCAAAGGATATTTACATATATAATTTAAAATAATTATCAGAAATTAATAAATATGGTCTTCAAAAATTATATACGTACAAGGTTTGTCCAGAAAAAACGCAACCACTGTTAATACAATGAGAGTGCTTTGTGTGACATCGATGTAACCTGACAGCCAAGGAGAGTGGACTGGGATGCGCACGTGTGAACAGTGACAGCTTCACTGTACTAGTCAAAGAGGGTGGTATATGCCATTGAGTGAGCATGTGTCCTGTGTGGCCATTGCATTCAAAATGACTGAGCAAGTAGAGCAATGAATCTGTACCCAGTTTTGCGTTACTCTTGAACATTCCTTTGTGGAAACTATTCAGATGATTCTGGAGGCCACAGCTATGGGCAACTGGTGACTGGTAGCTTCATCATCACAATACAACTGCTCATGCATCATGTCTCATGCAGTTTTTTGGCAAAACAACAAATCATCCAGGTGAGTCAGCTCTCCTACAGCCATGATGTGGCACCCTGAGACTTCTGGCTTTTCCCAAAACTGAAATCACCTGTGAAAGGGAAGCGATTTCATACCGTTGATGAGAGTTAGGAAAATATGACAGGGCAGGTCATGGCGATTGGGAGAACTGTGTAAGGCCCCAAGGTGCCTACTTTGAAGGGGACTGAGGCATCATTCTCCTGTGTACAATGTTTTTTGAATCTTGTATCTTCTTCAGTATATGTCTCTATTTTTCATAGTACATGGATGGATAATTTCTGGACAGACCTCATATATTTAATAAAGGACAAAAAACATGGGATTATGCAGGGACTTTGGACACTTTTGTTTTACTCTTCCTCTTTCTTCACTTCAAAAACACACTGTGAACTATAAATCAAAAAGTAACACACAAACTAACCCATAGATACAGACAACAGAGGGGTGGTTACCCAAGGGGAAAGGGTAAGGGTAAGGGTGAATAAAGTGCATAAAGGGGGTCAAGTATATGGTAACAAAAGGAAACTAGAGTTCAGGTGGTGAGCACACAATAGAGGATCCAGATGTGGAATTTATATAATGGTGATAAGCAATGTTATCCCCCAAAATTAACAAAACACTGTGCTGTCAGGTGGTAGCTCAAGCTGAAATGACTACTTGGAGCTGAATAATAGTGGTAAATAGAATCCAAAGGAGTTCATCCTAAACTCTGAGACCAAAGCTGAAAGAGAAAGACCTAAGCAATCCAGTTCCATCTCCAGCATAAAATAACATCAGTCCCCATTGCTGAAGCTACCCATACAATAGACTCAGCACTCAGTGAGAACTATTTGTCCTTGTGGAATTTAGGGCTAAGCCTACATCTTCTCTTGCAAGGGACAAGACACACAAGCAACTAGAGCTAACCAGAAGCATGGGTGTATTCTACAGGGATGGAGTAGAAAGACTTTAGCAAGGAAAAGAATTAGCCAAAGCTTCATAGACAATGGGTGTTGGACTTGGGTATGAAATAAAAGTAGTATTTTGGGAGATGGGATCAGGCAGGATGATAACATCAAGGCATGAGGTCCTTCAGATAAAAGCCATATTTGAGTAAAGCAGATTGTATGGGACTAGTAGGGTCCACAAATGTCAACTCATGGGCTCCATGCATTAGAAACACAGTGGAGCTGGCAGCAAATTTACATTCTGTGACTCTAATTCTGTAAGTGTGGGGTGGGACCAGAGTCTGGTGCATAGTCAGGGTTTAGAGTTAACCCTCTAAGATAAGAGATGGGATAAGTAAGGTCAAGTTAAAAAGGCAGTTTGTATCTGCTAAAGAAGTCCACTGAATTTGGATTTTATTGAGTGGAAAGAATGTAGGTTCTTGATTACTCTATTCCATGGTTTTTGACCTTGGAAGAAATATTTTATAAAGTCAGAATATCTTCACTTGGAAGTATATAAAGTATTTTTGACTAGAAGATATTGTGGGTTAGGTCCCAAGCCACTGCAATAAAACAAACATCTCAATAAAATATCATAATCTTTTTGCTGGGGGAGGGGCTTGCCTTCAATTAGCATGAAATGCAACATCTGTGAAGCACAATAAAAGGAACTATGCCTGTATTTTTTAAGACCCATATCCTGAGGAACATTTAAATACCAATTTATAAACTTAGGGATGAAAACTTCTGAGTTAAAAAAGAGAATACAAAGAGACGCACACAAAAAATCAGAAACTTTACTCTATTAGCAACAATGGTTATATGACTATCCTAATATAATGGTTTTCCATTTCCCATCTGATAATAAATGACAGGGTCACTCTGGGGATATGGGATGAGTTATCCACCCAGGGGTTGAAGGACCCTACAGGGCTCTTTCTCTGTCAGTGACTTGGGTGTATTCAACTCTCTGTGACTCAGTTTCCTCCTATGTGAAAGCACACAGTAATGCCTACTGAGTATAAATGGCCTGGCAAGTATCACAAGAAAAATTAAATGAAAGTACTTAAAAATATTAGAATGGGGATAGTAAAATCCAGTATTATATGGAAGGCATATTCAGTTGAGTGTTTCCAGGGAATATTTTCTGACTGCTGAGTTTGAGGGAAATAATCCCATTTCTAACTCCTCTTCAAAATATATTTTTTAAAAAATACGTAGATGGAGCCAGAGCCCTCCTGGGGCCAGTTGTTCTGCCAGAAGCCAGAATCCCAGGCAGAACTGGCAGCCGATCCTTCCCTCCCATGGCCACAGAGAAGAGGGCACATGCCTGGGGGGAGAACTGAGCAGCTCAGCCCTGAAAATCTAATTTACAGTAAAATTAGAACATATGCTCGTGTACAGCCTCAGCTGCAGAAGAACTTTTCTTGAAAACCTAGTTAAGACAAATCCACACATGTTGAAAATATTCCCAACTTATCAATCTTCCACAAAGCTTCTTATCCAATGTTGGCCATTCCCCGTAACTGAGCTTCTCCCCCATCATGTAGGGTCTCCCAGGAGAAAAACAGCTACTGACTTGCATGCTCCTGATTTGTGACTATACATCATAAATCGTGTGCAGGAAACTACTTTAAAACAACTTCCCCAAATCTTTTAAGTTCATATCAAGAGAATTAAACGTATGCTTTTCATGTAACTCACATTTTTATTCAAAGACAGGGGCAGCAGGATTCTACTCTTTGACCTTCTCTCCCGTGTGACAGGAGCAGACTACTGTCGTTGGTACTCGATGAGTATTGGGAGGCCAGAAAAGGCCAAACATTATCCACTCAAATATAGAACTATATAACACACTGCAGCCTTGGAACTGGATTTGCTCAATTCATCCTCATAAAAGCAATGTAAAGTGGTTATTTTTAATCTCCATTTATAGCTGAAGAAATCAAGGCTCATAGAGGTTAAGTAATTTGCTTAAGATGTCACAGTTAATTTTTACCAGTGTCAGAACTAGGATAGCTACCCCCTGGAAGAAGAGAGAGAGAGGCAAGGAAACAACCAGCAGAAGTCATTCTTTTCAACCTGGTTTCCTCAAGTTCACAGGACGTACGCAAACTCAGTCTACACAGTTCTTCCCCCACACAGGACCTGCTTTTCCAAGCTAACCAACCCTGGGGGGATAACATTTGATTTCCCCAGCAGGTGTTGCTGTGATGCGTGAAAGAGCATTTACCTGCGCCAGAAGCTACACTATTCTTCAGATTCCTACTACATGGAGACAGAGAGCAAGCAGAATTATGTAATGTTATAGTTAGAAATTTAGATATTTTCTAATAGAATTTCTCAGTTTACAGACAGAGAAATTGAGGCACAGAAGTGTGACTGGTCCAAGGTCACATGCCTGTAGGTAGTCAGGTTTAGGGGGTTCCCCCGGGGTCCACTGAGTGCTGTCCTCTGCCACCTCTCACTCTCCTTCTAGCTGTGTGGCCCCCTGGTGTCCAGGGCTCCATTATTTAGGGCAAAGCCTTCTGCACATGTAAAAGGAAGCATTTTAAAAATAGAAAAAAATATTAAAAAGTTAGGAAAAATAACACTGAGATCTTAAGTTTAACACCTCCTCCAAGACATAGTAATTAACCTCACTTCTAGAACACTGAACGTTTCTACAGCTAGAAAGGACTGCATTGTCTGATCCAATTATTTCCCTTTTTAAACTCCTGATTAAACTCCAAATAAAACTCATATTGTATTTGGATTTCACCAGTTTTTACACTAATATCCTTTTTCCGAGGGTCGCATATCGCCTTGTAGTTGCCGTGCCTCCTTAGTCTGCAGTGGTCTGTGACAGCTTCTCAGGCTTTTCTTTTTCAAGACCTTGACAGTTTGGGGAAGTACCGGTCAGGTTTTTGTAGACTGTCCCTCACACTGGGTTAGTGTGATGTGTTCATCTTAATGGGATTGGGGGAGAATGGCTCTGAGGGGAAGTTCCCTCTTCATCACATCATACTGGTGGGGGGGGGCATGACATTCACATGGCTTAAGAGCGGTGTCGTTAGCCTTGATCAGCTGATTAAACTAGTGCCTGCCAGGTATTCCCATTGCCAAGTCAATAACCTTCCCCCTTCCACACCCTATAGCTTGGATGAGGGTCCTGCCCACACTTAACATTATTTAGAGTACTTTTATAACAGAGATCTGTGCCTTCTTCCGCTCTTCATACTCTCCTTTTCCCTAAAGTAATTGCTATAAACGGTGAGGTCAGTTATAAGCAACCACACCTTCCAGAGGTAGAAAAGCTCTCAGGCTGAAATAACACTTGAATGCAGAAAGAACCTACCCTGGACAGGGTGGCAGTGAACTTGGTCAATAGTGGAAGCGTGAGGAAAGCGGGTGCAGTGGGTTAAACTGTGTCCCCAGAAGAGGTGTGTTCAAATCCTAGTCTCTGGTACTTGTGAATGCAACCTTATTCGGAAATGAGGTCTTTGCAGATGTAACTAAGGGATGGTGTGATCATACTGAATTAGGGTGGGCCCTGGAGTCATTGATCAGAGTCCTTACAGAGTCAGAGTGGGAAGACGCTTTTGTGGATATGGAGTCAGAGACTGGAGTGATGGAGCCACAAAACAAAGAATGCCAACAATTGCTGGGAGTCACCAGGGTCTTGGGGAAGCAGTTCTTTCCTAGAGACCTCAGAGGGAGCGTGGCCTTGGGACACCCTTATTTCACATTTCTAACTTTGAGCACTGGGACACAATACATTCCTGTCTTGTTAAAGCCATTTCTTTTTTGGTACTTTGTAGAGCCAGCCCCAGGAGACTCATACAGAGAGTTATAGAAGTGAATTTCTATTGGGGAGGGGTGAGTGAATCTTGGCCAGGGCAGTTGGCAAGGTGATCTCTAAAAAGAAAAAAACGGTGCCTCAATATCCCTCCCCACCTCCGCCACCGAAGCCAAGGAAGGCCTTGTAAGTTCTTCACCCTGAGACTATGGACATCATCACTGTTTTTGTTACACAGGGGCTTCCCTTCAATGCCAGCATTCCCTTCAATACAGGAAATGAATGTGCCAGTTATGTCAACAGAATATTCTCAGGGGCATGGTAATGACTTTCTCATTCCAAATTAATTTGTCTGTGCACTTTGCTAACACAAATATTCACTTGAGAGATGCACCTGCTTTTGTGCTAGCTCAGTCGAGTTTGAGAGTTTCTACAGCTGGGCCCCTCACTTCTCAGGCTGTTGAATTCTCCTCCCTGAGAAGCCTCTGGGTCTAAGACAATGTCCAGCCTTTCTGATGAACGCACCATTCACACCAGACCTGTCTCTGCTTTTCCAATTTCTGTAGAAGTAGTTTTACTTTTCTCTGACCCTTTGTAGCTGTGTTCTTTATTCATTAAAGTGAATTCAATATATACATTGATACATATGTTGCACCTGCTTTGAAAGAGCCTAAGGTTTACGTCTGCCACTTAACTACCCATGTGATCTTGGGCATAATACTTAGTGCCTAAGAGCCTCAGTTTCCGTACTGGTAAAACAGGTACAGTAATAACAGCTCTGTCCACCTCACTTGGTTCTCGTGGGGATCAAGTGGACTAATGTATATGAAATCCTGTTAAAAATCAAAAGACAAATGTACTTTTAGCATTATTCTTATGATTATTAACTTTAATTTTTCAATCTCCAGAAACCCCCTCTGCACAAAGTAGAACAGTTTATGCAAGATTGCAACATCCTCACATGTGCAAACACACTCTTCCATCACAACCAACTCAAATATCACCTCTGCCATGAGGTGACAACTTATCACAGCCCAACTCAAGTGTCACCTCTGCCATGAAGCTGTTCCTGCTCCCTCAGTCCTCCTCCTACTGCCTCATTTGGGGGGTATTTATACATATGTGTAATGTTCCATTCTCAGCTGTTCAATCCTTACGGGCAGGAACCAAATCTTTCCTCTATTTCCCCACAGCATTCAATGCCTTTCACGTGACATTCTCAGATATGTGGACTGACTCAAAGCAACACATATCATCTCATGTACCTTAGCAAGAGCATGGCTTGGCCCAGCACTTCTGGCTCAGGGTCTCTCACAGGCTGCAGTCAGGGTGTCAGGTAGGGCTGTGGTTATCTAAAGGCCTGACTGAGACAGAAGGTCTGTTTCCAAGCCCACGTGCATGGCTGTCGGCAGGAAAACTCAGTGTCTTTCCATATGGGCCTATTTTTAAAGCTTCTCACAATGGGGCATCTGGAGTCCCTCAGAGAGTGATTCCCTCAGAGTGTATGTGTGTGAGACCATACTGCTTTTCTATGAACTAACCTCCAAGTCACACTATCATTTTCTGTCTTATTGTATTCATTAGAGGCGAGGGGTGAGGCCCAGCCTGTGCACAACAGGAAGGTATTATACAAGAGTGTGAACGCCAGAGGGCAGGAAGGTAGCCTTATGGAAGGCTGGCTACCGCCTTGACTGACAATGGATTTGTTGTGTTTATCTTTAATATACTCTCCACTCAGGGCTTTTGTTCTTTTCCAGTCAACATATACTTGATTTCACTTTTGTTGAAGTGTGCTCAGGAATGCAAATGCAAACCAGTCAGTGACCCTAAATTGACTCAGAGACAGTGATGTGCAATAAAGAAGTCTGAAGTGAAGTGAGTTATCCAATAGCTGTTCGTTCTACCCTCATCTCCACTTATTATGTATGCGTGTGATTAACGAACTTTTACCCAAAACTAACAGACTACTTTCAACAAAGCAATACCAATAAAATCTTCAATATATGTCAACTAAAATAAGATAGTTATTTGCTTCTCTGTTCTCTAATTTATATTTTCAATTTCCTACTAGCTGGAATCCAGGCTCCTCTGCCTTCTTACAGTGAAGAGCCACACTGAATTTATTGAGGCCCTGGAACATGCCAGGCACTTGAGATAGAAGGTGAGAAGGAGCCACAACATCCCTGTGTAACTCAGTTCTGAAAAACACACATTACGAATTTTCTCTCGTGTCTGATCAATTTATCCAACTTCATCCACCGCTGCACAGCACAGATCTGGTGCTCACTACTGCCTATGTATGCCTTCCTGCTGCTCCATTATCACAAAGCTTCTCCACATTTTTGAAGGCTGCCCAACATGAATCATCTTTCATCAAACTTTCAGTGAACCTGTGCTCTCAACAAACTTCCACTTTCTTATATTTCTATAGAAAAGTAGCCCTTAGTTATGCATTATCTTGCTCCTTTTTCAAATTGCTCCAAGTGATTTAGTCATATTACTGCAAGAGATGGCAATTCCTTTAAGGCGCAGTCTTCCCCAATGCTGAGAAGGTAACTCAATAAATGCTTGCCAACTGGTGGCTAATAAAACTAAAGTGTTTGCTTCAATGTTCTTGGCCAAAACTCTGTGCATCTGAATTGGAGCTAATAAAACTAGTTTCTGAATCAATATTCTAGGTGCCTAAGGCTGAGTCTAATTTGAATTAAAATTTACATAAATTGTTTTAATCAAAATAAATGCACAGGGCCTTATTCTTGTCTGTACTTAGGACTTATTGGAGAGATGATTAAGTTACTATTGTTTAGTGTGGGAGCTTAGGAATTGGAATGTTATATATTCCATATGTTTTCATAACTATGCAAAACAACTACCATTATTTACAGCATTCTTTAGATAGAATATTTAGAAGCCTAAGGTCTAGGAAAGAATTTGTACTTGGAATCACACAGACCTGGCTAAGTCAGATTCTAACATTACTATCTGGCAAATCGTGAGGACCATGAGCGTCCACTTTTCTGTCCATACAATGAGAATATTGATATTTGCTTTTCAGAGTTAGTGGGAAGATTGCAATGATGTGCCTAAGTCACCTGGCCCAGGGGCTGGCTGGCATTAGCTGTGCCTATACTACGTCTACTCGTTTTATGAATATTTCCTTAAGACATTGGAACTATGTTGGAGAAAATTTATCTCAGTACACCAAAATAAACAAATAAAAATAATCACTGACATTTTCAAAAACTTCCTTATTAGACAAAGTTTCCATGGGTAACCCAGTCTGACGGTGTACTCCGGGGAATGATGGACAATTTAGACCCACAGTTTTCTCGGATTTCAGCAGATCATAAAACAGCCTTGAGGCAAAGACACTTGTAAGGCTAAGAAGCTGAGAAAAAAGAATAGTCAAAGGCAACTGAAGAGCCATGAAAATAAAAGTGCTGTTCTCTATTTTTTTTTTTTGTTTATTGTTTTTCTTTAACTGCAGTAATTTATTGTTATTCTGTCTTCACTTGAACAGTCACATGTTTCTTCTCCGGACCTTTGTGCCCCGTGCATGGTGCCTGTAGGCTCTTGATTTCCAAAGCCATTTAGATTCTAGACACCACTGCTAACTCCCATGAAACACTTTAGTAGTAATATTTGGCTTCAAATTTTAGAACTGCACACACAATTTAGAAGCACATCCTAAGATTATGTGTGTGTGTGTGTATATGTATATACATATATATATATGTATATATATATTAGGGAATATATGTATGTGTGTGTATATATATGAATATGTATTCCCATATATATATATATACATATACACACACTAAGCTTATTTCTAAAAATATCCACATATTAAAAAAAACTATTTACCTAATATCCTGAGAGAAATTCAAGCTGTATCCAAACTGCTTGAGCAAATCAGACTGAAGCATATTTTAAAATCAATTTTTAGAATAGATTTATAAAGCAAAGCTGCTGGGCTGAGGGTCAGCAGGCATGAGCCCCAACTTAGATTAATTGCAGTCTGTGGCTAAGAAAAGTGAAAGAAGACAGTGTTCAAGATGATAAGTAAACCACCACTGGAAGGAATCTTGAAAGAAAATTATACAGGGGGACAAGATGATTCATATTTGGATCAGGACAAGAATAATGTTGAGTCAGATTTCACATATTAGTCTAAACACTCATGCTCTTAATGGGAAATTATAGGGAAGGACTGGAAGACTGGCAAAAACATGATCAGGAAATGTTCTCAGTGAGGAAGATTAGTGCTAGGACCTGAGCACCAAGCAGTGGTTGCTTTATCTTCAATCCTCTTAAATTGGCTTCAGACAGACTCATAACATTCTTAACATGATGTGTAAAGGAGCTCATGGATCCTATTGAATTTACTCATTCAACTCAAGGAACTCCTGCACAGTAGAAATAAGAAAGGCTGTTCTGTGGTGATAATTTGCTGGTCTAATGGGGCTCTGAATCTTATAGATTCTGAAAAGATTCTCTTCAGGGATCTTAACTGGGTATTTCTGGGGTTTGAACACTGTTTTGGAAATGTAGGCTGACAAAGCAGAGGTAACATTACCTCCATTCTAAGCATCTGTTTGGGAAAATTCACTTCTCCTCTGTGTCTCCTTTACTACCCTCACAGAGCACTTTGCCTCTGACAGTTCCGGTCACAAATGTGTGTAGGTCAACAATAAAAGAAAATGTGTGTAGGTCTAGCGTTTAGCTCAATTCTACCATTACCTGCCTGGACAGAGTGTCAGATTGCACAGGTTACAGGTTCAGCCCCACAACACTGACCCCATCCCCCCACCACACTTTTCAAACACCCATCACAAGGCTGGGTCATTACCTGTGACCCACTGACTGGCTATAGATCAGAGCTTCGCATGACCAGATTCCTCAGGTTTGGTTAACTTGCTAGAGACGCTGACAGAACTCAGGAGAACAGTTTACTTAACTAGATGGCTAGTTTATTATGAAAAGATTTAACTCCAAAATAGCCTGAGGGAAGAAATACACTGGGTGAGGAGGTATGGGGAAAGTGGTACAGAGTTTCCATGCCCTCTCTGAGCACACATTTCCATGTCTTCACCAACTTGGGAAGCTCTCTGCAATGCCTACATTTGGGATATTTATGCACACTTCATCACAGGGGCATGATGATCATAAACTCCATGCCCAGACCCTCTCCCCTCTCTGGAGAATGGGGGTGGGTGGGTCAGGGCTGAAAATCCAAGCTTCCAATCATGGCTTGGTCTTTCTAGTGACCAACCCTCAGCCAAAAGCTCACCAAAAGAAAGACGAGACATAGATCAATCAATCTAGGAAAATGCAAAAGCTCTGCCAAAAGCTTACTTGGGATCCGGAAAGGCCTCCTTGAGGCTCTAGGAGAAGGGGTTTTCAGGCAAAGTAAACAGACAACACAAAGGCCCTAATGCAAGAACACCTTTCAAGTATTCAAAAAATGACATCCCAACAAGAACGGTGTGGCTGGAGAACAGTAAAAATGGGGTGAGGAGAACAAGATGGGCTAGAGAAGTGAGATAGGATAGATCACACTGAGCTTAAATGACAGTTTAAGGAGTTTGGATTTTATTCCCAGTTTATCGCTGCAAAGGGCCCAATATAAATTATGTGTTTAAAGATCAGTGTGAATAGATTACAAGGGAAAGATGGAGTCAAAGACATCAATCTCAGGATGTTTCAGTAGTCCAGGGCAGAGAAGACAGTGGCATTGGGAAGGTGGTGGTAGAAATCAGAGGTGGGAACAGGTGCAGTGTAGGTTTCAGATGTCAACCTTCTAGTATTTGCTGATATTTGGGGAGAAGGGAGGAAAGAGGACAGCTCCTTCATTTGTTTGATTTGAGCCACTAGGAGGTAGTGGTGTCTATGTACAGATATGAGTAAGACTCAGAAAGATCAAATTTGAGAGGGAAAGTCAAGTGTTTCCTATTTTGGCTAAATAAAACCTGATACACTTTTAAAACCAGTATATGCTAATTAGCTAGCTGATATCAATAAGTCGAACGATTGCTTCAGAGCCAGGAAAAAGATCTATTAAGAATATCTCAAGGGGATAAAAAATGATCATTTCAGACTTGGGGGATAAAGTTATTGTCATCCCATTCACTGCAACTGACACCACACTTAGGTTGACACTGTCCTTTAAAAAATTATCAGTGAATCAAATTAATCGGTCAGGGTACAAATATCAGTGTAAATGGAAACCAAGAAAGTCTTGATACTTATTCAGAGAGAGAGAGAGAGAACAAAGAAAGGCAAGGTAAAAATGTAAGCATGATGCTGACAGACACCTGCACATTTCATTATATTAATTCTTTGAAGATATGGTCATGTTCAAATCTATTATATCAGAACATACAAACGATACTAAGTCTTAAACTGAATTGAAAAAGGAAGTGTTGGAACAAAATTTCTCTTTAGAACATAAGCAAATTCACATCTATATATCATTAAAAAATAATTGGAATCACATATCTCCCTATTAGTACTTGAAGGAACAGATTAGTACTGAATGATAACTGTTAGTAATAGTAGCTGTAAATGCTAGGAAAGCAGATTCAGAATTTTGAAATCAATATTCACTTTACACAAAACATAATAAATTAACTGAGATTATGATTTGTATCATTAGTAGTTGAAGTAGATTATAGCCACCTGCACAACTGAAGTTCTTTTCCAAGTTCTTATTTTTTTTTAATTTTAAGCCTGTTGAAAACTATGTAAATAGGAAGCCCTGCTTATCTGCCTCATGTCTTCACCCTTAGCTTCAACTGCCACCAGACAGATGGATGAGTTTGCCCAATCATTACAAAAGACAGATGGAACACCCATCCTGACTGATATTATGAAAAATGTCAGAGACTTTTGAATCTGATCTTGGCATGACACGGGGGAAACTCTCCAAATACAAGAACTGTAGAGAGCTGTACAATCACCACACAAAGGAACTGATGTGTTGCACATTGAATTCAGGCAATGATTACATATAATTGTATCATTACCATCATTACCTAGAGTGAGATTAATGGAAGCAACTATTCAGGAAAACAAGAAAGAAATTAGCTTTGAAGTAGCATAATGAAAGATTTTAATTGTGGGAAGAATCCAGTCACATTTTAAAATTACTGGTTGTGATTCCACCAAACTCGCTAACCCCAAATTTTATTCACTGCTTCAATGCATGTGCTTTATTTCATTTGACCACACAATGATTAACAAAGGTCAGATATCCACAGAACATAAACGCACTGCAAAGCTAAAAAACCAACCTGTCCACAATGCTTATTTTAATGGAATAGGCAGAGGGAGTTAGAAGAACACCTATTGACAAAACAAATAAATTAAATGGAGTTTTATTTATTTATTTACTTACTTACTTATTTACTTACTTACTTTTGAGTGCCATTAAAATCAACACATCAGTGGTGTAACCGCTGTTAGACTCAAAACAATAGGGCACCAGCAATAGCTATATAGGTGTCTATCAAGCTAAACTTTGGAGATTCTTAACATCTAAGTTAATGGTCCAATTTTATTCAAGGGCATTCCTATAAAATACACATAAGAAATCCATTGGTTGTTTTTCTCACCCAAGTTTGCGTGCATTTTACAACCGTCAGTATTAATTGAACAGAGACTCTTGCTAGTTCCTGACTCAGAGTAGGGAAAAGTTTTGAATCTCCGGTTCTGTGAAGGATGGTACTGGGGGGTGGTTCTAAACTGGAGAAGCCTTGACACCTGGAGACACACTGTCCTCCCCTTCCTATCGCTAAGGTACTTCTGAGATGCTAAGGTGGAGCTCTTAGAGGGTTTTGAACAGACTCAGCAGCCTGATACCTGGGGATGGATCCTAAAACTTAGCTCCATACCTAAACTCAGATTTGAACATGGGCCATGTGTTAGAAATTGTTGTAATATGAACATTTTGTCTATTGACCTCACTTAATATGTTAATCAATATCGAGTCATGTGCATATGTTATCTTAATTGTACTCGATCACAAGATTTATCACAGAAGGAATTTGTTGTTGTCCTGCTCCCTTTTCTGTTACCAGTTACTGATCTAAAGAGGGAATGTCATTTTGACGTGATATTCCTATTTATTTACATCTACATCGGTCACCCATTCTTCTATTGAATTAAAATCCATCGATGTCTCACATGGCCTGGGTTGTATCTGGAAGTGCCTTGGTGAGTAAATCGGGTGATGTCAGGCAGTCCATAAACTGCCACAAATGGAGCCCCATTAGCAAATTGCCCTTCTCTATTTGTGCAGTTAGTAATGGCAGGTTTGGAGTGGCTTTCACAAAGTTAAATGCTTTTAGTGGAAATTAGTAGATTCTCAAACCTTCTAACATAAACCAAATTGAAAACATTTATTAACTCTCTAAATTAAAGTGAGGCAAAATTAGGCTTGAAATACTTAAAGCGTCATAATTACAGGGTCTTCTTAGAAGGGAAAGGACACTCTAAAAACCATGAAAGTTAAATTTTCATGTTAAAAGTGACCCCCAAAAAAGAGGGATAGAGACGCTTAACCCGCCTTTCTGTTGTGAATGGAACTGTCTCCTCATATTGTCCACTCCTCAGAGGGTTGAACATGCTGACTGAGAGGAAGACCTGAGTCTCACTCAACCCAATAGTATGTCCACCATTCAGCCATCTGTGCCAGCCCCAAAACCACATCAGAACTAGCAGCAACTTCACAATAATTTGTATGCTAACAAAGGGGACTAATTGGAAAGTCTGCCTGTATTAAGAAACAAAACATGACTTATCTATAAATAAATAAATACTAGATGGACAGACAAACAGAGAGAGAGAGAGAGAGCAGGCTTTTCCACATCTAAAACATTTTGCCTAGTGTGATTGCAATGGAGAAGAAAGAATTCCACTAACATCAATTGAAGAGATGGGCATTCTTAAGATATTTTTGTGTTCACAACTGACACATCATCTCCTTGATGTCCTGGAAATTAAGTGGCAGATTTGGATTCTGAAAATATTTAACATATAAAAATAAGTTCTCTGGATTCAGGTAGTAAAAGCTGACGGGTAGAGGTGTGAGAATATTGGAAAGAAAATGGCTTTAAGGCCAAACTGATGGGTTGACAATAAGTTCTGCCTCTAACTTCCTCTGAGCTTAGGAAATACCATTTAACTTTCTAGACGTCAGAATCCTTCATTGTCAAATGGGGCTAATAAAACATCTAAATCAAAATGTTGAGTGAATTTAAATGAGATTGTACAGGTTCAGGGGATCATATGAAGTCTGATATAAAGTAAACACTTAGTAAATGTTAATCCCCACCCCTCTCCCCCCCCCCCATGGGAGCATTTCAGGCACTGTAGTTGGGTTAATGTAAGAATTAACCAGTAGTTTTTTTTGCTCTATGTCTTAACTATCCATGGAATTCCTCTAACAGTGCTATTCTTCATGTTATATATACTAGGGCTATAGAATATATCTGGAAGATTTAGATTTATGATAGAATAAATATGGTAGATTTAGGAAGGGCAGTGTACTAAGATTTTTTCCTCTTTAGAAATATGTATCAAAGATAGGGAATATAAGATCAGCCACCCATGCCATAAAATCAAGGAAGGCAGCTTCCTAAGCGACATTATTTGCAAGTCCACTCATTCATCTATTCATTCAACATTTATTAAGTTCTTACTATGTGCAAAGCTCTGTGTTGGTCCATGGGGATAATGTGAGTACAACACCTACATCCCTTCCTTGAAGGAGCAAAGAGACTAATGATGGAGAAAGGTAGTGATCTCTATAAAGTATTCAATAACACTGTTCAACATATAATTAAAAACTCAGAAAAACTCTCCAAAGGAAAGGAGCAAGGGGCTGAGAAGACGCGTGATAAAAGAATCACACATGGGTAGGGAAGTCCGGGAAGGCTTTCCTGCATAGCAGTGGTCTGTGTTGATGGATGAGTGGGAATTAAGTGGGAACCCTGGGAAAGGTCACTCAGCTTCTCTCCCTGGGACTCCCCTCATCCTTCAAGACACAGTATCTTGAAGTATCTTCATTTCCCCAAGCCTAGTGGGTTGCTTCCCTATTTGTCTTCCCCAAATACTCTCCTTATGCTCTACTTGGGGGCTTCCCACGGTGTTGTTAATTATATGTGTATATCTCTCCTCACATGCATTGTGGAGCCAGAATGCTGTCTCCTTTTTCAGTGCTCACTCTCCAAGCACAGAGTGGGTGCCCAGCAGCGTTTTAAAAATGTATCTACACCTCTCTGATCTTGCCACGAAGCCTTATACTTGCAAGTAACCCATTTATTTTCATTAAAAATTGAAGTATTTTTAGGAGTAGCTTTCATTTTTCTTTTTTATAGTAGCAGAATTTTCAGCAATTTTGCTTGATTATTTGACTTCATATTCTAGATACAGTATTTTTGTAATGCAAAACCTAAGCATTTTACTTTAAGTCAGTTGATACTTTAGTTCAATTAACTGGTGAGAACTTTGACCTAGAAAGAGTCGAAGGGAACAAGACCCTGAACAACGTTTTGATTCAGGGAGTAAACCCAATGTACAACCTTGTGGAAATAACCAATAGAGGCTTAGGGATTCTTTACAGCAATGATTAAACTGAAACTGCAAGGAAGTTCCATAAGGCTAAGTGGTACTTTGTCATACAATAATTCTGTTTGGTTCAGCAAGAAATGTAAGGAAATGCAGAGGTCTTCTCTGGTGCGGAGGATTCTGCTAGATCAGAGATACACAAATGGGCTCTGCTTCCCTCACAGTATTCTGTTACCTAGCAACCATAACATCTAGGCATTAGGATGATGGGGGCTCTAGGAATACACACCCTCACTCTCTTTAAACAATAGATGGGAGGAAATGCAGTGGGAAAAACAGCTATAAATCAACAACAACAACAAATGACTTCTAAAAGTTTTCCTGAGAATGTGCACACTTTCAAACATGGAAGCTGATCTGCATATAATTTAAATATCTTCCCCAGTGCTTACCAAAGGGCATACTTCCCATGTTCCTGGGTCTGTTTTAACACATAAAACTTAAAACAAAAAGTAATAGTGAAATTAGGTTGATAATAATAACTATAAATCCCTGCATATCACTATTCAATAAATGCTTTTTATAGCAGATTTCCTTTAGTTTTATTTGCAGAAATAACAACCACTTAAGACAAATTATTATGCCCTTTGGGAACAATACTATTTCAGAGCTTTATTCCTTGCAGACTGTCAAACTTTTCAACTGACCTTATACTCCTGGGTTGGTATGGCTTTTTAAATTAAAAATTGAGAAGGAAAAGAGGATCCAATAAAGCAGGGAATAGCAAAAGCTGATGTATAGAAGTGAGGTTGCTGCTGTCTGAGACAGTAAGGAATAAGTGACTCCAACACCAGCTGGCAGATTCAACAATAGAATCATTGATGAAAGAATGGGCCAAAAAGATGGGAGGGGGGATAAAAGAGGAGGAAAGGAATAAAGTGTGAGAGCCATGGGGTGGAAACTGAAAGAAGTAATGAAGGCAGTGAACAGAATTGGTTTCCTGGGGAAAAGGTTAATTAAATCTTTCATAGCGTGGAATTTTTAAAAAACTACTTTTCTGACTACGTGTATATATGTTCATGTGTGTTCTTTGTAAACATACAGAGATGATAATGAGTCTCTCCTAACATCCTTTCACGCTAATGCTTGAGCACATTTTTTTAAAGGATAATATTTTTTTAAGCCTCTTACACATTGAGTGGAAAGAAATTTAACACTGTGGACTTGCAAATAAATCTTAGGAGCAAGAGCCTGCTCTCTTTTTCTTGTTCTGATTTATTTTCTCCAAAACTTAAAACCAACAGCAAAAAAGCAAACCTTAGATCTCCATTAAAATTAATGGCAAATGATTGAAGTCTTACAAACAATAGAAGAGACAAACCCACAGGGCTTGGGAGCTTCTGTACTACCCCAAAGACCACGAGGCTAATTTCTAAGCTAAAGAAATGAGAATAAATCATCCCAGGAGGATGCCAGCCAAAAGATGGCAGCGATGCTATTTGTTTTCTGCCTTTTGTGTGTTTCTTAAGGTTAATCTTCATGCTGTCACACAGATTCCAGCAACCCTGGGCATGTAGGGGCTCAGGGAGGGAGGATGGAGCTTCTGATGTCAGTCTAAAGGGCAAATGCTGATCAGGATAATCAAGAACACAGTCCGTTCAGTGATTGACATGCTCTCTCCATCACTGCTACCCTCCTGTGCCCATTGTGTAGTTTATACTCACTCACTTGAGAAGGTAATGCATGCAGTAAATACCTTCCTTTTGTTTGTTCTATATTTAGCCTCAGCCTTCACATTAAAAAGCATTTGATTTATTTCATTTGGGGGATCCTAGGTATTCTGCCTACAGAAACAATTGCAGTTGATCAGGCTACCAGTTGTAGAAGAAAAAGTATTAATACACTTGCTCAACAAGAAGCCAGCGTTCCCAGACCCTCCTGTGCTTAAATAGAATCCTTTCACGTGGAAAATCAGAAACAACGGAGTGCAACAGTTTCTGGAGGAAGGCACTTTTTTTTCTTTTTCATTTTGTCAGGAAGCAAATGTGAGAGAGAGAAAGAGAGAATGAATCTGTCACAGACATTTCATTCTGCCATCTAATCTTGTAAGTCACTGGTGGTTTCATTGCCAAAGAATGGCATTTCTTCCTTCTTTACCAGTGAGAGATGAATTCAGTTTGTCAACATTGGGAAGGATAGATGTTTTTATAAGTTATAACATGAGGATGAGGGTGATGATGATGATGACAGTGGCAACAACAACAATAGGAACAGAATCAGGGATGGCAGAACAATGTACCATAGCGTCTGCTATAATATTTTTTATTGTTGTATAGACTATGAAAACTCCAAGTACTTTGAACCTCAGCAGAGTCTCAAGAGCAGGCATTTGAATACGTGAGCTTTTACTACTTCTTATTTAATGCATGCACACTTAGTTCCCCATAATTAGGGGACAAAGAGTTTTAGGATTAATGAATTAGCTCTAGTGGTACTAGTATATGCCACCTGGATGAAAGGATGGGCAATGTTTGTGATTAAAGAATTTATTCAAAGGCAGAAATTTAAACCTGGGTGTTAATAGATAAGAATTAAATCCCATCCCATAAATTAAATGCATCATGTCATGTCTATCACAGAATATAGGCAGAATTTATTTGCTGTTCAATGTCACTATTTCTCAGAGTTCTTTGGGATATATTTAAAAAAAACTATTTGAGGCCGTATTATGTTCCTGTTTCTTTAGTAAGTACTTGGAGAAAAGCAAAGATATCAAAAATGTTTCCTCTCCCTGCAAGGCAACTATAAGCTAGTTAAGGAAATAAAATTCATAACCCCAAAATGATTTCAATTGAAGGCAGAAGCAAATCAACCTCTGGGAAAAGATGACTGAGTGAGAAAAACAGGTTGGTCTCCAGGTCGTGAGCTGTGTGAATTAAGGCCCAACAGCTCCTAAAAGAAAACTAAGCCCAGGTAAAGAAATTAAAAATCCAAAACCAATCTGCCACTGGATCTAACATTAGACTTGGGCCAGGCACTGGGTCTCTGCGGGGGTCCACCACAGAACCAAAATTTGTCACGGCTTCAGGTTAGTCCTCTGTAAAATGAACTAACAAATTCCCACAAACCTCTCTTCTGGAAGTGAAGTCCACTTTGTAAAACTTTCTTAGATACAAGTCAGACTCTATGGGCACAAACCACGTACAGGAGTATGTTGACTAGCAGAGAATACAATTTAACATGCTAGAGGATAAAGTAATGTATTCGCCTAATTGGCTATTGCTATCAACAGTGGTGATCTTAAAAATAGTGGTAAATACCATTTGTTACACACATACAAAATCATATCACACATATGATAGATGCCTTACCAAGTATTTAATTCAATTTAATGTTCTCAACTTCTACGAAGTACTGTAACTATTACCTCATTACCTGTAACTAGACAAACATGGAGTGGCTAAACCGAGATCTCAAAGTTTGCAGGTGATAGACCCCCTGCTGTTAACCACAATTAAGACTCCTCTACTAGTCCATTCTTGACTCTGGCTAGACTTAAGTATCTAGCTCAGTCTGCTGAACAATAAAAGTTGATTAAAAAGATAAATTAAAAATAAATAATATGTCACGTGACTTTCTAAACTATGAGTTGGATTTCTTGTTTGAGTAAACATAGTAGAACAAAATATATTGCTTGGCTTCAGTAAGCTGTAGTGGAGAAGATACTGAAGAAGAATTCATTTGTTTCAACGCTCAACTAGTTATTTGCTGTGCAAATGTGTAGATCGTTACATGAAGACTTTCCAGCGATTCAAACCTCTGGTTGTTCACTCCTTGTGCCTCTGATATCCACTCTGGACTTGGTCATGGGATTTTCTTTGGCCAATGGTACATTAGCAAGTATGACACAGCAAGGCTCGTATGCTGGGGGAAGCTGTGGTAGCCTGTGAAAGCCCATTGTGATGACCTTGAGCACACTAGGCCAGAGGAGAGAGACGCCCAACCAGGCCAACCATTGCCATTGCAGCTGAGCTCCGTCCTCGGCTGTGGAGTTCAGGAGGTAATGGAGGCACTGTCAGCCAAGAATAAAATTAATAACCTAAGGGAGAAGGGTTCCCCAAGTGGTCTATCCATTTTCAAGAGCACACGATGTGTCCTCTTCCATGTCTTGAGTTTTCTGTGAAAGATTAGCAATGATATCCAAACCTAGCCATAGCTTTTATCCATGCACTCCTCTCTACCCCAGCAGGCTGTACATCCTAGGTTTCAAAAAGGACCCTACCTCCCCCTTCCTTTGACTGACTCACTTCCCAAACAGTAGAGTGTGGAAAAGAGGAAACTAGTAACTTAACGATGGAGAAATTTGGCAAACACTACCTTATTTAAGTAAAGTAGGTTAACATCACAAATAATATGCATTCATGTACCTCCCAATATGAGGTTAGGGTATGAACACTTCTGTGATATTCCTCCTTAGAAAACATAACATCAGTCAAAACACGAAATAAACAGACAGTCCTAAACTACCAGGCACTCTACAATGTCATTACTAGTGCACCTAAAAACCACCCAGGCCATGAAAAAGAGGACAAGGCAGAGGAACTAGGCTGACCAGAGAAGACCAAGGAGACATGGCAACTAAATGCAATGTGGCTTTCTGGGTGTAATTAACCAGAGAGAGAACATTAAGGAACAAACTCAGGAAACCCCAGTGAAGCCTGGAGTTTAGTTTGAAAATGGGAGAGATGTTTATTGTATAACAAATGTCATTCTGTCCTCCCAAGAAATTGAAAAATAAAAGATACTATGCACTCAAAGGATAGGAAGATTTCTGCACATTGCTCACTCTAACTAGCAGGATTGTATTATGTGCCCAGGCACAGAATACACTAAATGAAGTGAAATTGCTATTGAACTTAAGGTCATCTTCGAAGCTGGGATGAAGAAGTAAAAATTAGAGAAGTAAGGGACAAAGGGAGAGAGGGGGTAAAGTGACTTTGTGTTCATAGCATCTTGTTGCCTATCTCCCTCATAACCATTTCTCATAAAAACTGGAGTACACTTAAAAAATCCACTTACTATAGAGTTAGTCGAAAGAGTCAGGGAGTTTGATTCTAGTAAATTGAGACTTTACCTATTGATATCTTACAGTGCTAGCCTATGAATTAAAGTGTGTGCACACAAATAGTACCTTTACCAGACCATTTTACATAAATATTCATGTTTGAATTTTATTATTAAATATGCTTAGGTCAGTTTTAACCAATTGCAGATCTAATATCTGTAGTCTGTACTTATCCTCTGTTAACTTGAAGCAAAAACATAGCTGAGGTATTACTATTTTCTTATCTCACACAGAAACTAATGGGGGGCACTGGACACTATTCGTTTTGGTTTATTGAAAATGATTCGTTATGACAATGTGGTCTGGGATGGATGGAGATGGACAGAATCTAAAAAACTGTACATAAAAGCTTACACTTTGACAAAAGGGCACCTGGCTCTTTAAATATTCATGAAAATAATACTAGAAGACCTCTGCTCTGTGGGGTGTTAACTCCCTTTGCAAGAGTTTAGTTCTTCAGATGTGATGGTAAAATGATGGCATATGATACTGAATAATGCTATTGTGATATGGGACAAAAAGATTCTGAGGGACAATGACATCATTTGTGCCTTTTGATTTTTTTGTTCAAGCACGTTGGGAAGAGATCAGGAAGCACCACTTGGCAAATAACAAAAAGCAGAACTAAAAACGTGAGGGAACAGAGACAGACACCCGGAAAGAATATGCTAATTCCAAACATGTCACTTTTAGAACTGGTCACACGCTCAGTCATATGACAAGAGCTATTCCCTTCCAGGGAAAGATCAGCTTCCAGTGATGGAAATGGTGATCTCTTTGCAAAACCAATTGTCCTGGATTATACAAAACTCATGTTTTAAGCTCAAGCATCTGTTTTGCTGAAACCCCAACTTTGAATTTAAGGGTGATTATCTTAAGCTTCCCAGCAGGGGTCACTAAGCTAATGATAAATATAAGCTCTGTCATAATGTGTAATCACTGTTCCCATTGACAACATGAGTGAAAATATATATATATATGATGTCAAAAATCCTATTGAGGAAGCTTTGTGTGAAAATACAAAATATTTCTCAGCAAAAAATCCTCTCAAAAATCTCTTTGCGGAAGCTTTGTGTGAAGATACAAAATATTTCTCAGCAAAAGTGACAGTATTTTACATAAAGAGTCAAAATATAATAGTCATATGTTAGTGTAATATTTACAGAGAGGCCAGTGATCTACAGCCTGCTAACTTTTAGAATTACACATGCATAAATTTGGCATACTATTCCAATGTTGCAAATACGTATAGAAAAGAGACCTACTGACGAATAACAAATGATTTTTCCCACAATGATTTTACTTAAACTTTATACTTAAATAATTTGAACATAACAGAGGCAACAGCATTCTACTCAGATACACCCTGATTCAACACAGGACTCAGTCACTTAAGCCAGTCTTTCTGGAACATTGGCCTCCTTGTTATCATACTCCATCCCCAAACTTCCTATATACCCTGGCCCTAGAATGGTTTGGGGCTCTGAATCAATCACATTAATATTATTAAGAATGAAGGACTGCAATCTTTTACATGAAAACACAGCTGACCTGAAATCAACCACAAACTGGTTCCTAAAAGTTAAAGGTTGATAATGGACAGTGAGTCCAAGGTCTGTAGCAGGGCCTAAGAGGGCTGCGGTAGTCAGCCCCCGATACTGCCCTTACTTTTTGTATGTCACTTTACAAGCCCAGCTCTCTGATGTTGGAAGCACACATCAAGCACACTTCCCTCAGAGCCTCTGGGGAAATACTCTGGCCCTAGGTATTTAGGCAGATAGTTTCGTGCCCTCATTTCATTGTCTTCCCAACTGTTACTTCCTCACAGAGTCCCTTCCCGACCACCAGACGTGAGGAAGACAGAGAACACACCCGTCCCTCACCATTTCCTTACCTTAACTTTGCTTATCTTCAAATCACTTTCAACACCTATGTGATCTTTTAGGTTTATTTGGTATTTACCACCTGTGACCCCTGTCTAGAAGAATAAGCCTATGGAGGTAGAAGATTTTTCTGTTCTGTTTTCTGCTGAATGGCCAGCATCAAGAACGACACCTGGAACAATTAGGAATGCAACAAGTATTTCCAAGTAAATGAATAAACAAACAAACAAACAAACGACATATCTACCATGTACTCCCCAATCTGGAGGACACAAAAAGAGAGGTGAGGGACGACGGGTCATGACCTCAAGGTACTCACAACAAGTTAAGACACAAGACTTGAGCACAAACTAATTTTTCAGTTCTACGGCTTATTTGAACCACACCAACTGGTGGCGAGAAGATAAATGTTGTTCACTTACAGAAAAATGAGCCTTCACTAAGAATGTGAAGTCAATTGATCCGATATTGGAGATGATAGTTTTAAACAAACCTTCTATTATTTAAGAATTCAGAGAGAAAGCCATATTCTGCCCCATTGTCAAAGGCAAAATTTAAAGCTGGGTAGCTCATAGTTCTAAACTCAAAGGAAATTTCTTTAAGTCTGATGTTCTTATTTCATTTTGATATTTATTCTTTTATCTCTAAATTCATAGTATAGACCAGCACATCAGATTCTTAAAGATATGAGATCCTTTTGTGAACTAACAACACTTAATTTTCTTCTATTTTCTCTTTTTCTAGTTATCACAAAAATATAAATGTAGAAAAAAACCTTTTTGTTCCTTAACTCCTACCCAAAAGTCATAGCTTAAAATCAGAAATATTATTTTTTATTCTCCTGAATTTCAAATTAAGCGTTTGACCCTGCTTTGCTTTGGATATAAATGAAAGGAAAAGCAAAGCGGGTGGGGAGTCTACTGTCTGGAATTTTCAAAGATGTGAGATTACTTGGTACCATCAAGAATTTTACCTCTTTTCCATTCTCTACACAACCTCAATTCCAATAATAATTATTTAATTAATGCAAATATCCCTGCTTGACTTTCCAGAAAGTTAGCAACCTCACCCCTCTCTTCTGCTTTGATAGACTCATTCATTTTTTTCTGCCCATTCAGGAAAGAAAAATAGTGGGAAAAACTAAGGGGTTAAAGAGACAGCCCTTAATAAATGTGTTTAATAGCTGACATGCCTTCTTTCTTTCTGTTCCGTTAAACTGGCACACACTCAGCCTGGCATTGTTCACTTTGAAGTGGCTTTCCATTGTTCTCCCACCAGCCTCTATCAAGGCCTACTGACAGATGACCTATCAAATGCCTCCGCCTTTGTCTTCCAACATCCTTACCATCCCTAATTTTTTTTTGAATAGACACAATCTGCTCGCCCTCTGGCTCTTCCCCCTCTAGAGGTAGCAGTTGGTGAGCCTGGGCCCTCCCCAAGCCAGGGGCTGCTATGCAGAATAAGTCTGCATCCCAATGTGGTGAGGGACAGTAGTGCATAAATTAGTATAGTGTTTCTAAAGCTGTCAGGGGTAAATTGTTCTTATTTCCTGACACTGTCACAGGAAAAAAAGGGTGCATCTAAGATGAGCTCTGACATCCCTGTTGCTCCTTGAAGACAAAGAGCCCCTCGCCAGGTCTGAGCGAGGGAGAGGCTTACGACAGATGGAACTTAAAACTGGGCTGTAGGAAATACAATAGAACTGGCACTGCGGTCAGAGGGCAAAGTTTGGTTAAAAGTAGATAAGACGACATCATCAACAATAACAAATGTTTTGTGAATCACCTGCAGTATTTATGCTGAGGCTACTTGGAGGACATAAGGTAACCCCACCCCATTTTCTGTTAATGATGAGTTTCTGTTAATGATGACGTGTGAACTCGAGTGCAGCAGGTACTCATAAAAAGCCAGTTAGTTTAAAGGATTCTAGGAGCTCACCTCAAAGGAAGCAGACTCCAGCCTTCAGGCATTTGGACTCCAGGAGATTTGCTCACCTTCAAGGAACACCAAACCATTCCTTGAAGGGCTCTGAGAGCCCCCAGATTATGGGAGCAGACTGTGCTCACTCCCCAGGGCACCTTCTCAGGGAGCCCACAAGCCTCTCTGGGTCTGCCTTTCCCTTCCCAGCTCATAAACACCCCAGCCTACTAGGACGAGGTGTTAAAATGGTCTTTGTGACTAGAGTCCCTGTCTTCCCAAGTGCCAGCTCTGAAATAAACCGGCTTTCCTGCCAGCAGACCCTGTCTCTTGACTATTGGCTTTGGAGCAGCAGGCAGCTGAACCTGGGTGTTGTAGCATTTATAACACACATATCGGCAGAAGCTCTATTAAGGGGTGGGAGTTGGGGCAGATGAACTCCTTACGACTACTGGTTATTGTCCCTTCAGCCCTGGGAAGGGTGGGAGGCTGGAGGGACTAAAACTGAGGCTTTTCAGACCTTCTAGAACAAAAGTCTTCAGAAGGTCTATCTTCAGCGTCAATAGGTATCTTGCTCTATTCCATATTCTACTTTGCGACTATAATCCCACCCCAATTTTCATACTCAGTTGTAGTTTATGGCATAGTCAACATCATTTCTGTACAAATCAATTATTTGCTTATCAAATGACCCACCACACAACCAAACGTATACCTACAGTAAATACACAGTTATGTATGATAGAATTTTAAAGGTTTTCCATCAGTATACTGAAGGGTTATCTTTTTAGAAAAAATATTTTATTTTACTTGTTATTCTTCAAATTATAAGCATAAGTCATCCTTAAAATCATCTTCCATAGAACACATCCTTTCCAAAAATGGTAGAGGTGACATGTCATGATTTATGGCTAGCAAGGTACTAACAAGTGATTTTCCCCCCCAAATTTAGTGAAATTTTGTTAAAATGAGTTAAATTGGGCAATGATACTATTAACAGTATACAGGAGTGACACAGACAAAAATAAAATGTATATTTCAATTGTACTAAATATTTGGCAAAAACACAAGTCATAAATATTTTTTCCTTTTCATAGCATTTGTATTTAAATGTACTTTTTTTCCCAGCTGTACTGTAAATGAATGTAAATATAAAAGCCAACCCCTTAAGAAAGGAAATTTCAGTACTGCTCTTTGTTTACCAAAGCTGAAGATTGGTCCTTGCATTTAGCATCAGATCTGAAAAGCGCTAATCTCCCACCGGAAAGGTGAAATTTTTCATTAGTCTCTATGAAGGTTTTCTCTCTCCTTTATGTAGAAACGTCACCACACTTTCAACCAAGTTAGAGAACTGGACACAAGTGAAGTATATAAATATATTTTTAAGTTTTTCTCCTTTCTTATTGTTGTTATTTTCAAACTAATGGTGAATTAACTTGAACAGGTGAGTATGTAAGAAAGAAGGCATATGATTTAACTGTAGACTTTTGATAGTTCAGGTAGCTTAAATAAAGTATCAGTTTCATAGCAAGGAAAGGAATGGCTCTCTCCCAATACACACAAGAAATGCTTCTGTAGCTACTGTTGATTTACATGAGAAATTAGGCTTTTGACTTCCTTATACTTAGTTGATTAAACTTAAAGTTTGTAGGAAGCAATAATTACCAGAATGTCACCTAGGCATAAGCTACTTTATCTCTCCACCTGATAATTGCTGCATCAGTGAAAATATGTAGCAATTGTTTTTCAATAGATGGTGTAAATCAGGCTCCGATTATCTAAACAGTTATAATTCACTAACTTCTGGATGACATCCAAACTCTTCAAGCACATCTGCTCCACGCACCAGCAGAACATACAGCAACCAGCGCCGCACAATTCAACATAACAATTTAAATATTTTATATAATTAATGATATGTAATTAAACTTAATGTAATAACATTTGGGTTCTCTGAGGTAACTATTTTACAATTAGTGTTTCATCAACAAATAGCTTTTCCAAGGCATAGCACAGCTTTGCCTATAGTAGCAATCCACACCCGGAAGAGTTCTTGTTATAGTAAATAAACTGTGGAGCAAAACCAAACAGTCCAAGTCCTCAGCCATCAGCACTGGATTAAGTTAGAAACAAGAGTCCTTTGCATGCCAAAACCACATGTAAGTGTAAACCTTCAAACGGCTTTGCCTTCGGCCTGCAGGAAGTTAAAAGGGTGACAAGTAGGTCCAACCACTACCCTCTTCCTCATAACTTGACAAACACAGTCAGTCACCAAGGGGTCTGTGAAGAGAAGTCTCAATGAAACTACCCACCCCTAGCCTACTCTGGCTCAGGAATTTGATGAGGAGGTACTGGTGGGGCAGCCTCTGCAAGGCTGCTCTGCCTGGCTCAATTAAACTAACACCGTGCAGTTATGATTATAATAGCAGAGAGAGATTGTTGCAAGAATTTCTGCTTTGCAACATTTGGAACACGGAACTTTTTTATGGAGCATGTATACGATTTAAAATGTATCATCTCCCAGATTTGCTTGAGTGCAAAAGAACTGTAGTGGATCCGCTCCTTCTCTGATACAGAGGGCTCAAGTCTGTCGCTGTCCAGATCGCTCTCTAGACTTAGTGTTTTGAGACCCACAGTACCTCTGCAGGAGAGACCACAGTCAACTCCTGCTGATTCTTCTCTTATTTCTTTATTTCTCTATTTAAAATAGTACCTGATGGTCTTCTACCATGAAAAGTAACAATATAGTTGTAGTTGTTTTAACATTGCCTCCCCCCAATCAAAACATACTTCTCTTCCTTTCTAATGCATTAATTTATTAGTATATTAATATGGCATGTTTGTGTAGAGTCCCACAGGTTGCAAGAATTAAATACCCTTTCTTACACAAGTTTTCATTTTATCCAGGTTTAGTGTACTTTCCTGTTTGCCTTATTTTCTAGGTGATTAACCCCCAACTTTCCTGTAGAACTATAACCTTTTCCCCAGTGAAGGTGGACACACCAGGGTTTATTTAGGGGTGTGTTATTGTCCCACCCCAATCTCGGCAGCCCACCACTCGGCTGTCATCCAGAAGCTCCCCTCTGGCATTGTGCTCAGTGCTCCCTTTGTGTCTTTCCTGCAGAGGGTCCACTTTCCTGGAACCTGAGGCTGCATATGCCTTGGTTCTTTCTTCTTTCCGTAGAATTACATTTTCACAAACCATTCTGGGGTTCTGCAGCCACCTCTGGTTTGTTGAACATGAAGTTGTGGTTAGTTTTTCCCACCAGACTTCTAATACAGCTACTATTCATCCAGATGCTTTTCAGCTTCCAAAATTTTGTTGGCTTCTCCTTTCCTCTGTCCTCATTATTTCCGTTTGCTGTCCTTGGAGGTCATCCCATCTCTATTCCACTCTGCTGCATTAGCGCTGGTGCAGTAGAACTACACTTCTGTGTCAGTTCATGATGTTCCCCAGAAGCCCTTGTCACACTGGGGGGTGTCAGCAGAGGGCAATCTTGGAAGCATGGCTGAGAGGCACTGTTATTCCGGAAGTGCTGGCCTGGTGGCAATGGGCTGGGGCGGGAGGGCATCTGTCTCCAGCAAGAGGCACATTCAGTCTGATGGGGAAGCTGAGCCCAGAGCAACCTGATTTTTACGTGTGCCAACAAGTCTGTGAAAATGATGTTTGCCTGATGGTCAAAGGAGAGATCCTTGTTCCCCCAGCTTGTACGAACGCAAACATAAATCTGAAATCAGACGGTGAAGGAAGACCTCCAGGCAATCCTAAAATTATTCTCCTTTAATAGTCATTGCAGTCACAGCTTTGTCAGCTTGACCCCATGGGTGACCCTCAGATTTATGTCAGTCCCTTTTAGTTTGACTCCAAGGTAGTGTGAACCTGAACCAAAGAAATGCAGCCACCACACAGGTGAGCTGAGAGTCGGTGTCAGTCCACTTGCCTCCCGAGTGGGCCATTACTGCCTCTGCTCTCCATGCCTGGTCTGGGCATTTGGGCCTGAATTGATTATCACTTGTCCTTGCATGGATTCTTCCTCTTACAACATTTAATTGCAGGCAAAGGAAAAGAAGTGGGGGAGAATTATATTTATGGGAATTCCTTTTGTTGCTAGGACAATATGCACTTCCCAGCAATAGTTGGAAGAGATGAGGCAAAATGATGGGCAAGATCCTCCCTCACTTCTCCTTTTACACACCAGCCTACCAATACATTCACCGATCCAGTGAACGGGTGGTGTGACGTAGTAGGAAGAACAATGAGGTGAGTCTCTAGAGAACGGTGTCCCAGTTTTTCCTGCCACTGGCTTGCTGGTAAGATGGTCTGGATCATTTTCAAGTTCTAATACAACCTGAAATGGTTAGACTCAGGCAAATCACTTAATCTGTGGATTTCTGTGGTCTAATCTGTAAAACGGGAATGACAGTCTACAAAATACCCGGTAAATTCTTCATGTGATTTTCATAATCCATACATCAATATCCCTCATAGGCATCTACGATCAATGCTTCTGCTGATTGAGATGAAGGTGCATTGTCGTACGTCTTGGGGTATCCCCACCCATCGACATTTTTATTCCTAACTGTAATTTAACTTCAAAAATTTATTCTAAAACAAGAAGTATATTGGGTTCAGTGGTTCACAACCATTTGTGGAGCTGCAGTAAAAGCTTAAGTGAGACATAATCGGGAAGCTGAATGATGTAACGCATACCAGAGCTCAGGTCACATGCTCAACAGTTACACTTGCTTTGCCCTGGTTCATTGGGCTCCTGACTACATGAGTTCTGATCAGGATGATTTTTTAGATTAAAAATTTAAATAGTATAAGTCAATGAAGCATTGCATAACACAAATTAAAGGACATGCATTAGAGAATACAAATGAGCTCAGTTACCACTGGACAAAGAGTTTTAACTTAGAGGCCCGACATGAAATGCCCTGTAGGCCTGACCTAGGGAGTGTCATCAGCAGCTGCCTCCAAGCAATGACATTTTTAGGCTACTTGCTCCCATTTTTTCCTTTATAATAGAGTGTTGGAAGCTAACATGGTATTTTGGATTACCATTCGCTTCACCAGTGAGACATTTATGGCTAAACCTTCAACATCAATTCATTAATTTGTAGTTTTGCCATGGGCCAATCTAGTATCTGGCTGTGGTCTGAACTCTTTACAGAGCTTCATTTGTCCTTGTTTTACCTTCTTGTCCTGGTGATAGAGAAAGGTAGATAAATCTGTTCTGGCTAATGGTAAAATGCTGGGACATTTATCAAGAGTGAATGATGGCCACAGGCTAAAATATTACCATCCTGGAGAACTTTCTTTAGTTTTTAGATTATCATCAAGACACTTTTTTTAATTTTCAAGAAGACACTCACTGTTGAAGGGCGAGTATTGAATTATATTAAATAACAAATGCTGATTTCACCTCCATAGGGATCAAAGGTGCCTGGTAAAAACCATTAGAGGGATAGTCATTTTCAAGTCTATCCACCACATTCAGATGTTCAAATATCAACTGAAATATACTCTGAAGCAATCGTGAGCCTTGTGCAGAACGAGCGATCCAGGTAACATGTGTAATTTTTCATGCCCAATTACTATACAGAAAAGACACCAGTAAAGACAAAACCCCACTACAGTGACTTCTCACAGACTGTAGTCCACTTAGTGGGAGATGTATACAACTGAAGTGATGAGAGGTGACCCTTCAACCTGACCATGTTTCTCAGATTAATTAGGAATCAGCATATTGTAAACATGACAATGTACAGCCAGAAGATGAGGAGAGGATCACTTTCAAGTTCTGGGTCAGTGACACAAACGAAAAGAGTTTAGCCTCTCGATGTGATCACTTATGCTTCTAAATCAGAGATGGCAAGTTGGGTCTGTCATGTGCTCGGGGTTATTCAGATAAAAGGTTTTATGGAAAGATGGGAGATTCTGTGCAACAGTTTGATTATTTGATCATCTATTCAAAAGTGTAAGTCAATGGCTTTTCATGAACTGAAGCCCTTTTGAGAATTAATCACAACTTGAATGAAATGTCTGAAGGGAAACCTTGTTCACCTTTCCTATCTGGGAAGGAGGCAGTGTACTGGCTGGAAAAAACAATTGTTGGTGCCTCTCCTGAATGAACACTCCCATCTCACCCATAAATCGGTTCTCTGACACTAAAAAAAATACCCAGCTTTACTTTCCTTTGTAATGGATAACTCAAAATCCCACTAATCACATCCTGAACATTAAAAAAAATATATGGTAAGTGAGTGCTCCTTCTTATAACATAACCAAGAGAGAAATAGATCTCTTTCTTAATTGGCTAAAAACGAAAGCCAGAACTACCTCCCGTCAATCAAAAGGGCAGAATTATGGGATGCTAATGTTGGAAATGGGATGATTAATTGGTTCTTTCATCATTTGACACCTAAGTTTTGAGCTCTAGACAGGTTAAGTGATATGCAAGGGATTAGAGCTAGTACAATGCAGTTCATCAAACATGTAATTATGAGCCTGGAAATGTGTTTGGCACTATGGAACAAAAAGATGCAGCCCCCGCCCAAGAGGTGGTCACTGTCCCATGGAGAAATACATGTAAAAATATGGAATTACAGCGCAGTTTCCCCAGCCAAGATGGGATGATGACATGCCCCTCTTGGCTTCTCAGTGGCATTGACATCAACCCAGCTGTCTTTCACACACTGACTTGGCCCTACACGGATCAAACTGGCTGCCTGTTTGAAGCAAGACAGGCAGACTACTGAACAAAAAACTTAATATCACTGCAGGCGCATTGCAGGTATTCATGTAAATGC
The DNA here is from genome assembly GCF_021234435.1 of Artibeus jamaicensis. NCBI lineage: Eukaryota > Metazoa > Chordata > Mammalia > Chiroptera > Phyllostomidae > Artibeus > Artibeus jamaicensis. The sequence goes on along the minus strand of NW_026521803.1, from coordinate 31,891,110 downwards.
TGGAGCCCTGATTAAAATAAAATCCTGACTATTAATGTTGGCTGTTGCTTAGAGGGACTTCAGCAAATTCTTTCTAGCTTAGAAGCCTAGGAAATGCATCCAGTCAACACTGAAATGGAGCCACTGCCATGTGGTGCAGCCCAGCAGCATAATTTCCATGAGCAAGCCTGGGGCCTGAGGAGACAGGAGGAGAAAGGCTGCAGCCAATAAGAGCATTTGTGCAGATTGGAAAATTGCGTTTGGCACTCACTTCACAGGCACTGTGGGGGACCTCAGAGAGACCATGGCTTGGGGACTCTGCGCTGGGCTCAGAGAATGGCTTGGTTTTTGTCTCAGCATGGACTTGATCTTGCGGCACAATACTGGGTCAGACACTATTCCTCCACACTGCAGTTTCTCCAACAACACGTAAGTGAATGAAACTAACTCCGGTGTGACCACATTTCACCTTCTATAAATGCAGTGGGCACAGAACAGAGTTTCCAAATATCTTCCCCGAAGAGAATCATGACAGAATAGCGTGCTGTTCCAGAGATCTGAAGAGGCCACTTCTGACCCACCATGTGTGGGAACATGTGTTTTGATTTATTTTTTATAGTAGTAAGGATCGACTTGTATTTCAAACATCACCCTCTAGCACAATTGTTACTGAACAAGAGGTCCGAGGGAGGGGCAATACAATATTCGGCCCACCTAGGGATGCCAAAAACTGCTATACAACAGGGGCCCCTCCCAAGGACAAAATACTAGTATCTACTGGGCTCTTCTGTCCGTCGCCAATTGGAAAGACATCTTTCAATGCCAGAGATTTGTGATAAGGAAACAAAATGTTTATTTAATGCTATTCAGGCCTAATACCTCCACTAAAATAGCAAAGTCCTTTAGGGTATACACCTACACCCACACAGCTCTCCCTTCTCCCACTGTCCCAACTCCAGGTACCGTAAATCAGGAAAAGAACACACGTCTGTGTTTCAGGCTGCTGGCACCGTCAGCTGTATCACCAGCTGATATTAAGTATTTTGTTTAGTAGTCTGCCTGTCTTGCTATCAGCTGTATCAGCTGTAGGCAGGATCTCTCGAGTTAATCCAGTCATGTGGCACCTTCTCACGGTCCACTGGCAAGAGTTCTTTCTACCAAGTTCTAGTCAAAGTCTCTCCTACTTTTCAGGCCCTGCAGCCAAAGGGGGCACCCCAAAGCCACGTGGGCCTCTTCTACCAAAGCTGCAGGGGTCTGCACGCCACCAAAAGCATGTGGCTTTCTTCTTCACCTGGCTGTGGGGATCTCCATTCTGGCAAAGCTGCATGGTTTTTCCCTTTCACCTGGGAAAGAGATGGTCTGCACTCTGCCAAAACCACCTGGCTCTCTCTCAATAGCTGCGGTGTCTGGCTTTTAAATCCTTGCACCCATCTTCCTCTGTACCCCTATTTCCAACTCCTCCCAAGATCAGTTATACCTGCTAGTATTTCTGTATTAATACAAGTTTACTGGGCTGCCATCATTAGTCTGGGCAGTAATCATCCCAGGTCCTCGAGCGAATCTTCTCCAAACCCCTACGCAGGTGCTGTAACTTGAGGGACCTGCCCCCAGTTACATCTTGGGGGAAGTGACTTCATTCCTCTAGCTCCAAGCCTGGCCACAGCCATTTAACATATCCAAGTGACCGTCAAAGGCTATAGACATGTTAAAAGACAATGCCACAGATTAGCTGCAAGGCTGTGGCTGTACAAAACAGCCCTGCATGTTCCTGCTCCATGTGTCCCTTCCCCCCAATTTACACCTATGGGTGGGGAGGGGTGAGGACATCTTATATGTCTCTCCAATATTCCTATACACTTTGAATTCTGGACACCATTTCAAAGCCTTTTTTGGGGGTCCCCCCTGGTTGCATCCTGTATCATAATCTTCTTGGGAAATACGTGGTATAAATGATAGTGTTTATCACTATGAAAAGATATAAAATACAAAGACAAAAATAATAGACCATATGAATATCAAAGTCAAGGCCCTGTCCTTATTTATAAAATGTTCTTGTCACAAAAATTCTATTGTACATGTATGTGGAGCCCAGGACTGTGGCCCAGGTTACAGCAGAGCACTAGAAATGGCTCTTTCCATTTCTCTTTCCTGTGCATGGAAGGTATTTCATTTGTCTCGTGAGGGATATCTGAAGACCCAAGACAGGGGTAATGCTCTTTGTAGGGACAACTTGTGATAGATGGGGACAATGAACGGGAGAGGGACTTTCAGCTGTCAAGTGTTTATGGCATGAGAGGATGGCAGTGAGGCAGCCCCATCATCTTCTTGACTATTAGCTCACCAGATGAGGACACTTCAGAGCAGACATCGTGGCAAGTAGTGGTGAGATGCCTCCCTCCACCATCCCGAAGATGTCGAGGAGGATGCTGTACCACAAGTACATGAGGAACCTGGCTTTTGCAGGTCTGTGAGATCCAAGAAGGATTTCACAGACCTGCAATGAATGGGGATGAATGGGAACCTTTCATTGAATGGGGACCTTCTTGGGAATGAATGGGGACCTTCCATTTCCCATTCTTGGGGAATGGAAGACATCAATGTCTTAGGATCCTTCAGTTGTACAGGTGGTAGCTATGTGCTCACATGACTACCCCAGGTAAATGGGGTCATCATGTAAGATAAAATAAAATGGGATTCTGTCCTGACATCATTTGCCTTTACCCAGTGGGAGTGACCATGTCATACCTGTGTATGACATTAGTGAACCTGTAAATGCCCATCTGTATGGTAAGGACAACATTGCCGTGGGACATTTAAATTGAGAGAAAACTTTATTGTAGGATAGTCTGAAAAAGTCTCATGAAGAATGTGGTTCTGGAGTCAGAGCTTAAGTCTGAATATAATTTAAGTAAATGAGAGGGAAGAAAGAAGAATTCAACCAAAAGGAGAAAAAAGTAAGTAAAGGTGTAGATAACTATGAACAAAGAGAATTAAATGAGAGAAACTATCTGTCCAAAGAGGAGGCTGCATGATGGGTCCCTTTGGGAGGGGAAATCACACAGTTAGAATGACAGACAGTAGCACACTGTGCACCAGGGCCTGTCCTCTCTCTGCCTCCTCCCTCCCGGGCATCCAGTGAACCGCTCTCTCCAGAAGTCCCAGCTGACGCGCGGTAGACATAGGTGAAGAGAGGATCTATTTTTATTTTTTTCACATGAGAAATTTCAGATACAAAGAAAATCAGGCCAAGACATATGTTGAGAACCCACTGGGCATGTTTGTATTCAGTTCTTGCTACCTGTGTAAGAAGTTTACTGTTTCAACTGTCCACAGTAAAGAACTGTGTGGCTTGATATCAATTTAATATTGATTAATTGTGAATTAATTTGATATTCACTTTATCATCTTATAAATGAAAGCTAGTAATTAGTTTTAATAACTTCAAACACTATTTGCACATATAATGTATAATACACAATGTATAATTAACACTATATCATATATAACATGTAAGATAACACATGATATATATTGACATGTATTTACAGTACATCTAAATACATATGTATAACTATATTACATATTTTATATAAACATATGTTTAATGGAGGGGGCATGCAGAGGAAAGTCTGTTTAATACTTTAAGAATGTCTATATAAAGAATTTCAAGAATATAGCCTATTTATATTAGGATCTAAGGGACTAAGTAAAAGTACATCTGTGAAACCTCTTAAAGAAATGTGTGTTCTTTTAAAATTAGTTGTTTATTTATTTATCTTTAGAGAGGAAAGGGGAGGGAGAAAGAGTGGGGGAGAAACACCTATGTGAGGGAGAAACATTGGCTGCCTCTTTCACACACCCTGACCTAGGTCTGAACCTGCAGCCCAGGCATGAGCCCTGACTTGAATCAAACTGGCGACCTTTTGCTTTGCTGGTCAGGAAAATGTGTTTGACTTTAATGGACTATATTGTTTTTCTCCAAGTCAAAATTTAGGTAATTTTATTGAGTTCTTATTGGAGAAATTTTTGGCTTTTATTTGTGATATAAGTACCTATATTTTTTGAGAAAATACTGATCTGCGTATAAAACAAAGTCATAGGCTATTTTTAACACAGCCTTAAATAACAATGGGTACTTTTCCATACTGAAGGTAAAGTAAAATAAAATGGTGTCATTCCTTCCTGGCTTCGGAAACAGAAAAACCAATTAAGCTGCAGAAACTATTTGTCCATTTGTCCAATGCCACAGGAAAAAAAAAACGATTTTTTTATGTCAAAGTTTCCTCTTAGATCCCACCATTTTCAATGAAAGTAAGAAATACTGCAGCTCAACTATTAATTTGTCAAAGCATTAAACAGGGTAGGGTTCACCTCCTCTTAAGACTCCCCGACTCAACCTTCACCCATGACAAGTAAGCTTAATAAGCCCTTGGTGTCTCATTTCAGCCAAGCAGAACTACTACGTTTTTTACCAACAACTGTGCTTAAATGAACTTTTACTTGCTTCTATGCTCATCCCTTCTCCTTTTTAAAAAAGAAAAAAAAGATACCAATGAAGGCAGGATGCTTGTTTAAAGGTGAAGGTGATTAACAGGTTAAGGGGAAGAGGGGCAGATTCAGCGATCCAATATGGCACATTCGCCCTTAAGAACACTTTGGTTCCACAACTCAGCAGGGAGGGATTTATTTCTGGAGTAGTGTATGGAGGATTCAAGGCAGCTGCAGATACACAATAAAAGCAGTAGAGTAAAGCAGGGGAAACAGACTTCTCCTCTGGAAGAGTGGCCCTTAGTTTTGGAGCCACGTGAAGCATTTTCGAGTGAAGATTTCCATACCTGGAGTATAAAGCCTGGGGTTCCTCAAAATTTAGGTTTCCAATTTGACTCTGAGTGGAAAAGAAGATGTTATGGGCTGAATTGTGCCCTGCCCCCAAATCCATGTGTTAAAGTCCTAACCCTTAGCACCCTGGAATATGACGGTCTTAGGCGGTAAGCTCTTTAAATGAGCTCCAAGGCTGGGTCCTACTGCAATCCGACCCCTGTCTGTTTAGGAGGATGAAATGTGGGCACAGAGGAGACACCAGGGATGTGTGTGTACAAAGACCAAGCAAGGCACTGTGAGAAGGCAACTGTCTGCGAGGGCAAGGAGAACAGCTGCAAAAGAAACCAAACCTGCCAGCACCTTGATCTTGGGCTTCTAGCCTCCCTAAATGTGAGAAACTAAATTGCTGTTGTTGGAGCAGAAATGCTGCTGTGGTGGCCTTAGCAAACTGGGTGGGGTGTAAGGCGATTCTTTCCTGTTTAGTCCTGCACTGTTGCTATCCCAGCCCATGGTAATGGTTTCGTACCAGCTCCCAATCTTCAGCTGCTAAACTAAAAACTTATGTTGGTCACCCTGTACTGCTTCTAATGCTCTTGTGATTACATGTTTTCTCCCTAATCAGACTATCTATCGGTCCAGGTCGCAATACCTGTCATGAGCTTTAGTAACAAGAATTAATATGTATTGTCCTATTGACAACATGTGGGGAATTTCATCCTTTAATGTTGAAAACTGGTACTAATTTCAAGGGTTCTAAATAAAGGAAAGCTTTAGCCTCTGAAAAAGTGGAGGGATAATTCACGCAGTAGGAGGAGTCCTGTTGAAGTAGGTTAAAAAAAAAGTGGTGGCATAAACGTATCCCTTTAAAAATGCAGTTTAGATTTTATCACCTAAAGAGAAAGAATGCAGGCATGGAGCTCTAAACCTTAAAGGACAATTAAAATGCAAGAAATGAAACACTAGCTGCTCCATGTAGTCTCCTGAGCAGTAAAACCTGGTTAGATCTCTCTAGTCTTAGGCTCAGAGGCGGAAAGTAATAATCACTTGTATTCTAAGTGTCAAAAAAAAAAAAGGCGAGAGACCTGGAATAACTGACAGATGGGAAAGAAGTTAAACAAATAAGTGGTCAGAAAGCCAAAATTTTGATGTTTGGAATCCTTTTTTTTTTTTAACCTGGAAAACTCCTACTCATGCTTCAACTCCCTAGATCTTATGATCTCCTCTGACAAATCTCAAACTCTCAGAAGCTCTATATTCCCATAGTCCTTTGTACACACTACAATTACAACATTTACTAGATCATATGCTAATTACTGCTATATTTAATTAAATTGAAAATACTGACTCCAGATGCACTGATGATATCTTTACATTCCACTGACAGAAGATCATGGAACCATGGAACCATTCTTTCCTGTCATATAGAATGTTAGTTTATAGTTATAAAAAAAAAAAGCTCTTCGCCCTGGCTGGTGTAGCTCAGTGGATTGAGCATGGGCCTGTGAACCACAGAATCACTGTTCGATTCCCAGTCAGGGCACATGCCTGGGTTGCAGGCCAGTTCCCAGCAGGGGATGCACGAGAGGCAACCACACATTGATATTTCTCTCCTTCTTTCCTTCCCTTCCTCTCTAAAAATAAATAAATAAGACCTTTAAAAAAAGAGCTCATTTAGATTTATTTAAATATAAATTCTTTATCATATGTCATTCTGGTCATACATTAAAAAGGAAACCATAAAGAAAAGTATGAGTAAATTATTCCTAGATATCCTTTCTACTGAGAGTCTGACTTCTTGATTACTTCTTGAGTCAAAATTGTGAATATCTGTGTTTTCCCCACACAAGTCTAACTTCTGTGTCCTCAGGAACATCTGTGATGCCATATTTCTCAAAACGGTACATTCCTTACTTCATCAGGAAGGTTGTGTGCATTTGTACAGGTTGTGATAATTATGCTGTACCTTCCACTTGGCCAACAAAGGCTGTCATACTCAAAAATAATAAACACATATACCTTAGAAGGAATAAAATATAATAATTTATATCCCTTTTTCCTGTCCTTATTAAAAATGTATTTCATTATTCTCTTTGTGTGGAGAATTTAGGCTGTTAGGCAACGGAAAATTCTGGACACTTGTCTATCCCATGAAAACTCTGCCTCCATTCCCATAATCGGTGCCCTACTGGCCATTTTCTGAAAGGAGGGCATGAAACAAATTTAAAAGAATTGTCCCGCCACATGTTTTCATGCCACCTGCTAACCACACTGCCACTACTATTGTTGTCACTGCTGCTGCCACACACACACACTTTATTGATCTTGTGAGGCATTTGATTCCCGTGGCTCACTAAGTCCAGCAGGTAAAAAAGTGATGACAAAGCCACACGCAGTGTTGGGGGCAGATTGTTTGTCTCCCTGCAGCACCGATTCATACATCGAAATCCTAACCCCCAGTGGGGGGGTATTAAGAAGCGGGGTCTTTGAAAGGGGATTAGGTCATAGGGTGGCGATGTCATGAAGGCCATTAGTTCCCTTATTAAAGAGACCCCACAGAGCTCCTTCACCCCTTTTGACCTGTGGGGACCTGGAGGGAAGACAGCAGTCTCTGAAGAGGAAGTGGGTTCTCACCAGACACCAAATCTGCTGGGGCCTTCATCTTAGACTTGCCAGCCTCCAGAACTCCAGGAAACACTTTTTGTTGTTTAAGCCACTCAGTCTATGGTAGTTTTCATACAGCAGCCTGATCGGACTAAGACACTCATGAAGCCAAAGTACAGTAAGGCGCGGCATTCAAAGGGCTGCTGGGAAGAGCTCTGCAGAACTGCCTTCAGGGTGCCCTTCCACTTACTAGAGTCTTGCTCAACTTCCTGTGACTGTGTCCAAAAGACAGCAGTACATTTGGCTCCCTGAAGTGATTAAAAAATCCAGAGGAATGATAATACCAAAAACACTCTCACTGGGTTTTTCTTGCCACAAAAGGTGATAGGGGGGAGAAGCTGAGACTTTTGTTCTTTGCATATGGAGAGAATTGAGAGGTATTTCTTTATCTGGGTGACAGACCTGGCCTGTCACTCTGCAAACAATGACCTTGTCCTCAAGCTGCCATGAATTTGTTCCTTTCTGCTCTTATGCGGGTGCTTTAAGCCCCCTTCGGCATTTATTCTTTTGATGGCTTTTCTTCCTTGGGCAATAAGCATCTGGTTACAACAATGCGACCTTTGCATTGACTGATGGATTAGGTCTAAGCCCCTGCCTTTCATATCAAGCTCTCCTCCTTCTTGCCTCATCTGCACTTTCAAAACTTGCTTCACTGAGTCAATAGAAGCTCTTTTTAACCTGACCTTGCTCATGCTGTTAGCTCTTCCCTCCAACTCCTCAGAGCAGCCTTTTCTAGGCTACCTTCTTTTCAAAGCTTTTACTTATCCCCCTCTTGGCCCTCACAGTCTGAAGCCAGCTAATTCCTCCACTTGTTTTCAATCTCTCTATCTTGTACAACAGTAGCAAGCATGCATGTATCTTGTCATCCCTGATGGGTAAACTCAGTTACTGACTCAACCCCTCTTTTCTGGGATGGAATGGGAGTTCCACAAGCATTGTTGAATGCTGTTGAAAGGAATAAATTTCATCATTTAGGAAATGGATAGACAAAATAAATGATCTGATATGATGCAACATTACACAATAGATAAAAGGAGTAAATGGGCTTCAAACACATGTTATATTATATAAAATTTACAATAGTGGTTGCCCCGGATCAGGAGAAAGGATAACATAGGAGATGGTGAGAATCTCAGCTTCTTCTTTATTTTCATTTAAAAAATACCAAAAGCAACATGCTTGCTAATTCAGGGTAATAATAATATGTGTTTGTTTTATTACTCTATAGACTTCTTGTATTTTTAAATTTAAGGTAAAAACAGATTTGTCATTTCTTGAATGCATAGGAGATCTATTTTATTAACATAAAGCAAAGGAAAACATTATTACATAATTTTGGAATTTAATGGTACTTTCAGTCTGGCATCATGAGCATGTGTCTGTGTTTATTGCTTGTCTTTGAATAGATAGAAAGCCGAATAAAATTCCAGTTGCCGCTGTATCTTTAGCTCCTAGATCAATGTAGACTCTCAAGGAATCACTTATTGAATAAATTAAACATTATACAGACCATGCTGTGTATCTATCAACCTTTTAAAGATATGATTAAAAAATATAGTATTGGATTATCTTTAGCCAGGGTTCCGCCACTTATTTTGAACAGATTGTTAGTGCACTCTTGGAATTGTATGTAAATTTGTCATGCAGACAGAAATGCTAGTTATTTCTGCATACAGAAGTGGAAGCAGCAGAAAGGGTGCTGAGGAATGGGAATGGTAGAGGGTTTCAGAGGATGCTGCTGGTGGCTCAGACAAGGGAACAGAACAAAGGGACAAGGGAAGACAAAAAGAACAGACGGACAGAGAGAGAGAAGTCTAGGGACAGACAGACAGCTGTGGGAGGCAAGGGAGCTAGCTCATGGTGATGAGAATCAAGTTTATTTTATTACCATAACTTTAACTCTAGAATGCTGACTACTGCCACTTTTAAGTATTCTGTAAGAACCAAGCACTGTGCTGGGTTCTTTTTATGATAACTTCCTTATTTTGCAGTCTCCACATCAATTAACACTCCAATATTGCTCACATGCAAGAGCTCAGAGGGCTCAGGTTACAGAGTGTCAGAGCGAGCATCAACCCACAGTCTGCCATGTTCCACAACTTCAGCGCGTGGTCACTGTCTGACCGGACATCTAATTGGCTCCGCTTTCTTCCCCCTGGTCATCAAGAACAGTTCAGTGATGGCTGACTCCATCAGCTGTATTAGATTTTCACAGTCAAATTGATTAGGCTACAGACTTACAGGGTCAGTGGGGCCTTATTTATTGATAGTGCCTCACTGTGATGCTGGCCAGATATGTATTTACATTTAACTATCTACTGCAGACCAGCTACTGTTTTCCAGGAGCTACGTGGAAGCAGCAGTTCCAAGGAGGTTGGCACACTGTCCTAAGTGCCTGGGAGAGTTCTGTCACTAGCGGGTAAGAACTTTCTGTTATGGATTCAAAGCCCAACCAGGTGCTCATGAGCCTTCCTGTGGGGCTATTTGGAATTCATCCCACCTGACCCAATTATTTCCTAAGCTATGACCAAAACCCCAACATTGCTGGAAACAATACAGAGATAAAAGGTACACATTTTCAAGGACATGGACTGGAGTGCCCCAAATCATTTACATCTATCAGTTAAAAATTTTTTGTTTTGGCAACTTCAAGAATTGAGAGAAGTTGGTTGGTCCATCCCTCTCTCCCTGGTGCTTCTGCTATGTCATTAATGTTGTGTTCATCATATCTTATAAAACAAAAATAGAGAAGAAGAGAGGGAAGGAGAGGAAGCAGGTCTCCCAGAAGCCCTCCACATCTGCCAGAATTTCTACAATAGGAGTTCACCGTGGGGTAAAGTGGCGGTGTTCCTTATCTAACACAGAAGGACCCTGGGAAAAAAGAATCTGGGTTGTTTCTGCAGACTGAAACAAACACCCAATCCATCAGATTTCCCTCCTGTCCCCTTTGAAGGTTTTGCTTGTTTTTGTTCTAACAGAAGGACCATATCCAGGATATAAAACACTTTGGAGAGATATAGATAGACTCAGAGAGCTTCAGAAAAGGAATAATGCTTCTGGAGCAACTCCCTCAAGCCCCTCTCCTTTTCCGGATCCTCGAATCCTAGACCAGTTAGCAAAGTTGCATGTCAAAGGGCTCCCACCCCCAAGGTGTCTGTGTGATTGTGGCATCTTGAGGTTAATCTTCACTGATTTTTTTCTCTTCAAGTGCCCTTATTTTTGTCCTTAAGGTTGTTAATTTTTATGCTTGCCCTCTCTCCATTCTCATTCTCTTTCCTTCAACTCCTGTGACAGCCAGAAGTAGACATCAGAGGTCAGGCCTGTGATCCAGGCTCAAAGGCAGCTGTATAAAGAGACAGTCTGGATGACCAGATTTCGGCACAGCCACCAACAACTTAAGGACCCAAGGTCCTCCTCCCTGGCATCTGTACGTTAGGTTCCTAACAGAAGAATGCTATTTCCGTGAGTGACAGGTCAGCTTCTAGAGTTCAAGGGGTGTCCAACGTGTGGCCTGCGGGCTGCATGCAGCTTAGGATGACTATGAATGTGGCCCAACTCAAAATCATAAATTTACTGAAAAACGTGATGAGATGGTTTGTGTGATTACATGATGCAATATATTTACTGTGTGGCCCAAGACAAACTCTTCTTCCAGTCTGGCACAGAGACGCCAGAAGGTTGGACACCCCTGCAAGTCTAAACCAGGCCATGTGATACTAAGTAACTCAACCTAACTGAGCCACAGTGTCCTCCTCTAACAAATGGCAGCAACGGCAGTCCCACCTGAGAGCTGCTTTGTGGAAAAGGCCACTGCAGCCAAGGGTATGCTTGGTACACGTTTAACAACTGTTTCTTCAGGGAGGAGGGCAGATTTGCAGTGTTTGCCAATTTCTACGGTGTAAATACCCAGCCCCCCCAAAAAATGCTTTCAAGCTGCAAGCACGATGTCCCTGAACACCAAGCCAGCTGAGTCTGGAGGGCTAAGCAGAGCTGGTTCTGGCACACCCCTTACTCCATCTACCTCTAAGTGACAGTGCCAATATTCCTGCCTCTGCACACCCACTCGGACCTTTCACCGGAGCCCGGAAGATTTTTCTCTTCTCTCTGTGTATCTCATTCCTACTCATAACTCAGGATTCAGCCTAATGGCAACTCTTCATAAACATGTGCAAGCTCTTCTACATCAGAATCGATTCTCTTTAACTTATCTCCAGCTAAGACTTATCACTTTGCCTTGTATTTATGAGTTGTGCACAAGCCTATTTTTGCTCTGTTTCCCCTTCCCCAGAACTTGCCACGTTCTCCATCCTTTTTGCTGGTGCACAAAGCAAAACCCCTGGAACACAGCAAGCGTTTGATCAGTGTTAATGACAGAACGGGGATGGGAGGGACCTGGCAGTGCAGAGTTCCAGACCTACCCACAGGGGGCCAGCGCAGAGCATTTCTCCTGCTCCAGGCCTGCCCCTGAGACCTGGACTTGCCACTGAATGTTGAATCAGCCACACCAGTGAGCCTCGGTTATCACTAGATGGGAAGACAGGACTAGCAACACGCCTACGAGGTACACCAAGTCTCCTGGCAGGAAAGCTAACCCATGGGAACGAGGGAAAACACCTTTCCTCACACTGCAGTTGGGGGTGAGCACAGGTAATTAGGCTGCAAGCCAGGCAGGTAGAAGAAATCCCCAACACATACACGAAATGTTAGCCTAAGTGCAAAGCTGCAAAGGTGTGGCTGAGGCTATGAGCCCACAAGACCCAGGATCACAGTCTGGCACTCCCCAGATGGAGGCAGCAAGGGAAGGTAGAAAACTGTCCACACCATGGATGACAGCTTCTCTCTGTCATGTTCAGGAGAGAGGGTCCATATGGGATGTTGCTATATTTGAGTATACACTATATTAAGATACTGTTAAAAATGAGTACATACGTGTTAAAAGCAGAAATCAAAGTGATCATTTCATGAAAACTTCAAAAGACACTTCGGGATGATTACAAAGCTCGTCGAGGCTTTTCTATAGAAATAAAACAATGCATACTGGGTTACTAGGTTAACTAGTTAAGTAGTAACTCTGTCACTCAGGAAACTGAGACTCAGAGAGGGTAGTGATTTGCCCAAGGCTAGACAAGCTATTGTGTGACAAATCCATCCCAGGGCCATCGGAATCCAAATCCCTGTACCCTTTCCACTGTGTCCCCATGCAAACTAACGCAAAAACCTGACTCTGAAGTAATGTTTCTGTTCTTATGTAGGACACATAAATCTGAAACCAGTTTTGAATGGGGAAGCACCTAACATCCAGAGGTAAATACTTTGAGACATAACACTCATGTGGAAGTAGAAATTCTTAGAACTAAGATAAACAGGGTCAGTCCTTTATTGTGAAGCCTTATACATTTTTAAATAGTGTCCTTATTTCAGTTAAGAGTAGAAAATGGTGAACTTTTTTTTTTCTTGTCATAGCTCGTTCTCTGTCAGGAGCTCACTGAACATTGATCTGCTGCCTGTAGATCAAGTTCAGCCCCTTGGTAGACATATACTTAGGGCCGAAGTCAAGACTTAAAGCCTGTTGATAAGCTTTAGTTTTCATTCTGCATGATAACCCGGATGCACCTGGGACTCCCCTCCCACCTTGACTTGAGGAGAGATAAAAATGTCATCCATTCAGGACGACCTGTTAACTTCACAGATTTTCATCTGGTTTGCTTGTATGTCTGGCATTATTTTTAAAAAATTCCAAATTAAATACTGATATCCAGTTATCCCATGCCCTGTTTGGAAGATGATGAAGAAATCTTACAGTATTTCTTGGGGCATAATGCAAATGTTGTGGGAGAAAAAAATTGTCTTCGAAGCAGAACACAACCAGTTGAGTAGTTTATGTGAATGGCAGAATGCAAATTAATGACCTCAGAACATTCTACGTCCTTTCCAGGCTGAGCGCCATCATGATTTCTCCTGCAGAGATCTAGGCTAACATTTGCACTTTCCAGTCCTATGAGCCACAATGAATGACTCCGGTGTCACGCTCTCTGGTGTTTGTCACTCCAGTGCCCACTTGAATCTCCATCAACATTTGATCAACCCTGGTCTTATCTGCACACACCAGGAAGCAAACTGAAATACAGCATCTCAAGAAAACTCAGTGTAAGTGCAAAATCAATGGGTAAATTATCTTCTTGCAAAAACAAATGAACATACAACAGCGACAACAAAATACTTCCTTCTGTTTTTTCCTAAACAGAAGATAAAGTGCTATTTGAAGGAGATACCACTCCCCATGTAACTCTGCCATGTGTGGAGTCAGTTCTAATGTGTGGTTTACAGAGCATTCTGTCAAGCAGTACTCTCAACCAAATTCTAACAACACTTACACTAATTTTCAATGGACACGGCCACTTAAGCAGTTCACTGCCCCTGGCTGTACATATAAGCCTGGGCAATTGATATTGATGCTGCCCAGGAGGTCCAGGGATGCTCATGTGCTTGGTTGTGTAACGGACATTTCTGCTTAGCACAGCCCAAATGAACATGAATTATGATCCCAGTATGGCCTGGGGCGAGTGACTTCCTGGAAAACACCCATTATACTATGTCCTGTGACTTATTTCCTCACACCGACTTCAGTCCTCTCCACTCTCTTTTATTACAGTCAAGAGCGAATATACTTTTAAGAAAAATTTTTTTTTCTTCACTATGAATTTCCTGTGTTATTTTCTCTGTTTATAGCAAGGTACAAAAATTAGAAGACAGTCCATTCTTGTCAGAAGAAAGAAGATGAAGACTTTGGATATTCCTAGAGATGGAGGGGCGTGGGGTGGGGGAAGCATCCTGGCAGGGAGGGCTCCTTCGCCTCCTCTTCCCACAATCCTAGAACTTATGGTCTAGTTTCCCGTCTCCCTTGGTGGCAGAGAGGGTAGAAATTATCAAGTGCTTTGATCCGGCTTCACCTTTGAAGGGAGAGAAAAGATGGAAATAGGGGCCATGACCATGGCCTGGTCATCCTACTCCTGTTTTCTTGTTATCTTCAAACCATCAGTCAGCTACCAAGGAGCTGACATCCCTCCACAGGAGCACTGCGGCTAAGGACCATGATTAGCTGGTGATTAGGATTTTAGAAATTACAATCTCAGGAAGAAAAGAAAAATGTCAGAACAAAAATTAAATAGGCAGCTTGTAACACGTGTTGCTAAGAATGATAAATTACTCCAAACTATAAACATTTCAACATTTCTTCTACTCCTCCTCTCTCACTCTTTGTGAAGAAAGTAATAGGGAAAAAGTAAGAACATTATTGCCTAACTCAGAATCACAAATATTTCTTTGAGAAGGTCAGCTGTTATGCATCTCTGGGCATCTGTGGAAACTGGGCCAACAGCTTGAAAACTCGGCAGGCAGCAGATCTTCCTGTCTGAACCTTTTTAGCTCAGATATCCCTCTTCAAACAGTGTGGAGATACTGACCCTTCCCCCTACTTCTTTTAAGAGGCTTTTCATCCATCTATTAAACATTCCTCTTTTCTTTTTAACTTGATGTTTCCTTCAAATGTTTACAAAATACAGTAATTTGAAGGGTTTTCCATTTTCTTTTTTTTAAGATTTTATGTATTTATTTTTGGAGAGAGCAGAGGGGAGGGAGAGAGAGAGAGGGACAGAAACATCGATGTGTAAGGGATACATCAATCTGTTATGTCTCACATGTGTCCCACTGGGGACCCAGCCTGCAACCCAGGCATGTGCTGTGACTGGGAATCAAACCAGCAAGCCATTTGTAATTCCTGACTGAATAATCTAACTTCCTTTGTCCTCAAAGGAAAATAGTTTGAGGACAGCTCTCATGGATTGTATTGAAAGTAAGATTTTTTAACTACGAAAATTGAAAACCAAATGATCAAGAAATATTTGGTTTTCAAATAAGTGCCATATTTGTGCCTAGTATGTTACTTTGAGTTTTTGGGGAAGCAGGGTAAGACAGTAATGGTCTTTGTCCAGAGCAAGCTTAATTCTAGCTAAGGATTAGCACACGAAACACGGGAGTGGCAAGGTCAAGGTCTCATCGATCTTTCTGGTAGTCAGAATGGAACATGAGTCAGGAAGGAGGGTCTATGTAGAAATATTAAAGAAAGATGCATGCAGCTGTGAATGGAATGGAATGAAGACAATTCTTGTGGTTGACAGAAATGTGGTAACACAATTGTATTTGCAAACAGTAATTATCCTTATAAATGTATCGAGTCTCTGCTTAAACCAATATTTCTTCCAATTGAAATCCTCTAGTAATTTTGCATATAGTATGGGTGCCTAGTCAGATATGATGCCTTTGTGTCTTTAATTCTAGAGCATAGGCTGAGCATCCTTTTGGTCACTTGTTGCCCAGCACAGTGCTTCATTGGGAGATGGTTGTTCTTTTTTGTTTGTTCTTTTTAATAGCAGTGAGAACAAATCACCCTGTATCAAAGGGCTGTTGTGAAGTTACGGAAAGCAATACTTGCAGAGATTTTTTGGATTCTTAGAGAGAAGTGTTATCTGAATCAAAACCTGTGAAAGGAAGAACGGCTATAACATTTTCTGACAGTGAGGAACTATTTTGTCGTAAAATAGTTCCTCAAGGGAAGAGTGCTCTAGGTTGTAGTTGTTAAGTTTAGAGGAACAGGACAAAGCAACATCAAGGTGCTAGGAACCACTGAAAATAATACACTCTCCAGCAAGGTGGAGAAAATCATTTATTACTAATTTCCATGGCTCCTTGTAATAAGAACAGTAAGAATGATGTCAAGAGACGCTTATAGAGCTGAATAGCTCTATACTCCACTGGAGAACTGGACTACTGGAATAGCTTCTGGTGGAGGTAGGTAATTTTACCGGTATGTGTCATTTTCCCATTCCAAGCAAAGAGCAAGAAAAAGAGTTAAAGAAAGTCCAAAGGCATGAACCCCTTCTCATGGTGGGGAAGGACGGCAACAGAAGAGAGAAAGCCTCATTCAGCACATCAGGGTATCAAAGAAATAGGACATCGCAAAGTGAAATATATTGTCCAGGTCTCCACCACTAAATTATGCTGTTAAATAAAACTAATCCCTACCTATATTTTAACCTGTAATAATGATTGCCATTACAATTCTGAAATTGGACATTCAATCTGTAAGGAATCATCAAAGCAGTGCAGGGTTTTAATTTTTTTTCATGTCGACTGTGTACTTTTATGAGTTATTTTTCCCCATGCCCTTGCTAATATTGTCCTGAATTTCAAATGATAGTACGTTATTCCCATTTCCCAACATGTGATGCACACTCTCTATGAATATGAATATTTTTTCTAATACTTTTTAAACTAGTCATTACTATGATAATACTTTGGTAATGAATTTACAAAAATTCCATACAAATACTACATGTGCTAATACAATAAAAATACTGTGGAAATAATATGCATAATGCATTAGGCTTTGTTACAGATGCCTGCCAAAAATAGCGTCTGGCAAACAGTCGCATGCTTGAAAAGTGCCTAACCGATTAAAATTTATTGCTGCTGATAGACCCAGGGCAAACAGGGCACAATCTATACTATTCATGCCATGGCAGGCACATCAGTTCACTGACTGCTCAGATTATCTTGGAAAGCTTCTGGACATCACTAAAATTAAGGAAGACACTTAATGAGATGGTTAATGCCAGGGAGAGTGACTCCTCCAATCAAAAGAACCCCCCAATACTGCACTTTCATCTCCGTGGATGTCGCGCTTGGCAAGAGGTCGTGGCTCCGGCCAGCTGCCAGGGTAGAGCTGCTCTGCGCACTGCCTGCGGCTCAGTCTGTGTGTCCACAGACCATCTCTTATGAACTTGAGAAACTGTGCGGGCACTGAAGCGCTCTGTTCAATCCATCTTATTTCTGGTTTGAGGTCACTTAGTGCCTTACTATGATAATGAATGGATAAGGAGTGGTTCCTAGCACCTCGATTTTGTGACTGCACCTTCCAATACATGCACAATTCCTCTCACTGTGAGTTACTGGTGGGGAGAGGAGTCGCTCCCACTCCCAGAAGTCATGTGGGCAAAGCACTGAACACTGGGGTGCAGCTTTCTGAAGACAGACTCTACCTTCATCACAAACTATAATTTGCCAGTGAAACCACTGAATACTGTTGCAGGTTCATTCGCTTTCTAAAAGATCACAAGTTCATTAGTTCTGTTAGGTCATTACCACTTGTGTGTGTGTGGGGGTGTGTCTCTAATTAATTTAATTTACTCCCATCAATTTATAGATGGGCGAATTAAGGTGAAAAAAAGGGGAACTAACTTGACTGTGGGCACACAGCTAATTAACACAGAGTCAAGATGACAATTCCTTCTTCTCAGCTCTGGTTCTTCCACCAACGACACTGGCTTTACTGCAGAAGGAAAAGAGAGGAACTGGGCATCTGAGGTGCTAGCCTACCTTCCGTTGCCACCTCCAGCACTCCTGCCCCCCCTGGAGCTAGCCAGTCAGTCCTTCCAGGGCTGAAGAAGAGAATCTTCTATGTTGAGGATAAACAGAACAAATGGGTATTAATGATCAGACCCAAATGGGGTTAAGCTCTAAAATATGTGGTTAGATAGGGACATACACAATATTTGGGACAAGATTGAAATTGTAAGTCCTAAAGTCTATGATGGCTTTCATTTATGTATTCCTTTTTACCAGCAGAAAGACTACTGAATTCCCATTACTTGAAAAATCAGAATCATCCCTGAAGAAGATCCTGGTCAGAAGTAAGGAAAGCTCCACAGTTCAGAAGCCATTCCTGAACAGTGAAACTGAAATTCATCTCAGTTAAAACTTGGAAATGAAAAGGGCAACCGAGAACATTCAGTTTAGCAGGAATGTAAGATGGGCAACCAATCATATGCTTTTAAAAATCTAAACAACCTAGTAAAGAGATTGGACAATCTATAAAAATAAGTGGAAAATTGTTATAAGGACCATTAACAGAAGAGAAGAACAAACAGGAGTGTGAAACCCCAGGCAAACTCACAATCAAAATGCAGAAATGGAAGGTGTGAGCCCATGGGATGTATTCGTAAGGAGGGAGCAGCCAATAACAAAATGACTAATGAGTCCCATTTTAGTTTACTTGAAATTTACTGAAAGCTACCTACATGCAGCAGGAATATCAGCTTTGAAGCGGTGGATGTTTGAGGTGCTCTCTAAATAGCAAAACAGAAATTGTGTTGATAGCTGCTGGATTAACACTTCATGCTGGCTCTTTATTTAGTCCCTATGCACGTTGCTTTTCAACAAAATACCCAGCAGGCCATGCACTTGTAGAACACTAGATTTATTTATTCCACATATTTGTTGATTCTTTACTATGTGCCAAGGCCTGTGCTAACTACCAAGGGCAGAACAATGAGCAAAATTTGACACAGTCTCTATTTTCTTGGAATTCACACAGAAGTTGGGGAAGAAGGAACAAATTAAAACAGTAGCATGCTGAGAACTGTATTCTCATAAATTCAGTCAGACAGGAACATGGCTCAATGACAAGATGTGATAATGACCAGCACTACCGACTGGGAATTTGGGAAAGACTTCTCCAAAGGAATGATGCTGAGGTTGACATTGGAAAATGAATGGGAATTACATGGAGGAGTTGGTATGGGAGATTCTTCCTGGGGAAACTGGATAGAGAAGACCCAACTGGGGCTGTTTCCCCTATCTTAGTGCCATTGCTACAGACTCGGCTTTCCAAGAAAGGATGATTGAAGATAATTTAAGAAGCATCTAAAATGCACTTGACCTCGCTGAGTCCTTCATTTGGCCAATCAATACAGTTAGACATTTTCCCAATTGAGGTGAGAAGCTCAGCAAATTTCAAAGCATAAACTAATTTGCAATGAGTTGAAAAAAAAAAACAGTGACCAAAGAGTATAATTTGGCCTGAGACTGGAAGCCAGGGCTTGGACAAGCCAGGCATACCGATGCCCTGGAAAGTCTTCCCTTTCGAAAGAAATCAGCCAGACAGACACCAGATCATGAGATCAGGGCTACTCTTGCAATAAAACAAGCATCCCCTCACCCCCAGGTAAGATTCCCTAAATTAGTAATGCTGGGCAAGAAAAGAGCGACACCTCGCTGGAGTATAATTGGCTGGGAGACTTGAAAGAGCCACTGGCTGGAAGGTGATGACTTTTCTAGAAGGTTTGCATTTTGGTGACCTCTTGTTTAAATAGCCAATTTTATGTCCATTTATTCATATATCCTCCTTTAAGCCTTTTCTCTTTTCTCTCTCTCTCCTTCTCTTTCCCTCTTCCTTTCCCTTTCCTCTCTCCTCTCCCCTTCTCTTTCTTTCTTTCTATCTTTATTAGTCAAGCCTGTGGCCATCACGTGGCATGAGAAATGTTGGATGCAAACATATAATTAAATAGCAACTACACATTAGCAACAAAGCAACAGAAAAACAGCACCCCAAGTGCATTTATTTTTAAAGCATTTTATTATATCATGCCCGCTCTCTCTTCAGACCAAAGATTGTGTAGAAAAATAGTCCTTCGAATACGTACTGAAAGTTAATGGCCTAAAACACCTGACAGGAGTCAGAAGGGAGGCCCTGGTATGAGGCAGCCCTTGCCCAGGGTGCAGCACCAGGGCAGGCCAATTGAACAGCTAGGAGTTACATACTAAGGGCACAGAACCCAAATACGCGAAAGTTTCTAGATTTCAGGAACTTCCTCCAGGAAAGTGTTTCCAGAACACTGCTAAGAAAGTGCTGTTCAGGGTTGCTTGGAACACTGAGTAAGTATGCTTTTCAAAGCCATGTGTGGGTGACTCATCATGAACATGGTGGTGAGCTCACCTGACAACAGAGGTTAATGCTTGAGTATCACTTCCTGTGAAGCTATCATCTTCCAGTCAAAGTCTTAGCTTCTTGCAGCTTTTTTCTAAAGCTACCAAGCAGGCAGAATTGCAACAGTCCTGAGAGCTATGCCAAGATTTTCCCTTCATAAAGGTCTGCCTCAAAGCCGATAAATATCAGCTTTATCTAAGCAGCATTGCACTTGATTTCATTCATTTTCTGGCATTATGGCACCCACCAGGGGCCTTACTATGTGCCAGGCACTATGATTCATAATTTCATAAGCATTATCTTAATTAAACTTCATACCCACACTGTTTGTCATGAGGAAGCTGAAGCTCAGTAAAAATAAAGTTGGCTGCTTAAGATTGTATCACCACAGTCCAGAATCTATATGGAAAGAGTGAGACCTTGTTTCCAATACTTCAAGTCCTAAAAAATCAGATCCCTTGAACTCATAGCATCTCCTTACCTCAGTCTACGAGCATCTTGAAGGATTAAGTTCTGGACTTTTCAAGTAGTCCCTGTATGTCTCCATTCAATTTATAACTCACTAGATCTCTAAGGGTATATTTGGATGAGTGTGTCGTTTTCATTGCTGTTCAAGTTTTATTCCCATGTCCTCCATTAGTTGTTAAATTAGAAATGTGTCTTATGTGGTTTCCTCTCACATCATCTGTGAGACTCTCCCATCAAATATCTGGAGTATAGGCTTCTATCTCTTCCAGAGTTGGTAATGCCCACATTTCCATATGGATTTGGTGTCAGTTTTTTTCAGCTAAAGAAGAAGGTGGAGGAGGAAAAAGATGAGGAGAGAGAAAAGAAAAAAGACTAATAGCAATGTTGTAAATCTATTTGACAAAGCCAAAAGATGGGTTTGTGAGTGGGTTGGTGTCTTTCTGTTTTGTTTTTTTCATTAAAAAATCTACAACAAATAGGAAGGGCATTATGCTAAGAACAAAGCTAGATGAAAATACTGAGCAGAACATACTTGTAGATGAATTGACAGGTGATGTATTGTTCTCCTGTGAGCTTCTTACAAAGTCCTGTTCAAATCTCTTCCATATCTTAAAAAGATGGAACTATCCGAAACTGGGAAAATTCTTTCTAGATCTCTTTTTCATATTCTTGTATCGTATTTTCTTCATGGCTGCACCAATTTAAATATATTTGTCCCATGACACGACTATAAACCAATGCTTTCAGAGAGTGAAAGAAATCTGTATCCAGTATTTGGGTGATCAAATATTACTCGTGTCTTGGCACCTGTCATCCAGCTGTCAACAACACCCACCTTAGGTTAATGTAAACAACACCTGCAGCTTCATAGGCACATGTAATGGAATGACACTGAATAGAAATCAAAAAGGGAATAGCTCAGGCCAGCTGGTCTACCAAAGAAAGAACAGATTCTATCAATAATGGGGTTGTCTCCATCCTCATTTTTCTACCTATAAAATTGCCAGGACATTTTTTCCCCTATAGGCCTCTGTTCTCCCTGTTCTCTGCCAGACTCTGAAGCTTCATTTTGGTAAACTGGGGGTTGGGGAGAGGGAGTGGTTATCATTTGGAAGAAAAGCAGATTCACAAGCTGTAACTGACCTACAAGTGTACATTATTAACAAAGTCTGTGGTACTAAATGACTACATAAAGCAGCTTAAAGCAAATGAAGGCCAATTTATAAAAAGGCACATATTTGCAGCCAGCTGCCATTTATTGAAAAACAAACACTATATATCAGAACATGGTCACTGAGGGAAACATATATTTCAAAGTGTAAGAGGCACTGGGTAGTTTTCCTTTGCACTGGTTTGCATAATGTTTTTCTAATAATGATCATAATTATGTTTGGAGTTTCATAATAAAAGAAAGTAAAAATTTTTGTACAGTCTGTTCTTTGAAAAGAAAAAAATACAAAAACAATCTCCAAGGTCACCCTAATTGAAATGCTCTAATGAAAGAATTCATAGCAAAAGGAAAGACTTGAATCTTTCCCACAGATGATACAATTTTAAGTATAAACATAGAGAATGAGAAATGGAAAGGTTGAAGGCAAATACTTTATCTCAGAGAGTTATACATAAGCACACCAAATACCTCACCAAGGCAGAGTCATCAAATTATACAAAATACCAAAGTTTCCACAAGGAAAAAGAGAATCAGAGGGAACTATGGAATGCAGGACACCAGAGAGGCTGCTGAAAAGCAGAGAAAACTGAGTGAATGACCCAGGATACTTGAGGGTCCCAGGTCAAAGTAAAACCAGAATTAGTGAGTATTATGTGTGTGATGTCAAATGAATGATCAGGTACACTTTTAAACTCTAGCTCACAGGCCAGGAAAGTATAAATGTATATGAGGACCACCAGCTGTTCACTCCAAAGCAAGACCTTCTTTTCCTACCTGCTCTTCAACAAGCAGCTGGTGGAATTTTTTATCCAGAAAGATGAAGGTTGTTCTCTGAGGGGCTAAGTTGGGAAAGCTCAAGCAAGCTGTGTTAACTTTATGCAAAATAATTTCAGTTGCTTCCTCTTTTTATATGCAATACATTATAATCCCACTATTCTCATTTACATTTCAGAAACACAAGTCCCAAGAAAAATGAGTAAATCCTGCCTGATGGTCAGTGACTGGAAGGCAGTGTTGCTGTTTCATGCATCTTCATATCCCTGTCACTTCAAAAACATCTTATTCATTCCTGACATTAAATTTCAGGCACTGTCCTTGGTGCTGAGAATACTGCAGTGACCGAAACAGAGCACATCATTACTCCTGTGGACCTCAACTCTGAACAGAAGAGATGGCCAATAGTCAAATGAAATCACACAGTAATTGCATATTGTAAAACTGCTGTGAAGGACACAAAGGATGGTGTGATAATGAAGAATTGGGGTTCTACTTAAGATAACATACTTAGAGTAGACTTCCCAGAGTAGGTAAGATTTAAAAATAAGAAATTTAGAAGAAAGAAACCATACGAAAAGCTATTTAAACAAGACAAGGACCCTGAAATGTAAAGTGGCTTGGTATGTTTGAAGAATAGGCAAGAGGCCAGTATGAGAAGGAAAGACAGAAAAAAACTGCTAGTATTTTTGGAGGTAAAAGTGGATGCCAGATTCTATAAAGCATTGTCAGTTTTGATAAGGATATTAGCTTTCAGATGCAGTTGAGAGGACCTGAAAAGTTTTAAGAGGGGAATAATCTGATTTGGGTTTTATAAAGATTACTCTATATATGGAGAAAAAAATGGTATTGACTAGGGTAGGATGAAAAAATAGCAGTTCAGGACACAGATCGATAACTTGGACCAGAGAGGTGTTTCCTGAACACAAGGAAAGTGAATAAATTGGAGATGTATTGTGGAAGTTAAACTGGGAGAATTTGCTAGTGAATTGAATGTGGGGGACAGGAGAGACAAAGCTAAAAAAATAAACCAAGTTTTTGGCTTTCCAACTGTGTAACACCTATAGGAAAAACAGCTTGTGGTGAGAAATCAAGAGTTGTGTTCTGAACAGACCACAACTCCTGGGGCTGTTTACATGACCTCCACATGGAGATGCCATGCAGACAGTGGGTCACTTCAGGACTGAGAGGAAACAGCAGGGCTGTAAAGAAATGTGTTGCTGTAAATAGCTTCTGAGTGACATTTAACACCATGATACTGAGAGCACATAGAAAAAGTACATCTACTGAGAAAGCAAGAGGGCTCAGAACAAGCTGTCTGCAGCCAATATCTAGGAGTCAGGGATAGGGCAAGGAACCAGTAGAAAGGGAGAACAGTGGATTAAATGAGAAGCTATGGAGCAGTTAATTTAGAAAGTTTTCCAAGGATCATGTACTAAAAGATGCTGGGATATAAGGCAGGATGGGGAGTGAGAACTGACAAGGGGATTTAGATGTGGAGGTCATTGAGGGTCTTGAGAAGAGCTGCCTCCCTGGAGTGGTAAAGGTGGACATCTCAATGGATGGGCTGAGAGTGAATGAGAAATGAAATGGAGGCTGCGAAGACAGTTCCTTCCAGATGCTTTGTGTGGATAGGAGCACAGATTGAGACAATGTCTGTGGTGAGGGCTAGAATCCAGAGGTGGTTTGCTTGCTATTTTAAGACAGAAGGTATCAAAGCAGTTTAGGATATTGATTCAGTAGAGAGAGAGAAGTTAATGAAATAGGAAAGAGAGAGTGGGAATCACAGGAATAAATTCACTGAAGAAGGCAAAAAGGTTTAAAATTGCAGCTTCCAAGCTGAAAATGGACATTGATTGGTAGCAGGGTACTTAATTCTGCTGAGAGGTAAGAAAAGAAAAGGTAGAGGATGCATTCAGAGCAACAGAAAGTATTCCATGGCTCTTGACTGAACTAATGAAAGAGTATATCTGTAATATCTTGCTTCTTTTCCACAATTAAATAATTTAAATGTTTTTCTCAAGTTCACATCATTCAGAAAGATGCTGTATCTCATAGTTCATCCTTCTATGAGTTCCCATAATACTCTTTGCACAAGCCAGTTTTCACTTTGCATGCATCTCTGTGTCTTCCTACTTACGCCTCTCAGCCCCTGGGCTTCCTGTCTCCTTAATGAGGTAGTAAAGGCCAGCTACACACCTGTGCCTCCCAGCACGGTCATTACTGCACAAGTTCAGCATTGGAACAGAAGTTCAATGGATATTTATTGATTAATTGAAGTCCATTTTCCAAGGTCCTGCCCAACAATACCATTAATGATATTGATGCTTATACTTCTAATATCCTATGATTTTCAGGCAAGTGTAAACATGCACTTTAGTCACCAGACCAATAGATGTGATTATAATAGCACTGAAACCCATTAGAATGTAATCCTTGAATTTACACACAAACATGTTCCAGCAAAAGGAAAAAAAAAAGGTGGTGGTAGTCAGGGAGGGGCTCAGAGAATCCAAAATCACAAACCACATCAGTTTTCATGAGTAAAATACACTCCCAACCAGAATGAAGATGTTTTCCCCATAATTAAATTTCCACAACTTTTCATTTTATAACTGCTGAAGAACTTGCCATTTTTGGTAGTGTGACTGAACAGTAATGGGTCTTTCCATTCTAAAATTATATGTACCAAAAAAACACACTTTTGCCAACACTCTCATTGAAGGTGAGTACAACAGCAGAAGAGAAAATTAGTTTATATTTTTATTTAAATTAATTTATACATGGAAATTTAATTCCAGGATGCAAGCCTGTGATTAATTTAATTTTTGTTTCAATTTATGAGGATGTACTTGGTTAATAGCGTGCCTTTGGAAGAAATGCGTTAGTGAAGGATCTCATCTGTTTGATTTACTGTTTATATTAGGTTCCTTTCATTACATAAGAAATTATTATTTGCCCCTGAAGTTGAATCCATTGCATGTGTGGGAAAGTGATGCCAGCACTATGCCAGAACCTACTATTTCTGAGGAAAGCAGCAGATTCAGAAGAAACCTTGTTTGGCTTTCTTCACATAAACCTATTTCCCATGTGCACTGCTGATTAATGTTCAAATCCTTGCTGACATTATGATAAGCTTCAAAGCAACCCTGCCTTAGTGAGGAGAGAGAGAGAGAATCACCTTTTCTCCTAGAAAATCTCTTAAGCTGGAGATTTGAAGCAAAGGAAAGGAAGGTGAGGCAAAAAATGAAAGGGGAAGACCTGAACACAGGTATGCAGGGCACAAGGGGAAAGAATTCTACCCAGGGAAGCATCCTTGAGAAACTCTTATTTAGAAAATTGTGGAAAATAAGCCAATTTGTGTAATCCCATTAGGAACTGTTAGTTTAAGGCTTTAGTCACAGAGAATCGGAGTAATGAGATTACACCATATAAGAAAACCTGGTTGCCTACTGCTTGTTGGGAGAACAAAACAAAGAAAGCAATACATGGACAATCATAATCCCAGGCCTCTCCCCACACCCTTCAGAAATAAAGCAATTAGGAGGGAAGATCTCTGGATAATGCAAATGCCAAACTCCAGCCTCTCCCAGCTGCACATCTTTGAAGAGAATGCACCTGCTTTCATTATTCATTCTCTAATGCTCTTCTTATTATGATGAAAGAGTGATGTGATTTTAAAGGGAAAGACAAGTTCTGCTGATTATTTCCTGGTAGCTGGAGTTTCTCACAACCTAAGAAAATGTGTGATGAAAATATTCTATCATCCTTCAGTATTTCTTCCTCACCCCCCAACTTCAATCTCATCCCACAAAATTTTCTTTTTTAGTTGCAACCACTCAACTCTGCCATTGAAGCCACAAGCAATAAATAAATGCAGGAGAGCAGCTATGTGCCAATAAAACTTTATTGACAAAAACAAATGGCCAGCCTTCAGGCTGAAGTTTGGAGATGAGAGAAGTGGAAACAATGTTTGGACACCTTAGATGAAACTGGGCCCCCTGTGTTTTATTCCTAAATCTATTAACATTTTCTGTACAGGTTCTTTGTAAAATTAAAACACAGATCTGCCATTCAGGATACTGGATTCACAGAAGTGAGAGTAATTGTGAACAAGTATTTCTACTCTCATTACTTTTTGTCACCTAAAATTAAACATGCTGTTGTGGAGAAAAGGAGCAATGGTCAAAAATAACAGAAAGCTCCCAGTCCTCCTAATGGGCTATTGGGCTAATGCCAGCCATATGACTAGATCTATTAGTAAGGAACAGTCATTCTCATAGTTGGACCAAAGGTCAGAACAGGAGACTCACTTGGGATTTTGTTATGAATGCAAATTCTCAGGACCCACACCCTCCTCCTGAAAAGTTTAGGGGGCGGGGTCCAGAAATGTACTCTCCCAGGTCCTCCAGGTGACTTGACTAGCACTCAAATTTCAGAATCACTCTTCTGGAGAATCTCCTGTTCTTGGCTGCCAAGTATCGATGTCCAAACAGAATACTTGTTACCCAAATCGTGAGATTTCCCGTGGAGAATTCATGTTCTTCAGTAGGAGAAAAATGACAAATAACTCAAAATTGTGATAGAAAGTAAATTGAAAAGTACTATTTTGAGTCCCTGATTATAGATTATTTTTAAGCAAAGACAAATTTTGCATTCAATAGGCATCTATTTTCTGACTTCTTTTTCCTTGCCACCTGATCTCTCTTCTGTGAGCATGTTCATCAATGTACATGGACTTTCATTATTAACCAAGAATAACAGAATTTGTAAAGTCCATACCACATAAGATAAAGTACATTTTACTCTAAGTCAAAAATTAACAAGTTTGAAATTGGATATTGTTGTGGATGAGCTATTTTTCACCTTTATGACAATGTAAGTAACTCTGGACACATAACACGAAGCAGGAGTACCTCTTCAAGGAGTGAGAAAGCCTCAGCTGTCATAATTATTAGCTCCAAAATCTAAGAGACCTGCAAACATCCAAGTGCACACTTTGGATTGTGTCCAGATGGGAATAAACTCCCATGTCGGACCCAGCGACCTAATAAACAGAAGTTTGTGTGTGATGGCAAAGTTGCCTTGCCCTCTGCAAGCTGGATCTGGCCAGTAGGATTCTCTTCCTGCAGAAATGCAGTTCCCTTTGCCGTGACTCAGCTGCTCTGCTGTGTGGCCAACCCCGGAGCCCAGGGGGCACATCAGCCAGCAGTTGTAAGCTCTAGGTAGAAAGGAATGAGCACAGTGTGTAAGTGGAAGAAGGGAAAGAAGAAAGGTAGGACTTCCTCACTTAATTTTTATCTAACAAGTCTTCCTGAGGTCCAAATTCCCTGAGAGTCTTGCTCCTTTGGCAGCCTTCAGAAACACAGGTCTAATCCTCTTCTCAAACTCTTACTCATCCTCAGCACAGGTGTTTCAGCTGTGCACTAAGCACTTCACAGTATGGTGGGAAAATATCCATTTCTGAAGGACAATCCCATTAGAAGAAAATCGATTAATTCAGCTGACTGGATTTACTGCATTTGGATGCCAGCAGTGGCTAAACATATAAACCGATGTTAAAACAACAAAAATGGCCATAGTTAACATTGACACAAGGCGATAATCTCGCCCCAGCAGGCACAGCCCTGCTCTATGGATTTCATTCACGAACCCAGTAATGCTGGAGGGTGGCTAACTAATCTGGATCCAGGGCCGTAGTTTTTTTTCTCCACCCCTTCACCCAGCCTGCTTCTGAAGGACACTTGGATGCAAAGAGCCAGGAGTGAAATGCAATAGTTCTAGGGAAAATCCCCCTTGTTTGAAAAGTTTACTTTGAAATTGAAAATGAGTAAATGGCTTCAGTATAAATGCACAGGCCAATGTAAATCTCATGCTTGTGTTATAGTTCATAAGTAGAAAATTTTCCATGTAGTGTTTACAATAGTAGCAAAAATGAGGGCTCATTTATTATGTACACACTGAGGTCATATAATATAGCTTTTTATTTTTCTCTAAATAATCTACTTAGGACAGAGGGAAAACACTGCAAAAAGGGACTAGTGAAAAATTTAATATGATCCTGATTTAACTCCAGTTTACTATAGCTGAATAGTTCAAAATGTTCAAATAAGGGGGAAAAGAGCCCTAAAGTTAAAATTTCAATGAGAAACAAATCACACCAGGAGCAAAAGTTTTGAAGAAGAAATTCTTTCACCAAAGAAATGTGCTGGTTATTGGTTATCATGTATCTCTAACTTTTCAATAGGCTTATGGAGAGATTTAGTGAAGTAGCAACTTTATTAGACAGTCCCTTGACAATGGGTTAAAGAGTCAAGAGGTCATTATCATTTGGTAGTTACTGAGTCAGAGTTCAGAACTCCTCATATTAAGTTGAACAACTGCATCCCAAGAATGCTGGCTAGTAAAATCTCCAATACTCCAGGAGAAATGTTTCAAACACAGTGAGCTCCAAATATTACCACTGAAAAGGAAAAACAGAATGCAGAAACATGTGAGTGGCACAGAGCTTCAAGTTCAGCATTTTTTATCTTAAAAAATGGTCAATTTGGTAGATGGCAAATAAAAAGAATTCTGGAATGGTCTGTACCATCTCTATCATATCTAGCATTGGATGTTGTGTTTGGAAATCCATCCCAAACACAACTGTCCTATATATTTATACAAAACAAAATTGTCAGGATTGTCTGTCAATAGATTAAAACATTGGACAAAACAATGGACAACAGATTAAAACAGTGAACTTATCTCTGAAATATGGCAGAGATACGTATAAAGACTTACTTTAATTTAAAAAATCAATGGGATAAATATAACCAAGAGAATCTTGACAGCTGAAGTGAAGGCTCTCTGGCGAATTTGTTGACCAGAAATTCTCTCTGGACTAAAAGTCTTAAGGGGCTTCAAAAATGGAGCTAAAGCAATAGCTTGTATTAATGAAACACCACCTAAAGAATAAAAGATATTAAACCACAGCTAGAGAATTATGTCATTTCTGAGCACTGAACTTGTATACAGAACCCGAGTGATTAAAGATCATTCCAAGAAAGATGACAAGGCTGGTAAGAAAAACAAAGCTAAATACATTGTTTGAGAAATTGTTGAAGGAAATGATGCTGTTAAGTTTGTAAAGATAAGCTGTTAAATAAATAAAAGCTCTTTAAAATATGTGATGGGGAGCTTTGAGGATGATCACTAAATTTATTTGTACATATACAGAAAAATCTTGAAATCAATGAGATAGGAGCATTCCTTGGTTAAATACAACTAAGATATTGCTGTAACTGGAGTCTTCAATCAGGGAAGGGGTTATACAAAATGAGTCATTTGCTCTGTATGACTCTTGCATAATCATGAAGGGGCAATCATAATAAAAAAAAGTTTTGTTGATTTGCCAGGGGATTGGACTCTATGTTTTGTAAAGTTTCTTCCATTGCAGTTAGATGATTCTATGAATAACTGTTTTCTATTTTTTATTGTTGTTCAATTAGAGTCATCCCCATTCTTGCCACATTACTCTTCTCTGCCCTACCCACCCCCCACCTCCCACATTCAATTCTACCCCCCATTGTCTTTGTCCCTGGGTCCTTTCTACATGGTTCTTTGACTTGACCCTTCCTCTTTTTCCCCGTCATCCCCCTCCCCTCTGGTTACTGTCAGTTTGTTCTTTATTTCCATGTCCCTGGTTCTATTTTGCTTGCTTGTTTGTTTTGTTGATTAAGTTTCACTTATAGGTGATTCTATGAACAACTTTTCTAAACAATGGTAGCCGTGATGAATAAGTTTCCTAGGCATCAGGCCAGTGATGATACTTGCTTACCAATGTATAGTAGTACTTGAATGAGTTAAGGGATCTCTAATGTCAAGTATTTGTACAATTTTATATTTAACATAGCTATAGAAATTATTTCCCTATAATTCTTTGCTCGATACCCTGCATGGATTTATTGTTATAAAATTAAATTTCTCAGATGAGGTATTTTGTGGTATCACTGAGCCAGGCCTTAGGCAATACATAAACTGATCAAATGAATAAATTGCTTGATCTGGGAGTCAGCTTTTTAAAACTAACTCCATTAAATCCTATGATCAGAAACTGCCTTCAAACGGTAAGCAAAATAAGCTTTCTTTCATGCTTCACTGAAAAAAATGCAGCCCTACATATTTCTTTTTAGTTTTTGTTTTTACTTTTTAGGAGAAAATTAACACATACTTCTCAGCAGTATTTTTAAAATAAGAACATATTTAGAAAGCAAAAGACAATAAAAATATAATAAAAATGAAAAAAACAAGCAACCCACTCCCTCGCCCCCTTCCCAACTGAATTCGGGGAAGAGCGGGGATAATAAGTAGTCTCTGGGGTACACAGGAGAAAATGAATCAAGGTTAACCTTGGGAATCAAAAACAAAATAAGACAGTTAAGAGTCCAGATCTGCTGTGACTGGGTCTCTTAAAATGTCATTTGTCTTTACTTCAGTGGATCCTCAATGTGGGTCAGTAGTTTTTATGTTTAACCTGTGATTGACTAAGCCCCTGTCAAATTCCTCACCGCCATTATGCTAAACATGCATTATCTTTTCCCCCCATTTCCACTTTTTACAGATAATGCCATCCCCTCAATTAGAGAAATGAAGACTCTTAAGGAGGAACACCCTGGCCTTCACTATTCTCCTTTTTATTTTTATTTTTTGGTCCCTCTTAATGTCTCCTCTTTGACTTCTTATCTGCTTCTCCAAGCCACACCACACCCTCCTGCCAGACTCACCTTCAAGAGGCATATAACTCTGACCATGACATTCACTTGGTCTAATTCTGTTAAGGCCAGCCCACTGCCTGTGAAAAACTCATTAGCCCAGCCTGGCATTTAGAGCCCTTAATTCAACCTCTAATCAATTTACTTTTCTGGTGTCTCTTGCAAATCACCTTTATGCATCTTACGCTGCAGCACCCTTGACACCTTCAAAAAACAAGCCCAAAGTTTGCTTGTCCCCATCCTCTGCATCATATCCTATCTAGAGTATATCATCTTCAACTGCCCCAATTTTTTCCTTCCTTTAAAGGGCGAATAACACCTTTTCTCCAATTGCCTCAGCAATTATCTGTTTGTGTTTTGAATTAGATGAGCATGTTTTTAAATCCTCTGTTGGATTGTAAACTCCTTGGTGGGCTACTTAGGAATGTCTCACAGTCTCTGGTTCAAACACACACGAAATGCTTGTTTGAGGGTACTTGGGATAGCTTTTATGTCTCCTTCCCTCCCTAATGCAAATGTAATTAGTTTATCAAATTGCCCAAGCCAATGAGGGCACATATAGGAAAAAGACTATATTTTTCTCCCAACAGTGACTTTTAATAAGAAACTGTCTCATCTCCTTCAATTTCCCCTTGATAGTACCTCTATCATCTGTGACATTCTGGTCACTTTCAATTATAAAAGCAATCTCATTGAGGTAAGTAACTATGACTCACTTTCAGGTATTCAGCTGTGGTTGTCCTGTCTAAATAGTGAGACCCTAGGCCTGGTCAGTACCCTCTAGGCCAGAAAAAGCAGGGGAAGAAGGAGGAACTGTCACAGATAGGTGAAGACTGAGACATAGGAACTAAATGAAGTATGGCACCCTTGTTTGAACTCTAAACAGAAAGAGTTCAAATCCAAATAAAGCCTGGACCGCTGTTATCAGTAATGCACCAATATCAGTTTTCTAGTTTTGAAAAACATCATACACATGTACAAAATATTTTTAGTTAAAAAAATGGGATCTTATATCCAGTTCTAAGTTTCTCCCCTGTTCACACACCTTGCCCACTTTTGCAACCTTTCAGTAATGTTTATGGGCTCCTAACAGGGTCGTCTTAATATTCTATGATGACTCAAAAAGCCCCATTCACCACCCTATTACATATAGATAGTGAATTGGTATATTTTGAAGTTACAGAATCACTGGTGAAGAGAGACTTTCTGAAAACAAACCTCAGGTGGTCCTGGTTTTATACAAAAAGATCAGGACACAGCCGAAGGGATCTTTAAAGCATGAGGAGCTATTGATTTGCATGACAGGAGATCAGTTCTGCCTGAAGCCAGGGAACAACTTAACAGCTTTTCAAGGTTCCTCCTATTATCTGTGAATGTCATTTTTAAAAGGGGGCATCCCACCACTTTGAATCTTGAGAAGAGAATTGGAAGTAAGTTTGAATAGGAATGAATAGAGATCTCCAAGGATGCGACCTGAGGGTGGGAGAGAGAGCGTTACTTAAATCTGTTGGTAGGTGATGTAAATCCATCAGAATGGAAGGATCCTTCATAGAATTCTGGTGTTCCATTTGGAAGCTCCTTTCCAAGGCTTCAGAGCTAGCTCACATCTCTTGGAAATGATGCTTTTACGTGGAATTAATATTTCCCAGTGCAGTCAGTGCTGCACTGATTTGCAGCTATCCACTTTTAAAAGAGATGTGATCACACGGAAAAAAACCATGACATTTTCTGATGAAAGGAATTTTTTCCCTTTCCTTATTTCATTCAATGCCGAGTAAGAGATGAAACAAAAAAGGGAAGGTGAATCTTTTGCCCACAGACAGCATTCCCTGAATCGCCACTGCAGATGACATTCCCCGATGTTTGTTTTTGTGTTACTGTTTTCTCAAATGTTTTATGTTCCCCTGATACCATCAGCTGAGGATACACTGTAGAGACACCAATGTCATCATGCTGTTAAAATTTGAGACTTTTCTGATGTAACATGCTTTGTAGTAAACATTTTTATTCACCACAGGACTTTCTGATCTTGTTTTCATTACTGACAGTAAAAATGTTTGCCAATTTTCCTTTGTCAACTTTTTCTTTTTGACATATTTAAAGGAAAGAGGCAGGGAGGGGACTCGGGTCTGTAAAGAATGTAGGGCTAATGTATTATCCTCAAGGTAAATGCCAAAATGCATATCTTAGACAAATTGCTGGCAAAACTGTCACCTCAGATGTAACTCCTCACTACTTTTAGGTGCAACTGAAAAGACAGGGTTAATAGCTGTCCCTTTCTTCACTCTCATGATAGCAGGATGCTGATGGATGGTGTGCCATCTCCTTCCTTAGAGATCTTTAGGGAATGACACCCATCTGTTTTGGAAGGTGTACCCAAGGGTTTTGATCAAAGATCATGCATCAGTGATGTCACCTTCAAAAAGGATCTGTAATGTTAGTAACTCATACTGTAGTGCAATTTGTCCTTCTCAGCAACTGAGAGTCATCATTTTACTTTGAATAACAACACTGACTCATATTTCTTAAACATACAGGAAATTTATCCTGTCAACAGGAATGAATCTGCCAGTCACTGAGAGGCGCAAGGGTTGCTAAAACTTCACAGGCGCACGCACACACACACACACACACACACACACACACACACATATAATCATTGTGGGATACAATGTGGGATATATATATATATATATATATATATATAATCAATGTGTATCCCACATGAGATACATTATGCAAAAATCATTTTAAAAATGCATGAAAATAAAGCATTCTATGATTAACATGTCCCAGGAAGGCTTCCTAGAGAGACAACGACCAGCATGGTGTCGGCCCATGTGTAAGACTAGGGGTACGGGGATGGGGGAGAGAAGACCAGCTTCTGTCACTCCACGCACTGAACAGATATAGACCTACCAGTGTCATACCCTGTATATGCAGCAACAGCAGCAGAATGAATGACAGACATTGAAGAATTTGATGGGAAACACCCCAAAACAATATATGACACCGCATGCAGAATTCTTTTTTCATTTGTTAGCACAGGAAGTGGTCAGTCATTGGCTCATTAACCACTCCAGCTGGTGCCACAGAGAGATAATGTAGGCAAAGTGTTTAAGGTGACAACATACACTTAGGAGGTGTACTTTCTAATCAAAAAGGGTTTTGCCAAGATCCAACCCATGTAGGAAAGTGCTGGGCATGCCATGCAAAAGTAACACAATTGCCAAGCCTCTAGAGCCAGAGGAAATATGATCAATTCAAATAATAAGACCAGCATGCCTACTACCAACAGATGGGGGGAGAGCACAGGTCAGCGTGTTACACAACAAATACACACACAGGCACAGGGCCAGGGGTGTTATGATTATACTATTACCAAAAAGACACCCTATCAGGTTCTATGTCCACCAACAGATAGGAAAGACATCTCTCAATGCCAGAGATTTGTGAAAAGGAAAGGAAATGTTTATTTAATGCTCTACAGACTTAAAGTAGTGACCTAATGTCTTTATTAAATATCAAAGTCCTTTAGGATACCCACAGACACCCACAGTGCTCCCTTCTCCCCCTGCCCTGATTCAGGGTGCTGTAACCCTGGAAAAGAAGCACACTTCTGTGTTTCAGGCTGCTGACACCATCGGCTGTGTTGCTGTCCAGGAAGGATCTCTAATTACTCCAAAGCCATGTGGCACCTTCTCATGGCCTACTGGCAAGAGTTCTTTCACCCTTCTTCCACGCAAAGTCTCTCCTGCTTCCCAGGCCACGTGGCTAAAGGAAGCACCCCAAAGCTGCATGGTCCTCTTCTACCAAGGCTGCAGGGGTCTTCACTCTGCCAAGGCCACGTAACTCTCTCTGCACTGCCACAGCCACATGGTCCTTTCCAGCAGAGCTGCAAGTGGGCCTCCACTCTTCCAAAGCAGAGTGGCTCCCCTTTTAATGGCTGCCATGTCTAGGTTTAAATCCTCGAGCCAATTTCTGACTCCTCCTATAACTGGCTACACTTACCAGCACTTCCTATCCTTTCAGCTTTACTGGGCTGCCATAGTGAGTTTGGGCAGGCTTGGCCCCATGGCGTGGAGCCAATCATCTCCAAGCTCTCATGCAGGCACCGTAAACTAGGGGACCTGCTCCCCCACTTACATCTTGGGTAGAAATCACTCCCTTATCCCTGGCTCAAAGCATGGCACAACTATTTATCATATCTTTGCAACCAGTTAAATGTTATAGATATGTTAAATGACCATTCCAGAGGTTAGCTGCAAAGCTGTTGCTGTACAAAACAGCTCTGTATGTTCCTGCTCCATGTGTCCCTTCCCCCAACTCACACCTGAGGGGGAAGGGGTGAGGACATAGGACATTTTATATGTCCTTCTAATATTTTCTAGACATCTTGAGTTCTGGACCCCATTCCAAATCCCTTTTTGGGCCCCCCTCTTGGCTGCACCCTGTTACAAGAGGGGCTGGTAAGGGAGACTGCAGGGGCCTAGTCGTGCGGAGCCTCTGTGTTCAAACTGAGGAAACTCAGGCGGCCTCCGAAAAGCCAGTAAAGTTCAGTGAAGGGTCTGAGGCGGAGAGTGTGCTGATATGGCCTGATTTTCATTCAAGATAAAAATAAATCAAACCCACTCTGGCCGTGGGAACAATGCATTGTAGAGTAGAAAAGAGTTGATACAGATGATGGCAACAAATAAAGATAAGGAATCATAATTAATTGGGTATTTGGGGGCAGGGGATATAAATAAGCTGGAGGAGGCAAGACAGATCCCAGTCTCGGAACATGCGGCGGCACCATCTGAGCCCACTAAAGACACGAGGGTGGGAGGTGGTTCGGAGTGCAAACGACTGCGAATGTTACCAGGTCGACTTCGAGATGCCCGAAGAAACATTAAGTAAGTATTTGGGTGTATCTGTCCTGAGTAGAAGTCTGAGCCATCACACAGATTTGAAGGTCAACAGCACATGGAAGTATGGCTGAAGGCCCCCATAAGGATGAAATCTCCTAGGGAAGACATACCACGATTCCATTTAAAAATCCCAAAGCCGCCTATTTCTGTCTTTTCTTTAGCTCGAACACATTATCCACATAACTCTGATTTTTTTCCTTCAAATCTCATATATGATCACTTATATTCTTCACATTTCCATACTGTCACACAACGTCTTTAAGTAAGCTAATAACAGTAACCATTTCTGAGTGCCCATTTAACACCATATAGCATGTCCTATAATTCAGCTTTAATTCTTCAATGGATTTGGAAGTTAGAAAACACTATTCCTATTTTCACAGATGAGAAAATTAAGGTTTACAGATTTAATCTAACTTTCCTACATTCACACAGGAAGGGTCAGAACTAGAATTCTAATACAGGTCTGAATAATGGAATTATTAATTGTCTTTCTACTATACCATGTTATTTTTTCATAATTATTTTAAAAAGTTAATAGAAGATACTCAAAATAGGAATCTAATAACACAGTTTAGTTAGAAGTTTTGGAACAAGGCAGCCTCTATTTCAGCCAATCGGGATATATCACTAACCAGTGTGAACTCCAACACATGCTTTGTGTCAAGGGGTGACTGAAAAATTAACCAATATACTAATGAAGAAATCAATCCACCCTTAGAAATTTGAAAAGTGTGTGTAACAGTATATAAGTGATTAAGTATATGCTTGCTGTACCTATCAGCAAGCCAGGGAATAGCAATAACGATTTCAAAGACGTATGAGAACTGAATGGGGCCTTGAAGACTTCCTAAAAATTATTCAGGGGAAAAATGACAAGGGTGGGATTCAGTTCCAGCTGCAAGAGGAAAAGCAGAGGCCAGGGAGATGGGAACTGTGAGCCGGAACCAGCACTTCACGGGGGTGGATGATGGCTGACGTGGCTGTCAGGGGGGAGTCAGGGGCATTTATGAATAGGAAAAATAAAAGTGCACATTAACCCCCCCAAATAATGCCATAGATTAAACACACCCACAGCATTTTACTGATTAACTTTATTCTAATAACTTTAGCAACAACCATCTCTAAATTGCTGTCAAAAGGGACCATTTCCAAAGTTGGCGAAAAGAACATGAAAAAGAAAGCCAACTATTTTTTTTACCAACTTTTTAAAAAAAGATTTTATTTATTTATCTTTAGAGGGGAAGGGAAGGAGAGAGGGAGAGAAATATCAATGTATGGTTGCCTCTTGTGTGTCCCCTGCTGGGAACTGGCCTGCAACCCAGGCATGTGCCCTGACTGGGAATCAAACTGTGGTTGTTTGGTTCCCAGACCCGCGCTCAATCCACTGAGCTACACCAGCCAGGGCAGAAAGCCAACTATTTGACAGTGTAAATTCGAGTCAGTAAATTATAACCTGCGGACAAAATTTAAGAAAAAAACAAAAGAATAGCCCATTGCCTGTTTTTTGCAGTCCATGAGCTAAGAATGTTTTTTTTTTCATTTTTAAATAGACCAAAATTAAAAGAAGAATGATAACATGTAAAAATAAATGTATCAAATCCCAACTTGAGGGTCCACAAATAAGGTCTTATTGAAACGCAGGCACATCTATTCCTGCGCCCATTCCATTGTGTGGCTGCTTTCATGCTGCAGTGGCAGAGTTCAGTAGTTGCCACCAAGGCTGCACAGTACACGGAAACGAAAATAATTATTATCTGGCCCTTTAAGAAAAAGGTTGCCAATCCCTCGTGTAAAAAGTTTCCTGATTATTTCAATTATTGTTCTACTGTGCATTTTTCTATGGAAATAAGCACTTCAATTTTTGGATTCAGTGAGGTTGGTATCTAGTTCTTTGGGTAAAATAATGTTTTTGAATTCAGTGAGTTAGGTCTAGGGTCCATTTTACCCAGTGTATACTGAGCTTCCTGGAAAAAAATACACAGTATTTTTTTAAGTTAAGAACATAATGCCTTGTGAACACCCCATGAGAGAATAAGACATTTTCATATTTTGCCTTCTTATGATAAAAATTTCTTTAAAAGTGGGACAATTAGATTGTTACTTTTACTTTACATCATGATGATAACCCCAGCACATGATGGACATGGATTGTATTCTGGTAAGAGATTTCAGTACAATTATGGGTTGTATTCTGCTAAGAGATTTCAATTCATTTGAGTCCCCTGCGTCCTCTAGCATTTGTTTTCCAAATCAGAATTAAAAACACACAACTAGACAAGGACTTTTCTCAGCTCCTTTTCCACATATAAGAAGTGATCAGAACTCTATGGTGTATAATATATTGGAAATTCTAGAGCGAAGTTGTTTTAGGGGAACAACAGAGATAAATGTTTAAAATCAAGATGCCCAGAAAAGTACAGCATCAGAGAAAGTTGATCCTTGTGGGTGCCAAGCAAAGTATTTGTTTCCCATTAACACAGACTTCATCCAATGGAGCTACCTGGCCTAGACCCAATTTAACATTGTAGCCAAATCAGGGATGCTTAATAAATATTAATTACAAATGGAACGAGTGATTTGCTTTAGCAGCCCAGCAAATTAGATGCTCTAATGAAACAAGATCAAAGCCTCTCCTCCTTAACATCCAGTTCTGATGCTCCTTCAAGCCCCTAAACACACACACAAGTATCGGCACAGCTATACGTCACCCTTGGATACATCCTACTCAGTTCCTTTGCCTATCACCATCTGATCTAAAGTTCCTGTTTCTAAGTAACTTATTTCTGAAATTTTCCTGAGTGATAAATTGCATTTCCTGAGTTTGTGCCCTTGCAAAAGAGGCAAAGCATATTAAACATATGAATCAAATATTCCTTCCTGTCAAAAAACAGAAAAACACAACTTTATATTTACTTACATTTGCAAGTAATATGTCTCAATCTGCATGTGCCTGGGTTCATATTTTACTGAAGTATGTTGCACTGGCTCTCAGTCTGAGACGTATGTGGGATCCCTGGGCCTTGCTAGACCCTCAGAAACTCATGTTCAGAGAAAACATGGACAATTGCCTGGTAGTAGAATTTGATGTAATGAAGTTGTGTGAATTGTAGATGCATTTTGGGGCAGATGGTGACAAAAAAAGTGGAGTTAGATTTTTACATATTTGACACTGCAAGTTTTACAAATCGCCTCCTACTCAGGCAAATTCAAGAATTTATCCTTACCTATGATGGTTTATGAATGTAGAGTTTAAGGATAAAAGTAGCTGCTTTCTAGAAATGCCAGAAAGCATGTATTTATCCCTTATAAAATTCAAGCTCCTGAAGTTAGCACTTATGCCTTCCAATGCCAGGTTCCTAACTGCTTCTCCTATCCGGTCCCTAGTTACCCACTAGGAATTCTAAAGCCTGATGTTGACTTCCAGTGATCTGTCACTTTTCTGTGTCTTTACTGACACAGTTCCCTCTGGCTGAATGTCTTCTACTCTTCTCTCCAAGTGCCTAAGTCTTCCTCATTCTGTAGGATTTAGGTCAGGATCATCTTTTCCAGGAAGTCTCTCTGCCCTCCTTGGGAAGGCCAAGTCCTGAGTGATGTCACGTGCCAAGTCACCTGCCTCTCTGCCTGGTCCTCTCTACTGGAATCTCTTGTTTACATGTATAGGTTCCAACCTGACTACAAGGTGCTCAAAACAAGGTCTGTGTTGTATTTATCTACAGATCACCTTGCTTGCACATACAAGATGCCCATTAATACTCGTGAGATGGAGCTGCCCCTATTTGTAACAGGATATTAGAAATCGTGATTCCTGATTTAGTAAAGAGAATGGTAAACAGATGGACCACAGATCCAAAGATTTAGAGCCAAGGCAAGGGGAGGGGTGCAGGAAAAGGAGAAAGGAGGTGGTTATGAGATGGAATAGCAGAAAATTCATTCTCCTATAAAGGGGTTCTTCCCAAAATATTTTTAAAATCCTTGAAAATAGGACATAGAAGCTCCAAATAGGCTCCTCAAGGGAGCAGGTTACAGTCAACCCTGTATTTATGCCACAATACGCATTACTTGCCTCGTTCTAGAATATCATCAATCTCTCCCATTGCACATCCAATTTCAATGCCCCACTTAAGTTATGTCTCCTCCTGAAAACCTTCCTCTAATCTTTTTCATTTGCTTCCAATGCTTTTTTGCAAATGTTGCACATTATTTCACACTGAATTGATAGCCAGTTATTTTAGACTATGAATACTCTTTCAGCTATAACATTATAAACTTAAGGGAAGAGATGACTATTTTATACTTGCTTTGTACTCTCCACGACGCTAGGCAAAATGCAGGGTACGTATGAGTGGTTTTATTAAAATCAAAGAAATAAATTCCGAAGTAAGATGAGGTACGAGCAACTCTCTTCAGAGAAGACTCCGAAGGAGCCATTTCCTTGCCATTAAGGATTTGTCTGATTCAGATTTGAGCTACAAACTGCTGGCTGAGTAGGTAATGAGGATTTTATTGCCTAAAAGTAAAGCTGTATGCTTACTTTAAGCATGCTCGTTACATCTCTATTTTGCCCAATTAAGTCTTGCAGATCGAGTTTTTAAATGGTACCTGGGTGTTGTAGGGACCACAGTGTTCACTTTGCATGGATCGCTTGGAGGATGCTGGGCATAAGGAAAGATATGCCCACCTTTTCAGGTAGGAGTCAAAGCACAAGTTCTGACCAATGGGCCCTGAGCAGACTTTAAGGGCTTTCTCACTATATACACCCAGATATATATACACTATATATTCTGAATGCTGCATTATTGAAAATACACTGATTTACTGATGGAAAGAAACAGGCTCTCTACAAATTGAAGTACTTCAACTTATTTCACAGATTACAAATTTCCAAAAATTAACATTTCCCCCATTCCATTCCAAATAAAACCAACTCCACATGAAAATATACCTTAATACGGTTACTTATCAACTACTTTTTAATTTTACCTTTTAATACCAGCTCTCACAAAAGAGGTTTCATTTTCATTCACTTCTTTAAGGTCAGATAATTCATGCATTACCTAGAAATAATAGGCAGATTTCAAGTGATAATGTAAAGGAAAATAACATGCATGTTTGAAATCCAGTGTGAATGCATCTGGACTTTAAAGCAAATAAGTCCCAAGAGAAAAACAACAAATAAATTTTGAAAAATTGTCATCAGTGAATTGGAAATTTAGCAAATAAGGTCAAATATTTAAATCACTAACAATAGGTGTTTATTATGTTTCTATTATGGTCATGGGCACATTTCACAAACATGCAGTTCTCTTCAGATGACAGAGCTCCCCCGGTCTCACGAAGTCGGGGTGGCGCTGGGCCGAATCTGGGCCTGCACACAAACTTCTGTACCCAACCCTCAAACCTATTCTCCCTCGCTACCATGATCCTGGAAGCCCTTGTTGAGAGGGGATGCTGTGAGATCAAAGCAGACCAGATACGCTGGCCATCCCAGCTGCCTTGAAGGACAGATACCATGGAGAGATGCATTGGCACAAGGCAGACATTGCATGAGCAAGAAATTGAGTTCCATTGTATTAAGCCATTGATACGGATGTCAAAACTATAAAACAATTGCTCAAGTGCCAGAGACTTAGATTGTTTTCTAGGGTATAAATTGGTAGTTATCCTTTCTTATACATATATATATATAATTTTAGGGGATAAATTGATATATGTTATTTTTCCTATATATGCATATCTATCTCTCTCTATATGTCCATCTATGTATACATGTGTATATATGTATATATATACTGTGTATATATATCTATATGTATAGATATACAATCTTTTCTGGGATAGAATTTTCAGAGTCCCAAAGAACCTAATGAGGATATTATATTAACTTGATCCCTTAGGGTTTTTAAATATTGTTCTTGAAAATCAAGTGATAGAAATAAAATTTGTAAAAGACATTCAGGATCAGCAATATTGAAATATTTTCTGAAATCCTCCAGTTTAGGTGAAAATTGCGTTCTTTGTAGCATTAAAACATAAGAGATCTGACTACAAACGGTAACGCTTTATTCAGCTTCTTTAATTGATATAAACCACTATGTGTCTGGCCTCAACCACAGACCACCATGTCAGGTTGTATCACTATTGATTGGACTTCAGAAGAAAGTAACTGTGGATTGAGTGCTAAACTAAATGTAACCATTTCCTTTATCCTTAATCAGTAACACATGTCCCTACTCAAGTAACTTTCACTCTCTGACATGTCCAATCTAATCCATCTATTAAGTGTAGCACGGTGAAAGAACCATAGTAAGGATGGCCATACCACCCACTGCAATCAGACAAGGGGTTCTCCACCCTTTTTAGTATCTAATTGGAAAACCTGTGTAGTACTCTCCTCTTATCTATGGGGGAAATGTTCTAAAACTCACATTGGATGCCTGAAACTGAGGATGGTACCAAACTATACACACTTGTATTATGTTTTTCCCTACACATTCACACCTGTGATAGCATTTAAAGTACTCTCATGCTTTGGGCCATTATTAAGTAAACTAAAGGTTCCTTGAACACAAGCATTGCAATACCATGACAATTGATCCAAAAATTGAGAGGGCTACTAAGTGACTAATGGGCATCTAGTGTATAAGGTGTGAATACACTGAAAAAACGGATAATTCACATCCCAGGCAGGATGGGGCAGGACAGTACAGGATTTCTTTGTGCTACTCAGAACGGTGTGCGTTTTAAACCACATGAACTGATTACTTTTCACTTAATATTCTTGGACCGAGGTTCACTGCGGAACACGAAACTGTGGATAAGGGGAGACTCTTGTATCTTGCCGGATGCTATTGTCTGTATATAATTGTAAATTTGTCACACTATTCAAGTTTTTATTCCCCGTAGAGCAGGACTTTTGATTAGGCTACATTTTCTGGAGTTTTATGTTTCTTCTAAAGTGTGACATCTTTTTCTGCTGTGTGCTGCTGCAGTAATGTGAGAACAAATAGCAAGCTAATCTTAGAGACTGTAGAAGTGGTCGTGAAAGCCCAACAAATCGAGTGCAATCGCTTATTAGGTGTAATTGCTGTCTCTTTTCTGGCTTAGCTGTACTACTTTTTAAAAAACTGCCATGTAACAGTAGAAGAATAACTTCCACCGCCCTTTATAAACCTGTCACCTAGCCTATTTTTACTCCAGAATACTAGAAATATTATATTAAGAACAGTGATTATTTTTCCAACCTAGTGTTTAATTGTTTGCAATATGCTTTCACATGAATTTTCTTGTGTATGTCTCAAACAAACCAAATAAGTTTTATGATATTCCATCATTTTGTAGTTAAGAGAGTCTCAGAGATATTACATGACAAGGCCATAACCATGATACAGCTATTAAATAGGAGACTAGTGACTCAAATTTTTTTTTAAATTCTAGAACCTCAGCTCCTTATTGTAAAACACACTGCATAAAAGCAGATAACAGCCTGTATCAAATATATGCCAAGGAGCCTTTATTAAGTGCCCACTTTGGACTAATTCCTTTGAGGTATACAAATGGGTAACACTACCCTCTGTTTGCGAAAAGTCTGTGACATAATTGAGGGGACACCATAATCACGTGGAGCCAATTAAAGTATAACAGGACTGCATAAAATGTAACACAGCAAAGGTGTCACG
The DNA here is from genome assembly GCF_021234435.1 of Artibeus jamaicensis. Taxonomy (NCBI): domain Eukaryota; kingdom Metazoa; phylum Chordata; class Mammalia; order Chiroptera; family Phyllostomidae; genus Artibeus; species Artibeus jamaicensis. The sequence goes on along the minus strand of NW_026521803.1, from coordinate 31,847,071 downwards.
GTGACCATAAAATGGGCAGTGCTTCACTATTACACTTCCATGGAAGCTAGAAGGGCTCAAGGATTGTGTGACGAGATGTGTACCTTGTGACAATGTGTGATATGTGATGAATAATATACATCGAATGGGATAAGGTCTAATAAGAAGTATAAGTGGAGCCCTGGCTTGTGTAGCTCAGTGGATTGAGTGCTGGCCTGGGAACTAAAGGGTCACTGGTTGGATTCCCAGTCAGGGCACATGCCTGAGCTGTGGGCCAGGTCCCCAGGAGGGGGTATGGGAGAGGCAACCACACATTGATGTTTTTTGTCTCCCTTTCTCCCTCCCTTCCCTTCTCTCTAAAATTAAGTAAAGAAATCTTTTTTTTTTTTTTAAGAGGTATAAGTAGAAATCTGGGGGGCGGGTATTTTTGGAAAAGTTTTTTCCTTCCCAGTACAAAAGGACAGACACGGATGACACAAGCCTCATCCATTCTTAGTTGTTTCTACTCTGAACTCAGAAATAATGAGAAGCTGCAAGGGCCACTTTTTGAAACATGAAGTAAAAGATGATACTTAAATAATTAAAGTATTTTTATTCCTGTCAGGATGGGCAGGGTAGCACAAATGGCGGCTGAACTACAACCAGAAAAGATGGCTGATGTCAAACCAGAGAGCCAAAAGGGTGGGCTTTGCCAAGACAGATATCTGCATAGCAACCTGAGCCCGAGGAGAACCACCAATGATATATTGTCGCTTTGTTCAAAGGGGACCAATCCCCAGCTCCCACGAAGAGAGCCAACCAAAATAAAACCCAGCCACATTCCCTGCTTGGGCACGACTTCCCCAGCCCCACTCTGCTGACTAGAGAACCTCACCCTAGTGCGCAAACCCCAACAAAGCTCTATACTGCCTAACTTTGTGGCTGATTGGCATTTCTTCCTCCGTGGAGCCTAAGAAAACATTTCAATTCCTCCAAACTTCTGGTGGTAACAAAAAATAACCAGGTATTGATTGAGTCCTTGCTGTTTCACACAGCTGAATGAAACTAACTGATCCACGTAGAGTGATCAGATTTTCAGCTCATTCCTGTTCCCTGAGAAGTCTCCCTACTAGCTGATCATCAGACATGAGGCAGACTGGGTTGGGGTGATGAAGTTGATGAGGAAGCAGACCTTTGGTTGAGTTGATGACATGAACCAAGATGACTGAAATCCTCAGTGCCACAACAAGGCTTGTAGTTCTTGAACCACAGAGTTACAAGAAGAGAACACATTTTAAGAAAATCTAGCAGCAGTGACTGAGAAGGATTGCTAAGCTAAGCTAATTAATTAAGAACTTTTCTACTTATCATTTTTTAAATCTTTTATACATTTCCAAACACTACTGGAAGCCTAGTAATTACTGACAATGAAAGCTCAACCCTGATATAAATTATGATTGAAGTTAAAAATTCCTAAGAAAACAGTTATAAATTTCTTAGTAAATATACATAAAATGAAAAGTGAAAAGAAATAGGACAATCTATATAGATTAAAGAAGTGCACATTTTTTAATGTAAAACCTTGTAGTTTAGCTTCTATCTTTCTAAAGTTTTGTTCTTTATTGAATTAAAAATATTTCCTAATGTCTAATGTTGTTTCCTTTTGTTTTTCTTTAATTAACTTTAGGTATTTTTTTAGTTTGTTTTTGTAATATATGGCATGTTTTATCAATTTATGATATGTTAGAAGAATAAATCAATTCCGTGTATGTGTTAACTTCACTATCTTTTCCGAGTTTCTCAAAGGTTTTTATGGTTTAAAAATAACATGAAAAACAATTTTGTATTTAAAACTATCTTTCTTTATTTTGTTTTTTTTTCCCTCAATGGCTTTTATGAAATCCATATACTATTTATCTAGTTTTCCCATCTTGATAGGAAGATGGAAAAACTAGATAAATCGTTTTCTATTCTTCTCTACCCTCCTTTTCTTTATAATCTTGAAAACCGCTGTGTCTACAGAATTTTAGAGCTGGGGGCGATGTAGAGATTACATATACTTTTGCTTCTTGATCTAATGGAGGAGAAAGCAGAGGCCCAAAGCTAGATAAATGAGTGGCCCAAGGTCCCAATTCTAGTCAGCTACAGTAGGGACCATAAGATCCACTATGTCATGCAAGTGCTTTCCACTGAGGCAGTGGTCTTAGATTTCAGCATGCATTGCTTTACCTGCAGTAACCTCATATGAAGTAATTCCAGTGCCCACCCCTGGAGATTCTGATTAAGCGTGTCTGGAGTTAGTTCTGAATTTGCACTTTACACTTGCTTTTCAGGTAATCTGGAAGCAATGATGCCTGCTTGTCGACAAAAGTGTATGACTTTTAGTATCTACTAATCAATAGGTGGGGAAAAATTAGTCTCTCCTCTGTAATACCTCAGGCAGCACTGTTTCCAAAACTTCAGGTTTGCTTTGATGAGCCACACTTCTTCATTAGGCAAAGCAGTCCTAAGCAAACAGGTGTGAGGCACGTGGAAAGGAGAGGCTCCTTTGTCAAGTGCTACAGTCAAAATAAACAAAATTATGGCAAATAGTGGATAAAAAGTAACACATGAAAACTTGTTTGTTAAAGCCTCTTTAATTGTAAAAAAAAAAGTTACATCTCTTGCATTTGCGATAGATTTCCTTAAGAGTATTAATATGAACAAAAGCAACTCATTCTTTCATGTGCATTATTTTAACAAACACATGCACTTAAAGATTTTAGCTGGTCTTGTTATACATACAATTTATTTAATTTATGAGCTAGTATTGGCAGGTAGAATGTGTCTATTGTACCAGGTGACACTGATTCCTATATGACTGCAACTCAAATTGTCAGCATAATGTTGAAGAGGAAACATCAGCCCCTAAAATATGTTTTGTAAATTAAATCCTATTTCCATTTTTAAAATCAGTTCTAATTTGCTGCTATGGGGAAGCAGATGCAGTAATTGGGGGAAAAGTTAACAGTAGTTGAAGTAGAAGGATCAAGGAGAAGACCTTGTGTGATTAACAATATAAATTGCATAGAAATGTACATTTACAAAAAGCCCCCTCCCTTGAATAAAACAAGGCCATCTGTTTTATTCACAATACCTAAAAAAGAGTTCTAGGGCCACAGAGACTTGTAGCAAAGTATCACATGTTCAGGTTAATATACTGTATCCATGACCATCAACAATTAGATGTCCCCTGAAGGTCATAGATATGACAGTATTTTCATTTTGAGAAAATATATATTGCATAGATATGCATGTGCATATTTATAATATGTAAGATGTGAAAAGTTTCACTTTTATTTTCTTTGCAAAATTGCTCAAGAGCAAGTGTTTATAGTGAGTGGGAGGAGGATAAAGTCATAATTTGTTATAAGGGAAGTTAGAAAAAGTGTGGAAGTTAACAGAGAAATGTATCCACTGAGTATTTTTGGACTTGAGTATTTATCTGACTATGGGATATAGAGGTTTTAGAGTCAATTTTGATAAGATGTAAGTGAAATGGGGCCCAGAAAAATTTCTGATAGTACAGAAATGCAGAAAGACCTAAGAACACAAGCTTTTGTGTCACAATAACCCTACAAGTTTTGAAATGAGAGCTGGTAATATATAGGGCAGGAATTTGTGACAGTTTCTGAAAGACTGTGGTGGTTTGGCAAACTGTTAATACTAACTGAAAACTTTGGAAGTCACAGACAGTTTAGAGAAGAACAGTTCACATACAAGTGGCATTAAAAGCAAGGAGAAAGATGAAATGACAAGCTCCTTCGATTGTCATTAGAGGCTTCCAAACTAGAAGAACTCAAGCTACTCAGAGAAAACTGACTAAACTGGGATTACTGACAGCCGAAGGCAGCAAGCTCACAAGAGATTGGATGTTCACCAGGACAGGTAAGCAACGGAATCTGTAAATACTTCTCTGCAGGAAAAAGCAAGGCTGTGAACTACAAAGTTGGGCTACGATTTTAGATAAATGTCAGAAATACGATGCTATGATATGGTGACAAATTGAAAGATAAACACATGTATGATAGATGTACGTAGGCATGCAAATAAGCATTGAATAATGTATATTCTTTTAAAATGACTAAAGCATCCAGATAGGATATTTACCCTTAGGAAGGACTAACTTAGGCACAAAACTTCACCACTTCCCATGACTCTGCGGCCTCCCTTTTTGAAATCTTACTCAGAAGCAATTCATGACTCCCATGTAAAACTTCTTTTTGAAAGTATTGTACCACCTTAATTCTAACCAAAATGGGACCTGATTTCATAATCTTGATATTGCATAATTTTTGGTTATATCCCAAAATCAAATTTATCCACTGGGGGCAAGAATTTTTAACACATTGAAATTCAAAAAATGTTTTACAAGCTGTGAATGTTATTTCCATTTAAGTTGCAAAAATCTAACATGAAAACATAGTTACAGTTTGTAATTTTCAAAGTTTCCATTAGAAATAAAATGAAAAAGCAAGTTCCCCAGTCAAAAGAAAATAACCATAACCAATAACATATAAAATCTTTATGGAAAAATTTACAAAGTTTTATTGAAAGTGATGGAAGAAGACCCACAAAATAAAGTAATATATGCAATGGTCATCTATAAGAAGACTCAATATCATCAAAATGTTGATTGTCTCCAAATTGACCAAATTCAATACAATTCTATTAAAATATAGTGAGGGCAACTTGATGAACTACTTCTACTATACATATGGAAAATGAAAGGTTTAACATAGGCAAATGTGTTTGGAATATTTGCCCTCCCAAATATTAAGATTTAGAATTAATCTATAATAATTTCAAAAGCATGGTACTAGTGAAAGGATAGGCAAATGACCAATGCAAGAGAGAAAAGCATTCAGAGCCAGTTCACAGGTGTGTGCAGATTTGATGTAGGACAGAAGTATGATTGTGTGAAAAGGGAAAAATGGGCTGTTCAATGATTGGAGCTGGGGAAGTCACTCAGGAATGTAGGAGGAAGAGGAAAAAAGCAAATCAGATTTCAATGTCACCTTGTATTCAGAACTCTATTCCAGGTCGACCAAAAGCCTAAATGCAGAACAAAACTATGAAACTTTGAGGAAAGAAAGTACAGAAAAACAGTTTAATGATTGTTAGAAAGAAAAGGATTTCATAAACAAAAAAGAAAAAAGCAAAAGTCATTTTAAAAAAGGTTGCAAAATAAAACACCATTAAAATATTTGAAGGCTGGGCTTTAAGTACCAGGAAAGGAGAACCGCAGTGACCGGAGAAACCAGAACAATTACTGCGGACCGGGGCAGCAACGTGCAACACACATGCCGTTGCTGCTCATTTTCATGCAGCGTGTAAGCTAAGAATGTTGTTTGTATTTATAAACATTTTAAAAAAACAAAGAAGCAGATTTCTTGAACATAAAAAGGTGTGAAACTCATATTTAGATTATGGGGGCACAGCCACACTTACTTCCACATTGTCTGTGGCTGCTTTCACACCACCAGGGCAGAGCTGAATAGCGGTGACAGAGACCGCATGGCCCACAAAGCTGAAAATATGTCCTCCCCAGCCCTGCACAGAAAACGTTTTCTGACCTGGGGTTCTACACAACTGTACTGGTAGACATTACATACAGGGTCTGGAGAAGTAACGCCTGCTGGAGTGTGGTTGGTAGGGTAATAATCTGGGTGTAATAATTTGTAGTTCTAATTTGAACATTTCACCTACGATGTCCTATAGTGTGCTTGAGTGTGATGTTGTTATGTTACAGAATTACATGCTCTAGGGTGTTGTAATAAAGAGGGGCGTTGTTTGTGCTGGATCCTGTATATTACCCACAATATCCCCTTGGTGACCACCATTTCTAACCCATTCATTCTAGCTTTTATTTCTTCTGATGCACCAACCACAATGACTCAAGTGATGAGATTTAGGTTTAGATTGCTACATGGGCTACACATCACAGGAGACAAGTTCTAAGCTGGCTTTCCATCTTATTTCTGTCCACTGTTTTCTGCCCATCACCCAGTCTACACTCCACATTATTAGCTGTTTATAGCTCTGGATTCACATCTTTGTCTCCATGCTTCCCTGGGCCTCTACACTCTTCCTAGACTCTATCCTCTGATGGGAATGCCTTCCCCTAAAGTATTTACCCACTTAACACATTCCTTTTTCCAGACTCAGCTAATAGTTCATTTCCATCAAATGAAAGCTGGATTGGAGCTCTCAAGTGGAAATACGTGGCCCTTCTCTCTCCTTCCTGAGCCCTCTTGCTGCCTCAGCATTTAGCAGAGTGCTCGGCACTAAGTAAATAGAAAGGAAAGTACACCTTAAATAAATGTTATTAATTTTGGTTTTTTATTTCAAATTTACAGATATAAACAGGTTCAGATAACTTCAATGTCTTGCTTAAGGGCAACACAAGCTAATGCAAGGAAGCAAGCTGGGCATTTAGCCCCAGTTTCACTGAATCCACCATTTCACTGACTCCAAAACATGTGCATTTTCCAATGTCATGCTCCATAAAATGCAACTGATAAGACTGCATAGGTGCAGGTGTCAAGAACCAGGAAACAAGTATTTTTTAAAAGAGCGAGGGGAAATTTGATGAAAAGAACATCCAATTGGCTCAGTGCTATCAGAAATCAAACAAGTTTAAGAACTAAAGGAAGGAATGCTGGTGGGAGGGGTAGTACACGATGGATGGGAATAACGGGGAGAAAAAATGGGAAAACTGTAATAGCATAATCAATAAAATATACTTAAAAAGAGACATCAGAAAAGTTCAAAAATGCTGGAATATCTTCACGGTCTCTCAACCCTAAAAGTAAGCTCACCAGCATGAAACAGAGAAGAGAATATTGAGAAGACTCTTAACACATCTTTCTCAAGGCACCACATTAAAATCATTAATGGGAACATGTTGTGAGTTCCTACACACTGTTTCCCAAGAGTCAATTGTTCCATGCGCTGCCAAGGTGGAGACTGGAAGAGGGAGCAGATTCCCATGGTTCCTGATAACACAACCCCCTGAAGGTTGTGCTCTCTCACCAGCTAATCTCAGCACCTTAAGCCAAGGGTTTGGTCTCTAATCCAACCCTTTCTTCTGTATCAATTCTAGACTGCATTTGGCAGTTAAAAGGAACATGGAACAGAAAAAAAATGCTTAAACCACCTAATTGGTGTGATCACATATTTTCTCCTTTGTTTAAGAGTAGTGGAAGCAATGTTGACCCATCACTGACAGTTGGCAGAGGGATGTCAAGACAGGACAGCAACAGTATTCTGTGTAATGAACCCACTCTGAATACCAAGTGGAGCAGGCCAGTGGGAATGAAGTGAGAGTGGAAAAGTATAAACACTTCTGATTAACAGCCAATAGCACCAACTGAAGCAGACAATATGACACAAAGGGTCAGCCCCAGTGCTGACAGGTTTGGCAAGGCAACCTCGTTAACGGCAAGATGAAACTTCATTTGCTCACGATTTCATAGGCTCTTTAAGAGATGCCCCTGCAAATTGACTCTAGGAGATGGTGTTGCATTTAACTAGAGCTTTCTGGCCAAAATAGAAAGAATTTAACCAAGTCTTCCCTGGTGTTTGCAGCCCTTTAGATTCAAACGGAGGGCACGTGATCAAACAAAACAAAACAATAGCAGCAGCGGCAACAACAAACACCACAAAGCCCAGTGCTGATGTACTTGGCTAGATGCTCAACTAAGTAACCAGACCAAGGAGAGTGAAGCTCAGAGAAAACAGACAATGCGCAGCCTTCTGAATGGCTCGTGGCTTTCAGATTTAAGTAGGGAAAGAATACAGGCATCGGTCTGAAAAGAGATCATCTAAGAGGAATTTGGCACTGGCTATTGAAAATTAAAGGATTTCAACCCTGCATAAATAGAGAGCAACCTCCTTGGCAGTACAGGATGGTTGAAAGAGTATCAGGATTTGTTCCCATTCTGATATTATCATTAGCTAGCTGTCTTTCAAAAGACATTCTATGTCATTTACCAGGTCATTCTATTACCCTTCAGTTTCTCAACTGTAAAAAGAGTAAGTTAGAGCATTGATTCCAGGTATATATTAGAATCATGTGGGTGACTAGTCAAAACACAGACTGCCTGGTCCCACCTCCAAAGTTCCCGATTTAGTAGAAGGGCCCTGATCTCCACGTTTCTTGCAAGCTCTCAGTGACACCAATGCTGCTGGCCTGTGGATTACACTTTGAGAATTCCTGGCTATGATTCCTAAAGCCTCTGCAGATTCAATATGCTCAAAGAACACTGTTGGACTCACTAGTGAGCTGATGTAATTTAGATCAGCATTTGAAATAGCAACACACAGATTGGTTTACTGGAACACATTATATTTGAAATATGCTTCTTGTATGAATGTGTCTGTAATCCAGTTGTAGACTTTAAGTTCTATTAATTGAAAACTCTTAGGGGTAGAAGGCTGTCCTGCAAAGAAGGTCATTATTAGGTGAACACCATGAATAAATGTGAACAGGAGACTGATCCTTTCTAGATCTATTCCCCGAAAAAAGAAAAAAAAAGGTAATTGCTGTGGAATCCAGATTAGAGCCAACGGTTATAAAATATACAACATTCTACAAAAGTCTAGTCTGTAAAGGTTATAACCTCTTTAAAGGGCCTATCATGGTTCAAAATGCTGGTATTAAACTTACTGTCTTTAAGAGAAGCATCCAAATTAAGGATTAAAGGGGAACACATTTTTTGGTTGGCTGAGATTTCTTGTGGCTGAGCTTGGAACTCAGAAGCTATGGTCCTGCATCTTCCACTTGGGTCCTAGATACTCCCTGATCTTGATACCAGTTTACATGTATGTAAAATCCAGTGTTTTCAGAGATTCACCCCATAAATCTGTGCCTTTAATCCACAGTCTGTATGTGGATTGAAAGCTGATCTCATATCACGTGGCATAAAATGAATAAAATGTGATTGTAGGTAGTTACCATGCAAAGTCTGTCAAAAAACCACTGCCAGGTGGTAATGGTGGAACAGAGTGAGAACTGACATCTAGGATAGACTGAATTCCCAAGTAAAGGGTTATTCTAGGCTATTGAATGGACAGAGTGGGCATGTTTAGAAATGGGTATGTGATTTTGAACAAAGGAAGAGCACATTTCTTAGCGAAGCAGGGATAATGAGCAACTTCAGTAAGGAAAAAAGGAAATGTAATGTCCAAAATCAAGAAAATAATTTGGTTTTACAATTTTAACAGATTCTGAAGAAACTGTTCTAATGAGGGTCAGGGTGTGATCCTCCTAAAACCAAGGCAAAGTTGTAGCAATCTCCAGGGACTGAAAGAAATATCAAAACATAGTTCAACTTAGAATTAGTGGCAATCCCAAGGAGTCCAGGTTATGGGAAGTGTTGGCTTCCTTTAGGGATGTAATTAAGAAGTCCTAAAAAGAGAGTTGGGTGCAAGGAGACTAAATGAAAATGAAAAAAAAAAAAAACCCAATACAATAAAACCATCCTGAATCACCCCTCCCTCAAAAAAGAAGAGAAAAGAGATAATCCTTTTTTAAGCAAAGATGAGTCAATCATATGTGAACTGTGTACCTGTAAGTTTTTAATTTGCTTATCCTTCCAGAAGATGGCCCATGGCTTATTGTGATGCAAGAGACATTGGCAGGGTGACCCTACCCAAGAACGGAAAGATGGAAGTGGTGTAGCCTACAGCTGAAGTCTTTAGAAAACCTTCTTTCCCTCTATCCTTTGTGGTCCCAACAAAAGGAAGCTCTCAAACAACCAGAAGACCTAGAGACCTGCCTGGTGCAGTGCTGGTAGAGGAAGAATGAGGCCAAGGTTAGATGATGGCACTGACAAGGCAGAAGCTATGAGTCCTCACTACTGTCTCCCCTCCAATAGGCAGTGTGAAGTTAGTATCTACAGGTCACTAAGACTTACCTGGATGTGAGGAAGGGGGGTGTCAATAGCCCAGATGAAAAGGAGGATGTAGGCCTCCTGATCTTGAAAAAACAGCCCAAGTCATATGAAACGCAAATGAGTAAATGAGAGCTTATGGTGGTGATCTGAGTAACTCTGCTAATAAAGTCATTCTCGTTATGAGTCATTTTTAAAAAGCCAGCTACATACGGGTCAATTCTGACCTAAAGCCACCCAGAAGACACGGGTTTTTACCAGATACTCATCCAGTGTGACTTCTTCCTTAGACTTTTTCCTAGAGCAATGAGTTAGTATAAACTTTCCTTTAAAAAGGGCAAGTCTTTGGTAAAATAGCAAATTAAGAAATAGACTTATGGGGGTCCACTCCCAGCCAAGTGCCTATTTCCTGTTTTGTCCAGAAACATATTTTTTGAAGTGTGGTCTGGCCTGTCCCCTTGCATTGAAATATAGCCCTGGCTTGTGTGGCTCAGTGGAGTGAGTGCCAGCCTGTGAACCAAAGGGTCACAGGTTCGATTCCCAGTCAGGGTACATGCCTGGGTTATGGGCCAGGTCCCCAGTAGGGGGCACTCAAAAGGGAACCACACATTGGTGTTTCTCTCCCTCTCTTTCTCCCTTCTTTCCCCTCTCTAAAAATAAATAAATAAAATCTTGTTTTTTTTAAAAAAGAAATATATGGCCTTGCAGATCTCTAACTTTCCCAGATCTTTTACCTGCACTGGGCTATCCACCACCTGAGGGCAGGGACTTCTGTATGTTCACATCCCTCAGGTGCTCCATCCAGACTGTCAAGCCACCATCAGTCAGTGTCTTATGCCCTATAGATCAATGAACTCAACCAGAGAGGAGTGATTTTGCAGCCTAGGGAACATTTGATAGTGCTTAAATATATCCCTGGCTGTCAAAATGGGTAAGAATGATACAGGGTGCAGACAGGGGGGCCCCCCAAAAAAAGATTTGGAATGGTGTCCAGAATTCAAAGTGTATAGAAATATTGGAGAGACATATAAGATGTCCTCACTGCCCCCCCCCCAGGGGGAAGGGATGAATGGAGCCAGGCCATTGAGAGCTATTTTGCATAGCAACAGTTTTGGAGCTAACCTCCGGAGGAATGGTTATTTAACATATCTATAACCTTTAACTGGTTTCATAGATATGTTAAATAACTGTGGCCAAGTTTGGAGCCAGGAAGAAGAGAGCAGGATGGGAACTAGAGAAGGAGGTAGCTGGGACTCAAGATGGGATCTATGAGCTGCTCTCCTGAGTGAGAAGGGCTTGGACTCAGGATGTAACTAAGGGCTGCGCCCCTGAGTGGAAGGGCCGCTGTGTGGGAGCTTGGAAAAGACTGGCTCCAGGACATGAAGGGTCCCTGCTTGGGCAGATGAGAGAGAGCCATGCGGTTTCAGCAGAGTGAGGACCCCCTGTTGGTGAGGTGAAAGAGGGAGCCACGCGGTATTGGCAGAGTGTGGAACCCCTCTTTCCCAGGTGAAAGGGAAAAACCACGCAGCTTGGCCAGAATGGAGATCCCTGCAGCCAGGTGAAGAAGACAGCCACATACTTTTGGTGGAGTGCGGACTCCTGCAGCTTTGGTAGAAGAGGCCCACGCGGCTTTGGGGTGCCCCCTTTGGCCGCGGGGCCTGAAAAGCAACAGAGACTTTGACTGGAACTGGGTACAAAGGACTCTTGCCAGTGGACCATGAGAGGGTACCACAGTACTTTGGATTAACTCGAGATCCTGCACAGTGACACAGCTGACGGTGCCAGCGGCCTGCAACACAGACGTGTGCTCTTTTCCTGATTTACGGTACCCGGAATTGGGACAGCGGGGGAAGGGGAGCACTGTGTGGGTGTAGGTGTACAACCTAAAGAACTTTGATATTTTAGTGGTGGCATTAGGCCTGAATAGCATTAAATAAACATTTTGTTTCCTTTTCACAAATCTCTGGCTTTAAGAGATGTGTTTCCAATTGGCGGCGGACAGAAGGGCCCAGTAGATTTTAGTATTTTGGTTTTTGGGAGGGGCCCCTGTTGTACAGCAGTTTTGGGCATCCCTAGGTGGGCCAAATATTGTATTGCCCCTCCCTTGGACCTCCTCTTGTTCGGTAACAAGAACAGTTGCTACTGTCATCTAGTGTGTAGAGATTAGAGATGCTGCTAAATATTCTACAATCACAGGAAGCCCCTCCCCAGCGCCCACACAACAAAGCATTATCTAGCCTCAAATGTCAACAGTGCTGAGCCTGAGAAACCCCACCACAGATGTTTACAAAGCCTGTGTTAAGATTAGCCCAGGCTGGTGTGGTCTCCAGTTGGGGGCATGTAAGAGGCAACCACACACCGATGTTTCTCTTCCTTTCCTTCTACCTCTCTTCCCCTCTCTACAAAGATAAATAAATAAAATATTCAAAAAAGATTAATGTACTGATCTCAGATTATACATATACATATTTATTTTTAATTATTAAAATAATATTTAATCATGGTTTTAAAAAGTGATGTAAAGCAAAAAGAACTGAAAGATAAAATTGTTAGCAGTTAACAGCAGATAAAAGTGCGTGTTTCCATTTTAAGAGGGAATTTCTTAATAAAAGTTGAAATCCAGTCTTGACTTGAATGATCTGTGTTCTGGGTACCAGTGGAGGCTGCAGATGAAGGAGTTTTGGGTAGAAAAAGATGCAGACCACACCACCTGAACAATCAATTTGTCTACGTCACAGAGTCCTGAATTGGGCCTTTTCACAAACTAGCCAGACATTGGCTTCAAAACTCCACAAGTTAGAAAACGTATTTCAGAGAAGACACTTCAAGCCAACTTTTCCAGCTTCAAGAATGTTTTAGATAAAACACTAGAGGAAGTGAAAAAGAATATTTTCCACAAGATGATTTAAATACATAAAACGGAGCTGTAGACCCAGCCTCGCAGGCATGGTTGAATAGTATCTGTGTCAGCATCTACCGCCTGAGAATTTTGGTGGAGGGGTCAACCTGCATCCATCAAAACTTTCCTTCACCCTCAATAAATTGAGTCTTGACAGTGGAAAATAAATTTTCCCTTTAGTATTTCATTAAGCAATTCCAACAATAGGCCAATATGCAAAAACAATGCCTGTGCCCCATTTCTATGTCCTTGTTTCTTTCTCTTATTTACAGCAAGAACCCAGAGATGAGATCTTAATTCTGCACATCACTTACTTCCTTTGACAATTCTGCTCAGCCCACTAAGTCAGTGTTTCTGCAATTTGGCTGAGAGCAGGGGGTTATTAGAGTGAGCTTTTGGAGTTCGGATTCCACTAGGTACTAACTGTCATCATCAGACTTCTATCACACAAGTCCCTGAACAGCTCACCAGGCAATAAACATTTCTGTCCTTTTAGAGCTTGTTTTGACCAAGGACCTTAAAGGAAAAAAATAGAGGAAACAACCAAATAATTATACTAAATTAAATCTAGTGACTTCTGAAAGAGGCTTTCTACCTTCCTCTGGGAAAAACTCCTCCACAGTGTCCCAGAGAACTATTGATTTGGTGATTTTTTTAGTGGTCACTGTTCCAATTCCAGAAGTGAACTAAAAACGGTAGTTGAAAAAAATTGGGAGCTCAATTCTTGTCTTATCTCAGAGGTTTTCCTTTTGTGACTGCAGATTAAAATAGTGACAAGGGTGGATATAAAAACAAAGAAACACTATACAGCATGCTTGTTTTTAAAGTGAGCAAGAAAATTAAAATGCATTTCTCTATTTTTTCCCTTGAGTGACTTTACTGTGACCAACACTTCTAGCTGTTATAGAGCTTCTTGTGAGATGCTTAAGAATTTCAAAGGAGTCATTTGGCAATGTACAGCGAGGACCTTAAAGATGTGTACACACTTGACCAGTCAATTGCATTTTTATGAATATATATTAAGGAATAACTAGTCACGTAAGCAGAAAGGCATAAACAACAAAGGCTTGTATTTAAAAGTAAACATTTTGGAAACAGAGGTAATAAATGGCTTGCCTGCAGCCAACAGGAGTCTTGGAAATAATGTGAATAACATACATGGACAAAGCCAAAGTGGGTAGGTTCAAGAGTGGGAGGAAGGGATGGGTTTGGTGGGGGCGGGGGGCATGGTGGGGTGAAAAGGGAGACAACTGTACTTGAATAATAAAAACAGTTTACAGAAGTTTCTCAAAAATTAAAAGTAGAACTATCATACAGTCCAGAAATTCCACTTCTAAATATTTATCCAAAGAAAACAAAAACTAATTGGAACAAGTATATGCACCCCTACGCTCAATGCAGCTCTATTTACAATAGCCAAGATACGGAAGCAACCTGAGTGCCCACCAATACATGAGTGGATAAAGAAGATGTGGTGCAGATACACACACACACACACACACACACACACACACACACACACACACAGAGTGGAACATTGCTCAGCTACAAAAAGATTGAAACTTGACATTTGCAAATGTGGATGAACCTAGAAGGTACTATGCTGATTAAAATGGGTCAAAGGAAGAGAAATGTATTTCACTTGTATATGAAATCTAAAAACAAAACAAAACAAAAGCAGAAATAGATATAGGAAACAAATTTGTGATTACCAGAGGGGTCGGGCCTTGGAGCAGTGGACGAGACAGGTGAAAGGGATTAAGAGGTACAAACTTCCAGTTATAAAATAAATAAGTCGTGGAGATGTAATGTCCATCATAGTGAATATAGTCAACATATTGTAATAACTTTGTGTGGTGACAGTCAGTAAGTAGACTTGGTGTGATCATCTCTCAATGTATAGTAACATCAAATCACCATGTTGGGTATAAAATTATCAATAATAGGATATTGTATGTCAATAATACTTCAATTAAAAAGTCAGTGTGTAAAGTGATGTCGTTTTTGAAAGTTTTATGTTATTTTACATTAATGTAAGAGCATGAGGGGGACACACCAAAATGTTAGTTGAATGTGTGCATGGTAGTTAAATGGGTCCTTGGATTCTTCTTTTTATCAAATATATTTAATTTTCCTATAATGAAAATGTGATGTGTTTTAAGAAAAATTATAAATATCTCAAAAGCCAAAAGAATTTTAATGACCTTCCAACGCCATCGAAGCTTAGTACTGTGTTCAGTTTCCTGATAGAAGATAGAATCAATGTTTTTTAATACATCTAATCTGAAACAATGGTAGAAATTTTCTATGAATAAAAAGGTCAAATTTTCTTTTGGCAGTTGGGCTAAAACTTTAATGTTTTGACATTGTCACTGCAGAATATTTTTAATGCTGGCTGAATTGGGTTCACTGTTGATGTGTAAAGAAACAGCCTCTCTGAAGACACTTTTACCTGCTATAACTAATGGTATATAATCCATCACTCTAATAGCTTATTGGTGTTTTAACTAGGGGTTAAAAAGTAACTCTTAGGTTATAAACTCCTCTTCAGTCACCCAGAAGTGGTAAGAACTACCTGCGCATCTTGCTTTATGGAGTTCCATTACGCCCAAGTGTTTCTCAAGTGTTTACTCTGTCCTGAGCGCTGACGTCAGGGCTTCTACTCCAGACCCTGGGAATCAGAGAACTGGCAAAGCCCCATGGACTGTGGACCACCACGTCCATTCTGACTACCAGTACCCATAATGCACCACTGCTTAAATATTTCAAGAATTACAGGTGTAGGGGGAAAAAAGGGGAAGGGTTGTCAAAGAACATGTATGAAGGACACACGGACAAAGCCAAAGGGAGCTAGGATTGAGGGTGTGGGGTGGGGCTGCGGAAGTGGTGGTGGGAAGATGGAAACAATTGTACTTGAACCACAATAAAGAAATAAAATAAAATCATGAGTTTCTAAAAAAAAGAAAATCCCAGCTGCAAAACTTGACCTCTGCACTCATCAAGAGAAAACTAGGACTCAGAAGGCAATATACTCAGAAAGCAATATACCAATATATTATCAATTGTATATTAAGCAATTCCTTAATATATATTCATAAAAATGCAATATACCTTTCCTACACCTGCCAAGGCCAGGGAAGCCTCAGAAGCACAAAATTAAATTATTTTCAGCTTGCTGGACAAACACTACCCCTCACATAATCCGTGAACTCCTTGAAGACAGGAAAATTGTTTGTATACTTTCTTTACCTCCTATGGTGTCTAGCCGTTGGCTGGGCATATATTCAGTACCTCAAAGCATTTGATCATTTGCTGGTTATAAAAGAGGTTATAAGAATCTATATTGTACTTCTTCGGCATTATTCAGCTTAATGCTTCTGAGATCCTGAGATAACTTTCTATGTGATAATGTTAATGTGCACCTTAAATTTAAAAAAATGGAACCAGAAGTACTTTTTATACAAAGTAAATTTTTAATATAAGTATAATTTTTAAACCAAGGCATATCAGAAAGCAATTCTGTATAAATAGATCCTCAAACAGCATATGAATTTTTATTTTTCTTTAATAAAGCATAATTTCACATTGATCTCAGAGCACTATGCTATTTTAACAGAAAATATATATTATAAAAACCTTGAAATTTTACCAAAAGCATGCCTGTAAGTTAGAAGATCAAATTAATACATTATCAACAAACAATTAAGCAAGAAACATCTCTTTCCTTTTATAAATTATTCTCAAATAATTTAATAAAACTGAACAGTTTCTTAGAGCTTATCTATGTTGGCTCTAGCAACAGTAGAATTATATGAAGGCAACGTGCTTTAATCCCACATATAAGTCCCTAAGAAGTTCTGTGTTTTCCCTAAGATAGGTATTAATTAGTTGATAATTGCTTGAAGGCTCCAATTGATTGGCACTATAAACAGAGGAAGGCTTATACAGTCCTTTTATTTCTGAGCTCCTAAGACTAAGTAAAATGTTAACAGCATGTTATCAGGCAGAACAGAGAAGAAGACTGTACAAAACCCACTACAGAAGCTTGCCTAAACACTGGGTTGGCTCGCCGGGCTCTGCTTTGCAGACTGATGAGAAATAAATGAGGACTGTGAATATGCAGCTTGAGAACATATCTAAACACGGCACATGGATGGTCCCGCCAGAACACATCCAAAGGCTTCGGGGAAATTCAACACATACCCCCAAAAGCAGAGAGGGTTTTCATTCTTGGGGAGACTTGCTGTTTGTGTCACAGGACACCACATTCTTTGGTTAACATACAAATGAGTTTCTGCAACCATTTTATTTCCAGGGTCTCATTTATTGCTCAATAGCTAATTAGAAGTGTTTGAAGCTCATATTTTCTTCAGAGTTTTGTTCTACATATATTTGTAAGAAACTTTCTTTTCTCTATAGGTCCCATTGACCACACATCTCACAGTCCTTCTGCAAGTTGCTACCAAGTTTGGTACAGATATGATTCACCAGTCACAGACACTGGGATCACCCAGAGTCAACATCCATAATTTTTTTCAAAGTATTGTAAAGGCAGAGCCTTTTAACTAAAACTAAAGATGATGTGTTCCTTGCATGAATATCCACTTTCCAAAGGCAACCTAGTGTACAAATTGCTGTTCTATTGGGTTCAATTTAAATAGGCATGAGCCAGGAATGGCATCACCTGATTAGTGGTGTCTCTGATTAGTAATAGCAGTAAAGAAGATAGTGTTTTAGGAACTTTGATAAGAAACCCCACAATAGTTTCTCACTGCTTTGATGATAAAGACTGGGTTTCCAAATGGCTCTAGTGACATCACCAACACAGCAGAACAGGAACTATCTACCATTTTCCCCGCCAAGAACACAGATTTTCATAATCCCTCATAGATGGGTACCTTTATGAAAGTCTTATGATGGGAAGTTTCAGAACACCATTGGAGGCGGGGGAAGAGAGGGAGAGAGAAAGAAAGAGAAAGAGAGGGAACACTGAAGCCTTGGGTTCTAGTCTTTCTTCCCCTCTGCCTGCTCCTATTGAATCTTTATTCATGCATGTTCTTCCCACCTGGTCCTTCTCCATGGGTGTCTTTCCTCCCCAGAAATATCTCTGTGGTCTCAGCTTAACCATCACGCCCAGAAGAAATCTATCCCTCACCCCCCAAAACATTAAGAGGAACTTGTCTTAAGCAGAGCTTTCCTTCTAGAAAGCAGCACTGTTTGTGATTATGTACTCACTAGTGTAATTATTTGTTTTATAGCTGTATTTCTCACTAGAGCACAAAAAACATGAAAGTAGACAGTATTTTGATTTTTGCTTATGATCGTATGCCCAGTATTCAGCCTAGCTACCATTCTTTACTCACTCAATAACATTTACTGAGTCATTGAATGAAAGTAACTTTTATTTACCTCATGGCCTCTTACAGGCACTCTTACTCGGACAGGTCAGGTCAAGAGGAAACAAACCTATACCTTCCCTGTATAAGGTCTACAGGCTTTCAATAGACCCATCAGTCAGGCCCCTGCCATAACGCTGAAGAAATTCACTGAGCATGACCAGGGGTGCTAGGAAGCTGTACAAGCATCTTCTTGTCATTAAGAGAATATGGAGAATGACAGGAAACAATAAGCAAACATTCATTTCCCACTTGTCAAAGCTGGATTAGGAACACAGTGCAGAAAACCCTCAGCATTGTCTAAACACAACAAAACAAGACAAATTTTCTGGTGACTTCATCTTGAGAACTACCCACTGGAGCTGGAATAGCTCCTATACCAAGGCAGAGTACGACCCATATAACTGGTTTGCCACACAACAAGAAAAGGGCCTCTTAAAGGCCAAGGGTTCTCAGTCTGTCACAGACATGCTAGCCCATGAAGAACTAATCCCCTGGGATAAGCTAAGGTCTTTAGGGGTTTCCTCCAGAAATGCAAGAATGGAATCACCAAAGGTCCCTTGCGTGAGTTCTGAAGTCAGGCAGAAAGGAGGCAGAGTCCCCAAACTTCACAACAGTGGCAATCATTCATAGGTTCGCATACATCACTAACATGTTGATGGACAAGTGTAATTGCAATATCACACATGCCAGAATGGCCCTACATTGCCTTGAATTGAAGATTTACTTAAAGCATATTTATTAAAGTTGAATTCCTGGTATGAAATAAGGAAAAAAAATCTATATATACAAAATTTAGGCTTCCTAACATTCTCTACAAAGAATAGAAATAGAAATCAGAATAAAACTAGAAAATTTTATCTCAAATAAAAAATAGTATAACATTTGAGAATATAAATGGAAATAGAAAGAAATGACTAAATCTCCTACTCATTTTTTATTACTGCTGATATTGAGTTGTTCAGATTCAATCCAATAAGAGTTTATTGTCCAGCCATGTGTAGGACGCTGTTAGGTGTGAGTATGTTTGTGTACTAATTTGGTCACTTTCAAGTGGGTCCATGTTGGAGAAAGCAGAACACTTAGAGAATTATTTGACTGGGCCATGCTTTCATTTCTATTATCAACTTTAATTACTGGAGGGGGGGATAGGGTAACTGCCTTCAACATACACACACACACACAAACACACACATATATATATATATATATGTATCAAAGAACACCTAAATATTCACATGTCATTTCAGAGGTCATTTTAATGAACTTTCCTACTGACACTTATATGAATATCTCCTTTAAACTAAGAAATGATTAGCCATTCTGATAGAAAAATAAAGAACCCCAAATCATAATTTGTGTAACTGGTAATTATTTGTACTACTTGAACGGACACCCCCTGTGGCTATTCCAGCTCTGTCCTAAACCC
The DNA here is from genome assembly GCF_021234435.1 of Artibeus jamaicensis. Taxonomy (NCBI): domain Eukaryota; kingdom Metazoa; phylum Chordata; class Mammalia; order Chiroptera; family Phyllostomidae; genus Artibeus; species Artibeus jamaicensis. The sequence continues at coordinate 31,827,454 of NW_026521803.1, read as the reverse complement.
GTCTTATCTCCATGAGTAGGCTTCTTCAAAAAAGAATGTTACAGCTGCAAATTTGTATCTGAAAGTGAGGGGGACATTTTATTCTTGCCCCTTCTGTCTGGTCACCTGAAAATACTGAGCTCTAGGGCATGGCTCCATCTATGAGTAAAAGAGCTTTAACACCTTCACTGACTTAACTCCTTATTCAACTTTCTGCTCAAAGCAAACCCTCTTCACCTGGCAGGTTTGTGTGCAATGCTGGTTTCCCAGAAGCCCTTGGTTAAGGTACATTTTTAAAGCTGAGATTCAGTGCATTCTTTAAAATTTAGAAAACTAAGTGAACACCTTCCCACTGGGCTTGTGCTTTGTAAAAGAGTCCATCTGAATGACACATTAGCTGTTCAAGACATTTTCTGGAAAAGGCACCTATCTATCTAGGAATGCAATTCTGAGTGTTTAATATTTATTGTGCACTGCTGATAAGTGCAATTGAGAACATTTACAGAGGAGTGTGACTAGAGCCATATGTTGGAGGTCCATGCCAGAGCACCAGTGAGGCATAGTACCAGGTGATAGAGTGAGTCATACTCCAGCCTAGAACAGAGGCTTGGCTGGGCACTTTTAACTTAAGCAAACCTTGGTTTGGATTTCCACCCTATAATGTAATGTAGCTTGAATCATCAACCTCTATATCTCAGTTTTACATGGGCAAAATTGGGTACATAATAATGCCTATTTCAAGGGATTAAATAACAATGTCTGCAAAGTGGTTAGCAAAAAGTCTAGTACACAACAAAGAGTCTATAAATCACCAACCGGTATTAAAAACATATTCTGTGTGACAGCTAGGCTCCAGGAAACAAAAGTTATTCACTGTTTACATTAGAAAGGACACCTCCTATTCTTTATGTTCTAAAGGACACAGACTATTAGGTGACTGTAAGACTGTACATGGCTTGTCATTCTTTTGCTCTAATGCATCTGATACCTACTGGTACTAGAAAAAAGTGTGGGGGGAAAGCCCTTTACAGAGATATGTCCTAAACTAAGTGAGGTTCCCACTTTATAAAAGTGTGTATGGGATTAAATTTCTTTGATATACCTTAACAATCAATTACATTTCTATGTCTAATGTTTTCTGATTTTTTCTATCATACATTTTTTTCTTTAATTTCACTTCATTATTTGAACTGAAACCCTGGCATAGAGAACTCATCTTCAATCTGGAATGACTTTTATTTATATGACTATATATATGTACATATATGTATATCTAAATAGTAACATAATGATTATATATAAAAGATTCCATATGTAGATAAGAGTCTACATACATAAGATTCTCATGTATTAATCAAGAAATGATTTCTCTTTAATTGTTTGAGAAATTCTCAATCTTTTATTCTGTTGTAATTTTCTTGTCCCAGAGGTATTTAATACCTGTCCTTAAATAGGAGACATCATAACTAAATAATGTTCATTAATTGCATTATTAATTGATTTGGTTGTTGACTTAAAGATAATAAACCCATTTATTCAAATAATTCAATCCAAAAAGAAAAAAAATAACATTAGTAGGCTTTGACTGGGGGGAGTGATTATGTAGGTGAACATAAAGTGGGTGGTAGAAGCCACACGAAAAAGCTGTTGAAGTTTTAGAGCTTGCAATGTCTGCAAGTGGGGAGAAGGGACATTCCTGGCTACACACTACACACAGGACATGGCTACCGTAGTTAACTCTAAACCCCTATTTGCCGCAATATCAGCTATAGGTGAGTTCTTGGCCACCTTTACACCAACCAAGTGTCCAAGTCCACCTTGCTTTTTCCTCTCAGTCTTTTTCATGAATGAGCAGAATGAGGCCTCTAAATAAACTACTGGAAAAGCAGGAGATTCTTTGTTTTTTGATGACAGTAAGTTAAGTATATCAACCCAAGCAGATCCATAGAATATTTCTATCATGTGTACTACATAGTCATTTCAACTTTCAGTCTGAGGCTGGTTCAGGAAATAGTAAAGATAACTCTTGCCTTCTCTATTTAGAAGAGAAGAGCCGATCACTGGTGAATGACTTAAGCCTGCAGAGAATGTGCTTACCTTTAGATAAATGAACTGAGCAGTAACATTCAATCATATTTTACATTAATTTCCCTACAGCCTTGATAGCTTTGGGAGTTGCAAAGCTGAGTTACCTGTGAAGCCCTTGGAGCACAGCTGTGTGGACTGCTGAGGGAGAAGACACACATGGCAATCCTTAATCTATAGGGAGGGTACCAGAGGGACAGTTTTGAGTCACCTTCCTTTTCCTCTGAAAAATACCCACAGGCTGCAAAGAGGGGGAAGCCCAGGGTGAAATGGAGATCAAGGAGGTTAGGTGTGGTGACCAGCTGGCCAGTATACCATTCAAACAGCAAGCCAATTATGCAAGACTGATGATCAGGTATCAAGTAAACTACTGGGTTTATACCACTGTTAAAAACTAGAAAACAGGCCCCAAATGAAGTCATTTATGTCAAACCCCATATCACCAAACTGAGGCTTAATCACAGTTTTGGATCTCCCAGAAATGAGGAATCGCCTAATCAGCACTAGTTAGGTAGTCTGCCTAGTAGACTCCCATCATTCCTTAAGAAAAAGTAACTTTTCAATAACCAACCAAATTTTTGCCTAATATAACACCCTTGTTCCTGTTCCCTTCTGCCTATAAAAAGCCTTTCATTTTGTCTAGGTCCCCTGACCTTCTTTCTGTTTGTTTGTTTGGATGCTTTCTGGCTGGAACTGATTTCCATTCCATCTCTTAAAATTTCTAATATGCCTCAGTTCACTTTTTTTAATGCCCTCTAGTGTATGTCTATGAGGAATTGAGTCTGCCAACATCAATGAGCTGGATCAAACTGAGAGATTGCTTCCAACGAAGATGGTGACAGTGTGTCACCTGGAAGCATAGTAGTTACCCTCAAGTTAGGGGGAGAACTGGGCTTCCCAAGCCCTCAGCTCAACTTTAGAAACATGTCTTAAACTTTCCTAAAATCTGTCTGTTTTTCTTGTCAACAAGGGACAACCCCTCACCTCCAGAATAGAAAACAATAGTGATAGCATTCATTTCATGAGTTCTTGTTACAAGCCAAGCTCTAAGCGTTTTACTCATAGCAATTCATTTAATTATCAGACAAAACACTACAAGATCAGGTGTATTATTGTTCCCATTATTAGAAATGGAAAAACTGAGGGCCAGTAATAACTTGTCATTAGTAAAGAGAAAAAGTGGAATTTGAACCAAGGTTGTCCTGCTCAAGTGGCCATGCTCCAGTCTAAACCACAGCCCTATCCTGCCCCTTGCATGGGATTCCTGAGTCCTAGCAAATTAACAGGCATGTGTCTTTGCTTCTGCCAGCTTGGAATTGCCCCTCTGAGTAATATATACAAAGCTGGATCTAATATTCCTATCTCTACCTAAATATCTCTGCAATGAACAGTCTTCCCAAGGTGGGCTGGTATGCTAACAATACTCTGTCCCCCTGTACAGAAAAAGATCAGAGTGCTGGGCTGGAAGATGTGTCCATTCCCCCTTCCTGGTAGTTCACTGGCCTCACCTACCTTTCACCCTAAAGAATTTGTCACAGGAAGAAAATGAGCTAGTATTTTCTTTGGGAAAATGAAGCCAGATCTCTTTGTTAAGCTTACTGCAGTCTTCAGATGCCTCAGATTTCTCAAGTTATTACAATTCAACTACCAAAAAAAAAAAAAAAAACGCTGCTTCAAGAAACACAAATTTTGAGACATTCACTATAGGCTTCTAGGCAGTAACGATGTAGGATGTAGGCGGCCTTGGATGAAACATACACTTTAAAAGAATAATACAGTGATGAGAGGGAATGAAAGAAAAGAAAAGACAGAGAAGGCAATTAAGGTTATGGAAATGGAGCATTCGTATGCAAGGTGAGTTATATTTAGAGGTAACTTGTCAAGTTAAAAATAGTTCTTCAAAACCATTCCCCACATAAGTCACATAAGTTAAACCTGAAAAGACCTGTAACAACTAGAATTAGTGCTAACCTTTAAGTTTATTTTACACTTTTCATTCAATTTTGTAACGTATAACTGTAATCCTAAATTATCACTCAAAGTATAATAGTCATGTTAAAACAAACTGAAAATAGTGAAAAATCTTGCCAAGTAACAGGTCTTAACGCAAGTTATCCTTTGAAGAAGAAATATATATATATATATATACGAACATATGCACACACATTTCTGAATTTGTATAATTCTTTACATTTTATAAGTAAAAAAAAAAAAAGAATTCTTGTTTTTCTCCATTAGTTCATTCCCAGTGTTTTTTGATGTCTTCATGTTTTCTATGAAGGAGACAGACTTATTTCTGGGAATTTTTTCCAAGTGCTTTTTAATGTTTTTTATTTCTAGAGAGAGGGGAAGGAAGGGAGAAAGAGAGGAAGAGAAACATCAGTGTGTGGTTGCCTCTCGCAGGCCCCCCACCAGGGACCTGGCCTGCAACCCAGGTGTGTGCCCTGACTAGAAAGTGCTTTTTAGAATGAAAAAGGAGATACTCCTTTTTAATGTTATCATTGTAAAATGATCTACTCATATTTACAAAGTGCCTGCTTTATACTAACTGTTGCGAGCACTATAGTGGCAAGAGAGAACAATATAGAGAAAACATCATGTCTTCATGGTTCTTACTAAAGTATTAGGTCTTATTATAACTATCTATTTATAAAAAGGTTGTCTGAGGACCATTTTTAAAATGTGAGAGAGAGCCAATTGCAAAAGACCCTCTTTGGAATTCTCCATCTCTCAGATACTTGATGGTGACGTCCATAACACTAATTATATCCTGAAAACTAGTTGTTTGGAAACATGTGTGTGCACATGTGTGTGCATGTGCATGCGTATGTTTCCATATATATATATACATGGGACTATATATGCAACTTGAACATGACTTTTACAATGCATCTTGGAACCATGCCACACATATCTCATTGTCCCACCATTAAAGAAATTTTATTAAAATGTAAAAGACATCAGGAAAAAGAGCTGTCATTCCCTTCATCCCTTCCCTTCTCAGGGCTGCTCCTAAAATGTGCCCCTTCTCACTGACTCCCTGACCAGTATCAATTTCACAGCAGGTGGTTAGCAATAAAAGAGACTGTCCCCATTTGGAGAATTTTACATGAAAGCCTGCCCTGTTCTGATATATGGAAGCCATCAAAAAAAAGTAATGGCCCTGCGGAGTCCTGAGTTGTCTTTTAACTAGCCACAAAGTGCAGGAGAATTAGACAGTAAAAATGCTAAGGAAGACGGCACCATCCCAAGGACATCTCAAGCCCTTTTCCCTGATTGGAAGCTGTAGAGCTGATGCCCAGTACTAGTTCATGCATTAGCTCATTTGGTTTGCAGCTATACATTGAGTTGCTGCATATTTCAACAAGAACCTCCTGGCCAAATAATCAGCATAATTCTGAGTGGGGAGAGTCAAGGTTCTAAATGCCATGAAGCCTCGTACACCATCTACTTCCTGCATTAGCATGAGATGACTATGAGCACAAAACTGAAAACCAGTTCCCCATTAAAGGTGGAAACCCCAGAGGGGCCATTTCCTGATAATATGTGGATTGTGATACTGGGCTGATATTAGAAACACCCCTTATTAAGCAGCTACCTTTGGAAAACTCTGTGGAGATTTGGACATGGGGGAAATCGAGCTGAGGATTTACAATTAAGCCTAACGTAGAGTTCAGAAGTGACAATGATGCTCTGCCCCATCACATGTACACACATTTATAGCGAGTGAATAGAGCTCTTAGATGTTGCCTTGTCAAGCCAGTTATTTGCAGTGTATTATCCTGGTGGACTATAAAAGGCATAAAAAACTTCACATGGCAAAAGATAATGGGGTGAGATCCCTGAGCATATGAAGCACATTGATGGCCACCGGCAATTAACTCCTCTTCAGTCTAGTGAGTAGTTTCTGGCCACATAAGCATATTCTATGAGCAAGGGCACCGACCTTACAGATATGAACATTTTTAGGGTAACTTACAATGATAGTTCATGAATCTTGTGACTGGTAAGAAATAATTCGCAAAGTTTAACTCAGTATCAACAGCCTATTAAATTAGAAAATCACTGACATGCCTTTACCATATCTTCCAAGTTTGCTGAAAAACTTAGGCGTGAAGAAAAAAAAAGGAATATTAAATACCATAGGAAAAGTGAAGAATAGAGCAAGAGAGAAGGAAAAGGGCAAAAAAGTTGTCATGGAGACAACTTTTGGAAAGGTGGAGTGTCATTAAAGCCCAAAATAAATTCTTTCCTTCGTTTCTTACTAAATATTACTTAGGCTATCACCCACTCCTAAATTGAATTGATTCCCACACATATTTTTTGAGTTCCAACTATATCCATAGCTTTACTTCCATGTTGCATGAAAAAATATATAATAATTTTTTATATTATAGAGAACATTGCAGGTTGTAAAGCTATGTTTCAAATTTCCTATCTACATAGCAATACTGTGAACTGGGTATTATTTTCACCATATTTCTGATTGAGTTTAAATAGCTCGTTGTACAACCAGCCCTTATGGGGAGTGACACCAATTTATGTCTTCTGACTCACTGTTAAACAAATCAAACATAAAAATAGAAATATATATATTTACATATATGTATTTATATATGTATATATACTTATATATGTATGTGTGTGTGTGTATGTAGTCTGTCAGCGAAATGTCCAACCATTGTTAACAAAATGAGAATGGTTTGCGTGACATCGATGTAACCTGGCTGCCAAGGAGAGTGGACTGGAATGTGCATGTTTCAACAATGATGACTTCACTGTACCAGTCAGTGGAGACTGTAGACACTGCTGAGTGAGCATGTGTACTGAGTGGCCATCACATTCAAAATGACTAAGTAGAGCAACAAATCTGCATCAAATTTTGGCTTAAGCTTAAACATTCCTCCATGGAAACAATTTAGATGATTCAGAAGACCATGGCTATGGGCAACTGGTGACTGGCAGCTCCATTGCAACAACACACCCACTCATGCAACACTTCTTCTCTAGAGTTCTTTAACAAAACATCAATTCACCCAGGTGCCTCGGCCCTGCTACAGCCCAGATCTGGTACCCTGTGACTACTGGCTTTTCCCAAAACTAGAGTCACCTTTGTAAGGGAAGAGATTTTAGACCATCAATGAGATTCAGGGAAATTTGATGGGCTGATGGCAATTGGAAGAACTGTGTAAAGTCCCAAGGAGCCTTCTCTGAAGGGTCTAGTGTCATTGTCCTAAGTACAATTTTTTTTATATCTTGTATCTTCAATAAATGTCTTTAGTTTTCATAGTACATGGCTGGATACTTTCTGGAAAGACCTCCTACGCGTTTGTGTGTGTGTGTATTTGAAGTTACAACTGACATCCACAGTGCTAAATGAGCCTACAGGAGAGAGAGAGATTCCATGCAGCTGGAGAGGGACAAGGAGACTCACGGTGAAACTCACAGAAGCTTTAGAATTGAATGAATTGAACAACTACTTGAAGGAGCACGAAGTATTAAAAAAGTTCTAAGTTCTATTTGATGGATGCACTAGTAATAATAGTTTTTGAACACATAGTTCCAGTGTGGAGAGCACAGGAGTTAATTGACTCCTTGTAGAGTAGGAGAGCACAGAGGTTCAGAGTTGCTGCATTAAAGGGGACAGTCCATATGGCAGTTAGAAAGCTACAGAATCATGATGATGACAACAGTGACATTGCTACTGGCATATCTGGGTCTCAAGGTTGGTGTCTTCCAGACACCCACTAAGCTATGTAATCTGATAGCTCTTTTATTTTTAAGTGATAAAAAACTATCTTAAGCAAAAAGATAATTTAATTGATCAGTCTATATAATTTAGAAATACTTCAGTAGAGATGGCTTCCACTGTGGCTTTTTTCAGGGATCATAACCAAGATCCTATAATGCTGTTTCTCTCTCCATGCCTCTTCCTTTGAGATAATGACATTCCCAACTGACCCTGTCCTCAGAGACACAGATGTCAAGAACATCTCTTCTTGTATCAAGTCTGTTTCCCAGAAGTTTAAAAACTGTCTCCTTTTGTCCTTGATTCTCAATGGATCATACAGAGCCATCCCTAAATCAATCATTAGAGCCAGATGGAGACGCCATGATAGGCTCCAGCAGGTCACATGATCTACCCCAGTGGAAATGGATTCTACCCTGTAGCTCAGAGGCTGAGGGTGGGGAGGCCTGGTTTCCCCGGGAGAAAAGCACTATATGTCCCTCCCCCAAAAGAAGTGATTGGTGGCTCTGAGAGAAAAATATGCCTAGTACATTAATTGACATGTGTCTTGTTATCAACCCATTGTTCTTTTCTGAGATATATTGAAAATTTTCCACTCTTCTCCTTTCTTATTTGTACAATTTTCCAGAATTATTCTATGTACTGAAGTAGTAATTTTGATATAATTTCATCTCAGATGTAAGTATTTGTACTCTCTTGTTTTTGCCTTTTCTAAAGTCAGTTGAGGCATTTTAATTTAATTGTTTCCAGCTAGTTTATATTTTGGATGCACAACGATTCCCAGACACGTCCATCTCCAAACTCCTTAGAAGCAGATTTATATGGACAGACAGAGTGGAACTGCATTTTTATTTGAACATTTGAGTTCCAGCTATGCTTTTAATCTCAAGCCTTTTCTTTATTTATAAAATATGCCTATTATTTGTTCATCCTATCTCAACAGGGTTGTAAGGACTATATAATAAATACATAGACACACACACATGCATTCTGGTAAACAACAAAGTAAGAGTTTAACCACTATTGTTCCTACTCTACAAGGAAGAAGAAAGAGGAAATACCATTATAGTCTCTGCCTGGTTGCTGATTATGCCACTTAGGGTAAGTCAGTCATATTTGAAAGGATAGTTAGAATAAGACCATGCAGCTACGACACACTGGGACTCTCTAGTTGCTTATTTCAAAAGAGCCTCCTTGATAATACCTTGATAACACTATTTTTATTCTAGTAAAGAAATCTCCCTAGCAAAAGTCACTACAAAAATAATGGGAAATCTACCTCATGCCCCCTCAGCCAGGGCCCCGACCCTGAATGCCCGGGGACTCCCTGCAGACAGGGTCCTGGCCAATGCACCAGGGAGCCAGGGAGACACAGTGGGATGCTGGGGCGTGGATGCAGATCTACCTTCTTTCCCCAGAGACCTAAGTCTAAAACCAAGCTAAGCAACATACACTTTCAAAAGGGTCCTCTGGGGGCTTGAATGCTCATGGGAACATTTCATTTCAACTCATACAATGATGAATACAGCCACTCTACACACACACATACACATACAAATCCTTTTACCCTCCCCGCCTCTTTTAAGGAAATGAGTGAAGACCAAATGAAGTTCACTTTAGGTATCTGAACCTACCTTGTTATCCATTACAAGATAATTTGCACGTTTATAAACGGCTGCCTAAATTACCTCAAGTCCAGGCGTTTCACCACCTGACTACTCTCCTAATTTTGTTTTGCCATCCACTTTTATAGTGATTTTGTTCTACAAAGGGCTTTAGGAGGGCAGCTTTGTAACGCCAGTGCCACAGACCTCTTAACAGCAGCAGCATAATCAACAGGAAGAAAGGGGGAGAACAAAGGACTCTAAAAATAAAACGAAACAAAAATAGGGATAGGTATCACGGACAGAAAGAATTATGAAGGATGGGAATGTCATAACATCCAGATAACAGCAGAAAACTTAAAAGAGCTAAAAAAAATCTACATCCGTAAAGTTTATCATCCATCAACAGCTCCTTGAGCAATCTTATTTCTGGTTCCAAGTGTACTGAGTCTGACACACATGCTCCTTGTCACATTTCTGCCATAGGAGTGCTCAATAAACACAAAACTACAGTTTCTGTTGCTTTCATCAGAGTAGCAGGATACACAAGGTAAAATATGGACAGGGTGGGGGTACTAGCATATTACACTTTGTCCCATGTAAATATTGCCATCCATGTATAAATAATCAGGTCAGAAGGAAAAGCAAAATTGCTTCGGAAGAGGGAAATAAAGCCCGAGGAATATGTGTGAAGAATCAGCCTCGTTGCCTTGGTGATCCTTGGTGATAGTCAGGGGTGTAATGAGTTGATGGCATCTAAATCATTCTAATGACATTTTTGCACGGGTAGGTGAAATCACTTCTTTTCCCCTTACTTGTCGTTATCTTCTTTACACCTGCTCAGTTGATGCCCAACTACTTGGTTTGAATATTATGCCGGGCACCTTGTGAAGGTTTCCTTTCTTAAACTCCAGGCAGGTGGCCACAGAAGAGTTCTAAGCAGCACCTCTGCCAAGAGCGTGCTTGCTGCCAGTGCAACCTGGGAGGTGCTCTAAAGCTGGGGACCAAGGACAACCCTCCTGCATTCCCCCTTTCCTTAGACACTGCTCAAGGCTCTGAATTACAGGCCTTATGTTGCTTCATAAGAGGGAGTTTGGGGGGAGTAATGAATAGGAAGATAAAAGAAAACTGTCAAGACTTTATCTGGAAAAGAAAAAAGAAATCTGAGGGGAACAGAGGTTTTCAAATATGTGACAGTTAAAAATAACTATTGAACCATCAGCTTAAGAATTCAACTTTGGGATTCTGCTTGAACTCTCTATTGCAAATGTTAGAAGAGAAACTCTCACATGGTATTTTATTTTTTAACAATGCTGTTCATCCAATGGAAAAATAGCTATGATAGTTGAAAAACATCATAAAAAGCAGAAATTCTAGTTATTAATAGGCATATGAAAAAGTGTTCAAGCTCATTAGTGATTAGTAAGATGCAAATTAAAAATCACCTTGAGATATCATTACCCACTGCCAGATTGGCAAAAATTAAAATGTCTGACAACGCAAGTGATTGCAGCATGAGCGGCAATTGGAACTGTCATTCACTGCCAGTGGAAATATAAACAGGGAAGGTGAACACGACTCTCCACACCAGCAACGAGCCTCCTAAGTACACAGCCTCAAAGAGGCACCACCCAAATGTGTCTTAATTCATGTTAGAAAATGTTGAGAGCTACAATGTCCATGGTAGTGCTAAACTGAAAAAACTCAAATCTTGAATGAGGTAATATTGTAGTCTAGTCATAAAATGAAATACTATACAGCAAGCAAGATGGAACACACACACAAAATATGCATGGAACTCACAAATATAATGCTGAGTGAAGGAAGTGCAAGGGACAGAAAGCATGGTTATAAAAAGAGACAATGCCATATATATGTGTGTGTGTGTGTGTGTGTGTGTGTGTGTGCGCATGTGTATGTATGCATACAATTTTTTGGAGTGAACCAGAGGTAGTGAGCATATGGTGGGAGAGCCACACCCAATTCTGGAGAGCTGGCAGTACTTCCATTCCTAACCTGGATGATATTTCCATAGGTCTATTCTTTATAATTATTCTATATCTATGCTGTAGCTCACAACAGGAAAAGTCACACAGCCTCATTTGTACTTCAGCCTCTGGTCAATGGCAGAGGGCTGAGGAAACTTCCAGAGTGGAAGAAAGCTGGAAGACTGCTCCTTGTCTAGTGTCACTTCCAGTTTCATCATTTTCCTTTGAATTGTGGAGATGTGTCATTTCTTCTCTGTATTGGCCATTTCTTCTCTGTAGGGACATTCATTAATGACTCCTGGTAAGCAAAAAAAAATGATTTCCCCATTATTTTTTCTTTGCCCCATAGACTTTGTCTGCATGAAGATTACTGACTGATATGTTGGAACCTGGGGACATGAAATTCTTGGAGAACCACAATAGACCAGAATGTTAAACCTATAAATTCTGCCTTCGTGATAAGGAAGTTCAGGAGGAAGTCTTATTTAGCCTACCCATCTGGATGAAAAGCATAAATGTCTTCTTTAAATAGTTACTTTTAGCATATGTTTATTGCTAGAAACATACTCTTTGCCAATGTTGCTACTACCATACCACATTTCTTCAAGGATGTGACGAACCAAGGGCAAAGAGTGTACGGAACCAGGTAAATAGGCCACATATAACTCTGTTTTATATATTTCTAAATATACTTAAAAAGATAAACCATAACCAAAATTTTATTTTACAGACCAGGTTTGAGTATTATAGAGTGTCTACATGTGAATTACTATGAAACTATACATTGTTTTGCTGTTTTTTTTCAAGGGGCTTACTATTATCACTACCCTTCTAAAAAAATGCACTACAAGTATAATTCTTCTACACAGGTAGGAAAAAAGCAACTGAGAGACTAATTCAAATGGTTACAGAACAGTTGAGAAATCATTTTATATATATATATATATATATATATATATATATATATATATATATAATGATTTACAAATATATATAATATATATAATGGTTTCCAAATCTGTTATTGATATTAGGAAAGAGTAAGAAAACTTCAGCTGATACACAAACCCATCATGGATTGAGTACAAAATAGAACATTTTATTTCCAGAACCTTTGTGACCACATGGATGTGTCAAGTAAAATGAGTGGTATGTCCCCTTGTACTATATGTCCTTCTTGAATATAATATGATGCATCTCTAGCCATTAGTACCCTCTCTGTGTGTCACTTGGGTTTGCCTCTTGAATACTTGCACAATTCAAGTAAGTGTGTTTAGTAATACAAAACACCCAGAGTTGTCTAGTAAGTTGTATATTTCTCTAAAGAGTGGATGTCGATAGGAACTGGTTCTGGCAAAATGGAATAAAATAGAATTGGTCCAGAAAGACAGAACTCAGTAAAGTCTAAGCCACATACCTTTATGACATTAGCAACTACAGAAAATAGTAAAACCTCACATGAAAAGGCTGCTACATTCCAGCTCTCTTGATAAGTTTTGACCCTTAATCCTTATAATAACCTCATTATAAGGGAGGTACTATTCTTATCGGCATTGTAGACTCCAGAAATCTGAGCCTTGGGGAGTTGAAATGATTTACTTCAATTCACAAGTATAATAAGTATAGTGTAGTCTACCTGAACACAGAAGGTCTAGGAGTATGTATTTCTAAACACATAAAAATGTGCATTATTTTTATAGACGTCTATTCAAACCTAAAAAGTTATTGGATGGTACCCTCCCACTCAGCTTGTTCTCTTTGTTATTAGCTGGTGGCTAACCAAAACCATCAATATAATATGTTGACAGAAAGGGACAAAGTGAGTGACTTCAAGACAGTGAACCATGACCAAAAAAAAAAAAGCAACAAAGTCATTTAGGGGAATTCATTTCTTACTTTTATGGCTTATACCTATAAACATTTTCCAACTACATTTAATCTAAGATTGCATCGACTTGGCAGGTTGAATTTATTTGAGTATAATTTCTTCTTACACTTAAAGTATTCCAGGGTTATAATTCACATCCTGAATTCTGGGCTCCTCTACCTAAGATTCTAAAGAACTATTCTATAGCTGTGTCCAACAGCTTCATGAAGAAGGTTATACTATTAGGTGTTAGTGGCCCTGAGGAAACCTTCTGTTTCTGAAAAGAAACATTGCTAATATTGATGGTGCCATAGAATCCCTGTGGCTATTATGAATTATCTCATATAAAGTATTGTTTTGTCACCAATGCCCATGAATTTGCAACTTTTATTTTATACACAGCCACATTCACAACTTCCTTCTCTAAATGGTTAGCCAAAACAGTTACAGGTTAAAAAAAAAGGTTCAACATTTCATAGAGGATAGAAGACTGGGAAATTATCTATCTATCTGTAATTTGAGAAAGTGATTTAACAATGATGAACATTGTGGCAGACATTCAATATTTGCTGCATGAACAAAGGAATGAATAATTGATAGAAAGAATGCAAAAGGTGAGGTACAGCCAGTTGCAGAGGTATAACAATTAACTTTCCGTTTAGCAAGTTGCTAAGTATCAGGATAACCTATTTATAAATGAGAAGCAAAAAGGAGGCCAAGAAGAATATAGAAACCTGTGACAAGTGTGCTGGTAGGGCAACCATCCATTTTGGATTACCTGGGATTAAGGGGATTCCTGGCAGGTGGGACTTGCAAAGCTAAAACCGGAAGAACACCTGGCAAACTGGAACGAGGTGGTCACCTTGGAGGGAAAGGCCTGAGACTGGCCGCCCGGAAACCTGGGGTCTAGAAACTCTGACACCAACCTGACCTGGTCCCAACACTTAAGCCAGGGTTTCTTCATTCGTTTAAACACTGGGCAATGGACAAGATAGTCTTAAGGACCTTTCCCAATTTAGAAAATTATGTAATTAGAGATATAAAGAGTTTCGGAACAAGGCCAACAATGAAACAGAAAGACACAGCAGATGATCCACCAGAGGTTAACACAGCTGTGGTAAAAGCAGCGGAAGCAAACAAACATGTAAACAAAGCTACAGAAATTTAAGATCCAAGTTTCTGAGTTTAAGACACTCTCACCCAATTTGGTGAGTGGAACTGTATTTTAATTAGGCTGTGAGAATACAATTAAACTGCATCTGTTCCGTAAAAGCTGCTCATGTTTAAATCCTTGAAACCCGTGTGCATAGTTTTACTTCAGAAGACTCAACCCTGAAAGTGATTCAGTTCAGTGACTCAGACCCTGAGGACAAAGATACAAGCTCTCCTTCCTGGCCCCGAGCTCATTATACACGTGGTATAGAGCAGCGTGTGCCATCACGCTTTTTCTAATTTTAAATTTATATTTAAAAATAAATTTAAATATTTATATTCACCATTATTAATAAATGATGTGTGAATAATAAACCTTTATTATGTTTATGTTCATTATCTTATTACTGACAGAAGATTACTTGGCATTTTCCCAGTGTGCAGCATAAATGTAGGTCCATGTAAACTTTCCCATTACGACACAATGGTAGAAAGGCGTTCCTGTTGCTTTACATACAGTTTCTGTTCAGTTTGCCTCTCCTAAGCTATAGTGCTTAATAGGTTTTCTGGCAGCGGGCACTAACCACTTTTAAGAGGCATTTAATGTGAAGCATTTGTTTACCTATGGATTCATTATTAATGAAAAGTCAAGCAATGCACAGTTCCAATCAGTCAGACCTTAAGTGGATCAGTCACCTGCATTATTAAAATGTACTCTGGGGGGACAAGGATTATTCTCCGCATTCAATTATTCCTAATGGAAGGCGCTCCCCCCACTGATATCACTTCCAATAACAAAGCTTTCTCTTCCCGTTGACTGGTCCGCATGTGCAGTGTCTTGGTCAGCCTGTGCTCCAGGCCCCAGGTGAGAGTTGGAGGTGCCACACGGCAACCGCTGGGCAGGCCCAGAACCCCTCTCCCCCTGAGCCCCACGGGTAATGACACAGCTCAAAGCCCTTGACTGCAAGTCCTTTGACTACAGAAGGTCTAGAAGCTCTGACACAGTAAGTCCCTGGAGTCTAGATCTACTTTGCCGGGAGGCAGACTTCTGTCAGGGAATGCGCTTGTGGCTGTCATCAGCTCAGACCTCAGAAATCAGGTAAGGACAGGCCTCAGCTGCCTGGCAATCCTGATGAGGCAGAGTGGTGACGGCCGTGTGGCGAAAAAACGAGACAAGGCAGTCAAAAACCTCACACCGGCACTTCTTCCTTTCCCTCTTCTCTCATTCCATAATCCACGGGTTCCCACAATGTCTCTCTCTACGTGGCCAATATTTATAGCCAGCTGCCCATTTGGGCTTTGGCTTAATGTCACTGCTTATGACCAGTCTGCCCCGGAGAGCATTATAAAGTCTAAAAAGCCCAAATTATTTCTATGGACTTCCCTCCACAGGAACCACATAATCTGATGTTCAAAATTTTATTATTTTTTTCATGCTGCTAAACATGGTAAGACCTTCCAAAATAATTCTTTATTATCTTGAATCATAGTATATTCTGTGTAGCATGTATGTTCCACGTGGGTTTTGATCCTGTCACTGGGTTGCCCGCTCAACAAAACCAGTAAACGCATGCCCCTAAATCACTCAGACACCCCAATCCTATAAAATCTCTGCATGCCGCCTGCCACATAGGTTGTAACTGCGAACAGATTGATGGAGTCATTAATGCTTCCAATGATAGAAGGCCCCAAACTGACCGACACCTGAGGGCTTCCCAGCACACAATGCTTTTACAGGCTTGAAGCAGAAACCCTGGTATGGATCTACCTCAATACACATATCTCATTACCCTCTATTACCTCAACACGCTCCGCCTGTTTTGTGCCTATGGCCACAAAGATAAGGGAGTGAGGCGTACAGGACCGCTGATGGGAAAGAGGCTCCCAGAGTCAGGGGCATGGTCGCTGGGGAGCAGTTCAAAGCCTATTGAAGGCAAAATGTTGCAATGAAAATCCAGTGTGTTGTTAAAGTTCATTCTCAGGAAAAGATTGAGTGAGGGGTTCAGAGGCTCTCAATTGATTTTCTTAAGCAGGTCTGGAAATCGCACCAGGAAATGGGAAGGAGAACGGGGACACTTTGTCTTCCTTATGAGCAGGTGACCATTAACACCGTGAGCACTGAGCCCCGCGTGCGCTTTTCTCTGGGAACCATCTGCTGTATGTAAGGTGGCTCCTCTGGTAATACATAAGCTGCTCCCTGACCCCCCTCGACTCTCACCACTCCAATCTCCTTCTCTAGCAGATTCTTTCCTGAACATTCTGAATTTTCAACTGACTCTACGCACTGGAGCGTGAGTGAGCTGAGACACGCCCCGGCAGAGGTTCAAGTTCTTCAGATATCTTAATGTCCTCTTAAAAAACTCTGTTACTCAAGACAGATAAGCTTTTTTTTTTCTGTATGTGGCAAGTAATGATGACAAAAATAAAAGCAAAAGTCAACAAAAGTGCAGAGAATCTGAGTTACAAGTTGTGCTTCTATAGATCTCCTTATCCTATAGATCAAACCATAACCCTTAAAATATGCTAAAACCCCCTCAGAATAACATAGCCAACTGAAAAATACTTAATTAGCCTTATTTCCTAATAACAATTTAATAAAACAATGGCACCAAAACTCGTAGGTGGTGGCTTTGCCAAACTGCACAGTAAAGAGAAACAGAGAAAAAAAATGTTCAGCAAGACAATACTATTGTTTCAAATGTAAGATAATGACTATGGCTTGAAAACAAAACAAATAAGCACAGGGCCATATCTAAAACATTCTTTAGGGAACATCAATTTTATATCACATATTCAACCAAGCTACAGGGCCTGGTTGGTGTGTCAAGAACTGTGCGAATAAACTACCTCTTGTGCTCAGTTTTCTAACCACATTCTCAGCATCATGATAAGAGGTCAGCATGGTTTCTGCAAATGTGAAAACCACGTTAACCACTTTACTTTAACTTCCACCTCACCTTACAAATTGTTTTTGCAGCGCCACTACTAATGAGCCCAGAAACCATTTTATTAAAAGGAACCAATATATTTAAAGTATTTTCCCCCTGAGATACTGAAAGAACCTCTCTCTGGAGCTTGTTTAACATTAAAGTTGTATGTAAAACCAACAAACTACAGAAACATTTCACACCAAATTGACACTGTAAGCGACTGTTGGAGGAAGTCATGGATAACACATGACAGCTGGACAATAACATGCGCCCAGTTGGCCCAGAGCTGGACCGGGCAGTTGGAGGCCCCACCCCCATCCTTGAAATGTGCAATCCTTTCACCTTTCCCCTCCTAGAAGTGGCTCCAAGGATTTAGCCTTGAGATAGATGTGTGGCATTGAAATCCTGCACTAGGCAAATGACTCAACACAGCGAAGGCCTCTTGTATACAGGACTGATACCACTTTAAGGCCTCTATATAAACGTTTAAGATGCTTGCAGGTGAGTACAGAGGTCCTACTCATCCTGTGCCTACCCTCCATCCCCAAAACAAGCCTTGTCAGTCCCCTTCTTTATCCAACCTACCAGTCTGGAGTGGTCTGCTTCTTTTTTCTGTCCCTGCTTCCTTACTCCATACAGGGGGGCCAGTTTCAATTTCATCTGTGAAGCTCCCAAGGAGGTCACAAAGCAACAACTGTATCTCTCCTTTGCTTCCAGTACCTAAATATTTCTATACTAATGAGAGATATACCTGCTTCCATGTAAACATACCTATGGGCATTTTAACTTCAGTGCCATTTAATGTTTAATTTTAAGCCACCAAGCAAGCCACAACAGAAAATCCAATGAACAAAATGTGTATAATTATGGCCACTTCAAAATATCCACCAGACGATTAGAGGTTTGCTAGCTATGCAAGCTTGTAATTCAAAATATTCAAATAAAAATGCTTAATAAATGACATTAAATAGGTGATTGCTAATACATACTTCTTAGGTAAATTTAGTAAAAAGTTTTATAACTGTCTTAATTGATAAAATATAAATGTGTGTGTATGTGTGTGTGGCTTAACACACGCATTTCTCTCCCTCTCTGTGTATGTACTATAATAAATAATAAATATTTTATATAAAACATTTAGTATATATGCAACTTGCATTCCATACGTGATAGAAATTGCATGTAATCCCTGTATATAGTGATAGCCCTATAGGTGATATATGTTGCTTCCATCTTTTTCATAGCCAGCATTTCTTTCATGAATGAATCACCTATAACAAATAGTTAATGTAAATCTGAGTTCCCTGCTTCACCAAGTCCCTCCACCCCACTCCTATCTTCTCTTGATTATGTTTTTGTTCCTTTCTTTTCTCTTTTAAATGTGCCAGGATTTTAGTCCCTACTAAGAAACATCCATTGCCTCTCACAGTTTGTCAATCAGAAACCTGCAAGCATCTGATGACCCAGAGGAAGCTCCACATTGCCAATGATGTTTAATGCAAACATCTTGGAATGTATTTGACCTTCACTTTAGTTTCTGCATAGAAATATAGACTATGTTTTTATACCACCTTGTGATTCTTTCTCATTAAATCTGTAAGTTATGCTTCCCCAAATAATTAAAATATGCATCACTTATAATGAGAGCTAACATTTATGCCTGGTGCTGTGATAAACCCTTTACCTCACTGTAAGTCTAAGAGGTAGATAATTTGCACCATGCTCATTTTGCAGGTGAAGGAATGGAGGATGTGAGAAACTGGATAATTTGTGCAAGTCCACAGACCTGGCAAGTTACAGTGTTAGGATTTGAACCCAACTGTCTCCTCCTCTAAATCCCTGCTTCAAATAGTCCCTGTGCATCTCAGCACTTCACACACTGTACAGGTTGAAGAATGAGTGCTTGGTCGGCTGTGCAGGTGACAATAAAAGTCCAGTAAATCCTGTTCTGACACAGCTTGTTATTACACAGGCTTATAAGTGATTTAAGGCATGTTCTTCAAAATATCACAACTCCATCATAAAAACTTGACATAGCACAGTCAGCACAAATGTAAGTATTGCATCTAAACATCAGATACTTAGCTAGCTAGCTAGCTATTGATAGATATCACTATTTCAAATGCATACTACCATTCCACGTAACTATAATGTCTTTCAAAACTAATTAAATTGGCATTTTAGACATTTGAAAATTGTAAACTTGGGCACCTATCTTTCTAAATTGAAGTTCTATAGGTCAAGACCTCACATTCTGCATGTTCACTGCAGAATTCTACCCTTCACCTGTGCTTGCTATGTATGGGTGGATCTCAATGAGAAGTGTGTCTGAGCTTACACACACTGACATGCAGTACATGTGAAACACACGAGCAAAAATGCTCACTTATTGACCAAGTTAGGAGGAAATGTAAAATGTATTGAAAGTTCAGACTATCGTGTAATTTTGGAAAAATAATTTTGACCACTTCCCAAGTACTATGTATTCTAATAACTTCATATGTATATGTAATCTCATTGAAACATCATAACAACTCCATGAGGAGCCAACATTTTTTTTCAGCTCTAGTTTTTGTGGTTTGGTCATTGTTGCTTATGTTAATAATGTATTCCTTTTTATTGCAAAGGAGTATTAGACTGTATGCTGTACCACAATTTTTTTTAAAATCCACTCACGTAAGGACACGGGGTGGTTTGTCATTTGGGGTAATTATGATTAGAAGAGCTATACATATCCATGTACAGTTTTCTGTGTGTGAGCATATGTTTTCATTTCTCCAGGGAAAATACCTAAGAGTTGGCTCGCTGGCTCATATGTTAAGTGTATTTTTAACTTTTAATTTTGAAAGCCAGACTCACAGGAAGCTGCAAAAATATACAGAGAGGTTTTGTGTACCCATCACCCTGTGTGCCTCCCACCCCAAGCTAACAGCTGATGGCATTATCACTAACAAAACAAACCATTACCGGAATCAAGAAATTGACATTTGCACAATATGATTAATTAAACTGCAGACCTTACTACTCAGATTTCACCAGTTTTTGTTTGTGCTTTTTTGTTTATTTTTGGTGCGTGCATATAATTCTATGTCATTTTAGCACCGCCAGCACAGTGAAGATGTAAAACTGTTCCATCCTGACAAAGGGACTCACTCCCGCACCGGGACGTTAAACATGAGCGCCCAGAGGCACAGACAGGACGGGTCGAGGTCTAGGCCTCCTCTCCTGCAGTGGCTCAGTGGCCCAGGCGCCTGGGAGCCAGCCTCTTCCCAGCATGCTATGCGGCTCCTCCAGCAGGGGCGTGTCCACAGGAGGCAGCACAGCACTTATGATAACTGCTGACAAAATGCTTCCCAACACAGTTTTTTATTAATAGGTAAAATTATATTTATTCACTTAATAAATATTTGAGGGACTATATTAAATTAGTTTTTTAAGTACTTAGAGGTAGATACTTCTAAGATTTAAAAAGGGTGATTAAAACTCTGCTTTTTTAAGTAAGGGTAGGTGGAACCTTACAAAAATTACAATTTTAAGTTAAAACACAGTGGAATGACACCATTTTCTAGGGTCCCATCGAATCATAATAACAGTCAGTACTTAGGTCTACCTATCCTGGCTATTTTACAAAAGTTAATGATATTCTTAAGCTGACATTATTATAAGAGACAACTCCTGGATTCAAAGGCATGGAAAGCCCATGCCCTTTCCTATTACGCTGTTACAGAGATGGAGGCATTCCAGCAGTTTTATCGTCTGTTGGTTTATAACTTCATCTCTTTTTATGGTCTGTGGTGTAAAGGACAAATATAACGACGCGAGGCTGTATCCCACTTCATTCTGTCCTGCACAGGGAGGTCTCAGCTGCCACTTCTCTCTTTGCTGCTACTCCCTCCGACTCCAGACCTGTTTTTTGGTTTTCCTCAGCCACACCACTGTTGTTTCCCAGCCAGTTTTCACACTGAGCGGCTACAGCTGCAATAGCATTTCTCGCCACACTCCAGTGGAACAGAAACTGTTTTACAACAGGACATTTTGTTTTGTTTCGTTTTGAGAACGGTTGCATGCAATGCTGAGAAATGTATAAAAGGGCATAGAATGTGGCCAGGTCCAGTTTAGGGGCGAAGTGTTATGCTGCAGCCCTCTGTCTAGCTGGATAACATGTTCAACTGAGCCCTGCTTCATCAGGTAAGAACTCCTTCTTGCCCTTTATGAAACTGGCATTTATCTTTAAATTCCAACATTCTTCCTTCCTGAGCTTCTATGGAAGTCAGGATCCTCTAGCAAGCCATTCTGATATACGGTCCCATAAGTCACCTGTGATCTAGTACAGGGCGATGCTCACATCTAGAGTACACAGAGCATGTCTACCTGGGCCTGAGGATGGACTTAATGGGTTCCATGAAGTCCCTCAAATTTTACATATTTGTATGCACATGAATTTCCTTGAGTTTGTGTATCTAGCTGTTCTGAAATGCTGAAAGGAATCCTTCACCTCAAAAATCTCATAATAAAAATACCCCATACCCTAAAATCCTAGGTACCAATGAAAGAACAATCATCTCAACTTGGGAGAGATTTTTCCTCTTATAATCGAAGTTACTCGCTTTTAGAACTTCTGTTTGAAAACAGCTCACATATAATTGTTCAAAATGTTTCAAAAGCTCGAGGACAAAATAGTGATTTTTGGCATAAATTACTTCTCACTGCTGCAGTTAAAAACAAGAAGAGAAAGATGATGATGATTAACGCATACTTTGGGATTTCAAATCTCAACCAGAAGGCCACACATTTAAAGAATTTAAGAGCAAAGGATTCTCAGCTCAGTAATTTATTTAAAAATCACTTCCTTTCCATGGAAAGTACTTAGAACAATGACTATAAAGCAACAGAATCATGGAAATGTATATAAATAAAGTGCCTATTCTTTAATAAACTTCTGCATTTCTTGTGATTTTTTTCTATTCCTAGTACATTTGGAACCCAGGATTATTTGAGTAGAACAAAAAATCCAAGTAGAAAACTTTAAAATGGGTATAAGAATCTATACCACTTGCTAAAGAGTTTTCATTTTGAGCAGGTCACAAGTAACCAAAAAAAGCTTTAACAATTTGAAATGCATGAAAACTGGCATGAAACACAATGATCAGTATGACAACTCTTCATATTTTTAACTGTTAGGAATATGTTGCACCCAAGCATTGATCTGCTCTCCTATCTGAGCAAAGCTTTGCTGATGCAAGTGTAATGACCAAGACTGGGGGTGCTCTCCGGGATTTGGGCACAGAACCCTACTGAGTGGCACTTCAATCTCTGGCCAAATGATAGAGAGCAGATTCCAACCAGACGTGCTAAATGAAACCTACAAAAGAAACGTGAAGTAGGGTATGTTATTGAAAATTTTGGAGAAGACTATTTTAAACATAGGATAAAGTACTGGCATTGACAAAAAACTAACTCAATAATTTGTGAACACGAGCTGTTCATCCCCTAGTTGATGACAAGTGGCCCTTTTTTAAACGCACATACAAAGAAGTATCACTCCCACACCCAAGGCACATTTACCAGAGTAGCACTGACATTAAACTCAGCATTCCTCAGGATTCCAAAACTTTACGTCCAAAGGTCAGTTTTCCCACCCATACATACGTATGCTTGCTTAAGAAGGGATGCCTTAAACATATTATTGGTGATCTATGACCCCACAGGAATTATACTAATATTTAGAACCTCTCCTCCTTCCAAGTTGAACAAAATGCTTAAGCAGGAACTTGGAAAACTGTCTCTGGTGTCAACTAATTTTTAAAGGCAGGGCGTGTATTCTGCTCACGGATTCTGACAACATAAGGATTTGGCTTCTCCACCTGCATGAGTGTAAGGAGGGACAACTGAATGAGCTCACAGCACTGGTGTCTGTAATTAAAGTGAAACTGATATTTACTGTAAAGGAGACGTTGGCATAAAAAACCTATATTTACATGTAGTTTTGATTATCCAAATAGACTCAGTTTTAGATAACTATACTTGACTTAATTTGTGCCATGCCCTTTTTTGCTTTTCCCATCATGCCCAGATGGTTTTTAATTACAGAGGGTGTGATGAAGATTGATACTTCTTCAATGGAGGATGATGAGCTTCTTTTTTTACAAATTGATGCTTGAACTGGTGGTCAACAGATGTCAGAATTCTGTCCTCAAGTTTAATGTGAATCTCACGGATTCCTAAGGCAGATGTTTACTTCAGATTCCATTTTCCTGCCTTTGTTTCAAGAAAACAATCACAACTCTCCTTTTCTTGTTAATATATTTAGAAGGATATAAATCTTGTACTGAATTTTGCATACACTTGACAATATCTATCTCTTCACTTTCCTCCTAACCATATCAATATATAAATCACACCACGTGACCCCGTGTTTGGAGATGCAAAATTAAATATTGTTCTCAGAAAGGTGAAAAAGACAACTTTAACCAAATCATGGCCTGTCCATCCTTCATGCCTTTAAAATTTAACAGTCATCTTTCATATTTTGTTTTCAATTCATTTAAATAAGCTTCATGGCCCAAAAACCAAGGATGGTTTCAGCATAAGCAATCTAATTCCTTTACATATGAAGTAGGGGGTCCTGGGGTTCAGGAAATGACTTCCCTTCTGCTGGTTGTCAGAGAAGCTGGCTTAGACTCTGAGAGCAATGCACATTTATTGCCACTTAAAATTCATGTCTGTTGTCTTGACAAGAGAACATTTCAGGAGAACATGTACAATTATTCACTTAAAAATTCAATTTAATGGCACTTTCCAAAACCCTTCCCCTCCTTTAGGTTGAGGGTGAAATCCTCACTGGCCCACGAGTCTCATTTGGCCACACTCCCTACCCTTTCTGTGAAATCTTACTTGCTTTGATGTCTGTCTTCCTGCATGGTACTTCAGTGGGGTGGGGGCTAGAGACAAGTCAGTAAATTATTCCTGAGTAACAATGACAAAATAATACAAACAGAATGTATCCACAGCCAGCTGAGAGACACCAGCAGTAAAAAACATGTATCCCCTATTTAGAAATAGCTTCTGTAATAAGATGGAGAAAAATAAATTGAGTAGCTTAAGGGAAATTAAACAGATAACTGCTAATGTTTGCACAGCAATTTTCAGTTTACAAAGGACTAGTCACACACATTTTTCTTTTCAATGTAGAACCCAGCACTCAGTGCAATCAGTATAAAATTTCATCATAGCTCTAAGGATGAGGTTTGTTTTTTGAATGGAACTCCCTGGGTCGACTATTAAAGTGTTGGAATGCTCTCAATGAATACTGTCTCAAAAAAAGAAGTTCTGTTTGCTCAGTGTTTCCACGTGGGCTTTTCCAGGCACACTCCTAATACGTAAAATAGGTATAAAGTACAAATAAGAAGCAAGCAGAGATCAATTGCAATACTGCCACACGTGTGTCTGTGCATGTATTTATATTCACAAGGGCTCTAATTATAAATTCATTTCTTTTAAAACTATGAACATTTTCTTCTAAATATTATTAGACATTCATGCCACCAAAACGGCTCTAACTAAATTTCTAACTGTAAGTTTATAAATAATTGTTTTTATGGACAACTAAGGAAATAAAAAATTTTGAATAAAGATGGTTCAGCATACTCTTTTCCTTTATATCATAGATTTGCATAACATCAAATATCTGACTATAAAGTGCAATGTTCAACCTTCCATATATTTACAAATATCTAGATGTTTAGTATTATGCAGAGATGAAGTTATATAAAAGTGTATTATAGGTACCCATTAAATAAAATAAAATACCAATATCAGTCTATCTGTTAAGCCATATGAATTTTTAAAAATACTGATATTAGCCTGGACCAGAGGGTGCAGTTGGTTGGGTATCACTCCACAGAGCGAAAGGCTGCTGGTTGGATTCCTGGTCAGGGCACATGTCTGAGTTGACTGCCTGGTGCCAGGTCCTGGCACATAGAGAAGCAACTGACAGATGTTTTTCCTTCTGTTGATGTTTCTCTCCCATGCTTTCTCCCTCCCTTTTCCTCTTTCTAATAATAAATAAAATATTTTAAAAAATACTAGTGTGTTTAAGAAAATAAGCAAATATTTCAAGTTGCACACAGCTAATGCCCTATAAGCATACCAGACTGCATGCAAATAAAAGCCATGCAGAAACATCTCCAGGGCAGAAAATGATGAACTTCAAAGAAACTTGATATATATAAGTTTATTTTAAAAAGATGATAGTGTCAAGCATAGGTGTGGAGGCTTTTAATTGGAGCTATATGCACTCAAGAGGATCAAGGTCAAGGAGTACTTATCAGGTGTATCTCCTTTTCTCCCACCTTTTCTGTTCTGTTGTACAGAAGAAAGATGCACTGTGAGACAGTTTGTGAAAGGCTCACTAGTTCATAAATGGGCTCACTTGTTTATTGAAGGGGGGTAGCTGTAGTTACCAAAATACTTGCAAGGAGGATTTCACCAAGGGTCAGCAAAGTAAGGTCCCAGGGCAAATCCTAAAGTGGTGAGCTTAGAATAATTATTTTAGACATATTAATGGTTTAAAAACTCTAAAGAATATTTTATGACACATGAACTTATATCAAATTGGTCTTTTAATGTAGAAATAAAATTGTATGGTTGGACAGTCATGCCTATTCATTCATTCCATGTCTGCTTTCCTGCTACAGGGCATAGTACACACTGTTGACTCTCTCGCCCTTTATGATAAATTTTGCTAATCTCTGGTTTAATCCAATAAACTACTAAGTTGACACTTTTTATTATTGAAATGATCCTGCTATAAATAAAGAGGAAGAAAAACCATAAAACTCCCACAAAAAGACAAAGGCAGTAAACTCTTCAACATTGCTCTTAGCGGTATCTTTTTGGATGTCTCCTCCAGCAAGAGAAACAAAAGAAGATATAAATGAACAGGACAACATCAGATTAAAAAGGTTTTGCACAGCGAAGGAAACTGTGAGCTAAGAGAAAAAGAGAGCCTACTAAAAGAGAGAAGACATTTGCAATTGATACATCTGATAAAGGGTTAATGTCCAAAAAGTGTAAAGAACTCATACAATTTAACACTAAAAAAGCCATTTAAAAAGTGAGCAGAGGACCTGAACAAACATTTCTCCCAAAGGCCATACAGATGGCCAATAGACGTATGAAAGTATGCTCAATGTCACTAATCATCAGGGAAATGCAAATGAAAACCACAATGAGCTATCTATCACCTTACACCTGTCAGAATGGCTATCATCAATAAATCAACAAATAACAGGTGCTGGTGTGGATGTAGAAAGTTAAGGAACCCTGATGCACTATTGGTGAAATTGTAAATCAGTGTAGCCACATGGAAAACAGTATGGAGTTTCCTCAAAAAAGTAAAACTAGGGCTTTATAGAGCTGTATATGATCCAGCAATTCCACTTCTGGGTATTTGTCCAAAGTAAATGAAAACACAAATTTGAAAATGTATATGTTCCTTTATGGTCATTGCAGCATTACTAGTATTTGCCAAGATATAGATGTCTATCAATAAATGAGTGGATAAAGAAGATATGAGATATATGTGTATGTTTATACATGGATGAACTTAGAAGGTATTACGTGAAGTGAAATAAATCAGATGAAGACATGTACCATATGATCTCACTTATATGTGGAATCTTAAAAAAAAAAACAAAATCAACGAACAAACAAAACAGAAACAGACCTTTTGTTGTAGAGAACAAGTTGATATTTGCCAAAGGGAAGGAGGGGAAGGAAATGGGACTTAAAAAATAGAGAGAAAAGGGAAGTGTACATGCAATAAAAGACTACAAATTTGAAATGTAAAAATGCCTCAAGATATTTCTTCGTAATCTGCCCAAGATATGTACAGCTTGTTTTTTGTAAAATATTAATTCCTAACAAATAATTATGGAAAAAGTTAAAAGCTAACTCCTCCTATACTCATCTGATTGCCTTCATAAATAATAAGTTTGTTCTCTCTCCCTCCCTCCCTCTGCAATATGGGAAAATATTTAAGATTGCTGTGCAAAGCTTTAGCAGTCTTCTAAATAGACGTAGATGGAAAAAATCAATCAAATTTGAGGATTCTCTTTTCTTTCTAAGATGTTATTTGTGACCTAAATAAGTAGTGAGTTGGATAATCAGGCTGAGAAATGTATTTCTATCATACTTTTATTTGCTATGTATGATTTACATTATTCATTATTGTAATATCTTGGTTTTGATTTTTTTATATTCTTACCTGAGATTATATTTATTGATTTTGGAGAGAGAGAGAAAAAGAGAAAAGGGGTGATGGTGGGGGGGGAGAGAGAGAGAGAGAGAAATATTGATTGGTTGCCTTCTATATACACCCCAACCTGGGGTCAAGCCCACAGCCTTGGTATGTGCCCTGACAGGGAATCAAACCTGCTAATTTGGGTGTATGGGTGACACTCCAACCAACTGAGCCGCCTAGCTAGGGCTTAGTTTTCATTTTGGATCATTTAATTACATTTTGATTCTTTTGTTTATTTTGTCAGAAGTTTATGTGCTAGGCCATATGGCTGTCTAAATCTAAATCTAAGTCTAAATCTAAATATATTAAAAATGAGAGAGGAAATACATTTTTAATAGGAATCCCTCTCTAATAAATCAATGGAGATAGATATATATATAGAAAAATCTCTATTAATGATGAAGTACATAATGTATAAGTTAAAGAAAAACAGAAGCTTGTTTGGGCCAGTTGAAAGGCGGGCAGTCAGAAAGTGAGAACGTTATTTCTATTTTTGTGTTTATTCATAACCTTGCTGTGAGCAAAGCGCATCTCTCTCATGCTCGGTTTTCTTATCTGTCAAGTGGGAGATTGGCTCAGCTGAGGTTCCTTCCCACCCTAAGACTGTGCACCAATTTATTT
Organism: Artibeus jamaicensis; assembly: GCF_021234435.1. NCBI lineage: Eukaryota > Metazoa > Chordata > Mammalia > Chiroptera > Phyllostomidae > Artibeus > Artibeus jamaicensis. Next base: position 31,799,176 of record NW_026521803.1, on the reverse strand, counting down.
ATGAGAACATAATGAGCCTGTTTATCACTGGAAATGTCTTTCCCATCACAGAAATTGTCCAGAAATTACAGATAAACTCACCAATTTTCCTTGACAATTTTGATAGACCTAAGTAAACCAGGAGGCAAGAACCTAGCCTTTCCTCTCTACTTCCACTGACTGAATGATTGTCCTTGGGTAACTGAAGGCACTCTGCCAAATGAGTGTGAGAAGTCATGTTCCAAGGACCTCCCCAAAATTCTAGGAGTTTTATAGTAGATCACTGAATGACATGGGCAAGACAGGAAAATAGCATCCTGCAAATATGAAATCTGGAGGGAAAAGTTCATCTCACTAGCACTTATGGAAACACTAATCAAGCTATCACCATAACTAAGAAAAATATGTGTGTGTGTATATATAAACATATATGTGTATATATGTATATGTGTATGTATGTATATATGTACACACACACCCCTAAATGATGACAGTTTCATGGAACAGACATATTCTAGGAAAAGCATTTGAAAGCAATCAGGCAATATGTATAGAGGAATTCTCAAATTGCTCAACTTCCTTTGACCAAATATTTCTGCAGCCAGGAAGCTATTCTATATACGCATAACATTATGTATACTAGCAAAAATCTTATTTTTCCAAATACTAAATTTTGTATTTTTAATAATTTTCTAATAATATTTTCTATTAATTAATTTCCAATAACAGTTAAACTAATGGTTATGCATAATCATTAAAATAATAATCATAAAGAAGCTTCTCATAACATTATTATGATGTCACTAAGCAATCTAAAAGACATTAGAACATAAAATGTATGTATAATAGGCTCACACTTTTATTTATAAAGCAAAAACCAAATGCATAAAAATATTTAAACCTTTATTTACCAGAAAGGAAAAAACGACTATCTTTAAATAAAGGCTTTAGGAGTACTTAGTTTTCAAAAATAGTTGTTTTTACTCTTTTTCTCTGCTAAAGAAACTAATATAATCATTCTTTTAAAAAAAACCTAACAACTCACAATGCAGAATTTAGAACAATAATAACACTTCATAATTATAAAATTTTAATTTTGTTGTTTTAACATTGCCAAGCAAAAGAGTGTGCATGTAACAAATATTTGTTGAATAAACTAATATATTCTTTTCATATTTAAAAATATTTCCAGTTTCTATTTAACTGGTGAAGGTAAATTTGATACTTTCTCAAGTATTACATCAATATTATTATTATTACAAGATAACTAATTATAAATATTCTCATGGAAACAAAGGGAGTATTGTAGAACAGCTTTAAGAATCAGACATTCCTGACTTCCACACTGCTGGCCTCCTTCCAGACTTGTGTCAATCAGCTACTCAGTAACTCATTTCCCCCAAGTTCACAAATAAGCTAATATAGGTATATGTTACTTTCCACAATAGATTTATTTTTGAAGGTGTAGGTGATCTAAATGCCATTTTAAATGCATAATGAGGGCTCACATTTAAAGAAATCCAAATGAAAACCCACCCTCTGGTAACTGAACGTTTTGTAATATGTACAATCAAACACTAACATACCTGTTTTATAAACTGCTGTCATACATTAAACTTGTTTAAAGGAAGTTTATGCCTGGTGCTTTCTAAGAAATGGGGAAAATAATTCATAAATATTTGGTTAGTGCTTAATTCATACCAGACTAATTTCACCTCTGGGAAAATGATATTCAACCAAAATAATGATGGATTTTAAAGTTTGAACTGATCCCATTTAAAAATATATCTTTACCATACTGGATATATGATGGAGTGCCAGTATTCCTAATTTAGAAAAAAATCAGGTTGTGGTTGTTTAATATCCAAAATGCCCTTTTCCAGAGGGAATGACATTCTCTTAGGTTTCTAGGTCTTCTCATGAAAGGCTGTTGAGCCCATCCATAATGGAACTGATTTAGTACAAGTGATCATTAAGTGGATAAAGTAGTTATGCCAAGGATTCTCTGGAAAGTCTCTTTCTGTTACAGTTTGGGACCCATGAGTTTATTAACAAATATCTCCTGGGAGACCAGCCCAGCAACAAAAAATGTAATTCTCTAGCCAAGGTGAAGATGGTTGTGGGTATGTCTAGGAATTAATATCTAGGGGGTTGTGTCTCTATTCTTCTTCCTAGACTTAGAAGTGGTTTCTCAAGCTCCTGGAAAATATTTCAATGAAACTTGATTCAGAGTGAATTTAATGTTCCTCACCATAAGGATATACACGAAAGGTTGTAATGACTCAATGAGCTATAGCTATCACAACATCATAGCAAACATTCACGAAATGATGCCTAATGACTGTGGGTAATGGAATGATTCCAGAGGCATCAGAAAGAATTATTAACAAATAATTATAGCACATAAACTTGAATAGGAATGAATGATTTCTAAAAATACTAGAAATAACACAAGCTATAAGACACCCTTTAAGTAATGACTTGTTCTTCCCCATTAACATTAAATGAATCAAATCAGATGGTACCCTTTCATTTGATATAATTAAATAATCACAGATTTAAAAAAAATATATATCAGTCTCCTTAGAACCAAATTACTAAACCAAATTCTCTGTTAGAAAGTAACCTTAAGTATGCCTACTTTTTATGTGCATCACTAATAGCTGGCATCAAATATCATATTCCCAGGTTTCACTGTATTCTTTTAGTTGCTATAGACTTAGAGTATAGTCTGTGCAGATGAGAAGGAAATAAGTCATCTTTTTCATTCCTCTTTCAGCATATAAGTCTATGGCATTACAAAAAAAGGATAAATTTTAGCTTTCTGCTTAAGTCTGTATTCACTAAATAAGGAAACATCTACTGACTAGTGTATACACTACTAATTCTTCCAGATTATTAATAAGTGGTCAATTGAATTAGACCACAACACTTGCTTGTGATTTCTTGCCACACACAATCCTGGAAGCCTTTTGCTGTGGATATTCATTTGAAACATAATTAGTCCTACTTCAGACTTTAATTAGTCCAAACCTTCTTGGACTTGCAATCCACATTCAAAATGGCAACTTTGCTCTGATGGCTTGTCATTTTCCTTTACAAAGTCACATTAATTACCAGCGTCAGAGATTTTACAATTTGGAAGAAACTTTAAAGACCATTTACTTCAATTCTCTCTTGACAACAGCTTCTTCTATAAAGTTTTCACCTGGTGTCACTGGCTCATGCTTGGAAGCTTACTTGCTACCTCCTACCTTCTACCTTTTGAACTCATTTGACTTACTACAGCAAACCTAAATTCTCACATTTACCTTTCATTCATTCATCATTGGTCTATTCTCACATTCTACCCAAATTAATTTAATTTTTTTCACAGCCACTCTTCATATGTTTAATTGTAGAAACTATGTCCCCTTAATCTCCTCCTCTTTCAGATCTTATCTACATTTCATAAATGAGAAGGCTAAGTGCTTCTACCATCCTGATAGCAAGCCTGTGAATTTGGTTTAATTTGTCGATGAGTTTCTCTTGGAGTTTGGCATTGGAGATGTGTTCTGGCCAAAACATTGGAGACTGATAGTATCATCTCTATTATTCTAGGTATGACTCCATCTTTATTTATGCAACCTAACTAACTCGCTCTCTATTACAGATGACCAACATCAAGTCTGACATCTACCGAAACCCCCATTCATTACATTTTTCACAATTCTAATAATACAGATCTATCCTCATGCTGCAACTAATCTTTTGTAAACTCAAAGTCAGCACTTTGTATTATTCATAATAAAATTTAAATTGCATTCTGTCAGATTTAAACAATTGTTTCAGCTAGTCAATCAACATCAGTTGGAAGCTGGAAAACATTATTCCAAGTCATTGCAGCCCCTCTGGCTTCATGTTGCCTTCATCCAGGTTGATTAAAATGTTAATAAGAATAGACAGAAAACCTGTAGCACCTCGCAAAACCATGGCCTCTCAAAACAGACAATGTGTCATTAATCCAAACCCTTAGGACATTCCTTTAGTTACTAACCCTCTGGTCATCATTTCTTCTGGAGCATATCTGCCAAATTTCCTCTCACTTGAGGCCATAGGACTTTGTAATCTAACAATACCCAACTAATCCTGATAACAATAAAATCTTATATTTAATAATATTGAACGCATCTCATTAGTACAATAATTCTTTGACCTAGCCTCTTCTACCCATATTACAGGTAAGAAAACTGAAATTTAGAGGTAAAGGAACTTTCTCAGATGAAGTAGCCATTACACATGGATAGAGAATTGAATCTAGAATTACTTTCTCCCACTCTGTACTCTTTATTGCTGATAGAGGGTACCATATGATGTAAAGTAGCACTGCATAACATGTATTATTATGTCTTTGTTACAAATTGATATTATATGATATTGCATATATATTTTCCCCTCTGAGATGGTTTCCTTGTCTGGTCCACCCTGAGAACTCCTGTTCATCCGTAAGCAGCACGAACAGCATCCTTTCCATTATTCCTCGCCTGCCCTCCATCTGGATCCCCTCTCATCTTCTGTAATTGCCCTCCGTACACTGTCATCATGGTTTAACACAACTGGCTTCCTTCCCAGAGTGCACACTCTCACAGTAAAGGCGCAGTTCCTCCCTAATCCATCTTTGTATTCTCAGGAATTAACACACTGCCTGCATCTTGGAGGCACTTAATACACGTTCACTGAACGGCAGTTCATGGTTGGCAATGGGTCATTGACTTCATGGACATTCCCTTTGTGTCACCTAGTCAAGCTGACTTGAACTCATCCAGGGCAGCTTCAAACTCACACTTTCTCTGCCCCCGTGCCACCGCAGTCCCTGTCTTGCCTATGCCTTTGCATGCATTTGTTCCACAGCAGCTGAGGAGACAGCTGTAGGATGGTGACCCCGGTGTCTGCTGTCCTTGGCCGTCCTTCAGGACTGCACCAAGGACTGCGCCTCAGCTGCTGCCACAGGCAGATCCTCCATTCTCTCCTGGCTCCATCCAGGAGGCTCCCAGGAACTTCCCAAGCCTCTGCTCAAGTCGAGGTCTTTTAGCTCTATTGTATCCAATGAGCTTCATCCTTTTGGAATGAACTAAGTGTGCCAGAATCTTCTTAACGATTTCAAAAAGATGTTTCCTCTTGGATCTTTAAATCTAACACTGTTTTAACCTTTAGCTTGTGGAGCTGCATATAATCTTCCTATACTGAAACTCTTAAGTACAAATAAACATTGCTTTTAAAAAAATTTAGCGTATATACTTTTTTATAGATATTATATCATTAGTGAAAAGTGTGAGAAATATCCTTTATTTAGTATTTTTTCTTCCAGCTCATTTCTTGTTTCTATGTATGTAGCCTGCATCTATATTAAAGAACTAAAATTTATCTATAGACTGTACACTGAAGAACTAAAATATATCTCTGGATATTTCAAGTCAAAGAATTATTCTAATTATTGAGATAGTTTTTTTTTTGCCTGAAGTCATTTATTAACCACTTTGATTACTTATTGCATCCATAATGTTTAAAAAAATATTTCAGGCAATGGGGAAAATACCTATATGGTTTTGTTAAATCTTGCTAGATACTTTTCCTGTTTCTGAAGCTTTTAAAAATAAACTGAACTGCACTTTGATAAGTAAACACTTCATTATGATTCCTTATAAACAGCTTAACTATGATATTAAAAATCTTTTTCTTCCCACATTTTTCTCATACTAATTTCAGCCTGTGTGTCTCCCATCTAGCTGACATTCCTTCGGTATATGTCCTCACCTCGGGCCCTGGAATGCCTGTGTCTCAAGAGTGATTTTCAGTGGTAGCAGGAATCATGTAAGAGGTTTGTTATAGCCACTCCTTTTCTTGGACATAAGGCCCTTCATGGTGCCTTGCATGGTACTTTGGCCACTTGGCTGTAGCTACCTCATTCCTGTGACTCTCCATTCTGCTAATGTTAGAGTTTCCCTGTGTTTGACCTTCAGCACATATATCTCACTATTTTCATGCCCCTACCTGTCAATCCATCATTCCTGGTAACCTCTTCTTCTACAAGTACTTTACTAGTTGATGAGTTGGTTTCTCACTTGGTTCTTTGTTTCAATGATTATTTCTGTGAGCCTCGGGGACATGATATCTGAAAGCCCGGGAAAGATCATCTCTGTCTTTTGTTTCTCTGACATATACTGATACCTGTCACATCACAACAAAAGTTTCCAGAGCTTCAAGGTTTATATCCTACTAAAATAAAAGGAGGATATAAACTTTTTTGCGGCTTAAGCATTTGCGATAGAGTATAACACCCAGGTGGCATATCCATTGGGATATGGTAGGTCACCAAAGCAGACTATTTGGCTCTTTCAACAGCTCTTCTGTTAGGAACATTAATTCATCCTGCCAAGTTTATGCGGGGAGGCCAGGGTTTGGTTATGGGAAGGGAGACTGTATGACCTTTTCGAAAGTCGTTCTAACATCACTTTATTAATTGGGGTAGCTCATTCATTATTCAAAGACTGCCTGTAAATATTCAGAACTTTATTACTCAAAATTTAGTTAGAGCATCTCTCGCCATCTCCGATGAGATCCATTCTCTTGTCAGAGGTAGAACTTTTCATCTGTTAAATCTTATGCCTTTTAGTAGCAGGACTTGATCATCCAGAGTTTAAGTGTTTCCTCAAAGACAATCATATCAATAGTACAAAGAATGGTAGAGCTTCACTAAGGTTTGCTTTTTCCTTCTGCATTTTCTGTATCCTCTCCTAAATGCACTACTATCCATTTCACTGACAAGTTGAAGTTCATTGCCACCATTAATATTTCAGAAGTATGATGCCACCTTGCCACCTTTATTTCTGTTCTGAGCTTTGCTACATAGATTGTACCCTACAGAGCTGACATTTCAATTAAAAGAACACGCTTGCCAAGTCCCTGCTATGCCCGCTCTGTCCTGACCTCCATCATCAGACGCTTTTAGTACTTTCGCCCCTGACCACACTCTCTTCTTGGTGGACAATTTCATAACACCCTTTCCTTTGCCCCTGTTTTTTGATGTACACAGCAGGATTGTTTCTTAATCTGAAAGAGAGGGGGATATCTATGTAAATTATTTAAAAATTTTCTGCAAATATTTGTCTCTTCTTCCCTACTCATTCATGCAATCATTGATTTATATCGGTATGGACTCTTGGATTACCATTCTTATTTTAAAACTCACACTAGGATTACTAAGGTAACTCTTTCCCCTGTAGTAAGTTCAGAATGAGCTATTTCTCAGCATTCACATTTTAATCTTCTTCAGATGGCATGATTAGAAGTGATGCTCCATAACAATCAGGATGGGGCTCTGAGGATTTTGAAGGACCCAGAGTAACCCCACTTGAAATGGGAGACCACGTAGTACAGAGTTAGAATCTTGGACTGGCCTGCCTGGGTTCCCATCATGCCTCTGTCTTTCGCTGGTATGTGACCTAGAGTAGGTCATAAGCTCCCTGTATCTCATTTTTCATCCATAAAATGGGAATTGTACTAATAATGTGTGGTTTTTATGAAGATTAAATGAGATAATCTATGTAAAGTCATAAGGGCCTGAAACACAGTATAAAATAAATGCCCTCCATAAAAACCATAGTTTATATTTCACATACCAGATAATGTCATGCATGGTAAGAGGTTCAACTCTTAGTGAATGAGAATGTTTGGTAAAATAGAAGATGCTATTAACCAAAAGGGAACTTAGTGTTGCACGGAATGTCCTGGACCACAATTACTTACTCACTGCTCTAGTATTCCATCAGGTTTTAGTGAAGATAAAAGGAATGTGGCAGCAGGGAGAAACACAAATACATGTGTTCACTCTGTGAAGAACAAGTTACAAGGACGTCCTGTGTTGGCTCTTAGAGGTGCCAACACAGGGGTGCAGGAGGAGTGAGGCGTTGTGAGCAAACTGGACTATATTTAAGAGATATGTGCCCAGACTGGGGTGAAGGGGAAGTGTATAAGACAGAAACCTCTGCCTTTGATTTTTAAAAAGCAAGCTGAAAATGAAGAGGAAGATTATTTAAATGGAATACATCAACGCTAGAATTTCTTCCTTCTCCAGCATGCACAAAGGTGACTCTACTAATCACATCAGGAATGAGACACTAAGTGCTACAGTTGACAGCATACACATGGCTTGAAATCACACACACACACACCTGATTTAATTAAATTTGGGGAGAATACACTGCTGTGTATTGTGATTAGTTAAGCACCTAAGCAGTGATTTCTTCCAAAAAGAAAAAAGAAAAAATATTACTAGAAAGAATGCAGTAAGGTACTTTCTGATCCAAATACACTTAAATCAATAAGAAATGTTTCCCAAAACTTTCTAGAAACTCAGTCTCTGCACACGCATTTTTTCAGCACCCCATGGAAGTAATTCAACTACACAGAACAAGAGACTTTTGGATACATGTTTATCAAATTACTTACAACTTTCCCACAAGTGTGAAATTTCTGTACAGTTTAAGTCCCCATATATTCCACTCAAATATAAATGTCTTTGCTGAAATGCTATGCCTGGCTAAACCCCACGTTCTTCCGAGGCTGGAGGGGCCAGGCTGGAGACTCAGAGATTTTACTGATGCATCCACTGAATCAATTTTGGAACCAAAGTCCACTTCACATAGCTTATCTGTTCTCTCTTTGCAGAAGTTACTTCTGTGAAACAATTGCTACATTAGCAAGTTCCCACTCTCAATAGACGTACAACCAGTCTACAAGTGATACAGGCATTTTTCTCCCTAGTTGAGATGGTAATCTCAATGAGGGTGCCTATCAGTGTCCTGGTTTTAATACTAAAAGGCCTGTGTCCCAGAAAACCCTTCGGTCTTGGGCAAACCAGAATAGTGGTTACCCTAGCACTAATATATTTTATGGAAGCACATATTAATTATTTACATTAAAGCTTGCAGGCCAGGTCCCCTCTCAAATGTCATTTGGGGTATTGGACTACATTAAGGATGTAGTTAAAAAGTGCTGCCTGCATAATCTTGGAAGTAGCACTTCTTGAGTTTAAAAAAGGGCAGTAAGTTAGAAATCTGAGTAAAACACTCTACATAGTAAAAGCTAAATAAATAGTTAAGCTGCTAAAAAAGGATGAGTAATAGAAGGTTTTAGGGATTCTGACCTAGCCTCCCTTCCAGCCTACACCTTCTGTTCCCTCTCTCTGCATGTCAATCTAGAGGTCAGCAAACCACAGGGAGGAGAAAGTACAGCCTACTGCTTGTTTCCATAAATAAAGTCTTCCTGGAACATAGGCACACACATTCATTCATGGACCGTCTACGACTGCTTTTCCTCTATATGTCAGAGTTGAGTAGTTGTATCAGAGATGGCATAACTCAGAATGCCTGTTATATTTACTCTCTAGCCCTTTACCAAATGTTTACCAACTATTGTCCTAGTAAAACTAATTCATGGTTCTCCCACAGAAGCCCTGAACATCTCTGCCTTCCTATCTTTGCCTTGTGCTATCTCTTCTTCACCTTAGAATACCCTTCCCTTTATTTTTTACAATTTTAAATGGCACAGTGCTGAATGGATCTTGCAAACTTCCACTTCCCCTATGAAGCCTCCTAAACTTCCAGCTAGGAGTAAGTATTTCTTCATTGGCCTTCCAAATATTTGAACAGTTATCTTACGATATACAGTTATTTATGTAACTGGCTTTGTTTACCTTGACTGGTAATGTCTTGAGGGCAGGATTTAATTTGTATCTCCCAAAGTGCCTAATATAGCTATATGAACAGGTACTCACTGAATAATTAATTGTTGAATGCCGGCATGCGTATAAATAAATAAGAAAATTGACTAAGTTGACTCAAAACTAATATGTATCTCTAAGAATCTTTTTTTCCTGCCCTTCCCAATTTGCAAAAATCCCACAGGTAAGGCAGGGCGGTGACATCGTCACTTATAGGATCAAATATAAAAAAGCCCCAACGAAACATAATGCTGCATGTTGAAGCACCGGTGCCAATACTAATGTAGCTCAGCAATTTGGCCAAGAGACAACTGAGAAAATCAGTCTGTACCTGCAATTAGAACTCAAAAATAGTTACTTCTGCATCTATAAAATGAAATGACATTTTATTATTACTATTATTATTTCACAGGGATTCTATGTTTATCTGAGTATTTTACTGATGGGAAACCTTCAAGTAACCAAATGACTCACACCAGGCAATGTAATTCGTATCTCAGACCAAATCATCTGACCCCCAGATGACGTGGTCTTTTCAATTCACTGACCTGGAAGGTCCAGCCAAGCTGTAAGTATCTCTCTATTAGCTGCCCAGATGCTGTCAGACTTCTCAGTTGGATCCGTTGTGAACCATTTGGTAGAAACAAATTTTCTTAGGCTTTCTTTCCCCAAGCTACATTCAGTTCCCATCTGATTTATAGGTTTGCAAAGCATGAGAATTGGCCAAGGGACAGCCCAAGTGTCAATTGAAAAATAGAATAATAACAAGGTAGAATCTGAGCTACAGACAAAGTTTTAAGAACTCTGGGTCCTACTCCCTGATTTCTAATTTACAAGGTGGGTTTGTTGTGCTTTTATTTGCAAGAACAAGTCACTTTCCTTCCCTGAGCCTCAATTTCTCAATTTGCAAAATGAGTCATCCCAGATGACTTTTATGCTCTGTGCAGTGCTAACATTTTATCATTCTGAGACCATGGCTGGGTGATGGGCACGGTTCTGAAAGGGTCCACAACCAAGAACTGTCAGGTGTTGTCTGAAACAGCAGGAAGATCCACTTCATTGGCTCTGGCCAGCAGGTGCTTGTTGCTTGCTCTCTGCAAATGCAGTGTTAGCTCCGCCCTCTCTATAGTGCCACAGCTCCAGTCTCTCTCTCAATCTAGAGCTCCTGTCCACGAAGTCCAGCTCTAACGAGCCCTACACTTGCTGACCAATACCACTCCTGTCTTCTGTTTTAACTATAGATCTGCTGTATATTTTCTTGACATGATTTTATTTGTATTCATTCCGAATGTTGCAAATTCCTGGTGACATGTCTTATGCATGCATTTGGAAAGTCAGCCTTCCAACCCCAGTGCAAGCCCTGGTAAGGTAGGAATCATTCCTTTTGGCTTTCTTAGAAAATCTTCATTGGACCTAATATAGTATTTGGCATAGACATGCTGAATAAACAATGCTTATTTGACAAGCAGATGACAGGCATGGGGTGATAACTTACTTAATTCTTCCTGACTGCATCTAATACAATATAAAATTATAAAAGTTTTTTATAAGTGGCCATTGGAGTCAGAAACTATCAAATGAGTACAGATGTTTAAATAAAACAAACAGCCCTGGCTGGTGTAGCTCAGCGGATTGAGCGCGGGCCTGTGAACCATGCGATCACGGTTCGATTCCCAGTCAGGGCACATGCCTGGGTTGCAGGCCAGTTCCCAGTGGGGGACACATGAGAGGCAACCACACACTGATGTTTCTCTCTCTCTCTTTCTCCTTTCCTTCCCTTCTCTCTGAAAATAAATAAATAAAATATTTTAAATAAAACAAACAGTTTATATATTCTATCCCTGAACTCAACACCCATCTGTGGGGCACATGGAGTTCACTGGTAAAATGCAAAGTTAGGAAATCAATGATCCTTGGTCTCAAGATGTCAATTACCTTCCCATAGAGCTAGTTAGAGGGGGAAATAAAAATTTCCTCTTCCAAAATGATTCCTATTATAATAACCTGTAGTAAATTCCTGGTCCCTCTGTATATGTAACTCATACCATTTCTTAGGTATGAGGAAACTATGTTTTTCAATGTTCACTAAACATTTTCCAATGGATTAATCTTCCTAATGATGACACTGAAACTTTTACATGGTTTGTCCTGTGACAACAGTACTAGGAGGCCACCCATGGAGGAACTGAAGTGGCGTGAGGTTGTCAGTATCATTACACAAAGCCACAGTGAAAGAGAATTACCATAGGACCCGCCCCACCCCCAGCAGTTCTAGTTCTGGATATCTCTCTAAAGGAAATAAAAATACCAACTTGAAAAGGTATTTCGCTGAAGTATTATTTATTATAATGGCCAAGACACAAGAATAACCTATGTGTCCATGAATGGATGAATGAATAAAGAAATATGGTATGTGTGTACACACATATACACATGTCTGTACATGCATGTGTGTATACATATATACACACTTATACACACAATGGAATATTGTTCAGCCACAGAAAATAAGGAAATACTGCCATTTGGCACAATAGGGATGGACCATGAGGGAATTATGCTGAAAGGGAAATAAGCAAGACAAAAAAAGAAAAATACTGCATGAGCTCACTTATACATAGAGTCTGGACAAAAACCACAAGTCATAGATACAGAAGACAGATTGGTGGTTGCCAGAGCCAGGGGCTTGGGGTGGGGTGGGCAAAAGGTACAAATTTTCAGTTATAAAATAAGTCATAGAGATATAACATATAGCATTCTGACTGTAATTAATAATACTGTATTGGATATTTGAAAGTTGCTAAGAGAGTAGATAGTAAGAGTTCTTATCGCACACAAAAAAAGAATTTGTAGTTGTGTGGTGATGGATGTCAACTAGTCTTATTTGGTAATTATTTCACAATATATGCATATGTCAGATTATGTTGTGCACCTGAGACTAATGTAGTATGTCAGTTATGCCTCAGTTACAAAACACACTGTCATTGCCTCATGGACATGGACGTGGCCAAGCCAATGTGTGTGTTCACCAGCCTCCGGGCAGCAAAGCAGGAAAGTTCCGGGGCAGTAAAAAGCCCCACCCTTCAGCGGCGCCTCTTCCACGGGCTCTGGTGGCCATCCCGGAGTGTGCACAGGCGAGCTCAGACATTGCCCTTAGTCTCTACCTCCCTCATCCCCCGGGGAGCAGCTTCCAGCCTGACTCAGCATCCCACAGACCCTGATCGAAGAAAATGCCCTAAAGCTCCTCCTCCTCGAGATATAAAAATGACCCTGACTGAAAGAGGTCCGTGCTTCAGGAATCTAACCGAGCATCTCATCTTCCCTGCGGACTGGATGGGCAGTCGGTCTCCCAGAATATTTTTTTTCCTTCTTCACTTATCACATACCTCTGAACAGCTAAGCATTCTTAAAACAGTTCTTAATTGTTCTGTCTCCAACTTGAGCTGTGAGTGGCAACTGAGAAGGTACCATACAGCACAGCATCGCTCTCAATAACCTAACCTTCATTATGTTTAATGGCTGATTATAATGGTTACAACTCAGGAGACAAAGAAACCTGTTACCTCCTGCCAACCTCTTAAGTTTTCCAGGAAATGTTCAGTCAATCCAAGGGGAAAATTCCATTGATAAAAGAGTTAACATGTATGTCTATCTGTATATGTGTGTATGTGCCTGTATATGTATACATGTATAGATATTCCAGATGGCATGTAGACTTTTTATACAGAACACTAAAACCCCACAAATTTCCTTTCTGCACACTCATCTGAAAACTGGACAGGCACAGCAGGGCAGAGAGCGTGAGACCTGAGGGAGCACGGTAAAGACCTAGCCTGCTGAGACGCTTGTTCTTGATATAAGATGTGACCCGCGTGGTCATGAGCATTTATCACAACAGGAAGCAGGCAGCAGGGGAGGAGCTGCTTGTGGTGCCACAGGAAAAAGACGGGACTAGAATGCCAATGGTGATGACATTAAATGTAGACCAAATGACCTGCTTGTTCCTTGGCTGGTGTCGAAACATCCAGTGCTTCAATTTAGTTATCACCGAGTTCTCTTCCCCATGCACAACAAGGTGAGAACTTCGGGGACAGCCAGTGACAGCAGGAGAAAAATCCCCCAACACTTGAGAGAGAAAATAATGACTTGGCAAGATAAACAAGGTAAACGGGTAACTTTCAATTCACATCCACGAAGCCTATTTTAGGCAGGGAGAGATAAGCATGTCTCTGCAACTCCTACGTCCCTGTTTTCTTGCCCCCTGGAACAGCAGAGCCTTCATTAGAAATACGGGCCACTGTCACTGTGGGCAGCTGTATTAACCATAGGTTCACAGACCCCAAATTGCTCACGTTAAAGGGTAGTCCACAGACCACGGACCACTGCCACTCTGTGAATCTTTAAAAATTTTGCCTTGACAAAAAGTTCATGGTGTTGGTCAGCTTTTGAGAGGGACCCACGGCCTGTAAATTATCTGAATCATGGCTGAAGATGAAATTATCTGAACCGTGGAGTCACTGCAGAAGGTGGCTCCCAGACGGGCAACAGGTGTGCAGCCACAGCAGTGCCTCCTTGGGAGTGTCCCAGGATGAAACCCAGCTCTGCTCTCCACTCAAGCTTTGCCCTGGTGTAGGGCAAGGTTAAGGGGCTCTTTTTTGTATTTTACTTGTGCAGAGGGGGCTGCACAAGTTAGCCTGCTGTGTGGGTTAATGGTGGTCTCTGATCCATTTCCCTTCCTCTCTCATCCAAAGCCCCCAGGGCTGAGTGCCTATCTTATTGGCCTAAACCTGTGCCCAAGACCTCAAAGTGCCTTTGCTTGGAAAATGGCATCCATTCTGCCCCTTGCTATTCAAATAAGAATGCTTTACTGAGTGACAGCAATTCAAGGTTTGAGGGCTTTGTTACTCTAAAACTGCATGGTCTCACACAGGGGGAACGATTCACAGATTGCTGAAGATTAGAAATGCTGGTTCAAACTGAGGTAAACTGTAAGTTTAAAATGCACCCTGTATTTTATTTTTTTATTGATTTTAATTATTTTATTGTTCAGTTACAGTTGTCTGCATTTTCCCCCCACCACTCCCCCATCCAAGCCAAACCCACATCCCTCCCTTGCTCGCACCCTGTATTTTAAAGAATTTGAAAAAAAGGTAAAATTTACTATTAATGGTTTCATACTGATTTTATGTTGAAATGACACTATTTTGAGTACACTGGGTTGAATAATGATGTAATTAATGCTACCAGTTGCTTTTAGTTTTTAAAAAGTGGATGCTAGAACATTAAAACCTATACACTTCTCTCTGCTCACATTGTATTTCTATTGGACAAGACTGCTCTGAACCATTTCGTCCAGCCTCTACTTGATCTTCCCTGCCTCTTGTTTGTTTGAAAGGCCTGACCAATAAACTATTATTTCTTATGCTGAGGTGAAATCTGTCTTTTTTCCTTCTTCTTAAATGCTAGGTCGAACTCAGGGAACTAGAGGGGAGGCCATGCCCAGCTGTCTCTGGCACAACTGCAGACATTCGTTGGTATTTACCAAACCTGCCTGCTAATTCTGCAGGACGAACTTTCACAACAGCTTCAGCTCACGCTCCTGTTGCATCTGAAATCCTTCTGGATGCTCTTCAATTTTCTTCAGTCTCTTAGACCAGAGTTTGAAAATGTAACCTCTTGCTCCCTCAATCAATTAGGATGTGTGATCATATTTTATAAGCAGAAATTCTGCAATATCTGTGACACCACCATGTAAGTGATTCTCCATATTTATAGTTAGACACTTTTGCTCTGTGTTTTACTTATTGAGGCTAATATTTAATTCAATTTTTTAATTTAGTCAAAGCTTAAAATGAGCATACAGCATGCACTCTAACCATGCCCTTGTCAAATGCTTAAATCTACTTATTCTTTCACTACCTTTGAATAAATGCTATTAAACATTTTTGAAGTTTTTCAAATTCAGAGAGATCATCTAAGACAAGAGCTAGGTTATTCTATAGTGAAACTATACATATTATCACATTTTTTACTTTAGCTACTTCACCATTGCAACCCAGGTCCTAGTGTCTATATTTGAAGTGTAAGGGTGATACTACAATAAACATGAAAGTTCAGCTCTATAATAATAAAACACCCTTTTTAGAATCAAAAGACTTTAAACCATCCCCTTATATCTAGGTGCCATACTCAGAGCTTCCCAGAGAATCTGCATGCCTGAGTCACTGGCTTATTTACAAAAAACAAAAGTAGAGAAAGACCAGGTTGCACTGATTTGAGAGCCACTGACAATACATAACAAGAATATCAAAGATGAAAGACCACATCCTGGCTACTTAGCAGAGCGTAAGACCAAAGAAAGTTCTCCATTCCTCCCCACAAACAGAGCAAAACTCAGGCCCAAACCTTATTAAATACTGAAATTAGAGAGCACCCTGTGTTTGTCTGTTCATGCCCTTCATTCTTCAATTCTAAGAAAAAGCACACAAAAACAAATGATTTTCCAAAGGTAATAAAACGTAGAGGATATAAGAATAGAATTAATTTTTTTCTCTTGAGATTATGAAAGCTATCTAATTTCATTGTAGAATATGAAGGTTAAGGTTTTTAATCCACCCAGAGATTTTTTTTTTGCACTAAAAAGAATCATCAACAGTATTGAGAGTAATGAGAAGATATAATTAAAACTGTCTTCGCAGTTCTGAACTCACTTCCTGTTGCTTGATAGAGCAGAAGGAGAAGACCATATGGTTATTGAACAAGGATAAATTATGAGCACGGTGGCCAAGAGTGGCAGGAAGAACACGGCACTGGAAATACTAAGGTCTACCTCCCCCTTTGACTCCACCCCTTGTGTGCAATGTTATCGGGGTAAGTCTCATCAAGACAGGAAGCTACCATATTCTCATCCATAAAGTAGAGACAATGCCATCTGCTCTCCTTGGCTCACTGTGCGACCATGTGGACCAAATGAGATAATGCCTTTGGAAGGGCATTTAGGACAATACAACACTGCTCAAGAGTGGGTTGTTGCTTCCGACTTTCTGCTGTCCAACAACTTTCTCCAAAAAACGCTACTAGCTCCAACTTTTGGCTGACTTTCTAGGATCTCTACTCAATAATTTTCACTAATACCTTTTCCTAGGAAAGTGTACTTTACCTCTCCTTGCAGGTCTCAACCATAAGGCAAGTCAGCCAGCAGCTTACAAAACACAAATATGAAAAAGATTTTTCAGGGAACATGCAAACTCAAGCTGATGCCAAACTCATGACAGATAGTCAATATTAAAAAAATAAAAGCACCAAAGTTTACCTTATAGCAAAACAAAATAATCTGACAAGAATCTCCAAAGAGACATCCTTCCTGATTGATGATGGAAGTATGACAGCAGTTTAATTTTCCTTAAATATGTGCTAGTGGAACTTTAAAAAAAATTCAATCACAAATTACAGAGCAGAGTTCAAATATGAATGAATATGTTACTGTGGTCAAGGGACAGTTTTAGATATAAACAAGATTAGGGTTTAAGCTGGCTCTTGTTCATACTTTATGCAATATTTTTCTTCATTTTGTAACCGTCAGCACTTTCTCTCTCACAAAGGAAAAAAAGGTTATAGACTGAAAGCGCAATAAATCAAGAATATTTGGGGTGAGATAATAGCTGAAACATATATACAGGATAGTTGAAAAGAGCTCTAACAAGCCTAAATAGATTCTGAAGTCAACAGCATGAAGGCCACATAAATACTCCCATTTTCCACGACACTTTCCTGGGTTCTACTTTACGTTTTTTGGAAGCCCTAAAAGTCAACCCTCCCTTATATCATACTTTGTTATGAGAGAGTCGGTGACACTTCGATCTTCACCAACCACCTTTTGGATAACAATAGTGTTCTTAATAAAAACCACGAGAGACCATGACATAGAGACCAATTCAATTCATCCAGTGTTTTCCGATAACTCCATTGTGGAAATGAGGCTAACACGACTCATAAAAAAAGATGAAGTCAGAATGAAATTGTTTAATTTAATAGAGCAATTCAATTTGCAGAATTTATGGGGCTGGTAGTGTCCTAAAAGGACTAGTTGAAACCTCATTTTTGTGCATGAGAAAACAGAGGAAGAAGATGTGTGACACTGATTCACATCAGGGAGAAGGTGGTGATAGCTGGTCTTCTGGCCTCCCTGACACCCCTACCTGCCTCTGCTTCCGATGATCTATGCTTGCAGCACTGAGATCCCAACCCTTCTTTCTACAAGATGAGTTTATCTCTAGAATCCTTATGTAGTTGGAGTGATCTAAACCTCAGGACTATCCTTCCTGCTTCTCCCCATCTTTATTTTTCTCTTCTTGTGTACTTCACTCCCCAAAAGAAAAACACTGGGATTTCGCTGAGCAATCCCTTCCCTGGGACACTCACAGGCTCTCTTTTCACAGGCCTTCTCAGGCCCCTACCCTGGGGTATGCAGAGTTCTCCTTCACACACACACACACACACACACACACACACACACACACCCCACCCCACCCCACCCCACCCCACCCCCAATCCCAGTTGCTTTCTCAATTACAAAAACTGTTATCATATTGTCTGTGGAGGAAGATAAATCTAGTATGTTCCAGATAATTTCTAAAGGACAATGTAAGTCAGAAATTATCCCCTGATCAAACACAGTTAAAGATTAGAGTCCTAGAAAGATGACTCATATCAGGTCATGCCTATGGTATTGTAAGCATTCTATACTTATAAGAATACTTTTCAAAGAACTCACCTGTTACTGCCTTTTGACTTGATCTTGTTATTCCCAGTCTAGAGGGCCTTCTCTCTGAGCTTCCCATAGAGCCAGGTTACTGCTTATCTTTATAGATTTACTTGCACCTTTCTCCTTTCTGGAATTAATTTCATCTTCCTCTCTACCAATTCAAATTCTACACTTTCTGCAAGTCTTGATACAGGTTTGGTCTCATTCATAAAACAATCTTTAAGACTAGTACATTCCACAGTTTTCCCCCAGAATTTAACTGTACATTGCTTGGCATGACTCCAGAATTGCTAGGTGTATCTCCACCTTCTTAGAGGGTAAGATAGTAGGAAACCATAGTTTTTGCTTCTTTTAATACCACAATTTTTATCCTGCGCCTTTGTTTCATGGGTTATTATTTTGCTTTGTGGAATGAATTCTGCTATTATTACAAATTGAATTCAGTTGAACAAGTCCCTGTGCTTGGTACTAAAAGAAGGCAGAAATTAAGTGTGATAACAGCCCTACCCCAGGAGAGATAAAATTACAGTAAGGACTATGGCCTTCCATAAATAATTAACTCCTAAAATTTTCTTCTTAAAAGATCTGTCAATATTCTGTAAACCTCTTATTAGCAACTCATTGCCACGTAACTGTAGGTTCCAGGTCCAAGTACACCCATTTACTTTCACTAACAGAACAAAGTGAAATATATACCATTGTTGTAAATAACTCTTTTCTTCAGAAAAATAACAGTGACCAAACCTAATACCAAATGCTCTGATGTCACTGAAATTGAAGGACCTTTCAAAAAGAAGACAAGGTAATGTCAAGTACAAAGAAATGATACAATTTTAAAATCCAGAGAGTCATTAACACCCTGGTGTATACATTTGTATAAAATGGAATTGTGATACAGGAATCTTTCTGCTATATCAATATAACGTCACTAAACATCATATGACAAAACCAGAGAGAAGTGAATACAGTCTCTGGAATTCTAATTCAGCTGGAATTACCAGGATTTAGCATGGACCTTTCCTACTGGGCACTGAATGAAGTTTATTTTTTCATGGATTCATCTTGAACCGCTTCTTGGGTCTTGAAGAGAATATCCCATTTAGGTATTCTGGGAATTTTTACCAAAGATTTATTAATTCTTAAAACATCTCTCTATAGTTCCAAGTTCATAATAGTATAAATTAAACCCCACAAAATCTTGGATTAAAGAAAGAACTGAAATATATATTGAATCAGAGACATGACTTAGAGAAACCTCAATACCCAAATTACTAATTAATATATAATTTCTGGAATCAGCCTCTTTTCCACCTGAAAGAATAAGAAGCTAATTTAAAACTTTTTACACAAGAGTCTGTCAACCCCAGGCCAGCCACCAGCCTTTGTGTGAAGGCCTTGCCACTCACCATACATCATTCATTCATTCAATACACTTTATTCAAAACCTACTTGCCATCTGATACTGCTTAAGACTCTGTGGGAAAATACAAAAAAAGAACAGGTAACCACTGCTATGAAGGAATTTACAGTCAAGGTTAAAATAAAAGACACATTTATATGAATCTATAAGAGAAAAGATTATATTAAGGTGAATAAGACATTGTGTCAAGGGAAGCAGCTCTCTAGAGACTCCGTCTGGCAGACCTTGCCCGGGGAGGTGGGCCTCCTGAGGGGCCACCAGAGACACAAAGGTGAGGAAAACTCAGGTGCCATCCTGAAGCTCCTCCCAATCTGAGGTAAAGAGGGGTGAAAGGAGACACTGAGACCAACCAGAGTACAAGGCAGGATTTATTAGCAGTAAAAAATAAGCAGGAGAAAATACTCATATAACTAGAAAAAGAAGAAATAATCAGGTTACTTTAGGACAGATTTGATATTTGTTTGTAAAGATGAATATATTTGCATGAGTATTTTTTATTGTAAGAGTAATGTGAGGAGATAAGAAACATAAAAAGAAAAAAGGTGTTGTGGGAGAGAGGGAGATATCACAGTAAGACTTGAAAAGTATAACAAATGAAAAAAATTGCTCAGCCTGACTCAGTGATGTGAACAAAACAGAAAGGCAGCAGGAAGTCAGGAAATTATCAGATTTCAGCGCCCTCCGCACTGGGATGGGAGCTGAGGGTGAGCAGCAGAGGCTACTGAGAGAGCAGACCAGAGAGGTAGCCCTGAGAGGCAAGTTGGGATCCCATCGTGGAGGTCGGAAGCTGTGCTAGGGAGAGAGGATGCACTACCAGACCCCACCATTGTTTAACTGATGAAAGAAAATGTTTAGTTCTGTTTTAGGAAGATCCTCCTGGGGATGATTCAGGGACAGATTGAATCCAGGCTGGAAAGCTCAGTCAGGTGGCGCTAGTGAGAGCCCGGAGAGAAGTATAAGATTTGGATTTTTGGAAGACAGCATAAAGAGTACTCCTTCAATCATGGGCAGAAGACAGGCAATGCCAGTAACAGCTTTGGTAACAGCTGTACGTCATCAGAAATGCAAAATGGTATTGTGAGGCAGATAGAGGGGGTACAAACATGGGGAGACCCCTGACTGGCTTTGGATGGCTAACATGAGGTATAATTAGTTTCCCAAGGGTCAAATTGTCTTTAAGGATCTATATCTTTGTTCTGTTTGTGTCGTGTCCTTCCTTTTTCCCCAGACAAGTATTATTTTGGGAGATAAGATGGCCATAGGAGGTCCAAAAGTGCATCCATGCTGGGGACAGTAGCTGCCTCCTCTAGACTATAATTTTATGTCTCTGAGTTAGAAATCCTGGGAGATATTTATATCCAGGAAGAAGCATTCAGCTGTGTATTTGTCTCCAGGCAGCAGCTTCAACAGTAGCTGTGTTTACTTTCCCACAGTAAACGGAAAACATCATTTTGAAAAAGCTAATTTCCAAAAAACCCACCCCATCAAAGCCTGATTTTAGAACTTTTGAAAGCTAATAATTTCATAATTTCACCCAAGAGTTTCTTGTTTATGTTTTTGCAACCCATGTCTAAATATATCATAAGGAACGTTTTAAGTACGACTTCATCTATTTATTTACTTATCACTGCATTTATTTCTTTATTTCCTGAAGCAAAATCATAGTAACTTATTGCTTCCAGTTGGTGTTTGTCCTCTAGACTCAAGATGGTTCCCCCCTGATCAAGATATGGACCTGGCGAAGAAACTCAAAAGAAGAAAACTCGGAGCTCCTGATTAAACTCTCCACTGTAAAATGAACCAAATCCAATAACCCCACACTCGGATGGCAGGAGCTCCCTGCACCATCTTACTGACAGCTGCTATCACCTTAAGGATGATTAAAATCAGAGAGGCACTGCACTGAGTCTAAACCACACATGAAGAAGATAATACTCAAACCTGGTTCTCTGAAAGAGCCTGGTTGTCAGGAACACAGAATTTTAAAGAAGAAACCATTGTAAAAGCTGCAAACTTCTCTGCAAAAAGGTCTAGTAGTTTTCTCAGTAATTAAGTTTTGTGTGTTTTTTTTTTTTAACAAAACATTGAAACGATCCTTCAGATACAAACGAAATCAGTACAAGACAAAAGGCACTCTAGCATGAAAAAGAGAGGGCACATCCTAGGGGTGGACAGAATTTGGGGTCTTTCCAAACTCATTTTTGAAGAGGAATTAGATGTGTGGTTAAATCAAACATAACAATTTCCCTTTGGCTGTTTTTGAAGACTGGGAGCTCTGTGAGAGATCTGGAATGGAAGCCACCTTCTTGCAAGGAATGTTCAAGGCTTAATATGATATCGTGAGCTTTACTAAAAATCCTCTTATTGATAAAACAGTGTCCTGCTCCCTATTAAAAAATTCCCCATAGATAGGTAAGAGAAGACCATCTGGGAAAGCGCACATCCCTACAAAGTCCTTTTTTAGAGGAAGTTATGTTATACTGAATAAAATACCTATGTTTAGAAGAAAGCCTTCTACTTTCTCCTCTGACTCCAGCTTTCATTTGTCTTTTTTCTACATTTATGGTCAAAGGACTTCTTTATTTTATTTTATTGACTATGATATTACAGTCGTTCCAATTTTTTCCCCTTTGTCCCCCTCCACCCAGCTCTCCCCACTCCCTCAGGCAATCCACACACCATTGTTCGCGTCCATGGGTCATGAGTGTAAGTTCTTTGGCTACTCCATTTCCTATACTATACTTTACACCCCCCTGGCTATTCTGTAACTACTTGTTTGTACTTCTTAATCTCCTCACCTCCTCGCCCATTCCCCTATACCCCCATCTCATCTGTCAGCCATCAAAATGTTCTCCATATCCATGATTGTTTTTGTTTGCTTAGTTTGTTTTTTTAGATTCAGTTGCTGATAGATATGTATTTATTGCCATTTAATTGTTCATAGTTTTGATGTTTTTCTCAAATAAGTCCCTTTAACATTTCATATAATAATGGTTTGGCGATGATGAACTCCTTTAGTTTTTTTCTTGGCTGGAAAGATCTTTATCTGCTTAAATTCTAATACTTAAATGATATCTTTGCTGGGTAGAACAATCTTGGCTATAGGTCCCTCCTCTTCATAACTTTGAATATTTCTTGCCTGCTCCTTCTAGCCTGCAAAGTTTCTTTCGAGAAATCAGCTGACAGTCTTAGTGGATCTCCCCTGTAAATAACTAACTGCTTCTCTATCTTTAATCTTAAGCATTTTAATTATGATATGTTTTGGAGTGGCCTCTTTGAATCCACCTCGTTTGGGACTCTCTGAGCTTCCTGGACTTTCATATCTAATTCCTTCACCAAATTAAGAAAGTTTTCTTTCATTATTTTTTCAAATATATTTCCAATGTCTTCCTCTTTCTCTTTCTCTTTTCCCTCTGGTACCCCTATGATGCAAATACTGAAACTCTTAATGTTGTCCCAAAGGCTGCTTATATTATCTTCACTTTTGGGGGGGATTCTTTTTTCTTCTTGTTTCTCTGATTGGTTGATTTTTGCTGCCTTGTGTTCCAAATCATTGGTTTGATTCTCAACTTCATTCACCCTATTTTTGTTTCCCTGAAAATTATTTCAATTAGTGAATACTTCATTTCTGACTGTTTTTTTTTTTACGCTGCTGGGGTCCTCACTAAGTTCCCTGAGCATACTTGTAATCAGTGTTTTGAACTTTGCATCTGATAAATTGCTCATCTCCATTTTGTTTAGTTCTTTTTCTGGAGTTTTAATCTGTTCTTTCACTTATGCCATATTCCTCTGTCTTATTATTTTGGAAGCCTCTCTGTGTTTGTTACTATGTATTAGGTAGAGCTGCTATGATTCCCTGTCTTGATAGTGTGGCCTAATATAATAGGTGTCCTGTAGTGTCCAGTGGCATACCCAAGCTGGGTACTTGAGATGTGCCCTTCACATGGGTTGAGTACACCCTCCTTTTGTACTTGAGCCTTGGTTGCCTATGACCACTGACCACCAACCTCTACCCTCTGTGGAGGAGCAGCTGTCCAGAGTCAGGGTGGTGGTGCTCCAATGTGGTCTATAGCTATCCACTGGGTGTGAAGGCCCTGGAGTTTCCAGATGGTGCAGGCCAAGATCAGCCCCAACCTGTGCTTTGCCCAGGGCCACCCTGACTGAGCTATAGAGCAATCTTAGCTGGCTGCTACTAGTGCTGGGCTTGGAGATTCCCAGGGGAAGCCAAGCTGTGAATGTAAACCGGCTGCTGCTAGTGCTGGGCCTGAGGCCACTTAGCAAGAGGTATGGGGGCTGGGAGATCATTGAGGTAAACTATGTTGGTTTGAAAGGATTTAGGAAGTTGTGATGTAAGAGTCAAGACCAGCCACTCATATGGAAAAGCACTGTTAACAGTTATAAGTTGGGTGGGATGGAGCTTCAGGGGATTTCTAGGGTGGGGCAATAGTGTTAACCAGGTTGATGGAGTCTCAAATATGGCATCTACCTGCCAGTTCTGTGGCTCAGTGGGGAAAAGGCTCTAAAAAGGGACAATGGCCTCTTCCCACCTTTGTCTGGGAGAAAGCTGTCCGCCAGCTCTCACCTTGATGCCAGGTACTTCAGTTCCTCCCTGTCTGCCACTGGTGCCTTTCAAACTGCTGCCCTGGTGCTGGAGCTCAGAGGGAGTAAGTATGAGTAAGTTTGTGTTTGTGTTCCTTAAGAGAAACTGCCTGAGACTCCAGAAGTATCTTTCACTGATTCAATCCCTGCTGGTTTTTGTAGCTGGAAGTTATGGGGACTAATCTTCCTGGTACTGGAACCCTGGGCTGGAGGGCCTGGTGTGGGGCTAGAATTCTTTGCTCCCAAGATATCCTTCCTGAATCCACCACACATAAATGTGAGGCCAGTCCATTCCACATCTCTGTCCCTCCTACAAGTCTGGATGGATGTGATTTCGTTAATTCCATAATTGTCAAACTTCCATTCAACTCAATCTCTCATGCTTCTGAGTGATGGTTTTTCTGTAATTGAGTTATAATTTTGATATGGTTGTGAAAGGAGGTGAGCTGTGTTTACCTATGCTGCCATCTTGACTGGAAGTCCCCAAAGGGCTTCTTGAAGTTCCAAGTTGGTCTACTACTTCTCCTTTGATAATCTAGCTTCAGCATATCTTTGTGGCTCCACTTCCTCCTCTTTTTCATATACCATTTTTCCTCCCACCAAAGTCCCCTGCACCTTCCTCTGCTATCCAACCACATAGACCTTTACATAGTTGCTAGAAAATGCCTTTCTCTTTTGTTGTTCTATTCCACCTCAGCCCTTGCCTCTCCCCACTTCTTTTCAATTCCTCATTTAAAAGCCACCTTTTCATGGAGGACCCAGACCCCTGAGGCCCTTATATCATCCTCTGTGCTCCCAAAGCACCTGCAGAAACTGTTACAGCCCTATGTACTTTGAGCTATATAATCAGACATTGGTGTGGGTTTTTTCCTACCCCAGATATCGTAGTTCTGAAGGAGAGGGATTCACTGTGCATAGTAGGCTCTCAGCAAATGGTCAAGTTAGGAAAATCCTGTGTGCCAGTTTTCCAAAAAAATATTCCTTTCATGTCAAATAGCAAGGCTTTTGTATTTTTATATTGTGCTCACTTGAAGAACTGCTGTACTATTTTTAAAAAGCATCCACTTTCTAATAAACCTTCCAGACAATTTTCTGAAATTAATTCTGGTTTTATAGAGACCATGCCTTTTATTAGACAGTATATTTCACTGGACATGCTTTCAACATCTAGTTATAAAATCTCTGCCAACGAGTTGCACAAGATGTGTCCGCTTGATTAGAGAGATGTATTGCAAGTTCATAACTGGTGCAGCACGAGCTGTGCATGAGATGGGGTACAGTGACTAGAAGGCCTTAGGCAACAGCAGGAAGAATTGTCTTCTCTCACTTTGCATTCAGCTCAGTTTCTAACTGTTCCAAAAGAGGGAAGAGGCCAAATAGGTGGTCCACATTCTAGGCTCCCTCTGCCAGGAGCAGACTCAGGTTAATGGAAAAGTGCCCAATATATCCAGAAATTGGATCTTGTAATATTAAGCTTTGAATGAAACTTCCACAGTAGAAGATGATGTATGATTACTGTCACTAGTTCTTTGATTGATTATTGATTGTAATCATCTGCTCTCTCCCATGATGGAACTGGCTATAACGTGTTCATGCAATGACTGATAATGCCATGCCGCTCATTTTCAAAGGCAATGCATGCATATTGCCACTTGAGATAAATTGCTCATCGACAGTGGAGGATGGAGAAAACTTGTAAGAGAGGAACTCAAGTTTATTAGTGACTTAATGATATATTGTGCTCAATATCTGTGTTCCAGCTATTCATAATAAGGTTAGACAACACTTAACAATGGGGAGCCAAGATGTCAGGTAGCCTGGCTATTGGATTCATTGCCAACAAAGTTAAATAATAGGATGCTTTTGACAAGCTAAGTAGAAATTATGTTTTCAAAATAAATATTTCACTGTGTAAAAAAACATTAATGGTCACTAATGAAGTATCTTAAGTTTAAACTATTTCCCTGGATTACTTTAATTATGCTTCAAAGAAAATAAGCATTAAAGATAAAATTCCATTTCAGTTTGCAATGTATTTAATCATCGCTTTTACTGAATTTGTGACCTTGGTTAAGTTAATTAGCCTTTTTCAATCATAGCATCTACTGTAAGCCTAATGCATATTAGGCTCTCAACAAATATTTGTGCAGTGAATGAATAAATCTTAATCTCTTTAATGTAAGATGACTTAGAACGTTAGTCGGGTCTGGCAAACTCGAATTCCTCCTGAGGCCAGATGAGTGAACTAATCTAATGGGAGGCGAGGAAGCATGTACTATAGTGGAGTCTGTAGAAAATTAGACGTAATAAAGTTTGAGGTTATTTAAAAAAAAACAACTTAGGCAAGTTAATAAGTTTTCCTGATAGATTGGTTATTTCTCAGTAAGCTTGATTTAATATGTGAGTTTCCGGTTTGCCCATCATGACTGGGATCACACGGTGGTTGTCGACGTTATATGAGAGACTATATACAAAGTGCTTGGTACTTCAAAAATAGGAGCTAAACTTCAAAGAGCATTATCATATGAAGAACTCAGACAGCATTTTTCTCACTTTAAACATAGTCTTCCATTAGTTCATGAATGGTTAAGCAAAATGTGGTCTATTCATACAAGATAACATTATTTAGCAATAAAAAATAAAATGCAATACATGCTATAATACAAATGAACTATGAAATATGCTAAGCAAAAAAAGCCAGTCACAAAAGCCACGTAATCACTCTAGGCCTATCAAAATGGCTAAAATAAGAGAACAGAGATAATATCAAACGCCAGAGAAGATGCTCATACACTGCTGATGAGAACTTAACATGATACAGCCACACTGGAAAATGGCTTGGCAATTTCTTACAAAATGTACATGCAATTACTATGCAAACCAAAACTGCATTCACAGGCATTTATTCCAGAGAAATGAAAACTTAACATTCATACAAAAACCTGCATGAGAATGTTCATAGAAGCTTTATTTACATAAAAGTCAAAAACTTGTGACAGCCCATTTGTCTCTCAGTGGGTAAATGGTTAAACAAACATAGAATATGACTCAGCAAAAAAAAAAAAAAAAAAGGGTTGGACTCCTGATACCACAACTTGAATGATCTCCCGGGAAGTATGCTAAGTAGAAAAAGTCCCTTTCAAAGATTAAATAATGTTTGATTCCATTTATGTAGTATTTTTGAAATGACAAAATTTTGGAAATGCAAACACATTCATGGTCACTGTTCATCAAAAAACAACACAAGTACACAAGGATCTCCCATGTCTTAAATGAGTGATGGATACACACACACCAACACGTGACCAAATTGTTCAGAATTAAATACAGACATGCACTTGCATGCTCACAAGTAAAACTGGGGGACTCTGAATAAGGTTAGTGGCTGGTATCCATCAGTGCTCTGGTTATGATATTCTTCTACAGGGATGCAAGATCTCACCACTAGAGGAAACTGGTTAAGGATGGGAAGGACCTGTGAGTACTGTTTCTTATAATGCCTTGTGAATCTACAATTATCTCAAAAATACCTATGATGCTATTTTTATGAAGTGTCCAGAAAAGCCACATCCGTAGAGACACTAGAACACAGATTAGTGGGACGGGGGCTGGGGAGATGGTGGGAGATGGTGGGAAAGGTGCCATTGCTTGCATGCGTGGTGCTTCTGTTTGGGATGATGAAAATATTCATTTAGATAGTAGTGGTGGCTGTGCACCTTTGGGAATATGCTACGAACCACTGGTACACTTTACAAAGGCGAATTTTATGTTGTGTGAGTTACATCTCAATCACCCCTGAGAGTTTGTCTCCAGGTTTGGAAAGGTGGCCTTCAGAAAAAAAAGGCCAAAGAATAAGACAGATTTTATAAATAATTCTTCTCACTCTCATCATCCCTTGGGCAAGAAACTTCTTCCCTTAACCTTCACTGAATTACTCATTTGAAAGAAAGGCTTCCCCCCACCACACACACACCCTTCAATCAATGGTGACGCACATTTCTCAGCTGCTGTCTCCCCATTGAGCAGGACCTGAAGAGAAAAGAAAACTCAGCTCCCAAAATTTGCCTTCAAAATGCCATTGCATTATGCAGGTAAAATTATTCAAATCCAGATTAGTGCTAATATTGTTTTGTGCTGTAAGCACTCGCTGCACAGAACTATTTGTAACAATGGGTCAAGTTCAAGAACTAATCTTGGTGAAAGTTAAAATGTGATCTATCCAGTTTCCATAATTTCAAAAAACAAATAAATGAAAATGCTTAACGAATGCTCAAGAGAATAACTAGATATTAACTCTTTGATGTGAAATTCTCTCACTAATCACGATGCATGATGCATATGCCAGTGTGCTTTTTTTTAACCTTTCCCCCTAAGTCCTAGCATGTGTATTCTCTTTCTAGAAGAAATTAGAGGATGAACATCACTTATGAATTTAGATGAACTCTGCACACATTTTCCCAAATACATGCAGAAGCACAGAGGCCATCAGATGTACCCATTCGTTTGATGGTGGCTGCGAGGGTGAGTAGCTATGTCACCAACACAAAGGCTACAGTGAAACGGCGACCTTGGGACCTGTGTGAGGTGAAGGAGTAGTTGGCTCTGAAAACAACACAGGCTCACAGAAAGTAATAGCTGCATTAAGATGGTGGGTTGGTTTGGGGGATTTAATTTCTTTCATTTATTTTAAGATCAAGAATAAAGCATGAATCATGCCAAATTATTCCAAAAACACCTTAGCAGGTGTCAGTGCAGACACTAAGACTCAGAAATTGACAAACAGGGGAAACTATAAAAGGAAGGCAGTTGAAATATTCTAATAGAGCATATTATCAAGTAATTTTCACAAGCAGAGTTCAAACAAATAAGAAAAATGAACAAAGAAATAGAAAACTCATTATAACTCTGGGGGTCATGCAGGCGATCAATCAGAGAGAGAGCAAGAGAGAGACGTATTTCAACTATTTTCAGGATGAGGGATGGTATGAATTATTAAACACCTCTAAAAATAAGTTTGATAAATTTAAATGTCAAATCCAAACCATGGTATAATGAGTATATTGCCTTACTTTTAAACATATTTATACTGCTTTATCTTTTGACTATCATAAGTTTTTACATCTAAAGCTGGTGTTGAATGATTTTTTTTTCAAATGTGAAATAGAACTTCAGCATTTTCAATTGCTTTAGTAGCTTCTTTCTCTTCTGGAGACAACTGTGCACTGACTACATCCTTGCAGAGAAAAGCTCTGTTTTTGTTGGTTATATGTGTTACACATTTCAGAACACACTTGCAGGACTGATATGATACTAGATGATTGCTGGACTCATCAGTTCAAAGGCAGACCTTGGAGAAAAGAAATTTCCCACAAAACAGCCTGGAGAACAAGCGGTTGGTTACAAGTAATGCCTGCTTTGGAGATGTTTGACCATGGGGTAGGGCACTCCGAAACTGCAGTACATAGCAGAAATGTTAGAGGCCAACCTGTCCTTATTTGTTTATAGCAGCTCTTTGTGAAATTTCAGTGTTTCTTCATTTCCGGGGCCACCCAGCTAGGTCCTTTTCCTGGAAGCTTTGCCTGCCTGACCTGGGGTGACAAGAGCCCATGGAAATAGATTAGTCTGATGCTGGTGGCAGCTGCACCTGCACTGGCTGTCCTCTGACCTCATGCCTCCTGCGCAGTGAGGAATGCTAGACCCCTGAACGGCGGGGACCCTTCCAGGGCCCGTCAGGACCTCACTCTGAACGTTCGTAAATGTTCACTCAGTAAACGCTTTGGAACAGAGGGTGTCACGATGTATCCTTTGTAGGTTTTGGTTATTTCATTCATTTTCTCTAGAAAACGTTTCTGATTCTTGAAGTTTTGTAGAACAGAAAGACTGTTGAACATAAAGCCCCAAGTTTCCAGTTCTACCTGCCACTCCCTTCTTCAGTGCCATTTATCAAGTAGGTTTGTGGGGGGTTTTTTCACTGAAGTATTGTTTATTCAGAGATATGCTGGGGTATAGATATGACAACTATACAGAATTTTTTTTTTTTTAATTTAAATTTTTATTTTATTTTTCAATTATAGTTCTGTTTACTGCAGTTTCTATAGTGCATTCTCTGTTTTCTCAACTACCTTGCAACAATCCTCCTTTTGCATCTGACAAAACTGAGACTTACTGAGAAACGTAACTACCCTGAAGTCATGCAACTAAAAAGTGGTAGGGTTGGGACTTGAACCTAGAGACAGACCTAACTCAATGCTTTCCTTGCTGATGAACCGGGACAGATCACTTAATTACTCTTGTCCCCATGCAGCTCCTCTTCCCTGAAGTGCCACCGTGTCTGTGCAAGGTACATGTCATCCCTCGGGGGAGATGATTCTTGTCCTGTTTACTTAACACATGGACATAGTTGTGAACGGTATGCTGATGAAAATATTTTTAGGTAACAAAATTCTCTAAAATACAGTATATTATTTTATTTTTCATAACATAATTAATATACACTGTACCATATATAGTATATTCTTATTTCCCTGAACTCAGTAGGTTTTAGTTACATTAAAAGTTTGATTCAACTATAGTTTTCTATTTTACTTTTTTTGTTATAGAAATTTGCTGACATTTCTCATTTGCTTGGAGAGAAGGATTAACTATGGTAGTTTCCCCAAAAGGAAAGCAGGTTGAGAGGTACATGTGTTCATTTCTCTGAATCACAGCACAAAAGTCTGCCTAAAGCAGATACTATCTCTGTATCCACAAGGTGACTTCAGTAGATAAGAAGGAAGCTTGAGATGAATGTCCCTTTTCTAGGCAGAACATATATGATAAGGAATAACTCTCATATCTGGAAGTCCTTGGCATGAGTGAGTATAACAGATGAGAGCCCGAGACTCTGAAGAAGAACTGATACCACTGGACTTTGAAGACACTTGAGGACAAAGCAATGTGGCAATGTGGTCCTGCTATAAACAGCCGCTGTAAATCCAGCAGTAACAAGAACATGACTGTTCTTTCTCTTACCTTAAGGAAACAGTCCCGACCCTAAATATTAATTTTATAGTACTTTAAAAATAATTATTGATTGGTTTTTAGAGGGAGAGAATTTGAGAAAGAGAGGAAGGGAAGGGGAGAAAGAAATAAAGAGAGAGAGAGAGAGATGTATCTGTTGTTCCACTAGTTTATCTATTCATTGGTTGATTTTTCTGTGAGCCCTGACCAGAGATAGAACCTGCAACCTTGGCAAATTGGGAGAATGCACTAACCAACTGAGCTATCTACCCAGGAACTTTTTTCCAAATACTTAATATTTTCTACTACTAATAATATAATTTAGAAAAAAGTTTTTTTTATTGGAAAATTAGGCACAAAGATGTGTATTGGAATATCGGTTATTTTTAGTTCTCATGGTTAATTGAGGAAACCCAAGAGGCTGAGCCTCAGAATGCCCACAATTTCTTCTGAACAGAATTACACTAGGTGGGCACAGTTTTTTGTTCATATCAACTTGGCAACAGCTGACTGATGAGCATTAGGTATGTGACCCAAATGTCGCATATCTATAGGCTGACCAATGGCCTAACTGGTGAAAGCTGCTCCTACAGTGGATATTGGTGACTAACTATACCAATCATATCTTCTATCACAAAATATTTGTATGGAAACAGAAAGTTGAGCACTCCATAGACTTAACATAAAAACGAGAATCCATGAAGGGCTAAAAACTACCAGTAAGCACGAAACACAAGTAGGAAAAGCCCAAGACAAAAACGCATTATAGTACGAGCAGGTCTCTATGGCTGATGGCTCTGGAAAGTCTCTATGTGCAGTTACTGAGTCAGGCTCCAGTGCCTTTGCAGCTGCTATGAGCTGAATGCTTTTGCCTCTCCCCCACCCAATTCACAGGCTGAAATCCTAACTTCAAGTGTGATGGTATTAGGAAGTAGGACTTTGGGGGTGGTAATTCAGTCATGAGGGTGGAACCCTCGTGAGTGGAATCATTGCTCTTATGTATAACAAAGAGACACTAGAGGGTTCCTTCCCCTCTTTCCACCAGATGAGGAAACAACGAGAAGTCTGCTGTGTGCAGTGCAATGAGAACTCTCATCCAAACCTGACCATGCTGGCACCCTGACCTTGTACTTGCAGACTCCTGAGCTATGAGCACTACCTTTCTGTTGTATGAGTCACAGTCTGTGGAAATGTCTCTAGCAAGTGGACTAAAACATGGTCAGTGCCCTGAACTTTTTCTTTGAAATTTGATGGTCCAGATTTTCCTAGATTCTTGTACAAAACCAAGATACATGGTTGTTACACTTATTTCCATATGTATCTTATTTAAAAATTTCCCACATCTTAAGTCAACTGAGTAAATCTTGGTTCTTTGCAACAACAACAAAAATCTGGTACACTATATTTGAAATATGTATTAAAGCATATATAGCTATCTATGATGTGTGCAATAAGTATTTATTGGGGAACTAATGAGATAAAGGAAAAATGAAGGGAAAGAAAATTTTAGTTCATGTAGGAGGCCAGCCCAACCCGTGATCAGTTTGCTGATTTCAACATTTTCAATCACTTGGGCCATCTATCATAAAGTCTGGAACAACATTCTGCATCATCTTTAGCTGTAATAAGGAGCAACAAAATTTTAGAGGTAGAAATACTGTGGTTTTATTTTTGCTTTGCAAAATCTGGCAAATCTGCTTTGCTGACCCTTTATATCAAAGGTAAAATGGGTTGCCTATAAAATCATTCTGTGGAAATACGACAACGGTCTTGGGGATCAGACTAGCTGCCCACCCTTCCCAGAACTGGCAGAGCCTGGGTGCTCTTGACCTAATGCCCTGCTGCATGCCAAGTAGGTATAGTCACTTCATTTTCTTGGAAATACTTTTAGCAGCCACAGACAGACAAAAAACAAACTTCAGAAAATCCTGAACTTGTGATTAAAATTGAACAGCTATTTATCCAAAAATGAAACAACTATGGTTTATGCAGGATTTTCTGCTGAGAAGAGTTGGTCAGTACCTCCAGCATGTACATATTAATGGTCTAAATTGTTACATGTGTAAACATTAATAAGCTCATTTAGCAACCGTTGAACTCTGCATTTTTCTAAAACATTTACTTTCATCTTTGCCCTAAAGATAAACAATTGGGGGACAAATCTATCATTTAAGTGCGATTAAGCTTAATAATTATTCAAACTGGTCATCCATTAATCATGACCAATAAAACATTTCCAACCAATTGCCCATCAGTAGAGTTACTAGCTACAAATTTACTAGAATGAAAGAACTACTGTTCCATGTATTCATACACAAAATTCCTTTGCTTAAAGATTACATTTTTTTTCATCACATCCCCCAGGAGATACATTATGGGGGATACCGTTTCACTGTAGAAATGTAAAGAAAAAGAACAAATTCTTCTAAACCTGGCATTCTATTCTGCAGTTATAATGTAGCCTCTCAGTGAGTCATTTATCACAGAGAGAACAGAACCATTTGTAACATGACTTTGTTTTCCAAGGTAGATGGAAGCCAGTGAAAGCCCTAGATCACGCCCTCTAAACTCGAGGAACACTATTTCATGAAACTCTTTGACTAGTCCTGTACTCAGGAAAGATGTTCCCGATGCACAGGTTTGTTAACTGAGGCTTGTACATAGTGATACAGGCAGAATAATCTGGCCTTGAACCCAGGCCTTCTGAATCCTATGTCGGTTTCTGGTTTACTGGACTTAAGGAGCCTCTTGAAGATCTGACTGCTCTGGATTCTAGTTCATCAAGTACAAGACCTTCTACCCTACAACCACCTACAGCATCTGAAGGCCTCGTCTCTAATCTCCCATATACTGGTAATTGTTATCACCGATTCTGCTGGAAACAGTGGACTGCTCAATTCTCCGTTCTTAATATCCCCATTGCAAGACCATTGGCCATGTATTCTCCCCTTTGTTCCAGTTAGTCAAGCTCTGTGCTGTCTCTTCTCTAACCTTCATTCTTCCCTTTCCACTGGGCCCTCTAGAAACCCTGCTCCATAAGCTTTTCTACAATGCATTGCTTTGCAGAAGTCCAATGCAATACTTTGCTTAACTCATGCTCAGTTCTCCCCCCTCCCCCAAGGACACCACTGACCCTAAACTTTTTAAAAAGAAAAATAAGCACACCATGAACTCTGTCTTCAGGTAGAATGTGTTCATTGGGATCATTATCACATAAACCAAATAAAGGTATTATAATGTGAAAATACCTTAAGTTTGTGCATCGTGACCTTACGATGTCAGATTTAGCAGAAATTATTTTAATTTGAGATAAACTAAGGCTCACAGAGACAGCATAAGTCAGGTAAGACCCAACAGCTGTTAATGGCAGAACTCATCTAGTTTGGCTGCCATATTTTTCTGGTGTTTCTCCTCAATTGTATTATTTCTCTGTCCTCACTGTCACCATGCTTAGTAGGAGAGTTAAAAAATTAGTCTATGATAACAACTACCAATTTTTTCCTATTCACTATTCATTCAGCATTTGTCAATGAGTATTTAATTTCTAATCAGCTTTTTTTTTAAAAGTCCAGCTCTCCTGTGTTAAGCAGCAGACCAAGAATTCATGAGCTTTCACTGCAAGTGGTCAAATTGTAAATAATTTAGGCTTCATGTGCCATACAGTCTCGATCGCAAATATTCAAATCTGCTCTTCTAGCACAAAAGCAGCAACAGCCACTATGTAAATGAATGTGCCTGGCTGTATCTCAGTAAAACTTTATTTATGAAATCAGCTGGGCAGCTAGATACTGTCTGTAGGCCACAGTGTGCCAAACTCTACAGCAGCCTATTACAGATGGGGAGGAATGGGCTGTGCCAAGTGCAGAAGATGAGTTTGGAAAAGTCAAAACAGTGTTTCCTAGGCTCATTTGGGTGGCCATATACATTCACCAAATAGGGCAAAGCAATGCCAGTGACAAATGCAGAATAATATCTCACAGACTTAAGGTACAAGTAAGTTAAGGGGCAGACAGAAGGCTTTGGTCTTAAGTCTGTATGGAAGGGATATCTTGATTACATCAGAGTGGAGGGAAATGGACATTTATCTGTTGACTGATTGTCTCCTAAATGCCAGACACTATTGCGAGCACTTACAAGGATAATTTTACTTCATGCTTACAACAACTCAGTAAATAGAGCATTATAATTTCTATTTTAAAGATGAGACACAAAGGCTCAGTGAAGTTCTATAACTTGACACAACTGAAAATTGAGAGAACTGAGATTTAAAATCAGTTCTCTTTGCAATCTAAAACTGTGTTCCCACTATGATTAAAAATAAAAAAATCAAAACCTCTCAAATCCCCTATTATAACCATAAAAACAGTTTGCCTTGGCCTTCCCCCAGAAGGTGCTATCTGGTACTAAAAAACTAATTTTAAAAGATGCTCTTTTCTTCTCCACCTCCTCATTCGCAGCAAAGGGCATCTGCAAAGACATTAACATGGAAGTATAGCGGGAAGAATCAAAGCTTATGCACTCCCTTTGGGCTCACTGATTGTCACCAGAGGGGTAACGTGGGCATATAATTGAATCAGCCTTAGTAACTGCATTTTTAAACCATATTTAAAAGACAGTTGTCAGATGTGGTAGCTGATCTTCCTCTACAAATTTATGGCACTGAGAAAACAACCACTGTGTATAGAAAAGCTGGGGTTCCACTTATAAAACAATGTATTTGAAAAAAGTTGGGTATAAATTTGAGGCAAATGCCATTTAAGTCTAATAGGGCAGGAGTTTCTTCAGGGGTCCACAATATTTTTAAAGCAGAAAATACTTCAATCATATTAACAACCATCCCCTAATTTACTTGTTTTGTTAGAACATTTTTGCTACATCAATGCTTCTCAAAACAAGGTTTGTTTAAAACCCAGACTGTTTAAATAAAACTACACTGGGAAAACAGAAACATGTAATGAATCTTCTTAACAGGATTATTTTCACTTCTTTATGGGATTGTCTTTTGTCTTAACTTTTGAGTCTATGGGGAGATAAGCATTAAGTGTATTACATTTTCAAAAAAGGCTTGTCAAAATAACTTTTGTCTTGTTTCAGGAGTCAAATGGGTTAGCCTATAATTACTATTAGAGAAAGTTGGTGTTATAATACCCTTCATCTCCATCTGATGACAAGGCATTGACATAAGACAATCCAACAGGGCTATAAAAACTATTAATTGAGAAGAGCAGGAGATATTTATCTCGTTATTTCAGATTCAGGTATTGTTTCTTGGACAAGGATGCAGATATCTGAGAACTGAAATTTTTGCCCTTTTTTATTGGGTTCAAATGACACATTATGTAAATGATAATCAAAATTCCTTGATGTTTCTAATAAACAAACTTTCAAAAATATAATTGTAAATTATTGATCCCATGCCAAAAATCTGTCACCGGTGTATAAATTAGCATGAACATATGTTAATGCATAATTCACCATTTTCAACAGAGCTTTGTTAAAAAATTGATGAAAATTCATGAAAGAACCTTTCTAAATTAGGTTTCCCCATAACAAGTAACCGGAGGCATTCATAATGTATAGTTAAAACAGTTTTTGAAATGAGCTTTCCTGAGTTTTGTAGGACATTTATAAGACATAGTTAAACCTCTAGATAAACAATTTTATTACTTTGAATCACAGTTGTCTACATTTAACTACTAAATGGGAAGAAATTAAGAGGTCATTGAGTTCAATGTTTCCCAACCTGTGGTCCATGAACCTCCTGCATCTGACTCATGTGTGAGCCTATCTCATCCTGGTACTTCCCAGGCTCTCAGAGTTAAGATGCTTGGTGAGTGGCCTGCAAATCTACACTTTCTCCCAAGCACTTCAGGTGCTTCTTTTGTATCGTGATGTTGAGATCCGACAACCACAGAGAGTCTGCAAGTGAGAAACTGAAGTCCGATTCACTCGAGGCCACCTAAAACCCAGAGGCAGATCTGGGAATCGAGTCCATTATTTCCTTTCTCCTAATCCAGTGCTCTTCTTCCGCATTTCAGGGAAAAATAAGTTAATGAGAAGAATAAATGAATTGCACAGGAGAGCGAATAATCAGCCTGTACCAACGTTACTAGAATAAATAGTTGGTGACTATGGCTAACGCATGCTTACCAAAGGCCAGACCCTATTCTCAGTATGAAATATATTAACTTATTTAATCCTCACATCAAGCCTCTGAGGTAGGTAGTTATAATTTCCAATTTACAAATGCGAAAACGGATGCACAGAAAGGTCGAGTAACTCGCATTCTTGTAGGATTACTTCCACAGATGGAATGGACAAGGAATACCACGCCTAACCTCACCTTGGCTCTCAAAACAGGGTAAGGATGTATTCATGCTTTCCTGATGTGAAACATTATAAAATATCCCTGATCAGAATTTACCTCCACAAGACTTTTATCCTCTGGATAAACAAATTCCTCTTTGGACTATATGAAGGTAATTACATTTAAAAAATCACAGTAACTTCCTTAAAGTAATGTAACCCAGAATCATGTGTACCTTCCCCAAACTAACACACAATTCATTTTATTAGTTTCCACTTGCCACAAAATACTGAGTTAAAATTCAAAGAAAAATACATATAAATCAAGTACAGGCATGCTTTGTAGATACTGTGGGGTAGATTTCAGAGCACTGTAATAAAGCAAGTATCATTAAAAAGTGAGTTGCAATCTTTTTACTGGTGGGAGGTCTTGTCCTCATTTCTAAAAACACAACACCTGTGAAACGCAATAAGCAGCACAACAAAACAAGGTACACCTGTATACTTTTTGTTTTTCCCCAAACAAGAGCCTCTCATTCTCAATGTACACTTACAAGGTAAGGGAAAAAAAATAAGGAGATTGTCCTCTAGACAAAACTAAGTCCCTCGATGTAACTGTTGGCCTGAAATATATCAGCAATGAAAACAGAAGAAGAATACGATACTTTCCTTAAACAGTTCCTTTCAGTTTGGATACTTAAACAGAAGCTGAAATCCACTTGCTAGAAAAGTATATAACAGTCTTCTAAACTGCTTGTAAGGTCAAACAGTTTGTTCACAGATTTCAAGCACAGTATGAATTCTTATGCATAACAACACCAACAAAAGCAACAAAACACAAACTGTTATTGTGAGACAATTTTAACCAGCAGGTTATAAAATGGAGAGCATATTTTGATCCCGTTATCCTGAAAATTACAAGAAAATTCTAACATAAAAAAAAAACGGCCGCTGTTATAAAAAGTGCATAGTAATAGGACACAAGTGACTTTGAACTCAACCTTCCAGACCACAATTATTATAGGAGCAAAACCACACATATAAAGAACTCGATCAGGGGAAATGGGAGAAGTTTCATAAAGCATGGCCTACTCACAGATTTCTTCTCTCGAGGCATTATCCAGCAACTCTAAAATCTCCAGAAAACTCTAGCGTTAACATCACCCCGTTTAGTCATCCACCCTGGTTTCCACGCAGCCACAGATAAAATGTGTCCACGTTGTCTGAGGAGGTTCTGTGAGGAGCACGGGCAGGGGTAAAGGATGAAACCTTCCTCAGATAAATTAGCATAGATTTAAGGACTATAGTAGCAACCACACATGCTGCAGGGCCTGTCCCCCAGAAGTGACCAGCCAGAGAAACTCTAGATAATTCAGAAGTCACCATTCAGCTTCAGTGCTTGTAAGAGGCCCGCAGAGCCACCACCATGGAGGGCAGCATGCTTTCGAGGGTCTGGGTTCAGACCAGCCTGGGGGCACTGGCTCTGGAAGGGGACCATTGGCTGACTGGTGCCTCAGGAGGCTGGGGGTGAAGTCAGAGTTAAGACAAATTAATGCAGCACCAGGCTTGCGAACTCCTCTCTGCCTCCAGGATGACGCTATTTTCTCTTTGCAAACCACTTGACATTAAATGAGTAACCTTTACTATTGACATGCAGCTGAGGGAAGAGACAGAACAGAGGGGCATACACACGTACATTCGGCAGGCACCTTCCTCCCCGTCCTCTGGCCCACCTCTCCTTCGTTTGCCTCTTCGCTCAGACACTTCTGCCCACCACGGTTCACTGAAAGTTCTTCATCGCCAAGCAATTTGAACTCAACTGTCAGACAACTCCCAATTGGAATAGCAATTAGCCAGCTGTCAGCCCTCCTGTTACCTCTTTCCCCTGTTCTGCATTATGTAGTTGTGCCCGCTCACAGCTGAGGTGGATCCCATCAGGGCTCTGCTTTTAACCCTGCAGTGACCTCAGATACAGCCCAGGATCCACCACAAAGATGCACATGCAACCAAATCCTCTCTCTACGCTTTCCTTCTAACTTGGCTTATCTGTTCCTCTCCTACTGGTCCCCATCCTGTCACCTGCCCTGAGTTTCATTGAACTTACTCAGCCGCCCCCAGCAGTGAAGCTAGTAGAGATGATAAACTCCCGCACGTGTTTTCTAAAATACATAATCTTTTCTTCTCTTTTATCAGCAAAATCTGCAACCACTCCTTGGATAGCTCACTCCTCCCACCAGCTTCTTTTTAAACATTAATATAAATGAAACTTTCCTCATTAGGCCACAGTCCACGTTTAACAAAAAGGTCTGCTCTTTGGGGTGTGCGAGGCCTTACTTTGTAAGCAAAATTCATGCACAGGAAGCAGACACCTGGGACAGACACGGGCTGAGCTTCGGGAAGTCACTCACTAGTCCAAGCTGTGCTCCCAGTCTGGCAACTACACGCTGAAGCTCACCCATACAAGTGCATTTTTCAAAGTCATGTGGAGCTAATAAATAGAAAAGTTGCCATTCAGAAAGATGTAATCACCTGAGGAGGAATCCTTTCCACATATTTTCATCTGTTACCAAAAAAATATGATTAGCAAGATGGGTACTATTCCAGCTCAGGGGGCATGAGGTGAATTCTCTGGCCTTCATTCTGGGTCACAATGTAATCAGTACCTTAAATGCTTACACGGGTGATTGATCTGCTTGAGAGAAAGGTAAGGCAAGAGGGCACTGCAAACTAACAGGCAGGGCAGGGAGATATTTTTTTTAAAAGCACCTAGAACAAAAATGCAGTTAGGGTCCAGTAGTTTATCTCTCCCCCAATTCTGTCGTCAAACATTCTCAGTTTACACGTAACAAATGGTTTTCTGATCACGAGACCCTCACACTTTGCAGGCATGCACATACATACAAGAGCGGGAGAAAAGAGAGTGAGAACTAAAATATAAATACAGATAAATATTTGTTTATATACCACATTGGCTCTGTTTACTTGCATTCATTTATACCTCCTACATTGCATGGTATAGTTTTGTTTTCTAAGACACATGAAGGTAGAAGATTTTAGTGTGATTTTTAGTTTACAGACCCCTCACTTGAAGAATCTAAGGGCAACCCAGAGAAGAGTAGTGAACGGGCCATTTCTTCTCCACAGTTCCCCTTAACCCAAACCACTGATATGTCCACACCATCGTTTTCACCGTTTTCCTGCCTGGAAAGCACTCCCCTCCTTTATAAGATATCTCTCAGAGTCCCAGTGCTGGGTTCCACCTGTCACCTTCGAAGCCTGTCCTCAGCCACTCCTAGCTCAGGGTGACGCTTTCAGGGGTTAAATCCCAGACCGAGAGGGTACGGACTGTGTCCCAGGCTCTCTCAGGCTCCTTCACTGTTAGCCTATGGACTCAAACCCTGAGGCTGATCGGTCTTTATTTGTTTGTTGTAGAGATGGCTTTCTATTTATAGGACACTACTTTCATTTTTGTTTTTTTTTTTCAATTTGAAAAGTCAAGAATGTATTAAGGCAGTTAGTGTCAGACTATGAGCAAAAGCAGCACCACAGTCCAGAATGAGAACAAGTGGAAGAGAAACACATGAACATTCACAGTGGCACTATTCATGATAACCAAAAAATAAAGAAAGGGAGGTCCATTGACAATAAAATAAAATGTGGTATTTTAAGTCAAAGGAATACTTGCTACTCAGCAATGAGAATGAATGGATGAGAACCACAGCCGAAAGCATGGCTGGAGCTGGACACAGCATGGCAAGTACTGTGCAATTCTGCTGAAGTCACTCCCTGTAGGCAAGTCCTCAAATAGGCACTTTACCAAATGTGTTAGAAGTCAGGACAGTGGTTGTCCATGAAATGCAAACAGAAAGTGGGCACAAAGGGGTCCTGCGGGTGCTGTTTTTGAACAGGGGCAGGTCACACCGGCACTTTTCCTTTGAAATGTCAATAAGCTGTTTCTTCATGACACATGTACTTTCATGTGTGTTATACTTGAATAAAACATTCACGTTAAGATAATGGAGAGGGATACATCTGACTAAGGAGCTACCGCCTTGCACATGTTGGGTAATCAGTATAGGATGGGTCTTCCTTTCTAGGAACGTTTTAATTAAATGGCAACTGGTCTTAGGGGTCACCTATAGAATGACACTTAGACTATTTAAAAATTTATCTATTAGAAATAACACCACCATAAAAATCTGTGTACGTTGTGTACAGGGATTTTATCTGTGTCTGTGTGTGTGTGTGTGTGTGTACATGAGTTTTCATTCCTCTGAGATCAATTTACAGGAGTGCCTTTATGGGAATGTATAGC
This sequence comes from Artibeus jamaicensis, assembly GCF_021234435.1. Lineage (NCBI taxonomy): Eukaryota > Metazoa > Chordata > Mammalia > Chiroptera > Phyllostomidae > Artibeus > Artibeus jamaicensis. The sequence continues at coordinate 31,757,034 of NW_026521803.1, read as the reverse complement.
ATTTGAATGTTTACTTTCTACCACTTTACATTTAAACCAGTAATGTGTGGGTGATGCAGTTTCTCTACATCCTCTTCAGCATTTGGAGTTGCCACTATATTTTCCCGTAGCCATTCTGATACATATGCGCTGGTATCCTATCGTGGTTTCAACTAGCATTTCCTCTGTGGTTAATGATGTTGAACATCTTTTATGTTCTTATTTGCCATCTGTATATCCTCTTCAGTGAAAGGTCTGTCAATGTCTTTTGCTCATTTTCTGACTGATTAATTATTTTATTACTGTTAATTTTGAGAGTCCTTATAAAGCCTAGGTTCTTTTTCAAACATGTTGTTTGAAAATATTTTCTCTCATTCTGTAGCTTGTCTTTTTAACTACTTCGCAAGCTCATTCACAGAGGAATGGTTTTAATCGTGAAGAGGTACAAAATTATAAAATTACCAATTTTTCCTTTTATGGATAATTCTTTTGGGGTAAATGAACTCATTGCTTTTACTTAGACTTAAAGATTTTATCATATCTTCAAAGCATTTTTTAGTTTAACAATTTACGTGTAAAGTGTATAACCTATTTTAAGTTTATTTTGTGTAAGATGTAATATTTAGGTAGAATGGGTTTTTTTTTGTTTTGTTTTCCCTTATGGCTGCACAATTGTTCCAGCACTGTCGGTTACAAAGGCTATCTTCCCTTCATTGAATTGGTTTTGCAACTTTGTCAAAAATTGGTTGAGCATTTTTATGTGAGTTTGTTTCTGGGTTCTCTGTTCTTTGCTCTTGCTCTGTCTAGCCTTCTGCCAGTGCCACACAGTTCTGACTGTCTTTGCAAAGACACCGATGAGAGACACAGCTCTGTCATTTTTTCTTTCTTTTTTCACTGTATTTGGTTTTCATATCAGTAAAATACTGGCCTTATAAGGTGAGTGGGAAATGTTCTCCTCTTCTGTTTTCTGGCAGAGATTGTGGTTTTGTTGTATATTTTAATAGTATATTAGTACATGGTACATAAATAAACACAGGTTGAGTGTCATGTGCAAACACTTTCACTGGTGAATGCCCAGTCAGTAAAGTTTTAAGGCTAGATATGGCACCATTTCTTATTTTTTTGATCAAATCACTTATTCATACAGCATTGTTCTTCTATGCATTTGAATTCTAACAGACAAGTTGCATTTGTATTTCTCTTATCATTCCCTGAAAATCTGAGAGGCATATAGAAAATTTCAGCGAGTCAATAATGTACACATTTGATAAGAAGAAGAAACAGACTTGGACTAAAAAGGTACAAACTCACATTTTAAGGAAACAAATCAAGTCTCATGAGTATAAATAAAATAAATTACATTCCCAAGTCCCTAACTCACTGGTTGAGAGGGGCTACAAAGCCTTCTCTGGCCCTAAACACATAGTGGCCAAATTTGTTTGTGACGTTAAGATGAAATAATTCTCTCAGGAAAAAGCAACAGCTAATGAGAAAGTTCTGGAGAACCACGGGTCTGTAGAATGGCAGGTGTAGCTACACAAGGCAAACACTAAATCACCAAAATATGAAAGAGCACAACACATCTATAGTTGGAATTGTGAGTCTTAAGCCCTAATCTGTTACGTATGATTCTCACGATGCTGCCCACGGTCACCCCAGTCACCAGCTTCTTTGGTAAAGTAACAATAATCACTTATGCTTCCTGTACTGTCCTGGTGGCCAGCTTTGTCAAGTGGGAGCTTCCTCTGTGACATTCAGTGTCATGAAAAGCAGTTTTACACATCATATAAACACATAGAAAAACATAAATTAAACACGCCATCCCCTGGCAATAGCTTCGTGGAGCTTAGAGCACTCAGAAGTGTGGAAGCAGGAAGGACGGTGTATCGGTGTGGGAAGTGCAGCCCTGAAAAGGAAGCTTTGTGTTCTGGTGCAATCCCATGTCTGATTAGTTCTACTACCTTAAATCTGTCATTTCATACCTGTCGGCCCCAGCTGATTCCTGTGAGGTAAAAATGATGGACTAGGTGATGGATCCCCCAAGGTCACACAGAAAGACACAAGAAGTGGTTAGCTCTGTGGGGCCCCTTCGGAGATTTGGGGAAGGTCCTCTCTTGCTCAGAAACAGTATTCTAGGGTAGAATGACATCATGTTATGAGGGCGCATTCCCCACGATAAGGTCACAAAAGGATGTTTCACAAAAAAGATACAGTAGTGGCACTCCATGGCATTAATGGGTCTAACAAGAAGTTTGCTCAGTTGCCCACGCCCAGCTCAAGAGGGAAGGCGGAGTCAGAAGGAGGAATTAGTGGGAATAAGGAAACCACCAAGCCTGGGTTGAGGGACTTGGGAGGTTTCTCCAGGAGGTTACCTGGGCATCGGAGTAGCACGGTCTAAGGAGCAGTACAAGTTGAATCAACTGGGCGAGGTGAGAGAATCCGCGTTGTGGGGGAACCTACATTTCTATTCTACAGAGAGACAGGCAGGCTGTCCCTACAGGCCTTGTTATGTTACTGTATGTCATTGACATCGTATCACACAGAAACTGACATCTATTAGCCCTTGGGACTTAGGGAAGTGAGACAGGTTCCTGGCATTAGGAAGAACACATACGCTCTGGATAGCAGACCAATTTGAATAAAGGCTTCTGTCTTAGAAGAGGGCGGGACTATGAGACAGACTATGCCAAAAGAACCAAGAAGTGGGCCCTCAGTCAGAAGCCCCATCACAGAACTGGACTACCCAAGAGGTGGGCAATTTGTTTTGTCTCTGAGCATGTAAGATCCCCCAGGTCATACTGCCTGCGAGACAACTTGGGGCAACACAAGGCCATAGGAGCCTATCAGAGAAGGACCCTTTGTATGGATGGGCTCAGGCTATTGACATTCAATGAGAAAAAGCAAAACCTGGGGTGAATCAATTGTTTTGGGGGCAGTGCTGATGCAGACATGAGGTTCTGGAAGAGATGGGAGAGGTAAGAGTAACGGACCGTGGGCTGACATCGTTCTAAAAGTTAGGGAGGTCCTCCCAAGCAGCCCTAACTTGTGAATAAAATTAGCATAGGCTCAGCTAAACATTTTGTTAATTTTTCTAATCAGTTCAATTAACGTATAGTCAGACCAACTCTTTCCAGTACAAATATAACATGTAAGCCACAGATGTAATTTTAAATTTTGGAGTTGCCACTTAAAAAAGTCAAACAAACAAATGGAATTATTTTTAATACTCTATTTAACTCAGTGCACCTAAAGTATTATTAGTTCAACATGTATCAGTACTTAAAAATATTAATAAGCTATATTACTAATATCTCATTACTAATGGGATTTTTTCCATACCAGGATATGTTTTACATTTATAGCACTTCTCAATGCAGATGTTTAAATTTTAATGCTTGATCTGTATTTTTACATTTTATAAAATTTACAGTTGAAAAAGTTTTCTAATACCTGAATGAGTATTAGCTTTTAAGTAAAAATTAATTAAAATTAAAGATTGGTTTCTTAGTCACGTGTCACGTTTCAAGTGCTGAAGAGCCACATATGGTCAGTGGCTACTGTGTCGGACGGTGCACTTTAGACTCTATCTTTGCCTAAGTAACATGTTTAAGCATTTCACGATTCACAGAGTAAAATGGCATCTTATTTGTTCAAAAATACCTCATTACAAACATCAAGGAGAAATTTCATGTGCTAGCATTCTACGATTAGGTCATTTGTCCCTCTTTATGAACACTTCCAAAGTTTTTGATTATATCACTTCTGAGTCTAACATTTCCTGAATAGAAATCCCTGATCATTTAAAGGCGATTTCCTTTTGAAATCACATAATACCCGCAATCAACTGAGTTACTACTCTCTGGACCTTCTCCAGATTTTTTCAAACATTTTATCTGTGTCAGTGATCAAATCTGAAAATAATATTGTAAGTGTGGCCCGACATTTCTTTAATACGAAGCTGTGTTCTGTCTACAGCAAGGACTTCCTTTTCTTCAAATAGACTGCAGTTCTGAATTTTCTCAGAGAGCAATAAGCTCTAAAGAAGAATTAGGCTCATCTTTAAATGGAACATAATCAATGAAAAAAAAGCAAACAAAATATAACCAAAGACATTGAAATTAAGAACAAGCCAACAATAGCCAGAGGGGAGGTGGAAGAAGATCGTGGGGGGAAGAGGAGAAGGGTTTTCAGGAATAACTATAAAAGACACGTGGACAAAACCAAGGGGGAAGGTGGAAGCAAGGGAGGGAGGTGGGATTGGCTGGGGTCGAGGGGGGGATGCAGACAACTGTAACTGAATAACAGTAAAGTAATTAAAACAAGAATTAGGTGTGTTAGTATTAATGATAGAATTGATAAAGGTGATACCCTAGTTTACCCAAAACATCTGCACTACACTAAAACAAGAAAAGTTCAAATTTAACACACACTGCTAGCAGGTGAAGCATTCACTGAAGACTAAGAAGAACAAAACACAACAGAAAACCATTTACCATTCCTCTCTAACTAAGAGGGTTATTTAAAAATATTGCTACCATAGGTTAGGATGAAATAAAGATTTTAGTATCTAGTAGTGAAGGCAGACAAAAAATGCTTTGATACCAAAGATGCTTTGAGGGTAGTATCACTTCTAGAAACAGAGTAGAATTTAATCTACATGAGAGAGTAAAGGTCTACCTTAGGGACACACTGCTGAACAAAAGGCATACTTACTGGGCCGGTTGCACTGATGTGCCCCTTTGCTGGCAACTTGAGGCAGATAATACTTCCTGTTGCTACTAGCTGCGTTTAAGGTTTGGCAACTGATGGGTTAAGTGTTGAATTCAGCAAGAGAAATCACTGTCTCACAGAAAGGTTTTTATGGTTTGGTTTTTTCAGGACTCTGATTTAGCTTCCTCCACTATCCTGTTCCATCTTTTATCTATGTTTCCCACATTAAAAATGCAAATGTTTAATATGTTCATGGTCAAAAGCATTTTACACCAAACTTCAGGACAATCATCCCAATATTAATATATGTACAAGTATTGCATTAATATGCTTGACTCAATAAATTTGAAATGGCTGGAAAAATAACATATCAGTACTACTCACCAAACTTTGATGCATTTGACAGAAATTAATTAGTTCAACCTGATTGGCTCACTTTAATAATAATAATTAGAGAGAGCTAAATAAAGCTCAACAAAGACTAAGTCTCTTAGGAAAGGATATGTGATTCCTATTAGGCTATAAAGGATTAGCATCTTATCTCAAGTTAACAAACAGCCTCATGTATTAGTCTTTTTAACTGTTTGGTGTCCCTTTTGTACTTTGCAATACATTGTCTTTGGATTGATTCCAAAGCTCTCTTTTTAGCAGTTCTTTACGTAGCCATCTTCTCTTTAATCAATACAGTCCATCAGCAATGTGAACTTTAAATGAGTTATCTAAAATAGCAACGATACACCTATAACAATTCTCTTTAAATTCCTCAGGAACTTTATTATTTATAATCATTTTTCAGAACTTAACTGGAAATGAAGAAGTAATTACATGTAGGTCCCACACTGACAAAAGGGATAAGGAAATGGTGATGTCCATCAATTGTGGTTTTAATATTAATAACAATGCTGACTAATCTGTGCCTTGGTAAGAAAGACAATATCTATTTCAGGGGTGGGACAAATGGGCAGAAATTTAAGGACTTAAATGCTATTTTGTTTAGAGTCACATAACACTAATCATAGGGACTAATATTTTAATATTAATTTAAAATAATTAATATTAATTTAAATTAATTTTAAATGTTAATGTTTAATTTTAATTTAATTTTAATATTAAAATATTGGTCAGTATAGGCAAATGCCTTTGGCTTAATAGTTTTATAATATTATCAAATTGATATTGCTTCATGGTCTGAGAACATATAGCCAGAATCTACTACAAAGATCAATCATAATACCAATCTACCATTTGGTATGGTCATGCATTTTAAGGGTTGTGTGCCTTATATTTATTACTATATTCCACACACTTAGACCCTATTATAACATGAATCGTGTTTATATGCCTTTGTAGGTTCCACAAGTCAACTTCAAACAGTTTTTAAAAATCTAAAAGATTAGCCCTGGCTGATGTAGCTCAGTGGATTGAGCGCAGGCCTGCAAACTAGACAATCGCGGTTTGACTCCCAGTCAGGGCACATGCCTGGGTTGCAGGCTGGTTCCCTGCAGGCCAGTTCCCAGCAGGGTGCGCATGAAAGGCAACCATACATTAATGTTTCTCTCCCTCTCTCCTTCCCTTCCCCTCTAAAGATAAATAAATAAAATCTTAAAAATATCTAAAAGATTATAAATCTTAAGCATTAAACAAAGGTTTTTGGGTGTTTTTTTTTAATGTGGAATCATGGACATTAAAAAGGTATTCTATTACAGCAAAATATTTCCAAATTTTAGCTTTGTTAATTAGTCCTAAAAATGTGCTACCTAGTCTAGAATTATGCAAAATAATTCATCCACCAAATTATGGAGAATTAAAATACTAGCTGCAAAACAAAGAGGAAAATAAATATTATCCTAATCCTCAACTTATGGGAATTTGCTATTGCATGGGTAATAAAAAGTAATGACCTTATGATTACATTAATAATTTTTCATGTTTTGAACCCTGGCAGGCTGCTCTGTTAACATGATCCTGAGTTTTAATGTGTTTTCTCAGCACAAAAAATGGTACTTCAATAAAATTTGCAGATTTTTATAAATGACCTTTTAGTACAATTGGTATGCATTAACAAGTATTTCAAAATATCACAACTTTTTCAGAATTTCTTTGGAAAATAAACAATGACATTTTGGTAAGATCACATGTACCCAAGAGGGTTGCTCATCTTTCCAATTTTGATTATATTATTTTTAGAATTAAAAGTAAATTCTTCCCATGACAACTAATGTGCCTGAACATCAGACAATAGAAGTCTTGTACATTTTTACCTTTCAGACTGAACTCCATTCTGTGATGGATTAAAACGGGAAGGGCAAACTACCAGTTTTGTTTTTTTTTATCACAATCCCTCCAGAAATTAGAAAGTAATTAAATAATCTAATTTTTACTGGTATTCTATATATCAAACTTCTTTCATGTCCATTGGTAAAGAGTCCATCTTTTCTTTATATACATATTTTCTTCTAAATTCAAATGTACTGAAGAAGGGACAATGTTGTAGATCACTCTGCCTGATTTTAGGAATTGTATCTGTACCCCTTGTGGCTAAGGGTGAGAGACGACCTTTGGAATGCTAGCTGCAGGAGACAAAGCCTGTCTCTGGTAGCAAATGCTGCCTCAGTTTCCTCTCTCTGCCCCCAAAGCTTGGTTAGAAGTCAATGACGGGTAAGACCCCTCACAACAGGGGGGCAACCTAAGCCTTGGAAGGCCTTTGTGGAAGGACTGGGGACAGGGGTGGGGGCTGCAACAAAGAGCAATGGACTCTCGCCCCCCAGCTTTGACAAAGCCCGAGTCCCCATGTTCTTTGGGAGAAGCACTTCCTGGCTCTAATCCCCTTAAGCCTGAATACCTGATGGGGAGGGGTGCAGCTCCTTGCCTTGCTAGAGTGCATCCTGGGGAAAAATCTGGCATCACAAAGACTTGCTGATAAACCTGTGAAATCTGCTCTGCCAAGAGTACTTTCATTCATATGTTAGGGGTCCGAAAGGAAATGAGTATTTCTCCCAAAATTTTTGCAACTCTCTTCCTGACAGACACTGACTCAGACTCTAAAGCCTTTGGATTTCTTCAAAATGATATCTACTGTTTGATCCTTGCCACCCTGTATTCCTGTGTATTACAACCCAATAAAAGGCTATGGAGGAAGGTGCTCAGGACCTTTTTCTCCTTGGAGAAACTGGCCATTGCTGGCCTTTGTCTCCCCTGAGAAACTGGCCACAGCCCACTTCTCCTCCCTAAACAGATCTCATCATGTCTCGGCCATATATATTCATTCTAGTGTCTGTGGCACTCACGGAGAAGTCACCCCCACAGGACAAGAACTATTAAAAATCAAAGTGGATATGAATATTATTTGAAAAGCATGTGGCATAAGATGAAGAGTGTCTAGAACATTGTTGAAAACTAGATAAATATATACAGAAGCCAGCTGTTTGTTTGACCATTTCGAGAAATTCAATATGCTCGATTTTGCCTCTTATGAAAAGATGATGTATTCTCATCTCCTTTCTCTCCCTTCCCTTTCCCCTGTGCATAGACAGATTCTCTGTTAAGTCAAATGTTCACTATATATAAGGTGTCAGAATAGACGTTGCTGTTTTTGTTCCACAACTGGAATGGTCAGATAGATGGCTGCAGACAGGGAGTGGGATGAGAGTTGGAGAAGAGGGCTGGCCAATACAGAGCCAGACTGGGGGCAGGAGGGGAGGGGCCAATAGTATTGGAAGAGGAAGGGAGGATGGTGAAATATCTTTTGTGTGTGAACTCTTTATGGTTTATATAAAGAACTCCTGGCTCTTGTTTAGTTTCCTTCACTCCACATCTCCCAATACCCTTCACACCTGTAAAATTGAGTCAGTGCAAGCAAGGGGCTGCCAGGAGCCCAGGATCCCAAGGAACCCAGCATGGCTCTGAAAAAAGACTCCAAAGGCTTTGTGCTCTACTCCTGGTTTAACTTACCAGTTTACTGAGTGCCAGCGCTGCACAGTCCTTCCTGTGCTGGGGGCTGGAGCAATAATAAAAGGTGAAGGGACCTGCTTCCCGCTTCTCCTAGGAATTCAGAGTGGTGGTAGAATACTACAGTGAAATTCCAGCAAGTCCCTGGTCACCAGTGTGTCCCCTGCCATCCCAGAATTATTTTAGTTCTCTTTCATTCATCTTACTTTGCTCTGATCTTTTCCCATATATACTGCTAGATGCAAGGTCTCCCTTTAGAACCAAAGAACAACGTTGTCAATTCTTGGCTTTTATTGATGGAGGGGAGGAGCTTGGTCCAGATATGGGCAGACTATTTGAAGAATAAATGATCCAGGCTACCCAGTAATCATCTCCCCTCTTCTGCCCTGTACAGACTTGGCAGAGATCCTCTGAACTGAGGAGGGGAGGAAAGGAAAAGAGAAAAGAACTATGAGAATAAGAAAATTACATCTTGGAGCCTGAAGGGAACTGCAGGTGTCAACATGAAGAAGTGACAAAAGCCAAGAGTAGATGGGGACAGACAGTTATCACAGAAGACTGTATATGTGTAAGTTTATCCCTGGGTTCTCTACTATGTTCTATTGACTTGTCTGTTTTTATACCAATACCATACTCTTTTGATGGCTATAACTTTGTAGTACACTTTGATATCAAGAAATGCAATGTCTCCTGCTTTATTCTTCTTTCTCAAAGTTATTTTGCTATCCAGCTTCTATTCTCCCATACAAATTTTAGAATTGCTTATCCTATTTATGTAAAATATAACACTAGAATGTTGATAGGAATTGCACTGAATCTGTAGATTGCTGTGGGTAGTATGGGCATCTTTATAAGTTTAGGGCATGGGTTTTTAGGTCAGCAACATAACCTACCAAAAAGAAGAGAGACTGAGTCCCAACTTGCCCAAAACATGCAGTGTGATAACCTTTCACTCTCAACAGTGTGCTAGTTTAGATGATGAGTTATAGAGTCATCGAGCCTCTAATTCCTATTATTTTTATCACCTTACTAATGGAGTATTTCACTTTGGTATCAAACAGACATCAATATGCTGCTATGGTTGTTTATGTTAAAAACAAGAAAGGTAAAAATAAGAAAATAAAATATATTCCTCCCAATCTGATTTGGCTCTTCAGCCCCTTCAAAGTGAAACAGACCCCTTTAAGAAGCAAAGCAGCTAAATACATTAGTTTCTTTTCTTGAAACAAGATCCCAACTGGCAAATATAAGGTGAATGCATAACAAAGGCAAACATTTAGCAAGACAGTACAAACTAAAGAATGTAAACAGGAGGAACTGCAAAAGAAATTGTTTTGGAATATTTGGATATTGTCCCAGAATGTCACTGAATTCACTTCCGCATCTGACTCTGAATGTCAAATACATACAGTATATGAACGTCCGCCTCAGGCCTTTTTGAATATCCAGGAAGAATTATGTAGGCTCCTGACTTGTGCCGTGTAGGCAGAAACATAGACTTTGCTTGTGACAGGGCAATAAAGCAAGTATTTGTCAGCTTCCAAATTGGAACCAACAATGAATTGGCTATTTGCAAGACTGCTGCTTCTACAAGCATGATGCAAACATCCTTTACTCCTGAAGAATGGATGGAAGGACCAACTCTGGAAGCACCAGGGCCCAGTGTATTCTATCACATCACCATAAGAAAATCCCTCCTCACTGACAAGGATATCTCCCACCCCCACTCCTTGATGACGACATAACTAGCAAAATTACAAATTCCCAAGATAAGGTTTGTAACAAGGAAATTTTCAGCATACAAAGGGTGGTAAGTGACAGATACCCACACCAAGGAAATAAAAATGGTTAACATGTTCTTATTTATAACTCATAACCCTTGAAATATATTCAATATTCTTATTCCTACAGAGGCGAATTAAACATTTTCTCCTTTCTTCTGTTGACTCTGATATTCCTCTTCTAGATTACAATGTCTGTCATCATAACTGGCCAAAACAAAAATTCTTAGAATCAACTTATCCACTGGAATATATATAAACCACTGTACAACACTGAGTGCAGAAATTGAGTTCCTGGGATGCTGCATCTTCTAAACAGATTGGAAAGCGCAGAGCATGCAGCAGAGTTGTGAGTCAGGATCTCAGGGCTTCTCCTATTAAGAAGAATAGGAGTCAACATCCTATGGCTTTTGTCTAGCCATCCACTTTTACTCCAAGAAATGGTAGGTGCTCAGGTAACTCTTTTAAAAATATGTATGTATGTATGTATGTATGTATGTATGTATGTATGTATGTACGTATTTTAGAGAGGGAAAAGGAGGGAGAAAGAGAGGGAGAGAAACATCAATGTGCAGTTGCCTCTCACACACCCTCAGCTGGGGACCTGGTCCACAACCCACGCATGTGCCCTATGAATCCAACTGGCAACCCCTTGTCTCACAGGCCAGTGCTCAATCCATGAGCAACAGTAATCAGGGATCAGGTAACTTTTAATGCCCCTGCCTTATTTACAAACTGTGGGTCTTGGAGGGACATCTTTCACCTCTTTGATTTTAACTACTCTACCCAGATAATCACAGGAACCCGGACTAACCCAAAGACAAAGAGGAGCCGGATATACGTAAATCCGCCGCCCTCCATAGAGGAACAACCGATTAGTCTGTTTTTTTCATCACATGCTCTAGAAGAAGAATCTATTTATAATATTACTTTAAGCAACAACTAACTAGGAGAAATATCCACCCAGAACTTTTGTAGTAACAAACTATAAAGAAAAGAAAAGAAAAGGGGGCCTCAGAGACATAGACACGGCTTTAAAGGAGACCCCTCCTCCTTTCTCAGCGGGCGTTGGGCTGCTTCCTTCTCGGTGACTCTGTTCTCAGCAGGAACAAGTCTGCTGCCATCCTCACGGATCCCCCTGACACTGACACTTGATGATTACACCTTCCCAAATGACAGTTCAGAAGACTAAATGCAACTTGATGGCTATTCCCTTTTCTCACATTACCTTTTGTGGCATAAACTTGTGCTGAACAGAGACTACAAAGAGACTTTCAGTTACGTGCGGTGCATGCAAATGAGGTGCATTTAGAAGTTCATGCTGGAAATCGGTAAAGAGAAAGCAACTGTGTCGGGGGCTGCAGTAAGTTGATTCTGGCATATCATTTGTTGCACAATTTGCTAGACTCCAAGTCTTTGCCAGATACGTGCTCCACCTTTAATAAATGTGTCCTGAGAGTCTTCAGGAAGAAGCATGCTGCTGCTTATTATTTTAGCAATAATGTCTAAACCCTTGCATTGAGCTGAACAGAAACTGATGAATATAATCTCCAGCGCAAAATTAACAATGTGCAAATGTTCCAAATAAAGATGCTCTAAGAGATGAGTAAGTTACACAGTTATTGGGTGGTATCTGTGACATATTAGAACCGGTTGACATTAGCATATTTATTATGCTCCTACGCTGAATGTTCAAAAAATGATAACCATCAGAATTATTGATTATTGACTATGTGCATGTGTCAATCACTTTAAATGCTTTGTAGACATTGCTTCATGCTTTCAATTCTTTAGGAAGATACAAATATGTTTTTTTTTTTCATATTTCTGAGAAATGCATTATTTATTAACAAATGAAAGAAATCTGGTTCTCCATAAGTAGAGAAGGATGATAAAAGGGTTTTCATAGTTCTTCAAATATCTTACACACATAAAAGAATAACAGTGGTAAAAGTGAGAAGCCAGAATGCACCTCAACTTGGAAATTTCAATTAATAAGGAAGCAATTATAATTTTAAGACTTTAAATAAGACAACTGACTAGCTTTTGATAAATTGAACAGATACTTGTACACCAACAGCTTTGTAAGTAATTCTTTCAAACATTTGTGAAGTTATTAAAAATTGTTTTAGAAGCCCAGTAAATAACATACTTAGAAATTTGTCCTTAGAAAATTATTCAAAGAATTATTAAATATACAAATATATTTAATATATGCTTCAGTCAGGATTAAGTAAAAATTCTAATGATACTATATTTTCTTAATCCCTATCTTGCAGATAAGAAAATTAAGGATCAAAAAGGCTAAGTCACCTGTATAAGATTACACAACTCAGAAGGGTTCCTACCTTCTCTTGTTACAACTGGATTAAACAAAAATAGTTTTACAATCATTCTCCTAGAGCTCTATTATTAAAGAAATGACACTCAAGTTAATGTATGATAAGGTTAAATGATACAGGTTAATTTTTGATATAAAATTATTTTTATCTGAAGTTTTTTTCTTTTCATGGAGAGACAAGGTAGGGAGAATACATCCGAGAAAATCATTTGGAGGCTAAGGAGACGTATTTATTAGCACAAAAGGAATTTCACGAGAAAGGGAGCTTGTTTGGCATTGCCTGCAACACATATTACAATGGTTCTAATTGTTTCTTTTTTTCAGGTTTGTGTTACTCTCACTTGAAAGAGCAGAGAAGGGAGACAGACAGAGACAAAGAAACATCTATATGAGAAACATCTATCGGTTGCTTCCTGCACACACCTGGACGGGAGACCCTGCCCACAACCTAGGCATGCGCCATGATCGGAAATGGAACTGATGGCCTTTAAACTATAGCAAATGATGCTCCAACTGACTGAGCCACCCTGGCCAGGGCTTTTTTTATTATTATCATTCTAAATTATACCCTACAGAACTGCCTAATTCCCTGCATGATACATCTAGAATGAATGAAATATCAAGAGGTGAATTCTTCCCTAAGGGAATATTCCTTCTGATTGCTAATACATGACTCCTATTCAAAGCATGTTTATCCTGTGCCTTCATTTGCCATTCATGAACTCTTTGCACAGGTCTCTGCACCCCTGGCTGGATGCTAGATTGCTGGCAGACATTTTCTGAGAGCTTACCTCAATCAGGAAATTCATGGTGCAGCCACTTGGTGGAGAATGTCCGTAACATGCCAAGAACTCCTGTGTGAGGTCACCTGTACTTCTCCTTGGTGTGAGCAGAAAAACCTAGAGACGCTGTTTTCCAGAAAAGCACTGCATGCCCACAGTCACATGGAGCCAGGGACCCTGACACCACCTGCAGGTGCTGAGGGAATGGAAGGGCAGAGGCAGGGAAGGGAGTTAACTTATGCCAATTTCAGCCAAAAGCCAGCAAAGCAGATGAGATATATAGGGTTTATGCCTAAGTCATTCACTCTTCCCTCTGGCTTTAAATTGTGACTATGACATAGATAACCCTTGAGCATGATTTATGGGGACCTTACACGAGTCCCCATCTGTTTGTGCCATGATCCACTAATGCAAACATTTCCATAGCAAGTGAGGGAACCTCTGTCTTGGGAGACATTAAAAAGAGATGGGACACAAACACTAGGAAATATACAGCAGGGAAAAATGTAGCCTGGCTCCCTAGAGAAGCAACTCACTGTGACCTAATATTTAAGATGGATAGCTGACAATGTTGAAACATTACTAGTAAGTAAAATGCGCCGAAAGGTCTTTGTTAAGCAAGGACCCCGTGGTAATGATGGCTGCCAGATAAGTGTCTGAGGAGGGGAGGCGTGCAGAGGAGAAAGAACACTCCATCAGAAGACCAGGGAATTGCGTAGGTGAAAAGTAGGTGAAATGATAAAGCTTACAGGGTTCAGGCCTTCACTAGAGCCTAGTTAACTCTGTGTCCCAGATACCATAGAGCCCTGGCTCTTCAAAGTGAGCATCTAATGACTAGTGGCTAATCTCCATGGAAAAGCTAGATGTGCCTTCACATCCCTTCCCCCAGGACAGAGATGAGGAAGGAGAGGAGAAGAATGCTTGGGGGGCCTGAAGTTACTTAAGTGACCTTCCTAAGCCAGGAAGATCAGGCTGTGTCACTTCTAGTATGTAATCATCAACCAGTAAGCTCAACCCAGTAACTGGGACTTGTTTGAATTACTGGATCCTTGTCGGTCAGTCTGCTTCAAGGAGCCTGCAATTTAACCGAAGGAATAGGATATGTCATAATAAACTAATGCGGGTTATTTAAATACCGAAGAAGAGACATCGTTAACAAGGACAAGGGACATCTCGGAGGGTGGCGATCATCGTGGGTGGTGTAATGAGAGAAGATGTCAGAGAGCACTATGGCAGGCACTACCACGGGCTGACCAGTGTCCTCCCCAAATCCACGTTGCAACACTATCCCTCGGTGCGGCTGTTTTTAGACTTACGGCCTCTACGGAAGTAATTAAGGCTATAAGAAGTCATAAGGATGGGCCCCTGATCCAATGGGATTAACGTTCTTATAAGAAAAGACACCATAGTGGGGAGGAGAAAGAGGGCCAAGAGGGGTTAAGTGGTGGCAGTAAGAGACTTGACTTTGGGTGGTGAGTGCAGACGATGTGCCACAGAGCTGTGCCCTTAAACCTGTATGGTTTCTTTGACCAGTGTCACCCCGATACACTCGATACATTTTCTTAAATAATAAAATAGAAGACACCAGAACTCATGCTCTCTCTTGACCAATTTCTCCCCTCCCCATTCTCCTGCCCCTTTCTCTCTCCCCACAGCGTGAGGACACAGTGAGAATGTTTGTT
Organism: Artibeus jamaicensis; assembly: GCF_021234435.1. NCBI lineage: Eukaryota > Metazoa > Chordata > Mammalia > Chiroptera > Phyllostomidae > Artibeus > Artibeus jamaicensis. Next base: position 31,741,811 of record NW_026521803.1, on the reverse strand, counting down.
CCACGTGTCTGCAAGCCTGGAAGGGTGCTCTCACCAGAAACAGACCCCTAGGAACCCTGATCAGACCTTGATCTGGGCCTTCCAGCCTCCAGAACTGTGAAAAACTTAACTATGTCTGTTAAGTCCCCTAGTGACAGCACTTTGATATGTTAACCTGAGCCAACTGAGAGAGGTACTGAGGGCCGCTGGCATTCCCAGGGAAGTAATGGGGCGGGCACGCTGCTACCCCCCATTAGGGGGGATCCAGCCTGCTACCCGCTCTCATATGGCCTGTGGGCTAAAAATGATATTTACACTGTTCAATGGTGGGGAAAAATCAAAAGAAGAATAACATTTTGTGATATGTGAAAATGACATCAAAGTCAAATTTCAGTGTCCATAAATAAAGCTTTAATGGAGCTCAGCCACTCTGGTTTTTTATGTGCTATCTTTCTATGGCTTTCACATTCTAACAGAAGACTCACGGCCTATTGTATGGCCAGAAAATAACGAAAATATTTACTATCTGACCCTTTAGGGGAAAAAATTTGTCAGCCCTGGGTGGGTCTAAATGGGTTTCTCTTGAACTGTATTTTGCGTGTGTATCACCCGGGGATCCTGTCTGACGAGCGAGGGCTCTGGGCTTGCGGCTAGAGTGGCTGCACTTCTCACGAGCTCCAGGTGGTGATGCTGTTACCGTGTAGGACCGCCGCTTCATGATGAGGAAGGTTCGTGGTCATTTTCTCTAAGATTCTGGTTTTCATTTAGAGAAACAGCTTCTGTAATGATCTGATTGGCTGGATAATCAGCAGGGATTACTAACAGAATTATCTTAGGATTCATCCTAAAATTTAAAAAGCAGTCCCAAACGGGGGAATGGGTGGGGCAAAAAGAGAGAGAGAAACTCTGGTTTACGTGTTGGCCATCGGAAGCCACTTCCAATAGGGGAGATTGTCAAAACTGAAAGTCAGTAGCTTGTGTTAAGGTAATGATTCATTTTTTCTATTTATAGTTTCTTTGATAAGTGTTTTTTGTTATATGTAAAATGGCCCGTTACCTTTATATGAGTATATTATACCCAAGTATCTTTATTCAAGATGCAAAAGAGGCCAATTTTTAAAAAGATTTTATCTATTTATTTTTAGAGAGAAGGGAAGGGAGGGAGAAAGAGACCCAAGAAACACTGACATGACAGAGAAACTTCAATCAGTTGCTTCTCGCAGGTGCCCCAACAGGGACCAAACCCACAACCCAGGCATGTGCCCGAACTGGGAATCGAACCAGCAACCTTTCACTTTGTGGAACGACACCCAACCGAATGAGCACACTGGTCAGGGCAAGAGGCCAATACTTTATGACGTGAACAAACACAATCTTCTTTTTCAAGAGCTTTTAGAGTAAAACATCTGAAAGTAAATATTGAGATTTAAACTGATGAGAAACAAAGCGTGCATTGCCTGCCAAAGGCCACAAAATAAATGATAAGGTAACAGCAGCCTCAGCTCATTGAAATGCAGGCTGTATCCGCTCTGATCTCACATGCACAGCTTCGCTCCACTATCTCCTTAGCAGATGTTATCAGATCAGATACACAGGGCCAGCTACATGAAGTGCAGACACCACCCCAGGAGCTCCGAGGCCCAGGCTGTGGGCACCCCATCTCGTGACCCACACGTGTGCAAGTGACTGGGTGCAAATCCACTGGCCAGGGGCCCAACACGGCATTTCAACCAAAAGGTAAAAGCTGACATTCTAAGGATTTGGCCCTAATAACTTTCCCATATTTTGTGCCTATTCAGTCCACCTATAAAACTAGCTACCTATTTTGAAAAAGCACATTTAGGAAAACATGCTGTGTATTTCTACAGTGTTCTGAGTATGAAAGTTATGAACAATGAAGCTTTACCTTTTGTGGGTTTTGTTGAGTTATACATTTTTTATTGCTTAAGGCAGCACAAACTGAGTGCCATAGTTAAGCAATTATCTTTGGCCTACATTTACATTATTCATGCCCTCTAGTCAAAAGAGTAAGGTATGAGCCCTGACAGGTGTAGCTCAGTGGATTGAGCACTAGCCTACAAACCCAAGGGTTGCCTGTTCAATTCCCAGTCAGGGCACATGCCTGGGTTGCGAGCCACATCCCCAGTAGGGGGCACATGAGAAGCAACCAGATATTGATGTTTCTCTCCCTCTGTTTCTCCCTGCTTTCCCCTCCCTCTAAAAAATAAATAAATAAAATCTTAAAAAAGAGTAAGGTATAACCAAGGAGTGCTTACTGATTTCACCTGAAGTCCAAACAGAGGCTGGGCAATAATCATAATGAGTAATAATATCACCACCCCTGATGGAATCTTTAGTATGTTCTATGATACTTATGGTCTTAAAGCGAGATAATATACATAAGGTATTTATCATAATAAAAGTAAACAAACCATAAATTTATTCTCCTTTAATCATCCTAAGAAACACAGGGAGCAAGTTTCTCCTCCCCATTTCACGGATGGTGACAGTGAGACACAGAGGGCTCTAGTTCTCTGGCTGCGGTCACACAGACAGTAAGTGAAGCAGCCAGGGTGGGAATTCCCTGATGCCAGCTGACAGTATTGTCTCAGAACAATGCATCACACATTTCCACACTGTTAAGAAATGCAGTCAGCCTTCAATGTCTTTAAAAGTCCCCAAACCCACTCAATTGAAGGGCAAAACCCCTTGGGATAATTTATTTTGTAAAATGGCATTGTTATGGAATGTTTGCTTCTGCAGGTAAGATGGAGTAACCTGTAGAAAGCCATAGATATGCAAAGACAAACTGGAAAAGCTGGGGGGAAAAAACTGCTTAAAGGTATCAGTTTTGCTGAAGCAACAAGAATGAAAACAGTCAAGATTTGAGAGAAAGGAGAACTTCATAAAAAGTGAGCTAACATTTCAAGAAATTTTTTCCTTGGGGCATTTGCCAATTCTTTGTGCAAGGAAAGAATCCAAGAAGCCAGGCTTTGCTTGAACAGAGGGCTAGAGCTGGGGTCAGAGAAGCCACTAGAACTTTTGTGTGGTTGTACAGAGACATAAGTGAAAAATTGAGCAGTTAGATCCCTACTGAGAAGAGGGCTAGAAAGCTGAAACATCAGTTTTCTCCTCAAGACATGTGCCAGATTTTTAAACTGGATGGGAGGATAAAATGCTAATAAAACCTCTAAGAGGTGGAGTAATGTTTTCTACAGCCCATGGCATTAGAGGGTGAGACCCACTGGGCAAGGGCCCAAGTGATCGCACGAGGCTCTTTGCCAAACACCTAAACAGGCTGGCCTTGCCCTCAGCGCACCCCCTTTCCATACGCTGTTCTCTTCATCTGAACTGTTCTTTTTCTAGCTCACACATTGCCTCCAGATGACCCTGTAAAATATTTAAGCCTGTTCACTCTCTGCACCTGGATTTTCTTTTATGGATAACACCACTATTTGAAATGTTATATATATATAACATTATATATATATATTTGTTGGCCTGTTTGACTCCTGTATTTCTCCTCCACTGGACTATGAATTCCATTGGGAGGGTAAACTGCAGGTCATGGTTATCTTCTCTTCCTATTACCTGGCATAGCACACTGATATGGAACATATAATGGATAAATGAGTAAATGAGCTAGCATAAAATGAAGAGAGAAAAAGAAATTAGTGAAACAAAAAAATTCATGATCTGAAAACATTCTGAGGGCCTGTGACGAAAGGCTCTATGCCCCCCTCCTGCATGTATATAATTCTAATTAATACTAATTGAATTTTAATATGCAATAAAGAGAAAATAGATTCCTTTGTGTTGTTTTGCATACAGCTCCTGAACTTCAGGTCTAAAAGGCATGACACTCTTCATTTTAACACAGAACCCTCCTTTTCCTTAAGAACCATGAGAAAGCGGTAATATTGGTTTGGTACATGATCTTTTCCCTGTTCTTAGATGAGGCGTGGTGCCTTCTATCCCTAGTATTTAACGTCACATAAGTTCCTACTGTGCAAACCAAATATTGACAATGGTGTCCAGTACCAACATGTCTTAGACTATATATGCCAGACATCACAGAAAAGGGAAGTGGATTTATATAAGAGAAACCCCCCCCTAAAATGGACTTATCTTCTGGAGGGTGGGCCCCTTGTAGTACAGGCTTCTGCCACTAGGTGAGTGTTCCAGGAACCCATCTGTGTCAGTGTACCAGCTGGTGTTGTTGTGAGAGGCTGCGTTCAGCTTCAGTGAATTTTTTTTTGAAGACTTTCAGTGAGTTTGCCCATTTCATGACGGGTGATTTACAAGAACACCTGCCCACACCACACTGAGTGTTCAGCAGTTTTTGACCAAAAACAGCACGACCCTGTGCCCCACCCTCCCTATTCATCCGATCTTGCTCCAAATGACTTTTCTTTGTGTTTTCCCCTATGAAAAGAGTCCTGAAAGCAAAACAGCAGAAGCACTAAAATGCACCAAAATCAGCATCTTCAAAAACTGTTTTGAGCAGTGGAAAAAAATGTCTCAACAGGTGTATTAAACAGAGTACTTGAAGGTGACTGAAGTTTAAACTTGTCAGAATAAATACACAATTTTATATAAATAAATTCCAGTATGGAAAAATAATGTTCATAGTTTAACATGAGAATCTGGAATGAAAGACTAGGCTACCTACATGCAGGGAGCCCTTCACTTGGAAACAGGGGCCTGGTTTCTGGTCTCAGCTCTGCTCCCAACTAAGACCAGATATTGTGTTTACCTTCCTGTCAGTTTTCTGGTCATTAAGAAAAGAATTGGTTGCAAATGAAAGACCTGTCTAGTCCTTACAAGGTATGAAGCTATTCTTCACCTGAAGTTGTTGTCATATGGCCACAAAAAATGAGAAAGGAAGAAAACAGCCTCTTACTGTTCTCTGGCTACTGTGTTCTAAGTAGGTGATGTCTTTTACATGAAGAAAATGTCATATTTTATTTGTTGCTTCACTGTAGCAAGAGCAATGTCATTTTTTCTACCTTGTTAAAAGCTCCTATTACAGAAATTGCCACATCTATTAGTATATCTTAATTATCACATCTTGTGCTGCTTTTAGCCTCCAGTGGGCCAAAATTGCTATGATTAATGCCTTACTAAACAATGATATTTTTACATCAGTAAGCAATTAAAGAGCCCAACAGCACTCTGGGGGACTTCAAAAAACTGTAAGAAGGGCTGCCATCATTTTAATTTATATCCACTCTAATTGTATTTACAGTAAACTTATAAAGGAAGAATACTGTGTCAAAATATTTATTGTGCACACAAGGAATGTTTGTAAAAGGAGAGGCATTCGTGCTTCACATTGACTGCAGAAGTGACACATGAAAAAAGAAAGAAGGAGCCGAGACAAGGTCACATCAGGGTGGTGAGCAGTGTGGGGCCTGTGACTTGTCCACTCTGGGAATGCAGATGAAAGGGATTCCACTTCAAGGTGAAGCTTCTTATCTTTTATGAGTCCTGTCTGGTAGCGTGACAGCTGAACCTGACCTTAACCTGGAAGAGAGTAGGTGTGGGAATCAGCATTCCTCCCATTTGAAAGGGAAAGGGGTACCTAGGAACAAAAATACGCATTTTGAATAAGATAGCTGAAAGGCCAAGGTCTCCTGCAGGAGCACATGGAGTCAAGGCCAGGAATTACTGCTTCCCTTCTCCAAGACACAGGCTTTTGAGAATCCATCTGTCTAACCCAACAGAAAGATTTATTCCTCATATGTTTGAGGTCTTACCTTGTAAGATTTATCTCTCTCTTTCATGTATTCAGTTTTACTTCACCTCTAGCAATCTCTCTGCCCTCTCCACTTACTATCAAAACCTTACTTTATTATTATACAGAAAAGGGCTGTTTAATATACACAAATAATTGTAAAAAAAATGGCATTGGATTTGAAAGTGAATCTTTCATTTTAAAGCTTTTTGAATTGCCTATATTAAGCAAAAGTTGGTTTCAATCTAAACTCTACACTTTTTCTAGAGTCACCGCCCCTTGCACAGAGCTTGTCTGATGCAGAATCTCCCTATCTCAGACATCCTGAACCAGGATCAGCATTTTAGCCAGGGAGGTTCGTAGGCACCATAGGGTTTAATTTAAGAAATGCTGTAATAGAGCGTGAGCAGAGACTGGGAGGTCCTTGTGTCTATCAGGGACCTGTAAAAAAGGCAAAGAAGAAATAGAAGAACAGGAGGAGAGAGATGAGGAGAGGAAGAGGAAAACAGGAGAGGAAGGAGGAGTGAGAGGGGGAGTGGGAGGGAGAGGACAAAGACTAGGAGGAGGGAAAAGGAAACAGCGTCTTTTTGAAGTTTTGCACAAAACTCCTCTTTTCCAAATTTGCTCTGAAATGAACCAAACCTCTTATACTGCATTTACAGCAGATATCCTTTCCATGTCTGGGGTTTGCAGAAAGTAACCATGAACTTCTTTGACCCCAGACTTACAGATGCCTCCTGCCTGGAAACAGCAATACATAGCAGGTGGTTGTGCTGTTGCTTGAAACTATGCATTTAAATAATCGCATCCCAGGGTTCATACAGCAAGACTCTCGCAGCATTTCAGAAGAAGCTCTGTGGGGCCCACAGATTAAATAGCAGTCAATGTCAGCTCGACGCCATCTCACTTGATTTCAAGAGAACTGGTGAGGCAGCAGACAAATCTAGTTTCCTGTATGCATTTTCCTCTCTCCTTTCTATCTGCAGGTCGCCCTATACCAATGTCAGAGTTGAACACACTGAACATGCTCCTGCCCATTTCCCCATCATGCTCTTCTACATCAGACAGGATTCTAATCACTTACAAAAGCACGTTAATATCGGAAGGGGAAAAAAAACACTACCCACATTGACTCTGTTGCCACCTTCTTCTCAAGTACTGCCGCTTTTAGAAAGTTGGAGGCTTATTTAAAACCCAATTAAATTGTATTTAATCAGCAATTCCTGATTCAAATTTATGTTGGGAACTATAGATATTTATAAAGTATTGGAGTATCTGGAGAAAAGGTAAACAAAGAGTCTCAAAAATGAGAATCAACTGCGAGAATGGGGGCGGAACACACAATGAAGAATAAACACAAAAGAGTCTTTTCTTTCTTTTTAGAGTTTTTTTCCTTTCTGTCCTCTATGAAAATTTATTGCTGATGAAGAGTTAGAGAAACATGGGGTTGGGATGGAGACAGTGGATCATGTGCACAGGCAACCAAACCTTTGCCATCACCCCCTTTACTGATGAAATACAAATTGTTATGGAAGATCTCAGGTCCTAAGACACTGAATATGTTAAGGGAGGCTCAGACCCTGACAAGCCCCGCCTGGAAGTCAGAGAGGAAAGGTTTACATAATTGTGTAAGAGCACTGACAATGGGAATTTGGATGCTTCCTCTAGTGCTTATTTTTCTAATTCATTTTAGCACGTTTGATTATTTCAACATGTTTTCCATTATTATTGATGGCAGGTTCCCAGGGACACAGAATGGACAGGCAATATTCTCCCCATTTGGTAGATGTGTTAACTGAAGCATTGCCTAAGCACAGAGTGTGTCTCGATGATAAAATGAGGAGCAGGGTTCAGTTTAACCATCTCCTGACTCGGTGCCTAATATTTAAGACCAACCAACATTGCCAGCTGCATCTACATTTCATAATGATGGAATTCCCTTTAGATGTCTCTGTCCCTGGTTGTGATGCTATTGGTAGTTGCCACACTTGGCCAAAAACCACAGGACTGACTTGATATTTGCAAACTCCAGAGATAAGAAGGTATCCATCTCCTTGTCCACTACCCCTCCCAGCCTATAGCCTAGGTGTGGCAGCGCCTTTAATACAGTTATTAACTCCTTTCTATTTAAAGGTTTCTCGGTGGGAACATTTTATGCCTTTTCTTAGTTGTACACTCCAAGTCTAAAATGTGAAACTACATCCTGCCTAAAAGAGGTTTTCTTGTTCCCCACAGAGGACAATAGCATATGCCTCTACTGTTGGGGAGATAGTGAATAATTTACCAAATGAGAACATTCTGTCAAAGACACTGTTTTGCTTTGATGCTCTTGTATAACTGCCACTGACTTTAATGAGAATTACACACATCTGTCATTGGGCAGAATGAAACCCATTATTTATCAAAGCTAAAACCCACCATTTGCCATAGAGTCTCCTTCTAGTCAATAATTAACAGATATAAGACTCACAGATTTGTAGTTCGTACTTTATCTTTCTGATGAGCAAAACATGATAATGAGAGAAAAGGAGCCAGAGAGTAATTTTCTAGGCCTAAAAAGATTTTTACTGGTTCTCACAACTGAATAACTAAATTTTCCATCTTTAGTGATGAAAAGGCTAACAAATAGCTTCAGTGACTGCCTGTGTCTTTAATATCACATGATCTGTCATAGTATTATAAGTTCATTTGATTAGTTGGTGTAAATCAACCACTTCCTACTTTGTAGAATCCTTGGAAGAATAATGAGAGCATGAGGTGTAGCTGACTGTCTTTTGTAATCTGTAACCCTGAACTCTATCCTTGCTACTCAAATGGCCAGTCAGCGGCCAGGAGTATTGGCATGTGATGGAACTTGTTAGAAATGGGACTCCACAAAGGCCCAGTGAATCAGAAACTCTGTAGTGTCCCTGTTGGGTGTTTTAATAAGCTGTTCAGACAGATGTGATCATCATTAAAGTTTGAGAACCTCCAATCTTAACACTACGACCTTGTAAAATATGTTGTAAGATAATTACAAACTTGGAAAGAATGAAAAAGTAGTACTAGTGTTTCATTTATCTTCTTATTTTTGTACACTTGGATTTTGTAACATGAACTTATATTAATTTGTCATATAATACACTTTTCAAATAAAAATGATAAGTCTTATTTTTATTGCAGTTGACCCTTGAACATGAGATTGAACAATGTGAATCTATTCATGCAAAGATTTTTTCAATAAACACTGTACATGTGTCTCTTTCTATCGAGATAAATGTCTTTATCTTACTATTGTAAGAATATAGTATATAATACATAAAGCATACAAAATATGTGTTAATTAACTGTTTATATTGTCGGTAAGCCTTCTGGTCAACTGTAGACTATTAGTTAAGTTCTGGGAGAGTCAAAAGTTACACACTAATTTTCAACCGTGCAGGGCATTGATGTCCCTTATGCTGCATTGTGCAAAAGTTAACTGTAATTTCATAGGTCATATTTGCTATTGAATTATCTCCTTTTTGGATTAAAGAAAGATGGCATGTTTAACTACATTCTCTTTCTGCCATTTAAGCAACATTTTCTGCCCTTGAACTCTAGTTGTTTGTTATACCTTAACTTATTCTGTAATACTTTTCTGTAATTTATATTTTCAATGGAATAATAAAATATAATGAATGAAACACTCACAGTACATGTACAACTGTTTTCCTAATGTATCTACTTTATTTAGTCTCCTTTGTTAGTGAGAACAGCCGAAACATTCTTTTCTCTTTTTAGGTACACATGTTTAGTAGGAAGAGGTTCTGCTCATTTTTTCCTATTCCACATGTCTCCTATTCCACGTGTTTCCTATTCCACATGTCTCTTGTTTATTGCATTTTATAATGAGCATTGGGGGTGGGTAAGGCCATCGGTGCCGGTACACAGGCAGACAGTACATAAAAATGTCTAATGGTACAATTTATCTGCTGAACTAAAATGCATTTCATAGGATGGAAGAAATCACTCTTTTCACGCTGCATTCTCAGCGCATTCTGCAGTCAAACCTCCTAAAATTCTCTCTGGCAACACAGTCCGCATTGTGATGATGGATAACTACTGTGAAGTGATTATTAATCCATAAGCATCTGCCTGCTGAGGTAGTCCATTTTTTAAAAAAAAATTAAGAGCCATTTCCACACTGTTGGAGCTATCATAACCTTTTCTAAGCCTGCAATGTGAGACCTCCTGTCTATTACCATATTTCCTCATTAATTAAAGCCGACTGCCAAGATGTCTCAGCCCCTTCTGGTCTAGTTCTGGAACCATGGAAGGAACCACATGTGACGTTATGACAGGGACTGTTACTGGGCTCACAAATGCAACAGCTCACTAGTGACCATGTGAGGTCTTCATGCCACAAGTCACAAAAGTCAGAATAATAGGAGCATCACATCAAATCACAGGATTTCAGAGATAAAGAGAACCTTTGACATCACCAAAACCAGTTAATTTTAAAAACTGGCAGGAAAACCTGATCTTCCCCAACAAGCAGTCAAAGCACAAGAATCTTAGAACTTTAGGTAAAACCAGACAAAAATAGCCTGCTCTGGTTGGAAGGAGAAGGGAGTGAAAGTTGCCTTGTTTCTGTCCACTCTTGGCAGAGATCTGTGTGGAACCTTAGTGGAAGCTGGGGCAACCAGTCAGCTCAGACGTTTCTGGCTTAGTTCATCCCTTGCAGTTTACAGATGAGGAAATTAAGACCAAAGGCTGTGGAAGCTGAGTCTGACCCACTCTTGGTAGCTCCCAGTGGCAAATGGTGTAAGTTGGGACGCACCCCATCCCAGGATTGCCTGTGACAGGTAGGAAGTGGCCAGATGTGTGGACACTAAAAGAAAAAGGACCTTGGGAAGTTCTTGAAAAACTCTCTTGGGAAGACAGCCTTGCAGCCACATGCTGCAGACTGGCACATGCCGCCACAGTATTTACATTCTGGGTCAATACTTCATTCCTGTGGATTGAACCCACACCTGTTTAAATGTACGAAAATTTAAGAATTTGAAGAAACTAATTTGCATAAAAATGAAGCAAGATATTTAAACCTCAACAAATGTGTGCTTCCTTTAGTTGTGCCTGAGTTTACTTACAAAAATTGTCTCTACACTATATTTCATTTAGTGTAGTGTAAGTGAATGAAGATATCCTCATTAAATGTAATAGAATTGTATTAACTTCTAAGATGATACACTGTGATAAAATTTTGGAAAGGGGAGTAAAATACTGTCTTGATAATTTAAAAGACATTTTTCCAAATTTTTGATCTACTCACAACAGGTATACATGAGAAGGAGGTTTAGAGTCTGGAAATGAGAATTTAAAAAATAACATCTTTTACATCCTGAATAGCACAGTGAATTGGCTGGCAATGAAGAAATCCAAATGATATTAAATTATTATAACTTCAAAAGCTACAGACCCTTTAGATTTATACTCATTAAGACGCTACTTGTATTTCTAATAATTGGAACAGTTAATAGCTTATGAGTGTTTATCAGTACAAGGCACTAATTGCTCAAAAATACATTGATTTATTCATTTCTCACAATAAGCTTACTGTATGGGAATTACTAATACCATCATTGATTTATGAAAAAGTTGTCATGGTGAAGTCAGTTGGGACTGTGAACCTGTCGGTAGTGCCAGAACCCAGGTCTCCAACAGCACATTGTTGAGAAGCAGGTCTGCCTGTTGGTGTGAAAACTTGAACCTCATAAGATCGTCTTCATTGATGGATACCTACGATCAACGCACATGTGTTGTTCATTCACAGCTACGTTTTTTGTCTCACTCAGGAACTTCAAGAAACATGAGAAGAATCATCATTTTAAGCCAATGAATTATTCTATTGGGTAAATAACCGAAGGAGTCGCACAATTACCTCTATTTCATAAATTGGTTAGCAGTTTTCTTTTTTTTTTCCTTCATTAGGCCCACGTAGTCTTGAATAATCAGAATGGTAGAACAGAAAGAGCAAATCCTCTAGATTATAGATTAAGGGTAATTGGGCCCAAATCTCATTTCTTATTTTCACTAGCTGTGGGGTTTGGGGCAGATTTTCAGACTGTTTGGTGTCCTAAGGTTAATAATAATTCTCGTCTGTGTTATAAACAGAGCTATATAGAAGGTATAGCTCAGAGTGAATGCTCCATTTATGTTAGCATCCTTTATGACTGGTGGGATCTATTATAAGTATGTGGTTTACTATCACATGTCTGAGAACAAAAATACTCTATGAAATTGTTTCACATGGTTAAAGCAGAGTTCAGAACTCAAGAGAAAGAGAGAAAAAGGAATCTGTAGAGATTTACTTGAGCATGAGAGGTCTTCATTTTCTTTACTGATTTTTTAATATTAACCATGTTGATAAAGAAAGATCAGATTTAACAGAAAAGTTGTCTATATTTGTCCTCATATTGCATTTGACTTCATTAGTTCACAACCATAATTTTGGAATTAGTGTGTGAGAAGGAGAACACCACTTGAAATAAAACTCACTCAGAATAAAACTTACTCGAAATGAGAGACAGAGAGAGAGAGAGAACACATGGCAGGAGGCTGCCGCACAGTAAAGACACTACCGATGCCCTGGTAGCTTCCGCTGCCCAGAGACATTCCCGGAAGTATGTCTGAACAAACTACAGGCTACAGTGGAAAATCCGAGTTGAGACTAAGGGACTAAGAACAAAATGCTTAGATTCTCTAAATGATGAAATGAGTTTTTGACGGCCACCTTTCTAATACAAAGCAGTAACAAAAAAACTTACCCTGGAAACACAGCTTCAGAGGACAGACTAAATCCTTCTTAAGAAAAGATCATCTACATATGGTTTAGTATTTGAAAGGTAAGAGTCATTGGACCTGTACAATGAGCCAGTTGCTGTGTTAAGCATTGTGTATTTTTGTACATTTGTACATCCTTTAAATCTCACAAAGTCATGGGCATGGACTACACTGTGGTGACTATAGAGGAGGGACGTGTGTAGAGGTGGCGGATAGTGTAAGAGGGATAAATGATCATTTAAAAGATACAAGAAAAATAATTAAAATTAAAAATAAAGTTACTAGATAACACTGGATAAATAAATAAATTAATCTCACAAACTGATCTATGAGGCAGTTACTATTATTCCTACCAGTTTCTGAGGAGGAGATGAGGTACAAAAGTCAAGTAAGTTGCTCAAGGATAACACTTGCCAGGTGTTGGCTTGAACTTGGTAGCCATCTAACACCAGGCACAGTAAGCTGCGCTCCCACACCAGCCAAACCACCTCTCTGCCAACTTTGTGTTACCCACCTGTTCTAGCACAACACCTGCCTCACATGTAATAAGTGCCCAGTAAACACTGAAGAGTTAAAGATACGAAATACTCCCATAAAAATGTACTCCTGAGTACATTAGCTTTTAAAATCATAATTAATCATAAGCCCTTCAGCAGGATTAATTTTTCAGATTAATCTAGCAGAAAATGTGGATCTTAGGATCTGGGGCAAAAGAAAAAGTAAATGGAATATTGTGTAAGAAATAAAATATCCATAATTATGGGACATAGTTATGGGGTACTGGGTATTTCTGATATCCAGTCAGGAAGATAGTCTTTTAGATGGAAAGAAAAGATCCTACCCCTCCCCCACCCTTCATCTTACTGCAGGGTGACTGTCCTTGCCTACATTTGATGGTTGCTTTGTGCCACACCCAACCATCAGTATCAAATTCCTCACGGTTCTAGAAATACGGATTCCCACAATCTAGTCAGCTCCTTTCCAAAAGATGAAGATTTAAAATTCAGAAAACAAGAGGCACCAGCAGTCATGTCTCCATACAAAACAGTGGGAACACCCCGATCTACACTGGAGAAGAATCTAACCTGTGGAGAGAGCCAGAGAGTGAAAATACCAGAGTCACACAAATGTCTGGTCTTCATGCTTGAGACCAAGGTACTGCTGATTCTTCCTGTGGCTCAATGCTGCACAGACTTCCTTGGGTATCATTGGCTCAGAAGTCTACCGTTTTTCTTAAACTAGTTGAAATTGGATTTTAGTCACATACAACTGAAATACAGGAACAAATCTTCATTATATCACACATTTACCTTGCTCCCTATGGTTTTCCCCAAGGCATTCAGAAATGATGCTTTCCCTGATTCCTACGCTTATGGTATAGGTACTATGTGATCCCTCCTGCAGCCTAAATGTAACTCTTCCTTGAGTGAGAAATAAAATCCTATTGCGAGTTGTGTTGTTGTTGTTGTAGCTGGACTATCACAGGCAGCGACTTGTGCAAATTCACACAGGTAGTCAGAAGCAGTCCTGGAACCAGGGTGGAAATCTTCTCTCACTCAAAGATGCATCTCTGAGATACTACATAATTTATAACAAATGTGTAAAGGTGAAAGGGACTAATTAAACTTTTATCCCCATTTAAATGCATGCTTTTGACTAAGGCAACATACTTAAAAGGCAGTGCTCTCACATGACAAATTATACACATGAAAAGCTTGCCATAATCTGAGCGACATGAAATGAGTCAAGGAAAAATCTTTGCCTTCGGCTCAGACAGCATTTTCCATTGATTTAATTAAACACTCACGGGGACACACGCACACACCCACCCTAAACAATCACGAATCTAAATCAGAGGTTCCTTTTGCCAACGAGCTTGATGGTCTCTGTCAGCATGGAAAAGAACAAAGGGAAAAGAGACAATGTGGCTACATGTATGGAATACAAAATATGATGTAAGCCCTCGGGTGCTAAAGCTACCAGGACCTTATTTTAGCCTTAACACTCACAGAGGACAGAATTTCATGCCCACAGAGCACATGCTGTAGGTGCAGCAGCTGACTTACTGAGTCTGCTGGCTTGTTTCCACCTGTGGACTTTTGCTCCCCTTCTTTTAGGATTCAAACGTTTCAAGATGGTATCAAAGTTCTTCCTCAAATAGTAGTGGGAGTTATTATCTGGAAAAGAACTAATCTTTCTGAAATTATTGCAAATGATTTTCTCTAAAGTATAGAAGGCAATAAAAGATAGAGAAGGGTGGCAATGGGGACTGCTGGCCAGAGACCCTCATTGGAATCAAAATCCAAGGGTTGTAATAGTTCCAGGGGAGTCCGACGCGCAGCCTCGGGCTGCATGCGGCCCAGGATGGCTGTTAATGTGGCCCAACGCAAAATCGTCAATTTACTTAAAACCCCATTTTTGCTCATCAGTTTTGGTTAGTGTTTGTGCATTTAATGTATGGCCCAAGATAACTCCTCTTCTTCCAGTGTGGCCCAGAGGTGCTAAAAGGTTGTACATCCCTCAGCTCTGGACAAAAAGACGTTGTTTTTGGAAATTAAGAATTATTGCCTTACATTAATAGTTATCCTTTGTTCTACAAACATTTTCTCAGTCCTGATCACCCCCTTTTCTCTTCTTCCCTTTCCTATAATCACAACAACCACAAAACTCAGAAAAGCAAAATAATCTCTCCTAATGGCCAACAGGGTAAAACCCTTGTTTTCTCAGGTGGTTGGTGAGAAAAGAGATGCCTTTAAAAACTCCCTTCTCTTTTAAGAAAAATGAAAACCTTATGTGCCCCTCTACCTGCACACTTACAGGGGAAAAAAAAGATACCTGGCTCATACCTCCCTGTATCAATAGCCCAATTTTTTCCTGTTCCAAGCATAAAAGTAATTACGAGCTCAGCAATAAATATCACATTTTTTACCTTGACAGAAAGTGGGAAGGATACAAGGGTTTAATGGTATTATGTATTATCCACCCCGCACACATTATTTTCTGTCACTATTGGGGCTTTGTGTTCGTTTTCTTACAAGCAGTTATTTTCATATTAGCTTTACCCTGTTGGTGCCTACTGAATGTCAGCGCTTTTAGAACACATTTTATTTTCCACCTGGATGTCGGAAGGCCTTAAAATATTCCCATAAAGTTGCTTGAGTATTATCTATCTCTAGATATAATGAAGGATATAAACTACAGACAGATGAAGCATTTCCTAGGTTTCCACCCACGATTTGTGATTATACGTCAGCCTCTTTACTTGTCAGTGGGAGGGGGCAGGAACTCAGCACCAGGATGACTAAAACGGTGGTCAGTTCCCTTGGGACTCTTCCATGTTTTTTTAAATGCAAAGCAAGCCTAAAGAATAACATCAGAATCATGACTTACTTTCCTAACCTGTAGACAGACACTAATTTTAGGGAATGAGAAGAATTTTAAAGACAAAATAGCAAAGCCAATTAAACAGACTGAAATAAGCAGTTTGGGGTCCCCAGGTCGATGTGTTCAATGAAACAGCCAGAAAATTATTTCCTCCACTGTCTGAGACAAGAAAACACAGGGTATGGATGGATGGAAGGCGTGGGTGAGGGGGTGCAGAGCTGAGTTACTTTCTGGGGTCTCTCTTCCTAGCGTGCTGTGTGTTCCTGGAGAATTTACTTACCCTCTCTGGGCTTCCATTTCTTTACCTAGGAAATTCTGCAACTCCACATGAAGGACTGTGCAGGATGGAGACCCTGACGCCTGTTGCAGGGACAGGGGGAGCCACCGTCAGTGAGTTCAGTGAGGGACAGACATTTTCGGTCTCACCACCAGAAGGACAGCAGCCCATACTGAAAGACCGTGTAGCCTGCTGTTAAAATCCACAATGGTCACAAACTTGAAGCCTTAAACTAATGCCTCTTTTTATTGACTAATGATGTACTTATTTACTTATTTTTAAATTTTTATTCATTGATTTTAGAGAGAGGAAGGGAAGGAGAGAGAGAGATTTGTTGTTCCACTTATTTGTGCATTCATTGGTTGCTTCCTGTATGTGCCCTGACCAGAGATCAAACCCACGACCTTGGCATACCAGGGCAATGCTCTAACTAACTGAGTTACTCGGCCAGGGTACCTCGGACATCTTAAAAATCAGCAAATGAGATTTGGAGAAGGCAGAGAGAAAGCATGAAAGGCTGGTTAATTTGAAACCCTGGGGAATTTTCCTTTGATCCCTCTCTGAGTGAGTCTCACATCTGCCAGCCTCCCCGCCACTGATGCCAACCTCCTCCTCCCACCTGCCTTCCACCTTTAAACCAGTAAGACAGCGTTTCATAAACGGCTTTATTTTTCTCTGATAAACCTATTAGAATGTCAATATGGAAAGTTGAAGTGATTTTTTTCCTGCTTACGTTGTCTGTGTTGCTCCAGGCTGAGCTGCACTGTCAGGCCTCCTGAAGTTTCCATGTGATTAATCCTAAAAGACCTCACAGCCACAGCAAAGTTTCTAGCAGCATTGTATTAGTTAATTAGGGGGTGGGGGCATGACCTGTGGGCTGAGTTCTGGGTCATTGCTGAACCTGAAAACAACATCAAAAGAAGGTGGGCGGAGCTTGGGTGGACCCTCCGCACTGACCTGGTCAAGGGGGACACACAGGAGAGATGGAGCCCGTGGCCACACTGACTCTGCTGAGGAATGAAACAAGGCCCCTGGCGGGAGATAAGAGGCCTCACGTACAGCATGTAGGGAGGCCACGGACTTTGGGAGGTGCCAAAGGACTTGTCAAATCCATCTTCTGCGACAGACTTCAGAGACCAGTGTCATCAGCCAAGTGTGAAGAATTAGAGTTTTAACTAAGGAAGAACGTAGAAGGTCACTTTGCCCTGATCTTCCTCTACAAGGAGAGCTACCTAAGGCTCATGCATAAATGTCTGGGCACTTCCAGCGAACACATAGCTGGAAGCAGGGACTGAGCCCACAGATGTGACTCCTACATGTCCTCTAAACTGCGAGCCCTTGACCTCAAAGCAGAAACCAGCTTCTAAAAACAACTGAATCCTCTCGTGGATTTCCAACAACACAGCTGCTTGAAAAACAACTCGGTTGTGTTGCAAAGTCTTGTTTGCTTATCAGTAATGGACTTTTCAAAAGAAAAATTCCAAAAATATAGCATTTGGTTTTAATTTCCTAATGTGGACAGGAATGGCTGTCCTCCCCGCACTTTTGAATATAGGGCCTGGGAATGAGGCAAACAACCCGCCGGATCAAGATGGCTCTGTCATTTTCCTTCTCTTATAACAGTTTCTACCATCGGTGCTTCCACCCTGGTAGCTTCCCCCTTCCTATGTGCACCTGGGGTTTGTCAAATACTGTCCCAGACTGAAAGCTTCGGGGGTGTCCAACCCACAGCCTGCAGGCTGCATGCAGCTCAGGGTGGCTGTGAATGTGCCCCAACACAAAATTGTCAAATTTACTTAAAACATTATGAGATTTTTTGTTTGTTTGTTTTCATTGGTGTTTGTGTATTTAACGGGTGGCCCAAGACAGCTCTTCTTCCAGCTCAGCCCAGTGACACTAAAAGGTTGGATGCTCCTGTGAGGGTCCTGTGTCTGGGGTCTGCAGACCTGAACCCAGGGCCAAGAAACCTGAGGCCATTAACACGGTGTGAAGTTACCCAGAGAACGACCCCTTCTCTTCAAAGGTAGAAACCGTGCTTCATAAAATGACACATTCCTTTGGCCTCCCGTCCATCAGACCTAAGACAAAAGTAGAACACTCTGGTCGGGCTCCTAATCTCCCATCTCTCAATTCATCCGCCAACTTCCGTGCACTGAGCCAGCAACGCTGCCGCTGAATTTCCCCAAATCTTTAGAGATGATTATGTGAGGACAGGCTGCGGCCGAGAATTCTGGGGACATTCCAAGAGGACCACTAACACGTGCTGAGTGCTGTCTGCTTCTGCAGGCAAATACAGAAAATGTGAGTTTTTTCAATCATGTTTTCTCCACTGTCTGTAGGTGATACTGTGAATGAATAGCCAAACCCTGAATCCACGGAGTTTGGGTTATGGGCTATCACACACGCAATCATACTATCACACATACAATCATACTATCACACATACAATCATACTATCACACATACAATCATACTATCTCTATTTTTGGAATGAAGAGTTTCCCAATCACCTATTTCTCCAGACTCCAAACAAAAGGATCACTCTATTTTCTCTGCCTGAAATTGTAAATACTATTTGTTCCTTTGGCTGAAAGCTATACCTGGCCCTTTAAAATACAAATATGTTATCAGAGAAATAAAATACATGAAGTTCCAGAGGACTGGGTGCATTTTGGAAGCAAATTATATCTTATTCATTTTGATACCCCATAGAAACCAGCACAAAATAGGTATACAATAAATAATGAAAAGATGAAAGGGATAAGTCTACTCCAGCAAAAACATTGCATACTCTTTCATCAAGCTTACTTTCTTCTATCAAGCAAACCATTATTAAAAGGAGCTAAGAGGAATCATTTTTGATGGGATTAAAGAATGATGGGAATGATGTCCCCTAGAGGATAAATCAGGTGAGTGCAGCTGCTGGGCCTGAACAGAGGAGAAAGCCCGGGTAGCCCCGAAAAAAGAAGTCCAGGGACTAGGAACTGTGGGGAAAAGAAAATAGGACAGCAGGGAGTTTTGTCCATGAAGGTAAAAACAATTTTATTGTACCTGACTTATTTCACCATACTGTAAAAGAATCCTTGTAAAAGACATCTGTAAAAGAATATCACGCCTTGCTCAAAAATATCTTCAAAAATTTCCTTGGGGCTGCATAGGTTGAATTCAGGCAGTTGAGTGAATGACAGTGTAGTTAATAAAAACTTGGGGATACTCTGTGTCCCCCTACTCAGGGCCCGTAGCACCTGCCCAACAGGACATCCTCCGCAGGGCCCCCACCCCGCCCGCTGCCCCGGGAAGCGGTGCGGCCACCCTCCCGCAGGGGAAACTGACTCCATCACTGCAGACTCCTCTCCAGAGGTTCTGCCCTTTACGGGAGACAGGATTGCAAACATTTCCACATGAGAGAAACAACAGTGAAAATCCAGGGTTCAGCGAGGTCACACAAAGTGTTCCCAAACCACCAAGAACACCAGCTTGTCATTACTCCTTTCCATGATGTTAAAAAGAAAAGAAAAGAAAAAGGTTCCGCAGGGCTCCTCCGATGGCAAGGCTTACAAGTCCTGTAAGAAGAACGTGTATTCTTGGTCATTATCCTGATACAGATTTACGGCAGGCCCACTTCCATCTAATTCTTCTTCCTCTTGCAGGACTGCAGGCTTAGATCTGTATTTCAAGTTCTCACCGCAGCCCTGAGCTAGGAACTGCTGAAGTGGATTTCTTCAGGAGGACGACTCCGTCGTTGTTTCTGCTTAGATGGACCTGGTCTTGCACAGGTGCTCTTTGTAGTCTAATCAAAATGCTAAAGCATAAATGAGAACCATCGATGTTGACACCCACGGATTAAAACAGTCTACTTGTGTTCTCTTTAACACGTCAGAAGAAGAAATAAGCCAGTGGAGGGAAGTGACATTCTATTTTCCGGGTGAAAATAGTTACTAGAGTAGAACCCATGTAACCTGTTCTGCCTCCACCCCCGCAACCAAAGACTGAGAATTGCTGCAGCACTTGGAGGTCAGCACTGGAGGGAGATTCGTCTCTTTAAGTGTGGATAGCAGGTTCTGCCTGTTTGTTACAAGTGGGCAGTTGTTTAGCTTTTACTGCTTGTGACACAAAATTAGATTGGAAGGTGAGAGCCTCTGCCCTCCAGGAGATCAGCATCTAATTCTAGAGACAGCAAGTGTGATAAAGGGGTCAGGCAATTCAGAGCTTTATATTGTTTTAAAGCTGGGAGGAAATATGATATTTTGACTCCAACTGGGGAATCTTTCCTTCGTGTGCTGACACAAAGAGACACTTGTACGGGAAATCACTGGGGTTCCTGACTAAAGTATTTGGATGTCTCCCCTTGGCTGAGGAAACCCTCCTAGGCAAGGTTTTCTGTCCTGTCGCTCTGTCAGTCCAGCCTGCCTTTCTGCAGGCATTCCTCTCGCAGACTGCCCTGATCGGCCCCGGAGCAGGCTGGGGATGTTAAAAGACATACACCCCTTCCTTCCTATCATTGGAGATTTGAAATTCAGACAGAAAAAATCTACAATATTGGACAGAAAGTTGGGCGTTTTCAGTTGCTTTCTGGGTCTTGAAGGAAAAATGTGGACAATTTATATCTCGTCTTAAATCTCTAGAATGTAATTCCCACAGAATGGGAGGCTATTTATAGTCCTATTGGGAAAAATCCTACTTTTGGACATGTTTACGTAAGCCCACAATGGACCTACATGCAACACAGTAGGGGGCAGTGGGAAGGGGGAGAATCAAGGATATTCCTCAAGTGCCAGAGACCATCTACCCCCTGATTATATCCTGCCTCTTTTAGACAATTCTGATGATCTTTCCAGCATTTCATACGTGATTCTAAGTCTTCTGTTTCCTCACGATCAAACACACGTTCGGCCAGCTGTGACAACGTCACATAATCATCAAAGCCCTTTCCCTATTGGGCACACGACCAGGCACCTCTGCAATTTTCTGAGGTCCCATGACTGAAATCTGTCCATAGAAAGTGAGTAAAGTGACATGTACCACTTCCAGGTCTCCCTGCCCCTGAAAACTTTTGCATATGATCTCCACCTTTTCTCCGGCCCCATGTCGTCCAGCGGGAGGCAGGGAATCTCACCAAAGACAAGGAAGCCCTACTCAGGCACAGCCATGGAGGAAGATGCCTGGGTCTTGGAATCACTGCATGGACCAGAAGAGAAATACTCATTGCATTTTGTTAAACCTGATTTTATTTGCAATTATCAGTAAAAGTTTATGAGACTAATAATTACCAACCTTCCATTCTCCATTCATTCTTATTAAATAAGTATATCTGAATAGTCAAATAGGTAGACAAATGCTTCCTCATATGCAACATGGTTGTGTTGCCTACACTAAACAGTTGTCTAACAGCAGCACCTCCAGAAGGTGGCTCTAAAATATTTTTATAAGGATGAAGAAAAGCCCAAATTTAGCATATAATAGGTATCATATTGTTTTCAGTTTACACAGCTGTAGCTCATCAAAAGTAAGCATAAGAAAATGATAGACTATGTGTCCTGGTTGTATATCTAGTTCTGAAATAAGAAGAGGAACAGCTTTGTAAGCACTTCTCTTTTAGAATTATGTCATTTAAAAAAACCTAACACAATGTAGCACTCTGGTGAGTGAGGCTCAGTTAGTCGAAGCATAGTCTCACAAATTGAAAAGCCATGGGTTCGATTCCGCATCAGGGCACATACCTAGGCTGCTGGTTCAGCCGCTGGTTGGGGTGCGTACAAGAGGCAATGAATGGCTGTTTCTCTCTCACATCGGTGTTTCTCTCCCTCCTCCCTTCCTTTCTCTCTAAAATTAATAAGCATGTCTTCCAGTGAGTATAAACAAATGTTTAATGTAGCGACATCTACGAGTTTTTGAAATAGATGGGAAAACATTGCAATCTTTGAGACTAAGGCAATTGTAAGGCCGTTATCGGTCCTCCGAGGATTGCCTCAATCCAACTCTTCTACTGTTCAAGTCTCTTGGGTCTTTATTGTGGCAATGGTTGGTCGAGGTAGTAATTTTGCATCTGTCTTACTAACACAAATGTTTCTATTGTGAAACATATAAACTATTAATAAGCCATCAAATTGTCCATTAAGAAAACCAAAGAACTGAATGAGAAACAAATGCTACCATTAACTTGGAGTCTTGCTTGAAGGCATGGAATAAAGTTGACCAATAAAACTGACTTTAGAAACTAATAATCACTAGCAATTAAATATTTCCAAAGAGCTAGGCAAAATTATCCAATGAGATTGAAAGGCTCACGTGAGATTTACTCCACCTTTATCCTTGTCTTGGCTCCTCTCTATCCTTCACTATGTTCAGTCTTTTTTGAGGAACAGTTTTTATGGTCACTCCATCATCTCAATTCTCCATACAAATTCTAAATCCAGGTGGTATTTATGCTCTGTCTGCCTCTTTTATAGTACACATTGTTTCATCTCGTCATTATTTGGTTGTTTCACATTGTATTTATGTGCCTGGCTCCTCCACTTGACAGTGAGCTACTCCAAGCCAGAGATCTTTCCTTACTAATATCTACATCCATAGATAGAGCCTCACACATAGTTGAGATTCAAAAATCTTTGTTGAACGAATGAGCATAACTCTATTTCTTCACTGACTTATGATGGATATCTATGTATATAAAATTATCATCAAAGCAATATAACTCATCAGAAATTGCTATATAGGACCATTCTTAAATCACTCGGAGAGAAAAATCACATAAAGAATAAATTAGGATGAGGGCTCAAGTTCAGGTTATCTGGGTTTGAAATCCTGTGCAATCTTGGGCAAGTTGATAATTGTCTCTAAGTCTCTCTTTCATCATCTTCAGAAAGAGCATTATAATAAAGGAAACTTATAGCACTTGCCATAAATACATGAAAAGAGCTTAGCTAAGTGTTCAGCGTAGAGGAAGCATTCAGTAAATATTAGATGCATTTTCTTCTCATGTGGAAGCTCAGAAGGCTCATTGTACAGTGAGTGCTAATTTTAAATAAGACTAAATATAGTTTCATTTTACCCTAAATTATGAGGAAGAAACATCATCACTGACTTCTGTTATTTCAGTAATAACACCAGTATGGCCATCACAGAGAAGATAAATAGTAGGAGCTCAATGAAGGTCCACAAATCCTTCGTGAGGCACAGAATATGACATCCACATGCAAGAGGCGAAATTGGACTAGAACCAATGATTCCTAAAATGTTCCCTTGAATCACCCCTGAGGTATGGCACTACCACAAACAACTGAGAAAATGGTATGGGTAGGCAGAGTCCCCCTTAAGCCTAAATATTCTCTGAAGTTGCTTGAGTTACATTACAATTTTCTGTGATAAAATTTCATATTTTATCCATGTTGATGTAACATAAAAATAATGTGGCTATTAGAAAACCCTGTAATTTTTAAGTTAGGTCAATCATAGACATATTATCCAGGGTCTTCTAAGCTCCCTGCTGCCAATTCCTGCTCTTGGAACATGAACTAGACCAGGTCAAAGGTCTATAAAGCAGTGTTGCTCTAGAACAGGCTTCGAGGTGAGAGATGGACTTGCAACCAGCCGTGCATCCAGCTTCTCAAAAGCTGTCTTCATTGAGTTCTACTATAAATCCACCTGAATGTTAAATAGTAAGAAAATATAATTCAATCACTATTTCTGGTAATGCAATTTATCAACTAGCATTGAACTAGCCTTTATCAAAAGCTAGTTCACTCAGCTTGAAGGATATGCCTGTTTTATTATTTATAAAGTGAGTCTACTCATAGTTATTTCTCCTATGTCCACAAAAAAACAGAAAGGAGAGACAGGAAGATCTGTATCAATTTAGGCTGGTGATAAAGGGTCACATTGTGATCATGACCAGTCTTGTGATGACAGACCCTAGAGGCGACGTTTTCAGGTGATGAACTGAACAAGGCAATTTAAACTGAACAAGTCAGTTAAAACACACACACTCCATTCCTCCTCTCAAGGAATACCTTGAGCAATGGGGCTGGCAATTTAAAAAGACTAAGCTAGTGGCCTAGAGCGGAATGGAACCACTTCAGGGAAAAGGCCTTCAACAGATGCTCCTTCATGGGGATCAAGGGCCTAAGCCTCTTTCCAGGTCAACTGTGATACCCGGGGCCCTGAGGGCATCCCCACAAAACTTCAGGCATCTCAATGACCAGTGACAGGAGGTGAGTATTGTGCCTCTAAGGACTGTGAGACTCAGGAACTGAGAGCCACAGAGAGCATGGGCTCGCTTGCTGTGAAAACAGCCTTTTGGCTTGGATACATGAAAGGGAAATTTATCGACCAAGGGAAATGGGAAGACAAAGTCAGCAACCCATGTGGCTCCTTGGCTGGAAGTTACCTTTGTCATTTCCCTTAATCTTTAGGAATGACTCCCTCTGCCCTCTACTGACTTCTGGAAAGTATATTGTCTCTCAAAGACAGACTAAATTCTAAACAATTAATTACCAATATTTAGCAATTTCAAGTACTTGGGCAGATATGGGTCCCTCCTAATTAGTGGGCTGAATTATTCCAAAGTTTAGTAGAGTGACCCTAACAGGATGAGCAAACTGTTCTGGAATGCCTCATACTTCCTTAGTTTTAGCTTGGGAAGTCCCATGCCAAATGGCAAAGTTGGCCACCTTAGTCCCGCACGACAATGCCTTGTTGTCAAGTTAGTCCTCAGACCAAGATCAGCCTCTCCTAAAAGTCTGCAGATTTCTATATATTCTTCTGAAGTGATTAAGAGAGGATACAGAGAACATTTTGATGGTTGCCAGATGGGAGGGGGTTTGGGAGGATGGGTGAAAAGGGTAAAGGGATGAAGAAGTACAAATTGGTGTCCTGCCTGGACTGAGCACCAAACTGCAAACTGAAAGGTCACTGGTTTGATTCCTGGTCAGGGCACATGCCAGGCTTTCAGGCCAGATCATGAGTTGGAGCATGCGCAAGAGGCAACTGATGGGTGTTTTTCTCACACATCAATGTTCCTTTCCCCTCTCTCTTCCCCATCTCTAAAAATAAATAAAATACCTTTTTAAGAGGAACAAATTGGTAGTTACAGAATAGCCATAGGATGTAGAGTGCAGCACAGGGAATGTAGTCAATAACATTGTCATAACTGCATGTGGTGGCAGATGGGTATGAGATTCATCGGGATGATCACTTAGTAAATTATATAATCGCCAATCACTGGGTTGTATATCTGATACTAATATTGTATGTCAAGGGCAATTGGAAAATTAAAATAATGAAAATAAAAAAGAAAGGACAGATACCAGCAAAAACACACACCTCCAATCATAACTGCCTCTAAAAAGAACCAGCTATGGCATTAGACAGGATTTCTGCTGCTCCAGAAAAGAGACATTTTACACAACAAATGGAAGGATCAGAAATGAAACATCTATGGGGAGAGAAAAACAAACAGCAAATCAAACAGGGCCATCTGTCTGCAAAAAGCCTCCCTCTGGTTATACACACTGTCCACTCTTGGAAACTCAAGTTGAAAGTGATGTTTCATAGTCAAAGTTTGAGAACTGCTGATGCGGGGAAATCTGCATGTTTCCTGGTTGAACGTGTAAAGCAGATAGTACAAATGAAAAATTTACAATAGCCAAGTGCTGGAAGCAGCCTAAGTGTCCATTCAGTAAATGAGTGGATCAAAAAAATTGTGATACAGTTACACAGTGGAATACTATGCAGCAGAAAAACAAAAGAATCCCTACCATTGCAATAGCATGGATGGAACTGGAGAGCATTATGTTAAGTGAAATGAGCCAGGTGGTGAAGAACAAATATCATATGATCTCACTTTTAACTGGAACCTAATCAACAGAACAAACAAGCAAGCAAAATAGAACCAGAGACATGGAAATAAAGAACAGCCTGACAGTGACCAGAGGGAAGGGGAGAGGGGGAGAACAGGGAAAAGAAGGGGAAGGGGCAAGTCAAGGAACATGAATAGAGGACTCATGGGCATGGACAACGGGGGGATTGACTGCAAGAGTGGGTGAATGGGGCAGGGGTGAGCAATGGGGGAAAAAGGCAGGACAACTGTAATTGAACAAACATAAAAAACATCACCCCATGCTTGGCACAGATCGATGGGCAGCTCATCAATCTGTAGATCCTAATGAATACACTTGCTTAATTTTATAAAACCCAGCTCTTCACATGGAGAGCTTATTTTTACCTCTTCAATGAAAACTTACCTGATTCCCTTTCTTAAAGCTGCAGGGATGAAAGCACACACCTTAGATCTAAGCTCAGATGCCTGGGTGTTCTGACTTCATGCCCAGCTAAGTAGCTTCTGATAAATGATATTAGCCACTGGTACTTCCATCTTCCCATTCAAAAAGAGTGTATGTAAGAAAGTGTCTCCCTACCTAGATGGAATTCAATGATCATATACTTAGACATTCTTTTTAAAGGGAAGAAAATGAAGAATCTTAGGGGAGTAGATAATGATATAAAGAGAAAAGCCTTTATATTCAATAAGCTGATAATACAGCATAATTAAGCAGGCAGGTGTGCACATCAAAAAGACAAAATTGCCAATGAAATTTTAGTAATGTTATAGAAATTAAAGTTGTAAAAACTGGAAAGGTTATGGCAGCCACAGCAGCAGAGAGGCCTGCCTCCTGTCTGGTGAGAATCCATAGGTCCACCTCCAGGCACAGGAGAAGAAAAGAACCCCTGGGTCTCCTTCGGAGCTACAGTTAGGGGCTGACAGAAATGTCCAGGAGAAATTAAAGAGGACATTTCTATAATTAATTAATTAATTACTACATTAAATAATTTCAGTGCTTACTCTGCACCAGCAACCATTCCAGGCATCTGGGAGAAAGCAAGTAATAAAGCAGACATACAGCCCTGGCTGGTGTAGCTCAGTGGATTGAATGACAGTCTATGAATCAAAGGGTTCCCGGGTCGATTCCTAGTCAGGGCACATACCTGGGTTTTTAGAGCCTGTTCTCTAGTTGGGGGTGTATGAGACACAACCACACACTGAGGTTTCTCTCCCTCTTATTCTCCCTCCCTTTCCCTTTCTCTAAAAATAAATAAATAAATAAAATTATAAATATATATATATATATTTTAAAAGCCAGCATATGTATCTGTCAAAGTGGAGTTTACATTTTAGTAGAAGGAAATAGGCAATCAGTAATAACAATACTACATTAAAAAATATTTGGTATGTTACATGGTGGTAAGTCCTATGAAGAAAAATCAGGGAAAGAGAATAAAGATGTGGGAAGAGCATTACAATTTGGGGAAGGTAAGTAAAGGATGGCCTCACAGAGAAAGTGCCATTTGAGTAAAGACTGAAAACAGGTGAGAAACACATTGTGTTGCAATATCAGGGGAAAAAGCATTAGAGGCAGAAGGGAATGAGTACAGGGGCCTGGGTTTGAAATGAGGCCAATGTGTCAGGAGCCGGGAGGCAGGGGTGAGAAGTACTGGCTATAGGCTCACAGATTCAATGGGGGCACAGAAAGTGTAGCTCCGTTAGGACATTAGAAGGGTTCCGTTTACTCTGATTGAGCTGGGATGCTGTCGGAGGAAATGATGAGACCTTACAAGTTAATAGGGTAACTCTGCTTAGTCTGTTGAGTATACTGGAGTGGCCGAAGGTAGAAGTCAAGAGACAAGTTAGTAGGTTACTGTCATAATTTTCATAGATGATGGTGCACTGACCCAGATGGTACAAGTAGTGACTATTGGAGGAGGAGATGGAGGTAAGAAGGAGGTCAGGTGTTCAATTTTGGACAAACTAACTGAGGAGTCTATTTTCTGTGCAAGTGGGAAGTTAGGAAAACAAATCTAGAGTTCAGAGAAGGGTCCGAGCTGGAGATACAATTAGGGACATCTTATGCATCTTAAAGTCATGAGGTTGATGAGATCACCAAAAGAATAAAAAAGAGCCAACGCTGAATCTTGAGGTTCTTCAATGTTTAGAGATCAGAAGGATGAAGAAATACAGCAACAAACTAAGAAGCCACCAATGAGGAGGGGGGTCAGGCAGAAGAGTTTGGTATCCCAGAGGCCAAGTGAAGAGAGGGTACAAAGAAAGAGGGGGAGATTAGCTGGATCAAATGTGGAGGGCAGGTTAGCTAAGAGGACATCTGAGAACTGAGCATTGGGTTGAGCCATGAGGAGGTCACTGGGAAACTTGACACGAGCAGTTCTGATGCAAAGAATGAGGACCAAAACCTGACTGGGGTTGGTTTGAGTGAAATAATATTAAGAAGAGTTAGAGCTAAAACAAAACAAAACAAAACATCTTCAAGAAGCTCTGAAGAACAGAGAAGCGGTGAAATAGGGCAATATCAACACAGGGAAGTGGGGTCAAAAGAGGATGGTTTTGCTTATTAGCCTGGGAAGATGCCAGCAAGCTGTGTGTTGATAAGCATGATCTAGTAGAAAGGGTAAGCTGATGTGAGAATGATCAGAGAATTCTGTGGGTGGAGGCTCATATGAGATTTTGATATGATGAGCCTCTGTAACCACAGGGTAAGTCAAGATTACAACTACTTTAGGGGATGCTTCGAGGTTGGGAGTTAAAGTCTCACTCACTGATGTATAAATCACATGGCTCAGCATAGCAACAGTTGTTAGGTCGTAAGTGTGCTTCTTGTTTTTAAGGCTCAAGTAACATAATTATTCTAGCCAAAAATTCAAGAGTAAAAAAAACAATGAAATGTTTTCATTTTTTCATAGTCCCTCATTCCTTTCAAAAATGAGAGTTTTTTTTAAATTGCATACTAGGGTAATCTAACTGTAAATTATTTTAAGTTCTTTAACAGAGAAATCAAAGAAAAAAATCGAAGTATGTAACAAGATGCCTATTATGGAAAAGATTAACCACTGAGTAGAGGTAATTAAAAATTTTATGGCATCACCTTTCATATCAAGTAGTAGAGTCAGGACTTTTGATTGAAGCATACTTGCTTAAGTGAATCATTAGTGGTACATCTTTAAATTGTGTAAATTTGAGCCAAGGAGGGCATAAGAAAAGGGGTTGGAGGAAAGGTGTGTAAGAGAAGATCTCATAGACATTTATTATTTCTTCATTATTTCAAGTTGGTTGCAAGGCATATGGAGGTTCTGTTTTGATTAGATTCCTAAAAATTCTGGGAAGAAGAAAACCCAAGTTCTACAGCCTAAGATTTGTTAACACAGAACAGTGTGCAAGGCACCATAACTAAGACACATTGTCAGGGAAGGTCTATGAGTCCAAAATCCCGATAGTGAACTTGGAGGACACTAGGTTGGTGACCCTTGCTCAATAAAAAGGCTGAAGGCTCATAGGAGGAAGTGTTATCAGGACACAGCTGATAGTGAAGGTGCCAGAGAAGCAGCTGCTACCAAGGTAGGACTTGGGTGGGGAGGATCTCTGCTCCTGTTGGGTGGGAAGCAGAATAAAGCCTTGGGGTTTGCTGTGGAGAGCAGCATGGCTTGGCCAAGATCTGGACCACCAAGGACATCAAGAGTCAGTATCTGTGTGACAGGGTGGGACTTTTCTCCATCAGGGGCACCAAGTGGCATCATCCAAAGGCTGTAGCAGGACTGAACAGATCAGATTCTGGATCTCTCCAAAGTTAACTTTTATAGCCAAGACAGACCACTTTGACCTGAGCAATTAGTCCTTCCTTTCTTCCTTTCTTCCTTCCTTCCTTTCTCCCTCCCTCCCTCCCACCCTCTCTCCTTTCTTTTAAACAGTTGAGATTGTAGGGATGGACAAGACCTGTAAGAGGACAGCTATATTCTGTGTATATATTTTATAGTTATATACTACTCTTTATATATACACATGTATACATACTGAATATACATTTACTGAATATATATACACAATAACAAAGTATTAAATGAATAATTATATTTACCTTTGAGTTGGTGAAAAATTCATGAGAGCTATAATTAACCAAATATTTTTAATAAGGGCATGAACATATCAAAATTCATACTTAAAATCATTTATTCACTTTTTTCACTCTCCCAGTCTTACATATATTTTTAATTCACTGCTCTTTATTTGATTAGTGCCACATACACTGAGAGTATTATTAATAGATATTGGCCCATTTACAGACATGAAATAAAATTCCTGTGTAGTAGGTCAGAATTAAAAAACCAAAAAATTAATAAAGTATGAATATTTAAATATTTGTATCTTCTTTTACTTTGTCAGTCACTCCCTGTGCCTATCATTTCTATTTTTTGCAGTAAATATAATTAATATATCACAAATATTTAATATGTGACAAGAGGTATTTCCTGTGTATTGTATATCAAGTAACTCTGGATAACAAATTGCAAAATAAGACTGAATACGATCTCTTCATTTTTCCCACCTCCTTACGAGACACACTACGTGAGGTGTCTTTCTTTTGTGGTTTCTGTATAACTATTCTATTGCTTTAAATTCCAGTCATTCCTCTTCTCCTTTTCTTCTGGCACCTCATTTTAAATCAAAGATTTCATTGATGAATTTTTTAAAAGCACAATTCATAATTACAAATGATTTCAACTACAAAAGTGAAGAGCCTTTTGTGACAAAGAGAACCAGAAATGAAAAGCTAGTACAAAAAGCCCTTCATGTGTTGCATTTCCATAAACTGCAGTATAATAGGGATTTTATTCACTTCAATACAAATCAGAGACAAAAATCCTGGGTTTTTTTAAAGCCTGAAAAATAAAAATGCTAGATAAATTCTCTCAAGGAATATATTCTTGGGAAATAGTATTGAACATCTGAAAGACCTCAGACTCAGTATTGGAAAAACAGGATTCTGTCCCCATCTTTGCTGGTCATTTGTTGGTAAAATAAGGGGTGAGACCAACTAGTTCTTGAGTCAAGTTCTAAGATTTTATGAAATCCATCTACAAGTTGTGTGTGTGTGTGTGTGTGTGTGTGTGTGTGTGTGTATTTTTCTTCAAAAATACTGTGAGTAACTTTTCAATAAGCAACTTCTACTTTGCTTAAATGATTATCTCTTTAAAAGTTTGGCATTACTTCAAACACTGGGGCCTAGTAAAAGATGAGACATTAAAGTGATTTATTTTTAAACTTGAATATTACTACATAGAGTTAAAACTAGACAGATTTAAACATTTCAGCTAATACAGTTAACTTGGTACACTAAACAAAGCTATAAAAATATCTGGCTTATTTAGTTATTTATTTGTTTATTTATTTATTTATTTGGAAGGGAAGGGAGGGGAACATCCATGTGAGAGAGAAACATCAGTCAGTTGCCTCTTGCATGCATCCTGGCTGCTGCAGCCTCTAAACTAGGGACTGAACATGCAGCCCAGGCACGTGTCCTGATTGGAATCCAAGCGTCTAAACTTTTCCTTTGCAGGATGCCACCCAACCAACAGCCACACTGATCAGGGCATATCTGGGATTTTGAATAATCTTTACTATATTTCAAACGTGTGCTGGGGAGAGAGGCTACTGCCCAGCATTGCTATCCTAAACAATGCTCTCACCAATTTCATGTGAAGGCAACAGAAATTTACGATATCCATTAATATATACCTCATATATGTTAATAAATATTCACTGAGATGAATGAGCAAAAATGCATTATGATGTCTATTTGTTACTTGAAGCACTACTACTAGTAATAATACATATTATATAATATCATGTGTCGTTAGTTTCTATCACTCCTAGAACAGAATTGGTCACTTACTTAAATCTGATACCTGAGTCCTAAGGACAAATCCTCCAGAAGTTTTTGAAGGCTTATCCTTAAATATTATTTAAACAAATAACACCTACGATACCTTTAAATAAATATAAGCTGTAAATCTGTTTCCAACAGAGAACAAGAAACAGAGTAGCAATTCCCTTTCGCACGGTGACAGTAAAGACCTCGCAGGACAAGCTGACAGAGCCTCAGCACAGCTTGCACCAAGATCCTGACCGAAGCGCCTCAGTTGAATCATCTCAGGCGATTTCAATGACAAGGCTAGATATAAAAACAAGACCAGCATGTTTAAACAAATAGCAAATGGTGGGGCAGGTTGGGGGTCAGGGCTGTGCGTGCCCGCGTGCGTGTGCGCAATGACCGGGCAGGCACTGGACTGCGTGCGCGCATGGGCACAAACACCCTGCCATGTGCCAGTGCACCGGCCACTTTCCCGTCATCAATGACACCTGTAACTTATGTAAAAAATAAGAGATCAGCTAGGCTCTTGTGGAACATGACATAATAAATCAGCTCAGATTTCAGTATTTCAATTGTTCCCTTGAATTAATTCACTAAATAACCCAGACAGTTAAAACACAGACCCATTAGGCCCAGCAGACCACATTCTTTAAACGTTAGTGCCATACAATGAATATTTGATAAGTGCATCATTAATAAACCTTGATGTGACATAACTGATCTGTGGATATTTAATGACAATTCTAAATGATGTAGCTCACGGCGTCCCCTCGTCCCTCAATCAGCGGGCAGGTTGCCCCTGCGCCACGCGATGGGCGCAATTGCAAAGGCGAAGTCTGATCTTCATTACTGCTATCCATAAAGGTTTTCACTACAAGATAAATGATTATGGCCTGCCTTTATTAATTAAGCATGTATTTCTGCAGACCAGTGTAATTGAATAAAATGGCCAGTAGCCTTTAAACTACACAAAATCTTAATGTTGCAGAAATAGATTCCACCTTTATTTCATACACTTAATTTTCGATTATTTTGAGAATGTACAGCAACTGAATTCAAAGTGTTGCTAAATACTGACTGAAGTTCACATACAGGGATATTTCCCTCTAACATCTTGCTTTGTGACTGTCATGATAAACTGATTTATCTTTTCTTTCATCCAATCACTTCAAATTCAACTTTTCAAAAGTATTCCCCACCTGGCAAGGGCATAACCTCAGAATGTGGGCAAGTCAACTCTGGCAGCACCCGTACTTAGAAATGAAGTGACTTGTTGTATCTTTAAAGGGAATTGGTGGCCACAGAACAAGTCACTAGAAATTCTTGATTCTCTCGTCACTGAATCACACATAAGAAAAGAACTAATCATGCACACTCAGACATCTAAAGTCCTTCTTCATTTGGGGCTCTAGAAGGATTGCCTGGAACATGTTATGCCCACTTACTAGTTCTTTTTTCTAGCTCTGACAGTTTCAGTGGGAAAAATAAGGCTTCTTAGAATAAACAACTTGAAAGCTTAAAAAACACTAAGGAAGGCATCTGTGGAACTTTTTCTTGCTATGACTTTTCGCATATACAGTTGTTAGAGCAAAAAGCTATAAAACAAGATCAGTAAATTTTGTAGTCATTTATGAAACAAATCATTTCCCAGATAGTTTAATACACTGGAGCCCATGAAAACAAAAGATAAAATCCAGTCAAAAGAAGGCACAAATATCATCTGAGGATAACATTGCCAAGTAAAGCTAAAATGTACATGTATAGTATGATTTATAATGAGGTGCCTAAGATTAATTTTATAATATCAGAGAACACTCTAGCAATGAGTCAACTTTTTCTCCATAATTCCACTGTGTACTATTTTTATTTTGTGATCATTAGCAGAAAATAATTTTGTTGTTCAATACACTTCTACTGAATATGGTCACTACACAGTTCACCAACCTACTGTATTAAAATGAAATAGGAAAATTGACCTTCACCTTGTCTAAAATACTTTTATTTGTAATGTTATTACTTGCATTTATTGGTAATTACTTTGATCCTTTATGTTTATGCTATTGATTCCTCAGTATGCCTTTGAACTGAAGCATTAACAAACACTTAGCTTTGAAGGTGATGTTTTAATTTCATTTTCCATCCTTTTTTTAAGGACCTTGACACTAACTCCGACCATACTATTTCTAGTCCCCATGAAGAGAAAATGTATTTCCATGGTTTATTGCTTGCACTTCCCTTCTAATGGCTGGGCTGCTGGTGATAGAGTACTGTAGCCCGCAGTTCCTAGATGACCTAAAGATACTATTCAAATGATTCATTTTGCATTAGTGCAAGTGCTTGCAAGTGCGCCTCATTCTAATTTACTCATCTTATTTTCTTCTTGTTGTAGCATTAAACCACTAAACTCTACATTACGAATGTCATCTATGAAGTTAAAATTCCTTTATGTAGTAATTAAGTCCTGCCATGACTTCTATGCTCATTTCAATTCATTTTTTAAAACTTAGATTAGTAACACAGATTGAGAGGTCATTCTAATTTCATTTCATTTATTATTTTGTTGTATAGTTCAGATGCAGGAAGCTCTTTCCATATGTTTCAATGTATTACTTTTCTCACATTTCAGCGGAGCGCTTGTTGCTACCGGCCTTTATTCGCATCATCCTTCAAAGATTTCAGAGCTACTGGGTCTTTATTCAAACCTACTACTGTCTTGAGTCCTCTCTTTTCCTTGCCAGGTCCCAAGCATATTGGATTCTGTTCCTAACCAGCTACATGACCTGAAGCACACGTCTTTGTCTCCATAAGTAACAGTCTCTGCAAGTATAAAATGACGAAGTTGACAAGGACTTAGGGATTCTAGAAGAGTCAGACCTGGTGTATGACCTTCAATGCAAAGATAGCAAGACCCATGAAAAAATTAGAACATTTAGTGGAACAGCTAAGCAGGGCTGGGTCGGAATCCCAACTGTTCCATTTAGTAGCTCTGTGATCCTGGGCAACTTACTTAACCTCAATGTGCCGATGTTTTCTAACTCTAAAATGGGGTTTTAGTCTCTATTCCATGGTATCTGTTGTGAGGATTAAAATTAGCAAATATGTTTGGGGTGTTGAGACAGCAAGTGGCACACAGTGAGCATCCAAGGAAGGTCAGCTGTTTTGAGTCCCTAAGGATTGATACAATCAGGGTACCCACCATGCCCACCCCCACTTCCATAATAAGTCAAAATTATGATCTCTCCACACCGTGACTTTTGGAGATCTTTTTTGAAATAATAAAAATAGCAAACTTTTAAAAAGTTAGCTTTTTATTATCTCGCTGCCATTTTGCTGGGACTCCAAACCAGATCTTTCTGGCGTGTGCTCTGTCATAGCCATGCTCTGTGAGGCACCACGGGTGAGCGGTGGTCAGCACAACATACCCCCAGTGTGGTGATGTGCAGGTGACATGAATCACTGTTCTGACAACTTTCTTAGAATCTTATGGCAAAACCCAGTACCGGCAACACCAGAAGCCCACATTCATCCATTCTTGACAGTGATCTACCCCTTCAGATGTGAAAGCAACCGCCTCTGGCTGAGTCTGGGTGGGAAATTGGGAGCAGAGGAAGAAGGGATGAAGACCATGAACCCAGTATAAAAGGGGATACACTGGAGACATGTTAATGAGTGAGTTACATGGGCTGAGAAGAATGTATGTTACTTTCAAACATTAGGCAGATAAAAAAATGACGGTGGAATAAAAATCACACAATCATATTAATTTATTAATATTGTATTAGAGCTCTGAATTTTCCTGATGCATATATAAATAGGGTTTTATTTATATAATATTTGTGAAATGTATTTCTACTTAGAGCAAATTTTCCAGATAACTAAACCTCATTGTGCCAAAGTTTCAAAATTTTTGGACATTTGTCTATTTTTGGACTTGTTCAAGGCAGCCACAGGCCTGCAGCCCAGTCCTTGTAAAACCAGCTCATCTGCAGCCTCAGCGCAGTGGGACATCAGAATCGGAGCAGAGAACCGAATTCACTCCCTCTCCACATCCACAGACTGGGGCAGGAAGAGACAACTCAGCTGATTCAGGGCTGGCAAACCGAAGGGTAATCAGCAAACCAAGATATTGCCAGCGTGAGCACATGAACTGGATAAATTCTCCCTCTTGGAATTTTAGAAGAAAAAGAAGAAAAGAGAATAAGAGAGAAGCTGTTCAAACTGAAAGGAGGCCTTGAGAGGTGTCCGAAGGGGTGATTACAAACCAAAATGATGAAGGATGAGAATCCAAAACAAACCGATATATCATATTAAAAAATGAACACATAGCAAGGACTTACACAAGGGATGGATACAGGAGTGAGTCCGTGGGCTGACTCAGTTACTGGCCCCTTTTACTTGCAAGTTCAAATCCCTAGGTACATATACACGCATACACGCACACATTTTCGTCTCATATTTAGAGACTCTATTACTTACAACCAAAAGATCTCAAGTAAAATGCCAGTCTCACTGAAATGGATTATAAACCATGTCTTATTGAACAGAGCACAGTAAACCCACTGTAACCTTTTCTTGACGGCCCAGGGCCATCATTACTGACAACTACGGAGAGTTGCTATAATACAGCGATGCTTTTGGGGCTGCTGGTCGTGCAGGGCTCTTTATCTCTTCCCCAAATGGCCTCAGAAATGATGCTTTTTGAATCCCTGGCCTCCTCATTGCAGTTTTTCAATCTCTCCCATTACCATAAATCTGCTTGCCTGTAACAGCTTTCTTTCTAACTTCCTGCTTCTAATCTTCTGGAGGCCGGCAAATAAGATAACGAAGCTTGATGGATTCCTGTATATAATGAGTCTATGGCTCATAGAACCTAGGTTGCCTCCTCAAAATGTGATCTCTATATACAGTGAAATTCTTACAAATGGAAAAAAGGGAGGACGAGACATTTCCTGGGTCTCGTGCTGTTCTGAGAAGCTATTAGCCAACCCCCCAGCCACAGATACCTGATCCCTGCCTCATAACATCCCCACAGTCAAAGGTTCAAGTTTTCGCAGGTATTTCAGCAACAGATACTGCCCTCCCAAAGCTTTAGCAACCTAGGAAACACTTTGAATATCTTTATACCTTATTTACTTAAAATTAGATTTTAAAAGTAAAATAACCATATTCAGATTATATTTCTAAAATAAAATTAGATAACCAAATAATGTCCTTGAACTATTAAAATAATTTTCCATCTTTTGCGAATCTGCCTCAAATTAAATCTTCTCTGCTTTAATGGGCTTAGCCTATGAATGGGCATAGGCTATTCATAATCCTCTAGGTAACTATAGTGGCAGCAACTTTCCCCAATAGTGAAACTGTTAGACGATTCACTCACTTATAGCATATTTATAGAATATCTACTATGTTGCAACAGTAAATTAGGCTCAGGGGAGATAGCAATGAACTAGATGGATCAGGTCCCTGCCTGTATGAGGTTTACATTATATTAAAAATACTACAGGCGGATGTGCCGCAGACCAGATTGCTTGGTAAGGCCAGCCTGTGCAGCTTCTCCCTGAGGTGACACTTCCCCCAAATAGCCTAATCTATAGTTCAAACCAGGACACTTTTGAGAATAAAAGAAGCATTGTGAATAATTACACAGGGTCATCAGGCACTTGGCAGGACCTTCCTGGGAAAATCAGATGGTACCTCATCTGCAGGTTAATGCCTAGCACGTAGTAGATGCTCAATAAGCACTTACTGAATAACTGAAACAGTAAACATAAAAAGGACCATTCAACTAAATTATTAATGAAAGTAGCAATTATTCATTGACCAACATTTCATTCTCTCTGTCATCCATATGAGCAAGTTGAATGAAATCTTGGTTACTTCCGATCTGTCTTACCATAAAAATGATAAAATGTGGCTGTTTGCCAACACCCCTGAAAGATCACTCAGGAAAATTAGATGGACTGAAGGCAGCTATGTTCTATTTAAGTCTCAGTTTGAGACAAAATTGTTTCTGAAATCATTTTGCCTCACATAATGGTTTCTCTCCCCAGATATTAACCCTTCTGTTAAATTCTTACTTATCATTTATTTTAACACACTCAACTTATCAGAGTACAGTCCCAAATAAGGCTCTAATTAAAATAAAAAGCTCACTTCCAACTGTTCTTCCTTTAAAGATTTGTCTTCCCAAGTGCTGTCGTTTTATTGCTCTTTCCCTCCCCTATGAACTAGGAGCAGAGGCTGCAGAGTTATCACCTCTATCTGGGCTTTGTAGCTATGATTTAAAATTTATCCATAGTAAATCATCAAAGAAATATTGCATTAAGGACCCTTAAGTGGACATCCATGAATGTGTTTCAATTTGTCTACAAACCCCCGAAACTGTACAAATGATCTTGTCTATAAGTGCATATTGCTTTCCTAAGGGAGATTCCATAGCTTTTGCTGACTTTTCAAAGGGCTCTGAAATTAAGATTGGTAGACATTAATTTCCGCATGTTACTTCCTATGAAAGTACTTTCCACATTCACTTCACTGTATTTGGCAACTCACTGGGGAAAACTAGGGTGAAAAGTGTGGACATGAACTGGGGAGGTAAATGTGTGAAGAGTAGCTCCTACCATTTAGAACAACCTGGGAATCTGCTACATAGAAACTGCAGGTAAGGACCATGTCTGCTCCCCTCTGCTGCTGCCATTCTGATCTGAACACACAGGCTCCCATCTGTAAATCTCTGATAAAATGCAGATGTGATGTACTGATCTCTAATGAGACGTAGCCTTCCCTTCTTCCTCCTCCTACCACCACCACCCACCACCTGCCCACATCCATCAGTTCTCGGCAGATAAATCCTAGACCATCTCCCTTGAAAGTCTTCAGAAGTCTTCAATGGACTCCCTTTTTCTTGGATAAAATTCAAAATTCTTAGCCAATCATGAAAAACTCTCCATAAGCTTATCTAATAGTATTCTCTTTCATGAACATTCTACCCTCTATAAAAGTATATACTTTATCCACTGAAGAAAGCATTATTCTATAATACTTCCAATATTGGACTGCTACTTCTTACCAAGTTCCAAGCTCAAATTCTCTATTATCGTGAGATTGAACCAGCCTGTCCTTCAGGGTCCAAATAAGTAGCCCTTCCTCTGCAGAGTCTGTTCCAACCACCTAGCATACACTGCAGTCCTGTACCCCTTAACTTGTAGAGTTAACTATTTCTTGCCAAAAACTATTGGCACTTAACACATGCTGCCTTGCATTTATATAAATCTTCTTAATTTTATGCTCAGTCCTCCCAACTGTGCTGAAGATTTCTGGGAGGTAAAAGCCATCTTAAGACCTCTTTGATGCCTTCTATTTTTAGCACTGGCTATCTGTTGATTATATTGTTTGATAATAGTATCAAAGGGTTTGAAGAATGAGAATCTTATGGATCAAGATGGTGGTGATCTTTATTATGAAGGAGTTATTTTGCTTCTTTTGAAATCTCTAGGCATGTTAGGGTATCCCCTGTGTCTCTTCCATCTGTAAGGAATATTTAGTTTTATAGGAGGATTGAAGTTTTTGAGGTCCTTTTAAGAATATGGAGAAAAGAATTGCTTCAAAATTGTTCTGAGGTTATTACTGTGAACAGCGTAACTCTCTCAGAACTACTCAGAGAGAACTGAGAATGGAAACTGGCAAACAGTGCCCCTGAGACTATGACACAAAAATCAATCAATTGAATCTAAATGTTTCTCTGGGCATTACGCTGAATCTAACATAATGCTGCAATTCAAAATTTGAGACAAGGTTCTGTTCAGCTGTTCTCAAAATGAACTGCTAAGGAGATAAGGCATCTCAGCAGGTCTGGTGGGTTTACCCTCACACCATTTTCCATCTTAATGCAGCAATATGTAAAAAGGATGGTGATTTCATGACACCCATATGCAAATTGCCACAGTAGCATCAATATCAAAAGATAAGGGCAAGGAGAATGCCAGATGACATTATTAATGACACATGAATACAAATAAGTCATACAGGTAGAACGAAAGTGTCATAGCCATATTACGAATTCCTACAAAAAGTGTTCTTTAGAATTATCTGAAAACCAAGAAAAACAGCATTTCTGATGCATTCATGTAGAAGGGCCAATAAATTATATAAGGCCAAAGCCGGATGGATTTGACACAATCTGAAGAGGTCATTGACAGAGTTATCGAAGTCAACTTTATTGGTGTTATAGGTTCACTTGATATCGTAGACTTGGGGGAATCTCACAGGTTGGAGGTAAGCAGTATAAGCAATTTTAAACATCCTACAAAATTTATTAACAACTTTTTAATCCAAGTGAAAATGAACATTGAGGTTGTTGCATAGGGGTAAAAGATTTTGAAGCTACAGAAAGTGCTGAAGAGGTTACAAGCTACGGTCTCTATGTCCTCCTAGTATATGAGACTCAAGAGTTCTCTTGGCTGCCACGCTCCCCCAACATGCCTGCAATGCTAAATGCCAAGCTAAAGGCCAGTTACCAGAAAACCAGGGGTTCTGGATAAACATTTCAAGGGCTACTCTGAATCTTAATTCCCTAGCAAAGCATTGCTTTTTCTGAGTCTCTTTGGTCCTTTTATTTCATTGAAATATTCCCCACTCACATATTCAAAATCCGTTCTTGCATTGGGGAAACTGAATATCTAAACATGTTTTTACCTTAAGGAGAGAATACACACAGAGATACAAGTAGAGAAGTAACAGAGAAACAACGTTTAACATTTGCATTTGAAGAGCACACAATATCTTTGAATATATAAAGCAGGTATATATAAAAAGAATTATGCAGTCTCTGAAATTTTGTTACAGTGTTTCTCTCAGTATTTGTGTCTGCATAATGATGCTGGGAGAGGTAAATAAGTACAGCTGCAAGATTCTCCATGAATAATCTTGGAATATCAAATATCATCAGTAATCCTTCTGCTGCTCCAAACCTACATGTCACATCAGAGGCTTCGGTAACCTTGTTATTATTATTAGTTGTCGTTATTATTCTTACACTGAGTAGAGTAAGCATAAATTCCCTTGAAAGGAACTCTTATTTAGGGGTTGAACAAAAAAGTTATCACCTTGCCTTTTTGGTTTTTAGTTTCTTCTTTTGCTCCTTTTTTTCCCTGCAAGAAGGTCCTTATTACAATTGCTCTCTATCTTATTACAAATTGCACCTTATTACAATTTGCCTCTGCCTTGCATGCCACACTCTCACTTAACACACCCATTGTCTAAAATTTTTTAAAAAATAGAAAAATATTATTTTTGTAAATTAAAAGAACTTAGTGCACTGTTTATAAAACACCCACTGACGTCCCTGAAGCATATTATTTTAGGACTATATAGTGATCCACTGTATATTCATAATCGCTGGCTTACTGACCAAAACACTCTGCTTGCTCTCAATCATAGGCAAGGAATAGATTTTGCCGAACACGACAATGTAGGTGCTCAACTGCTATCTCTCGGATGACTCTGCCACTGAGTCCAGCTGTGTAGCTGAAGGGTTTCAGTGAGCTTTTGAGATAAAATTCCAAGAAAACACTTTGGGGAAGGAAAAGATTAGATTTCAGAACAATAGAACACAAGCGTGTGGCTTAATATTATACTAAACAAGAGCAGAAGGAAAAAGTTCTTTCAACGGTTCCCTCCTGCTATAAATAAGATTAGTTATTCCATATTCAAATGCAAAATAAAATGCCAAACACATTTAATTTGTATTTTTGAAAAAAAAAAGACTCATGTTTGCTTTTGTCTTGACCTTCTAGCTCAGCGCTCATTACACCAGCTGAGAAACAGTGCTGACCCCGGGTTTGGCAGGCATTTATTGGCTTTGCCGTTGTTTGTTTTTAGCACTGAAATGTGTTATGCTTTAAAAAAATCAACTGATTTTAAGCTTGCTTACATAAACATCTTCTAATGACGGAGCTATTTCTAATAAGATTAGTATTTTTTAACTTAATGATGTTTGGATTTTCAATGTCATGCTTTGCTTTGTAATTGGAAAATGTGCTGGAGAAAATGATGAGAACACTTCATTTTAGCAGTGAACTCCTCAGGCCCGTGACTGGACACAGGGCAGGCAGGAGGCCTCCCCAGCCCTGGGGCATGCAGCTGCTTTCCTTCAGAGGGTCTGGGCTGAGGGCAGTGTCTCCCAGCTCCTCCTCTTCCAGCCAGAAACCTGGGGGTCCTCTCTTCAATGTTTCCTCTCTCTTAGCCAGTCAGCAGCCAGATCCCGTGAAGTCTACCGCCACAAACCCGTCCTTTTCCTGCTTCCACCCTACAGTCCTCATGAGCTATAACCTGGAATATTTCTATTCTTGCCTCTTTTTCCTGCCTCCATTTCTCCCAATTCATATATGTCAGGGGATTCATCATTCGAGAATGCAAAGGTGATACTTTCACCCTAGTTACTATCCTTAAATACTGACTCAGGAATTACAGAGTGAGGTCCAAACTCCTTAGCACAGATCTGAAAGTCATTTATGGACTAGCCATTGCCAACGTGTCCAGCCTGATCTCTCTCTTCTTCCTTCTCTCCACTTTCCACATCCTCCAATCACGCCAAATGCCTTGCAGTTCCTTGATCAAGCCATTTTTTTCCTTCATCCATCCGTTGCATGAGTGCTGTTCCATTCCTAGAATGCCCTCTTTCTGGCCTCTCTGGCAAACTCCTGTGGTCTTCACAACTTCCCCAGGAAAGTCTCTTCTGAGCAGAGCTATGCAAGTCTTTTTTGGGGGAGAGGGCACCTCACAATTATTTTAGTCCTTTTCATTTTTTTGCAAATATCTCTTGTGTACTTGGCTCTCTCCATTGGAATATAAGTCCTGGCAAGCCCGGGAGTATGAGTTTTTCATGTAGTAGAGGCTAGGGTGTAGTAGATCCTCAATTAATATTTACTGAATAACTTAATGAGGGCTTGTTAAGGATTGCATATAAGGGCAATTATTGGGTATACCTCATGAATCTATCACAAGGCTGTTTTGATATTTATTGTTCTTAATAACACAACATCACACATTGAACTAATGACTAGCTGAATTTATAAAAGAGTTTTATTCATTAGTATAGTAGTTTTTAATTATTACTTTAAAATGAAGATATTAAAGTATTATAATTATTACATTAAAGTTCTAATTTTCTATCTGCTTTAAAAAAAATAAGCCCAAGAAGTCTGGCTCTATTTTCCTCACAAAAAGCATCACCTGAAACTTCGTAGCAGCTCTTCTCTTTACAAACTTCTTGGTTCACGGCTTGCTTTACTCCTGATAGTCTGACCTCTGCTGGCGACTGCTTACAGACCCCACCGCAGAGCAGGGTAACTGAGGAGCCCTGCACAGCAGGCAAAGTATCTTTGTACAAGTAAAGACTTCAGAGTCTTTATATTTGCTTTGTTATCAGTAAGTCCTGCAGTCTTATTCAAAGCCACTGATCTTTTTGGCCATTAGAATCTTAATCTGTACAAATTAAAAACTGGGCTAAATAAATCTGTGTCAAAGTCTCAGCAAAGGTAGACTGGCAAGGTCCCTACCTGTACCTAAGGAGAACTACTGGTGCCATATAATATTTGGTGGAATAGGGTCTAATACTAAATAAGAGAAAACTAAATTAGATGATATCTAAAGGACCTATCAGCTCAAAATCCTCATGTTATTATTATAATCTTTCATCAAGGCTGTCTTCATTTCAGTAACCCACCTGTTCAGTCTACCTTTCATTAATAACCAACAGTTATGATTGCAGCTGGGGCTGGAACACGATTTCTTTGCAGTGTTAGCTAGGTAATGAAAACTCTACACAGCTCTAACTGCT
The DNA here is from genome assembly GCF_021234435.1 of Artibeus jamaicensis. Lineage (NCBI taxonomy): Eukaryota > Metazoa > Chordata > Mammalia > Chiroptera > Phyllostomidae > Artibeus > Artibeus jamaicensis. Next base: position 31,698,075 of record NW_026521803.1, on the reverse strand, counting down.
CTTGACAGATGAGAAATAGCAGGAGGACTCCTCTTATAATAAAGACTATGAATGTCACTCTGAGATGTTCATGTTAGAATAGAGTTTAGTCTTCCAAAAGGGACAGAGGCATTAAAAAAATCACATCCTATAACTGTATTACATTCCTTCTCCATCACCTAACAGACTGTGTAAAGCCAAGCTCTGATAATGCTCATTTGATTGACTCTGCCCAAACAGCCTCTTATCTAGCATTAGCTACTTCTCTATGATGGATGACTATGGTTTATGGTGCAGATTTCATTTGCAAACAGAGTTTGAAAATTCTCCTCCACTGGTAGAATTCTGATGAAGCCTGCGCCATCATTTTGGACACTAAATTCATTAGAATAAGAAGAAGAGGAAGAGTGGAGGAGGTTGACGGATGATTTGCTAACCTTATTGTGTGAGAATAATACATTTACTTTTCCTTTGTGGGACCTGACCCATCTTGAACTTTTGTTTGCTATTACTTTCCAGATTCCCTTAGGTGCTTGGTGCACTCCCTTTTGTACCTTGAAGGTTAAAGAAGGGCAGTAATCAAATCAAACCCAGCTAGGATGCCTCTACGGCTTCAAATTTTCCAAAGTGTGTATGTAAGGCCAAAGAAAATTAAAATGCTGGTGTCTAAAAATTCAACCGTAAGCTCTTTGCATGGGAGAGAACAGAGAGAGAGGCACGGTCAAAGAGAAATAATTGTGTCTTGGGTAACTATTTTTTTAAATGTTGGATGGTTGGATTGAAAACAATGTACTCCTGATTAAGATTAAGGTAAACATAAAATAAATAAGAGCTTATCCATAATAACATTTCATAGACAGGAGGGAAAAAATACCTTGAGAAGATGGAAGACTAACACCCAGACAGGGTATTCTTTTACACAGGAATTGATACAAACATTTCACATCCTAGTACCTCAGCCACTCCCATTTCTCTGGGCTTCCTGTTATTCTCCTTCCCGATTCACTAGCATGCGAGGATTGTTGTTTCTTAAAATAAATGGTCTCAGACAAATGAGCATCTCTCACGACTTTCCAGCTGCTCTAGAAGTCAGCGATGAAAATCAGTGATTCCGAATCCTTAGTGATTTTCACTGGAAATGAATCATAGGAAGGTGTCATTGACTATTTTCTCATGTCCACAGCCTCAAGGCAAACTCAAGAAAGATAGATGTGGCCACATATTTGCCATTAAGTCCCTATCCAGTGATTCCCAGGTGGTTGTATCAGGACCCGTGGTTTATAACAACAGTACATTCAAAGGAGATTTCCATTGTACTATGAAATTACTTTACCTTTATGGTGTATGAATTTACATAGAACACTTACAGAGGATGACTTTCCTTTAGCTTTCCTTTTAGTGTGCCCTCAATGAACTTCCTTGAAAGCGGGGCCTAAGCATAATTATGGCCAATTCTCATTGGCACAAATCTGTACATGAATCATCAGAAAATGACTGATTTCCCCATATAGCAATGGTGCTTAAGACTCAGAAAGTGTGAAATGAAAAACTTAATGTTCTCCTAACAGTGCGATTTAGAATAATGTCAATATACCACACAATATTTTTTAAACCTTCCATTTAAAAAATAAAATAAAACGAAAGTGGTGCGTTCCCATTGTGGGAGATATTTACTATGCAATTTGAGTCTCTCCTGACTCATCCCTCCGTGGCTGAGGTCGCCAAGCAAAAGCAACTGTGCCATTAAATGTCAGCCTATAATTCACACTCAGTGGGCAGACAAACAGCCCCTTTGGCAGCACTCAAAGGAATGGACGTAGAAGTACTATAAATATTGAGCTCACTTATTAAAAACAAAAATAAAAAATAACAAAAAGGAAGAAAATATGAATCTTACCAAGCGTCTAAGTGCTATCCTTATAGATTGTCACTCTGAAGCTGGTGAGCTTGGGTGCCCTTTCGGCAGAGATTTTTATATTGAGAGGGTGTATTCATCTGGAGAAATTCTCTTGAAGATTCCATTCTTTGTAACTAGCCTTGATGAAAGGCAAGGAGATGGAAAGGGTGTGTGTTTCAAATTGGGATCTACTGAGAATTTTGCTCTTAGCAGGGCTAGCCACAGCCACATCAAAGAGCAAAACTCGGTGCTTCTTATTCCATGTCCCTTTGGACCTCGCGTTTCCTCTTTGAAATCTAACCTTGATCTCTGAACTTGCCTCATCTAAGCTCACCTTTAAGTGGAACCTAATCAACAAAACAAACAAGCAAGCAAAATATAACCAGAAACATTGAAATTAAGAATGCTCTGACAGTAACCAGAGGGGAGGTGGGAGAGGATAATGGAAGGGAAGGGGGGAAGGGTTTTCAGAAACAACTATAAAGGACACAGGGGCAAAACCAAGGCAGGATGGAAGCAGAGGAGGGAGGAGTGGTGGGGGGTAAATGCAGACACCTGTACTTGAACAATAACAAAATAATTTTTAAAATCACTCAAAAATAAACTCTGTGTTGTCCCTTCTTTGCTAGAAAAGCATTTATGCCCCAGTTTTTTATAACCATCCACCACTTATTTATTTGTTCAGGAATTTACTAACTGAATGACTATTTAATAAGAAAATATTTATTGAGAACTCTGTTAGATACTGTGGCTACAGAGATGACAAAGGTTACTTTTTGTTGATGGATTCCATCCTATGTCAGTTTCCTTAGAGATCTCTTGTTTAATAAATTGAATTAATTCCTGTTAAAGCTTCAGTTGAACTTGTTATCCTAAAATGCCAACACCCAAGCTCCAACCCCAACTTAGATCCTAAGTATCTTTGCTTTTTGATAGAAATTCAGTGTCTTATTCCTGGACTAAATGATGTGGGAACTCTGAACATGGGGGCAAGGTCAAAAGTGACCCATATGCCTCACCTAAAATAAGGCAATTTCTTTATCCTAATATATTTTTGAGCTATAGGTAAGGAACTATGGGGGATTATGGAATTAAGTGCTATGCCCAAAACTGAACTACCACTATGTGTTACTACATTCAGTATATGTTTCTTCACTCTGAGCTTAGGTTTTCTTATTGATACACACTCTCCATCTGTTATTCAATCATTGTGATAAGAGATCACCTACATTTTGTCCTGTGGTTAGAAAAACTATACAACTGTATGTGTCTGTGTTTTTTGTCTGCTACATTTCCTTAGCCAAACCTAGAAGAAAATGTATATTAATTTTTTATCTAATTTTCTTCTTTTATCAGGCTTTCAGGAAATTGCTCCTACTTGTAGGAGCAATTCGAGCATAGTAAGTATAAAGAAAATTATTTATTTTTTGGCTAAAAAGAATAAAAGTGTTTAGCCACTGTTCACATCTTTTCAACTGATCTTTCCAAGTCTTCCCAGTATTTGAAGGGTGGAAATCATGGGTCCCTGCGTTCACTTCTGTTCAGCCAAGACCATGAGCAATTTACTCCCTGACTGCATTAATACTCTTTAGGGCATTTTAGCAGTGGACTCTCTGCTGAGCATAGAGGTGGAATGTACAATATGGTAATGAAATAAATAGTGGTGCCACTTGGAAATCTGAAGTGCTAAGTAAATACATAGCACTGCTTTATTATTATAGCCTCATTCTACTTAGGTGTGAAGAATACACATTTTAATTCATCTCTCAATCTAAATAGAGGGTTGGCTTTTAAAGAGATTTTTGTTTTTATCAGTGTTCAGTCATAACTTTTAAGAGGTTTCATTTTCATATAATTTTAAAACTTCTGTTTGGAGCAAGTGGTGCATAGTGTTTTGAGCCATCAGACTAAATCTTGCAGAATCTTCCAAAGGGAAGATCGTCTGTGAGCTAAATGGTCTATATTAATAGGAAAAAATAATAAACTTCTACTTCATGGTTCCAGGCGGGCCCTTAGAACTGAAACTATCTTTTTACAACACTCTTAGTAGCCCCAAAGAACATCTGTTGCAACACCACATACAGAATGAGTGCTTTAGAATTGTCTTCATTAAAGCCAAGAGGCCACCCAGACTGGTAGAAATCTGCATGGCTCAAGGTCATTTTTGTGCATCCCGGCACTGCAACTGCCCATCAACAACTCTGCAAGTCAAGACCTAATGGAGCCATGGAAACAGGATGTGTGTGAGGCAGGGAAGGGGGGAAACAAGTAGCCAAGTCATGAAGCAACTGCAGCCCCTGGGATCTGTTTCACGAAAATTAGTCAGAGTTAGTATTGATGACAGTTTCAGTGCCACCTAATCGGGGAGTCTGTTGTGTCACCGTTCTACTCCCAAACCCTCAACTTTCCACTAGCTCTTAACACTAATATTTGTGTAAATGAGTGAGGGGCACTCTAGCTTAGAATTTGGCAGGTAAATGCTCACGAGAGCTGGCCAGACAAAACTTAAAGTGGAGGACCTCCTCAGGTGAGTACCTTTGAAGGCCTTGTAAGTTTGCTACCACTGGAAGGGGACAGGAAGAAGTATTCTGAATTTACACACTCTTCTAGAATATAGGGGGACAGTTATTCCTGTTCAAGACAAGAACCGCTGGTTAAAACTGTCCAGAGACAAGTGAAATAAGCATAAATAAAACTTATCATCCAATCGTCTGTGATATGTCAACAAAAATACAATTTAAAAGTAAATATCACGAATCAACCTTCTTCATTCTTCTAACCACACAACGCTGTGTAGGGCAAGTGCGAAAAGCCCTACACAATCCTGAATGCAGAATCCGTGTCCTTGTCTTTAACCATACAGGAGCTCTTGTTTAATTGGTTGCTCTGAGGACAGCCATCTCTCCTCTGAGGCTGTCCACTATTTCTGGCTCCATCTGCTCCAGCCTATTTCCAGCTGCTGTTCAGAGGAAAAGCCATGGTAATTATCTCCTTAACAAGCAATTTACCTTGCTGTGGTGATCTTTGGACTGCCAGTCTGCTGAGAGCCCTGTGTGTCCTCTTTCTGGCACGTGGCTGTGAGCTGACCTGCACAATCTATCTACCTCCAGTAGAATGTACTGCCTCTGCAGGCCTCCACTCGGTCAGGTCTTCGAGAGCCTCTGCTCCCACAGTAATGTCTTTCCTCTTTGGCACTTTGACAGTTCACATGAACCAGGACATTTTCCTTCCTTATATTTAAAGTTCTTATTCAAAAGAAAAATAAGTAATGCCGACTTTATCATAAATACCGATATAGCAGTGGTATCTAGTGAAAAGAATGTGGTCTTTCTACAGACAGGATTCGGTTTCCAGTGACAGTAGGCAAAGACTGCACTTGTCACAAGCTCCCAGGTGAGGCTGCTGCCATGAACCACAGGCAGATCTCTGAGTAGCAAGAATAGAAAGCGCTGGGAGAGGACCTGTCACAACATGGCCCTTCGGTGCACTGGCGTCTGGAAGAATTCCTCCACTACCGCGTGCATCACGAACATCTGGCTCAGACTGTGCATGAGCAGAATTACTGAAGTTAGAAAGCAAACGTGGGAACAGAGTTTTCAGAAGGCTCTATAAATAATATTCACACACATCACAGGGTAAGGCAAAAGTAGGTTTACAGCTGTGAGTATGCGAGACACAGAGCTTGTTCTTGAATTATTATTTTTTAAGTAGCATGTTGTTTTCCATACAAAGAACTGCAACCTTAGTTTTTCCATGCCCTGTACTTACAGATTCTCGCTAGCCCCTTCTTCCTTTAGTCCAGAAGAGCTCAGGGACACTCATGTACAGGCACTGGGGAGATAGTTACTACATTTTCTCCTCTCAGCACTAGCCCCTCTGAGCATGTAGGAGATAATCAGTGGTTGTATTAAAACTAAGACGTGAGTGGGTGATGTCGATCCAGGTGCGATGGACATCCCAGAGTCCCAGACAGAACTCTGGGCTCAGTGGGAAGAGAAAGGGAAGAGACAAAATTTCTTGAGGAATATGGTTGTTGTAGGTCACCCTGGCTTTAGTAAGACCTGCCTGGTCCAGTTGGCAGAAATGAGAGTATTTTATTGGAGGTGAGACCTCCCTGAGGACACCTCCATGGTGGCTGCTCCCTCGCTACCAGGTAGAGGCAGATACAGGGGAAAGGCAGAAGAGTGATTCACTGCCAGCCTATGGGAGCTTCCTGACCCACAATGGGCAGAAAGAGTGATGATGCTCTTTTAGTGAACATGCCCACTGAGGCCACCAGAAACCCAGGTACAGAAATGACAAGTATCAATCTCCGAGGCTGGCAACAGAGTAGGTGGCCCCGGAGGGAGGTCTGGGAAGGTGGATTGCTTTCACCATGTGATAAGTGAGAAAGGCAGCTCAACTCTACCAGAGGGTGATGAAACCAGCCAGAGCTTGGTAGGCATCTCTAAGTAGTTCTGAACAGTGACAAAGCTGCAGGGATGAGAGAGCATTAGTGTGTGAGGTCCCATCCACCTAAGGTTGGATGAAGAGGGAACACTGGCAGCCAGGCCGAGAGGAGACCCTGGAGATCTTACTGCCCACAAAGAAAAAGACCACTTAAACTCAGAAAAATGCCGGGTAGGGTACAAGAGAAGCCATTGAAGGAAGACAGAAGGTTGTCTCTCTCTCTCTCTCTCTCTCTCTCACACACACAGACACATACACACACTCTTTCTCACTCACAGAGGCAAACTGGGCTGAGAGTTTCTTGGTGCAGAAAAGTAATCAGTGACGTAGCAGGGAAAACTGCTGGAGGAGAAATATTGTAAATGGCAGAGGCCTGAGAGGTTGGCCAGGCAAGAAGGTAAGCAGATTACAGAGAGGATTGAAAAGGCACAAACACTAATACGGGCCTCGTGGGGCCAGAATATGAGTACATTCAGAGGAAGAAGCTACTAATGACCAGGGAGACAAACTCAAGTTTGGAAACAGTCCAAAGTCACCCAATCAGCTGGCAGTGCTCACAAGGAACTATGATTCTCTGGGAACAAACTAAAAATGCAAACAAACTGAGGGCAACTAAGAGCACAAATATGCATGTGCCCAGATTATGTCAGAAACACACGCTAAAACCTGGGGGAGAGAATGCTACCAAAACACAGTGGCCAGAGGATCGGGAAGACCCTTGTAGAGGAGGACACTGGGGGCAGGGCCATGACAGCATGTCTGTGCTTCAGGAGTTAACAGGAAAGTCATGGTCCCTCACTCTGATTTGAAGAGAAAAATTTTAGTTATGTTTAAGATGTGGCAAATAGTGATCAAAAGGTGCATAAATTCTTATGCCTCTTTAAAGTGTCTATGGTCAGAAAAATTTTTAATCTTCTGGTTTAGTAACACTGTCTCATATGTATACATGAGTAAATAAAATGAAAAAACTAATTTAATTATCTAAAATAGGTCATGTAGCATATTACCACTGTTTTATTGGTATATTTCCTCAAAAAAGTGGTTTACAGGGAATTCTATTTTTATGAATAATTACAGCAACTTAATGTTTTGTCTAAATGAGGGTTTATCAAACTGGGAGATACTGACATTTTGAATGAGACTATCCCTTTTTTTTTCCTTACTGAAGTTTTCAATTAAAAAACTAGTATACAGTAAAAGATGAGATAATCCTTAGTTGTGGGAATGTCCTGGGCATAATAGGACGTTTAGCAGCATCTCTGACTTCTACTCTCTAGCTCCCAGCAATACCCCCTAGTTGGGGCAACTAAAACTACCCACGTTTTTGCCCAAATTTTTTAGGGAAAATAAGGATGTGCATTGTACATGGATAGTACCTGAAATACCTTTTATCTGTTCTTGTGTTTTATAATTATTTGTTACATAAAATTTTTTGTATCAGAATATGTTAAAATAAATGTTAAAATTCCTTTGTAATACAAAACCAGGTATCTAAATATAAATAAGTAAAAAATTAAATTAAAAATTAAAATGAAAAAAAAATTTTCTGAAAGTTTGGGCCAAAAACATGGGTGTGTGTTATACACAGCAAAATACAATATTTCTAGACATTGCCAAATGTCCCCAGGGGGGGGCAAATTATTCCCACTTGAGAGCCACTGGTTTAAAGTGTATCAAATCCCAACTACTTCGCTAGCTGCAGAGGTAAATCCAAGTGTAACTCCAGAGAAATAAAAGATTTTTGCATTGCTCACAATGCAAATGGATTATATAACCACTCAATACCTTTTATGGATTTTCTAAAATTCTCTGATTCTGTAAGAAACTCAGCTAATCAATAATCAAAATGGCCTCATATAACACATCTGATCCGTAGCTCCTGCTTTCTGTCTCACTCCGTCCCCTGGAGCTCCCTGTGTGACACCTGCATAGCACTCAGTTTTGTGTGATTGTCATGCTCAGGTTCAGCTGTCATGACCCTCATCACAGAGAACATGATAAATCCGGTCTCTGCATCTGACCATTATTCGAGGCTATATCCTAAAATCTGAATGAGTTCCTTTTGATTTGTTGTTGTAAAAGGGGCAAAATAGGACCAACCAGATGTGAGTGTAAGTTATTGTTTGACAATAAAATGAACAATCAGGTTTAAAAAAAGGAGTCCAGGTCAAATTTAAAGGAGAGGTTAATCTGAGTGACTACAATCAAGCTACAATTTTTCATTAGCATTTTCAAGTACCACAAAATCACATTCCCCACGTGTGGCAATTCATGCAGGGTTCCCGATATGTTTTGTTCCTGTTGTTTTTGTGATAAATAAGCAATTTTAGTGCATCTAAGGGGCAATTTACTTTTACCAAATTATTATGCATTACAAGAGATCCAAAATTGGACTTGATATGTTATAAAGAGCATCAAATTAGGTCAGACTCAGTCTTAGCATCTGGTTAACTTGGGACCTTCATTACTTCAACTGTAAAACAGAACTAATAATAACTGCCCTGCTTTCTTACCCAAACGTGATTCAAATGAATAAATGTGTAGGAAACCAACATGTGTTACTGCACACAGATCAGAAACTGATATTATACTCAAACATGTTTCTTCAATTACACTGACTCAAGGGTTTCCATGTAGGCAAAAGAGCTTAATTAAAAAACATATTACTGTGTGTGAAGTAACTCTGATTAATAGATGCTTCTATAACAATTTCTAGATATAGATCTCCCAAATATCTGGTAACGTAAATCTGATGATATTAAAAATGAATGAAATTCTCATAGCATCCATAAATCTCATGAACAATAATGGCTCAGTTGATTTTTCTCACCAGTAAAGGTGAGTGAATACATGTAAATAAATAAATCTATGGTTGTTCTGTTTTTTTATTGATTTGCACATATGCCTAGATGAAAGGCCTAAATTACTGTCAGTGGTCGGATTTTGTAGAGCCGAAGGCACTGAAAGATGGAGGGTCAGGGCAGAATGATGCATGGCCAGAATCCCTGTCCCCAGTCTCCAGGACAGTCCCCATCTGGGCCCAAGTAATCCACAGGTGAGGTCAGACAGCATCTCCTCAAACTGCTGGCTTCCAAACAAACCCACTCACAGTGCTTGGTGTTTCATAGTACTTGGTTTTGGCTATAGAGCTTAAAAAATAGATCAATAGTATATGTAATCATAATGTCCATAAGTGATTATCAAGTATTAAACCTCTTTCAGAATTTGACTTGGTTTTAATCCTTGGCCAATTCTCCTTGTATTAAAGAACCATTATGCAAATGCAACATACGGCAAAGAGGAGAGAGGAAAAGCTGCCTAAGACCTCGTGAATGACTGCATTCATTATGTCTGACATTATTTGTGGGGTTTTTTTCAGTGAAATTATACTATACATTGTCAAAAAAAGTTCCCATAACTAATAGCATCAGAGGGCACTTCAGCAAAAGCTGGCTTTGAGAAGGAAGGGGAACAATTTTTTATTTGGTTCCTCTGAATATAAAAGGCACAGTGTATGTACATCAGATCAGAATGAGGACAGCACATCAAGGAAGCTAAAAATATGCCGCTGAGCCACACATGTCATCAGGCATCAAAGGAGACCTCAGTCAGCAGGCTAAACCTCATGCTTAGGTAGCCAGACCTGAGCTTGTCTCCTCCTGATCAAGAGAGCGATGCATTATTAAAGGGACAACAAGACACACGCAGCACATTGGAGATAAGCGGCGGTCACCGTAACCCAGGGATCTGAGGATGAGGAGCAACAGAAAGGCGCAGGGATGTTGTCACAGCTCGGGCAGAACAACAACAAACGCTGTCAGGGAGGGAGGATAAAAGTGGTGAACTGTGCAGCGAGGGGTGTGCCTGAGATAAAGTAGGAGAGAGGGGGATCCGGGTGGCCATTCTGACATTTCTGGTGCTTTGCTGAAAGGCACTTGGGGTTTGAAGATGTCAGAGGCTGAGAGATGATCTCTCTCCCTGAGCACCCAGGGATCACCAAGCCAGACAGATGAAGGGACTGAAAGCCGCCTCCCCTTCAGCAAGAACAGGCAGTGCAAGATGAATGAAGTGGGGCTTGATATTTCCGCTGCACACAGCTCATTGGTGAGACATTCGCGGGTGCTAATGCTGCCCAGTGAAGAAGAGCCAGTGTCCCAGGAAGACTGCTGTGGCTCGGGAGCTTAGGGTTCATGGTCAAACTGAGCGGAGCATGAGGGTTCTCTCTCCAGGCTTCTTGCAGGAGTGCTCAGCAAGCATTTAAACTGGCCTTTGAACCATAAACAATCGATCCCCTCTAAGTCTCCTAAAACACAACATAGTACTTAGCGTTAAGATGAATAATAATTTTAAAAATATATTTGCCAGCATAGAGACACTGCAGATTTATCCCGTGTCAGCTACGTCACATGCTGCTCTGTCCCTGACACTAAATAGACTGTCAACAAATGCCTGTTGCATGAATATCAAAAGGGTGAGGAACACGACACTCACTGCACAAAAACTGTTCATTCATTCATATCAAGAGAAAGTGAATGCTCACTTTTCTTAAAGTTCTCCTTTTTTTTCCATTTTGGTTTTTTGCCATATGTTTTTCATCAGTTTTTTACCTTTGGGTCCACAAAAGTGGTTCACAAACTAGCAAGTATTAAAAATTTTGGGGCAGGACTTACAAGAGAGGCAGCTTGTTGGGTCCCCTCTCTAGCATTTCTGGTTTCAGATTTCCCCAGCATAATTGAATCTGATTTCTGATTCAGTAGATTGGAATCGGGACCCTGAAATGAGCATTTCCAACCAGTTCTTTGTTCCTGCTGGTGCTGCCAGTGTCCAGACCACACTTTGAAAACCATTGGTCTACAGTATTAACAGCAAGTCTAAGCATCTTTCTACGATGGAGTTCAGTGCACCCATCTTCTGATGTACTGATCACCACCGGCCTTTAGGTTCTGTGGGATGAACCTAAACCACTCATTCTGATCAAAAACACATGAATAAGAAATGTGTAAGTTCTAAAAAGAGTTAGGCTGTCTATAAGCAGTGCTTTGAAGTACCCAATGAGAGCAGTATTGCTCTCAGCTGCAGCCTGGACTTTCCTTAGTTAAAAGATTGTGTTTGACTCATCACTAGATTCCACCGTGTGAGTTCTTTTAGCATTGTTTTTTATCTATTTCTGAACAACTGTATTTCATTCTAACTAAAAATTCCCTACTGGAAATCACATAACTGGGAAGCTACAAACTGGCTTATTTCACAGAGGTTTCAAATAGTTCCCCTTTGTTATCTGCATTATACATTAGAGATGCGAATCAATGAACTTTTCCTATCGTCCTTCACTGATTCCTACCTCAAACACAATGCCTCCAACCACATTCCTCATAGAGCAGCCAGGTTTGCTCACGGTCCAAAGCCTTCTCTTCCCCAGCAAGCAGAATCATCAGGTACTAGCCTGCCTTAGACAAGAAGTTTTGAGTGACATTTGACCGTTCCTTCTCCTATCTCACAGACAATTGGCTAAAGTACTTTTTACTCTATTTCTAACGTAGGTTACATCCACTCCTTTTTTTCCCCCTTGGCGCTGTTGTTTTGGTCCAGAAGTGTATCCTCATTAACATATACCCTACAGTGACCCGCTGATTAACCTCCCGTGGGCAGTTTCTCTCCACTTTCATTCTCCTTCTATTCGGCTATCAGCATGTTTCTAAGAGGTGTGTTCTTACTACACTCGTGCCTAAAAACCTCTCTAGGGTTCTTGCCACCGAGAGAACAAAGGTTGAGCTTCTCTCGAGAATTCAAAAAGTCCTTCAGACTTGTCCTGGTCCCAGCTCATTTTTTCAGGTATGATTTTATTCTGTGCATATTTTGCATATATTTTTTGCCCTGCTATGACCTATCTTATGCTTTGCACAGCTCGCACCTTTTCTTCTACATTAAATATTCTTGCACACTTTATGCTCCCATCCACGCCCAGCTCTAAAGCCATCATTTCTTTATAGCTCCAGTACCCTATTCACTTCTTGACTTGACTGAGCAAAATCTGCTTTTGCTTCTACTCTGTAAGTTTCCTAATGGCCAGAACAAGTTTTTAATTATTTCAAAGTAATTTCCAAAAGTGATATACGTGGTAGCGTAATTAAGATGGTTACTCAGAATAAACAAACGTTGCATTGAATTGGGTGAATTAAATCAAGATTTGTCATATAAGGCTCTGTTTGGATGTGTGTTGCTGGGATGTGTGTTGTTTAGAGATTTAAGAACACAACCATCTCATGATTTACATGAGGCTTATTGGATCCAAACACATCAGAGGAGCCTTATGCTGATAAGTGTTTTTTCAAGCACATGAAGAGCAATTTCAAAGAGGTCTATGATAAATTCATTTATTATGTGGAAAGTGTTCACTTGACCAAGTAAAATAAGTTTAAAAATTACTTTGATGGTAAAAACTCATTCAAATGCTCTTACCACTCTAATATGAAATTTTAGTGAGCTTTAGTGTCCTAAAAAGCAGCAGATGTTTCTTAGAAAATCCAAGTGTATTGTGTACTAGTGGAAAGGACACAAATGTAGGACAGCATGAGGATGATTAGATAGCAAAATTAAAGAACTAAAGAGAGGCTAGGAGTTGGTGATGGTAACAGGAAGGGATTGGACAAAGGTTTTCCTCTATCTGCATAATTTTCTCTTCTAAAACATGAAAACTTCAAAGGAAGGGTATCAAATGAAGTCAATCGCTCCCATGTTCATATGTGTGGCCTTACTAGGCACAGTGTTAATTCCTTATTATTCAATTATAGGCTATCCATCCCACAAGAGTTCAGGGGTTGAAGAAAATAGATTTGAATTAATAACATACCTCATATCTGCATAATCAAATATCCACAATCTTTTGTTAGTTTGTTTGTCTGGTGCTTTATTACAGTGAAATAAAAATTTAAAAGATTATAATTAATTGCCATGGTTTCATTTGTCTCCTACAATATGCCTAGTACCAAATTTATACTCTCTAATAGTTTGGTAACAATAAGACTAATGATAACAATAATAATTTACATCAGTTATAGTCCAATTAAAAGTGTATTTGATTAAATTATCCATTAAACTCTAAAGACAGGTGGATAGTTTGTTGTTGGATTTCAATTTTCCATATTAAAACACAAACCCCTGCACAGGTCCCTTCAGCTCTTCCTAAGACCATTCTTTCTATGTATGCTGTAAACTTTAAATTTCCCTTCTAATTATGATAAGCACCTTAGTTATATTTTCAGCTAATCTCACTATGGCACAAAAACAGAAATTTGTTTTACTACTTTCCTTGCACTAACATTGCTGACACATTCTCAGAAATCTCCATATAAAAGAGTCAAAGAGTAGGTTTGTGAAAATGATTTGAATTAGACACAGTTATGCTCACCACTTGCCATGAAGCAGGACAGCAATGGGTATCCTCAGAGAAATAAGTCAGAGAGCTGATACATATGCAGAGAGGCAATTTTGGTGAAACAAAACTAAGCAAAGAGGAAGTGGATGTGGCAAAAAGATGACAAAATAAAAATGCAAGTAGATTTTTAAAAGAGAACAGCAGCATTCAAAATACCAGATCAAGGTGAATGAACACATGCACAAAGAAGCCCAGAAACTTGGGTCCCAGAGATGTGACTGGGACAAACAGTAAATGGCATTTTTTTTTTGGTTCCATATCATTTGTGAGGCAGATTACTTTGAGTGTCTCATAAGATGTGCAAAAATAGCTTATATGTACTCTGATTTCTAGGAAAGAAAAAAAGTGCTAAAATATGAGAAGATGAAAAAAGACAGTGAACTTACTGTGATGTACGTAGGTACTATATCCATACAAATATTGTCCTTTACAAGAGGAATCATGCTTAAGAGCAGGTGATCTCTTAGAGCAACAGTGTAATTATCTTCAGTTATTCCAGTCACACATCCCCTGGCTAGTCAGGAGGCTGTGTCAAAGGGCTCAGACTCAGGCCCTCTACCAGGTAAATGCAGCATTTTGTTTGACATGACTGACTTGAATTTGAATGGCATCTATCTTCCTTTCTTTCTTCCTCCCTCCCTTTGTCTGTCTTTTTTCTCCCTTTCATTCTTTTTCCTTCCTTCCTCCATTCCTTCTTTTCTTTCCTTCTCCCCTTTTCCTCTCCTTCCCCCTCTCTCTCCCTCTCTCTCCTTTACCCTCTCTCTCTCCTTCCACCAAACCACCCTGCTTGCCTCCCTTCCTCCTTGTATTTCCTTCTTTTTCTTAAAAAAATTAAAATGTTCTCAAATAGTACACAGAAAGTGAACAGGGACAAATAACCCTGAGTGTGGCATAAGAGAAAGAGATATTGCCATAAGGGACATTGTAGATATGGGTTCTCATCCTGGGTCTGTCAATAGCAGTTGTGTGACCTTGGACAAATCATTTCAGCTCTTTAGTCTCCTCTTCATTACAATGAGGAAGTGATATTGGATTGCCTCTAATTTGTCTTCCAATTTTAAGTATTTAGTGAGAGGGTTAAAAACTTAGATCTGGGAACTAGATCTTTTTTATGGTGCCAACTTCACTATTAATTTGCTCTATGATTCTGAACATGTTATAAAATTTTGAACTTCAGTTGTCCTATCTATAAAATGCAAATAAGAATGGGACTGAATCAACAAAATAAACAAACAAGCAATATATAACCAGAGACATTGAAATAAAGAACAAAGTGACAGAGGGGAGGGTGGAGGGCCATAACGGGGTAAAGAAGGGGAAGGGCTGTCAAGGAACAGATATAAAGGACCTAGGACAAAACCAAAAAGGGGGGAAGAAATGAGGGTGGGAGGTGGGGGTGGGTTAGGCAGGGGAAAGTGGTGGCAGGAAAATGGAGACAACTGTACTTGAACAATAATTTTTTTTTTAGTTTTTAATTTTTTTAGTTTTTAATTTTTTAGTTTATTTTTTTAATTCTTTAAAAAAATGTTTTTAATGTTGTCAATTACAGCTGGTGAACAATATTCTGTTAGTTTCAAGTGTACGATATTATGATTAGACATTTGTATAACTCACGGAATGATTACCCAGATTAACCTAGTACCCATCTGACACCACACATAGTTATTATACTACTATTGATATATTCCCTATGCTTCCCCGTGGTCTTTTTTCAAAATGGCAATTTGTAGTTCTTTTTTTTAAAATTTATTTACTTATTTTTCAAGTACAGTTTTCTGTCTATTTCTCCCATCCCAGCCCAAACTAAGGGGGGTGGAAATGGGAGGGAGGTGGTGAACAATAATTTTTTAAAAACAGCACCTACATCACACGATTGTTGTCAGAATTAAGTGAGATAAATCATATCAAGAATCTAGAAGAGTGCCTGACCCATAAAAGGTGTTCAAAAACCTTAATTATAATTTTTATTATAATGGAATTTTTGTTATTATGGGGAGAGGTAATCCCCCATCCACAAATTCAATTTCTCTGACAGTAAGAAAATAATGCTATAATCTAAGGGCCATTTGAAAGATTAGCAGCCACTTGGATCCGTCCAAAATGTCCACCAAAAACATCCTTGAAATTTGATCTTGTCCAAAAAATCCACTGAGGCAGGTGGTCCATGTCAAAAAGTCCTTGCAGTTTAAACCCTGATCTTCTGCAAGCTTCAAGCACTGAGCCATCTATCTGACCAGCTTTCATTTCCAGGTAGTCTACCAAGGCAAGAAGGGTTATTGTTGGCAATACAGCCACAACACAATAAAACATGATAATATTCTATGTATTAATCTAGTAAACCAAAAGTATAAATAAGTGTTATGGGCTACTTGAACCCAGGAATGTGTTCTAAGTGTGGATGCTTCTGATGAAACCAAATATCACAGACAATTTGGCATGAACCAAATATGCTCATGAATGTTTTGGTCGAGACAAAAGTTCAAGGACTTTTTCTCATGGACCAAATGTCTCAATAGATATTTTGGACGGAACCAAATGCCGTGTAAGGATTTCAAAGGATAATATAAAACATCACAAGCACCAAGCCACCTATAGTTGTAGATCTTTATCTATTCCTATGTTGGTAAGATGGATCCTCTAAAAACACTAAATAGATCAACGAAAATTCCCTTCTGAGAACTATCAGTGGATGCCAGACATTATAAGTTGTCAGATATTTGCCTTGTGGATTTTTTGGTTGATGGTTGCTGGTGTGTTTCCTGATTTGTTTAGAAAGTTACTCACTTTGGGGGAATTTATTTCTTATAAAACATTGATTCTTACTTGCTGTAAATAAAATGGACCATGCTTTGTGTTCATCCCTTCGGGGGGGGGGAAGATTCTCAAGCAAATCAATGGGGGCATCACTTTACCTCAATCTGTCACATTGAAGTCAGTGATAAAGAAAAAGAAGTGTGGCCATGGAACAGGCTTTTGTAAGGAGTTTGGCTGCTTTTGTCTCTGTCCTTCTGGCAGGGGAAATGGGTGTTGTTTAGGAGACAGGCTGAAGAGTGCAGCTTTTGCCAGCACCGTGGGGTGTTAAGTGTGGTCAGGCCGGCTGGCGTGCTGCTCATGAAAAGCTGTTTCCAAACTATATTTGAAACTTAAATCTCATCCTGGATGGCATCTCAGATGATTCTGAGAAGTGGGAATTGTTGATCGCTTCTGTGTGAGTATGAAATAGTTAAAGAGAACGTCACCGAGATACAAGTGTAGAATCTTTGGTCCAATGTTCAGGGTAACACTTGATATAAAAAAAAATAGAAAGACAATGATGATGAAGAACATTAACCTTTATTGACTAGACTGTATATACATAGGCAATAAACTTTATTAAATTCTTCCAGCAACCATGGGAGATAAGCATTATCTCCCTTTTTTATGTGTGAGTACTTTAGGCATCAAAAGCCAAAGTCACCTAATTGCTCTCCAGGAAAACTCAAACTCAGTCTATCTACCCACAAAAATTCTGCTTCTCTTTCTGGGATAGTCCTAGCATTCCCAGTGTATAAATGTATGAGCAATGGAAAAATAGAATCTGCTGATAATATTTGGTATAGGTGAGGCCAAAAGTGCTTGTATTATAGCACTAAACTTGAAATTAATATAGACACCAACTGGAACTCTCTGCAATTCAAGCATTAGCTCAGATTTAGGAAAGGGACCAGTCTAATGCAGAGTTTCCATGAGACTTAGAACCCTATAACACTCAAAGATTAATCTGAGGATGATAAATAAAGCAGAAAGAAAAAGAGAACTCCAGCTTAGCCACACCCGGCTACCAATTTCATCAATACATCATTGGGAAGAAGTTAACAAGTAACATCAGAACTACATGCATTTTGCTACTATATTATATTGCAACATAGTTTAAGCTACTGTAGGACTATTAACTTTCTGATTCAGAAAACATCTGGACTTAGCACTATGAACAAGTGGTGGGGAAAATGGGGAACAAAAGGCAGAGATAAGACAGAAAATGGGAGGTCTGTGCAGAAAATAGGAAAAAAGAAAATGGTGATAATTTTGGCAATGATCTTAGGTTTGATCTGTACAAGGAAGCTTTCCACCTACTGGTCTAACTAGATCCCATTTAGATGATCCATTCCTGTACTTCCAATTTCCCACCCATCTATTCTCCCACTACAAATCAACAGGCCTAACGTGGTAAGTGCTTTGCACAGTTTAGATGTAGAGTGGCCGATTCCTGAACAGGAGAATCTAGACAGATCCTGTAGCCTAGTTGGATGAGAAGTCATCCAGGTCCAGTTCAGCTCTACCCCCAATATCACCCTCTGTGGCTCAGATCAGTCATCTGTGTCTTAATTTGGGAAACATCAAGAGAAAATAACTATGCCCTAATTCACTGGGTAAGTGTTCTTCAAAACATGCACTAAAAATGCCTAAAATATTTTATGACTCTGCCTGAGTGACACTGGTTCTTGCCCTATACATTTTGTCCTGTAAGGGAGAGGGGATAGACAATGGTTTAGTGGCTGGGAGCATGATCTTTAGAGCTAGAAAAATATTGGTTCCGGTCACTGCTGTTACTAGCTCTAGGGCACAGGCAAGCGCCCCAGCTCCAACCCCCACCCTGATCCCACTGCCCTATCTGTAAACAGGTACTACTAATAGCGCCTAGCACAAAGGGTTAAGACATACAATATTCAGCATGCTATCTGATACAGTTAGTGCTTATTAAATGGTAGCCTTTATTAATAAATACTTATTAGGGAATAAATACTTATTGTGAAGCCAATTTGTCTAGAATCAACTCCAGTGCAACTCACATCTAATTGGGCACTTTAAAAAGTAGTAAAAAATGTACATACACAATAATATTCATCAATATATACAAAGGAGCCCAGAACAAGAACCTATTGAACTCTCAGCATGCTGGTCCTTACAGAAAGAGTGAATAAGAAACATATTTCAGGGGGAAAGGGTTTGGGAAAAATTCTTGCCATTCACAGCGCTACCAGAGGTTATTTTTAACATACAACATATTACTGTCTTCAAAAGTTATCTATTTTTAAGGATAAAAAAGAAGCCCTCAATTTAAGCATGTTCAAGAAATGTGTTTCAGTCCCAAAATACATTTTGCTTTAACTTTCCTGCTGTGCATTTTCTTTTCCTTTTAAAAGCAGCTCTTACTCATCAACCCTATAAAGCACAATAGATTTCAGAAGTTGGATTTCAAAACAGTCTATGGCACATATGTATGAACAGAAACTAATTGTCATTTTGTTGCCAGAATTTGTTCTGTCATCCCCTCTCTGTTCACTGGTGTAAGAGATGTTTTTTTCTAATGGGAAAAGATACCCTAATACAATTCAAAGCGGGAAGAGTCCTGCAAACTGCCTCTCAACCTTCTCATTGCTGTGTTTGCAGACTGGAGGGTTAAAGGTCTGTGTATTTAAGAGACCTAGAGCTGAGATATTCACCATACAAAGATAGGAAGGGGTGATGCAAATGCTTTTTGACCCGGTGGTCAGATCTACCCAGAATTCCTTCCTATCTGTTGGAATGAAGGCTTACATCTCACCATTCTGTGAAGACCCTCCAGACAGACCAGTTTGAAAACATCTCTTTTGATGAACTTGTCCAGCTTTGAGTCTCAGTACCCCCTATGTACACAGCCCCTAGTACCCCTTAATGAGTATTTGGGCATGTTTTTACCTTTTCTCATCAAGGACTGTTAGCCACATACAGGCAGGGCTGTACCAGGTGTCCTCCCTTTTCCCATGGGAACTACTACAGAGTCTGTCACATAGTAGGTTCTATATAGATATTTTATAATGGAATGCATGATGGAATGAGTCCATGTGTCCTAGAAAAGGGAGTTAGAGGATCACAATGGACTTTCACTGCTCTAACTCAGCTCGCTAAATAAACTAATATCCCTAGGAAGCTTGCCTTTTGGCTCACCTATGTCTTCTCCAACACAAGCCTGCAAATCCACAGCCTTACTACCACCTGGACAACCGCTCCAAAGGGTGGCTGAGAGAAGCACTAGGAAACAGAACAGCCTAGACCTGGCTGTTGACTGATGTTTCTAATTCTCATCTCACGTATCTGCTCACTTCCCTGGATCCATCCATCTGTACCTTCTTGACACACTCCACTTTATAGACTGTCTACACTGCTTTAGTTACAAACATCCTCTCTCTTCTACCTGGTCCCCAAGTTTCTCCTCCAGCTTCACACAGCCCCTGTGTGGACTGGGCATCTGGTAAGAACCTGGAATGAGTGTGCACAGTCTTGTTATAAACTCTCATTCAGGTTGTACGTCCTTCCTTACTCTGAGACAACCTACAGCCTTCTCAACTATCATCCTGCAGGTGAAGTGTGACAAGGGGGACAGAGGGCACATGGTACAGCTACCACTCTGGCCTTGTTCTGAACATTGAAGCCAATAGAATCAAGTGGACAATTCTGACGGGATTTTAAAGCCACTGGGTTCCAACAGTATGCAAAATACTGTCACATATAATATTACCACAGGGCTCAGGATTATTTTGACATCTTTTACAGAAAATACATTGGAATATTGTTGGCCATAATGATGCAAATTGTTTCCTCAGACTGGTCCATCAATTACTTAGTAGCACCTTCAGGAGAAGAAATCAAATACTCATTTTTAATTTGTATCTGTTCATTCATTCACTCACTGTTGTTATTGTTTATTCCTTATTTCTTTCTTACCTTACAAAAAATTAAGATTGAAATTAAAATGTATCATATACACATTGATTAAGACTTTCCAACGTTTCTGTTTTCTAAAGTTGTCTTTAATTTAAAATATGGTAAGAAAAATTGGTTAAAACTTGACAGGAGATATTCGGAACGGCCTGGAACCCTTGCCCTCACCCTAGACACCAGGGCCTCATGGGGACATCACTAAGGCCTTGGGCAGTCAGGGGTCAGAGTCTGAGTATCACAAGGACAGCCAAGGGCCATTAGGCAGGTGAGAGCAGAAGACACACTGCAAGTTAAATGAACAACTTGGTCATTCTCTTGATCTCCCTCCCCTGTGCTTGGCAAGCACATGAGACCATCAGTCTGGGGGATTAGTGAAGAATACTTCATGTACCAGAGCCACTCAGACACTCTTCAAAACAAGTTCAGTCAAGGCCCATGTGCCAAGACCAGTGGATCCAATTTCCTCTGTCAAGGTGGGCTCCAGGGAAATATAGCAGAGAAAATGTTCTGTGCCAGCCCTTAAAAGGGCTGAGGGTGGGCATTACAAGAGTGCAGAGGGGTGGGGGCAGGGATTACAGGGAAGGGACTCTGGGTACCTGGAGTCTTGGAACCTTCATTGTTCTCAATTAGGGGAGAGGAAGCTGCCAGAGCCACTCCCCAGAGTGAGCTCTGAAGAGCTGTCATGGAGAATGTAACCTGGCCTATAGCCCCCAATTTCTACCAGCAGTAAGCGCAGTCAGCCACCGCCAGCCTCCCTTCCCATTTTGATTGTGCCCAGGCACCTGGTACACTCAACTGCCTTGTTCCCGAGAGGAATGTCTGTTTTCTCCCCTTCTTGATTGTATAGGTCATCTGCTTCAGCATATAAATAGAAAACTTTCAGGAGCTCACAGAAGATGGAATTCACGGTAGAGAAACAGGACAGTTTCAATAACTATTGTGTTTTCCCCGGACTGAAGAGAGTCACTCTTCTATATGATGAAAATACAGCTCAGCAAGAGGAGTGACATCCAGGGGCTGCATCCTGTCTTCTGGGCTTACACAGCCAGAGCATGGAATCAGTCTCCAATTTCTGATTTACTTTCCAATGTCTACACCACACAATCCTGCCCATACCCAATCCCAGCCCTCTCCCTCCTAACCCTAATCCTCTTTAAACCTAATTTTCATCCACTTTGTCCTGGCATTCTGAGCCTCAGTTCGAGGGAACCATTGATATTTTGCCTTTCAAATATAGGCAGGTATAAACTAATCCATGTTGAAATATATATTCATGGAATATTATTCCTGGGTATGAGGGAAATTGCAAATATTGAGTGCTTACTAAGAATTAGATGGTGTTTGTGCTACATTTCATTTAATGTTACATTTAATCCGACATATTTAATACAATAACTTTAGGGAGTAGCTCTTACCATTCCTATTTTCCAAATGAGAAAAATGGAGATTCATAATGGCTCACTTGTCAAAGTTCATATAAATAGAAAATGGCTAGAGCGAGATGAAAACTTCCAAGTTCATGGCCTTTTCCATTAAAGCCACACTGAGTTCTCCCCAAGGGTTTTCATTTTAGGTCTTTTCCTCCCATCAAGAAGGCTCTCACTCTTTCGCTGAGTAAAATTCTTCACTTCTTTCAACATGTACTCTGACCTCTTCAGCTCAAATTTATCTTTATTTCTCTTGAATTCCTACTCAATTACTCTCTGGTCTAGTCATTCCTCATATAGTATTTCTGGCCTTGTCTGGGTCATTGATTTTCCAGTGTTCTTTTCATCTGATGACCTAATGAGAGATTCAAACTTTAGTATCCCCAAGGTTCACCGAGGGAGATTTCCCAAATCCCATTCCTGGAGACAGTCGGACCTGCAGATGGGCACTGTCTATATTTTTCATCTTCACACAGCAATATGTTTACTGCTTTTAGAAAAAAGAGGAAGGGAAAGAGAAACACCAGTATGAGAGAGAAGCATTGATTGGTTGCCTCCTGCACACACTTCACCAGGGACGGGACTTCCAACCTAGGTATCTGCTCTGACCAAGAATCAAACCCTCAGACTTTTGGCATATAGGACAATATTCCAACCAAGTGAGCCACCCAGCCAGGGCTGGAGATAGGCACTTTTAACAAGCATCTCAGTATTCTGGTCCATTGGGGCTGTGGACTGTACCTTAAGAAATGTTCATTGGGATCCTAGGCTGTTTGAGAATGAGGATCATCAGACACTCCCAGTGCTGTGCCTCCAAGAAGCCCACACATCCTATAAGCATGGTCTGGGTGTTCTGATCAGCAATATCATGGACTCACTTCCTGCCTGGAGGCTGACTTTTCTTAATCGTGTACCAGTTCAGGGCCTCGTTCTGTCCTCTGTTCCTCTTGACTTCCATCCCTGGACCACGTTCTGCGATCCATGGAACATCATCGTCTTGGTGCTTTGACTCAGCAGTCTGTCCTCATCAACCCAGTCTTCTGCATCAGCATCTTTGCTCCATTTGGAAACATCCTCCCAAATAGTTCTCCATTTGTTTCCTCTTGTTGGACTCAGATCGTTTGTGCCTACATAACCCCTGAGGGGGAGGTGCCACCCAATCTGCTCCACCCTCAAAGGCTGGGCACATTCTACTGTAATTACTTCTACTCTGCTGGCCTGCAGCAAGCATTCCAATGTTGTTTCATTCATTTATTTTATTTTATGAGATCCAATGACCTCTACTAGGTAAACATGGAAAAGAATGACATTCTCAGAAGACATCAGTGGCATTCTTGTCTTTACTAAGAAACTAATGGGAGATGAATTTAGAATTTATTTTCTTGTTCCTTAACCTTGCAGTACTGTAATTGCCAACCTGTGGACTATGTAATGACTGAAATAAAGAAAATAGACTTGGGCCCTGGCTGGGGTAGCTCAGTGGATTGAGTGCGGCCTGCGAACCACACAATTGTGGTTCGATTCCCAATCAGGGCACATGCCTGGGTTGCAGGCCAGTTCCCAGCAGGGGACTTACAGGAGGCAACCATACATTGATATTTCTCTCCTTCTCTCCTTCCCTTCCTCTCTAAAAATAAATGAAATCTTTAAAAAAAGAAGAAAATAGACTTGGACAAGTGTGCTCAGCCTCTGACAATCAGTTTGATTGATTATTTTAAAACAATTTTTAGGTTCTGGGACAAGCGAATCAAATGATAGAATCTGATAGCTTCTGACCTTTTATTTGTTTTTGTTTGTTTATATTTTCTGAATCTATTTTCTGGGGTCTTGCAGAATCTAAAAAGGAAGAACTAGGAATAGAAAATGCAGATGGGCTGCGTCTCCCTAAACCGGGCTTCACATTTCAAAGGGCTGCTCCCACACCGCCAGTGTGGTCTCACTTTCCAGTGTGGCAGGACCATGTGGTCTCCCTGGTCACCTCTCGCTGGATGTTCTCACTGACCCCCCTCTTTTGTGCTCCCTCAAATTTACGCACTCACTAGCCTGCCTTGCACTTAATTACCATGCACACACGCATTCCTCCCTCTAGATTACTAGTGCCCGCCACCCTCATCTCAGTACAACCAAAAATGTCACAGTGTCTTGCTTACGGTACCTGCTTCATACCTGCATGTCAGATGGAAGCCGGCATTGGCTTTTTGTACTTTGCTTACTATTACCTCCCTTGAAGCTCAGAATACATCGCAGGAGATGGATGCCTTGCAAAGATTCTCACCACTCCTGCAATGAGAGGCCCTGTGCCACACTGAGATGCAACGTCCTCAAGCCATCACATATTATCATTGGTAACATCTAGGCACCTTATGCTTTTTATGCCAGGTAAGGAGATACTTGGAAAAAAATACATGAAAAGGCTATGAAGGTTTCGGATGGCTTGTAGCAGGGTTGCCAACAACCCGACATGTCCAGAGAGATAGAAAAGTGTCCTTTTTTAACCCTGTACCATGATCATGGAAAAACCGCAGCAGTCTGGCCGAGTCAGGCAGCACTTTCAGGGAGGCCCTGGTCAGTCTTTCAGCACATGTGGAATGCAGACTCTCGGGTTTTATCTCTCCCCCCATACTGCTGAAACTGCATTTGTAATTCACTGTGAGAATGAACAAAAAGGCTAATTTCTTGGTGTACAATCCTCAGCTATCACAGAAACATGCCAACTAATTTCCCTATTTCTTACAGTCCAAGATTGTACAAGAGAGAAGCATAAACCAATGAAATGTCAGGAGCAATTAACTTCTGCATTTTTCACGCCACAGAGACTGAGAAAATTTTATAGCCTGCCTATAATTAAAGTTAATAAAAATGAATATAGACTTCCCCAAAGACCTGTAAGTCATGCAGGTTCCTATGACCACAACATACAAATATTCCCAACTTTGCAGGAGTCTTGTGGTTTCACGGGAAATGTCCCAGAGACTGGGTCGTTTCTTGTTCACCACAGCCACCTATGCAGTTAGTCTGCCACTCTGTTCTCCCACTAAAAATAATCAGAGGAGCATCCTTCTGGACCCGTAAGGGAGAGAGGGAGCTGGCCCACCCGATGTGTCCATTTCAGGGCCTGGAAAGCAGAGAGAGTTCTGTACACATTGTTAGCAAAGTCAACAGGATGGGGAGTAAAAAGGGCTAAAGCAAGTGAATGCTTTGAGTCAAAGAAAAGAGAAGTCATATTGAAGCCTCATTTCAAATCCATGTCAAGGCAGAGGAAAGGGTTTAAAAACAAAGGGTATTGTTTGTATCTTCAAGTGCCTAACAGAGGAAAGGTGTGTGATACACACATACATCTACTTTTAAGCATAGAGATGCACATGTGTGTAACCACTAATCATTCCATTTGAGGAGCGTCTTCCTACCAAACCATGTGTACGTCTGTGCATAAACACCCAGTGTTCTGCACGTAATTATAATGGAAAGGAATACTGTTCTAAAGAGAAGAGATACTGAAACTTACAAATTTCCCTCAGGATCTCAACAAATCTGGATGCTAAAAATGTTCACGGACAAAATTGTGTGTGTAATCTATACTAGCATGTGATAAAGGACTATGGTTCTTTTTTCCCCTTTCAGGTACACTAAGTAAAAAAATCCAGCCCTGGCTGGTGTGGCTCAGTGGACTGAATGCTGGCCTGTGAAACAAAGAGTTGCCAGTTCGATTCCTAGTGAGGGCACATGCCCGGATTGTAGGCCAGGTCTTCAGTAGGAGAAGCTTAAGAAGCAAGCACACATTGATGTTCCTCTCCCTCTCCTTCTTCCTCCTTTCCCCTCTCTCTAAAAATAAATAAATAAAATCTTTTTAAAAAATCCAAATGAGCTAAATATACTAATTTCTTTTAGAATTAATGACCAAAATTTTTATATATAAAATAACAAAGCTATCAGAGCTGAAGGTTAATAGAGAGTTAAAAATAATTACCCAAATGCTACTACCAAGAAACAACTTTTATTAAAATTTGATTAAAATAATTTTTAATACCTATTTATAATCAGAATAAATGTTATTAACCAGAAAGAAAGAATAAAAGAAAGACCAAGTAATTTTACAAAATGTGATCATATAACACATGCTATCTATACTACTTAATGTCTTAATCATTTAACGCAGCTACAGAAAACAGAATAGATGCAGCTTGCATGGATAAAATTATTAGCTACTTTCTTTTGCTTTTTAGTATGAAGAGTAAAGCTAGAAATAACATCTTAATAGCTATGAGCTCTGCATATTTCTTAGAGTAAGCTATTTAAAGAAGACTTTTGACTTCTCTGCCCAATTTCTTATAATCACTTGGTAATGTGGATATACCTTTTTTAAAGCAGAGAAACAAAGGTGGTACAGATCTTTCAGGGGTGAAAAAGAAATTATAAACCCTAAACAAACTCCACTTTCCGGCCAAGACCATCTGAAAGCAGCAGAGATGATAAGTGTTAAAAATGCGGTCTAGGTGAAGTCAATCCATCGCATAACTAGTTGGGTTTAAGAAGGTAATTGTTTCTCCATAAATACATTGGAACAATTTTACTTTACATAGTTAAGCCTGGATGAATTGGGTCTTCTAAAATTGCACGTGACAAGCTGTGCTCCTGGACACTTTGTTTCCAGAAAAAATGAACCTGAAGTCATGTACCAAGATGGGTGGGAAAAAAGATGCTGCTGAAGAAACACAACAGCAAAGGTTAGTTACAGAGACTATTTTCAGTCAATAAAGTCTATCAAAGCAGTGCATGGTAAACGCTTTAAAGTGACACTGAAAACTGAGGATGAAGTGGGGACAAGAAAGCTGGCAAGTCTAAATTTAGAACCATGTGGTACTCAGGGGTAAGAACCTCGGGCACCATGGTGGTTGTGTTAGAATATGTAATAATGAGTTTGAGCTCTATCATTTTTAAAACTACTCAGTTATTGGTTTTGAAATAAGATAGTTTGGGGGGAATTATCCTAGAAATTTTGTTTTTCATCACATTTCAATTGCATGTATGTAAATACATATCTGCACAAATATGTATTTATGTGTGCATACATTATTAGATATCTGTTACATGTCATTTAAATTATCATTTCCATTTTTATCATAGTATATTTTTAACTTTTAGAAAAAATCTCATTTCTATAATGTTCAATTTTGAAATCAGGGAACATTATCTTCCTTCTCTATCATATGTAACAAAGTATGTCGTACAACATAAGCCTGTAATGAATGATTAAATAAATTAATGTAAAAATAAATAAGTACATACACAAACACACAATCATAAAAACACACCCCCATGTATATACTTCTTTAGAGCCATATAATTATATACATTTATACACTTATTTAGGTATATGTAAGTGCCATTACACATTACAGCATGTGTCATTATAGTACAAATCTTCAGGTGCACAAAAGCGGCAGTGCTTCAAGGAAGAAGTGGTATTTGAGTTGGATCTTAAAATAAGAGTCAGACTTTAAGAGGTGAAAGTGCAGGAGGCAATTCCAAATTAATAGGACACTTTGAACATGGGCTGAGTGCAATGACTATTCAGGGTCTGGTATGGCTACAGAATAAGTGTTCATTTGTTTAGAGGACAGGAGAGCCCAACATTACAAGTGTTTTTCATCTATTAATATTAGTTTTGTGAAATTCCTATCAGGTAGGTAAGGCTATTGTCCCCATTTGACAGGTGGTGATAGAGGTGTCCAGAAGGCTGCCTGTAGTCATTTAACTGCTATGTAGAGGATCTGGATTCACAATAGGCAGCCGGATGCTGGATCCACAATGATAAGCACTTTGCTGCATAAATAGGTGAGAGAAGGGAAGTTCCCACAGCTAGTAAATGTAGGCAGAGGCAGCCTCAGGCCAGCAAGCAGACCCTATGAACTCTTAGGGAGAGAAAGCTCCAAACCCCTGGGAACATCTTCCCATGAAAAAGAATGAGAAACTCATCAAGGCCCTACTCTTGGGTCCGGAGAGCCCCAACCATCATTTGGTTGCCCCAGGTAAATGACAGTTTCGGGGTAATTTGCTTTCATTTCATGCTGGGCCCAGCATCCTATATCTGAAGATGGCCAAGGACCAACAACTCACACAGAAAGAAGTGCTGGCCATACGGAGATCTCCTGAGCCACAGTGCACTTTCACTGTTGGCG
The DNA here is from genome assembly GCF_021234435.1 of Artibeus jamaicensis. Taxonomy (NCBI): domain Eukaryota; kingdom Metazoa; phylum Chordata; class Mammalia; order Chiroptera; family Phyllostomidae; genus Artibeus; species Artibeus jamaicensis. The sequence goes on along the minus strand of NW_026521803.1, from coordinate 31,669,968 downwards.
CAGGGAGACAACAATACTGAATTAAAGCGGGCAGTCGCCTGTGAGAGTTCTCTTAAAGCAATCCTGTGTGAAATCCTTGAGTGTTGCCTGGAAGTCACAACAACTTTGAAATCTTCGACAGGAAATTTAATGCTCAGAAAGTGAAGAAAAATAATACATGAGGTTGAGAGGGTGATGGGGGATATCATATAGGAACTCCAAAGTAAATTACCTGGCTCAGTAACTTACTTTACTCTTCTAGGAAATAGCCTAGGACCAGTAATACAATTTAAATAGGCGCAGGATGCTTTAAGTATAGTAAGACTGAGACTTTTTGTGAAAGCTATCTGCACCAACATTTTACTGCATTCTCTATCCAATTGAGTATTTTCTCCATCATCTATATTGAATTTTACTGTATTCAGTTCTGATCCTACTCATATGCTTCCTGGGTTACAGCAAAATAATGTTCTGTTTAGTGTGTGTGTACTCTGGTTGCGCCAGCCAACTACCCAATGTTGTGAGCTTATCAAGGTCCACAAGGAATGAACATAATGTGTTAACAGTGGAAGCACTAAGCTGCCCCACTCCTGCCTGAGCGACCCCAAGCCAGGTACTTTCGACCACACGGAGCCTGCTTTCTCAGCCACAGGATGGGAATGATGGCGACTACCCTTCAGGTTGGCTCTCATGATTCCAACGTGAAGGCTTTCCTCATGAGAAAAAAAAGCCTTGGATTTCAATAGTTCTTTAATAGGCTTCATTTTTTAAGAGAAGTTTTAGGTTCACAGCAAAACCGAGTGTAGGAAATAGGTATTTTCTGTATCTGTCATGTCCCAACTCATGCATAGGTCTCGTCCATTATCAACATCCCCCACCAGAGAGGTATATTTCTTACAACAGAACAACCCACGTGGGCGCATCATTGTCACCCAAAGTCCACAGCTGACAGTAGGGTTCACTTTTAGTGTACATTCTGTGATTTTGAACAAATTTATAACATCTACCATTATTATGCCATACAGAGTAGTTTCATTGCTCTAAAAATTCATTGTTCTACCTAATCATTCCCTCCTCCCCACCCCCACACCCCTCGCGCCTGGCAGTCACTGATCTTTTCAGCATCTTTGCCTTTTCCAGAATGTCATATAGGTGAAATCACACAGTATGCAGGCTTTTCAAATTGGCTTCTTTTGCTTAGTAATATGCACTTAAGTTTCCTCTGTGTCTTTTCATGGCGTAATAGCTTATTTTTTCAGTGGTGAATAATATCCCACTGTCTGAATCAAACTGCTTATTAATCCTGTTTATTAATTTTCTGAAGTTCATCTTGACTTCTCTCAGGGTTGGTAATTAATACATTTTTGAGGGGGGAGACTTAGATGTTGAAAGGAGTGGTTTTCAGGTATTGCACATCCCCATGACTTTACAAGGCAATGACGTAGCATCACAGAGCTGGGCCTTCTGGCTACTGGGATGTCTTGGTAACACTGCTCTACTCAGCTGAAGAAGTGTCAGTAGTCCCTTAACACTAATAGAGTCATTGGAGGGCACTCTTTAAAAAAATCATCATATTTTTCCACTACCATTTAACCCCCTCATTCTCCCTTCCCTGTTGCCATCACCCCACTGAGAGAAATAGTGTCTGGAAATTCAGACCCCTCTCTCAGTCCACTCAACCACCTTGGCCAACTACTGACCTTCCCTGCCTCTCCCTGGGGTGACAAGGGTAAGGAACCCTGCCATTCCTACTGAACAATGTCCTACTGGTGATCATTAATGGCACCGATGATTACACACCAATAAATTGTTCATGAGCCTTTTTCGTATACATTATAGGACCACACCTTCATATTCCCATTGTGAAGGAGGCTATCTAGTAACTATTGGTCAAAAAACACATAAATACCTCGTGCATTAGATTTCTCTTTGCTCCCACATGTCACTGTTCAATCTCTAATGGGTTTGTAAAGGTCACCCAGCATGCAAGTAGCACTGTTGGGATGTAGACCCAGGCCTCTGGCTCTAAAACTCACGTGCTTTCAACCATGGCGAGTAGCTTTCCATTTAATAAACGTGAGAGTATGAAATTGAATTACATAAAATTCCAGTTTTGTAGATTAAAAAAGAGTTGGGTATCAGCAACTTTATATGGTTCAATCTGATACTTTTCAAAATATATACAAGTTATTGTGACAAATGGTGGCTGACTAGCCATCACCCACAGACCACTCTTATTCACATGGGTCAATTGCTTTTGAAGAGCATCTCCACTCAAAAGGCCATGCATCATATTGTTTACCTGCTAACATGTGTGTCTGGGCTTCTGCAGTGATGATCTATCTCTGAGGCAGGTGTGAGGCAGATGAAACACACAACACATTCCAACAGTCCAGAAAATGTGTGAACTGTGGTTGTGAGTAGACTGCTTTCTTCTGTCGCCATTTCCTTAAATAAATAACCAAAATTTTGTGGACCACTCTGCCTGGTTTTAGGAATTGTAACTCTACCCCTGTGGCTAAGGAGGAGTCAGTGACCTTTGGAATGCGAGCTGCAGGAGACAAAGCTTGTCTCTGGTAGCAAATGCTGCCTCAGTTTCCTCCCTGCCCACAAAGCATGGTCAGAAGTCCTTGACAAGTAAGACCAGACACAACCACTTGGGAGGCCATCATGAAAGGATTTGAGGAGGCTGCAACAAAGAGGGAGCAATGGACTCTCACCCCCCACCCCGGCTTTGTCATAGCCCAAGTCCCCATATTCTCTGGGAGAAGTGCTTCCAGGCTCTAATCCCCTTAAGCCTGAATACCTGATGGGGAGAGGTGCAGCTCCTTGCCTTGCTAGAGTGTGTCCTGGGGAAAAATCTGGCATCACAAAGACTTGCTGATAAACCTGTGAAATCTGCTCTGCTGAGTGCTTTCATTCATATGTTAAGGGTTCAAGCAGGAAACCTTAAAACTCTGTTCCTGACAGACTCTGACTCATACTAAGCCCTCAGATTTCTTTGAAATGTTATCTACTGTTTGATCCTTGGGGCCCTGTATTCCTGTGTACTACAACCCAATACAAGCCCTTGGAGGAAGGGGCTCAAGGCCTTTTTTCCCCTGAGAAACTGGCCACTGCTCAAGGCCTTTTTCCTCTGGGAAACTAGCTACCTCTCCTCCCCAAGCAGATCACATCATGTCCAGTCATGTTTACTCTCATCTTAATAAACAAAGGTGGGCTGCTTTTAGATGTACCTCATAAGAACGACGACATGAGCCCTTATAATTCAACCTAATAAAAAACCATACCAATCTCCAAACTCCCCCAAATCACTTTGTCTGCCCTTTAAAGAGAAGCTGAAAGTTTCTAATGTAAAAGGTCCTTACAGAACCTTTTACAAACCCATTACAAAATGCACAAGCATTGGGGAAATAAAGGAAAATCCAATACTTGGTACAGTTACTAACTAGGCTGAGGGATGCATTGGATATGAAAATATACTTTTGCCAGAGGTCATACAATATAGTAAATTCAGAGTTTTCTGAAAGTGCTGGATGCTACAAAGTCTGATGTTACAAAGGGAACATTAAATAAAAAGCCACCCATTCAAACAACATCAATGTGCAGTCAACTTTTTCATATGAACTGAGTGTCTGAGAACCTGGGGTATAATTACTTATAAGTTAATTTGCAAGCCCCAGTTGTTTTATGGGCCACACCAGGAATTTATTGCCAATAGGGGATCATAAAAATATATCCCATAGGTCTAAAATGGAATTCAAAATTTGTCACTTTAGTTTGAATTGTTCATGCATTCTGAATTCTGCATTTGTTGTTGATGTTCCCTGAGAAAATTCAATGAACAACTTCTCTCCTAAAGACGTTTCCTTGGGAAAACATAAAAAGAGAATTAAAATATCTTCTAACTACTTTTCAATATAAAAAAATTGGCATTGAATCTAGTCTCATTTAAGATGTAAAAAGAAATTTCTGAGTTTTTGACACATAGATCTCTTAAACTATATGCATGAAATGTTTATATGTTATTTAGAACCTCATACATAGTGCATGGCTATGTGATTTATAATAAGTACTAAGTGGTTTATGCACTTTCCATAAGCTTACTGGATGAACAATATCTTTTGAAAGACAAAAAGACTAAACATTTATTTCTCAAAAAAAATTATAAATAGATACGAAATTTCCCTAAAGGTGTCAGACTTAAATCTTAGCCACAGTAAAGTGAGAGTGTGCGAATAAAGAGGCTAAGTTTGAGCAGAATAAGGCAAGAGGCCAGATAAACAACTAGAATAATTTTCTTTTCATTTGCCTCATTGCCCCACCAACACAGCCTACACAGAAACACAGGCCCCACATAAACCTGGCATAGCAGATCTAAATGGGAGAGCTGTACACAGGACACACTACTGAATAGAAAACTTTATTTTTTAGATGTACTGTTTTGACTCTGGAAAAAGTTTTGAGTTTGCTTTACTCATCACGCAACTGTTTGTTTACTCATCTATTCCCTCAACAAGCTACTATTAAACACGTGTTGTATAAATGGATGAGAGAGGATAAGAGAACACCAAAAGGAATTTCTATCCTAAAGAGTCTATTTTCCCCAATCTAACTGAAAGAGAATGCATGAAGTTGAAACAAATAAAGACCATTTTTGTTTTAAGGCCTCCTAAATGAGGGCCTGAATGTTTGGATATACTCAGCAAATAATCAAGGAAGGAACTTTAGTATGAACAGATTTTTGGTACAACTTGAGTCTTTAAGACAAAAATCCCTTTTTTCTTACACAAGTAATAATATACGTGACACATATTTACCTCATATCAGAGTCACATCACTCCATATCACTCTCATTCTTTATTTTACTATGTTTCTAGTAAAACTATCCCATATTTATCTAAGGAAAACTCTTCATCTTCAAAGTCAAGGCATAAAGCTTCTCTTGTTGCTGGTCCATAAACACCACTGACTGTAGGATGGAATGGAGATTGGTCAGGCCTGATTTCTGGGGATTTAAGTGACAGCAGTAACACAGCAAAATAACTGGTTGAGATTAATCAATCTCTGGCTTCAGAAGTGACAATTATGTCACCAAATGTTCTTAAAGGAAAAAAAAAAAGAACTAGAGAGGGATATTTGAAAATGGCCACAGTAATCAAGCTTAGCAACTGAGTAGGAGAAATCAAGAAAAAAAGCAAAGTGGTGATTTTTGTCAAGGGCTGAGGCAATTCCCAGGGAAGGTATCCATCTGAAAACAAGGAAACCTGGGATAGGATGGAACCACGTGCAGACACACGCAGACGCACAAGGGCTTCATTAAAAGCAAAATGAATCATCACCAGTTCAGTATGTTCTAAATCACAGTTATTCCACCTAAGTGGATTTGCATACCAGGCCACTGTCATTAATGGTCTTGGGGACTTTGGGGAATATACCTTTCAGATGGTCCCCAAACTGTAAAACACTGTTTATTTCTATTTAATTTTTAAAGATACCATCTGATGTATGAGGTCTATAAACATATAAGTTGTATAGAAAAGAGGAAGTAAAAAGTGGCAGGACTATCTAGCACCTTATCACGCCTGAATACTTGTTTTCATCTTAAGGACACATGGAGTGTGGAGGATCAGTTAGGGCTGTGTAAGAAGCTGCAGCCCAGCCCATCTGCAAGATCCCAAATAAGTCATACAGCTGTTACAGGCTTAAAGGGAACACTGACAATTCCAATGTTGACTACCCTGTAAAGGAGAAAGCTATCATTTCTTACCCATCTAAAGGAAAAGGGACAGTCACTTTTTTCTTATCTCTGGAATATGGTGACAGAAATAGAATAACACACATTTTCTGTGTATGCTCTAAGAAAGGCTCTTTCCTCTACCAATTTCACAGTTATGCAAATATGAGCTAAACATTTTTAGCTTTATAGAAAGTGTTCACTCTGTAAGGAGAGAGAGGGATATAGTTAAAATGCATCACTTACACTCTTGTGTTACCCTTCAGGCTGAGTGTCAGATGCTCACCATCCCATAAGGATGGTTGTTCTTTAAAGTTCTAACCCATCCTCTTCAACAAAAGCACAGTCAGCCTCACCCATGGAAGGATGAGTTGCTTAATGATGTCTGTGTATCTTCAATTTATCGAACCTCTACATTATGAATATAATCATTGCCCTCCTTAAATGCATGATAAATAATGTCTCTAGGTTGCAGGGAAATAATGAACTGACACTACACTTTGCCTGATAAGTTCATGCATCATTGCACCTCTGCTTCAAAGATCCCACTGCTTACCCCTCTAAAGCAGGGATAACTTCTGTCTACCCAGAGGAACTGCCCTGTTGAAAAATACTTTTGTTCTTCCAGAAAAATGACCACTTGGAGGCCATGAAATGCACTGTAAATCACAGTGAGAGTCAATGCTTACTAATTGCCCATGACTAAAGCGCCACGTAATGTCTAGTGACACAGAGAATTCCACATAATGCCTCGTGTCTTGGTGCACAACACAGTAATCAAATATCCATTAAAGGAGGCTGCTTTGAACAAGGACACATCAAGTGCTGCTGAGGAGGCTCTTCTCAAGTGTGAACTATGTTACCAAATTAGCAGCAAATGCATTATTTAGGGAACAATTATGCTTTGGACATTGGAAAAAAACACAGAGACATTGCTCTTCCCTCCCTGTTTAGTTGGTTTTTCCTGAAGAATCTTCTGTTTCCTCTCTTTCTTATAAGTAGTTCACAGAGTTTAGCAAACAGTACAAGGAATGTAGGGGGAAATGAGAAGAATCGGGGAGAATAAACATCATTTTTCTATTGCAATGGAAAATGGGCCCCATGTGTCCTGATCAATGGCTCTTTGGGAGATGCATTAAAATATGTTGTGACCATAAAATAGAATGTAATTGAGATGATAACCAACTTTTTTTTAATATGATCCTAGACTTTCAAGGAGCCCCCAGATGGGCTGCCTTCCCAATGGCAGAAATAATGAAGAGCTTGGAACCACTGGAACAGAAGTGAAGAGCTTCCCCTTGGCTCTGCCATTTCTATAGGGAGACAATGCCTAAGAGGCCAGGACAAAAGACAATCCCAAGGCGTGCCAGCCAAATAGGTCCACCTGGCAAACACTGCCCCCAGAGCATTCTTGTGGGACCTCATAAATATTAGAAAACATATTTTTCCTAAAACTCCCAAAACACTTAAGTGCTTCTTCTCTATCCTCAAAACTTTTCCCAATGTCTTATTCTTCAAAATCTAATTTTATTCCAAGACAACTTTCCCTTTCACTTACGCTACACCCCAAATTTTGAGCAGCATCCAAAGTAATGGCCATATATGATCAATTGTTTCTGTTTCGTTAACCAAGTCCTTGTGTTCAATGATACGGTCTTACATCACTCCCTCTGCATGGAAGCACTAACTTCATCAGCTTAGCCTATAACTCAGCCACTGAGCTCTGTGTTTGCTCAAGGCACATGTGGACACTGACTATACTGTTTTAATCAAAAGCCTATAGGGGGATAATTAATTAGTGCTTCTTCCAACCACTTTGAAGGCACTATATGAGCATTCAGGATTAATATTCATTAGTATTCCTCCTCCTATCAGGAGCCCAAGTTTTATCTGCTCCTCCTGTTATCACTAAATTCTTTCTTGCAAGCTCTTTACAAACATTAAATAGTTAGTGATGATTCCAATCCATAAGTAGAGTACATAAAGGAGTGCTAAAAAAAGGAGATTGGGAAATTAGTCTCATTATTTAGCTACACATTTCAACATTTAAAGTGTGATAGGAAAAAAAGGCAGCTTATTTTATAAAAGAAAGAAAGACAGGAGTGAAAAGAGAAAAACTTTTCAGTGGGAAGATTTGGGACTGTAGCCAGCCTTTAGAAGGGAAGGTGAAATAACAATTCCTTAAAATTTCAAGTCACTGCTTCACATGTACTTCTCTGGGTGCTCACAGGGTAGAGATAATAGAAAGAAAGACAAAGAGAGAAATACAATGGGTAAAATCAATTGGTAGAAAGGACTTCAGGAGTAGAAATTGGGCCATAGAGATTCTCATCTATACATCACTTATTCAAATGCAGCCTTACCTATACAATGGAATGTTCTGATCACCCAAAATATACCAGGTCAGTTCCAATCTAGAGGGTGAGTTATTACCCTTCCCCACCTCCAAGATAAAGTCTGATATACTTATACACACACACACAGACACATCTCACTAATATCAGGTAGTTACTTCCATTAGTATAGAAGAATAAAACCCAAAAGCTAAAAGAATTTCTAAAGTATAACCAAGTTTGGACATGTCCAAAGGTCCTGAGCTGTACAGGCAACCCTTGACAAGCAATATACTTGCTTCCTATAAGGCAACTGCAAGTGAACCATTGTAAGTCAAATTATATATCCTACAGTTATGTTATAACTTAGAATTTCCTTCCTAAAAAGATATTTCATTCTATAAATATAACAGAATTGATCATGAAAATAACTGAAGAAGAAACACAATTCTATACTTTTACAGAATAGGCTAAATAATTTATGACAGAAATGCTATGTCATAAATATTCTCTTTTGGAAACTCTTTAGCATGCACCAGTTTTGCTAAGCCTTAAAGTTAAATGTAATGAGGTTTAATTAAAGAAACCTTGTTCTAGTCCTTGTAAATAGACATAATTCACAGCTCTAGGACTTAGAGCAGCATTTAAAATTAGAGTCTCAAATTATCATTGCTGAATCTATATGCATGAATATACCTGAGAAAAATCTTTAAAAGACTAATGCAGAGGAAGGGGCCATTTTCACTGTTTGTTCTAAAGGTAGTGGTAGACAGAGTCAACTAAGTCAAAAATTCCAAGTCATACTTTGGTGTGGCCTTACTTAAGCTCAAATCTACATTGCCAGTTGACTTGAGGAAGTCAGCTTTGTTCAGAATTGTTAAGAAGTTATAATGAGTATGTTGCTCCATCTCTATCGGGAGGTTGTAAAAGCAAGGGGTTCCAAATCGAGATGTACCTAGCTAGGTCACGAAAATGCTTAGTAGGGGTGAAGAAATAGGAATGTTTGATTCTGCCATTCAAACTCGGATAGCAAATATCCTATGAATGAGGTCAGAGTTACACACTTTGTGAAGGTATACTGATGACATTCTGCTGGACTTTCCAAATTCCGATTAATAACCCTTTCTCCTGAGCTCCAAAGGCTACCAGAATGTATCCACTCTAGAGTTACATGCATTATTTAGTTTGACCAACTGTTAATAATGTAATGTTATGTTTTGACTAACCGCATTCTATTTTTCCCCTAAAACATAACTTTGTTTATAAGGAGTTTTGTTTAAGAAATTGTAATGTGCTAGATAAATCATGCACATTTTTAGTGTCTGCCAACATTACTGATTTCAAGATCAGCATTTCTAGCACATTGGAGTTCTCTATTTTATATTCCTTACCCTTATTAATTGGAACCAGGATTGATGTTACTTATTCTACACTTAGGTTGAAAAGTACTAAAACAAAAAAAAGGTATTTTTGGCTTTAAAAGTAATTTCACACAATTGGGTTGAGCTCTAAATTGTTAGTGATGGGACATAAAACTTTCAAATATACTTCCATTGCAACATGAAAATATGATCAAGAGAAAGTCTATAGCATGGCATTTGGCATAGTTTCACTTATTTATTATATATCTATTTGTCCAACAAATATCTACTGACGTCATTTTCAGGCTAGGTGTTCATTTACTCATTTATTTAATATATTAATTCATGCATTCATTCCACAAACATATAGTGAACCGTCCAGTGAATGAGCCAGACATACTGCCTTAGAAAATACTAAAGATATTAATATGAATAAGACGGCACCCTCAACTATGAGGTTGGAGTCCAACGAGCACAATAGCATATAAATAAGTGACTTACAATGAAAAAATATATAATTAATGTAACCATCTAAAGGCATTATGAAAGCACAGAAAGATAGAACAAATATTTCTGATTCTAGATGTTTAGGAAGACTTCTCGTATGCTTTGACCTTCCAGGTGGATCTAGATAAAGCAGAAATTCAACAGGAAACAAGAGTCAGGTGTGGTTTAGGAAATATAATGTTTTGAGAACTGTGAGTAGATCAACAATATTGAGCCATACGGGATGTGACATGATGGAGAAACAGGCAAAGCAGTTAGAAAATAATGCTGGGCTCCATGATAATAGGTCTGACCCTCCCACTCTTTTGACAGAAAGTGACATAAACATGTTTCAATAATAAAAGACATACTTTGTGAAGATGTGAAGATAAATGTGTATTCGGTGCTCTTTTATAAAACAATGTGTAAACCCAGTGGAAAAACAGAGACTTATATAGATCATATCCATATCACTCCTAACCCATGTACTGTTGTGAAAGAAGGTTGTTATTTTGTGGCATTTGTGTGTGCATGTGTGTACAAAATGGCTTTACCAGCGTATTGTAAATTTTTGGACTCTGGATGTAAGGCCATATATTCTGCTACTTTGTATACTTCCAGTATGAAATATGGTGCCTTATACATAGTAGATGCTGAATACTTATGTACTAAAAGAAGAGATGAATGAATACATTTGCAGCCTAATGTAGGAAACATTATTAATAGCTATTAAAGTTAAATAACATTATGCAGGGTGTCACATAGTAGTACACAATGGAATACCAAATGAGTGCTGGAGGTAGTGAGACCTAAGAGTTTGTCATGGGAGAAGAAAAAAAGAAGCCAAGGAGAGAGAAGTGAACTTTTCCTCATTAGAACAAATCAAATTTTGAAGGCAGAGAAAAGATCAGCAGGTGTAAGTAGCTGTAGAGTGTCTGAATACAAATGCCCAAATGCCAAGCTCCATTAATATAACTTAAAAACTTTTCTGGGAAAATGTGGGCAATAGGGCCAAGGTTGTAAAATCTATCTCCTACCAAGCTACATCAATCAATTAGCTCTGTCTTCTATTAACAATGAATGTACTCAAAGTTGAAAACCCTACCCTACAACCAGAGCTGCTACTGAGAGAGGAAACCAGAGGAGCCTTTGATGAGGCTTTGCAGTGTAAGCCCATTACTGAGAAGCAAACAAATCATCCATTCAAAACACGTGACTGTTCTATCCTCTCTTCTCATAGTGAGTTTTTTCACAGTTTTATAGGACAGAAATTCCATGTCCAGCATAATCATTTTTATCCACAGCCATGTAGAATTAATAGACATTTTATACCTGGAGCCAATGCAGAGGGAGTGGCATCTTGGAACAAAAATATTACACAAATGTAAAGGTGGTGAGTTACTCAATACCATTGGCAGGCTCTTGTGCAATAGGTCCTGGTATCCTGACAGTCATTGTGTGTGAGGGGCCAATGAATCAGACACACAGCTTGAGTGGGCAGCGACGGCCCGAGTTCGATTCCCAAAGACATTAATATGTATCTGGGCAGGCCTCTAATGGCCATTTTTCATCACATGAGTAAAAAGGAAAAAGAAAAGGCCAACAGAAAAACTGGTATGTTTTCCTTCATAGGTGAAGGGTTCCAATAAACCAAAGCCATAAGGAATATAGGAGTGAGGGATTTATATTCCTTCACACAATCTGGAATCGTTTATGTAGTCAGCAAACGCTCTCAAGAGTACTTTTTCTATATACAAGGACCTGTGCTCTAGGGAAGAATTCACCTGTAGGTGAATAAATGGAGACTGTCCCAGGGGCAGTAAAGTAGATGCTATAGGCCAGTGATTTTCCATGTGTAGTACCCAGAATAGCAGCTGCAGATCTCCGGGGTACCGGGAAATGCAAATTCTCAGGGCCTCACCCCAGACCAGTTGAATCTAGAACTGGGGTCCAGAGATCTGTTTTGTTTTTTTTAAATGAATTTATTGAGATTACATTGGTTAATAAATTATATAGGTTTCAAGTGTGCAATTCTATGATACATCATCTGTACATTGCATTATGTGTTCACTATCCAAAGTCAAATCTACTTCCATCACCATACATTTGACCTCCTTTACCCTTTACTAAACCCTGCCTCCCTTTTCTTCTGGTAGTCACCACACTGTTCTCTGTGTCTCTGAGCTTTTGTCTGTTTTTCTTGTTTCTTCATTTGCCTTTTTCAATTTCATATCCCACATATGAGTGAAATCATATGGCTCTTGATTTTCTGTTTTATTTCACTTAGCATGATATTCTCAAGGTCCTAAGGTATTGCCAGAAATACAGACACATAGACCCATGAAACACAACTGAGAGCCCAGAAATAAACCCACATGTATATGGGCAAATAATTTTTGACTAAGGAAACAAAACACACACTGGAGAAAATAAAGCTTCTTTAGTAAAGGGTGATGGAAACATTATAAAACCACATGCAAAAGAAAAGAAGAAGAAAAATAGACTGCTGTTTGTCCCCTCTGATAACTATTTTCTCAAATTAACTCAAAATGGATCGAAGACTTAAATAGAAGACCTGAAACAATAAATTACATATAAGAAAAGATAGGCACTAAACTTATGGACCTGGTGTTGGAAAGGATTTTATGAATTTTACCCCAAAGGCATGGGGAATAAAGGCCAAAATAAATGAAACTATATTCAACCACTAAGCTCTACACAACAAAAGAAACCATCAACAAAACAACAGGCAATCAAATAAAAAGGGAGAAGATAACTGGAAACAACAGCTCTGACAGGGGTTAGTATCCAAAAATATATAAAGAATTCATACAACTCAACAACAAAAGAGCAAACAATCCAATTAAAAATGGGCAGAGAACTTGAACACCTCTTCCAACAAGACATTCAAATGTCCAACAGATATATGAAAAGATGCTCAACTTCACTAGCTATAAGGGAAATGCAAATCAAACTACAATGAGATACCACCCCATACCTGTTAGAATGGTCGTCATCAACAAGACAAATAATAACAAGTGCTGGAGAGGTTATAGAGAAAAGAAACCATCATTAAACTGATGGTGGGAATGTAAACTTGTACAGTCACTATGGAAAACAGTATGGATGCTTCATCCAAAATTTAGAATAGAGTTACCATATGACCCAGCACCCCTCTTCTGCGTATCTACCTGAAAAATTTAAAAATATTTATTCATGAAGATATATGCACCCTTATGTCCACTGCAGCACTATTCACAGTGGCCGAGACCTGGGAACAAATGAAGTGTCCCTTGTTAGAGGATCGGATAAAGAAGATACATACACACACACACACAGTATTATTCAACCATTAGAAAAGACATTCTTTTGCAGATGACATGATTCTTTATATAAAAAACCCTGCAGACTCTACCAAAGAACTATTAGAAATAATAAACATAGAAAAGTTGCAGGATATAAAATAAATGTACAAAAATTCTTTGCATTCTTACATAATAATAAGAAACTTTCAGAAAAAGAAATGGAAAAAATAAAGCAATTCCTTTCCCAATGGCAACAGAAAATAAAATACCTAGGAATAAACTGAATGAAGGATGTGAAGGACCTATACACCTCAAACCACAAGACATTATTAAAGAAGACACAAAGAAATGGAAAAATGTCCTGTGCTCATGGATGTGAATCTGTGTTTTATAAACTCTCCAGGTGATTCTGCTGCAAGCCTGAGTTTGAGAATCAGTACTATGAGCATGAATAGGTGCACAAAGCCCTTGTGACCAGCCTTATTCACCGTGAGGTGGCCACAATGAGCAAAGTGCTGTATCCTTTTCTCTAAAGGAAAACATTTTTCTATGTATTGATTAATTTATTTGACCTGGCAAGCATTTATTGTGTACACTACACACTTGGTATTTTTCTGGGCATCAGCTAAGGAAAAACTAACAAAACACAGCCCTCTCTTTGAGGATCATGAAGCTGAGTGGGGCAATAATGAGTCTTTTGCTCTGCCTTCCTCTGCGTGCCTGGCATTTATTTAATATGTCTTCAGTTACTGTTCATTAAACTGAGATGACCCATCCATTTTGAAACAACTGTTTGGTTCACCTTATTGATTTTAAATGAAAATTCACTGGTGTTTGTCATTTCACTGCAATATAAAGCACTATGCTACTTTTGAAATATCTCTATAATAAAAGGCAACCACTCTGTTCATTAAATATTAATCCCAATGGGAGTTGTAAGAACTACAAAAATTGATATTAAACCACAGAGCTTTCTCCTAATAAGGGATGAACATGCACAGGCCTTCTCAGGACTTTTTTTCAGTTGGCTCAGGTCAACTTGCAGGAACTAAAAATGGTTTTTAATTAACCTCTAGATTTCCCTTGTGAGGGGGTCACCAAAGAGGTTTGAAGAAACCAGTCGGCAGATCCTAATGCTGAGACAGCATCCGTAACAAACCTGATTGTCAGGAACATTAGAGGTTGCTCCAGGTGTTAAATTCTTACTTGCTAGAAGCCTTCACTTCTACAAAAGCATGGATTTTCTGACCTTGATATATGAACATGTCCTTCCTTGTCTTTTCAGGGGATGACAGCAAGTTTCTCCAAGGTGTTGGGGGTGTTCTTTGTTTGTTTATCATTGGTTTACATATCAGTAGCACTCATTGCCCAAAACAAATAAACATGGCTAAGTAAAGTATTACACAGATTATGACAGCATTTACCTTCCTTCCTGTTTTAAAGGTTACTAAATAGGAAAGCCTACAGAGGTTCTCAGTGTGCCTGGAATTGTACAGTCCATCAATCTCAGCACCAGCGCTGGCACTTTAGATGGTCTGATCCCTGGCTTACGGAGGACACCCTGTCTCTTCCTCAGAACACACTGCAAGTTGGCTTCCCCATACTCAGTAAGTAGTTGGTTAACTTCCTTAAGGGATGATGGTCGATCTAGAGATACACGTTGACTTGCGGGAATTTGTGAAAACAGAAATATTAACTATTCTACTTGAAAGACCAAAGCATTCTGGATTATGGAGTAGGCTGCATAAAGAGAAAAGGAGGAATCAGCATATATGATGAAGATAAAATGGGAGCTATGACCTCTAACAGATGTGACACCCAAAATCTGGGAGATTCACTTTGGCTCCAATTTGCCAGAATAACAGAAAGCAGGATCCTGGACACAGAATGAGCTGGGCTTGGATAGCTGGGTAGAGAGTCCCCCATAGTCTGGCTAGCTGGCTTTCCTTTTTTTTTTAATTAATTTTATTTAGTTATTTTTCAAGTACAGTTTTTTGTCTATTTCTCCCATCCCAGCCTCCCCCCGCCCCTTGCTCCCCACCTCCCTCTCATTTCCACCCCCCTTAGTTCTCGTCCCTGTGTCCTTCCTATTTGTTCCTCCAAATCCCTCCCCCTTTTTTCCCCTTAACTTCCCTTCCTTCTCCCCTCTGGTCACTGTCCCCTTGTTCTCTATTTCAGTGTCTTTGTTTTTTTTTTTTCTGCTTGCTTGTTTGTTTTGTTGTTTAGCATAGCGACAGGTCTGGCTTTCAAACTAAACTCTATATCTTGTCTATTTCCTTAGAAATAGCTGGAGAATTTTTGCCTGGTAGCTGGGCCATCCCATTTGGAGAGCCCTCTCTTGATTGCATTTCTGGCCTGAGTACCTGTGGCACACCTTAAGGGACTACAGGATACATGTTCTCAACCCTGAAGCAACTTGAATGTCCCTTCATCCCTTTGACAACAGCAGAGAAAGCTCAAAGCCCACTGAACCATGCAAAGCCAAAGGCCACCTACCCAGCAATGCTGCAGGCAAAGCCTTGGTCCTTTCTGTCAAACTGAAACAGACTGCAGCTTGTCTAAGCAGTTTTGTGACCATAATTGCTGGATAGATAATGGTATTATTAGCTTTAGACAATACATACCCCTTTCTTAGCCAGTAGAAGATTTTAATCTAAACATCAAAATACTCTGTTTTGATTTGGATTTTACTGTGTTCCTCCAGAACCTGCCTGCCTCTAATGGTGGTGTTAGTTCTCTGGAAACTCAAGTTGGCAACCTCACTGAGGAGAAAATAAAACACAAAGAACTGTTGTCTATTTAGCTGCATTGGTAGCTTTGGCTCGCAGTTGATGGATGTTCCAGGGCACTGTTTTTCCCTCTCCTGTTTCCCTGTTTGTTTTCTTTCTGATGACTTAGCCGCAGGCTGTGAGTCTGGGAATTGGAAGGGAGGATAGCCTCTTTCTCAAAGTGAGTTGCCAATCTGTCAGACACCCCTGCAGCTCTCAAAGTTTTTCATTAACTATTTTTTTCAAACAAAACTTCACTTGCAATGGCTCGTTTTGGCTGCCCTCTGCACTGGGTCTGATCTACATTTTAGGTTAAAAACCTGTATTATCAGGGATCCCTAAGGTTACCTGAGAACCAGTATTCACTGGGAAACAGTGCCAATTTTACAGAGCCTATCACGGGTAGTCATTAGAATTCAGGTCTGGGAAGGTACAAGAAATTAGTCTTAAGAGTCTGACCTCCAAGCCTGTTGCCCACTGACTCTGGCTTTTCAAAACTTGTAAGAAGTAAAGAAAAGAATCCCAAATCTATTGCAAACAACACCCAAACAAGTGAAACCTTAAGGCTAGTGTCATCTAACATAGCAATGGAAAGATGAGGTCCATATGCCTTGAGTATAGGGGTGGAAACCTAGCAGGACCAAAGCCTTCTGATTGTAGGACTTAGAGAGAAACTTCTCAGGCTGCACCTGTGGTTTCTAGCTCAGAGTCTTATGAAAGGTACTGGATTTATCCCATATATTTTGAGGATATACTAGATGGCTTTGATGAACAGAACAGCAGACTGCGGTACTTGTGGCACAAAACAAGTATGATGTGGACTAAGAAGTACACCGAGCATTGAGAGCTAACACACACATTCAGGAAAACAGCACAAGTATGTGAAAATCATGAAACCTAGATCTGTGAGAGACCTTAGGGTAATGTGGTCAACTAATTCTCAACCGTGTATGCATGTTCGAATCTAGGTAATTGGCCTGTGGTTGAGGTTCAACCATCCATATTGTTCTAAAATTCCTCCAAATCATTTTAATGTGCACTCAAGTCTGAAAACCACTTTTCTAGAACAGGGTTTTCTTCAATAGTCATGCACTTTAGAACTTACTGGGGAACTTGTTGAAACATATTTCTGGACCTTGGCCCCCCCAAATTCCAATTAGTTGATCTTGGGTGAGGCTTGCATATTTGTGTTTATAAGATGCTCCTTGGTGATGTTGACACAGGAGGTCAGAGGACCACACTCTTGGGTGACACCTGCCCCATTGGTACTCAGACTTTAATGGGCATACAAATGAAAATAATACACGATCATCAAATGGATTGGTGGGCTCTACAGAGTTTCTGATTCAAGAATTTGCATTCCGACAAGCTCCCAGGTGGGTTGACATTCTAAGATCCACTAATTTGGATCATTCAAGGATGGGCAAGTAACATTTTAGAACTATCTTAGGTGCTTTTTCAAACTACACCTGCACTCAACTTTCTGTGAGTTTCTATATAGTCCAGGTTTAAGATCATTGATATAGTGAATATCTGTTATAAGTGGGCATATCTTCCTCCTTTTTAATACATAAGGATCTTGGGGTTCAGCCTGGAAGTGACTCAACCATGACTACACACATTTTGGAGCAGACCTACGCTCACCACCTGCCATCATCACATCTCACAGCAAATCTTGACAAGAGTTCCAAGGGCAACAAGAAAAGGAAGATGCTGATGGAAGACTTAGCTTCAGCATTTCCCAGTTTTGCTAGGACTGGCTTTGACTTCACCAGGGAGAACTGAATGAAAGGCAAATGACTTCCATCATGAAGAAAAATTCCAACAGCTGTGTAAGACTGTGATAAATCCTAAAGAGGGTTGTCGTGATCATCCTCCTCCTTGATCTTCATGCCTGCAGCAGATGCTACTGCTGTGGCCTAGTTTGACTTCAGTCTTGCAGAAGGCTGGGAAAGAGAAGTCAATTCTACTATATTTCCAACTTACGATTTTAATATTTTGGTCTTTCTCTATTGCTATAAATAAAACAAATATCATTATTTTTTTGTGCATGTGTAAATGGAACATACCGAGTAAATACTGTACCACTGCCAAGTGCAACATGGCATCACAGACAGAGGTACCAGCAGCAGTATTATAATAAGCTCTCCCTCCAAACACACACAAAATAAAATTCGAAAACACCTGATATTATTGAGGAACAATGGTAGGCTACATAGAACCCATTGCTGATTAGAACTATGTTTTTCTTCTTGTTCCATCGATCGGCATTGTGTGTAGGGTGTATGTGAACTGGGTTTATACATATGCTACACAGATGCCAATTATAGTCACTATCTGTGTCTACAATTCATTAGACATGGCAAAACTCACAGGCAGTTGTCCTGTTAACAGCATCCATGTGTAGAAACGTAACATCCAAGCTTCCTAATTGGCTGTTACTTTTTTTTAAGATGCTAGTGACTCTTGCAACTGCCACTCTCACAGCACAGATGTAGGAGTTTCTGTTATTAGACTGTCAATATCATATTTCAGTTTATTACATTGCAGATCCAGGATAACTACCCTACTTCCTTCGATTAACCACCTATCCATTTTCTACCAGTCACTTACTTCCAGTTTCAGGTTGATTCTGAAGCATTATTAATAGACCAAGAAGGTCCTTATTCACACACAAGTGAATGAGCATGTGGCTCTAACAGGCAGGCAATCTGTATGCCTCATAAAGCAGATTTGATTTTGACTTCTTGGTGTTTATGCCAAAAATTCAGGGAGTTGCATAGTTGACACATAGCACCATGTTGGCAGCTTTAAAGCTGATGCACAGATTTGTGTCTGACATTAGCTGTCCCTGTGGAGCAGTACCCAACACTTCCCTCAGCCATGCATCTGTAAGTCACTTTCCAAAGAGATGGTGAAAAAGCAATGTGAAGGACCTCATGCTGGCACAAGCAGACTAAGCATACTTCCTGTCACCCGCTTCCTGCATGATCCAGAGATAAGGTCAAATAGAGCACAGTTGCTTAACCATGATGCTGTGCTCAACTGCAATCTGCTACCTATTAAAGTTTGAGTGGTGTCCTCTATAAATAAGCCAAGCATTTTGCCCCCCTCTAATCTCCGCAAACTGGGACAGTATTGAAATCTATGAGTCACTCTAAATGTGACAAGATGTTAGTAGTCATTGAAAACCAATGGGCAAAGCAGGCCAAAGGCCCTGGGAGCTTCTCTTCACATCTCATGAGAATAAAAAGCAAGTCTGAATTCCTCATCCTTGCTGGGTCCTTTCTTCTGATGCTAAAACCTTCTGCCTCTAGTCAAACAATGTGTTCGACTTCTTTCCATGTGTTCAAACTGTGTTCGTGTTAGAGAATACAAAGTCAGCAATGGGAGGGAAAAAGAGCTGGGTCTGTCATACCGCCTACCTGTCTGTGCACTGGTTGGCTTTCTTAACAATAACTGCAGACTGGTTTTAGGGACTGAGATCCGTAACAGTGAAACAACCTTGACAGTTCTTATAATTGCCCATTAGCTGTGTGTCGGAGAAAAAAGTTCCCCAGAAAAAAAGTCCAGTTCCAAGTTGAGTGTACCACCCACCAACTTCTGAGGCTTGGGGTTCGTTGGTTAATATTTCCAACCTCTGTTCCTTCATCTGCATGGTGGAGTTATTACTTTATAACATCGTTTCGAAAATCAACTACCCACAGTTGTGCACTTGAAGACTGACAGTATACATATATATGTATACACATGCATACACACACACTTTTTGTGATATGTTGTTCTATTCTTACACCATGCCAAAACACAAGAACATGCTAAAACTGTTTTTTGTCAGAAAAGGGGGCAGAAATCCACAAAATAGGCCATCAATTCCAATTGTTACAATGCTGTGGTCTCTGTGAGAGACACCCTATGTAAGACACTCAGCTGAGGGATCTGTAAAAAGGAAAAGAGGAAATGTGACAGTCCCCGACCTTGGTGAGTCAGGAAAAAAAAGGATATACAGAACATCTAATAGTTTGCCTAACATAACCAGTGGCCATGATTCTTGGCCACTTAAGCAGTAGTGAGGGCTCAGGGTGCTGCTTTTCTTCTCATCCCATCATCCTAAAAGGGCAGGAGCGTCCTTGGAGCTTCTGGCACTCACTCCACACGGACTGAGAAGAAGCAGGTGTCAACCCGGGGCCCTGCAGGCAGGAGACGCCATGACATGAAGGTCAGAGACCACTCCACTCATCAGCAAAAGCAAATGTTAGTGTGCAGTCTTATCCGTAAATTTAAAATAAACTGCTTGCAAAGTTCAGTTTAAATTTTCTTTGAGAAAAACAAAGATGTCCAATGACTGCTATTAAGTTAGAGTGCCTGGCGGGGGGTGTGGGGACAGCCTCTGCCAGACTCCCCAGGGGTCCAGCCCAGTCACAGCTGTTCCTCCCTCTCCCAGCCCAGGGCGCTCACCAGAAGAGTGACAGAAGCAGCTTGAGAAGGTAGGGGGTGTCTCCCAGCAGGTAGAGTTTGGGAAATAGATCCGCCTACCTCCAGAGAGATCTACAGTCACCATTTCAAACACTGAGAAACTAGGAAAGAGCAGAAATAAATTCATGGAAGTAAAGTCTGTTGCGGAGCCAACAACTTGAAAATCAAACATAGGAGCCTCACGGAGAGAAGAATGTCTCCCCTGCTGAGGATATTTCGCTGCCTGGGCTTTTAATACTCTAGGCCCAAGTCCCACCTCTGCCATTTACCAGGACTCTGAACTAAGGCACATTGTAACTTGAGCCTCTGCCTCTCCACATGAAAAAGATGGGATAATAATCTCCTTGTTTGGATGAGAAGCAATATGTGTGAAGTGGTTAGCACAGAGTCATTCCTTAATGCCAAGAAGTTTTGTTTTCATCATTTAATCAATCCATACTCATCATTAATTAGATATACTGTTTACTAGACTTTTGTGAAGGGAAGAGCCTCCCCATTTTTGTGAAATAGATCAACTGGTGGAGAACCTGGGGATGTACAAACAGGTCTCAAGGTTTGGTGATTTGCTAAGAGAATTCATTTTTGACTTGGTAGTTTCCGCCAAATGACTCTGTTCCGAAGTCAGTTCCCACAGCAGCAGCACTTTCCTTCACAAGTCGCCCAGGGTCTCGCTGAAATTCATGCTGTATGTTGCACGGCTGTGCACTCTGCTATCACAATGGTATTACAATAGTTCAGGGTTTCTCAACCTCATCCCCATGGACATGTTGGGCCAGGTTAAGTCTTTGCTTCCCTGTGCTCTTCAGGGTGTTAGTTCAGGGTGTTTAGCAACACCCCTGGACTCTAGTCATTAGACCTCAAAAGTATAGGGCTATCAGATTGAGCAAATAAAAATATAGATTATTCACATAAATTTAAATTTCAGATAAGCAATGAATAGTTTCTAAGAATAAGTATGTTCCATGGGATATTTGGCTATCCTTACTCTAAAAACTACTCATTGTTTATTGACAATCAAATTTAACTGGCCATCCTATATTTTATCAGGCAATGCTATGTTTTATTATAACCTTCCCTGTTATTAAAGCCAAGAGTACCTTCAGACATTAGCAAATGTGCCCTGCGATGCATATTGCCCTCTGGTTTCAAATGATGGTATAAATACACTCACTACCAGATGGAATGGAAACACACAAAGGCTTCTCTAGGTGGGCTAACCCTGTGCACGCACACTCAAGACACACTGAGAACACAGGAAGCGAAATGGCCATGCTTCCTCCTCCGTACACTTAATTAGGACACACAGTACACGATTAACACCCAGGAAATGACACAGTTTGTGACAGATGGCTGTCCTCCCTCCTAAATGTCCTCTGCCTGTAATAATTGCCAGCCTTGCTGAACTCCCAAGGTGTAGACGGTCTTGCGCAAAGGAGACCCACATGCCCATGGGTTTGTAGCCAAACCACCATTTCTTCTTCCCTGTGGATCACACATCGAGTAGGAACACAGAGCTGGAAATGCTTGGAAACCTCATTTCTAAAAAACACTTATCCTCTACATATTTTAACGTGTGCTTAGAAAGGCAGCTGGAAGTAGAATGTGAAATGTTTAAAGGAAAAAAAACCCAGAGGATACATCCTCCCTTCTTCCTCCAGTTCATTTGTGGGAAGCCAACAGAATCTTGGCAGCCCAAATGAAAGCTTCACTGAAATACTCATTCCAAAGAGGCGATGTTCACATCCTCTAGAGGTATTGGGGATAGCCGTGCAAAATACAGGATGCACTGCAGTGAGGGAAAGGGCGGCACCTGTAGAAGAAAACACTTCTGTGGTGAGAATTGAATTCGCAACCAGGAAGCAATCATTTGGCTGACCCTAAGAAGTCAAAAATCAATTTTCTTGTCAGATTACCGAATCTTGAGAACTGTGTGCTAACACCCAGATTTATAAAGTGTGGCTACGGAGCACCCAGCCACCCAGAAGATACACTGCACATTTATAGAATTTTACAACTAGAAAGGACTTTAGAAATTCCTTTTTACAATGTCTACTTCTACACATGAAAAGCTGTCTTCTTCAGATACCCTGGTTAGCTGAACAAATAGGGAAGTCAAGCCTCCCACCCAAAGTCATCAACAAAGCTGGGGGCAGAGTCAGTACAGGAGCCTCTCAAATACCCTCCTGGTCCAAAGAGATGGTATTATTCTAGGTTTCCATGCCCAGCAATATGGGGGCGTGTGGCACAGACTGGACACTATGCAACTCCAGGAAGAACCTCTGGCATAGGCCACACTGTGAATGGCATCCCCATTCCCTGGGGGTGTGCCCCATGGTGAACCCTCTACAAATGCCCCTTGAAGGATATCCTCCAGGGCTGCCAAAGGTCAGTCCTGGGCTACAGAGCATGATCACTATTGGGGAGCAAATAAAGGCATTTGCTTTTTAATTCCTGAAACCTAGACAGTGCTTGAATTTTTACAAACACATACTACTTTCATATGTAAAGCAAAATGTAACAGAAAACAGAATCCTTTCGGATTTAACCTGCTGGAATCTTGTTTATTGCTAGAGAACGTTTCAAAGGGATGAGTATGCAATGAGCCACGAAGAATGAGGCCAGCCAGAACACATGGCTCTGCATTCCCCTGCACTGGAAAGAACTGAAAGGAAAATTTGCCCCTTGGTGTTTCCACTGCTGGCAATGGCTGTGTCCAAACACGCAGCTAGACTTTGCACAAGGGGACCCCAGACCTTATCTGCTGCAGCATACACGTCTCTGGGAAAGGCAGTCATCCCAAACCCCACTGCGGTTTCCCTTAGTTCCCCTTCCCCAAATATTCACCCATAATGAATGTCTTGACATTCATTATGTCCTCAGCACTTGCACAGCTTTAAGAAGTCTCGTCCTAGAATGCAGGCTGCAGGCAGACAGGGTCAAGTCTCTTGTAAAACACTAAATCATTGCTTAATACGTTAAACAAAGAGCAGAGAACATTAGCAGTAGTTCTTGCAGTTTAAGAATCTCCCTTTGCACATCTATTTCAATTAAAAGAGCTATAAAATACATGCAAAAGATAGATTCAGCTGAATATGGTATAATTTGTTACTGATGGAATTAAACATCATACATCTAACCCTACTTTCTCCTCCCTTTCTGATTCATTCTGTTCTTCCTTTTGGAGTTAAACCACTAGCTTTTAATTAGCTATAATTCAGGGTATTAGCACCACCCCTGGAATGGGACAGGTGCTCAACAGAAGAGCTCGTTTCCGTGGCTTTTGCTGTGCGGTACAGGCTGTGCAAGAAGGACAAACCACACCTGCATTCGTGGTCTGTCAGAAATTGCACATGAGACACAAAATGGGACCCCAGGAATTCAACGCCCCACAACTTCCTTCCACCGTTTCTAAAATCAAGAGTAGCCTCTCCCTCCACGTGCGGCTCGGCTGCCTTTCCCTCTGCTTCTACCATCTCAACCAATGTCTCCCAACACACATTTCCAGAAATAGTGTAGACGCTTTGGGGTTTGAGAAATCATGCCTCCTCCAGCTAATTAGCTTGGTTAATTAATCTATCACTCCATTTCTTTCAAAATTCATTATGTTCACAAAAGGCCTATTGGACCAACAGGAGACAGATGAAAATAAATGACTAGGGAGGTATTACTCAAGAAAAAAACCATCATTTACTAACTGGAAAACTAATATGAGAATTATCAAAATCCCCTAATGACTTTCCATCACAGAGTCTAAATTTAAAGTCAATTTTGAAGGCAAAAATTAAAGCTATGTCTCTGCTAAGACATTGGAACTGGAATTAAATACGGGTCTTTTGACTATGGGAAACACCCTAAAAACTGTTACTGTCATTTAGTAATGTCGCATGGGAGGTGGTCTAAAGTAGTTGTTTAAGCGGAGTTGGGGTTCATATGCTATTCTGCCACCTGAGAAGTTCACTTCAGCTCTGACACGGCCTCTGCTTACTTATCTGTGACCTGGGAGGATGGCATTACTAATGCTGGCTAATACTGAGTTCTGACTGTATGCCTGGCACCAAGAAACAACCTCAATGTTTGTGGTGAGGATTAAATAAATCTATAAGTTGCAATTTGTGTATATGAACATACGTGCACACAGACACACATATATACACACATCTATATTTATAGAGCCCAGGCTAGAGCCCAGGGGTGTTGCAATTTGTGTATGTAAACATGTGTACACACACAGACACACATATATACACACACATCTATATCTATATACCATGCTTAGCATGATCCCTGACACATACTGTATACCAAATAAATGTTCTTTTCTATTAATAATGTGGCTATTAGAGCAGTAATAATGTATAAATAAGTAACAGGAAAAGAAGAAACCAATGGTCAGCTAAATCAAGCACCACAGAACAATATTTACATATTAAAAATCTGCCCTGGCTGGTGTGACTCAGTGGTCGAGTGTCTGCCTGCAATTCAGAGTCCCTGGTTCGATCCCCCGTCAGGGCACATGCCTGGGTTGTGGGCCAGGTCCTCAGTAAGGGGTGTGCAAAAGGCAACCACACACTAATGTTTAACTCCCTCTCTTTCTTCTTCTCTTCCCCCCTCTAAAAATGAAACAAACAAAATCTTTAAAAATACACACATACATAAAAATCTTATGGATAACTGAAATTACATGGAAGAAATGGACATTTATTTGTTTGGTGAGCAGCAAGCTTAGACTTTAGACTCAAGTTTCAGAGTTAAGGAATTTCCAACCTAGGAAAATACCACTACCACTAATAAAGGATTATACACTCACTTCATCCTGTGAGTACTTTTAAACCATGGGACTATGTTCCTGGGACAGAGGCTACTTTGGAAGCTGAGGATGAACTACCTGCTCTCAGGTGCGTAATTTCAAAATGAAGACATCAGTTATTTCATGTAATGCCTCCACTCTCTCGGGATGAGAAAGCAGAGCGCCCAGCCGAGTGCATTCTCCTTTAACCTTCACATTTGCTTTCTCAGGGAAATGCGGGCAATGGTTCTGAATCATTTACATTTAATTTTCCTTTGTTCTACACCCTATGGAATATCCTAGAAGGCACCGGAACTTCTGCAGAAAACCTCTGGTTCTCAAGAGCTCTAACCTTCAGTTGCATGTTTTACCACAGTGTTGAGAGCTGATCCACAAAGTAATTATTTAAAGAACCTATTAATTAAATCGGTTTTTCCCATTATTGTAAACACTGGTATCTGTCTCTCTTTTCATCACCATTGCTTATCTATATGATAAGTGAAGTGGCCTCTTTCCCTTGAGGATTGGGAAAAGTTTCAGTCATCTATAAATGAACCTCAGTGAGTCGATTTCTGAGTTAAGCATACAAAAGCAAGCATTACAAAAGAGCTGGTAACTCTTTTCAAAAGCTCCCTGTAGTGCTTTCTGGACACTCAACTCATCCTCCCAGCCTTCACTCCCTCCCATCTTCAGTGATTTTATCAAAAGCATTTAGGGCCTTCACTCAAGCTATGGATTTTTTGTAACTTAACTACCCTGCAAGAACCTGCCGCCTCTTCCCTCACAGCACAAAGCATGGCCTGTGCAGGAGACCCTGTCGTTCACATTTGATGTCCACTCGTTCACTAGTAAATATGCTTTCTGATGTTATTATAAACTTCCATTATGGCTCAGATAAAGGAAAAATGATTAACACGAAGAGCTTTAGCCAAGATGTGCCAGAATGCCAACCATCCGCCCTCCCCCCTTCAAAATGAACTTCGTTGTCAACTGTAGCTCCTCAGTATGCTGATGATTGTTAGGACATATGACATCAATCACTCAACATTAGTCCAGTAAACCCGCTGTTCCTCTGTCCATCCAGTGCTGGGATGGGATGGAGAGGTTCAAAAACATGTATACTATGTAGTTTCTAGTTATAAGAAATTCACATATAATTGAGGTAAATACAGAACAAATAAAATAATACTTTAAATGTATCACCATTTAAAAGTAAGAATGCAAGGAAGTTTGTAAATAATAAAACAAGTGACTAGGGCTGACAGAATTTTAATTGATCAGAAAAAAATAATTCTTGTGGGAAGGGCTAGGTGACAAAGAGATAGAATTCGCCTAGACACACATGGAAGAATAAGGTGGTACCATCCTGGGGAGAAATATTCTAAATACATAGAACCCTGGAGACTGATTGGGTAATGATGGAGTAAGACTGGGGACATTGGTGATGAGGTTTGAAATGCTGTTATCTCATATACCAACTTGAACTCCATACTGAAGAGATAAGCATGAAAAATTACACCAACTATATGAACACAAAGAAACCAGGAAAACAAATAAGGGAGATTTTAAAGGGAAAATAGCAACTTTTGGCTGACACCTCTGATGGGGGCAGGGGGTGGCTAGGAAGGTGGAGAGATTGAGCGAAAAAGGAAAAAAGAGAAAGAACTCACAGACATGGACAACAGTGCAGTGACTGCAGCGGGGAGGGGTGGGCAGAGGTGGAAGAGGGGATGGGGGACAAGGGGTGATGGGAAAATACATTTAAAAAATAAATTTAAAAACAACCAAAAGCAACCTTTGAATGAAGTAATATTTTCTGAGTATAAAAGTAGTGAAATAAATCATAAAGAAATAGATTTTGCCTTATGAAAACATAAAACTACAGGATACAAAAAAAACAGCATAAATAAAAATAAAAGGCTGGCCAGAAAAGCTAAAAAATCTGTTTGATACCAATATGGCAAAAATAATATCCTTAATGTATAAAAATAAATGTTATATAATCAACATGGAAAATCCAATGAGATAAATCATAGGATACAAATGGAAAAGATAAGCAAAGTACATAATAGACAATCCACAGTACAGTTGTCTAACAAACATGAAAAATGTAATAAACATTAAAATATTAATCCACGCAATTTAAAACAATAGCATTTCCCACCAGACTATTTCATGGCTAGGATATGGCTAAATGGGTGCTCCGATTAAGTCAGAGTGAGTAGTCAACTTACACAATGTTGCTGGAGTACCGTCCACCAATACCTGTCCTGAGCCTTTATGGCGTTTACTCTTTAACACAAGAATTTAAACTTCGGGAGTCTATTCTGAGCAATGAATCAGGTGTAAAAATGGATCTGGCACAATGACATCCATCACAGTACTGTGTTTACTAGGCAGATCTGGGGACCAGCCAGGGAAAACTAAGGGAATGATCAAATAACTCATGACATCCCTACATAATGGCAGTATGTCATGGAAAAAGTTAAATTCTATCTGTGGAGAATATTTTATGGGAAACTGATGTGAGAATATTGTTTTGATATGAGGATGAGTGACAAACATAAGAATGAAGAACAAAGGCGTAGAAGCCAAAGTACCTAATTTTCAACTCTGAATGTGCCTCCTACACAGATACTTCAATCCCACATGGTATATGAAAACAGAACATAGTATCTGCCTCTCATTCAATTCACTCTGTCTCTTGGGTTTGTTTCCTGTACTAATCTACCCACAGACCCAACACAAAACCCTAGATACCATCCTGAATTTCTTAATTTCTATTTTCTCCCAGGTCATTGTTGGCTGTCTCCAAAATACCTAATTTTTTGTCAGTACCATTTGGTTCACTTCCCAAAAACACGTAACCTGAATACTTGAACTAGTCCTCAAATGGCGTCTCTGACTCCAGTTTTATCTCAGTAAAATCTGTCCCATAATTTTTACCAGAATGTTCTCTGTAAAATGGAAATCTGATTATGGCAGGCATTTTTCTGCTTAAGGATGTTTAAAGGTTCTCTGCCACTTATGAAATTAAGTTCAAAATGTGTAGCTTAGTATAAATAATGATTCTGATATTTTGGCTCATACCTACCATGTCAGGCTCATCCCTCTGAAGCTAATATGCTTTTCTCTATTTTCTATAATGTATTGTATATGAATCATTTAAATTATGAGATTTATTATGAAAGTGGACTTAAATGGAAAGAAGAAATTCATTTACTAAATCACCCCTATCCTCTTCCTAGGAAAAGTTCAAAAATCCAGCGTTCTATCCTCCCACCTCTTCCAATGTGTTGATTAGGATCCTGCAGGTGTGTCCACCCATGGCCCATGGGCCACCTGTGGCCCAGGATGGCTATGAATTCGGCCCAGCACAAGACTGTAAATTTACTTAAAACCTTTTCTCTTTTTGCTCATCAGTTTTCATTAGTGTTTGTGTATTTAAGGTGTGGCCCAAGACAACTCTTTTTCTTCCAGTGTGGCCCAGAGATGCCAAAAGGTTGGACACCCCCACCAAGGGTCATTAAATCAATTCATTGGTTCACAGCATGCATTTTTAGTATAAAAACAATAGACCATAAACTAGTGGTCATGGCACGTTGTTAGGGTAAATATTGCTTCCTTAAACTTTTGTTTCAAAAGTTTACATGTGGATCACTGTCCAGAGAAGTTTAAAAGCCATTGCTTTATTTGAAGTCCATAAATATTTTGTAAAAATTTTATTAGAGCACATAAATCATTGTGTCTGTTTATTGTCTCTTTCTCTACTGACTGTGTGGCCAAAGAGATAAAAAAATATTTCCTATTCATTTTTATATCTCTGAGTGCAAGAATACTTTGGAAAATATAGCACAGTGCACCCCTCAGCATGGCTTCGATGAGAGTGCACACTTAGGTACCATGGACTTTTGTTGGTTTATTAGTGAGTCAATCTTAGATATTTATCCAAAGGCATATAGCTCCAGGAGGATCTCTTAAAAAATAGTGCTGGTTATTTGTCTCTTTTAAAAGGTGATCCCTAAGCACAGGCTAAAGAAACAGCTTTATTCTGTCAACTGATGGTTGCTAGCATCAATTCAATACCAACAGGAATCACCAATCTGGGGTGCAGTGAAGAAGGAAACTTTACTCAGTGCAAACAGCTCCACTGTGATACAGCAGGGCTGTGAGAACAGCATGGCTGTGGAACAGCTCCATAGTGTTACAGCTCAATTATTAAACAGCATGGATGCGAGGTGACCCTGGGGGAGGCGGCCCTGGGGTGACTGCCCTCTCCCAAAAGACAGCTCTACTCTGTTCTACTCTGCTTGCTCTTCTCCACTCTGGTCTGGAGAGATGTGTTGGTATTTCATCTTCTGCATTTCAGCTCCAAACAGGGAAATGCAGTCTTCAATCTTGGATGGAAAGGGAAAGAAAGTTTGCACTCTGAGCCAGAGGGGAGCTGACTTATATAGGAAGTCCCCACACCCAGTCCATGATTGGCCCATCTTCATGCAAATGAGGACTCCAAACCCTCAGTTTGAAAAGCACTGTCCTCATTGATCAAAATGGAGCCTCTCTGATTGGTTGGTAAAGATGCTGATGGAAACACAGGTATACAGCCCTAATTGGAAGGGGAGAACCTGAGTCCTATTGGCTGAAATTCTATTCTAGGAACTCCTTTATAAAGGCTGGCCTAGATGCTAGGAACACAGCGCAGGCAGGCAGTTTAGTGCAGGAGGCAGGCAGCTCAGCCCAGGCTCCTCCCTGAAGTGTTATTTGTGTGAGTGACCCCTGTTTAGAAAAGACTGCCAGCCTCTGCTTTTACATTTGAGTCCACTTAGCCACCAGGGGTCCTTCTCAGTAGGTAACTTTTTCTCAGGGTCCACAATTCCAAGATTTTGAATATTATCTCATTTTGTTTCTCAACTCCACCTCCAGATTCTCATAGTAAGTTTCTAAGGTATAATTCTGGGAAATTTTAACATTTTGTTTGGAAACATTCTTAAAAAGTCTTGTCCCCATAATATGAGAATAAGATCAATTATAAGTGGGAGGTCCAAAAAAATGAGCTGGCTGTGCAGAAAAGAGAAAAGAAACATCAGCCCAGGTAAAACAGACCTTGAGGCCAGAGCAAAGGGCGCTAAGGATCTGCAAATATTGACCCAACTTCTGTTGGGGCATTAGCGCCTCAAACCATCTCCGAAGTCCCCTCAGTTGTGGGACAAACAGTGTTATTGTTAGTCCATAATTGATTCAGGGCAGGGCTGGAGTATAATTACGTTAAGTATATAAGACAGGCTTAGGTACCCAGCTCTCACCTGGTCATGTTCTTCAGTGTTGCTTATGCTCCTGCTCTGCATTTTGAACTACTTCAATGTAAAATTTAGACTCCATGCCCAGTGACATAAATCCAGTTCGGCTACCCAAAGACTTTATCCTTAGAAATAGGACATTGCTTGATAAAGTTTTATTTCAGCATAACAAGATTCTGAATAATCACCCTGTCCACAATTCTACACCAACTTTATGCATCACCTGCCCCTTAAGTATGTTCAAATTGCCTAAAACAGAAATTTCTCATTTGCTTTAGGATCAAAGTTTAGTCTCCCAGAGGCAATTTATAATTTCACAGTGATATCACTACAGTTCAAACATGATTTGATTATTTTTCTTAATGAAGCCCTTTAACTTATGAATTCTGCAACACTAATTATTCCACTTAAGAAACAATTAGTGCCCCCCTTCTTTCTTGCCTAATTAATACCATGTATTCAAGCTGCTAGCAAAGGTTACAGTGCTAAGATGTTCTTTGTGAGTTTTTTTTAAATTGATCCGAACACATTCCCTAAGGGTAGGTATATAGCCTTAGACAGCTCCTTTGTGTCTGGCAAGCCCTGAGATTATTTCATCAAAGCTGAAAGAGACTCAAGGAAAATCTTCCATTTCTCCTCTGCTGCAGTGCCTGTAGGCTACAAATGGCCAGCCCCTGTGGTCAGGTGAGAAAGAACAGGCAGGACCATTTCATACACTGTATGCGAGAAGCTGTGTACAGCATAGACTCACACAATTCTAGATCTGGAATGGATATTATAAGTCCTTTTCATTTTATAAATCTCAACATTCTTATTTTACAGAGGAGGAAACAGGCTCAAGGACAGTCTATATAGTTTCTGAATTCATCTAAGACACTCAAAGAGATGAATGTAAAGCCTGTGGTTATAACACAAAGCCAGTGTTCTTCCATTGATTCAGTCATCTGGAATGACTACTGACTTTTTTTTTCTTTGCTGACTGCTTATGTCCTTGTTTCCCATCAGCCACAATTTAAAGAGGCCACTTGGTTCCATTGGCAAGATGATGCAATAGAGATCATCAAACTTGAAACTTAATTATATTATCTTCTGCTAATTTGCTAGTAGTTTTGAACAACCCTCATTTATCTTGAAGAGTAGAAACTTTATTGCTAGAGGACATTACCTAATCACAAAATTTGAAAACTTCAAGGTCTCGAGTCCAGTGATACCAGAGAGAGATTTTGGGTCCTCTGATGGAACTCCAAGTGTCAAATTTCTAAGCTGCTTCTGACTTTCACATCCATTCCCATCCCCCTCCCCAAAGTTAATCAGAGGTCGAGATCTTCCAGGGAGACCCATTCTGTGGTGCTGTTCAAATTGTCGGTGGCAGATCCCCTTCTCAATTTCCTTTTTCTTGGAAGAGAAACAGTAAAAGTCTGAGTGCTTCCTGCTTGTCAAACATGATGTCAAAACTTTGCGTGGATGTCATGGCCAAATGGAATCCCCAGATCTGTGATGGAGATGCTGTCGTTATGCACAGGTCATGGAAATGAAAACTAAAGCTCATGGAGGTTAAGTCACTTTGTCCAAGGTTGAGACTCATAACCCCATCTGACTTATTTCCCCAAACCTTGCTCCTCACTACACCACGTTCCCCCCCAAGTCACACCACCCCAACTCCTACACATACCAAACACAAACACACACTTTATTCTTCTAGCCATGGAAGAGCTCAAAGTTAAAAGGAATCTCAAGTGTTTCACCTCACAGAATGCCCAGCAGCTCACAAGTCTAACACTCTCTTTTTATATTTATGGAACCAAGAGGTAAAAGCATCTGTCCAAGATTATCCAGGGACCTAGTAACTGAGCCAGAGCAAGAAACTCTCTTGACGTCCAGTTAGGTGTTCATTTCCTATACCACAAGTGGTGGAAAAAAAGATAAAAAAATTAATGAAAATATCTCTGCCACTAAGTGATGTACAAATATTAAATGAACCCTGCAGCTGGGAAAGTAAATTAAAGTGCCATTAGAGCTAATAATAATTATAATGGAAAACAGTCCTAACAAGCATGGTAGCAGAGATGAGTGTTGAGCAACAGAACAAATTACATATTTGGTCATAAGTGTTTTCTACTAATGAAACATTTCAATGGGCTGAAGCCCACAGATTAAATAACCATACTAAGGCCACAGTGATAATAAACAGCACAACCAGGACTGAAACACAGATCTTCGGGTGCCGAAGCTTCAATGTTCTCTACTACACTTTGATTTCTCCCTAAGCAATGAGATGATTTACTCAAAATGCTGTTGAAGAATGCCTGTGAACAAGAAATATTTAAAGAAACGTCACATTTCCCTGGCACCTAAGAGAGAAGGTTTGCTGTGCAGTTTCTGATGGACGCTGGTAATAAAACCATAAGATGCTTTAAACAACTTTATTTACTTGTATGACTCCAGGTACACTGGTTTGTACTTTAGCCTTGCTACAAGAGTATGTAGTATACAAACTCCAGTGATAGAAAGTACAATGCAATACTCTTCTCTTTGAAGAAAGAAAGATTATTATTTAAAGAATAACCATCCTATCAGTGTGTGTATATATATTAAAAGATGCTTAACCATGATATTAAGTCACTTTCATTTTCTCAGTATGAAATTACAGATTTTTTCATTTAACATGATCTTCTATGGGTTAAATATATGCTTTGTGGTGTTCTCAATTTCTAACCAAATTTAGTTATTTCCAGTGAAATAATTATGAAAATGTAAGGATATTCACCTTCCTAAATAAGCATGACTAGCATAGGTCTACCCTTTTTAATTCACCTGGAATTCCTAGCTAATTTCCGTTTGACATTTATTAGGATACCTTAAAACTTGCTTCACAAAGAGTCCAGATACCAGATACCAGACTTTGGGGATAAAACTCAGTAGAATTCCAGATAACCAGGAAAAGGGGGAAATT
Organism: Artibeus jamaicensis; assembly: GCF_021234435.1. Classification (NCBI taxonomy): domain Eukaryota; kingdom Metazoa; phylum Chordata; class Mammalia; order Chiroptera; family Phyllostomidae; genus Artibeus; species Artibeus jamaicensis. The sequence goes on along the minus strand of NW_026521803.1, from coordinate 31,636,487 downwards.
GCTACACTGTGTTTATTTCATTTTGTTTTGCAGTGGCTGGTTTTTGCAGTTTCTACTAGAGAAAGCAGGAATCTTTGCCTACAACCGGTTGTAGGCAAAGATTCCACTCTTGTTGTTACTTTGAGGAAGGTGATGTTTGAGTCAGGTTTCCATGGCTTAAGGTAAAAGAAAAAAAATAAAAGTCAATAATAGCTAAATGGCTGCTGTTAAATTACCACTGCAGCTCTTGCTTTTTCAAGAGTTTACCAGTAATGAACAAAATAGCAATGTGGCAGACAGTTCATGGTCACTCCTAGAGATTCACAAGAGAAACTACTTAAGGGAATGTTAAACTGCAGAAGCTTCATAAATAAACATCTCTGATCACAAGCTGATGTGCATTTTACTTGTCCACATTAAAGAAAGACAAACTGGGAATATCTCTAAGTGATCCATTGAAGTTTTAAAGGGAAGATCCTTGGGACAGTAATGGATGCCGGTTCCTCTCTTTTGGAAAAATCATTAATTCCAACAGCACAGGAACTATTCATCAGCAGCTAATTTAATTTCACATTTAGATCAATTAGAAAAGGAAAAAGAGCTGAAGTTAAGCACTTGTTTATAAAATGGCCTTAAGTAAAATTGCTCAAAGAGCCTGACCACAATAGTCAGCTCTTTGCTTACAAGGATTTTTACGCTGAAAGACAAGAGTGTTGCCCTTAAGGACACAGCAGAGGGGAACCACAGGAGACGGGGTGGTTAGGGCAAGATACAGTGGCTGCCTGTAGGTCTGATCTAACCACCTGCATACTCCAGGCATTGTTATGATGCTTCCACATTGACTTCATGTTCTTTATGTTCGCCACGCTATCCATTCTCCCTTCTCCTCAACCTTTACACATTTGCACCCTTTGTGTGAGCTTTGCTTAACATTTCATTTACTCTAATAAGTATTAACTGAGTACATATCTATTTAAGGCATGTGTTAAATAGCAAAGGTGACAGCAAGACACATAACTAATTGAGATGGTTATATATGCAGTGCCTGGAATGGTAACCACCGTGACCATGTCACTAAAGAATTACTGAGAAAGTCAATGAACGAACAAATAAGCAGAGAAGATGAGAAACAGAGAAAAGCTCAGAGTGATCATCAACTGTTGTGAATGTTAGGAGAGTAAAAATACTTTGTTTTAAGGACCGTGTTTTCTCCATGTTGCCAGTATGTCCCATGCACACGTGTGTGCACCTACACACAAAAGGAACCACCTATTGTTTTTTAATAAAGTCAAGTCCATTCTATCTACTCCTGACTGTGCAGATGAACCTATCACTCCCACTTTCTCCACTGAGATTTTAAAGAATTTGCCTGCTTATTGGGATGAGTCAGGATGGTGTCATGTTCATATTTCACACCATAGTGTGACTTTCTACATCTTTTAATTGGAGTTTGCATGCCATGCCATTGCAGGATGTTCTTCCAATTGAGGAGCAGACTGTTCCTTCTGACTAAGCGATAAATCTGGGAGAAGGCATTAAATTATGACTTACAACCCAGACTTGTGTAGCACATTCTATCAACGAACAGATTTCGTCCAAGCCATCTCCTTACAGATAAAAGCAAGCAAACTTGAGATGGAGGAGTACTTGCTCAAAGTCATAGCTAGAAGCCTAATAGGCTGCCAGATCTCGGTCTTCCAGAGTAAAATATAGTGCTGTTCCCACAATATAAAAGTGATTAAGAAATCTAAACTTTTCCCTAAAATTCTATAATACTAACAGACTTTACCACATGTCTCAGTGACTTAATAGGTTAACAGCCACCGTGACCTTATAAAGTTATCTCCAGGTTGGGGTTTGGATCTGACCAGGCCCCCCTAAGGATGCTTAAGATCTCCTCCCACCACCACAGAATGCCTCAATTGCTGCTAAGTTAGCTGTTTTTAGTCATTAGATCTTTTTGCACTGCCCTGAATTATCCAGTAAAGCCTAGGCTAGTACCCTTCTGACCACTACAATTACATTTCAAATTGAGAGATAAGACTTTGACATGCAAACTTCTCAAAGTCATGTTCTGAATCAGGAACAGCATGTGAAATGAAGGTTTAGGACTTCCACAGTTAGTCTACCAAGAAACAACATTTTTGTATTAAACAGAGAAGCAAGCTGAGATTTGTTCTTACATTGTTATTCTGAAGAATTACATAATGGATGATAAAGACTAATTATATAGTATTAGTAATGTCTCAAAGAGCTAAACTAGAACATTTCATTATTTTTCTATATTATCAATAAAAAACTATAGAGTAGATTTGTTTTGCTGATTCCTTTAACCTTAGGCCAATTTTTAACATGAATGTTAATTATGTCATTTTCTTAAGACTTTTCCAAGTCTGCTCATACTTTTGCTCTCCTCATGATTGCCAGTGATGTCTCATAGTAAAGTGGATCACCAACCTAATGCCACTGACATGTAATTCTTAGTCTACATAGAACTAAGGACTATAGACTGCTAAAAATCTGAATTTATTTTTAATCAATGTCCTGGCATGCACTTCTGTCAAAAGTCAGCCACATACCCCAAAAGAGCTAAAAAGCCCCAAGGTTCCCTTTCAACAACTTTAAGCCTTTTATCAGATTGTTAGTTCCAGGCACGGCCATGACATTTAGACAATGTCAGTGTCCCAAGTGGCTGATGAATCACTATGGGAAGAATTTTTAAAAGAGCATAACACATTTATTTATGCCTTTTAACTTTCCTTCTCTCATACACACTTGCCTACAGGCTGGGTAAAATTAGAGTTTTAGATAAAAAGACATGTTGTTATCCATCTTTCCAGAACCCATCAAAGCACTGGTCCCAAGTCACGACTCCTGAATCCAAGGGAGTCAAGCTGTTCACCTGGGGCAGCTTATTGGGGCTCACAGTGGATGTTATTGTCTACTTCCTATTTCTTTTCACTACTAGCAAATCATTCTTTTCTATCACCTCAAAAAATCAATTCCAGCCAGTCTAATGTTGGCCCTATTCATATTCTTGGATTCCTCTCTTCATTCTTGCCCCCATTATTAATAATACTTAAATTGCAGAAATATACACAGCATTTATTCTTATCCAAGTAAACATGCCATGAGCAGCCAGTTCATTCCCAACACTCTTAGATACTAACAAGGACAGAAAATGAGCTGAACATGACATATGACCTTGAGCAGTTTCCGGGGTTTAAAGCAGAGTTCAACAACCGTTAGATTATAACATGAAGTAGGAAGCAAATCCCAATGATGAATATTCCCGCTAGAAACCAAAACAGAAACCCATCTGAAAATGTGTATTCACTCTGCCCAGGTTCTCTTCAGTCACCTCTACAAGTTTCTAAAGAATAGTCTAAATTTGGAAGTGAGATATAACCCAAAGTGCCATGAACAATCCCAGGCGATTGGTTCCCTATTGCAAAGGCTGTCACCTATTTGGGGAGAGAGAGAAGAATGTTTGAGATAATGGGTACTAGCCTCATTCAACTTTGTGAAGCTAAAACTGTAAGGAAAAGTTAACTGAGAGCACTTTTTAGATAAAATCCAACATGGTTCTCCCTCCTAAATATTGTTTCTTGAAGTGAACTGGAAATGGCTGAATAGAGCTCAAACAGAAGTGCCCAGGGCATCGCTCCTGGGTGTGCATTTGAAGAGCAGGCAGAGAGAGCGGGTGAGTAATCAAAGAAGGGGCCCAGTCCTGAATGGGCACCAGGCACTTGGCGAATGGATGAAGTCATCACAGCACAGGCCTGAGACCTTTCCCTCTCATTTATTTTTTCTTTAATTGTCAGTGCTAAAAACATGAAAACCAGATCTGTATTGAAATATCACCATGTCATTTATAACTCAAAGGTGATGCTGTTTTAAAGTGGATCTTCATGCATGAGGTCGTATGGAAACGATCCTTCGTGACTACGTATCAAACACAATTGCCAGAAAGAAACCGCATTCACATAAGTTCTAGTGTAAGTATTGTTACAACTTTTCTATATTAGAGTTAGTTAATATAGCTAGTCTTTTATCATGCCTAATTTATAAATAAAATTTATCATAAGTATGCATGTACAGGAGACAACACAGCACATACAGGGTTCAGTAGTATTTTTGGTTTCAGGCATCCACTGGGGGTCTTGGGACCTATTCACCATGAATAACGGGAAACTACTATATTACCCATGAAACAAGTAGTTTGATTTATTTAATTTTATGTCCTCAGCAATTAGAACAGGGCCTGGGTAATTTGTATATGTTTGCTTATCTGCATGAATGAGTGAATAGAATTAGGGCAACGCTAAAGTAAAAATAGTGTTTCTACCACTCTATCGGAAGTATTCGAAGTGATGCTTAAGCTGTGTGACTGCTATTTAAGTCTGTTTAAGTGAAGAAGAGCCCTGGATACCTCCTAAAATCTATACTAATTTGAAAAAAAGATAAATTTAATTAATTAAGGTTGCTAGCAGATTTAAAGACGTGCCCTTGGATTGCTAATGATGTTAACTGTTTGCCTTTTTTCACCTTAAATTCTTGTCATTGTTTAGCATCCATAAGAAGGTAGCTTCCTAACTTGACACCCCCCCCCCAACTTTCCTCTCTGGCTATGTACAAAAATGTGTGGAGTTCATTTATTGTAGAATCATGGAAAAGTAGAAGTGATCTGAAAAGTACAGTTTAAAAGACTCTGAGTTTTTTCTACTTTGTACTAATTTCCTGATAGCATCATATTTGGGACTTGATGGAGTTCCAGAGCCTTTTTGGAGGATTGATGTAGTTCCAGTTCCCTTCCATGAATTACTCACTCTGTTCGCTTCAGCCTAGTCCTGCTTGGGTGTGACCCAGGCAAAGCTTGGAGGGTAACGCAGACCAGGCAGCAGAGTGAGGAAGTCACTTGCTTGGAGTGCCCTCAGCTGAGCAGTTTTACTCCTGGATCATGCCCTTTTTCTAATCATCTGCTCCTCTGGGATTGTTTTCTCCACTTTACCAAATTATTCACAAAGAAATGGAAAATTGACAAAATACCTCAGCCAAATTCCCAAGGTCTGAGCCAATAAGCACTGAGGTGGGCAGTATTTCAGTTATACTCACTTATTTTGCCTCCAACCAACAAAACGTCTTACTATCTGACAGATCATGGACCAGATTTCTAACTGAGCCTTTTTACTATCCAATAAAAGTAAGTGCTGCATAGTACGCAACACTGTTTACCTCTAATGCCGAAAAAACCTTCTGGGATTTAGTTGTATAGCTGTGTTGCTTCAGTTCAGGTGGTGAAGTTCATTCCCTCTTTGAGAGTCTGTGCATGGCTGGGTCATTAGGACAGTGCCCTACTTTAACACATTCCACAAGGCTTTCCCTATACACCAAGGGGTGGTTGGGTGTCCTTTGAACCTTTGGAGTTAGTAGCAGCCATTAAATGTGGAGATTAGAACTATTTTATAGTCTAAGACTAGATCTTGCTGTCACGAATGCTAAGTCATGGTGACATGAATGTTGAGTCTGACATGAATGTGGAGTCATGAAGATGTAAAATGAAGAGTCCTGCTGTTCACAAATGCTGAGTCATGGTGGCGTGAATGCTGAGTCCTCACTTAACATCATTGATAGGCTCTATAACTTTAAGTGAAAATGACATAAAATGAAGTCAATTTTACTGTAGGCTAATTAATACATATAAGAGTTAAGTTTCTAGGGCATCTTATCAATATTATAATAAAATAATGTTGAATGAAATGAATGTTACCTACTGTATATGGTTTATTATATGGCCATGAACCTGAATATATGTTTTTTTACCTAGGAATATGCAGGCACAAAACGTATGACACTTATTACCGTGTGAAACATGATGTAGTGATGAGATTTTGTTGTGAATAGTGTGTACATAGATATGAGTGTGCTTGTTTCATTGACACCCTCCCATCCCAGTTCTCAACCCCTGGTTGACACATCAAAATATCTATTTAAACAATATAGGACTGAATTTAAAATGTGGCTGCTGAACATGCAGTGAATTTAATTTTTATAGCTCAGGGCAGCTTTGGGATCACTTAAAGGATTGAATGACAAAAGCTGAGATGACAAAAGAACAGGCAACCTTGGAAACAATTTGTTGTTCATGTGGGAAATGCAGTACATTTTGCAAAAAACCTGTACCTAACACCATTATCTTGTTAGAGATGCAGGCACCTCTATTCCCACGCCAGTTTTGATTGTGTTGACAACACACCTGTGGCTTATAATCAATGACCCCAGCTCTCCAGCGATGGAGATTTGCTTTTCCAAGATAGAAACTGAATTTAAAAAATGTAAACCTGTATAATTTTATTAACCAATGTCACCCCAATAAAGTCAATAAATATATGTAAATACAACCAGAGAAAGTTTCATGGGAGAAGATACATGAATCCAGAATCAGCATCACTGTGGCTCAGAAGGTGGAGTGAGGCAGCTTAGTAGTCAAGACTTTTTTTTATTTCCAGAAAATAAGCAAGTATCTCCCAACAATATAACCCTTAACCAAAGTCAACTGCTAGAGCGAGCCAATAATTTTGTGACAGTCCTAAACTACTGTGAGGACTCGTGACGTGGACCTCAAGGTCTCCGTGCTCTGTGCCTTCACAGATAAAAAGAGGCCACAAATCAGCAATTTTTCAGCTGCACCTTACTAATAGGAGTGTGGCTGGAAAGTATCAAGAGGACTACACACAACCACCTGTGGACTTGCTCAGCGGAGCATTTTGTCCATATTTTTGAAAATGAAAATTTCTCCTATGTTATTTATATCATAGATTAGCCTTTTCTTCATGACACAAAACTTCTATTCCTCTTTTGTTCCGGGCTTTTTGGGGAATTGGGCCATGTTGAGGAGATAGAGCCAATTTGCAAAGAAAAAAGAAAATTTAAAGAATGACGGAGGTAGAATTTAACCAGAATTGGAAAGCACCTGATATACATTCTTAAGACATTGTCATGCTTTTGAGAAGGAAGACTCCCCACTGATACCACCAAATCCGTCCTGGGAGAGGCAAGGATTTTCATTTTGGCACGTTATGCAAAGAAATTACACGACCTATCTTTGTAACTTCAAGAGGAAGACATGCCATTTTCAGCCTCTAACAGGTGAAAATACATTCAGAACCAGCCCTTGCTGAACTAGATTCCTCTCACCATGTCAGAGACCAACATCAACAATAACAATTAACTTGTATTCACATGATTATGTGTATTTTTTCTGGGCACTTTCCACATAGTATATATCTGTCCCTCATGCCAACATTTCGATGTAGGCAGGACTAACAGTATTACCTCCATTTTTTCCACCTAAATGTCAGGGCATTGCAGAGTGCAAGTCTGGACAGGTGCTAGTTTCTGAACCAAGACGAGATTTCTCCTACCCTCTATACTACCTTCCAAAGGGCAAACAGCTGAAAGCTGTGAAGAGATCCTCCTCTCTTTGCAAATGACATAATCCTTAAGCAACCCAGGCACCACAACCAAAAAAGAAGAAGTAGTTGCCAGCCAGAGACCACCGGTAAGTCTCAGAGAGTCTGACTTGATAATATTGGACTTCCTCAGTACTTTCTTTGTAGGGCACTAAAGTAAGACAGGACTATTTCTCCTGCAAAACCCCACATAGGGACAAAAGGATACAGACATAAACCTGCCAGTTTTTCCCAGGGTGGAGAAAACAACCATTCAAAGCACAGAAGGGGATGCACTAACATTAAAAGCTAAGTCACTTCCTGCCTCCCATCCATATATTTCAAATGGCCCCCAGTCCCTAAAGTAACTATTTCCCAATTCTAAAAGAAATGTAAAGAAACTCAGAACCTATGTTTATAGGTAATGTTCACCAAGAACACAGTGATAGGGATAAATAATTCAAGACACTCAAAAAATAATTTTAGATACTTAAAAACTTCCAGCCAGGATGGAGACATAGGTAGATATGCTTCACTTCCTTGCACAATGAAAAGAAAGATAAAACCAATTTAAAAACAAAAAAAACAACCAGAACTGCCAGAAAATTGAACAGTATGGAAGTCCAACAACCAAGGAGTTAAAGAAACATTCACCCAGACAGGTAGGAGGGGTGGAGACAGGAAGCCAGTGCAGTGAGGATGCACAAGGCTGCAATGCAGCTGGTGGACTGGGGCAGGGGAGGTGAAAGATGGCAGACTGGGATATCCCACATTCGTGTGCAGATAAGCTGGGAAGACCAACTGGGGAGCAAGACAGACCGAGCAACCCAGGGTTCCAGCGCAGGGAAATAAAGCCTCAAGACCTCTGCCTGTGAAAATCTGTGGGGGTTATAGCAGAGGGAGAAACTCCTGATCTCAAGAGTTTTGTGGAACCCTTATTATATGAAATGTTAAAGGGACTTATCTAAGAAAAAGATCAAAACGATGAATAGTAAAATGACAACAAACTCTCAACAACTGTACCTAACAAAAATAAAAACAAAAACAAACTAAGCAAACAACTAGAATGGGAACAGATTCACAGAAACAGAGACCACTTGGATGGTTATCAGCAGGGAGGGGGAGGGGAGAATGGAGGAAAAGGGTACATGGAATAAGAAGCATAATTGACAGGTGCAAAATAGACAGGAGGAGTTAAGAATAATATAGGAAATGGAGAAGCCAAAGAACTTGCATGTATGATCCATGGACATGAACTAAGGGAGAGGGAAATGCTGGAGGAAGGGAGTGTGCAGGGCAGAGGAGGATAAAGTGGAGGGAAAAATGGAACAATAATATAATAATAAAATATAGTCAATAATCAGTAATAATATAATCAATAAAATATACTTAAAAAGAATTTTAGAAATAAAACACACTGTACTCCTTCAAGGTAAATATATGCATATTTTAAGGTCATCCATAGGGTATACAACCTTAAACACTGTCATAAAGTCTTTCTTTTTGCCTACAGGCAAGAGTAGATTTAACCTAGTCCCAAAGAGCAAGGTCTTTCTGGAAGAAAAGGTCTGGAAATGGCGAAGTTCCAGTAACTACCACAGCCTGTTTGCTTGTCAGGGAGTTCACAGATGTCCACCATCTGGACTGGAGCAAGCCCTCCAAAGAGAAGGGAGGCAGGAACAGAGTCTACCTGATCAATACCTGTGTGACTCTGAGCAGCACAGAAGGACCTCCCTTCCTGATGGAACACCCATGATTCGCACAGTGCACTGCCACATGCAGAGACTTTTCTGTGTACAGCTAATTTCATTCTGTCTCTCAGTACAAACTTCCTGCTGGGTGAAATGCAAAGAACCTCTCTGGATTCTCTGTACCCAACAGATGTTCCTTAGAGGTGGCCGGTGTTAACTGGGACAAGGAGCCAGACTCAGGTACTGGATTTGCTAAGCCAGCCTGAGATAGATCACGATTGCCACAATTGGTGTTGAACCAGGCAAGGGAGGGAATGGGCTCTGCTCAGAAGAACCATGCAAATTACAGGTTGACATAGGGACAGGCATGAAGGATGGGCATTCACAGAGGATGAGATTGTGTTACAACTCCCCAGGCCCCTCCTAGGAGGAGGTCTCATCATTGTAGAGTTGATATTAATATTTAAAACAGAATTTTAGAGGAGGAAAATTATAAGTCAAAATGGCAGGTTAATCACAGACCAAAATCACTCCCTTCTTCATACAGCCACAAATAATTGAAACTACAAAGAGTGCGGTAACATAGAACATCTAAGGAACGTGCAGATGTGTAAGGAGCTACATTCTAAACAGAACAATTCCATAAAATGGTACCTAAATTTCCATATTTAGGTTTATGATCAAGAAGATGAGAGCCTCATACAGGAATTGACAAACTGCAGCCCCTGGCTAAACCCAGACTACTGTTTAACATTTTGTTTGAACAAAGCCACACTGATTCGTTTCCTTATTGTCTGTGGTTGTCTTCGTACTACTGCAGCAGAGTTGAATGGTTGCTTCAGAGACTGCAAGGCCTTCCAGGCTTAAAATATTCTTTCTGGCCCCTAACAGGATGAGTTGGCTGACCTCCTGATCTAGAACAGGGCTGTAAAGCATTGAAAAATGAACGTTTTCTCACTGAGTAAATGATAGCTGATTGCCGTGACACTAGAGGACTTAGTTGCAACCCAATTTGGGATCACCCACTGAATCAATCCCATTTTTTCTCAAGAATCTTTCCATTACTTCTGGCTCCCCCCTGACACCTTGGACCATAGATCCTACTCCAGTAGTCAGGGTTCACAGTAATATTCTGTAATCTCACTGGTTCTTAGTGCTCCCCAACTCTGCTTTTCTGAATGTTTTTAAGGCAGAAATGACAGTCCTTTCCTTTTAAAGATATTAGCACAATGTTAATTAAGTTGTACATGATTTTAATGAGTAGCCATGATTTAACGAGTAACCATGTGTTACTTGTTCATCTTTTTCACGAAACGGTAGTCAAGGAACTTGTCTATTTCTGGTGACTATATTCCTCTTGCCTTAATACTTGATAAGTGAGTGAATTAGTTAGTGGAATACAATAATGTGAACCACCTCATGGGTGATCACTGCTGCTCAGGATAGCACTAATACTTGACATTTGCATAGTGCTCCTCTTCCAAACATTCAAGCATTGGGCATTATCATGTCATTAATCTTCCTAAGACCAGAGAGCAAAGAAGGTGATGAGAAGATCAGTTTAAACATATATTATGAGAGTGAATTAACCTCTAGATATTTTTCCAACCCAATCTATTTTCACACACATCCTACTATTTTTCCCCCTGAAATGGACTGTGTCTGGCCAAAAAAGCATGAAATTGGTAAACATGATTTATTTCTTCGAAACTTTGAACACCTCTAAGTTCTCCAGTTTGACGTGAGTCCCCCACCATAAGTCTCTGCAGAAAAGAGAAAGTGAAAACAGCAGATTAAAAGGCTCATCCAAGAGACTTATGCAGTCACGTGACCAAGTATTACAGCTCCGCAAAGCCTCTGGTCTCTGCCATAGCTCACCCAGCTCCAGTGCCCTACGGCCTGCCATTTCTTTTCCATTTTCACTGCTTCGTGCATACTAAGAAGGGTAAAAGGCAGAAAGAAAAAAAATAAATCAGGACTGAAATCTAACTTTCTAGAGTAACTAACGATCCAAAGGTGAAGGAAGAAGTACAGCAAGGCTGTGGGCCCCGTCAGCAGAGGTGTCAAGAAGGAAGCCGGAGGACCTTGGAGAGTAATGTTATGTACAGGATTTTCTTCCCTTGGCCCGAAGGATTAACTACTTGACTTTCAACTTCTTCAATTCAACTCCTAGAGATATTAAAACTGTGCTAACTATAGATGGTTACGTTTTTGAAAAACTATATAATGTTTCATTTGATATTAAGAAAAATAGATATAAACAAAATAAAGTTTTAACAATAAGTCTCTGAGTCATGTAATAGTGATGATCTATATGTATCTTTTTCTATTTATCTTTTGTAAAGTTTTCTCCACTGAACACAATTACTTTTGTAAATAATACAAAAGCAATAAAAGTTTTAAAAATCACTATAGAAATCATAGATTGGGTCATTGCATGTTACATGATTTTTGTTCCATGAAGACCTTTCAAGGTCACGAGGGCAGTTAGCGTTACTCCATGAAACCAAGGCAACAAAGCACAGAATGTGAAATGCACTGCATTAGCAACCAACGGAGCAGAGACTCGGGGATCCCAACTCTCCCAGATCTGAAGTTCCCATGGACATCCATGGGAAAGGGACGCAGGGAACACTAAACTTCCAGATGTCACACTTTTAGGAAGCCAGTAAAGCATAAGAGGAGCCCAGACTTGGTGATTATGAGCTGGCCAACCTGTGGGGGAGTCATGTTGGGTACCTTAACTGGCAGACTGGAGGGTGCCAAGGTGATCCAGGATCAAGTGAGGATATACCTGGCCTTCCAAAGTTGCTGGGGGGAAGCCAATGTGGCTGTCTTAGAAGGGGCACTTTGGGGAGCTGGCTGGCATAAGCACTGGCCAATCAGAATGGAGGGAGTGAGCCCATTGTAAGACCTTGGGAAGCAAATATTTATCAACCAGTGAAGAAATATTTTAATGTTTTAGCAAGATGAACATCCATACTGGTACTTGCTGGCTGAATATAAACAATGGTTTAAATAATTTGTGTAATTCACCAGTAGAACTGAATTCTCCTACTTTCCCCCTGTGCCCTTTTTTAAGGCTATTACATCTCCTGGCTCTAGAAATTACTGGGAATTGAATCTTTACCTGAAAATATCCCTGGTGGTAGAGAACTCTGAGTCAAAGAAGACACAGCCTGAAATAATGGGCAAGGGAGATTTTGTATCCAAACGCGACTGCCAAGAACCTTTCAAAGAAGGAAAATGCGTTGTATTTTTTATTGGTTGTGCAATGTAAGAGAAAGGAGAAATGAGGGACTTTGTAGGGTGCCCTTGTGAACCTGATTGCCACTTCTAAGTTCTCATTTCAAAATATGAGCCCTAAAAATAGACCTATACATAGAACCAATTGATTACATAATTCCATTAATTAGTCTGAGCAGAACCTGGTCTGAATACAGACTTCATGATGAGCTCCGAATCTCCAATTAGACCATAAACCAGCAAAATAAATCCCAGAAAGTCATCTATAGAGCAGTTAAGTAAATGTTCTTTTTCTTTTAATGCAGAGGCTAAAAGAACAAAGAGAAGTTTTGGTTCATTCTATCCCCACTCTTCAACCTGGCTGTGCCAAGGGCCAAAGGCAAGATTCAGCTTTTCTTCTTGATAACTTCTTGAGCATTTGATAACATTAAACATTCCATTTTCCTCTTAGTTCCTTTGATATTCTTAGTCTGAAGGGTTAACACACACCCAAAACAGAAACTCAGTCATAGATTTTAGATGCTAAGTGCAAATAAATAAATAAAAACTGTACGCTAGAGTATAAACACCATTATGGAATTCAAATACCCTCTCCCTGCCTCCCCTGAGGAATTCATGAAAACTCACTGAACGGAAATTGGACTGGGCCTCCCATTGCCCCATATCTCGTTTTCAACCAGATAACCAGCCAATGCGTGGAATTAGGGGGCAGAGCGATGTGGTATGTGAGATATCGGCAGAACTTCAAGGAAGGAATCAACCACTATGAAGGTCAATGACTTCTCAGCTCCTGATAGGAAACATAACCATCAAATTGTGGATGTTTGGGAAGCAGAAATGATTGGGTAAACAGAGCCAGCATAACTAATAACCATCATTTGCCTATTCGTGGGAATTGCCAGGCTTCTACAAATAGGTCTGCCACTCTTGAAAGAGGGAACGCAGAGGCTGAATCTAACAGTTCTAGTTTTTGAGATGTCGCTTGACCTTTCCATCCTGAAATGGATTAGCTTCAGCAAGGAGAAGCCTTTCAAAAACAAAATGCCATACACAGCCAAGGGCTTGTTTCTCCATTCAATCAAGAGTTTAATTACATTGTTCCTGGAAAGAAAGCAATGCTGTCACAGAATAGTAGTCAAGCCACACATCTCAAGCTTAGAGTCATTTAAGGCCTAAAACTTTTAGAAGGTGGACAAGTCCATGACAAATGCCCCCACATGCATCATTTATAGGAAACTCAGCTTTGATTCATTAAAAAGAAAATTTTGTGCCTTCTGGTTTTACTCCTCGATATTCATCATCTTTACAGGTCAAGTCAGTGGTATGGCAGAAGGTGAGATATGATTTCCCCTTCCTGCTATTATTTCTGCAACAATCCTGAGACAAAATTTTCTTAACCTCATGTTTCCCATAGATATCAGTCCAATAAAAACCTCAGGATGGCTTCAAAAGTAGAGATCCAAGTTCCAACTGAAACCATGTCTCTCAACCAGCGTATGATCCATCATTCAAAGTCACTGCATTTGTAATGCCCTGGATGATGTTTCTTATTGACTAATCCATTAAAATGCTGGACTAGCAATGGTATCCTAGTGAACCAAAAAGAACAGTGGCTTGACTAAGGAAAATATGCTGAAATTCAAGTTAATGAAGATTCCTCTTTAACATCTCTCAACGCATTTCTCATCACCTCTTTACTTTTTAATAATATTTAGACTTGATGATTTCAGTTGAATTCTGATTGGCCCTTTGGGTGATAATTTCCAACAAGATAAAGTGAAGATGTCACAGGAGAAGACAATTCACTTCCATGTGTTTGTGAAAGAAACCTCTGTGATTTGAAACTCTATTTGATAAACATTGGGGAGAAATAAACACTTAATGGTGCCATGGCATGATGAGAAATAAAAAGCAAACTAACAATGCCTTCGTGTTCCTGCTGGCAGAGAGCTGATAGAATCTTGGGCATAATATTCTGTCTTCCTGTGAAGTCCTCGCAGCACAAAAAGTCAACCTATGTTAATTTTCACCTAAATTCCAAGGCAAGAGTATCAATCACTTTTTTTCATGTTCTCTGCACTATGGCATCACCATTATCATAATCAAGCACTAGCTGAGGGTACTGGGATAAAGGAAATATATTCTCAGTCTTTTCTCTTTTTTTACTCAACTAATGATTTCATTAGGGAGAGACTGCATTAGCAAAATAACACCTAGCTGTACATGATTCATAACAAATTACTGGAATAGAAAACACCATGAAGTTGAGTGCCTTGGGCCTTCAGAGGCACAGGTAAGAAATGTGAGGAGTGGCTTGCATGAAGAGCAGGGATCTAAGCCAGCCCTGGGACAGTTATTCTGATCTTGACACTGTTGAATGAGGACAGCAGTCAGCCCTTTGAAGCAGCTTTGGAAGCCTCATGAACAAAAGAGCTGTGATGACACTGCCTGTCTCTCCAAGGACATGGCTAATTCATAAGCAGTCGCATCTCCTAGGACACGGCAGGGGTTCAAGCAGGAAGCTTGCCAGAGCAAGGATGGTGCTTCCCAAATTTTGGCTTCTGTATACTTTGTGAAGGGGTCTTGTTAAAATGAAGATTCTGAGTCAGCAGATATGGGATGAAGCCTGAGTTTCTGCATTTCTAACAGGCACCCATACGATGCTGAGACGGCCAGTCCACAGGCCACATTTTGAGAAGGCAGGTGTTTGAGGATGGCTGGGCGTGTCTGAGGCCTTGGAGCTCACTTCTTTCCCTCTACATGGAAAGAAGAGACAGCCACATCCTGCACTTGTCTCTTCAAAGGTGATCTGATTTGAAGAGATCATTGTCATCTTAACATGTCCTCTAAATGACAGAGCAAATGTTTGAGTGTTTTGCTTTGTTGTTGCTGTTTTAAGGTCCATTTCCTTATGTAGGTAAAGAGAACACGGTGCTCAATATTTCAATGTGATACAGAAATAAACATAACTTTCCTGAAGTTTCACAGTAATTGTGTGGTGAATAGAAACAGAGAAAAAAAACTAACAAAAAGAGACAAAAGACTAAACATAACCAATGAACAGTGATTTGCCCTGGAGGTAAAAGTTTGAATATGGATAAAGTTTCCTTCTCCGACTCACACATTTTCCTTACACATTGTTTGAATTTTCACACTAAGCATGTAAGTCTTTCCTAGGCAGGAATTATAGTGAAGAATATAAATATACGCCAGACTTTGGGAGGGCCAGGTTTTCATCTCTACGCAGCTGTCGGCGCTATCATCAGAGTAGCATTGCTTTGTGTTCCTGTGACCTTCTGGGAGATAAATGAGGCTACTGTGTATGCCTTCAGACTTTGTAAGAGTAAAGAGTCGGTTTTAAACTTTTAAGTTTTAGGATCAGTTTACTTTCACTACGCATTTCATAAGTGAATCCCTTTAGCCATATCTAATCATGAGTAAAAAGGATGCATTCTTACCAGCAACCCCAAATTGGTGCTTTCCTTTCTAGTAGCTGCAAAATAATAAAATGCTTCAGCAACTGAACATTTGTATCCAATTTCACCTTTGGCTGAGTTAAGCAAAATCATCATCCCTGAATAAAGGCTTTTGATGTTTTCCAAAGAAGGTTCCTTGCTGGCACAGCTCTTTTTTTTTTTTTTATAAAATCATACAATGGTCCCTGATTTTTATAACAAATGATGCGCCATCTCTTTAACAGAAAATTGGGTTATTGATTAATTGATTATATGCTGCTCACAAACGCCAACTTAAGCACAAGTAAGGAGATGCTATTGAATGTTCATAACTCAAAGGCTGCAGGACCACGCTGCACAGTTGCATTATTACCAGCTCCTATTTTAATGAAGACATAGCACAGCACTTTGTTGGCCTAATTCACACGATGTATCAAAACTCTGTGAAACCCCCTTACACTACAATAGGAGAGGAATTACAACGCCTGCGTGACTTACAGAGTGTTGTCTGGTTGTTAAGGTGGGGCATTAGCATTCCAAAGCTGTGGATGGAAAGTTAGTCTTTTATAAGGTGGCAGTAAATTTCTTTTCAGAGGAAATTAAGGTGCACAAAGCTGCCTTACCACTTGTTAGTGAAAACTGTGACATTTGAAAATGATTAGCAGAAAATCGAGCTTTTATTTAGATACTCGATAAGCTAGAAGTGTCTAAATAATAAATGGCTCATAGGAAAATATCACCTATTTGGAGAGGAAAAGGGAATATTATAAAAAATAACAACAATAATATAATACTAACTATTGATCTAAAAATTACAACATGCATTCAAGAATGTGTGTTTTAAAGCTAGAATTTGAATCCTAGGTCTACAATTTCCCAGCACAGAGCCAGGGGAAAATTGGCTAAGTTCCTAGTGTCTCACTTTCACCACGTAGAAAAGGTCATGGTATTAGTTCCTCCCTTATGGTTTCACTGTGCGGAGTAAAGAACTTAACAAGGGAACACACAGCAGCTGGGACCAAGCATGGAGCCACGTGACAAACCCCATTACAGTGCTTTAAAACTAAATAGATCTTTAATTACTCACAGTAACAAGTCCAGAAGGGAGCAGTCCCAAGATGGAATTGAGGCTCGAGGAAGCGATCATAGACTCAAGTTTCTTCCTATTTCCTTCTCAGTGTCTTTAACTAGCAATACAGCGCAGGGTGGCTATTCCAACCGCAGGCCTCGTTGCCACTATCCGGACCCAAAAACGGAAGCCACAGGAGGACAAAAGTAGTTCTCAGGTGCGGAGTGTAAACTTTCTCCGAAACCCCAAAGAGTCTCCTGATTACATACATTCGAGAGAACTGTTACATGGCCACATGTACATGCAAGGGAGTCTTGGCAAACAGAACCCTTTAGTTGGCATTGTTGAGTAAGAAGGAAAATACATTTTTTAAATTAAGGAACTAGTGGGTAATAAATATTTCATATGCAATATCTGCCACATCACTTTAAAACACAAGTCTCATAAATATTGGTCATTATCATTATTGTACAGCAAAGTACGGGGTTTCAAAGTCAAGTGTGTGTGAGAATCACCTGGAAAGTGTGCTCAAATGATGTTTCTTAGTTTCTCCGGGTCTGCCCAGGGCCCTGATCAAGGGGGGTGAGTGGAACCCAGACATTTGCATGTAAGAAAGCACACAAGTGGTGCCCATGCAAATCACCTTTTGAGAAACAAAACGAAGGGTTATAGAAACATCCCCTATAATCCTCAGAATACCCATATAAGTGCAAAAGTATCATCCTTATTTTAGACTGGAAGAAACAAGCCTAGTGGAATTCAGTGTTGGGCTTGTTCTCCTTTTCTTACAAAACAAGATAGCATTCTTCAAAATAAATTTCAACTTTAGACTAGGTTTAAATTAGCAGATTCTAATTGAGATCAAATTGTGAAGATAGTACAAAAAGTTCCCATCTATCCCATATCAAGTTTCCCCAATTACTAATAACCTATCAATATGGCACATGTATGAAAATTAATGAGTTAACATTGATGCACTGTTAACAAAAATTCATATTTTACTTAATTGCCTTCGTTTTTGCCTACAGTTCTGTTTCTATTGCAGGATGCCACGCAGGAGGGCATATTACCCTTTGTCACCGTGTCTCCTGAGGCTCCTTGTGGCTCTGATACTGTCCTAGACTATCCCTGCTTTTGATAACCGTGACGCTTTCCAGGATTTCCGGTAAGGTATTTTGTGGAATGTTTCTCAGCTGGTGCTGTCTGCTGTTTTTCTCATGATGAGACTGAGGTTATGACTTTGGGAAAGGAAGATCAGGGAGATGAAGTGCCAATCTCATCACATAACACCAGGGTTACTTGCTATTAACATGATTTATCATCGCTGATGATGGCCTTGACCATCTGGCCCAGGGAGCGTTTATCAGGTTTCTCTTTAAAGTTACCCTCCCCCACCGTGCATACTGCACTCTCTGGGAGGAAGTCACTGAGCGCAGTCCACAATGAAAGGGTGGGGGGGTTAGACTCCACCTCCTTGAAAGCAGATTATCCATATGAATTAATTTATTTGGAATTATTTGGAATTCTACATAGGAGATGTGTCTACTCCCATTTGCTTATAACAGTATGGACTCATGGATATTTGTTTTGTATGTTGGATTATAATCCAAAATTACTTGATTTATTATGTACTTGAAATTGAGAGCTTTTAATTCCTGCGTCCTTTTGACATACTCTATTTTTCATTTTTTTAAAGAACTTCTTTACTTTCTGACACCATAAGATATTCCAGGCTTATCTTACATATTTTGAACTGAAGTCTTAGAATCAGCCATTCTTTCAAGGCACTTTCGTTCTTTTAATTAGAAAATAATATTAGAAATTAAGGTTTGGGTGTTAGATGTCTTATTTTTTGGAACATGCATTTTATTGAATGAAGAAGTAAAATATCCTTGCTTTATTTTTCCCTTTGTTTTTAGGAGGTATCAAAGATATGCTTGTGGATAACTGAATTAAAAGCCAGAGATTTGGGTTTTCCTTCCACAATTAGTAACTTCCCTGTGACCTTAAGCAAATGACAGGCCACCAGTCTTCATGATGTCACTCATAAAACCTGTGAGATGAATTAGCTCTTCTGCCCACTTTTTAGAAGTATTGGGAAATGAATTTAGGTAATGGATATGAAAGCCACTAAGGAATAGAAAGTATCAGACAAACATAAAGCAACATTATCATTTATCAATGATTAATTATCATAACTATATATGATGTATTTGGGGAGAAAGGGAAAAGAAAAAGTTATTTAAGCTGAAAATACTGGGTTGGGATACCTTCCCTTTGGCTGTAAACTCTACAGAAAACCTTTGATGGGTGAGATAGTACCCTTTCATGCATTAGTAATAAAGGATTCTGGCAGCCTGAATCAAAGATTTTTACACATTTTGAAGCTGTGTGGAAAGGAAATAGATGGAAATAGTCATTTCCAGCAGTGCAGGGGCTTCAATTTGCTTTCTCAGCTACTAAATCTCAGAGTTAAAAATGTGGTGCATGATGGCAACTGTCTTTCCCAAGCAATCTGTCCTTCTGGGACCTCCCAAAAATTATTAGGAAAAAACCTTGTAGACGAAGCCTCTTCATTGCAAAATTACATTATGTATGCTGCCAAGGTTACTGCTCAGGTGACCTTGTCGCCTCTCCCTCCCTTTTTCTCCTAGGCTATCACAGACCTGCTTAGGAAGAGGCTGGTGACCAACGGAGCCAGTGGCTGGTGATAAGAACTGGTGCTGCGGTTAGCCAGTGGCCAGCCGTTAGAAATGACATGTTCCCCACCTTTCCTTTTCTCCTGTCTTCTGGAATCCGAACATGTGAAAAACAGCATCCACATAGGAATGCACTCTTTTCCTCTCCAAATACCTTGCCCACCTGACTCAGTCCATCCTCACCTGTGAAGCCCCTCTGCCAATGTTCTTCTCTTCCTCTTGTCTATCTGTACTCCTCACTCGTTTGGTTCCTAATAATGTGTTGTCTTATGACCCTGCCTCTCTTTTGTCGTATTTAAACTGCCAAGATCTTATTTCCCCAAGCACTGCGTTAACCCTGTGCACGCAGTGGAACTGGTGTATGATATGTTCTTACATCCACCATAGGAGCCAACATGTATGACAAACCAAGCATGATCTCAATAAACATCTGTTGAATGAATGAATTGAAACCTAAGTAGTTCAGTGCTCCCTCCCTATGTACCAAGGGCTGTGATAATCCTCTGGTGTGACACACCTTTTCTTTTTTTACATTAAAACCCATTTAGCAATCAATGGTTTTCTCAATTTTAGGGATGAGGGGCCCGGATTCTAAGAGGGTCATGGAGTTCACTCTTGGTACAGCCAAGGTGTAACCCCGCTGTGTGCAGGAGCGTTTCTCGGCACTCATTCCTAGACTTGTGATTTGGGGACTCAGTTCACTTCCCCGTTTCATCATCCGCACAACAAGAGAGTCCTCTCAGTTGCCGAGGTCCTTTCTTGCTTGACCCACACACCAAAACACACTGAGTCCCGACCTTTTCATTCCAGGTACTTCTGTCAACTCCCTGCCTTGCCTTGGCTTCCACTGCCTTCTACGAAAACAACATTTTAATTTCTTGACTTGTTCTAGTGCTCAGGAATGGCTCTCCTAAAAATTAAGCAGAGTCTATCCCCGGGATTTCTATATAGGAAATAATTATTCACCTCCTTTATCTTGTTCTATTTCCATATGTGTGAGTTGATAAGCTCCCCAGATGCATTCGTAACAGGGCTTAAAGAGATAGAGAATTCTATAGAGTTCACAAATTTGCATTTTAGTTTTTGTGGGATTTCCTGGATTTTGAATTTTTCATGAAGTGTTTGGAATACTGCCAGTAAAATTACTGATGGTGACATGTTAAGGAAAAAAATTAAGCAAAAAGGAGAGGGAAAGAACAGAATAAATTTCTCTGTAGTTAAAAACTGAGTACTCTGAAACTTAACACATCTTTAATTGAACTGTGTATGTCCTGTGCATAAGAGCAACTTGAAATTCTGTGCAAGTTGAGAATAATCATTATATGGAAATCAATTGAATGATAGTATTATCGGATAATCAAAGTGCATCCAGCATTACAGTGGGCACAATGAAGCATGTGACTTTTAGACATGATTTCTTCAATAAATACATTATTCTACCATCTCCAAAAGATATTCTGATATTGAAAATAAGCTGATTCTGAGCTTTTTTGGCCAGATAGCTGGAAAAAAAAAAACACCTTCGGTTTTGAATATCATGTTTTACCTTAGCACAGGTTTAGAGGGGAGGACTCTATGACTCAGATAATAGCCCAAGTTGTTTCTAAACCTCCAAATGGGTACCCCACTTCTCTGGATTGTTTAAACAGCCCCCTCTTAATAGGCCTTGCTGCTCTCCCCTAATTATTTCTCCATCTGGCTAACAGCATGTTGTCTAAAATGCCATGACCCTGCTGAACATGCTTCAGTATTTTCCCCGCTCCCATCCCCACCACATTACCTAATGGAAGGTGACCAACCATTCCAGTATACCTGGACGATGCTGCTGTTGATACTGGGAGTCCCGCATCCTGGGAAACCACTCAGCTACGGGCCAACAGGAAT
The DNA here is from genome assembly GCF_021234435.1 of Artibeus jamaicensis. Taxonomy (NCBI): domain Eukaryota; kingdom Metazoa; phylum Chordata; class Mammalia; order Chiroptera; family Phyllostomidae; genus Artibeus; species Artibeus jamaicensis. The sequence continues at coordinate 31,615,013 of NW_026521803.1, read as the reverse complement.
GGCTAGTTGGGCACTGTATAAAAGGTGCAGAAACAAGGGCCAGGGCAATGATGAAGCTCTGTGTACTCCTATTTCTGTTTATTTTTAATCCTCACCAGAGGATATGCTCATTGATCTCAGAGAGAGAGAGAGAGAGAAACATTGATTACTTACTCCCCATACCTGCCCTGACCAGGAATCAAACCTGGAACCTTTTGGTGGTGTACAGGTACACTCCTGTTCCTTTTCATACCTCCCACTCTCACTGCCTGCAATTTGTCCTCCCTCTTTTCCTTTCATTCTTTCTTGAGGATTGATTAAATTGTCCTTTCTAAGCTATAGGAAATAAAATGTGTTTTTCTCTCTGAGAGGCAGTTTCACCCCTGTATAAATAGAATTTTACTCTAGGGTGAAAAAAAAAAAAAAACCCAGCAGCCTTACATAACCTTTCACAAAAGCCCCACTCATGTTCTTCCGGGACCAGAAAAGGGCCTGCAGTTCACGAGCTAAGCAGAAACTTCTCTCCCCGGGAGGAACACTGGAGATTTTCATTCAGATGGATGTGGTCTGCACAGCTGAGCTCCCACGTTTTCCTGAGCACAAGCTGACTTGGAGCGTGTCAGTTAACTAACACTAGTCTCTCTGACAGGCTGGGCAGAGGAACAGCTTCCACATCTCGCAGTGAGCTTTCTGTCTGTAAATCTTTACTCTTCTTCAAAAACCAAGGCTATGTCCCTTCTCTCCAGCCACACATTCTCAGGCAAATGAGCACTTGGTATGTTTCATGCCCTGAAGAACATTCCCGATCAAAAGGCCAGGTTCGGCATGGGGTCCGCAGGGCACCTGTCAGGGTTTCACTTTGAGCACTTGTGTGATTTTAGCATCAGACCTGAGAAGCAGAGGAGGGAGTGGGGAGAAGGACCCAGGGACCCCGTGGTCCTTTCAAGTGACTGTCTTTTCCCCCTGAGTCTGAATATTTAAGAAGGAAAGGAGTCAGAGAGAGGGGAACTGCATAATGAAAACCAGCAGACCCTTTTAAAAGGCTCCTTCTTTTCTTGAGCATTGATGAGAAAATAAGAGAAAAGGCAGATGAAACACCCAAAGAGAATTTTCAGAGTATATTCAAGGGCTTTAAATCTCAAGGAAATGAAACATGTCACGGCCTCCAAGAAATGCACTAAACCACAAAACGGAAGGCTCTTTGATGCTGGCGTAGTTTGCCATTACAAGACCGACTCCTGAGGCCAGCGCACTCCAGAAAGGCTTCAAGCAAAGACCAGACTAGTATGGAAAAAGACATTTCCCCATTAACTAGATTTTTACAAAGAAACAGAAACAGGGTCACTTTCCTCAGTGGGTTTTCAGTCTCCCAGGTCAATGATGCTCGGTCATCTGGGATTCTCATCCAGTATGTCTGGGTGTCTGCATTTCTAAAAAACTTCCAAGAGATGCAAAAACTGCTAGTCTGTGGACCCGCAGATACAAGTTTTCCAACTTGGCTGCACATTGGAGGTTTAAAAAATGCTCGTGCTGGGATGGATCCAAAAGATTCTAAATTAATTCATATGAAGTAGGGTTGGGCATTCATACACAATCAAGATAACTGCCCCTCTTCCAGAGAGAAGGCCCTGGAGACAAATTATACCAAGCTCTACACACTGATCAAGCAAGTGCTTGCTTCTACAGGTTCATGCTGAGTGGAAGCCTGAATGGGTCTGTAGGAAATGGATGTGGTTAACCAGAGAGGAGTTAATGGGAGAGGTCAGTGTGGATGAGGAATCCACAGGAATCATGTTCTATGGTGCCAAGTTTGATCAGTCTTGCACTGTGTCAAGTCTAACTTAGCTGAACCTGTTAGCTTCCAAATCCGGCAAAGGCATGGACCTTGACCTGCCTAACCATGGCCAACTAAACAAAGTATGTGCTTGATTTCAAAATTGCTGCTGGGCTCTATCTTATTTCTATCTAATCCTTTAAAATCATCAACTACAACAGTAAAATTGAGGAGGGTCCTAGACTGGCCTGACTGTGCCTGTGAAATTTTCTACTTGCAAAGGCTATCATAGTATAAACCTAGACCCTACTTCATGTGAATTCAGCAGGCATTTAGGAAGCATTTATTAGATGCTAGGCAATAGAATAGACATGTTATACATCTAATTGTTGGAGTGAGTTTATCTTCAAGTTACAGTTAGAAACAACAGAGGTTATTTTGTCTCTATTCTATAGATGAGTAAGTCAAAGTCAAGGCAACCAGCTGGCAGGCTTTTCTCCCTAGGCTGTGCCACCTGTCTCATCGTGACCAAAGACCATGGGACCATGCGCCGACTCCTCGGTGACTTACAGTGGTAGATGAAAGGTTGCAAGCTCAGTGACTTCTAGATGAGCTGTAACTTAAATCTAAGAGAACATTCATCCATATTTTTAAGAAACAGTAATAGAGAGAAAATGTATAGGAAAGAAGCATATGGAGAAAACAACCTAAAAAATTTTAAAACCTTATGTTTATTTTTTTCTTTTTAATTTCCAAGAGTGATCAGGCATACATTTCAATGGAGACCACAGGAAAAAAGAAAAGTCCCATGTTAAACCTACTTCCGTAAAAAAAAGTGAAAGCCCCATTTCCTCTGCTCAGTGATAGCTTCCGAAGAAGTAACCTGGAACACATGCTTGTTAATAACCATTTGCATTTGTTATATTTGTTATATGTACAACAAGCCCATGAGGTACTTCTAGACTGGATATCTTCTAGCAAGATAGACAGGTTCATAAATTCACATCTGCTAGTTAATAAGAAAATCAGGGCAAGGACTGCCTATGTAATTTGCTTAAATTTATTAATGATTCTGCTGAGATTGGAAAAATGTCTTTGTCATCAATTCACTTTGTTTCATTCAAACACTATTTATAGTAGTCAATATTGTTGACTACCCCCAGAGGGTACATTCTGAGACCTCTGGTGCACACCTGAGACCATGGATAGCATCAAGTCCTACGGAAGCTGTGTCTTCCCCATACATGCACTCCTTTTCCAGGAAGGGAAGCACTTGACGGCTTCTCTTTGGTTTTGTCTAAATTGCTAGCATCACTATTCTTGTTCTTTGGGGCCATAATTAAGTAAAATAGGGGTGACTTGAACATAAGCACTATGATACCACCACAGTCAATCTGATAAGCAAGACAGCTACTAAGTGACGAAGGGACAGGGGGCATCGACAGCGTGGACACCCTGGACAAAGGGAAGAGTCGCATCCCCAGTGGGATGGAGCAGGATGGGACAAGATTTTATCATGATACTGGGAATGGTGTACCATTTTAAATTTGTGAATTATTTATTTCTGGAATGTTCCATTTAATATTTCTGGACCACGGTGGACGGCAGCTAACTGGAACCACAGAGAGGAAATGGCAGATAATGGGAGGACTTCTGTACTGAGTACAAGTAGCTACCGTCTTCAAGAGAGGATCCTAAGTGCTTCTCAGGCCTCACCTGAGCTGTCATCCTGCTTGGCCCTCCCAGCCCTGTGCACACCGGTCCTCTCTGAACGCACTTGGCCTCTTCCCACTCCAGGGTCATGGCACTCACTTTCCTCACCTAGTGTTCTCTTCCTGACCCTCCCAAACAACCCCTCTTTACTTACCTGGTCATTCAGGGGCCATCACAACTTTCTCAGGGAAGCCACCTTTCCTCAGCTGAGTTATTCTCCTATAACACGTTCCTGTGTTCAAAGCCTTACTACATTTGAAATGATGTATTTATTAATATATTCGTTGATTAGCATTTCCATCCCACTACACTCAAAGCTCCATCATCATCTGAGCACAGGGTCATGAAAGGCTGGGGATGTATTTATAGCAACAGGCTGCAAAATCTGCCAAGGAAAACACCGATACCCTCATTCTGACCATACCCATAGCTTGGTTTAAACATAACTGACAACTCTTTACACTCCCTTCCTGCTGTTTTTGTCTTATTTAGTTTTGGCCGAGGTAAGGATACAAGGATGAGTGAATCGGCTCTGCCAGCCTATCTGGCTAACATTAATATATGAATGATATGATACGTAAACATTGTAGTTGATGTTTTTCAGAAGCGGCCCCACTTTGCCTGCGCTTCTTTCCATTTAATGGGCACTTTCTTCTGCCTTGTACCCTCTTCAGCTATGTCTGTGCCTGTCGCCTTGACTTGCTGATAAACCCTTGGAGAACAGAAACAAATTTAGGCCTTTCATTTAATTCTTGGTAACCCACAGCAAATAATCAGTATCTTATCTTGAGTCAAATTCATTGATCTTACATGATCCTTATAATACCTCAATGACTATATTAGGCATTGAGACTCCCACCTAAAAAACGACAACACAAATTTTAAGAAAGGCAAAATGGGTACCCTTGAATGCCTATAGAATAAGCTAAAGACCATGCTAAATCTACGCTTTCTATATATGACTGGGAAGAGCTTACTGAGAAGAGCACATTAAATTTGGGGCCCTTGATTACCAGAAAGATGTAAACGAACTAGAGGGAGATCAGGTAGGACATAAACATGACTAAGGTTCTGGAGGAGTATGAGGAAACGATAAATCACTAATAGTTATAATCAGGTTAAATAAAGACTAAGGTGTGTGGGGGGTGTGGAACGGAATGACTTACGGCTGAATTACCTGACACAGTTCAGCACAGAAAGAGTGTCAATGGGGAACAAAAACTGGAACCAAGTTGGGTGGCAGGAGCAACAGGAAGAACTTTTAGAGCAGGGCTGGCTAAGGCGAATGGTAAAGTAAATTTTTACCAGCGAGAACTGATACGTTGCTGCAAAGTTTCCCCAGGGAAACCATCAATAGACCGTCCCTGGAGATGTCTCAAACCAGAGAGAGGAAAGAACTAGAAATTGTCCTGCAGGGAACAGCCCTGCCCAGACATTAGACATGAAAAGGAAAGCTATGCAGATTTTCTCTCTAATTTATATTCTCCTGGGATCCCGTAAGGCTGAGGAAAGATGTGGGAACAGTGCCTGGAGAACTCTGGGTGCAGGTGGTTTGCTTAGATGCTCGGCCTTGGGTCACATCTCTGAGTCGGCACAGAGACGGCACGTCAGAGCTGCCGCTGTTAGCACATCTGATGCTGTATTTTTCCTCCAGGGCCCTTCCTTACCCCGTCACAGAGGAACAGGTGAAACAACGATGAACCCAAACAAAAACTGGGAGGTGTGCATGTGCACATGTGCAAGCACGGTTGTTCATTTGAAATCCATGATCATACATGTGCCATGATCGCGGACCTATGCATCTTATCCTGTGGGAAACATAATGAAGTTCAAAAGGTCAGATTAGGATTTAGCATCTGCCATTATAATTCTGTGGCAGAGCCATCTTTTAGTACCATGATATTCAGGGGCGTTTTACTGTTCCTTACATTAAACCTGGCACCCCAGCATCTTGCTTCCCTGGAAGTAGTATGTTACAAAGATGTAATAGAGTAGGGCAGAGTTCTAAGAAGGTACAGGTTACTCTAGATAATCAACAATCTTATAGTAGCTAAGGGTGTCTTTTCCAGAATACATGTGCATTCTGAAAAGATGCTTAAGGAACGTCTGGCTGAAATAAGTATGACACAGAGCAGGCTACAACTTTCTAAAATTTAGGCTACTGAAAGCATCTATGCCTAAAAGCAATAGGCTGCTTAGTGGAAAAAATAAAAACAGAGTATCTACTTGTAATATTAATGCCTCAAAGTAATTGGCTACTTAGTTGGAGAAAAAGAATCATAGAATTAGTCTGTTGAAATCACAAATGGACAATAAATGTATGGGGTTGGGGAATCCTCAACCTTATTAGCAATCAGGGAAATAGAAATTAAAACCATAGTGAGATGCTAATTCATATTCAGCAGATGAGGGTAACTTGAATATATGACAATACTGAGTTATTGGTGGGGACATGGAACAAAGGGGATTTTTCTGTGCTCCTGGAAGGAGTTTTTGTCACTTCCTCCTAAAAATAAAGATACCCTTTCAATGACTCAGCAACTCCACCCCCAAAAGATGCACCCTAGACCTGGTGATGAATTTGTTCTGGGGGCATGTTCAAGAGTGTTTATAGCAGCATTACTGGCAATAGCAAAATACTGAGGTCCCAATACTCCATCAATGGTTGGTTGGATAAAATACAACTAAGTAATATTGTGGAATATTACACAGCAGAGAAATTGACTGAAATACAGCAATATGCATCCTCATAGATAAATCTCAACTATTCAATGTTGAAAAATACAAATCAGAGAAAAAATATATTTATTTTATAATGGACAAGTACAGGCAAAACAACATATGTTAATGATGAATATGTGTGTGGCAAAACTGTAAAAAAGGCAGGAGACTAAATAACACAAATCAAGAAAGTTGCCAAAGGGTACTTTGATATGTTTCATTATAATTATTGTTATTGTGATCATCGAGGATATTATTTTTAATTATAAAAATACTATGCATATAGCATATATAATTTAAATAAATCATATAATGGTGAAATTAGTACAATAACTACAAGCTATCTAGTTCATACCCTCATTTAACAAAGAAAAATACATTGCACAATAAAAAATGGTATACAAGGTAGCATCAGATTTCAGGAATGCTACAAACCGATTAGTTAAAACCAATTACTGTATTTTTCAGACTATAAGACACCCCCCCCAAATTTGGGACATATAATGGTTGTTAATGCTGCTGTTGAGTTCTGTTTACATTTACACTGGCAAAATATTATGTTATTTATGTTATTAAATATTTTACCACATTTATGGCTTCAATTTTTTTTCTATTTTCCTCCTCTAAAACCTTGGTGCATCTTATGGTCTGAAAAATACAGCAGGTTTTTGTTTTCCTCTTGTGAGAGATGGAGGTCCTGATGTAAAATCTCCACTTTTACTTTAGACACAGTCCCAACAAAACCCAGTTTCCTAGTTCTTAGCAAGTCAAAAGTAGAAAAGAGAAGAACCACTTCGTAAGTCATACAACAGGGAGAACTTCAAGCTGGACACAATCAAGTACATAGCATGCACTTTGTAAATCGGGAATACAAATCAAAAAACTTAAGAAAACCAAAGTAGCAGCCAGTGCGAATATAATAGAAAAATAAACAGCCCTTATTGATTCAATAGTTTCAGGAACCGTCCCTATATTAGATAATATAATGACCGAGCCACAGTGATGTCTTTGATCTATTAAAGACAGATTAGCTTATGTTTTTGCAATTGAAAGGCAGCTACATCGGTGGATAACTATTTTTAAAGACTATGAAAATTTAGTAAAATTGAAAATGTTGCTGTTTAAGAAGAAACTTTAGTTACTAAAACAATTGACTTCAGTGACCCTTTAACTCCTTTTTCTCTCTTATACAACTGTAAAAGCAGATTTAAGAACATTTTAAATACCAGAATAATGTTGTATGGATAAAGCCTCTCATCAGATCACAATACTATAGTAATGAATCAGTGTTTTCATTAGATCTCATCATAAAGATTCATCATTAAAGATTCATGGAGTAAGTTTGTCCTAAATACTCTCAAGAGTAGACTTCTGGCTAGAACCAATCTTTAAAGGGTGAGCCAAGTCCAAGGATGAATTCCCTACCCCTCTCCCATTAGGTCCCATCATAATAATCATAAATAGTAGGAAGGGCCTCCTTCACTTTCAGCTGAGAAAGGACTGAGCAAGCAAGAAGTCACAGGATTCAAATGTGTGAAGTTAAACTACAGCACATCACGAAATAAGAAGTAGGTTGCAAGCACTGAGCTTCACAAAATTGAGCAGACAAGAGAAACTTTCCCACCCTAGGTCATTACAACACAACAGACTTTTTAAAATATGATCAATAAATAATGAGGTGGTTTGTGTATTCTCAGGTTGAACTCCACCCCACCCCCAAGAAAAGAGAGCTGTGAATAATACAGTTGTTTGGAACTATTTACAAAAACAGCATGTACTAGTATCGCCATTGGAAAATTACTGTCAATAGTAAGAAGGAATGTTTCATTGTACCCATTATCATGTATTTTTAAACCATGCCACGGAACAGGATTCAGGCATTTCTAAACCACCAAGGAAAACATACTTAATATTTGACTTAAAGGGGCCTGTTTTGTTTCTTTTTTTTTTTTTTAATCCCAGGCTACAATTTGTCAAAGCAATTTAGAGCACTACGGTGATTTTCATCATCAATCAGCCATCCTGTATTTCCACATTAGTGCAGTGCTCAATCAGAGAAATATAAGAAATCAACCCTCTAGTGTGGGAGGAAGCAGAAGTGTGATAGTAAACCATGCTGTAATTTACCCGGGCGCTGCAATTTGTAAAGGTGTATAATAATATGCATTTTATTTTTTGCTGTTACCCACTTGGCATAAGTAACATGAGATTTTCTCCTTGAACATGCGTTTAATTGGCCTACAGGAAAAAGAAGCTGGATGTTCTTCCATTCTTATTGACTAGTTTAACATTTGCTGTACTTGGGGTCTTGGTTTGAAGAAAAATGTCTTAAATGCTTTGGGTCAGTGCTGGGCTACTGATATTATAATGCCAATAAGAAATGCTTTGATCCCTGAAAAGTGGTAACTTGAAGAACATCAAAGTTCCCACCTGGGAACACCCTCTTGAAAGACTTGCCTGCCTGGGTTGGCATCACCTACTACTATCTGTCCTCCACTGCTCCTTCTCTCTTCATCTGGTCCTGAGCTCTAGACCTTCAATGCTGGTAGAGGCGCCACTAGTTAGAGTCTCCTATGCTAAGAGAACTGTGTGGCTGTTTCCAGAGTTCAGCTGAACTCTCCACTAGAAGCAGCACTCATGCAAATTTGAGAATTTGTTTTTAAGGCAAATTTCTGAGAGCTCACAAAGCATAATACAGCCCATAAAGCACTGTGCCTGCCTGCGGATCAGAGCCTTGGAGCCACAGCGGGAAGGGCTTTCCTGGGCTGCAGCAAAGGAGGCAGCACTGATTCCACGGAGTTTAGAGATGAGCTCTGAGACTCTGCAGAGACAGGCTGGAGAGAGGGCCAGTAGCATCCTGCAGAACAGTCAGTCCACTGGGCATCGAACTGATGTTTACGTCAGTGTGTTTCCCTGGGGAGCTGCTAAGATCCCAGGCTACAGTTCATGAAGGCACGTAACTGTCGTGACAATTCATGGAGCTCTCCGACCCTCCTCTGGATCATCACAATGAATAAAAACACTTTCTAAAGCAGAGGCAACTCCACATTTATACTTTATGCATTGTAAATGTGCTCAGTGTTTATCACTTTTCTTTAGGGATTACCGTATGTTTCTAGAACCAAGTGACTTTTTATCTTTAGTTAATTAATCAAGCAATCCTCAGTGGGGTTATGTCATTATTCTTCTTACTCAGGCAAAAGAAGTCTTCCCCAAATTTACATAATACAGTTCATCTAAGAGATTATCATCTGAGGTGGATTAATCCATCAAAAATTTGTCATTGGAGCCCGTAGCTGTGTAACAGATACCCAAACCAAGCAAAGTATTCCCAGCCAGGTGCAAGGTTCTGAGAGCTGCAGTCTCTCAGCTGGTGGGAAGGTCGATCGCCAGCCAAGGGGAACGCCTCACTAGTGGAACCCCAATGGTTTCCGAAGTCTCGATGTAATTATCACTATCTTAACTCACCCCAAACTCACAGATTTGGGGAGGTGGCACTGAGGGTGGAAAGCCTTCCCACCCGGTATATGTAGGATTGTGTGTCCACTTAAGAAAATGCCAGAAACTACTGCATTCTTTTCTCATAAACGTATCCTGCCTGGTAGAAGCATGAAGAAGAACTTTCCTCTGTGAAGTTTCGGATGGCAGATTTGCTAAACAAACAAGAGGAACATTAGCTCAAAAATGCAGCTCAGGCTTCCACAGAAAGAGAAATTCTGTTCGGAAACTTCAGCACTGTCCATAAACAGGCAGCACCACCTCAAGATGAGTGTTCAGTTGGGGAAATCAAGATTCAAATCAGGGCTCGTTTCGCAAGGAGGGAGCCAGTACCAGCTGACTCCACTGTATGTATCCGGAAAGCTCCACAAGCAAATCACGTGGGTTTGAAAACTCTCCGACGATTGGATGAATGAAATAAGACACGCAAGCCAGACAGGAGGAAATATTTTGTCCCATAAAACGTGCTTTTGAGGATACGTAGAGTGCTGGGATTCCCTTCAAGCACTAGGGACCCCTTCCCTCTCCAGAAACAAGTAGAAATACTCTCTTCTACCCAAAAATCACCTCCCCAATCTCTCATCAAGCTTCCCATTGGCTGAGAAAACCACCCTGCAGTCTGCAAATACCCTGTACTCAAGGAGAAACTTCTAGCAGGGCTTCACTCAGGAATTTAGATCAGATTAAAGCTCTTCCTCTTCAATGAAAACAATAAAGAAGTTTGCTGAGAGGTCAACTTGCCAGAGACTGAATGCAAGTCATACATGCTGAGAAGTTATAAATCTCTCCCCAGAAAAAAATGCCTCACAGCAGCTCACGCCAGCCCAGCTTTTAAGAGCATTAAAGCGAATGCACTAAGCCTAATATAGTCACATATAACACATGTGGTGACTGTTTTACCTGCTTCATCACTCAGAGGGCAACTGCTGCTGTGTGGGGAATGGACGCTGTGGCAGGTCGCTGGTGATTTACTTACGCTGCATCACTCTGGGAGGAGTGGGCAGCCGGGCAGCCCAGGAGCCCCTGGGTCCTGCCCTGCTCCACTCTACAGCTGACCCAAATGGGGGGCATCTGTCTGCCTTGGTTGAGTGCGGGAAGAAGGGTTAGGGCAGGCAGCAAGTCTCATTTCACTGGACTATATGAACTCTCACAGCTTTCCTTTTCCATAGGATGTAATTCAAACACACATGTGGACAATTAATCAATTGACATGTATATCTGCTATTTCATTCATTAGCATCTCACCTCTAAAATTTTCCTCTCAGCTGAGATCCTGGGACTCTACTTAGTGCCTCTGCTTGGTGCTCAAGTCAAATACATAAGAACATGACATCTGACAAAGGCCAGCTAAAAAGCCACCATCCACCTCCTCCTCCAGCATCAAGTCCTCACCCTCTGCTGACACGGTTCAGGGATGCCGTCTGTGAGGACATGACAATTTCATAACAATCTGCAGCAGTTTCACACTTTATCTGGGAAGCGGGAGAACAGCCAGTGTGACTGCTAGTCTCCATATCCTTTGTCACCCATCAACAAAGTCTTTAAAACATCTTGCTGAATGGGAATCGTACTGCCAGTAGACACTTGGCCTTATTAAGGGCACCTCCTACTGGTCCTTTTCTAGAGGGAACTCTGCTTTCTTCAGCATCAGTTCCCTGGCAAGTACCTTAAGAAGGGAAATAGTGAGAAAAACAGGAGGAACAGATTAATGAGCAAAAGACCAGAGTGATTTGAATTAACAATTTCTCAAAACTTCTCTATTCACTTTCCCTGGACCTGTGCAAACTACATCACAATCCATTTGCAAATAACGGGAAGCAATGTAAAAGTATAGACAAGCCTAAAGACTTATATCCACATGCCTGTCCACAGGCACATCCCTTCTGCGGTGTAGTTTTGTCGTCCAAAACAGACATGTTTGCTGCAGAAGAATTAAAGCAGCTGCATTAACTCTTTGGATAAGAAACTTCAGTAAGAAGAAGAATATTTAATTAATGTGGATATTAGTAAAACACACATAAGTCTGTCTCCATTTATTTAATTTCACTAGACAAAGTCACTCGGGATATGGCTTTAAAATACTTTTGTGTAATTGATAAAATATCATTGTCCATTCTTGCACACCTTGCCTAATGCATTTCAGGCCCTGCGGGCAGACTTTCCACCAAGAGAGAAATGCCCCCTCTGAACTTCCCCTCTCTTCCCCAGGAGACCCCTCCTGGGCTGCCTCCCAAGCTGCCAAGAAAGGGCCAGGCGATCTTAGGTGCAGGAGGGTCTTTTTCGCTGCAGTGTCTAGTGTCTGCTGGTATTAAGGAGGGAACTTTAAAAAGACACCTATTCATTACTTCAGGTCTGACCTCCGCCCACCTTCGACAGGAGTAATTGGGGAGGACAAAGCTTTGGGAGACTGGAGCCCAGGAGGAGGGGACCAGGGAGAGAGAGTGAAAGGAGCGCAGCAGGCCGCTGAGAGCTCCGATTCAGTACGCGCACACCACAGGGGTGCACGCGCGCGCGCATTCTCTGGCACTCTCTGATCAAACGGAGGTGAGGAGTAAGGGTAGGTATGGATGCTCAGATTCCTGCTCCTGCGTGGCAGCGCCAGGATGTGAGGAGCCTCCAGCTGACTCCGAGGTTGTCTAAATCCTTAGCTACCAGCGGATGCTCATTCTCTGTTCGAATTCGGAAACCTGGGCTATGCAGCATTTAGCAGGAACAAGAAAGCAGGACCTTCAGGCTCAGGAGCAGCTGGGGGCTTGGCTGCAAATTACCTCCCATCCCCTGTTAATTTCCCAGGCGCGGGTTGGAGCGCCTCTACTCCGAACGAGCCTGGCCCCTGACAGCGGCTCATTTTCTTTTGGATTTGGGAAAAGGTAGTTTCCGAAGGGATTTGAAATCTCAGCCGGCTCTTCTCCACTTCTTCCCTGCCAGGCCACCCACTGTACCCCAGAGCCCGTCTACACGTGTGGTGAGGCCAGGCAAAACGAGTGGGCATAAAAAGAGATGGTTTTGCTTTTAAAAATTCTTTTTGGCTGTTGAAGCCTCCAGCTCTGTACTCAGAGACTGCAGCAGCCCGAGCATGCCTCAGATCCCGCTTTCTCCTCCTGTAACCCAATCCATCCCCCAAACAATTTTGCCATTTCTAATTAGAAACTGCGCTTGCCAAGCGCCAGAGCCAAGAGGCTGGTTGCCCGGAATATCAATCATTTGGAGTTTGGAAGTGTCCTGGCGATACCAGGAGACTAAGCTTGGGAACTGAATCCACCGTTAAAAAAAAATAAAGCACGCCTCCTTCCTCCTAACAACTCTGCGCCTCTTTTCTTTTCGGCACCGCTGTCCACCCCTCCGAAGTACCGAAACACAGTAGCTGTCTGTCCCTTTCCGATTCACAATCACCAAACGGAGGCGCGTATAATCACAGACAAACGACTCAGCCCCACCACCTACATTCTGAACGGACTTCCTCAAAGCCCCTTCGATGATCTCCTTCGCTGGGCCCTGGTGCCCCAAACCCCCTATTCCGTAGGTTTCCAAGGCTTTAAGAATGCAACCCCGTTCCTTTCAAAGACATCCCCTTCACCTTCTTCCTCCCTGACCCAGCCCTCCGGCCTTCCAAATCAAGGCAAATATTTGCAAAAGCACAGATTGGGGAGCACCAGATTTTAAAACAGCGAAGGGGCACCCTCTTCCCAGCCGCCAACATCCTCCGCCCCCAAGAGAAACAAAAGTCTTCCCGTCTTTTATCATCGGTGAGGAAATGGGGTGCAGAGCAAGCGCCGAACATCCCGCTCTTTCTCCTTCTAGCCCAATTCTACCACTGGTCAAACGAAATAAGAAGGGAAAGGCAAAGGTGTTGTAGGGGCCAGGGGAGGAGGGGGGAGGGTGCCAGGAGAAGAAAGGAAAGAACCGCTTACCGGTGACTTGAAGATGTGCGCTGAGCAGGGCAGCTCCGAAGAGTACAAAAGCCAGCTTGGGTACCCAAACACATCCAAGACTATTCTCCATATTTCAACCAGCACCTTCGGGGCCGGGGGTCCTGGGCAGCGGCGGCTCTCACACACATGCACTCACACACCCATGCATACATGCACACACTCCCGCCGAGCCCCTTCGGCTTCTTCCTCCTCCTCCTCGTCCTCTTCCTCCACCTCTTTCCCCACCTCCCTTGCGCCTCTTCTGCCTCCGAAGCCCTTTTCCTTGTCCACTGACAAAATCAACAGCAAAAGCAGGCAACAAAAAGTTCCATTCGGTCCAAGAGATCCCGAGACCCGCAAAACCTTTGAAAACTAACTCAAGGAAACAGAGGGAGCAAGAGGGGAGAAGACGGCTCTCCGCGGGGCTGGCGAAGCATCAATAAACGGAATATCCCGGGGCGACCAAGAGGAGACGCAAAGCAATCCTGTGTGGCTGGGCTGTGCATTAAAGGGTTGCGGCTGGTAGCCTATCCTCAGCTGCGTAAAGTTGAAGAGAAAAATCCGCTCCAGAGCTGGGGATGCTGTTCGTTTTTCCTCCAAGAGCCAAGGGGACCGAGGGAGGAGAGACAAGGACTGCGGGGTGAAGCGCTTTCACTTGTTACTGGGGTGTCCGCCAGCGGCGTGTGAGCTGGGACTTGGAGCCGTACTACCCATTGATCTGGAGAAGTGGAGGGCTGGAAGGGAAAATGTGGAGACCGGAGAGAAACGAACTGGATCAGGCAAAGATTCCACGGGAAGGGGGGCGGGGGGCTGGGAGATGACGGCGGCGAAGGAAAAAAGAGCGGTCGGAGGAGGCTTCCAGCAGCCGCATTCGCCGGGTCTACATATCAATGAGCAGGGATGCCCTCTGTGGGCAAAGCGTGGGAAGTCACTTTTGTCAATGGAGCTGGCGAACACTGCGAGCGTCTGGGGGTTTTGCCGCGCAGCCACCTTCCGGGAAAGTATTTCCGAGTGTCAAACCTCGTGGGGTGGTTAAGCAGGATCAGGTGGCCAGGGCTTCACCTGCTTTCTGCCCCCAGCATTATTTAAAGTAGACTTTTCCATCTGGAAAGAAGCACCTATTCCAACTCCCTTCTAGGAAAGGCGGGAAACCGAGGTCCTGAAACACCGGGGCAGATGCCAGGCCACTGTCTCCTGACCTAACCGCTAGGGTCCTCCTTTTCTAAGACATCTTATTTCACCCGGGGTCTCCCTTCTCTGGGCGCATTTCAACGCACCATTCAGCAACTGGTAAAGCATTTATCTTGTCCCAGGTACCCCGTGCGCTCCCAGGAAACGGATAGGTTTAATAACACTCAACCTCTATCCTCAAGGGGTTTGTGATCAGTTGGGAGAAAGGCATAATGAATAGTTATAAAATATTATAGTAAATCTGATGGCTCAGGTAATGAGGAGGTGCTCTGGGAGTACAAGAGGCACTTTTGCACCTCCTAGAACACGAGATCACTCACGCACACACACATACACACACACAAGCAGGAAATCTAGGAGCGTGAACAGTGAAGCCCTTCCAGGAAGCTGTTTTAAGCTGACTTTCTTTGCATATTTTCTCTCCATTGCAGGACCTTTGAAGTCCTACGTGGACCTTTGAAAGGAGAGGTTGAATGTCATGCATTTTTGCACCCTCACAGATCTAGCGTAGGGTTTAGAATAAACTACCCCATGTGCCAATACATTTTTGCTGAATAAGTGAACTTGGACACAAATAAGGTTGGCGGGGAAGGAAGGTGAATAGAAGTGCAACTCTGGTACAAGTTCTGTCTCTTAAGCAGCTGTTCAGCTGCAGGTCTCTCCATTCCTCACTATGTTGCATCGTCTGATTCTTTCTCTCTCTTCCCCATCATGCTTGTCACTTTCTCAAATGTATTGGTTTCTAAGAATAGGAAAATGCAACTAGCTATTTAAAAATAAGGGGGAAATAGCATGGAAACTATAAGAGAAAATCATCATCAGAGAAAGTCCCATGATACGAGAACTGGACAATTTGTCTGGGTTCTCAGCCATGCCCATTTCTTTCTGCCTTGGAAAAGTTAAAAATAAGAAGTGCCTGTGGCCTCCAAATAAAAAGCTTTCTGAGCTCTTTGGTGACCCTCACATTTCTCAAAACATTCAATGCCTCCGTTAGCTGAGGATGAGGTCCTTGGAGGTGCAGGCTGAGGGTCTGGAGGGAGGGTCCATGATTGGGCCCATGGGTCTTTCTGGGAGAGCCTTGCTGGCAAACTCTGGGGAGTTCATGGATATCCTGAAGTGTGGTGAAAAATGACTGACCTCTATGCCAATGCTATTTTTTTTCCTGGGGAGAGAATCTTCAGCTTTCACTAGATGTGCAAAAGGAGTTCACACATGCCCCTAGCAGATGAGGAAAAGTACCACTGGTTTAGAAAGCATAGGACGGGGAATGAGTCCCAGTCTCTTCCCCGGAGAGTCATAAAATCCCTGTTCTCCTTATTGGTAAAAGGATGTCCACCAAGAGTGGGAGAGTAGGAACAACTGGCCCATGCTGTTTGAACCCCCTCTGATGGACACTGCTCCATCTAACACAGCACAACTAATGATTAAGTTACACCTGAGTAGTTCAGGCCATCTGCCCCTGACCAATGAGCTTCTACAAAAGTTCATCAACTTCTCTTCCCTTTAGACACTCGTTTATTTCCCCAACTAGCTTCTGACAGTTTCTTGCACTCACCTCCCCAGCACACTCTTCTCTTCGGGGAGATGGCTCCAGACTGATTTTGGAGGAGCCTTCTCTTGGAAACAGCTTCAATATTTTTTGATTCACAGAATGGCGATTTATAACTGGGAGAGAAAGCACCTCCTCATCCCTCTTCTCAGAAGTGTTCAGTCCACTTCCCCCCTAGTTCCTTATCAGGAAAAAAAGGACACCAAAAGATCAGAGAGGAAGAGAAAAGAAATGTGAACCACAGGAAATAGCTTGGTACAGTTAATGCTCTTCACATAGTCTTTATGACATTGGGTGTGTAAGAGTCCCCTTCTGGGATTTAATCTGGTAATAAAATATACAGACACCCAGACACACTTTTGAGTTCTGAAGGCATACTAACCAATACTTATATTTCTTCAAACTAAATGCACCCTAAGTTATGTGTGTCTGTAGCCATTTGGGGAGGGTGTCAACAGGGATATTGATTTTCTGAGATTAGCCCAAGAGTATAAGTCAAATTAAAAGTATGTAATTTCTTTTAGGATCCCCATTATGCAATTGCTTTTCTTATCCTAATTCAGAAAATTGATTATCTTATTCTATTTCTGTTCTTTTCCCAATATCATGACCTGACTTTAAAAGATTCTTTAGCAATATATGGGCAAAAATAATAACATCTAGTCAAATGGTGTATGTTAGGCCATCAATTTGACTATACTGAAAATCGAATCATGTAAACATGGCATTGCAATAATTCACCATTCAGTCATTAACTAAAGAAAGCCAATTATTATATTAGACTTTGGGGCTATGCGATATCTATATAGACTATATAACTATAAATAAGATACGGTCACTGCCTTTGGCTAATGTGTACTCGTGGGGTGAAGGAATGTATTGTAGTTGACATTTACTGTCATTAATGGTTTTGTTTGGTTGTTTGTTTTGCTCAGAATCCACTCTCCCTTATTTTGGTAACAGGTCTCACATTTTACTTTGAGGCTACTACTCCCCTACATTCTCAACTACAAGGTTGAGGTAATATATCTTGAATCTTTGTAGTCATTCAGAGTAGCCTATCTTTCTAATCATGGTGATAAATTTAGAGTTGAATTCATCTGCTAATTAGAGCAAAAGAGACATTTTCTGGGGTTGTCTCCCAAGGAGGTACTGCTAAGAGAAATCTCTATTCCCTCTGGAATATGGAAGCATCTGAGCTTCAGCAAAGGCATTAACTTAGAAGAAATCTTGGGGTTTCCATCAGCTCCCTATGAAGAACCCATGGTAGTCAGAGTAATTTCCCTTCTCTCCCTTCCAAAAATGTCTACTTTATAATCTCTGGAACCTATGGATCATAAATAAGAGGCTATCCTGGATTATCCCAGTGAGCCCAGTATAATCACAAGGGTTTTTAGAAAATGGAAGAGGGAGGCATGAAGTCAGGGTCAGAAAAGGAGACATGATAAAAGCAGGGGTCAGGGCACTAGAGGACCACGGGCCAAGGTATGGAGGTGGCCTCCGCCAGCTAGAGAAGGGAAAGAATAGAATCTGCCCCGAGGCCTACAGAAGGCCCAGAGCCCTGCCAATTCTCACTCCGTAAGATCTATTTTTTATATCCAAAATCATAAGATGATAAACTTGGATTGTTTTAAACTAGTAAATGTGTGGCAGTTTGGGTTTTTTTTTTTGTTTTATTTATTTATTTATTTATTTATTTTTTATAGGAGGACGATGAAGCTAGCACAGATTTTGGCCCCATGGAGTGAAGTGCTGCTGCTAAAAATATTTGAAAATGTACAGGTGCCATTGGATTTAAGCCAAGGGCAGAGGCTGGAAAAATGTTCAGGAAGTTGATAGGAACACAATTGAATGGCCTTGAATATAGACTGTTGGTAGAACTAAAGGTGGTGTGGGTGAAGGCTCAGAAGGAAATGAGGAGCATGTCATTGCAGACTGGAAGGAGGGGTTTCTCTGTCATATAATGGCAGGAAACTCAGCACAGTTGTCGCCTACAGGTGTGTGGAGAGCGGAACTTATAAGTGATGAATTTGGATATTAACTGAGTTTTCTAATTATTAAACATCTGACCTGATTTCTCCTTGAGGATTAGAGTAAAAGAGCTAGATTGAGGGAAGAACCATTAAGAAAAAGAACCAGGACCTGATGATCCGGGGAACTCTCAGCCTATCCAGATAAAAGATACTGAAATGAAGAGACTTCATCATCAAGGAAGTGCACTCCAGAGAGAAAGCTAAGGGTGTGACTGGACAACCCTTTGCTGGTGACTCAGAAAGATCAAATGTCTGAGTACTCAGGCACCAGGAGGGCTCCTGAAGGAGATTAGTCATGTGACTCTCTTATCGCTTCAACTATTTCAGCAGAAGCCAGGAGTTCAGAAGGGATTATCCAGGAAAGATCTGTAGAAGGTAGTTTTATCTAAAGGAGTGAATCCCCAAGACAGATATGGGAGACCAACAAGGTTCCTGAGAATGTTATAAGACTGGAAACTGCCAGTTTGGACTGACAAAGACAGAGAGACCAAAGTGAAAGGAGAACATTGAACTCCTAGGGTTCTTTAAGCAGAAAACAGGCTGGTAAGGTACTCAGAGGCATACATATGCTATCCTTCACGAAAAACAAGAAAAGAAGGATGAGTCCAAGGGCAGAGGTGGACAGCTAGAAGGCAGAGCCATGGTCCCAGAGGGTGGAATGACAAACCACAGAGAATCATTTCCAGGCCTTGAAAACTAGTGGTGTTTGCCTAGTTGAATTTTTTCATTGCTCAGGATGAGTAACTCTTTTCTTCCTTCCTTTTAAACAAGAATGTTTGTGGTTAGTTTGCTATGCCTGTTGTACCATTGTATTTTTAAGTCAGATAATCTGTTGTCTAGTTTCATAAGTACACATAAATTTTCTCCAGTAATGGATCTTATCCACCCCCCTCCATATGTGATTTAGATGATAAAATTTGGGACCTTCGAGCTGATATTGAGAGGAGATTTTGGAATCTGAGTTGATGATGTAATGGATCAAAAACTGGGGGAATGTTGGGAAGGGGTGAATGTATTGTGCATATGGGTGAATATGAATCTTGTGGGGCCAGAGAGAACACTAGGTAGGTAAAAATCACGACCCTCCAAAGATGTGCGTACCCTAATCACTGACACCTGTGAGCACATCACTTTAAATGGCAAGGGGACTTTGATGTGATAGAGTTAAGAGTTTTGAGCTAAAAATATTATCCTGGACTTTTGGATTAGACCCATTGTAATCACAAGGGTCCTTCAAAAATGAGAAGAGAAAGCAGAAAGAGAAAGTCGGAGTTACCGAAGAATGTGTGATGATGAAAACAGAGGTCGGTGTGATGCCATTGCTACAAGGTGCCTGCCGGGCAGGAAATGCAGGGGCTTCTAGAAAGTGGAAAAGGCGGGAAGTAGGTTCTCCCTACAGGCCCCCACAGGGAACACTGCCCTCTGGACACCTGGACTGTAGCGGTCTAAGACCCATTTTCAGAATCCTTACATCCACCACTGTAAGATGATGTATTTGTAGTGTTTTTAAGACTCTTAACTTTGCAATTTGTTATAGTAGCAATAGGAAAAATATATAGAACTTGAGAATGAAGCTGCAACTGTAGAATTAGAGTGAATAGAAGGAGAGAAACTAAGTCCTTGGTGACAATGG
This sequence comes from Artibeus jamaicensis, assembly GCF_021234435.1. Taxonomy (NCBI): domain Eukaryota; kingdom Metazoa; phylum Chordata; class Mammalia; order Chiroptera; family Phyllostomidae; genus Artibeus; species Artibeus jamaicensis. The sequence goes on along the minus strand of NW_026521803.1, from coordinate 31,595,011 downwards.
AATAAGTTATTTTGCTTGAAACCCGCCCTGCCTTTGGATTTCTGTCACAGGAGTCAACTAGTCCTTTTATTATCAAATCCAGGTTAAGGAGGGTGTCTGCCTTTTTTACTACATATAGGATCCTAAATAAGCCCATTAAAAGCAAAGTTGATCTTGATTAAGCACACTTTCCTATCGTGAAATGTACATTTTTTATCTAGTGCCAGTTTTCATCTGAGTTTTTGAATGGCAAAGGTCATCGGAAGTCTAACTCTGGGTGTGTGATGATAAGACAGTGAAGGGATGACTTTGTTACTATGATGAGTCAGCAAACCTGTCCCAAAGCCCACTGTATGTGTGAGATCACTTAGTTGTTCAAAGGGAGGCAAGAAAGAGTTCTTGCTTTCAAGCAGACTCCGGTCTAGACAAAGAAGACAGACGTCTTTTGCAGCCCCGCGGCTGACCGGAGGAGAAGGTGATCTGAGTAGAGGAGGGAAACCTGCAACCAGGAGAAAGTCCCAGAGGCTCATGCTCTAAAAACACCCAACATTTATGGCTTCAGATGTTCTCTAAAGTGCAAAAAATAAACACTTGCAAAAATCGCTAAACCACTATTTTCTGCATTATCAAATAGGAGAGGGCTATGTGCCTAAAAATAGGCAAGTTTCCTTGGTTTCCTCGGTATGCATGAGAAATGGAAGGGCTATAGTTATTTCTAACTATAGGCAAAGTGAGCTTGAAATCAGTGCCAGGTAGGATATAAGAATTGATGATTAAACACGTGATTTAGAAATACTTAGGAAGTGCTGTAAGGTCACCAGGAGCCAGCGCGGGTTCACTTAGAAGAAATTAGTGAAGACTGAAGAAGCAGCTACAAAATATCACAGGTAAATCATATCTGGATTTTAGTGAGGCATTTTCCAAAGTACTCATGATACTGTTGTAAATACCTAAGTTAAAATATGATCCAAACAATGATACATTGTGGTAAAATCTATAGGAACTACTACTGTGGTATTATATTAATAGGTCAATGCCAATTAATGCCCACTTGGAAAATTCTTCTGTGACTTACCACAGGGCTCTGCTTCCCTTTGCCCCCATAGCAAATTTTTTTTCATTGATACCTGGGATAGAGATATTAACATGCTTAACCAATTAGTCAGTGACACCCAACTAGAAGGAATACTTAACATATTTATGGACAAATTCAAAATTCAAAAGATCTCAGCAGAGTGAAACAACAAAATTAATCTAAAAATAAAAATGAATAGGAATACTTACTTGTAAAGGACTGCATTTACTAACTTACGTATTCCCTTCCCCCCAAAAAATGAAACTAGAAATTCTGTAAATAAAGGATTTGAAAGCAGGAACTTCATCCTGGCTGAGGGTGAGAGAAAATGAGCATCTCCATTGACTTGAAGCAGACGGGAGAAAACTGTATGAAGCTTCCACAGAAGAATCACGTTACAGCCCCTGAGACACAACGGTGCACCCAGTCTAGACCGGTAAACACCACTCTGCTCCCAGCAGGACCTCCTGTGGTTCCCTCTGCAGGGAGAGTTGTTTAATCCAAACTCACATGCCCTCCTCCTTCATGTTTTTAATTATTTCTTCCTTTATAATCCTGGAACTGGGGGTGTTTCCCATGGAGTTTAGAATTAAAGTTAGTATGAGTCCCAGTAGATATATGTATTTCCTATATTCAATATTGTATTAACATTATATATTAACTTTACATGAACATGATAAGTTATGATAAATAATATAAACAACAAAAACTAAGCAAACAACCAGAACAGGAACAGCATCAGAGAAATGGACATCATGTGGAGGGATTTCAGTGAGGAGGGGGAAGGGAAGAATTAGAGGGGAAAAGGTATAGCAAAGAAGAACCATAATTAGTAGGCATAAAATAGACGGGGAGAGATGAAAAATGGTATGGGAAACAGAAAACTCAAAGAACTTAAATGTACAACCATGGACATGACCTAAGTGGGGGATGCTGGAGGGTTGGGGGTGCAGAGTGGAGGGGGACAGAGGGGGGAATTGGGAAACCTGTAATAGTGTAATCAATAAAATATGCTTAAAAATAAATAAAAATAAAATAAATAAATTAGAATAGCATATAATTAAAAACAAAAAAAACAAATAAATTTATCCTTAATGTTAAACTCTTTCACAAAATTTAAAATAGCAATCACAATATTGTCAAGTGTTTCATCTTCATCCGAGTGAACTTCCAGATATATCTGATTACATGTCTCAGAAGGAAAACATGAACCATTCTTAGAATCACCTGATTTTCTATTTGATTTCTCTCCAAATTCCATTGACTTCTACGATTCCAAATGCTTATTCTCTGATATAAAACTTGCAACTTTTAAACATCGTGAAGCTATTCCTATGCTGATGACACCAAATACACTAATAGCTGTATGCATGCTCAAAAAACTAGCCTCGAGAAGAGCAAAGCAAAATAGTACAACTGTTACTCGATTTAAATAAAAAATCATGTTTCACAGATTGACATGTAAATACACCTTCTGCAACTGCATGGATTAAGATATTGTCCTTATACATTGTTCACTTAAAATAAATTCTAGTATTTTGAAAAATATATAAATATAATTTGGAAACAATCACAAGCAGTTCAAATAAACTGAATAGACAAACCAAAGAACTGGCTTACTGTGGGGATGTCTCGTCTGTGGAGTGAGAAGGGGTGAGAATGTGGGCCTCACTGCCGCTCTGGGAAGGGACCGAACTTCATCTGAAATAGAAGAGGTACCCACATCCTCTCACTCACGTGCCTACGATGTGCCAGGCAGTTTACTTATGTCATCTTGTCTAGCCCTTGTCAGAAGCTTATGAAGAATTGTTCTTCCCATCCACACATGAGAAGCCCCAAACTAAGAAAGTGGAAGTTGCCTGCCCAATGTCACTTACCCTCAGGAGCTTGAACTTGAGTAGGCCCAGCTTCGTGGATGCCAAGGCCCCTCCTCGCACTGTGTGCAGCCTCCCAGCTCCACACAAGGCCGTGAGGCTGCCATAGGAACCAGCTCCTCAGACAGCTCCTGTCCCTTCTGGGCAGAGAGCAACCCTGCCTTGGGCAGGTGCTGTATCTTTTGTTATCTCTTGTATTTTTGTAACATGCTAACCAAAGAACTCAGGAAGAGCACCCTGAATAAGTTCTGATAACGATGAGGAGAATTACCCCGGGCTCTGGGAGATGTTGGCTCAAAGTGCTCCACTGCAAACTGCTTGGCATGGCTACACTGAGCATTAGAAATGGACGTTTCTCATTTTTTCAGCCAACAGTCCCCAGCCTCCAATGGCTGCCCGCAGGGAGGGCAGAGCTGGCTCCACCTCAGGAATCATTTTTCATAGTCATCTTCAGGAACATGTGTTGCTTCCCTATAATGACCTATGGCAACAGAGGAAAAAGCCATATTGATTTCCAAAATGGTAGTGGAACTTTCCTTCTGTCCCAGAAAATAGCAAAAGCAAGTTCTTTTGCAAACAGAAAAGTGTCATTTTTGCAGTTGAATACTCTTGAAAACTGGTACTTTGGTGCAATTCTATTCTCCTTCTGAGGCTGGTAAGACTGCAGGAGAAACAGCCTCGCTGTTACTACAGTGGTGAACTAGAGGTTTAATTGAATAATTTCCCATCTCTGGCTCCACCATGCGAAGTATTGCGGAAGGCCCAACTGCTGGCCTTGGTCCAGGAAAAGGCTTGTGATGGTTTTTTTTCTTATATAATGTGGGCTCTCTCAGGTCCACAGCACTGAGAACTCTTAAGAAAAAGGAAAGAAAAAAGTTCTTTTCTTCCCAAGCACAATAATAAAGGAGACAAGGGAAACTTGAAAAGCTTAGAAAGAAAGACCGAGCTCTGTACTGGCCCAGAAAAGTAACAGGTAAGAGAATAGGGGAGAAATTATACTCCTAAACTGCTATAAGAGAAAGGAGAACTGTGAACGTTATGAAATCACTACCATCATCAAATCAATGAAAACACGAAGATCCAATTTTCCAGAAGGCAAAGGATGAGCATTTGCCCGCTGATTTTTTTTATCTAATATGTGAAAACATGCCCATCTCAGGTTCTACATACACTACACCTTTCCTTATGAACATATTGACTGTATTTCCAAATTGGCTTCATTGGTGGTTTGGGTGGTTTCATGCTTATTTCACAAAATGTGATCATATGACTTTTTGACATTGTTTTAAGTAATTTAAAATTAAAAAAATGCCAAAGCAACATTAGAAGTGAAATTGATTTTTCACATATGAAAAATTAGCTACTCTTCAGCCAGTTTTGAAATATTTTTCTTGGGATATTTGGCCCCCTTCCTAAAATGGCTAAAAAAAAAAAATCTTGGTGTAAGTATTTCCTTAGGTTTACAATTTTAAAAAATGACAACAGGAGGTGGACCATCTGAAGCTAGCACATCTATGCAATGATTAAGGCATAGGCCTTTAAAAGGATGCTACAGAAAAAAGTGATTAGAGTTATGAGACTATATGACATCCTAAGTGAAAAAGTCGAAGAAAGTCTAAATTTCCAGGATCGTATGATCCTACTTTTCTAATTAACATGCCTCTCCCCTCCAGCCCCCTCCCACTTACACTGTAGCATGGTAGAAAGATCAGGAACTGAAGGTTTAAGTCAAGTGTAGGCATTAGAGGACTTTAGTTGGGTTCAAACTTCTGAGCCTTTACCTCTTTGTGAAGTGGAGATATACGTCTGCCCTGAGCTCTGTGCTTCCCGCTTTTACTCCACGCCATCTCTTCCCAACACAGCCGGACTGTTCTTTTCACCGTAAGTCCGATCGGGTCACTCTGTTTAAAACCTTTCTGTAATTCTACATCTGATTCATCTCACTCGAATTCAGTTTCATCTGACTCAAGCTCAAGTTCTTGTCAACGCTTTATAAAGACTAAAGACCCAAGGGACCGGCATTTTCTTCTCCTTCACTGTCTGAACTTGTCTTCAAAACATCCCTTCACTTCAAAATGTCTGCTGTTCCAGCCACTGGCCTTGTGCTGTTTCTGGGTCACATGGCGCACCCTCCCACCTCAGGGCCTTTGCATAAATGTCTCTCAGGGACATTCCTCCCAGCGTCTGGAGGATTTCTCCTTAATCTCTTTGGGTCTTTGCTCAAACATCACTTTCTCAGAAAATCTTCCCCCGCCTGCCAAGGTTCTTACAGGTCTCAGAAAAGGAATACAGTTTTAAGGCAGAAAGTCAAGGAATCAGGAGAGTCATTTGTATTCTTGAATTATTTTCTCCACCCCATCACTTTTGCTAGTTACTGCTCACTAGGCCCTCAGATCTCAATTTAATCACTACTTCCTCGGAGAAAGCATAACTGAGAAGATCAAATTCCCCTATTACAACCACTCATCACCATGTCCTTCTCTTTCACTGCACTTATCACAGTGGTGATTTTATAGTTAATGCTGATTAATGTCTATCTTTCTCACTAGACCGTGAGCAAGATGAAGATATAGGTTTTTGCTTGTCATTATATTCCCAGCAGTGGCATAATGACTGGCACCTAACAGGTGTTCGGTGTGTAATTTTGGAAGAAATAAACCCATTGCTATTGCAGACAGTGTTCGTGGAAGGCGAGGGTCTGACGATCTGGGATCCAGAGGCCCAGCCATCCTTTAATCTTGTCTCAGCAGACAGCAGGCATTCTAGGAACAGCCCAAGTCGGAAAAAACAGGCCTGGAGCAGCATTCTGTGCTGAAGTTGTGTCCCAGCCCCAAGACTGGGCAGCTAAACGGAGCCCAAGTGCAGTCCTGGCAAATGTGTGGACACTAAACTCATCACTGAAGGCTGGACCGGGAATAGAAGATGGATATCAGCCTCGGAGATCAAATACCGGTGGGTGGATCCACACAAGAGAAAAGGAAAGGTCACTTAAAATGAGATGCTCTTTAATGTACCATGAAAGTTGGTTATGAAAGGTTATTCACACTATGGTAAACTTTTTATTATTTAATGTAAGTAGAAACACAGGATCTATAACATCTGATTGCTATTGTACAAAAATTACGCAAGTGCCCCTGGCTGGTGTGGCTCAGTGGATTGAGCAGTCTGTGAACCAAAGGGTCACCAGTTCAATTCCCAGTCAGGCCACATGCCTAGGTTGCAGTCCAGGTCCCCAGTAGGGGACACATGAGAGGCAACCACACATTAATATTCCTCTCCTTCTCTTTCTCCCTCCCTTCCCCTCTCTCTAAAAATAAATAAAATAAAACCTTAAACAAATTACACAAATGGAAAAAATCAGCATGAAGCACCGCGAAATTGTGTTCGTAGATCCCCCGGAGGGATGAGGCCATGAGTAGTGTAGAGTTTTTCTTTCTTTTTGTCGTTCTGAATGATACACAATTCACATGGATGACTGCTAAAATTAGGAGCAAATAAAGATGGCGCAGGTATTTTTCTATCTGATTCTGCAGCATACATCCCCTTCTTCGGATTGCTGACCTCCCATCCCCCAGGGAGAGCAGCACCTCCCTTACTGTCATCTGAGCACGGTCATTGCGGTCATGTCCCTCAGCCATGCTGCTGTGACAGCAATGTGACTGTGATCCACCCAGAGCAGAGAACAGGCGCCGAGACTGTCCCGGGCAGAGCAGGAGTACGTGCCCACTGGCTCTGAGCTGAGAGGATCTCAGGCCTGGAGCTGCTGCCCTTTCTTTCACGGTGAAGGACAGCCTGCCTGGGGATGGGCCGCACAAGGACGGAGAACACAGCTGACAGCCAGAGTCCTGGTAACACCTTCAGAGCCCTGACAAAGTGGAGGCATAAGGGGGCCATATCTCCAGACTCTTCAGATACTAGAGCTATCACCTCGTTTTTGTTTATTGGATTGGGTTTGGGTCTTTTGCAACCAACGGAGTCATGAGGGGCAACGGAAGAAGGCCTCCGCCCTTGAGCATCCTGCGCATGTGTGGTGGGGGCAGGGGTGGGACATTCAAGGGGGAGGAAGCCTCTGCTACTGCCAAGGCTCCGACTACCACGTGGTGAGGGTCTTCCCAGGAGTCTGAGAAACTGTGAGTTAGTCCGCGTAGACACCATCATCAAAGCGCAAATGTTACAGTCCTGTACCTCTGGGTCAGCAAACAACACACCTGGGTCTTTTCTTTAAATATATGGCATTTCCATAAATAATGTCATCTTTCATATTTGTAATAACGAAATCCCCACGGTGTTTTTATCTAATGTGAATATAAAAATAACATCTGTTGATAAAATAGTTAAATTCTATTTATAATATAGACTTTGTTGATACAGTCTGACAGGCGTATTTTAAGTGACGTCAAGGATAAATAATATATTCATTTTGAAACACTCTTTCCCACTCTCACATTTGCAATTGCACTTCTAGTTTTCGCATGCATTCTCGTCATCAGTCAGCATCTGTGCGTTCATGGGCATTGTCTCTGGTTCATGTTCATGACTTTTCAGAGCACGTGTTCTCTTCCTGTTACGTAGAGATGCAGCTGTGTTGAATCTGTAGATGCTAAGCCACAACTGGCCATTCAATGCTAAATTGGAGCAACTCATTCCTCCATTCCTCCATCACTGTAGAAATGATGTCTTCAAAATATAATTGCATTCAGTATTGCTTTTTGTAAAATGATCATTAAGAGGGTTAAGATTACCTTCAATACGTATAATTTTGAGGTCATATCCTCAGGAATAATTAGTAACACTCATGCTGTTTTTTCACCTTTAAAAAAAGCTAATTAGGTTAGTGAACTGTTTAAACATACAAAACTGTTATTGATTGAGATCATCTCAGACTTAACATGATTTTCTGAAAGGTGCTTCATTATTCATAATAAAGTAATAGAGGAAGCACTCTTTAATATCTTCAAATACCAAGTGAGAGAGAACTTCCTTAAGAAGAAAAATCATGCTGGCTTTGGGCATGCATGATATTTTGGGGTATGATGATGTACAGCTCAAACACAGTCTGGGCCCTTAACAGAGCTTAGCCTCTGACAGGTGAAGCAAATGTCCAGGTAGCCAAGTGCAATTCAGTGTGACAGGCGCCTTCAGTGGGGGAGTGTCGTGTTCTGAGGAGGCAAAAAAGAGTGATGTTCTATCTGGACTCCAGAAAGTCAGAGAAGATTGCCCTAAAAAAGGAACAGTGAGGCAGCCTCTAAATAATACATAAAAGTGAACAAAGAAAACCCACGTGTGTGTATGTGTATCTGTGTGTGAAGAGGCGAGCCATGGACGGCAGATGGCAGGATGAAGGCAGAACATTCCAGGCACAGAGAGCAGCGTCTGCAAGGACACAGGTGAAAGAAACACTGCGCAGTGCGTGGTCAAAGCACCAGCCTCCTCCTCAAAGGTCCGCTGGTAGTTGAATGGTCTGCTTGTTGTTGTTTAAACAGTTCGCTGTGTGGAGAGCTAGTGAGGACACTGTTGGAAACAGAGAGCCCCAGCTTTTCAAGGCTCTAGGATTTTCCTGGATAAAATGGCATTTTCCTGCCAGATGGGGAAATGCTAGAAATAAGCAATGTAAGTATTACAGGCCACATTCATGATCATTCTAAAAGTGCATGAAGTTCCAGGATGTGAAATTATTTCAAAGAGCCATGGGAGTTACACTCACCTCCCTGCAGGGACACAGCCTCTTGGCCACGAGATGCCCCCCAGTCCCTGGCCCTAACCACCAGTCTGCCACACTAATGGCTCGGGGCACAGCTGCTGTAATGGGAGCTAATATGTGCTCCCTAAACTGGCACCTTCATTCAGATGTGTTATGTATTATGAACTTTCACTGCATACAAGAAATGGGGCGGAGTGCTGGGCAGGACATATGATTGAAGGAATCATGCTGCTGCTAGCCGTCTCTTGAGTTTATAATCTAGAAAGGGAAGGACGTAACCCTATGATGAACAGCATCAGTATCAGGCACGCTATATATATAGACGTGCTATATATATAGTGTATCATCATTATGTGCTCAGTTCAGTCATTTTTAATTGTTTCTTATAGCCATGAGACTTTAACATTTTATTGAGGTATATAAAACTTTAAAAAATATGAACACAAATAGAAGAATCCCCCCCCCAATTATAGTGTGATGACCACTGAATTTTTTTTTTTTAGATTTTGACACATCAAATTGGTTTCAAAAAATGTCAGATGTAGGGCCTGCCAGCACTGAACTAACTGGATGCTGAGCTGCTGTCTTGGAGCTCTTAGTAAAGAGCTCCCAGTAAAGAATCGACCTCAGACACTGGGGCAGACCACATCTTTGAGGTTTTGTTCATTGATTTCAGTTCTCACAGCTGGAAAGTTGCAGGCGCACAAAGCCAACCAGATATTCCAAAGCCACACGGATGAGTGAATGGTTTCCTGGAAAGCAATGTGGTCTAAGATAGAAGGGAAGCTGGCCTGGGAGTCTGCAGATCTGGGATTTAGCCCACTTCTGACCTTGGGCAAGGTCACTGACAGAATGAGTGAGATGACCACATCAGTTGCACATCAGAGTTGTTGGGGGTGTTTGTTAAAATACTGATCCATGAGCTCCATGTACCGAATCATTATTTCCATGTGGGCTTCTGCACTATTATAAAGCTTCCAGGGAAATTTCATGCAGAAATTTTACACAGCGGCCCTAGTACTGGGGCACTGACCAGTATTTTGAAATCACTGATCTTAGATGATCTTTAGAGCTCATTTCAATTCTAATATTTTCTGGCCTGTAATCATACATGATCTATATAAGGGTGATGGAGGAAGGCTCAAAAAGGGCTGGTTTACTGCTTGGTCAAAAACACCTAAGTTGGTGAGTCTCCCCTTAATTATTTCTGAGACAGAGAAGCCAGATCATATCTAAAATTGACCTTGACTCTGCCAAGTAGATGAATAAGTGCCTGAGACAGGCGTGGTTCTTATTTCCCTGAAGCAGCTCCCAAGGTTGCCATAGGCTCTAAAGGTAGTTTCCAAATAGTTCCAAACCATGGCAGTAGAGTTCAAATAAAACCCTTAACTGTGATTATTGTTAAAGGAAATGTAATGAGGAAATGCACTGATTTTGCTTTAGAGGATCCAGTCCCCCCTTTATCAATGACTCCCCGAGTAGATGCCTGAAATTACAGAGAGTACCAAACCCTTTATACACTATGATTTTCCTATGTGTACAAACCTATAGTAAAGTTGAACTTATAAATTAGCCACGGCAAAAAATTAACACCAGTAAAAAATAATAAAATAGCACAATTATAACAATACTCTGTCCTAAAAACTATGTGAATGGTTTTGGGGCCTCATTAAGTAAAGTGAGGTGACTTGAACACAAGCCCTGGACGTGGCGACGGGTGACTTGATAAACGACTTTCTGCAAAGTGACTGAGTGAGCAGGCAGCGTACGTACCACGTGGACACAGTAGGAAAAGGGGTGATTCACGATGTAGGCGGGGCTAAGGAGGACGGGGCAAGTTTTCCTCACATGACTCACAACAACGCAAAAATTTAAAACTTATGAATGAGTTGTTCGTGTCCGAGACTTTCCATTTAATATTTTGGAGCGCCATTGACTTCAGGTAACTGAAACCATGAAAGTGAAACTGCAGATAAAGGAGGCAGGTTGCTACTGAGTTTGGAGTGATGGTCTTTTTGTTACTGATGGGGTTATCTGAAATGATCACTTAACCTCTGTGAACGGGTTTTCCTTAAATATTGCTGTAAGAGAAATATTACAGTAACGTCCATGAAGAGGCTTTGCAAGCTAAAATGTGCTACATACAAATCATACTGTTAGTAAGAAATTTAAGGTTGTATGCACAGGAGCATATAAACAATAGAATGTAATTAAAAAATCTATCACCATTTTTGATCATTGTGTTCCATAAACTGAGTTTGTATTCTCCACCAGATCGTTCTTTGCAAAATACAAAACAGGTGTGAACAAGAGTTTCCTGCACATGATGGGGGCAAGGGGAGGAGGAAAGTGGGGAGGGGAGGCTCGGGTTCAGGAAGGGGCTGAGCTTTGAGAACTCCCAGGGCTGGGTGAGTAAAGCCTCAGCATGCAGACTTGAAGGGAAATTGCACTTTGCTTGATTCCAAGGGTGCAGAGATTTCCACGTGCATGGCCTATGACGGCACTGGGCTGCAGATAAGCACTCTTGTGTCAGCTTTAAGTATTCAGAGCCTGAAGTTCAAAGCCACTTGGGGAAGTTCTGCATTATTCGGATGAATAGTTATTTCGTGAATATGTTGCTCACACACCTAACATAGTGTGGCCCTTCTCTTTCAGAGACTTCTAGCAAGAGTGTTGTACGTACACACCACAGGAGGCAGCCTTGTGCCTCGGGTAAGTTCCCTGAGGTCACGCATGGGGTGTAAGTGTCAAGGGGAGCTGTAGGTTCTTTAAGAAGTGTCCCTGGAACCAGCTTTTGTGCTTCTCAAATACACCTGATGTCATCCCTCAGAGGACATTCTGCAATATCTGGAGACATTTTTGTGCTGAGGCCAGGGATGCTGCTGAAATCCTTCTGTGCTACACAGGGTCTCTCCCCACAACAAAGAAGTCAGCTGCTCAGTACATCCGTGGTACCCAGCTTGAGAAATCCTGTTCTTGGTGGAGCTTTGGTATGTCTTGCCCTTGGGTCCCTGAAATGAAGTGCCGATAAGCTCTAGATTTAAGTCGCACTTCATTGGGAAAACTCTTGAATGGGCCTCCAAAACTAAGCCTCCTCCCTGCCTGACACTGGGAAAAATTAGCTCATTGCTTGGGGCCCTTGCTCATTCATCGACAAAATGGGATTAAATGGGTAAATTTTAATAGATGTCCTTCCATGTCCTGCTATTTGTGAAGGTGTCTCTTCAGAGGATATTGGTGAAAGCCCTGTGTGTCTTGCTCCAGGAGAGGTGGTGTTCCAAGTGCCTCACAGGAACTAACTCGTGCCACCCACGCAACACCGTGCAGTAGTGACTGTTGTCACCTACCATTGACAGTCTGACAAGACAACTGAGACAGAGAGAAGACAAGCAGTTACCCGAACTGGCCTCCTCGGAGTTGGCAGCAGCAGGACAGGAGCCCAGCAGTTGGATTCCAGAGACTGCAGCGCAAGGAAGTGACATTAGACGCCTTCCCATGGGGGGGGGGGGGGGCGGGATCCAGCTGAGAGAAGCACTCCTCGCCTCTGCTTCACCCCTTAGGTTACTTTGTATTTCCCTTAGGTTACCTGTGGCGGAGTGGGGCTTAGTTTTCATTTTGTTTTGTTTTCTTTTTTTGCTTTTAAAACTTTTTTTGGCTTCTTTTTTTTTTCCTTTTTTTATTTGGGTGTGTGTGTATGTATATGTGTTTGGCATGAACCATTTGTTAAACTATATTTTTGAAAGATGACTATATACGTGATTCCTGAGCTTTCTTTTCATTTTTGCAATTTTATTATTTGAATCATCCAAAATGGTTAATACAAAATAAAACTTACCTGAAAGCATGAATAATAATGAAAATAATGATAATACTAAGATAGCAATGAAAATAACTACATGTTCTCTGCTCACAGTAATAAAGACAATCTTGGATTTATAATGACTTTTCTCTGAAAAATAATATAGCACATAACCAAGTTAAGACTAACCCAACAGGAAGAAAAATACAAGTTTACAAAGCCGTTGAACTTGGGACTCCGTCTGTGTTTCAAGTGGAGTCCTGGCAACACAGAATCACTACAGTGTTCCTTTAAATACCAAGCTTCCCTAGTGCATTCAAAATTGATTCAATTTACAAAACTTCAATGTATACTTGACTTTTTCAGGAGCTCATCTATTGCATGCAATGAAATACACCTCCAAGAGCTCATTTATCCTCCCAACACTCTAATTTCTTCAAAAGCATTATTTGCTGCACTTTTGAGAGAAGCAGAAAGATGACCCAGTATCTTGTGTGAGAACAGAACTAAATGAATGCTATTTGAACAGAATAATTCACCGTAATGATGAGAATCACAATGATGACAATGGCAAACATGAATGGTCTGAGAATTAGAGGCAATAACTTTGTTTGGAGACAAGCAATCTTATTTGTTACACTCAGCCACCATCACAGCAACTGAGTATTATCAATGGTGTATCCCTTCTCGGTTTCCACCACATAATATCAGAACCTCACTATCAAGAGAAATGGTCGTATTCATGCATTTATAAATTAAGTATCCTCATTTTATCATGACCGATGGTGGCAGACTCTGCTGGTTATTTACTCAACAGCTTCGTCTCCTCCCCCGGCCCCTTCTTCCCGGAAGGCTGGGCCAGCCTCCACTACCAGGGTTGATGCAGCAGGATATTGGCTTCCCCAAATTGTCTTGCAGCCAGAGTACACGTGAAACACCCAATATATCAAGAAAGGTCTGCAAGAGGTTTGGGAAGAAAATTCTCCCCTATTTCCTTTTGATGTAGCTGTATAAAAGGCTGAAGACTGGGGCATCTTGCAAAAATGAGGTGGAATGACTCCAATAATGAAAAACACTATTTTGAGAGAGGTACACTGGCAACAGAAAATACCCAGGGATATAAAAAACTATAAAAATGGGGCTTAATACCTAACATCATCCAAAATAACTGACACGAAGTACTTACGTCGCAGTCCGGTTCAATGTGGACATCGTCCTCTCTGGATAGGGGACGGCAACAGGACAGTGACCATCACTTTCCCATCCTCGTGTCCCGAGGACCAAAACCAGTGCCTGCAACACCCTCACTGTACAACCAATGGCTCAGTGAATGTGAAAGCAAAAACAGAGGGAAATCATGTAGTGAACAGGTGCCTTCAGACGCCGTCCCCTGAAATTTTATCAGTCCCCTTTATTAGTCAGTGAGAACAATTAATAACACAAAAATGAAAGGTAAGCTGTAGCACGTACAGATCTTTTTCAGTGCTTTGGTCACTATCCAACTTATTATTCAGGCAGACTTGGAGAATCAGTCTTAAGTTCTCGTGACAACCGTGTTGCTTACAAACATGCCGTCTCCAGTGTGTTGGCCCTTTGCCTCCCGTTCTCAACTGGTAAAAAGGAATAATGACCTCCAAGCTTCACAGCAGGTCTGAAAACATTTTCTAATGTGTAAGTCTCTATGAAAAAAGTTTCACTAGTGTAGTCAGTTAAGGGCATTTAACTCATTTTTTAAAAGATTTTATTGATTTATTTTGAGAGAGAGGGGAAGGGAGCCAGACAGAGGGAGAATCACCGATGTGCAGAAGAAATATCGATAGGTTGCCTCTTGCACACACTTCGCATGCACCCCAACTGGGGACCTCGCCTGCAACCCAGGCACGTGCCCGGACAGGAATCGAACCAGCACTTGAGGTTCACAGATCAGACTTCAATCCACTGAGCCACACCACCCAGGGCAGGAGCTTAATCTATTTTAACATAAAATTTGAACAGTTTTCTTTCTTACTTGTTCCATTACAGCATTCGGTACATTCTGGGGCAGAGGGTGAACTACCCTCACAACCAGACCAGTGTAAAAGCTATTTAGTTTTAAACACTGAGTCTTCTCCAGCCCAGAGGGGAGCTATTTTTCTTATTGTTACTTATCGGGCCTCTCATAGGCAGCTGAGATACCTCCTCTGGTGCAAGGGGGGTTAATTTTTGAGATACAGAGAGAACGAGGCTTTTGGTACCAGGGATAGAAAGCATGAAAGCGGAAGGGGCAACACTGGGAGCATGGGAGAGGGACGGAGGGGCTGTGGACTCCTGAGGCCCAATCTAGAAGGTGACGTGGGCCGGGGCAGTCTAGAAGGGGTGGGACCTGCAGTGCACGGTGGAGATGCAGGTCTCGCCAGCTGACTTCCTGTGGTTAGAAACTGCTTATGGGCTGGCTATTCCCCAGACCGGTGCCAACCAACTGCTCCTTATATGAAGAGATCTCTACACTGTCGGGGGCCGTGAGCTACGTGCAGTGGGAGAAATGCCCAGAACTCTATAGGCCTTCACTCCTGTTTTTAGGTAAAAGTATCTTTTAATTGAATTTATGGGAGTGACACTGGTTCACAAAGCCACACCAGGTTTTAAGTGCACAAAACATTGTGTGTACACTGCATCATGCAGTCTTCAATAAAGGATGCTGGGAAAATTGGACAGACACACGCAAAAAAAAAAAAAAACCCATGAAACCAGACCACCAACTGACACCACACAAGAGAAGAAACTCAAAGTGGAATAAAGACTTCAATGTAAGCCGTGAAACCATAAAAATCCTAGAAGAAAACAGCAGCCGTAAAATTTCAGATACTTTTCACAGCAATATTGTTGCTGCTGTAGCTCCTCAGGCAAAGGAAACAGACAAAAATAAACAAATGGGACCACATCAAATGGAGTGGCTTTTGCACCATGAAAGACGCCATGAACGAGGTGAAAAGGGAACTCCTTGAAAGGGAGAAAATATTTGCCAACGACACATCAGGCTTTCACTCTTTTCTTGTCTGGCAACACTGGGATCACTGACCTCCGGGCCAGGGGACACACTGGTGAGACTGGGGGAACGCCCAGCCATCCAGAAGCTGATACAGAGGAGAGACCAACTCCGAATGCAGGGAAGTGAACTGAGTGGACCAGAGCTGAGTCGATGGAGAATGCACACTACCATTATATTAATGTTATATCGCCAAACTCTAGTTTTAAGATATACAATGGTAGTAGATCAGCATGCTAAAAAAATAGCAGCGGTCTTATTGACTTCTTCATTTTCTGAAATCTTATAGCACTTAAAGTGAATTTCAAGTAATTTAGCAATCAGCCTGCTTTGTGAATTTTAACTTGCACAGATCTCTCGTGTCCATCTCTTTTTTTGTTTGCTTCCACAGGCTCTACCACATGCCCTTCCTTGGCCCCAATATGAACCAATGACTTACTAGAACTCATCTTCTTGCTTTAAAAAAATAATTTGCGAGAGAGAGAGAGAGAAGAGGGGAGAGAGAAACATTGATTTGTTGCTCCACTAATTTATCCATTCACTGGTTGCTTCTTGTATGTGCCCCAACCTGAGACTGAACCTGCAACCTTGGTATAGAGATGATGCTTTAACTTACTGAGTGACCCAGCCAGGGCTCATCTCCTTGCTTTTAAGAAGCCCTCCTTTTTAATGGACTCTACCCATAGCAATTAGATTAGTATTTGAGATGTTCATCTATAAGAATGCCTCTTCTCTGCAAAATCTTTTCATAACTTATTGTCACCAGAATTCAAATTATTTAGGATCTGATCTCCTCATTTCTTACCTGACT
Organism: Artibeus jamaicensis; assembly: GCF_021234435.1. Taxonomy (NCBI): domain Eukaryota; kingdom Metazoa; phylum Chordata; class Mammalia; order Chiroptera; family Phyllostomidae; genus Artibeus; species Artibeus jamaicensis. The sequence goes on along the minus strand of NW_026521803.1, from coordinate 31,578,747 downwards.
TCATTCCCCTCTGCATGGCTTACTATGTGGCCCCAGTCCATTGCTGGGTGTCTGAACTGGACCAATGCATTTAGCATTTAATTCCATGTCACTGCTCATACCTGCCCTGATCTCTGAGATGCTCCTGTCACTCATCCCCAGCTGCTGAAATCCTACTCTCTGTTTATGGCAGACACACTGAACTGCTATTTTATCCTTTATGATTTTCCCCTGAAACCTTCTGCTCATTTCTTTATCCGTAATTAGAAACCTGTCATCAGGCCATGGTAGATGCTCAAAACCATTTACTAAAGGAAAGAATTTTGCTATTTTAGTTTCTAAACTGTATGCTCCTTGTGGGCAAAGATCATAATTCCAGTCCAGTCCTCCTCTCAGTATCTAGCACAGAGCCTTGCTCACAGGAATGCTGGTCTCTTTCTTCTCTGCCCAACATTAATCAGAATTTTCCATACAGCAGGTGTTCAGTAAGTACTTACTTATTCTAAACAGAGTACTCAGAGCCACCCAAACAATTCAACCAAAAAAAAACAAAGCCAACCAGAAAGACTGGGGGATTCAGGCAGGACAGAACCCATGTAACTAACGGCATTTGGTGAGGAAGAATTGCTCTCGGGATGGGTCCTGCCACAGAGCCAGCTATATATACACCTACCCACGCAGTGGCACCATCCATTCCACAAAAGGCTGGTACTGATGGTTTGTCATATAGAACAGGATGAAAATGCTTTAAAATATGCTGTTTTCCCCAGCTTGTCACAGAGTCTTTGGAAGCATCTGTTCTTTACAAACAGTGTGGGTTAATTCGAGGTACGTATGATCTTTTTAGAAATTCAGATGACTCTGTTTGGGGCTCTCCACTGCTTCCCCAGGTATTTGCAATATATCTCTCCCTTGGCTACCATTTCCTGTGCTAAATTTATTAGTTCCCACCTCCACCCCCGTTGTTTAATTAAGAAACTCTAGATTTTTTCATCCTGTAGTGACTGCACAATTGCAACATAAACGCTTGAACTGTGGTAGTTGCAACAAAATAACAAAAGTCTGGGATGCAAGCCATCTGGCCCTGTGATTTAGACGGGAACACATTTGTCTTATTTCCTCCTGCCCCTGTCCCTTGCCTCTCTGGGGGAGTGAGTATATGTCCATAAATTCTGATGAGCTGAACGCAGCAAGTTTCGAGCTCTCATTTTACCTTCAAGGAACTGCCGAAGAACAGAAGGTGTTTTAATGTCTTTGTAAAGAGACAATGCACAGTCTGATTGTACCTGGATTTTTAACTCTTTGGTTTTCATTTTTAATTGTCCACTGAGTGGAACAATCGATAATCCTGAAAAGGGGATCTGCTAACCACAGAGAGATATTATTTTACAGCCCATGTCCCTTTGTAGCCTTTGGATGCAGTGGAGACAATAGTTACTTCTTATTTTTGTTGTTAAGTCTCTAAGTGTCTGAGTAACTCCTTCTAGGCACATAAGACATAATATATAATATTATATACTCGTGTATGAACATGCATGCACCTACTGAGATCATTTTATAGCACTTACTTTATGATTAATTAGTCTTGACATGAAAACTTAAAAAAAATAAAAATGACTCCAAAGGTACTAATTTGAAAAATAGATGCTGTCACTTCGTGACATAAATATATTATGTAACTTTTGGTAAGAAAACACCTAAAAATTTTTGAGGCTGACTTTTTCCTAAAATATTTCACAAAACGGATCACTGCAGTCTCAGTTTTCACTGGCTCATGAAAGCTCATCCCGTGGTTTTGACAGAACTGAACCATCTATTCCAAATCATTTAATAATCACTAAATTATTATTATTAAGGTAACTGGTTTTTAAAATTAACACATTATTCCATTCTAAAAATGGTTTGTGTATAAAGATACAGTATAAACCAGTGAGAAGCAAGACTGTAGGAAGACAATAAAGTGTAGACGATAGGGAATCACTGAAAAGTCTATAAGACAAAGCCTGTGTGTATATTTCTTGAAATTTGAAAATTATTTATTAGGTCTGTCCTGACAAACTTTACCTTTTTTTTACATCCCAAACAGGTGACAGTAGCTGACGGTTTTTCTAAAATAATTACTACAGTTAAATACAGTTGTATTTTCGTGCGTGCATTTGCCAGAATGAGGCAATACTGTCCTGCTTTGGAAAGCCATCAGGACCTGTGCGTGTCGCTGAAACCCATTTATGTCTGTGCCTTGGAGATGTGGCCCCAGTGGCAGTCCAGATCGGAAACTTCAGTTTTCAGTCATTCCAGCAGGTCCACTTGTGCCTTGAGATGAGTGCGCACTTCGGTCCTAAAGACCGTTCGGTCCGCGGCATGATCAGGTGCATCCACATTGGAAACGTGTTTTGCAAGATGGCATTCTTTTTATCTGGGAGACTCTCTGCACTTTATTTAGCTGATGTCCCTTCAAGACAGATGAGATCGATAGGGTCCAGAAAAGACTAGTAAGAATTGTTAGAGACGGGGAATAGAAGGAACCTCGAAAAAACAACAACCTTGGTTACACAGGAACATATATTAGGGGAAATAGATGTATTTTTAAAGGAATCACTTGTGACAGAAGAACCCACTTATAATATTCTGGTTTATAATATTTTCTTGCATTCTGCATTCACCAGTGATAGACATGTTGTAATGCAGAACCACACCCAGGAGGGACTCTCTTTATGTTTTCTTGCCCTAGATCACATCAGCACATTCCACTGGAGTTTCACCTTGATAAGCAGGATCAAAGCCTAGCCCGTAAAGAACCTCCTGATGTCCAGTGCAAGGTTTGCGGACGGCAAGGAATAGCATTGATCGCAGCATCTCATTTTACATTTAATGACATCCAGTTTATCTGAATTTCAGCTTGTTTATGAAAACTCATTCAACAAATACATTTCATTATATATCTAAGTATGTCTTTCCTTATACAGATACATGCACAGAGAACCAGAAAATGTTAAATAGAATGGCAAGTGAAGACAGAGCGCTGTGAGTGTGAGGGTAGGCAGGACACTGGTGATTGACTGTACAGCACACAACTGCTATGGGACATCAATAATTCCCAGGGGGGATAGAGGACTTCCGGCCAAGATGGAGGCGTAGGTGGAAACACTGCCTCCTCCCACAACCAACTTTAAAGACAACAAAGTTTTAGTAACAAAAACACAACCAAACCACAGAAAATTGAACTGTACAGAAGTCTGACAATAACGAACCATTCAGCCAGACCGGTAAGAGGGGCAGAGTCAGCGGCTGGCAGAGGAGTGGGGTCGAGCAGGAAAAAGTGGACAGATGGACCCAGGTGTGCAGGCGGTGGTTGGCAGATCCCAGGCCCGGGGTGGCAACGGGCAGACCCAGTGGGGGCACAAGGTGGCTGGCTGACTGTGGTCATATTTTCATACTCAGATAAACCAGGTGAAGGAGTGAGCAGTGCAATAGACCACACAGGCTAGGGCCCCAGCAACGGGAATTAAAGCCTAAAAGCACCAACTGGAAAGACTTTCAGGGTCGAGGTGCCAGGAGAAGCTCCTAGTCTCACAGAGAGTTTGTTGGAGAGACCCACAGGGTCCTGCAGGATGCACAGGCCCACACACCTGGGAGCTGGCACCAGTAGGGCTTGGATTGCTTGTGGGAAGCAGCAGAGGGGACCAAAATCCAAGAGATAACAGAACAAATACCATTGTCCCTCTCTGACCCTGCCCCCACATACAGCGTCACAACCCAGCAACTGGGTTGTTCCACCCTGGTGAACACCTAAGGCTCTGCCCCTCATATGTAACAGGCGTGAACAAACCAAAACATTATGGCTCAAGAAGAACAGCTCAAAGCCCCAGAGCCAATAATTCTAAGTGACCAAGACATAGCCAACCTTTCAGATACACATTTCAAAACACTGGTGATTAGGATGTTCACAGAACTGGTTCATTTTAGTCACAAATTAGAGGAACATATGAAGGCTAAACTAAGTGAAATAAAGGGAGATGCACAGGAAACCAATAGTGATGGGAAGGAAACCAGGAATCAAATCAATGGAGTGGAACAGAAGGAAGAAAAAAATGACCAAACAGAAAAGAATGAAGAAACAAGAATTCAAAAAAATGAGGAGAGGCTTAGGAAACTCCAGGACATCTTTAAATGTTCCAACATTCGAATTCTAGGGGTACCAGAAGGTGAAGAGGAAGAGCAAGTGGAAAAGTTATTTGAACAAATAATAAAGGAGAACTTCCCCAATCTGGCAAAGGAAATAGACTTCCAGGAAATTCAGGAAGCTCAGAGAGTCCCAAAGAAATTGGACCCAAGAAGGAACACACCAAGGCCCATCATAATTATATTAGCCAAGATTAAAATGAAGGAGAGAATCCTAGAAGCAGCAAGAGATAAGGGGACAGTCACCTACAAAGGACTTCCCACCAGACTGTCAGCTGATTTCTCAAGAGGGACCTTACAGGCAAGAAGGGGTTGGAAAGAGGTATTCCAAGTCATGAAATCCAAAGACCTACATCCAAGGTTACTCTATGCAGCAAAGCTTTCATTTAGAATGGAAGGACAGATAAATTGCTCCTCAGATAAGGTCAAGTTCAAGGAGTTCATCATCACCAAGCCCTTATTATATGAAATGTTAAAGGGACTGACCTAAGGAAAAGAAGATAAAAAAGATGAACACTGAAAGGACAGCAAACTCACAGTTATTAACAACCACACCTAAAACAAAAGCAAACTAAGAGGACAGCTAGATCAGGAGCAGAACCATAGAAATGAAGATCACATGGAGGGTTAGCAACAGGGGAGTAGAAGGAGAAGAAGGGGACAGAAGGTATAGAGAATAAGTAGCATAGACAGTAGAAAATAGACAGGGGGGAGGGCAAGAATAGTATGGGAAATATAGAATCTAAAGAACTTGTGACACATGGACATAAACTAAAAGGGGGGAATGGTGGGGGCAGGGGGTGCAGGGTAGAGGGGAATTAAGGGGGGGATGGGACAACTGTAATGACATAATTAATAAAATATATTTTAAAAAATAATTCCCAGGGGTAAAAAAATCTTACTCTTTCTCTGTATAAAGCAGATATACATATAATGCATAAACAGATGTACAACACATGTGTGGTATGGAAATTGCATGGGAGGAGGGCAGAGTTGGATGATTAGAAAAAATATATACCTTACGAGGCTCTTATGGAGGCAATAAGGAGTCAGTGGGGAGGCTGAAAAATACTGGTGAATAGTTATTAATGTTGGGTTGCAAAATCCATACTAAAAGATTTCTGTAAGGCAAAGAAAAATAAGAAGTCTAATAAACATCAAAATTCACAGAGTTCATGAAGCATACCAAATTCTACGAGAAAGAAAGCTCTTTACTTTGCATGACAGAAGGTTCTTTTATGTGCCTTTATTTAGCAGATTTTCAGTGAGTTGGTTTTTCAGCAGATTTTCTTTGTTTGCTTCATTTAATGCAATGTCAAAATGCCAATCGTGGAGGTGTGTAGCTGGGAGACACGAAAACAAGGTAAAATCATCCAAGTACAAGCACGTAGTTCTGGGTGGTCTGCCTGTATGCAGGGCCCAGAACCAGAGCTCCAGAGTGGACACACTGCTCGTTTTTCAAATGGTGATGACTAGGTGCTGTTTCTCTTGAACAAGAGCTTGAAAAAGCCTTGTGGCCGTCCAGGAGTTCATATTCTGCGGTGAGAATCGGAAATGCAGGCAGGTACGCAGAGTGTCATAGATCTTTTTCTGACAATGAAAACAGCTTTGCTTTTGATTGTATGAATGACACAAGCTTATAATAAAACATTCTAACAACACAGAAAAACTACATGAAAGAAAATGTTGTTTGAAGTCCCACAATTTCAAGAATAATCATTAATGTTTTGATAATCATCCTTTTGTTAATCTCTCTACAAAACTATATAAATTTATACTCATATAGACATGTTATAATTATTTCTATTATATACAGCATTAAATTTCCATATATATTTATATCTGTGTACATATATCATGTGCATTATGTACACATACATGTGTGCATATACATGTATATACACATACACACATATATGTGTGTACATATATATTCACACACAGGCATTAATGGAGTTGTATCCTTCATTTTATTTGTAAGTCATGGGATCTTTTTTGGTCCTACTTTATTTTCATCTAAAATAACTACCAAGCAGACAGTAGGGCTGAAATATTTTCATGAAATTACATACTTTCTTTGACCAGTTACATCCCATTTGCTCATGGAAATGGGGCCACCTTACAACCTAGCTCAGATTCTCAGAGGTCACGGGTAAAGGAAGGGATCATTTCCCCCCTTGCTTCTTGCTGTGCAGAGCAACACTACAGACCTAACAAGCAGAACTACTGTTCTCAAAGGATGCGCTGGAGTCTCACTTAAAGTGGGAACCAAGTGGGAACCCAGTACGAAGCCTGATGCCGAGGGGACGGGAAGTTGAAGGAATGAGAAAGCTGCACAAAGCCCCGTGGGGGGATGCAGGTCTACATTCCTCATGAAGTAGGATGTTAACAACCTTTTTGAGGCACTAACTAAAGCTTTCATATTTCTCAGGCGCTTGAAATCCAAGAAAGCAAGTTTATTCCCATACAGAGAGGTTTTTCTCTCTTCATTCTACAGAACAGAGTTCCCTAGCAAGACACGTGTGCTCTGAGAATAGACCTGCATGACTACAACCTTAAATAAAATAAATCCTTAAATAAAATTGGTGCCAGCACATGAGCCCAGTGAAGCGCATCCATGCATCCCCTGCCATGAAAACGTCCCTGATCAGGGACTCAGGAGCAAGCCCAGCTACAGCTATTTAGTTCGATTTTCTTTTAACTTCTTATTAACACAGGAGGACCATCTTGCATGGTGACATAGAAATACTTCACGATAGACCATTTAGACAAACCTTTACCTCTGACTGGCACTCTGGTTGTGTTTCTGTAGACGAGTCTGGATAGTCAGAGTTCTATTTAATGAGTGGATTCTGACTTTTCAATCAGAAATTTGTTTATGTATAATGTAACATGCATGAGGTCTTTTCTTTTACACATCTGTTGTTCCAATGTTTATCTTTTTAGGCTTAAATTTTGGTTTTGTAAAAAAACTGGAAAAAATGAACCATGAACACATGACTGAGAAGACACTTCATTTGCATGTCTACTTCTGAAGGAAGGTGGTGAAAGGTTAGCATGCTTATGTGTCCTGAGTTCTTCCCGATGTTGTTTACTTGTACATTTCTGAGGTTTAACAAGACAGCTACTGTCTTATTTAATGTGATAAAACTCTGAAAGAAATTTTCTATCAGGTCACTTTCAAAGAATTCTAAGGAGTCAAGGAAATCCAAACTTGAAAGGTACCAACAGTTAGGTCAATTTCAAACCAATAACAACAAAGCTGACATAATTCTGCAAAATAATAGATGGTAATTGTGATTTAAAGTATGTTCTTTTATTTAAGCATGACTCTGGTCCATTTCCTCTAACTCCCTGGAAAAAAAGAAATGCTTTGATTTAGGTAATGGTTTCTCAAGACAAATAGGAGAGTCCTCTTATAAACCTTTTCTTGAGACGGAGCTTGAGGTGGCTGAGTTCTGGGAAGTTAGTGATTCGGTTGGTATTTTTTTAGTTATTCTCTTTCCAAGTCGCTTCCTGAGAAGATTCTGAGAGACTGAAAGAATAGTTTTCTTACCTCTTACTATTTTTCAACCTCCGTTTTCCTTTCCGAGATTAGCTAGTTCCCAGAAAACAAACAGCACTTCTGCCGGGACTATTAAGAACTAATCAAAGGAGTCCCCATCAGACTGTCAGCAGATTTCTCAAAAGACACCTTACAGGCAAGAAGGGGCTGGAAAGAGGTATTCCAAGTCATGAAATCCAAAGACCTAAAACCAAGATTGCTCTATCCAGCAAAACTTTCATTTAGAATGGAAGGACAGATAAGGTGCTTCTCAGATAAGATCAAATTCAAGGAGTTCATCATCACCAAGCCCTTATTATATGAAATGTTAAAGGGACTTATCTAAGAAAAAGAAGTTAAAGAAACATGAACAGTGAAAGGACAACAAACTCACAGTTATTAACAACCACACCTAAAACAAAAGCAAACTAAAAGGACAGCTAGATCAGGAGTGGAAACATAGAAATGAAGATCTCAAGGAGGGTTAGCAACAGGGGAGTGGGAGGAGGAGAAGGGGGGAGAAGGTACAGAAAATAAGTAGCATAGACGGTAGATAGAAAATAGATAGGGGGGGGCAAGAATAGCATGGGAAATATAGAATCTAAAGGACTTGAGACACATGATCATAAACTAAAGGGGGTAATGGTGGGGATGGGGGGTAGGGTGGAGGGGAATGAAAGGCGGAACAGAACAACTGTAACAGCATAATCAATAAAAAATTAAAAAAAAAAAAGAACTAATACTTCCCTGCAATGTCCTAGAACGTACAGAACTGCTCTGAGATACGAAGACTGGAGAAAGCAGACAGATTTGCCTTCGCCATCATTCCTCCCAGGCCCCGTCAACCTCACAGCAAGCTGAACCCCTCTCTCCCTCTCTGAAGCCTTTGTGCACATTTACCTCCTGATTGCCACACCACAGCCCTGCCGCTTGATTTCAGTCAGGCATTATCAAATATTTCTTCTTGAAAATAAAGTTCTGCGGGAACCAAGTCACAACTGTTTCTCTGCAGGCGGTCCATGGCTGCCTTCCCACTGCAGCGCTGAGTGGTGGCGTCAGAGACCACATGGCAAAGCCTGAAATATCAACACTTAGTATGTGGCCCTTTGCAAAATATGGTCGCCAACTTCTGCTTTAAACAGAGAGACTTCCCCACAGGCCCAAATGGAGATTTTTGGAGATTCATTCAGTGAATTCAACAGAGTACTAGCAGTATTTCCTTTACCTTTGTGACTATAAGTTCATACAGACAGAAAATTTGAGTATATATTTTTAAATTAATGAAGTTTATTTTTTAGAGAATTTTTAGATTCCCAGGAAAGTTGAGGGAAAAGCACAGAGAGTTCCCATACACCTCCTGCTCCCACGCATGCACAACCTCCCCATTATCAACCCCACGGAGAAACGTTTGTTACAGCAGAACTTACACTGACTCGTCATCATCATCTAAAGCCATAGCTTGCATTAGAGCTCATGCTTGGTGGTGCACATTCAATGGGTTTCAAAACATATAATGACATGTATCCATCATGATGGTATCATACAGAATAGTTTCCTTGTCTTAAAACCCGCCCTGTGCTCTGCTTAGTCATCTCTCCTTCCTTTCTAAGCCCTGGCAACCACTAAACTTTTCTCCATCTCCAGTTTTGCCTTTCCAGAGTGTCATGGAGTTGACATTACACATGTCAGAGTAACTTTCAGAGTAGCTTATTTCCCTCAGCAGGATGCATTTATGGTCCCTCCCTGTCTTTTCATGGCTTGGTAGATCATTATTTTTGTCTCTGAATGATATTCCATTGCCTGGATAGACCACAGTTAATTTCCCACTCACTTACTGAAGGACATCACAGTCGCTTCACAGTGCTGGCAATTGTGAATAGAGCTGCTGTAAACATCTCTGTGCAGGTATTTGTGTGGAAATAAGTTTCCGTTCACTTGGGTAAACACCAAGCAGAGTGAATGATGGACTGTAGACTATGGGTATGCCTAGTTTTGTGCAAAACTGCTGTGCTGGTTCCCACAGTAGCTGTACCATTTTGCATCCCCGCCAGCAATGAATGAGCATTCCAGTTGCTCCACATGATCATCAGCACTTGGTGTCGTCAGTGTTTTGGGTTTTGGCCATTCTAATATGTGCGCAGTGCTTTTCAAAGTTTTAATTTGCAATCTCCAGGTGACACATGATGCTTACTTCCCACTTCCCGTTTGTATACATTCTTTGGTGTGGTTTTTCTTCAGGTATTTTGCCCATCTTTTAATTGGATGGTATTTTTTAAATTGGAATATACTTGACATTTAACACTGTAAATTTAAGGTGCACAACATGTTAATCTGATATCTTTATATATTGTAATATGATTGCCATTGTAGCAAAAATTAGCTTCTCTATAATTATCATTTCTCTTTGGTAGTTGTAATAAGTAAGTTCTAGTTTCTTAGCAGGTTTCGTGATTATAATACAGCAATGGTGCCTCTTTCGCTACACGGGGCTCTTTTTCTTGTTGAGTTTTAGGAGTTCTTTGTACATTTTAGATAATAATAGTCCTCTATTAAATGTGTCTTTTTCAAACATTTCCTCCCAGCCAATGAAAAAGTTCTATTTTTGAAAGGTCTGATATTACTTTCTATATTAAAAACCAAGTGATACAACTACCATAATTTATAAAGTATGAGTGTAGACTAACTCAAATACTTTAAAAATATTCCTATTATAAAATTAACACTGTGTACTATAAAAAATTGTGAAGAATAAAAAATCACTGTTACCATCTGGTATACATATAATACATGCACATCATTTATATAGTATAATGGATAATATCTATATCATAAATGTAAGTTATGTTAGAGTATTAAAATAATTATCAATATGTTGTAAATATTTACTGAAGCATTATACATACTCCATATCATTGTTTTAAATAAAGGCATAGCATCCTATGTTAGAGTTGTACATTAATTTGACTAATTCACAATATTAGCTTATTTAGTGCTCTATTTCACCTTTTGAATAATACATTCATGAACACTCCAAAAATGTTAACACATATCTTTGATTATTTCTTTAGTATACATTTCTAGAACTGAAATTGTTATACTAAGGGATATAGAAGATGTTAGAGCTCTTGATATATATGGGGGGGAACCAAAAAATGGGAATTATCTTCCGGAGGGTTGGGCCCCTTGTGTACAGGCTTTCTCTGCTAAGTGAATGTTCTAAGAACCCATTTGTGTCAGTGTACCAGCTGGCGTCATTGTGAGAGGCTGCATTCAGCTTCAATGAAGTTTTCCAATGACTCTTTCAATAAGTTTGTCCATATCATGATGGGTGATTTACAAGAGCACTTGCCCACACCACACTGAGTGCTCAGTAGTTTTTCACCAAAAATGAAATGACCCCTGGGCCTCACCCTCTCTAGCCACTGAATCTTACCCCGAGCAACTTTTTTTTTCCCTGGATGAAAAAAGTCCTCAAAGGGAAATGCTTTGCTGATGTGGAAGAGATGAAACAAAAAATGGCAGAAGCACTAAAAGGCATCAAAATCGACAAGTTCAAAAACTGTTTTGAGCAGTGGAAAAAATGTTTTAATGGCTGTATTGCATCAAGTGGGAAGTACTTTGAAGGTGACTGACGTTTCAACATGTAAGAATAAATCTACAATTTTTATAAAGAAATTTAATTTTGGGGGTCCCCTCTCAGACTGCCAAAATATCCTCCAGAAAGCTTTTTCTCTTCTAATACTCCTGAAAAACCATGTGACAGTGTTATAAATACTCAAACATTTTATTTTATGAGGTACATAACTCATCCATTTACTGTGAGATCATTTCTTTTTAGACACAAAGTTATATTAAATAACTCAATCTATTCACTAACATGAAAAGTGACCCCAAATTAATTTGGCTTGTTATTAAACACCAAATACAGTTTTAAACTATAAAAAGCTGAGAAAGATATTTAACATTTGTAAACAAACAAGTGAACAAACAAAAAAGCAAGAATTAAAAAAAAAGCTATGGTTCTAGATCCGAAGGAGGAATTTGGAGATGTTTAAATGACTCTTTCAATGTGGTCAGTAGCCCCAGTCTAAGAACATGCTCTCCTAGTAATCCCAGATGGAAAACTGACTCTCCTATGAGACTCTAACTCCTATTATATGCCCCATTTCTCCCAATCCGCACATATATACACAGCGAGTGCCACTAGACTTTCTCAGGAGGATGCAAACTTTTGGTGTCTCTGGACCACACTGTGAGAAGAAGAATTGTCTTGGGCAACACATTAAATACCCAAACCCTGATGAAAACAAAAGTAAATTTATGATTTTGTGTTGGGCTGCATACATAGCCATCCTGGGCCACAAGAGGCCCTTGGGGCTGTGGGTTGGACACCTCTGCTAAATATTTTAATTTCTTTCTTTTTGGTGGAATGGGCCATACTGCCATGAGCTTCCTTCATGAAGTATCGAGGTGAGGAGGTCTCAGAGCCAGTCGTACCTGAGGTCAAATTCTAACTGGGAAATCTCTTACACTAGATAAGCCTCGAGTTCTTTTGAACTGAGGCAAACTGCCTGCATCACTAATATTGTGAAGTAGTTCGAACTGCATGAAGAGCACCTGGTAGCAGACCTCACTGTTTTTAGAATTCTCAGTTCTTTCTCTGTTTTAGGAAATGTGCCAACTGTGGAGGGAACTGTCCCCGAGGAAAATGAATGGCACTATGTGGAAGTCAGGTATAGTCTTTGTGAGTCTTCTGGAACTTCAGCTTTGCGCACTGCTAACAATACCTGGCCAGGACAGATGGTTAGTGGAAAAGAATCATTTTATGGAGGGTGCAATATTGAAATGAGAACTGAATTCAAGCATTTCGGTGATAACAATAGGGTAAAGAAGAAAAAAGGTAGAAGCCATGGTTAAGCATTATACTTTGCCAATGAACGTCAAAGCAATTTTGGGACATTCTGATTTTTGTCTAAAACAGTTTCCCCAAGATTAGATGCCGTTATAATGCCACCATATAAATAATGTTCACACTCTGGTTCCACAGCTGAGTGATGGCTCCTGACTAGAAATTGAATGAACAGTTTAATGGTAGTTCAAATAGTAGCAAATACTTGTTTGCCAGTTTACAATCACTTATTCTCATTCGCTCTCTGTCATTTTCTGAGCTATGCCGCAGTTAAGAAAGCTGTCATACAAAATGAGAGTGGCTTTCTCAAGCAGAAAACAAATGTACTCCGGCTGGCAGACTGGCATTTAATCATTCAGTCTCTTAGCGTCGTTACTCTGCCGCTGGCATGAAACGTCCGCGTGGCTGCGGGAGGAGGAGACGGGCTGGGAACACCTGGCCCCTTCCAGCCTCTGCCAGCAGGTGCCACCGAGGTCTTTATTGTCACTCTGAGAAGTGCTCTTTCTTGGTGTGACATCTGGGTTCATCAGCAGTGGCAGGATGCGTCTGGGGTTGGGCCCCAGGGGTGTGGCTCTGGGTTCCCATCTCCCGATTGGGGGGGCAGGGGTCATAAGGCAGCTCTTCCTCTTCGTTCTGGGTCCTGGTTTCACATTCTGTGGCTAAGGGATGTGAAGGAGTTTGAAACCCAGGTCTCCCGGGCTCCTCTGATTTCTCCCCTAATCATATAAACTAGTTAGCAAAGGCAGAGACTGGTGTCTTCTGGTGAGACTGGGAATAGTGAACACTTCCTTCAGTTTTAGAAAACTTGTGCTTTTCCAGGTGATTTGTGCACATCCAGAGCGCTGTCCCCGTGGCCCCTCCATTTCAGGAGACTGGTGCCTTTGGGGAGAAGGAGGAGGCTTTGGTTAAACTGACACGCAGAGTGCAGGGCCAAGTCAGGCAGGCCCAGAAGTGGCCCCTGTCCCTCCTGGCATCAGCCCCAGAGACACAGGATCGGGTCAGGCTGTTACCAAAGTTCAGTAACAGCAAATTTTCCTTTGGACTGCAGCCGTGTCCTCCCAACAGTTCCAATTCCTTTGAGCAAAGGGAACAGTTCGGCGAATATGGTTACTAGAGCAACTTCAAGAAGAAAACTCTAATATTGTCATTCTCTCCGAGTACGAGGCAGGCATGATCACACTCAGGATTTTCATGGGCTTCCCTTTTAGCATCATTCCCCAGAACACAATGGGTTACTATTTTAATTGTTCTTCAGTAGGCGGCTATCAATATGGCGCTAAATTTGGTCAATCCAGTGAATGAAAAAGGATGCTCTTTTGTCATCTGCTCTACACTGTTCAAATCCTTCACTTTCCAGTGGGGTATTCAAGCGTTCGCTCAGTGCTTTCCAGAGGATGCACTTACTACGGAAGGCAGACTGCAGAAGGCCCTCGTTCCTTCTGCTGCATTCTGACATCTGGGCATTTCTTGGTGACGAGCCCCATTGTAAGAGGTGTGGACAGAGAAGTCTCCATCCAACCTGCTGTTTGGCTCCTGCTGATTACCAGCAACCCTCTATTTCTGGAAAAATACTAAAAAGACTAAATATATTGCCAAGGAGGATTTAAAACATGAAAAGAGAAGAGACTACATTGGAATTGCCTAATATGGAAGAAAGCATGAGACCATTGAAACTTTTGTCAGGAAAACTTATTGAGAATATTTCCAATTAGTGATTTATGTTGTTTCCATTTATTGATCAAAAAACACTGAAGTCATCTCAGGAGCTGGCATTCGCTTAAGATCCTTTTAATTAAAATATGTAACAAGTAAACAGCAGCTGCCTTTCGGCCACAGTGTGTCTTGTGTTCTTCTCAAATGAGTTTCTTACAATCCTCTAAACCCAGTTAGACTACCTGTCATGGGTGTTAGAGGTCAAACTCTTCTAGAGGCATCCATACTGCAAAAACAACCTCTATGTTCCCCTGGCAGGGAACATCAGGATCGATCAATGCCAAGTCTGCGAGTGCATTTGAATCTCTGCTGAAACTCGGCACCCTACTGAGCCCTGGAAGGCATAGGAAACAAGAGAAATACCAAGAGTGTTTTCACAGTAGAATGGGCAATGTCATATTCACCAGTTTCCAGGACTCAGCTTCAGGACCTCCAGTGAAAAAACCACCACATGTTATCAGGAATTAATAATAGGTTTATTTGCTTCTAGTAAGAAACAAAAACAGAAAGGCCAGGGAGAAGCATAAGCTAAAACGAGTTAAAAGGAGACACTCGTGCTGTGAAAGTGTCCGGCAGAGACTTACGCCCACGGAGCATTTTGTGCATCGCCTGGCGCCCCTGCATGTCGGGGTCATCCTTTCTGCTGTGGTTGTGTCTTTCGTCTTCTGCTCGTGCGGCCGCGTATGGGCCCCTGTTATTAGATCTGGCTGTATTTTCACTCCTGGTGGGAAACTGTTTAATGCCACTGTCAGAGCCGACAGCGCTTGGAACATTTTAATCTTGTAAAACGTTCTCCTCGGTTACACAGGGGATCTGCCTTTGAGTTCCTGCTCTTTTCATGAATGATAAGGGGCCCATATGCGCATCTCTTTGCCATGTATTATATTAATGTCCCTAATATCTCAGATAATTTTAACTTTTTGTCATATATCATGTGCCTCTAACAGTTACAAGTGCATCCTAAAGTTATCTCTGTAAACACATCCATTTTACTGTTGGTATGAAACAGCCATTCAAAGGGTGCTGATGGGAAGTGGCTGGAATAAATAGCAGGAGGAGGATGGAGCAGTCGGTATGGAAGACACCGGTATAGAGGACTGGGGTGTGGGGTCCATGGAAGGTCATGTGGAGGGGAAAGAAGACAGGAAGAATATGGTTCCCAAGGTTTTGGTTTATACACAGCAAGAAACCTGCCAGAGCTAGTTTCCTGGAAACCATTTGGTGTCAGTACTTGTCACATCATTTAATGAGATAGCAGTGTTTGCACAGATGAGCTGAGGCAAAATACTACTCATTCACTCATGCACTCACTCATCAGTTCATTCTTTATGACATGGATTGCATTAACTACGAGGCTCCCAATAATCTTTGCAAATACAAGGAGAAGCGAGGCATGAGCTCTGCTCTCGAGGTGCCTATCTGGTGGGGAGATAATGGGCAGATGCCTGGCCTCCCTCAGTTCAGTGTGAGGCATTTGTCAGCAGGGGGCTGTGCACATGGCTACCAAGGTGACTCCGAAGCCCCAGAGGACAGAGGAGAAGGAATAATGAGAAGAAGGGAGAAAAGCAGAGGAAGCTGAGAAGGCAATCCGCCTATAAATGAGTCTATGGAAGATATAAGGTTGAAGTTGGGGCCTTGACGAATAAGTAAGAATCCACCAGAAGGAAAAAAATGCAAGGGCCATTTTAGGCAGAGAATACAAGAGACAGAGAAAATTCCAAAAGTTCCCCTTCCCTCCTTCAATGCCGGGATCCTCCACACTAATCTCCAAAAAAATGGTGCCCATTCTATAGGCCAACTCCCCCCCACAAAACCTTGATTCCCACCCATCGACAAGTGACAAAGAGTACAGAACTCTCTCATTACACTGTTTTGTAATGGGGGAAAATCAAATGGGATGCAACCTTTAACCCGGAAAACCAAGGCAAGACAACTTCCAGCTTGCATGATTTTTTTGCCTTAGCTGAAGAAACATATCTCTTAAGCATAAACTGTTGTCACATAGCCACAGAGGAAGAGGGCTTGTTGTGTTCAAAGCACTATGGGAATTCAGGCCAACTACGAGGTATGGATGGACATACCTGCGGGGAGCAAGTACAGTGGGGACAATATTCTATCCCAGGAAATTACAGTTTTCTCAGGAAACAAAAAAGAGTAATCTCAGCCAGAAGTGGCAACCTAATTACGGCTCCGTCTTAGGGCCTTCCCAGAACCCTGCCTTTGGGGACTACAGGTTTGGTGTAGGAGGAACAAGCGAGGATTCATTCTGTGCAAATAAAATTGTTTTATATTTTCCTACCAAGCTGAAATTGCTGGTGAAGTTCTTAAGTACATTCCTCCCTTTCTAGCCCTCAGGGGGAAACAAGAGCTCTCTGTCTGATGTCCAGGTTTTACTCCTGCAGCAATAAAAACAAAGAAAGTGAGGGAGAACAAAGCTTGAATGTTTTTGAAGATGTAAGTGGCGCTATAATTCTGGGGTGGCTTCCTTTCCCAGCAGATGTCACTTTACTCATATTGATAAATCACCATGAGCATTGAACTGACTTTAATGAAAAGGATTCTGAATGCTTATCGTGATTCTCAAGCACTCCAACTTATTGGGATCAGTGGCTTCAATGGGAAACATTTTATTTGTTTTTACAATAAAAATTACATAATTGTTATTGCTCCCACGCTGCCTCTGTTGAATCCAAGAGTGCTTGTCTTTATCCCCGACTCCATAGCTTTTTTATTCTGCATCATGTGCTTTATTGACTTTCCTGTTACTACTATTTTCCTCAATAAAGCATTTTACAATAAGGTAGATTTTCTTCTTCAGTTTTCTCTGGCTTTGCTCCTGTCCTCGGCCTCTCAGAGCGGAGCATAGGACGGTGTTGCTAGTTTGCCCTGTCCCTCTTTTTGATTTTACTCTCTCTCATTTATTTCCCCATGACAGTTTGTATCAAGATTTGGAGGGAGGGAGGGAGGGAGGGGCACATAAATTATCCCTTTCTCCTCCTCTTGAGTTCAGAACCAACTGGAAAGACAAAGTAGGCAGCAAGCAAATGGAGATCCAAATGTCGGCCTTTAGTGCTGATGAAGCTAGTTACAGAGAGCAGCAACCAGCTGGTGACAGTCCTTCCCTGAATTAGACAGCCACAGCCAGGGAGTCGCAGCCGGCCCTGGACTGGTACAGCGCCCGACAACACCAGAACATCTCACACTCAGCAGGCTGAGTGCCTGTGTCCCCACTGCAGGCTGACTAGGAAGATAACATTTCTCAGATCAGTGGATGGAAGAGTTAAAGGTGAGGATTCACAGAGGTGAGGGACAGAAGCTTGTGATTTAGTCAACGATAATTTCCTCGCCCTGCTCCAAACCCTGGCCTTTAGTGTGTGTGAAGAAAAGCTGCTCGTGCAGAGAAAGGAGGCTAAGGGCTGGAAGGGAAAGTGTAGGAAATCTAGAATTCCTGGTATATTAGGGGCTCAGAATAGTAGCACATGCACTTGCTGGGGAAGCCTCAAGATTTTGCCTCTACAATTTTCTCTCTGCACTTGAACTTGTGTCTTAGTCTTCCTACCACAGCCCCACCGCCCATCAATCACAGTATCCATTCTATTTTTTTCTCGCCAATGACAAAGCCAGGCGACCTTACTCGATAAACATTTTATTTGCAAGCTCAAGTAGTTTCGATCTTTTCCAAAGTGTGGTGGTTAATGACGTGGTCTCCGGAGTCCCGCTGCCAACCTTCCAGTCACGGTGCTGTGATCATGGGGCATTATTTCACGTCCCGGAGCCTCCCTGTCCTCATCCCTCAAAGGAAGAATGATAGGAACTCCCTCACGGTGACTGACCAAGAAAAAGCACGTGGTCGCAGAACGGGCCCAGGGCCGTGTGAACATACGCAAAAGGAAAAATAATTAACAGGAGTACAACCAACTTAAGAAACAGCATATAGGATGAGAGGGCAGATGAGGACTATATATATACAGGAAATATGTTATATTTTAAAAACCCTGTGATTACAATCTCAGTTAACAAATATAAACATTCTATTATACTTCCCTCAAGTCTTTAAGAAAGCGGAAAATTTAAAAGCCGTTGCAATTCCTTTTCTGTGCCTTCCTCTTCCTCTCTCTCGCCCCATCAACCCAGGTATCTACCAACCTAAAGTCACACTATGTATCCTTTTGATTACAATGTATACATTAGCAGTAGACTATTCAACAGCATTTTTGGTAATATGCTATGCAGGTCTCCTGCAATGCTCTCTTAAAAAAAAACATTATTTGAGAAATTCATCCACATCTCTAAACATAGCTTTAGTTAGTCCATTAATTTTCATTCTTGAACACTATTCTGTTGCATTAGTCTCACAATTCATTTATCACTTCTCCTGCTGATGACATGGAGGTTGATTAAAATTTCGGTCTATTCAAACACTGTTGGAATCATTCATGATCATGTTCCCTTATACACAGAAGCTGGGGTTTCCTTGTAAGATTGTCACAGCAATTTGCATTTCTAGTTAAAATTTGATGAATGTGAATTTGCATCTCATTTGTTTTAATTCTCTGATAAAGTTGTGTATATTTTTATTTGCTTATGTCTATGGGCTGCCAATCCCTAAATTTTGTTCATTTTTCTATTGCCCTGATTTATTTTCTCTTCTTGATTTGTAGAGGTTTCTAATCCATTCTGATTGTTATAGCTTTGTTATTTATATACACTGTAAATATTTTTTAACTTTCTAGTATTTTTGGAGTGTAAATATGTTGAATTTCAACATATGTGTTGAATTTCAAAGCACTTAGTATTTTTATTCTACCCCTTTAGATTTGTCTTTTTGTTTAAAAATCCTTCCTATTCTAATGTCATATCAAAAGTCTCCTATTTTTATCAAAATATTTCAAGCTTTGCTTTTTCAGATTTAGGCCTTTCATCTATCTGCAATCTACATTTGTGAGCAATACAAGACAGGGATTTAATTTTGTTTTGTTTTGTTTTGTTTTGTTTTTTTGTCTTTTGTTATCAGCTGGTCTAGCACCATTTACTGCAGTCCTTAGCAACACAAAATGAACTTGTGAGTGATACCAAGTTTGAAGACATGCAATGGGGCTGTTTTTACTTATTTTCTGTGATTCTACTTTCTGTTCTTGGGGCAACACTACATTCAAGTAAGGATTTCTTTTTTTGGAGGAGTGAGGTCAGGTAATCAGCCTCATTATGGTAATCATCCTCTTTATCATCAGCATTTGTTAAGTGTCTACTATGTACATTTAGTTCTGAGCTACTTTTTTTTAATGTTAGTGATCTGTGACTTCTTTTTTAAAAGATTTTATTTATTTGTTTTTAGAGAGAGGGGAAGGTTGGGAGAAAGTGAGGGAGAGAAACATCAATGTGTGGTTGCCTTTCATGCACCCCCTACTGGGGACCTGGCCTGCAACCCAGGCATGCGCCCTGACTGGGAATCAAACTGGCAACTCTTTGGTTTGCAGACCAGCATTCAATCCACTGAGCCACATCAACCAGGGCTTGAACTACTTCTTATAGATGTCCACTATTATGTTCAATCTTTACTACAACTCAAGGAGGCAAGTATAACTTGACTATAAAAATGAGAAAACTAGGACTTAAAAGAGGTAAAAACTTGCCCAAGTACATATAACCCAGAAGTGGCTTCAAACCCACTTCTATCTAAACAAAGCACATTCTCATAACTGTCTACAATACACTGTCCCCCTGGACAAGACTTTAGGGGTCACCAGTTCTCAGCCGTGGCTATACCTTAGAATCACCTGAGGAGCTCTTTCAAAGTATTAATAGTCAGACTTCACCTCACACAAGTTAAATCAGAACACTGAGGGATAAAGCTCAGGTATTAGCATTGTTAAAAGGTCCCCTGGATTCGCCCTGACCAGTGTGGCTCAGATGGTTGGGCATCATCCCTCAAAGCGGAAGATCATTGGTTTGATTCCCCATTAGGGAACATGCATGGGTCACGGGTTCGGTTAGAGCTTGTACAAGAGGCTACTAACTGTGTACGTCTCCCTTTCTTTCTCCCTTTCTTTCCTTCTCTCTAAAATCAAACAAATCTTTTAAAAAACTGTTCTCTGGGTTCTAATGTGCCTTCAAGGCTGAAAACCACTGGTTTAGTGCTTTGTACTTATTTACTCATGAGGAAACTAAGGCTCAAAGATAGATTATAACTTATCTTAATCTTATACTAAGTATAATATATACTAATTATAACTTATTCTAAATCTTATACTAATTTAATGACAGAACAAGAACTACAACCCAAGTACTTTATTTAAGTATTCTAGTGGTCTCTTGAAACCACGTACATCCTCAGCATTCTTTCAATGGAGGGGTGGCTGAATAAATTCTCCACAAGTCACAGAGTCCTTCCTGAGTCAATGATTGAGGCCAAGGAAAAGAAGGAGAAGAAGCAAGCAGACCAGAGTCATCATCTGTCCCTTTGCCTGCTGGTTCTGTGCAACCACTTATTCGGTATAAAGTCAAGGGGTAAGGAGTTTCTTCTCCCAAATACACTTATTTGCAATTTTTCCAAATATTCACTCTCTTGCTTTTGGACAACAAAACTCCCTCTAAAACTTTTACTTGATAACTGGAAAACTGCCTTGCAGAATTATACTGACGAGTTCAGCTGAAGTGGCAGTGGAACACCTATATGTCAACATTACTATTCATATTACTGTTATCACTGTTATTATTATGTTGCCAACCTTGACGTGGAGTTTTAAGTATTTTCCTTTCCAGATTCTCAGAGAGTTACCCACTGCAGTATATTCCTGAAGAGAGATTCGTGGCTCCAAAAATATGAAGCTCACTCTTTGTGTCATGCACAAGAAAAAGAAGAGACTTACGGGGCTTAAATTCTAGCTAGAGTCTTTCTTTGACTTATGTTCATTCTGCTTTTATGCAATCCTTTGGTTTGCACATTATACATCGACAGTCAAAACAAGGTTTTATATGCTAGATTTAGCTTTCTATATGCAGCTGATAAGCTAAAACGTTCAGGTGGAACATAGATTTTCTGACTGCCAAGCAGTGGCACACTTTTGGCAGTGTATTTATACAACAGTGTTGTGCATTTTGAATATTTTATTGCCTCCTGTCTTCACTATTGTGTAAAAACAAATGGAAGATGAAAATGCTGATACAAGAAGCGTGGATCGTGTAAACCTCACACAGCTGAGACAAAGATGGAAATCAGTCTGAGCACGGAGAGCGCTAAATCACCGGGACACCCCCTGCACTTATGCTGGTCGAACGTTCATTCTGTTGTGAATAAAAGGTAACAAACAAGACCATATTTGAAATTCTAGAAATAAATAAGAGATATTTGTGTACAAAACAAAACACAATTGAGGACATTTTAGTTCTATGTGGCTGGGCCCACCTCCCCCATTTTTATAATCCAGAAGTGTATTATTTAGTCTTTTATACAATCAATTTTGATACACATTATTAAGAATGTGTTATGTACGAAAAGAGGTTATTTATTGTATAACTCTTATAAACCAAAGTAATGCATTCTATACTAAAAAGTAGGGTTTTTTTCCTGAGTTCTGGCTTGTGTGGCTCAGTGAATTGAGTGCCAGCCTGCAAACCAAAGGGTTGCGGGTTTGATTCGTAGTCAGGGCTCATGCCTGGGTTGCACATGGAGTCCCCAGTGAGGAGTGTGTGAGAGCCAACCACACATTGTTGTTCCTCTCCCTCTCTTTCTCCCTCCCTTGCCCTCTCTAAAGATAAATAAATAAAATATTTTTTTCTGAATGCTGGGATAAGAATGATATAACAATTCTTGGCCTGTAAAATCACACACGCACAGGTATATACACCTTAGAATGACCCTTGGCTCATGTAGTCTAGTCTCATACCAATAATGAGTTGTGAAGAAACATGCTGGCTTGCACAATAGAAACTGCAATAACAAAGAGATGACCCTCCTGTAATTCATTATGAATGTGTCATTGACTATAGCCACATTTTTATATACTCTCTTGCCATCCGAGGAAATCATATCATACATTCTCCCCTGTCCCACAGACTTCATTTTGAAAAAGCAAAAGGCAGTCCCTCTCTTTAAGGGGTCTATTTCATTTATTTCTATTTACTTTGCTCTTAGCAACATGCATAACATATACTAGGTGTGTAATGTAACTTGTTGGTTCCAAACCTATAAAAATGTTCATTCATTCATCAATCTGTTTAGTTATTCAACATATATTAAATAGATTATGTGTGCCATTCTCCTGGCCAAGAGAAAGATTACTTAAAACCTATCTTCCTGCCTGCAAGAGTCAGTCTAGACAGAAGGGGATATTAACATATAAATGACAAATTTTGCTGTAAGGCAGAAAATTGCAAATTATGCAATCAAGAAAAATATACTCAGAAAAAGGAGAAAATATACTCAGAGAAAAGATATACTCAGAGGAAAAAAATAACTGAGAGTAAAGGTGGCATTTGAACTGGGTCTTAAAACGATGGTTCAACTCTTCAGAATGCAAAGAGAAGAAGGCTTTTTCAACCGGTACTATGAGTGTTAGACTAGGTCAGAAGAAATCACTCTTGGTTTGGCAACAAAAATATTTAAAAAAATACAATTTTGACATATGGTTGAACTGGGGATATAGTAAAAATACAGGGACAGCAAAAAAAAAAAAAGAGAGAGAAAAAAAGACAAGAATAAATCCATAGAAAGACAGTGAGGTTGAAGTAGACATTGTCTACCCACCAATGATGTTCTAGAGCTGTGGGGTCTAAGGAAGAAGGACTTGAGTGATGGGCAGTGGAGGGTGAGCTTGGATGACTAATAAAACACAAGACTGCATTAAAAGAAATTTTAAAATCCTACAATAAATACAGTTTTCTAAAGGACAACAAACCCAGTATGTAAACAAGAAAAGAAAAAGCTATATTGTAGGGAGTGCTGGAATATTTTTGTTTTGAATTTTATTTTATTTTATTTATCTTATTTAATTGTTGTTTGAGTACAGTTGTCTCCATTTTACCCCCTACTCCCTCCCACCCCAGCCATCCCTGCTTCCCACCCTTGATCCTACCCCACTTTGGTTTTGTCCATGTGTCCTTTATAGTTGTTCCTGAAAACCTTTTCCCCCTTTCCCCCCATTATCCCCTCCCCCTCCTCTCTGGTTACTGTCAGTTTGTTCTTAATTTCAATGTCTCTGGTTATATTTTGCTTCCTTATTTGTTTTATTGACCAGGTTCCACTTACAGATAAGATCATATGGTATTTGTCTTTCACCACCTGGCTTATTTCACTCAGCATAATGTTTTCCAGTTCCATCCATGCTGTCGCAAATGGTAGGAGCTCTTTCTTTCTTTCTGCTGCATAGAATTCCATTGTGTGAATGTACCATAGTTTTTGGATCCATTCATTTACTAATGGCCACTTAGTTTGCTTCCAGCACTTAGCTATTTTAAGTATAGTAGAAGAGATGGGTAAAAGACTCAAATGAGAATTCCCAGTAAATAAACCTACTCTCAAGCAGGCTTGGAGCTGGAACTCATACTTCCTGTATGGCCTCTAAAACTATAAGCTGAAAACTTAGTTTGATAATAATTCTGGGTTAGTAGACACCTAGGTGACTGACTGACTGATTGACCCATATGCGAATATATTCTAGAGGAATGAAATTTCAACCCATCAAGATGTGTATCTGTATCTATAACTCTATCTATGTATCCAGTTAGTGGAATAAATTCAACTAAATAATTAGATGCAATATAAGAAATAATGAGCTAAAAGTTAAATCTAATAAAATCACCCAAAATACAAGACAAAATACCTCAAAATTTGTAAGAAGATATTATATAAGAAAAGTTCTAAGGCAAAGACAGTAGGCATTATTTCAATATTGTTTTTGGCACTATTGAATATTGTAATAGATGCAATATTCAAAGAGAAAGATATGGAAGAGAATTTTTCAGAGTTGATGCAGAACACACCATTCTGGAATCCCAACATATCATAAGCAGGATAAATAACATTAAATTTATAAGCAGACATATAATAATGTATTTGCAGGATGTGAAAGGCGATGGGGTAATCTTAAAGAAGAATCAATGGGTAAAGAAAGATCACCTCAAATAACAATACTGACAGCTAATTTCTCAGCAATAATCTTAAAAACTGTAAGCAATAGAATTGCACCTCCAAAGAACTAAGATAAATTAACTGTCATCCAAGAAATCTATGAACAACAAAACTATCTTTCAAGAATGATGGTGAGACTTCTGATTTCTGCTTACTACATAAGAATCTGGAAAAGAATATCACTTCCATTTTTACAACAACAATAAAACTCACCGAACAATGGAAAATTTACAACTTTTGTCATTGTTATCAGAGAGCTGATATTGTAATGTTACTAGGCACAGTGCACCTTTATTCTTGTGACTTCCTGATACCCACTTTGCTTTTCTCCTACCTCTCTGTGCCTAACTTACCAATCTTTTATCCTGATTCCTTTTCCTGCTATTCCACTGCCAAATGTGGGACTAACCAGAATTTGGTAGAAGGCTTTTTTTCTGTATTGATTGTCTTTCCAGTGTAATCTTACTCAGTCTCATGACTGTGTATAGTCTACATGTCTATAATTGCCAAATTAATATGTCTACTACTGATCTCTCCTCTTGAACTTAAATTGCACATATCTAACTACAAAATGGCATTTTTACTTGATTATATAATGGGCTTCTCATGGTTGGTATGTCTAAGATAGAACACTTGGTTTTGTTTGGTTCCCTCACAATACTCTCATTCCTTCTGTTTTCCCTTCTTACTAAGTGGCTCCAATACCTACTTAGTAGTTCAGTCTAAAAAATGTGTGATTATAGCCCTGGCTGGTGTAGCTCAGTGGACTGAGCATGGGCCGGCAAACCACACGATTGCGGTTTGATTCCCAGTCAGGGCACATGCCTGGGTTGCAGGCCAGTTCTCAGCAGGGGACTCATGAGAGGCAACCATACATCGATATTTTTCTCCTTCTCTCCTTCCCTTCCTCTCTAAAGATAAATAAATAAAATCTATAAAAATTAAAAAAAATAAAAAATGTGTGATTAATACCTGGTTCTCCTCCAAGTTCAACAAATCGATCAAGTCTCAATAGCTATTCCTATTAGCTCTTCATCCAAAATATATTCACTTTTGCTCAAATCCATTGTTCCCTTAGGAGTTTCTACCACACTAATACATTTCTCATGATACCAAATACTACACAGATTAATGATGAATCAGTGATTTAAAAAATGCACTAAATTTAGGCCTGATCTATCACACAAGGTCAGTGTGAGGACACTTAGCAACGTGGTGGAAAAGATAGGAGAAAAAGAAGAGAATGGAACTAATCTTTGTTGAGTAAATATCATTGAGCATCACCAGAGAACATATCTTATCTTTTTACATCTCACGACAAGTCCGAAAGATAAATGAAATTACTTCAATTTCATAGATGGAACTGATGTTCCCAAGATCGTACTCGGTGTCAGGCATGAAATTTATACCTAGTCTTTTCGGTTCCACTGCATCTCCCCTTTCCATATACTACAGGGCTCTAAATGATACCTCATCTTAAATGTGTGAAAGAAAAACAGACAAAATATTCTATCACCCACTCTATACCTTTCTGGAATTAGAAAAATCAACCTGTCAATATAGTGGCAAACCTTCAGAACTGATTACCTGCCTGAGAGATGGAAAGAAACCCATAAAAAGAGTTGCAGAATCCTTATGGGCAATATTTCAAAGGCTGCAATAAAATGGGCTTCATTCACTGGGACAATAGACTAGAAAAAGAAGTGGCTCTGTATGTGGGTGATGAAGCCGAATGCTAATTTTTCCATCAATACATTTTGATTCAGAGTCTGTTATGTGTGTATCAATAGACAGCTCAGATCAAAAATATTCTGTGCCACTCTCACATCGTCCATTGACCACATGACTGACTTTTGCTTGTAAAAACATTGTGGTTATTACTGCATGTTTACATAAATAAGATTTACTAGATTTAGACCTTGATAGAGCTCACAGGCTAATGCAGTGCCTCTAAAAGTATATTCTATAGACTCTCGTACAAGTGCAATCTGGAAGTATATGATTTTAAAAAATCTTGGGCTCGACCTCCTGAATTACAATTTTTTAGGGTGTTCACTGGAAATTTGTCATGTTTAAGACAAAGACAGTTTGAGAAAGCAAGGGGGCTTCTGGACAGGTTCCTTGCCC
Source organism: Artibeus jamaicensis (assembly GCF_021234435.1). Lineage (NCBI taxonomy): Eukaryota > Metazoa > Chordata > Mammalia > Chiroptera > Phyllostomidae > Artibeus > Artibeus jamaicensis. Next base: position 31,552,164 of record NW_026521803.1, on the reverse strand, counting down.
CACAGAGAAAAGAGAAGCCAGTGAAAATGCCCTTGCCATTATAGAGAAAATTGGGCAGGTTAATCTAGTGAAATAAAAGAAGGCAAGTTTGAAGTTTTTCTTAACCGATGTTTAAAATTACAAGTAGTCTCTTTTCCAACTTGTGAGGACCTGCTGAACTTTTAGTTAATTTTTTTAGCAAGTATGCCATTTTGAAAAACATATATGTGTTGTCAAATACAAAAGCCACCTGGTTGGGATTCTAGTAACAACTCTCTCCTTAGAAACTTATGCAAAATACATACCCTGTTTATGTCTCAGCTTCCCTTGACTGTAAAAGGAGGCAATCAGACCACACAATCACCTACATTTCATGAGTTGGAGGGGTATATACATTCCCTAAAAACACTAGAAGCAGGAGATGTTACAAAACAGTGGCTTTGAAGTGGAATTCTGAAAGCCACCAGGATAGAATTAGGAACAAGAGGACAGCCATGTTTCTCAGGAAGGTAGTATTTGTGATAACCCCAACCCTGGCTCTGACTGACAGAAGAAGTCTTCTGATAATGTTAGTGAAAGTTTACAAATTGCCTTCATGTCACCAATTAAATTATCTCCACTCTAGACCTCCTTGGCATCACCTCCACCTTTTACCCAAAGGAATAAAAATGGACAAAGAGGCAGAAACAGCTCTTTCCAATCATGTGGAGTTTTCTGGAGCTCCTGAAAGGCAAGGCACTAAACAACAGTAGGTTTAGAAGCTATAAATCAGGAGTTACAAATATCGGCTAACCAAGGGCATTGGAGTATTATCAAGGGGTCATATTACTTTGTTGGGTCGGAGAACAAGAAATACCTATATTTAACCATCATTACCCAACCACTCTTCCTTTGGAAAAGAAAGCCAAACAATGTAGAAAAAAAGGATATGGAAAGGCAAAGAATGTTGCTTATTAGGTAGGTCTCAAACATTAGTGCAGAATTGTTATGAGTTGGTCTTTCCAGACCAACTTGAACACTTGGACATTTTTTTACCCAATTTAGCCTGTGTGGTTTGGTACAAATACATATAATGCAGTCAGAGGACAATAATTAAACCAGAAAGCCAACAATAATAAGTATATCCATGTTCTCTTCCCTACTGATGCCCACACCCTTCTCAGAATACTGCACAGAACCGGTCAAGGCTAACAACTCCAGACCTTCTCAGAGAGGACAAAAACGTCAGGTCTCACTGCTATGCAGATGAAAGAAGGGTCTGAGAATGAGTGGAGAGAGGGAAAGGGGAAGGAAAATAGACCAAGAGAGAGACAGAGAATATGAAAGAACCAAACAAGAGCTCTTACTGCCAACAGTTGTATAAAAGAAGACAGTTGCATAAAAAGAGCTGCACCCTGGCTCTGGCTGATCTGCTTACAGGATGAGCCAGAGGGGGATGAGAAATGGAGTGAAACAACTGCTTTTCCTTACATAGACCTCAAACTCAGCTCCCCCAATATGAACTCCTTTTCACTTTTGCCCTTCACATAATGTATCTAGAACAAAAATTTCTTTGGGCACGTTCAATAGCCCTTCTGAATAACTAGACCAAACAGAAGTACCCAATGAGAATACAGTATAAGTTACAGATGTGAGACTAGTGTGTGATTTAAGAGTTTTAAAAACCACAGGAAAAAGTTTTAAAAGGTGAAATTAATTTTAATACTACTTAAATATCAAAAATAATGTTTCAACATGTAATCAGTATAAAAGCTGAAATGTTTTAATTATTTTTTCATACTAAAGCCTCAAAATCTGGTGTGTATTTTATACTTATGGCACACACCGATCTGGACCAGTGCCATTTCTGGGGCTCAGTAGCTACATATGGCTCCCATCACTCCACGTCTTCCAATAGCATTGCTTCGTCTACCTTCAATCTTCCAGGAAATGCATAAAATATTTAATCCACAGATGGTTACACTCTTATTCTTCTTATTTTTATAGGTTTCATCTAATTTTTAAATTTAATTTTATTTTAGTATAGTAGTAGAAGAAAAAGTAAACAAATGTGCAAACTCTGCCACTGAGAAACCCATAAAACCGCCAAAATCTCAACACAACCTCCAGCATGTAGATTCTGTGGCATTAAAATAGATAATAACCACAATAAAGGATAGCTCCTGGCATTTCCTCACACCTTTCCTGTTCTGCATGCCTAAGGGGTTATATATACTCTTGTTTAATTATTTTGGTCTCCTAGAATTTAATTATTCTATATCATTGGCCCCTTTGAAATTTAATAATAACTAATATTCATTGCTTATTCATATGTATTAAGAACTCTTCTTGGGCTTTATGTGTATCATCTCATTTAATTCTCTCAATAACCTTAGGAAGAAGATGCTATTATCATCTTTTCATATGTGAGGAAACAGGCACAGAGAGGATAAGTGAGTTGTCAAAGGTACACAGACCGAAGAACTATGGTTCCACGTGATCTTCATCACTATGCCCTCTGCCTCTTCAAGACCTTATGGCTACAGCTGAACCACTTGCATTTGACTCTTAGCTTCCAGTTGTTAGCTTTGTAAGCTTGAGATTGACACACAGATTCTCTGTGCTTGGTTTTGTCATCAGGGCAGTGAGGTTAACAGTGTTTGCCATGGTGCTCTTCACAGACATAGTAGAGTAAAACCTGGCAGGTGTGGTCATTAGGAAACCAGATAGAGATTCCAGGGGTCCTCAGTCCTGCCTGCACACCGGCATCTTTACTGAACATTGGCATCACCTCTAGGTTTGGACTCCATCTGGATTTTCACCAGTATTCATGAAGCTACTGTCTCTCTTCCATGGAGGTATTTGCATGGCATTGACCCCTCAGTTTACTCAAACCACACAGTTTATCCAAAATGCTGCGCGTTTCTTCATAGAGTGGCCATCAGCACTGGAGACATGGCCTCCTCTCTTTGATTGGGTCTAAATCAACTTCCGATTGCCCTGCTCTAGTTTAGAGAGCCCCATGGTTCACCTAGGCCAGTTATGACATTTCAAAGTCATTGGCCCATTGGCCCATTGGCCAAATGAGGAAGAAGTCCAAAGACATAGATTGAGTCCAGTTAAACCTATAATCATTATTAGAAAAATAATGTAAGAATAGCTTCAAGACAAAGACAATTTTAAGATAATAATGAAGATTTTACACCTTGGATTTTAATCAATAGGCTAAAATAGTTCACAACAATGGCATCTTAAAAATAAAACCTTTACATGACTATAATATCCAGGAAATGGCAAAGCATCTGCTAGTCAGCTTGTCATTCCCAAAGATACATATGGAATAGAAGTAATTGCACATTTTTTGACATCTCGAGTGGAATATGCTTTTTTAGGAAGCTTGGTTCAGACATAGACAAAGGAAAATCCTCCATTCCTCTGGTAAGTGTGACCGTGCTAAATGTATCCCTTCACTTGAAATCCAAAATGAAGGGGAAAAAACTGATTAGAAATGGTTTGGGAGCCTAATTCTGTTAGTGGGAATGAAATTTGATAAACAACATTGGCTGATCTGCTGGAACAAATAGGTTTTTGATTCAGCAGAAATCCAGCTGCTATTACGTTCCAGGTGAATAAGCATTACTTAAATAAATAAGGCCCTTCTTTTTTCAGTACATGCTTTCCATGTTTGCCACATTTATTAAGTCAAAAGCAAATCCAGATTGGAGAGGCACAGAAGACTCCTCAGGGGGACACCATGGAATTAGTGGGATAGATAGAAAGGTCACAGAGCTCCAGAGAGGGAGAGGGCTGTGTTTAGCAGCTTTCTCATAACTGAGCCTACTATGAACATAATGCTCCTTTGAGTTTATAAAGTAGCTTGCAGCCCTGGGCTTCAGTGTGTCCTGCAAACATTAATTAATCCTCACAACATCCCCCACAATGTGACGGGGTGCAGTCCGCATCTCAAAGATGATGGAACCTAGAAGCAGAGAGAAGTTAAGCCAGCGGCCAAAGGACGGACAGGCCAGTCAGAAGACATGACTTCAGGAATTACAAATTCCCAGCTCCAGGGAAGGAAGCACAATTATGTGGACTTTAGCAGGTAAGCAAGAGGAAAAGAGGAAGTGTGTCTAGGGAATTATGAAGGAAAAGCAAGGAATCGACCATGCAGAAGTAGGCAAATGTCTGCTTGCACATTGAAGGCTATTTTTGCTCTATGAAAATTTTTTTCAAGTAAAAATAAATATAATCCATTTTACAAATCAATAAAATGGTATTCCACCCAAAGGCAAAAAATAAAATAAAATAACTTATAGCTGCCTAATTGTGTGGCACCAACATAAGAGCTCATTAGTAGTTCTAATATATAAGAAATTAATTTCATTCGCATCGCAAAAATAAAAATCCAAGTATTTCTTTTTTTTTAATTTAGACTTCTCTTTCTGAAAGGAAAAAAAAAGGTAAGAAGAGTTTCACCCAAAAGGAGTGGGAGATGTCATTTATTATTGAAAAGGAAGATTTCAGGCATATTTGACAAATGACAGCAGTGACATTTTCAGAATCACAAAAGTCAGAGCAGTATGTTCGCTCGCCTTCCGAGGTGAAATCTCTCCAATTTGCAAATAGGATTATAAATAAAGTGCTGCTCAAAGACCAGTCACAAAGCCATTTGCCATGAGAAACTTCAAACAGAACAAAAATATCACATTTATGTTTCTATGATACATTTTACCACCTTTCACTTTAATCTCCCAAAGAGTCAAGCTTAACAATAATATCAAAGACAGGTTTATTATCAAGGTTCACATGTTCTATTTTCTTCTTACTAACAACCTAACACAAATGCCAGACACAGAAGTTATTCCTGGTGCAACACATCATTTAATTCCTTTTGACAGGTTTACTATTCTTTGGAACTGTAAATTCATTCATTAGATAGAAGAGACTTGTTAAGATCAGCTATGTTACTTTTGTTTGTTTCAAGGATTGATACTGTCTCTTTGGTGCATGGTTTATCACTGAGATATAGTCCTGTTTGCATTAATGGGGGAAAATATTGATGACCTCCAGAAAAATTAAGTGCTTTGTCTTGTTGTTTTGGATGGAAACCACTAAAATCATTAGTTTACATTGAGCAGCAGGGCAGAGTATGAATTCAGGTATGAAACAGAGAATTGAAGGTTGATAGATGTATACTTTACCATAATATGAATAAGGGATCTTAATGCCATTCCTAGTTTCCTTAAAGAATATGGCTCTTATCTCGGTCTCCAGGTCTTTCCTCATGTTGGCACTCATCTCCAAGTAAAAATTATCTAAGACTGTCTTACCTCATTAGCCAGCATAAAGAGACACATGTTGGAGAACACTGACTGTGAAGAAAAACTAAAGGGGAGATGGCATTAGGAACAAAGAGAACAGGATTAATCACCGGTTATGACACCTTTGGAACACACCACTTCAAGAAAAGAAATTCGCTAAAGGTCACAGAGCTCAAAGCAGCAGATCTCATTGTGAGCCAAACCCATGGAAAACCAGTGCCCACGCTCCTTCCACCACCACACAGTCTCTCTAAAGCACGTTGGTCATGACTCTTAATTATTTATAACCAGCCTGGTTCCAAAAAGGAACATAAGGTTAATGTAAAAAAATGCCAACAACTTGAGAGAATTAAAGTTTACATGAGAAAACAAAACGAGGTAGGAAGATACAGACAGAAAAATCAGTTAGACTCTGAAGTCACCCCAGGGCACACCATGATGCTGCAAGTCTTCGGAGACGAGCCTCAAACTTGACTGTGACTCTCTTAGTGGTAAATAAGAAAACATGTAAAGGCCACCACATTCTTTTTGTACAAGTCAACCAGTTATTCAGAAAAAAATGGATGAATGTTTTTTTGCCTGCTGTAAGTTCTCATACAAGTATGTACTTGGATGAACAGCACCCTCTCTCAGCACCCTTTCCAAAAATATGGTGTCAACACTACTTTCCCATGAAGTGCAATCGATGGTGCCGCATCAAAATATAAGCTGATAAAAACAACTGTAAGCACAGGATTTGAGTCATTGGGAAGAGTAAGATGCAGCAACAATACTCAATCCAAGCACATGGCTTCTTAATTATCTGGTATAATTCTGGGTTAAATGCTAGAGTATCTGAAATAATAGAGAAGATTTTACCCCCGCACCCAAAATCTTAAATAAATATTGCTTCTATTGGTTGAGTTTCAAAATGTATTCAGCAGGGTACATTTAAAATGATAATCCCCTGTAAGTAGCTGGAGTTCAGTAATGCTCTGTGGCCAGTTAATTGGGATTCTACATGTTTCAATGAGCATAGTCAGAGGTTACAACTTTATGATAAGCATTAAAAAGATCTTGTTAAATAAAAGTGCATTATCTGGAATTAAGATATTATCAGGATTAACATCTTAGTCTGAATTCTGCAAATTAGTTATTAGACAGCAGGGGCCTGAAGGAATAGGATTGCAGGATATGTGCACTTTTTAAAAAATTCCAGAAATGTTTTTCATCTCTCTCTTCAATGCCTACAGCAGTGTGGGGTAGGGAATGAGTTTGGATGCAGATTTTCAATATGCTTCTGCATGATTCTCCAGGAACTGTTAGATGGAGGTTGTACTTTCAGATGGACTTTTAGGGTCAGCCTAAGTAAGGGCACTTGTCGGTCTGAACTTCTTTCATGTCTTCTTCTACTTCTGATCAATGCGGTGACATCAAGCTTTCCTAAATTGATCTTATACCCTGCTAGATGAAGAAAGGACATCCCTAGTGCAAATGGGAATGCTTTCCCCACTCTCTGCAAGGGGCCCGTGTCTCTCCTCCTCACTGAGGGCCAGCAAGGCTGGAGGAGAATACACCTAGCAATTAGAGATGACAGCTTAGTTCAAGGGAATCATTAAAAGATGGTATTCTTTGGTGGCTGGATAGATGACATGGTGTCCTGAGTAAAGGGCACTAGAGAACTGCAAAGGCAAGATCTATAGTGTCCCAATGAAAAAGGTCTGAAGAGCTGTGACTCTGTGGGTGCAGCCACCATGACTGATGTCATCTTATGGGGAAAGATGACATTAACCAGGGATGTTGCTCTTGACACCGATGAAAAAGAAGAAGTGGTTCTGGGACCTGAAGAAGCAGCAGTGGTACCTGGACACTAAGAAAAAGCTACAGCTATTAGTGATGGGACCAACAAATGGGTAAGTACCTCTCTTCAATAGGTTATTTTAAATCAGGGGTTCTGCAACTCAGGTATTTGGTATTTTGTTCTGCTTGTTTTTGCATGGCCCAATAGCTAAGAATGATATATATTGTCCTAAAGGGTTAATAAAGAATGATATGTGGCAGAGGACATGCATAGCTCACAACGTCTAAATTATTGACTATCTAACCCTGTACTAAAGAAGTTTGCCAAGTTCAGTTTTAAATCATCAGTAAATCACACTACCACACATGGGATCTTGAAATTTGTCATGATTTTTTAAAAAGATTTTATTTATTTACTTTTAGAGAGGGGAAGGGAAGAAGAGAAAAAGGGAGTGAAATATCAATGTGTGGTGGCTTCTTGTGTACCACCTACTATGGACCTGGCCTGCAACCCAGGCGTGTGCCCTGACTGGGAATGGAAGTGGCGGCATTCCCAGTCGGGACACAACCTTTGTGCCCTGCAAACCTTTGGTTTGCAGGCAGCATTCAGTCTACTGAGCCACACCAGCCAGGGCTGATTTTTAAAAATAAACTTTTATGTTAGAACAGTTTTAGATTTACAGAAAAATTATGAAGATAATACAGTGAGTTCCCACATATTCTACACCCACTTTCCCTATTAACATTTTGCATTTGTATGGTACATTTGTTAAAATTAATGAACCATTATTGATACATAATTAACTAAAAGCCATATTTTATTCAGGTTTTTTAAGTTTCACATAAAGTCTGTTTTTTATGTTCCAGGATCCACCCCAGATACCAGATTATATTGTCACCACCACTCCTTACTCTCCTCTCATCTGTAACAGTTTCTCACACTGCTTTTGTTTCCATGACCTTGACAGTTTTGAGGAGCATTACTCAGTTATTTTGTAGAATAGCACTTCATTGGGATTTGTCTCACATTTTTGTCATGATTAAAGTGGCGTCAAGGAGCTGCAGAAGAACACAGAGGTAAAGCGCTATTTCCGTCACTTCACATCAATAAGACTTGGCACTGCTGATGCTGACTTGATGTTGACCTTGATCATGTGGTCCAAATAGGGTTCATCAGGATTCTCCACTGTACAGTTACTCCTTTTTTCCCCCCAGGGCCATTCTGTGCTCTTCGAAAGGAAGTCACTACACCCAACCCATAATTAAGGAGTTGGGGGATTATGCTCCAGTCTCAAGGGTGGACTATTTGTGTAAATTCTTTGCAGTTCTTTTTTTTAACTTTTTAAAATTGTTGTTCAGGTACAGTTGTCTCCATTTTCCTCCCACCACTCCCCCCACCCAGCCACTCCCACTTCCCACCCTTGATCCTACCCTCACTTGGATTTGTCCATGTGTCCTTTATAGATATTCCCGAAAATCCTTCCCCCACTGTCTCATTCTTTTGGGTATGAGGTATGCATGTTCTCCATTTATTTATTCTTTAATCATTTATTTCGGCATGGACTCATACACACTTATTTTATCCTTAAATATATATTTAGTATTGGGTTGTAATCCAATATTACTTGACTTTGTTTCTTCAGTTCCATTTTTGGCCACTGGGAGCTCTTTAACTGTCACACTGTATCCCTCTGATATAACCCCCAACTTCGTTTTTTTTTAGCATTCTCTTAACTTGCTGGCACAGCAAGATGGTCCAAGCTCATCTTGACTATATATATATATATATCCTGCAATTAAATCATTCATTTACATAGAGGTCTTTAAGAAATAGCGTCATGAGTCCCCCGCTCAAGGCCAAACCACACACCTTGGAGCCCCAGCCCCGGGGAGAGTCCTGGGGAAGGTGGAGGTGAAGCAGACGTCAGAAGGGAGGAGCCCAATGCAAACTTCTCCCGAAAACCAGTCCTGCTCCAGAGACCAGTTCGGCCACATCAGAAATCCTTTAAATTTTTGTTTCCAGCTATTTTTGGTTTGCCGGCAACCCACCGGCTGATTAATAACCATTACACCGTCCATACCCCAGTACCATTCATCTGATTGTGTGATGTAGCTCACTAAAAAGTGACATTAGCATTTTAGATAAAGCTATTTTAAAGCTAATGATTCATTTGAGTATTCTCAGGCCTTTTCTTTTTCTGATGAAAAACAATTTCCCCAAAGGATGAAAACCATTGGAATAAACCCAGAAACTGGGTGGTGAAATGGCTGAGGAGGTGCTGTGCTGGCCCTAATGAGGTGCCCACTTTTGAAAGTGTTATACTTACACAAATCATTTGTTTCGGTGACATTTGAAACAGCTATTAATGCAAAAGTTTACACCTAAAAATGGTTTTACTACGTTTCCAAGAGTTTTGATGAGTGAGCTTGACCACCCACTGTAAACATTCTCCTTCCTCATATAAAGGTTTCATTTCATTTGAGCCAAAGTAATTGCTGAGATTCAAAAGATTTTAAGCAACAACACCAAGGCTCTTCTTCACTGTGCCTTACTGCTGATCACAAATTATCTGATCTTGGGTACATCTGAAAATTCTTCTCTACTAAGAAAATTTTCTTCCTCATTATTAGCATGGTTAGGACACAAAGTTCCTCAAATTATCAAGCAAAATAGTCAGTGTTTACTGCTTGGAAACTTTGATTCACAGTTACGTGGCTTATGTAAATGAAGATATGATTTCTGTTACTGAGGAGCTCAAACAAGACCTAAACAGGGATGGGAAGGAAGCTGGTGGGTTACAGAGAAAGCAGAATATTTCTCTGTATAGTTGGCTGGTCAGGGAGAGGGGGCATTGTGGGGAGTATCTGAAGCTGGAGACCTGGAACAGGAACTTGAGGTGGGCTGAGGTTGTGTTCCAACCTAACAGTAGGACGCAGGCCACCTCTCGCTCTCAGTGTTGCTGTGAAGACACAGGTCCGGGAGGTAACTATCTATGAGTCTCTGTTCACGAAGAGAATCTTGCTTTTCTTCTGGGTTTCTGTGATGGGTTAGACACTTGTGTTTGATTTGTCAGCAGGTAAGTGCTCTGGTTGTGAAGAATACAGTTGTGACAACCAGCAATGGAAATGTTGAACTTTCAACTATGACTTATGCTAGCCAATAAGAAACAAATCCAGTCATTGAAAACATCAGTACTTTAACTTTTATAAATAGTAAATCATATGGCACGTACCATAGCTTTCCCCTACACAGGTGTGCCTCCTCCTCAGCCACCGGTAAAGAAGAGATTCAAGTACAAGGCGACCTTCAAGTACCCCTCAAATGATACTGCCCTCTGACACTGTGATTGTAATTTTTTTAAATCTTGAACAATTACATTTAAAAAATTTGAAAAACAAATATACAAAAATGAAAGTGATAAAAAAATAAAATCCAGTGTGAAACAAAGCATGTTCCTACTCATTTTTTGTTATTTTTGACATCTAAAACATCTCTCATTCCCTTTTACTGAAATAGATGCACCATAAAGGTATATTCAAAATCACAGCAAAATACAGACTGCTATCACCTGCCTTCCTGCTCACAATGGAAGTAAAATTTTATTTTATTTCAGGAGGCTTTGGTCTGAACTACCTTTCTTTCATGCAGACAATAACAACAACAACAAAAAGAAAACAATAGCAATTCTTCCCTTGCATTCTTCTGATTGAAATTCAGACATAATAGTCATATATATATATATGAAATCTACAAAGCTACAATGAGGCAGTTTCCCTTCCTTGAATCACATTCTTTGTGGAAGCTTGTTCTCCAAATATGTCTAAAGAGTTGTTGTTACTAACTCGTGCACCGCAGGTCTGCTGATCTCACTCTCTCCAATGCACACAGGTGTTCCCATGTACCAGCCAGGATGGTTGCTGATATGTGTGTGTGCCTATGTCAAGTTCCAAGCACTACTGAGAGCTATAGTTCAACCTCCAATGCAGGAAATTGCAGGGGAGGATTACAATTGGCACAGTTTGCATTATACATCTCTTTGCAGGTGATTCCATATCATGACTAGTCCAGCTTGTATTACACACCCATGCCTATAATGGGAGATGAGGGGAAAACACTGTGTCTGGTAACCCACAGTAACGCGGGGGTAGGGCACGTGTTGTAAAGGATGGTAAATACCATTGCCGGGAGGAAGAAAGAAAGAGATGCTGGACAGACAACAATCCCAGGACATATGCTATAGTAATTAGATGCCCGGTATATCAAAATGATACTTATTGGGATACTAAAGAGATACATTGGCCATGTTCAGTCTTTTCCTAATACTAATTCTCTTTTAAAAGCTCTGCATAGTGAAATTATCATCTGTACCTTAATGTACAAATTTGCTAATCACTGATGGCTCTGATCTATGACAAGCACCCATACAGACACAACAAAGTCACCAGTGTCATTTGAATTTTCTTTTACTTAATCTATGTTTCACCCTTCCATTTAAAGCAGTAATTAAATGTTAAGTTTTTGTAAGCTTTTAGTTTTAAGTGTGAAAAAATATTTTCCTGGTCAAGTAGGAATATAAATTACTTAGAGGAACACATTACCTATTTGGAGCCCACAGACAGCTGCTAAGTGGTCATCCAGGCAGCTTAGGTTGTTCCTGGCTGTTGCCCATTTGAGGCTCATTCCTGGAGGCCATGTGTGGAGCTGCTGGGGCCACAAGGTTGCATGCTCCTGGCCAGAGAGCACATGAATGCACTGGCAGATGCATCGCCAGGTCGGTAAGGGAGTGGGAGAGGCTCCCTCTTGGAGGCCGTGGGCCATGTGGCCTTAGCAGCCTTAGCGGCCATGGAGAAGACAGGCCAGTCACCAACCAAGTGCAAGTTCTAAGCCAGATAACCGAGCAAGAGAGCATTTTTTCCACTGTTCCCCTGGGACTATATTAGCTTGAGTGTGGGATGGACCGAGTGCGTTCTCAAAATGACTAACCAACTTTCCATACTTTCATCTGCTTCAGTGGGCCCCCCTCCCACTAATCCCTTCTTTTCTCTGGCTAGGCTGAGGGGGCTCTTTGGTCCAGCACATCCCCTGTGCCATTTTGATTTCTGTGGTGCATGCGCCTGCCTCCCTGCTGGTTTCACCCCCAATCTGGTTCCAGAAAGGAGTAGGAGAGCTTTTTTCTCTATTCAATTATCTTGCCATCCTTGTGCATGCTCAGTGTAAGAACCTCCCCCTGCTGCCATCTTGCTGGGGGCAGACACCTCCCCTGGCACACCATCAGCTCCACACCAGGAATGGAGGGTCCATAAGGCATGACTCGGTTACCCGGGCAATGCAGCCTCACACACCACAGAAGCTGTGCTGCAAAGCTCCATGTCCTTTCCATGGTCCTGGGTCGTTCACAAAGGCATTCTTTGACTAGCTGCATGTCTTGTCTTCAGTACTGAAACACCCTGCCCTTCCACCCTCCCCAAGGAGCATGACTCAGTGTGCAAGCAGCTCCCAAGTCTCATGCACACGGCCGAGCTCTTGTTCCTTGCCCTCAGCCCACCCTCAGCACTGCTATATACCAAAGCCTCCTTGGTGGTCCAAATGGGCTGTTTATCAGTATCAGTGTGATGCAAGTAACATCCCCACAACTCTCCACCCATAGTCATACACTCAAGAAAAACACTCAACCCTCCCTACACATTAAAATTTACCACAGAAAATAATGGCTTGCACTCAGTTCCAGACTGAATTCCTAGTGATGAGTCCTGACCTTTAATTTTTGATGATGCCTGGTTCCAGTTTGCACTGATGAGAACCACTAGCCTAGTGCTAAGGAACTGAAATCAAATCAACAGGTTGATGCAAATGTGTTGCAGGAGAGGGTTAATACAGAAAGCCAAGTGTACTAATATCAGTTTAGTTGTTTTCAATTAGGAGCAATTTTGCTCCCATAGGGGACATCTGGCAACTTCTAGAGGCATCTTTTGCGGCCACCACCTGGGGAAAGCTATTGGATCTAGTGATAGAGGCCAGTGATGCTGCTAAATGTCCTAAAATGCTAAGGTCTACCCTGCAGAGCAAAGAATTATCCACCCAAAATGTTAATAGTGTTGAGGTTGAAAAACAGTACCTAAGCCAAAAATTAAAGATTAGAGTCAAAAGACAGAAACTGAGCAGTATGAATTTCTTCCCTGGATGTTGTGTTCTGAGGATGCTTGCGAGCTAATAGGCAGCATGAAGCATTGCAGACTTGTTAACGTAGATTGGGGAGGGATACAAGAAGGAGGAGAGGAGAGCTGACAACTTTGCTTGTGGCCAGAGGTAACAGAAATCAGAGGTAATAAAAGGCATCTAGATTCATGTAATGATTGCCTTGTTTCTCAACCAATTATCAAGGAAACAGAGGCAAATCATCAATAAATACATGTATAATGATACCTTATAAAGCTCAATTCACAAATATACCTGGAAATTCTAAATTGTTAAGACAATTATGTCAAGCTCATAATAAATGCTTTGAAAAATTGTAACTTACTGTAAAAGTAGAATTTCTTTGCTTTTCCCTTCGGAAAAAGGGGAGCTTTCTACCAACACACACACACACACACACACACACACACACACACACGCACACACAGCTGGCTGCTCTAAGGATTCAAACCATGATTGGTGCAATGGATTTAGAATCTTTCCTTTTATCTAATTTAAAATCCCTTGCTATTTTTTTGTAGCTTGAGCAAAACTGAGCAACTCTAATGTTTCCTCTTTGATCTAAGGAAGTAAGCAAAGCTTCATGGACCAAACTACTAATGAAGACATAGAAAGCCTAGACTGCAAGAAGCCGAAAGCTAAATGGAGATGAAAGTCCCCAGATGGATGTCAGCAGTCCAACATCACTGCGGCCAATACAACTGCATTATTCAGTACATAAACAGAAAGCTTCAGCCATGGGCCTCACTGTACCAGTGGGAGACTGGTACATAGAAAAGAAAATCTACGTTTTTGCTTTTCAAAAATAGCCAATATCTATACCAAATATCAATGATGACTAGTTTGGAGTGGTAGAATTGCAGATGACTAAGTTTCTTAATATGCTCTCCTAATTTATTACAATGAATACAAATTATCTTTTTATTAGTTTCATTTCAAGAAATACCAATGATCTCAGAATTCTTTCATGAAATGATTTTATGGGATTATGGTTCAGTTAAAACAAAACTTACATTTCAACATCTCATACATACATCAAGTAAAGTAGAATCAAGGGAGCATCCATAGTGATGGACAATGGGACTGCTCTGAAAACACAGGATCTGAAAACCCTCTTAAAGGTAGAGAGACCATGAGGTCTGGGGTACTTCTTGTCATGGGCTGAGCTCCACCACAGGGCTATGTGATGTGTCCTTCCTCCCAATCTCCTCTTTCTTTCTTCTCTTGTTTTCCAGCATTCCATTCACACATAATTTCCCAAAGCAATGCATTTTATCTATGATTCTCAAATCTTTAAAAACTCAGCCTGAAATTTCCTTCAGAAAAAACCTTCTGAAATATTTAGGCATTATATGGGGGAGTCTAACTGAGAAATTTCAAGATAGGATTCATGCTTTTAAATAATCCAGATGCTGCTTCCAAGAATAACCCTAATTGACAATAGCAAAAGGCAAACAAACAAGGAACTCACAGTTCAGCAAAGGTTGGTCTAAGTTTCCATTTTCTGGAAGACTGAATTAGCAACTCTACCTAATTCTATGCATAGACTCTTTTATTTTGGTCAGCTTACTACATGTGCATTAAGTTTATGCAGGTTCCATTGTTATCTACTGTGGCTTGTCTTAAAGATAGACATGCTCATACCCAGGCTTATACTTGGTTGTCCCAATTACCATCTCTTCCTAATTTTGGTTGAACATAAGAACAGCCCAGAGAAAAACTGAAAATACCAATGCATGAACCCACTGCAGATCATTTAATCAGTCTTTTTGGCAGAGTGACCTGGGCATGTTTGAAATGTTCCCCAGGGGATGCTAGTATATAGCCAATGTCCAAAACCATCAAGCTGGGAAATAAGACATTGGGGCAAGAGCTCACCTTTGTTTCTATCACCTCCACACTACTCTTTACCCAAATGTCTCATCGCACAATGCACACATTAAAACAGGCATACAACATGTTTTAAATACAGATTTGTTGACTTAATTTGGTTATAATAATATAGGTCATAGTTATTTTTCAAGGCCTCACACCTAAGAAATAGGGAAAATGATGGCCGAGAAGCATGCTCAGCAAACAGGGGGAAAGTGCCCAAACTCTTTACGGTGGTAATGAAGAAAACAATGGAAGATGCTTCAAATGCAAAAGGAAATTCTCATTGGTCTTAGATCTCTGAAACAATGAAGGATTCAAACCATTCTCTGGAGGTGCTTCTCAGGCCTTTTAGCTCTACGATATATGAAGCTCTGATTATTCTTGACTGTAGGTCCCTGTCACGGATAGATGCAAAGAGACTTTTGAATTCTGAAAGACGTATTTTTAAAATTTATTTGTTTGTTTATGGATTTACTAAATTTTTTTACCACAAGCAAAATAAATGTTTTGCTTGTTAGTTCAGTTTGTTCATTAGATTCCACATATGAGTGAGATCATATGGTATTTGTCTTTTCCAGACTTGCTTATAGAGACAGATGCATAGATAGAGAGCAAACTGACAGCTCTTAAAGGGGGCTTAGGAAGTAGAGGGATCATGCAAAAAAGAAAAAGAACTCATGGACATGGACAACAGCATGGTGATTGCAGGGGGTGGGGGTGGGTAGAGGTGGAAGAGGGTATAAGGGGGATACATGGTAATGGTAAAAATACAATAAAAAAAACTACTAAAAAAAAGAAGAAGAAATGTTATGCTTGAAGGCCAGCAAAGCACATGGGAGACAGCCAATACATCCTAATGCATGTTCTTTTCATCTTCTGCTAAGCCCTTGAAAAAGCATTAGGATCCTTTGCAGGACTGCGGGCCAAGGCTTTTTTGTTAAAATAATCTACAAGCATAGTACTTGGGGACCAAGCTGAGAGAGAGGAAGACACCATCTTTGTTGATTTAATCATCTTGCCTTCAGAGTGGTCCATAAAGTCACATCAGTGAGTGACCACAGGAGGCAAGACAAAGGTTTGCTTGGTCTCCAAATATGAATACTGGGGTGCATGAAGACTCATCTCTAGCAGACCGGATAGGATGAAAACAAGTGCCACCACTCGGAGGAGGTTAATTTAGCAAGAGCTGAGTTAAACTCTAGTTATCTCGCCATGTGTCCCAGCCCTCTGAAAGTCCACCTACTCAAGTGCACTCCCTGGTGGATTAGTAACCCAAAGACTCCACAAGTCAACTCAGCATACAAACTTCCTTTTTCCTTTGAGATAAACAAAAACCCACAGAGCCTTTCTTCTTATAAGATTCTGCAACCTTGGAATCATAAGCAAATCATTATTTTTAGGTTGACTGGCAAATCCCTCACTAGCACTTTCAAATGGGGAAAATGATTTACTTTGTAGAGATTTATTTCTAACAAAGAAAAGTACAAACTGAAAACTGTATCCTGCAGGAATCAAAATAAGAATTTGGAAAAAAATGCCCATGTGGGAAATGAGTTACATCACAGTTCAATTTTTTCCTACAGAATTTAATTGTGAGCATTTGGACCATACAAACCCTTTCTGAGCAAGGTGCTGGGGAAAGGTGACAAGGGAAGCAAACTGTGGATAGAAGTACCATTTCTATGAGACATGGCCATACAAACACTCCTCCAAATTCCCATGCTACAGTTCTACCACTATTACAGAGAATGAGTTCTTGCTGGAAACAAATCATCTCTTATGGGCTTTTTGCCTCCAGACTCTCCCCTGAAGATGCCTCTCTGGTCTCTTGAGCCCATGTAGCATGGAGATGGCTGTCTCCTCCCTGTGACTTCACATGGACTTCCCTCCTGTGCCTGTGTCCTAATCTCTTCTTCTATGGACTCCAGTGCTATTGGATTAAGACCCACCAAAATGATCTCATTTTAACTTAATTACCTTTTTTAAGACCTCATCCCCAAACACAGTTACATTCTGAGGTACTGGGGGTTAGTACTTCAACATATGAAATTTGAAGCAGCACAATTCATCCCATAAAAATACTTATTGTAAAAAAAATACTTATTGTATTAGGCTCCACTCTACCATTTTTTTAGAGTAAGAGCTAAATCAAAACAAAAATCTTGGTACAATTTAGATACCTCCTGGATCAGGCCCCTCTTCCTTCTCTCTACATTCATCACGCCCCAACCCCAAGTTTATCACAGCATTCTAACCAGCATCGGTTTGGGTTACATTTCGCTTTTAAAGATTAATCCTTTTCTCATGGTTCAGAGCCCAGATTTTAGCCTCTGGACAGCTTATTATTAAGGCTTTTATTTGACTTTTGACATTTATCTAGCATGATACACCTTTAACTGTCAGCTTACTGTGCATCACACCAAAGGTTATATTTGTCCTTATAATTCCCTGCTCAAGCCTCTGCTTTCTTTCTCTTGTAGCAAAGCAGAGTGGAAAAGAAGAAAAGGATCATGTCCGTCTCCAACCACGAGCAACACAGATTTCAAGAGTATTTTTCCCCTTAGCAAAGAATTTTCAAGTTCTAATTGGCTCCTTTTCTTTGAGAAAGTGCTCCTTTTGCCATGGGCCTCCACGCTGGTCTATTGCTTCCTGCTCAAGGACCGTGTTACACTGAACATTAAAGAACACCACATCTAATAACTTGACATCTGATCTGGACTGGGATGCTTTAAAACTGTTTGATGTTGCTAAACTGCCGCCCCAT
This sequence comes from Artibeus jamaicensis, assembly GCF_021234435.1. Lineage (NCBI taxonomy): Eukaryota > Metazoa > Chordata > Mammalia > Chiroptera > Phyllostomidae > Artibeus > Artibeus jamaicensis. The sequence goes on along the minus strand of NW_026521803.1, from coordinate 31,534,271 downwards.
AAATGAATATAATTTTTTAAAGTAAGTGTTCCAGATTATGGGGTTGGGCTGTCTGCAAAAAGTTCCTGAGACAGGCAAACAAAAGATTTCTGAGGTGGAAAAAGGATGAGGAGAAGGGGACTTGTCTGATCATGATGCACACCTGATGAAGTCAGACCACAAGGGAACTGTGAAGCAAAGAGCTTTTATTCCGAGGAGTGCTGTGCTGGGAGAAATGGCCAGGTCCTTGTGACACCATCTTGCTGGGTCACTGACTGGAGACCACCCTGAAAAGAGTGTGACTTCAGCTACCATCACTTTGCTCACTCACAAGCTGAGGGCTTCTCAAAATGTGGCATGGATCTAAAGACATCTCACAGCTGGAGTTTGTCTGTGACCTTCCTCACAGCGGGACAGCAGGTCTTCTCCCAAAGGGAAATGGGAATGGTGTGACTCTGCCATGCACACACCTTTGAAGGAGGAGATCCAAAATGATCTTATTTTTGTGTGTATGTTTACAAAGGTGATCGTGGTACTTACTGTCCAAAGTAAGGCCTTTTCAGAGTAAAGTAGCTGTTAATAAGTACACCAAGACTATAGATATATATTATATAGCCACTCTGTTTATATACTTGTCTACATTTCTTACTCACACCAACTTTAATCCCCCTCCACCCCAATTAATCTCCTCCATGTTCACTAGAAACCTGGATGTGCTACGCAGACTGCATTAAAGAAACACATGAAAAAACAGAGGTGTTCTTACGCTCCCCAGTCTCCCTTTTCCTACCTCCATGCTGTCATTAGGGCTCGATTAAGCGTCCCACCCCAAGGACTCTCAACCTGGATTGTACACTGTGAAGCAGATCCCTAAGCTCACATACAGCTGATATAAACTTATTTCTTAATTTGTGGTTGTTTTCATTTGTGTGCATGCACATGTGAGCTGATGTCTTATTTATCTGGAGTCTGTGGTAAGAGGATGTCTTGTTAAAGTGGATAAATTTCAGATAGAGTTGATATATATATAATTTTAGTCCACGTTAGATGAGGTTTTTCTAGACTCACTAGCAAATTTACGAACCTCAACTGTACTCATTTTTGTCTAGGCACTTAGTCTACTTTGTCTGTTTGAGGCCAGGCTGTCTTTCCCGTTTACGGCCACTTCTGGAAAAGAGGAAGTGGGGGGAAAGGAAGGACACAGGCCTTTCCATATCTATTTCCTGGGCCAGGTGACTTCTTTCTCTTGGCCATAGGACCTGGGGTGTGTTTTTCTGCCAGTCTTTTTAGGCAAGGAAAGGACTCAGAGGCAAGAATGGTATTCTCCAGTTTCCCTACTGTCCTGAATCTCTAAAGCAGGGGTGTCCAACCCATGGCCCACTGGCCACATGCAGCCCAGAATGGCTATGAATGTGGCCCAACACAAAACTATAAATTTACTTAAAACATTATGAGTTTTTTTTGTGATCACATGTCACAATGTATTTAATGTGTGGCCCAAGACAACCTTTCTTCCATTGTGACCCAGAGATGCCAAAAGGTTGGACACCCTGCAAGCACACTTGGGAAAGAAGAGCTTTGTCACCTGTGCTTTCTAGTCTTGTATATTTACCTGCTTACCTGCCTACTATACTATGAATGGCTGTGAGTTACACTTGAAAGTTCAAGGTCCAGCTCTAGTACCTCACCAGCTATATTAGTTTCCTGCTTAATCTCACAGAACTTCAATTTCAATGATCTGAAATTTCTTTAAGGGATAAGTTTTACTGCCATAAATGACATAAACTATATGTTCTGGCTAGTGTTGCAGTCAGTTGCAAACAACAGACAGCCCTTTGACACTGGTTTAAAACACAGAGGTGTATTTGTGTCTCAGAGAGCCGGCAGTCTAGGCTGGTAAGGTAGTTGATCATGTTACCTCTGACCCTGGACCTTTGGGGTTCTTGCATCATAGTCCTTCATGTCAGCTTCTGTTGTCATGTATCAAAATGTTTGTCTGTTTTTCAGATAAATAACATGTGGTTTACTCATACAATGAAATATTACACAGACCTGAGAACAAACCATGTACAAATGTAACACGTGCAACAAAAACCTTCCAAACATAATGTTGAGCAAAAGAAGCAAGGCACAGCAGAATGCATACTATTTGATTCTATTCATATAATGTCCAAAACCAGACCAAACTATCCTTTGCTCTTAAAAGTCAGGTTGACAGTTACCCTTTGGGTGACTGGGAGGGGGTGTGAGGGCGGTGTCTGGGATGCTGACAGTAGTGTTCACTGTTTTGGGTGCTGACTGCTTGTGTGTGTTCCATTTGTGAACTCACTAGCTTATTTGTATTTATGTTACACTTCAGGCACTGATTTATTTTTTCCTGTTAAAGGGAAAAGAGAAAAATATCATAGGGAAAAACAATGAAAGTGAATTCTTGCTGATTCTCTTTCTCTAAAATATTTTCAGGAAGCCTAACCTAGCAACTCCTATTTATATTTCATTAGCCACGCCAGGATGTTTGACCACCTCTGGCCTCTAAAGAGTCGGAGCGGGAAGCTCTCTTAATTGGTCACAATGCCATGAGCAAAATGACAGTTCTATTAATAAAGAAGAGAGAATGGATATCCAGCAGTCAACTCACATATATAACACATAGAACACGTTAGTTTATCCAGGCATGCCTTGCTATATAAAGTATAGTCCTACCGCCTCCTTTCTGAATTTTTCTTATATTATTTAACTCACACAACTATCTCTCTTATTCACTCTTTCCTCCCAGACAATATAGATTTTTCGAAGTTGAAAAGAATCATCAATTATGTGGCCCAACTTTCACAACAAAACTCAGACCCAGTTGTGATACACAGCTGTGTACATTTCAACCACTTCTTTCCCATCCTTTTAGATGTAACAGCTCAACACTCACTGGCTGCGTCATCCTCAAATTCTAATTCCTTCTTCTGAATGTTGTCTCCTCTACAGTCTACCCTATTCATCAACTATAGACTTAAAACACTTAAATCTTAACTTTTTATGGTTTGAGTCATGTACAACATATAAGGACAGTAAGTAAGAAAGTGTTAACAATATATGTTTACTTTTGTCATAGTGTTTCTATTTATTGAAATACTTAGACATTCATTAGTGGAAAAAAAAGAAAGGAAGTAAACAGACATGTCCAATACAAGCAGGACTGAACTGCAAATTTTGCAAAAATTTAGAAGAAAATTTACAAATCTCAGGAAACAAAATAAACTTTTATTTTCTTAAACATATCTTTTGGAATCATATCTGAATCCTTGTGTGTGTGTGTGTGTGTGTGTGTATGTGTGTGTGTACACACTGAGCACCTGTGACAGGGAAGGACATTTCTTAGTCTTCTGTAGTGTCCAAGTCAGTCAAGTGCGTTACAGTGATGTGATACATTGCTCTTCACCCGTATGCAGTGCTAACTGAATGATAAATGTATAAACACAATTCCCATTTGCAGAACTCATCTTCAGTTTACTAATCTCTCTCCTCGCACTGTCCATCTTTCTATTTTGGTCGCCCATATTAATGCTGTGTTCTTCTTTACAACTGAGGCAACTGAGGGTGAGAGAGAGGAGATCTACCCAAAGCAACACACTTAAAAGTAAAGGAGAAAGGAGGACCTTTGATAAAAAATCTGGTTTCCTTATTCCCACCTCTCTAATTCTGGATCCATTGGTGAAAGATATACTCCATTGTTTGGAGTATATGCTATTTGAAAAACAGTGGTGTTTTTTTGGTCTATTTTTCCGAATTAGGAATGTAATGATACTGGGGAAATAAAACATTTCAGGGGCAGTGGTTTGACTAAGGGCTCAAGGCAACAAATTTGCTCTGATTTGTGTTTTATAGTTGGCAGAATGGGCGATATTCATCATGTCACTTACCTTCGATTAACTTCTTCAATTTCCCCAAGGAGTAAACCAAGGAGACACGATCACACATTGTGATGGGTATGTTGAATTCAGAGCTGATCACTTTTCTTTAACTTCCCTAAGAAAAAGATCTTCAAGTCATATTGGTCTCTCATTCTGGCATCTCAACTGATGTACTAGTAACTGTAGGGATAAACCAAGATCTTTCATTCTATAATCAGCTTCATTAATTTATTTATTAAGCACTTCTTGAGCCATGAATATGGGCCCTGAACTATTGTAGGTGCCAAAAATACATGAGAAAAAAAGTAGACGAAACTGTAGATCTGGTAGTGTTTATATCCCTATAAAAGAGACAAGTGAAACACTAACAACTATTACATGCTACATGTCTATAATAGTAGCATGTTATAATGCAAAAAAGAGAGAACAGTCTCTTCTGTATAATAGCCCAGAGAGCACTGAAGATACTATGCAAAGGATGGTCCAAGAGGCATCATGAGGCTACAGTGGAAGAGAAATAATTAAAGTACAATAATGAACCATATGAAAATAGAAGACAGGAAGAGAGGTCTCAACAGGTCTGTGAAAAGTTGAAGTAGAATTAAACTGGAAAGATGCTGGGGAATCTTGTCAGCAGACATTGATATGTTACATTTTTAGATGATCCCAAGCCTGTTGCGTTTCTCCTGGTATGAGAAAGTCTAGGATGAGGCCATGAACTTAGAGCTTAGATAGAGAAGTTCAAAATAGGTAAGGTCAGGCTACTGGATAATTAAATGAGTAATATGAGTATCAAGGTTGACATAGATGCTAGCAGAAATGATGATAAAAAGAAAGACTGAACCCAAACTAAAATTTACAAAAGCATAAACTAGGGCACTTCCAAAGACCAGGAGTCTGTCAGATCCTCAGTGAGGTAGCTGGCCTGCATACATTACAGAGGAGGACCAAAAATTATGCTCTGGGGGTAGCTGAAAAAAATTCAAGATCATCTGCAGATTTCAATGTATGTATGATGTAAGAAGACAAGTGTCTGCTTAGCAGAATACCAAAAAGGAAGAGGGGTCTCTGGAAAAGATCCAGCTATGTCAAGACAAAGAGTTTAAAGAGAGTGAGAAAATCTGTTTAAAACTTAATTTTGTTCTTAGGTCTCCAAAGGAACAAAGCCTGTTGTGACAGGAACACTTAGAGGAGGAAAATTTGAAAACAGTCGCAGAATGAATATTTGGCCTAAAGATCTTGTACTGCCACCAGTACACAGGACGAAAAGATTATGATGCATGGTTTCCAGATTTCTGGGACTGAACAGGTGAGGTTCTGGGTGTTGCGGTGGTCCTAGCAGATGAATACCTACATGCATTGTGGCTGCAGTTATAGGAGAGAGACCCCAAACTTAGAGATTCCATAATCTTTTATAAAGGGTAATAAGCATGCCTAACTTTTGCTTTGGAGGCAAACATTATCTTTGTTATATTGGACAGTAAGCAGATTTCCGTTTGCTTCAAAGAGAGACGCTATCTCCATCTTCAAAGGCTGGTCATTAAACATCCTTGAAAGAATAGTCTGGACCAAAGGGTAGTCAGTGCCTCTTCTGACAAGATGTACAGAAGAATGAGACCCTTGGAGAGTCGTCTCCCAGTATGGGTTTGTGACATTTTCTCCAGGCTCAGGATTGCCTGAGGATCTCACCTTAAATGTAAACCCCCTTGCAACACTTCCTCCAGGGATTTATCAATATTCTGTATCCAAGATCAGCTAAAATATAGCTGAGGGAAGCATGTCTGAAACCAAGTGCAAGTATCTCATTGGTGGAACTGTAATGAGATGCAGATGCAGTAGAAATTGTGTGCTAGCCCCATAGCCCTAAAGGAGCTACCACTTGATAATAGCCAAAGGGACGCCAGAGCTAAAGGTTCGCCTGGGCTAACATGGTCTGTCTCACCCGCGTTTGTCTTTTGGGGATCACACATTTTGCAAGTCTGCAGTGGCTGGTAAATTTTGGGGCCATATTGTCACCTTTTTCTGTATACTTTCTTAAAGCAGTGTGTGGTCTGTTGCATGTTGTGAATGTGTCAATCTAAACCCAACACCGCTGCTGCTGCTGAGCCAAGTGGGCATAACTCTAGCTGTATTCTGGGAGCTATGTATACACTATTTTCAGTGTGGGATTCCCATCTAATATTCAGCACTCCTCCACTGTACTCTATCTCAGGAATAAATGTTCAATCTTCAGCTACGTTAGAGAAATGCTATGCCCATCTGTGGGAGAGAAGAACCAAACTACTTTTTATACAGACTTTTCATCAATTCTCCTGTTTTTATTTCCACCTTCATAGAAGTAGAAAGAGCAGCTTTTTCCCTGTCTTAAAAGGAAAAGCATCCAGTTTTTCACTGTATAATAGGATAGTAACCACAGATAATTTTAACGTGCCATTAGAAAGAATGACAAAGTACTCTTATATTTGTATATTTCTACAAGTTATCATCATAAATTAGTTTTTTCAAATTGTTATGTATCTACTGAGATGAACCACTTCTATGTGTGTGTGTATGTACTTTGTTGATATAAGTCACATTGAATGATTTTCGAAGACTAATCCAACTTTGCACACCGACCAGTGTAGCTCAGTGGGTTGGGTGTTATCCCACAGAGCTAGGGGTCATTGGTTCCATTCCCGGTCAGGGAAAGTGCCTGGGTTGCGGGTTTGGTCCCCTCTGTAGGGGCTGGTGTGAGAGGCAGCTGATCAATGTTTCTCTTTCACAGGGGTGTTTCTCTCCTTCTCTCCCTCCCTTCCCCTCTCTCTAAAAATAAAGAAATAAAAAGTGGAGCCAGAAAGCTCCTAAGAAGCCAAGGGAAGCATCCTGCTGTAAGGCTTGGGAGCCTGGACCAAACAGGGGCGATTTTATCGCTTCTTGGGGCCACACACTGTCCTTCTGCAAAAGAGTTTAAACTTGTCCTTTTGACACAGTCCATTTACTTCAGCAGGATCACACTATGGTTTCTACTTCCTCAGCTCAGGAAGCAGTTACTTGGGCCCTACCTTCCTGTACTACATGCCAAAGGTGAATCTAGTGAGAGGACTGAGATGACCGCGGGACTCACTTTGTGTGTTTGGATGGATCATGGTTCTGCATTACTGTCCTCTGGCAACTGGCAATCATTGCTTCTTATGGCTTCTGCAGTTTTGTAATTGTTTGCAATGGGCAGGCTACTCTAGTATCAGCTAAGTCTGGAAGCAAAAGCCCTTCTAACAGTTTTGTATATTAAGAGACTAGCACTTATTTCCAAAATATGTCTTAAATTGTTGAGTTTTATTCTTTATCCAAATAATTATTTTACTGGATGATCCACATTTTTGATAGATGCTTGAAGTATTATTTTTTGTAAACTGTGAATTCTTTGTCATATGTTTGATAGCCTCCAAATATATAAAATATAATTTTTAAATCTTTTTTAAGTTTTTAAATTTTAATTGTTGTTGAAGTACAGTTTTCTGCCTTTTACTAAGTCCTTAATCTTTTTCAAATATATTTTATTGATTATGCCATTACAGTTGTCCCATTTCCCCCCCTTCAGTCCCTTCCACCCTGCACACCCCTCACCCACCACTTCCCCCCTTTAGTTTATGTCCATGTGTTGCAAGTTTTTTAGATTCTGTATTTCTCATACTATTCTTGCCCTCCCCCCTATCTATTTTCTACCTACCATCTATGCTACTTATTCTCTGTACCTTCTCCCCCCTTCTCCTCCTCCTACTCCCCTTTTGCTAACCCTCCATGTGATCTCCATTTCTATGGTTCCACTCCTTATCTAGCTGCCTGCTTAGTTTGCTTTTGTTTTAGGTGTGGTTGTTAATAACTGTGAGTTTGCTGTCCTTTCACTGTTCATCTTTTTTATCTTCTTTTTTTAGATAAGTCCCTTTAACATTTCATATAATAAGGGCTTGGTGATGGTGAACTCCTTGAATTTGATCTTATCTGAGAAGCACTTTATCTGCCCTTCCATTCTAAAAGAAGGCTTTGCTGGATAGATCAATCTTGGATGTAGGTCTCTGGATTTCATGACTTGGAATACTTCTTTCCAGCCCCTTTTTGCCTGTAAGGTGTCTTTTGAGAAATCAGCTAACAGTCTGATGGGAACTCCTTTGTAGGTGACTGTCCCCTTATGTCTTCTGCTAAGGCTCCACCCCTCATATGTAACAGGTATGAACAGACGAAAACATTATGGCTCAAATAGAAGAACAGCTCCAGAGCCAATACTTCTAAGTGACAAAGAAAGAGCCAACCTATCAGATGCATAGTTCAAAACACTGGTGATCAGGATGTTCACAGAACTGGTCGCTTTTAGTCACAAATTAGAGCAACAAATGAAGGCTAAACTAAGTGAAATGAATGGAAATGCACAGGAAACCAATAGTGATGGGAAGGAAACTGGGACTCAAATCAATGGAGTGGAACAGAAGGAAGAAAAAAATGACCAAACAGAAAAGAATGAAGAAACAGGAATTCAAAAAAATGAGGAGAGGCTTAGGAACCTCCAGGACATCTTTAAACATTTCAACATCCAAATTATAGGGGTACCAGAAGGGGAAGAGGAAGAGCAACAAGTGGAAAACTTATTTGAACAAATAATAAAGGAGAACTTCCCCAATCTGGCAAAGGCAATAGACTTCCAGGAAATCCAGGAAGCTCAGAAAGTCCCAAAGAAATTGGACCCAAGGAGGAACACACCAAGGCACATCATAATTACATTAGCCAAGATTAAAATAAAGGAGAGAATCTAGAAGCAGCAAATATATAAAATATACTTTTTAAAAATAAATAAAATATAAAAATAAGCAAAAAAATCTTTTAAAAAATTGATCTACTTTTGTATTCCTAGTAGAAATACCATGTGGTTATGATGCTTCATCCTTTTTATATTTGCTGGATTTTATTTAATAATATTTTATAAAGGTGTTTTACATCTAGGTTCATGGGGCATATTGGTATGCAAATTTTTTTTCTTATAATGTGTTTAACTGGTTTAGAGTTCAAAATTTTTTCTTGACTTTTGTTTTCTGGAAGAGTTTGTATACAACTGGCATTATTTTTTCTTCAAATGTTTGGTTTAATTTCCCAGGGAAGCCAATGGGGTCTGAGTTTTCTTTGTGCAAAGAGTTTTACCTACATTTCTATAATAGATGTAGAGTGATTTCATTTCTTTTTTTTAAGATTTTTAAAATTTATTTATCTTTAGAGGAGAAGAGAAAGACAGAAGGAGAGACAGAACAATGTACAGTTGCCTTTCGTGCATCCCCTGCTGGGAACTGGCCTGCAGGGAACCAGCCTGCAACCCGGGCATGTGCCCTGACTGGGAATCAAACCACGATTGTCTGGTTCCTAGGCCCACGCTCAATTCACTGAGCTACACCAGCCAGGGCCTAGAGTGATTTATTTTCTATTGAGCTTTCATAATTCCCATCTTTCAAGTGATTTGACAATTTATCTATATCATGAATTTTATTAACATATAATTATTCACAATACCTCCTTAAAATATATATGTTTATTGTCTGTAGGATCTGTACTACTTCCTCTTCCATTCCAGATATTTCTAAATAGTGCCTTCTCTCTGTTTTTCTTGATTGGTCTGGCTAGAGGTTCATCAATTTTATCAATAATTTTAGCTTTTGATGTCACTTATTTTAAAATTGTTATTTAGTTTTAGTTTAAAATTTCATAGATTTCTGATTTTATATATACATTATATTATCCTTTCTGCTCTTTTTGACTTTAATTTACTTTACCTTTTCTAGTTTTTTAAGTACCTTCATTAGTTTAGGTCACTAATTTTAGAGTTTCTTAGATTTTTTAAGCATAAGCATAAGAATAAGCCCTGGCTGGTGTAGCTCAGTGGATTGAGTGTGGGCCCGTGAAGCAAAGGATGGCGGTTCGATTCCCAGTCAGGGCACATGCCTGGGTTGCGGGCCAGTTCCCAGTGGGGGACACATGAGAGGCAACCACACAATGATATTTCTCTCCCTCTCTCCTTCCCTTCCCCTCTCTCTGAAAATAAACAAATAAAATATTTTTTTAAAAAAAAAGAATCTTCCTCCAAGCATTGCTTTAGCCATATTTCACAAAATTTGTGATGCTGTATTTCATTTGCATTCAATAAAAAATACTGGTATTTCTATTTGATCCATAGGCTAGGTAGAAATGTAATGTTTAATTTCAAGTACTTATTTTCCAGGAATCTTTCTGTTGCTGATTTCTATTCTAATTTCTTATAAGTGTAAAGCATAGTTTTATAATTGTAATATTTTCATTGGTGAGATGTTTGTTACGGCCTGGAATATGGTCTACTTTGCTGAATGGACCCTGTACATTTGGAAATAAGATCTATTCTATTGTGATGAGGTGGAATGCCACATAAAGATCATTTATCAAAGCTGCAGACAGCATCGTTCAGATCTTTTATACTTACTAAGTTTCTATTTGTTCCATCAGCTAGCGAGAAAGAAGTGTTTTCCAACTATATGTATGGACCTGTTTATTCTTTCAATTGTTTTCTTATGCATTTTGAAATATTCTAAAGCATTGTAGATGCATGTATATTTAGGACTGTTATATCTTTCTCATGCATTGAAACTTTATAATTTTTATTGTTCCTCTTTATCTGTAATCCTACTCCTTACTCTGAAGCTTACTTTGTGTGATATTAATAGACACTTCCACTTGCTTTATTTAATGTTTGCAAGGTATTATCTTTTTTCTTTCCATTTAATTTTAAGTAACTACATATTTATATTTAAAATGTAGGGAGCTGTCAATAATACAGAGTTGTCTTATGCATTAATCTGACAGTCTTTGCCTTTTATTTGGAATTTTTGCTAGTATCAGTTAATATAATTACTTATATGTCTGAATATAAAGTTTTCATCTTGCTACCTGTGTCTCTTTCTCCTGTCTTCCCCCTCATTCTCTTTTTATCTGACTTATTTTGCGTTGTGTTTTCCTCTAATTTCACTATTGGTACCATAATCTTTTAGTGCTTGTTCTAGAGTTTACATATTTTTAACGTATAAATGTCTACCTTCAATTAATACTATCTCATTTCAGGTATACTGAAATATTATAAGAGTAAAGTTATATATTTTGTACTAGTAAATACACACATTTTACTGAGACATATATTATAAATCATACAACAAATACAGTTACATTTTCTACATTAAACAATTCACTTATTTAAAGATTAAATTGATACACACATACACACTCATAACTACTATTTTTCTATCTGGTATCATATACTTTCTCCCTCAAGGGGTTTCTTTTTAAATACTCCTCTTCATGTAGGTATGCTGGCAATAAAATCTCTTAGATTTTAACTGTTTGAAAAAGTATGTTTGATTTCATTGTTGAAGAATAACCTGAAGAGAAGTGGATTTTTATCTGTATTAGATATATATAGTATCACATTTAAGAGCTTTAGAAGGACCTTAAAAATCCTCTGTGGCAGCAGTTGTCAGGCATTTATGTTGGTGGAATCCTACAGTTGTGAAAACTCATCTAAAGGATTAGGAAGTGAACAGGAATTTCAAAAACCAAGCTTAGAAAGCAGTAATGAAATGAAATAAATTTTTGATGGTTGTTACACAATAGCACCAGTTAGCCTTTATGTCAAACTATTTGCCACCCTAAGCATTCAATTGTAAATATTGAAGAGGCCAAGTAATCACATATTCCTATAAACCCGAATCCTACTTTGGACTCTGGCTTCACATTGGACCATGTCTTTCATTCACAGTAAATCGCCCTCCATTTCATATTATGTCAGAAGTTCTGCCAAGCTCAAATTTCCATAATTTGGGTTAAAGTAAAATGCACATACTCATCAAAATCTAACTGCACAACTCCGAAGGATTTTACTTGACATGCCAGGAGATTCCCCACTATAGTTCAACTCCTACATTTTATAGATGTACAAACAGAAGGCAGGTAAACATTATATACAGCAGAACCAATACTAAATGTTAGCTCTCATGAGTCTAGTGCCCTTGATTTACAAAGCCAGTGTTCTACAGGAAAATGGTGCCTTTGTTTTTTGTTCTGTTCGAAAGTCAGTGGTTTACTACAGAAACTGCTACGAAGTTTAAACAAACAGTTTTACTTTTGTTATTATTCTATCTACCACTGGTCTGCAAATTTAGTGGAAACTGGAGAAATAGGTTATCACCCCATCTTTTTTCTTGCATCTCTCAAGGATGCTAGAATATTAGTCCCATCAGATTTGATCTGTAAATATGTTCAACTAAATGAGTTTTTACTGAATTAATATAGAGTATTAATGGCCATTTGTAGCACACATACATCTATGCAAATAGATGGCTACATGTTTGTTTTAGTAACAATGCTTTGTTAGTACCATCCAAAAGAATTTAAAGATCTTATTCCATTTTATTTTGTATGTGGAGGTCAGGTATCTGCCTCTGATCATTAACCAAAGAAAGCAAAATCTGTGGCTTTGCAAGTGTCTACACAAGGCACACCATAGTACCGACACAATTAATTATTAACACACATGATTTTTAGTAATTTAGCACTGGCTCACAACCATCAACTATTTAATAACTCAATCACAGACTAAAAAATAATACTGGTTAATTTGGGGGTGAAACTTACTTTCAGTGATTCATCGTTGGCACAGTAATGGTCCTGTCTCATGGTGTGAAGAGTAATGATGACTGATAATTCTCAGAGAGAATAAATAAGAAGCAGGGTAGGATGCATTCAACCTTCTCTGCAGTTGACTCACAAAGAAAAATCTTGCCCAAGATCCATATTGCTAGAGATTATCTCATACCTCTGCCAAATAGGGATTATAAAACCTAACAAAGGCACAAAGTACCAAAAATCACCCCATACCTTTTACTAAGTAAAACTACCACAAATTACTGGAAATCTTTCCAATTATGGCTGTAAAATAGAGCATTCAATTGGGAACTAACAAAGCCTACTCCACTCCTAATCCTCAGATAATTACAAAAATTCTAAAGTGCCTGTCACGTGACTGAAGTAGACACTTATAAGGCAACAGGGTGGTCTTGGTCACTAAGAGATGGAAATCCAAAGGAAGGTTGTGACTCTGCAGGTGTTAGCAAAGGGTAAAGAAAAGGACGCCTCTCTTTTTCTGTGCTTGTTGACCTTTTTGCTCCAAATGCTCAGTCACTAGGGCTAAATGCATTTACATTTCTTGGCATCTTTTTTGGATTTTCCCATGAGAAATCTTCCTTTTATGTTCTCCTCCACTCTTTGCACATCTCCATGCAGATTATCAAATCCTTAAAAAGGCTGACCTATGCTGGATTGATCCCCAAAAGATTCTATACTCATTAAGTTTTTTCTTCAAAACCTCCATTTAGCAAGCGTCCAAAAGAGCACTGCATACCATGTGGGAAGTTTTTATACAGATAAAAAGAATTACAAAACGGTAAACTATAGAACATGAGATATATATCTGATACTCTGAGTTTATCAGTTATTTGCACCAGCATTGCAAGTGACTAACTAGTTTGTACTTTCAGTATTAAAGATACAAAAACCAGAGCCAGAAAGATTTATTCATGGTTACTTGGTTCAGCAGGAAAACTAGAATATTTCTATGCATTTTAAACAAGAGTTTAAAATCAACAAAACAAACAAGCAAGCAGAATAAAAACAAAGACACTGAAATAAAGAACAAGGGGACAGTGACCAGAGGGGAGAGGAAAGGAAATTTAAGGGGGAAAAGGGGAGGAATTTGGAGGAACAAATATGAAGGACACAGGGACAAAAACTAAGGGGGGTGGAAATGGGAGGGAGGTGGGGAGCACGGGGCGGGGGGGCTGGGATGGGAGAAATAAACAAAAAACTGCACTTGAAAAACAACTAAATAAAAAAAATATATGTATATTAAAGTAAAAAAATAAAATAAATCTGGTAGCATTTTAAAAATAAATAAATAAACAAGAGTTTCATGTACAAAATTGAATACACTGTTGATTAAAAAGCTGAGAAACCAAACGGGATGATTAATTAACCCAGAGATTAGCCACAACAAAAGGCTACAATTGCCCAGAGGCTGGAGATACACAGGAAGAAGTGGTGTTTTCAGAACTCAGAAGCCAAAGTCATCTGGCAGAATGCAGAACCGCAGTGTGGCTTCCCTGTGGGAGCTGGGGGCCTGGAGGCAAGAGTGGAAGGGATGAAAGTCCAATCGCCTTCCTCCAGGAAAGAGCTGGGAGCGCGACACAGGCCATCTTCTCCCCCACCCATTCCTGCCTATTCCATATCTGTGCCTGGCATGGGCTGAACCTAGCTGGAAGCTATTCAGCCATGGGGTTTGTTATACAGAGTCTGTAAGAAAGGGGGTAGAACTGATCTTAGTGCAACAGGCACCAACTGACACACAGTTAGTGACATAAATTGCACTGAAGAATGTGGGGATTGTGACACCACGGAACTTCTGCTCCCCTTTCAGACCACAAATATTTCTCTTCTGCCTATCACCCTACCCTTGTAATTCCTGTAACTCTGATGTCGGGACTCTTTGAGTCTAGTTATCTTATGGTCCTACTTGTGAGTATCACATGCGGCTGGGTGGGCTCCAACTCCTGACGACCCTATGGATGAGCGATATCCACATGTCCTGTCCTCACCAGTCTGCTCAGTTCCTGTAGACTCACGTGGCTTCTCTTATGGAGTCAACCCACCTCACATTTGCTCTTCCTTCTTCCCAGCTGCCTTCTATTTTTCCCTGGTAGTTCTGTCTTTTCCAAAGAACCCTGACTTCTCATGCAGTGCCTGTGGTACAACAGCTTCAGTGTTGTCGTTTTTGCCTCTTTTGGTGTTTCATCATATCCAAAGAGCTAGCTGTCTTCCAAACTATATTTCAAACTCGTTCATTTTTCCCTGTGAGCCTTCTTCACCCCCCAGCTTTCACAGCCTGAGTAATAATTGGGAATACAAAGGCCCTACTACAGGAGTGTGTTATTCTAACATTGCCTCTTCCATCCTATTAATCACACCCATAAATACTTCTCAAAAGTTCTGCTTTCAATATCATCAGATCTTCTTCAGGCTTACAAAACCATCTAGCCTAACAGCCCAGCATCATTTTACATTGCTCTTCAATGGCAAAAAAAAAAAAAAAAGGTCCTTTCATCCACACTTCCACCACCCCTGCCCAAAGCTTCTATGTCTCTTAAGGTCCTACCACGTTTGTGGAGCCATCCATGGTCTTGCCAACCTTCTTGGTCTCCTCTCTCAGTCTCTCATAGGACACGTTAGCATTAGCCACACCATTTAGCAGCTAAACACTTGCTGTTATGTAATTGTTTTCTAATTTTCTCATGTACATTATTCTGGGCATCCCAACAAAGTTATGAGCCCATTATGAAAATGACTATACCTTATATCACTCATGTATGCCCTGTACCTTTTATATTTTTTGCTCATAACATAACAGGCACTAATACTGGTTTATTTTCCTCCATTTGAATGTGTTCACAGCATTTAATAGAAATATGCCATTATATTAAGGGCCCCATTAACTGCACTTGAACAACCTTCACTCCCTCTTCTCCTCCTGTCTTACATTATTTCATGCTACAAGGTTTAACTCGGTCTCCTTCTCAATCTCCCAGATTCCTGAGATACTATATAATTATTCCCAGCAGTTGTCCAATGCTTCTTCATATTCCCTTATGAATACATTCTCTTTCTTCTCCTAGCCTACACATTCTCTTGAAAGCATATCTTCAGTCATTTCTATATCCTCACAGTGCTGAACACAGAGGAGCCCCAATGAGAAAATAGAATGCGGTTTAGTGCAGTGTATTTGGCACACAAGAGGCAATCAACCAAATGTTTTGCTAAATGAATTAATGATGAAATAAACATAATTAAAATCCAAAGCTAGACTGAGTTGAAATCATTTGAAAATATTATTCTTTACTAAAAACAGACATATGGATCAACTTTGATTTTTAAGAAAGTTCCAGCAATGATAAACATAATCTTTTGATAAGTTACTTATGCTGCAGTAACCCGAATGTGGCTGGCAAGTTCACATTCTTTTCCTATCAGCACTCTACCCAGAGGATCTAAAATTAGAAACCTAGATCAATTCCATTTTTTTCCTCTGCTTCACTTTGGGGGCTCTCTGAGGATCCTTCTTGAGGAAACGTGAAGAGCAGAGAAATACTGAAAATGCAGTAAATGAGTAGCAGCAGGAGAAACAAAGGCTGGGGCACTGTACACATTAGCTAATCACAGGGCTGGCTTTTGTGACTTAAGACAAAGTATAACACAGAAATTGTTCTAAGCAGACTCAGTCTTAGACTTAAAACAGATGCATCTTTTGCACTAAAAAAAAACCTATCCCTTATCCCCCTCTCAGCTATAACATGTCTGGCAAATCAGTCTTTGTAAGCCCAACATTACTCCCAAATAATAAACACTGAACAGCCAAGAGCCTCAGAAGAATTGAGGGTTTGCCCCTTCTGAAGGAGAAGAGGAGTGTGCTGGAGACAAAAGTGGAGGGGGGAGGGTTCACTGAAGAGGCAGGAGAAAGTACAGAAATGGAAAAGGAGATGTGGCCAGGTCCACACGTTTGTTACTTAGAATAGCACCGCGGACCTCCTTGTGTATACGGAGTATGTTGACGGGTTCACAGTGTTGTCTTCATGACATGTTAAAGAAAGGCAATTTTATTATTTCATCTCTCAATACCGAATAGAGGCAAAGACTAGACATCACAGAGAGAACATCGGCTTTGGGCAACTATCATCTCCACACAAAAGACCAGAGACATTAGCAAACCAACTTTGGCCTTTGCAAGAAAATCGTTAGTCGTATACAACAGGGCACTTAGAAAACTAAGGATGCTCCTCTCCCCTCACCCTGTTACCACCTGGAGCTCCAGTCCCTGGGGCCTGTCTCCAAATGGCCTCTTCTTCCACAACTGGGTTTTCTAGGCTCTGGTTCGGTTTATTATAGCCACAGATTTACTGTGGCATTTTGGAATAAAGCAAGCTTCCCTCCTTTTTTTTTAAATAACCATTTGTTCCACCTGTAATTTACTTCATATTATGTGCACATTCACATGTGGCTGACTTCAGCCAGTATAATTGCTTCCTTTTTCTCTCCTCAAAACCAGGTGATTTTGACCTTTTGGGATCTCTCCATTTGGGCCCTAAAGAAAATCACTAACGTTGCTCTTGGACAAGTCTGTGTGTTTTTGCTGGGATAAACCATCGTTACTTTGTCTTCAATTTTAATATTTATGTCTATGCATTTTGATAAAGATTCCAGTCCAACTGCAAAACACCACTAACTATCCATAATTTGTGACCCTCTTTTTGAACCAAGTCAAGAAGAACTCTGTTTACCAGCTCAGCGCTCAAAACTAGTGTCCATTCTTCATTGTAAGAAGCCACAACTTGATTTAACCACATGAAGAAGGGTCTGACAGACAGTAAAATGAGTTTACTGCTTGTAATTATAATATTTGAAAGTAAGTCAGAGTTCACCTGTTCCAGACTTTTAACTGAATTCTAATGCTTCCTTTAAAAATATCTAAACAAATATTTATGCAAACTCAATCCCACCATTTCCATTGTCAGAAAGGATAACTTCAAAAGACAGTCCACGAGCTTTAATAGCTCTCTTTAATAGGACGTTTCCCCTGGCTATTGAGCAGAAACCTGAATCCCTGTAATCTCCGCCCTATACTTCTGGACTCCAGAGTAGCACCAGCTAAGTCTAATACTGCTCCCAGATGGCTATCCTGAGAATACTTGAAGAGTTCTCCCTTCAGACCTTTTATCTTCAATTCAGATGTTTCTAGTCCCTTTACCATGGCTTCCAGGCCAAGAAACACCCTAATCACTCTCCTCTGGATGAACTGCACTTTGAAAGCACCCCTGTAGAATATGACACTTAAAACTGGGTTCAATAAACATATTAGTTGATTTCTGTCTTCCCTTTAGAACGGAGAGAGCTGAAGAAAGCAACAGCCCCATCTCCCAAAACAATAAAACACACACAGAGACAATCTGCAAATTGCCGCCCATCTTGATGCTCTCAGAAAGCCGAAGATGCAGAGGAACCAACTAACCCAAAAGGTAGGGGAAGACAGGAGCCTCTTAAGAGTGGAGGGATGTGAATGCACACTTACCTGGAACAGATGTTGTAGGACACTGCACTAGTTACAAATCGATTGAACGTTCAAACAAATTGCTAAGGGCCCCACACGGGCCAGTGTGAGGCTATAAAACCCAGGTGGCAGCTGAGCCAGGGATGCTTTGCACTGCTCACAGCCTGCTTCTCCATGTCCCTTAGGGGGTCCAAGGACTGAAGCAGTGGGTGACAAGGGAGGAGGCTCCCTGGTGGAGCCCTCAGAGAGGAGGGGGGTACAGTCTCTATGATCAAGTCCCAACCCCTCCTGGGCCCTTCTCCCTACAGAAGGAAACCTGAAGTCCCTGGAGGAAGGGCAGCAAATTCTAACACCTGAGGGCTCAGGTGAAGACTCGCTGAGTCAGGGAAAGGACCCATAATCAGGGCTGCCCTGCAGAAATGCCGGTATGTGGCTGGCCCCTGATCTTTGGGGACCTCTGGCCCTGGGGCATAAGACAGGGTCACAGGAATAAAAAGCCTCAGGGTTTGCAGATACTCAGCTCTTTATTCTGTAATCACTGAGCCATCATTTCTATGACTTATATTTCTCACCTCAGTGAAAAACATTTAGTGTCTGTTATCATTACTGGCGCCCAGAATTTTTTCTAAGAACTCACTTCTGGTTTTCCCCTCGTCATGCTACATGATGAAGCTTCTGAATAGCTGACCATAAATGGGGTTGAAACAATCCCTTTACTCGGGCTTTGAAAATAAATAGAGAAGGGGAGAAAAGTGTTCAGGGATTAAAAATTCAACAGCCCTCAGCAGCTTGGCGGTTCTTTTCTTTATGCTCGCCTTCCTCTGAATCTACTTTTGGAATATCGAGATGACAGAGACAGAGCAGGACAATAAAGAATGAAGGGGAAAAGGTCCCCCAATCTTCAATAATCTTCCCTTTTCCCTGGGTTTTAGCTGCCAGTAAAGAAACATGAGGGTAAG
Source organism: Artibeus jamaicensis (assembly GCF_021234435.1). NCBI lineage: Eukaryota > Metazoa > Chordata > Mammalia > Chiroptera > Phyllostomidae > Artibeus > Artibeus jamaicensis. The sequence goes on along the minus strand of NW_026521803.1, from coordinate 31,515,243 downwards.
GATTATGCCTGTGCATTCTCTGCCCTGGAGGCCTGCGCCTGAGGGCTCAGCTCCCTGCACAGAAACCCCGGGGATTCAGTTTGTAATGAGGAGAGCGAGCACCAGGCTTCCTGTGGCTGCTAATCCTGCTGAATCAGTCCCACCTTGCCGTTTCCCCCGTGCTCCCTGGGAGAGACTCAGGTTTTGTTGTTACAGCGGTTGTCTCAATCAATACCGCCAGCTTCTTTTAATCTTCCTTTCTGGCCTCCATCCTTCAATGCTGCAAACTGCTGAGGGACTGTCGTGGTGCAAGCCGGAGTTTACCCCACTGCACTGTGTTGCCTTAAATAAGGGCAAGGGCATTTTTAGAGCCCCACAGGAATAAAAAAAAAAAAGGAAGGAAAGGGAAGAGCTCCTTTAGGTCCTGTTAAATGTACTCAGCTTCCCTCCACCTAATTCCCAAAGCTTCCTAGGCATGCAAACCCCGAGAGAATGAGTTTTGGGAATTAGTTAAAAAGGAGACAGGTTGAGGGGTTACGTCATCAGGAAACATTCCTCTCTAATGGTCTACTCATGCTTAGGCTGTTGGCCAGCAATTTTAGTTCATTTTGTGCTGTTTTTACTTGTGTTTTTTTCATACTACTGGTTTTGGTGCCATTGTTCCCAGAGTTTGCATTAACACCTGTTTGAAGAGAAGTCATGAAGAAGACTGTGATTTACTGCTACAGTTGGGATCAGAAACTTTTCTTAAGTTTAATAACCAAGAGACTTCCCTCTCTCCCTTCCTCCTCTCCTTCCTGCTTTCCGCTGGCTATTTATTGAACACCATCATGTGCGGTAAAGTCTTTCCCACGCCAACGGCAGTTGAGTTAAGTCAATGCAGGAGAAATCAAAGTGAGTAAAACAAACCCATTTTTCTTGTAACGTAAGAACTAGCCACATAGTCCCAGCACTGCCATGATGATTAACACACACCTCCCTGTGCGCTGTTTCCAGAACAGGGCCAGTGGTGTGCTCACCAAGCTAGCTCCCATGCCCAGCACAGTGCATGGCAGAAACTGGGCTCCATAAATGTTTCCTCAACGACGGGATGACTGAATGAATGGGTGGATGACTCTTGAGAATTTTCTCACATTTTCTGTCACCAGGTCTGTGCCGCTCCGAGTCAACTTTTTTATAACGATCTGCGTTATGAACAGTTTAGACACACAGGCACCAGATGGTGTAAATGCCAACTTACCTCCACAATTGCCCAAGGGGATTTTCAGTTCTTACAGATGTTTGGAGACTTTCCACATCTTGGTAGAACATGTGGAACTCACCCAAGTACAAGCAAGAGCACTGTCCCTGCAGTGGGAATGAAGTCCTGTGGAAGTCAAAAGGACAGAACTAGTATTTCTACAGTATCTGAGTATCTGTGCATATGTGTCCCTGTCTGCGTGATTTCTTGGGGGGTGGGATTTGGCCAGGAAGGCTCCCAGAAATGGTAATATGTAAGCTGCTTCTCAAAAGTGGGGTGTGATTTGGCCGGAGGGGAGAAGGAGTGTCAGCAGGAGCCAAAAGCGCAGAGATGGGGTGAGGCAGGGAGTATTGGGGATCATGGGGTGCAGTATAAAGAGTAAGTGTGCCCACACTGGATGAGTGGTTACCACACAGAAAAGTATGTGCTTTCTAGAATAGTAAGGGGTACATGGAAGGATTATAAATAGGGTTGGGTGAAGGACAGATAGAAGATGAGATATAAGGCTTTTGCAAGAGTCCAGAAACACACACGTGTGCGCGTTTATGTGTAATGGTATGTGGGTTATCAGAAGGATAGGCTAAAAAAAAAGGCTCATCCCAGCCCTACTGCACACCTGTAAAATTCTCCCCTGTTGATCTATACTCAGAAATGATGAAGGCATGACAAAGAATCATTGTACTCTTTGTCTACTTTGATTTACTTCCCAAGTAAACATGAGAGTCACATTGCACAAGCAACTTCCAATGCCAAGACTGTATAAGCCTTCTCCCCCCATCAGCAGTACTTTCCACCTAAGGTTAGGTGATTCCTGAATTATGCAAATCACTGTGACCTCCAAAACAATGTGTTCTTATAATAATGTGTTTGGGAATATTGTTGTGGTTTTAATGCCTCCCATCAGTGCAGAATGAGAGTCTAGGGTATTACACACATTTCTGCTGGTGAAGGTAACTGACCCACGTAACGGGGCCAAATGGAATGTACAATATGACTGAGCAAAGGGGGATTATTACATTTAACTATACTCTATGTAAGTAAGTAGAGTATTTTTGGAAGAAGCGTTACCCTGAAACTTTTAGATAAGAGATTGGGGTTTAACTTGGAGGTTGACAACCTAGCAAGCATGAGGGAGCAGCCAGCAATCAATCTCCCGAGGCAGCATCAGTCCCCCACCCCATGGTGGGCCTTTCCCCTCTGAACACTAGGAGGTGATACTTCACACTGGTTAAAGGTGCAGCGTCTGGAGGCTGAGTTTGAATTCCGTCTCTACTACCACTGTGATGATGGTTGCTATGCACCTTCTCTCTCTCTCAGTGATTTTTTAATCTATAAAAATGGTAGTCATTATCTCATGGGTTTGTTTATTTTGGGAGTGGATTAGATGAATTTCTAGGCTTATGGGAAATACTGAGAAATATACATTCTAGTTTGGAGGTAAAACAGTAAACAATCAATGTAATTAATTTGTGAACTTACTATTGTAACTAACTCTTCGATCTCTGCACTCGGGGAATATTTATACTGAATGCCCATTGTGGGTCTGCACCCTAAAGGCAGGGAGTAAAATGCTTGAAAACGACAGGAAATGGTGTGGATTGGACAGAGGAGGCCAGCCTTACCCAGAGGCAGGTCGAATGGCCTCTGTGCTTCTGTGTAGTGTGATGCCTAAGTCCCCAGAAAAGGGGACTGCCCAGTGGCATCAATTTCTCTGACCCTGCCAGGTACCTGCAATTTTCACAGTTAGTCCCTTACTCTCATTAATGCACTGAAAATCTCCCTGCTACAGTGCAAGTTGTAGCAGGGAAGAGAAACCAATTAAATCATTAGCACAGATGAGTTGAACACATTAGCATCACCCTGCAGGTATTGAACAAAGGATGCAAAGGATTGATGGCAGGGCCTGGAGAAACAGTCCAGAGATCAATGAAAACACCTCCTTGTGGTGCATGGACTTTAGATGTTGAAAAGATCTGGGCGCTCACATGACGAAGTCTGACTTCTACAGCAATAATCGTTTACTGTATCTTTGCCACGCACTATATGGAGCACTGTACGTACATATTCTCCTTTAAACAGCCTTGTGATGAAGTTATTTCAATCCCCACTTTACAAAGCTAAGGAAGTGAGTGTTCAGGGTGGCTCAGTAATTTTGCTAAGGTTACACAGATCAAGATGCCCCCGCATCTCTCAGACTCCAAAGCTGAAGATCAAAAACAAAGCCATACATTTTCCTGCTTCCATTCACACATAGAAAAAACACACAATGTAAAACCTACTCTTTATTCACACTTATTTTTAGATGCCTTTGAACCATATCAGTGGCAATATAATCAGACCTCTGCAGAACAGCTGTACTGATACATGTGTTTGTGGATTCACACCATAACCACCCTTGCTGACCTATGGGTTTAAGGCCCCTGGACCTCTCAAGGGCACAGGGGCATTTGGAATACAGCAGATCTTGGGAATCATAGCTCTAGACGGTGAGTCATTCACTAGCAGACTCAGCCTCCCCTTCTCCATGGGTACCAGGAAGTTAGAAGGTGGTCTGTGTGTCTCAAGTGATGAGGTGAGGAAAAGTACTGACTGACATACAAAAAAAAGTTCATGAACTCCAATTGTCTATTTTTTCCCCCTCACAAGACTCAGTGATTTGAAGGAATAAAATGGCAATGTCGAAGACACTTTGTTGAAAACTGATGGTCCTACCAGGAAATTGAGCCGGGTCAGTGGAAATAAGGTTGAATGGCCTGGATGAGGAAAAGCAGTTGGAAGCCTCCCACCTGGAATGGAGTGGGCGGGGACACATCACTCACCCAGTGCCTGGAAACTGAGTAGTGTAAGAACAAGTGCAAGGGCCTTGCCGCTGCATTGAAAACAGTCACAATGAAACTTGTAGAGAGGCAGGTTAACGTAGGAGCATCTGAATCAGTTCCATCTCAGCTGAAGCTCAAACTCAAGTGCCCTCTATTAAAAGAGAGGAATGGAGAGAGAGCGAGGAAAGGGCAGGAGAAGTGCCTAACAACCGTCTGATACTGCAGGGGTGGGTGAAAGTAGGCTTATGGTTGTTCATGTAGAAATAATACAAATAAGTAATACGATAATTAAATAATGATGCAAGAATTAAACTCACAGTCGTGAACCTCCTTTTGCCCACCACTGTATACTGACACTAAATCGCCATATAATTTCTTTCCTTCTCTTCAAAACAAGCTTTTAAAATGAGTTGTTGGAAGCTCGCTGACTTCATTTCATGGTCCACATCCACTCCTCCATGAGGGCGACTGTCTTCCAGGACAGTTGCAAAAGAGGCCTCTGAAATTACACTGTCTGTCCCTGGCACTTGTGATCCGCTGGGGGGGAGGCAATGCCAAGGTCACTCTTAAGGTTTTGACTGACTTGATCAACTTCTCAGGAGCATTTGACAATGTGGTTATAACTCTTTTAATCTGTTGTCTTGCTTTACTTCATAACTTTTTGGTAGTTTTCTTCCCATCTTATTTTCTGGTCCTTTTAATTTTTATTGGTGAAATGCTGCTGCTTCTCCTACTACTTACTCTCCTGATGAAGCTTCGCCTCCTGGATGGGCCTGTGCTGGTGAGTGCAGACTTTCCTTACTAGTTCAGATCTTCCCAGTGAACTCTGGATTTCTATGTCCATCTGCCTGTGTCCGTGCGTCAAGGGTATGTATCTCAGACAAACTGTACTAGCCAGAATTAAGCTCAGCTGTGACTGAATTAGACACTATCAGAGACTTAAGTGAAGTGAATATTCATTTTTTTTAAAATTTATTTATTTATCTTTAGAGTGGAAGGGAAGGAGAAAGGGAGAGAAAATCTGTAGGTTGCTTTGCAATGGGTGAATATTCATTTTTATCTCACGTTGGTAGCCAAGGATAGAAAGGCAGCTCTATAATCATCAGAATCTCAAGATATTTATCTCATTTCTCCACAGTATTAGGAGTTACAAAGAAACATAAACAATAGGATATGGAAAAATTTTATATAGATGTAAGTATCTCTCTCTCAGTTTCTCAATACATCTTTCCATGTGTGTCTGTGTATATACATACATATATATATATATATATATATATATATATATGAAGAAAGGGAGAGAGAATATGTATATTTTATATCCTATTGGTTCTGAGTCTTCAAAAGGTCATTCCACAGTTTGAGCAAACCAGCTGCTTCAGAATGGTAGTGAACATGGAAACACCAGTGAATTCCAATGAGAAAGGCCCATCGCCACACTTTCGCTGTGATGTGAACAACTTGAGAAGCAATGATTTGTGGAGCGCTGTTATGGTGGATAAGTCATTCTGAAAAATGGATGTTAGTTTTAGCACAAGCTTTGTGTACAGAGAAGGCAAATCCATATCCAGAGTGTCTCCTCCAGAGTGCCCCTTCCACCAAGAGGTGGTCCGATGTAAACAACCTGCTTCCAGGTAGCTGGAAGATCACCCCCAAGGAATGGCGTCATATTGGGAACTCAGGGTTGATCTCTGCGGCTGACAGACTGGATGCTCAGCAGTGGCCTGAGCCAGGTCACCCTTGGGGAGTAGAATTCCATGTTGCCAAGCCCATACATAACCTCCATCTCTATCACTACAGCCACATTTTTCCATGAGCCCACTGGATGATGGCAGAGGAAGCTGGAGAAAGACACTAATCCACAGATTGACATATTGAAGCCAAGCTGGAAAAGGTGGCTCTGGAATCATCGGGGACTCTAGATACTTTATCTCATTGCTCCACTGGACTCACAATGCAGGTTGTATTTCATGGTCTGAGATGGCTGTTGGAACTCTAGCCAACGGGTCCACATCTCCAACAGTGAGACTGAGAAAACAGGAGGAGAGACAACACTGGCTGGAGGAGCTACCCAACCACCCAATTCATGTTTACCATCCAGAAGCCAGAGCTTAATCACATGGTCATGCCCTGCTGCAAGCAAGCTGGGAGAGGTCTAGCTAACACATGAGCATTTTTTGTTTAAGAAAAGCAGAAAATTGTTTGCTGGGTCCAGAAGTGGTATTATTATCCAACAGCATCTGTAAAAATAAATATACCCAACTCTAAACATCAAATGTTGTTATCCCTCTCAGTTCCTTCTCGATATGTGGCACTCTCATTTACCAAACTGCCCAAGCCAGAAGCCTCCTTTTCCTTTTTACCTCCTGCATTTAGCGTGGCCCAACTTTATTGATCCCGTTTTTCAATCTGTCTAAAGTCTATCTCCTTTACTGAATTTCAAATGCCACATCCTTAGGTCCTGTCAGGACTACTTGCTACTTTCATAAACTCATTATCTCTTAAATGATTGCCCCAATGTCAGTCTAGCTCCTCATTCAACCATCTCCCACTGTAATGGCTAAGTCACTTTCTAAGCACACACTGGACCACAGATGTGTCTGATCGTTCTCTGATGTTTTCTCAAATCCCACCCCAATCAAGTTTATGTCCTTTACTGCATCATTAATGCCTATGAAACCCTCCCCATCCATTTGTGCCCCTGCAGGATAAGCATCCATAAAAGGTTTGTAGTTCCTCATCCTCTGGGCACTGTCCAATCTCTGGAGCTTCCCACTCACTGCCCATTAGACTACGTCCCTCCCTGACTACCACTGATGTCCTAACTCCTGCTCCTTCTGTGAGTGTCAGCTCAGTGTTTTATCTCCTGCAAGAGGCCTTCTAAAAAGCCCACAGACCGTGAAATGTTGTTTTTCTACAGCATGTCTATCATAGGATTTTTCAAAACACATTATGATTAATATCCTCCCTTATCTCCAGACTCTATAGAAGAAAGAGAATTATTTGTCTGCTTCTGTCCAGTAATTAGTATAGTATATGACATATCATCTTTCTTCAAGAAATAAATAAGTTTATCAAACAGGATTCTAGATCCCTCGCCTATTACCTAGATTTCTTCTCTGTTCGGCCCCTAGGTACTCAAGGATCCCATGTCTACTTAGTTTCCCTGATTCAGGACAGCTTGTACTGATATTGCTGCTTGTGAGCACAATAGACCAGGATGACCTACCAGGCAGTGACCTTCAGTCTGACCCCTATTTTCACATGCTTGTCTACTTACTGCATACCAGACATATCCATTCACAGTACATTTCCATCCTGGAGCTACTTGAAATTGCTACATGAAAGTCTAGGGTCGACCTTTGTTCTAGAAGACTTTATTTAATCTCCTACTCTAATAACAACCAAGGCAAGCATTAATTAACTCAAAAATGTTTGTTGCAGCCCTCCTATGTGCTGAATACTGTGTGAGATACTGAAGATGCCAAGATGATCAAAAACTGTTCCTCCTCTGAGTTTTTAGCTTAGGCAGGAGAATGGCATTAAACAAATAATTGCATCAATAAAAGTTTAATTACAAACATTGAGAAGAACCTTCAGGGACCTGAAGATGGTTTTGCTGATTGGGAATGCCAAAGAACAGCACTTAGGTAGAAGTGGAGGTAAGAAAGGCTGGGGTGTTCATGGGGGGAGAGGACACAGAAGTATCTGGATGCTGAGCAGATATCAACCAGGTGGGAGAACGGGTGATAATGAGAGGAGCAAGGAGAGAGGGAGAACACGGGGGCAGAGGCAACAGTATGTGCAAAGGCCCTGTGGGAGGAGGCCTTTCCCGGTACGTTGAAGATAGTGAGAGGACAGTGCACTCGTGTAACCAGTGTCCAGGTGTGATGGGAATGGAGAGGTGGCAGTGAACATCCTGGTGGAGCCAGGTCAAGTACATGGGTCTTCAGAACAACACTAATGGAGGTGCTTTGACTAGATGGGGGTGGAAGGGGAAAGCCTGTGCTTGTCAGGTAAAGGAGGAGTCCAGCGATAGCCAGACGTGGTAAGAGAGAATAAGTGAGTATGTGGTGTGGTCTATAACTTCAATGAGCTTATGATTAAGAATGAGATTATGTTCTCACAGGTACAAACAGATAAATAATAGCTGAATGATTTGTTAATGATTCAAGGAGCCACAGGAACTCAGGGGTGGGCCGAATCCTTCCCTTTCTCTGAAATGGGAAGCCTGGTGCACAGCAGAGTGGACAAGGCCTCTGGTAAGGAAATGGGCTTTATTTCACTGTACATTCTGCCATGGGGACCTTTCATGGGCAGGCATGCTTTTTGAGCTAATAAATAAATTAAAGAGCTCTAAATGGGGAGTGGGGATTCCCAGAGAGGAATTATAACACGGAGACTGTACCACTCGGAAAAGGCCAAATAGAATTTTTTTCCAGCAAGATTATGTTTAATTAGCTCCCAATTTGCTTCTTGTAACAGAAGGGATTTAACAGTTTGTGATAATAATATGCAAAAGGTTGAAATGCTCTTGAAACATAAGCCAGAATCTGCCACTGAACAGTGTGAGAAGCTACTGGCAGTGCTAATGCACAAGGGGTGTGCAAGAAGCGTGCCTGCTCGCCTGAAGTCACTCAGAGGGCAGCTGGCAGTGACCTTCAGGGCTCTGTGACTGAACAAAGGTGCGTGACTGTCCGCGGTCTGGCTGCACTGTCCTTGGTGGAAACACACTCTAGCCATGGCCAGGCTCTGCAAGCAAGGATGCAATTCTTAATGAATAAATAATTGCAATAATAAGAATTCTCAAGGAATGTTTATTATGTACTGGGATGTGTTCTGCATACTTTACATGTACCAATATTTTTAATTCTTAGGAAATGCATACAAAGTGGGCACTATTAGCTCCATTTTGTAAATGAGGAATTGAAGGCACAGAGGAATTAAGTAACTTTTCAAGGCCTCATAATTAGCTAATGGAGGAGCTAGGATTGGAACCTAGGCAATCAGCCTCCAAAGTCCACACTCTTAGTAAATGTGCTGCGGTATTGTCACTTATGTAGCTACTCAATGAAAATGGTTAGCACAAGAATGAACAGTGTTTACGCGTATAAGGATCTTAGAACAGTTCCTGGCCCACATGGTACGCACGTTTGCTTTTGATGCTTTTCTCTCGAGCTCACTCTAGTCTGCTCCCCCTGTTTTGTGCAGCTCCAACTTTTCCTTCTACTCTGCTTTGCTCTGGATCCAGCTGACTCTCAGCACCCACAACATGATCAGTGGATGTCTGTGCATGAGCTGCTTTTCGTCCGATTGTTCCAGGTGACGGGGGATGAGGGATTCGTGAGCACACTGCTAATTTAAGAACTGTAGCGGCAAACACTCCTGGAAACACTGAAACTCCACTTGGCAGCTCACAAAGAACACTGCTGTATGGACAGGAAGCCTGGAAAAGCGAGAAGCGGGGACTGCCTAGTCTGTTCCACACACCATAGACATGTCTCTATACTATTTCCCGAGGGTGGGAGTCGAGGAGGCTGAGGTGTTAAGACGCACAAAATGTCTGAGTGATGGATGAATGCAGGGGGAATTCAGTCATGGGGGAAGGGAAATCAGAAGCAAGCATGGGTGGCTTCATCTCACCACAGTGTGACCACAGTTACTGAAAAGGTTGTGGTTACAGAGTGACAGACGCAGTATGGACTCGGCAGCCATGACTTGAAGGTGAGGAGTGAAAGACAACCCATGTTCACAGTTCTAGGATGAATGAAATGGTAATCTCCCCAAAATTAAAGATACCCCAGCCTTGACTTTTCTCTAAGGAAACAGATAATAATTATCAAAGGACACAGTGTCTTATCAGCAGTTTAGTTGTGGGGCTAGTTAGCTCAGAGTGACACTCTGCAAGTACAACTGATAGAGGCAAACAACAAAGGAGACTTCAGAAGCTGTTGCAACAACATTTTCTAGGCAGCAAGGCCACTGAGGGCTGAAACTATAGGAAGCCCAGGATTCCGGGGATATTTTTTTAATAGACGGCCACATCACTTTTGTGCCATGTGAGGACAGACCGGTATTCTGCAATGGAGCCTGATGGACGCACAGCTGGAGGAGGGACAGCAGCTGGAACTAATAATAGAGCAGCCTGGAGCCTAAGCACATTGCCTGCCAAAGTCCCAGTGGGCGACACAAACCCACAGGGGACCACGTGATTGTCACTCCTCAGGACTCTCGCCCTCTCTCCCTGATTAGCTGAAATGCTGTGATCGGCATTCAGAGGTGTTCAGTTATGGCAGGAGAGCTTTGAAATCAATCCCTGGCCCAGGTGCACCTCTGGTCTCAGGGAATACAGGAAAGCTCTCATTTTATCTTCTAACATTTCCTAAAAGTGAGAAATATGGGAGGCTAGCATGCATCCTTACTATGTACTAGGTGCTGCCTAGCCAATAACTCATTTAATCTTCACCACAATCCAACGGGGCAGCAAATTTTTCTAAAAGCACTTCCATTTTTATGCATAAATAAAAGGAGATTTTTGAGAAAAGAGAAACACAGTTGTGTCACATATAACTATAGTTCAAATCAAGTCCCAGCTGATTCTGCAACATGGGCTCTTCTCCCCTCGAGTGTTTTTTGGACAGCTGCTTCCAATCATTAGAGTGTGGCGGGGCGGGGCAGGGCAGGGTAGCAGAGTTTCCGTTCTAGCCTATTATCAGTGACCTTGTAGTTACTGCCTCCACAGTTTCTACCCCTGATGGTTGTACTAGAGGGCACCTCCCAAAGAAAGATATTATCTTCTGGAGGGCGGACCCCTTGTAGAACAGGCTCCCCCCCACCAGTTGAGTGTTCTAGGAACCCATCTGTATCAGTGCATCAGTTGGCATTGTTGTGAGAGGCTGTGTTTTGCTTCAGTGAATTTTTTTGAAGTCTTTGAACATGTTTGCCCATTTCATGATGGGGGAGGTATGGGTGCACCTGCTCACACCGTGCTGAGTGTTCAGCAGTTTTTGACCCTAAATGGCCTGGTCCCCATGCCGCACCCTGACTGTTCATCTGACCTGGTTCTAAGCAACTTTTCTTTGTTTCCCCAGGGAAAAAAGTCCTCAAAGGGAAATATTTTGCCAATGTGGAAGAGGTGAAACAAAAAATGGTAGACGCACTAAAAAGCATCAAAACTGACCAGTTCAAAAACTGTTTTGAGCAGTGGAAAAAATGTCTCAATAAGTATATTGTAACAAATGAGTACTTTGAAGGCAACTGAAGTTTATACCTGTCAGAATAAATACACAACTGTTTATAAATAAATTCTGGTTTTGGGGGGTCCCCCCTCATCTACCACAGAATGTAAATAATTTCAAACCTCTACAGAGTGAAATACAAATCTGAACAAGATTATATTAGCTAGATCCTATTCAAAGTGACTTATTTTTACCCTTCCAAGGATAATCTCCCAGGACAATTCAATATTTGCTAAAAGCCTATTATTTACTTGCCATTGTGTTGGGAGCTGCACATAGGCAACCGATAAGACACAGGACGTGGACATCATCGGAGGACTAATGATGCTCCATTATCAATCTTTCTTTTGTAAAATACCTCGCCTCCCACAGCCTTGGCTCCACAGAGTGGCTGCTGGAGTTTTCTTAACTCTTCTGCTCTCACTCAGGACACCCGGATTCCTCATTCTTCCACTCATGACCCAGAAGATAACCAATCTGGGGGAAAGGAGTCCTCCCGACTGAGTTATGTTGCTACAGACATTTTCTCTCCCCTTCTCCCCCTTCAGTCATTGCTCCCATTGGACCTCAGCTGGCTCTGTTCCCCAACTCTGACCTGCTGCAAGGGGGAGAAATTAGGTTGGAAGCAGCTTGTTCATGGTAAGTGAAAAGTGGAAAATTTAAATGGGTCTATGGAGACACAGCATCAAGAATGAGAAAACAGGGTTTTCAATATACTTTAATATTCGTCTATATTCTCTAAAGAAATAAAATATGGGGGCCTAAATTAATAACCAGCTCTTGTTTTATAATACTTTTATGGAAAAATACATTTTGAATTCCTAGCAATGAACTTCAGGACAAAATAAATGAGACTCCTTCATTAATTGGGAACTAGTTACACATTATATTTTTAATTTATTTATCCAACAGTAGGACACGAATGTCTGAAGGTAGGATAGATTGCCAAATAGAGAACCTCAGAAAATGGAAGACGGAGTTTAGCAAGAGTGAGCAAGCTGCCTTAGATGACCTGGTGGGTCCAGACTGCTCCTGTAAGGGTGAAGTTCGCTTTGCCATGGAGCCGAGCCTCAGCGCCTGCTGTCCACGCTGCAGAAGCTCACCCAAAGCACCCACAGTGTTACAGAACAGGAGTACAAGAGGGGCAATATTTGTCCTACCCTGGGATGCCAAAAAGACTGTTACAGAACAGATACACCAGGGCCCAGACTGCATAGGATGGTGTACTAATGTCATCTGGACCCCCCACTGGGCCCGATCGTGTCCATCGCCAATTGGAAAGACATCTCTCAATGCCAGAGATTTGTGAAAAGTAAAGAAAATGCTTATTTAATGCTATTCAGACCTAACATCTTCATTAAAATATCAAAGTCCTTTAGGGAATCCACCTACCCACACAGCCGCTCCCTTCTCCCCCTGTCCTAACTCCAGGTACCATAAATCAGGAAAAGAGCACACTTTCGTTTTTCCAGGCCGCTGGTACCGTCAGCTGTGTTGTCATCCAGGCAGGATCTCCAATTAATCCACAGTCACCTTCTCACAGTCTACTGGCAAGAGTTCTTTGTACCCATTTTTCCAGGGAAAGTCTCTCCTGCTTCCCAGGCCATGCGGCCAAAGGGGGCATCCCAAAGCTGCGTGGGCCTCTTCTACCAAAGCTACAGGGGTTCGCACTCCACCAAAAGCACATGTCTTTCTTCTTCACCTGGCTGCAGGGGTCCCCACTCTGGCAAAGCCATGTGGCTCTCTCCTTTCACCTCACCAAGAGGGGGTCCTAACTCCGCCCAAAACTGCATGGATCTCTTTCACCTGGGCAAGAGGGGGTCCTTACTCTGCTAAAACCGTGTGCTTCTCCCCCCAATGGCTGCTGTGTCTGGGTTTAAATCCCTGCGCCAATCTTCCTATGTACCCCTACTTCCGACTCCTCCCACAATCAGTTATACCTGCCAGTATTTCTATATTATTGCAAGTTTACTGGGCTGTCATTGTGAGTCTGAGCAGGAATGGCCCCATGTCATGGAGCCAATCTTCTCCAAGCTCCCACATGGCGCTGTAACTTGGGGGATCTGCCCCCCCAGTTACATTTTGAGGGGAAGTGACTTCATACCCCTAGCTCCAAGCCTGGCCACAGCCATTTAACATATCCAAGTGACCGCCAAAGGGTATAGATATGTTAAAAGACAATGCCATGGATTAGCCGCAAGGCTGCGGCTGTACAAAACAGCCCTGCATGTTCCTGCTCCATGTGCCCCTTCCCCCCAACTCACACCTGTTGGGGGGGAAGGGGTGAGGACATCTTATATGTCTCTCCAATATTCCTATACACTTTGAGTTCTGGACACCATTCCAAATCTTTTTTTGCCCCCCCCCCCGGCTGCACCCTGTATCAACAGCACTTGTGTAAAGGCCATCAAACAGGATAAAGGGGCAACGTCCTGTGGCTGTTTCTAGAACATCCTCACTTATTTACATATCACTAAGGCAGATGCATTAAATTGGGTTCATTATGCAGCTACCCAGGAGTAGTACTTTTCTCTCCATCCTGATTTCTAATCGAATGCCTGGCAAAAAAGAGGTAACAAGAATATTTGGTGAGAGGCAATGGGAAAGAATACAGTGAAGATCGAATATAAAAAAGAATATTTGGTGAAAGGCCTTGTCAAAATGGCGCTGTGACTGCTCCTGTCCAATCAGCAGAACGGATGGAGCCAGAACACCTGTGTTGACTTTACTTTTCCTGATGGAAATAAACAACAATAACTCGTTATTTTGCAATAGAAATCATGACGGCATCTAGCACGTGGTGGCGGAGGCCTATCCTTTGCAAGAAACATCCACGGTCTGTTTACATCCCCAAGATCTCTCCAGAAAAAAAAAGATGAGTTCCATTTCAAATAGATTTGTTCCAGCCTCCTCACGAAAGATTTACACAGCACAGTCAACAAGAACAGGACATCTACCGAAATTTCAAATCCAGTGGGGAAGGGAAAAGGTGCGATAGGATAAGGAGGGACAACTGGCAGGCAGTGATAACACCATTTACGTAAAATTCCCAGGATGATTCAGACACTGAAATCATCACAATACCATGCAGCCAGTGTTTGCAAACCCAGTTTTGCAGGAGAGCTGAGAGAAGTTCTGAAGCTTGTCATAGAGCATAAAAATAAGTGGCGGAGCTGAGCCTTGAACCCTGTCTCTTGACCTCAAAACCCTAATCTTTCTACCACATCACAGAAAAATTCAAAGATGGTTGGAGACTTCTGAGTTCCCTGCTGAGGATTTATGGGAAAGTTCACCAAGGCTCTGATGACAACTTGCAGATATTTCCTCTAGGTTGGCCAACGTTCTATGTAAAGGGACAAATGGTAAATATTTTTGGCCTTGCAGGAAAAAAGTTGTTGTGCCAACTACTCAACTCTGCCATTATAGCATGAAAGCAGCCAGATAATGATGAGAACAAACCAGATGTGGCTTGTGTGCCAATAAAGTTTTATTTACATACACAGGCGACCAGTCCAGCAGGCCAGTGGGCTCTAGTCTGTCACCCCCTGCACTACTTTATAAGAAAAAAAAATCAGAGCTGTTTCTTTTAAGTCAAGTCTGTGAAATCCAGATAGTGAAACCCATGTACTGATTTCTGAGATACAGTCCTGGCAATAAGAAAGTCTCAGGCCGGTTCATGTTCAATCAGACTAGCATTTTTTTACTCTTAATCTGAAATATCAACTATTTTATTCTAACATCTTTCAAGTGGCATGAGAGCAAGAGAGGATGAAGGACCCCAATAAAACCATGATCTGTAACTGGTGTGAATTGAGTGTTAGGTGATATAAGGAACCTACTATGAAGAAAATATTAGCCGTGGGAAATGAATCTTCTGCATGTAGATGCCTTTGAGTGAGCACATGTACTGTGTGGCTGTCATATTCAAAATGACTAAGTGAGTAGCGCAATGAATCTGCATCAAATTTTGTGTTAAGCTTGAACATTCCTTCATGGAAACTGTTCTTCCATGGATGATTCAGAAGGCTTTCAAGGACGATGCAATGAGGGCAGTGCAAATAAAAATGTGGCACAAACACTCCAAAGATGGTCAAGAATCTGTTGAAAGTGATCCACATTCTGGAAGACTTGCAACAAGCAGAACACCTGAGAATGTTAAACGGGTACGGGCTGCAATCAACAAAGATCAGCGACTGACAGTGTGAGAACTAGAAGCTGACCTGGGGATTCCAAAATCTACTGTGTGTGATGATTTGACTCAGGATGAAACATGTTGTGGCAAAATGTGTTCTGTGGCTTCTGCTACTAGAGCAGAAGGAACATTGTACTGCGATGGCTAATGACTTTATTCAAACCGCTACTGATGAACCAGATTTCCTCAAAAGGTCATATCTTTGAGGAGAACTGAGGCATCACTGTTGTACATTCAATGTTTCTTGTATCTTCTTCAATAAATATCTCTGCTTCATATGACATGGCTGGATAGTTCGTGAACAGATCTCGTATGTCTGTGTGATTGGACTTTGTAAATTTTTTACCCTCTGGCTTTAAAAATAAATGAATAAATGATAGCTGTGCTGAGGGAAAAAACTCAAAATCAGCTAGTTTACCAGGATTTCAGGATCTGTCTCCCTCCTGTTTTGTGTTGATATAATCCTGGGATATATACTTGCGTCTGTCTGCTATCCGCCAGCTGAGAGCTCTTATGAAGGAATGTTCATTACCACTATGAAAAAGTTTCTCCCACCTTTTTCCCAAAGATTACCTTACCCTCTGTACTTCTATGTCCAAAACTCCTCCCCTGTGTTTGCTACTATCGGCCTGTCCTCTGACCAGGCCCTATAGATCCACAAGATTTCTGACCCATCTCAGTAAGAGATCCCTCAAACAAACCCCACCTCTTCCATCTAGTCACTACAGAAAAAAGGGCAACTTTATAAGAGGTTTTATCTTTGATCGTGAGATGATCCCCATAAGTAGTAGCAGCCCATTGTCCTTAAAAAATCCATCTGATGCAACTTGATAATATTCCAACAGTTTGAATTGAAACTCCAATGTTATATTTGAAATAAGGACCAAGAGCCTAGGATTTTCAAACGTCCCAAAAGGATATTTCTCTGCTGGAGGGTGGACAGAAACCTTGATGTGACTGTTCGCTCTTAGTGGAATAGGCAACCCAGCCCAGAGCTTGACCATCTTTATAAAGAGGCAGGTTCATATCCAGCTGATCCTATGAGAGGGAGGACCTGTGAGCCATTCTTCAGTAGACCCAAAGACAACAGTCACTCAGTTGGTCACTGCTGATTTGCTTTCACTTGTGGAGATCTATTGACTGATTGGCTACTTCTCTGAGGGTCAGGAAAAGACCCAGTTCCCTTGAGGACTTATAGGGTGGATATATCTCATTGCCAATTTCTTCCCCCAGAATAAGCACCAAACCCTGCCTGCAGTGGGGAGAAATTATAACTCCTCTTTGACAAGAGACATCTGTTTTTTCTTCCTCACTGGACCTCTGTATGGCAGGAGGTGGTAATAATTCTGCTCGTCTGTACACATTTTCTGTGAAGCTGGTTGGCTATGCCAAGTCCCAAGCAACTATTAAAAATCCAAACAACTAAGCAACAACAACAAAAAACCTGCTTTAGCTTATCTTTAAAAAATAAAAATATGATCTTTAATCAGATTAAATCAAGGCCCCTCCAATTAATCAAGGACCCATGGTAGCTATTTCTGGTCAAAACTGGCCTATTCTACCAAGTAATGGGTTATGAGCTGATGGAGTCAATGGAACAGTCATACAAGAAAGATTTTGTTGGAGAAACATTCTTTAAAATAAAAGAAATAGGAAAAGGGAGGAATTTAACTAGTTGGGTATTTTATGTTAGGAGAAGAGCTTAGAATTCTTAATCTCCCTCTTGTATTTACTGTAATTTTGTCTCACCCTTTATTTTCTTTATATTTGGTAGATATGTTTCTTCTTTGGTGAAGAACTTTGTTTATTTTACACATATTTCAGGGAATTTCCTAGACAGCTGATTGGCTGAAGTTCCATATTATCTAGACTCACTAGAGGAAGAGAAAACCTTTCCTCTCCCACCCCCTGTATCAATGGCCCCATGAATTGTGAGACAGGCATAGGGCTGAATCTGGAAAATTATAATGTGGAGAGAGATTTGGACTACGTGAAATTTTTGATGGTTTCTCCTATGAGTGATCTCCCACGTGTTGCTTTGGCTAATCTTTGGATACTAAGGTCATGAAATCTGGTGTCTCCTGTTAACCTATAAAGCATGGGTATCTACTTAATTATGCTGGACCCCAGGGAAGCCAGGTTTACTAAAAGTGTAACTCTAATACCTACAAGTCTTTTCACTATATTACTGCTGCCATGTGGTGAGTTAGAAAAACAAGGATCAGTGCAGTAAGGAGTTATTTTCCTTGTTTCCATTTGCAATATTTCCTCTCACTCTCATTCATATGCAGTGGATCTTTACAGAACATCAAGATCTCTGCTCAGATGATGATGTCCATCTGCCACAGAACCTTATTTCCCACCTGACACCCTAATCTCCTGACAGTGACGTCACAGACCTTTCTGCTTGGAGCCAATTATAATTAGGGTTCCAGGTGAAAAATTAACAGCAGGAACAGATGGGCCCATAAGAGGCAAAGAGTCTGTTCACATGCAAATTTCATTAGTTCTCGAAGATTGAAGAAAACTATAGAATGAAGAAAACTCTGCTTGAAATGGAGACTTCTGAATAATGTAGTCTCCCTCACACATGTTTAGCAGACCCTACCAGCACACAGGGCCTGATATCCATACCTTTTCCTTTATTACATTTAATATATTCTAATCACTACTTGTCTTCTGCAACAAACTAGTCTCTATTTCTGTTGACTCTCTCTTCCACTTTACTCCTATAAAGAACTCCCAGAACTATTCTCCTAAAAGACAACTTGGGTCATAGCTTTTCCCAACCCACATTACACTCATAGCACTGAATGAAAATTCAATTGTCAGTGCAATTTCTTTTAAAAAAGTTTGAAAGTACCTACTGAAGTTGATTATGTGCTTAATTTTTGACTCAGCTCTTTCTTTCCTGGTTGAGTCTCAGTGAAGAGGTATGGGCTTTGTTTGTCAACAGACATGTTTTAGATTGTTCATAACACCATTATCCATAATGATCCTAATAGGATATGCAAATGCTTTTAATCAGTACAATGGCTAAATAGTCTGTGGTATATTCACACAGAAATGAGAACAAACTATAACTCTACACAGGAATAATGAGGGTCATAACAAACATGTTGAGCAAAAGAAGGTATACATAGTACCTAGTGTAGCATTCTAATAATAGAAAGAAAAAAAAACAAGCAAAACTGATCTGTACTGGTAGGAGCCAGGTGGGTGGCTATTCCTGCACTGTTATAAGTTGGAGGGTCTGGAAAGGAAGGGACAAAGGAAAAGCTGACCAAGCACTGGAAGGATTCTCTTCTCAGTGTAGATATTGATTACATGGGTTTGTTCAGCTTGTGAGAACTCATTGAGCTGCATGTTTAATAAATGTGTGATTTTCTACACACATATTATACTTCAACAATAACTTAAGGAAAACCTGAAGGAAAAATGCCATAAGATTCAAAGCTTTCTCTCAGTCTTGAACTAGGTTCTCCAACATAGGGAGCAGTATCTTATTCACTTTTAGATCTTTGGCATTTATATAATGGTAGTTGTTAAATAACATGCTTTAAAAAATAAAAAACAATAGATGGAGGGATTCCAGAAAGAGGACCATTTTGGTGGCCACATGGGCTCTTTATGAATCTCTGCAAAAAATCAAGAGAATAAAGAAAAAAGCAAAAATTCTGTGTACACCATTTTCAACAAAACTGGGTGACAAGCAAAAGCGTGATGGGACAAAAGCACAAGACCTCTGTATGTTAGGCAGCTATGTGGGACCAAGCAGAGGAACCAACAGCTTATATGATGAACTCGAGAATAGGAAAATTCCAAAATATAAAACGGGGCTTCATTCGTAAGTGTGGTGGATAAATTCAAAGACTCCACCACTAGTAAGGGGGGCCCATTGGAAGGAGTAAAGGGGCTACACTGGTCTAGCCCTTAAGAAGTCATGAATCTGACTTGCCCCACACTGAGAATAAACTGCTATTAGAGGGCTGAAAATGGAGCAGGGTTGGTACAATACAGAGAAAAATAAGAATGTTCGAATAAAAGTGGAGGAGGTAAAAGAACCAGGAAATCTCAGAATGCAAACCATCATGTTCTTGAACATTCAACAAAGGCCTCAGAAGGCATTGCATTGTGAAGAAAAGCTCTCTGATTCAAATGTTTCTGATTCAAAACTTTTCCTAAAGTTTCAGGAAAAGAAAAAAATCATTAATTTGGGCATCAGAAAAGCTTGAAATAAAATGCCCTACAAAGTCACTATGAAAATAAAAGAAAGAGAGAGAGAAAAAAACAGAATACCATCCTTGCAAACAATGAAAGAATATCACCAAAACATGCCCCAACAAAAAGGTTAAGGTGAGTTTAAGCCATAAAAACAGAACAAAAAGCCTGCTGAAATTAGCTAAAGTACATATAAAATGATAAAAAATGAAAACAACATAAATTAGAATTAGAAAATTCAAAGATAAGTATAAACTCAAAAATTAAAAATTAAATATATACTATAAATGGGAAAACTAAACTAAAGGAAAACAAAAGAGAATAACCAGAACAAAAAGTGCCTTAGAGAAATAGAGGGGGAAAAGACATTTTAGAAACCACAAAGAAAGTAACAGCAATAATTTGAGAGGAATGAAAATTATTAAAGTTAACCAAAGAGCCAACATGTAAATAATAGCCTTTTAAAGAAAAAATAAAATCCAACAAATACTAAAAACCTTCCTTCATGAGGCTATTTTATGAAAAGAAAAAAAAAGACAAAATACTGAGAGAAGAGGCCGTATACCTAAGGCTACTAAGTATCACCAAGACATATCTTATTAAAATTCCTGAATTTTAGAGGAAAAGAAAAACAAAATAAAATAAAATTACAAAACAAATCTTTGGTCAATCTAGGCAAAAAGGTCTTGTGACTTATAAGGCAAAGAAAATTAAATCATCATCAGATATTTTGACAGGTGATTTATTCCAGAGAATACTGAATAATTTATTTTAGACCTACAAGGAAAGAAAGACGAGGAATTTGTAACAAATAAAACCAACCTTCAAGTATAAAAGAGACAGGCTGTTAATAACATGCAGAATTCCCTAGAAGACCATCATAGGGAATCTACCAGAGAAGAAACTTGGGGCAGCCAAAATGACTACAGGGACATCGACAAAAGGACTGGTGATATGACAAGATACTTTGATAAGTATCAGATACAGATAAGATACAGACACTTGTAAAACTGAGACTAAATGAGAATCAAAAGGGAGAATGTAGTGTTTACATGATCTGACAGTGTAGACATAGTACGACCTTAAGAAAATAAGAGGAGACTTCCGATAAGATATGCAAAAGAGTAATTACTTTTCATAATTATAATTTGAGATGGCATCATTCCTATTGCTCTTCTGAGATTGTGGTGTAAGGTGTGATCAGGTAAATGAATAATTATGGGACACTCTAATTCTATTATCCACTGTGTTCTTAAGAACTAAAATTATTAGGATGAAAGAAAAAAAAGACACAGAGGTAAATGTCAGGGACCGGGAAGGGCCTGAGGTTTTACTCTTCTGGAAAGCTAACAGGTAAGCCCACCAAGTTTCCTGAATGCTAACAGAGCACACAAGACTTTGGGTCAAAGACTAAAGAATTTATTACTCATTATTATGCACGGCAAGAAGTGTGAGCCTTATGTTTTTATTATAGTTCTCTTTGCCCCTGAAACCTTCAATGGTGACACAGAGGAGCCCAGACAGATGCTACACACATAGCAAGTTTGAAACCCAGCTAATTAGCCTGAAATTTAGGGAAACTGAATCTTTACAATGGTCTGCGATCAAATCTGCTTCTGATGGTTACTTTTCTGTATCAAGCTTTACTTAATAATAGTATCCAGTGATTTAATCAAATACTGATCTAGGTGTTGCTGTGAAGGTATTTTGTACATATGGGACTCTAAGGCTTCTTGGAGCAATGGCTGATTCCCTGTTCAGGCCCAACTGCCTGGACATAACAAGAGTGCGTGGAGCATGTCGAAGACTACTCGGGCCAAAAGTACAGAGGAGCTAAGTCAAGAACTTTGACATTGGACAATTTGATAAGGGTAAGAACTGCAATGAATTCAAACCCAAGGTAATTGGTGAACTTCTGAAGAAGACAGGAAACCAATCCATTATCTTGAAAACTGAACAAATAAAAGGGAAGATATGCCAATACCTTGCCTTTCTTTTATGAATTAACGGTACCATTGGCTAATTAAATGATTAGACATAAGTTACATAAGTAATCCATAGTGGAAGGCAGAACCAGGTCCAATTCTCCATCTATGGAAGAAATCTTTATTTATATGCTGAGTTTTAAGCTTATGTGCCCCCTGACAATTTCATTTTTCTTTGGGGTCTGAGGTAAAATGTCTCAATTTTTTTCCTGGGCAGATAAAAAGTTTCACAGTCAGAACAGACTAAGTTTTAGAATGGAAGCAAGTATCCGCAAGTCTGAATGGCTTTAAAAAGGCATATTTCTTGCACCTATTATTAATCAGAGTTTTCCCAAGGGTTCTGTTCTTTGTCGTTACTCTTAAACAGACAAATGAATAAGCAACAACCTTGAACATTATTGGTAGAGGAAAGTACAAAAGTATATTCTCACATATATAATAAAATTAAATGCTTTTGCATGGAAGTAAACTCATCCCTTGGCCTTCTAATTCACTTAAAAAATAAAAATAAAAATAAAAAAGAGTTACAATCACAAAGAAGCCAAGAAATGCAATCTGACTATGTGCTCAAATGGGAAGAAAACCGAGTTTAATTGGCAAGCTGCATTAATGTTTCCTAAAATATTTAAATTGCCATTTCTAAATCTCCCACAATTCTACATCCAGAAGTAGAAAAAAGAACAGAGTCATCGGTGTAGTGTGTATATCAAGCAGGGAAAACCACAATGGTGTGTGAGCAACCCATGCACTTTAAATTAAAGTTCTCAACTTTTATGTACTAGAAGTAAACCCTAAATACCCAGGCATTCATACAATATTAAATAAGTAAAGGTTTGAGGAGAAGGTCGAGGTTCTTTGCCAGGTTCCCTTTGGCTTTGTGTGTGTGAGGATGGTAGGAGAGGATCCATTGCCTGGCAGAGATCACTTTTTCTCTTGGGATTGCCCTCAAAGCATGAAGTATACAAACATGCCCTTTAAGGAAATGCTATGAGGCTGCTTTCTTCCTAAAAGCAACTACTGACTCCAAAGCATAGTAAGCTCAGTGGCCCAAAGGTATGTCCTACTTCAACTGGTTCAGAAGAGCCTAGAGGTAGCTGGATCTTAAGTACCTAGTTCAAGTTCCTGAAGAGAATCCACCTGTCCCAGTAGCCATAGCCTACTTTGCTTTTTTAGGTCGCATCTTTGTAAGCACACGAAGAACACAAACACATTGAAAAGGAGCCAAGTTTCTCATCAGTACGGCAGGCTTTGCCTGTCCCTGTCTCTCTACCCTTCTATGACAGTTTCCTTCAGTCATTTCCATCCCTTCTATTTCCTCTTACTTCATTTTCTGTAAAATAATAATAATCTGAATACAGTGAGTGGAAAAGTCAGGACACAGGAGGGCATGCATGTGAAAGTATAACCCTGGAAACTTAGATAAAAGAGTGAAGAACAAAAGGAAATTTTTAGTGAAAATGTTTTTCAGTTGATTTTCTAAATTTCTAAAATCTACAATCATTAATACAAATTTAATTGAAAAATCATTAGTATGTAATACCAATATGTGTGTTACCTCTCAGGAACATTTCCATCTGAAAAGATGTTTTCTATTCCTTTTTTAGACTGTGAAAACAGTACTATCTTCCATATCTTGACTATTGTAAATAATGCTGCCATGAACATAAGGGTGCATGTATCTTCTAGAATTTGTGTTATTGTTTTCTTTGGATATATGAGATATATCTGGAAGTGGAATTTCTGGGTCATCTGGTACATCTCTTTTTAGTTTTTTGAGGAATCTCCACATTGCTTTCCATGGAGGCTGTACCTGTTTGCAGTCTCACCAACGATGCAAAGACTGCCTTTTTCTGCACATCACCTACACGTGTTGTTTGTTGACTTTTTTATCATAGCCATTCTGACTGGTGTGAGGTTGTAGCTCATTCTGATTTTGATTTGCATTTTCCTGGTGATTAGTGAGGCTGAGTATTTGGTGTCCACCAACAGATAAATGGATAAAAATGATGTGAGATACACACATACGCATAATGGAACATTGTAATCGCCGTAATTAAAAAAATAAAATCTTGCCATTTGCAATGACGTGGATGGACCTTGAGGGTATTATGCTAAATAAAATGCCAGACAGAGAAAGACAAACACAGTATGGTTTCATTTATATATGGAATCTAAAAAATAAAAATAAAACAAATCAAAACAAAAGTACACTCACTGTCACAGAGACCAAAAAGATAATTACCAGAAGGCAGGGGGTGGAGAGACAGGGGAAAAGGGGAAGAGGAATCTCGTTAATAATATTGAGATAAGTTTACACAGTGACAGATTGTAAGTAGTGGGGTGATCACATTGTAAGGTATAAAATGTTGAATCACCATATTATACATATGAACCTACTATAACTAATATAGACTTGTTATACTAACTATACTTAACATAAGTGCTGATAAAATAAATAAATAAATACATACATACATCATATTATCTGGGAATACTAGACTCCTCTGTTTCCTACTGTGCTACCATACCGTAATTTATTCCTATACAGAGAAACCCAGAGAGGTATGGTACCAATTTTTCCTCCAAACTTCTTCTCTAACTCCTCCCCCCACATGTACACAGACAATTAGAAGATACCTTCTTGAGGAGGATTTCCATAAAAACCAAGAATTGCTATCCACCTAAAAGTGATGCTGCATACTAAATTCTTTTTTCCTATTTAGAGATTCACAAACAGTTGGAGCTAAGAAATGCCTTAGAGATCATTTTGAGCTCCACCTCAGACTTCCATATACCAGGAAGGTGTGATAGACTTTGCAGGTTGGCTAACTCAACACACAATCACAGTCCCTTTCTCCTGCCGGCCTCCCCCAGAGACTGGCCGAGCTTCGTACCTAATTTCCCAGCCTCCCTTGCAGCTGTGGTATTCATGTGGTTCTGTCCAATGAGTGAAAGTCTGCTGGGAGCTTCCGAGATCATTTTTCCTTTTGTTGATGAGAAGGACAGATGCAGAGGGCTGCTTCTCTCCCCTTCTTCCTGCCCTAAATGAAGACCTAATGAGTACAGCTGCAATTTAACTTGCATTGAGAAAATAAGGTGAGGCCGGGAGAACGGAAGGCTCATTGGCAAAACAGCAGAGGCTGCCAATAGTTGGATACTTGGTTACATGAGAGAATAATCTTCAATTTGATAAAAACTACCATTGCTCCATTTTTCTGTTTCTAGCAGCCAAAGTATTCCATCAGGAAATTGAATTCCAAACAAGTAAGATGATTTAACTAAAGTCATGCAGCTAAGTTATTTGCAGAGTGAGGGTTGGAATCAAGAATAGTGACTCCCAGCTAAATTCTCTCCATGCACAGCTCCCCAAAAAGGACATTTTTCTGCAAATGCAAGTGCAAATGGGTTACACTGATTCATAAGCCCTGTGCCTACTTGATTTTAGGTGAGAAAAGGTTGGCGAAGCACTTAAGGAGAAGAAAATATAAGAACACAAGTATATATCATATAGCATAATCTACACTCTCACTACAAGGAACTAAGATAAAGATTTTTTTCATCCTTCCCCCCAAAGTCAATGCCTGTAAGTATTTAAAATATTCAAAACATTGACTTAAAAATGGAGGAAGTTTGAGATTTGTGTCTAGTCTAAATTCTTTGTCTGTTTCTTCTAGGCATGAGAGAGAGGGAAAGAAAACAATGCTAATTAAACTGACAGGTTCCCTCCAAACTAAGGAAGTGGTCCAAGTCCTCTCTGTTTTACATGGCCTGGTTTATCAGAATAGTTTCATGTGACTACTATGAGCACACAAATTCAGGGTGTGAAGAAACATGAACTCTTTCCCCAAATGCACTAGAAAGGAAGTGAACTGCCCAGAGAAGATGCCAGTGGAGGGCAAGAGAGAGGCTGCCATTGGGGTGAAAAGTGGACTTTGGCCAAGGAGAATATAATAAAAAAGTTAGTGAGAGCTGAACTGCTCTGCATGAGAATTAAGGGAATGGGAAAGGAGAAGTCAAAGGGGTGATTTGAAGGGACTCTTGGTAGTAAAACTAGAAGATAATAAGGGTAAAAGTGAAAGAAGAAAAACATTGAAGGGAAAAATAAATGGCCTAAATCAATCTCTTTCATCTCCAGGAAGGTACCACTGAAGGAATCAAACAAATAAAAAAATGCATTCCAAACTATAAAAATATCCAGGTGTCTCAAAGGGAAGGTGTGAGCTGTTTTAGCACCTTGAGTTATGGAGAGAAAGAAACAGATGTACAGAAAGTTAATGGGTTGGTTTTGTTGCCTACATTGTCCTCTCCTCCTGCAGTTGAATCCCAGGGAATATTTAGCATAATATATAGCACTGACTCTCTGCCCTCCAGTACATCAGCAGAAAGCAGATATTTGCAATTGAATAGCAGTCAGTACGGGGCCCTATGGAGCACAGTTATGGCAGTCAGTTCATTATGTGCAGTTCCAACAACAGGGCGCATTGTTCCCCTTGTGGCTTCTCAGCTGTTCTGGGCAAGTACGTTCCCAGAACGGCATCCGCGGAGACCTTCGAGTGCTAATGACTCCCTCTGAGTAACCAGACTGACCTTACATATAGAGTAGGCAAGCAACTTCCAGTATGACATAATCTCAGGGCCCTTCAAAGATCCTTGGGTCAAAAATGTCTCCACTACAGCCTAATGTCTGATGGTAGAATTATGTCTTTTTAAATTAAGAAACCATTCCCTGTTCAAAAGCAAAGGTATTTCAAGCCATTAGAATTTATTGTCTCAGTGAAAAATTACCAGTTCCTATCTAATTTTTAGCCACAAATTTTGACTTGGGCAGGTGCATAGTGGTCCTGCAGAACAGGGGTTAGCTAGCAAAGCAGGGCTCACAGGCCGAGTCCGGCAGAGCACCTGGTTTTGTAAAGAAGTTTGGCTGGGACACAGCACACTCTTGTTTACATATGATCTGCGCTGGAGTTGAGTAGTTGGTATAGAGGTAGTAAGGCCCAGAAAGGACTAAAATATTTACTATCTGGTCGTTTACCAAAAAGTCTGCCAATCATTGATGTAGAACAACACTGTCACAAAAAAATGGAGGCCGAGAAAGGGCAAGCAACGTGACCCAAACTACGGGAGTTACTCCTGGCAAAACGCAATCTCAACTGTATCTCTGGGCTCTCACCCTACTGTTTCTTCTATTATGTCATGTTGTCACTCAAAGATGTGTTAAAAATAAAAACAAACAGGCCTTAAAATGAAGTAAGGCCTGAGGGCCTGGGGTTCTGTGAGTTCGTTTGCTTACTCAGTGGAGTGTTCCGCTATTCTGAACTAGACACTGTTGATAGATCATGAGTTTTCACAGCAGTTTAACCTAGAATGTGAAGATTGGAGAATAAACTCTGTATTTCAAATTAAAAAGCTATGGCCTGGGGAGTCTCTCCTTTAACATTCGACCATGTTCCTTGATCAGGGCTCATAGAATTAAAGAAACCCTTCAGATGCAGTGAGTGTTGAGTGTGGAGTGTGTGTTCTAAGAATCTGAACTTGTTTTTTAAAAAAATAAATCTAATGCAGAATGTCACTAAGTAAAATGTACCAAATTAGAAGTGTTGGGTCTAAACTATTCCCAACAATTGGACTTTCAGCCAATATCCAACTGACTATAGGGAAAATGAGCCCATTCATTCACATACACCACACACTTCCGCCCTACAGATATACTGATCACACTATTGGAAAATCTCTTTACTTCGAACCCACATAGGCATCCCTGCAACTTCTCTTGCATGCTGCCCTCCACCACTCCTCCGTGTTCCACTATTCACGGTGTGGTCCTTGGAGGAACAGCATGGGCATCAGCTTGGAACATGTTAGAAATTCAGAATCTCAAATTCCATCCCAGGCTTAAAGAATAAGGATTTGCATCATAACAGAATTCCTAAGAGATTTATTTGTACAACGAAGTTGAAAAAAATATGGCTAAATCACAATAGACTGTGAAATTTCTTGAAGAAAACTATAAACAATGAAGCTCAATGATCACACTTCAATCAGTTAAGCACCAAATTATGCAATTGTAAAAATACCTAATAATGAAAATACGTATCGAGTGTTTTACTCTGTGCTGAAAAGTGCCAGAGAAGCACTGAGGGCAAGAAAGGAAGACCAAGAGTCCCTGACGTCAAGAATGCCCAGCTTAAAAGGTGGCTCAAATATATGAACAGCTGCAGGTAACACAAAGGTACAAATAAAATGCTATCAGATTCCAAATATATTTTGGACACACTTCACTGTAGAGTGGCCATCTGAGCTCAGAGGGAGGCGTTCCAAGCAGACAGCCTGGAACCAGCATGAGTGCAGAATGTGCAAAGACACGCAGCCGTGAAAGGGCATGCCGTGTTTGCAGAGCTGAGCTGGGTGGGTTCTGATGGTGATCCTTGCTTCCTTGGGCTTATGCTCCTCAGTGATCCCTTCCCCTTGAGTGTGGGGTGGGTCTAGTGACTTTCCCCTTAGGAATGGAATGAGACAAAAGTGACTGTGGATGTGACTTCCGAGATAAAGGTAAAATCAAGTCACATTAGACTATGACTGCTGTGTTGCTCGTGTTCTCTTGCTGACTCTCTTGTCCCCTCACTTGTGAGATAAAACAAGCTACCATGCTATGAGATGACCAATGAAGAGGTCCATCTAGTGAGGAGCCGAGAGTGGATTCCAGCCAACAGCTCTCGAGGAACTGAGGATCCCAATGACCACATGAGTGAACAAGGAAGTGGGTCCTTCCAAATCAAGGTTTGTGGTGGCTGTGACCCTGCGAGAACCTCTGAGCCGGAGTCCCCATCTAAGCTACGTGCATACATTTCTGACTCGCAGAAACTGAGATAATACATATTAGTAGGCTAAATGATGGTCCCCCAAAACATCTCCCCATCCTACTCCCCAGAGCCTAGGTATGTTATACAGCAAAGACTTGGCAGGTGTGATTCACTGAAGACTCTCGAGATAGGGGCTATTATCTTAAATTATCCAGGTAGGCTCCAATGGAATCACAACATATCTTTATAAAGGAGGCAGAGGGAAATAAACTTGGCATGCCCAGAGATACAAAGGGTGTGGCCACAAGTCGTGTAATGCTCACAGCCACCAGAGGCTACAAGAGGCAAGGAACATTCCCACATTCAGAGAGTGTGTTGCCCTTCTGACACCTTGATTTTTGCCCAGGGATATTGATTTTGGACTTCTCACCGCTGGGACTGTGAGCAGTACATTTCAGTTGTTTTAAGTCACCAAATCAGTAGCAATTTGTTACAGCAGCCATAAGAAACTAACAATAACCAATGCAGGTGCTTTGATGAGTTTAATGCAGAGGGTATGTAGGGTACATTGGAGGACTTTCATAGAGAAGACGGTTTTGCAAAAGCAGGCTAGAACCGTACTATCAGCACCTAATGGTACTAAATACATTTAATCTTGTAAATTACTGACAGCTAATTCCTTGGGGTTGGAAAGAGGAGTTAAGTAGAGGAAATGGCCTAATTACATTATCTTGAAGCTGACTGTGGTGGAATTCTGGAGAATGGATAAAACGGGGCAGGCTGGAAGTCCTTCTGGGAAATTACTGCAGCAGATTGGGTGAGAACTAATAGAATCCTGAGCAAAAACACCAGAGGACTTAATTCACCAAGGTATTGTCCTCAAGAAGAGTGTGCAGAGAGAAATAAACCTTTGATGTGAGGCAGTGCTGGGGTAGGGCTGGGGATGAGGTACTGAGCGGCCAGAAGCAACCACAGTATTACATAAACAGACCAGCCCACTTCACTATTATGCCAGGCTCCAGCGAGCCTTCAGGTCCCAATGAAGGAGTGAGGCTTATTTGCAAGGCCAGAAAAGGAAACGTTATGTACTTTCACTCATGAGTCAGCTAAATCAGAGCAATATTGTGTCCTCAAGGACTTTGAGGAGACCAAGAGCAAACCAGCATTGCAAAGAAGCCTGTCAGAATAATGTGAAGAGCAAAGTCTGCTGAACAATTTTGAGTTTGACTTACAGCAAGACAAAATACAGAGTGGGATGGGGTCAAACAGAACTTACTCAGCCGTTCACTGGTTGTGTGGCCTTGGGCTGATGACTTAGTCTTTCTGTGTCTCGGCCACTCAGTATTTGGACCCACCACCCGGGACTAATAACATTACAGTATGATTATGAGCTACATATGGGGAAATGGGATAAAACATGAAAAAACTATCAGCATCATGGCTGCTAATATTCAGAGAAACCCCCACAGAAATATAATATTTAATATAATCATGCAATATCAAATTTTTTTATCTGAATCTTTTCTTGGTTTGCATAGTACAAACCAAGTACGAAACTATGGGTTACCGAATATTGGGTTGGCCAAAAAGCCTGCTACGGTTTTTCTGTACAGTGGCTCTTGTAGTGCTTAGTTGTCTTTAACTTCATTCAAAACAATTGTGTTAGATTGTATTGTGACAGCTTGTCACATCAGCATGAATTTAAAAAGAAATGTACACTTACAAAATTAGTAAATTTTTGTGCAGCCATTTTAATATCAAAGGTGAAAGAAAGTACACAGCATTTTTGGCATATTATGCTTTATTAATTCAAGAAAGGTAAAAATGCAATGAACTGAAACACAAAAAAAGATTTCTTCAGTGTATGGAGAAGTTGCTGTGACTGGCTGAATGTGTCAAAAGAGGTTTGCAAGGTTTCTTGGTACTATTGACATTTTGGCCAAATACTTCTTTGCTGTGGGGCTGTCTTATGCATTGGAAGATGTTTAGCAGCACCACTGGCCTGTACCCACTAGAAGCCAAAAGCGAGAGATAGCTGGCATAACTTGAAATATCCAAATCAATATAATTATTGGTGAAAATAAAAAATGTGTCTTATTTTATGGAAAAAAAGTCATATAGACTTTTCGGCCAACCCAATAAATAAATGAACAGGGTTTGATAAGCTACTTATATAATAAAAAAGTGTTTCAAAAATTATTTACATATGCCTAGTTCTACTAATAAAATATGTATACATAGTTGTATGTAAATCATATTTTGTTAGATAAATCACAAAAATATTAAAATATTAATATTTAACTGAATATTATGGATTTACTCATATTAGTTCCTTGATTTATCTTTGAAATAGTAAAACACAATTTATACAATTCCAGAAAAGGCTTCTAAAATACTTTTAATTAGATAAGTCCCTTTAACATTTCATATAATAAGGGCTCGGTGGTGATGAACTCCTTGAATTTGATCTTATCTGAGAAGCACTTTAAAGGGACTTATCTAAGAAAAAGATAAAAAAGATGAACAGTGAAAGGACAGCAAACTCACAGTTATTAACACCACACCTAAAACAAAAGCAAATTAAGAGGACAGCTAGATCAGGAGCAGAACCATAGAAATGAAGATCACATGGAGGGTTAGCAACAGGGGAGTGGGAGGAGGAGAAGGGGGGAGAAGGTACAGAGAATAAGTAGCATAGACGGTAGGTAGAAAATAGATAGGGGGGAGGGCAAGAATAGTAGGGGAGATATAGAATCTAAAGAACTTGAGACACGTTGACATAAACTAAAAGGGGAAAATGGTGGGGGAGGGGTGCAGGGTGGAGGGGAATGAAGGGGGAAATAGGACAACTGTAATGGCATAATCAATAAAATATATTTAAAAAAATAATAAAATACTTTAAATTAAGTATGAATTATTAGCATTTGGATAATATATTTCATTTAGGAATTTAATTATGGGAAGAAGCTTAGGTCATTTTTGAATAAATTATTGAATTCGCTGATGAAATACTTGATATCAAATACTTGATTTTTCTGTGAAACGGCAGTAAGAGAACATATTTCCGTACAGTCCTTTCCCATCTATCGCATGCCCACTAACCACAATTCTAACTCTGTGCTATGCAACTAAAACTGACATTTTTTAAATGTCATTCTAATGAGAAATCTAAGATCGATGGATAAAAATTTTAAGGAAGCAGATTTTGGCTCATTTAGGAAAACTATTCATTGTCAGAAATGGCTCAAATAAAATCAATGGCTTGGCTTTGTGGGAGCACACTGGGAGGGGTCAAGTGTCAGCTAAAGGCTCACCACCCCCCACCCCCGAAAAGGCATGGGAAGGAGGTTCCAGCCGACCTGAGCAGCCAACCTGGTGCACCGTTAACATTGCTCCCTCACTAGAACCCGTTATGGTTGACTGTCAGTTTTTATGATACACTATGTACACAAACTAGTGGTTTGTACACACCAACAAAAATGTAGCATCCCAGATTTCAGTCCTCTCTTAACTGAAAAATGCAAGTAACATTTTTTTTTAAGTTTAAAAGAGAAAATACAAACTTCCTCATTCCTGTTATATTCCCACCCCCATCCCTGATATTTACCTCCACCCATATTTCCATTCGCCTATTTCACTTCCCAAACGCTAGGCAATTTATAATCATAATTGAAATTTTAAAAATTAATAAAGATTTCACAAGGTGCTAACCAACACCTTATGGAAATCACTCAACAGGAAGATTTTCATCTTAAACTGCCCTAAATATCAGACTCTTATTACCCTAGTATACTTGAAACACAATTCAAGAATAAAATGAATGTATACCTCCAGGGGACACTCACATTTTCACAGAAGAAAGAGACTTCAGTGCTTTCTTTGCGTAATAGCCCCCTCTTGGTGCCTTTTGATCTTGTGGTGAATAGAAATGTTTTAATCTCCTAAGTGTCTCAGCTGGCCCACTAAGTAGTCCAGGTATAAAAAGAATTGTGTCTGAAAGGACTGTGTAAAGATGGGAGGTACCAGATGGTGTTAAATGCCAGGAGATATCTTGAGGATGTGTGCCAAAAGGGGAAAAATCAATAATTTTCAGGAATCTACTACTGTATCTGAAACCACCATTTTTGAGGTAAAAAAAAAAAAAAGATAAAAGGATTAAAAGGCATAAGCTCAAATTAGATAAATGAGGGGAAAAGGGTTTCATTTTTGAAGCTCCACTTGTATAGAATCTGCAGAAATTTATTTAGATAATACATCTACTTCAGGTAGCTTTGAGGAGGCTGACAGTTTATGGGGTACCCCAAATCTTCCCTCATCCCCTCCAGGGTAAACAGGAAAATGTAGCCAAAGACCAGATATTATAAAGTATTAAAACTGAAAATGCAAAGATCAGAGCAAAAAGAATTTGAATTTTTTTATTAGAAAGTGAGAAAAACAAAGCAATTTCTAAATTGGTGAAGTGCAGGATCAGATGTTAAGGCTTTGAAAATTGTTTCAGACTTTCTGCTGAAACAACACACTTACCAGCACCCTAGGGTACTCCATAAGCTATAAGGGTTGATCGACTAAATGCATTAACAGCCACAACAAAGGTCCTCCTTGTATCCATGCCTTTGTCCTGAAGCTGGGAGTCTCTATCTGCTCTTTCTGAGCTGGCAGAAATCATAACACGGCCCTTCACATTTGTAGTCTCTCTCTTGCCAAACTTGGAATCTTGCCACCACTAGGAGAACAAGGAGAACCAGCTGCTGATGGATGAATGATCATGTGGAGCAGAGCCTCATGTCCTAGCCAAACCGCAAGCTGATCACTGACGCATGAACAATCCTGCCTGAGAAAATTCAAGCTTAGCTAAAGTTTGTACAACTCCTCGTAGTTTTTAAATTGGTCTCACAGTCAAAGCTGGTTTGGTTTTGTTTTGGTTTGGGGTTTTTTGCTATTTTATTTAACTATCAATATTCTTACATATGATGCCTTAAGGAAGCCCCTCAGCTGGCTGTTTCCTCACCTGGGGAAGGGACCTAAATCTTTACTCCCACACTGTCTGTGCTGTGCTGGGTTGTTCAGTTTTCCATCAGCTTTAATCACGGGTGCAGAAGTACTAAGAGGCACCCAAGGGGGCCCATTTGTATTCCAAACAGGGTCTTGCTTATCCCCACTGTGAGGTAGCAACTCAATTTCTCCTTTCTAATCAGAGTCAGGCATCCCAGCCAGTGTAAGTAACTCGCTTTCTGTCTATTGCCTGTTGGTAAGAAGAGCCCAAAGTGTCCCAAAGACACTCTCAAAATCCAGTTTAATTATTTGACTGAACTAATGCTATAACTTCTGGTAAAAGCATTACCTTTTAGATGAGATCTACCTTTTAGATAAGAAGAGCCTGCCGGGAAGGGAAATTAAATATTTGTGAAACCAGCACTAAGGGTCATATGAGAGTATCCACTTCCATGCTCATTCCTCTTATCATCAAACCCATGAATCTCATCTACAGTAGAAATGGCACCATATACTGGTCACTGATTTGGAGCATGTAACGCATCTTATGTGACACTTCCCACCCCCACTAGGTGTTGCCACCCCAGCTGGCACTGTCACTGAGGCTTCAAAAGCTATCCAGCATTCCATAAGGCAGCTGCTTTGGGATGATGGGAATATGGCAAGACCAGTGAATTCCAGGAGCATGGGCACGCCGACATCCTTCATTGGCTTTGAAAGAAATGGCTCGGTCAGAAGCAATGGTGTGTGAAATACCACGACAGTGGAAAAGATAGTCCGTAAGTCCCAGGATGTTGCTTTTGGCAGAAGCATTGTGGGCAGGAAAGGGAAGCCCTTATCCAGAGTGTCTGTTCCAGTGGAAACAAAGCTTTGCCCCCCCCTTGCAGGATGGAAATGGTTCCACATACTCAAAATTTCTACCAGGTGGCTGGCTTATTCACCCAGAGCATGCCCCCCTCACTGGGACTCGGTATTGATATTTGTCATTGGAAAACTGGACACTTTGCAGTAAATGCAGCCAGGCTGACCTTGGTGAGTGGAAAAAACCACACTGCTGAACCAGTGTGTGGCCTCCACCTGACTACCACGGCCCCTTTCTGCATGACTGTATGGGAAGAATGGTGTCACTAGGCCAACAGGCTGATGATGTCCACAGGATGAGCCATCTCACCCACCTATGAAGATCCTCCTTGCTCTTGACTGATCATTTGCACTGGAAATGAGTTTTTATGCGCTTTCTGCCCCTTCAGTGAGGTCTCCCCATGTACCTCTTCCCCAGACTTTCTTGTCGCCAATTTTGCCCTAGAGCCATTTCAAGGTCCAAATTCTGTATCGGTTAAGATTTAGTCAGACAGGCTGAAATTCTAACAAATGAAAAGTAAAATGCAAGGGAGGGAGGAAGGGAAACTGTAGGGATTTGACCTTGAGCAATTGTGAAAGCTGGTTACACACACTGTGTGAGGCTATTGTTTACATATCTGATGCCCATGCCCAAGGTGAAGCACCTGGGAAATGAAGATGGACAGAGCAGGGAAGCAAAAATCATCTGGAGTCTATGCGGGTGAGCAAGGATTGATTGTAACTGGCATCCGTAGCTCATCCCTTCAAGCTTCCCACTTAGATGATAGGGTGCCCCTGCAGGAGGAGCCAGAAGCTGTGATCACAGAACAGAGCGCTCATTGGCCCCAGGTCAGGAAAGCAGGAGGACATCCTTCCAGTGTGAGCTGGAGGATCTATGGTCCAGCAGCGGCCTCTCCCAGCAAGGAGATCCAGGGAAATGAGCTGCATCGTGGGTGGGTGTGCAGCTTCAACTGCGCATGCTCAGCACCAACTTTCTGAGCATGCAGAGGAGGAGGCGGCTGCTCTCACCTTCCACCTCCTGCGTGAAATGTCTGTCAGGACCCACGCTGACTAGAACGATTCAAGGGCGGGGGGGGGGGGGCGGTGATCTGGGAAACGTAGTTCAAGTTTACCTAAAGTAACACACTATACATTCACCATCACAGTTATTTTTTGTTTTGTTTTTCCATAATTGCTAACTGATGCAAGTTCTTAAAGGGTTTGTCTCTCCTTGGGCCTCAAAGAACAATGAATGAGGAGCTTCCAGCAATAGTATTAATTATTTCTCTCTGGCAATCAGAAACAAAGAGCTGAGGTTATTGAGTAAAATGTAATGGTTTTTATTTCATAAAGATGATTTTAATATTTAAATATAATAAGGAACTAATAATTCTAAAAGTGAAAATTAAGAAGTTAGATAAAAGTAAACCAAGACCCATGCACAGCTTATTTTCAATTTTTATGTGTTTCCTACAAAATTTGTTCCTTCCCATTGCCTTTCTGAAAATTACTTTCTTTACCTGCTTAAAATGTGACTAACACCAAGTTCCAATAAATACAGTGACTTTTGTTTCTTTGTGTTATTATTATAAGGTGTGGGCCTATTTTTCCTCTCCCCATCTTTTTTCCTCTCGATTTCACATGCATATAAGTTAATTTTCTCTGCCCCTAAGTTCATGATACATTAGCATTTTTATCTCAGCCCCTCTTTATTTTTCTTAATATATAGGTTTGCTTTGTCACCAGTTGCTATGCTTATCCCTCCTTACCCTGTCCTCCTTTCCTAAAATGAGTGGGGAAAACGGATGAGATTAATCCCAGAATGAGGCTGAGACTGAGTAAACAGTAAAGAGTTAATGCACCAAAGCAGCATTAACACCAGCATTCAGCATCTTGCGGTGGATTTACATCTGAGCACCTACCTAAAAGATCTTTTTTGCTTTTTTAAATGTGAAGTTTTTGAAGTTTCCAAACTTAAAAATAAAGATAGATCCTCAAATTCTTTTTTACCTTGAAACACTAAACTTTTACATAAGGGAAACATATTTAGGCATTTTAAAGCACATTTGCCTCCTTTCTTTTTTCTGGAAGAAAATTGATGAAAGAGCCTTTTCTTAAAAAAAAATGAAATTGTTTGGTTGGGGAATTTTTATCCCTAAAGAACAGTATTATGAATTCTAACTACCTGGATCAATTTTATAACCATTACATTACGTAGATGAATACATATAAAGAGAGAAAAGGCTTTTCTCACCCAAATATCTCGATCACTAAGTGCAAATCTTCACCCTCTGAAATGGAAATAATTTGTTTGAGGGGCACAGGAAGGAAGTCAGGGAGAATGGTAATTTTGGAAAATAAGCGTATTTGGTGGTCGGTGAAAAGGCTTTTCCTGTGTTTACTTGCCAGTGAATCCAGTCTCCACGGCAGCCTCTGAGGACCACAGACGGTTCTCATCCAAAACAGTGCGCTCTCTCCTGCTGCATGTGTTTGCACACTAGGCCCATGGTGGTGAGTCCTGTCACTCTCACCAGCAGTATGTGCTGATATGGGGCAGGGTAAGTACTTTATGGGAGCAGCTAGCAAACAGGCCACAGTGGGTCCCTTGGGGACCATCCAGATCCCCATTCAGGACTGAGGCACTCATCACTCTAGACATAGGTAGTTGGTGACTGAGAGGGCTCAGCTGAGTTCCCATATGACAGCATTTGACTTTAGCCCAAGAAAGCTGTATCTTTTTCACCCAGGGTCACAGCTTCTCCCAGAGGACAACTCCCATCCAATGTGTGGCACATGGTATGGTGTGGGGATTGGGACACCTCTATCTTACTGCCCAGGAAGCAAAGGCACGGTGCCAAAGGCCCTGAAGGACGTGCTTATGGGAAATTTCTTTTAGTCATTGTTTTTCCTAAAAACATGCAGGTTTTGCATTTTACTCTAGGATATGTCCATTTTATGTAAAAATAGTTTCAATTGTTTAATATCCTTCTTCCTTAAATTCTAAGCTCCAACAATGGTACCCAGGTTTCAGGGCCCCAGCTAAACACCAAGAGAAGCACCCCCATTTTGAAAAGGGAAGACTTGTGATCAGCCTCATGGTAACAGTGTCAGGTGGAAGAGGCTCACTGGGAGCTCACTTCTTAGTGACAAGGGACCCAGGTATTTAGCGCCCTTAAAGGCTGACATCAGCCCTGTTTTCAAGAATCACAACATTCCATTGTGACGTAGGAAGAATGCCTGTGGGTTGTTTATGGATTATTTATGAAGATGTTAAATGGAGTTGGGTTTGATTAAAAGAGGTAGCCTGGCACATCCAGATCTGTGCACTGCTTTTAAAAATCTTTCTACGAGCAATTTGGTCAGAAATAGGCTTTTACTCAGTTATGAAACCGGAAGTCTGTTTTCCAGCTCCAGCCTCCCTCTCCTGCCATCCCGTTGCCAGCTATCCCCCAAATTGCTGTGACCTCTCCCTGGGGGCTTCATGCATCTTCCTCTGCCCTGCCTGCCTCTGCTTTGTCCACCCTGCACACGCACACACACACACACACACACACACACACACACTTCTGATACAATGGCCCAGAAGAGGAAACAATAGCCTACCAAACAATGGGTGAAATATCTTTAACTGCTCTCTGAGTTTGTATAACACTTTAATCTTTGGGGACTAAATGACATCTACATTTAGACTTAATGCCTCATGATCTTCTAAAGATGATGATGACAAGGGTTCTTCACAATGTGGAATAGAACAGGACAAAAGACGAAGTAACAGAAAATGTGGCCAAAAGCAAAGCAGAGAACATTGGGGAAATGCCTTTATTTTGTTGTGCTCTCGCAGTAAATCTGAGGGCAAGCCAGGGGCTCCTAGTAACTTAATGTGCTGGAAATTAAGAGTACTATAAGATGTGATTAGTCAGCCCCAGGGCACAGTCACACTGCTCTGAATCTGAGATCTGAGTCCCGGATTTATATGTGAGCATACCTCTCACTTCGGTTCATCTGTTTTTCAATAAATAATGGATGATGGGTTGTATATGGCATTGGCAAAGTCACTTCTTCACTCTGAATCTCATCTTCAAAATGATGGCACTGGGCAAGATGATCAATGAGGTCTCTTTAAAACTAACATTCTATTATTTTTATAACACAGTTGGGACAAGCACACACATCTCCTAAGTTCTCCGTGTGGGTTCATTCCTACACTACTTACAGTTCCTCCCTGGGCTCTGTAGAACTCCCCAAGGCAGTGATGGATAACCATGACAGGGAGAAAGAATGATGTTCATCTTCCTCCATCAGCATCTCACTATGACTGATGGCTGAACACATGTTGCTGAAGATCTGATGATGCGAAGGTGGGAATAGCTTGGCCTCTATTAGTTGGACAGAACGGTACCAGTAGATGGTCTAAAACCTGTTCATGCTTGTCTAGGAACTTCAAAGAGTGAGTTGTCTCTTTCTCTAAATAAATTTTCTAACGATGATTAAGATCTCTAAAAAATGAGCCAGATACTGCCTTTGCATTGGGTACTGAGAATATAAAGTTCTTAAATTTTAAAATTAAATCTCAAAGTGTAACATGGATATAGAATGTCATTGTTCCTTTAAGTAAAACCTCCTAGCTATTTCCACACCTAGAATGCTTAATGATAATTAAACTGGGCTCAGGAGATCAGGTGCAAAATTATTCATGGTTCTGAATGAACATATCCCCTCACAGACTTTACGTGGGTCACAGATCTGGGTGATTCAAGTTATTTCATGGTTTTTCCTGGCTTCTGGAATATATTAAAAGTTTGTTTCAAAGTCCAACTTTGGAAGAACTAATGGCAAGTATTTTGTGGTAATGAGGAGTAAGATGCATTTTATTATAAATATTCTTATGTATTTTTAACACTATAAACAAAGTCCATGTATAGAATGGCTAGCATTTAAAAAATATATATTGACATCTTGCCCTATTTGCTTCTAAAAATTTTGGAGGGGGGGACTTGGTTTTGTTAACTAATTGTTCTGTTTCCTGTGACAGAATTTAGGGGGATTTCAAAACCAGTGCTGCTATTGCCTTTCTTTCTTCTTAAGTTTTAAGAGAGTAGGTATGTCCACAAAAGCTCTGTGGCTGTGCAGGACATGCAATATTGATAACTCTTTGGTCTCAAACCTTTAAAAGAAGAAAGTAAGCCAAACCCAAAGTAAGCACATTCTTTACTGTCCTATTCAGTTGTGCCCAAGGTGAGAGATGGAAAAGAACTCCCCAGAGAGTAGAGCCATGGCCCACAGAGAACAAATGACTGACAGCCCTCAGTGGGCCCAGTCAGTACCAAGTAAGAGATACTCTGCAGGCCCAGGACAGCGGGCCTTACTGTACCGGTACTGTAAGATTTAACTTGCTTTAGACAGCTGATGGTGGTACGTATTTCTTTCTTCATATGAGGGAAGATAGTTAGTTTATCATTAGTTCCAAGGGAGCCATGTCTGAGACCTGATGGAGAGACTACTGCACAGGCATGATCTCAGTGAAGGGACCTTTGCACATTACCCAGAAGTCCTGGACTCCGAACTTGGTGGCAATAACTGGATGAGACTTCAGAGCTGTCTCCTTCATCATGAGCTTTTTCATACAGAAAGTAGATTATTTTTCATAGAGAAAGGGGCCAAATGTTTGGGGACAATAAAGATGGACTATGATAGTCATTAAAATTACCAAATATTTCTAGTTCTTTCACCACTTCTGGTCACATGACAGAATTTCATTTTCATGCTCCATTACCTAAAGTCATATTAGATGTGGCCAATATGCCTTTTTTGGCCACTAAAATATGAATGAATGTGGCATGTATCACATGTGTCATGGCAGAAGCTCTCATCGCTGGTACCCAATTCACTGCATTCACTTTTCCTTGTCAGTATACGTCCGAAGGAGTCTCCTTCTGCCCGGGTTGTTGGCATTGTGACCTGCAAACACTCCTGCCCATCTGCAATGGGCATAGAACGTGATAAAAAGTCAACTTTCAGTTTTTTCCGTCCCTAAGATTATGGGGCTCTTTTTTGTTATGATAGCTAATCTCGTCTCTTCTATCTAATACAAACACCCACCTTCTAGGGTTGTTGGGAAAATGAAACCTGACATGCACATAAAACATCTAACACATGAACTGACACATAGCATTGCATCAACTGTTACATAGCTATTATTGCAATTATTGCAGCCACCCAAAGAAAAATTTCTAACACATTCAGCAAACTAGTCTCTGGTTTATATTCCGTACTCTTCTGATCTGATCGATTTAATTTCATATATATATATATATATATATATATACACACACACACATATACACAACATACACACATATACACAAAAACACATAACTTTGGGGCCAGATACCACATCTTGTTTATCATAATATTGTCATTTCCTCTTAGAATATGAAAAGTTCAGTGCCAGTTTAGAGAGGAATTTTGTACTCCCCTTGGCTACAGAGGGAAAAAGCTACCAGGGAGTTGATTAGCCAGCATTCTAAATCTATATTTAAGGACTTCTTAGAATGACTGAGAACTTCAGGGCCTGGTTTGTTTTCTTACCTCATAGTACGAGCAGACAGTTACAGGCTACTATTCGTGACCTCTGCTGTATAATCACAAATACTTTGTTTGAATTTGGTCTTTATTATGAGTCTTGAACATGTTTGTAATTTCTTATTGCCCTAATTCCCTCACATATTAAGTAGGTGTAATTCTAGCTATCTCCAGTGCAGTTGTGAAGATTAAATGAATTAAACGTAATTAGGAATGTAAAACAACTCCAATTAGTGTACGTATAATCATGATTCTATACCTTTTCCCATTCCTTTCTTTTCCATAACCTTAGGGGAATGATTGACCCCTCTCCTGCTTCCCTCTTCTTACCATCTCTTTTACCTAGTCACCGCCATGTAAGATCTGCCACCATAGAAATGAGCAAGTACCCACTCATTTATCCTTAGACGTTTGACCATTTGTTTTTCCATTTCTTCACCAGGAAAGTGAGGGGCACTGGTAATGGTGTCTCATGGGTTCAGAGAGCAGAGAAACACAGTAATATATGCAAAACATAAATATCTATGTAGATTCACATATGTACATATAATAGCAAATGTCTAGTACATAAGTAATCTCAACTATAGAAGACTCTGACTGGTGTGCAGAAATGTATACATAACCATGGCAACATTATGTTTAATAACCAAAAAGTAGAAACAATTCAAAGGTCTATCAGTGGGTGAATAGATACATAAAATGTAATATATCTATACACTGGAAGGCTATTTACTTATAAAAAGCTACTAATGCATGCTACATCATGGATGAACCTCAAAAAACAAGCGTACTAAGTGAAAGGAACCAAGACACAAAAAACGGAGTGTATGATTCCATTTATATGAAATGCCCAGGGAAGGCAAACTCACATGAGTGGCTATTTAAGCCCAGGGGTGAAAACAGGCACTGACTGCAAACAAACACGAGGAATCTTTGGGGGAAAATAGGAATGTTCCAAACTGGTTTGAGGTGATAGCTGCAGAAGTCAGTAAATTTACAAAGAATCTTTGAATTACGCACGTAAGCAGATTTTATGCATGGAAACTGTATTTCACTAAAGCTATTGAGAATGAATGAGAGTGTGAGAGAGCAAAGGGGTAACAAAATGAGAGAGTGAGACAGAGAGATTCGATAGATGTTGGCTCCGGAATCTCGCCCGCAGAGGGAATTCAGCAATGTCAGGCTGCAATGCTTCCTTAACACGGCTCTGAGTCACTTAGACGCTGGCAGACACGATAGACCCACAGTCCTCCTGCCAACACACAGGCCTCCCACCTACCACAGGGCAGTGGGTGACAGATGCTGACGCATTCTCTCTCCTTCAAATGACTAATCAACATTGATGATGATTAGCAATTATATTGCATTTAGGCTTCCCACTTTGTTCTTAAAAATGCTGGTAGCTCTAATGTCATTTTCAGCTGTGAAGTGGGGGCGCGTCAC
This sequence comes from Artibeus jamaicensis, assembly GCF_021234435.1. Lineage (NCBI taxonomy): Eukaryota > Metazoa > Chordata > Mammalia > Chiroptera > Phyllostomidae > Artibeus > Artibeus jamaicensis. The sequence continues at coordinate 31,472,912 of NW_026521803.1, read as the reverse complement.
CTTTGACTTTCAGAGAAAATCTGTCAATGCTACCTGAGCGTCAGTGACAGGACAAGGTCTCCAGGAAGGACTCCTGAACAAGGTCGGTCCACAGAGAGGGGAGTCATGCTCATAAACTGAAACAAGGCCGATGTTTTGAATTAAGTGCTGCATGATGTGATCTGGTAAATGTATGAAAGTGTTTCTTAGCTTCCCCTCTGATTTTGATAACCACTTCTGGGGCCATCAGAATTTCTAATTTCTAAAGAAAATAAATGCAAAGTGGGTCTCTATACTCTGCCAACTGAACAACTGTAAAAAAATGGCTATTTCATGAGTCTTTATAAGGAAGTTCCTTCCAGAGAATAAAATAAAGTCAAGGAGGAATAATCCCGATTCACATGATTTTCCCCATTTCCTCAGGAGAAAAGGAGAGTATAGGAAGAGTGTGCTTAAGGAATGAGAAGGAGGGGGCTTTCCCTTTGTACACTCAGAACTGGATCAAGAGGTCCTACAGAGCTATTTCAGACGATGCCTTTTTATCTTGTATGAGGTTCATGGGGGACCAGGACTTCGTCAAATTCAAAGTTTTACTCTCAGATTTGAGTAACAAGTACATAGTCACACTTAATAATACTTATTAAGTGAAGAATTACTTATTAAGTGAAGGATTAAAAATTGAGTAATGCAGAGATGCCCTTAAAGACACATGAAGAGCTAAGAGAGAGGTCCTCTGAGGGTACTCAGAGCTAAAAGCATTTGAAGAGGGAAGTGCCAGAACCCTTATGTCCCAGACAGGGAAGACAAAGACTTCCCAGAGAGTGTTTGGAGGTGAGAATGGTACTGATAAAATGGTATCAGAAACAGCATAAGCATTTCAAACATGCAGGTGCGTGATGTTTCTGTTTTTTAAAAATGTTTCCTAAGATACTTTGTAGGGTACGTGATGCTGTGTAGAGTGCTAAAATGTCTAAGATTTGTGGGAAAAAGCAAAGTGAAATTTAACATTCTCCCCTAAAAGACACATGTGTTCTTCTTGATCTATAAATATCTAGGGCTGAAGGTATAGCTTATAAAACTATAGCTTGCAAATGACTTTCGAGTGCCAATCTCACTTAAGAAACAGAGAAGGTATATAGCAATTTCCATTTTACAGGTAAGGAAAGTGAAAGCAAAAGAGAATACAAGACTCTCCCAGGAAACGGCAAAGCAAAGCATTCAGTCTGAATCCTGTGATTCCAAGTTCAGTGTAAATCCTTTCTTATAATACACCCTAATGGGAGATACACAGGACCCGGCTCATCAGCCTGAGCTTCATCTAAGTGGACTTGCTTGTTTATGCTTCGCTTTTCTTTGTTCGAAGTGTTTTTTAGAAGATTAAAAAGGCAGACTTACAAAGTGCCTCAAGCTCTTTGGGCCATGGCCATCTATATCACAGAATGATGAAACCTCTGAATTTCAGAGCGAAAACAGACTTCAAGTTCTCTGGGCCCAGCTGTCTCATCTTTGCAGGTGAGGTAATGACAGCCCAAGGAGCCCAAGACAGGCAAGGATGAAACTGGTACTAACCTCAGAGGTCAACTCAAATGGCAACCAAATCAAATCTAGTGTTCTAGCTGTAACCCAGCACAGTTTTTCCAATCTCAAAGCAAACAGCACGGGCATTCAGGAGGGACACAAAATAGAACATTTTATTTCATTTCTTCATTTTCCTCTACTATATTTTTCTGTTGCTGTGAGTCTGCCTTGTCATGACCACATCATAAACTCTTTTTAGACAGGGCCTGAGTGGAATGTCTCATTTATTTACCCTAGAAACAGTGATCTAAATGCAAATTCTTAGTGAGAACTTCATGAGAAGTTCAGAGCCTTCACCAAACATATCTAGGGTTAAGGAGAATCCTAACAAAATATACATTCATTAAAAATTCAAATGCAATGGAGCAAAATTAACCATTAAAATTATTTGCAGAAGTGCTGTCAACAGTAATATTGAAAATAAAGTCACCTTGAAAATAACGAGAGCCTGCACAGTCATTTGTCTAAACTTGAAAATTTTAATTGATGTGAACCCCCAAAAGCTGCAACTCAGGTTTAGCTATAATTCAAACACTCAGAAACTGCACTGAGCCACTAAGCTCGAATTCCCTTAAATCTCTCCGGGTCCCACTGAGAGTAATTAATGGGCAGTGATTTTTTATTTGTTGTCATTTTCTGTAACTCTTCCTTTTGCTGTTTAACCAGACTTTTGCTTTCTGAAATCAGTCTGCACATTCAGGGTGTGAGGCAGCCTCAGAGAGTGTCTCAAGCTCTGGGCAGTGGCCAACGACATCACAGACCCACAATACAGTTCTGCAGCTCCCTGATAATCGAGAACCTTAATATAGACGGCCAGTAGACATATATAAAGATACTTGATGCCGCTAATCATCAGAGCAATGAATATTAAAACCACCATGAGATACCATCTCAGACTTGTTAGAATGGCCATCCTCAATAGATCAACAAAGAACAAGTGCTGATGAAGATGTGGAGAAAAGGGAACCCTTGTGCACTGTTGGTGGGATTGCGGATTGGTACAACAACTGTGGAAAACAGTACAGAGTTTCCTTAACAAATTAAAAACGGGTCTGCTTTTTGACCCAGCAACTCTACTTCTGGACATATATCTGAAGAAACACAAACTGATTTGAAAGAATATATGTTCCCCTATGTTCACTGCAGTGTTATTTACAATAGAAGAGATCTGGAAGCAGCCCAAGTGTCTTTCAGGAGATGAGTGGATAAAAAAGCTGTGGTACATTTACACAATGGAATACTACTTGGCCATAAACAAGAAAGAAATTTTACCTTTTGTGACAGCATGGATGAACCTGGAAAGTATTATTCTAAGTGACATAAGCCAGTCAGAGAAAGATAAATACTATATAATTTCATCTATATTGGGGACTGTATTGGATAGAATAATGTAACAAATAGAAACAGACTCATAGATACACCGCACAGACTGACAGCTGTCAGAGGGGCAAGGGTTGGAGGAGTGGTTGAAAAAGGTGAAGGGATTAAGCACAAAAAAAAAAAGCTCATAGACACAGACAACAATATGGTGATTAATTACCAGAGGGAAAGGGGGGTGGGGAAAGGTAGAAAAGGGTAAGGGGGGGATAAATGGTAATGGAAGGAGACTTGACTTTGGGTGGTGAGTATATAATACAATATACAGATGCTGTATTATATGTAATTGTACACTTGAAAGCTATATAATTTTATTAACCAATGTCACCCCAATAAATTCTATACAGTTGTAAAAGAAGAATGGAAGAGTTGGCCAGGGGAGCATAAAGGGAAGACTTTCATATGTCATAGCCCATTACGAACTCAAGTAGATAGGCATTTCCTCAACAATAAAGGAGGGAGGACCCTGGATTCTCTGTGTCACCCCTCTAGTTCCAAGAGCTATGACTGAAAACAAACATTGGCTTGATTGAGTGATATCATTCAATGGGCTTATTAAGAAATACTAAATAGTCAGCAGCTGACTATAGAATTTATTTTTAAAACATATACACCTCTGGACTGTCAAGTAATCTTATTTTAATTTGTTTTGGGGCCCGGTGGCTAGCAAGCCCAAAGTGAAATCTCATTTCACTCATATCAGCAGCCACAATTGTTGTCTGAATTCACTTACTGGCTGTCTCAGGCTGATAATCTCTCACACTCAGGCCACAGTGAAAGTCCCCTTTGATATCCTGCTCATATCTCACTAGACGCAAAATCCTGACAGAGAAAAGAAGAAAGATAATAAACAAAAAGAAAAGGAAAGCAGAACAGCCTCCCTCCAAAAAGGCAGTATTCTTATGTCACTATATCAAGAATGACTAGGATATTGATCTTACTCTGCTGTTGCATTGATTAAGATCAAAGCCTGCCATGCTGAAATGAAGCCAAGTTCTATAAGAACCAGGTTTACTCCACTAATTTACAGAAAAACACAAGGGCTGGGTGGGGGGAATGCAATTTGTACAAGATCAGGCCTAAGATCACTCTCGATCCTATCAAGTTTCTAGTAGAAGTTAGCCATGTAATTAAAGTAGTTAACACTTGAATAACATTTGCTCTGTGCTGAGTTCTAGTCTTAATTTTATTTTTGTACATTAAGACTCATGACAAGCCTATGACATAAGTGTAACATTATCCTAATTTTGCTCATGAAAATAACTTTGAAAATTTCAGGGAATGGTACTGGGTTGACTATGGTACCCTGAAAAATTTGTGTCCATGCAGAACCTGTGAATGTGGCCTTGTTTGAAAATAAGATCTTTAAAGATATAATCAAGTTAAGATGACATCACACTTAATTAGGGTGGCCCCCAAAGCCAATATGACTGGTGTCCTTATTAGAAGTTGAAAATCTGGAAACACAGAGGCACACAGAACTCTGCTTGAAGACAGAGGTGGAGACTGGAGTGGGATGTCCATAGGACAATGATGCCAAGAATTGTTGGCATCCACCAGAAGCTGGAGAGAGGCCCAAAGCAGATCCTTCCCTGGCACCTGCAGAGGAAGTACTGTCCCTCCCACACTCTGCCTTTAGACTTCTGGTCTCCTGAACTAGCACGCAATAAATTTCTGCTGTTTTAAGTCACCTGGTTTGTGGTAGTTTGTTATGGCCGCCCCAGGAAAATAATACAAGGACTTGCCCCCAATCTACTCAGCAATGGTTAGAACTCAGACAGTCTGAATCCAGAGTTCACACCCTTAATAAGCACCCTGCACAATATCCTATGGTTTGTGGTATTGACAGCAAATGGCAAAAAGCGCAAATGGGCGGAGAGAACTAGTGTTCCGGAGGTCTGCCCCATGTCATGTCTTCTTTAGGTAAGATTAACTGAAGTCAGCACTGATTATCTTTTAACAAGTACTGCTACTAATTTAACCTTAGTTTTATATGTTTCTTCATCTGTGAAATGGTGTATTAGCGCTCACTTCATTGAATATTTTTGAAGATTCAATGAGTTAATGCTTCTATAGTGTGTACAGGAGAGGCTGACAAGTAATAATTGCTTAGTAACTATTATCTGTTGGCATTATTATTATTGCTGCCACCATCATCAAAATTAAAAGAATAAATACTACACACTTCAGCAAATAGTTGAAATTTTCTCAGATGTAGATTTGCATCTTGTTTCTGCTACTTCTTTTTATCTGTGTTGCCTTGGGCAAGTTATTCAAACTTTCTTATCCTTTGTCTATTGGATATTGGGATATTAATGTATGTCCATAGCATGAAATAAGCAAGATTAGAAATTGTGTGTCTACACACACATTCAACATATTTTTAAGGCTCAAAATACATGGTATTGCTTATTATTATCAAAAGTTACTCCAGTGCACAATAATTTATTCAGTCAAGAAATGTCTTTATTACTCTAACCAGAATCATTTTAATTGCAGTTCAGGCATTTTCTCTACTGTTCTACCTTTAGTAATGTTCAAGAAATTAGACTGCTGGTCTTTGAAGACTGCTAATCCCTACCTTGAGTCAACATTATAGGTAAAGGTGAACATGTCTAGAAAACATGTGTCTTTTTTTCCTCTAGATACTTGAACCTACATGTAAACAAGAAAAAACTGAACCTATAAAAAATGCCTTCTTGAAAGTAAATATTGAATGTTTTCTGAGAAGCTAAAGAGATGGATGAGCTAATGAGAAATCTCTTTCCTGTGCATTGTGAAATATGGCTGTAATATTATTTCCCATTTTCCCTAGCATTTCTCCCATCCTATCCCCTCACCTGCCTATGCTAGTGCACCCTTATAAATTAGTGCATTTTTATTTTTAATTTTACATATACATTTGGATAAATGGCTATGTAAGTAGTGAGATGAGTGGCTAATGAGAGGAGTTGTTGCTGAAAACCAGGAGGAGTAATACCTTTAATCTTTGTCAGGGATACAAGGTAATTTTGCTGTAGGAGTGACATTATAATGAACAAAATGGGATTTCCATTATATCCTTTCTCTCTATCCAACTCTCATGCATTTTATGTTGCTATGCAAATGCATAACTTAATTCTACAAGCAAAGTGTCTTCTGTAACCCCACTTTGTATGAATGTCACATACACACATAAAACCCTATTGTAGGTAGGCAAAGAGGGAAGTCTCATCTCAATGATTCTCAATCACTGAAAATAATTAAAGACCCTCAGCAGTCTACAGGTGTGATGGCAAGTTTAAAGCACAGACAGCTAAGTGGAGCACATAAAAGTGGAGTATTAAAGAAAAGGAATGGGAAAATGAAAATATTTTAGTTATTTGTGATTTTCACCCAATATTACTAGGTTCTTCCTCTTCCAGGATCATGGTAGGACTGCGCTTCCTACCATGTGACTACTTCTGGCTGTAGGTGTGAGGGGAAGTCATGTGTGCCATTTGCAGACTAAAGCATTTAAATTGAATGTGAGACCTCCCAGAAGTCCCTCTTTTTCTCTGCCATGGCCGCCACTGTGATGTACATAGCAAAGAGAATAGCTGAATGACTAGGTCTATAGTACTATAAGTTTGCCCAACAAAGTCCTGGGTTCCAGAATATGGAAAAAGAAGGGTAGAGACCCCAGGACAACTGCTATGGTTATATATTATATGAGAGAACTAGATCTCCATTGCTTTAAGTTACAAAGATTTGCGAATTATTTGATATGGAGCATAATAATCCAGTCCGTCTTTATTCTACAGGAAATAACAACGACAGTAGCTGTCATTGTTAAAAGGAATGGAAAGAAGCTCTTGGCAGTAGCAAGAGGTAGCTCAGGGATTGGGAAAGCCTTCAAAGCCAACCCCTACACTTCCATAGCATCATTAGTACAACCTATCACCCATGACCACTTCTATGGTGTGGAAATTATTTTATTAATCTTATAAAAGTCCTGTGCAGAAGCAGATTCAAGAAATCCCCTGACCCTCTTTTCAGTCAGATATTGAATTCTAAATACCTCCCATTTGGAAAGTAGGTGAGTGTCACCAGTATACATTTCAGTGTTACACATACTCAGCTATGACTGCCTTTTCCTGATTGGGGTCCCTGCTGTCTCCTTTGTCACAAGTTGGGTTCTCTGGAAATTGATGTCTGAAGAAGCTTTGCAGCAAGATATTTATAGCAAGGGATCAACACTTATGAAAGAGAGGGTAAAAGCAGAAGTGAGGATAAAGAAAAGCTGAACTTTAATTCAGGACCCACAAAGCCAAAGCCCACCCATCTGGGAACACTGGAGCAAGTACCGTTCATCAGAATGACCAGCATCATGTAGGAACTGCCAGACTGTATACTTTCCCTTGCTCAGCCACCAGAAGGCATGCCCTGAGAAGTCCCAGCCACTGAGTTGGATTGTGACCATGATGAGGGCTGGAGACTGCCTGATGACCTTACTCCCCACAGCTGAGGACCATGTTTCTCCTCGAAGGGGCACCTGGGTAGAGCATCTCCATGTCTAATATACCTCCCCTTATAAAATACCCTCTTTCCATTTACCAGGAAATGGTTTGATTCAAAAATTAAATCTTATTTCTCTGAGTCATAAGATCCTGATTTCATTATAACATGTGGGAACTCTGAGGTAATCAGGCCCTAAAGGATCTCAAGTACTCTCTAAATTGGTTGGCCTACTTCCAGTTTCTGCCCACTCAAGTTCAACTTCTAATCCACACTTAGATAAATTTTCATGAAACACCTCTAGCACATCATCTATATGCCAAATTTCTTAGGCTTGTCTCCTAAGAGCATGGATCTCTGGCAGAGGGAGTTTTCTTATCACTGTTGCAAAGGTCTTCCGTCCTCCAGGTATTCATTGGCTCCCGGGCAGGGTTTTGGATGTACCACTTATATACTGCTGGAGTCTGCAAACCTTTTCCATCTTTTCCTCTTGTCAAAATCTTTCCCAACCCTGCCCTGGCTGGTGTAGCTCAGTGGATTGAGTGCAGGCCTGTGAACCAAACAACCGCAGTTTGATTCCCAGTCAGGGCACATGCCTGGGTGGCAGGCCAGTTCCTGGAAGCGGATGCATGAGAGGCAACCATACATTGATATTTCACTCCCCCTTTCCTTCCCTTCCCCTCTAAAGATAAATAAATAAAATATTTTTAAAAAATCTTTCCCAACCCTTAATTCCCAACTCAGTTATATCTTCTGAGATGCTTTCCCTGAACTCTTTTGCCTTCTGTAAACTCTTAAAAGATCGCTACCTATTACCTTGCTTTGTTGATATTTCATTACATAGAACTCTAGATTCAGGGGTCGGGGACTAGCCCTTACCAGTGTCTTCTATAACATTTATGGTGGCTCAGTAATGATGTAAACAAACAAACAAACAAACAAAAAAGATGGGGCGAATTATTAGGAAATGTGGTGCCTATTTTGGCCATCTCATTTTCCTTGTATGTAAGAAAGGAAGAGTAAATTGGACTTTTCTCTGTCATAATAAGCTTAAATATTCTAAGTTTGATTACAGAGTTATGAATAGGCTGTCATAAATGAGTCTCATATAAGACCAAAGCTATCTTAAGTAGTTTCCATGAGCAACAGTTAAAGAAATAGCCATTATGTAGCCATGAAATAACTAAGAGAAACCACTGCCATATGTTGAGTTTGTCAAAGAAATAGCCATTATGTAGCCATGAAATAACTAAGAGAAACCACTGCCATATGTTGAGTTTGGACAAATGAAACAACTCATCTCTGTTAGTGAAGACACTGCCTCAAAACACTCTCAAGTTCAAGATGACGGGAAAACAATACATAAGATGTGATAGTCATCTCTCCCTCTGGGACTCTACAAGAGGAAACAGTCTTCAACCACAGTTTCAAACAATCGGCAACTATTTACTACAGTCTACTTGGTGATCATCAGAATCTTTCAGCAGTGCACCCAGGAAACAGGGCAAGTCTGTTTGAAATAGGAAATAAGGGCGAGTCTCCTGAATAAGGGGCCTTGCAATTCAGCAGGCAGGCAAAAATGAGACGTGAGACAAAATGCTTATAAGGCAGCATGCAAGTAAGTTCTGTGCAGAGGAAACTCCCTAGGTTTAAAGACAGACTTCACTTTTAAAGAGCAAATGGTCTCGGGCATTAGCTAGTTCTTCTAATCTTCATTTGCAAAAAATGCGGATACTGGCAAGGTAGTAGAAGGATTAAATGAGACAACTTAAGCAAAAATGCAGTCCTAGCACATTGGAAGGGCCCAGTAAATGTTGATCATCATTATCCTCACCATCATCATCACCTTCGTTACAGTTTTATATGACAGTGGGTGTTCAGATCCACGAATCAGAGTAACTATTTGGGGCCTCCCAAGGAGGCAGAACTGAGTTGGTTTTTAAAGATAAGGGATGGAGTGGAGATATCAGTAGGTTGAAGATTGAGGGGAAAGGAGGAAAGGCATAAAGAATTTGGGTAGCTATGACCGCCTGGGAATCTTGTGCAGAAATAGCTGTTGACAATGGCCTCCTGAAGCCTGGGGGACCCACTGTGCCTGCTCTCCTGGGGTGGGCAGGCACTAAATATTTGCCTTGCTTTGGACTCTGTCTCACATGGAAAGAACATCTGAAGAAATTGGAACATGCTGAGAACCCTTCCCCTACTGAATTTTAGAATTCAGCAACAAATTTTGGCAAATTGAAAATTTTGCATTTTCTACCAGAGACTTAAAATGAATTAAAAGCTGGTCATTATGGAAAACAGCATACTGTGGAATGTGACTGTTTGGTAATATTAGCAATATCTAAGAGTTGTTGGGAAAATCCTATTTTTTTTCAAAATACTCTTTTTCTCTAAAAGGTTTTCTGTCATCATTATGGATACTAGTTAAAATAAACTCTAAAGAAAAGAGAATAATTTATTTTAGGTTTTGCAGATTTCCAGCAATAAATATTACTAATGCTTCATTTGGGGGGCAGTGGTGACTACTTTAAACTTTCTTTCTCATTATATACCCAATTTGCTTAATTTTAGGAGGCTACATTATTGTTTCCTTACATTTATTATCTTTTGGCCTTTCTCCAGTCATCTTAATCAAAATGCCTATTACTTGTGTCTTGTGATTAAAGGTAATCTAATTATTCAATACATAGCAAATTACATGTTAAAAGAAGAAACATTTAGTTTCTACCACACAATTTCACTGCCACTTCCAAGTGAAGGCAGGAATATCTGCAGTTCAACAGCATGAAGTCATTCCAGGATAAGGGCTAATAGCAGTTAAATGAAAAATTCTTTGCCAACAGCATTGTGCAAATTAAAGTTCTTCCTTTTGAATGTTGAATGACATTAACTACAGTTTCCCCATTGTCACTGAAAAAAGAAGAAGAAATTTTGTAAACATTTCATTTTCTTGCCTCAAATAGTCATTAAAACCCTACTATGTGCCTGGCATTGGTCTAGGCTCTAAGGATATAACCTTGAATGAGAAAAATTCCTTGCTCTCAATGAGCTTAAATTCTATGTGAGAGAGTCAAACAAATACTCAGCTTGTAAGTGTGTGTTAGGATGGGATAAATTCTGTGAAGGTACGTGAAGAAAGTAGGAGGGAAGTGAGAGAGAATGTCATGGGGTGGGGAGGGGTCCTGTTTTATATAATGTGGATGGGGAACACCAGTCAGATAAAAGAAACATTTGACTGTGGACTTGATTGATGTGAAAGAGTAATCTATGTGGATTCAAGGGGAATAGACTAAAGACACCCTCTCCACCATCACATATGCTTACATATGCTCATAAATGAACAGCTTGGGTAACAAGAAAGGTTTAGAAGGGCTTTTCACTCATCAGAAGTCTCTGAACCTGTAATGCTAACCAGAACATGGCTCTGTGTCTTTGAAATGTTAATAAATGGTGCCCTGCTTAATTTTGACTCAAAGGAGAGACTGTAAATCTAAGAGGTTGCCATTCTGTTATACATCATGCATATTGCAGAAATTAGCAGGCTCAGACTGCCCAGAAGGCTGAACAAAAGTGGGATTTATTCTCCTCCCTCACTGATCTTTCACACACGAATCAAATGATATATTCCCAAAGAAGAATTAGAAACTGACACGCTCTGTGCCAGCATGTAGATAAGGTTGGGACCTGCGTATATCGATGGTTACACTGGGATCTTTTGTGTCTCTCTGCCATATGGAGATTAATCTGACTCAGGCCCTGCTGATAGTAGGAATTAATAAGCATCCCTACACAATACCAGCCAGTCGCCACAGAAACGTGCTCCCGAATGGGGCCGGACTCATCAAGCACAACCCAGCCATCACCTGCTTCCATTCCCCCCTTTGTTAACCTTAAAATTAAACACAGTCACAAACCACTTCGGGAGAGGACAGATTTCCACAGCCTACAAGAATATTAGAAGTGGCTTTTTACAAGGTCCCAGGACCAAATCCACGGCCTACTCTTTCATTTAGTCCTACGGACTGCTATTTAAAAGCAAAAAGCTCCAAGAACTCATATACCTGGATTTTCAGCTCCCAGAGAATTTTAATTTGCTTACTAGTAGAAGCAAGAAAAGGAGACCCATAAAAGAAGTAAGTAATGAGATTGACTACTTGGTAGAGACAGAAGCTGGAGAGAAAAATAATTCAAGATGCAGCAGAACCCAGTAGTGAATGACAGCACAAAGTGAAAGTAGATGTTGACTCTGAACTAGGTCGGCCATTTCCCATCTATGTGAACTGGAGTAAGTGCTGTGACTTCCCTGTGCCTCTGTTTCCAAAGCTATGAAAACAGAATTAACAGGAGCCCCTTATGATAAGGCCTGTAACTCATACTCTATGCCGGCACAGACAGTGAGAATGCTTCTCTTTGCTGGTGGCATTCACTCGACATTCTTAGGGAAGACTTGTTTTCCCCAATCAGGAATACACTTCCAAATATTAGACGTGGATGTCCATTGGTGAAATTAATGTGTTTTACTTAATGGGTGGGGATAATGGGTTTACAATGACGCAAATATCTGTTATGTATTTTTGGAATGTTTCTTTTTTTTTTTTTAAATTAATTTATTTTTTTAAATTGATTATGCTGTTACAGTTGTTCTATTCCCCCCTTCATTCCCCTCCACCCTGCCCCCCCAACCCCACCATTACCCCCCTTTAGTTTATGTCCATGTGTCTCAAGTCCTTTAGGTTCTATATTTCCCATGCTATTCTTGCCCCCCCATCTATTTTCTATCTACTGTCTATGCTACTTATTTTCTGTACCTTCTCCCCCCATCTCCTCCTCCCACTCCTCTGTTGCTAACCCTCCTTGAGATCTTCATTTCTATATTTCCACTCCTGATCTAGCTGTTCTTTTAGTTTGCTTTCGTTTTAGGTGTGGTTGTTAATAACTGTGAGCTTGTTGTTCTTTCACTGTTCATGTTTCTTTCACTTCTTTTTCTTAGATAAGTCCCTTTAACATTTCATATAATAAGGGCTTGGTGATGATGAACTCCTTGAATTTGGTCTTATCTGAGAAGCACCTTATCTGTCCTTCCATTCTAAATGAAAGTTTTGCTGGATAGAGCAATCTTGGTTGTAGGTCTTTAGATTTCATGATTTGGAATATTTCTTTCCAGCCCCTTCTTGCCTGTAAGGTCTCTTTTGAGAAATCTGCTGACAGTCTGATGGGGACTCCTTTGTAGGTGATTGTCCCCTTAGCTCTTGCTGCTTCTAGGATTCTCTCCTTCATTTTAATTTTGGCTAATGTAATTATGATATGCCTTGGTGTGTTTCTTCTTGAGTCCAACTTTTTTGGTACTCTCTGGGCTTCTTGGATTTCTTGGAAGTCTATTTCCTTTGCCAGATTGGGGAAATTTTCTTTTATTATTTGTTCAAATAGTTTTTCCACTGGTGGTTGTGTCTTTCCCCCCTTCTGGTACCCCTATATTTCGGATATTGGAGCGTTTAAAGATGTCCTGGAGGTTCCTAAGACTCTCCTCATTTCTTTGAATTCTTGCTTCTTGACTCTTTTCTGTGTGGCCATTATTTGGTTTCTTCTGGTCCACTCCATTGATTTGAGTCCCAGTTTCCTTTTCATCTCTATGGGTTTCCTGTGGAATTCCATTCATTTCCCTTAATTTAGCCTTCATATGTTTCTCTAATTTGTGGCTATAATCAACCAGGTCTGTGAGGAAGCTGATGACCAGTGTTTTAAACTGTGCGTCTGAGAGTTTTGCTATTTCTTCGTCGCTTAGATTTATCTCTGGGGCTTTGAGGTCTCCCTGCGACATTTTTGGTCTGTTCTGACCCTTTAAATGTGAGAAACTGCGCCTTGGACTCCCAAGTCGCTGGGTTGTGACGCTGTATGTGGGGGCATGGTCAGAGCAGGGAAATGGCAGCGCCCTCTATCGCCGCTGCGGCTGGTCCAACCGCCCACTCCCTCGCTAGCGCGCAATTAGGCAACCGCAGTCAACTCACTGCACCGCCTCCCCACTGTCTCCTCTGCAGTCGCTCACCTGGTGGGTTGCTCGGTCACTCACTAGGTCCAATCCTGGGTTTGGAACCTGTGCGTCTGGATTCGCGCGCCCGGTCCGACCGAGCCCTCCCTTGCAGCTCCTCACCAGACGCCGGTTTCGCCCCTTACCGGTTGGGCTGAAGAATTTGTTGTTAGCGGACTTCCGAAAAGTTCAGTTTTCCGTGTTCTGGTTGTGTTTTCTGATGCTAATATTTAGTTGTCCGTAAACTTGGTTGTGTGAGGAGGCACGGCACATCCACCTAAACCTCCATCTTGGCGGAAGTCCGGAATGTTTCCATCTCAGTATTTATCCTTTCAAATTTTGGTACATGCAAGTATAAGCTTCAGGTATATGAAAATGTCACCCACAGGAAACACTGCATTTCCAATGAAATTCTGATTTTCAGGTGCTCCTTTTTAACTAGGTCATTATTGAAAAAATATGAACTTAAGTGATTCACACTGGTGGAAGACAATTATCCACAGGTTTCTCACAGTGATGCACATGTTGCAGGGCACAAGCACTACTGACTGCCTTTTTTTTCTGGACTGTGTTTTCAAAGATATTTATATAACAAACAACTTTGGAGATATGTACCTGTCTCTGGAGGAAAAGGCAAGTTTACTGTCTGGTGTAATAAATATAATATCTTTCTCTGCTACAAAGTTCAGGCAGGATTATTGTCCATCACGAAGGATTTGGGTTTTCTAATGCTGGGATTCCTGTTCTATAATGTGGTGTACTGTGTATGCAAAAGTCACTGGGCCCTCACGGTATTGCCCTGTGGGACCTCGGGCTCAGAAAGCCAAGGCAAAATGAAGATAATGTGGCTACTGAGGTAATAATGTGCCCTTTCTCTTTCACCCAAAATAGTCTTCTGCCAATCTCCGTGAGACAGCAGCATGTTAACTTGTTAGCTTGTAAGTAGGGCAAAATCTCAAACTGATCACAGATTTTGACACACATCAGTTCTGAATTAATTTTATTTCAAGTAAAAAAATCACGATGAATTCTGTGGAGTACAAAGATGAGCAGGAATACTATGGAGATCTCAAGGATTCTCAGCCAAGAAAGAATAGAAAGAATAATTATCATTCTACTTTAGACAGGAGCATGGCTGAAAGATATAAAGTCTTGATGTAAGAATTGATTGCAAAAAAAGTTAGAATACTTATGAAAATAAAATTTTTTAGGTACCTTCAAGCTGAATGGAAGTGTCTGTTTACAAAAAATAACTAAATTCCAAAAAAAAAGAATTGCTTTTTAGTCATCAGAAAATATCCTCTGAAAATATACAAAACAATACTTACCCCTATTTTTAAAAACTATAAATTTTAAATATAGCCTTGGCTGGTGTAGCTCAGTGGATTGAGCATGGGCCTGTGAACCAAAGGGTTACCAGTCCAATTCCCAGTCAGGGCACATGTCTGGGTTATGAGCCAGGTCCCAAGTAGCAAGTGCGTGAAATAATGTACATTGGTGTTTCTCTCCCTCTATTTCTCCCCCTTCCCCCCTTTCTCTAAAAAATAAATAAATAAAATCTTTAAAAATACATATATGTGCATATATATTTACATTGTTTTTCTTTATTGTATCTGATAATGCAAGCAATACATAGACACCATAAGAATCACTTTAAAATGTGTAATATTCTGAAGTACTAAGAATGGACTCATGGGAGCTCCATTTCTAGATTCACAGTGTGAGAAGCTACGTGGACCCACTATCTACTAAAACATCCAAAAGTAGTGAAAATTATTTTTAAAATTTAAAAAAAAATGGGTCTTGAAATAGTTCTAATTTAACTAGGACAACCGAATTGTCCATTAAGATAATAAATAAAGAAACATTTGTTCGTGACAATCTATTAAATCTTGCTAAGAACAGAGTTTGTGGCATTGAAGCAATGGCCTACTCCGTCTCCCCAATTTAACTCAGTGTGACGGAAACTCCGCCCTGGATGGGTGCGCCCAAGGAGGTAGAGCTTAATCTTCCTGCAGCTCTCAGTCAGCAGATGCAGGGGTTCACCAGGAGTGGCAAGCTATCCACATTTCTCAGCACTCTCCCTCCAGCTCAAGGTATCGGACACTCAGTTCCTTACAAGAGCTTAAAGACCAGGAGCTCCTATTTCTACCTATCCACCACCATTCATGGTGCAGAAGGCATACCATGGGAGCAGAAAGCAAAGAATAATTCTGAAGTTTAAATTCCCTTCATCCCAGCACATTCATAGTGTACAAGTTTTGTCCCATAGAGGTAAGCCAAGATGATTACAAGCTACTGTCCCCACGCATAACCTTCCTTTAAAAAAAGGGGTATCTCTAGAATCAAGCCTCTGTTCCAATTCCCTTCTGTGGAGTAACTTAGAGATTTTAATCGGGACAGAGAACTCCATAAAAACAAACAAATTTGAATATCTTTCCCCCAAATATCTGACATTATTTGAAGTCATGTAGACAAGTTTATGTCTAAGAGTGTTGTCAAAAACTAGATTTTGTTAGTGTGTACTATGCACTTAAGAAACTGATAACTTCATGATAATAACTATGTAAACCACAAACCAGTTTATGAGAGAGAATCAGGGGGAAAAATCAACTAAGAAGGGGCCTCCTAGATTCAAAGCAAATCTCAAGACAGATCTCAAAAACAATTCCTGAAAAGGTATCTGAATTTAGGTGGATAAAATTGTGGAGCAATTTATGCCCCCAAACATTGTTGAAAACAGTAGCTCAATCAATCAGAAGGTAGTGTAACAGAATAGCTGGATGTCATACCAAAAGAGGAAGATTCAGAGATCCAGGAGGGAAAGAGACAGTCAAAGACAGGCTTGCTATCACCACTCTCATCCCAGAGTGACCGTGGGAATGCCCAAGGCTGAGCGCTCCAGAAGAGCAATATTAGAGGCTCCACACTTGTGTGGGGGAAACAGCCATCATTAAATGCCATTAAATAAACAAACATACACTATATATACACACATACATAAAAGTCCAAGGTGGGAGGGGCTCAATATCTAAGGTTAACTAACATGTCTAAGTTTCAATAAAAATTACAAGACATGAAGGGAAATAAGAAACTGTTACCCATAATACAGGCAAAAGAAACAGGTTTTAAGAAAGCCAAATGGTACATGTAACAAACACAGACTTCGAAGCACCTGTAACACATATGTTTCAGAAAAATTAAAGAAATAAAGGAAAGTAGGAGAACAATATCTTACTGAATACAGAAAATTACCAAAGAGATAAAAATTATTTTAAAAGAATTAAATGCAAATTTTAGAGTTGGAAACTACAATAACTAAATGAAAACAGTTACCCAAAGGGGCAAATAGATTTAAACTAGAAAAGTCGGGGAATCTGTTAATATATTGATAGAAGTGATTCAGTCTGAAAAACGCAGAAAAAAAATGAGGAATGAGAAACAAAGCTTCAGAAAAATGTGGGACACCACCATTTTCACCAATATACAAGTACAGGATATACCAGTAGAAGATAGAGAGGCAGGATCAGAAAATACATTAAAAATAATGACTAAAAATAATCCATATGAAACATACTAACTATGATTCACATGGAACATTTGAACATTTGAGCTTTTTAATAAGTTGATTACTGACTAATAGATTGAAATGGTCATTTAAAACCTCCCAACAAACAAAAGTCCAGGGCCAGATGGCTTCACTGGTAAATTCTACCAAACATTCCTCAAACTCTTCTAAAGAAATGAACAGGCAGGAAAACTTTTAAATATATATTATAGAGCTAGAATTACCCTAATACCAAAACCAGGTAAGGACACCACCAAAAGAAAAAGAAGAAAATATATAGACCTATATCCTAGATAAAAATAGATGCAAAAATCCTCAACAAAATATTCGCAAACCAAATCTGACAATGCATGATCAAGCGGGTTTTATTTTAGGGAAGCAAGAATGGTTCAACATATGCAAATCAATGTGATAAATTGCATTAACAAATAAAGGATAAAATAATATTATTATTTTAATAGATTAAGAAAAAGTTTATGATAAATTCCAACATCTATTTGTGATTTAAAAACCTCTACAAAGTGGGTGTAGAGAGAACGTACATCAACATAACAAAGGCCATATATGACAAACACATAGATAATGTTATACTCAACTGTGAAAAGCAGAATACTTTTTTTCTAAGATCAGAAACAAGGAGGCTTACTCTTGCCACTTGAATTCAACATAGCATTGGAAGTCCTTGCTAGAGCAATTAGACAAGAAAAAGAAACAAAAGGCATCCAAATGAGAAATGAAGAACAAAACTGTCAGTATTTGCAGATGACATGATACTACATATACAAAACCCCACAGACTCCACCAAAAAAAAAACTTTGAAAACTAATAAATAAATTCAATAAAGCTTCAGAATAAAAAAATAATGTACAAAAATCTGTATCATCTCTATACACCGATAACTATCAGAAAAAAGAAATTAAGAAATAGATCCCATTTGTAATTGCATCAAAAAGAATAAAATACCTGGGAATAAGGTTAATGAAACTGGTGAAAGATCAGTACACTAACAATTAAAATACACTGATGAGAGACATTGAAGAAGACACAAATAATTAGAAAGATACTCCATGCTCACAGATTGGAAAAATTAACATTGTCAAAATGTCCATACTACCAAAAGCAATCTACATATTCCATGCAATTCCTACCAAAATTCCAATGGCATATTTCATAGAACCAGAAAAAAATAGTTCTAAAATTCATATAGAACCACACAAAATAACTCCCCCAAAAAACTAGTGGAAGCAAAGTCATAGGATTGTGGTTGTTTAAAACACTGACAGTATTACCCTGAATTTAAGTATAGCCAGGCTTCATGGAAGCTGAAGTTAAGAACCAGAAAGTGAGGAACTGGGTCGGGTGTGTGCTCTTCTCTTTCTTACTCTCGCTCTTTGTCACTGACCAGCTCTTATCCCCTCTCCCAGTATCTTCTCAGCACTCCCCTCCACAGCCACAAGTCATGCATCTCACATGAATCGGTGCTGATTAAGGCCTGGACTGTAATTATTCTTTCAGTTCAAGGAGTTACTGACCACATTTGCCTCTTAGTTAAAATGTAAAAGAACCTATTTCAATGCCTTAGTCCAACTTACATACTTATTTCTTTATAGATCTATAAGTTGAAACAATTTCTTCTGGAAATAAATTTATATCAGGATGCCCTGGCAAAGGGTGGCAAGTGGGAGCAGCTAAATTCAAAGAAGCTCTGAGTGAGGTCAAAAACCCAGAAGTATTAAAAATTTAAATCATATCAGTAAAATAGTATTTAATAAGAGTTTATTGTTCAAAAATAACAGTTCACAAACTGGGATTCTTTAAATCCCAAGTGATCTGAAGCTCAGAGGCATGACATTACAGAGAGGCTTGTAAAGTGAAAATGAAGAAATTGTTTAATCTATACAATAATCAGTTATTACATTGGGGACGTCCAGACAGCAGGGGATTGGTTCAAAGTGACTATTTTATACCACTTTAAGAAGATGACTTAACTTTCTTTTATGATTATCAGAGGCATTTACAGAAAATAACCCAAGTTAAATTTTACTTATGTTCATAAAGTAAGCTAGCTTTAGCTTGTTTATGTTGCTTAAATGGTTTTGTCTGCTTCAGGGATTTTCAACCTTGATCCTCATTTTATTTTATATTAACATATCAATGTCTGTTGCTGTGCTCTTTATTAAGTCACCCTTGTAGTGCACCATAGAACTCTACTTTTCAAGGTATACATGAATAACAAGCATCCAAAGTCTTCCTTATTCTTGAGTGCCCTGCACATCCATTGGTATTTTTAGTGCATGCCATAGGACAGTCCCATTTTACAGGACAGTACTGGAAGTAGGACATCATGAGCACTACCCCCTACCCTTCCCAACCCTCACCACACACTAACACATACCTGACACCTTCTCTGTAACTTAGGAAGAAAGAGGATTTCATATTCTCTTTGGTTCATTTTCAAAGAACCAGGCTTTAGTCTAAGCATCTGATTTGAAGATATCCCCAATTACATTTTGAAAAAACTTTCCTCTTATTTTTTTCCACACGGAACTGCTTATGCAGATTTGAAATTAAAAAACTAGTTTAATAGCAATTCTAAAAAAATAAGCCAATCTTTAAATATTGAACTTCATTCTCTCTTTTCTGAATATTGCAAAAACTGTCAGTCCTATAAATAACATGTAAGAAATGGTGTGTTACTTGAGTCCTTATTGAATGAATATATCTGAAGTCAAATGATAGAACTTATGCTATCAAGTTGCTAGTCCATGCAGAATTTCTAACAGGTCCTCACTGGGAGCTGAGGTTGGGGAAGCAGACACAGAGTTGAGAACGAATTAAAGAGAAAGTCTCAGTGGGTTTTACCAATAAGATAAGTCCAGTTATTATATTCACAAGTGCTTCAAGGCACAGTGGCAAACCCGCTTTTGCCCCCCTGGACTTTCTACCCTCTTGGGACCTCAAACTCAAGGGCTCCTGACTCACTAAATAGAGGTAAGAATCACCTTAATTACAAATCTGATGGATGCCGAATGAATCTCCTTTAAAATTTTTTCATAAAACAAAAATTAGATTATTAGTTCTTTATTAAAAAAATATTGGGCCATTTTTTCTTATGGATTTTACTGGTGTCCTTATATTACTAGCTAAGTGCATATTAGATGCTCAATAAATGCTTATTCCTTTGAATCAAGGTGAACATATAGTCCTTTAGGATCTAAAACAGCCAGCCAGTTTTCCCTGGAGGTTAACTTCCATTTTCTTTAGCAAATGAAGCAGGAATTTAACAAAAAGAAAACTACAAATGTGCAAGGTCAGCGTGTGTATAGAACAATAGATGATGAAATGGCAGTGTTAGTTCCCTGGGTACCACCTGCTGCTCTCATTTTATGGAGGAAGAAACTGAGAACAACAGGGGTGAGGCTCTCTGATCAAATCACATGGGCAATCATGATTTTTAGATCCTTTTCTGCTCTATTCATTCCAACTGCTATATAATTATTTTTTTAAATACCTTCTTTTTACTCTACAGTCATTCTCCACCAGTCTACCCAACTCTCCCACTGTTGCTGATTAACAATCTCTTCAGAGAGCAAACTTCAAGCAAGCTTTCAGACTTGAAAGCCTCCATCCATTTCTTTTTACCTTTGCTTTTTTATTATACCAAGCTTGTCTCAGCATTCCCCCATCACACCTTCCTCCTTTGGATTTGAAGCAGTATGGCCCTCACTGCTTCTTCTCCCTATAGAAGCCTAATAATTATGACATTCCCGTGCTTGACGTTCACTGTGATGGATTCTCAGGGGTAGTAAAAGGAGAAGTGAACTTGGAAAGTTGCTGGTTAGAAGTTTCTCTCACACTAGGGTAAAGGCTATACCCAGGACCAGATAACAGTCATGGAAACCTCAATCCCATGGCAAAAAAAAAAAAAAAAAACTAAGAGGCAAGGCAGAAAACTTTCCATAAATAAGGAAATGTACTTGACGGTGAATATATAGAGGCTGGAAATGGCAAAGCTATTATATAGTAACTCAGAACCTTCGTCTACACAAAAGACTAGGAGCTTCTAAAAATGTTCATTTTCTCTCACAGATGCTATGCAGTCTCTGAAAAAAAATCACTCTTATCATACCAGAGTTTGGGTTGCTCTGAGGAGGTATTTTTAAACAGCAATTGGTCCTTTTCTCACTCCTCTGATGTATCATGGGATTCTGACATTACATAACATCACTCTGTCCAGGCTGGACACTGTGACCTGGTGAAGCATTACTTACATTATTCCCTCAGGCTTCAATTAGTGGATCCAATGCTAACTCATCAGAGAGACTACATGTCTTTGTAGACCATTAAAAATTGTGAAAGTTCAAAAAAACCAATCCTGCTTACACATTGTCTGGGGATCCCAGTTCTATCATTGAGAGACGCTACTCCCAAGTAAAGGAGAACGAAGTGCAGAGTTTGGGAGCAGGGAAATGGTTTACAGCCGAATTACAGGCTCCAAATGGAATGAGAGCTACAAAACTGGATCTGCACAGATTTCGGCTGAAGAGAAAGAGGAAAAGAGAGAAAAGAGATTTTTTTGGTGATATATAACATGATTTGGCCTCCCGATGCCAGTATTTGTCTCAGCATTATTAGTTTCTCCCCTCAAACTCAAGCAAAAGCAAAGTAAAAAATTTTAGATACAGTCTAAGAGATAAAATTTATAACCAGCTCTTACAGTAGAATGCTATAAATGCCGGAAATAATTGTCCTCTGTGACAATCATCATTTAACGTAAGGTGATCGGTGTGGGGTTGGTCATCACTGAATTGATGTTGAACTTGTAATATGACAACATTGTTCGTCTACATTTACATCCTCTGACCTAACTCATTGGATCTAAATCTTGTTTTCCTCATTATTGGTATGTGATTCTGAAAAAGCAGGACAGTAAGAACATTCCACAAGCTAAATGGATATACTCTCAGTCTTGGGATAAAAATAAACACTGGTTACCCTAGATCATTGAACTATCTAAGTATGTCCAGGAGAAAGGGTTATGAAAATTCCCTTTGCAACAGCATCTGAAAGACCTCTCGCCCTCTCGGGGAGTCTTTCTGCTCACTCCCATAGCTCTAGGTCAGCTCCCTGCCCCAGGTGGTCCAGACCCTCATGTTATCCTGCCCCTGCCTCAGCAGTCACCTCAGAAATTATATCCAGATTGTATTGCATTTGCCTCTCCTGGTTTTTATTTTATTCTGTCCCTGAAAGAACTCCCTTGGGACTAAACCTTTCCTACTCATGAACCTTGACTGTTAGCCACGTTCCCTTCCCAGCCTGCACTTTCCCATATCCAGCTTCAGGTATCTGCAAATCCCACTGCTGTTCTCTCCCAGGTAGGTCCTTCTGAGAACTACACTCCTTAGCCATTCTAAATGCACTTTACCTGATGCTTGGATATTTTAAAAAGTCAGAGAAACATAATATTTAATAACTAACCATTCAAGGGATGAACAAAATAATAAATTAGCAAGTTAGTGAGTGCGCAAGTGAGTGGCTGAGTGAGTGAAGACTAGGAGCATTGGGCTTGAGGTCTGAAGACCTGGCTTCAGGACTGGGCTCAGCCACACTCTGCCTGCGTGATCTTGAACTGTGCTGAACTCTGCATGTCAATGTCTCAGCATGGGTTGCTATATCAAAATACCCTCATATGGCTGGCTTAAAAAAAACAAACACTATTTCTCACAGTTCTGGTGGCTGAGAACTGTGATCAAGTTCAAGGTGCCTGCAGATTCATCTTTTGGGGAGGGCCCTCCTCCTGGCTGGTATGTGTCTGCCCTCTTTCTCACCGCATGCTCACCTGGGGGAGAAAGGAAGCTCTGGCGTCTCTTCTTGTAAGGGCACTCATTCACTCACAGGGATTCTGTTCGTACAAGCTCCTCTAAACTGATCACCACCCAACAATCCCTCCTCCACACATCATCACATTTGAGTAGCTAGATTTCAAAATACAGAGTTGGAGGAGACACAAACATTCAGCATGTGACACAGTTTTTAAACCAGTAAAAATGAGAATGAATTCTACCTATCTCACAGTTTTTATGAGACTCATAATGAGTTTGAAAAACTATAATGTGCTACTGAAATGTTTACTGTTATTATTAGAGAAGCTTACATGTGAACTTTTATTCAATTGGTTGAACGATTCTTCCAGCAAAATTTTACAGACCTAAATGTTATAAGAGCTGGTCTAAGGCATCTCATGGGTTTAGTCCGCTGAAGAGGCCAACAAGAAACTAGAAGTTCCCAAATCATTGTGTCTAGGTGTGACCTAAAAAAGTGAAAATATTTCCGGACCGAGAGCATAATCTGGCCAGTTGAAGATGGAACTATATGCTGCTTCCTTTGATACGATTTTCTCTCTGTTTGGAATTTCCCCTTGTCCTCCATCCTTCAACCCCTGAACACTCACATTGGAAAATTGTTCACTTATATTTTAATACCCAACCCAGATATCACCCCTGAGGGTTTTGTGTCACAGTAGCTCATAGTCTGTGACAGGAATAGTGAGAGACAAGACTATAAATGTGATTGTCCAACCAATGTGCTTAGCACCACAGAACGTAACGTAACACAGTCTCCTCTGCAGATGGCAGAGCAGTAGAACACTGACTCGCCAAACAAAAAAAGTTCTGACACTTGCCACGTGCCAGGTCCTGTGCTAGACACAGAGAAACTTAGATTTTGTTCAAGGTGTCAGACTAAACATAAGTTAACAAACTAAAAATATATATATTTAAAAATAAAGTGTCAGAGCTATACCAAATAAGATATGAAAAAGCTATATTTGGAATCTGCAACATGTGAACATATTGTTTAGGAACTTTCTGTCAACTTGGAATGAATGACCTGTAGAGGTACTCAAAGGGGTCAGATCCCAGTCCAATTCACAGATATAAACAACCCATCACACAGCTGAACTGCCAGTTGGAGAGCCAACAGATATTTCTACATAAACTTCTATGTACCAGATGCAGTGGCAGGTGCAGAGTTGTGGTGCTGGGGGGCATAAAGACAGAGTTCTGTTCCCCATCCTCAAGGAGTTTACAGTCATGCAGTAAAGCCCAGATTTTAACTTTTACAGAAAAAAGTATTTAAAGATTCACTGGGACCTGCTGTCATGATCATTCTATAAAGTCAAGATATATTCACATCAAAATTAGAGAAGAGGCATATCAAAATTTTAGAAAATATGTAAACAGCTCAATGAAAAACAGTTTACACTGCTCTTATTTTTTTTCTCATTTCCCTGCTAACCTAAGGAATTTTGCCAACAACCAGCTTTAGCTTCTGGATTTGGGGGGTTGGGGAACATTATTCTAATGTATATGAGGTTTCCTGGATCCCTGTTACCACAGTACAGAAGCAAGTCAGTCTAGAAGAAGGAGAAAAAAGCAAAATTATTTCCTTCTGTTATTAATATTGTACTGGTGAGAGAAAAACTGTTCTGAAAACATAAAAGCTCGTTTCAGAACCCCCCTTCTGCATCTCTGTCTGACTTCTCATCAAACCTCGGGTGTTCTCCAACTCCTATAAGCCCCACCTCAAAAGAAATCTTTGTCTCAAATGACTTATTGAACTCTCCCCAAGTCAAAACTCCTTCCCTTTGTGCAATTGAACTCAATTGTTTCAACAAAAGCAATAAAGTTGAAACAACTCTCCCAGACGTATTTGCCTTTGCAAAATAACGTGTATTGCTTTTTTCTAATTATAAAAGTGATTCATGCTTATGGTAGAAAACATATGAAATATAAACCAGGATGAAGAAAGAAAGTTCTCAAAGCCTGTAGGTTATTTGCATTTCTGAGAAAGAATGTTTGTTGACAGATATGTTCATTCAGTATAGATATATTGAGGGGGCTGCAGCATTAGCAGGGGATTGTGGTAGAAACTGAGAAAATCAAAGAGACGGGGCCAGATGTTATTCTCAAGTAACTTATAGTATAGTATCCGAATGCTTTTGCTGTCAATGAATTAAAGGTCAGCAAATATTGTACATTTCAAATGCAAAGTTTAACCCTAACTTTGTTGAGTTATATTGGGAAGCTGCAGAAATGAATGTTCAGTTTTGAAGCAGAACTCCTTCCAGGAAACTTGAAACACAAGTGCTGAATTTTCTCTGGGATTTGCCCTACTTGGAAAACATGAGCCAGGCAGAGAGAGAAGGTACAATATTACCACCAGTTATATGTATTCCTAAGACCAAAAAAAATGCTTATTTTTTTTCCTTCATATTCACTTTATCTCTGTTTGGAACTTTTTATCAGAAAGCAAAGTCATCTAATATTAAGTCAAAGTTTACCTCCTTCCACTTTTTCCACTTCTTTCTATTTTTTGTCACTTACTTTTCATTTACATGTAGTAAATTTCTCTCTTGTGGGATTCAGTTCCCTTACCCTGCACTAATGCAGAAAGATGTCTAAGCTCTAAAACACAAGAGACGCAGGCCAGTTCCAGCAGCATGGCCCGCACATTCCCTTGTGCCTCTTTCAGTCAACACTTCTCCTGCTCGGCAGTCTTCGGCAAACACTGACCTATTATTCTCCATCCCTTTGTAACATTTTGCCTTTTTCTTTTAATATATTTTATTGATTATGCCATTATAGTTGTCCCATTTCCTCTCCTCCACCCTACTTACCCCCTCCCCCCATATTTCCCCTTTAGTTCATGTCCATGTGTCACAAGTTCTTTAGCTTCTATATTTCCCACATTATTCTTACCCTCCCCCCCACTGTCTATTTTCAACCTACCCTCTATGCTACTTATTCTTTGTACTTTCTCCCCCCTTCCCCTCCTCCCACTCCCCTGTTGCTAACTCTCCATGTGATCCCCATTCTGTGGTTCCACTCCTGATCTAGCTGCCTGCTTAGTTTGCTTTTGTTTTAGGTGTGGTTCATAATAACTGTGAGTTTGCTGTCCTTTCACTGTTCATCTTTTTTATCTTCTTTTTTTATATAAGTCCCTTTAACATTTCATATAATAAGGGCTTGGTGATGATGAACTCCTTGAACTTGACCTTATCTGAGAAGCATTTTGTCTTTTTCAAAATGTTACATGACTAAACCTGGCTTCTTTCCTTCATCATAATGCATTTGAGATTTGCCCATGTTACAGAAGTATATGTGCTCAGGCTTGTCACTCCGATCCCCTCAGTCAACTCAACAGACACCACAGGACAGAGATGAGGCTGCCCAGGACACACTACACAGCAGACTTCCACCTAATGAAGTGTGTCTCCCTGACATGCATGGCCCACAAGGGTCTGGAGAATTTTATACCAAGAGGAACATGACCAGCTCGGGTCAAAAGGGAAAAAGAACACAAATCAAAGACTGTTAAACTCCCTGTTGGAGTTCCTACATGTAGGAAACAGGCTGATAAAACTAGGCAGCTGAAAATACCCTTATGTGCTACCGTTCCGGTAGAAGGAAGAATTGCCCTAGAGCACAATGGCCAGAGCTTGAAATTCCAGAGGGTCATTCCTGGGACCTCGGGCCTAATGAAGTTCGCCCAGTTGGATTTCAAAACTGTTTGAAACTGATGATCCCTTTTTCTTCCATTTTCTATCTTTTTGTTTTTTGTTTGTTTGTTTGTTTGTTTTATAAAGAAATTTAGAGTCTTTATTTTCATGCACAAAGACTCAGAATGAAAGTCAAGTCACAAAAATTCAGTGACCCTGAATTCTAAAAGAATTAGAAATTTCCTTGGTAACAATTACAATTTCATAATGCTCATTTGTTTTGAAGAAATGAGTGACAGTCACAAGTAACTTGCCCCATCACTGTATTTGTAAAGCAGGTAACTTTTCTTACAGCTTTATACTCCCTCAAATAGACAGGGATTTCTCCCCACCATGGATCATATCTTAGAATACCACCCTTTACTGAGCTACATGGTTTTTATAAGATCTGTGACTTTCAGGTTATAAGATTCTGAAGAATGTATGTACTTTGAGTTGATGTTATAATAGGTTAAGATGTTTTTTCGATTTTTTAAAATATTTTTATTTATTTATTTTTAGAGAAAGGGGAAGAGAAGGAGAAAGAGTGGGAGAGAAACATCAATGTGTGGTTGCCTCTCATGTGTCCCCTACTGGGGACCTGGCCTGCAACCCAGGCATGTGCCCTGCCTGGGAATTGAACCGGCGACCCTTTGCTTCACAGGCCTGTGCTCAACCCTGGCTGGTAAATTATGATGTTTTTGACCTTAGAATGTGATGAGTACATTTGGCACAAGAAATCAATGTGAATCTTTGAGAACCAGAGAGAAGACTGACTGGTAGGCAGAATAATGACCTCCCAAAGATGTCCCATCCTAATTCTCAGATTTGTGAATATGTTGCTTTACATGGAAAACATAGTTTACAGGTATAATTAAAAAATCTTGAGATGAGGAAATTATCCAGGTGGGCCAAATTTAATGACAAGGGTC
The DNA here is from genome assembly GCF_021234435.1 of Artibeus jamaicensis. Taxonomy (NCBI): domain Eukaryota; kingdom Metazoa; phylum Chordata; class Mammalia; order Chiroptera; family Phyllostomidae; genus Artibeus; species Artibeus jamaicensis. The sequence continues at coordinate 31,445,436 of NW_026521803.1, read as the reverse complement.
CTGATAAGAGGGAGCCAGGAAAGTCAAAGTCAGAGGAAGAGATGTGAAGATGGAAGTGGAGGTAAAAGTGATGCAGCCATAAGCCAAGCAACGCAAGCACTTTCTAAAAGCTGGAAAACACAGCAAAGATTCCTTCCTAGTGACTCCAGAAAGAACGCAGGTCTTTGGATCATATTGGGCGGGCTTTTCCAGATCTGCCCACTCCCAAATTATAAAGGCATTTGGGTAGGTTCACTTTCAGTTACACAGATGGTTTCATTTTTTTCTATATTCTTAAATATATAAAAAGAAATTAACTTAAATTCACAAGACTGTACCTATCAAAAGTCACTGAAACACTATGTTTGATTATATAAAAGTCAAGTCTCTTGTCCAAGAAACATGTAAGCTTGTTGATGGTGCAGTTCTTTTCCTAAGACTGTTATACACTTATACAGCTGTGTCCTTTGGAACTTACCTGAATATATCGTGTGAGAAACAGCTCTTTTTCAAATGCTTGTTTAATTGTCCCAAAACCTTATATTAAAAAATCTATATCTCCCAATTGATTTGAGAAATTATGTTACTGTGTATCAAACTTGCAAGTATATTTTGTCTGTTTCTAGAATTTTGATTCCAAATTTTGATTCTGGACTTTTTTTTGTATCTGTTCATGAACTAAAACCATGCCATTTTAATTTTACAGGTTTTATAACATGTTTTGGTATTTTATCTGCTCATCAGTCTGTCTTAGTCTATTCAGACTGCTGTATTTTGTTATACATTGTATGGTTTATAAACAGCACTAATGTGTTTCTCACAGTTCCTGAGCCTGGGTAATCAAGATCAAGGTGCCATCAGATTCCTTGTCCAGTGAGAAGCCACGTTCTTATCCATAAATGGCTGTTTTCTGGCTGCCCTCCCAAGGCAGGAAGGTGAGGGGACCCTCTGGAGTCTCTTCTAATATGGGCACTAATCCCATTCATGAGCACTCAACCCCCATGACCTAATCAGCTCCCAATGGCCCGACTTCCAGATGCCATCAGACTGGGAGTTGGGATTTCAGCATGTGAATTCTGGGGAGACACGAACATTCAGTCTGTACTACCCCACATTGTTTTTCTCTTCCAGAGTTTCTATAGCTACTCCTGGATACTTATTATTCAATTTTAGGTTCATATATAATTTGTTTATATCCACAAAAGTTGGTATATTTAATGGGATTGTGTTAACAGTTTCCATTACCTTAGAGATAACTGACATTATCACGATTTACTCTTCTAGTCTAAGAACACTATAATTCATATTTCATTCATCATTGTATACCAATTTATGTTTATTTAAGACCATCTATGAACATTTAGATAATACCACAACCTGTAAGAATAGATAATCCTGTTATGGGGGAAAAAAGCATAATCCTCCTTTGGCATGTTCTGGCAGGATTACCAAGTTATAGAAAGTTTATTTTTTATTTCCTTCTTTGTTCTTTGTCTTCAGGGGAAAATGCCTTAATTTTTATATTACTAAGTTAGTGCCAAGATGACTCTACTTCTAAAAAATAGGTACTAATCCATCAGGAGCCCTAGTTTATTATGTTTTAAAAGGGCTTTACTAATAAGAAACCTTATCAAGGCTCTGTTAATTCACTCGTTTACAAGTGTAACCAAAGTAGCCTCTCTCTCCGAACAGTGGAATGATCTCAGTTTTCGTTACAGCCACTCTGTAAAAATCCTCTCAGCCCCTGACTTTCTGCTATGTGTGCAAAACACCAAAGTAGGGCTTGCCAGACACTTAATTTGCATGCTATTGCATATACAAGGAAGGAGCCCCAAATAATGAAATTTATTTATTAAAAATTATGTACTTATTCTTACATGTTTTAACTTCAGTCACTTTCAAACTCTCCATTTGATGCAATACACTTATTGAGACTTTTTTTCCATGGCTCAAAACAGTTTTTGAACTCATCTATTTTGATGTCTTTTAGTACTTCTACTGCTTTTTGTTTCACCTCTTCCACATCCATCGGCAAAACATTTCCCTTTGAGAACTTTTTTCATGGGGAAACAAAAAAAGTTGCTCAGGGGCAAGATCGGCTGAATAGGGAGGGTGGGGCATGGGGGCCATGCTGTTCTTGATCAAAGGCTGCTGAACACTCAGCACTGTGTGGGCAGGTGCACTCGCAAATCACCCATCATGAAATGGGCAAATGTGTTGAAAATCTTTAAAAAAATTCACTGAGGCCAAAGGCAGCCTCTCACAACAATGCCCGCTGGTACACTGATGGGTCCCTAGTACACTGACTGAGTGGGTGAAGCCTATACCACAAGGGGCCCACCCTTCATAATTTTCCTTTTTCAGGTTTTTCAGGACCCCCTCATAATTGTCATTTTTGAGGTTTTCTAATGGATGATTTGGCATCCAGTGTCACAAGGCCATGTTTATGGACCATGTTGTTTACCTCTTTATCATACCCTGGGTTTTTGCAGGTCCATGAAAATTATATTACATACCTGCAACAGCAAACCTCAACATCTGATTTTCACTCTCTACCTCATAGGGGGCATCTACACCTAGCCACTCCCCATCACTACAGTAAAGAGATAGTCTCACCCATGCTTTTCCCCTGCTTCCTCCACCCTGTAAGCAATCTTGGTGCTTCCCCTGTGTGGTCCTAGGGGGCATGGTGTCTTAGGAATTGTGTGTAATAAATTCCTCTTTCAAAGGCAGTTGTCTTTGTTTCTGTCACCTTGCCACACCTGATTAAATCATACCCTGGGGACATTTTAAAACATGGCTTCCCTTCTTCTCCAGGAGCTCTGTCTTCCATCCATCCTGACACCATCCGACACCATAAATATATGGCACTGACATATATTTATTTCATGTTCCTATTTATAGCTTCTTCTGTCATTGCAATGCCTGGATTTCTGGTGCTGACATATCCATCTAAAAGCCAACCAAATTTCCCCTGGTAAACTCCCACAGAATTTCTATGCCCCACAATGGTAGGATTCTGTTAGTATTATCGTGGAGTCACACTCTTCCCTGGGTACATGAGCTCCTCAAAGAGAACTGAGCTAGTAACAGTTTCTCTTCAACCCGGTGCTCTCTCACTCCTGTATTCGAGCCTAGTTGCTTAATCCAATCAGCACATTTCTTGGTTCTCGTGGAGTTTTGCTTTGCTCCATGGGGTTTATTTGTCCATCACATCCACCTGCAATCTAGCTTTCATGGCCACTACCCCCTCATGGCCACCAAATATATTTGTTAACATTTAAGTACAATTATCATTAAGGTTTATCTTTCAATGAGACTTCAAGGACCTCATAAGTCAGCAAACTAGACTAGAGTCAACAAGAGATGAGATTTGACTAACTCCACATGTAAGGACACCTCAGCCTCAATTCTTACCCGTCTAGAATCTACACCTCATATTCATTAATTATGCACAATGCTTTTAATATAATCATGTTAACAGTTTTGACTGAATCATCATTACAACAGAGATCTGTATCATATATGAGTGATAAAAGATCAAATTATTCCACTAAAAATGGGAAAGGTTTTTATATTTCTATAAATTATGAGGATAGAAAGAAAAAGGCTTGAGGCTAGAGGTGAGTTTTTCATCTTTTTTTCTAGTTAAAGGTCATGACTTCAGAATCACCTCGAAGGTCTGAGGTAATGAACAGATGGCCACAGAAATGGTGTTGAAGGATGGGTGAGGTTTTTTTTTACTGTGCCGGTGTGTCGAAGGATATATTAGGGGGTTAGATCACGACTCATGACACCAAAGTGAAATGCTCCTGGCAAGGAAGAGAGTTTATCTCATGGGACCTGAGCAGAATATGTTTTCTAGGAGATGACAATGTGATAAAAAGATCTCAACTGAAATTTGAGCAAAGAAGGGGAAAATGTCCAGCTTGCACTGCAAAGTGCTGCCCTGAGAGGTACGGGTATTAAGTAGAAACCAAAAAGGAACGATGGAAGAGATGCCAAGTGATTCTTAAAAAGAAATGACAGAAGAGAATCAAAGAATAAATAGAATAACTTTAGCGTGTCTACGGCTATGACGGAAGTATGGGTAATAAATAAAATGAACTTTTGAACACTGAACTGGATGAAATTCATACAAATTTGTGAACATCACTGGAACTGGGAAAATTATTGGCAAATAAAACATATCCTGCTTGAATGGGGGCAAAATACCTCAGAGTGGGCTGGGTCGGCTCTTCATTTCAAACATGTGTAAACCCAATGGGAGCCTGGGAAGCTGGGTTGGAATCGCACTGTTATGCTTGTGGGTGAAGATACGGGAAAACCAGACACACAGTGTTGTCACAGTGATGGTCAGGAACAGGACTCAGGCATGGCATGGTGGAAAGAAGGTCACCACGGGATTCAGAAGGTACAATTCTCACTAATTAGCAGCCTCATTCTTTCAGAAGGTTCAACATGCCACAAGGAGATTTTGCAATGAGGATGAACTGAGGCACAAATGGGGAGACACTCCTAGGATATAAAAGTTTGTAAACTTCTATTTAAAGTCTTTATCTACTAACACTTTGACTGTATGTAAATAATATATCAGAAATGAGTCATAATGGGACAGTGGAAGGTATTTGGAAGCCAAAATCATGAAGGCGGTATGTGAGGGACAACCTCACTTGATTTTGGCCCTGTACTTGGGAGTAGAATTAACAACAATTCTTTGTGCACCAGGACAAAGGAGAAAAAAGTGCTATGCACTTTAAAATGCTAGTTGTCTCCCCTGCCTCAGTGCAGGCACACACACCGAGGTGGGGGACTGCAGGTGCCGGAGGGCTGGGGGGGGGCAGGAAGATGCATGGGTGAAGGGCAACGGCTGTTCCCCGTACACGCCTAAGCCAGCATTGCTTTCTGGTTCAGGCTGACCACTGAGCAAAGCTGGAGAGCTGGAGACTGGAAAAGTAAGATTTCCGGTGCTCTGTAAACCAATAAAAATTTCTTTCCTCATTTCAAAAGTAGAATCTTATGAACTACTAAATGTTGGAAAACTTTTGCCCTTACTTATTATGGCTTTAAACACACAATTCCTCAGAATTATTACTATTTGAGGTGTTCTTGGTATGCATGTGCGTATGTGCATATGTGCTATTCAGAGACTTCCCCCAGAAGACTGGGACTTGAGGCTGAACAGAGGCAGGAAGAAGCCGCACAGCGAACTCACCCTGGGAGAGGTGCCTACCCAAAGGGTACTGAACCTCCAACTCCAGGGTCCACTCCAATGAAAAGTGCCATCCAAAACCTCCCAACTGAGTGATTATAACAGACGGTGGTGGACTGCGGCATCCCCAGAACAGTGGAAGGGACAGCAGAGCAGAGGACCAAACTATAGCCGAAAAGGGCTTTCCTGAAGAGTAGAGAAGGTCAACACCTGGAAGTTGGAACAAGGGGCTCACACTTTGAGAGGTGGCACCAAACGCTGAAGAAATAGCCATGAGGAAAGGTTGTCAGACTCAGAAAAAAAATAGGATAATGAGCCAAATTTGAATTTCAGATGAACAATAATGTGTTTTTAGTATAAGTATATCCTGTCTAGTATTCAGGGCATATTTATGCTAAAAATTATTTATCTGAAATTCAAATTTAAGTGGATTCCTGCACTTTATCTGACAACCCTACCATGGGGCAACTCCTAATTTCTTTTCTCTTCTCTTTGAAAACAGCCCTACAGACCACCCGTCTTCAACTTCTTGCCACCATCTTTAATTCACTCGAAGTGTGCCTGCACTATTGGTGAGGGGTGATGCACATGGCAGTCATCTGCTGGTGTTGCTAAGGAGAAATTGAAGATTAAAAGCTGGGCGCAGAAGGAGCTTGGGATGAGGCAGGTGAGAGAACAGCACCTGCCGCCTCCACCTCTGCAGACGCCTGGACCCTCCGGCGATGGTGACGGCAGTGCACCAGGGAGGGGCCCCCAGGAAAGCAACCAGACCCCTAAGACAGCTCAAGCCCCCGCTTGGGGTCAGAAGATACAGATAAGCAAGAGAAAAAGGGAGTAGTTCTAGCCCCTGCTATGCTGTGGTTAAATTCAGCAAGCCACAAGTAACCCTGTCAAACTCATTGTTTTAGTTATTTTAGCTCTTTTTAAATTAGCCCATAAAAAAAGCTGTCATCTGTTGTTCATGTGGTTAAGATAGTTTGTATCTAATGAAAGGTTTTTTTCCTAGCTGCATACTGTAGACCTGTGTTATATAACACAGTAGCTACTGGCTACTTACGGAGCTTTCTGACTACGGAGCACTTGAAAGGAAGCCAGTCAGACCTCGGACATGGTGTGAGTGTAAAGGCTACATTTCTAAGACTCAGCACAATAAAAAGCATGTGAAATAGCTCATTAATAATTTTTAATTGGCTGTAAAATTACATTTTGGACATATTGAGTTAAGCCATGTACATATTATTAAAATCAGCTTTAACTTTCTTATTTTTGACATGTCTACTAAAAAATTTAAAATTATATGTGTGGCTCATAAAGTGTTTTTCTATTGGACAATGTTGCTGTAGACTCTACCCCTCAGCTATCGGAGCCAAATATCAGCTAAAAGACAATCTAGTTTCGTGATATAACTTAGCTGACGGGAAAAGCGAGGCCCAGAGGGTGAAGTACTGAGTATCACAAATTATTAAACTGATGATAAGTTTTCCAAAAAGGATCTAACTTTTGGAAAGACCTTTAAAAATCCAGGCAATTCTCCTGTGTTTTATCTACTAAGAATTCCATTTCATTCTGGCCAAATGAGAGAAGTATTAGCCATAGATCATTTTTATTTAACAGCTATGCTTAAAAGTGCACTTACCATCGTTACCATTTCCTTGTGAATAAAACTATAACAAAATATTGAAACGCCACATGCAGGACTTGAACTATATGCCAGAATAACTTTTCAATTCACCGTCATGTTAAAGGTAAATAGGTCTGGCCCTACAAAAATATCAAATATTTTTTAAAAAAACAAAATCTGATAGTCGCACAGCACCTGTCCTTAACCCCTACCCCACACCATGTGATGATGCCCATTTACAAAGCCCAAACCTCACTTACTCTGTTATTGCCCCTCTGCCCAGAGGAAAACCCAGAAATTACCTGATGTCAGTCACTCATACTTGTCTGGTTAATTAAAGCGCATTCATATAATATACATATGTGCCCTAAATCTTCTGTGTTCATTCTAATTGTGGAATCTCATGGAATGATCCAGGTTATAAGACAGATTCTGAGCAATAAAAAATTTAAAGATAATTGTAGAAGTCAAAAGGAAATACAAGCCACTCTAAGTTATTTATAGTCTGCACCCTTACTTGGACCCTGTGTGGCCTGAAGGGGTTCCCCTAAAATTCCTATGTAGAAACCTAGTCCCTAGTGTGATGGTGTCAGGAGTGGGGGCCTTTGGGGAGTGTCTGAGTCACGGGGGTTACAAATCGAGGTTAGTGTCCCATAAAAGAGGCCCTGGAGCTCGCTTGCTCTTCCACTGTGGGAGGGCACAGCAAGAAGCTGGCAGTCCAGAATCTGGAAGAGGGTCTTTAGGAGAGTCTGACCACCTTGCTCTTGGACTTCCAGCCTCCAGACTTGTGGGCAATACTTGCCCGTTGTTTGTAAGTCACCCACCATGTGGTATTTTATTTGAGCAGCCCAGATGGACTAAGACAGACCCTCTCCCCCTTCCACACCCCCTGCCCTGTTTCTTCAGTGGGCCCACATCCATACTGCATTCACACGTATTTGTGAGGCCTTAAAATGCACCGAGCACTGTTCTAACTGCTGGGAATAGTAAACTGCGTACATCACGACAGTCTGACCCCTCAGAAGCTGTCTACAGCTGTTCACCTGATTTCCTTTGCTGCTGAGACAAGAGTCCTCCAACTTCCCTCCCTTCTTGTTTTGGCCTCCGGCACGTGAAGCTCATTCCCTGACTGACTGACCCCTCTCTCCGGGTCTTACACACATGCCTTCCCAATGACTGTATTCTGATGAGCCTGGCCCTGAGGCCCTTTGCCATCTTGTGACTTCCTAGGGGTCCCTGGAACTCATGAGTTACAGCAGGGTGAAAGCTCTTCTTTCATGTTCTGCCTTAGAAGACCTCTAAACTCCAGGCCTAGCCCTCTCCTTGGGGCTGGGTCACAGGAGCCTCAGTGCATTTTACAAACTAAGCCTTCCAAGGCTCCCAGCACAGGGCCCCAGCTGCCCCTACCCTCACACCACTTCAATGTCCCTTTCCTCCTCCTCTGCCTGGGCACCAGGACTTGCCTTAACTCCTCTGCCTGTGTCTCAGCGCATCGCTCTCTGTCTTCAGACCACCATGCATGCTGCATGATGCTGCTACAACGGGCATCGCTTCTTCATCCACAGGGCAACGTCTTCCTCAGCTGACGTCTAATCCCTGACCTCTGTGCCATCTGTGCTTGGAAGCGAGATTTCTGAGAAACGTAAAGATGTCATAGGTCAAAAGGACAGCACCTCTGGTCAAGCTAGAGGAAGTATATTTCTCTTCTGAATGGCAAGAAATTAACATTTTGAGTATCTACTACCAACTGTGCTTCTGCCAGTGTCGGGGGAATAGACAAGCCTTCTTCTTCAGGAAAGAAGCAATGTATTTATTTACCAGGCACCCCCCGCTGAGTGCTTCTGCTACAACATGGTCTTTGGGAAACTCACGAAAAGTGAGTAGCATACCTCCAGTCCCAAGGAAGACAAGTTTGCACAATTAAAAACAAGTGAAAAATAGCCGCTCTGATTTCCTTTGAAAACAGAGGAAACGCCCAATTACAAACTTAGGGCTTTAGGGGTTCCACTGCAAACCAATATCTGTTCCTTAATTAAAATGATCCCATAAACATTTTCCCATTTAAAAGAGTAACATGAAATATTAATTACTTATATTGGATGAAAACAACTGAAAGCTAATAAATTTACAAATTCAATTACCACAAAAACTATCAAATGTCTTTTTGTTTAATTGTTATGGTTTCCCCTTCAGACATCACAATGGAATTAATAGAACATTGTGCTAATCAATTGAAATTGATTCATTGATCAATCAGGAGAACGTGGTTGGATTCTTTAACCTCCAGACACTATTATTTAGACCTCGGCAGTGCCAGAACAGGCACCTAGCAAACCAATATGAGAGGCACACAAACCGGGAGAGAGGGAGGGCATTTGGACATTATCCAAAGTTCAGCGCTGGGTGATGTGGCTTTTGCATATACATGGAGCATGTCACCCTTGAAGGGTAAGCATTATGCTGCTCATTAATATATTATCAAGGTCCCTTCATAAGTGAAAGGAACACAGTCAACCTTCATGGATGAGCTATTGCATTTATTCTTGAGGATTTATTAAAAATTAACACTCTATCACTTCACATTTTTTGTAACTGCCAGCACCTAAAAACACACAGTGATAGATCTTGGCACAAGACTTAAAAGAAATATGCTCTGACTAAGTAAATACCTTAAACATAAACATGACCCTCCCGCGTTCCCAGTGTAGAGCCTCCCCTTCTGCTCCCTCCTCCCAAGTCTCCACTCTCCACTTATCAATAAACCATTTTTCATATCGCACGTGAAACTCTCAGCTCTTAGAGAGCAGGGTCTCCTTTTGAGGCAGGAAGATATGCATGTTATCATCACAAATCGTCTTCGCTGCACATTTACAAAGCAGCGGGGCTGCTCAGTCCTGACACGCCATGGCATCCTTCAGCGAAGCCGGGACGTGAGGCTGAGCCCATGCTGCAGATCAAGACCAGAGTGAGATTCAGGACAAGGGCGTGGCCGTGGGTCCACAAGTCTCTGCCTGACCCCTTGTCCATCTGGCACAGGGTTGGGGCTGTGGCAGTGGCCCTGAACATGTCCAGTTTAGGATGACACATGTTTCAGTTTAGGATGACACATGTTTCAAAGAATAGCAATGCTCCCCCCCCAAGACAGGTCTCCTCTTTCTCAATAATCTGTAATGAATGTTATATTCATTAATCATCTAAACCTCTTAGAGGTAATTTTCCGCTTTAACCGGTAATTCTTAGTAAAGCAAAACCTACAATTCCTATCATATTGTTTTAATCATGTGAGCTGCTATTACTGAACCCGCGCTAAGTGCCAATTACTTAACGGGCTATTTGCATATGTCGGTGCTGCGCGCTGCTGCTCGCTCACTTCATTCCAGCCAGGCCGACTCTCTGCCCCCTCCAGTCTTTGGGGACTCCGTGCAGAATTCTGTCACTCCATGCAGAACACCCTAGTGCTCTCCAAGCCAACATGCTCCTCTTTCGCAGATCTTAGATTAATTAATAATCGCGTCTTCAGGGAAACCTTCCCAGGCAAATACACTAAATTAGTTATTGCTACCTATGTTCTAAGATTGCTCCTCCTACTCTTCTTTAAAAGCACTTATTATTGATAAGGAATAATTACACCCAGAATTATTTGTTAATATTGTCTCTTCCCTGGGATAGGCGTCATGAGGGCAGGGAACTTGCGGTTATAGGTCTACGGCCTAGTCCCGTTCCTTAGCGCGTAGGTAACCAGTCGATCACTATTATAAGAATATGTCTTTCACCAATTTTCACTAGAACCTTTGGAAGTAGGGAAAGCAGAAGCTCTAATAACCAATCTTTGCTTAACCAATGGTACAAGTGATACTTTCAGCTTCAAGTCATAGAAGCTCCCCATTCAAAGCAGTGCAGACAATACGAGCATTTCCTTTCCCACACATCAAGCGGCTGAAGGGCGTGCTAGGCTGCAGGGCTGGCGGACTCTGCAGCACAGATATCGTGAGGGGCTCTCCCTCTTTACAGGATAGCAGGCACACTGCCATGCTGTGTGTGTCAGCTCTGCCACTGGGCTGGCTCCAGTCAGGGTCATGCAATGCCACCGCATTGCAGGTTACGGCTTCAACATGTGAATTTTGAAAGGACACAGACATTCGGTCCATACCACAGCCCAAAGCAGGCCACCTGCCGTCATTGGAATTCCCAAGTAAGACTAAATCCTTAGTGTTACCCCTGTGTTAACAATATGCGACTTCAGTCTCAGCTGGTGTGTCTCAGTGGATTAGGTGCCAGAGTGTGAACCAGAAGGTTGCTGGATCAATTCCTGGTCAGAGCCCATGCTGCCAGGGCACCGGCCAGGTCCCTACCTGGGGGACTGCAAGAGGTAGCTGAGCAAAGTTTCTCTCCCTCTCTCTCTCCCTTTCTTCTCCTCTCTCTAAATATAAATAAATAAAATCTTTTAAAAAACAATATAAGACTTCGGGGAACTCAACAGTAACACTGCATCAGGAAAGGGTGAGTTACCCTGATATATGAAGGGGAGGCAAGCTGGTTACAGAGCTGCACCAACCTTATGAGAATAGAGCGCAGGAAGGACGAACGATGACACTTCCAGGGAAAACCACATCGAGAGTAGATGGACTATGAGAACGGAGTTGCAGAAGCCACAACTGCGTGGTTGCTGGGCAAGGAGGCAGAGCAAGAGGAAGAGAGAGGCTGTGCAGAAGGTCTGTTGATGGCCTCCTACAGACGTTTACTTGTTAGCAAGGCTCTTAGACACCTCCTCCCCACCCTCCTTGCTGTGCTGGGGGAAGTGACTGCTGCTCAGCTGAGGAAAGCAGTTGTTTGTTGGGTGTATTGATTCTGTGGAAGAGCCAAAACTATTGGATCTTTCAGAGTTGCTTATATTCCCATTAAAACGAGGCAAAGCCAATAAGGTCAGTGGAAACACAGTATTTCATGCAGTCCAAAGTGACAGTTTTGCTCTATTCAGAACAACTGTGAAGATGTCATAGGTCAAAAGGACAGCACCTCTGGTCAAGCTAGAGGAAGTATATTTCTCTTCTGAATGGCAAGAAATTAACATTTCGAGTATCTACTACTAACTGTGCTTCTGCCTGTCAGGGAATACACAAGCCTTCTTCTTCAGTGAAGAAGCAATGTATTTATTTACTGGGCACCCGCTGAGTGCTTCTGCTACAACATGGTCTTTGGGAAACACACAAAAAGTGAGTGGCATACCTCCAGTCCCAAGGAAAACAAGTTTATATAATTAAAAATAAGTGAAAATACCTGCTATAAAACAATGTAGGACTGTTTTAAACTGCAGGGTCCTGTGCAATTCCAGAATAAGCTGACGTTTCAGGAAAGGCTTTGTGCAAGAGGTAGGACTTAAAGAGGCACTGGTTAGAATCAGCAGCCCCTGTTCTGGCCACTTTTCTGTGTCACTACTGATCTTTCTTCTTGTCTAATGGAAGCCTTAATGGGCTCAGAGCTGTGTCCATTTCTAAAACAGAAGATAAATATTCATCATTTTCTCTCCCATGTAAAATACATTAAAATTCCAGAAACTGAAATACTCCTTTGATGGAAAAACAGAACAAAACAAAACAGGAAGTATTGCTTCGAGTAATCGAAACAAGCTCATCTCCAGCTCAGACTGTAGAGTCTAAGCCTCAGAAAGAATAAGATGCTCAAGAGGGTGGAAGAAAGCAAGCATGCTTTAGACTTCCTCCAGCTTGCAAAGGCTCAGCAGGCTTTGCTGCAAATTATTTGCTGTGCTTAATAAGCATACCAAGTGCAAATGTGCTAAAAGCATAAATATAGCAAAGTCATAATCACTAGGTTCAATGTCAAGCACCATTTAAATCCACTGATTAAACCAATTTGATGATAGTAAATCTTTTTTTATTAGAAACACTATCTGAAGGAGAAAGCAAAACTTAGGGGAAAACCGTACTTTTATTTTTCCCTTATAGAAAATGAAATCTATTTATTATATTAATTCCATTAATAGTTTAACAACTTTTCTTTGCAAGGGACCCAGTACAATCTTACCTCTTCTCATTTAAAGTAAAACAATCTCTTTTTTTCCCCAGTAGAGCTGGGGCAGTGGGTTTGTTAAGGATGGACTGATCTTCCTGTACAATGAATGGGCAGTAAGAATATGGATTTGTTCTTGGTGCATGATTTCATACAGGGTACCACTGCTCCGCTTACAATGGAACTTCAGAGCCTCAGTGCTGTCCGGAAAGTTTCTGATGCCACCCTGTCAAATTCTGAGCCAACCTGAGTCGCCTCAATTTTATCCTCCTACACAACCAACCCCCAAGCTTATGCAAAACCACGTTCTCTGCCAACTTGGAAGGTGAGGTCACAAGGACCCGCCTGGAGCAGCAGCTGCTGTGACATGGGTCATGCCCTCCAGACCCACTAGTAGAATGTAGGTGCTGAGGATTCAGAAAAGAACACAACGTATTCAGTGAGGTTCTTATCATTCCTGGGTTTTCAGTGAATTTGCAGCACTAAGAGATATCTACGTTACAAAGAATACCATACAAGGGCCTTTATGGTTCCTTGCAGCATCAGAGTAGAAGTTGTTAACAGTCAAATAAGAAAAGCTGACAATGAGGTGGAGAGGCCATGGAAAACTGCTTGGAAGAGATAAAATTTGATCTGAACTGTAAGCAACGAGTAGCATTTCGATAGGAAAAAAAGAGAATGCAGGTCAGAGTAAAATAGTGAAGGTTGGGAGCTCGGATGTGTTTAATTTTCCTGTTACGTGGGCGCAGCTAACCCAGCAGGTTTTGCACAGTCTGTGTAACGTACCTGGCTGTCTTCCACTGTCAGCAGGTCTGTGTTCATACAGTCAGTGAAACATGGGGTTAAAAGTATTTATCTAGAGATTTTTATCCGCCAGGCCCTAGACTCATGATTATGAGGTTTACAGAACACTCAAGGCCCATTCCTATTTGAAATTCCGAATACAGGGGATTTTATTCTTCAGTAAAAACTCCTCTCCACACCTGGAGGTTTGGTCCTTTCCTTGAAGCACCGCCACTGTGATTGCCTTCTGTTTACAAACTACCTTTCACTGCTTTGTGTTTCCTTAGTACGAGGCCAATGACGGTATGGCTTCATGCCACATGCTACACTGCCCTGATCACTTCTTACCACCACAAACACATAGAAATTCTAATAAAACACATTCAAAAATTTTCTCCCAGTAAAATTCACTCCTTCGGATGGTCAGTCCTGTGAGTGTTACCACATTCAGGTATATTCGGGTAACTACTACCACAATGAGGGTGCAGATCAGCTTCATCACCCCCCAAATCTAACTCCTGCAGTGTCTTTAGAGTCAGACACGTCCCACCACAGCCCCTGGCAACTGCTGCTCTGCTCTCTGTTCTGGGCCTTTTTTTTCAAGGATGTCATAGAAATGGAATCCCACAGTACACAGCTTTTTGACATTGGCTGGTTTTATTCAGCACAATCTCTTCGAGAAGATTTATGCTATGCTGTGTGTCAATACTCCACTCTTTTGTATTGCAGAGGAATATTCCATTATAAGTGAGCCACCTGTTTTTTTTTCTGTTCATTTCCTGAAGACCTTTGGGGTGTTACCAGTTTGAGGTGATTATGAATGAGGCAGCTCAAAGCTTTTACGTATGTTTTCTGTGTAACGTAAATTTTCATTTCTGTAGGATAAATACCAATAATGGGATCGTAAAAATCATAGGGAAAGTGTATGTTTAATTACAAGAAATTGCCAAGCGGTCTTCCAGAATAGCTGAACAATTTTACATTCCCACCAGCAGCAATGTATGAAATTTCCAGCTGTTCCACATCCTTGCAAGTACTTAATATTGTCTTTTATAAAAAATTCATTCTCATAGATGCATACTGTGTTTTTAGATGGTGGTTTAAATGCATTTTCTCTCTTTTTTAAATTATTTTTTTAAGTTAAATTTCTTGGGGTGACCCTGGGCAATAGGGTCATACAGGGTTCACATGTACCTGACACATGACCTGCACATGGCCTTGTGTGCTCACCACCCAAAGGCAAACTATCTTCCGTCACCACATATTTGGTCCCCTTTACCCTCTCCCAGACCCCTCCCCCTGGTGACCACCAGACTGTTGTCTGTTCACGTCTCTTGAGTTTCAGTTTCATACCCCACGTATGTTAACTCATTTTCCTGATGACTAATGATGCAGAGCATGTCTTCTTGTGCTTATTTTCCTCTGATTTCTTCTTTGGTGACATGTCTGTCCTTATCTTTGCCTAACTTTTTCTTGAGTTGATTTCTTATGCTTGAGTGTTGATAGTTCTTTGTGTACTATCAACACACATCCTTTGTCAGATAGGTGACTGCCAACACTTATCCCGTTCTGTAGCGTGTCTTTTCATTCTCTGCACATTGTCTTTTGTAAAGCAAATTTTTAAAAATGTGATAACTCCAGTTTATCTTTTTTTTTCTTTTATGGATCATGCTTTTGATATTATTTCTAAGAGCTATATTTGCTTGGTTCAAAGTCACAAAGATGTTCTCATTTTTATTCTTAGAGTTTTATAATTTTTAATTGTATATTTCAGTCTTTGATTCAAGTTCATTTTTGTAATGGTGAGTCAACATGTACATTTTTGCAAATGGTTGTCCAACAGTTCCATCAGTATTTCTGGGAGATGAATTATCTCCATTGAACTCGTTTGTGCCTTTATCAGCAACCGTTGAACTACGTACACGTGGGCATATTTGTGTGCTTCCTATTGTCTCCATCACTCCCACCTGGGCCACTTTCTCCCGATTACTAAGACTTTCTAGTAAGTTTCAAAGCCTGGGAATGTGTATCCACAAACTCCCTTAGTTTTAAAAATTATTATGACTATTTTACTTTATTTGACTTTCCATATAAATTTTATAATCAGCTTTCCATGTTTAAAAAATTACACTGGGACTTTGCTTTGAATTATATTATTGCAGATCAAGTTGGGAAAATTTGACATATTTATTATATTAAAACTACCAATGCATATACACAGAATCTCTCTCCATTTGTTTAGGTCATCTTTTCATTTGTTTTATAAGAAACCTTCTAAAGGTACACATTTACATTATCATATATTGTGTTTTATATGCAAACACACTTTTTTAATTTAATCTTTAACATATTTTTTCTACTACCATTTAGTCCCCTTATACTGAACTCCCAGCAGCAATCACTACACTATTGTCCATGAGTCCTCCTTCCTTTTTGATCAATCTCTTTACCCTCTAACTTTCTCCCCACTAGCTGTCATCTGCTTTCCATCTATGATCTGTCTCCATTTTCCTTGTTGGTTCAGTTTGTTCACTAGATTCCACATACGAGTGAAATCATATGGTATTCGTCTTTCTCTCACTGCCCTGTTTCACTTAGCATGATGTTCTCCAGGTCCATCCATACTGTTGCAAAGGGTAAAAATTTTCTTATGTCATTTAGATGTTGTCTGCATATAAGTCCTGAACATATTTTGTTAAATCTATACTAAATATTTTAATTTTAAAGCTATTATAAATGATAGTTGTTTTAATTTGTTCCCAGTTGCATATTGCTGAAGTATAGAAATACAGTTGATTTTTGTATATTGATCTTGTATCCTAAAACACTGTTAAAATCACGTATTCTGTACCATTTCTATGGAATCTGTAGTCTTTGTTACATAGGCCATCATGTTCCATGTGAATAAATAAAATCACTTATTTTATTTCTAACTGTATGCTTCTATTTATTTTTCTTACTTCAATGCATTTACTAGTACTTCAAATATGACATTTAACAGAAGTGGGGTGAGCACACAGCCTTACCTTGTTCCTAACCCTAAGGAAACAACAGTAAGTCTTTTACCTTTAAATATACTAGCTATACATTTTTGTAAATGCCCTTTTAGAATATTTTTAAATATATTTTATTGATTATGCCATTACGGTTGTTCTATTTCCCCCCTTCATTCCCCTCCTCCCTGCACACCCCCTCCCCCACCATTCCCCCCTTTAGTTTATGACCACGTGTCTCAAGTTAGTTAGATTCTATATTTCCCCTACTATTTTTGCCCTCCCCCCTATTTTCTACCTACTGTCTATGCTACTTATTTTCTGTACTTTCTCCCTCCTTCTCCTTCTCCCACTCCCCTGTTGCTAACCCTCCATGAGATCCTCATTTCTATGGTTCTGCTCCTGATCTAGTTGTCCTCTTAGTTTGCTTTTGTTTTAGGTGTGGTTGTTAGTAACTGTGAGTTTGCTGTCCTTTCACTGTTCATCTTTTTTATCTTCTTTTTCTTAGATAAGTCCCTTTAACATTTCATATAAGGGCTTGGTGATGATGAACTCCTTGAATTTGACCTTATCTGAGAAGCACTTTCTCTGTCCTTCCATTCTAAATGAAAGCTTTGCTGGATAGAGCAATCTTGGATGTAGGTCTTTGGATTTCATGACTTGGAATACTTCTTTCCAGCCCCTTCTCGCCTGTAAGGTCTCTTTTGAGAAATCTGCTGACAGTCTGATGGGAACTCCTTTGTAGGTGACTGTCCCCTTATCTCTTGCTGATTCTAGAATTCTCTCCTTCATTTTAATCTTGGCTAATGTAATGATGATGTGCCTTGGTGTGTTCCTTCTTGGGTCCAACTTCTTTGGGACTCTGAGCTTCCTGGATTTCCTAGAAGTCTATTGCCTTTGCCAGATTGGGGAAGTTCTCATTTGTTATTTGTTCGAATAAGTTTTCCACTGGTGGCTGTTCCTCTTCCCCTTCTGGTACCCCTATAATTCAGATGTTGGAACATTTCAAGACGCCCTGAAGATTCCTAAGCCTCTCCTCATTTTTTTGAATTCTTGTTTCTTCATCCTTTTCTGTTTGGTCATTTTTTTCCTCTTTCTGGTCCACTCCTTTAATCTGAGTCCCAGTTTCTTTTCCATTACTATTGGTTTCCTGTGCATTTCCCTTCATTTCAATTAGTTTAGCCTTCATATGTTCCTCTAATTTGTGACTAAAATCAACCAGTTCTGTGAGCATCCTGATCACCAGTGTTTTAAACTGTGCCTCTGAAAGTTTGGCTATTTCTTCATGGCTTAGATTTTTTTTGGCTCTGGGGCTCTGAGTTGTTCTTGAGCCATGTTTTGATCTGTTTGTGCCTGTTATGTATGAGGAGCGGAGCCTTAGATGTTCACCAGGGTGGGGCCACCCAGGTGGCTGGTTTGTGATGCTGTACATGGGGGCAGGGTCAGAGAGGGACAATGGCAGTCCCCTCTGCCGCTTCCCACCACTGGGGCCCTTGTGGTCTGTCTCACTGCTCACTCCTTCACTGGTTTATCTGCTCGAGAATGTGTGACTGTGGTTAGCCCTCAGTGAGTCCACAGCCTTGCACCCTCAGTAGGTCCACCGCTGCTACTCCACACCTGTATCTGCCCACGGCTGCTGGCACACCTGGGTTGCACGCCGGGGTCAGTCCGGTGGATCTTTCCTGCCTGACCCCGCTCTGCTGCTGGCTCTGCCCCTCTTACCAGTTTGGCTGAAGGGTTCATTGTTGTCCAACTTCTGTATTGTTAAATTTTCTGTGATTTGGTTGTGTGTTTGTTTGCTAAAACTTTATTGTTTTTTAAACTTGGTTGTGCGAGGAGGCACAGTGCTTCCACCTATGCCTCCATCTTGGTGGAAGTCCCCCTTTTAGGATATTTTTGAGGAAAGTTTTATAAACACAAATAAAAGACACACAGAAATAAGAAACTTAAAATTTACATAGCCGGCAAAGAATTAATATCTGGATTATATGAAGAATTCTTGCAATTCTAATACAAAGGACAACATCTTGATTGAGCAGCAAACTTTCATGTGAAGAATATTCAATAAACATTTTAAAATATGCTGAATCTCATTTGTCTCACAATTAAGCAAGTTCTAAATAATAATTAAATTTTGATTCTATTGAAAGCATTTTGCTATAAATTTTGGTAGAAGAAAAAGAACTTATTAAGGAAGTTATCTAAAAATGCAGAGGCTATTTCAATGGATCATAGATTTAGAAGACAGTATGGTTCAGGTTTCTCATTTTAGCTATAATTATCTCAGTTTCATTCATGAAATATTACTATAGTTTATACCAGTTACATTTTGGGATGTCTCATCATTTTAATCACATTTCATCATTCAGACAAACATAAAGTTTCACAGCACACATGAGTGAAAAAACTACACGGTAGGAGACTCCTCGTGTCTTTACACTGCTGAACGGAACAACCCTCACACATGTGACCTGACAACTATAATTGTGTAGAGCTACTTTTTTTGTCTTTATCTCAATGTGATTATTTATCAGGAATGTTCTTTGTTTAGCTCTCTGAGTCATAAATATTCTGTAACCTTATCAATAAAGAGAAACAATTTACAGCACAGATCCTTTACAAAAGATAGTATTTTTAGGTCTAAATGACTTAGTTCAGATTGTACTTTCAATTAAAACTGATTAGCTGCTTAAACAGAGACTTTTTTTTTTTTACTTCACTTAATGTTTGAAAACAAGGGGGCATATATTTTGATTTCACGTTAGTTATTGAAGTTATATAAACTGTAGCAGTAAGGTATAATGTCACTTCTCAACACTAACAAATAACAAAATTTACATCTGGTAATGTCAAGTATTGGCAAGTATGTGGAGAAATGAAGAATTTTACATTCTTCTCTATAAAATGACAGATACATGTGGGAATAAATATCTTACTTTCTACTTATCAACCCACTTTTGTGATCTCAGACAATTTAAGGCCGATAGAATAGAATAAAAGCAAGAGCCCTAGGTGAGCGGATTTAAATTCATGATCTCTCTCTGCTTCTTATGAATTGCATGATTAGAAGAAAGAAAATAAATGGGACTGAATCTCAGGTAACTCACCTCCCTAGATAGGATATCTCAAGGGTGTGCTGATTTGCATGGGCTCACAAGAACCAACTGTTAATGTTCAGAATTTTTGTGAGATGGTTTTTAAGATGCTAGTAGTTTGAAGTCATCCACTAAAAGTTTGTACACTGTAGAAATTGGCAAAGGATACAAGTCAGGCTCCTTTTGTTTTTCCAGAAATGAGTTTAATAATATACCCTTTGGGGACATCATAAAGAGAGGTGAAGAACAGTGTCTTATACATTCTTAAAATGTCATTAACCTATTCAGAAAAGTCCAAGTCAGAACTAAGAAAATAAATAAAGATACTGCCAATAATTCTACATGATTTATTGTAAATAATTTGTATTACTGCCTCTATATTAAAAATAATGCAAACTACTTTCATGGGAACCTTACTAAGAGCTCATCACTGTTTTCCATTATACATTTGTACAAAGCATTTTTAATGCTTTTTGAAAAGGTAATTCTCCCAAATATTTATAAAGTAGCTATGATACGACCTACATTATGGCTGTGAAGAGAGACTCAAAGAACTTGGCCACAGCCTCACATGCCACAGCCAGGACAGAACCTGGGTCAGTCCAACCCTGGAGCCCGAGCACTCTACACATCACCCTGGTTCTGTCGCCACAGCTGGTGAGGTTCAGTCTAACCATCACCAAAGATTCGGTGAAGCTAGTGTTTCCCAGTGCAGCAAAGACGAACACTGTCATGCCTGAACAAAATTGGACTGACTTCTAGCTTCTCTATCACATCTAAGTTGTCATTAGCAACAACAGGTTGTAAAATAAATGAGGTACGGAGAAAAACTTGACTCCCTCCCTCCCTTTCCCTACTTCTCGAAGAGTGGACTAACTCTAGTTACAAGAAATGACTTCTTTGCTGCTTCAGAGATTGGTAATTACCCCTTGACTTCTCACCACATACCCACAAGGAAAGCGCCAATCATTTCACTCGTATTTGCAAATGTAATCATCCTTGGCTTAACACACATTCACATTACCCCTTTTCAGGATTATATCTTAGAAGAAATACCATTTTCCAAAAGAAGAAACAAACGCTAACACCCAACATACAGGAGAAAATGCTGGTGGCTGCTGTTGCGGGGTGCATAGCCTTCTGAGGAGTTTTTTGGGAAGCTGGGGCTCTGACTGTGGGCCGGAGGCCTTGGGTGGCTCTTCTCAGCCCTCAGTCCAGAGACTACCTGCCAAAAATCACTGCCTAGGGCCCAGGACCGCACCTTGGCCAATGCTCATGTGCTCTCATCTGAGTTGGAGATTCACACCTAAAAACTGAAAACAGCCCCTGGGAGGCCGGGCAGAGAAACAGACAATGCTCTTCTGCAGCATTTACGTGAACAGGCAGGTTGGGTGTCCAGGTGGCTTAGCACCAACAGCAGCGGGTTTTGTCCCCAGGAGATCAGTCAGAATTATTATCCTCTGTTGACAGACCTGCCTTAGCTGCTGCAGCCCATTTCATTTGGGGCCAAGAAATTCCCCCTTTTTATTGTTACTCTGTTACAGTTGTCCCGTTTTCCCCCTTTGCCCTCCTCCACCCATCCCACCCCCCACTCCTACAGTCAGTTCCCACATGTCTGTGGGTTATTCATACATGTTCTTTGTCTAGTTCCACCATTATCCCCCTCCCCACTCCTCTTGATCACTGTCAATCTGTTCCAGGTTTTCATGCCTCTGGTTCTATTCAGTAAATGAGTGGGTCAATAAACGATGGTACATTTACACAATGGAACTCTATGCAACACAAAGAAAGAAGGAACTCCAGACCTTTGCAACAGTATGGATGGAACTGGAGACTATTATGCTAAGTGAAATAAGCCAGACAGTGAAAGACAAATACCATATGATCTCACCTACAGGACAAATTCCCTTTTACGTGAATTTTAGGTGTTAACTAGAGTCTCAGTGGGAAGTATGGTTAGGGTTACAGAAGATGCTAGTGCTTTTATCAGTCTAAAATAGAGAGAATATTGTTATGCTTTAGCTACCAAATTATCTTTCACACCTCAAAATTGAGTCTGTGTAGAAGGGTGGGTGGAGGGGATGAGGAATAAGGTACAGTTCTTACAACATTTAAAAAGAACAAAATTAATAATCAACTGGCCTCAATACACTTGACTTTGCCAACCAGTATAGAAATACCAAATTTGAAGCATGCTACTTTAGGATAATCCACAATGTTTGGGCCTGTTATGGGCTGCCCAGATCATTAACAGAGAATGTGTTACAGCATTTTCCTTTAGGGACCTACAGTAGGGAAGCCATTCCCAAGAATTACCTTTGGACAAAAGTGTGCTTTCTTCTTTTTTGAGCCCATTTTGCTTGTTCTTAGAAAAAATTCTATTTTGAATTATTTTCATTCATTAAAATAATGTAAAACATTTAATTGATACTCAATAGGTATGTGAATGAATGAAGCCCTCACAAAGCCTTAAGAAAAACTATAAAAGATACCTAAGTTACAGCCACCACCACCACAGGGATGCATAAAACAGGATTTATAAATCTCCCAGTTTTAATTTCTCATTCATTATTAAATCAACCAATATCTATTGAGTCCTACTGTTTGCCAGATAATATCCTAAATCCTGGGCACACATCAATGAATAAAACAGTGAAGGGTATCTTCTAGCCTGGAGCTTATAAGTTAGAAATGAGAAGATAGTAATAAATGGTAAACATAAAAATTATACAGAATATTGGATAGGGATATTTGCTAGGGGAAAAGAAAATATAGTACAAGATAAGAAAGAACTGGGTAGCTGGAGGGACAACTGCAATTTTAAAAGGAATGGTCTGAAAGGCAACATTTGAGCAATGACTTAAAGGAAATGGATAAGTGAGAGATCCGGGCAGTGGGAATAGTCAGTGAAGAGGTCAAGGACGAATTTCTCTTGTCATGTTCCAGGAATAGCAAAGAGGCCAAGCAGAGTGAAATGGGGACATTTGAGATCAGGGAGGCCCTGGGGTTGGGGAAGGGAAGTAGGTAGATCATTTAGGGCTCCTGGACCACTGTAAAGACTTTTATTTTTTTACTGAAATAAGAGGTCACTGCAATGGTTTGCACAGAGAATACTGTAATTTAAATCTGTTTAGAAAGATGAAACTTCCATGTTGATAGTAAACTATAAGCAAGTGTAAAAGCAGGTAGATCATTTATGTAGCGATAGCAGTAACCCAGATGAGCCATGGAGGTGTCAAAGCTGAGTGGTCTCAAAGAAGGTGGTGAAAAGTGGTCAGACTGGGGATGTTTTGAAGTTAGAACAGTTTATCCTTGTAGACTGGATACATGGAGAGAAAGAAAAGGGAGAGTAAAGGGTAGCTCAGGGTTTGGTGGAAGGATTGGGTTGTATTGGTTGAGAGAGAGAAGGTTCCATGCTGGGCATGGGAAGAAGAGTGAGGGTTGTTAGTACGGGGACCTCTGGTGGCCATTAGAAGGCACCTGCCAGATCTCCAAACACAGACAGTAGAGCTACCCTATGAACTGAGACCATGCTTCTCAAAATCAGCTGCCACTCAATGACCAAATACAGCAGGGGTACTGAAGAAGATCCAATTCTTGGAAGATTCGGGGCTTTTCTGGCAGGTAACTTTGGCCCACAGATTCCCATTCAGCCCTGCCAAAACTTTATTAGAACTGTGTTATGTTCTAAGACTTGTTCTAGCCAACCTTTCTTTCCTCTCTCCTCCACAGGGGCCTGCATTTCAGTCTGGAAGTTCTCTCAACATTCTCCAGATTCCTCATTTCTGTCATTATTATTTTTCCCAAAAAGCACCCTGAACTTCTTGCTAATAAATTTTTATTTATTGATTGGTTTTTGAGAGTGAGTGAGAGAGAAACATCAATTTGTTGTTCTATGTATTTATGCATTCATCGGTTGCTTCCTGCCTGTGCCCTGACCTGCAACCTTGGCATATTGGGGTGGCACTCTAACCAAGTGAGCTGCCAGGCCAGCGTGCCTCCTGGACATCTAACCCCATCTTGATACAAGCTTCTCAGAGAACCAGAAGTAACTCAGGATACTAGAGTGAATGTGTCAGAAAATAGAAAGTGGTGATTGAAGAGAACAAGATGCATAAAATTGAGTTCATGCAGGAGCTGTAGATATTGGTAATTATGATGCCTAGGATGGAGAGAGAGACTGCTGGTAGGATGAAGGACAAGATCATAGCTGGAAAAGAATCCAAGAAATTGAGGAGGGTCAGGGTAGTGGACAATTCATGTTTATGAGTTCTAAAATTGCAAATAATTAGTACAGTGAGCCAACAGCTAAAGTAATCAGAAAATGAGGGAAGAATATTAGATCAGTAAGTGAAACCACAATGAAGGGTAGAGAATGATGTAATCTAATAGCATGCCATTCCAAGCTAACACATTTGGGAGGTGGTGGGGGCGGGGGGACAATCAAGGAGAATGGACCGATAGGACAATAGGTAATCTACTCTGTCTCAGCCCTAATGATAGAAGGGCTAGGGGAAAAAAAGAAAAAGAACAGCCACCATACTTTGAAAGGGTTTCAAAGGAAGCAGTGTCTGAGAGCGAAACAGTGCCATTGTGAGGCTCTCTCAATGCCAGACTGTTATATACCACACAACGTCCCCTCCCCTTGGGACATTTGACAGCCTAGAAACTGGGGCAGAGGTGTTGCAACCTGCATCTAGTGGGTAAATGCCAGAAACATTATGAAATGTCCCACAATGCACAGGATAGCCTCCTACAACAAAGTATTATGTGGCCGAAAACGTCAATAGTGTTGATGTTAAGAAACCCTTCATTAGAAAAACAAAGTGAAAGAAGTTCAAAGGGGTTGAGGAGACAGAAGGTTTTGGTCAGTCCTGGATGGCAAATTTCTGAAGGCACAGTGGGAGGGGTTTGGATTTGGGTGAGACTGGAATAAGGAAACAGAACGGGTCATGTGCAGACCGTTATAGGAATTAGAGTTTTAAGGGGAGGCCTGGTTTCTTGTGATAGTTGATATAAAATGAGATAATAGTGTATATGTACCGGAAGGTCACTGCAGAGGTAAGTGGCTCCAGATTCACTCTTGATGGTGACAATAAAGAGGAGGTGTGAACTGTGGTCTCAGTTCCAGTGCCCAGAATTTATCTGGACTCCTGTGTGGGAAGGACACACGTACACCTAACATATGGGTAGCATCCTGGCTCATGTTGAACTTCATCTTTCCCCTACTTTCTCAGTCTTTCTTTTTTATTGTAGTAATCTCTGCTAGTACCCTGAAGTCTTTCTATTTGCTCAGAAGCCTTATCAGAAGCTAGCAGCATTTCTGATAAAGACTCACTTCCTTTCTGTCCTGAGTAACGTCCCTACCCGCAGCTAACACATACATACAGATCCCTACCCAAACATGCCTGCTAGCCATTTTGTTAGCTCAGGTTTCTGATAAATTAATTTAGTGATTGTGTAAACGACTCCTCCTGCATTAACATGTTAAACCTACTAGAAAATAATGAACCTGAACAAAGGATTTCTATACTTTAAGGAATCATTATCTGTGGGATTATAGGTGTGGGGGCAGAACTACAGTTAGAGACATATTCAAATCATACTGCCCAGGTGGCCAACAGCTCAGAAGGGGCCCTAAAGAAGGTACAAATCTTTATTAACACAGCGATCTACCTCCTTGTGGCTGAAAGACTCCACAAGGACAAATCCTAGGGGACAGTATTCAGATACACACTGAGAAGAGTTGTGCCTCCTGCACCACACTTGAGACCTTTGTTCCCATTTAGCTGTTTGTAACAATTAGATGCCATTGCTCCTGTGGCTTAGCTTGAGTGTCCTCTCTGCCATCCTCGTCCTAATGTGGTGTGTGATCTGCTTCCTCACCTGAAAATACACTGTCCTACCAGTTTCCTGAGCTCCTTCTCTTCCTGCTCCTCCAGCAGATGGAAATGATGCCTCTACTCTGTGCTCCCAGAGTGCACTTATCACACTACGTGCTGCTGCCTCCTTTACCATTTTCCCTAGCTTTATTGCAGTTCTTGTTTGGCTTACTTCTTCCCTCAAACAAATGTGAGCACCATATCAGCAGGGATCACTGGTTACCCTATTTCATATGAGCAGACTTGCAACAGTACCTGGCATATAAGTGCTTACTGAATCAGTGAGTGAATGGATGGATGGATGGCCGGATGGATGAATGGAAGGATGAGTGGGTGAATAAATAGCCTCTGTACAGGCTCAGAGAACTCTAACAGTAATGTCCTTTTATCAACGGCCCTAAACTACTGGAGTTTTTATATCTTTGTATTATTTTATTTTTCTCATTTTTTACTGGCATGCAATCAATTCTTGCCACTGAACAACATGCCCATTTAACAGCACTCCTACCATCTTACTCTCTTAACTGCTTATTTCTATTCTGCTGCGAGATGGGAAATCTCAGGTTGTCAAAGGTTGTAATGAAGTCAGTAAAGTTCAGTGCAAGTGGCAGGCTGTGAGTTGAGACTGGAAACATTTCATGAAAAAATTATGGAATCTTCATGGCATTTAATTTTTATAAGTTCTTGTCTTTCAGAAATCCTTTTGCTCCACATGAGGTGCTCATCTCTGCTCTTGATGGTTGAGGTCATGAGATAAAGGAAACATCGCAAGCACATGTGTATTGGTTTTAGGTTGAAACCAATATTGCTCTGTTTCATGATGCAACCTCGAAGGGAAGAATGCTTACTACACTTCGCTAAGTGCTCATAAGTGCTTCATCCATTCCTTATGCAGTCATTGAAGAGTTCAATAGAAACGCTTGTCTGCAAGTATTTTACAACACAACTTTCACTTGGTCACAACTAATTATATATAGTGAATGTTTCTTGCTGTCCATCTGTTATTTTTTCTTTTTCTTTTTTTTTGTTTTCATTTTCTTTTACCATAAGACCAGCTAAGTGGTTAAAACAAAACTTAAAAAGGAAAGAATCTACTTCCACTTCCAGTATCACCAGTAGATGAGGTGAAAAGACATTGGGGGAAACATATCTTAATGTTTGAGACTCAACTTCCTCATCTATAAAAATGATGGAAATTCTAATAACTAATTCCTAGGATTTACAAGAGAACAAAATGACTTAATGTACTAAAATATTATAAGCTATCAATAACTCTACATGTTTCTACGTTAGTACTGAAGGAAAGGAAAAAGGTATTTGGGAGTTACCTGGGTGCAGAGAAAAAGAGAGAAGGAAAAAGTTTATGTGGGGGAGAATATGAGGAAGCAGAAGACATGTTTCTTAAACTCAAGGAATATATAGTCTATTTACAGAAATAAGATTTTTATGTAAAAAACAATTAGTGAAAACTACCAAAACAATATGTATAATCAACTGAGAAATTGTGTGATACAGAATATTAACTGCCTTAGGACTTTATACAAGAGAGATATGTGAACTGAATAAATTAAGAAAGTCATCTTAGAATATAGTCTTACTCTTTTAAATCTTAAACAAATCCTAAGCAATCTCCAGTTCCAATTCCACAATTTCAGAGGTGGAGAACCCAAGAGTCCATCCCAATTTTTTCAAGAAGAATGTAATCTTCAAGAATGAAATTATTTTATCTTTTATAAAGGAGCTTATAGTCTTGTCCAATGTCCTTGATTTATGCAGCTCCTGCTAGGGGACATCCCACCATCCCCTGACTCTGGTGGCCAGTAGGGTTTATGCTAGCTGGTACCACAGGACTGTAAACAATGGAGAATGTGCTCTTAAAAAACTACTACCCCAAAAGTACAACAAGAGGAAACAGACCCAAGAGCTCAGTCTTTCTATAAAAGTGGCCTTTTGCTTATCATCATGGCTTCAGCCTGAGAAGCAGACTTCTAATGAAATAGTCATGTAAGGTCTGATGATAAACCTTTCCTGAGATCTCAGAGGGCAGCTTCCATCCTCATGCTCTCCTTTTGCCACACTCTAAAGCATCAGCATCTACCAGAGATCTTTGAAGTGTCTGGTACCCCAGTTTTTATATCTGTTGACCTAATTTGGAGGGCTGCTACCCAAGGGATACCCCTTGATTGCCTGCCTCTGGTGGCTAGGGAGGCTCATGTTCCTGGGCTCATGGAACTATAACAATTAAAGAGACCATTCTTGGCAGGGTACCACCCACACCACACTGAACAGAGAGCATACTGAAATATACCATCAGACTTTTTGCAGAAGAGGCTACTTGCTTGTCCTGTAGCTTCAGCATTAGGGGAGGCTTCAGGTTTAGTACATATCTGAGGACTTTAAAGATTCCCAGAAGACCTAGTTCAAAAGACACAATCTTTGGGGCCTCCCTCTGCCTTGCTATGGCTCACCTGTATCTCCCAGAAAGGTACTCATATTCTTGTCTGGAGCCCTTATTTTTGCAAATGTCCCCCAAGGAAGACCTGCAGGCCATCAGGTTCTGGGTATCAGTGGGGTTTATGCTTACAGTCCTTCAGGATGGCATATATTTGCATTCTTCAAAAGTGACTACCTGAGGTCCTAGCTTCAAATTAGCCTGAATCTAGGTGCTGATTGAGATTCTCTCCTCTGGGTAACTGACCAATTTTGGCATCCCCTCAACTACTGAAAGGAATTAAAAATAAAATCAGCTGCTTGGATAACCAAAAAGATGTGAGAGATTGCCAAGGGCTAGAGTAAAGTTGACCAGTAAGGTTCATCTTTTATACAAATCCACCCTTCAAGATTGGGAGAGAAGGCTATTTCATCCAATGTAAGAAACTAACACACAGAGTCAAACAAAATGAACAAACAAAAAGTATGTTACAAATAAAAGAATGAGATAAAATTCAGGAAAAAAAAACCTTAATTAAATAGAGATAAATAATTTACCTGATTGCCTTTTTGTTTTGCTGGTGGCTTCTTTTGTTGTGCAGAAGCTTTTTAGTGTGACATAGTCCCATTCATTTATTTTTGTCTTTACTTCCCTTGCCTTTTGAGTCAATTTCATAAAATCTTCTCTAACACCAAGGTCCATAAGTTTAGCACATATGTTTTTTCTATGTAATGTATTGTTTCAGGTCTTATATTTGAAATTTGATCCACTTGAGTTGATTTTTGTACGTGAGAAAAAAAACTATAAAATACTAGTCAGACACAAGATGAAATATTGCCGTTGTGAAATCACTGAGTCTTCAGAACATCATGCTAAGTGAAATAAGGCAGGCAGTTGAAATTAAAATTTCACTCATATATGGGATATAAAACTGAAAGCAACAAATGAGAAAACAATAAAAACAAACAAATAAAAACTCATAAATACAGACAACAGTATAGTAGTAACCAAAGATAAGGGTTTTTGGTTTTTAGTAAAGGGTAAAGTGGATCAAATATATGGTGAGGGTAGAAGACTTGACTTTGGGTGGTGGACACACAATGCAATATACAGATGATGTATTAAAGAACTTTAACACTTGAAGCATATATAATCTTTTAAACCAATGTCACCCCAATGAACTTAATTTTTAAAAGTTTAACTGATGAAGAGTTCAATGTAATGGTCATAAAAACGCTCACCAAACTTGGGAGAATGGATGAACACAGTGAGAATTTCAACAGATAGAGATAGCACACATAACAGAGCTAAAGACTACAATATCTGAACTCAAAAGAAAAGCACACACACATTACAGGGGTTCATCAACAGATTAGGTAAAGCAGCAAAATCAGTGGACTTGAAGACACTGCAGAGGAACTTGCCCAACCAAAGAAACAACAATAACAAAGAATGAGAAAAGGTAAAAAAAATTTAAGAGAGTTATAGGACGATATCGAGCTGACTAACATTCTCATTATAGGAGTCCCAAAAAGAGAAGAGAGAGAGAATGTGGCATAACACTTGAAAAAATTATAGCTAAAACTTTCCTGAACCTAGAGAAGAAATAGGCATATAAATCCAGAAAACTCCAGGTTAGAGGAATTCAAACATACCCGCAATAAGACATGTTATAATTAAAATATCAAAAGTCAAACATAAGGAAAGAATCTTAAAAGCAACAACAAAAAAAAACAACTTGCTACATACAAGAGAACTGCCATAACACAATCAGTAGATTTTTTAGCAGAAGCTTTGTGGATCAGAAGGGAGTACCCCAATATAGTTAAAGTAGTGAAGGAAAAATACATCCAACCTAGGATATTTTACCCAGCAAAGTTATCATTCATAACTGAAGGAGAGATAGTTTTCCAGACAAGAAAAAGCTAAAGGAATTCATCACCACTAAACTGGCCTTACAAAATATATTAAAGACATTTAAGTTAAAATTAATGGATCTTAATTAATAACAACAGCACATAAAAGTGTAAATCTCAATTGTTAAGGTAAATATACACTAAAGATAGTGGATTAAACATTTATAAAGCTAGTATAAATGTTAAAAGACAAACAGTAAAAAAATAACTGAAATAATTACTTAAGAAATACACTACATAAAAAGAGCTAAAATGTGACATCAAAATATACAACATTGGGGACGTAAAAATGTAGAGCTTTTAAATGTGTTCAAACTTATCAAAATAAAATAGACTGTTATAAATGTTATATTTATATAAGACAAAATAGACTTTAAAACACAGACTATGAGACAAAGAAAGTTGCACATAATAAAGAGATCAGTTCATTGAAAATATATAACATTTGTAAATATTTATATACCAAACATAGGAGCACCTAAATATATATAAAGCAAATCTTAACAAACATAAAGGGAGAAATAGCAAGGTAATAACTATAGGAGACTTTAATACCCCGCTTAATCAATGGATACATTGTCCAGACAGAATATCAGTAAGAAAATGTAGGCTTTAAACAACATATTCAATGAGATGGCAAGATGGTGTTAACTAATATACACAGAACACTCCATGAAAAAGCAACAGGATACATGTTCTTCTCAAGTGCATATGGAGCATTCTCCAGGACAGATCATACATTAGACCACAAAAAAAAATCTGAAAAACTTTAAGGAGACTGAAACAGTATCATGCAACATTTACACCACAGTAGTATGAAAGTAGACATCAACCGCATGAAGAAAACTGAAAATTTTATGAATATTAGAGATTAAACATGTTACTGAACAACCCATGGATCAAAGAACAAATCAAAAGATAAATGAAAATAGAAATAAGATACATCAAAGCTTATTAGAAACCTGGCCAGGTGGCTCAGTTGGTGGGAGAATGGTCCCATTTGCCAAAAGGTTGTGGATTCAATTCCCAGTCAGGTTGCAGGTTTGATCCATAGTCGGGGCATGTATTGGAGGACACCAATTAATATTTCTCTCTTTCCTCCTCCCTTCCTCTCTCTCTCACATCAATAAAAGCATAACCTTTGGAGAGGATAAAAACACTCATTGAATATAGCAAGAGCAGGACATATCATTAAACAGATATTGCTATAAGCCTCTGTTTTGACCAGGGGGTAAGCATAAGGAGTCAGGACAAAGAGAGAAGCTACCGCTAAAACCCTGATTGGCCAGTGATTAGCTCTAATGACCAAAGGCACTTTCTGGGAAATATCAGCTTAGAATTCTCACAGAAATTTTGTGTCTGGCACAAAAAAATGTATGAGCTCAACCTTCTCTCTAAACCAGGAGGAAAATGAGAGACTCTCTTGCCATTCTCTGGTATGGTGAGGACACCACTACATTTCCTAGCTCTTCCTTACATGCAGCATGAGGGAGGGAGTGCATCAGCTATATGAAATCCAGATATTGTGTCAAATATGAGAAGTTCTCAGATTTGTAAAAAGTTTCAGAGGTCAACTGATTTCAGTACAGAAAACTCTCTCTGACAGCCAAGTACCTCAAAAATGTGTTAGGAGCTGAGGATACTTGATACTAGAAACTTGTCTCCATCCATAATGGTGTTGTTGATAAATAGAGTAAGTACACAGCTGGTGCTTAACATAATGCACTAAGTGCTACGGGAAGAAAAGCATAAGAAGCAAAGGGAATCTTGGATCCAATCCAAGTTTTTAACTTGATCTAGGTTTTAAGCCCTTAGCCCAACCTGGGAAGGGGCAGGGTCTGGGACATGGTTCCCGTGGTTCGTGGCAGCATGGTTCCTAACCAACAGCAGAGGATGATCTGTAAACTGTGAGGTGCCCAGTAATGCAAGGAGACACTGTATTATTACTTTTGTAGTCCTCGGTGTAGGGATTTCAGTATAACCTTCTTTTCCCCTCCCAAGTTTGGAATCAATGGAGAAGACGCAGGAGGCAGATGAAGACTAAAATGCCATCTTATGACTAATAAACCTGATTAAACAACGTGGCTTTGTGTCTGTCGCTACACTCTGCCTGCTGCTGCAAAGTCCACTCACTTCCCTTGGGAAGAAGTGAATCCAGGTGTGGAGGGACGCTGGGCGTGTTCCCACCATTTTTCCCTTCCGGGGGCACGACAGCACAGTGCCTGCTTCAAAGTGTTTGCTCAGTGAATGGAATATGTGTAAACATTTTGTCTATTGAGCTTTCTGAGAGGGAAGGATGGCTGTTATCTTTGAGGGAAAAGCTGTTCCAGTAGTGAATGTATTACTGTCATTCCTGGCTGTGAGGAATCAAAGGCAAGATATTTTATTAAAGCTGCCACGGGTCCGAAAAAAGTACTGAATTTCTGCCTACCATTCATCCTTTTTAAAGGACTGGGTGTCTTGTCCTTGCTTTTGCTCACCAGTGCCCACAGTTTCTGATTCAGAATCTGTTTCTCAGTTCTCTTTGGTGCTGTAACTTTAAAGGTGGTCTCCCTCTCTTTGCCCCTCTCCCCCTCCCTTTCTCTCTTTCTATGTGCCTTTCAGAGCACTGGGTGTTGTTTTTTTTGCCCACACATCAATCATACACCCAAAGGTTTGGCATGACCAACTCATAAGTCCAACATTATATAAAAGTTGAAAGGGTAATGCATGTTAATGCAGAACCATAGCTATTGTTTCATCCAGATTTTCCTCTGCACAAAATTCCTCATGCCTCAGATAAAAGTGATCTTTCTTCATCTCCCTCTACCTAAGTATTCAAATGTAAGACATTTTCCCTGCCTACATGGCAATCACTTTGTGCTCTGAAGCATGAGATTTAATTACCCATATCATTGTCTTGGCCTGCATAGCTACAACCATTATCAATGATCATAAAATTACACTTCTTTGATATAAATTCAGCCACAGTTATGCAGTTCCAATCATGCATCAACCAGTCCATTTAAAATATTTTTTTCAAGCTTCTAGGGAATGAATGCCCTCTAAAATGTTTGCCTTCTATTTAAGAAAATTTTCAAAAAAAAATCGTGAACTTTCATTAACCTCTGAATAGCCTAACAATTGCCCAAATTAGTAGAAAGATTTGGAGAGGAAATAAGGCAACTCTAAATACTAAGTTTATTTTCTCTACAGTGTATTTGATCTATGTCTCTGTTTGGGGTGATATATATGTATTATTTTTAAAACACTTTTCTGAACTAGCAACAGATCTTTCCACTAACAAGTGGGAACACGGCCTTGAGACAGAGATCACAGGACGCGTCAAAATTGAACCAGCACAGCAAGAATTGCATTTCACCTACTGGTGTGACGGAGAAATCGCAGACGAAATCGAGAAGCCCTGGGAAGTCTTTCTCTAAGCCCTGGAAAAGGAACTTCCCTACTAAAATTTCTTTAAAATAATTTTTATCTTTATTGTATTTTTCCATTACCATTGAGTCCCCTTATACCCACCTCCCTGCAGCAATCACCACACTGCTGTTCATGTCCATTAGTCCTTTTTTCTTCTTGCTCAATCTTTCCACTCCCTACTCCCCCACCCCACTAGCTGTCACCTGCTCTCCATCTGTGAGTCTGTCTCTGTTTTGCTGGTTAGTTCACCTTGTTCATTAGATTCCAAATACAAGTGAAATCACATGGTACTTGTCTTTCTCTGACTGGCTTATTTCAGTTAGCATAATGTTGTCCAGGTCCATTCCTGTTATTGCAAAGGGTAAAACTTTCTTCTTTTTTAGTGCTCAGTAGAATTCCAATGTGCAAATGTCCCAAAGTTGTTTTGTTCACTCATCAATTGATGGATACTTTTGGGCTGCTTCCATACCTTAGCTATTGTAAATAATGCTGCAATGAACATAGGGGTGCTCATATTCTTTTGAATTAGTGATTTGGGTTCCTTTGGATAGATGTCCAGAAATGGGATCACTGGGTCAAAAGGCAGACCCATTTTTAATGTTTTTAGTTATATCCACACTGCTTTCGACAGTGGCTGCTGCAGTCTGCATTCCCACCAGCAGTATAAAAGGGTTCCCCTTTCTCCACACCCTTGTTAGCACTTACTTGTTGATTTGTTGATGATAGCCATTCTGACAGGTGTGAGATCGTACCTCATTGTGGTTTTAATTTGCATTTCTCTTATGATTAGTGATGTTCAGCGTCTTTTCATACATCTATTGGCCATCTGCATGTCCTCTTTGGAGAAGAGCCAGGCCCTTTGCCCATTTTTTAACTGGGTTGTTTGGGTTTTTTTGGTGTTGACTGTTGTAAGTACTTTATAAATTTTGGATATTAACCCTCATCAGATGTATCCATGAATATATTCTCCTATTCTGAGGGTTGTTTTTTTTTCCTTTGCTTTGCAAAAACTTTTTAGTGTGATGTTGTCCTATTTGTTTATTTTTTTCCTTTTGTTTCCCTTGCCTGGGGAGATATATCCAATAAAAAACTTCTGTGAGCAATATCCAAGATTTAGCTCCCTATGTTTTATTCTAGGATTTTTATGGGTTTGTCTGACATTTAAGTCTTTGATCCATTTTCAACTCATTCTTGTGTGTGGCATAAGAAGGTGGTGTAATTTCATTTTTCTGCATGTCTCTGCCCAATTTTCCCAACACCATTGATTGAATCAACTATCATTAGCCCACTGTATGTGTTTGCTTCCCGTGTCAAATATTAACTGACTGTAAAGTTATGAGTTTATTTCTGGGCTCTCAATTGTGTTCCATTCATCTATGTAACTGTTTTTATGCTAATACCATGTTGTTTTGATTACTATGGTCTCATAGTAAAGTTTGATATTAAGTAGCATGAGTGATTCCTTCAACTTTGTTCCTACTCAGAATTGCCGTTGCTGTGTGGGGTCTTTTGTGGTTTGATAAAAATTTTTGAAATATTTGTTCTAGTTCTATGAAATATGTCATTGGAATCTTGATACAAATTATGTTGAATCTATGGATAGCTTTGGGTAGTATGGACATTTTAATGATGTTAATTCTTTCTATTCATGAATATGGTATGTGCTTCCATTTATTTGGATCTTCTTCAATTTCTTTCTTCACATATTATAATTTTCCATATACAGGTTTTTCACATCTTTAAATTTATTCCTAGGTATTTTATTCATTTGAAGGAATTGTGAGTGGGATTGTTTTCTTAATTTTCCTTTCTGTTAGTTCATTATTGGCCCATAAAAATGCAACTGGTTTCTGGATATTAATATTTTAGTCCAATACTTTGCTGAATTCATTTATCAGTTCTAGTAGTTTCTTTGTGAATCATTTGGGGTTCTCTATGTACATTATCATGTCATCTATGAATAGAGACAGTTTTACTTCCTTTCCAATTTGTATGCCTTTTATTTCTTCTTCTTGTTTGTTTGCTGTAATTAGAACTTCCAATACTAAGTTTAATAACATAGTGAAAATGTGCATTTTCACATTTTCTTGTGAAATCTGTCACATCTGTCTTGTTACCAATCTTAAGAGGAATGCTTATAGTTTTTACCTTTTGAGCATGATGCTGGGTTTGTCATATATGGCCTTTATTATGTTTAGATATGTTTCTTGTATTCTCACTTTGCTGAGAGTTTTGATCATTAATGGGTGCTTGATTTATCAAAAGCTTTTCCTGCACCTGTTGATATGATCATGTGGTTTTTATCCTTCATTTTGTTTATGTGGTAAATCACATTTATTGATTTGAGAATGTTGTACCAACCTTGCATTCCTAGAATAAATTTCACTTGATCATGGTATATGATCTTTTTGATGCATTTCTGTATTCAGTTTGCTAATATTTTGTTGAAGATTTTCATGCCTATGTTCATCAGGAATATTGGCCTATACTTCTCTTTCTTTGTAGTGTTTTTTTCTGGATTTGGAATTAGGATAATGCTGGCCTCATAAAATGAGTTTGGGAGCCTTCCCTCCTTTTCAACATTATAAAGTTGCTTGAGAAAAAGAGGTGTTAGTCTCAGAATGCTTGGTAAAATTCACCTGTGAAGCCATCTGCTCTAAGACTTTTGTTTGTTGGGAGTTTTTTTATTACTGATTCAATTTCATTAGATGAAATCTGTCTATTCAGATTCTCTGATTCTTTCTGATTTATTTTTGGAAGATTGTATGTTTCTAAGAATTTATACACTTCGTCCAGGTTGTCCAGTTTGTTGGCATATAATTGTTTATAATATTTTCTTACAATTCTTTGTATTTCTTTGGTGTGTGTTATTATTTCTTCTCTTTCATTTCTGATTTATTTGGGTTCTTTCTCTCTCTTTTTTTTTTTTTTGATGAGTCTGGTTAAAGACACTCTTGTTTATCTTTTCTAAGTACCAACTATTGGATTTGTTAATCTTTTCTATTGTTTTTTTAGACTCTATTTCATTTATTTCTGTTCTGATCTTTATTATTTCCTTCCTTACTTTGGGCTTTGCTAGTTGTTCTTTTTTCAAGTTCCTTTAAGTGTGAAGTTATATTGTTTATTTGCACTTTTTTTTTTTGCTGAGATAGGCCTGCAAAGCTATGAATTTCCATCTTAGAATTGTCTTCCCAGTGTCTCACAGGTTTTGAATTGTGTTCTTATTTTCATTTTTCTCAGCATATGTTCTGATTCCTTCCTTGATCTTGTTTACCCATTCATTGTTTAAAAGCATGTTATTTAGCTTTCATGTCTTTGGGTGTTTTTCAGTGTTCTTCTTGTGATTGCTTTCCAGTTTTATAGGATTGTAGTCAGAGAACATGCTTGACATGATTTCAAACTTATGTATATTGAGACTTGTTTTGTTTCCTAAAATGTGGTCTATTCTAGAAAACATTCCATGTGCACTTGAAAAGTATGTATATTCTGCTGCTTTAGGGTAAAATGCTCTGAAGATATCAATGAAATCCATTTAGTCTACTGTGTTATTTAAGGCTGCTGTCTCCTTGCTGAATTTCTGCCTCGAAGATCTATCCATTGAAGTCAATGGGGTGTTAAAATCTTAATTATGACTGTATTTTTGTTGATCTCTTCTTTTATGCCCATCAAGATTTGTTTTACATATTTAGGTACTCTTATGTTGGGTACATAAATGTTTACTAGGATTATATCCTCTTGTTGGATTGTTCCCTTTATCATTAATAGTGTCTTTTGTCTCTTACTATTGCCTTGGTTTTAAAGTCTATTTTGCTGAATATAAGTACTGCTACCCCAGCTTTTTTTTCTTTTTCACATCCATGAAATATCTTTTTCCAACACTTTACTTTTAGTCTGTCTGTATCTTTTGATCTGAGATGGGTCTCTTGGAGGCAGTATATACAGGGTCTTGTTTTCTTTTCCACTCAGCTACCCTTAAACGGTCAGAGCATTTAAGCCATTTACATTTAAGCTGATTATTGATAGGTATGTGTGCAGTGCCATTTTATTGTTAGACTGTTTTTCTCATTTTTTTTCTCTTTTTTCTTTTTCTTCTTGTTCTTAAAGCAAGCCCTTAAACATTTGTTGCAGTACTGGTTTGGTGCTAACAAACTCCTTTAGTTTTTTCTTGTCTGGGAAGCTCTTTATTTCTTTGATTTTAAATGCTAGACTTGCTGGGTAAAGTAGCCTTTGTTGTAGGTCCTTGCCTTTCTTCACTTTGAATATTCCACACCACTCCTTTCTGGCCTGAAATATTTCTGTTGAATAGTCAGGTTCTCCCTGCTTTGCTCTTCTGGATTTTAGGATTCTCTCCTTGTCATTTTAATTATGATGTGTCTTGGTGTCCGCCTCTTGGGTCCAACTTTTTTGGGATTCTCCAAGCTCTCTTGATTTGTGTGTCTTTTTCCTTCACCAGATTAGAAAAGTTTTCAGTCATTATTTTTTCAAATAGGTTCTTGATTCCTTGCTTGCTCTCTTCTCCTTCTGGTAATTCCCATAATGTGGATGTTGTTACATTTCATGTCATTCAAAATGTTTCTTAAGCTCTCATCATTTTTTAAAATTCTTTTTTCTTTTTGATGTCCTGCCTATGTATATTTTTCTATCTTGTTTTCCAAAACACTGACTCTCTCCTTTGCTTCATTTGACCTACTGTTTATTCCTTCCAGTGTACTATCTCAGATTGCATTCTTTATTTCTGACTAGTCCTTTCATATGGTCTCTGTCTTTTTCCATGCTTTTAAGTATCCATACAATCATTACTCTAAACTCTCTATCTGATAAATTGCTTGCCTCCATTTCATCTAGTTCTTCTGGAGAATTCTCTTATTTTTTCATTTGGGGTTTGTTTCTTTCCTTTCCCATTTTGGCTGCTTCTATGTATTTTCTGTCTTAGATTTTAAACTAATCAGCTGTTTAGACTGGTTATTAATCTAATTAAGCTGTAATTAGCAATCAAGCTTAAGCATCACAGGGTGGGGCAGAGTA
The DNA here is from genome assembly GCF_021234435.1 of Artibeus jamaicensis. Taxonomy (NCBI): domain Eukaryota; kingdom Metazoa; phylum Chordata; class Mammalia; order Chiroptera; family Phyllostomidae; genus Artibeus; species Artibeus jamaicensis. Next base: position 31,407,058 of record NW_026521803.1, on the reverse strand, counting down.
ATTTCTTCAGGCAGGGCTGTTGCTTCCCCTTAGGCTGATGCCACTTGGAAAAGAGTACTCTGCCTGAGAAAGACCACTTCTGTATATGGGGAATGACTCAGCAAAGGGGTCCTGATGGCTGTTCCTTTAGTTCTCCCCCAAGGGTCACCAGCCCCAGACTCATTTCAAGCATCTTTATTCCACTCTGCCCTCCCTCTGGCAGAGCCCAGAGTCAGTGGCTGTGACTGAAATTTTGTGCATTGGTGCTTTAAGAGGCTCTCTGCATCTCCAGCTCTCTCTCTTTAGCAGACAGAAGCCCTGCTACATTTCATAGCTAGGTGTTACCTAGGTTTCTTTCCCACTCCGGTGTTGTAGGCTGGGGAGCCCAGCTTGGGGTTTAGACTTCACACTTCTTAGGAGGAACTCTGTGGCCACTGAAATAGCTCTCCTTCCTATGGAGCCCAGCCAACCCTCTCACACTTCTTTTGTACTCTGTACCAGTCTCATTGTGGTGAAGTGATTTCTTTTGTCTCTCCATAGTTATAAGGCTTCACTCCAGCTGGTGTGCAGTTGGTTATTCTGGATGATATCTCTGCAATTTAGTTGTAATTCCAGATTGGTCCAAGGAAAAGGTTAGTGTAGTCTCCACTTACTCCTCCACCATCTTGGATTGACCCGCATCCCTACTGAAATTTCTTAAAGATCAATGCCACCTTGTACACACTCTCCATGATATAATGGTACTGCAAATTACAGTTATAATGTACACATTTGAAATTTGGAAATCAAACTTTTTTCATTTCCTTTTTCAGTATACATTTCTAAAAAATAAAGGACCTTTTTTCTCTTTTTGATATGACTACAATAGCATTATCACACAGAATAAAATAACTTATGAGGATGTAATATATAGCACAAACTGTGTTGCATACTGAAAGTTACTAATAGAATAAAATAAAATCATGCTTTTACCTAACATTTTGCAACTTTTCCTCATAAAACTGAAAATATGCTATTACTTTCCCCAAAAGAGAATATCTGGCCCTTATTCATCTTTGAGAATGTATATTCCCCACCCAGTTGTGGCACACTCTCCACTCATCTCTGATATGCTGTAACTAAAGAGTGATGTATAAGATTAAATACTATTAACATGTACCCTGTTAGATGGTAGAGAAATGGGAAAGGAAGAAAAAAGACCTGAACTGGCTAAGAGAAGAGGTAGATTCATATCAAACAAGAAAGATATACTCATGACTATTATAGTCCTCATTTCTGTAACTGGTCATGTAGTTAAATAAGGTTTTTAGAGTCTCCTTCTTCCACAATTCATTCCATATTCCCTTTTTCACCAGCAACCACTCAGTCACTTGTGGTTCCTGGCTTGGCAGAGTAATCCAAACTTTAATTCCTAATGGGTCTGGGCTATTAGCAGTCTTGCCTATATTGTGGTGTTTTAATTTTTCATTGATTTTTGTAAGAGGATATGAGAAAAGGGTACCTTATCATGGCCTACTGTGATAGTGTCATCTGTATCAGTCTCTGAAATTGGCAGGCTGACCACTCAGGAAAGGCAGCAGCCAGATCCACTTTGATGTAAAAAAAGTCCATGTTGCTGCATTCATGCATAAAATCCATCCCTTCTCTCCTGGCTACTTTGTTCATGAGCTCATCAGCTAAGGACAGAGAGACTGACTGAAGTCCATAGAATAGCCTATCTAGTGCACTCAATTATTAATGTCCTCTTCTGCTGAAGTTATTCTTTCATATGCATTTACATAAATCAAAAGTATCTTCACAAACTCAGCTAATTTGAAAATGTACCAACATAAATTTTATCTAGATGTCCTTGTCACCAATTTCCAATTGTTTCTCCTATAGTTCTAACCACTTGTTACTTTATATGAGTTATTATAGACCCATACCTCTGACAGTGTGTCCCTTCCCTGAAAAATGCAGGTGTACTGCTTGAAGTTATGACCACTAAAATTATTTTGTTTTACCACTGACCTTGCTTCTCCCTTAACTAATTGATCACAGGGAAATGTCCTTGATACTGTAAGTGCTGAGAGGGAGGAGGACACACAGTGTAAGATGTAATGGACAGGGACATCTTGGCCTCTGGACTCGTGCAGCACACCTGTGGTTCAGGATCTGCTTAAGCCCAATATTGTAGATCCTTCTTCTACTTAATGACAAAGTGCTTATGTGTATGCTCAAATTTATGCATGATGTCACAGACAATAGCCATTTAATAATGCACATTTAGGTTGCATGGAAATTAAGTGGTCCATGGCCAAGTGCTTGTCTCTTTTAAGGCCCAGTGGCAAGCCAAAAGCAGTTTCTCAAAATGATCATCTATCTGCAGAGATTAGCATGGTGATGATCCAAATCCTAAGTGTCTGCAATCTGTTTGCCTATGGGAGCCTTCCACAGGCATCCATCCCTGTTTGACACGTCAGATACCACTCAATCATATAGTGCAGGAGGCATGGTAGCTTCCAATGCTGGTTGGACCAGTTGCAGAGTTTTGTCTTTCTTGTCTGAAGCCAATTGAAAACTCATAGCTTTTCAGGTTTTCAGTAAATGGTTATAGTAGCATGCCCAAATGAAATACGAGTTTCTTCCAAAGTACAAATTAGACAGCTACAGGTTTCATACTTCCTGTTCATCAGATCCACTTACCATGACATAATGAATGTAAGTGAAGAATGTGGTACCATGTGGACTGGAGAGATGAGGAAAGTCCTTGTGGACTAGATTATAACATAGGATTAGAGTCTAAGGCCATACCACCCAGAATGCGCTGGATCTCGTCTGATCTCAGAAGCTAAGCAGGGTCGGGCCTGGTTAGTACTTGGATGGGAGGATTAGAGAGATGACATAGTCCTGAGTTAAAACAGTAAAGGTGTATTGCAGACCCTTTCTAGCTGAAAGAAAACTACTTCTGGCAGTCTTTACCAATAGTTACAGGGGGGAAGGACTTGTTAGGTAAACAGCTGAATACCAGATGACATGAGATGTGTCAATTTGTCATAGCAATGAAACCACATCTGGACCAACAGGTGCAATTGGAGTCATCATCTAATTAAATTTACAATAATCTACTGTCATTCTTCAAGAACCATCTGTTTTCTCACAGGCCCTAAAGGTTAGACTGAATAGAGCTGCGTTAGGAATCACCACGCCCATACCTTTCAAGTCCTTGATGGTATCGGTAATTATGTAATTCCCTTAGGGATGTTACATTAGTATAATTAAATTATTTTGTTAGAAAAGGGAAATTTTAGCAGCCTCTGTTTGGCCTTTACTACCTGTATTAGTTTTTTTTATTGCTGCATAACAAATTACCATACACTTGTTGGCTTCAAACAATACACCATTTACTGTAGGTCAGAAATCTGGCACAAGGAGGCTGGCTTCTCTGCTCGGGCTGAAATTAGGTGTTGAACAGCTGTATTTTCATTTTGAGTTCAAAATCCTCTTTCAAGCTTATTCCTGTCACTGGCAGGAATTCAGGGAATAGCCATAACAGAACTCCTTCTTTTAAAAATGTTTACTTCTTGTTTTATCTTTTTCTAATGTACATATAGTTGGCATAAAGAACTCTTGAATATTCTCTCCTCAGAAATGTTTTATCACAGCCATGGTGAAGAAATTTTCTTCTAGGTCCTCTTGAGGAACATAGGGGGTAGAAAAGCAGATTTTACTTGGGAAATCTGTTCTGGCATCCATATCTCCCTAATCTTTTAGATATCTTCCACTATAATAGTTTACTAAATGCTAATATAGTTTTTTTAGCATTTTTACTTCACTTAGTTTTTAGTTTGACATGTCAGCTTCATAGGAGACTTTTGGTCAAACAGCCCATCAGACTTTTAGAGAGACTCCCAGTTGCTCAAGGCAACATATTCAATCCAGAATTACTGTTTAGTAAGCCATTTCAATGAATCATCCAAACCCAACACTTTATTTCTTCCACTTTCTCCCAACACACTTAGCATCCATTTATATATTTTCCCCCCCAGGTTACCGCCAGGTAAATTGGCCAAATCTTGCAATTTTTCAATATTGGACCTTTTTATAGGTCAGATTTTGTGCCTGATTCTTTTAGCCACTGTCTGGACTTGAGTTGGTTACAGGTCTAGAAACAATAGAAGGTTTATGTGTTGGGCCTGAGGAGGAAAACTGGTACACTACCAGGAAAACCCTTTGGGGGGCCCATTTCAGGTTTTGCAGACAAGGAGATACTAACTTTTGTAGATGGGCTTAGAAGATAGAAAGATTGCTTTTACTGGGGAAAGAGGCTCAATAAAATTTAGAGGTCCAACCTTCCTAGATTCACTAGAATTTGCACACATCAATGCAGTTTTCAGGGTACCACCCCTTTCACACAAATGTCCTGCCTTCAACATGAAAGACTGTGAAACTGGCAACTCAACTGTGCTGTCATTTGGCCATGTGCAGATTTAGATTTGGAATTTAATAGTCAGAAATCTTAGCCATGAAGCTACAGGACTGAAGGGTTTCCTTCCAAGCAGTTGTAGAGCTTCCTGCTTTCTTCCTGTATATTGAGCTGGGAATTTAAAGGACTGAGTTCATAATTTTGTTTGTCTAAGTTCTCCACTTCATTTAAATACAAGAAGTTAGCCCATCATATCCTTACTTTCACTTAACTTGTTCCATGCCCTGTTCTTAGTCACTCAAAATCTTGCTTCTCTAGGAATTGGCTTCCCACTGCTGCCCAATGCTAAGCAGATGAACTTGGAGGTCATGGGCTAGCTGTCACAGTCAAACACCAACTTTCAGAAAATAAAAAATGGCTGCCACTTCACTTTTACCTTTCAAATTTCATGTAAATTTCTCCTACTCTAACCTGGAATGATAGAAGAAAATTCATGGAAACACAGTTTCTTCTTCGCTAAGCTGACAAAGCTACCACTTAAAGCACCTTCTCCAGCTGGGGGCTACCCCTTGCAGAGGAAAAGCTGAATGTCCCACCAGCTCTGGAGGAGACCACCCTGAGTAAAATGTGGTTGACAGACATACAAAAAAAATACATCTAGCATTATGTGTTCTGTGGGAGGACAGAGGAAACACACTAGAACTCCCCCCTCACCCAATCTGACACAAAAACAAATGAATGAGAATATTCATTCATTAATGGGACCCAAAGAATTTCATGCCATATTCTAAGTTTTGGGAAGTCATTGTGCTCTGAAGATTCTTCTTTTGTAATATTTCTTCTGCTTGTTTTTCTTAGATTCACATTGCTGCCGCCTTCAAACTAACATCTATGACTTTATTTATGGACTTTCTTTATTTATGTGTCCATCTGGCTGGTTTGCTGGCCTCAGTCTCCCACTGTGATTTAGCTTACACATCCCAGAAGATCCATCTTACTTGTATCTTGTCATGTTTCAGCTCAAATCCCATCAATATCCTGATTTCCAGCCCCACACCCCTTCTACAGGAAAATGTGCTCACTCCACTAAGGACCCTTTCACCCCATAACCACACTATATGAAAAAATCATCACTATGACAGGTGGCAAACAATCAGACCTGTCTAGGAGTTGCTAGGATAGTGCAAATGAAAGAATTCTGCCTCTGCAGGAACAGTCTGACAAGTTCTATGAGTCAAACCCTGTGTAGGTCCTTAGTTGTCGACATGCCCCATATGATCAGGTGGACTGCATGAAGTTCAAGAAGGTCAGAGTATATGTCCATAGAAGTTCATTAATACACAAAGAGTGAAGGAATCAAAAACAGTTCTAGAAGAGCAAAGTCCAGAGTCCATGAGGTCAAATTGTCAAAAATACTTACACTGAAGTACAGACATTGAGCCAAACCCTTAGGGGCAGGGCTAAAAGTCAGTTTTCTCTTCTACATTTTACACAACCTGACACGGGGTAGCCAGCTCTGATCATGCAATTACCATAGCAGTAACCAATTTGAAAATATGAAGGTCCCTCCATGGAAGGAGCAAGGGGCACAACTAGGATGATCATGGGTCTCAGTTTGCATGGGACGGTCATAGTTCGTGACTGTGGTCCATGTGTCACATACAGTTAGTAGCCCTTTTGTTCTCAAAAGTGGCCCCACTTGGAAAAGAAATTATATGTTCATTTTATACTTAGGTAAATATACTTAGTCCCTGCGAGACTGTACTAGCTATGCATATCTTACTCTCAAACTAACTCACATGAATGCGAACTTGTCCTAATTTTCTTTACTTTTCTGGTGATCAGCATCTTTTATATTCCAATTCACTTTACTGCCCCTTGGTGATGTTCCATAATGTTGCTAATCTGGGTGCTCTCCCAGGCTCTGTTGCCCCTCAGTGACTTTATGTAAATCATTAAACTGGCTATCCATTTCTTCATCTTTGAAATGGACATAACAGATATCTACAATATGGTCACATTGTGAAAATTACAAATGGATAATCTAATTATCCATTGGATAAGCCAATTTGTGCATGAACATAACATGTCATATCTGCCAACTCTAGCAGTAGTGGTGTCACTGATGGTCTGTCTTTACTTGAACCCACATAGAATCTTATTTGGTGCTTGAATTGCTAGTTAAATCCTTATTTGTGGCCATTTTGTTTCTCAATTAATTCTAATCCTGATGACAGGGACTATGTCTTATTTTTTCATTCCCCAAGTACCTGCCACAATACGTTGTAGAGAATAAGACCTCAGTGCATAAAGATTTGTTTTTAAGATAAAAATTAAAATAATTTGCCATATTTAAATATTTTTCCATGGGCAAAATAAAACCTTTAGTATCTCACATATGGAGCACCTTTGTCTTTAGAATAAATTCCTTACAGACTTGGGCACTGGGTATAGATATGAAGGAAAGTGTTAGGCCATGAACTAACTCTTAGCAAACCAAATGAAAACAGGTGGCTTTTTTTTTTTAAGAAAACCTTTAAACAAAAAGATGTATTGATTTTGGGTTCTTTCTCTTAAATGTGCTTTTTTTCTTTTTTGTGTGTGCATATAATCGGTTTTATTAAAACAATAATAGGTTTTATTAAAACGCAATTTTTCTCTTAAAATCATCCTCATTTGCACAATGGAATACCATGCAGCAGAAAGAAAGAAGGAGCTCCTACCCTTTGCAACAGCATGGCTGGGACTGGAGAACATTGTTCTAAGTGAAATAAGCAAGGAGGTGAAAGACAAATACCATATGATCTCACCTATAAGTGGAACCTCATCAATGAAACAAACGAGCAAGCAAAACATAACAAGAGACATTAAAATAAAGAACAAAGTGACAGTAACCAGAGAGGAGGGGGGCAATGGGGAAAAGAAGAGGAAGGATCATGAAGGAACTTGTATAAAGGACCCATGGACCCAAAAGACCCATCGACAAAGCCAGAGGTGGGTAGGATTGAGGGTGGGAGGTGGGTAGGATTAAGGGTGGGACTTGGGGGTGGATGGGGTGGGGGAAAGGGCTGGTGGGGAAAAAATGTGCTTTCTTTCTTTGGAAAATTAAATGTTTTACCTGGTCCATTTGTAGGTTCCATGGAATAAAACTTAGCCATAACTTTACTAAATGTACAGGGGCTGATGCCACTCTTAGCATCATGCTAGGACACATATGGGGCTTAAAGACCCCAGAGATAACATCCCTACCCATGACGGATGCACGGTCTGGAGAAAATAATTTAAATATACAGCTTATATACATCAAACGTAAGTAATAAAACCATGGGAACATAACATGAAAAATACAAGTGACTGAAGACATATACAATCTTATTTCTAGGGATATTACAGATAAATGAAAAGCTCTTATTTTCTACATTATCCAATTTACTCTCAATCAGATATATATTTCATAATTCTTTTCCTCTTTTGAATCAGAATTTGAATTTATCAAGAACAAAACTTAGCTATTTGCCTTCCTTTTCATCTTTCAAAGATCAGACCAACTATAGTCAATCAGTATTGGTGGTTAGTTTAAAAATTACCACATTGAGAATGAAGTCAAGATTCTCCATAGTGTTTTAAAATGTTAATAGCAACATGGAGTAACTTTCACTGTATCTGAGGAAAGGGGGACAGGTGGTGTGCCCTCACTTCAAGGGAATCTGATTGCTTTTCTATTTGTTGAGTTAATAAAAAACTAAAGTAACAATCATTACATGAATATTAAAAGATGAATGTGAACCCAAATTTGATTTTCCATATACTCATTCAACAAGTAAACATATTTCCTATAATAAATAGAAAAGCAAGCCACTGTAGTCTCAACTTTAAAGGTTATGTAACCATGTATCACTACAGTTAAAATAGAATCTAGACAACTTCTGTGAGGAGGAGGCTGCTTGAACACACATATGGCATCTTTCTTCCCCATAAAACACTGCTAAAACCATAGTAAAGAGATACATATTTAAAACATAAACCCCCGAAAGCAAAATTCTAGGCCAGCGATGGAAAAGGCCAATTAATAACCGACCTGATGGGGATGTCAGCGATCTCTAAAAGGCATTAAAGTATGTTCACAGAGCAGTTCCATCATTCGACCCAGTCCCACCATCACTGGGGAATTGTGTCTCTCCAAACCAACAGAACCCAGGGTGTTTAATTTCTGGAGATAAACAGAGGGAGAGACTTGGGACAGGGTCATGGTAGGCCCAATTAAGAGGCTATCATAAAAATGGGAGAGAAGAGAGGGCAGAGTAAGCAAATTTAGGCACACCCCAATTTCAAAACTGCCTTTAGAATGGGAATCAAGGCGGATTTTGAAGAAATTATTATACACTGAGGAATGTTTCCTCCTGAGATTTTGAAACTTGTTCATAAAATTATCCACCCAGTGTCCCTGTTAAAAGATAGATGGATGTTAAGTGTATTTTATAAAAGCTGTGGGTTCAGATATTTGTAACTTCAGTCGTGGCAAAGGAACCTTCTGTGAATGGCTGTGCACCTTCTCTGTGCAGCTGAGGCCCACACATGCGCATGGATGTCAAAGGGAAGAAAGCTAAGAGCAGCAGAAATGGGAAAGTTACCAGGATGAAAGAAAAACTCAATTTAAAAAGTATTCATGAGATTGACAGAGGCCGGAACTTTCCTAACTTAAGTTTAATGAGGTTTTCTTAATAGCTCACCCTCGGGTACTTTTCTTCCAAGAACCTAAATACATTGTTTGGAGGAATATTTTTATCCAATTCTTTGAGCTATCTCTGTATAGCATCAAACTTAAAATACATTCTCATTTGGGAATCTGTTCAAGTTATATAAGAAGGTACTACTTTTTATTTTGTACTGTTTGGGCCAGACCGAGTCTCCGAGGAAAGGTTGAGAAGCACAGAATGTGAACCTGCAGCCATGGAAATTTACATCTGTCCTACATATTGGGGATTATTTTACCTGCATGTTTATCACTGATTATTTGGAAGGAGATGGAAGAATCCTTCCCCCAGGTCTCACCTTGTCTTTACAAATACCGAGGTCCATTGAGAGTCCTTGGAAAGCAATAGCCCTGTGGTTTGCTTCACATCCAAACAGCTGCAAGGAAAGAAAGGTCAACTACTCTGCTGACTTGCATAATGGGTAACAACTCCGGAGCACTCCTGAAACATAGCTGAGGCTTTTGCTTAAACTCATTCATGTACAGGAGATGCAGTACCTTGAAAAGCCATTCAGGCTGCGTTTGGGCACTCCAATAGTTAGAAGAGTGTTTCTAGACTTTAGCAGCATAATACCTAGGCAGTAATCCTATGGAAAAGATAACTAAATGTGACGGACTTTAAAAATAACAATAAACCAAACAAAAATACACTTGTAGTGTACTGCATTGGTAAAGATAGACTGGATTATACCTCGGTATTAAATATCCCTCAGATGTTTGTACTTCAGCACAACAAAGGTTTGTTTTGTTTTCATTTTGTAGATGGGGTGCCACTCATTTTGACATCTGTGTCACTTGGGGGCACTCATGGACACAGTCCCCATCTTTACACGTGTGGCCAAGATCAGCACAGAAGAGGAGATCGTGCACTTGCTGTTGAAGCTTTTTCCCAGAAGTCACATAATCACTAATATGTTATTGCTTAAGCAAGTCATAGGATAGAGTCATAGGATTAAGATACGGAAGTGACCAATATTTAGGTCTCTATCCAATATTTAGGATAGAGACCTAAATATTGTGGAGAGCCAAGCTGACTGCTGTCTTTCTGTGTAGAAAAGCAAAATGTAATAGATAATATGAAATAGCAGAGGACAAACTAGATTAAAATATTCAAAACATATGTGTCACAAAGATTTGCTATCTTGTATGTGTGATCAACTTCTAGAGCTCAGTAAGAAGAGAATATTACTTATAATATGTGAATGAATGAAGGACATGGAAAGATAATATTCAAAAGCAGAGAGATAGTTTTCAGTAGACACAGCCAAATGTTCAACCTCACCAGTCATGAAAGACTATTACTTATAAAAATAAAAGTTAATACTTATTAATTAATTATATTATATCAGGCATACAATGTATGTACATTAACTGAATGTTTCCCCAATCTGGCTACAAAATGACCACCATTTCTTAATCCCATTTCAGAGATGAGGTTTAGAGATATTAAACTTCCCAAGGTCACACAGGTTACCATGTGGAATTGGGTTATAAATCTGGGAGTCTGATTCCAAGGTGAGTTACAGTGCCAGCTCTTACAAAAGAATGAAATGTAGCAGAGATACAAATTCTTAAAGTCATTTTAGAGGATAGTTAAATTGTGCATATATATAAAAACAAACTCAATGTGCACACTCTTTGACTCATCAATTCTACTTGTAGTGATCTATTTCAGGGAAATAACAAAAGTCTGGAGCAGAGGCATTGTTTGAGGGCCAGTTCTGTGAACAGAAGCAACAGAGGTCCTGTCCTCATGACACCTGTGGTCTTGTAGTTAATTACGAAAAGAAGAAAGCCAATATCTGACTCGGACACCGGCCCACAGTGTCCCCGTCATTATGGGTGAAATGAAACATGCAAATGGACTATCGAGTCTGGTGAAAAAAAAAGGGACAGCATGGCTTTTCTCTAAAGGGGAACAAAAACCATGGCCCTTGCTGTGACTGGCCTTGAGTTTCTAGGCACATTACATGATGGTCCTCATTTACTATGCACAGGTTGCTTTAGGTGGTTACCTTTTACAGAAAACAAAGAAGCCAATGCTGCTAATCACATCACAGAAGAGGGATATTTGCAAATGAAAAGGGCAAAAGTGGTTGGACTGGTTGCACTCATCCTTGGAAGGTTTAGCGTGGATTTTAGGAAGTTACTTTGCAGTAAATGTTTGCCACTGGGGGCTGGGCCCACACCAGGCAGAATGGTCCCCTACAGCTGTCTTTGTTCACACAGGCTCAGGAGAGCTTCCAGTAAACCCTTTCTGTGGCTATCCACTGAATTCAAGCTAGATCCCCTTTACTAAAAATCTTATGAACACATTTACCTTTGTTGTGCGATGTTTCCACTTTTCCAACAACTATAATATACTGTATGAATGTTTCACCATTACCTTGATGCCATCCACATTTACTGAGCACATTGTGTGAAGTACTGGGGCGGGGGTGGTAAATGGATAAACCATAGCTCCTTTTTTGAAGATGCTTAGCATGGAGATAATTTCCATACAAAATGGTAAAATGTTCTGATGTATGTAAGTCAAGGTAAGAAGAGAAAGAGAAGTCATCTACCGCAACCAAGAAGACTTTCTGTAGGAAGAGGTGAATGGTTAATTTGCAACAATTTCATTGAGATAAGGATAAATTTGAGTTAGCCAAGTTATAAAGGAAAATAATAACCCAGGCCCAGGACACAGCATAAACAAAGCCACCAAGCCATTAAATGACATCACAGGGGCTCACTTTGCCAAACATTTTTGGTCTTATTTGTGGGCCTGACTTTGCAACTCTTGTTATAAACTTTGGAGGAGAAAGAAAATAGGAAAACTTGTACCTTTTTTATCTCTAGCCTTCTAGTGAAATTGTCATTTAGTGAAAAATTACAAAATTGTGTCCCATGACAATTTTTTTTCTTTTTGCCACTCACCTCAAATTCAGTACAATGCCATGCATATTGATTTGGGATTTGAACTTGAAGTACATTTAAAGAAAAGGGATGGCCAGAAACGTAAGGTTATAAATCAAAATTCACCAGAACCTCTTGTGTGCATTTAATGGGCGAAAAACACATGAGGTCACTTTTCAGTATGATGGCTGTTTACTGATATGATGAATGGGCTTTAAGTTCCAACCCTCTGAGCTCTCTTTTTATGATCACTATTAAATGATGGTTTCAAACGAACCTCATTACCTCCCACTGAGACTTATTCCGGTGGCATGAAGGTGAAAAGCTGCCCAGCCTGGAAGGCCTTTGCTGCCTATTTTTCTAATATGGGGTGTCCCATGCAAGCATTGTCAGACTTGTCAAGGACGTATCATTGGTAAGAAAGGTAACATCGAGCTGAAGGAACCAGAAGAAACATGAATTATAAAGATTTACCCAAGACCACTACAAACAGGGATCATGAAGGAATTCTACACCTGGTGACTAATGACACGGTGAAGATCATTCTGCAGTTTCACGGGTATCTTTGCGGAATCCTATAGCAGCTTACAAAAATAAAATATGAGAGGATATAGCCAGATCATTATAATTATTTATCCTTTTGATTTTGAGATAATTGCATATTCCTTTGCAGTTGGAGAAAACATTATAGAGAGATCTCATGTCCCCTCTACTCTGATGCTCGCAAGGAAAGCATCTTCCACATCTACAGCACAATATCACAACCACAACACCAACACTGATGCAGTCAAGACACACAATATTGCCTTCACAAGGAAGACTCCACATGTCTCTCTGGTATAGCCACAGCCACTCCCCTCACGTTCCCCTCCACGTTCTACTGTCTGCCACCCTGTCTTTAATCCCAGACGACCACTGATCTGACCTCCATTTCAATAACTTTGTCATTTCAAGAAAGTCCTATGAAGAGAACCACACCTTGTTAGACTGATTTTTTTTTTTTTTTGCTGAAGCATAATTTTCTGGAGAGCCATACCAGTTGCCGTGTATATCAACACTGTGTTGCTTTCTGTTGCTTGATGGTATTTCATGTATGGACGTACCACAGTTTGTATCATCATTTACCCATTTAAGGGCAACTGGGGTGTTTCTGGTTTCTGGCTATTACAAAAAAAGCTATGAATTCTTTTGTTAGTTACTTTGTGTTAACATAATTTTTTCATTTTTCTAGAATAAATATCCAGGAGTGCAATTGCTGGATATTAACTACAGTTCAGTTTTTTAAAAAAACTTGAAAATTGTTCTCTAGAGTGGCTACGCCAGTTGGCATTTTCTCTAGAAATATGTGAATGGTACAGTTTCCCTCCATCCATGTTAGCATTTGCTGTTGTTACTGTTTTTTACAATAGTCACTCTGGCAGGTAGGTATTAATATCTTACTATCAATTTGCTTACTGTTACTATCTTACTTACAATTTGCATTTCCCTGATGGGTGATATTAAGTACATTTTCCTGTGCTTATTTGCCATGTGTATACCCTCTTTAGAGAAATGTCTCTTCAACTTTATTGGCCATTTTCTGGTTGCATTATTTGGTTTCTGGCTAGTATTGACGTTTGAGTTTCATAGTCTAGATACTGATCCTTTATAGGACAGTGCTTTGCAGAAGTTTTCTCCCAACCTGGAGCTTATTTTATCCTTTAATAGCATTGTTCACAGAGAAAAGGCTGCTAATTTGATGAAGCCCAATAGGTCAATGCTTTCTTTTTATGGGTGATACCTTTGATGTAAAGTCTAGGGACGCTTCATTTCACCCCAGATCCTAAATATTGCCTCCTATGTTTTTGAAAAAGAAAAAAGCTTTATAGTTTTACATTTGTATTTGAATTAGTGATACATTTTGAGTTCAGTTTTTATAAAGTATGATGTCGATGCTCTTTTTTCCTTGATTATAGATGTCCAACTGATCTAGTACTATTTGTTAAAAAGGCCACTCTTCTCCCAATAAATTGCTTAGGAAACTTTGTTGCAAATCTGTTGGACATTTTTGTCTGGGTTTGTTTCATAGACTCACTTGTCTATGCCTTCTAAAAGTAGTCTTGATTACTCTACTAATTGAGTAGAGTAATTCTCTCTCCTTTGTTCTTCTTTTCTCCGAACTGTTTTAGACTTTCTAGTTTCTTACCTTTCCATTTAAATTTTAGAATATTTTGTTTCCATGGCACCAAAAGATCCTGTTGAGATTTTAAAATAAATTGTGTCAAATCTGAATGTCAATTTTGGAAAAAAAAATAAAATTTTTACTATGTTGAGCTTTCCAATCTATGAGCACGATACCATTTATTTAGGTTTTCAATGGTTTCTTTCATTAGAAATTTGTACTTTTGAGTATACAAGTCCTGTATGTACTAGGTTTACATCTAAGTCTTTCTTATTATTTTAGTGATTGTAAATGGCCTCATATTTTCATGTTCCTTATCCTCATGTTCATTGTTATTATACAGAAATAAAATTAATTTTGTACCTTGTAGCTGCTGACCTCATGTATTCTAGGAGTTGTTTTTATTCTATTGTATAGTATTTTCTATAGACCATCATGTCACCTGCCATTACAAGTAGTTTTCCCATTCTTAACGTCATTATACCATTGATTTTTTTCTGGACTCATAGTAATGTCTAGAACTTACAGTGCTAACCTCAGTGAGAGCAGTGAGAGAGACTACCTTGCTTTATTTCCATTTGGAGGAAAACATGCCAGTTTTCAACCTTAGGCATAACATTAACCGTAGGGGTTTTGTAGAGACTGTGTATCAGGATGAGGGCACTTCCCACTATTTCTAGTCAATGAGTCTTTGTCATGAATGGACGTGAAATGCTTGTTTCTCTATCAGCTGATAGAATCATGTGTCGACATCTATTATTTATAGTTTTTCATTTAGTTTGAAATTATCCTGTTTCTTTTCTGTAATGATTGATTTTTTCATTGAAACCTGGACTTTTGGGCTATAGGAGCCCTCCCCTATCCACTGGGGATACATTCTAAGACCCTCCTCGTGACCGTGAATGCCGGAAAGTGCAGACAGCACCAAGTGTATATACAGGGGCGGGTGAAAGTAGGTTTACAGTTGTCTCTGAAACACACTTTATTCTTTTATTATTGATTAATTAGTGTATTATTTGTTTATATTGCCACTGTAAACCTACTTTTGCCAATCCTGTATGCTGTTTCTTCCTATACATATAAACCTGTGATAAAGTTTAATTTATAAGTTAAATGCAGTAAAAAAAATTAATAGCAACTATTACTAATAAAATAGAACAATTATAATGGCACACTCTAATAAAAGTTATATGAATGTGGTCTCTCTCTCAGATCTTATTGTATTATATTCACCCATTCCCTTAAAGAAAGCACATTAGGGCTTCTCTGTTGCATATCTAAATTGCCAGCATCGCTACTCTTGCGCTTTGGGGCCATCCTTAAGTCAAATAAAGGTGACCTGAACACAAGCCCTGTCATATCCCAGCAATTGATCTGACAACCCAGATGGCTGCTAAGTGACAAAGGGCCTGGGCAGCACATATCGTGTGGAGACACTGGACACAGATGACTCACACCCAGGAAGGATGAAGTTGGGCAGTGTGAGGTTTCACCCCACTACTCAGAATGAGGTGCCATCTAGAACTTATGAATTGTTTATTTCTGGAATTTTCCATCTGATATTTTCAGGCTACAGTTGACCACAGGCGACTGAAACTGTGGAAAGCGATACTGTGGCCAAGGGGGAAGGTTCTCATTCAAACCTTCGGCTTCAGCTGACGTCCTCCTCTGCTGACATCCCTCCAAGAGAGAAAGTGTGGTGCTTCTGTATTCACATCAGATATGGGTAGAATCTGGCTTCCCCACTGGATTTCTGTCCAGAACCAAAGGTCGGAGGTACCTGTAATCTTGTAATACTGAGTGGGGACTGGGGTTCTGAATTCTCAGTAAGCCTCTCTTGTTACCTACTACCAAGGTTAGAAATGAGAGTTGTCCATAGGCACTGCTGGGTGGAGGTGGGTGGAAGTTCAGAGTAACCCCACAGCCTCCACTAATACTGCAGGGAGTGGGCTGTTATCACCAGCTCCCTGTTCAGCCTTCTCCAACACCTGGCCAACAAGCTCGTGTGCCTCTTTATGGTCTGGTGACCGTGCAAGTCTAGGCTCCCGCTCAGATTTTACTGGTACCTATCGGGGTGGGGACCAGTTTTTCTCTGTGGTGTTTGACTATACTACAGTAGTTATTGTATAAAAATGTTTCTCTTCCTAGTCTGCCCCTTTTCTGGTCCTTTTGACTATGGAGGACAGATTTTTGTTGGTGCTTTTTTTTCCTTTGTACTCATCTTGTGTCCAAATTATTGTCTTCTTCAGCTCCAAATCTAAGCTATAGGAGACAGACAGAACACCCAGTTAACTCTCCACCATGCCATTGCCTCACTCTCGAAATCCCCACGTACCACAGACCCCACAGGATTACAGGGGAGCTGCCCTGGGAAGAGAATGGACCAGCAGAGGCCGCAGGAGGCAGGCTTCGGAGCAGTCAGACAGTGGGGTGATCCCTGGTCCCCATGGGCTCATGGGATTGGCTTGTTTGAATAATTTTGCAGACTGGCAGGGATGCGAAATCCATTAGGCTGAGGAGCAGGTGGAAAGCAGCTGGTGTGACTTCCAGAGAATGGGCCAGTGGGGAGCCTGAGCTTCTGATGAGTGCAGGGGAACCCATGGGAAGTTCTCTAAAGGATCCTGGTTTACAGTGCTATGGCAGCTTACACTGATTCTCGAGTTTTGGATTTATACTACAATAATGTCCAGAGGTTTTGGCTGTATATAACATGGGGGTAAGAAAAAAGAATATCTATTCATCCTCCTAGAAATGAAAATGGTCTTTGTAACATAATGACATATCTGTTCGCGAAGGTTTGTCCTTGCAGAACTATGCCACAGGGCATCTTGACAAAGCTTTATTGCTTTCTCCCTCTAAAAAAACAATGGGATGCTTGCCATAGTTACCAAACTTTTAACATTTGTTTATGGTATAATTCACTCCTCTGTTCCAGTGCTCAGTCATCACCGACTTACCACTCCCATATCTTTCCATTTCTCCCCTAAACCATTGGCACCTTAACTCGTACAGAGGGCCCTGCCTCCTTTTTGCAGTGAGCCCACCACAGAACTGCAGGTAGTTGGGGAACAAGAAGTTGATGAAGGTCAATCTTTTTTTTAAGATTTTACTTATTATTTTTAGAGAGAGGGGAAGAAAGAGAGGGAGAAAGACATCAATGTGTGGTTGCCTCTCATGTGGCCCCCACTAGGGACCTGGCCCACAACCCAGGCATGTGCCCTGACTGGGAATCAAACTGGCAATCCTTTGGTTTGCAGCCACTGAGCTACACCAGCCACAACTGATGAAGGTCAATCTTAAACAAAGTAAAGTAACTTTGGAATTTAAATGGAAAAATACAATTCAATTTACCAATCAACCAACAAGAAAAATTTACCTACAACTTTACAGAATTCCTAATTATTTTTTGGTAAAGTGAGATCTCATTAATAACAGCACACTGGATTGAAGACTAATGGTTTAAATGAACAGCATAAACAAAATATATAAAGGTAAAATGTAGAGTTTTAGATATTAAATAATGCCAAAATTATTTTAGGCACTACTTAAGAAAGAGTCACTTAAGTTGAATCTGCAAGAAGATATGAGGTTTCCCCCCCATTTATTTATTTCTCTATTTACTTAGCAAAATTGATGTTAGTAAGGGAACAACTTCATTTTAACATGCAAAGTGACATACTCTTCCTTCTAGTTGATCATGATGATATCGAACCCCAAAGAATAAACAGTTCAAACCTAAAGTACACTAACAAAAGCATTATGATCTCTGGAATTTATAAAGCTTGGATCTACAAACAATAAGTACCAAATTTAATACCCACAATTTTATAAACGTTAAGTTGTTACCTGAGTGGGAAAAAAAGAAGACTCAGAAAAATGAGGGTAAAAAATAAAGGAAGGGAAAGAGGGGAAATAAAGAGGAAATATTTGGTGTAGAAATTATCCAGTGTATGGACAGATTCAGATGCAACTGTTTCTATCTGAGTCCTGAGAACCAAGCACTGTCTTGGCAGGATGCGTCTGCTCAAAATATGTT
This sequence comes from Artibeus jamaicensis, assembly GCF_021234435.1. NCBI lineage: Eukaryota > Metazoa > Chordata > Mammalia > Chiroptera > Phyllostomidae > Artibeus > Artibeus jamaicensis. Next base: position 31,388,826 of record NW_026521803.1, on the reverse strand, counting down.
TTTTTAATTATAAACAAATTGGGGTGGAAAAAAGGACTTTTGGCTCCTTTTCTCTGAATTGCCTTTTTGTTTTTGAGGTCTGGTGAATTTGGGGGAAAATAAAAATGTCACTTTAAGGCATTTTGAGATTTCATATACTTTTTGATTTTAGCATTATATTTTCCTTTTTAAAGAATCCCCAAAACTTTTCTTACCCATTTCATTAAAATATATATAGTAACTTATCCTCTGTCAAAGTACAAAATGTGCAGCCTTAATTAAGTAGATAATAGCACCCAGAATAGTGGATTTATACTTCGCAAAGTGTATTTTTAGCCATCATTAGGGCTGTCACTTTCACTCTAACTTATAAGATACAAATATGGCAGGTATAAGCCACCCTTAATTTACAATGGGGAAACAAACATGGAGAGGTTAAAGTGCCAAAAGAGGTACAAATGACTGAATACAGACAAAATGACAAAACTCTATCTTCCTGAATCCTTACCTTGAGTTTCCTCCCTATAGACTCTTAGTTCTTTAACTGAGAGAAGAGACAGAGGACTTCTAGAAAGGTCACAGGATTTTGGGAGGCCTCCTGGAATCCATCAATATATATACAGAATACTGTCTATAGACCTAATAAATGTCTTGCACATGTATGTGCAACCATTCTCAAAAAGATGCATATACAATTAACTAAATCTAAGTTCACTTTAAGATGTTACTGAATTCATATTATCCATGTATATTCCATAGCAATAGGAATAGGAAGGAATGCTTCCTTTTTTTCAAGTTTAGACTTTAAAAAGCAAAGAAACTACTGCTTTCAATCATAATTTTCTTTAAACAAGGTCTCATGAACTGGCTACAAACTTGCAAGGAGCAGGAGCAGAATTCTGAGACCTGACAAGGGGAACACCCTGCTCTCCTCCCTCTGAGCCCACATGCCAGACCACATGAAACAAAGGGATGGACAGCAGGAGGATTGCTCCACCTCCCTCCTCCACCTTTCTACTAAAGCAGTTCCAAAACAGGGCACAGAGGAAGTCCTCCTGGCTTGGGTGTATTCTCAGCTGACTTGCTGAATGCTGGGATGTGCTGGTGAACTACGGAACTGTTCATTTACAAATCTGTCTTACAGAATGCAGAATGAATAGGCTTCAGACTATATCTAACAATAACAGAAAATCAGCCATAAGACTAGTAGTAATATCAACAAGGCTATGTTTAGACAAGATACCCCAATAAACCTAAGGAAACCCTGGCCCAATTCTAAATGGCCCGTTAATAGATTTCACACTACCACATAGCACATCTCTGCTATGCTGGAAATATTGTTGACCATTAATGGCAGCACTGCATCTTAAATTTAGTGGCAGAATTTAATTTTACATGTGGGCATTAGCAGAGGATTCAAGTGACCCTGTCTCAAGTGAATTACAGAAAGAAAGGAGACAGGGGACTCCTGCTTGGGCTTTGTGTTCATAGCAATTAGTTTTCACTGACTGGGAGGTGACTTTAAATAATTTTATAGCTTGTGCTAGATCTCTGTTATTTACCATGTGTGCCCTTCCTATTTTTATGGAAACCAGGACCTCATTCTGGAGGCTCCTGCCTGTCTGGGCTGCAGGTGAAGGCCAGCTGGGGCCAGAGGCACTTTGTGTGCATATTAGCATCTGAAGAGCGTTTCAGGAGGCCTTGAGTCTTTAGGGACTTAATGCTATATAGTCAGTTGGCAATAGCCCTGCCTCTCAGTTTTCTCGCCAGGAAATCCAAATCTTTAGGAAATGAGCCATGTGAACCTGGTAGCTATAATCTGGGCATTCTCAGAGCCAGAAAAATGGGTAAAGACTGAACCGTGTTCAGTTGGGGTTTTAGGTTAAGGGGGGGATAAGAGGGAAAATGGTGCAGGCCAGGATGTCAGGGGCTGTGTGCTCTGGCAGGGTGACAGAAGTTTATTAACAATTCTCCCCAGGTTCCCAGGGCTCTGTACACGATTTCATAGAACTCACATGCCGCCTTTGATAAATGGGTGTAACAGTATCTTTACAAAGGGAAATGCTGGCTTGTAGAAAACCACAGAAAGGCACAGTTTGCCAAAAAAGATATTTACAAAAATCTTTTCTGTGTCGGTTATTAATGTTAACTATACAGCAAGAAATCAAAGACTAATTAATTCCTGCACTGAAGGAGAAAGGAGACTTAATCCAGTTTCCAGTATCTTGAAAACTATAATCCTCACAAAAGCAAATCATCCATGAAAAACATGAAAAATTTTACACATGAAAAATCTTGAAATCCAGTGAAAGCTTTTTACAGGAAGTAAAAGTTTAGTATGCTAATATTTCCACCCATCCACTAAAAATAGAAGGTATTTCTTGACCTTTATTCCTACTAGCAACCTGAAAGGCTTATCAAATCTGTTTAAGATTCTACCTAATTAAAGTCTTAGAATCACAAATAAGTAATTAAAACATAATCAATCAAAACAAAGAAGACTACATTTGGCAAGTTCAAATATAGTTATAAAATCAAAGCATTTCATCTCTGTAAGAAACATCAGTGCTCATAGAAACATTTCATCCTTATCTTGCAGAGATAGAACTGCGGGCTAGAGTGTAGCTACAATTTGAAAATTCCCCAATTTACTGCTGAATAAAAAGAAAAGAGGGTAATACTATGGATTGAGTGCTATACAAGACTGGCCTTTTGTCTTGTCAATGAATATTTTAAAAAATAAAAAATGTTTAATGAATACAGAACTTAAATAACTATAAATTGAAGAAGTCCACTCACCTTTAGAAATGGGCATTACTATCAAAACTGTCACCATAACACTCTCCGATTACATGTTATCTTTTATTTTGTGGGAGAACAGGCAAGGGGTTATTCTGAATTCTGTTTTCATCATTCTTGTTTTTATTTAGTCTTACTAGTTATGTTTTTCTTAATTTCTATTAATTATTTCATACTGTACATATTCATTGACAACTTCCTTTGCTGACTGCTTTTGAAATACATCATTTTATGTTGATCCATACTGCTATATTAATTTTCACTGATGTATAGTATTCAAGCATGTAGCAATGCCACACTTTATCCATTCTCCTACTCTGTGGGTAAATGAAATTTAACATTTGGGCTGAGAGCTGAGATGATGCAGTCAGCATAACTGCTCGCTCCAGCAGAGCCACATGCAGAAAGATAAGACTGTAACTTAATAAATAACTTCACTGTCATCTTTTGGAAATTACTGCCATTCACTTTATCCAGACAAATAGTTTGCACACATGGGGGAAAAGATACTCTTTTATAAAAACAAGAGTATACATGGTGAGCTTACCAGAAGTTTCATTTTTAGAAAAAACTCTTCTAACCCCAAAGAAGGCAGGAAAAGAGGTGAAAGGAACCAAGAACAGGACCTAGAACAGGTGGCACCACCAGTAAGATGGTAGATTTAAGTCCAACTCTGTCAATAAAACATTACATGTCAATTGTGTAAACACTGAAAGTAAAAGAGAGAGACTGTCAAACTGTAGGGGACTGTTCTGCGTGTCATGGGAAATATAGCCCAGCCCCTACTCGGGAAGGCCAGTGGGGAGAGAGGTTGGCACACAGAGCTTATGCCCATGGATAGGTTCTCCTGTGGAGAATCAGGCCTGCATTATACCTAGGCTGCTATGAGACTTGCTTTTGCTAAAACTCCCTCGCCCCAGATCGAGGCAGAAAGTGTTTACCGGTATCTCTAAAGTAACTTCCTAAAATCTATGCTAAACCTCCCAAGTATAGAGTATAACCAGTTCAACCACTTTTTCCCCTGATCTGCAATATCCTCTTTGAAGTAATTAGCAACATTCTTTCCTTTGTTATCTGTACAAGGTAATTACCTACAGTGAGCCTGTGCATAGTAAATGAGGACCATCCTCCATGTAATGTGCCCAGAAAAACAATAAAAGCCTGCCCAGGCAGGAGTCAGGGCCCTCTCTCTGTCTTAAAGAGCTGCCATGCTCTCCCCTTTTCTCCACAAGACTTCTGTAGTCTGTGTGAATTTGTCCTCCATCACAGCCAAAACACATGAGCCCTGCCAGCCAGGGTCTGCAGCATCAAACAGATGAAAAACAAGAATTCTTTGTCATATAAAATACCCACTTTCACTATAAGAAATACATTAGTGAACAGTAAAAGGATGGGGAAACATAGAGCATAAAAATCCCAATACAAAGAGAGCTGGCTAAGTTAATGGGGCAAAATTCTCTCTCCCCCGAGGACAGGTGGGGCACAGTTGAAGAAGCCACAAAGTAACACAGACATCTGTGAGAAGTTGCAGCTCAGCAGGGTACCATCTCCACTCAACCATGAGCAGGAGGAGGACTCAGTGGCCTCTGGCTGTGAGCCCGGAACACTGGACCAAGCCAGGATGCTCTCAAGGACTTCCAGAGCTGCTGCCTCTCTGCATTCTTGCACAAGCCTGTCCTCTCCCCAGAGGGCTTCCTGTTTGGGCATGGGGACATTCTGGAGTACATTTTGCACCAAACAACAACAAAAGACCATCTTGAGAGAAGCCACCAGGTACTTGGGACGAGGAGCAGAAAGACTCGCAGTGGTTACAGTGCAGGACCAGTTACGGGGCTTCCTAGAGAAGGCAGTGGCCACCAGGAGCCAGTCCAGTGACATTTCGCACCCACCGCAGCTTCCGGGACCAACCCAGATGATTGATGCCTGGCCCGAAAGCAAGGACAAGAAGAAGGTGCTGCCCACTTCTGTCTCCTGTCACTGCCCCCGCAAGGCTACCAAGCTGGAGAAAGCTGTGGTACAACCAAACTGCCCAGGTCTGGGAAGCCACTGCGCATGTCAAATCTGACCCCTGTGCGCTGCACGCTGCTCCGTGTTCCATGGACCATATCGCGGTTCATAAGTGCAGGGAGCGCCATCTGTAGACCCTGACATGTGACTGACTGAGCAATGCTGCCTGGTGTGCAGTGCTCCAGGGCTCTGCAGCGGAGGTCACCCTTAAGTGTGCGAAGCTGGTTTGGAAGGACATGGCAGACCCTGTGGATGCGACATGCTCACGTACCACAACATTATCATGCTGCCGCAGAGTGGCACCAGAGAATGCAGGCCTGAGGGGGTGGAAACCAAATAAACTGGCCCAGACATAAGAAAAATATTCTGGAACCAGATTCTGGTACAAATCCTGGCTCACTGCCAACTAACTGAAGTCAATTAGCATGACCTGCTTGTCTCCCTTTCTCCATCTTTAAAATGGGGACATTGTCACATTGTCTCAAAGGTCCAATGTGACAATTGAAATAATAACTATGTGCCATGATTAGTTAATGGCAGGTAGTAAATAATCAATAAACATTGGTTAGTTGTATTATTAGTAAAGGAACAGGCGACATTCATGAATTATCTGAGAATAGTATAGGAGTATATCAACTATTTCACTTTTAAGTATAACACACAATGTTGATTTACTGCTGAAATGTGGGTCAATTAAAAATATTTACAGCTACACAAATTCCAAATAAAGTGGTTTGTGTAGTCTGCTGGCGACTACCTGCAACCTGGGCGGAGAGTTGTTCGCTTGATAAATTTGATAGTTGCCTTTAGATGAGTCCCTCTTATCATTCATGGTCAAGTCATGGTCAACTGTTTGCCCTCTCAGCAAATAGGCTTTCTAGGTACCAATTCAAAAAGTAAAAAAATAATAAATAAATAAAATAAAGAATTCTCATTTTGAGATGCAAAACCTTAACCACTGAGTCTGATTTATGAGCTAATTTCTTCTCCTAAAGAGTCTTCATTTCATGATTTACAAGAGAACTGAAAAGTGGGGAGAACCCCATGTTTATTTGGCTCTTTTAGGACCAAAGCATCACTTGAAGAATTCATGAGATTAGACACACATTGATGCAGAGCCATCTTAGACACAATTTTGGCTTTTTAATGAAGACTGATGTGTCATCTAAGGGAAAGAATGTTGTGTTTACATCTTAATATTTGTAACATTATCCAAAAGATCCGAGAGACAGAGAAGTAGAGAGAGGAGGAGGGGTTATGCAGAAAGCATAATATAATTTGGTTAATATTCATATCTGGTCCTGTGTGTGCTTCAGATGTTCAGGTTGGAGATGGAATTGGGTTTAATCTGAGCAGCCTTGACTAATGGTTTACAAGTGAACTGCCTACTGATGAAAATCTTTCTTAGCACTTTTTCTGTGTGGCTCAAATCCCCATCATTTCAAATGCTCAGTCCCTACCCTGTCAAGTGATTCAATAATGATCATCCAATCGAAAGAACATAAATGCCTCATATTTATAAAAGTAGAAGCAGCCACCGCCAGACAGATGGTATGTGATGACCACACCTCAACCAGTGGTAGGGATCTGGATGAATCATTTCCGAATAAGAGGGTAATTGAGGTTCTATCCTCCAGCAAGAGGATTACCACAAGGGTAAGGAGGGCTGAAACTGATTCTGCCCAACGTATCTGTTGAGATGGCCTAAAGTAACTATATAATGTAAAAGACGAGATTTCAATTTAATTTCACTGTTAAGTCCAGGAACTTCTTGCATATCAGGTGATCTGAGCAAACAGTTTGCTCCTCTGGAAAAATAACTTTCTGATCAGGACAACAGTTTATTCAAAAGAACTTGCCTTCAGACTCTTCCTTTGTTCAGCAGCCCAAGCACAACCGCTTCTCAGCAGTAAAAGACCCACCTCGAGTGTTAAGCCCAGACTTCAAAGCCCTGAGAATACCAGTCTCTAACTTCTTCTTTTGCAGTAACTAAGGCTTTGTAAAGTTGATGTTCTCCCTTGCAACTTTAAGTTTAATGCATTCATATTTGCATAACAAACAAAGTTGTTTTGAGTGATCTGGAATACCCACTTTCTATTAGGCTATTTATCTTTCTCTAATTGATTCATAATTCCTTATGTATCATGGATAGAAGTGTGTATTTCAAAAATTGTATCCTACTTTTTGTTTTGTCTTTATTTTTTAAAAGGTTTCCTTTGTTAAACTGAAGGTTTTCATTTCAAATGAAGATAATGACACACATAGGGTTGTTGCAGGTATTAAATAAGAAAATATATGTAAATTGCTAGCTCAGTAAATTCCCATAGACTAAGTTCTCAACACTCCCCACACAGACTGGAGAAGAAGGCACGTTTGTCTTTGGCCAATAGGAAATACTTACTGGTCTTATGCTGGCTCAAAAGAGAGATGATGTTCTTTCCTGTCCTGCTAGGATTGAAAAACAATGCTAAGCATTTGAAGCTACTCTGATGAATACACTACACCCTTCCCAAGGCTTGTTGGTTTAGAAATGATAAATTAAAAGCATCAGAAAGCTGGAGGACTTTGATAATTCTGTTAAATGCCCTACTCGCATACTTCGAAATCCATGTAGATCACCAACTACAGAAGGGGAGCTCAGTTGCACAGTCCTGTTAACTAACTTGAAAAAATAAAGAGGCAAAAGGCAACTTAATCTTTCACGCTCTGTAATTTGATCATTTTCCAATAACTTTGCTTGGGTAGCTCAGCTGAGAGTTTCCCTATTTGTACTTTTAATTGTTCAAGGAAGGGTAATTGAAAACCAGTAATTTGATTTAATGCAGATTTTTTTAAAAAAATCTCTTTAGCTCCATGAGTCAATAATTGTGTGGTAAACTCTTTTACAGCAAATTACCAAATTATTTACACTTCTTTAATTAACCTCTATTTGGGGATTTTGTGACTCAATTCCTCACCCTTATCTCAGGCCCAATACACACTGATACTCTTCTACGGTATTTATGATATTGTATTGTAATGGTTGACTTGCCAGTGTCTGCCTTTAGATCGAAATTCTCAAAGTCTGGGATCTTATTCAATTTTGCATCTCTCATATCCAGAACACTGTCTGATACTTATTGGACCTAACATACATTTCATAAATGACCACTAAATTATTGACCAAAGAAAGACCCGAGGAAACTCCTTGGTTTCCTGCTTTGTTTAATGTATCTGTTGTCATTTCAAAACATCATTTGCACTCAATCAACACATATTGTGTATCTGATATATGAAAGGCACTTGTGTTAAGAGTCTTTGAACAGGTAGGATTGCATAGGACAAGGTGACCTTAAGATTTTAGTCCCCAGGGCTAAATCTTCCTTTGGTGGGACTGACCACAAGGGGCCTACTACTCCTGAATCACCGTGGTATGGCATTATGTGCCATGCATACTACTTTGGCCCTGATTGATTACACATGAGTCAGTGACTAGCCATCTGCTAGCCAGTAGCCAGCAATCTCTGAGGTGGCCTTGTATATAAATGCTAGTCAACAATAGCTCATTATCCTGGGCTGTGGCTAATTTAAATCTGCTGAGAATTTTGCGTATGAGATACATAGAAAAAATGTGAGTCAACAGTGGAAAAGGCAGGTGCAGAAGAGACGGAAGTTGAGTCACCAGAATGATGCGCAGTATCATGTGCGAGGAGGCACCTGCCCAGTGCAAAGGGCCAATGGAGCAACAGAGGGACTGCATCCTGAAGAACAGTCTCGTCTATCAGGAAGTCACTGGGAGTGTTTTCTGGTCCTATTCTCTGGATGCTCGCATAATGAACCCTTTTAAATGAGCCAGGCAGGATATGGTTCTGCTTCTTATCATTATAAAGAATCTGATGAACACAATGGCATAGCCACTGCCTCAAGGAGATCAGATAGTGTCCAAGGGGAAGACAGATGTGGCAATCAATGAGTTTGTCAATTACAGGCTAGAAGTGTGCTGTAGGTATAATGGAGCCTGAGTTATCTGCAGAGGAAGAGGCAAAGTCAGGGAAATCTCCGCGGGGAGAAAAATACCCAAACTTATTTTTAAAGGAAGATTCAAGGAGGTAGAACCAACCTCAGCAGAAGCCCCGAAACACGAAATTATGATATGTAGGAAACCACAAGTGACCATTTTCCGTTCCCTGAGAGGTGTCTGTTTTTACCTCCATGCATCTCATCCTGACCTTCAGTGAAGGATGATATTAAAGGAAAGATGCAGCCAAACCTGCACCTAAGCTTTTCTGGCTTTCCCACTTCCATCTGTGACTAGAGGAGACACTGTGGAGCCGGCGTGCTTGGGTTCAAGTCCTTGCTGTTACATACTTGCTTAGGCAATCTTGCTTCCCTTTCTTCCTCAGTGAAATGGGGGCCAGAGAAACAGCATTTTCACCAAAGGACTTCTGTAAGAATTAACTGTGTTAACACAAGTGAAATATTCAAATTAAAACCTGGCTCAGAGTTGTCAGGAGATAGGTATTGGCTATTTTTATCCGGGTCCTTCTTATCTTCATGCCCTCGTGGAAACCTCGGAAATGACGAATCCCCACAACTAATCACCACTCCTGCTTTTCATCCAGTTACTCTGCGCATGCCTGACAGTTGTGTGATCTGCGCACTTCAGCATCGCCCTGGGCTCTCTATGAACTGGTCCTTGCTCGCCAGGCTTCTGATCTGCTTACCACCCCGGATCAGGACTGAGCTTTTCAGAGGCCTGGGAGTCTGCTGTCTGGGGACATGTTTTAGGAATATCAAGAAAAGTCCTAGCTCTCCCTCCCCTACTGCATCTTCATAAGTGAATGTTAATTTCTAAAACACTTTTAAAAATTTTTTGGCATATTAGCACTGTTTATTTATTTATTTAACAAACTCTTATATGTGTAGCCATTACTATCAGCCAGGCAATAATCAAATTAGTTTATATCCTTTAACTCATTTAGCACTCATGGTAATTTCATTTGCAAGATGGAGTTGGTATTGGTATAATTTCCATTTTACAGATGAGAAAACTGAGTCACCAGGAGGGTAAGTAAACAAGAGATAGGGTTGGGATTTGAACCCAAACACTCTAGTGCCAGAGTCTGAGCTTGCAACCATTACACCTAATGGTTAGGTGTAAACACTAACAATTCACTACAAACTTTAATAAGGACATGAAAGGGTTAACAATGTCTGATTTCCCCTGCCACTGTGAAGTGAGGAGTTGAGTTGTCTTTCTTTCTTCCTTCCTTCCTTCCTCCCTCCCTCCCTCCCTCCCTCCCTCCCTCCCTCCCTCTCTCTCTCTCTCTCTCTCTCTCTCTCTCTCTCTCTCTTTCTTTCTTTCTTTCTTTCTTTCTTTCTTTCTTTCCTTTTTTGCAACAGCATGGACGGATTTGGAGAGCACTGTGCTAAGTGAAATAAGCCAGGCAGTGAAAAACGAATACTATATGATCTCACCTATAAGCAGAACCTAATCAACAAAACAAACAAGCAAGCAAAATATATCCAGAGACATAGAAATACAGAACAAACTGGCAGTAATCAGAAGGGAGGGGGGAGAGGGATAATGGGAGAAAATAGGGAAATGATCCTCAAGGAATATATATTAAGGACACACGGACAAAGCCAAAGGGAGTAGGATCGAGGGTAGGAGGCAGGGATGGGTGAGGCAGGAAGAAGTGGCGAGGAAAAAATGGAGCCAACTGCACTTGAACAACAATAAAAAAGAATGAAATGCAAAAAATTTTTGAATAAAACACTTTGTTCCTTTTTCTCACATTTCCTGTTAAAATAAACATTTCCCAGGGAGGGATGTTATGAGGCAATTATAGCTCTATGCAAAGCTTGACTTAGTGGAAGTAAAATTGAATTTGAAGAAGAGAAGGTAAAGAGGTATTAAAGACCAACAATGAAGATAAAATAGTTTATTCCTACATAAAACATGCTATTTTAACTACCAAAGATATTTGATCTCAATCTGCCATGTCTGTACTCTACATATCAATATCTATCTTCATAGAATGACTATTATAAAAAAGACAAGGGAAAAAAGTGTTGGCGAGGATGTGGATAAAAGAGAACCCTTGCGAACTCTTGTTGGGAAAGTAAATCGGCACAGTCACTATAGAGAAAAGTATGGAGTTTCCTCAAAAAATTAAAAAGAGAATTACCATCCAGTAAATCTAATTCTGAATATTTATCTAAAAGAAATGAAATACTATCTCAAAAAGATATATGCACCCTCATGCTCATTGCAGCATTATTTACCATAACCAGGACGTGGAAATAACCTAAGTGTCCAATGACAGATTAATGGATAAAGAAGATAAGATACATATAACAGACTATTACTCAACCATGAAAGAGAAAGAAAATTTTGCCATATGGACCTTGAGAGCATTATACTGGGTGAAACAGGCCAGACAGAAAATGGCAAATACTGTATGATCTTTATTTTTGTGAAATTTTAAAAACAAAGCAAAACAAAAAAATCTACCTGACAGTTAAAGAGAACAGATGGGTAGTTTCATGAGGGGACGCATGGAGCAGGGATGTGAAATGGGTGAAGGTGGTCAAAAGTTACGAACCTCCAGTTATAAGATAAATAAGACCTGGAGATAAGGTGTGTGGCATGGTGACCACGGCTGATTATGCCCTATTGTATATCTGAAAGTTACTAAGGAGCAAATCTTAAAAGTTCCTTCACAAGGAAAAAAGATTGTCATTATGAGCAGAGATGGATATTACTGTGGTAATCATTTTGCAGTATACACACTTATCAAATTATTATGCTGAGCACCTAAAACTAATACAATGCTATACATCAATTATGTCACCATTAAGAAAAATCAATTTAAAATGTTGAGTGTTATCAAAATTACAAATTTTGCCAACTCTAATGGGTAAAATGTAGCTTATTGTTTCACTCAGTGTATTTCTGCATATGGATGAGACTGGGTATTTTTTTTATTTCCTCTTGAGTGAATTTCATGTTTACAATTGCTGTCATTTTCATAAGAAGAAAAAAGACATAATTTTGATAATATTCAATTACCCAGTATAATGTAGGTGAGCCTTATCTAATCAGATAAAGGCTGTAATGGTAAAAGATTTACCCTTTCCATAGGCAGACAAAATTTAGCCAGTAGTCTGCCTACAGATTTGAACTGAAAGATGAATTTTTTCTGGGTTTTCAGCCATGCAACCTATCCTGCAGATTTAAAGTTGTCAGATTTCACCATCATGTGAACCACTTCCTTTAAATAAATCTCTCTATAGGGTGATAAACACACACACACCCTACTGGTTCTCTGTCTCCAGAGAACCCCAGTATAGTGCCTGTCCTCTTCATGGCCTTATATTTAACTCTCCTGTCAAATGTCTGTTCATTTCATTTCCCCTGTGTTAGAAAATTGTTTAATCAAGTTCATAATTTATTTCTTGCTAAATTATTTTATTGCTTTTTCTCATTTTATTACTTGGGTTAAGATCTTTAGCATGTCTTACTGTGATGATAGTGATCATCCTTACAATCTTACTGATTTTATTACACTTAATTATTCTAATGTTTTACTAATAAGGATGACATTTCTCATATTTACTTAGTAGTTATACTTTATTAGATTAAGAAAGTTTCTTTCTATTCTTAATTTGCTAATTTAAAAAAATACATATGTACACATGTCAAACTTTATTATTTGGACTATCTTTTCAAGATTTATCCTTTAACCTGTCTGTGAGCAATTTGATTTTTTATGTAAATTATGTTTGCCTTTATACTCAAGGTCTAATTGATCATAATACAGTTCTCTTTGAATATAATTCTACCTTGGATTTGCTAACATTCTAATTTGGATCATGGTTTTATGTAAGTGAGATTTGGTTCTGGGTTTCTCTTCTCTCTGTGGGTGTATATTCTCTGTATTTGGCTTTAGGAAAATGAGGAAGTTGTATGTAATTTTCTATGCTCTGGAATAGAACATAAAATATAGGCATTTTTCTCTTTATGAATGTTTGATAGAATTCATTCACAAAATTGTTTGAACTTAGGACCTATTTTTAGGTGAAGATATTACTGCCTTCTCATTTTTTCCTATAATTGCCTCTTTAGTTTTATCTTTTCAAGAGTTAATTTAAGTAACTTACATTTTTAAGACATAGAGTTGAAAATATTATACTCTGTTTTAAATTCCTCTATCTATATATTTATGTACACATATATTTTCATATTTGTATATATAATACACATATGTATCCTCATAGTTAATATTGTTTATTTTTTAATACTTTCCTTTTTTACTTAATTAACTTACCACAGGATTTTTATTTTGTTGATGGGTTAATAAAAAAACAGAATTTTTAACAAATAAAACTTATTAATTTAATATTTTCAATTTCATTATTACTATTATAAATATATTTTAAATTTATTTCCTTCAGGCTCTTTGTGTTTATTGTGTGATTTTTTTTCATTTCCTTAGTTGAAGGTTTAGTTCATTTAATATTAAATGTTCTCATTTCTAATATAAATATTTAAGATTAAGAAGTTTAAAAATACCTTTTTTATATTTCTGTCATTTTGGGTGATTTCAAACAGAAGAAAAGGTACATGCATGTCTTACAACTTGATCCAATCTCTCCTATTTTATTTCTATGAATTCCAATTTTAATAACACTAGTTAAGAATGTAGTTCTTGAGCTATTCTACTCTGTAAAAAATTCACTTGCAACAAGTGATTTAGAGGGTGCTATAGTAATCATTTCTGCTCACTAAATATTTCTCTGCTTCTGAACACCACCCTTCAAATTTGGTTTTGCCATTTGATTTGTTGAGCTAATAAAATGTAAACATAAGTATCTTGTGTCAGTAGTGCATAAACTTTAAGACAGCATTCATGATTCACCTTCCCTCTATTATAGTGATTGTAGAAGCAGGAATCAAGATACAGCATGCATCAGTCTGGGCCGCGAAAGCCTAAAATGAGCTGGATCACCTGCTCACTTGTATAAATATGTTACATGGGCATAAATAAACTTGTATTTATCCCCTGGGATTTGGGGGGTTTGCTATTATATTCTGACTCACTCGGGATTGATATATGTGCTCAGATTACTCCTTTTTTGTCAGTGGTCCTAAAACCTTCACTGGAGATGCTGCTTTCACAAAGATTCAAGATATAGTTATGTTCCCCAGCAATGATTGAGTAGTTACATCTCTGAACTATGAAAGATGAAAGCAAATATATGTATCAATATATATGGTCTGTCCAGAAGGTACCCAGCCATGTAATATGAAAAATAGAGACATTTTTTGAAGAAGATATAAGAAACATTGAATATAGGACAATGATGCCTTAGTCCCCTTCAAAGTAGGCACCTTGGGACCTCACTCAGTTCTCCCAATCACCATAAACTGTCCCATTGTATTTTCCTATGGACAGTCTGACATCTTTTCCCTTTCTAAGGCGATATTAGTTTTGGTAAAAGCCAGAAGTTGCAGGGTGCCAAATCTGTGCAACTGGGGGAGGGGGGCTGATTCACCTGGGTGATTTGATGTTTCACCAAAAAATTCCTCATGGAACATGATGCACACATGAGCAGGCATGTTCTTGGGATGAAGCTGTCATCAGTTGCCCATAGCTGCTGTGGCCTTCTGAATCATCTGAATAGTTTCGTAGAGAAATATTTAAGCTTAACACAAAATTTGATGCATATTTGTTACTCTACTTGCTCAGTCATTTTGAATGAGATGTTCGCACAGTACACATGCTGATTCAATGGTGTCTACCACCCCTACTGACTAGTACAGTGAAGTCATCATTGTTCATGCATGCACATTCCAGTCCAGTCCTTGGCCGCCAGGTTACATCGACGCCAAACAAACTGTTCTCATTGTATTAACAATGGCTGGACTTTGTCTGGACAGACCTGGAGAAGGTACATGTAATTAGAAGAGCAACTAGTGCTGGTAGTTACCTGTAGTTACTCCTCTTGAAGAGATGTAAGTATAGTAGGTGTTTGGTAGATAATTGTCGAATTTCAGCTGAGTAATAATAATTCATACAACCATTGCAGGTTCAAGGTGGTCACTGCCACAATTTTCTTCTAATTGCTTCTGAGAATACACTTTCCTGTATACAATACTTATTGATCTGGGTAGGGAGGTAATATATTTGCTTTCTACCTGTATGTAGGAAGTTTTGTGTCTTTGTATAACATATTATAAAAGCTACTAATCATTACTTAAAGGCTATATAATTATTTTCAGAAACTACCAACTCCTATTCTCCTTCCCTGCATAGAACAGCAGGGAAGAAGAATACCCTAACTTATACAGAAACACAACAGGTGCTTTGGATCATCCAAGAGCATATCTATACTCATAGTAGGCTCCATTATATTGATCTGTACATAGACACATTTATGAGGTCATCTGTCTCTCTTAATAGTTCATTCTGCCTTCAAAGAGTGGGGTAGATTCATCTTTATCCAATGGTGTTGGTAAAGGCTATTTCTCTGAAGAAATACATTTTCACATTTTATGAATTTACAAGTACTTATGAGGATGTAGAATACCCTTTGCAACAGCATGGGTGGAACTGGAAAGTATTATGCTGAGTGAAATAAGCCAGGGGTTGAAAGACAAATACCATATGATCTCACCTTTAGCAGAAAGCTAAACAACAAAACAAACAAGCAAGCAGAATAAAAACAAAGACACTGAAATAGAGAACAGGGGGACAGTGACCAGAGGGGAGAGGGGAGGGAATTTCAGGGGGGAAAGGGGAAGGATGTACAGGAACTAGTATAAAGGACACATGGACAAAAACTAAGGGAGGTGGAAATGGGAGGGAGGTGGAAATGGGAGGGAGGTGGGGAGCACTGGGGGAGGTGGGCTGGGATGGGAGTAAAAAACAGAAAACTGTACTTGAACAATAATTAAATTAAAAAAAGAATATTTAAAGTAACGTATCTACTAGGTATTTCAACATTATTATATGGTGGTGCTAATTGTATCACTTTCTAAAATATGCACTACTATACTAGCCATAGAAAACTACAGTAGACAAACCTACTCCCTACTAAGTAATGTCAGGGTAATGAATCTACTACATCATTATTATTTCAAAGCTAAATAATAGATGTGTAAGTATTGTTTCATAAATATACAATATGAACTTCTTTATGGCCAATAGACATCAAAGACACATTCTTTTCATTAATTTAAAGAAACAAAACATATGATATTCAGGTCGACCATGCTTATCAGAGTGATTTAACACTCTCAGTATAATATCAAACTTTGATGACTCCATGTAACATTTCCCATCAAACATGCATTTTAACCACTGATGATACTCAGATATTAGATGATCAAATACTATTAAGTGAGGAAAATTTTAAATCATATTTTTGAGTCAACTTACTGCTATATTATAAACACAAAAATTACCAGAAAAGTATCACAGGTAATGAAATGGAAATACTTGAGGAATTAACAACTCTCTCAATGGGTCAAATCCAAAATATAATGTTTGTAATGAAATTCCAATTTTCAGTTCTGTAAAGTTGCATTCACTAAAAGTAGCATTAACTAGAAATTGTCACAGAATGGCCAAAATACATAAAATTGTTTTGTGACTATCAAGTAAAATATTACTAGAAAACAGATCTCCATGACTTCACTAAGTCAAAGGAAAACACCAAATATGATTACCTGTAATGACAAACTCAGAGCAACATTAAAAGCTACTGGGCAGAAGGCCTACAGTGGCCTCTTTTATTATTTAAATGAAAGACACCATAAACAACTCTTTGATGGCCTCACGCTGGGCTGTTGTTCGGGCCCAATCAGACTTGATTAGGAGTGCACGTTGGGCCTTTTATGAACACCTGTGTCTAAAGCCCACAAATAATTAGCTTAGCCATACCATTTCACTCTAATAATGCTGTAATTTGCCACGCCTTTCAGGCTCTGGACAGCTGGTGCTATTGAAAAGCACCTCAGGATTAAGCCCTGACTTCAGGCCTGAGTCTTAGGAGAAAGGGGGAAGGGGTCTTGAGTATCCATGGCAACACACTTAGATTGCAAATTATCACCTCTAATCATAACTGGGACAGTCTATTTTTATTTTATTTGAGTTATCCACAGAAAAGGATAATGTATTTGGAAACCAAATATAAAAATTATTATCTTGTCAATAAATATGTAAGATTGAGAAGGCTGAGGATTTTTTTTAAATCACACCTGTTCAAAGTTCATTTGGTTATTTGATATAGATCAAAAAATAATTGAGGGAAAATGAGGTCCACCACCAAATGTCAGTGCTAATTGATGCTGTTACCTACAGGTGCATGGAAATCTAAAGGTGAATTATTATCTTGAAAAGCTCTTCGGCAAAGATCCACGGCTGTGACTGCTGTACTTTTCATCTGAGTCCTTAGAAGGTTATAAATTGGACCATCTAGAAGTGCTGATGGCCATACTCTGACTCCCCACAGCTTCTCAGCACTTCAGACTGTTTTTTTTCCATGAATACAAACATGGCAGGCTGGTGAGCTAGATCACGACTCACCTTAAACAATGGTCCGGTCACATGTCAGTCTATGCAATTTACAGGAAACTAAGATGGAAATTCTCCTCATATCAGGTAACACCACACTTGGCTCAAATAAACAAAATGATACTCTGATAAATAAAATATGCCTGCATATGTTTAGGATGCGAGGTCAAGGGGGCATTTCTTTTCCCCTTAAGAGAAAAGTATCCATTTCATGTGGATTATCAAGTTTCAAAGAGTTTCAGTTAAGTACAGTGTAGATTGCACAGGATACCATTGTGGTTAAATACTTGAGCTGTGGAGTCAGACTTCGTGGGTTATAATCCAAGCCCCACTATTTAAGCTCACTGTAAGGTTTGGACAAGCCAATTACCCCCTCTTAGCCTGTAATCTCATCTGCAAAATAGGAGGAATAATAATACCTGCTTCAGGGGCAGAAGGTGAGAATTAATGAGATGATGTGCATAAAAGGCGTTTTGCAATATTCCAGTGCATGGTAAATATTAGCTACTGTTATTAATTGTGGTAGATAAGGATATTTGCCACCCAGAATCCCCTTCGAGGAAAGACTTCTCCCCCTACCTGATAGCAGGCAGCCTCTGGTTGTCAACTGCTATAAGATTCATTTCAGCTGCACAGAGTCGTCTCACCCAAATGCATGCCCTTCTGGGATCAGCCCACATCCAAATAACGGTTTCAGATGAGCATGTCAAGATCCAGGCATTTCAGTCCAACACAGGACACCTGTGGAGTGAACCCTCTCAGGTTAGCTAAGGCTCCTTTAAGACTGCAAGGCAGTTTCCACAGCCCCTCCCTCACAAGGTTATTGATCCCTAATGAATAGCTTGCACACCAAACTCTCTCTTTTCTTTCTTTCATATATCAGTGCTTTTTTATTAAAAGAGAAGTTAATCACTCACACTAGAGACTGCAGAAGAAAATTCACTTAATCTTGAAATTCTAGAACAAACTTCATGGTAAGAAATTCTTAAGTTTTCAAAGAATAGGGGAAAAGAATTGAGAGAAAAGCATTTAGGGCAGTGTTTTTCAACTTTGCCTTCAGTCACAGACATATTCTTGGAAGAGGGAGTTGCCAGTTTTTCTCTGATAACATTTAAAATTGTGTAGTTTACTTTTGTTGACAATCTAAGTCAAATTACACACATGTGTTCAGGACGACCATTTTATATCACAACATTGTCTCAAGGTCACAACACCTGCACTTGTACCTCTGACCCCTGTAACACTGAGGGAAAACCCACCGTGCTCCACTTTTTTGGTAGACTTTCTCAGATTGTGTCCTCAGCCCCTTCACAGAATGGTTGAACAATTCCTACCCGATGTGTGAGTCACCCAGGCTGAGAACACTGGTTCTGAGCAGCAATTTTCAAGGTAGGGTGGGGTGGGGTGAGGTGGGGTGAAGTAGGGAGGGGTGGGGATTGATGTACGTAGTCTGAAAAAGCATATTCAACATGCCTGTTGATATCATAATACAAACTCCATAAAGTCAGACTCAACAAATATCAGCCTACTGGCTGTTGGACAGTAGCAAAAAATCAACTATCAATGCACCTTAAAGTCATGACATTAAACTTGGTTGAAAAACACTGGCTTGGAGGCAGAAGAGTCTAACAGAGAACAGTTAGGAAGAAACGTGCCAAAGATGCCCCCTCAGCATCTGTTTTCAGAGCACACAATCTGAACTTTGATAAACCGCAGTGAAAATAATTTTAAGGTTTCAGAGTACATTTCTGGATGTTACAAAACAACAAAATGAACATTATTAAATTTAGTTTAGCGCATAAGGTTGATATTGGGTCCTAGGGAATACAAAGAAAAATAAGATCCAGTTTCCATTTCTTTAGGAATCACTCACAAACAAGCAGAAAAGCTTTTCTTCCAAAACAGTAATTACCAGTTACTCAGTAGAGTCACACACAACGTGCCTTCACAGCACAGCAAGGGACAAATACATCTGTTGGTATCATTGGTAAATGGTAGTGAAATGGTGTAATTTTATTTGATTCAGACCTTGAAATATGAAGGGGAGGTCTGCTCATATGTAGGATATAAAACTTGAAAGCAACAAATGAACAAGTGAAAAACAAACAATCAAAAACACAAACAGCAGTCTGGTAGTTACCCCAAGGGGAAGGGGGTGGGAATTTGTAAAGCAGGTCAAATATGTGGTGATGGAAGAAGATTTGACTTTGGTGGTGGGCACACAATGCAATATATAGATGATAAATCATAGAATTGCACACCTGAGACCTATATAATTTTATTAACCAATGTCACCCAATAAATTTAATCAGAAAAAAAAGAGGAAACAGCAGAAGTGTAAAAAAAGAAAACTGCTGTAAAAAAGTGTGACGTTTCCTGAGAAGTTTCAGAAATGGCGAGAAGGCAAGAAGGAGGACACCTGGT
Source organism: Artibeus jamaicensis (assembly GCF_021234435.1). Classification (NCBI taxonomy): domain Eukaryota; kingdom Metazoa; phylum Chordata; class Mammalia; order Chiroptera; family Phyllostomidae; genus Artibeus; species Artibeus jamaicensis. Next base: position 31,369,054 of record NW_026521803.1, on the reverse strand, counting down.
ATACAGTTGAGTAAAGTAGTCATAGAGGAAGCCAGAAAAGTTATCTGAGGGTAAGTTATTCAATGCTTTCAACATCACCAGAGGACTAGAAGTTTTCTCTAATGGGCACTAGGTGTCTTGACACCATTTTTATATACCACCCCATTGTTCTAAAAGATCCTACATATGTGAGAGGGGTAGGGTGGGGTGGACACTAGACAACTACTAGCATAGCTAAAGTTAAAAATAAAAACAGTGACAATACAAAGTGCTAACAGGGATAGAGAGCAATTGGAATGTTCTTCATTGTTAATAGGAAAACATGACATAACATGAAACCTAACACTAAAGTATTTACCCAAATAAAATGAAAGCAAATGTTCACACAAAAGCCCATATATTTATGTTTATCATAGCTTTGTTCATAACTACAAAAGCTGGTATATATAAAGCTGAAATAACCCAAATGCCCTTCAGTTAATAAATGGTTAAGAAAACTGGTATATATAAACTATGGAATATGACTCAGCAATAGAAAGGAATAAACTACTGCTATGTGCAATACCAAGGATGAATCTCAAAAATATTATCCTAAATGAAACAAATCAGACTCAAAAGATAACATACCATGTGACTTAATTTGTATCAGATTTTAAAAAAGCAAAACTGTAGGGATAGACATCAGATCAGTGCTTTTCAGGGACCAGGGAAGTGGGGACAGGATTGATTTGAACACAAATGACCACGAGAAAATTTTTTAAAAACCATTCACATTTTCCTTTTCTGGAGAGGCTAATTCAGTATGGCATGAAAAGCTCCACTTTTAATTGAAAATTTTATTGCTATAATTATAGATTCATATGCTGTAACAAGAAATAATACACAGTTGCAAGAAATAGTACAGAGGGATCTCTTCCATTCTGCCCAGTTCCTTCCAAAAATAACATTTTCTAAAACTACACCATGAACAGGATATTACCACTGACCCACTGATTTTATTCAGCATTTCATTACTTGAACTCACTTGTGTGTGTGTATTCAGTTCTACAAAATTGTATCACCTCTATAGGTCTGTATCCACCACCCTAGTCAACACCCTGAATAGTTCCAAAGCCACAAAAATCCCTTCTATTTTTTTAATATCACCCAACTTCTTCTAATCCTCCCACCCTCTTATCCCAAGGCCCTGGCAACCACTAATTTTTTAAAATTTGTCCTACAATTTTTATCATTTAAAATGGTATGAAAATAGAATATTATGACATATGACATTTTGGATTGGTTTTTTCCTTCAGCATAATTCCCTGAAGACTCATCCAATTTTTGCATGAATCAAGAGTTCATTTTTAATGAGCTATATTGTATGTGTATATACATGATATATAAATTATATACATAAATCACATATGTATCTGGTACCCACCCTGCCTATTAACCCAATCTCACCCTGAGGTCCTTTTTTTTGTTTCCCTGGATGAAAAAGTCCTCAAGGAAAAACATTTTGCCAATGTGAAAGAGGTGAAACAAAAAACAGCAGATGCGCTAAAAGGCATCATAATTGAGGAGCTCAAAAACTGTGTTGGGCAGTGGAAAGAACATCTCACTAGGTAGATTATATCAGATGGAGAGTACTCTGTAGATGACTGAAGTTTAAAAATGTGAGAATAAATACACAACGTTTAGAGATGAATTCCGGGTCTTATGGTGTCCCCTCTTATATCTTACTTCCATGTTTCTGGTGCTTGCTTTGTATACTTTAATGTGTGTATTTGACTTATCATGGTCAGCTGTTTAATATTTTATCACTTTATGTGAAATTTGGAAGCATCACTTCCATTTAGGTCCCTTTACCTTCTCCACTTGAAAATATTATTGTCTTGGTTATTAGGTGATGTAATAATTTTTGTTTCAATCAGTAAATTATGATTTGTGAAACTCATGAAGAAAAGGATTGTGTATAAGTCAGCTCAGGCTGACAAAACAAAACAGCATAGACTGAGTGCTTACACAGCAGAAATGTACTTCCTCGCAGTTCTGGAGGCTGGGAAGTCCCAGACCACAGTGCCGGCCTATTCAGGTTATAGTGAGAGCTCCCTCCTCGGTTTGCAGACAGATCCGTCTCACTGCATTCTCACATGGTACCTCTTGTTCTTGTTATAAGGGCACCAACCCTATCAGATAAAAACACCACCCTTATAGCTTCATTTAAACTTCACAGGCTCTATCTCCAAATACAATCACATTATGAGTTAGAGCTACAACATGCAAATTATTGAGGGCACAAAAAATTAGTCCACAATTAATAGTTTTAATATGTACTTATACCTCGTTCTTTCCATGGTTTCTTTTTCTTTCCTGATGTCCCAGTATCTCTTCTTTTACTATTTCCTTTCTGTTTGAAGAAATTTTTTCAGCCAGCCTTTAAGGGTATAACTGACAGTGAAAAATTATTTTCCCTTGTTTGATAATGTTATTTTTCCTTTATTTGTGAAGAATAGTTTGGCAGCTATAGAATTCATGGTCGACAGTTTTTTACTTTCATCACTTAAAAAACATATTGTGTCATTTCCTTCTGACTTCATTGATTTCAGATAAGAAAGTTTTTAATTTAAATTGGTGACTCCCTATACACAGAAATTGTCCCTTCTCTCTGGTTTCCTTTAGTTGTTATGGTTTGTATCATCAGCATTCAAAAGTTTAATATGCAACGTGTTTTGGTATAGATTTCTTTAGACATAACCTGCTTAGTTTTGCTCTAGTTCTTCACTCAGGTTTGTGCCTGTCACCAGACTGGTAAATTTTCTGACATTATTTCTGTAAAAGCTCTCTCATCCCCACTCTTTCTCACCCACTAGGACTTTAATGATAAAAATGTTGTATATTTTGTTATTGTTATACAGGTCCCTGAGTTTCTGTTCAACTTTTTCTACCATTTAATTTTTTAATTTAAATTTCTTATTTGTTTTAGAAAGTACTTGGGCAGTTTTCCAGTATACTTTCTCTCTGTTTTTCATAATGAGTGAATTCTATTGTACTGTCTTCAAGTTCATTAATTCTATTCTCTGCCTTTTCTATTCTACTATTGAGTCCACTTACTGAGTTGTTTTCTGTTACGTATTCTTCAGCTCAATAATTTCCGTTTTAATAACTTACATTTTTGCTGAGACTTTCCATTTTTTGAAATATGTTTCAAGAGAATTTGTAATTAATTGTTGAAATAGTCTTATAATAGTTACTTTAAAATCCTTTTACAGTTTTACCATATGAGTCACATTGGTGCTGGCATCAGTTGATTATCTTTTCTCATACAGTTTCTCATATTTTTAGTTCTTAGTTTGACTGGTGATTATTTATTGCCTGACCATTGCTTGAGTTATATTAGAAGACCCTGGGTTCTATTTAAATTTTCTATTTTGGAAGGCAGTCATCTACTAAGATTAAGCAGGGCTTGGCCTACCTTTATGGGCTGTGGTTCCAGTGGCAGTTTAATTTTCAAAACATTTTTAACGTTTGCTTGGTCAACCTGATTTATCTGGTGTTCTGAGCTGCCCCTACTTGCTTCTGGCACTGCCGGAGGTATAAAGGGATTTCCCCAGGTAAAGTGTCCAGGTATCACTACCTGGGAGGGTGATGTGGTTGGCCCCCTCCCATAGCCCCCAGCTGCCCCATTGTCTCTGAGCAGAGGAGGACAGACTGGGATGCATGGAGATAAAGAGGTTCCTCTCATTGGATTGTTTGCTGTGACGTGGTCCCTTTTCCTCATTTCACGTGGTTGCCATTGTGTCTGTGGGTAGGAGAATTGAGTCTCAAACCCATAAAGACAAAATGGCTTTCCATTTGGGACTCTTTGCTATGTTTAAGTCTTTGGTGAATTCCTTTCACTTTATGTTGTCAGAAGAGCTCCTGTTCAATCTGGGGGAAAATGAGGCCCAGTTACCTGAGCTTCAGGACTTGGCTAGGTCATGAATTAAGAAACACCTGGTGTAAGTGTCCCTGCTCTGTTGGATGGGGGAAATGCAAGATGTCTTCCTATTGATCGTGCTATTCCTCCTGTGATGGGGACCCAAGCCAGTTTGCTTTTTTAAAAGCCACCTTTAGTTTGCTCTTATGCCATTTATAGGACTTATCCTTGTGCATTGCAGGGGGGGGGGAATGGAAAAAATAGGTTTGCACCCTCTTGTCAGGGATGAAGTGCAATAGTATGGATTAACTTTTTGAGCACATGGAAATACTCTATACCCTGATTTGTAGTGATGGTTACAGGATAGGATGCTTTTGTCAGAATTTATTGCACTCAATAGGTGGATTATATTTTATGTACCTTATAAGTCATATTTGAATAAATCTGAAATTTTTTAAGAGAGTGTGGGTAACATTTTTAAAGGCATGCAGCTTATTCAGGATAACAAGAACTCCAGCTGGAACTAGAAGTTACCATCTGGGTGAAATTAACAGTAATGCTCTGCAAAAACATATTTGGAGACAGACAGATCTGCACCCTGGTTTTTGCTCTGCCAGTTTTATCGCTTAACCTTGGATATTAAATATTCTTTCTGTGTCCTTATTCTGTTCTGAAGGGCATGGCACGTGCAATCTATGCCACAATTGTGTTTTGCCTTTGCTTTCTACCACACCATGTTGATGACTTCTACCACTCCATGGTTATTTTAACTTTGAGATTTTTGTAATTTTCAAGACAGGCACTCTGATTTAATGTTTGCTTACTTACTGATGTTTGTTAGTGGCTTCGAAATAGAGGTTTAATTAAATTTCTTTTCAGATCAGAGAGATACTTAATTGAAAGTACATATTTTGCCAAAATCTTTATTTTATTAAGGTTTGGAGCTTCTATGAAACCAATGTTCCGTATAGTAATAAGAAATTACCCTAACTTAAAATGGCAGTAATCACATCTAAAAGATGATAACATTCAGAGGTGTTTTTCATATGAAAACGAGGTGCATTTCAACATTTTCTTTAAAACTAATTTCACCATCAGAAGAAATTTAGGAAACGCAAAAAGCAATGCACATTTAAGTTTCAGTTTTATATATTATTATATATCATGTAGATAGATAGATAGATAGATACATACATACATACATACATACCTGATAGAGATAGATAGATAGATAGATAGATAGATAGATAGATAGATAGATAGATAGATAGATAGATGATAGATAGAGGTACACACAAACACACACACATACCCTTTATTAGAAATGGTAGCCCTGTTCAGCAGTATTCAATTTCATAGGAGCCCTGCATGGAGTCCTGAAAAAAAATAAGGAGAATGTCTGCCTCTGCAGAGCAGAAACTTTCATCCGCATTTAAGATTAAACTTGCCAGAGCAAGTCCACTCGCACACGTGCCTTTGGAGAGTGCTTCCCACTCCACAGTCATGAATCAATAGTCACCACCAAATGCAGAAGCATGCAGCCAACTACATATTTACAAGGTACAATTACAGTGCACCATTTTCCTTCAGCTAGCTCCCACTACCTTGAAGTTTGCTCATGATTTTTGGGGAGTCCATACTTGTTGTTGTTGTTTGTCTTTAAGAGCCTGTTCGTGAATGCAAATACCAAACTAAGCTGGCACCTTACATGAACTCCCTGAGGGTAGACATCATATCTTAGGCAAATCTCTCTACTCCTGTTTATGGGGCATAAAATTATGTCCAGTGAAATTCAGGAAATTATTCCATTTACAATTCTCTCTCTCAATCCTCCTGTAACATCAAAGATAAAAATCTTGGTTTAACACCAAAGACATTTAAAAATGTCTTTGCCATTTGTCCAACATATGGTAATATCCCTTTTAATAAACTCAGAATGAACCTCAGGTGGACAGTCAAAAGCAGGCCACGGTATCCACTTAAAATATAATGTTAAAAATTATTTACTTTTCCATCTCTCTTCTCTTTATGCCTAGTGACGCTGGTTTTATGTTTATAAAAGCAAGTGCTACTAACTTCTGTGTAGACTGCATCAAGAATGCAAAGTGGATAAAGCTGAATTAGACTAGGGGTGAGCTGTCTCCCTATTCCAGGAAAAGATGATCCTGGAGCTGAGTCCTAAGGAATCAGAAATAGTGAGCTAATGAAAAGGCTGAAAGTGGAGAGAAAGGTATTCCACAGAGAGAAAAAAGCATGGGCAGAGGCATCAAAAGGTGGAAGAACATAACCTATTTGGAAAATCCTGCTTAAAACAATTGGGGCAAAGAGTAAGCCAAAGATTATGAATTTTGCCCTAGATCTATAAGAAGTCAGTTCAGAGTGAGTGAGATGACCCATATGCAGGATGGGTCAGGATCATATTTGTTACTTCAAAAGGTCAGTCAAGCAGCGATCTGGCAAGTGGACTGGAGGGGGAGGTCTAGCAGCCCAAGAACTGAGCCAGGAAATGTGATGGAGGGGCGGGCAACACATGTCTGGGTACATTTGTTCTTTATTACTAGTTCAGTATTCTGAATGGCTATTGTTCTTTCAGTCTTTTCTCCATCTTCTCATATTTTGAGACTTTTTAAAGAAATGTATTCCTTACCTAGGTTTTCCAATCTGTAAGCATATAACAATTGTTCATTATATTTTGTGCCTTTAAACAATCTGCTATATTTTAGAGATTTTTCACACTTTTGCTCAAATTTTCTTATTATATGTTTCTTCTGTTCATCTTGATCTGTTTAACTACAAATATATCTGTTATAATTGGTTTTTCAAAGAACTGACATTTAAAAAATTATCCTGTTTCCCTGTACTCTACTTCATTGATTTCTTGCCTCATATTTATTATTTCTTTTTTTGTTGTTTATATGTTTCTTTAAATGTGCTCTGTTTCTCTTTTTCTGGCCTATTGAATTTGAACCTCATGTATCTCCAACATTTCTTATTTTTGATAATTACAGTCAAAGATATATATTTCCCTCTTGGTACTCTCTAGGAGCATATCACACATTTTGAAATATACTGCTTTCATTTTATTTTACTGTAATAGTTTACAATTTCACTTTTGATTTCTTTTTTAACCCATGAGTTATTTAGAGGCGTGATTACTATAGTTCCTGTTCACAGGGGAATATTAAATATGTTCTTTTGTTAGTAATTTGTAATTTTATGGCATGGTGGTCAAAGACTATAATATATATGGTGCTGACTCTTTGAATTAATTGAAATTCTTCTGTGGCCTAAGACATGATTGGTTTCGAAGAAGGTTCATGTGTGCCAAAGAAGAAATGGGTTCTTTGTTCACTCAATGAAGCATGCTATTTGTGGTCTTTAAATGGAGATGTAGTTATAGATAAACAACTATAGATATATATAAGCTGTATATCTATATATCCTTGTATATAAGCTATATAAGCTATATATCCTTGTATATAGAGGTATACAAGGTCTGTCCAGAAAAAGTCCAGCCATTGTTAATATTACAAGAACAGTCAGCACAACATCAATATAACCTGGCAGCCAAGGAGAGTGAACTGGAATGCCCATGTGTGAACAATGACAACTTCACTGTACTAGTCAGTGGGGGCGGTAGACACCATTGAGTCAGCATGTGTACTCAATGTTTACAGTGCATTCAATGAGATGAGTGGCCATCGCATTCAAGATGACTGAATGAATAAAGCAACGAATCTACATCAAATTTTGTGTGAGCTTGAACGTTCCTCCACAGAAACTATTCAGATGACTCAGGAGGCACTGGCTGTGGGCAACAGGTGATTGGCAACTTCATCACAACAATGTACCCACTCGTGAATCACGTTTCATGCAGAGTTTTTTGGCAAAACATCAAATCACCCAGGTGACTCAGAACGGCTACAGCCCAGATTTAGTGCCCTGCAACTACTGTTTTTTCCCAAAACTAAAATCACCTTTGAAAGGGACCATAGATGAGTTCCCTCAGGCTTCATTGCCTGTGACAGTCTCTGAAACCTTTATTGTTTCTGGTTACCCTGACCAGTTCTGAAATGTAGTATATAGAATGTTTTGGTTGAGAGTTGTCTGATATGTTTCCATGATCAGACTGGGATTGTGGATTTGGGAGGAAGACCCAGAGGTCAAGTGCCACTTTCATCTATTGATACAAATCTTGATCACCTAGTTCAGAGAATTAGTATTTGTCAGTTTTCTCCACTTCGATGTTACAATTTTCCCTCTTCTATATATTATACTCTTCAGAAGCAAGCCATTATGTGCTCTCACACTTACAAGTGGGGAGTCATGCTCTACTGTCTCAAGGGCAAAATATTTACACAATTTGGAATTATTCTGCACAGGGGGTCTGTCTTATAATAAAAATATTAATGATAATTATAAAAGACTCCTCAGTGGCATCTGACATGGGCCAAGTCCTCATCTATGCTGTTTTCTTCACACATACAAGCATATACATATACATTTGTATACACTTTTTATTCCCTTTGCTTTGATATTAAAAGCACAACTACCTCAGCTTTGTTTTATTTCATGTTTGCCTACTAGCTCTTTTCCTACATCTTTATTTTCAACATTTCTCTCTCTTTAGTTTTAAATTTAAAAAAGAAATTACTGGATTTTTTATATTATTTTACTCTACATTTCTAAATTTGTGGCTTTAATCTATTTTTATTTATTATAATAAAGAATTAAGATTTATTTCCATTATCTTTTGGGCTTGTTCCTGAAAACAATCTTTATCACTTAGATCAGTCTTTCTTTTTCCCCTTCTCCCCTCCATTCTCTTATTTTGCATTGTTTGTTTGAAGTTATGTATTTCACTGCATTTTTCTGATGGTTACACGTTTTTTATTAAAGCATATAGTTCTCTTTTCCCCCCAATGTCTCAATTTCGTTAATACACGCATCTCCCTTTCTCAAGTGGTAAGAACCTTGGCTGACTTTTATCTCCCTGTGTTATGTATTACAATTCACTTCACCCATTTGGAGGTGACATTAAATTGTAGATTAGGTGTTGTGGATGTATATTTCCTTTCAATTACTGTTCATTAAAACAAATGACATTTATTTATGCCCTTACTTATTCTTGCTTTCCATAATTGTTGCTTCCTTGCACACTAATATAAATTCTTATTAAAGAATATGCTAAAAACATCTTTAGGTGAGGTCTATGAGTGTTAAGGTGAAAACATTTTTATTTTACTCTATTATTTAAATTATTTTCTCAATAATCTACAGTCAATTTCTTCTCTTGACTCCTAATAACATGTGAAGTTAGGGTGTTGTTGTTTTTGAGAAATATAATGTCCTATCTCAGGTCTGTGTCTTTATGGGTGATTTGTTTTCCACTGTAGATGCTCTATGTTAAATCTCACTCTAGTGTGTCTGGGTGCGTGGTTTTATTTCTTTCTTTACTGAGTGCTGCTTCACCCTCTGAAACCATTTTTAATCTAAGGTTATGTGCCTTCCTTTGGCTCTGGAAAATACTTTTTCTTCAAAGATTACCTTTCTACATTGTCTTTGTAAATATTTTTTCTAGAATTCCTTTTAAATAAGTATTTGAATTCTAATTTGATCTTCTTTATCTATGAAATTTTTTCAAATACTTTCTGCCATTTTATACCAGAAATTGTAAGCCAATGTATGCCAATTTATGTCAGATTTCTCAATATACTTTTCCAGCCTACTCATTGTCTGTGTAGCTATTCTATTTAAATTTTCTATTAAATTAATTACTTAAATAATCACATTATTTCACATACAATATCTCTAACTGGTTCTTCTTTAAAAATACCTGCCCTGTTTTTATGCTTAGAATAAATTTCTCTATTTCCCCGAGGATCTATATAATGCTTATTCAAAGTTTGTTGTTTCTGCTCCATTAGCTCTCCTTTCTGTACTATATATTTTTTGTTGTTGTTTTTGCAATTTTTAAAAAAAATTACTGTTGTTTTATTGGCATTCCTTTTACAGGGTCAACTCCCTCAAATCACAATCTCTACATCTTAGAAGACTGCAGTCTGATCCTACCCTTTCTCTTCTAGCTGTGATCTGTGGGGAAGGGAGCTATACTCTAGGTAGATTGTCTGTTGACATATAGTCAGCCCTCAGTTTCCAAGGATTTTGCATCCTTGGATTTAACCAATCATGAATTGAAAACAGTATTTCCAACTGTAGCTGAGAAGGTAAGGACACAGAGGGCTGACTACATGCTATGTTCTACATCACTTCATAGAAAGGACTTGAGCATCTGCAGATTTTGGTATGTACAGGGTTCCTGGAACCAATATCCTGCAGTTACCAGGGGACAACTGTAATCTGCTTAACCATCTCCATTGTTTTCCTGGAGCCAAGTTGTCCCCCATGATATAAATTGTCACATCATCTGAGCTCTCTTTTACCTAAACATTGTGGCAGTTTTCTGGCCCATGCTGGAGAAGAATATGAGGGGTGGTGCTCCTGGTAAGTTATCCAGTTACTACATGTTTTTTGTCTATTTTCTCCTTTAGAATGGAAACTCTTTGAGGTGGGTACTTTGTATTGTTTAGTACTATCTTCAGCACTTAGAACAGTGCCTAATATGGAGCGGTCATTCCATAAATATCTGTTAGGTGGACAAACATAGCAAGTGAGCTACATCATAGCTCTGGGCTGACTTGCTGTGACTTGCTCATGTCTATATTTGATTACAGCCTTCTTAATCATACTACAGTACAATAGGCAAATCTAATAATTCAGGGTAGGCCTTCTAGGAAGTGTGTAGATGTTTATTCCAATCCCTTTCTTTTTAGGATCCTGGAAATTTGGTGCCAGCCAAGTACTATATTGCAGGTATGCTAAGCTACAGCCAAGGGGTTGCCCTGGCTGGTCATGACTTCCAGCCTGGGAAACCTGAGAAAAAGAAGTAATGCTGCACTGAAGACCTTCCACCCTGCCTTCCCATGTTGCTCCAGGTTGCCATTTCTTTCACTTAAAAATAAACCCAGAGACTTTTGGCCTCCTGAGGTATTTTCAGTCTTGCATCACTTGTTGGGAGAAGCTCCACATTCACTCATGTGAATTATACCTTTTCTAACATTCATTAGATCTGAGGTGGAAGACAGAGACAGTAGCCAGTACTTAGTTTGCCTTCCTGATAATAAATACAAACTCTTAAATCCACTTTTGTTACAAATTTGAGTAAATCATTGACTTCAAAAGAAAAATACTAGGTAAGTTACTTTTGAGGCGAAATGGCAAAAATCATGGAGGTGGTATAAAGGGCATGACCCTGTGACAGAAATTATAAACGTGTTAGACAAATAACCAATGCCTTGAGCAGAGTAGGTGCTAGATAGAAAGTTGTTGGCTAAATGGAATGAATGAATGAGGCTCCATCCACTAACATAAACTCAAACCTCGCTGGAGATCTTGTTCCTGCAGAGACGTGATGGGGGAAAGCCAGGGGTGAAGAAACAGCACAGAAAGGGGAGACACAGGTAAAGACAACTTTTCCAACCTTACAATTGTGTTAAAACCAGCCCTGCCCACAGCAATTTAGGAAAATACAAATGTTAAAAGCTCTGACAGGCTGAAGCAAAGCCAAGGAGAATTAGAATACTGGATCAATTTTTTAATTGACCAGGGGCAGCACAAAGCAAATATAAAGATCCCAGCTCTGACAGGAGCAAGCTACTCAGCTACTCAGCACACCGGGCAGCTGGCTGAGGAAGAACTCGAGTCAACACTGACCCCTGCACCTCTGTCCTATGGCTCCATGTCCAATATGTATGATACTGTTATGCCTTCTCCACAAGAATCATGGATCTGAATTGGGGGGATGGAAATTAGCAGCTACTTAAGATCTATAGGTTACTTATGCATAGATGTGATAAATGTATGGCAAGGTAGAGTCCAGAACAAGGCAAAGAAAAACATCTACCAGTGAACTGCAGAAATCATGTAGCTCACTGGACAAATGGAGCCAGATCACGAGTCCACCATATTATTTTCTCATTTCTAGGTACCATTATCCATTCAGACGAAACATATGCCCATACAATTACATTTTCAAAGCTCCTAAACCTACGCACATTGAAAGTTTAAAAGACAAGGAAGCATTCCACCTCCAGAACACCATTTCTTACTCTGCACAACCTCTTCTTTTTCTGTCGTGTTGAGGAATTCATGCTTTTCACTGATTCTATGCTTCGACATATTTTCCAGCTTCTGTGGCTGGAAGAAATGAATAATACCATACTACATGATGACAGTTCTAGATCACAGAAAATGAGCAAGTGACCTACATTCTGACAAATAGAACAATAGGCTAAATATCTGAGACCCGGTTTTCTGACTACCTCTGTGACTTGGGGTAATTCATCTATCTGAATCTCAGTAAAATCATCAATAAAGGAAGGTAAGTAGATTAGGTAATCTCTAAGTCCCTTTCAGTTTTGACATTTTGTTTACCTTTGCCAGTGTTCCCACTACTCAAGCCTCATCATTAAGAAGGCTAATATAAAAAACAGGCAAAACATTTCATGGTTATTTTACACATTGCCAAGATTGAGAATTTTGTTCTGGCTCTGAATCTTCATTTCCATGGTTTTTCTCATCTTTTCATAAAGGCCTTGTGTTGCTGAGGTCCAAGTAGACATCTTGACCCATTGGGCTGAGGCCAAATAAGTAGCAGATATTTATACGCACACAGAGGTTTTCCATAGTGTGCCCCCTAAAGAAAATGTGAAGTCTGACAGTTAAGTTTTGCCAGATATGGTCCAACAGTAGGTCATCTGTTAGGCAATGTGGTCTACAAAAAGAGATACAGCTGGACAGGGTAATGTTTTCTTGAATAAATTCAAGACAAAGGGTTCAGCAACATCAACCACAAAAAGAAATGGTATTATCCAGTGGATAAATATGATCCCCCAAAGTGATCTAAAAAAAACAAAAAACAGGAAAACCATTACTACGTCAGGAGCAGTTTCCTTCAGAGCCTTTTACTTCTTGCCAATAGCAAAAGGGATTATAGTCTTACTCAAGGAGATCATTCTCTGTCCTCCTATAGTGAACAACAGCTGATTTGTCAGCTCCAAATGTAGACAGAAGTTTGAAACAGGCTTAATCAGAGTTAAAAGGATTGGGCTATTGAGTAAGATTTCCACTCACCATCTTGCGTTTCGGGAAAGCAGAGAATTCCAACAGTCAAGCTGGCATTTTGTTAAATGAGGTGGAAAGCTGAATTAGGTAGAAGCAGGAGGCTAAGCTGATGGTTTTATGTTGCCACCCAAGCTAATGAGAGGACCCAGCAGAGCAAGGAAGCTCTGGCAAAAACAGATAGAACCTGAGAACTCCTTCTGATGTAAAGACCTGTAGTTTTCTTAGGCAGAGCTCATAATAATAACAACAACAACAACAAAAGTCGATTCCTTTCAGAAAACATTTAAACCTGTGAATGTGGAATTTGCATCACATAAAAAGGAGCATGTACCTTTAATTCAGGCTCTTTCATTAACTAGACTTGTAAACCAAGAAAACTAAACTCTGATTCTTGGTTTCTTTCATTGTAAAGCATGGATAGCAATACCTACTTCACATGTTATAGCTGTTGTAAGAATGAAAAATAATGCTAGCCAGTTGCTCAGTGCCGCCACAGCTGAGCAACTCAAATTCCACAGCTAATGTCTTCTCAGTCCAGTGAAAAGCACTAATCAAGATGTTTATAAATTAATATTCAAGAACTGATGTGTTATTTTTTTCAAAAAGTAACCTTGCTACAAATCATCATATAAAGTAAATAATTCAGCTGAAATGTGACCAGTGACTTATCGCACCAGTTTTGATTTTTATAAATGAGATTTTTCTTAAAATAGAAGCGCACTTCAGCTCTTTAGGACATGATTTGAACAAAAGATATCCTGAGCCTTTCTGCATCAGAGATGGATTGACCTGCTGATCTTCAGATTAGGACCATTTCAAGTAGTTTGCAATACACACTCCTTCAGAGACCAGAATTAATTGCTATAGTGCTGGGGGGGAGGGCAGGGAAGGATGGTATTATTCTTGTCTTTTCTAAAAACAAACAAAAAAAAACACAGAAAAATGCCATATTGTCTGTGCTATCTTTCCTGAGTACTTTTCTACCCTAATAAATCTCTCCTTTCTCTGTATTCCCATAGCGCTTTGCTCACGCCACAATCTCTATAGGGTGTTGATCAAGTATTTCTTATGCAGCAGACATTGTCCAAAGTGCTTGACATGTAACAAGACATTTGATCATCACTATAAATCTAACAGGTAGGTGCTATTACTGACCCCCATTTACAGATGATAAAACTAAGGCACAGAGCAGCTGAGGCATTTGCACAGCGTTCTCCAGCCGGGGTGCGGTATGGTCGAGGTCTGAAAAGACTCTGTTCCTATAATCTATGCTCCTAACCTCATTGGTTTGAGAACCAATCCGTTACAACTATGAGAGTTATTTTGTGGGCTCTGATGGTGGAGGCAGGGTCCAGAAGAGATGGTGATCCTGACAATGCAGAAATAATCTTTTAAGAGAAAGAGAGGATGGCCAGAGGGCATGATTTTTACCCCTTCAGTGTTTTTCTAAAGGCTACTCTGGAATGAGAACAGAAGCCTAGAAAACCAATATGCTGCTAAAGTGCTTACCAATACTGATCAAATTCATCAGCAACTGCACCTCCATATGTTCCAGATTAAAGGAAGTAAAACCATCTAATGGTGCCCATTTATTCTAACAAGAAGATTGGAAAGAGACTGCCCTATCCAGACCCCTGTCCACAAGGCATTTAATTGAAGGTAACACAGGGTTCCTTAGGGAGTGGTCACTGCTTACTTTTCAGCCTTACATTTTCTATCTTTCCAATTTTGTATTCCGATCATATTGAAAAAGACTCATTTACCAACAGGTCATGGTACCCACTGTTCTCTCTGCAGCCCCCACCCACCCCTCCGCCCAACATAATGCTAATTCTTCCCCCTCATTCAGATGACTAATCGGGCATCTTTGCACAGGACTCTTCTCTGGCCTTCTTTCCCAAATCTGGGGCTTTGACTCTCATTTCCATGACATGCTGTGTAGTTTCCACTAATTCCCTGGTGCCTGGTCTCCTGCAGAGAGGGTACAGGTTAGGGAACACAAACTTTAGATGGAATCTTGGTGCCACTCATGCTCAGCCACCAAACCTTGGACAAGTTATAGTCTCTGAGCTTCAATTTGTCACTCATATAATGATAATAGTAATAATAGCATCTGTCTCGTAAGTTTGTGGTGAAGATCAAATAAGTTCAATGAAAATGAAAGTTTAAGAACAGCTCCTGGCACAGAGTAAACTGCATTTGTCCTCTATAATCAGTAATCACAGGTTTTCCAGGAAAGTTTATCAACTCATCCAAATAGTTGGAAACTGAGATCAGAATATATGGTCACCTTGGGCCATTTTATCACTTTAGGGAGATTTGGAGATTGTGATTCTTAGATGTCAGTTGTAATTACTGATCTCAGGGTGATGCCAGGACATGCTGTCCTTGTTGGGGACATTTAAAGGGACCCACGTTGAAACACTGCTCTGACTAGTGGTTGTTTTTTTTTCTGGACCAGTTGCCTTCTCCACCAATCTCAGTTTCAAATTTTGCATCAGCATTTTCTCTGCTGACAGCATTACAAGTTCAGAGATAACTGCTCTTTAGGGTATCATTGGCTGCTTCTGGTAAACACTGCTCTGTGTGTTTGCTTTAGTTCTGCAAAGAACCCAGGGAGGATGTGGGTTTGAGGCATTGGGAAGCTTCACAGACAAAAACAGGGGGTGGGGGTTCTCTACCTTCTATTAAAATTGTAGGGAGTTTACTTTTGCTCCCTCTTCCTTTCTGAATGTCCCTCTCTCCCTCTCAGCGTTACCATTCTTTATCATTTAGTCACTGATATCCAGACCCTCAGAGTGCCACCTTCTGTCAATCCCAGACCTGTGGGCTACAGAGGGAGGTTGGCAGGGGTAGGGCAATTTCCCTTTACTGGGACACCTCCCCAGGTTCCATGAATTCATTTCAGTTCTATTTTTTCTTTTTCAATTTATTTATTTTTATTGTTGTTCAAGTACAGTTTTCTGTCTTTTATTTCCTTCCCAGCCCACCCCCCAGTGCTCCCCACCTGCCTCCCATTTCAGGCCCCCCTAGTTTTTGTCCATGTGTCCTTTATACTTGTTCCTGTAAACACTTCCCCTTTTCCCCTGAAATTCCCTCCCCTCTCTCCTCTGGTCACTGTCAGTTCTATTTTTATATTGCTATGTGACCTTGGGCAAATCACTCTCCCTAGGTCCTCAGCACCCTAATTCATAAAACCAGCAAATTGGAATAATTTCTCTGGAAGTTTGCTTTGAAACCTTATAATTATGGTGAAAATTTAAGGCCCTTAGCAGGCTTGATAGGTAGACATGTGGGGACAGGAGAGCTTCCTGAGATCCTTTCATTATCCCATTAGCATCTCTCAAGAGCTTTATCAATGTACAAATCCTGACTTTATGTGTGAGAAAGAGGTGTTTTGTAAAGCTGGCTGTGTCAGATCACCCCATCTTTGCCAAACTCTGTGCCCCAGAGCCTGAGCCAAGGGAAGAACACCTACACTGGGGTTTTTCTAATTTTCCTGCTGAAGTAACTCTAAGAAGATTGTGTACTTCAGATGATCTGTGATATAAATTAAATTAGAATGCTGCAAGGCTGACCTGACAGTCTTCTCATGTTTCATGTTTTATCTTTAAATTCATGCAACTTTTTCATTTTACTTCATGATATTTGTTGCAATGAAAATAATGCTTGAAATTGTTTAACATGAGGTGAAATTAATGCTCCAAGAATACGTGTTAAGTTTTGTGCACTGGACACCCTTCTAGGGTGCATGTCCTCCAATTTGATAAGCATGGATTTATCAACAATAATAACTCATAGAGTGTCCTATGTGACAACCACTGTTTCAAATACTGTGTAAGAAAGAAATTCCTTTAGATCATAGGGTGTTTTATGGTTGATGAAGTAGAAAAGCAGAGAATATTGTTTCAACAGTGTCTCTATTCTTATCTATAGAGTAGGAAAGATAATAGCAAGGCCACGACCTGTAAGTTTGATGTGAGGACTAGAGAATGTTGTATATAGGAAAATATTGTATAAGCTGGCAGCACTGTATATGTGATAGCTAATGCTGATCTCAACCAAGACATCTCCTAGAACAGCAGAGTATACGGAGACTATGATTAATTTCAGACACGTTGCCAAGACGTCTGGACTTGGAGAAATTCTCGGGACCTCAAAAGTCCCTCGGAGAAGTACAGGGAGACTATAGATTTGGTGTTGTACTAGAAGGAAATAAATCATATTGGGAAAGATCAAAAGATAGCTGTGTCAAACTACGTATTTTTTCAAACTAATGTACTGTTGGATAAGGGCAGAGAATAGAACTACTGTTAAACCAATTAATTTTCAAATGTGTTCTTTATGTCCATTACTAGAGATTTTGGAGCATATACATTCCACCATCCAGAAAGAGAATTCTACCCATAAGTCTTGGCTCAATCAAGCTTTTTATTCTGCCCCTCTACGGACGATATGGCTTTCTTCCCGCTGCACTAAAAACACAAGCTTTTATTTTCTTATTATTATATTGGTTATTATTATCTTTTTCTGCGAGCTAATTTTGAATTCAGATATGAGTCCTGCACACTTGACTTAAAAATTCAATAGAACATGACAATTTAAAAGACATCAAGAGAAAAAACTATTGATAAATGTACATTAAAAGAAAGATTGCATCCCAATACAAAATTTGATTTCCTCTTAAGGAGATCCAGTTCCTGAAATTCAAGGATACTACAAAGCAGTCAGTTGGGTTGGAGTTCACATTATTGGTCGGAGACCTGGCATGGACACCTGGGTTAAATTTCAACTCTTGATCTTGTGTATTTTGGAATTTATTTTTTTGTTGTTGTTATTGAGAAAGATCCAATTCCGGGGGGCAGGGTTTCTATAAGAAATAAGGACAGGAATTGGAAAGGAAGATCACCAGAGCCCCCAGACCTTCCCTCTTCCTCACAGTAATATCCATCCTTTAAAAAATTAATCTGTATGAGTAGATAGTATAACTAATAAATATCATAAAATTATTTTTAAATTATTTTATATGTGTGTAACTACTTTTAGTCATATGGTTGTATACAGTTACATCCAAAATAATCACCCTGGTCCCAAAAAAGCAAGAGGTCACCAGTTCAACTCCCAGTCAAGGAACATGGCCTGTGTTGTGGTTTTGGTCCCCAGTTGGGACATGTGGGAGAGGCAACCGATTGATGTGTTTCTCACACATTAATGTTTCTTTCCCACTCTTTCTTCCTCCCTTCCCTTCTCTCTAAAAATAAATAAATAAAATACTTTTTTAAAAAGTTAAAAAATACTTCCCTTGATGGCTACTACACTTATTTTAATAATGCAACTATTGCTCATAATTTTTTGTTATTTCTCTTTGAGGATGGACTTTAGAGTCTAATTGACAACCACACAATTAATAAGCCCTGTAAATTCAGTTCAGTTCAATATATTACTTCTTCAAACACAATTTTATACACATATGATTTCATAATCAGCCTATATGCAAATGTCTCCACTTGTCCCCGAGAATTTCTGTTATGGCCATTGTTTCCCTTCTCCCCTTCTTTCTTTCCTTCTCTCCCCCTGTTTTGTGCTCTCCATGTTACTGAGCCAAGATGCTATAAACATTTAATCACTTACAGTAGATTAAATGAGAGCCACACCCCCACATTTTTCAATATTGACCTTTTTGAAGAATCCAGGCAAGATTACAGGTGTCTCACCTTTCTGATGTGTTTAATTTTTTTTCTTGATTTCTTTTAATTTGTTTCTCTACTGCTTTCTTATTTCTGTAAACCCAACACGGGAACAAAAAGCCTAGTTTAATTTGGATTAATCATTGGAAAAAATAATTTCAAACAGAAGATATTTGATACCTTATATGGGAAAACAACACAATCCTTAAAGGATTGTAGAGGTCAAGGTGTCTCGCCATTGCTGATGCCAAATTTTATCACTTGGTGAAAATAGCAATGATCGAATCTCTCCATTGTAAGATATATTCCCACCCTTTGTGATTAGTAAATGACTTAGGATTCATTCTTTGGCAAAATGTTAAAATACTGTTTCCCAGTAAACATTTACCTATGGGTTTAACATATATGTTTGTCTTTTGCCTGAACCAGTTCTTGCACTAGGATTTCCAAAATAGTGATATTCAAACTATCATTTCTTTCTATGTGTGTTAGCCAGTATTCATCGAAAAGAAATTTTGCTAACCTTCTTCTATATTTTGATATCACTACAGAGTCAGAAGTTTTTATTTATTCAAATGTTATATTTAATTACACTTGTTATTTACATGGTGTTTAAATTACCCCAAATTTGGTCAGTAGGAGCAGGCTTAAGCTAGCTCTTGGGTCTTGTTGACATATTTACATTGGCCTTTGAGCATTTTCTGGATTTTCAATACAAGCAGATGTCCCAACCCACATGGCATTTTCCCATAGATCTATGTGGTGGTTTTACAAAATTTCCACAAATCTTTGACATAGTTCCACCCAAAGGTGAATTCTAGCTTCCTTCCCCTTGGATATGAGCCAGTCTTGATGACTGACTTCTAACAAATAAAATCAAACACAAATGATACTTCCATGATTAGGTAATGAAAGGAGATATAGTTGACACCTTGCTTTTTCTTCTATGAGACATATTCCTTAGGAGTCTTGAACAAATATATAAGAAGCCTAATTATATATTAGTCACCAACATGCAGAAACCACACGCAGGTGAAAAAGATGTGCAAGAAGCTCTAACTATTCTAGCCCCCAAATGTCTGGGTCTTCCAAGCATAACTTGCCAGACATGAGAGTGAACCTTGAAGAGGTTCTAGCTCTCAGGTAGTGAGTTTCCCCAGCCAACACTGAGAAAAACAAAGACAAGTTGCCTCACCAAGTCCTGCCCAAACTGCAGATTCATGAGAAATATTGATGCTGTTGTTTGGTAAACTACTACATTTTGGGGTGATTGATTGCACAGCATTAGATAACTAGAACAACCTGAAATCAGTCAATTTTTCAGAGAGATATGGGGTTTTTTTAGTGGTAAATTGGTGCTACAAATAAGATTTGGGTGATGATTCGTTCATTGCTGCTGGGTATTTTTGCTCTCAAGCCTTGTCAGTGGACAGAGTGTGGGAAAGTACATTTGAAAAATTATGAGTTTCTATTGTATTTGTAAAAAATTTTAATTATTTTTATTTCATTATCACATATTTTTACCCTGAAAATCTTGATTTATAATAATATAGGATGCTTACTTATTTGCTTTACCCTAAAATAATATAGTCTATTCCTAAATATACTATTAATATTAATATAACATCATCATTAACATTGCTATTAATAATAAACTTACTTACTGAGTGAACTTAGGATTTTTATACCTTTTTTTGTTTCTTCGTTTTTGGAAAACACCCATGAATAATGTACTCTCATAGCACTGAGTTCAAAATCCCTTAAACTTACTTTTTTCTTTGAGTGGATACATTATCAATTTGATATAACTTTAGGTTCTTTACTCTTCGGTTCATTTTTAAGCTTTGCTTTTTTTTCTTTCTTATGTAACTTTATGTTTAAATATATAAACATTGGCATAGTTCAAAAGTCAAAATACATAAAATGATAAACTCAAGTCACTGCCAGCCCTCATACTCCATTCCCATATACTATCTAAGGTAAACATGCTTATTAGTTTGTCATTTGCCCTTCCTATAAATAAACATTCTTATTTTTTTCATCTTTTTTATAAAAAGTAACAATAATCTTGCTTTTCTCATATAGCAAAATAACTTACAATTTACTTAAATCAGCTCCTGCAGCTATTTCTCATTCTTTTTTTAAGGCTGCATAGCCCTCAATCATACTCATATACCACAATTTATTCACCAGTTTTTTTAATGCACATTTAAGTAATGTCAATACCTTGTTATTACCAAGAATTCCACAATAACTATGTGCATGTTTTTGTCGTGGTTTTTGTTTTGTCTTGTTTTTATGGCAGTGTATCTATAGGATCAATTTTAAGAAGTGGGGTTTAGGGATCAGTTAAATACATAAATCAAGTATTAACAGACCTAAAGGGAGAAATGGACACCATTATAGTAATATAGGAAACTTTAATACCCCAGTTTCACCAATATCCAGACCTAAAATCAAGAGGAAACGTTGGCCTCAAATGACACATTAAACCAGATAGATTTAAAAGACATATACCAAACATTCCACCCAAAAGCAACAGAGCACACATTATTCCACGCATACATGGAACATTTTCCAGGATAGCTCATATGTTAGGCCACAAAATAAGCCTTAAAACTGTTAAGATTAAAATCATATTGAGCATGTTTTTCTAACCACAACAGTATAAAACTAGAAATCAATCACAATAAGAAAACTGGAAAAACTCACAAACACGTGGTGGTTAAACAACTTTCGGCTGAACAATCAACGTGTCAATGGAAAAATCAAAAGACAAATAACAAAATACCTTGAGGCAAGTGACAATGAAATACAAGACACCAAAACTTATGAGGTACAGCAAAAAGGGAACTTCTTAGAAATAAATGCCTACATCAAGAAACAAGAAACCTCTCCAATAAACAACCTAACTTCGTATCACAAAGAATGAGAAAAAGAAGAACAGATGAAGTTGAAAGTTAGTGAATGGAAGGAGATGATGAAGATCAGAACAGAAATAAATGAAACGAAGATTAAAAGGATAATAGAAAAAAATGACAAAGCTCAAAGTTGGGCTTTGGGAAAGATTAAATTGACAAACATACAACCTACCAAGAGTGAATCCTGAAGTAATAAAATATCTAACCATACAAACTACTAGTAAGGAAATTGAATCAGTAATGAAAATCTTTTGAATAAACCAAAGTTCAGGACCACAATGGCTTTACTGGTGAATTCTACCAAACATTTAAAGAAGAATTCATTCCAATCTTTCTCAAAGTGTTCCAGAAAATAAAGGTTAAGGAAATACTTTCACACTTTTACAAGGCCAGAATAACCCTGATATCAAACCCAGACAAGAATGCTATACAGAAAGAAAATTACAGGCTAATGTATTTGAAGAACATAATGTAAAAAGAGTCAACAAAATACTAGCAAACCAAATCAATAATACATTAAAAGAACAATATACCATGGTCAAGCAGAACTTATTTCAGGGGTGAAAAGATCATTCAACATTCCCAAATAAATCAGTATGATACACCACATTTACAACATGAAGTTCAAAAACCATATGATAATCTTAGTAGATGTAGTAAAATCTTTTGACAATATTTAACTCCCAACAAAAATTCTCAACAAAGCCCTTATAGAGGGAACATATCTCAACATAATAAAGGTCATATATGACAAACTCACGGGTAACATCATACTCAATGGTAAAAATCGGGAAGGTTTTTAATATCAGGAACAAGAAAAAATTACTATTCTTGCCATTTTTATTCAACAGAGTACTGGAAGTCCTTCCTAACAGAGCAGTTAGGCAAGAAAAGGAATAAAAGGCATCCAAATTAGAAAGCAATAAGTAAAACTGTTACTATTTGGAAGTGATATAATAATATTATATATACAAAACTCTAAAGATTCCACCAAAAACCTGTTAGAACTAACAAATGAACTTAGTAAAGTTGCAGGACACAAAACCAAAATGCAAAACTTCACTGTGTTTCTATACACTGATAATGAACTATCAGAAATAGAAATAAAGGAAACAATCCCATTTATAATTGTATGAAAATACTAAAATACCTAGAAAAAACTTAACCAAGGAGATGAGAGACCTGTACACTGAAAACTATAACACATCAATGAAGGAAATTGAAGACAAAAATAAATGGAGAGGAGAAATATCCCACTTTCCAATCCAATATCATGGATTGGAAAGATTAATATTGGTAAAAAATGTTGATACTACTCAAAGTAATCTATAGATTCAATGCAAGTTCTACAAAAATGGCGATGGCCAATTTTCACAGAGATAGAACAAACAATTTTAAGACTTGTGTGGAACCTCAAGAGACCTCGAGTAGCCAAAGCAATCATGATAAAGAAGAACAAAGGTAAAGGCATCACTTTTCTTGATTTCAAACTATATTCTAAATTTATAATAATCAAAAGATTATGGTTTTGGCATGAAAACATATAAATAGATTAATGACACAAAAGACAGAGTCTGGAAATAACACATATACCGTCCATTAATTTACAGTAAAACAGCCAAGAAAAAACAGAGCAGAAAAAAACAGCCTCTTTGGTAGATGTTCCTGGGGAGACTAGACAGCCATATATGAAAAATGAAACTGGACCACTAACACCATACACAAAATTTAACTCAACATGGATTGAAGACTTGAATGTAAGACTTAAAACTACAAAACTCCTAGAATAGCATATAGCAGTAAGTCATTGAGTAAGTTTTGGTGATGATTTCTTGAGTTTGGCACCCAAAGTAAAGGCAGCAAATGTGAAAATAAACATGCAGGACTACATTAAACTAAAAAGCTTCTGCACTACAAAGAAAACCATCAACATAAGGAAAGGCAACCTATCAAATAAAGAGAAAATATTGAAAATCATATACGGGTACAACTTACTTTATTGTGATTTGTTTTTATTGCACCTTATGGTGTTGAATGTTGATATTGCCGTTTTCAGATTGAAAGCAAGACCTCCCACCAGCAATAAGATTATAATTCACTTCATTGTAATACTCACTTTATTGTATTGGTCTGGAACCAAAACTATTATGTATGTGTGGTAGGACTGTATCTGATAAGGGGTTAATATGTAAAGTCTGTAAAGAACTCATACAACTCAATAGCAAAAGAAAAAACAACCCAGAAAATCCTATTTAAAAATAGGCAGAGGATCTGTATAGAACAATATTCCAACAAAAAAATGAGCAAAGTACATAACAGACTATTCACATGTACAGAAACATAAACTGTGCATAAGCATATAAGGTAATAATAATAGTAATGGCAGTGAGACATAGCAATTAATTTTCAAGTGATTTTACCATGTCAGACACTGTCCTGAGTGCTGTATTTGTATTTATTTAAACCTCATGGAAACATTTTAAGCTTAGTGTTACTATCATCCCAATTTTATAAACAAAGAAACTAATGATTAAAGATGAAACAAAATTATTATAAAGGAGAGTAGATTTGTAAATAGATTCATCAGTTTGAAGCTGAAATACCATTTTTGTTAATCATATTCACATAAAAATGGTAATACACAGTGTGGTATAAAGTATGAAGGCCTTGATAGTCTAATACATTTTGGGAAAAAATATTAATTGCTGTAACCTTTTAACAGCATGTAGCAACTTGTTAAATGCATACATGAGTTTTAAACTATTGGAATTTATATTAGAAATTTCTCAGAAATATATAGTACCTCATGTGTGCCAATATGAAAATATAAGGATTTATATTACAGTATTTTTTCTAGTTGCAAAAGACTAAACCAATTTAACTGCCCCTCAGTTAAAGTATACCACATGAACACAATGAAATACTTAATAGCTTTTACTGAGTAGGAGTTCCATTCCTATGTGCTGATTGTGGAAAGATTTTCAA
The DNA here is from genome assembly GCF_021234435.1 of Artibeus jamaicensis. NCBI lineage: Eukaryota > Metazoa > Chordata > Mammalia > Chiroptera > Phyllostomidae > Artibeus > Artibeus jamaicensis. The sequence goes on along the minus strand of NW_026521803.1, from coordinate 31,344,398 downwards.
GATTTTTAAGGGATAAAGGCAAGGTGCAGAATTGTGGAGAAGGTCTTCTCTCATTTATCTTGTTAAAATAAGGCAATGTGCTTGCATATGCATGGAAAGTTTCTGGAAGATAGATAAGAAGCTCTTAACAGTATTTGTCTCTGGAGAAAGGACTGAAGGCCTGAGGTGAGAGAGACATTTACTCTTCATTATGCAGTGAAGTTTTTGCTATATGCAAGAATTACCATTGAGATTTTAAAAAGAAAATGCTAGAGACAGAGAGAAGTGTAAGATTTAAAACAAAGCCAGCCTTTGGGACAGGCATCTGGTCTCCCACAGTGGCTGGGTAGAGCGGAGTCAAGCCCTTTGCAGTGCTGAAGTTCTCCCCATACGTGCTCAAGTTAGAGGATGTATCCTCACACCTTAAGTTCAGGGGCTCTCTGTTGACCTCTGATGCTTCAGTCCTCAAAGGACTGAAATTGGTTGCAAGGGTGACAAGCATAGCTTATATTTCATTTCACTTAATATTAAGATCTGATATTGTGAAGCAAGCTTTAAAGTAGATCCTGGCAACTGGAGCTGCAAGAGTACTGTTTATAAATTGGAGAAATGCTTTGAAATTGAGGGTTGCTTTTGCAGACCAGGAAGTCTGCTCAGTAGGTAGGATTGATTCCACTAGCTTTAAGTTCACTTGAAAAAACTTTTCACCAAATGCATAAATCATATAATAAGCAGTTTTCAAACTACCTCTCTAGAGAAGAAGCTTGTTAAAATTGCTCTTCCCTAAATAAATGTATATTTGAAGAACTGAAGAAAATACTTTTTCACTGGTATGTTTTGGCCCTAGGGACAACTCAGAGCCTCCTGTTGAATTAGGACCAAACAGAGGGACATATTATGAGGTACCAGATGTTCCCAGTGATCAGTACCCGCAACTGATTACGAGGGGACACCCAGGAGTGTCCAGTGGTGCCTTATTTCCTGCAAAGGGCAGACTCATTAAGGTATCAAGCAGTCAGTCAGGAAGGAAGCAGCATTTTGGAGACAGGAACAGAATTATGTTAATAAATTGGAAAGATGAAAAAGAAGAACAATCAAAAGAAGGGAAACTATAAAAGGTAGTTAATGTGTGGAAAAAGTAGTGGCAAAAATGTAAGTGAAGAACAGCATACCATTGAGCCTAAGGGTCAGAGTGCATAACAAGTTCTTGGTCAGTATTTAGACAGAAAACTCATTGTGTGAAACACAGACAACAGAAGAAAAACATTCTCTCATACCAAGAGCTAGCCAGGTGTCCTTTTGAGGTCTCATTTATTTCTGTGTTTTAATGTCTTCCTGGAACTATATTTTTTAAAAATCAGATATAGTGGTTTGGCTGAGAAATGCAGCCTAAAAGGAACTATAGGAGCAGTAACTATGTACATAGATTTCTAGGAAGTACTATGGGAGTAACTTCCAGAAGGACACTTTAGCTTCACAGTAGCTAGGGGTCTACAACAGAAGTGCATTTCAAGACACCACTGTGTTTTAATGGTGATAAATTAAGCCTCCTAGAAGCATTCATTCTAATTCAAACATCTCTGGAAGTGGATTAAGAAGATAATTATATGCTATTATCTCATGGAGGTCTATACTTCTTATTCATAATACGTGTTGAAGTTGTAAATAATCTTTCCATAAATATTTACTAAGCCCTTAATTTCAAGCACTGTTCTAGGCACTAGGTATATATAAATCCCTTAAAATCCCTTCTAAACTAGCCAGTTCTTTGTAGGGTTTATCTCTTCCTTAAAGCAATATATTCTATCTCCTACAGCCAGTTAGAACCAGCTGACATTTTCACTTTTGCCTGGAGATCTCTGTCCAAATCCAAAAACTTGTTACATTTTCCATCTTCCAACTTACCACAAGATACTTCTTTCTCAACTCTCACAATTATAACAAATAGCCCCCATTTTTCCAATTTCCAATAGAAATTGCCTTGACATTTTTCTAGCATATGGCCCATTTCCAGAGGTGAAGCCAATGACACACATTTTAGGTTTTAACATATTGCTCTTGGCATCCATTTCTGTACAAGCTATTATTTGCCACAAAAATGTCACATCAAATCAATTACAAAACACACTGTCTTAAAATAGTAAGTACCTGTGCATGAACCTGTGAGTCAGTGGGGCAAGCCCTCCGGTCATAGCTGAGCTCATTCATGTCTGTGGTCAGCTGCTGGGTGGCTAGGGAGCTTTGCTGGACTAGAATGGACTCAATTTGGGTAACTGCAGTGACCTGGCTCTGTGCCGCATGTCTTTCATTTTTCCAGCAAGACAACCCAGACTTATCTTTGAGGCCGTCAAAGAGAAGCAAGAGAACCAGTAGAAACAGACAAGAGGTTTTTCTGGTAGCCTCACATTTGCAAAGGAAAATCACAGGGCTGGACTTAAAATCAAAGAGAAGGGAACTCTTCCCCACCTCCAGATGAGAGCAGCTGCAGGGCCGCATGTGAAAGGCGTGGGTTTAGGAAGGGGTAAATAATTGGGGCTATTCACACACTAAAGCTACCAAAGAGACTATCCCCATAATGCACATCAAAAATGGTGAGGTGTGGGTGGCAGTGTGAGTGCTGAAAAATAGTCAAATTCTGGCTGTTTATAGAGGTCAAGATGATGCAATATTCTGACTGCCTAGATGAAAGGTAGGAGAGAAAGAGAAAGACTGAGGCAGACAAAAGCTTGGCCCAAGTAAGTAGGACACAAAAACTGCTGGGGCCCTTTTACAACAGTTTGGTCAACAGTGGATCATTGTTTGGTGATGTGATATGCTTCTGGGTTTCAAAGATCTTGTCAAATGTGTGGATCTGAGTCTGAGAAGAAAGCGGAATAACAGGGAGGATCACAAGGTGAAGCTCAAAGAAGAATGCAGTGCACTTCAGTTTCTTTGGACACTGGGGACACTAAGCCCTAGATGCTTAGAATGATATTACTTATAGTTCTCATATTCAAAATTAAAAAGAGAGGAAAAAAAGACAAGCTGTGGGCATCTGAGGGAAATAAAGGTAAAAATTAACCAGAGAACCCAAAGACTTTTTAGCACTAGGGGATTGGATTTCATTTGCCTAAACCAGGATGATTTGCCTAAATTATTTCCAAAGAGAACAGAAAACAAGAGACAACCCTCATCAGTTATTATTTCAGACTTCAACCTGTTAATTCTAGCAGCCTTTACTGTAGGACTCTTGCCTCAATTCTTTTTTAGTCACAACCACCATTATGTATTTTGTATAAGGCAGGCATTGTGTGAGCACTTCATAATTATATCATTTAGTGTTTATAATAACACGGTGGTATAGTGAATAGTACTATGCCATATTATAAATGAGACTTAGGCAAAGTTAGTGATTCCCACATTCATGTACGGGGACATCCCAAATGCAGATCTGAAATGCAAGGTTAGCTGACGGAAATACCCAGCGAGTTGAATGAAGTAAGATTCTTTAGTTTTATACTCAGAGCCTATAGGTTAGAATTGATGAACTTTGGCTCAAAAATTTCTTTATTATTTTTTTACATGTTGTTTTCTAGAAAATTTAGATGGGTGGGAGTCACAAACACTGTTAGGTCATTTGCACATTAGTAAGTCGTTTAGTGGGAGCTTGAATAAAAGTCTTGTTTTCTGGACAGTGCCTTCTTTCTACTTTATCTAGTGTTGTATTCCATGCTCCATCTGGTACATCCTCAGGCCACACAACTGGACTTTCGCTGTGTTACCTTGGCTCCATTTTGGGCCTCTTGTCATTATTTGGATAATCTCAGGAGACCTATGTTGTCAGCATTTTGCTGAAGACACATGAGTGGCTACTGATCCAGAGGCCCAGATCTTCAGTCTGACTCTACATGACTCCATGTGGACAGCTGTATGTGAAGTGAAACACAGAGTCTTACTGTACTCCTTTAAATCACCAATGAAGACGTGGGAGGAGAAGAAAAGAGAGAATCCCATTACTGAATCATATTTTTAAAGTAAAGGAAACATCTGAGATGGATATAAACTTAGGGCTCACGATGTTCCTGTTTCTGCTAACATTTTGGATAAGAGATGGGCTGATAACCAGGGGAAAGCAGGAGCTGTGACAAATGACTGAGGAACACAGAGCAGTCCAGTTCATTGAGTAGCTGACTCTTCTGCCCTGGAAATCCCTTCAAGCTGGCACCACCAGGCTCTCTGTGGAGTGTCGAGGGGCACTGTCTCACAGTGGTGGGGAATTTACAGGTCTCTGACGTTGACTCTGAACAAAACTTAAGAAGACCGCAAATGAAGAAGGAAACAGTGAGGCCTACAAGGGACAAGAACTACAAAACATAGTTTGGTTAGAAAGGTGAATGTGAAAAAGGTCTCAGTAAAACATGGACAGGTGGGAAGGGGAGCTGCCTTTTGAAGGGGCAAGAGTGCTCTAAAGATTTGTGGTAATGACAGCAAACTCACAACTATCAACAACTGGACCTAAAAATCAAAAACAAACTGACCAAACAAGAACAGAAACAGAATCACAGAAATGAAGATCATGCAGAGGGTTTTCAGCAGGGAGAGGAAGAAAATGGGGGGGGGGAGAGGCACAGGGAATAAGAAGCATAAAGGATAGGCACAAAATAGACAGGGGCAGCTTAAGAATAGTATAGGAAATGGAGACATCAGAGAATTTATATGTATGACTCATGGACATGAACTAAAGGGGGGATAATGGGAGGAGGTGGGGTACAGGACAGAAAGGGATCAAGGGGAGAAAAAATGGGACAACTATAATCAATAAAAATGGGACACACATAATCAATATAAAAGATTAGAAATTAAAATCGAGAAAGAAAAAAAGCTCTAAAAAGCTGTGATAGTCTGGAAGCACTCTGTCCCTTCCTCCTCCAACAACTTCAAACCCTGTATTGTTCATAGTCACTCTCACTGACATGTCTTAGCATCCCTTCTTATATTTCCGAAGGAAATTGGCATTCATGAATATGAATGTTGTGAATTTTTATAAACAGCTCGTGAATATTTTTTGTAATTTGGAGTTTTGAAATTGTGTAGTGATAAAAGAAAAAAAATTCAAAAATACTTTCTTTTCCTTACTTGGCTATAATCAATCAAAAGTAGAAATAAGTTACCTGCCCAGCAAACCTGTTTTTCCAAATGCTGTATGATAATAGGCAGCTAAAAATATATTACATCTTTTTCAAGCATGTCAAGTCATTACAATATGTCAGGTTGTTACTTTGAAAATGACTGTGGTAGCTAGGGGAGACTTTATCTATTTTAAAAAAAAAACACTATCTCCTTGTTAATCCCCTCAAGAGAGAAAACTAGCAAAGGGACTCATAGACCAAAAAAATCCACTTGATATGGAAAGGATTCTGATCAGAACTCAAAAGCTTTTCAGAGTTTTACATGTCAAATCAACATCTCTTTTTCCCTGGAAATGTAGAACCAGAGTATAATTGATTAGTTCAACCACTTCAAGGGGCAGACACCCCTAGAAGAGCTTTTTTAATAAAGCAAAGAGAGACAGGGAGCTATGCAGAGCATAATGGTGTAATTCTACAAGAGCATAATGAAGAAAGGGAAGTGAGAACGAAGGCACAGAGCATGCCAACAGTCCCAGTCACTACCTTCTTTCAGCATCTCTCCTCCCAACAGGGAAAAATAAAGGTATAGTGGTAAACAACAAGTGCAAACATTTTCACATTAGAATCTACACTGCTTTAAGGTTTTAGGGAGAAATCCCCTTGGGAGAAGATAATTGTTTTTAATATAAACTAAAGATTTTCCAAAGGAAAATATATATATACCTGGTTTATCCTTTTCTTTGCCAGATTCTGGTGCTTTTTTGACGCAAAATAATTATGCTGCTGCTGTTGCTGGTGGTGTTCTAATTATAAGAAATGAAAAAATAAACAGAGATATCAGAAATCTAAATGAGGCACTTCGAAGTCATTCACATGTCAGTCTATAGATTAAGATGAGTCAAGATGAACAACAAAAGGGAAAGTTCTTAGTTCAAGAATGGGCAGCTTCAAAATCCATCATAATTTCTGCTATTAATTTCAGTTGTGGAGTGACCAGCAACAATCCATACAACTCTTCTATTCTTATCTCCTAGACTGAAAAAGTGGTATAATTTCCCCATTCCCCACTTTATAAATATATAACAAATCTTAATAACATAATGGTCCTTCAGGGATTTCAATAACTTGGAAGAGAAAAGCAATATAAATATCTTATTATCAACATATGCATTCCAGAATAATTATTCTGATGGCTACACTTATAATAATGAGGACTATGATCTTGACTAATTTGACTGGGGGCTGTCTTTCATGCCTGAGTTACTATACACAAGAATCAAATAAAAGTCTCTCTCCTTCCTTCCCTTTCTCTATCCCTTCTTTATTTCCTCCCATAGGTGCAGTCCATGGTTGCCTCCTGTAACTCTCCACCTGCTGCAACAACCTTACAGGACATTTTCCCACGTCTTGAGGTCTCACATTCCAGCCCTACTCAGATGCCTCTGCTGGTCTTTACTGTACTTGTAACAGGATGCTGTGGTGCCACCTCTCATCTCCTCTTGCTTCCATGTCATATCTGTGCTGACAAACATACGTTCAGAACAGCATCTGTGGCGTGTATTTTTATCTGGCTCATCTTTGCAGAAAGGAAACCACACAGCTGTGGCAGCTAGAGGAGCCAAAACTCTGAAGCACTGAAGATGATGCTTCCCCTTGAGATTTTTAGAAAAGGGAGAAAAATGCTCCCAGATATTTGGGAATATTCAGGAGACAAGGTGATCGACAAAGGAAAAGGAACTCAGTACACACTTGTGAAACCGAGTTATTTGCTCGTAATAATGGAGTTGAAATTCTGGACATCACCAGGCCAAAAAGAAATGGTCTTTTTGGAGTTAAGATGTCCTACGGCTGGCAAACTCGTAGTCTGGGGTTGGAGGGAACTCAAGGATTAGCAGACATGAGCTGCAAACTCCTCCTCACTGCTGACTTTGTGGGTTCTTGGACCTTTAATTCAACAAACATTTGTTGAACATATCTTTTTTATAATTTATTTTCTTAAATTGTTGTTCAAGTAGTTTTCTGTCTTTTACTCTCATCCCAACCCACCCCCCAGTTCTCCCCACTCCCTCCCATTTCCAACCCCCTTAGTTTTTGTCCATGTGTCCTTTATACTTGTTCCTGTAAACACTTCTTCCCCTTTTCCCTTGAAATTCCCTCCCCTCTTTTCTCCAGTCCCTGTCAGCCTGTTTTCTATTTCTGTGTCTTTGGTTATATTCTGCTTGCTTGTTTGTTTTGTTGTTTAAGTTCCTGTTAAAGGTGAGATCATGTGGTATTTGTCTTTTACCACCTGGCTTATTTAACTTAGCATAATGCTTTCCAGTTCCATCCATGCTGTTGCAAAGGGTAGAAGCTCCTTCTTTTTTTTTTTTCTGCTGCATAAAATTCCATTGTGTAAAGGTACCATCATTTTTTGATCCATTTATTTACTGATGGGCACCTAGGTTGCTTCCAGCATTTGGCTATTGTAAATTGTGCTGCTATGAATATTGGGGTGCATAGGTTCTTTTGGATTGGTGTTTCAGGGTTCTTAGGGTATAATCCTAGCAGTGGAATTGCCAGGTCGAAAGGCAAATCCATTTTCAGTTTTCTGAGAAAATTCCAAAAATGGGCAAAGGACTTGAACAGACACTTCTCCAAGGAGGACATACAGAGGATCCAGAGACACATGAAAAGATGCTCAATAGCACTAGCTATCATAGAAATGCCAATTAAAACCACAATAAGATACCACTTTACACCGGTCAGAATGACCATCATAAACAAAGCAACAAACAACAAATGTTGGAGAGGTCGTGGAGAAAAGGGAACTCTAGTGCACTGTTGGTGGGATTGCAGACTGGTACAACCACTGTGTTGAACACATCTTATGTGCTAGGCACAGGCAAAGTGCAAGAAATATAGAGAAGACCTTTCCTGTGTCATTCACTGGGTACAGTTCTGTCTGGTACTTTTTGTAAAGAATACCAGACAGAATTGCTAAGTTTATTTATCAATTTAACATATATTTATTAGCCCTAGCTTGTGTGACTCAGTAGACTGAGTGCCGGCCTGTGAACCAAAGGGCCACCAGTTTGATTCCCAGTCAGGCCACATGCCTGGTTTGTGGGCCAGGTCCCTAGCAGGGGGCATGCAAGAGGCAACTACACATTGATGCTTCTCTCCCTCTCTTTCTCCCTCCCTTCCCCACTCTCTAAAAATAAATAAATAAAATCTAAAAACAAAACAATTAATAGATATGTATGTAGATCAAGGAACTATGCTGGATGTTCTTAGGGAACAAAAAAGTATAAACTCATTTATTTGAATGCAGACCATGAACTCAATTACTGTGTACTAGAGTATAAGGTAAGTGCTTAGTGGGAGATGCAAATAATACATTATTATTATTATTATTATTATTATTATTATTATTATTCAGTGGCATCCTAGAGAATGAATAGATGGTTTCTAGCTAAGAAGACTAATGAATGCCCCTCATGAAGTACGTATGTTTTGCTTTTCCATAAAAACAACAATAGACATGATCTGCCCTAACCAGTGTGGTTCAGTTGGTTGGGTCATCCTGAAAAGAGAAAGGTTCCCAGTTTGATTCCTGGTCAGGGTACATGCCTGGATTACAAGTTTGGTCCCTAGTGAAGGCTTGTGCAAGAAGCAACTGATAAATGTTTCTCTCTTACATCAATGCTTCTCTCTTTTCTTTCTCCCTCCCTTCTCCTATCTCTTAAATAAATAAATAAAATCTTTATTTAAAAAGATAGGTATGATCTTATTAGAAAAAGATAGGAAAAGTCCATGGGTCCACAAAAAGAAATACTTGGCAAAGATACATATGGGAATGTACAAAGCAGAATTCAATCATAGCATGTGTGCTATTTGGATTGGCATATGGTGTTCATAAAGAAAGCAATAAAAAAGTCTGGAAAATAATTATTTTATTTTGGACAAGGAATTTCAACTCAATTCAATAAAAGGAAATAAAGCCACAAATAATTGCTAGGTGCTTCTCAACCCTGAGGTCTCTTTTTAGATGCCACCATCTTTGGTCCTAGTTATTTTCTATTATTCTACTATGTTTTGTTTTTTGTTTTTCCTAACACCTACTATGTTAAAATTTTACTGATACATTTACTTTCCTTTTAATTATCTACCTCTTTCTTACACTAAAAATTATGAGAGTAAAGACAAGGGCTCTTTTTTAAAAATCATTCCATAATCATCACTCACAACTAGCACAAAGCATGTTGGAGACACCTAATAAATATTCCTTGAATATTCACTGAAAACATCTTCCTAGGTGATATTTTAGAAACTTTTTGTGATTATGAGGTAGATTAGATGAGAAAAATCCTAAGGCCAGGCAGATACAGAGATGTAGTCATACATAGTATCATGCGGTACAACTGAAATTAGGGAATGGAGGTGGGAAAGGATCAGGATTATGGGTAAGGAAAAAATTAGTCAATAATACGAAGTTTCAGCAGCTAAGAAAAGGAGAATACAAGCTATCTCAACTTTCAGATCAGAGGAGTTATGAAGACAGAGATCTCAATGGGGAAGAATATGACAAAAACCAGCAAGGAGGATAATTTGGGGAGTGAAGAAATGAGTGCGGTTTCAGAGCATTGAGTTCAAGGTGCTAAGAGAACACACAGGAGGATGAGCTCAGCAAGCAGCTGCAACTCTCAGCTGGGGCTGTGGAAGTGGGTAAGACTAGGAATATGGGTAAAGGGCCACCGGATCTGTGATTTTGTAGCCTAATAAATGACATATCCAAGGGCAAATATAAGGAGAATGGAACAAAGAGCAACAGAAGTCAGAATAATGAGGAACGTCCTAGTTGAGGGATTATCAGGAAGGACAAAAAGACAACGAAATAGATAGAGCTCAAACCTTCAGAAAATTATAGCAAGATCCTGGATCAATCATCGAAGGTTTATAACAACCTTTAGCAAAAATAGCCCCCATCTTCCCTTGCTGCCTGCTCTCTGCTCCCACTCACATTTAGCAGATCTGAACTGCAAGTTCTAATGTAGGAACCACAATAGCTGAACTAAGAGGCAATTTATGGGCCTTAGCCCCCTCATAATCACCATCAGCCTTCCCAAGCCATTCTGTGTCAGCCATCCAATCTAAATAAAACCTCACACTTGTTGTGTTAATGCAACTTCCAAAAAGAAATCCCTCAGTTCCAACCTTCCCACCCAACCACCACTCCTGCTGGCCTAAGAAGTAGAAAATCTAATGGCCACAGAGCACACTGCAGTGCAGCCTTAGCTAGCAGGCCTGCGGGACTTCAGGAAGCAGGGGCAATCCCTCTCTTAACGATCTGTGCACTTTACAGCTGACAGAGGTAACATGGCTTTATTGACCATTTTTCCTCCGAGACCCCAAAGATCAACTTGCCTGAGCCTCCACATGTCTTTCAATTGAACCCCTATTTGTTACCTAGTCTCTCTTGGACAAGGGGTTAGGACACAGGTCATCTGTGGTCTGTTTTTACAACTTCCAAGATAAGTCAGTCCTTCTGTTCACTCCTCACTTCTTCCATTTAGAGAGAATAATGAACATTTATGATGACAGTCACTTAAAAATTGGCAGAAATTTGAACGTCCAAGGAAGGTGGGAGGATGTTCTTGGACAGCAATGGTGGTGGTAGATGGAAGTCATCAAGGTTGTGGTTCTCACTGATGGCAGAAAACTGGACACTCTTCAAGGTTCTTTCCACTATAATGGTTTTTCATGAAAAGTGATAAATCCTTTAAAAACCCTCTTAGTAATTAGCAAGTTAATAAATCAAATTGGCAGTTTTAATCAATATATGAGGCCATAGCATTGACCTCATATTTGAAACAAGGAGAGCATAAGCAGCCAATCCTTCACAGCATTTTGAAGCTCTGTTCCAAACTAGAACAATAGTTCACAGTCTTGTCAGGCTTCAGTCGATTATTTCGTAGATTTAACTGGTATGAATCCCAGGATAACACAATGTCAGCCCATAATCACAGAGTCTCAATAGCTAAATCAGGGGTTATAATTTTAAAAAATCAGGGTAAGGTGTGATTTTTAACAAGGAATAATACTTTGTTTTATATTTTATAGAGGTGATAAAAATAATTTAGAGAAGTTTTTAGCACCTCTTTCAAAGGAGCTCAAAGCACTTAGCAAATATCAACTTATTATTCCTAAGAATACTTCTAAGGGAAGTTAAGGAGAAAGCAGTTATTGGGTTGTATAGTTTATAGATTCAGCAGAGGAAATGCTATATTCAGAGTTTCTTTTCTTTTTTAAATAGCACATTTTATTCAAGTTCATGCAAGCACTTCAGAAATAATTATTAAGCTACAAAACCCACACTGGGAATACTATTAACAAAAGTATCAGACTTGGGGTCAAGCTATTCCAGCTGCAGCTTTGACAGGCAGTGGGGCCAGGCATAAGGAAGTTTATCTTTCTGAAAAGTGTGTGGGTAGGGATTGTTTTAGAACAGATTTATCAGCTTGCCATTTATATTTTGAGCTGGATAAATCTTCCTTGGTGGGGGACTCCCTGTGCAGTAGAGGATATTCAGTACCATTTCTAGCCTCCATCTATGGGATGCTCTTCATAGATCACCCTCCCCGCTCCACCGCACCATTATAACAACCAAAAATATCTCCAGATGTTGACAATGTACCCCTAGGGCAAGGAGGACAGAGAAATGGCATTAGTAAAGAGAACCAGTTCTTTAAAAGACATCAAATCCCTACCCGTTCTACCTTCTAGTCCGTTTGTCTCAGAGACTCAGGTTGCACAATGAGAGGATGCAATCAGGGAAGCAAGCACATAACCTTCTGTGGAACTCACTAGAACACCATAAGGCTTCACTTGGCCAGAGCCAATACCTAGCCAGCTACACGGCACCTTTCACAGCAGCTGACCTGAACCCTCATGCTCTCATCATGGTTGTCTCTTACTGAATACTCTGATTAGTTATGGATGCCTGGCTCTCACTCTTCTTGTCTTTATTGGTATGGCCTAAGCAAGAAGAACCTAAAGACTGACTTGATTCCCAGAGACCTCTGGTTGAGGTTTGGCTTTCATTCCTTCCCTCATTTCCATTTTGATTCTCTCAGGGCAATTACCTTCCAGAAGAGGTTTGGTCCTAGAAATCACCTGTCTCATCTAACAGAAATTTTTAATTTCTGGAAAATTTTAGGTTAGAAGCCTATAACATGTGTATTAAAGATAAGTGTTACTTTTCAATGTTTTGTTTTCCTTTGTGTTGGTGGCTTGAGGTAAGAAAAAGAAAATTGGAAATATCAGAAGTAATGGGAATTTGAACAAATAGAATATGAGATTATAAAAGGTATTATTTATCATTTACTCAATAAACCATTCCTTAACTTATTTTTCAGTTTAACTAAGAATTATTCTAGGCACTAGTTTAAAAAGAAAATGCTACCCAAAGGAATTAAAATCAAGGACCTGAAAAGTTTGTATGTCAGTGTTTATGCAGCATTATTCACAATAACCAAAAGGTGGAAACAACCCAAACGTCCATCAATGAATCAATGAACTAACAAACTGTGGTATATAGTGAACAAGGAAACATTATTCAACCTTCAAAATAAAAGAAATGCTCACACATGGATGAACCTTGAAACCCTTATGCTAAGTGAACCATGCCAGACCCGCAAGGACAAATGTTGTGTGGTTCCATATGACATACCTAGAACAGGTGCATGCACAGAGACAGAAAGCAGAGTGGGGGGCACAGTGGTTGGGGTAGAGGCAGAATGAAGAATCGTTGCCTAGAGAGTGTGTGAGATTTCAGTCTGAGGTGATGAAACACTCTGAAGATGCATGGTGTTGAAGGAAGTTAGCACCGCTGAACTGTACATTTAAAAATGGCCAAAATGGTAACTTTTACATTACATACATTTCACAATAATCAAAAGTAGAAAAACAAAATATGAAAACAAAGATATATAAGACAGTTTTTTGCTTTGAAAATGCACAGTGAAGAGAGGCTGTGGTATAAACAACCATAACAGTCTGAGAAAAGCATGGTAAACTGTTGTAGGAGAGACAAAGGAGAGAGTTAGTCTTCTCTGGAATAATTTAGGGCTGAGAAGAAATAAAAATCAGGAGACTGCAAGGTTTGGTTTGGTTTGGTGTGTTTACAATTGAACAGTATGTTGGGTGTAATCATTTCCTGAAGGGGGAGGCTGACATTTAGGTGACCAAAACTGACCCTGGGGAGTTAGAGAACCCCAGAGTTTATAAAGACAATAGCTAAACCAAAGCCCTGAGCTAAGTGTAAAAATCTAAGGAAGTGCAGGCAAGGTAGCAGGAAAGTGGGACATGGGAACAAATGCATGGCAGTCCCACAAAGACAGTGCAGGGTTATCCACAGTCATGGCTGGGACAGTGTAGGCACTAAGCCAGAATGTGTTAGATGAACTCATTCTGCCAAAGTCATCCTTCTCACCCAGAGCTTCTGTTAACTAGTCATCCGCACATGTTGTCACCAGAGACAGAGATGGTTAAGGGCTCTTAGAGGAGGAACTACTTCATCTTAAAGATAAACTGACATTTACTAAGTGAGAAAAGAGGTCAAAGGGCATTTCAGGCATGAGAAAGTCATGACAAGGAGAAAGTACATGGGGAAGAAGATCAAGAAGTCCACTGCAGCTGTGCCTCTGTGCATGTGTGCATGAATACATGTACATGTGTGTATGTGTGTGCATCTATGCATGTATATGCATGTGTACTAAGGGTAGAGGCAGTGATGAAACTTGAAAACTCAAGCAGGGACAGATTATGAGGAGAGTTACCTTTTGCTCTCATCATGGGTAACTGTACTACCACTTTGCTTGTTGAGAACTCAACAATATATTACATATAAGCAAATTTACTCCCATAACAAGTAATAATTGTGTATTTGTTAGTCAATGTATCTTGAATGTTTGTACCTTTTCTCTTAAAATTTGCTAGACTATGAGGAATCTCAGATTTCTTAGTCTGCCGTGGATGTTAGAACGCCAGGTAAACAAGAGAACAAAAGAAACCATATTGCATTCCTCAGTACCGAAATGAGAATGTTAATGCTATTTCCTAGGACTCTTGTGAGGATTAGTTTAAATAAGTGCTACGCACCTTTCACAGTGTCTGGTGTTCTGTGAATGTGTCATCCCAGGTGGCTATCAGTAATGCTCTCATAAAGCAAAGTCACAGTGCAGCCATGTAACCTGCCACAATGAACACTAGTAGCCAGTCAATAAAGGCTATTAAAGCAAGAAACTGTTAAAATGGCACACACATGTATCAAATATTTTATTTTAACTGAAATAGAAAAACTGTCAGTTTATAAGAATACTTTTGAGTGTTAGTCCTGTGACAAGAATTCTCTACCCCGCGTACTGCATAAGCCACACCCTGAGTATTCCAATTCAGTTTCTTTAAATTAAGAATTTAAAAATCCCTGACAATGCATTCTGAGTGTAGAATCTACCTGGATTTCCATGACACTGAGCGTCCTGCCCACACTTCATTGAACCCCACCCCACCCCCAGGACAGTTTGTCTTCATTGAAATTTTTTAAAGTTCTCCAGTTATTTTTCAGAGTAACACAGGGGAACACCTTCCTTTTCACAGTATAATTTATTGGTGTTCAAATGTTTTATTACACTGAGTCGTACCTATCACAAACAGGAGCCCTGCCTGGGAGCTAACACAGCTGACCCTCCATGGGTAAAGCAGCAAGGACGTGACTCCACATCACCCAGCATTATGGCGGAGTGGCCAGTGGTCAGCTGGCCTTCGGGCCCGGGATCCAGACTGTGGTCCCATCACTCTCAGGATGGTCATCACCGGGGGGAACTTCTCACGAGTGCAGGGCCCAAGGCCCCATCCCAGCCCTGAAAAACTACATCTGCATTTTAGCAAAGCCCTCAAGTCAATTTCATGAACATTACAGTTTGAGAGGGTTCTCACACTTTAAGGAGCAAGACCTCAGACTTGTTCTCAACTCTGTACCTTAACAGCCCTCCCACCCCCGTCCCCAGGGAGCTCTTAAAATCCCTGGGGGCTGTGCTATACAGATCGATTACTTCAAAATTTATGAGAGTGAAAAGTCTGCATACTTTAAAAAAACACACATTATGTGGTGATTCCACTGTGCAGCTAAAGGCAATGTAGGCATTCTCAAAGTTCAACAGTGACAGAAGGGCTTGTTAAACACAGGTTTCCAAACACAACCCTCAGAGTTTCTGAGTCTGCGGCTCTAGTGTGGAGCCCAGTGATGCTCACAGGGTCTGCCCCGGACCACACCTTGAGAACAGCCGGTCTGGAGAGAGTTCACTTTAGTCTGATGAGTGTGGAGTAACTTCATTGGGTCAGCTGGCAGGGTCAGCTGTTACATGCTTTTGAAGGTAGGGTTCACTCAGTCAGACTCATTTAAATGCACTTACTTTTTAAAAAGGGGCTCAGTGGGAGAGGAAAGAAACGCAGTCTGTTTAACATAAATATATTAAACAAGTTCCTGGGTGCAAAAGACACCTTTGACTAAAAGGTCTCATTTTCTGAGCTGGCACTCCTAGCAATATTGGAGCTTCCTTGTTACTGCAAACTTCTAAAAAGTTAAACTTTGCCCAATTTAAGAAGAGTCCCCTACGTTTTTATGTGGCTAGATGTGCCTGAATGCAGAGCTGTTTCTCCCTGCTGTAGGTGGCATGCAACTCAGAGGCAGGTGAGTGGCAGGAGTGCGCGGTTGTATATCATTCAAAGGACGTGCCACAAATGGCCAAAGAAAGTATTAGATCTCAGTCCACATTTTTGCATCAACCAAATAAATAATTTTTTCAGGCATGCTTCTTGATTTATAATTCTGCCCAATTCAGCCTATGACAAGCCTTGTGAGTATTTCTTTGGATATGAACTCAGTAGCATAAACTGTCTGGGAAATAAATGTTCTCTAATGTTTAGCAAAGTTTCCAAGAAATGTAGCAACACAGCTTCAGGACAAACTGTATAAAGAACTCTCATTTAGCGTGAACTAATCCAATTTCACAGACAGGAAAATTAAGTCACTGCAAGGGTTTATCCTGTATTTCACACAGATGTGTAACGTGATCACTCAGGCGTTTTGCTTACGAGATCGGCACATCTGGAAATAAAATTGGCCCGTCTACATTGGCTACACAACAATAAGGTAGAGTCCAAGCAAAATGAAAATGGAAATCAGGAAGTACTCTCTGGACTGATGGCTGGCGAGCTGATTGTTGGGAGCTGTCTGTCACATACCAGAATCCACACCAGTGGCTCTGCCTGCGAGTCATGTAGTTTGTCTAAATGCCATGTAGCATGACTAAAGGAATCCAAAGGCCAGAAATGCTTGCTTGGTGCCTGCTGATTACAACTCCTCTGAGCCAGGCCCCCCCGTGACTGAGATGCAGATAACATCAGAGAAGAACAGACCCTCCTTGCAGCTCTTTCTGTATCAGGTAAAGCAGGTAGAAAGCCGGGAGGTCAGGATGGAAGTAAAGCAGTTACTTAGCCAGACATGTGACAATTCTCAGCAGTTGACAGGCTCAGCAGAACCATAGTCGGGAAGTATGGAATGTCTCTGCAGGGCACAGAGGTGTTAGGAAAGCAACCCATGGGTGGGTGGCATCCCGGAGGGGCAGTCTGCCTGCCTCACTGTTATACTTATGTACAGCAGTAGATGATAGAAGTCCTTAAAATGTGGGGCAAAATGTTCTCTGGAGGAAGAGGCAATCCTAAGAATCAAAGCATCGTGACTTCAATGGTCTTTCATCCTGGTAAAAAGGCCTCCACAAACTCAGAAATGCATATGCCGCACGTGGTGACTTTTCCTAAATTGTGTGTATGTGCCTCTGTGTGTGTGTGAGATAGAGAGAGAGAGAGAGAAAAGTTAAAACAGCCACTGGGGAAGACACAGAGCAGGATTTATGTCATTGTCCTGGTTTTCTGAATTAATTCTCAGGACTTTGCAGTCCCCCCATCTTCTCATGAAGGACCCAATTATCTCCTGTTCTCTGCGGTCTGAGCTGCTCTCTCCTGTGATCCCATTCTATATCAGCAGGAAGTAGTGAGAGCTTTCCTGGTAGTGAGGATACATCTTCTTAGAATAAGAATCTCTCTGTGGTAAAGTACCCCAGCCTCTTTCCAACCTCCTGGCAACCCCCAGACTGTTCAAATGGATGCTTGGTCTTCCGATGGCTTCCACATACATGCTGTCTGGATTGAGTGTCTGCATTTGTGCTTCTGAGATGCCTGCCCAGCGACTCAGCTCCCTCCCTACCTGCCCCATCCCCGCCCTGCTGGCTGGGCCAGTACTGCAGTTTTGAACTCTCCCTCTGAGTAAGTCACCACTCTTCATTCCAACCTGGCTGCTCCAGGCTGTATAATGTGCTCCCTGGGAGCAAAGAAGCAGTGGCTGCTGAACTCTGCAGCCGCCTGCCAGGTCCAAACCCAGCTCTGCCACTTCCCTCCTGGGAAACCAGGGCAGGTTACATAACCTCTCCGTGTCTCAATTTCCTCACCTACAAAGCCAGCTAATGTTGTAACCAGTCACGCAGCATTCTGATGGAGCTAAGATGGTTAGTGCCTACAAAGGGTTTACAGTGAGAGCACACAGCAAACACTGTGCCGATGATAAACCCACTGGAGTTCTTTTCCTGACACTGATCTCCTCACCTGCAGCTACAGACTAAATGGTCATGACCCCCAAAACTCGTATGCCATTCCCCATGCCCAGTGTGTGGGTATTTGGAGGTGGGGCCTTTCAAAAAGACCTCATGAATGAGACAACACAGGCTCCCTCTACCCTTCTGCCATGTGGGGACACAGAGAGAAGATGACTGAAAACAGGGAAACAGGCTCTGACCAGACTCTGAATCTGCTGGCACCTTGACCTTAGACTTCCCAGCCTCCAGACCTGGGAGAAGTAAATTCCCATTGCTTGCGAGCCACCAAGCCTGTGGAACATGTCTTGTAGCAGCCAGAACAGAGCAGGGCACGTGCCTTTCCCTTCTCCGAGATTCACATTCTTGTTTTGATTCTCCTTCTTTCATAATGATCAACCACATACTGCAGCTCTGACTCAAGCCCTTTTTCTGAAATTTTCAGTTCAGGGAAATCTTCAGTCTCCTTATTCAAGCACCTTCCCCCTGGAATTTCAAAACCTTGTTAAGAGAACATTCTTGCATAGCACTCTGAGCATATTATACCAAGGTCGTAAAAATACTGCTGTGGGAAGGTTTGAGACAGGACCCAGACAAGCCTCTCAGGTCAGCCTTTAAAGACCACATTTGTCCTTGGGGGGCTAAAGAACTTCCAATCCCCAAACTGTAGGTTCCACAATTATTTTTTAAGCAGTGCCATCTAACATTTGAAGGAAAAAAAAAAAGGAAAGCTTGAACTTATTAGAAATTCTCTGAGAAGAAGCAAGCTCTAATTCATTCGCTGGATAGAGCCAGGTCAGTCAGATGACCTCTCTATATCCCATAAATAATATAATCTGTGTCTGTTGAGGTAGGACCAAGCATTAGATGGCTCAGTGGGTTTGAGTTAAAGACACATTCATCTGAAGGTCAGTGGCCTGAAGTCAGCCCACTTTAAATGGAAACTTGGAAACCCAGTCTTTCTTGTGAGCCAAAAATGTATTTTTGATGATTAGTACTTGTGTGAGTCTAAAAGATAATGAAAATATATCCATTCATTTACCCATTGAGTACAAGGCTGATACAAATTACCCCGAGAGTCCATGTTTATTTATTCTACAAATAGAGCTTCTGTGAGGAAAATGAAAGTAAAAGAAAAGAGAAGGCAAAACTATAGAAACAATTTAAAGGAGCAGGGAAAAGGGGGGATGAATACATGGAGCACAGAGGATTTTTAGGGCAGTGAAACCATGATGCTGGGCGCAAGCTGTCGTGCATTTGTCCAAACCCACAGAATGTACGATGCACTGAGAGTGAACCCTAGTGAAACTACAGGCTTTGGGGGGCAACAATGCATCAGGACGGCCCTTCAGTGTCCCAGCGCTCCACTCGGGTGGGCGTGTTGACAGACACTATGCATATGTAGGGACTGGGGGCATTCTGGGAATCTCTGTACCTCCCCTTGATTTTGTTGTGATCTAAAACTGCTCTAAAAAATAAAAGTTCTTCATTTAACAAAAATCTTAAAGTCAAGATACCAAAACAAAAACAAAAATACTGTCTAGAAAGGGAATGGAAGGCCCTTTATATTCAGCTCCACCCGGAACAAGTACAGATGCCTCTTCTCTAAACTTAAAAGGGGTAGTGGTAGTGGAGGAAGATAAAGGAGACCCCAGGAGCTCTGCCTGGGAGGGAGTCAAGGGACCAGGACTCTGATCCGGTAGACCACCCCCTGGCGCTGGGACATAGTGCAAGTCACTCATCCCTCCTTTTGTACAATGACAGGCCTGCATCAGAGATGCCCTCAGCTTGGAAAATCTATGAGGCTTTGAAGTAACTTCAATGAAGAACAGGAGAAATGTTGCCCGTATGACAAGAAGATGCATATAATAAACAAAATGCAAAGATGTCATTGATGATTAAATCAGCTTTGCCATATGAAGAGAGCATATCAATTGTACAATAAGCATCTATTTGGTGCTTACAACGTTATTTGAAATTTGGTTCCATCATGTGAGTTCTGCCCTCATATGAAAGCAGGACCCCTCCCAAGATTCTGACAAGTATTGTCTCTGTCACTAACTTGATGCTTGCAGTACACGACTCTAGGCCTGTTTATGTGTCGTTACCTTTCATGCACAGTTACCTTGTCTTCCTTATTAAATCTGAGACTGTTGATTGACTTGGCTAAGCAGAATAAGAGAACCTCAGTTTCTGCCAGTGAGCTGTCACTTCTCTTTGCCTGATGAAGTCATCAAAGGAAAGTTTTCAAATTTACCATGACTCGTGAACATATTCTAATGGGTTCTTTGTTTTGTCTACTCAGAAAACATCACATGTAGCCTTGACTTTTGTATTAGGAATATCACCTTTCAAAAATGATTTAGGATAGTCCCAAAGAGCTTTCTACCTTGGTAAAGAACTTAGCAGTATTATTCTTTCATACTTTCTAACAGGTAGATTTCTTTGCTATTTATCATGCAAATCAAGAGATAGAGCAGCCATGCAATTAAACATATTAAAATGGCCCAAGAGTAGACAAGTGATAGCCTTTTGCTGTGGTTGCTTGAAAGGTGCCCAGCAATTCTGTCTGCAATCAGAAAGGGGAGAATTAAGTTGGAAAGAATCACAGATCGTGGCAGAGTCCATAAAGTTAGGAATGAAATCAAACAAAACCTGAGAGGTGGAAACTCGGGTTGCTAGTGCAAATCTGGTCAAATCACTAGGTATGTATATCCAACTGTAAAAGCTAGTAGTTAAGCACATTCATTACATTACTGCTATAAGAAATCACGTCTCGACAGTGAACTCTCAGAGGGCCGACACTGACACATTCAAGCAGCAGCTGCTATTGCCTCAATGACAAATAGCCTTTAATAAAAATATCAGATAGTCTAAACCCAATTAATTCAGAACTCATTTTTCTGGTTCCTTGCACTTCAAATTAACAAAGTTTTTACTCTACCTGACTGGTAAATGTTTCCTATCACATTCTATTTGCATCTAATTATTCCTCATTGCAGCAGATTTAAGCACTCTGTGGAGCATGGGCTATTATGACAGGATTTCTTTTCAGGTGAAGATGCCAACATTGTCAGACGTCGCCTGCATTGGTAGTCTGTAGTGTCAGTGTCATGGGGTTACCACACTTCACTACGGAAGACCAATAATAGCCTCCTAATAAGAGAAAGTGATCTTGTGCTGTGTGCGTATATGAGTATATGTGTATGGAACACCAACTACTCCCATTTGTACTGAGTGTGTGCAAGGACCTCAGGTCTAAGCTATGTTGTGTAGGAAGCTCACCATGATCCCTTGTCGTCAAGAGGTCAGCATGTGTGTATGTGGGAATCCACTCAACCCATGGAAAACAACAACAATAACAGCACGCACGCACCACTAGAAGTACATACTGAAAATTCTACTGCACGTTTGTGGAAGGCAGGAATTTTCTTATTCATTATCTGCCTTGATAGCTATAAAAATTCCCTACACACAATATCAAAACATAAATATTTGTTAAAGAAATAACATCATGAATGAACCTTTAAAATGCTAATGAAAGGGTAAATATCAAAAAGGCAATAAGGATTTACAGAATGGATAACCTTTTGCCAGTGAGAATATTCATGAAGGAGGCAGAACTTGAACTGGTTCTTGAGACGTAACTGGAGTCTAAGGAATTTGGCTGTAATCCACATAAGTCAGCATTACATACTGTGTTACCTATCAAATACTGTGTTAAACCCTTTAAAAAATAAAAATATGAATTATTCCAGACTCTTATCCCATGTGACCTTCTACTCTAGTACAAGGCATAAAACATAAACAATAAAACATGTTTGAAAGTACTGTCAGAGACATAGCACACAGTAAAATGGAAAGTCAGAAGGCTTCATGGAGGCAATACTGGAAGAAGTCATTCAGTTGAGTTTTAGTGCATTAATAGTAACCAAAGAAAATGCAATGACAAAGAAGATGGATGGAAAGCAAATGCCATTCTAGGTTGAAGGAAAGGAACTGCTTCTTGATAAAATCAAGAAACTCCAAATGTTAAGCATTAACAGTTGAGTAATATGTCTAGTAGGTTGAATTTTACATGTGTTTCACAGCAGAATCTTTGTCATTCAATTATTCATCCAATGGGTATTTACCGCACACTTATTACATCCCACATACTGTTTTAGGCATTAGAAACATAGTAACCCATGAGACCAGATTAAGTCCCTGAGGAAAGAGAGATATTTAAAAAAAACAAGACAATTTCAAATAGTCAGAAGTCTTTTAAAAAGATGAAATAGAGTGAATTATTTTGCATCTTCTTCCCCAGACCTTGTCCCAAAGCCATATTAAAAACTTTTGGGCTACAGCCTCATGCTCATAAGAGGGAGTCATGATACATGGATTTTGAACAGAAAGATGTGGCCTGAATGGGAAAGTTCTTAAATGTCAAATTAATAATTTTCATTGACTCATGGGGAGCCACTTATGAGCAAGAATGTGATCATCAAAGCTGTACTTTATTTCATTACTACTCAGTCAGTCCCTGTGATCCAGGGATCGGTTCTGGCCCACGAACTCTGTGATGGGTCCATGATGCGATACAGCCCTGGCTTCCAGACATTGAAGCAATGGACTCATCTCATTGAACAGATCATAGACCAATTTGCATGTCATCAAAAGCAAGTGTTGAGTTGCATGTTGTGCAAGTTTCATATAAGACATGCACAGTAAAGCCACAAATAGGCTGAGGATGTATTGGAAATTAAACAAACACACCAAAAAATGGTTCTTGATCACAGAAAGTTTGAGTGGCACTGCTTTAGAATAATGGCTACTATTTATTGTTTATTGTGTGTCAAGAACTACCATGGGTGCTCACCTGGATTACCTCATTGCATCCTCCTGGCAAACTTATGAAGCAGTTACTATATCCCCATTTTGCAAGCGAGAAACACTTCAACTGCACAGAGCCACATAGCTGGGAAGGGTCGAAGCCAGGAGTGGAATCAAGTTCCTTTCACTACATTCTTTACCATTGCATTCCTCTGCCCTGGGTCTCTGCTTCATTCTAGCCTAAGTTGCTTGAGGCAATCGTCTATGAGTTTTTCATCTTTGTTTACCTGGCACCAGACATAAAATACAGGTTTAATAAATGTGGGTTGAATGAATCAAAACATGTGATAGACTTGAAATATGTAGGATGGAATGGGAGAAAAATGCTGGAGACAAAGAAAACATTCTTTAAAAGTCAGTGGTACTGTCAAGAAAATGAGAACAACTACTGAGTGGAGCTGATGGACACATGGAGGAAAAAGGCTTATGAAAAGTGGTGTCAGGGAAGAACACTTGGTGACATATTGGATGTGAAAACCAAGGACAGAGAAATCAATGATGACATCTGTGTCAGAAGCTGAATGGCTGGGAAGAGTGAACTAGGCCAAGGGCAGCCGCTGAGAGAGATGTCCAGGTAGCAGATATCCAGATGGAAGTATAACATGTCCAATAAACAGTGCTCCATTTAATGTGTGCCAAATTAAACTGTGTAACAACCTAGTGTAACAGTACCTGAATTTTCTTGGTGGCAAGGGATGAAAGGGGAGGTCGAGGAAGATAGTCCTGAAGCTACACTTCACTAAATAGAGGAAACTGTCATCAGTGGGCCACATCCCAGAATAGGGCGTGTGGTGGACCAGATGGATATGACAAGCATGGACTGAACCTTTCCCATTTGTTGCTTCATTCCACCATCACTGTATCTGGAGTGAGCTACTTTGTACTGTAGCTGACACACTCCATCCTCCATGAGTTTTTGTTTGTAAATGGAGAAGTCTCTTTCCAGAGATCATTATTTTTTTCAGAGTTAGTGCTGGCCTGAATACTTTTGGCTCCTTTTAGGCAAGAATGAGTCTGTTTCAGGTTAAGGACCCAGAGTGGATGATTTCCCAATATTCAGTGTCTCTGTCAAAGACATAGCCTGATCTATAAAGTGAACAGTCATTTAATTATGTCATGGCCAATAAAAAGGCTATATGGGATTTATCCAGCTTTCATTCTATTGTACCTATAATTAAGATGACTTCTGTATTCTCTAAAATTAATCTATTATCCTACTTCATAGTATTTAACCTGCTGATCTTTTTATTCATTTAAAGTCTCCTTAAATTTAGCAGAATCTCATCTTCTTTCACAAGACAGTTGACGTGGCTCTTTTCTGCTTTGCTGTATCATAAATCTTGGCAAGGACACTCAGTGAAAAGGAACAGTTGTGAACGGAACCCTGGCTCAGGGACCTAAGGGAAGATGAAAAAAGCTGACAGAATCCTGACCCTGTCTCCAGGGAAATTTAGTCCAACCCTCTAAGGCTCAGGGAAGTTAAGAAAAATACTGCCTAAGCTAACTGAACCCTTTTTTGCAGGGAGAATTTTCTCTACAAGAATAAGATAGGTTTTGAAAGCTGGAGGGTCAGAGTGGGAAAATCTAGAGTGGCCACAGTATCCAGACCATTACAAATTAATTTTAGTTTTCACCTATAGCTGTACTGCCAGGGCTGGGACAAAAAAGAACTGGAGAGGCATAGGTTGGACCCCGCCAGGGGCAATATTAAATTACTGTCCCTGCTTGCTAGTCCACTGGGAATTAGGAAACCCCAAATTCTGGCTCCTCTGCTAACTTCTTTTATGGAAGTTAAACTACTTCACTCTTGGCCTCATTTGCTATTCTATACACCTGGAGATTTGTACAAGATGAAACTCTAGGATCCCTTTCATTCGTAAGGTTCCATAATCCATCACCCTCAGCAGTCTCCTCCGCGACCACCACTGCAGGGTAGTTTGGGGTGGAGGTGCTGGGGGAAGAGGGGCAGGGAGCATGGATGGGAAGAGTGAAATAGAGAAGGGGGAGGAGAGCTGGGCAAGTGAGCAAAAGGAAAAAATAACCTTCATCCCATCCACAGCACGACTGTCTTCTATTAGCCACTCTCCTACCACTAACATCTCAGAAACAATCCAAATCACATCCCATTTTTTAGAAGCTTTTCAGAGGCCAAATAATAGGTAACACATTTGAGTAAGAAAGAAAAGTAGCAAAACAAGAAAAAAGAGCCTAAGGGTGAGTTTCCCTTAAAATTAAAAATAAAGTCATAAGTGAGACTATGTAAAAAAGAGAAAAAATCAATTTGAAATTTATGAGTGAATGGTTTCTGGAGGGTAACTATAAGCATGTGATGTTCTCTGAAATCTCACCCAACACACATATATATGTAAGCACTCAACAATTATTTATTAAGCACCTATAATAAGACAGGCACAATTCCAGCTATATGGTTATATAGATGCTCATGGATCCCACACAATAACACAAATAAACCTCTTATTCTCTGTTACTCATTTACAAAAACAAACACCTGCTTCTATCACATCCCCTGCATTGGGATCTGTTGTCTTTAGTATAGAACAGCCACTGAATTTAGGGTAGATGAAATATCTGGTGGGTTTCTGAAATTAAAAAAAGCAGGCCAGCTATTGGACACTTGCACTCTTTAAAAAGCTTCTGTTATGAGGAACTGGATCAAGGTTTCATCTCACACTTGATTCGGGGAGTCGATCACCCTGTCCATCACAGTCCCTCAAATTATAGGAATCAAGTTGCAGAGAAAGTAACAAGAAGGGAGCTCCTACTCAATGCAGTTCCACAAGTATTTGTAAGCACCTTTTCTGTTCAGGGATCTGGGGAAAAGACAAAGACAGGAGAGGCAGCAAGAACCTACAGATCAGTAGAAGGTGGAAAATTTACCAATAATTAACTACTTGGCAGAATATGCTAAATTCTCTTGGAGATGAAGTGCCGTGAGAGAAATCTTCTCTGATTAGGGATGGGCAAAACTTCAGGAAGTTAAGTAGCATCTGCATGGAACTTTGAAGGATGTTTGACAGTTCAAAGGGCAAAAGAAGATCTGTGAACAGGTTGGGCCTTATGGATATTTGTTGATTACTCACCCTGATAAAGAACTAAATAGGATTTTCTTTAAATCTCCCTACATCCTTGTAAAACATTCCTAGCATATTATCAACTCTCTATCAGTCCGAATCTTGTCAGAGAAACAACTGGCTTCCAATATTTATAACCAAGGAAGCAAGAATCAAAGGCAGCACAAATACTGGGCGAAGCAGGAAAACAGCAAGGAACGAAGAGGGAAGGTAAGATGCCAGGAGCCAGGGTCACAGTCTCAAGGTAGGTACAATCACAAAGCAGACTCTGCCACTGTAGCGAATGCACCAAGAGGGCAGAGTGGTCTCCTGTTTCTCATCTGCCCACCTTCCTGTCCCCTCCCTGGGCCTCCCTGTAGCCAGACCTAGTCAGAAGCCAGCTGACCTGGCCACCTGGGAATCTGCCACTGGCATAGGGAACCCTTTCAATGTGAAGCAAAGTGGGGGAAGGTCAGAGATGCATCTGAGGACAAAAACCCACAGGCCAGGGCTGACATAATCTTTCTTTGCTGATGAGAAATTCAAGTGCAGCTAGATAGAGGTGACCTGACTCCCATCGCTCAGTGGATGGCAGAGCTGATCTTTGCACCCAGTGCTGATTCCAAGGTTAATCTTTTTTGAATGTCACAGTTGCCAGTTTCAGGAATGCCCAGAGTACTCATCTGTGACTCGCAGAGTTGCTTTGGCGAAGGAAATCAGAGGCTGTCCCAAGGAATCTGAATCCATGTGTCTTCCTGGGAAACTTTGTGGAGGAAAGGAAGTCATGGCTTGATGAACAAAAAGATACTCCCGAAGCCTGCTAGGACATATTAGTGAAGAGAGAAGAAGCCTTCTTCCTCTTCACAGCTTACCACATCCCTTCACGTACCACTTGCTTTTGTTGTATGTGGAATATAATACTGAAAGCAACAAATGAACAAACAAGAAAAACAAACAAAACTCATAGACACAGACAACAGTATGGTGGTTACCAGAGGGAAGGGGAATGGGAGGTAGTAGGGGGTAAGGGGGTCAAATACTTGGTAACAAAAGAAGACTTGACTTTGGGGGTGGGCATGCAATGCAGCATATAGATGATGTATCACAGAACTGTGTACTCAAAACCTATATAACCTTGTTAGTTAATGTCACCCCAACACATTTAACTAAATACAAAAAAAGAAACAGGGAAATCTAGTTAGAAAGGCTCAAAAAGAGGCAGTCAGGTAGCATTCTTCATCTCTATATCCAGATGCCATTAAGGCTACCGGATGCTGTTACACAGTTGGCTGGATCTCCAATGCCTTCTTCCCCCTCCTGGACAAATAAGACAACCATGTTTTATATTCTCACAACATTTTGCTTACTGACACCCATAGACAACCCAAGCATGCTGCATGAATTCTCCAAACGGGACTCACGCTGAGACAGGAGGAAAAGACAGGGAGCCTAATTTGCAGGTGAAGCCCACCAGGCACAGAGAGGTTAAATGACTTGCCCTGGGGTCCCACAGAGACCCAGCAAGGAGGAGAGAATAAGAGAGGGCTCCCGATTTCTCCAGCTCAGCGCTCTATTCTGCCACTTCAAACAACCTCATAGCAGGGTAAACAGCACTCCCATGGAGAGGCTTGATGGGGCAGCCCCTCATTACAGCCTGGAGATGATGCTTATTAGCACTTCTCCCTGAGCACCTGCCCAACACGAAGCAGGCAGGACAGAGAAATGCCCTGGTTCTTATTAACCCTTTAATCATCTGGCTTCACTCCACTTTTCCCTATATAGATAATGGGTTGTTGGAGTATGAAGAACCTTAAGTATCCAACTTCCCATAGGTGGGAAAAACCATAGACCAGCAAGGTAGTTGCTGGAAAGCATGTGAATAACTAGTGGGTTATCATTTGTATTCCCTCTTGGAACATATCCAGGCCAGCACAAGTTTAACAAATAGTTCTGGTCAGGGGTTTGGGAGTGGAGGGGTAAACCCTGAATCTCTGAGTTATAGTGTTTGCTGATTTCCATAAGAAATTCCCACAATGATGATTTCAACCAAGGGTCAGTCAACTGCTTACAAAATTCTTAAATGTTTAATAATTGGCTCTCATGAGCCAGTAAGAGCTACCAGCAGAACAATTGATACCAATTGTTTGATATCAATTACACGGCATTGGTTTTTATGGGTTTGTATTGGTACTCTAGCATTTTACTGACTACTATACCCCCAAACCTCTGATCCAATGTGCTTAGCCCAACCTCCCAGCCTCTCTCAAGATCCAGCCCAAACACCAAGCACAGTGCCTGGCAAATGATTGGTATGCACCAAGCATATTTTTAAGATATCAAACGCATGGACCCCTGTTCCTGTAGCTCAGTTGCTTAGAGGGTCATCCCAATAAGCCAAGGTTACAGGTTCAATCCCCAGTCAAGGCACAAACAAGAATTAACCAATGAATGCATAAATAAGTAGAATAACAAGTTGATGTTTCTATTCCACTTCCTTCATCTCACACTTTCTAAGATTAATGAATAATTTTTTTAAATAAATCAAATGGATGAAATACCATCTACGCAAAGGTGTCCTTCCCAAACTCCACTGTTCTCCCTGACAATAAGGATTAAGTTTTGCCTTTTATGACCTTAAATAGCACTTTTTTGTCTGCTGTATGGATTTTTTTTGTTTTTTTACACTTTTGATCTACAGTATTCAACAATTGCACATGTGGTACTTATTTCATCTCCTGAGCTAGATGCTAAACTCATTGAGGATAGGAATCATGTCTTGTTCATCTTTATATTCCCTGAAGGATCCTTGCCTGTGCCTTGCACAAAATCACCACTCAATAAAAGCTGAATGAATGAATTCGGATGAATCAAGGTTTGCCCTGGGCTGCTTATGGATTGGAAATAACTCAATGCTGATCTGTCTAAAATGGGAAACTTTGAAATGTTAATGACTCAAGCTATGATGTGCCTACAGGAAAAATGAATACAAGTTGCCTGTCTTGATGAAATTGCACTCCTCACCAGAGCAAAGTAGCAGAAAGAGTTTTTCTTTAATTAGGAAAAAGCAGCCCAGGGGGGTTACTGTGTGGTGAGACAGAACATGCAGATGCTCTTATTAGATGTTTCTATTTCTGTCTCTTATCTCCCTCCTTTGGCTACTACCCTTGGTTGAGTCTGCGGGTCAGAGGGCATGACAGCAAGACCTGGCAGGGGTTTAGAGCAGGTGTTGGCCACAACACAGGTTCCAGTGCTTCTGGCTGGAGAACTCAGACCAGGGTTCCGGTTGGAATCTACTGGAGAAAATGCAGAGTTTTCAAAAACAATAGTAAGAGTATTATAAGAATACTTTTGTACCAGCCTTTTCAGAACTATTGTGTTCAATATGCAGTATACTTACTAGTATTTTGGACATTTTTCCTTTAGAAAAAGAGAAGTAAAGGAATGTTGAAGTTTGTTAAAGGATTGAAATATTGAGTGATTAAAAGCGAAATGTTTGTTGATAGGCAAGTCAATACAAGTGTAGCTGCTGCCAAACAGGTTCTGCTGCTACAATTTACCTCTGGACATTCAAATAAATTATTTAATGTTTAATATAAAGTTTACTAGTTAAATTTATAGTCGTTCCTCCTTGTTTTAATTTAAACTCCATCATATGATTTTTTCCTTAGGAAATTCTCTTCTTTGGAAATTATGGTATATAGTATTTTATTTTTGCTTATATTTTTAATATTGTTTCTCTTGCAACCACTAGGTACAATAGAAAGCCTCCATTTAACCTCTGTGGTTAGTGTTGTTTCAAATTCTATGAAAGAAGCATTTCATGGTGCTATAAATATTCTGCCATGGAGTTGCTTCTGCCTATATACTTTCTCAGTGAAGAATGTGATCTCAAACAGCACCTGCTGCATCACTGACAGCAGGTGTCCTGTTGTTCCCCACCCTTCTTTATTCCATGAAGGCACAGCGACACCGAATGCAAGGCTGTGATATGAAACCAGAAGGGGTTTGAACTTTTGAAGCCTTTGGTGGGACTGATGGCAGTACCAGCATAAAAAGCTGGGGAGAAAAGTAGAGACTGACAATCTCTACAAAGGCGTGTGGAGATTTGGTGTACATTTTTTTTAAATTTTGTTCAGATGTATCCCTGAAACCCGCAACTTTGACAAGAGAGCTTTGTGAAGAGCAATAGTAGCAAATAGTGTATGGATGCTTCTGCGACTCAAGGAGCATCCACATCTGTTGAAAGGCTTTACGTAAGTTTGATTTCTAGGTACCTAAAGTGGTTAACAGTGTTAAATGAAATGATGTTTATATTAACCCTTGTCAATGCTATGTATGCTGTACAGTAGATATTGAATTTGCTTTTGATACAGAAAAAGGGTACAGGAATTGATGCCGATGGAGGTTTTTGATTGAGAATATTGATTGAGCTTATGGTGGCTTTGGAGCAGAGTTCGCCAGTGAGCTCAGCATTTGTCTCAAAGAAAGAAGGGAATTCTAACGACTGTCACACCCACAAGAATGCTGACTGTGGCGGTTTTGGCTTCTGGACCTGCATGCTTTTTATATGGTTAACATTGAAAAATTCTTGAAGAAAACAGTCATTTAAAAAAAAGAAGGAAATCGAATGGTCTCACTTTCATTTTAGATTAGAAGCTGAGATTCAAAGAGATAAGGTAACTTGTCCAGCACCCCAGTACTGATAAGAATCAGAGATCGGACTAGGAGTCAGGTCACACGGTGACTCCATATTAAGAATCCCTCGACCACTTACTTTCCTTCCCACATTGAAAACACAGGGCATGTCTTATGCCTATTTATTCTCCATATGCAGTCTCCCCAACTTCTTCTTTTTTGCAGCTATTCCTCAGTGGCTTCTACTATTGAGAAAGCATCAATTAAGATGCCTTGCTTGAAAGGTCAGAACAGAAGACATGGCATAGGCACACCGCATCACATTGGGCACAAGAATTAGACATCTGATGAGCATATGACCCAATGATACCAATCAGTTATTTTTAAAGGACTGATATTAATGATAGAGGAGAAGGGTACGTTTTCTCATGAGAGGGTGACCTATAAACACCACATACCCTGAAACTTCCATATGCCATTTTTCTACTTTGGAGAAATCTTGCTAAAAATGAAGCCAATAAAAGGGAAGCAAAATTAATAGAAGATTCAAGGCAGTTGTAGATATCAGTTGAGTCTCTAGATTCAGCTATACCTGAATTAGTTGCTGGGTTATTGGAGCTAAAAATATTCCTGCATTGCTCAAGTTGGCTTGCCACTTTCTACCAAATTGTTCTTATTTTTAGTTCCCTCTGCTTTACATAGCTCTTGTGCTCTGCCTGGCATCGTCTGCTCCAAGACTTTATAGTTGCTGTGGCCATCAGTTCCTAGAAGGTCAATAGTCAAAGCATCTGGAAAACATTGCATCACCTATACCATGAATCTCTCATTGTTTGCCCTAGGATTCTCTAACTCTCTGAGGGGGAGCTTCTGGGAACCACCATTCACAAACCTGAAAGTACAACAGACTTCCATCCTGTGCAGCACACCTTGAGCAGTAGAGGACTGGAGCTGGTGGATAAAGGGTTTCCTGTCCATCCCTCAGGCAGTCCATTCAGATGTATACTCTTCACAGTTTCTGAGAAGGTCCAGAGAGGTCCAGCCCCTTCTGTCTAATGGGGGTCACCTAGGTAGTTCACCTGATGTTGGCTTCCTTCTTTCCTTGGTATGACTTCTGAAGTAAACTGGATGCTAGCCTATGTTAGGATCTGCTTTCTGAGGGGAGCTCAGGCCAGTATAACCTCTTGGTGGCATTTAGCAGATCCCATATCCTTTGCTTAGAGCCCCCTTCTCCCTTCACTTCTAGGATATTGTTTTGTTTTGTTTTGTTTTGTTTTGTTTCTGGTGTTGCTTGTTCTTTTCTGATCTCTCCTTTATATGTCCTTTATGAGCTTCTCTTTCTCCACCTACCCCCCAAATGCCAGTGTTTCTAGGACTTTGTGCTCTATCATCTTCTGCACTCTTGAGATTTTCTACACCAACGGCTTCACCAGCCACCTACAAGCATTCCAAAACCCTGATCCCAAACCCACATAAATGAGTGGGTCAATATGTCTCTACATTTCAGAGAAAGGAGCAAGCAGACTATGCCCTATTTGTGTTTTCCTTTATTTTGCACTAAATTGATGCTTAGCATTGAGCTAGCAACATAGACATGATGGCCAATTAGGTGAGTCCTTTTCACTTAGGTTTATTTGACCCCTACACATAAAGGGAAATTTATACTTTAAAATTGTGTACATTTCCAAAGAGATGTTTGAGTTCCTTCTCTCTTCTACAAATATCATCTTAAATTATTTTAGAAAGTTGGGAATTAATTTTTATGCTGCCCTCTTGGAATGGTAGAAAGGCAGAGACTTTCTGAAATCATGCTTAGTGCTGCTCATATTTCCTTGATAAAGGAAGTTGGGAGGTTTGGAGAGGTGGAGAACAGCCATTTTCCTTAATCCCTATAGCCTCCCTGAATCACTGGGAAGGTGTAGGCTTTGGTTCTTGATTTATTTGCAAAGCTCCCGGATGCTGGGATACTGGAATTCCTAGCCATTATACACAACATAACATTTTTGGGGGGGAACCATGGGTTTGAGTAGCCAAATTAGGTGGGTTTGATAGACTGGAGGGTGAAAAGGAAGCACTCCTTAGTAGTAATCTCTGAGTGCATAGCCTATATGACTCTGTCAGGAAGGATGTCTCTTCTACATTCTTTACCGATATTCTGTGAAGCAATTAATGACTGCAGCAATTAAGCTACACCCAAAAATAAGTGCCTGCTGAAAATGTGTAGTATAATCCTTAACTGACTTTGTGTATTTAGTCATAAAACCTGCGGTGTATTTCAGTAGGGTGCTGATAGTATTCATGCTGCCAGACAACCCCACTCTATATTCTGCCCTGCTTGGAAGATGGTGTGTCATTGTTTAACCCATTCTAACTCCCCTGGGAACTGTCTGAACTCCATTTTCACTCAGGAGCTTCCTCAATAGGGTCATAAGGTTTGTCTAAAATGTTATCCCTTGATTCTGAACCAATCAAAGAGAGTTAATAGGCTCTCAGTCATCACTCTGTTTCTAGTAGATGGCAAGTTGCTGGCTGGACCCACCAGGAGATAAAACCTACCCTTCCCAATTTCCACGAGAGTTATGCGGATTGTTTTCTGCAGAGTAGAAAACACAAATACTTTGATAAATTGCAGATGGACTAACCTCTAAGGCAATGCAAAAGTGTCCAGCTATAAAGAGCACTGTGACACTTTCAAGATCCCAGCCCCATGTCAATCATCTAATGCATCAGCACTCTGGGCACCACAATCTGTAAGAACAATGGATAAAATGTCTACTGAGCTCTTACCCATAAGGCACATCATGACATCTCTCTTGTACCTGTTGCTTTCAGAGACAAGATCACCAAAACATAGCTGTTGGTTGGTTGCTTTAACAGTACTTGACTTCTGAAACTTGTTTAACAATGATAGGCCATAAGCCACATTGCTTGTTTCAAATGTCTCACTCATAATTTGTGGATACAGTGAGGTGATGAATGCTAGATCATTTGCCAATACAGAGGCCATCCCTGTGATGTTGCATACAAGCTTGATAATCTTAGAGACCTTGCATCAAAAAGCACAGCACTCTCAACCTTCTCCCATAAGACTCTCTCAGGTCTCAGTGGCTGCAATATGTTCAGGCAAATTGGGTCGGTAATGACTACTATATACCTCTATGATGGTGAGATTGCTATTTGGGTCAGTTGGCATATTATATTTAAGGATACTCCTTTTCTAATCCCAGGGCAGATGACTGCAATTTGCAGTGAGAGTGGATCAGCAACTCCTCTGAAAATAGCTGACAGAGCCATGGCTATAGCTGGCAAGCCTCCAAGTGATGGCCCAATAATGGCTGATGCTATTGCACAGTTTACATCTCTCCAAACATCCAGATCAGTTTGAATGGTAAACTCAATATGACACAAGACACACCCAATAATCATGGTTACCCATGGTGATCCAACTCTGCAGCTGCCTCACAGGATAAAACAATGCAGGTGGGTTTAGAATAAATGCTTAGAAATATTTCACCAATACTATCTGACATATAGGACATAATTTTGAACAAGTTCAGAACAACAGTTCCTTTGAAATACTGCCTCTTTCCATAATCACAGAGACTATCACTTTCCCAGCACTCCTCCTTCCTTAGGAAAGGGCCCCATAGCTTCTGCATGCTTTCTAATGGACTCCAATACACTACTACCCACAGGAGTCTTATCTTGATCACTACAAGTGACAACAATCATTTGGTTATCTCCTTGTCTGAGGATAACTCCCTTGACCCCAACCTCCTCAAGTGCCAAAAGCTCTAAGCATGGTGTCATAACAACCTAGAACTTCTGCCTCATTCCTTCTCCAGCTGATCCTGTACCATATATACAAGTTCTCATGTCTTCTTCTGGTAGTTCATCAGTGGATTGATATGTAGGGTTGGATCTGTCATGTATGAAGAATGTAGTGTACCTAGGCACAAGCTTCCAATTCTGAAGAACTGTCCGCATCCAAGAAGTATGTTCAGTTTTGAACACAATATATGTTGGGCCTCTGGCCTGATATAGTTGCACCAAGATGAATAGTCCAGTTCCATTACAAAGTTGTCATAGAATGTGGCAACATGGGAGAGTTTGTCAAGAGCATGATTTAATAAGGCTGAAGTCACAGTCATAGAATATGTTTTGATGGATGGCATACTATGGTCCTTAATGTTCATCTCTGCAACAACCTGAAACACTATAGGGTCCAAGGTTTGAACACTAAAGTACCTGCCCTTCCACTAGAGTTCTTTTTTTTGGGGGGGAAGAGAACAATAATGAACTCCTCTCATTGTTTGCCCTGGGTTTCTCTCTCTCTCGGGGAGAGCTTCTGGGAACCTCCAGAACTCAAGAGTTGAGTTCTCCTGTACAAAATGGGGCCAATAAAGTAGGTACATTGTCCAGATAGCCATTTAACGATGCCTTGACAAATTGTTTAAGACTGTGTGGTGCTAGGTACCACAATGACTACTGTTATTTTTCTCTACATGCTGCAATGTCAAATTCATAAGTCCAGTGTTTCCTTGATTCAATTATAGATTTATCAGACACCAAGTCATTGATGTCTGGATTTAAGTCTAATGGTTAAGTATCTCACTAAGGGCAATATTGAGAAATTTGTGATATGTGAACTCTTATGGCCATGTATTTGCAGTGAGCAAGTCTTTTAGATGACACTTTACAAGAAGGTCAAGACCAATATTTATGAATATGTCCCCAGATGTACTCAGCAGAAAATACGTTTTGTATGTGGGATCCATAGTTGAACAAAGATTGTGCATCCTTTTCAGCTATCATCTTAGTAAATTGTTCTATAACACCAGTCTCTAAATCAATTTCCAGAAAGAAATACACTTCATTTACCAAACAAATTCCAATGCAACAGTACAAAGAGTTGCTGACAACGTTTTCATGGTCTGCTTAAGTTGTTGGGACAGTTTAACATTTGTCACATCCTTGAAACTAGATGGCAACAATGCACTGTTGTGGACCTTTATGACGTAGCCCTGGCAAAATGTGAGGACAGATTTAATTGCATCATGTTACTCGTCAATTGGTAATACCCTTGCTGTAGCACCTGTCCACCTTAAGATCTATAACGTGGTAGGATATGTGTTAATTAGACTCCTGGGAATGAAGTCACATATAAAGCTGGAAATCATATGGTTCATATAAGATTTAACTGTAGCAGTGAAGGCAAGAAAACAGTTGTATGTCAGCAGGCATTCTTGGTTAATGTATTGTGATTTAACCACTACCATATACTGGCTGGAGCTCAGCTCAGACCCACCAAGTTGGATCCCGCAGAAACCTTTCATGTGGGTAGGGTAAAACTCATTCATTTAATTATCTCTTGCACGCAAACATGCTTTTCTATAATTGTCATGATTTCTAGGAAGGACAATAGCTCTTAATGGCTCTTATACAGATATCTCTGAAATCTCTACCACACTGCCATGCTCTTGCTGTGATTGCCCACGTGTCTGCTACTGTAGAAGCTACTGTGAGTTAAGACAGCACAGTCTGTGAGCAAAGATATGGGGTGAAGACCCTGCAATACAGCAGTGGACAATCAGTGCCACTCATGATTCTTAATGCCCTCAGTGATGGTCAAGCTTGGTAAGTGACTCAAGGCAAAATTGTACCTCAATACACAGTAATGGAGATTCCAGTGTTTGATTCTATCCTCACTGATGTAATCACCCATAATTGAGTAGCCTTCCTTGTCTTGGCAGTCTGAGGCAGGCACAGTGGAATCCCATTTTTTTTTTTTTTGCCACTTAAATCTCATAAATTACTTATTTCTGGAATTTTCTATTTAATGTTTTTAATATTTAGTTATTTTTCAAGTACAGTTTTTTGTCTATTTCTCCCATCCCAGCCCCCCCCCGCCCCGTGCTCCCCACCTCCCTCCCATTTCCACCCCCCTTAGTTGTCATCCCTGTGTCCTTCCTATTTGTTCCTCCAAATCCCTCCCCTTTTTGCCCCTTAAATTCCCTTCCCTCTTCAATTCCCTTCCCTCTCCCCTCTGGTCACTGTCCCCTTGTTCTCTATTTCAGTGTCTTTGTTTTTATTCTGCTTGCTTCTTTGTTTTGTTGTTTAGCTTCCTGTTAAAGGTGAGATCATATGGTATTTGTCTTTCAACACCTGATGGTTTTTTTGGTGGCTGGTATGGGGGTGGCCTCAGTACAGGCATGGGGCCTGAGGTTTGGACTTTTTAGGTGGAACAAGGCTCTTCTTTGGGGGGCTTTCTATGCTGGTTTAGACCCTAAACACCTAGAAGGAAATTGCCAGTACCAAAGAAGGCCTGAGACCACCACTTAGTTCTCTTCTGTGATCTATGAATATAGAGCCCTGCCCACCAACTCAGTTCTCTGTAACCTCAACACACCCCCGATAGTTATACCTCAGATGCTGGAAAGTCGCAAGTCTCTGTATCTTGCCAACAACTTGCTCTCCTGCTCCCAAAGTGCTAGTACCTGAATTTGATCACATTATAAACAATTGTTCTCTGCAAAATGCAAATCCAAACCATGTTCTCTAAGTAATCTATTGTGTTCTGTCCAATTTGCATTATAAGTTGTAGGAGCATGCCTGTAATTGCCTTTGTGGCTAGGCTTTTTACAGGCCTGTTTTAGAAAGGTGCTCTGTGTGAGGACAAGCTTTGGTACACTTCACTGTAATATTGTTCTTTGACTGCCTTCCTCTGTTTAGAGTTAGGAGATCCTACCTCATAAATTAAATTCCTCCTAACCAAAGGTCTGTCTTCTCAGTACTAAGCAAGTAAACACAGAGCAGTGGGGAATTGATAGGAGCCTACCACACTTGGATGCTCTAACTTCCCTTCCTAAGACCTGGGATGGTATTTGGAAAGAGGGTTTGGTCCTGCCTCATAATAAAGCAGGCATCTGACCCAAAAACCTGTCCCCTAGAGAACAGGATGACAGTATGTGTGTATGGCAGGCTGTCGTGAGCAATCAATTAGTCCCTGATGCCCAACCATCCCATTCACCAGTGTTATGAATCTCTGGTGAATAAACTGAGTGATTATGTCCATGAGACCTCTTATCTGTTCCCATACAGTCTTCTTATAGGTCAGGCTGCCTTGTGGTGGTATCCACTGTCCTGGCACCAAGGAATGACACAGAGCACATACCAATATGCTATGCTGCCAAACACAGTTTAATTCACACAATAATGCATACAGGATTAATAATGAATATAACAGCATCACTATCAGTCTATAAGGGGGTAAGGAACCCACACTCCAAGAGTCCATATGAGGCCATGGTCCCTTGTATCTGAGAGGCAGCAGAGGACAGTCAGCATCTTGCGAGGCAGAGTCTCAAGGTCAAGAGGTCCAGCAATGGCCAGTCATAAGGCACTCTCAACGTGGACTGTCCTGCAGAGAAGTTGTGTTGAAGTATTGCTGAAATCCTTAGTTTTAATCATTTTTCAAAGGCTCTTGCTTGGCCAACATCCCTCCTGTGCATGCTGGCTTCGGGAGTGTTCTTCCTGCGTATGCTTCAGAGTTGTTTATATTGCTCTTTCTGCGCAAGCTTCAGAGTTGTTCACATTACTCTACCGCACATGCTCTACACATGGCTGCACAGTTGCTCTTTACATGGAGAGACAGGAGTTTCTCACTCTTATGCTACTCCACATTAGCCTTCAGCTATCCACTAAAGTCACTATTTAAGTGTAAATACCAGTTTACGGCCCTGGTGACTTTGGCTCTAAATAAGTGGATCCTAACTCTAATTCTCTGGATCCACCTGCCTCTCTAGATTTCTGGATGATAGTCTGCCCTGAAACCTCAGTTCTCTGAGGAATCCAAACAATGTCACTGAGTTTTCAATTTGTCTAGTTTTTTCCTTGTTGTAAGGATTGAAATGAAAACTTCCGAGCTCTTCATGTGTCACAGCTAAAACCATACATCTTTTCTTTTTTCAGGAGGACAAAGATTTGTATTCTGAACATATTTTCTTTTTCATTGAATTTCTTAAGGTAAAATTGGTTAATGAAATTATACACTGTAGGTTTCAGGTGTATAATTCTCTAATACATAATCTGTACATTGTATTGCGTGTTCACCACACCAAGTCAAGTCTCCTTCCCTCAGAATGTCTATCATCAATAAATCAACAAAGAGCAAGTGCTGGCAAGGATGCAGAGAAAATGGAACCCTTGGGCACTGTTGGTGGAAATGAAAATTGGCACAGCCACTGTGGAAAGAAATATGGAGTTACCTCAAAAAATTAAAAATGGAACTGCCTTATGACCCTGCAATTCTATTTCTGGGACTATATCTGAAGAAACCAAAAAAAACTGATCTGGATGTCTTAATATGCATTTTGACACTTTTCGTCATCTTGATGCTGATACCTTAGCCTTCTTTGCCAAATGAAGCAGCATTTAGCATTTGGCTCAGTGTAAAGAATATTGTGTAAATGCTGTGCCAGGAGGATTGTGCTCCAGGCCTTTCCTGTGACAGTGCCTCTGGGTCTCTGATTTCAAAATGTGCATAACACCCACAGACGTGGCCTGATGGTACAGAAAATAACCTACTGTTTGGGCAGGATTCAGGTTAGTGCGAAGATTCATTATCTATTGCTAGTGGGAGCTTAAACTGCAATAGCACTTTTGAAAACTGTTTGGCAACTTATTCTAAATCTAAAAACATGCATAAGTGCCATCGTGGCCTGTTGATTTTACTCCTAGATATATACCCAGAAAAATAAATGTAAAATATGGTCCCAGGAACACCACTGTAACAGCCATGAACTAGAAACAACCCAATGTCACTAGAATTGATTAATTGTACCATATTGAAATATTACAAAACGATAAGACTTAAGGATAAATCTTACAAATAAAATGTTGAGTAAAAGAAGCAAAAAAAAATACATGCTGTGCAACTTCATTTATCTATAGTTGAAGAGCAGTCAAATTAAGCTACACTATTAGAGGTGAGGAATGTGGTTATGTACTATGTTGAGACTATCAGGGATTAAATAGACATAAAGAGGACATGTGGGAAGCTGGTAATGACCTGTTCCTTGAACTGTCTGCATGGAATGTTCACCATGTGAATATCCATTGAGCTGTAGACCTATAATCTATGCATTTCCTGTATGTATGTCACACTTTACTAGAAAGTTTAAAGAAACATGGATAATTAATCTATCTGTAGCACTCTTGCTTGGTTCTTGTTTGTATGTGAAAATTCTTTGAATATCCAAATACTATGGTGATGCAATGAATTATTATCATCATCATCATCCCCAACCACTTTACATACTACTTATATGCAGTACAACCCCAAGTAGTTGCCACCTTTCTAACCCAGACAAGATTCTAGCTAGCCTATTTAAATTTATCTTAGAAGAAATAAGAAACCTGAATTCGATTTGAATTTTCTCAGTATTCAGACTCCTGGATTGTCTTTTTTTATTGTTACATTTTATGGAACCAAGGGCAATCTAAAGTCAATGTAAAAAAAATGGCTATCAGAATTACCAAGCCTATTTCCTCATCACATAAGACCTCATGGCGTAAGGAATATGGCCCTTCTCCTCCCTGCAAGTCAGGTACTGCACATTATTGTCACCTGGGCTAGGGAGCATTTTTTCCACGCATTCTCTACAGCCCTCCTCTTCGGTTTACACACAGTGTTGTTTGGATAACTTCTGTTGTTCACACCAATCTTCATAAAATTTCTGATTCTTTGTGCAAAGATTATCTTGTACCCCTACTTCCTGATCCATGTAACTGTTCTTAAAATGGTACATTCTACAAACAGAAACCCAAGCCCTTTTTAAAAAGGGGGGTGGGGGGAAACGTGTTAGATTGAAGGCATAGATAGCAAGAGGCACTAGCGCTGGATTAGAATGATCGAGATGGTGATTTTTAGCAGTAAGATAATATCTTAACAGAAAATTAAGGTTTTCCTCCCACCCTAGATAGTATGTGCCATGAAGACAAGAGCAAGACTGCATCCCTGGTAATTAAGGCCACTACCCAGTCGGTGCTCAGATGAGTGAATGTGATAGTTGATGGAGACAATGATATTCATATGGTTAGGAAGGCGACAACTTACCCTTTCTATGGATAACTATCAGTAAGAAGAGAGAGAAAAAAAAAACATAAAATATGATGGTTTAACGGTGACCCAGCAAATGGGACAATTGTTTTTTCAAATTGTATACATTATAAGGGATTTATACCTGGAAAATATGTAGAATAATTACAACTCAATTATAAAAAGACAACTAATTTTTAAATTATGAACTGATTTTAATAGACATTTCTCCAATATACAAATGGCTAATAAATGTATAAAAAATGTGCAAAATCATTAGTCATAGGAGAAATGCAAATCAAAACCACAGTGAGATACTACTTTATTCTCCCTATAAAGGCTATGATCCAAGACACAGATAGTAAAAAGTGCCGATGAAGATGGAGAGAAATTGAAACGCTATACTTTGTCTACATTGCTGGGGGATGTAAAATGGAGTAACTGCTTTGGAAAACAGTCTGGTAGTTGGCTAAAAAGGTAAAGGACTTAATATATGGCCTAGTAATTATACCCGAAAGACTACTGGGCATATACCTAGAAGAGATAAAGAGATATGTCCTCACAAAAACTTGTATACGAGTGTGCATAGCAGAATTATTCACAATAACGAAAAGTAGAGAAAACTCTGAATGTCTATCAATTGATGGATGGATCAGTAAAATGTGGTATGTTAATATAATAAAATATTTGGCAATTTAAAAAATGAAGTGCTAACACATACTACAATGTGGATGAACCTTTAAAACATTAAACTAAGCCAGTGAGTTTCAACCAGGCTGTTACAACACACTGGCGTCTCATGAGAATTTTTAAACATACAATACCTGACTATTTAGTCAAGAGCATGGACCTCTTTTCTCTTAGATTGTCAAATTTATAAAATTACAGCAACCAACACACGTGTCTGGTGTGAATGCCCTATATTGGACCATATATAGGTCAAATAATACAGTTGCATCTTATTGGTCATGTCACATAATAAGTTTGTATCTGATTAGTTAATTCTCGGTACCAGAAATCCTTCTATACAAGTATAGGCACCTGGTTTTTTTTAAAACACTCGGAGCAAAAAGGGTAGGTACTTACTACTATTATTTTTAATTTTTTGTCAGACTGACAAAAATATATTTCTTGGAGCACCACAGAATTTTAGTAATTAGTTTATGCATGCCATGAGATGAAAAAGGTTGAAAACTGTTGCACTGAGTGGCAGAAGATAGACTCAAATAACTACCTACTGTGTGATTTCATTTACTTGGAATATCCAAAGTTGGAAAAAGAAAAGCTAAAACATTAGTGCTTGCCCAGGGCTGGAAGGCTGAGGCGATCTGAGCGTAATGACTAAGGGTTACGGGTTTCATTTGGGTGTAATGAAAATGTTCTAAATTGATTGTGGTGACAGATGAACAACTCTCTGACTGCACTAAAATTCACTGAATTTTACACTTTAAATGAGTGAGTTGCATGGTTTGTAAATTATATCTCAATAAGGCTGTTAAAAATAGCAGTGTGATGAATGAGATGGGGGAAAGGCACTTTCGAGAATGGTGAAAGTAAAAGAGATAAGTTAATGAAAAACTTCATGTATGTAATTAGCTATGCCTACAGAGGACCTCAAATTAATTTTAACTCTCAGGTTAAGACTCTTATTCCTCTTAACATTTTAGGGCTCCTTTTCCTGCATATATGTGACTGTAAATGGGGGAGAAAATGTAAGTAAATCAGGACATATAAAAATAAATCATGATAAAAACTCCTTTAGTGCAGATTCTAATTTAATCAATATGCAAAACTAGGACCCTTCCATCAGAGAAAAACATCAACGTCTCAGGGAAAAAATCATCTCCTAGAAGGTCTATGGCAATCACAACATCTCTTTTGCCAGAATGTGTTTTCCTCCTCCAGGTAGGCTCTCAAAGAGCTCTCAAGAATTCCATTAAGATCATTTCTTTGTAGTTCAGTCATTGTTGCTGATACAGTGGTAACAGGAGACCTTTTCTATAAACCAGACTTCTGCATATTATTATAGCGTGAGACAAAAAACAACATGTCCATGGGCCTGACAATTTCTACTCATTTTTGCAGACATGTCTGCCATTGTTAGTTTTGTTTCTTTCATAAATAAAATGTCTGCAGAGTTACAAAAAAACAATAGTATTTCCTGTCTCTTAGCCTGAAGAATATAAAACTCCTAGTGTGTACCAGACAACTCCAAAAGTTGCTCTAATATTTAGGAAAATTCTTCAAACTTTTTATAGAGATCTATGTGGCTTGCCTGCTCTTATAATAAAGAACTCATGTTCTCACTATGAAAATCTATGAACTGAAGAGACAAAGAACCATAATTTTGATTGACAACCAGCCAGAGAGTCTGTTTGGGTCTCCCTCATTCTCAGTCCCCTCTGCTCTTTTGACCAGGTTGGTACATAAATCTATCCTGACCCCTTCAAACCTGATCCTCTTATGTAATAGAGACACGCAAATTCTGCACAATAAGAATAAAGTTGGCAAATTAGTGCATTGTGCTGTTTACTGATATTGTTCAAATATGATCTGAAATTGTAAAGGACCTAAAAGAACATACAGTCCCACCATATACTGATAACATTTTAATACAATCCAACAAGCTCAAATAGTCAAATTCCTCAGCCAAAGAGAAGCAGTCAATTCCATTTCTATTTAAAATGCCTCTTAGGTAATTAAAATTGTTCTAGCTCTATTGCAATGGAATTATATATGACAGTAAACTACATATTCTTTTACATTTTTAACACTAACTCACTGGATCCTCACAAAAGTAAAGTAGATAACATTATCTCCATTTAACATATGTTGGAAATGAGACTCAAGTAGCTTAGCCAATTTTCTCAGGTACCTGTTGCCAGGGGGTGGCTGAGCAGAGACTCCAAAAGCACAAAAGTCCACGCTTTTCCATTTGTTTCTTGGGACCCCTGAACCTCTCTACTTCAAGGCTACTACTCATCTAGGAACAGTCTTTCATTTTTTCTTAGTATTCTGCACTTAAGATTTTTAGAATTCTACTCAGCACTGTCCTCTGAACATGTTCCTTTTAGGTCTATTTCTTTTGGACTCAACACTCCTGGAGTGATCTTACCAACACAGAGTAGAGTAAAATCATCACTTCTCTTCTACAATTATATCCATGGTGCATAGAATACAGTTACTTATTTGTATTGATGGTGGGA
Organism: Artibeus jamaicensis; assembly: GCF_021234435.1. NCBI lineage: Eukaryota > Metazoa > Chordata > Mammalia > Chiroptera > Phyllostomidae > Artibeus > Artibeus jamaicensis. The sequence goes on along the minus strand of NW_026521803.1, from coordinate 31,300,742 downwards.
GGTTTGGTTGTTTTGTTGTTTTGCTATTACTATTTCAATCTTATTTTGGGAATATTCAAAATGCCTTTTAATTGGTCACAACATTCATTTCCATTCCCCTGATTTGAAAATCAACCATACAAAGTAGATGGGTCAGTTATTAATGCTATTTTACAAAGAAGGAAATCACAGTTGAGAGAAGTTACCATAAAGACACTGGGTAGGTAGATGTGTGTCTTGGTTCTATGTATATCTCCTGCCTCCAACTACTGTTGTATTCACCACACAACAGAGCAAGCAAAGCTGAGTGACCCTGCCCTTCAAAGCTCTGCCTCATTTTCACATGTTATTGTAAGGCCTATGTCCGCTAATTCCTTTGTGAGAAATATTTCTTTTTAACAAAATTTGGCTGTGCTTGACACTATTTAACTTCCCCTTCTTAGGAACAAAAATGAAGATCTGTGGGTTTGGCTCTGATGCATTCCACATCAAAAAAATCGCTGAACACAAATGAATGACAATGTAGAATTAAAAGTCTCAGAGCCAGGTTGACAATGTTTTTTTCCCCCTAGCATTTTAAAGATGCTCCATTGACTTCTGGCCTCCATCATTTTTATGGAAAGTCTGCTGATATTCTTAATATGCTCCCCTAAACATATCATTTCTTCTTTGCTTAGGTAGATGTTGGCAAACTTTTACTGCAAATAACTAGATAGTAAATAATTTAAACTTTTGTGCTTCTGCTTCTATAAGATAGGTCATATTTTCTTGCTTTTTTATTTTCTGATTATTTTTTTGTAAGCCAGACATTGTGCATAAATATACCAATAGTACGGACTGAACAAATAATGTTTACTCCCCAGATAAGACCACACAAACTCTGTTCTCAGACCAACATTTTGTTGAGGCTGGGTCTATCTAATCTATGATTGAGCTGAGTGTGGGCTTTGTCACAGCTTTGGAAAGATTCACTCTACTGCTGTCTTCAAACATTTCCAATGGTTGGGGCACAATGTGCCCCTTATCATACCTTAGGATCTGAACACCACCAAGACTGGAGAAATTTCCAGTCAGTCACCACCCTTATGAATGACAGGAGCTGTAGCTTTGAACGCTTTGATTCACAGTGAGGCGACCACTTCAAGGGACTAACAAAGAGTCTCACTTTTCATCCTTACACCTGGCTTTCTGTACCCCAGGACCTCTCTCCATCCTACCACCTTACCCCTATCTCTCAGTGACAACTCAGTTCCATGTACCTCAGTTCTCAATTATCCCAATCCTAATGAAGCCATTGCTGTTCACTTGGTAAGGCCCAATGCATCTAGAGAGGTGGCATTCTTTCCTGCTTTATTCTTATCATTTGAAGTGGCATTTTTTATCATCATGAAAACCACATGGTCCTCGAGATGGAGGTGGAGATCTTGCTCAGTTCTTCTTCCCTGTTTAGGCTGACTGCTGACTTGCATCCAGGGAAGTTCCATTTTACCTTGGGGATGTCCTTTCTCAGGTTTCCCTCTCTGTCCCTCACCTTTGGTGTACTGTCCTGTGCACTCATGGGAAATATGTGAAGATTGGATGCATATTTGCTTTATGTCTGTGGATCCTTGGGATTTTTATTCATCATGTCTGTCCCCAAGTGGACATTAAAAAACTGTCAAAAAACAGGCTGATTTCCCCTTTGGCACATTTGTGAAGGGTTTAATCCTCTTTCTGTCCTGTCCCTAGGGCGAAAAACAGCCATTAGACTCTTCTTTCCTAGCCTATTTCTTCTAGCCTACTCCTTTCTAAGCTTAGTTGATTTGTATCTTGAGGTATTTTACAGGTTTTTAAAATTATGATTTTTTAAACTTATCCAGTTTATTCTTGTTAGAAAGTAAGAGATGGTCTCTTCCTCTTGCAAACTCTCTACATTCTAACCTGGGTTAAAATTCTGCTCAACCATCCCTTAGCTGTATAGCTTTGAGTAAGTTACTTAAACTACATTACCTCAGTTTTCTCCTCCATAAAATGAAATTGATAATAGTATAAATCTCATTTTTTAATGACAATGACAAAAGAAAACACATGTAAAAGCATTTGATGCATAGTAGATGGCAAGTATTCAATCATTAAAAATTCTATTAAGCATTATACTGGATATCTTGCTTAATTTACAGGCTGATTCTTTAAAACTCTGTCTGTCTTTCTGTCTCTCGGTCTCTGCTTTTCTCTCTCTGTCTTTCTCTTTCTCTCTTTCTCTCTCTCTCACACACACACACAGACACATACAAACTCATGCAAAGAAGTATTACTGCTGCTTTATAGGTGACAAAACTGAACCTCAGGGACGTAAATACTTTTCTGAGAACACATAAGTAGCGTGTGACCTATTAAGGAATTGAATCCAGATTTTTCTTATTTCTATGTACTTTTTACCATGTCACTCTCTTCTTATGTGAGAAGACCCATCAATACATGGGTCAACTAGGGACTGACTAGGCCAGCTAGGCCATCTAAGCCATAAGTGTCCAAAGGGCACAGCAAGATCAGAAATGTGAGCAAACCATTTATTTTTTGTATCAAAAATTCTAATTTGATAGCAGCACTCAGTCACAGCTAAATCAGGCATTGGGAGATTTGATGAAAAGCAGTAAAATGACAAGTGAGATATATCTACCCAACCTCTAATGAGGCCTTATATAGCCCAGTTTCCTACTAAGATATAAAGATCAGACAAACAAGCTTTTAAAGGAGATTTCCTCTAATCAGACACTTTTAAGGCTAAGACCAATCAGATTAATCACCTATTGCCATGATCAATAATGCTGCCTAACAATCATCTCCAAGACTCAGTGTCTTAAAACAACAAGCATTTGTTTTTTAAGGCCTGGGCAGGAGAGCAGTGCCACCTGAAGAATGTATTTCTTATGGGTGAGGTCAAAATCTCCCAGAGAGTTGAGCATGTAGTCTCTTAAAGTGCTGGCTCAAAAGTGGTTATCACTCTTACCTATATTCTTTTGGATAAATCAAGTCTTATTGTCAAACACAACATCAACAAAATTAGTATATGCCTCCCATACAGGTCAACTGAAAAGGTAAATATTCATTGTAATAGTTTAATTTACCATACCCAAAGCCAGTATTGCCCTATACAGTTGTGTTTCCACATACCAGGAATGATATAATTCATCTATCAATAATTCAAGGAAAGTAGCCCAGCTAATAATAACATGGCTAACTTGAGGTCATCATAAAGAATAGGAGAAGACTCCCTTATAATCACCATCACTTAGTTCTTTTGACATGTCAGAAGGTATATATTGCAATGCTTATAGAATTTCTGTTAGGAAATATTTGAGGAGTGATACCCTCCCAGTGAAAGCCTAGCTGGTTTTTGCATTTCAGGGGAGCTGAAACCTTTGGAGTTAGAGGCCTTGCAGAAATTGCACTGTAGGTATGCTAGTCTGGAGGCTCTCACAAAGACTTAACTGTTGAATTCCATATTTTCCAATTGTATCTTTCATACCTTTACTAGGACTAAAGGTGGAACAGCTATATTTACTGACCGAAAAGAAAGCTCATCTCTTCACACAGAAACAATACAACTCTAGTGACCTCTGGACCAACTCGCTACCTGCCATGTTAAAATAACTGATTTTTACAAACAGAGAAGAAAGTAGAAGACAATTCTGAAATCTCAACCAAAAAAAAATGATCTCTTTTCATCTTTAACTCTGCTCAATGAGGGGCAACACTGAAATTTGATCTTTTTTCCCTGTGAACTTACTTAAGAAAATATCACCTCTAAGAATTTAATATTTAAGCTGTAGATTGTAAAGGCACATGTAAGGCATATTTAAAGTCATATATCATAGAAAATTTTTCTCTAGAAGATTGCTAAAAATGTACTTTAGTTCCTTAGTGACTTCCCAGATATCCCTGGGGTATTGTAGCTGAGTATTATAACACAAATGGTTCCCATTCTTAAAGTGAATTATTTTGAATATTTGAAGGTAACTCCTTACTACAGATGCTTTATGGCATCATAAGAACTTAACTCTGCTCTGGTAAATCAGCATTACTGAAAAATATTAGAATGACATGAATTATTTTCCAAATTGCCACAATGACAAAAATATCTGTTTGTCTATAGCTGGGGAGTGGGGGTGGGGGAGACAAATGATAGGTCAGCGAGATCTTCCATCAGACTGTACGATCTTGGGAGCTATTGATAAATCCATGAGGTGAGGTATAAAATTCATTGGGCTAGAACACCATCATGCATAAATGCAAAAAGTGGCAATACGGAGTGTTCATTATCTATGAGTTCTACAGATGAAAGAAAACAGTACTGAGATGTACACAACACAGAAAAATAAAAGCCCCAAGAACACTTTAAGCATGCTGAGGGCCATACTAGCACTTGCACTGCGTGTGGCCCTACATGCTTTACAAAAATTAAGTCAGCTGATTTTCACAATTACCTAATAAAGTGGGTTCTCTCAGTTTCCTATTTTTTCAGATGAGAAAACCGAGAAACAAGAAAGAAAATAAAACTTGCACAAGATCACACACAGTTTAGCAGCAGAGCTGGAATTCGAACCCAGAAGTTCCAACTCCAGAGTCATGACCCTAACCACTAAGCTAGACTGTCTTCTGCTCTCCTATACTTCCCACAGCTCCTAGCTACATGCTGGTCAAAAGAGACTTCTTGAATATGTTCCTGTTGAATGAAACTCTTGATAACAAAATAAACATTTCATCTTGTCTCTCATTTTCTTATAATTCCCTTCATCTCTACCTCAAAGTCTTCTATTGGACCCATATACTCATACATCCCTCTATTTGCATTTGTCAGAAATGCCAATTATGTTTCATCTATTATTTCTAGAGTGTTGCGTTCATAAGAATTATGTGGCTGCATCTGACTCAGGAAAAATAAAATAAATAGTGCTTTAATTAATTAGCAATGTCTGCCATAGGTATAATACAAGATAAGAGAGTAATAGTATATATGCCAGAATTATATAATAAAGTACCGTCTGACTGTCCCTTGGAATGCCCTGACCCCAGTGGTGCCATTAATGCGCTCCCTTCTAGTCCACTGTTGGTGTTTGCTCTATGTGTAATATGTCATTGTTAGTACTACAGGAAGTTGCAGTTTAGTAGAATGAACGCAGGCTTTACAATGACCAAATCTAGGGTTAAATTCTATCTTTATGCTCATACATAAAAAAATCCCTCAGCTTCTCTATCTGAATAATGCATCTGTCACTTTCATGGAGCAATTGTGAGTTAATAATAATAAGACAGGGAGCAGCAAGCTCTCCTTGTAAAAGGCCAGATGGTATGTAAGTTGGGCTTTGTGGGCCATAGCCAACATCTGAAATAAAGGAATGGAAAACCATATCCTAAACAGACAAGAATACTAATTTTCTTCAATGCTTAGAAATTAGTTTTTTATTATAAGACATGGCAATTGTCAAATTCTTTCACCTAAAATGCCAAACATAGCTTGAAGATCTACGATAAATTATGATTGTTAATTAATACTTAAACATGAATATGTCCATCATACTTAGCATAACAATCTTACTGTACATTGGTCAAATTGATTGTGTAACTCATCAGTAATTTTTTCTCACATTTTTGTATGTATAGATATATATTCATGAATGATATCCATTACAACTCTCTAATTATGTTTTATAACTTCTAAAATACACACAAAATATAAATTATTTAAGAATAAATAAAAATTGGAAGAAGCTCTGATGTTGCCCTCCTACCTTGCCTGGTGGATTGGAGCTCACTATTCTAGAGAATCTACACTTCCTTAGTCGGGTCGCAGTTTTAGGTGTTTGTAGTCCTCTCATCCAGCCTGCAAAGGGTATTATTAAATTCTTACCCTATTTTACTGTTAAGAACATCAAAGGGTGAGTAACATCCCTTAGGTCTGCAGACAGTGAATGGCAATTTGAATACAGCTCTGTATGAGTTCCCAAATCCTGTGTTTCTTCTACAAGGTACTAAAAGTAGCAAAAATTGAAGCACCACCTAGAAACATCATGTCATGAAGGAACATCAAAAGAATGACTGTCCAAGGACAGGTGCCATACACAGGGGAAGTCTGAGTACTGTAAAGCTCAGGCTAAAACTGATTCGGGCAGTGCTGTGTTGGTAAATGGATAATTACCAGCTTTCTAGAGGGAGCATAAGGGACCCCTGATTTGTAACATCTGCCAGTTACTGAGATGTACATAATCAGCCTCCATGAGCCCAGAAGTGCTGGCTCCACTACCACTGACCTTGGGACAGGCCATCTGGACAAAAACAGAAAAGAGGTGCGGATCTGATGGAGGTGCTAAAACAATGGGGCCATCTAAGCTTTACTCATTCTCAAGTGACAAAGCTGCCACTTAGACTAACACTGAGCTTCTTCCATCCCTAATGATGGGGCACCAAATGCAAGAGTTGGGGAGAGAAAATGGGATGTCGGGCATTCCTTAACTTTGAGATGAGAAAAGGCTGTTCAGATGTCCGCATTTCATGGCATTTTAATAGCATTCTCCCACTGTGTATTACAGAAGTGATAATGTTGGTTCCTCCTTCCTGGTTATTCTTGTTGGTCATTGCACATAGAAGAAGGTGAGAAAAAGAAAGAGGGAAGTTATTTGTCTTACGAATCACAATGGACTTCTTAAGTACCATTGTTTCTGTACAAAAAATATATAACACATACAAGGCATTTCACATAAATGTTTCATCTTGGATTTACTGTATTTACCATAGCACAACACACTTAACACCAACTCATAAAAAGTAGGTGCCCAAATAATTTCAATATCTAAGAAACGTGGCAAGTTACTTCAGAAAAAGCTACACACCAGTTTGGAAAACTTGTTTTTATTGCTGTATGATTCCATGAGGCACTTTTAAATGTTTGTTTAGTAGATGAAATTGTGGGATGTTATGAACTGGGACAACCCAAGTGGACAGTAGGAAAATGAAGCGCAGAATTTATCTTCACTGAGAGATGGTGGATCCAGATACATTGCAGCCTGTTCCATGTCTAAGCACCACTCAACTCTCCCCCTGCCAACTAGTTCCAGGCCCTTGGGAGAGACAAACAACATGCACTCTTGCAAAAGATTGCTATTTTTTCCCCCAATCTTTTGCAAAAGACAGATGAAGCAGAAAATCACAGTTATATCTGGAGTCCCTATATGCCTGCTGTTATCACACCTCCCTGCTCTTAATAATCCCTTACATTTATAAAGGGATTTATGCTTTTCAGTCTTTTTGAAAGGCATCTGTAATGTAGAATCTAAGAGTAGGATGTTGCCTCAAAAATCAACTCACCCAAGCAGTTACCAAGCCATGAATGCCCTTGACATCACGTTGGCATGTGAGTCACAGTGAGGGTGGGAAGGACACAGCTGGTGTGCTCATTTCCTAGGTGAAGAAACAAGCCTGGAGTAGAGCCAGTGGAGTGCCTGGGTGGGAGGTTAGGTTTCTTGTGCCCTGACGTAGTATAGGTCCTTCTCTCAAATATCCTCCTGGGCAGAAGAGCCTGCATCATCTCTCCACCCTTAGGAAAATGTCTAGGGCCCCTCCGACAGCCAGGAGAGGAATCCCAAAACAGCGCAAAGACACACAGACATTGCCAGCCCTTCCTGCCTCCTACCTCCCCTACCCCCATCACATTCCACTGCAAAACAGGAGGCATTGGAGCCTAGCAGTGGCCCAGGGCTTGTATTCCAGCTCCACCCCTTACTACTCGCCCCTGTGACCTTGGGTAAATTAGATTGCCTCCAGTCTCTCCATTCTCTCATCTCTGAAGTGCAATCAAGGATACCTACTTCATTTGGTCATTGTAAGAACCTAGTGAAATGAGGAATGTAAGCACTTACCCCAGGGAAAAGCAGGTAGGAAGCACCCAATGAATGCAAGCCACGTCCCCAGATAAAGCTCCAGAGCCTGAGATTCATCGCCTCCAGCCTCAAAGTCAGAGATAGTCCTTACAGAGGAGAGTGGGCAGGGAACCACACAGCTTAAACATTCTTTTAAAACCTTTCGGCAAATAAGTGTTTTCTAACTCCATTATTAATATCATTATTGAGATAAAACTTGTCACATTAATGTGTTGCATTGTACAAAGATGGAACCGCTGTCCTCAAGGAGGAAAAAGGAGCTGCGGGCAACAGATGATAAAGAGGAACATTGGGGTGATGTTTAGTAGCTTGTTCTCCTCTTTGCCAATAAATAAAAGCTATTTTGTGTGGTCCTTCAATTCTAATCTTATATTTCTTGCCATTCTCATTGTGTTCCCAGAGGGGAGCCATCCTCTTGTTGACATTTAATAATGCCAAACGATAATTGAGGGCTCATTAGGCTGGAAGAGGCCAGGGATGTATTCAGTGTTTGCTGCCTCTGGGTAGGGTCCCATTTAAACCATTTTAGGGAGAGGAGGCTCTCAACCATTTTTAAAGCTGTCATGAGAAAGAAAAGCAACAGCCACAGCTCCAGTTGTGAATGAAAGATGATGAAGACAATGATAAGACTTCTTTGTGTACAGGCTAAGGAAGCTGGGGGTGGGGAGACACCAAACCTGAGCTTAACCTTGAAGGAAGGGCGAGATTCAGAGGAGCTGAGAAGAGATTGGGGTACATTCTGCATTGGCACAGAGTGCAGAAATATACAGCTATCTTGTTCAGGTCACAGAATGTATACCAAGCAAGTCACTCCTTGGGTGTCCTTTTTCTAGGTTCAAATGTTTCTTTCAGTACAGAGGACAAAGGTTGAAATGGAATTTTTCTCATTTGCAGAAATGAAAATATATTCTCCAAGGAAGTCCTTTGTCTTCCTCCATTCAAAGCTTTACTAAGTAGCATCCCCAAACCCCTTTAAGTAATACACTGTCATAGTTACACACTGAACCCCTCCATGATCCAGGAAGGAACGGATGCTGCCAGGCCTTCAGCTCTCTATTATCTGCACATCCTGCAACCTCAATGGGCCAAAACACTTTGGATCGGGGGCCTGTGTTGGGATTTAGGAAGGAGGGCTCCTAACTACTCGGTTCTTCTTGCTGACACAGTAAAGAATTACAGATCAGCAAGTTTATTAGTGTGCAAGCAGGTTTGTTAATGATACATCCTCATGGAAGAGAATGGGACTTGCCGAGGTCAGGGAGAAAGGCATAGGTGCAGGGCAGGGATAGGTAAGAGCAGCAAGAAGCAAGGGCAAGGGTGGCAAGAGCCCCAGGTTCTTTGTCCTAAGGATGTATATAGTTGGTAGGATGGGGGTGAAGAAGTTACATGTTGATTGACAGGTAAAGGTGATGCCAGCTTTCTCGGGGGTGGGGGGACATGACTACCCAAAATTAGGTACGTGTAGATATCTGTTAGCCTGAATCCTTATCTTGTTCCAGACCCCCCTTTGTTCACATTGTAAAATGGATACATGACAGGATGCGGTTAATTAAAGTTGGGGAAGTTATCCAAAGTTATTCACAGGCTCTGTTGGTAAGCATAAGGACCCCCTCACACAGCAGATAGTTACCAGAGATCTGCAGTTAACTAAAGTTGTTTTATGGGCTTCTTCTTTGGGCATAGTGGACCTCTCCTCTTTCCCCTTCTAGACCTTGGGATGATAGCACAGTTTCAAGGCTTTCTTTCCCAGATAGTGGAAATGCTCCATAGAATTTCAAGGACTTTCCTTTTCTCATGCTAACATAGTGTTTCTTGTGATGTACAAACACCTGCAATATTATTGGACCAGGCTCAGGACTGCAGCGTTGGTGGGTAAGACATGTCTCCCTCCTTCTCCCCACCTTGGTTTACTATCCATCCTACTTAAGTGCTAAAAGGCATGTCCTGGCAACCAGGACACTAGACTCTAGATGCTGGCCAACAATAGCAGTAAAGTCTCAGAGTTCTTCTTATGCTGTCTCCTGCCTCAGGGCTTCTAATAACTGAATTTTCTGCTCAACTCAGAGTTAATGAATTCACTGCTTGACACTGAAAACCTTTCAAGTAATGATTAAGTTCCCTCTTTTATTTCAAAGGACAACCTACTGAAGGAGATTGGACCCTTCCCTGGTGGTAAGAGAAGCCACAGGTCCCTAGTTTTGTTGTCCTTTTGAGTATCAAGTCTCATCACGTCACACTGGAAATGGAGAAAGAGAAATTATAGAAAACTGGACAGATGGAGAGCTGTGTCCATGATAATCTCAAGAAATCAAGTGGGGCTTGCTTTTCCTTTTTTTAAAAAACTAAATTTGTGATATCAGTGTATTTTCATGTGACATCTCTCTCTCCTTTGAAAAGCAGTAAAAGAGAAAAATAATTAATTGTGATTTTTAGAAGCCGAAGTGTCAAGGCTCTATCATATTTTACAACCTCCTCAAAAGTCGAGACCATACCCTTTTTTCTAAGTACCCACCCTCAACATATGGCTCGCACAGTAACTAGGGAGAGATCTCACTTATTATAGTAATACTTCATTTATAGGAGGATAAGTGTTTTAGATAAGTGAAACACCAGCTTTTACTGCAATTTTAAAAATTGCAATAATTTTGATTAAAATTGTTTTAAGTGCACCCCTTACTGCTCTGTCTCATAGAACTATTTTCACTTGTGCTATAAAATACAGACACCTTGAGGAGGCTTCTTGGTAGGTAGGGTAAGCCTCTCTAGCCCCTTTGGCCATTTAACGTATGCTAATATACAATAAAAAATTGTGAAAAGGGATAGCCAAAATTTTTTGAATTATATCCAGGAGTAAATAGTTCTTAATAATGAACCTGAAAAGACTGTGTATGAATAGGATGGCCGATATATGTGAAAGTGAATGGAGGTGCTGTCAAACAGTCCTGCTCTGGGGTAACAGAGTTATGCTATGTACAATGATAGTGGGTATATATTTCTGCCATAAGGTTTCTTCATTTGATTTCAGTCTGGCCCTTGGCAGTATTCTATAGATAGCTTATTTGCCCATCTAGTCATCCATTCTAAGCTAAAGGCATATTAGCTGAGCCCTCTCTGTGTGCACAGCTTCATGCTGGGCACCAAAAGCATGTGGTCATGGAAATCACACACACGGAAAGAGACCATGGTGAGTTCAGCTGCCAGATGTAAGTGAGGTGTTCCTGCGGCTGGTTTTCAACTTATAAACACATTCCTGGTTTTAGATTCCTGACTTTTTAGATCTATTTGAAGGCTTTGATTCACTCTCCTTAACAATTAACTAAAACTTTGGACTACAGCGAGGATTCAAAGGAGAGAGTGCAGCTGAGGGACATGTAAAGGTGGTGTTAGAGCTTAGAGACAAAACACTCAGTGGCAGGGAGCAGTCTCCAGAATTCCACCTTTTCTTCTTGTGAGTTCACACTGTCTTGTCAAGCACCAAACATCACAGTCTCCGAAACAGAGGTCAAGAAATGGAATATTTCAGCCTCATTAAAGAATGACAATTATAGGAAGAAAGAAAAATGTACTGAAAATAGGCCAGCCTGCTTATCCCCAGACACAAAGGGCTATGTGGTTACCTCAATCTGTTAAAAAATAATTACCATCCGGGGAAAAGACACTTTCATGAGGACACTTAGAGCTCAGAGTGAAGGCAGCCGACTCTTGCAGAGAAGACAGCATGGGAAAGGAAGCTGAAGAAGAGGATTCAATAGAGAGCCAATGTTTGCTGTGCTCAGGGCTCTCTGGTGGGAATCTGGGGTCTGACCACCCCTTCTCCCTCGGGAGCTCAGGGGTATCTCTTGGCTCAGTCACAGCCAGATGCCACAAAAGCCACAAGATTAGAAAACAATTGAGGAAGTCCCTGAGGACACTCTGACAGTGCAATCTCAGCTCAGCTGTGATCACTTTGAATTGATTCCTGGAAATCTTTGCTGGAAAAAAGGTGCTAGACCACACAGCTGCAAATATGCCTTTGGTTGCAACCAAGAAATGGGTATGAGATGAGCAGTTTGGAGGCCACAGCAGGTTCTAATTCTCATCTTTTGTGACTCCTTTCTCAATCCCAATTCTGGAGCTGGTAGGGTGGCTTCTGCCACCATTGTTCACATCTCCTGTGAGTTATTTTCCTCTATATACACATGGACCACTGCATGGAGAAATTCCCTTTCCCTCTGTTCAGTTGAGATACACCTGCACAGTTGAAAAGGAATATTTTTCCATGAAAAGCAAAAGAAAATAAACCTAAAAGAATAAAACAGTCACAGAAGCAGAGAAACAAGCGAGTTCTATAGAGTGCTAGTCCTTATCATACTACCCATCAGAATCAACTGGGAAACATAAATACATATTCCCAGACCCCTATGCCCAACCCATAACTTTTAAGAGATAAGTAAGGCCTATACATCAGTATTTATATTATAACCTTCAGGTGATGTTTATGCATCAGCCACCACTATCTTCAGAACAATTTGGAGAACTACTGCTCTAGCTTCCTGATGTTATCCAACTTAGTTTATCCAAATCATCACTGATGCAATTTTGTTCTCTGGCACCTGAGAGCATCCATACCTTCATCACAAAGAGATGCATGAAATTATAGACAAGCCAAGCCTCCCTTTGGGTAAATAAAACCTATCTATCTCAAAACACAAGTACTAATATTCTGTCCATTACTGATGTAAAAAAAATTGATAGTACCTTAACACTGGGAGGATTTTAGACTCCAAAATTTTATGTAGTAGAGAAATTTGTCACATAGCATGCCTGATTCTCAGGCATCTGGCCTCAGCATGACTATTTCAACCATTCTTAAGCTTGCGATTTCAAATCTCTGTCTACTTATAAAAAAACTAAAATTGATAAAATATTTTTTGTTGTATTGAGTCTATAGATCTCATAATTTTCTCACATTGGTCTTGTTTCTGCCCTTTCTGGAAAAATTAACTTCTAGCTAGCCAATATTATTTATTCATTATTTTATTACCCTTATATCCCCTAGCACAATAAGGACTTACAACTGTACAAAATAAGAGAAAAAACTGCAAGAGTCTGAGTACACATATTACAGTTTTTGCCACAGCTCACAAGCTAATTCTTCAGGGCTATTTTTACCCCCAATTTGGTAACCATTGTGAGCCCTGGAGAAAGTTTCTGGCCCTCTCAGGATGGAACAGCGCATCAGCAGTGGTCGCATCAACTCTGTCCACCTGCCATACACGAGGAAACCCTCCTGAGTATACTCCAGATCCAATCAGTCCATCTCATCAAGCCAAGTCCACTCAGTAAGACGGCTTTTGGGGTGTTGCTGCTACAAGACATTCTAGAAAGTGGGCAGCATAAATTCTAAATCCCTTCTAATGACCTTGTCTTAAGTATTTACATATGAAACTTATACTGCCTTTATTCTCAACCAGAAATTCCTAGAGAGCGGGACTTTCTAAACACCCTTTGGTCAGGATTCACTTCGAGAACTCAGTTTATGAGTATCAATAAGAACTATGACTAGACCGTATCTTATTAATAATCACTCTCATGTTCCATACTCTCGGAAACAAATCAGACACATTCCTTTGGAAAAAATTTTAATTTATAGAAATAATTTAAAACACTTTCATAGTATTCCACATGCACTCCCACAATTAGTAGGATATGCGTGCCAGAGAGTTCTACCAAACCGGCCTGGTCTTCCAGCCATCTTATCACTTCCAATACAAGAAGCTAGATTCAGACTTAATAGAGCAGGTGTCCAATTATTCCTACCCTAGATGTTTTATTCACATACATATATGAACACACACACAAAGGCATATATTTACACCATCTTCCAAGTTAAATTTTTCAAAGCTTAAGAGAAACAGTTTATGTGTGTCCAGTCTTCTGTTTGCCACCTGAGTTTATAGACTTTATGACATGTATAAACACTAATGGCTTTAATTATACCTATCTGTTTTTTATTTGTTTTCTACTGTATACCGAATACACTACTGGTCAAAATCAAGACTTCTAGCCTATAACCTATTTTATATTGTGTCATTTTAAGGAATAAGTAAAGTATAATATCCTAATCAGTCTTATTTTTTGGCATCTTGGTTGTAGAAAATTATGGTCTAAGACCTTTGATAGAGGAATATTTTAAAACAAATGTATAGCATTCAGAGAATCAGTTCTGACATTCAAAAATACACCTTTCCAAAGATAATGATGGTTTAGCTTACTGCCTCTAACTGGTTTATAACTCAAAACTTTGAAATCTAAGAAATAGATGATGGCAATAAAAATCAAACTGGTATTTAGAGAGCCTCTATCCTTTCTTGGGGTTTCAAACGCCAGGAATTATTAACTGGCCTCCATGCCATGGTTCTGTCCTCTGGAAGCTTAAAATCTGCTCAGGGAAGAATAACACATTCCCAATTTAGTGTGAATGGAAAAGGGTATGAAAGAAGTGAGTGCAGGAAAAACCCGGATGTTTTTAGGGAACAGTATTCCTTCTCCTCTCCCCTCTGGTCACTGTCAGCCTGTTCTCAATTTCAGTGTATTTGGTTATAGTTTGCTTGTTTGTTTGTTTTGTTGATTAGAAGAAACCAATTGAGAAGCTGTTGCAATTTAATTTTCCAAATGATAGACAATAAGAGTCCAGACAGAAGCGGTGGCATCAAAGAGAGAGAGAAGGAGGCAGGTCTGAGCAACACTGAAAATGCAGACTGGGATGTAGACATAGGCTGCGAGGAAAGGAAGCAGTGGGAGCAGGTTTAAATGACTTCCAGGTTTCTATCTGGAGTCACTCAGTCAACCATCATGGGACATGAAGGGTGAAAAACAGAATTTGTGGAAACATATACCTTCAGCTTTGGCAATGTTCAAGATATCTGTGGGGTGTCCAGACAATAAGGATCTAGTTATGGAATCAGATTTATATACCTAAAGCTGCAAGGGAAAAGCTTGGGCTGTCAGTGGCAGAGAAGAGTGTAGAGTCAAGTGTGCTAAACCTTTCAGTAGTGTCCCAGCAGGAGTCGGCATGAAGCCCAGATGATTCAAATACAGATGGGATTGACAATAGGAAGGTGGACAAAGGGTACAATCCAGGGGAATGAGGCACCTGGAAACTAGCAACAGTGGAGAACTGTGGCTGGTTGTAAAGGCCAAGGGAACAAAGGGAAGAAATACAGGTCTAGAGAGTGCTGGGTACTTAAACCGGAAAGGAGGGACAGCAGCTCAGCTTTTGAGTAGAGGAGGGATGTACTGATTGACAAAGTTGGCCCAAAGCAGAGAGGGAGCATGGAAGAAATACCTTGGCCTCCCTCCCCTCCAGTCTCCTACCTGCCTTCTCCTGACTCCCAGTGACCAAAGCCATCCAAAACAAAAAGGGTCATGGGTGCTCTAGATGATATGATATGCAGAAGCCAATTTCCTGAGACACACAGGTGGGCAGCAAAATATAGCCAATGAATCTGTAATGGAAGAGTCATCATCACTCTGACTCCTATTTAGGGTCTTCTCTGAGGAGTCTACAGTGACCTGGGAAAGGGAGAACAAACTGACACATATGACATAATTACAAAAAAGCTAAAGGTAGCAGTATTCTGTCCTGGACCTGGGAATCATTGAGACTTGGGTTCCAGTCCCAACTCTGTCACTTAGTAGCTTTGTGACCATGGACAATGTATCATATTCCGCTAAACTTCATCTGTAAAATGAAGATAAAAATACTACTGATTTCAAGAAACCATCATGAGAATTAAATTAAATCTATTATGTAAATGCTTAACCCAATGTTTGTTATAAAGTGTTTAGTGGATGTTAAGAGGTGATGATGACAATGACTATGAATAGCAATGGTCACTAATTCAGATCTTAAAGGGATTAGTGTGAGCTGGAGGAGACAGGTTTTCACAGTGCAGCTTGAACGAGAGGTAAGATTTAGGGAAGTAGATACAAGCATGCTTGATTGAGGACACGGAGTTGTGAACAGCACAGCACATGCAGAGGACCACAGGAGAACTGATGGAGCTGAAGGCTCGCCTACTCTATGCCATCTCTGAGAGCAAGAAATACAGGAAAGAGACATCTCGGACACATCCATCACGGGGCACCCTCATGTCAGCCATATCCTACGGCCATCAGCTCTCATTTCTCTCCTAAGAAATTATTTTTTAATATCTTACTAGTCTTTTCCCTTGAGGAGCCAGGTACAAATTTTGCAAGCTTTCAGTCACATGTTAAAAGGATAATGCTTTTAATACATCACTTAAAGCATGCAAGTACTAGTTCTTTTGACCCGAGGCAGACCAGAGAATGTAGCTCGGAGAGGCTGACCAAGACCTGATTTTCAGAAAAAAATTCCTTGACAAAAAGTGGCTCTTGATATTAATACTTTCCAAACACTTTTGATTTCCAACAGCAAATTCTAATCTACTCCACATAGTCTCATGTCTCTTAATATCTGCCTCATCTTATGCTCTAGTTGTTGCAAAAGCATGTTCATGTTAACTTCCCTAACACAGTGCCAAGTCATTAAGAGAGAGATGTCTGCCTACTTCTTGCTTACCTACTGCAGCCGTGGTTCCCAATGCAAACTTGCACCAGAGCCACCTGGGACACCTGCTTAAAATTACAGACTCAAAGACCAGGTGCTCAAATTGTGTCAGTATAGGATGAGACCCAGAAGTCTGGTTCTTTTTTACATTTTCCAAGGGTTTCAAATATACATTTACTTGGAAAAACTGCTGATACTCACCTACTAGGACATCCTCTCTCTTACTTACACCTAATGGCTAGTACAGAGAGGAGGGGAAAGAAGTGGCCTGTTTAGAAGAATAAATGTTTTGGGTTGTTTGTTTTTCTTTAATCTCATGCTAAGATGTTTTCTTTCATCCTGAACACACAGAAGTGCTGAAAATTTGTAGGAAGGGGAGTGACATATAAGTACTAAGATACCCTAGGGAAAATACCTTTCTAGAACTAGAGATAATTTCTGAGGCTGAGCAGTGATTTTGGCAAACTATAAGATGGGTTTGGATGAAGGGGAGTGGAAGTAAAGAGAATGGGAGAGATGCGACCATCTTCAGCAAGAGTAGACAAGAATTGATGATTAAGTGGATGTGGGGAGTCAAGGCGGGCAGGAGGGCCAAATAACCAGTATTTCTGCCTTGAGTACCCGGGTGGGCAGAGATGCAGAGGGGGCTTACAGAAGGAGTAACAGATTTGGAGTTGGTGAATGTGCTTGTAAGAAGGATGTTGCCAAATGAATGAATTATGTTTCACAATCCAGCATCATACCCAGTTGATTGTATCCTTTGGTACATAAATTTCAAAAGTGAAATCTGGGCCCCAGATTTACATATGAAGATTACTGGTGCGCGAGTGTTAGATGAAGTCATGCATGTAGCAAGACAATCTGTGGAGTTGAGGTCGATTGAAAAAAAATGAGTGCTACAGAAGGAAGATGTCTATGGGACAGACTGAAGACAAAGGGCCAGCCAAGGAGACTGGGAAGAGCCACCAGAGAAGTAAACAAACAGAAAGTTGTAAAATCATAAGTAACAGGCTCCCCATTCATGGAGAGAAAATTCATGCAAAAGAGAAAGGTCATATCTGAACAGTTGTTGCATTAGGCTCAGGGTCAAGTCCAGAGCAGGGGGAAATATCAATGCAGAGACGTAAGAGAAAAAACTAAAATCAAAAGGATCTATTTTTTACCACCTACTATGTAGGTGACTTTGGATGAATTACATGACCTCTAAAGACTCAATTTTTCACTTTATGTATAAAATATTCATTTCACCAGACCGTTGCAGAAATTAAAATATAAAGAGAAATTCTTTAAATGTCCTTTTACTCCGCTACCTCTATCTGTAAGCGAAAATTCCAAGACCATGTGACAAAACAAGTTTATTAGTTTTCATTTTTCACATGGATAACTGGTATACTTTTGGACAGTGTAGAAGAGGTTATTGTGTTGGGAGAGGACCAGAGAATACTTTCAAATACAAAATAAATTCTTGTCATTGTGTATTCTATAAGATAGGTGGAGACTGAAATTCAGCTCCCCCCACCCGAGTAGTTTATAAAAGCCATTCTTTTTCTCCCTTTGAATTTTGGGAGCTTCGCCCATCTGCTCTCTGGCATCTACCCCATTCTCTGTGATTTCCGTGAGATTATCAGCAGGTCATACACACACCATCATAATTTTTATAGCAGGAAGTATCTTTTCCTTCCAGGTAAAACAACAAGCTTTAATTTTCCCTTACCTAAATACCACCAAAGGAAAGAAGCCATTTAATAATTCGTCTTTTAAAAGATGCTATTCATTGCATTCGCAAAGGTTTACCAGGAATACATCCAGACCTTAATTGCTCGTAGCAAGGGAATACAATTATTCTTCGGGAGTCTCCAAATATTTATTGTGATTGCCTCAGCCTGGGTCTCAGGCTCATACCACAAAGATTGAAACTAATTGAGCCCAAACCCCAAAGCTATTAAATGATGGCAGATTCGTGTTGAAAAAGAGGGTTAATGTCAAGCCTTTGACACTGGGTGGAGGAGGTTGTTAATGTATTTTTCTATGCTGTTAGAAAAAAATTGATTGACAGAATTCTTTCTTTGCCACATAATTATCTACTTCTTTGTTGACCCATCTGGACCCCTTAAAGGCGTGCTAATACCATTGTAAAACAATCAGACTAAATTGGTCTTCTGGTGATCAATGGTTAACATGGTTTCATACAAATTATTCTTTGACTGTGAAGCCTTTCCTATTAAAACTATAAACAGCATACTACATATTGACAGGGCTTTTCCCAATATTTGTATATGGAGACTAGAAATCGTAAGTCTTTCAAGCATCTTTTTGACAGACATCATTTTTTTTACAGAACACTATTTAAATGCAAAGGGCCTGGTTAATCTCCTGCTTATATGTAACATTCATTATGGACATAAAATTTTCCATCCTTAGCTGCTTTTCCCCACCTGATCTCTACTTAAGTCCACAAAGAAACTCTTATTACTAGAATAAAAATCTTACTCAGAGGAAATAAATTAAGAAATTCTAACAGAAATCAATAGCCATAGTTGTTAAAGACAGAAAAGGGAGAAAGGTAGAGGAATCCCCAACAATTTCAGAGTTCCAGAAGTCAACAGAAAAAGGGCCCTGAGTTGTAAAAGGAATAGCGCTTACCCATAAGAACATCAGCTATTCTATAATTCAGATGGCTCTTGCTTTCCATTCTCAATACCCTGATTCAGAATCTCATCTTCTGCTCCACCCTGCGGACAGTTCATACTGATTCCTCTCCCTAAAGCACAGAGTTGATCAAGTCACTCCCCTATCACAGTTTCTTTGACGATTTCCCATTGCTTACAAACTTCCAATTTCCAAAGAAGACACTAAGTTTTTCCCTACTCTTGTCCCTCACTAACCTTGATTTATTTATTACACTCAAAACTCTAGCCACACTAACACACTTCTTGGTCCAGGACCAGGACAGCCTATTTCATGTCTCTTGTCTCTTCACTGTGAAATTTTTTCTGTCTCCACAGAGACAATTCCCTTCTCCACAACTTTTTTCATTAAATCCTATTCAACAGGCACTTTGGAAAGTAGTTTGACATTACCCAGTAAAGTTAATCATATGCATCCCCAATGACGCAACAATTTCAGAAGGTGTTCAACAAAAGAATCCAACATGAAAGAATACATACTGTGTAATTCTATTTATACAGAGTTCACATAGAGGTAAAACTAGTCTGTGATATTAAATGTCAGGACAGTGATTACTTTTAGGGAGAAAGGAGGGACAATGGTTGGGAGGAGACAGGACAACTTCTGGGTTCCATAAAGGCTTACTTTTCAAAAAACATGTACAAAGGACATATGGACAAAGCCAAAAGGGATAGGTTCAAGGGTGAGAGGTGGGGATGGGGTGTGAGGGGATGGTTTCGTGAAAATGGAGACAACTGTACTTGAACAACAATTTTTCAAAATACTCATCCAGCTTTCCACTTAAGGTATGTTCACATTTCTGTATTTATGTTAGTTATAGCTTGCAAACTTTTAATATTTTAAGTTCCTATTTATTTTTCAAAGTCAAGGTCAATTTCCATCTTTTCCATGAAGTCTCAGCCTGATATTTTTCTCTTCAGGCATTTAATTAACATGCCTTGAATTTTAAGCATGAGGATAACATGTGACATGAATTAGGTAATTAAAAAGAAATATCCTTTCTAAATAAAGCAAAAAAATAGAGAAAATTGGAAAAATAGGATGATTCTTTTGTGTCGGTTTTATTTCAAATCTGAATTTTGGCTGACTCCTCAACCTGATAATCATCCATAATTATCCTGACCAGTTCCTTCTGCTGAAGTCAAATTCCTCTCCCTCCCATTTACCCCTTCTCCATCTGTGCAGTGGTGGTTTTGTTTGTCTTGGATTTATTCATTTTTTGGTGAAAGATGGTATATGTTTCCAAATATTGGAAAGCAATGAGCAGAGCCACCCAGCAAATGAAGCACATCACTACTGACCCAGGTTGCGCCTTCAAAATATTTACAGGAATGTGGTTCACAAAAACCAGCCAAGCCATCTCCCGGAGGTTGGCAGTGGCATTCAATCCTCAAGTTGAGTTTTCCAAAGGCGTGGAGTAAAGCTGTCATCTGAACAGCAAACTCTGATCTACAGGAACTCTCTCTTGCTCATATTCTCCGAATCAGTCCTCCTAAAGCTGAGTTTTTCATAAAGTCACGGAGCAGTCCCAAACAGCCACAACCCCACTCTCTGTTCTCAGGCCTGTCTTCCCCATCACCAGACACCGCCCACCCGCTCAACACGCGTGGATTGTGAGCTGACCAAGGACACACTCTGCCATTCCCCACAGGACTTTGCCCATTGTGGACAGTTGCCTCTTGACCAACTGGGTGAAATATGAAAGAGTGTAAAAATCTTTTTCATCCCCCTGGCTTGGTTTTTCAAAGTATGTGGAATGGGCCATTATTCATCTGAGCCAGAAAGAGGCTTTCAGCTTTTAAATGTCCCAGTCTCAATTGTTTTCTCTAATCAATTCCAACTTCCAATTTTAAATGAAGGAAGGAAGGGGACTTTCATAGTTGCTTTTAGCAATGCTCCCCAAGCATGAGTTCAGCAGCTGAGATGTGACCTTCAGAGTATCTAGTCAATACCTAAGAAACATTCACTCGGGCTTGTCCTTCCAGCAGACCTGTCTGTGCTCCTTGCTCTCTACTTCTGTGCCACAAATCCCTCCCTGACTCTTACTGCCTACTCCCTTTAAACAGATTTTAAGGCTATCTTGCTCTTTCTTCTTCTCTTGATTATTTTCCCACAAGAACACTATCTCTTAGATTCCCACTGTTTAGACGAGGCTGATGGCTTTGTTGTGTGGTTTGCTTTTACTTCAATTGACTCTTCTGATAGAGCCTCCTGGTTAAAATGTTACATTTCTAAGCTGCAAAATCTTATCTTTTTTATTACTAGGAACTTGGCTACATCCATCCTCCCTTATTGTTTTTACTATTGTTTTTAAACAGACATTGTCCTGATCTCTCCTTAGGCAGTAAAAGCACTGGGCTTTTGTGACTAGGCTACTGGCTATAACAAGCCAATCCCCAGTTTTCAATGGCTTAATACAATAAGATTCACTGGATGGATATGTCAGTGTGTATTACATGTGGGGTAGCAGATCAGCAAACACATTTCTTAGAAGTCATTCAGAGACCTGGGCTTTCTGTCTTGAGGACATACCTTGCCCTGGGGCCCTGAAACCTCTGAATTGAGTCAGTAGGAGGGGAAAGAGGATGCAGACTCTGCAATGGCTTCACTGAAAACAGGGCCGGAATGTTCAGGCATCCTCCTATCCACATATCCTTGGCACAAGAACTGGAGGAGTCCCTGCTGCCTCATAAAATCTCCAAAGTATGGAAGGGTGAGCATGAAATGCTGGTGGAGTTGGCCAACTCCAACATGGTACCTAAGAGTTCTCCTCAACTGCATAAATGATTCACAGCATTCTCCCCTCACAACTTCATTCATCATTTAAGGGAACACTTTTTGTAAATTGGTATATGCAAGGCACAGGATGCCAGGCCCTGCAAATATAAAGACTAGATCTTTGCCTTCCAGGATCTCAGGTTTGGTCTTAAATAAAATATGGAACTTTAATCACTAAAGAAATAAATTTGAATACCTAGCCCTCAGGTTAATGATGAAGAGAAACATGAAATAGTTATTTTTAAATACATTTAAAAGTGATTAAAGTGCTGAAAAAGAGAAATATTGGTGATGTAAAAAGAAAACAGTAAGATTTCTCTTGGTTTGGAGCAGAGATTGAGAAAGAAAAGGAGTAGTGAAAAATTATCATAAAATAATTTCCATAGAAAAAAAATTTATTTGACTGGCTTTCAACATTTTGTTCCCTTTTCTTGGAGAACAATTTTGAATCACTGTTAATCCATTTTTACATTAAAACTGATGTTTTTCATTATGTTAATATAAACAAGCTTTACCAATCAGATGTGTCTTTCTTTTTTCTTCACAAATTCACAAGTTTTATTCAACTTCTACCTTAAAACCCTGGGTGTTGTGCACTTAAAGGTTTTTTAAAGTGTCTCATCCTATAGCATATCTCTGAAAAAAATATACCTATTTAAAGTCAAGTTCAATTCTAAAAATATTTCCTTAAGTACAAGACCAAGTGTCAGTCATTGTTTTCTGGGTTGTGATGCTACCCATGCAAAATCAATGGGGTCAAAGAACAGGGCAGCAGTTGCCAAGGGTCAGACTGTGGGACATGTTTTACTATGAAAGGGACACAGAAGAGAATCTGGAAGTCTTGTCTCTGTAGCTTGATTGTGGAGTGGTTATAGAACACAGTTTGTCCTTAGTATTATAGTCATACCACAGTCCTCGTTGGTGTCAGAACTTGTCAAACCCTGTATTCGTCGCCTATCTATATTTTACTCAAACCACTGCTAACCTATATTTAGATTCAGCAAATTTTGAAAAGTACTATCTTGGATGCTACCCAACTGAGAAGTTTGTTTTTCCCCTATTCGATAGACTGGCATTTGAAAAGAAACTCAATAGTGTAAGTGACAAAGCAGAATTATATTATGTGCCATGGAGACAAAATCAAAGTATGTCTACACATCAAACTATGCCTAGACATTATTTTTTAATATTTCTCAGCAAATTACTCATTTAATCATTTTCTAATCCTAAGTATTAGAGTTAGAACAGCAGATATTTTCTCCCAAGACATTAATATAAACCTATTTGACTTCAAATGATTAACCTATTTCTTTTTATATACATAAGGTTTCAGAATTGTTGTAAACAAATGAGAACTCCTTTCTATGAGTTGTGCGGTCCATACATATGGGTTGGAAAAACATCATATTATAGGGTTTGGTACAAGAGATAGTTTCAGGCATCCACTGGGGGTCTTGGAACATACCCCCCATGGATGAGTGGGGTGAATCATTGTCTAATTCAACCAGAGAAGCTAATGCCAGCAGCCCTGTCAGGCACTGTCACTCCAAAATCCAACTACTATTCGACAGATTAGTAAATCACTCACTGCCTAATTCTATTCACCCAAAACTTTGGACTGACTCTACGACGTTGATGCCGTGGCCTGGGTTCAGGTCTGCCACCCTCTTCCCGCAGGGTGAGACAGAACGGTGAGAGCTGATTGGCCAGCATCCCATTTCCTGTAATCCCATAGTTCTGCAGATCTTCACAGCAAGGGAAATTACCCACTAACCGTATGAAATGATTTTATGTAGTCAGTAGAGCTTTTCCGATGACCAAAGAAGTCTGACGTCATTTGACACTAGAAAGTCTAGCATTGGAGTTTAATTCCTTTACCTTAATTAAATCCTATTTTTGAATTTGGGGTTTTGTTGTGGGTTTTTTTGAGATTTAAGTAGTTCTTTGAAGCAGGGTCCCAGCTGAAAGATGCACCCCCCAAAAGAGTACAGTGCCCAGTTCTCAGATGGTGGGGGGAAGGCAGACAAGAATCCTCACTGAGTATTCATCTGATAAATAAATGGGGATGAAAAGGAAAATCATGTGGACATTGGGATCTGAGATGGGGCAGGGGAAGATGGGGACAGTGAAGGAAAAATGGAGGAGTGAACATAATTAAAAGTCTAAATAGGAAGGACACGCTTGAAGATAAACTTGGCATATTCTACAGTTTATTGTTGACTCACCTTAAGGCACTGCAAAAAACTGATGCCCTAAGATGAAATTAGATATTCCTTAGTCTTTTTCTTTTGCATCAAATGCATTTATTTTTGTTTTAAATGAGAAACTCAGATATGGAAAGTAATGTAGTTATCAATTAAACATATTGTGGGGTTAACCAGGGACTGTGACTACTGGGAGCTCCCGCTCTAACAGACTGCTCCACATTGAACCTTCTCTGAAAGGTTTTTCTGATCAACAGTATGTTTTACAGGTGCCAGTTATTTCCTCCATTCTCCCTCCACTGTTCTCATGCACCACTGTTTTTCACACAGATGATTCCACAAGAAAAGTCCCCTAAGAATTTCTCTCCCTTCAGAATCCTGATAAATCAAACAATGAGCATCTCTTTTCTGCATCCTTACTCTGTGCCAAGAGCAGCTATGTATCCTCTCCTTCAGCTTATCATTTAAAGTTCATCAATCTTGGCTGTATTTCTAATATTAACTTTAGAAGAGAATATGGTAAAATATTGGTTTGTCAACTACTGCCTACCAAATATATTGCATTGAACTATAAACCTCCAAATCTTTCTTCTGTAAGTTTATATGCTTTGCTGAACATAATATAGACCCAGAAGAAATATTAAATCATGTGAGGTTAAATTTTGTGTCAACAAAGCTAGTTTAGAAAAACCAGAAACTTAAATATTAGTTTCATACAGTGAATAGCAGGGCATGCTAAGCCCTGATATGTATAGAATAGGGGTGGAAATAGGGAGCTGGAAATGGGGACAACCAGACACAAGGAAAAGCACTGGCTGGCTTTAGAATTGCCTCCCCAACCAGGAACAGAAACAATTTACATCACAGTCCAAAGGGATGGTGTTTGTGCCAAGATTCCCTGATGTTAGTGAGGATCCCATCTGCTGGATACCAGGAGTCACCAGGCAAAGGCAAGGCACAAAGTCAGGTGGTGGCAGCCTCAGAGTTTTGGGTGGTCCATTTAATTTGGAACAAGACCCCTGTCAGTGGCTGGAACTAAGGAGACAGCATGCAGCTGCCAAATTACATGGAATGTCAAGTGCTAGGGCATGTTGTCAAGATCCTAGTCAATTGGGCTAGAGTTCAAGGCAAATCTCCAAATACAGCAGAGGGACTAAAGTACTAAGCAGTAATAAGAGATGAAATCCATCCTAGAGACTGGCACACACAGTTTAACAGAGCATGCTAAGACCATTTAGACAGAGCGCTTCTCACTCAGGGAAGCCAGGCTTATGGGTACAAGACTAATTACAGACCCAGATTAGGTCCCTTCACATCTCACATATGAATGATCAAGACTGGCATAGTAACTCCTTAAACAGAGCACAGGGTTAGAGGCATGGGCCATGCACATGAAGGGAGCTGTAAAAGCAGAAGTGGGCCTGTAATGAGGAAGGGTTGGATGGTATCTCAGCTGTAAAATTTAACTCATCGACATAGAAATAATTGGGATTCTGAATTAATCAGTTTCCTGATCTACCCAGTTAATTATTAATCTGTAAGTATTTCTCATCCTTTGTCCCCAGTGGACTCAAATTAGACAAAAGGCTCAAATCAGTTAACCAAGTATTCTGTGTTTCCATAGGTGTGCAAAGAAAGTAGCAGAGCCTGGATCATGATGACCCCCTTTCTGAAAAATAACACTGACCAGGTGGCAGTAATTTGACGTTTCATATGGAGATATTTGAGCGGAATGTTGCTCTATCCCCAAATACATCTTCTCAGCTAAGTGGCCAGTATCTGACTCCCGCCATTAGGGTTTAGTCCCTTCGGAGTTCTTTTCTTGGGATCTTATCCCAAAGGCAATTCCACAAGTATAAATTAATTTTGATATTATAGAATTATCACAGCTTTTCCTCCCAATACCAGGACCCTGGCAACCGGAGAAAATGGGACTTTGGGTTTTAAAGAAGCAGTGGTGAAAGGAAGTAAAAGGTGTATGTAGCAAAGTGGGGAGAAAGGGGCTGGGGTTTATCTGGAAAACTGAAACTGCCCCATCAGTGATGATTACCAAAAAAAGGGAGAAAAGATGGAGGACAGGGGTGCTAACAACAAGCTTGGGCTGCTCTAAAGACGTTCCTGCTGACTTTAAAAGCAGGCATCTCCCCTGAGTGTTTGGTGAGAAATTGTAAAAGATATTATGACTTCTCTGATATGCTTGGACTCTTACTGATCTGGGCTTATAGTATGTCTTCTCACACAACACCCTCATAACAAGGTGACATTCCAAAAGGTTTAATTTTTCCTTGCTCCTCACCCCACGTATTCTAATTTTCAAAGCCACCCCTGCTTCCCACTTCGGCTTAATTGTCTATCACTCGAACTACAGCCACAGTCTCCCGAATGGCTTCCCTCCTTCCCTCCAATTCTACTCAACTGAGCTGAAAAATGAAAATAAATATTTTGCCATTCCTCCACTTCAGAGGCATTCAATGGCTCCCAACTGTCTAAAGAATACATTTGGCGCATCTTATCACGTGTTGTGCGGACATTCTCTTCTGGCTGTTGTTAAGCCCTTCGACTGCTTCTCCCATCATTAGGTGCCTCACACTTTACTCTGTAGCAACACCGACCCACCTGCATTTCCCTACACACAACATGCCAAGTCTTGCATTCTTGAATGTCCCAGAGCAACTACACTAATGGAAATTAAGGACCAGAAGATCATCACAAATGGACCAAGGACATGTAGAAGCAGGGGCCAGCCTCTGCGCTCAAGTTTGGAGTTCTACTTCCCTTCTTTCTTAGAGAAAATTGGTTTCACTGGAAAAAAATTTCAAATGCAAAGACCATGGGTTTCTTAGTATTATCAAATGTTTATGAAGCATCCAATGCACCAAGTTAAACAAACAATATGATCATACTTCATACAATGATGAGTACATAATTGTATTTCACTTTTGACATCTGTGATTTTTCTTGAACACTATAAACAAAATAAAAGAACAAATAATAAACTATAAAAATCATTTCTGGAGTAACAGGGTGAGTCTTCCCTGTCACTCAAAGAGGCATATTCAGTACAAAGAGTGGCAGTGAGCTGTTTCTGAAAAAGAACACCAGAGTGAGGGACTTGGAGTCCTGAGCCAACCTTCACGTTTCCCAAATATGCACATATGTGTGCCAGCGTGACTGGGAGTGAACCTACCTACCCGGGCTGGACTCATTTTTATCAAGTTAATGATACATATATAAAATCCGAGTGGCAAATTTGTCCCGTTAATAAGAAATATAACTGCAGAAGGACCTAGTCAGGCTTTTTTTCTCACTTGCCCCTCTTCACCTAGCCCACAATCCACCCCCTACCCTCATGGTTAGTCCCCACACCGTTGGTCGTATCCATGTATGTTCTTTGACTAATCCTTTCACTTTCTTTCAATCAGTCCCCATCTCCCCCCTCCCTTACTGTAGCTGTTAGTCTATGCCATAATTCCATGCTTCTAGTTCTATTTTGCTTATCAGTTTATTTTGTTCACTAGATTTCTCCTGTAAGTGAGATCATATGGCATTTGTCTCTAGTTCCAAATGCTACTTGACACATTCTTGCTCAGGATGCAAAATATTCAATATAATCAAAATGCTGGTTTATTAATTTGTAATGAGAATCAAAATTCCTGAAGCATCAAACCATCAAGCCCTCTGAAGGGCACGTGTTCTCTCCGTAGGCATGCAGCGGGCAAATGAAGGACTTTCTTGGGGAGAACAAAATCTAATCAATAATAGTTAGTGGTGTAATTTTAAAGTTGAATAACATTGACCTAAAATAAGATGTTGATAGGACTAAGTCCACTCCTAAGACCACGTTGATTGGCCTGCCTAATATTTGACAATTGAACTCACATTTTAATTCACGTCCATAGGTTCTCTTACAAATGCCATGATTGCTTTTGAGATATAGTAATAAGTTCAATCATTCAATCAATTTTTGACAACCAGGTAACCATTTTCTCCTAAAGCAAAGTTTTTATATGTCTGTTGCTTTCCATTACATTAATTCCTAAATTGACCTCTCAGAAAATAATTTTAGCTTTCCAATCTCCATATTCTTAGAAAATAGAAAGCAAATCTTAATATTTAAAGAGCTCTTAAAAGCCAATAAAAATTTTAAAGAATGTGAAGCAGCAACTTAAAGATAAAAATATACCAAAGAATTTATACAAAAATATTTATCCTCTTTAGGACTAAGAAAAATGCAATTTTTAACTGTGTGAAGATATCTTTATTTGCACTACAAAATATGTATGTGTATGTGTGTCTGTGTTTGTGTGTGTATGGTATACATATACATGAATTGCAGGATCTGTTAAGGTAAAGTAAAATAGGCACTCTGGTGTAGTCCACTTCACAATCAAGAGCCATAATTTTGAATTGGCTCTGCACTTAAATGAATGCCCTAGAGATCTTGTTAGAACTGCAGACTTCCAGGCCTTACTCAATACCAAAGGCATCAGAATCTCTGGGAATGGATATGGAATATAATACTTCTCAAAAGCTCCCCAGGTAATTCTGAGGCCACTAACATACAGGCCACTATTTTGGAACCATCCCTTATTCCTTACTATAAAATATCTACTTTGCATCCTGCTTATAGTTTAATATATTTTTTTAAAAATTCAAAGCCCTGGTAAAATGATATTAAAGACTCATAGTTAATGAACATCAGTCTCACATAACCTTTGGCCAGCACCAAGTGACACAGTACAGTGAACTGAACAGATCCCTATTTTTTTCCCTCTAGTCCTATTGGCCCCTTGGCCAGTTGTGTAAACACAGCCTTTGCAGGCAGGAATAAACCCATGTTACATGGATGTCTGGAGTGATGTTCTGCACACAGATTGCACCAGCCTTCTTAGCATCTTAATGAAGCTTCTTCAGTTCTTAGGAAGCATCCTTTATAAGAAATGTGAAGAAGCAGTAATTGCAGGGAAGCATCTGTCTCCTCCTTCCTCGTGTCTCGGTTCTATTTCGCATCACTGGTAAGTGGGCCAGTACACATTCCCAAAAGATGTGAGTGCCAAAGCTCATGTGTGGATGGGGAGGCCCTTTCCTACCACCCCAGACCACCCTGATCTGTCTTTGAATCAGAGTTCTCTGTACCAGTCAACTTTGTCCTCTAATAATACCCTTATTCATTCAACCTTTGCAAAAAGCAATTTTGCAATGATATGTACCAAGAAGTTTAAAATGATTCATATACTTGAGTTAAGTAGTTTTATTTTTAAGTATTCATCATAGGAAATAATCAGTATTTTTATGAGGAAATGACAATTACTGCTACATTATTTATATAACTCTGATTATGTAAAAGTGTATGTAATGTTTATGTAAAGATATTTATTGGAACACTTTAATACTCCTGAATTTATAAACACTTTGAATATTCGACCATTGGTTACTGGTTAAAACCTCAATAGTTAGACCTACAAAATAAGACATTGAAGTGTATATTTTTGATTTATAAGAAGGAGAAATGTTAATAAAATTTTAGGCATAAAAAATGCAATGTGGTATAACTTTAATTTTCTTTTAAAAAGTTGTGTGTGTGTGTGTGTGTGTGTGTGTGTGTGTGTGTGTGTGTTTTATAAATGACTTGAGAGAATATCCCAAACACTGATGTTCTATTATCTCTGGATGATAGAACTAGGGTCATTTTTATGTTATTCTTTTTTTATCCTCAGATTTCCTGTAACTAGCATGTTACTTTACCCATTTAAAAATATTTTAATTAGGACTTCCGCCAAGATGGAGAAGTAGTTGGAGGGTCCACCTCGCCTCTGTGCACAACCAAATCTAAGAACAACTATTTTTAACAGCAGTCACAACCAAGCCACACGGAAAATCGACAATACGGAGTCCAAAGGACAACTAGATACTCGGCTGGACGGCTGGACCGGTACGAGGAGCGAGGCCAGAAGCAGAGCAGGTTAGCAAGAAAAAATTCCCGGGGCGGTGCGCGGGGCGCGCAGGCAACCGAGGGCTGATCGCCAGCGAGCTGGCTGCCGGAGCGCACAGGGAATAGGCGAGGTGGGTCGCTCAGTCGCGCGCATTTACGTGCGGAGAAACCAGTGAGAAGGGAAAACCGCCCGGTGCAGCAGGCTCGCAAAATTAGGATCGGATAAGCAAGCCCGAGGCGTTTGAGTGACTGGATGCGCTGGGCTAGCGGAGAGGAACGCCATCGCTCCCTCTCTGACCCCGCCCCCACACACAGCGTCACAAACCAGCGACCTGGGTCACCCGTCCTGGTAAACAACTAAGGCTTCGCTCTGCTCACTAAACAGCACGAATAAACCAAAAATGGCTCTAGAACAACTCAGAGCCCCAGAACCGATAGACCTAAGTGATGAAGAAATAGCCAGTCTTTCAGATGCACAGTTCAAAACACTGGTTATAAAGATCCTTACAGAACTGGTGGATTTTAGTCACAAATTAGAGAAACATATGGAAGCTAAATTAATTGAAATGAATGCTGATACAAAAGATACCAATAGTGATGGAAAGAAAATTGGGACTCAAATCAAGGGAGAGGACCAGACAGAAGAAAAAGATGATCAAGCAGAAAGGAATGAAGAAATGAGAATTCAGAAAAATGAGGAGAGGCTTGGGAACCTCCAAGACATCTTTAAACGTTCCAACATCCAAATTATAGGGGTACCAGAAGGGGGAAAGGCACAACCACCAGTTGAAAAATTATTTGAACAAATAATAAAGGAGAATTTCCCCAAGATGGCAAAGGAAATAGACTTCCGAGAGATCCAGGAAGCTCGGAGAGTCCCGAGGAAGTTGGACCCGGGAAGGAACACACCAAGGCACATCATAATTGCATTAGCCAAGATTAAAATGAAGGAGAGAATCCTAGAAGTAGCAAGAGCTAAGGGGACAGTCACCTACAAAGGAGTTCCCATCAGACTGTCAGCTGATTTCTCAAAAGAGACCTTACAGGCAAGAAGGGGCTGGACAGAGGTATTCCAAGTCATGAAAACCAAAGATCTACAACCAAGATTGCTCTACCCAGCAAAACTTTCATTTAGAATGGAAGGACAGATAAAGTGCTTCTCAGATAAGGTCAAATTCAAGGAGTTCATCATCACCAAGCCCTTACTATATGAAATGTTAAAGGGACTTACCTAAGAAAAAGAAGATAAAAAAGATGAACAGTGAAAGGACAGCAAACTCACAGTTATTAAGAACCACACCTAAAACAAAAGCAAACTAAGAGGATAGCTAGATCAGGAGCAGAACCATAGAAATGAAGATCACAGGGAGGGTTAGCAACAGGGGAGTGGGAGGAGGGGAAGGGGGGAGAAGGTACAGAAAATAAGTAGTATAGACAGTAGATAGAAAATAGATAGGGGGGAGGGTAAGAATAGTAGGGGAAATACAAAATCTAAAGAATTTGAGACACATGTTCATGAACTAAAGGGGGATCATGGTGGGGGAGGGTTATGCAGGGTGGAGGGGAAGGGAGGGGGGAATAGAGCAAATGTAATGGCATAATCAATAAAAAATAAAAAAAAATTTAAAAAAATTAAATAAAATAAAAATATTTTAATTAATTTCTACCTCAAGTAATAGTTAAATATAACAAATAAATAAAAAAATAACTGCCACCTAAATTAACCCACACTCATCCCAGTGCTGCTCCCTATGTATTCCTTAGTCTGTTTCCTTCTCATAGTTACCTCTATATTGCTAAACAATACTGATATCATAGTATTAATTATATAATGATTTTAAATATTCTCTTCCCCTTAATTAAATAAATGTTACATTAGATCTCTTAATTCAGGCATGTCCAAACTTTCAGTATCTCTGGGCCACACTGGAAGAAGAGCTGTCTTGGGCCACACATTAAATATACAAACACTCATGAAAACAAAAAAAACCTCATAATGTTTTACATAAATTTACAATTTCATGTTGGGCCACAGTCCTAGAGCATAGCTGCATGCGTAGCTGCATGTGGCCCATAGGCAAAGGGTTAGATGTGCTGTATGCAATATACCTCTTGTAGCTCTATCCTCATAATGAAAATATTATTTTCAGCTAACATTATGAAACTGTTTCTGCTATTATGAATAAGCAATTTTTACTCGCTGCAGAGTTAAATAATTCACTGGTATACTGCATTCCCTTTCTTACTGGATGTTTTCTTTTGTAACTTCAAGTTCTTTGTTACCTTTTTGTCATCTTTTTCTTATGATGCCTTTCATACAGTAATATTTTTAGTCTCCTGACAGATACTTTACTAGATATTCCATCCAGCCCTGCTTTGTCAGAGAGGTGTCTTCCCCAGAGCTGGTGTCCTGCTGCTCCACTCCGAGTGGTTGATCACCAGGCCTGCTCACTGCTGGCATCAGTAGACACATCTTCCTAAATCCCAGGCTATTTTCTACTTAGAGAGCTTCCTTGTTTTGTTTAGTACATATTATCTCTGAAAGCCAGGGTTTATAAGATACAAATGTTCTGAATGCTTATAGTTTAAAATGTTGTTATTATATCTTCACATTTAGCCATATGATGGAGTTTCAATTTTTGCTTTATATTTTTGAGTTATTAGGTGTATACAAATTTAGTATTTTTATGTTTTCCTGTTGAATTAATCATTTTATTATGAACTGCCACTGCCAATACTGAGTAATACTCTTTAAATTAATTTTTGATCTAAGTACCCATCAGTAAATGAATGGATAAAAAAACTATGGTATAGTTACACAGTGGAATACTACACAGTAGAAAGAAAGAAGGAGCTCCTACCTTTGTGACAGAATGGATGGAACTGGAGACCATTATGCTAATTGAAATAACCCAGGTGGTGAAAGACAAATACCATATGATCTCACCTTCAAGTGGAACCTAATCAATAAAACAAACAAGCAAGCAGAATATAATCAGAGACACTGAAATTAAGAAAAATCTGACAGTAAACAGAGGTCAGGAGGGAGGGATAATGGGGAGAAAGGGGGGAAGCGTTTTCAGGAACAACTATAAAGGACTCATAGACAAAATCAAGGGGGAGTGGAATCAGGGCTGGGGTGAGGGGAAGAATTGGGGAGGGTAAATGCAGACAACTGCACTTAAACAATAAAACAATTAAATAAAAAATTGAATTAAAAAAAGAATTTTAATTTTCCCAGTACAAGTATAACTATAATCAGTTTCTAATTAGTTGGCATTTACACACTGTATCTTTTTTATCATCCATTAACTATCAAATTATTTTTGTTTCTTTTATTTAGTATGTTTTTTTAAAAGCAGCTTAATTTTTTAATCCAGTCTAATATTTCTTTTAAATAATTTATTTACATTTTATAAAATTACTTGTGTATTGGGCTTAAATCTACTATATATCTATTTTTTTAAATTTGTCTTATCTGTTATTTCTCTTGTTTTTGTTTTAGTTTTTACCCAACTGGCCAGGTAGCACAGTTGGTTAGAGTATTGTCCTGCTATGCCAACTTTGTGAGTTCAATCCTTGGTTACATACAAGAATCAACCAATAAATAACTAAATAGGTGGAACAACAAATTGATCTTTCTCTCTCTCTCTCACTCTCCTACCCTTTTCCCCTTCATCCCTCCCTCCTTCTTTCTCTCCCTCTCTTGCTGTCTCAAATCAATAAATATTTTGTTCAAATTACAAGTATTTTCATTGTCATAATTTTCCTCTACTTCTAGTTAAACATTCTTAGTTATTCTTTTAGTGCTAACACTAAAGATCACAACATACTCCCTTGATTTTATTAGAGTCAAACCTACAGTAACCTTTGGCAAAAAGTGATAATAATGGCACATAGGGCCATATAGTCTGGGTTGTAATGAAACAGACAATGCAAGATTCTTAAAACACCTTATTTGCCATGTTACAGGCTTGGGTTTTTGTTTTGTTTTGTTCTTGCCCTGTGTTTTAATTCTATATACACTGCAACCCATAAGAATTATTCTTAGAGTTTTATATACATAATTGCCCTTATCAGTGCTCTTCATTCTACCTTATGTTATGATGCTTCCATATGGCATCATTTTCTTTTTACCTGGATGACAGCCTTTACTATTTTTTATAATGAGTCTATTGGCCAAAAAATTCATTCCTGATTATGTACAAAAAAGTCTTTATCTTTTTATTTTTATATGATATATTAAGTGGATGTAGAGTTTTAGGTTAATGGTCATTTATCTTCAGCACTTTAAAAATTACTTTAAATGTGTCATTATAGTTTTAATTTATGTTGAAAATTTACCTTTCAATCTTGTTATTGTTCACTTGAAATCAAGGTGATTTTTACCCCTCTGGCTGTTTTAGTATTTTATATTTCATTTTGGATACCAGCAGTTAAATAACAATATGCCTAATGGTACTTTTAAAATTTAACCTGCTTGGGGTTCGTAAAGTTTCTAAAATATGTGGCTTGATGTTTTTCTTTAGGTGTGGGTTTTTTCCAATAGTACTCATCTTTCTTCAAGTGTTTCTATTTCCCATTCTTTTTCTCCTTTGCTTTTGGAAAGTTAATTCTCTGCCTATTTTCACTAGGTCCATATGTCTCTTTTAATTTTTTGTCTATAATTTCCATCCCTTTTTCTCCCTCTCTGAGCATATTTTACTGACCTATCTTCCAAAATACTACCCTCTTAATTACAGTAAAAGAAGACATTACAATGTTACTTTATCATTTGAAAATTATATTTTCTATATGTAATAAAGTCCTGAATGCTATGAGTTATATACTCCAACACTAGCACATAGGGGCATCTCTCCAGGATGGGGACGTATGCTAATCACATGTGCCAAGAGTTCTGTCTTTATGAACTCTTACCAGGATGGAAGCAGGCATGACGCATGAAAGTGCCCATGACACATGGAAGCAGGCTTGACACAGAGTCTACTACAGAAGAGGGGGGACCCGAAGAGCTGCTCTAGTCATAGTGTGGTACTGCTGACAATCACGTGGTAAGCTGAAATCAAAATATCTTACTCAAAACGTTTGCGAGGAGAGGGATAACAAATGGAAACAGAGGCCTGACATCTCCCCGACCCTCACTTCTCTCCCTCCTATCAAGCCCCTCAAATCCATCAATATTTCATTTTAAAATAGTGAGACATAGAAATTGCCTCTAGAATTAGTTTCAACTCTCTATTTGAAGTTATATGTAATCTATCTGGTAATGTCAACCTCTTTCTATGATCAACAAGTGGCACGTGTCGTTTATTCTTTGTCACAACCCAGCAGCCATATGTGGGGCCAGTGCTGTCTTCCAGCTTTATCTTCTTTGGTGAATTCCTTCCCTTAAGCTGGTTTGCCAGTCTCCTTTTATCGACTGGAAATGGTGAGGAGGAGCATTAATGCTCGTATTTTATTAATATTTTATTTTGGGATGCATGATGCCTTGTATACATTCAAGCTGCTGCTGCTAATTATTCAATTAATTTGCATTGTACATAAATAAAAATAATGGGTTTGCCTTGTTTGTCAAAATGCCCCCTTAAGCACAATTACATTGTAATATGTATGCAAAGGCAGTCCACATACATCCTCCGGTAATTGTCACTGGAGAATTACTCCATGAGCTAATTGCTTCTCTCTATCACTGAGAGACAGACATCCCTGCAAGAATTCTCTGAGCCACATTGATCTATCAAACTAATGACAGGCCTCACCTCATCACAAGAAGAACTAGAAATCACCAAGCCCTGCAACTTCGTTTCCAGCTCATTGGATGCAAGAGCAGTGTGCAGTCATCACTTGTTTTCCCATTACCCCCTTCTCCAGAGTAATAGAGGTGCTGTACCCTCAGCATGCTTCCCCACCCACAGATTTCAGAGCAGGTCTCCAACCCTGAGCCGTGGATTACATGAATGAAGGCACAGATTACAGCTGTCACTTTATTTGAAATACCTGGTGGGGAGGGGCAATGAAGAGGCGTGACCAGAGTGGACCTGGCATACATCTGTATT
The DNA here is from genome assembly GCF_021234435.1 of Artibeus jamaicensis. Lineage (NCBI taxonomy): Eukaryota > Metazoa > Chordata > Mammalia > Chiroptera > Phyllostomidae > Artibeus > Artibeus jamaicensis. The sequence goes on along the minus strand of NW_026521803.1, from coordinate 31,264,617 downwards.
GAGCTCCCACTCTGAGTCAGACACTCTCCCAGGCACTCCAAGTATAAAAATTTAAATCCAAAACCTCTAAGCTTAATAATTCTTCCACTATGCCATGCTGCAGAAAGTATTAAAAATTCCTAGTCAACCATTCTTTAACTGTGTTGTCTAGGAAATGAAATGGTCAATTATTGCTCAAGGATCTGCTCCTAGGATATGTACCTTTCTCTCCCTCTCCCCTGAACAGTCACTCAACTCAGTGGCACCCAATATGGCCCCAATAATGATTGCTTCACAATGTTACTGATCAATCTGCATGTTTGGAAAATGTTCATTTTACCAGATGGTAGATTTCTAGAACACAAAGACTAGGCTACAAGTTTTTCCAACCCTTTTGGTGCATAGCATAGTGTTGTAGATACATCTTGTGTGCACATTTTTACCAATAATTTCTTTCCCAATATGGCTATGAAACCACATCACTGGGTAAACTGGTTAAAAGATACAGATTGCCAGGACACATTCCATATACTTTGAATGAGACTCTGGGGATGAGAGTCCAGAATTTGTATTGTTTTAAATATCCCAGGTGACTGTTGAGAAACTGGGCAATAGCTAGAGAACCACTAATATCTGGATAAACATTTTTTTAGATTTACTTATTTAGTTTTAGAGAAAGGGAAAGGGAAGGTGAAAGAATGGGAGAGAAACATCAATGTGTGGTTGCCTTTCACATGCTCCTTACTGGGGACTTGGCCCATAACCCAGGCACATGCCCAGACTAGGAATCAAACTGGAGACCCTTTGGTTCATAGGCCAGCACTCAATCCACTGAGCCACACCAGCCAGGGCTGGATAAGCATTTTTATCTCTCAATTTCCAACATAAAATTCCTGACAAGCATTCCATTTGCTGTTAATAATTTATTTAATCAAAGCTTTGCTAATGTGAAAATGTATAATTATATTAGTTTTAATCATAACCACAATCTTTCACATATATGTAGACACGCATATTCATTGGGGTAATCTGTTCCTCGGTCCAGAGCCCAGATGACAAGGCCCTGGCAAACTGAACTAATTAACTTCCTTCAGTCATTTTGGACTCTGCTGCAGTCGTATAAGCGCAGCTTTTGCAAGGAGGAGCAAATGCCAGTTAGTTACCCAGAAATCTTGTGTGGCGTTAATCTGCTCAGAAATGGTGGCAGCAGTTAGCATTATAATTAACCTGCTCCATTTCTCTGGGAATATGCCACGCGAGAAATGTAAAGCAGCAAGAACTGTGCAGGCAGAGACTCCTGAATTCTTGGTTTTATTTGGCATTACTGGGGAACAGTACTGAGTGAAAGCCAACATCAGTTTCTCCATGAGGTTTAGTCCTTTGAATCTTCCATATCTGCTTCCCCCTGCATTCCGTAAAGTAGATTCTCAGTACCACCCAACTGGGGCCCAATGATGCCTTGCTCCTTAGTGATGCTGTTTGCTCTGTATGTTTGGAACATGTTTCTTTCACTAGGTTGTGTGCTTCTAAATAATGACTTGCCTACAAGCCTCCTAAAGTCCCTTCAGTGCATAGCATAGCACTGTGTACACAGACAAACATTTTATCATGATTTAAGTACAATCCCATTGCTCATAGTTACTATTGCTCATTGATTTCATTAAAAGTAAACACTTTTTTACCAATAACTTGCATTGTCTGGGAGACCTCTTTTGAATTGCACTCTGTGTTCTGTCAATAGGAATTTCTGGTTATGAAACAAGAGTTTGGAGTTATAATTACTGAAAGATCCTACTACCTTGTATGCAAAATACTGGGATACAAATATTACATATTCCATACCCCTCAGTCTATATATCTAAATATAAACCCAGCTCTAGTCTTTCTTACCTGAAAATAGTTGTTATAAACTTTATCTGTTGATATGTCAACAATGAACATAGCTTAACTTTTTTACTGTACTTTTATTTTAGAGCAGAGCAACATGAAGTGTGATCTCTGAAACAATAACATCAGCATCATCTGGGAACTTGTTAGAAAGGCAGATTCTGCGGCCACACCCAGTGATCTGTTTTAACGAGTCTTCCACGTAAGTATGATGCACCCGGAGTGTGAGAGCATTGCTCTAGAGAATAACTATTACACCCTTTTTTATACTGGCCACTGTAGTACACACTTTAAGGCAATTCCATCTATAAAGTTTCATATTGGTTGATGCCAAGTAGTACTTTCTATTTGGCCTGATAATATACCATCTAATCAATGTGATCATCAGATCTACAAAATGGAATTGATCATCTCATTCCTGAGAATGGACCAGACCACCCACTTGCCAAGGGCCAACATGACTCACCCCAGAGCCTTCATTCATAAATCATTTTCATCATGAAACAAAAAACCTGAATGGGAATTAAAATTCTTCATCCACAACTAATGCATAGGACAGATGATTAAGACAGTTCCAGCTAAATCATGTACACGCTGCAAAAAAGATCAACTCAACAGTATTCACAAATACTCTCTCTTAAGAGTCCAGGAGTTTTTCAGAGCTTTGTAGTATTTCACTCATTCACTCTAAACTCAGATCTCTTTTCATTTGTTCTTGTTAAAGATACAATGTAAGGTGTAATAACATGGGTGACCTCCTAATAAATATTCCAGAAACTGCACATCCAAAGCAGCGTTCTCACCTGCACCCTCTCAAAGAGCTCCTGTGGAAGCCTGCCCCTCACTCCCACAGGGTTCAAATTCCAGCTCTCTGGGACCTAGTCTAGAAGGGATCCTTCACTGTCCAAAATACATGGGTTTCAACAACCCATCGGGGAATCAATTATTGTATGTGAGGGCAACTTACATTAAAAATATATATCCATGTACTTATAACAATCCAAGTGTGGTGAATAAGAACAATGGCAGCTCTTGGACTTCACTGCTTTTCTGATCTATGGGTGACTGGTTTTGTCTCATGTTTTGAAATCTTGACCTGAAGGTCATTGGGCCATCAGTGGGGCCAAGTACAGCTTCTGTTAAAGCTGACTTTTGAATTTCTAAGCTTCGGTACACTGGTTAAAATACACATGTACCGTATTCATTCTCCTCGCAGATCTCTATTGAGATTCTACACAGGACATATGATCCTGAGCTGGATGCTGAGCTCAACAGCCATCAAGATAGACATATTACCTTATGTTCGAGTTTCTATTATTCTTAGGAACACTTTCATCATTCTAAGTTTCAGACACCGTGAGACTGCTGACATATTTCAGTGATTAATGGTGAAATTATAATTGTGCAATTGTAGTCAACCTCCTTTAACTTAAAAAATATGGTTGTACCTCGGTCCTTTTTTGTATCTAGTCATTACATGCAGGTAGATTCAAGCAAGTTGTTAGTCTGGATGTCTAGATAGTGAACAAGGATAACAAAGTCCAGTCATACTCAGGTATCGTGCTAACCAATATCATGCTAGCTTCTAACTTGAAACATAATCGAAAGGGCTAATATAAATAATGCCAATATTATCCAAATGCTTTAGCTATTTTAATAAATTACTTATTGCAACCCTAGGAGATGGTGCTGTTATGACCCTACTTCAGAAGGAGAAATGGAGGCACAGAGTGATCAGTAGCCTGCCAAGGTCACATAACTAGACAGGGGCAGAGCCAGGCTTCTCACTCAGGTTGTCTGACTCCAGAGTCAGTGCTCCTAACTTTTAAACGAGTCACTCTCTATTTCCTTAATTAAATGATAAAATAAACAAAACATCCATAACTAGAAGAGCTTGTATTACTGTATCAGCAATTAAACTAGGCAAAACCCCTCCTCCCTTAGCGAGCTGACACAGCAATTGCCAACCCAGAGGCGAAGCAGAGCTAGGTCGGGCTATGCCTTTGATTTCATTACCTTCATCCCACTGATCTGTTCCCTTCAACTGCTTTCACCTATAATAACACCCGTAAACCCAAACGCTTATTTCCCTGATAAATTAGCTGTTGCACCTTTGAGCCTACTGTCTCTGTATCTTTCTGTTTTCTTATGTTTGGGCTTCAGAGAAAGTCTGTTTACTCCATCTCCCAATATGACACCACCCACCTCACACGCGATCCAGGTCTGTGCCCTTTTCTTTCCATCTACTGCTTTTTCATTTGAATTCAGTGTAGTGGGAGCCATCTTTCTACCTCTAGGAACCTCATCCTCCTAACAAATCCTCCATGTCTATTGTCTCTGGTTTCTGGCATCAGGGAAAGTGGGTTTCTTCACTACAAATGATCTCAAATCCCTACTCAACAGCAAAGACTGATAGCACAATAACCTCAACTTTCTAACCATTAATATTCATGAATTTAATATAGTGCCGTATTTTATCATATATTATATGAGCAGTAGTGCAATATTACCATGGGAACTATCTTGCAGAGATCTTCTTGGCTTTCTACCTTATTTCATCAGCTCTCCATTCAAATGTCAGTTACTCACAGAGGACTTCCTTGTGTGAACTAAAACACACCCCTCTCCAGCCACTGTCTCTACCCCTCCCCTGTTTTATTTTTCTTCATTAACTATGTTATCACTTGAATGTTTTTATTTACCATGTGTCATCCGCTCCTTGAGGACAGAGAATTTGCCTATTTCATTAAGTTCCCACATGTCTAAAAAATGCTTGGAATACAGTCATTGGCAAATAGATATTTTTAAATGAAATAAAAAAGATATTGTTTCTATTTTTAAGGTTAAAAATCTCAACAAAAGAAGCTCATGAAATGTGTTTACTGAGTGCTTTTTATGCCCTAACATTCATTGGCTGAGGATGTAAAAGGTAGAAATATAAAAATTTCTTAAATCCATCTCTACTAATTTATGAAATTAAACCACTTGAGTAATATATAAGTAGAAATATTACAGGACTTCAAACTGGAACTAAAATTGATCAAGAAAGCTATCTTCTAATAGGTGAGCATTGAATTATATCTTGAAGGATAGATAAATTTTGGATGGGTTGAGAGGAGGGTGGGAATGAATTCTCATGTCACAATCAATATGGCGGCCCAAGCCTACACACACACCCACACACACTTTCTATGCAGATAGTGAGATAGCCTGTCTTATTCAGAACCGTTGGATCAAAGAGGGGACTATATTTCTAAGGTTTACATTCTTTGAAAAGGTTGGGTTTGTGCTAAATTTTCTGACCTACACTAAAGATGTCTTTAGAAAACATGTAGTTTAACCTTTAAAAAGTTCTTGAGCCCAAGGGCTTCAATTCTTTAAGACAACTCAGAGGTGGTAACAGCTGCTTCCACATAGGGATCAAGATCCAGGAAAAGGACATTAGTGTTAAAGTTTAGAGACACTAGATCTTTAGGTCCTCAGATGTATGCAATCCACAACCCTTTAATAGTCTCTCTCTCTCTCTCTCTGCCTCTTTCTCTGTCTCTCTCTCTTCTCTCCTCACCCCTCTCCCCTCCCCCACCCTCTCCCTCTCACACACATACTATTATTATTAAAATAATTTGAGTCACACACTCAATATCATATGACTTATTCAGCACATTTGAGTGACTGAATTAGGCCTTCTGCAAGAGAAGAAACAATGTAACTCTGAATTTGAGTTCTATATGCTAAAAATACACCATGTACATCTTGTTTTGGTCTGAACCCACTCTCTTTTAAGAACAATCTCAAGCTCCACAATTCAGCACTCTATAGCACTTAGGATTCAATGTCAAAATGTATAATATTAGCTTCTTTTTGAATTGCTTCTTTATTAAATGAGAATAATAATACCTGAACTATAATTATGTGGATAAAAGGAGATTAATGTAGCATCATTGACCTTACAGTACATTATGGAGCACAGAAATCACTAGATCAGCAACCTCATGTTCCAGAAAGGAAATTGAGTAGCAAAGAGGTCCAGTGATTTGTTTAAAAATCACTAAGGTAGAAACTGGAAGACAGGATCATAACTTAATTCTTTAGACATACAAGAAAGAGGTTTTTTTCACCACATAGAAGTACTCAATCAAATGTGCTTGGGAATACCGTGGTACCTCAGTATTCATCATTAATTCATACTGGAACTTTTGACCAGTGCCAAAACTGATGAGTACCAAGCAAGCAATAAAAGCTAAAACATTTTTTCCTCATCAAAATGTAATGAGTACAGAGTTTGACAAGTTCTGAACCCAATGAGTACCAAGGTACAATTGTAATTTGACAAAGTAATTTCACATAAATTCACAGTATAATTATAGTTCAGTTTCTTGTTATAAATTAGACATTGTGGTAAAGCCATAGAAAATGATTTCGTTCTCAAGCAATGTTGTCCAAAGCATGTAAAGGAGAACCCAATCCTCACAAAGGGTAGATGTCATTCAAAAGCAACAACAGAGACTTCTGACTAGAACAGAAAGTTAGGAAGAACATTATTACCACAATAACAAAAAAGAAAGAACCACTTAATCTATAAAATCATAAATTTTCTTGACCCCATCAGAGAGCTTGGGTGCAGGCAACCAACTAGCCTAAATACTAAGGGAGTCATGTACTAGTTTACCTGTAGCAGAGTATTAGAAGAAGATGAGGTCACCATACAAGCAGATACAAAGAATTTGGCTAAAATTGTTAATGAATTGCTAGATGCTGAACTTTGAATAGTATGAAGATATAGAACACTGATTTGTGGAACCTGCAAATACGAAATGAGTTGTCACTCACTCTTAGGCTGTTCTTCACAGACCTCCATTGGGAGCTCAGGAAAAAGACTGGAGTCAAGGTAGGAAACCAGAGAAAATCTTAGCAGTGTGAGCCTCTGGGAAGGAAGCAACCATTCCATAGAAGAGGAAGAAAAGCCCTGCTTTCAGCCCTCTCCTCTCAAAAACAAAAGCTTTAAGCCACCAGGGGAAGGACATCAATCACTGCGGCTCTAGCACACAGCTGAGGACCACTTGCAGCATCAGGTAAAGAATAGGAGACAAAAATGAGAGACAGGTAAGAAACAATCTGGAGTTCAGGCTATTGATCTCCTACTTCTTGGGAAGATGCCATATCACTGACAGAGGGCTACTCCTGTAATCCAGACCCAGGCCTGATTGAGGCTGAGGCTGGACCTTGGTAACCAAGAAGGCCCCTGACTGCCAGGCTAGTAAAAAATAATAATCAATAGCAGTATCCTGCCAGAAGAAAGTCAGGATCAAAGAGATCTTCTAGTTAGGAAAAGAATACCTAGAAGGTATAATGGTGAGTGTTAAATGGGAGTATTAAGAAAAAATTTAGCAAGATCCACCCTAAATACAAAGAAAGAATTGGGAAATCTGAAATTGGTGGTTCACTGAAAGTAATCATATGAACTAACCCAGCTTATCTACTGACTTAATTTAGCCAATGTTTCACCATAGCAGCCCAGAAGAAAAGATGTGCCAGAAGGTATATATTAGTCTTACTCCAGTCTCAATTGTTATACACAAAATATCTAGCATTTGTTCAAAAATGACAAGACATGCAAAATACACATAGTTCACTATCAACAGAAAAAAAAGTCAAAAGACTCATTCTGAGGCTCCAGGTGTTAGAACCATCAGACATTGAATGTAGAAGAATTATTAATATAGTTAACTATAATTAACTATTATTGAAGTGTTATTGAAAAGATGAATGGCATATATAATGAGAAACTTTAACACAGATGGAAACTATAATGAAGAAAAAAGTGAAAATTATAGAATTAAAAACATAATAACAAGTATTAAGAGTGCCTGCCACTGCCCTGGCCAGTGTACTTCAGCCAACTAGACACACATGTAAATATAAGAAGTACAGAAGACTTCTTCTCAAAATCTATGCAGACAATGAGACAATGATGTGGCTTCTCTAATGGGCTGAAAGAATTTCAAACTCAGTGAAAATATTTTTTTAAATGAATTCATTTTTTAGACAAATAAAAAGTTAAAAATTCATTATCATGAGACGTACACTACAGAGAGAGGGATCTCCAAAACAAACGAAAATCATTGTAAATATTTCAAAGGCAGGTAAATATAAAAGACCTATTTTTTTCTTATTTTTAATCACATTAAAAGATAATTAACTGCCCTGGCTGGTGTAGCTCAGTGGACTGAGCACAGGCCTGTGAAGCAAAGGATCACAGTTCAATTCTCAGTCAGGGCACATGCCTGGGTTGCAGGCCAGCTCCCAGTGGGGGACACATGAGAGGCAACCACACATTGATATTTCTCTCCTTCCCTTCCCCTCTCTCTGAAAATAAATAAATAAAATATTTTAAAAAAAGATAATTAACTAAGGCAAACAAAAATAATAGCAAAGTACTTTGGGTATATAGAATATACAAATATTAAGTGTATGACAATAATAGCAAAAATTAAGAAAGTGAGCAATTAGAAGTAAAACAATTTAAGGTTGTTACACCATGCATGAAGTGCTATCATATCATTTGAAGATAGATTGCACCCAATTAAAACCATATGCTATCTGCCCCAGGGAAACCTTTAAATTTTTTTAAAAGAGTTTAAATAATGGACTAATACTGAAAATTAGAAAATTATAATTAATTAATCAATAAGCAGTCAAAAAAAGAAAAAAGAGGAAACAAAAGAAGCAGATAAAAAGGAACAGGAAACAACTAGTAAGATAATCTATCATTCATGTCAATAATAACTTCAAGTATTGAAACATAGTTAGAAGGCATATTTTTCAGAATGAATAAAAAGGCAACACATAACTATATGCTATCTACAAGAAACCAACTTAAGAGATAAATATATAAATAGTTTGCAAATAAAGGATATATATACAGGTATGGGCAAAACTGGGTTTACAGTTATTAGTATAGAAAATAATACAATAATTAGTAAATAATAAAACAAGAATAAACTCATGTACTCCCAATTGTAAACCTACTTTGCTCACCCCTGTATATACACATATGTATATAAGTACATATATTAGAGTTAATATGGTGTACATAAGACATATACCCTTATAGACCATGTTAACTCTAATTGAAATATGTATACCAACTGAATTCTATTGTCTATACTAATTTTAAAGGAAATTTGTAAAAGACCTCTACTTGGAAACCCAGAACAAATATAACTTCTGTGAATTCTTCCCTAAAGTATAGTTAGATTTTATGTCTCACTCCTCGTACACTCACGACTCCCTAATTTGAACCTCGATTGTAGCTCTGATGACTTTTGTGGTGTTGATGGTGGTGGAGCAAGGGGGACCCATGACTAATTCTAACCAATGTTGTGAGCTGAAATAATGTGTGTCCCTTCTGGAGCTGAGCACTTAACTGCTAAGGCAAGTTTAAGCCTTTTCCAACCCTCTGACATGGCAGCACCAACATTCAAAATTATCACAGCTCCACCCACCTGGGTTTCAGAAGCCAATGAGGGAAAAAACCATAGTAACCCAAAACGGACAGGTGGTATGAAAATAAAGAAATTTTCTGTTTATACCCAGGACCAGAAAACTGTGACCCATATCAGGTCAGTTACCTGTTTCCGTAAATAACGTTTTGTTGGAACACAGCCACATTTATTCATTTACACATTGTCTCTGGGTGATTTCATGTAGTACTGACAGAGTTGAATAGTTGCAATGAAACTATATCCTGCAAAGCAGGGAATATTTACTAAGCAGGCCCTTTACAGAAGGGCTAGTACTAGGTGAGGTAAGTAAGACACCTGGGCGTGAGAATTAAGGAAGCACTCACCTTCAGGGTCATGTGAGTACAAACTCTGTACTTGGTAACTGCAATTTCCAATTTCAAAGCAATACTTAGATTTAAAAAACAGTGATGAATTGTACCTACCATGTTTAGAATTATATGGGTCACAGGGATAAGTCATCCTATGGCAAAAATGTTCCATTTTAATGCCAGTCTACAATTCGTATGACTTATGCCATGATTTTTACTATTATTTAAGGCAATAACCAAGCTTATAAAGTAATGTGAAGAGTCAGTATCATGCTTCATGCACATTGTGTCTAAATCTGCTTTGAAATATAAATTGTTTGATAGTGTAAAATGCTCTTTTTCTCCTTCATGTGGAACTTTCAAAGACATTGTGTTAATCCTCAAGCACTTCCTGATCTACAGATTAGAGCACGTGGAAAAGTAAGAGAATGGACACCTGGTACGCCCAGGAAATGAAGGCTCCTCCTGCAAGGGCCTGTTGTCATCACGCTGCCTGAGAGGAAGGATTTGACTAACTCCTCTGTTCTCTTACCTAAGCACCTCTGCTCAAATCTTTCCTGCATGCCCAAACAGAATCTGTCTATGACACCAGCCCCACCACAACCAAAAAAATTTCAAGTAATCCTTTGTAGTCACCTTTTCTGTTGGAGATAAGTTGCAAGAGGTGTGCAGAAATTTCCCTGAGGGTCTTGAACAATGACAATCAAATATTAGATATGCTGGACCTGAAATGATAGAGTATCTTTAATTTTTTTAATTGTTTTATGTGTGTTTGTAATTTGTAGACCTCTCTTAAGTGCAGAAACCAGGACAGTGCTTTTCTTGCCCGAGTATAAGGACTGTACAGGAAGAAGGGATTGGTGTGAAGAAGGAACTGAGAGATTTTCCTTAGGGCTAGGCTTCTGCCAAGAAATCAGAAGGAGTTAGGTCCTTAGACAAGGGTCACAGTCAAATGGCCTATCTCGCTGTGCTATAGACCTCATCCCAGATGGCTCTGGGAATGGCCGGCTTGTAGCCCAATGGGCAGCACTAACTCCCCTTTCCAGGTCTGTATTTCTCTCCTGGGTTTATTATTATTTAAGTTCATGTGTGGTAATGCCCTTCAAGAAAATACATGTACAGGACTTCTGCCAAGATGGAGGCATAGGTGGAAACACTGTACCTCCTTGCACAACCAAGTTTAAAGACAACAAAGTTTTAGTAACAAAAATGCAGCCAAAACACAAAAAATTGAACAATACAGAAGTCCGACAACAACAAACCATTCATCCAGACCAGTAAGAAGAGTGAAGTCAGCAGCTGGCGGAGCAGGGTTGCACAGGAAAACTCGGTCAGACTGACCCAGGCACAAGGGTGGCAGCTGTCGGATCCCAGGCGTGGGGTTGCAATGGATGGACCCAGTGAGGGTGAAAGGCAGCAGGCTAGCCTAGGTCACACATTCACATGCGGATAAACCAGCAAAGGAGCAAGCAGTGAGACAGACCACAAGGGCCCCAGCAGCAGGAAGCAACAGAGGGGATCGCTATTGCCCCTTTTTGACTCCACCCCCACTTACAGTGTCACAAACCAGCAACCTGGGTTGCCCCACCCTGGTGAACACCTAAGCCTCAACCTCTCATATGTAACAGGTGTGAAAAGACTAAAACTTTACAGCTCAAATAGAAGAACAGCTCAAAGCCCCAGAGCTAATATTTCTAAGTAACAAAGAGATAGCCAACTTATCAGATGCACAATTCAAAATACTGGTGATCAGGATGCTAACAGAACTGGTTGATTTTAGTCACAAATTAGAGGAACAAATGAAGGCTAAACTAATTGAATGAAGGAAAATGCACAGGAAACCAATAGAGATGGAAAGGTAACTGGGACTCAAATCAAGGGAGTGGACCAGAAGGAAGAAAAAAATGACCAAATAGAAAAGAATGAAGAAACAAGAATTCAAAAAAATGAGGAGAGGCTTAGGAACCTCCAGGACATTTTTAAATGCTCCAATATTTCAATTATAAAAATACCAGAAGTGAAAGAGGAACAGCCATGAGTGGAAAACTTATTTGAACAAATAATAAAGGAGAACTTACCCAATCTGGCAAAGGAAATAGACTTCCTGGAAATTCAGGAAGCTCAGAGAGTCCCAAAGAAGTTGGACCCAAGAAGGAACACACCAAGGCACATCATCATTACATTAGCCAAGATTAAAATGAAGGATAGAATCCTAGAAGCAGCAAGAGCTAAGGGGACAGTCACCTACAAAGGAGTCCCCATCAGACTGTCAGCAGATTTCTCAAAAGAGACCTTACAGGCAAGAAGGGGCTGGAAAGAAGTATTCTAAGTCATGAAATCCAAAGACCTACATCCAAGATTGCTCTATCCAGCAAAATTTTCATTTAGAATGGAAGGATAGATAAAGTGCTTCTCAGATAAGATCAAATTCAAGGAGTTCATCATCACCAAGCCCTTATTATATGAAATGTTAAAGGGACTTACCTAAGAAAAAGAAGATAAAAAAGATGAACAGTGAAAGGACAGCAAACTCACAGTTATTAACAACCACACCTAAAACAAAAGCAAACTAAGAGGACAGCTAGATCAGGAGCAGAACCATAGAAATGAAGATCTCATGGAAGGTTAGCAACAGGGGAGTGGGAGGAGGAGAAGGGGGGAGAAATTACAGAAAATAAGCAGCATAGACAGTAGGTAGAAAATAGATAGGGGGAGGGCAAGAATAGTATGGAAATTTAGAATCTAAAGAACTTGAGACATGTGGTCATAAACTAAAGGGGGAATGGAGGGGGAGGGAGTGCAGGGTGGAGGGGAATGAAGGGGAGCAAATGAGACAACTGTAATGGCATAATCAATAAAATAGATTTTTCAAAAAAGACTCCACAATGAGCAGCCCTTCTTTAGCTTTGCTTTCTACCCCTGTTCCTAGGCCTGACTATATCCCTCCTTTTGCTCTGCCTCTCAAGAAGGGAGCTAGACTTTCATTCATTCATTTATCAATTTCCTCATTTGTTTTCATCAACAAGGACTTTCTTACTCTCTGCCTTTCCTGTGCAAGGGCAGGCACTGAAAGGGAAATAAAATGGGCAAAATGCCATCCCTTTCTAGGAGGGCAAAGGGGAAGGGATGGCGAAGAGACTTTTCCTAGCACATGCTTTGCTGCTGCATTATGTTGTGTTTCTTTAATCCTGAGAACAAACAGCCTTATCACTTTATACTTAAGGAAATGAGAGCCAAAGAGGTCAAGGTCACACTCCTAATAAATACTGAGTCTATGGTTTGACTTGAGAGTTCTCTGATTTCAAAGCTTGTTTTTATTACTTCCTTTTTGTCACTTATTAAAATATAAAAACAAAACACATATATAAATACTATAATAAAAATCCACGTGAATGTTGTCAAGCTTGGGTGGTGGAAGCTGTTAGTAGGAGCAATTTTTCCTGACCTTCCAAATACTGATACCTACTAACAGTACCAGAAGGAAAGAGACATGTCTGCCTTGTGCCAAATGACCAGTCTGAGACCAGGCATTGTGTCTTATTAGTTCACCTTCCTAAGTGCTGAGCAAATATTAGACATTCTGTATGGGTTGTAGAAACGAATTCAATGCCAAAGGGGAAAGCAAAAGGGCAGGAGAAAACACTAGAGACAGAAAGAGCTCTGAGATTTGACCTCTTGGGACTCAACAAGCAGAGAATGGACATGTATACAAAGAAAAACACCTCATCTGAGCCCCAGGAAACAAATTATGCAAGTTAATGCGTCTCTTCCCACAAAAACCACTCTGATTTTGTGGTTTCAGTGATTGAAATTCTGTAAAAGGCCCTTTCCCCTCCTTGCTGGATGGAGAAGAAATCTCCTTCAGGGGTGGATCAGAGTTTATAAATAAGACCTTCCACACTGAAAGGGAGTGGAGCAGGAGGACATCCTGTTGAGCTGCTGTTGATGAAGCCTCTTGCCAGGGAGATACCTGGGGATCCCTCCACAGTGTTAATTACAGACTAGCCAACTGCCTGCTTCCACCAATCATCTGGGCAAGTTGGAAGAGCAGTTGTCTGGAGGTGCGGGCAGGCACTCGCACCACAAGCAGTACTCCTGGGCCAGGCGGAAGTCAGGCTTTGATCTAGAATGTTAGACAATGAAACCTGCCTCCCTGACCCAGCCACCCTTCGGGTCGAGCAGCTGGGGAAGCTGTGCAATGCAGCTGGATTCAGACTGAGCCTCAGAATCTCCCACTGGGAGTGAGCACTCTACCCTTCTTTCCTTGGAATTTTTTTTGGACTTGTATTTAGCTAAGTTCACACAGTTCGTGAGTCCCCATAATAATCAAATTCTGTGGGGAGGAGCACAAATTCTGCGTCTTCCTCCCTGTTTTTGCCTGTGCGAAGTCTAACACATAGCACATGGAAGGTTCTGAAGAGATGATTCCTGGGTGAACAAACTGTAGTGTAGCAATGACATCTTTTATAAAACTGAAACCCTGTGGTGTTTTCAAAGGTTACATTTTAGGGGTTGTTGATACCTCATTATTTCAGTCTGAAGAACAGTAGACAGAAACCCCTACTAATCAATACAGTGCTCAAATATAGACTAATTCCACCAGCCACCCCCCAAATAAAAAACTCAAAACCTTTTTTCTCCTGTAAGAACAGACTTTTTTTGTCCAACACTCTGTTATATGGGTTTGTCTTTGTAGCCCATGATTCTCCACCCCCTGTCTGCCTAGGTCCTGTCCTACTCACGAGTTCAGGGATATCCAGGCAAAGACACTCCCAGGTGTGTTACCCACGGTGAGCGGGCTCCAGAATCCTGGTGTACATGACTAGAACACAGTAGAGAAGGCAAAGTCCCAGCAGGGAAGGAATGGTCATTCTAATCCCAAGGCAATGTGAGGACGTAGAAAAAGCAGAGAGTTAGCATCTGAGATTGTCAAATGCAGGCAAGGGCTATATCGTAAGAACAAGTCAAACAAAGCAGCACTGGAATTTTGCCACTAACCCTAACCCCTGTTCAGAGCACACCTACCAGAATGGAGGACGCTGATTAGGAATTGAGGCTCAGATGGGGAGCATCTTCCAAGCCACCTGTGGTAGAAGCTCATCTGCATACTAACCCCATCTGCTCTTTCCTGCATCCAGGCTGTGCTGGAACCTCTCAGTTGCCTCTATCCCCTGTGCTTAAAACCTTTGCTGGGAACTTGCTAAATTCCCATACTATCCCACACTGGGGACACAGCAGTGACCGCAGCAAATATGATCCCTTTTTGCTCAGATTCCTTGTGATCCACTGAATCCTTGGTTGTTTTTTTACAGGCTTAAAGCATCAGTTCACCTAGCACTCCATTGTTCCATAAAGCTGCCTATATCTATCTCATTCCCTGAGTCTCCCATCCAGCATCAGAATAGGAATCTGACTCCTCACTTGCTCCTCCATGAGCTCAGCCCCTTTGCTCTTTAAGGTTTTACTGCCAAGCAATCCTGTAAAATGAATGCTACAGTTATTTGTCTTAGGCTATTCGTTTCAAACACCTTCTCTGCATGGTATTTGGCTGATGTTTTACCTTATATAATAGGTCTACTTTGGCTTTTATCATGTAGCCTTCACTCCATCAGACATCTGCCACCTCCTCTGTTTTAAGTCATTTTGGGGAGGTCAAGTTTTCTTATTCAAGGAGGCCAAGTACAAGCCTCAGCATCTCCATGAAGCAACCTGCTTTCCCCAGCTCCCTAATCTATCTTCCCATCTACCTCCCCACCTTTCCTTGCAACTCTGCTGAGCATCTCCTTTCTTCCTGACTCTACCTTACTCCTCAGTAAATGAATAAAGTTGAAGAGGATTATCTCTCAATATAAGATAAGTCACTGAAAGCTGCCCAAATGCTTGGTGGCTCTGCTATTTGCTACTTCTTGAGTGAATACATAGTCCTCCATTTCTGGAAATACATCTGGTGTTGCCTTTGCACCCTTCCTGTCAGTGCCTCTGAGGGGCCTGAAGGACATAACTACTCAATAAAAACTGTTCAGGACACAGCAACCCTGTGCCCCAGCCATGACCTTTGCCCAGAACCCCCGCCAGGCTATTCCCAGTCTCTAACACACTGGTGAAACCTTACCGTAATGACATTTAAGTGCCTGTCTCTCATCTTAGACTGAGAATTGTGTTTCCAGGTCTGTAGGGGATTGAACAGTGCCCCCTAAACTTCATGTCCACCTGGAACCTCAGAATGTATCCTTGTTTGGAACTAAGGTCTTTGCAAATATAATAAATTGAGATGTCACACTAGATTAAGGGTGGACCCTAAATCTAATGACTGGTGTTTTTATAAAAGAAAGAAGAGGACAAGTCAGACACAGAGACACAGAAGACACAGGGAAGAACCCCCCATGGGAAGTCAGAGGAAGAAATCAGAGGGATGCAGCTGCAAGCTGAGCAACACCGGGGGTGGCCAGCAACCACCAGAGGCTGAAGGAAATGCACAGAAATGCATGGTTCTCCCTCCAAACCTCCAGGAGGAATCAACCCTTCCAGCACCTTCGGTTCAGACATCTAGCCTCCAAGAGACATGGGAATACATTTCTGTGCTGTTAAGCCACCTAGTTTGTCATAATTTGTTACAGTAGCCCTAGGGAACTAATGGAATATTTAATTACCAATATCTAATAATGCAGGTGAGATCCATTTATGAGCAGTGTGACTTTGGGAAGATCACATTATCTCTAATACTAAAATGGGGATAGTAATAATAGCTCTCTCCAGAACTGCTATGATGATCAAATATGGTAAAATTATGAAAAATGCTTTATAATCTAAAGTGAGTACCATAAATAATAAATGTTGGAATTGTAGTTATAGTATGACTTCAGTTATTTTATGAAGAAAGGAGAAAGAGGAGGAGGGAAAGAGGGAAATGCATGAGGGCAAGGAAAAGGAGTGAAAGCAAACTAGTTTATCGGTTGTAAGGTAATATGGTTCATCCCTTGAATATCTTCATTCTTCTAGAAATGTAGTGCTTTATTAATTCCATACAATTAATTTTAGTTTAAGGACACTTAGAGAGCCAGAAAAACACTAGATTAGACTTGACTGTCTAGTGCCAAGAAGTTCAAAATTAAGTCAATGTCTACTGAATATTCTCTAGGTGCTGGAATCCTACTAAGCATTTGTGTGCATCATCTTGTTTAATTCCTGCAGTTCTACAAGTTGTGGACTATCAACTCTCTTATACCTGAGAAAACAAAGGCTTTAAGAAGCTTCCCAATCTGCCCAAAGTCACATGGCCAACTCAGTCCTTTCTGTCTTCCAAACCTGCATGCTGAACTAATTAATACCCAGCACTACTTTTATCTCACAGCCAGAGAACACACCTGCCTCCTGCTAGGATCACCCCCAGCCGTGGCACTTACACAATCCATTCCTTGGTTTCCCCATGAGAATTCACTCCTTTCCCCTAACTTTCAAGTTCAATGGCAGGTGCATCACTGTCCGCTCATTAATATGCACTTCAAGGCTGTTATTAACCTGCTAGAATCTGAGTTGCCACCTCCCACATGGGCAATTTTCCAACCATTTAATGCCATAATCATCAGAAACAGAGATATAAACATTTCCTCCCTGAAACCTGGGAAGAGGGCCAGCGGACGCAACCTTGTCGAATTCCCTGTGGGGAGCTGCTCTTTGGGCAACTGAGTAGAGTCAGGCTTATCAGATGACAAATTGGGAGAGGTCGAAACCATTTCTCACCTCCCACCACCACTTCCCTGTCATATAAATAGAACCTAGACTGTAACACAAATTCAGCAATAAAAAGAAGCAAAACACTGCACATGCGACAACATGGATGACCTCAAAAACATCATGCTAACTAAAAGAAACCAGACACAAAAGACCACATACTATATAAATTCACTTATACGCAATGCCCAGGAAAAGCAAAACTATAGGGAGAGAAAGTAATTTAGTGGTTTCCTGGGCCTGGGGTCAGGAATGTAAACCATAAACAGGTACAGGGGATCTTAATGCATTGATGATAATGTTCTAAAACTGGATTTTGATGACAGTAGCACAATTTAACATGTTTACTAAAAATCATTGAATTGTACACTTAAAGGAGGTACATCTCATGGTATGTAAATTACATCTTGATAATTATTTTTTTAAAAAGCCAACTTTTTGCCACAGCCAGTGTGACTCAGTTGGTTGGGCATTGTCGCATGAACCGAAAGGTCACCAGTTTGATTTCTGTTAGACGCACATGCTTGGCTTGCAGGTCTCATCTCCCAAGACGCATAAGAAAGGCAACCAATTAATTGGTTTCTCTCCCACATGGAAGTTCTCACTCTCTCTTTCTCTGTCCCCTTTCTCTAAAAGTCAAAAAAATTTAAAAAGCCAACTTTTCAGGTTTTCTAAAATTCCTAAATTAATTTCTAACTGGCAGAAACAGAGCTCAGATATGAAGCAGTAAATGCACACTCCAAAATCCCAAAGGGGGTGTCTGATTTGGAAAAGTTTGCTAATACTACAGGATTTTCTCTCAAATCAGGAAATACAAAGGGAAATGCCTAGCATTTTACACTGCTGCATGATTTGTCTGCCCATGACAATGAGGTAGTGACGTTTTCCCCTTGGAATTTCATGAGAATCTAGTTATCTGGAGCCCAGTTTCAACTATATCACTAGTTACATAAAAACTCTGGGTAAGTTACTTCATCTCTCTTGGACTTGACTCTTCTCATCTGCCGAGTGAGAAAGTTGATCTACATGATTAACACTAAGGCTTCTTGGCAATTGAGTCATTTTAGTATAATGTTTGCTACACAATAGATACCACTCTAGGCAATATCTATTTGGTCTTCTCAACAACCTAAGGAAGAATTATTAACCCATCTTACTTAAGAAGATTCTGAGCCAGGTAGCTGCATTTCTTACCCAAGGTTACATAGCTAGTAAACAGCAGAGCCAAGATTTAGGACAGGATCTTTCTACCATAAATCACAATGCTCCCCAATTCTCTTCTACTCTCAAAATAGACAGTGACACTTGGTTGTGAGCTCTCAGAACGGGGGGATGTCAGAGACTAAGTGTTCTTTTAAAAATCCCATATACTTGTTATGTAGGCACAAAATACAAATAATATCTTCTTGTCCAGGCTGGTGTGGCTCAGTGAATTGAGTACCAGCCTGGAAATCAAAGGGTCACCAGTTCTATTCCCAGTCAGGGCACATGCCTGGGTTGCGGGCCAGGTCCCCAGTGGGGAGCACATGAGAGACAACCACACATTGATGGATGTTTCTCTTCCTCTCTTTCTCCCTCCTTCCCCCTCTCTAACAATAGATAAATAAAATCTTTAAAAAAAAACCCAAATAATGTCTCTGAGATGTACACACTTCACTAAATAAGATACAGTGTTTCACAGACAAATTATAGTGCACATACAACAGCATCCTACACCAAGCATCCAGAACTCAGGTGTAAAATTGAAGTCCTCTGGCTAAATATAGATATATCAATATGAATATAAATATACATGCATAACTAAAATTAGAAAATATAATGAAATAAAGAGTTCATGTCCTTTTTTATTTATAAGAGATGGTTTGGAAGATACTGATTAGATGACAAAGTGCAAGCATTTTGAAGCTGTTCAGCTGATTTATTACAGACAGCAGGAATTTTTCACTCATAACCGTGACCTCATACCTGTAGCTCTGCAATCCATAGAGAAGAGATATTTCTACACAGTTAAGTGCTGAGTCACTCTGATGCCATTATTTGGGAACTCTTCTCCAGGGAGTTTTGTAGGAGCATCACAGTCGTCATATTTCAGAACCCCACCATTGCTGTTCTGGAACTGCATGGGGTTCAAACACCAAGAGGTGTGACTCCCAGGGCAAGAGGTTGGTGAAAAAGGAAAGGGGTTGTTTATTTATAGGTTATACAGATTTAGAATAACAGTGGATGTCTGCTGTTTGGCCCCACTCCCTTTTAAAATCACCCAAAAACACATAGTCCTGCCTCCCTTTGCCAAACCAGGCCAGTCTCAGAATACCGCAGTCAGAGGTATCGCCTTTCAGAAAAGCAGAAGTCTGCAGGTCACATTCCTGGTCACAGTTCAGCTCCCAGCATCTCACAAATCCAGGTGGCTAGGTGCGTCCCCACCCCACCCCCCGCAGCTCTGTCAGCTCTGCCACTGTCTTCTCCAAGCAGACTTGAATCCGGGCGGCTGGGCACATCCTGCTCTGAACCACCAGCCCTGAAATTCTGGCCTTCGGACCTCCTCTCTCTTACTCCAGACTTCAGGGCTGTTGCTCTTCAGCTACTCCAGACTGTGTGGCTCCCCTCCTCTTTCAGACTACCCCCATTCAAATGCTCGGCCCACAACTTCCTGCATGATTTCATACCTAGCCCTTCCTACGATGTGTTAGTGTCTGCCATTTTTGCCCACTCCCCCATATTTTTTAACCTTCTTTTAGTTGCCATCTCTAGTCAGGGCAAAAGTTCCCAGTGACCCATGGACATCTGCCCCCTGCCTTTAGCACAGGTCTGCATAAGTTCCTCCCCCACTATGTCACAAGTCCCTGAGCATTTTCAGAGTGACATACACAATTCACCCTGGACAGCAGCCTTCTTCCCTCTAGAAAAGCAGTTACTAATTTGCCATCGTTATGCAATGTGCCATCCACTCCCCTTTCCCTCAATCAAGGATTGTGGGGGATATGCTCTGCACCCCGTTACAATCACACTGGATAAGACTTCTCACACTTACCTCCCAGATGCCACCAGTGTCCCTGACATAACCACCAACACACATGACCACTGCCACTATCATCACAACTACCCACCGATGTTTACCCTACACATTACTCCAACCTACCTAAGGCAATTGTCTACCTCTTACCAAAGCACCTGTGTTTCTATAATGAGAAATGGTGGTTGCTACCCTCTGACAGTCCCTGGCTTCTTCATGCCAAATCCCAGGAGCTCCTGGGATGTCAGTCACATGCAGACTCGATCTTGGAACCCTGGATTCCAAGGCAAAGCAGACCAACCCGCTAGCAGTTTGGGTCTGAAAATACTCAATGGGATGGTGACTGAGGATGCATTGTGCACTTTGGGGACCTCACACACATTCACTCACCAGAGTGAGTGACACACTCTAGTCTTGGCCATTTAAAGAATATCAACTCAGTTTTTCTTCCAGTATCTTCTTTGAAGGTTCCACAACATTGCTGAGGTCAGAATCCTCCAGTGATTTGGGGCCAAGTTCTCAAACCCACGTCACTTTCTCTACTGCCTTGGCTCTTCTAGATCTGGAGAGCTCTCCTCTTCCTCAAATCATGACCCAAACCTGGTATGAACTAGACCTTTCCCTCTCCTACCTGCATGACCTTGGGCAAGTGAATCAAACTCTTTGAGGTTCTATTTCCTAAAAAATAGAGATAACAACTACCCAGTAGAGGAGGGAGCAACTGCCCAATTGAGGGGAGCAAATAAGAGAATGTGTGTAAGGCTCCCAAGTGCACAATGCATCCTCAATAAATGCTGGCATCTATCTTTCTCAGCTCTTTGAATTAGACGCAGTCTGAGGGCAAGTAGTGAGTCCTCTCCCTGTGTGCTTCTCCCATAACTGCCTCTGACAACCTAAAGAACAGAATGGAAGTAGCAAGCATATGTGTTGAATGAATAAGTAGCACAGTGCCATGAAATGCAGCAAATTTAGTCTTCACAAACCAAAAGTGGAAATCTTAATTAAACTCCCAAAACACACGGCAGCTAAAATTGAAAGCTTTTATAAAGACATTTAGCATCCTTGTCTGTTACCCAGTTTTCATAGTACAAACACTCATATTATATAATATGTATTATATATTTTACATTTACATTAAGAGCTTGCTGGGTGTCCAGGCACTGGGCTTAAGTGCTTTACAAACATTACCTTATGTAATATTTATGAAAAAATATTTGACAACACTTTCCACTTTGAAAGATGAAAACACTCCCACAGCTAGGCCATGGGCAGCGTAGCCAGGCTAAATCAACCCTATTGGCTCATGTCAGACTTGATGGGGAGCCAGGGACAGACAAAGCATAGGGTGCTGCTGGGATAGTGGGGACAACAGGAACCGCTGTACCAGGACTGCAGTGACAGTGGCTCTAGCAACAGTGTCCTATGTCATGGGACAAGTGGCATGCCAAGAGCAATAATACAATTTTTACCTTGTTCCTAACTGTGCCAGCTAAACCCAGTTCCCTGAACCTTCTAGAGATGCTTTGGATTGCCCAGGATATTTTAATTAATTCTTTGGGGGCTTAAGTTAGCTTACATTGATCTATGGTACTTGCAATTGAGAAACCTGATTAATACAGGCAATGAGGCCCTAGGGAAAAGGGAAAAATAGGACCTCAGGGAAAAGATGATTTGTAAATCTAAAAGCACTTGGCATGCAGGGCAGAAGTTAAAGTTATTTCCTCTGGTCACTGGAATGGTGTGCCCATTGAAGACAAGGCTGGAGGGGACCATGTGGCTTCTATTTCTCAAAAAAATGAAGAGCTTGAGAAATTCAATGACTGCAGACTTGGGTTTATGCATCTGACAGTATTAGACAACTTAAAGAAATAGCATGACAAGCTCAAAATACTAAATTATTGGCTCAAGGCATAGGCAAAAAAAAGATTCAGAAACTCTATGGCTGAACTAAAATCATCTCTCACCTCTTACTGCTGCTGAGTTAACACAGTTGAAAAATCAAATGCAGTGTCTGATCCTGCAGGTTGCTGAAATACATCAGATGAATTCATCAGGTCTCTTTAGGGAAGTTAAAGTATTGATAGAAAAAAAATTAAATACAGAGGATTGGAATGGGGAAAATTGGAGGATACAGAGGAGCCACAGAACAGCCTGACACCCCACATCTGCCATGATTCTTCTGGCAGTTGGCACTTCTTTCTTTGCCTGAAGACCCTGAAATGACCCAGGTTGTGGCATCTACCTTACAAAAGGTAAGCAGTTAGCATGCTCTGCCCACACACCCTCTAAACACAGGATGAGGATGACAACAGAATAAAACAAAAAGGAGGCCCTGGGGGAAGGGCTTAGGAAAGTCTTGTAGAATATTCATAATTTAAACACCTAGAGAACATGTATGGAGAGAGACACTAGACAGAGGATAAAGTTGGTTTAAAGTTTGGGTGAACACATCAATACTGGTGCAATTATCGGATGCTAGATTCAATGTGCCGGCATAAGTGACTGGGAGTGGTTCTAGTTATCCATTCAGCTGATTGACCAAAACCTGGACTCAAGAGTGGCCTAGGGTAAAAGTTGAGATGCCCTAAATTCCTTAATATGCAGCATCCAAAAAGGAATAAAGAATTCAGAGAGATAGAAATGTTGGAGTGAATCTATCCTGTCTGAGTTATTCATTGTTCTCTTAAGGTTCCTCAAGAGAATTCAGAAGACATGCCTTTCCAACAAAGCACTGAAAATCCATTATTGTGTAGAACATGAGGATCCTGAAAATTATAGGAAACTGTTATTTCCAATATCCTAGGGATGGTGAAAATAATCTCCCCAATTAACATTGGCTTTCTTACTTCAGGGAAAATGCTAGGATCCCTGTGTGGCCAGGACTGGGTAACATCACTTATCTCGTAGAGGCAAGATAGACTGGAGAGTGTCATGGGTGACAGGACCTGAAAAAGAACCATAGTGATTTTCCATGGAACAGGCAGAAGGGGCACTAGCCTCCACCATTTTCCAGGGTCTATCTGGGTCTTTGCCACAGTTTAATGTGCAGGCATCCTGACCACCCTACTACCCACACAGAACATTATGGTTGTCCAGTAAGATGATGACTTCATACTGAGATATAGGAAATAAGCAGAAAGCAACAGTCCCCTGAATGCCTTGGTATAATACATACACTCCAGCAAGTTGGACATGATCCCATAAAAGTAGAAGAGTCTGACATTTCAGAATATTCTCTGGGGCAATGAGCTGGTCAATCTCAAGAAATATGCTCTGAAGAGTCCAGATAGGTAGCTATACCTTGTGCACACACTCCATCATCTTAATACATCTCTGAATTTTGGTGGCAACTTATACCACACACTGAACATGTTTTTCTGACACATTTACCAAGTGATAAAAAAAAAAACCTTTGAGTGTGCTCTACCCTAGTGATTTTTTAAAGTTTAGCATGCATCAGCATCACCTGGGGAGTTTGTTTAAACAGATTTCTGGTTTAAAGGAGTTTTTGATGCTCCACTGCACCTTCAGCAGGTCTGGAGTGAGGCTTCACTATTTGCATTTTTAACAGTAATTTTGCTGCTGGTGGTGGTTCAGAGATCATAGCAGGGGGAACCGCTGTCCTAAAACAAGAAAAAGGTCTTCAGTTTGTCCAGGCTCTAATGTAAGGAGCTTTGCTGCTAATGATCTAGCAGATCCAATGATGCTTAAAAAAGCATTTGTGACAAGTGCAAGTGCCATACGGGCCCAGGTAATAACTGTTCACTTGACCAAAAGAAGAAACCAGGTCGGCCAAGTTAAGTAACTGCATTTCAGTTAATAAGGAATAGAGTCAGGGCTGGATCACAAATCTGTGCCCTCATCTGTCCCACCACCTCCCTCCCTGGGATTTCACATGCTGGTCTTGGTTAGTGCTCATGTTTATAGTAAGATGCTGGGGTATATAGAAGTATCTGGCCACAAAAATCTTTCAGATTTTGAATAATTGCAAAGGGTTTACAACCCTGAGGCCAGATCAGAGTTATAGCTCTGGCTCATGTTTGGGCTTCACTGTCCTCACCTGTAAAACAAGAAGTTAAATTTAATAAGTGCACCTTTGTTCTAGCTCTCAATTTTTCTGGGCATACATCTCAGGTCTGTTGTATATCCTATGGCCCCCCCAAAAAAGAAAACTTTAGGTTCCCCAACAATATTTGCAGTGCCTCTCAATGTTATGAAATCACTTTACACTGTGTTCTTGCTGTGCCGTATTCAGTAAGAATGACAAACCATGAAACAAAAAAGGACTACTTTTCCTGCAGTTTTCAATTGCATTAATTACCGCTCTCTAAAAGCTCCAGTGAGTTTTTCTGTATTTGAATTTCAGGTAATGTACACTTTTTCTTTCTCCACAGACTTTCCATCTTACAGCACTAAATCCATTCCATTTTCTAGTTGCAACAGAAGACCTTCCCCACAACATGAGCTGAAAACTCCACTCTGTGGGCTGTAAATGGTTGCTAAGTATTAACGAGAGCCTCAGATGTCTCGACTCAATAAGCTCAAGACAAATTCAGATGGTGACATTTTCCTTCCTAATTCTTTTATTTCCGTACCCATTTAAGTGATTTCCAGAGCATGCCAAATGTCATCGAAGTTACCTAGAGCTTGAGAAACTCTTTTGAAGAGATTTTTAAGAATGCAGTTATACCTCTATTCGACAACACCATCTGCTGCCAGCATCACATTTTGCCAGCTTCCGGTTTGCTTAACTCCTTCATCACTGCAACCATCTGAGTGCTGACAGCCCCTCTCCACAGGAACCACTGGGACTCCCAAACAGTAGGGACACATACACCCACATCGGAGTCAAGACTACCATGGGTCTCTATACCAACTAACTGAAACCCAATATTTCTCTTCCTAATATAAGATGATACTAATTTAGATATCAATTATTTCATAATTATGGCATGATTTTTCTTCTGCATTCTCTTGGAAGGTTGACATATTGGTTTAAGAAGGCCTAAATGAAGTGCCAGCTATAATTTTTTTATGTCTCTCTCAGTTGTGTCTAGAATATTGGGAAGTATAGAAGACTACACAGCATTGTCCTGATGATGAAGAAAGTACATTATCACTTCATAAAGGAGAGAGAACACCCAAAGTTCCGTTCACCAAAAAGCACGTCTTCAGCCAAGGGGTTTCTGAATTCTCATCCAATCATAGAGGACATGCCAGGGCTTAAAAAATTAAAGCGCTCAATATCAGAGACTGGTGATGGAGGTATTATTCCTTACATAGCCCTAATTAATAACTTCACCTTCATCAAGTATAAATAATAGTGAAATATCATGATTTCTCAAGAATCAAGATTGTCTTTTACAGAGAATTTGAGACTTCTACACTGAGAAATGAATATTGGGCCATGACTGGGGAACTTGGTGGCAGACTTAGTTCCAGAAGAAATGAACTCATGTTTTTAAAAGCTGGAAGTGGAAGCGTGGCTTTAACAGGGCAGGTTCAGCTGTTCTGAGGTTGGTGTCAGATGGCAGGGCACCTTCGACTTGTGGTCTGCAACCAAGAACTGCCTCGGGACAAGCAATGGATAATGATGTCTCATCACTGAGAAGATCACTTATGTCTCATGTGAACAAAAGAAGCACAGCAAGAATGCCTGAGGAGGAGAGGACTCTGAGAAAGAGCTTAGTTATTAGAAGTTTGGAAAGTACTCCTAAGGGTTCTTAAAGTATGGAGAAATAGACATCAACAACTAGGACCCTGTGGTATTAAAAAAATTATCACTCCAAAGCTGATGAAAGCCTCAAGTTATCTGGGGGACTATTGGTGAGTCAGACATAAACAGGGGTGTGTGTGGCAGATAGAAAACACCAGAACTCCCATCTCTGGGATTCTATGGCACTAACCCACATTGGTCATTTAAGGTGTGGAGGAAGCCATCCTAGAACAGAGAGGACTGGAAAAATTCTGAAGAACTTAAAGCAAATTTTCTTCAGGTCTCAAAAAAAGCTAACTGAGAATTTTCACTTGTGTGTTTTTTGTTTTGGGTTTTTTTTTTACCCTCTTTCTGTCTTGCTTCAATATGGTTAAAACTCTAGCCTATATTCTACCTGAGGCAATGACACACCATGGCCACATAATTCTCTCTCCCCCAAAGTTTACCTAAAAGCATTGTATAATCCACTGAGGTGTGACCTCCAGGCATGGTTGGCCACTCTTTGTCTTTCAATTGTCGAGAATCTTCTCCAACACCATTAAGTGAACAAGGGTCTTGGAGCCAGTGAGCCCTGATTTAAATCTAAGACACAACATATGATTGATTGTGTGATCTTCATTTTTTTAGTCTGTTTTCTCAACTGTCATATTCAACAAGGACACACAATCTGTGAGCTCTCATTAGATTTCTTTCAATCTATGAAAGACTTTTCTGGGGAGACAACTAGGGAAATTTGAATATGAGTTCAATATTATGTCATGGTCAGATATTATTGTTAATTTTCTTAAGGTGTGGTAATGGTCATATGGTTAGTTAGGGTTACTTATTATCAGTAGGGACTTAGGGGTACATGGAAGAGAATGCCCCTTCAGACACACACACTCCACATGAATGGAAGTGTGAAGTTCTTATTGCAGTTTGGTTTTTCCACTGTTGTCAATCCACCCACCTAACGCAACTGGGAATATGAAAATGAGGGAGAATAACTGAACGCTGTGGGGTTTTTTCCCTTCACCCCTAGACAAAGAGAGCCTAGAATCTGGGTGAAATCAGTATAATCCTCAAGCAAGAAAGGCCAATGGCCAGAAAACAGCAGATTATTTCATTTATAGAATATATACCATTGGCCACAAGGGCATTATGGGACCTTAATCTGCATTTTATGGTTGCCTTTTAGTTCTTCAGGGAAAGTGCTCTGATACATACTCGGGGCCTTGAATAACATGAAGATAACATCAGGGCATTTGCATTATATGTTCTGCTGGTATGTCTTCAATTATGAGAAGAGAAAAATCCTTTATCCCCTCACCAACTCAATCGCTCTGCCTGAAAAATAAAGAAGTTTGTATAGTGCTATTGTTTAATGCAAAGGCATTCAAACAAAAAAAGGAACAATATCATATCTTTTATTGGGACATGATTTGTTTTAATTGTACCATCCATCCTACCCTAAGCTACCATCAAATCCAGGAAGGTACATGTTCATTCCCAAGCTCATGACTCTAACAACCTTATCATAAGTTTTCCAATGTCATTAATTAAGTACTGATATTTCTTTTACTCTGAAAGTGTCTTAGAACTTCAAGGCATTAAACAGTAAGAACTTCCCTGGCTGGTGCAGTGCCTCAGTGGATTGAGCACCTGCCTGCAAACCAAAGGATCTCTGGTTCAGTTCCCAGTCAGGGGAACTGGGTTGTGGGCCAGGTCCCTGGTGGAACACCCATGAGAGGCAACCACACACTGATGTTTCTTTCCCTCTCTTTCTCCTTCCCTTCCCCTCTCTTTAAAAAATAAATACCATATGATCTCACCTTTAACAGGAAGCTAAACAACAAAACAAGCAAGCAAGCAGAAAAAAAAAACAAAGACACTGAAATAGAAAACAAGGAGACAGTGACCAGTGGGGAGAGGGAAGGGAATTTAAGGGGGAAAAGGGGAGGGATTTGGAGGAACAAATAGGAAGGACACAGGGACGAGAACTAAGGGGGGTGGAAATGGGAGGGAGGTGGGGAGCACGGGGTGGGGGAGGCTGGGATGGGAGAAATAGACAAAAACTGTACTGGAAAAATAACCAAATAAAATTTAAATAAATAAGTACAATTTTTAAAAGATAGTAAGAATTGTGTGAAATACTAGAAACACTAATAGAGAAGGAAAACAAATACTTAAAAAAATACAACACAGACTGTAGGACATGAAGAAATTAAGCACTAAGTAACCAACAACAATAGTAAAAGCGCCCATTTAATGAGTACATACTGTATACCAGGCTCTCTGCCCAGGACTCTGTGTGCATTATCTCATTTATCCTCACTACTACTCTTATCCACAAACTACTCTTACCATACCCATTTTCAAATTTAAAAAAATGAGAAATACAGACTGTAAATAATGTTCCTTCCCCTGATTTTTTAAATTATTATTAGTGAAAAATGGACTAAGTTTCAGGACCAAAAATTCTATTGTAAATTCTGTGACCTTTATCAGTAATTCTAGCCATGAATAAGCAATACAAAACTCAAGCTTCCAGTGCAGATAACCAACAGTCTTCCACAATTTTTTCCTATTTTGATCTATCCAGGTAGAATTTCTAATTAATGAATATCCTGGTTTACATGTGTTTTATCTATTTCTCTATAAAAACTAATTGGTTTGAAGGCAGGTCCAGACTTGTTTTATATCCACATTGGCATCTCAAGCCACGTATGGCCCCTCATGGGTGCTCCATAAATATTTATTCAATTAGATTCTCAACCAACTTTGGATCTAAGTATTTTTTTTCTAGTTTTTATAGCTAGGACTCACTCAGAATCTTAAATTCAACATTTCAGTCCTGGGAAGAGCCTAAGAGATGGGCCAGAAGCAGAAAGGAGACGTGACTTGCTCAAGGTCACCAAAGCAGAGCCAGGAAAATCAGTGGGGGATTAGGGCCCTCTCGCAGGACATGAACAACAGTGTCTCCTCCTGCAGACAAGGACAGGGGGGTGGGAGGGCATCAGAGCCAAGAACTAAACAAGAAAATAAATGGTTACGACTGGGGACATCTGAGGGGAGACAAAATGGGAGACTGAAGGAAAAGTGTGAGATCTGGCACGTCCCTGTCATGGAAAGTGCACAGTAGCACAAAGAAATGACAAGCTAATGGGAACCCTGGTGGGGAGCAGCTGGCACAAATTTTTCCTAAATTATGGCTTCAGTGATCATTGCCGTTCTTGTCAGAAGCGTCTAGTGTATGCAGACAGTAGCATTTCCCAGAGTTCAAGGATCCTGGGTGGCGAAAGTGGTATGTCCTAAGAAAAACTGAACCAAAAAAAAAAAAAAAAAAAAAGATGGCTGAGAAAACTTGCAGGGTCAGAATATAAAGTTTTGATATGGATTCAGGGATGGAGGGGTGGGAAAGGGAACCACTGTCTGGATGTCAAGAATGTTCTAGCAACAAAAATATCCACCACCAGAAGGGATTGTCTTAAAGAAGAGCTGAATGAGTGTCCAGCCACTTGGAGCATTCAGACATAGACTAATGACAGGGATGTGCAAAAACAAAGTAAATATCAGGTATGGGGTTAGAATACATAATTTCTAGATTATTTTCAAATCCACAAGCTCACATATTTTAAGTTAGCTCATGCTACAATGTGCATCCCAAAGTTATCCAGGGGATGCCACTGCTCTCTTGAACACAAGGCAAACTTTTACTCGAGAGCCACCTTACCCTATAGGCTAGAGGAAATGACACAGTTCACATACTTCTTTATAGTTTAGGCAGCACTTTTACTTCTAGGATGTCATGTGAGCCACAAACCCTAAGGAAAGCAAAGCAGAGGAATTGCTGTTTTTTTCTATTAGATACAAGGAAATAGGGATTATTCAATTAGCTAATGAATTCAATTAGTAAATTCCCATTACACGGTGGGCACTTTTCTAGATACTGAGAATGCAGAGGCAGAAAAACAGCCCTACACTCTCCCTTATGGAGCTTACATTCTTGTGGAGAGAGACAATGAAAAAGACAAAACCATATAATGCCCTGAGAGGACAAATGCTGCAGATAGAAATGATTCAGGGTAAAGAGGATAAGGATGGTATGAAGGGTGCTGGTAGTGAGGGGAGACGTGAGACCTTTAGGAAATGGTGGAATAAGACTTGAGGCTGCCTAGAAAAGAAAGCATTATGAGGAAAAGGAATAGGAAGTGCAAAGGCCCTGAGATGAGGCCATTTTGGGCATTTTCCATAAAGAATGGATAAGAGGAGAGTATGGCTGGACTGGAGTAAACAGAGTGGAGAAAGGTAGCAGAGAAGATCCAATTGTGGAGAGCACTGTAGACCACAGAAACCCATGACCTGACAGTGTAAAAGGTTAGCTCAGGCTGTTGGCTGGAGGATGAGCAAGGAGGGTACAAAGAGCGAGAACTGCAAGAAGGCAGGTGCAAAAATGCAGCAAGGAAAATGAAGTCTTGGAACAGGCCAGTAGTGATGGAGAAGAGGGAAGTGATTGGATTTGGGATTTACGATGAAGGTAGAACACTGAGTAAATGCTGGATGAATGAATGTTATCATACAAGTCTTTCTGTCCTAATCAAAGGTGCTTAATGCAATCATTGACCTTGGTCAAGTCATTTAACTCTGTGCATTATCTGCATCAATTTAAAATCGAGTTGTTCACAATACTTGCAAACTCAGTGCAGTAGTTTTTCCAGTTTAACACTTTTAAGTGCTAGCTCTGGGGTCCCTTATTAATATAGGATGAGGGCGTTGTGATTATTTTGGTGCACACACCTGCAAATTTACAAACCCCTTGCTTGTTTAGAAAGAAGGTACCACCGTCTATCACTGCACACATGTGCACTTAGACACACACACTTACACACACAGCTCTCTACGTGTTTGTGGCACTAAGATTGCCTGCTCTTGTCTAAATGTGTGTTTACAATACTTACAGGATCCCTGGGACATAAGCTGGCTTGTGGACAGACCAAGGCAATGAGATGTGAAAAACTGGCCTGTGGTCACCAAGTTCTCGATGGGAAATGGTTTTAGTTCCATGTTCAACACTATCTTTCTTAGTCATTCAGCAATGTTTTTCCTGAAGTGCTCCAAAAAAAAAAAAGTATTCAATGAAGAAGGCCAGATGGATTCTGCAGAACTGACATTTTTGCAGCTTAAAAGTAACTGGGAGACAATTTACATGTACTGTAAAATGAGGGGGCATTGTACTTAACGATTGTGAAATGCCTTGCTAGTGGCAGTTTGCTTTCTACGCAATTAGAAATTGTTTATATTGTTGCAAGTGAAATTTACAATCTGTACCTCCGAATACCGTTTCAAAAAATTATGCAGGTCCCAGTGCAATCAGAGCTTATGTTAGCAAACTGGTAGGTGGAGATTTTTTTTACTGGGTGGGTGACTGCTTCTTCTATCCCCTTCTGTTAAAGCTTCTCAGGAGAATGTACTCAGCAAAACCTTTATCTAAACTACAAATTAACCGAAATTTGTATTCAATTCCCTCATTCCCATCTGCCCTGCGTCTCATCTTCATTTTCTGACTTCCCCCAGGACTCCTGGTTTGCTATAGTTCCCAAGTAAACCACCCCAAACACATCCACACAAAGTCTTTCCTAGGCAAATTCGTTAAAAGAGGAGTCTGGAAAAGAGTACTTCTAAATCCAAAAGAATAAATCTTAAATGGTGAGTGTGGTGTCCTATGACCTTGTTTGGAAATAGGGGCTTTGCAGATGTAATTAGTTAAATATCTTGGGACAAAAATCATTGTAGATTTAGTGTGGGCCCTAAATCCAGTGACTGATGTCTTCGTAAAAAGAGAAGAGGCCACAAAAAAAAGTCCTGTTAAGATGGAGGTGGAGACTGAGCCTTGCTGCCACACATCAACCCCAGGGGCCGTCCAGAAAGTGGAAGGACCCTCAGAGGACGTTGAGCAGCCCTGCTGACATCTTGATTTCAGACCTGGGAGAGAACACGTGCATTGTTTTAAGCTGCCCAGATTGTGGTAATTTGTTATGGGAGCCCAAAGAAGCCGAGACAATGGGATTTGAGCTGTCAGGACACTTGCAGAAAAGAAGAAAGTTATGGGCAGGTGACCTTCACTGAGCCCATCAAATCACACCATTGTATAGAGAATTGCCCAATACCTACATTCAGGGACTCACAGAAATCTCCAGCTCCTAGTATAGTATCTGTTCACAGATCGCCTGAATTGAATCCCAGTCCACCACTTCCTAAGTGTGAGGCTTTGGGCAAGTAACAGCTACACTCCTTAGTTTTTTTTATCTGTAAAATGGAGTTAATACTATACCTCTCCCCCCAAAAAAGGTCATTTTTTAATATTAAGTGGGAGATTGCATGCTCAACTTTTAGAATAGTGACTAACACATAGTAAGTACTCAATAAGTATCAGCTGATTCTCTGTGAAAAGAGGCTAGGCACTGACCTTTCAACTACCAGTTTGCCCTTTGGAGTCGCCTTATTTGAAGTGAAACTTTATTATTAAAATGTATTTCTTTTTCTTAAAGAAGTGGAATTTTTCCTCTCTGTTCCCCTCAAAGGAAAGTCATTAAAAGAAAACGAACAAGGGAGAGATTCCCCAAGTGCAGAATCAAGAACCTCCAGCTTAGCTAAATAAGGCCTCTTGCCCTTACCCAGGAGGCCAAGGGCCACTCTGCTGTTCCTCTGTAAGTTACATGTCAGTTTGCTAGGGATCAGTAGTTCAAAATTTAGGTGGATGCAGAGAAGGTCAACTCTGAAATGTTTAATCTCTCTTTAAAAATGACAAAAGCAAATATGGCCAACATTATTATCTGATTGCCCATGTGTCCATTTATGGACACCTTTATTATTTTGAAATAGTGATCTAAGTACAATTTTAAGAATAACAGTGAAAACAACTAAACCAGCATGAATCAGGATATACGTATTAGGAGTCAAAGGCGAATTTTGTGGTCAGATTTCCAGTTGAGCAGTTAAAAAAATAATCACAGAAACTGGTTGGACAGAAAAAATAGACAAGAGAAGAAAGAGCCTGTATCAGAGACAACCTTCGATTGTCCAGAGAGGACATTGTGGTGAACATCTTTCCAGGACAGAGACCGCTCTCAGAATAGGGCCTTTTTAAAGGAGAAGCAGGGAAGTGATGGCCTATAGGCTTCTCTTGTGAGGGAGTATGTTCTGTTCACCATACCAGCACCTTCCTTAGGACATAGTTGATACTAAATAAATGTTTCTGGAGTTGAAACGAGTACCTAGGAGAGTGGACAGCAAAGGCAGACATGGGACATGGCGCCTAACTGTGGACACTAACCAATGTCTGAACGCTTTGCTCAAAACAAACATCTCGCTCACCCTCGGCTGCTGTGGGAGTGCGTGGAAGGGTGGCGCACAATCGCACTGCTCACTCCTAGGTCTTTGACCAGCCTTCTGCTTCTAGTCCCCACACTTGGGCCCACACCGAGCAGCAGTTTGGGTTCCTGCTGTTACTCCTCAGAGCAACAGCTCTGCAGGGTTGTGTGTAGTGAATGGCACAGCCTCCGGGTGTGGAGCTACACACCAGCCAGGGCTCTAACTAGCAGAAATCCTTCCGTGCCACATCCTATTCAGCAGAACTTCTAAGCAATGCTGTTGAAACGGCTCCAGAAGCCAGATGGGATGTCTGTAGCCAGCAAAAACCTCCATCCCCAGGCCTCAGCCACCTGGGGAATTGCCCTGGTCCTAGCAGCAGGGACAGTTCCTCACTGGGGGAGCTCAGCCATGTGAAGCCCATGCATATACTGATAATCAGCTTCTTTGCTTTCCGGTGCAGAAAGAGAAATGTAACTCCTCTCTTCTGTATCCAAAGACTATTTTTCATTGTGAAGATGCCCTGACCATGCCCAGGCTGGTGTGGCTCAGTTGGTTGAAGCAATGTCCTGTGGACCAAAAGGTCATGGGTTCAATTCCTGGTCAGGGCACATACCCGTGCGGTGGATTTAGTCCCCCAGTTGGGGCACGTACAAAAAGGCAGCCAATCGATGTTTCTGCCTCACATCGATGTTTCTCTCTCTCTTTGTTTTCCTTTTTTAAATATTTTATTTAAATTTTAAAGAGGGAAGGGAGGGAAAAAGAAATAGAGAGAAACATCATTGTGTGGTTGCCTATTATGCGCCCCCTACTGGGGACCTGGCCTATAACCAAGGCATGTGTCCTGACTAGGAATCGAACTGGCAACCCTTTGGTTCACAAGCCAGCACTCGGTCCACTGAGCCACAACAGCCAGGGCCCCTTTCTCTTTCTAAAAGCAATGAAAACAACGTCCTCAGGAGTGGGGAAGGAAAAGCTATTCTGGCCATCCTGGAGCCTGATCTCACTGTGTGTAATGCTGGTCCGAGAAATACTCAGCAAGAAGCCTTGCACCCCACCCACCGTGGTGCCGTCAGAGGCAATCGCAGCAATCCAGGACTGGAGAAGCTGGGATAGGAAGCGGGCCACCTTCAGGCCCTCACACACCTTCAGTCCGGCACAGATATTCCTGTATCCAGGGGTTGCGGGTCCCCCCATGGGCAATGCAGATGTTGCTCCAGGGCTGAAACGTGGGTAGGAGGAGTGAGTGGCTGATGACCACTTCCCCGAAGGCTTCAGGAAACTTTTTTACCTTAGCTCATCCTTTTCTGTTTTAAAGCTTATGGCAGAACTTGGCTTGTCTCCAGACTGATGAGGCTCTCTTGGTTCAGGGAAGTGTATGTGGCCACACCCACCCACGAGGCAGATGATGAACAAACTTTCCCTGAGTGACAGATGATCCACTGGTGTTCCAGCCCAGGTCAGTACTGAGACTGGGGCAGCCAAAGCTGCGGAAGCTGTCCTTGGAAGCCCAGAGGCTTACACTTCGTCATCAGGTTCATGAGCAGCTCAGGGCAGCACCGGACAGGGCCCCTCGGGGCCATCTGCATTCTGTGCAGACCCAGCTGCACACATTTGCTCCCTGCTTTGCTACTCCTGGGGCCAAAGGCCATACTCCTCCCCCTCACAAAGCTTTTCCACCAGAAACAGCCCCCAGACACTCAAATCCTGACCCTTAGGTTTCAAGGTACTAAACTCATACTTCGAAAAAGGTCAAAGTAGCCTGGATGGTGCGGCTCAGTGGAGTGAGTGCCAGGTTGAGAAGTAAAGGGTCGCCAGTTCGATTCCCAGTCCGGGCACATGCCTGAGTTGCAGGACAGGTCCCTAGTAGGGGGCACACAAGAGGCAACCACACATGGATGTTTTTCTCCCTCTCTTTCTTTCTCTCTCCCTTCCGTCCCTTCTGTCTAAAAACAAATAAGTGAAAGTGACTTGTCAAAGCCCCAGGATTTTCATTCCAGTAACATGCACTAGACCTAAATGAACTAATTGCACGCACTGTATCCATTTATGGAAGTAGATTCAGACGTCCTACTTCCTTCCAGGGGTGAAAACTTTTAACACATTTGAGTGTAATACACAATATCGCAAATGTGCTTTCTACACCTGATCTCTATGCACCCCCCCCCACCAACCCACATCAGAGTGACTTTGTTGAAGATGTCAAGGTGTGGACTCTCATTTGGGGGTCCACCGAGCTGTGCACAAGCCTTTTCTCTGTCCTGTACTCTGAGATTAGGGGGAAAAAAGGTGTTGGTTTACTGGTGTGTACATAGTACATATTAGCCCTCAAATATTTGATAAAGAATAAATGCATTAATGACTAAAACCATAGCCTGATAACTGGGTTGCCATACAAAGTTAGATTTCAGCTGTGTATCTAATTGTCTGCTGATTTTGTTTTTGTTTACAGGTTTCTGTTGTTCTGCACAGGTGATCCCAGGGCCAAACTGTACTGCAATGAAAGTTCAAGTTCAGGAGAGAAGGCTACAGAAGTGAGACGCGCCTGACCACAGGCAGATTTTGCCTGCCAGAGCAGATGTCAAAGATGATCTAGGATCCCTCCACCTGCAAATAAACCTAAAAACAGTCCCTCTGCAAGGGTCCTGCAGAGCCCAGAGACCTTGGCAGGTGTTTTCATTGAAACACCATGACTAGGTGTGATACCCTCCCTAGGAAGAACTGTTCCTGTATCCCTTCTACAATTACCAGGGGAGTATATTCCTCTAACTTCAGCTTTAGCAATTCTCTGCCCCCACTTAAGTGGCCTGAGGCCAAGGGTTCCTGGCAAAGTCCTCAAAATAGCCATGTTAGTTAGACTTGGGCATTTTTTGATAGCTTTGGTCAGAAGATGCTCTGGGCAGGGAAAACATGCATGGGTCAAGCCCATCATGCAAAGCGGAAGTTCGGGTAGATGTTCACCACTGTGGCATCCTAGCAAAGGCAGGCTTGGGCCAGCCGTTCCTCCAAACGCACAGCTAGTTCATGGCCCCAGTTCATCTGCTGGGATCAGAGGAGGACAGTGTGAACGAGACACAGATGAGAGATCCTACTCCTGAGTACAGGGCAGCAGGTTAATTACATTCTGCCCCCTGCCCAGTAGTGCGCAGTTGCCTTCTGGCACGTGTGGTGTGGGAGACAGGTGTGCACTCATCTGATCATTTGAGGCTTCCTTTCCATAGGCCGGGCAGCTTCACATCGGCAGTAACTGATGTCAATGGAATACAGCAGCATCACAGAGTGGGAAGGAGAGGGAAACTCGAGCAAGAGATCAGGATGAGCGAGCAGAACTGGGAAAGCAGGAGGATGAGAAATAGAAAAGGGAAAGGAGTTCGAAACAATGATTAACCTTCCTGTTCAGCTCCTTGCCCCACCTCTCCTGTTAGGCTCACAGGGCAGCACATGCCCTCCCCCCACCCCCAAATTGACCTGGGATAAATATCTGCCACGTCCCAATAAGACTCATTCATGTTCCCATTCTGTGTCTGCATTTTCAACCTGTGGGTGAGCCTTGTCCTCTCTCACTAACGTTCCTGATAACAAACACTTTGATGTTTTATAGTGATTTCACACACATTATCTCATTACATCCCCTCACACCCTTGTAGGAAACCCAGAAAAAAAAAATAGTCTCCCTTTTAAAGATGAGGAAACAAGGAGTTCAAAACATAAATTCTCAGCCAAATTCACACGGCTGTGGCAGAGTGAGGAGTCGGACCCAGGACTCCAGACTCCAGGCTGGACCAGTCTGCATGATGTTTATATGCAGATGGGGGGCCCACGGGATCTGTGCAGCGTGTACAAAGCGTTATCTGAGTGCTCCAGACATAGTCCTCAGCTACTCCCATTTGCCTCATTTCTTCGCTTAGACCACAGAGATACCTGCTCAATCACTGGTCACCTTGGAAAGGGAAGGACTAAACAGAATGGCCACCTCTTCTCTGGGCCTCACCTTCCAGTGCTGATCGCTCTGTTAGTTGCATTACCAGGTTGGATGGTTCAAAACAGGAGAGAGATACACTTCTTTTTCCAGGTCTTGGGGGAAGGCAGAATGAGGGTACATTCCAAGGAGATAGATACACTGGGGCCCCATCCAAGGTAAAAGACCCCAAAAATGGGCAGTCAGGAAAGGGCCCTGTGTTGAGGGAGTGTCCTCAGTGTCCTGCCTCTGGCCTGGGAACAGACAAGTGCAGGAAAGAATCAGAGCACTTTGTCATCCTCTCCTCTCCCCAGGGCAAGAGTGTGGCTTCTCAAAATATTAAGTTTGTCCATTTAATTGTATTGTCTGCTACCCATACTTGTATGTGTTTAACATTCTACCGAAGCATCACCAAAGAAATAGAGAGGTTAAGTCACCAGTTCAGACACATTCAGCCTATTCAGTGGTATTGTCGGTAGGGACTCTGGTGCTTACAAACATTGTTTATCATATATCGTCTACATTATTATACAGTTTCTGCATTGATATTGCAGGGTTTTTAACACCAGTATCTAAAGCATAGGCATCTGTCCCATGCCGCTTTGGGAGCTCTAAGACAAAGTACTCTTGGTAGAATTGGAGTAAGTGGACTCCGACTACTTACATGTCCATGGGCCAAGCATGTCTACCCATGGTCCTCAGCTTTGTCATCTCTAAAATGACTAGATTCAGTTTTTAGGACCTTTTCCAGCTCTAACATTCAATGATCCCATTATACCTTGTCCCCTAACTCCCACCATCTGCAGAGCACAGCAAGAAGTAAGCCTCGTTCCCCCCCTTCTCCATGGGCAGCCCCGCCCACAGCCCTTCAGTAGACCAGGAGAAGGCTGATCTGAGAGATACAACCCCTGCCTCTCCCTGCCCCTCCACACCTGTCGCCAAGCCTCAGCTTGCTGGGTCACAGTAGGAAACTCCCACCTACCAGCTGGGTTAGATTTATTTTTGAGAAAAGAGAACAGCTGAGTGATTTAAAAGATGGAACCGAAGACCAATTTAACTAGTCAACTCCAGTTTTGAAGCCCTGAAGCCTAAATTCAAGGACCAGGGAAGAGGGCCAGGTGCTTTGTTGCCCTGCAGGAGGGACTGCATACTTGAAGAGATTTTTCCAACAAGCTCCTGCTAGATTGCTTTGGTCTTATTCTTCTCTTTATAAAAGGTATTCACTAGTGTCTCCTCTTTTGAACCTTTTGGTTTAAGGAATAAAGAGGGTCAGCAAGTTAACAAATTAGCCATGTTCCACCTAGCCAGGCCATCAGGAGCTAATTTTACTTGGTCTTAGCCTAACCCATCTTTACATCCTGATATGTGTCTAAATGATGAAAAGCTCTGCTCAAATTCGTAAAATATTTGCCAGAGGACTAAAGCAGATCTCATAGACCCATTTCTCATTAAAAAGGTCAATGCCAGGAACATCTGATGCTTTATAACTTCCTGATTCAATTTAGCAGGTCAAGCCTGACTAATCCTACCTTATGACTGGGGTGAACCCATTTCCCCTGAAAATAATTCCCACAAGCCAATGGATTATGTACTCCAAACCTACATTTGTTTTGTAATACAGATGTTAATAGAATGTTGATCAAAACTAACTCATCCATTAAACAAGACAGGGGGGAAATCTGGACTGTAAATTAACACTTAGAAGTCATAAGCAATGAATTCTAAATGTTACTAGAAATTGGATCATGTCTTTAGCCAAAGAGCAGAGTCAGAACAGTTGGAAGCAAATCTGTTCAAAGTTCACAGATTCTGAGTCCACAGCTGTTATCATTAGAAAATAGGAGAATCTGTTTTTTTTTCTTCAACCTCTCCTTAGAATTAATAAATTAAGACAAACAATACTATACAACACAAAAGCCACTGGCCCAGATTTAGAACTGGGTCGGTCCTATTTTTTGGTTCTGACTCTTACTTACTGTGTGATTCCGGGGGTGGAGGGGTGATTGTGGCGCAGAACTCTCCAATCTCTGGACCCTGATTACTTCATGCAAGGGTTTCAAAGTTGTCTTTTTTACTACACCTGGTAGTATTATTCTTTGGTTCTAAATATAAGTGTTAATTATGCAGACAAGCTTCTAGTGTGGACCCTAAATATTTGTATCTCTATGCCCAAGACAGGTACTGTTTAGAAATGTGTAACTTTTTTCCCCTTAGCTATTCTATGTGTGATTTTCAGTGTTTCTGGGTGAACTATTATTATAATACCCCAAACAGGATTTACTGTGTGCTCCCCAAATATCTCTCATTTCTCCTTCTGGGCAAAGATAGGATTACACATCTCTGCCCCCTTGAATTAGGCATGATCTTACAACATGCTTTAGCCAATGAAATGTGACAGGTGATGGCAGAGCTGGCCCATAATTTTCTACATTAATTTCCTCTCTGCCAGTATCGTAGACGGTGACTGCTTCATTCTCTTGGGTCTCGGAGAAGACAAAGCAGAGTGGGGCCCCCAGACAGTCACCAATCAACATAGACCATCAGTCTATGTTGAAACAAACATTTTTTGGGTTAAGCTACTGAGATTTGAGTGACAGAACTCCGAAAAGATGACCATTCAGTGGGTTGTTAAAAGGAGTAAGGAAGGAACAAACAGTGTATCTTCCAATTATTTTAAACACATAATTCCTTGTTTAGGGATTAGGCTATGATATTTCTTTGCAAGTGTTTACCCCACAGCAAGAAGGGTGAGGACTTCGGATGTTGCAAAATCAAGTGCCTGAGAGAGATCAGGGTGAAGTCCAGAAAGACCAACAATTAGGGAAACGCCAACTAGTAAAACAACAGTAGCTGAGTCATAACAGTTGGTTTAGGTACAAAGAAGCAGATTCTAAGATGCCCAAGATGCAAATTACAGAGGGAGGCCCAGACTGAGTGCTGAGAACAGATACATTCCACCAGCAGTTAGTTTCCCTGTTATGTACTGCCTGGTCTGCAGCATTGCCATGCCTAAGGAAAGTGGTCATAATTTCTGGTTCTTTTCTGTCAGCTGTAACCTATGGAGGAGTCTTGGGAAGCAGCCATGCGCAAAACTCATCAGAAGATATGCTCTTGATTACTAACCAAAATATTTCTTATCCTTGCTTTGTGTTTCAAAACAATGCAACGGCATTAATTTTCCCCTGCCAACGTAAACACCATTAATTGCTGTAAGTTAAGCAAAGAAACACCATTAATTCCTAAAGTCAAAACAGAGGGAGCCACAGGGTGTGGAGCGTTGCTTTTCTCACCAAAGTCAGCAGCAAGGACAATGCAACCAAGAAGGGGAAGGGAGGCTGCTTCTGTCAGCAACTTCCTGGTCGCAATCCTTGTGCATCTGTGGCCCACTTCAAATTTACCAACCTACAGATGCGTGAGAACTACAACCAGGGTCATGATACCGTTTGTAAGAGGGAAAAAAACGCGGGCAGGTGTATAACTGATATATTCGCAACAGACAAATGTAATTAGTCCCAAGTTCCAAGGTCTGCAAAATGAAGTCATGTTATCTGAATTGCAGATTTCCACACCTGCTTTCATGCAGCCTTGAAGGTGGAACTTTCTATTATTCTCATGAATTTTCAGTTCCTGGGGAAATCACCTGGGGAGTTGCATATTGGAATCACCTAGGGAGCTTTTAACAACCACTGCTACCCGGGCACACTCCAGACCAATTACTTAAGCATTTATCGAAGTGTGACCTGGACATCAGTGCTGGTTATATTGTTTAAGCCTCCTCATACCAGGTGATTATTTTTTAATATCTAATTTTGGTCCTTTCCCCAGAGATTGTAACTTAATTGGTATAGGGAGCAGCCTAAGTACTGGGGTTTTCTAACAGCTCCTCCAGGTGATGCTGATGTGCAACCACATTGGAGAAGCACTCCAGAGGATGGAGACAAATCCTGGAAGTGTTACCTCTCTAACCCTTGCTCCCAGAGATGAGGGATACAGGGCCTTGAGGTGGTTTTAAAAACACAGTGCTTGGATTAATGCATTGGATTGATTTATTTGTTCCAAGCATGGGTCAAGTCACTAGTCCCAGGGGATGCAAAATACAAAAGGCCAAAATTCTGGAGTTCAGAATCTAGTTTAGGTGCTATAAATGGGGTATAGCAAGAGTGATGAAAGGGGTAAGCAATCAATATTATAATAAAATATTGCCTCTACCTGAAAAGGGGTTGGTTAAGTTTAACCCAAACAGAGGATACCTAGATGTCTGCAAGAACCAGTAGTCACAAACGGGTTAGGAATATGGCGTTCCAAGCCATGGGAACAGAATGTATGAAGGATTGAAGCTCATCTTGCCCAAGGCAGTTTTGGTTCCAATCACAAAAACTGGCTCTAAAGTATCTTAAGCAAGAAAGAAAACATGGGGGAAGAGAAATATAGCAATAAATCATCAAACCCAAAGAGAAAAACTATGAACTTCAGTAGTCTCTCTATTTTTCTCTTCAAACCAGAGTATTTTCTCTGCTCCAATGGCTGAACTTGGTTGCCCAAAAATAGTAGCCTGCTCCTGAATTGTCATGTTCTCACTTGTAGCAATCAGCAAAAACTAAGTTGCTGTCTTTGACTCTCAAGTCCAAATTCCTGGGAAAGAGGATATGATTGGTCCAGCTCAGGTCAGGTGCCCACTTCTAGTCCAATCAGTGATAGCCAGGGTCATTTAATACAAACATGGCTGTCAAGGCCTCAACCCCAAGAGAGGTGAGGATCCCACTCTATGATAAGGAATTTGACAAGCAGTTATCCCAGAAGTCGTCTGACAAATATGTGAGACGATGAGTCTAAAGCATGGCAGAAAGACGTGAGCATAGATAACAGAGTGGAAAATGAAATTAAAGAAATTTTGACCTCCACAAAGTATTATGAAATCCAAGTCAAGACTTTATAAAAGGATAATACATCATGACCAGGTGGGGTTTATCCTGGCAATATAAGACTGGTTTCAAATTTTAAAAGTAAAATAAAATAAATGTATTAAAATTTATCATATTTTCAGGCTAAAGAAGAAAACCATGTGATCATTTCTATAGATGTATAAAATGTTTTAACAAAATTCAATATACATTCATGATTTTAAAAAAACTCACCAAACTAGGCATTAAAGGAACTTAATCAACTTTTAAAAAATAATCTGTACTCCTGATACAGGGTGCAGCCAAGAGGGGGCCCCCAAAAAAAGGACTTGGAATAATGTCCAGAATTCAAAGTGTATAGGAATATTGGAGAGACATATAAGATGTCCTCAAACACCCCCCCACCCAGGGGGAAGAAACGAATGGAGCCAGGCCATTGAGAGCTGTTTTGCATAGCAACAGTTTTGCAGCTAACCTCTAGAATGGTCATTTAACATATCTATAACCTTTAACTGGTTTCATAGATATGTTAAATAGCTGTGGCCAAGTTTTGAGCCAGGAAAAAGGGAGTAGCTTGGACTCAAGATGGAACTAGGGGCTGCGCGTAAGTGAGAGCTCCTGCATGAGAGCTTGGAAAAAGACTGGCTCCTGGACATGAGGGAATAACTGCCCAGGTGAAAGGGAAAACCACGCAGCTTTGACAGAACGGAGATCCCTGCAGCCATTGAAGGAGCGAGCCACATGGTCTCAGCTGAGTTAAGATCCCCCCTCGCCGAGTTGAAGAGGAGAGAGAACTATGTGGTTTTGGCCAGAGTGCAGACCCCTGCAGCCAGATGACAGGGAGAGCTACGAGGTTTCAGCAGAGTAAGGATCCCCTCTTGGCCAGGTAAAGAGGGAGCCATGTGATTCTGACAGAGTGCAGACCCCCCCTTTCCCAGGTGAAAGGGAAAACCACGCAGCTTTGCCAGAATGGAGATCCCTGCAGCCAGGTGAAGAAGAAAGCCACATGCTTTTGGTGGAGTGTGAACCCCTGCAGCTTTGGTAGAAGAGGCCCACACAGCTTTGGGGTGCCCCCTTTGGCCCTGTGGCCTGGAAACCAAGAGAGACTTTGACTGGAACTGGGTACAAAGAACTCTTGCCAGTGGACCATGAGAGGGTACCACGGTACTTTGGATTAACTAGAGAGAGATCCTGCCTGACACAGCTGACAATTCCAGCAGCCTGAAAAACAGAGGTGTGCTCTTTTCCTGATTTATGGTACCCGGAGTTGGGACAGTGAGAGAAGGGAGCGCTGTTTGGGTGTAGGTGTATACCCTAAAGAACTTTGATATTTTAGTGAAGGCATTAGGCCTAAATAGCATTAAATAACATTTTGTTTCCTTTTCACAAATCTCTGGCATTGAGAGATGTCTTTCCAATTGGTGGCGGACAGAAGAGCCCAGTAGATATTAGTATACAATCCTTGGGAGGGGCCCCTGTTGTGTAGCACTATTTGGCATCCCTAGGTGGGCCAGATATTGTATTGCCCCCCCTCCCTTGGACCTCTTGTTCGGTAACACTCCTATTCATAATCATGCTGGAAGTCCTAGTCAATGCAATAGTAGGTAAGAAAAAAGGTATACAGACAGAAAAATAAAATAAAACCACTTCTATTAACAGATGACAAAATTATCTGTACAAAAAATTAAAAGGAGCCTCAAAAAGCCTATTAGATTTAAAAGTAAATTTAGCAAATTTCAAGCTATCAGTAAATAAAATTCAATTGTATTCCAATCTATTGGCAATAATTAAATTAAAAAATAACATTTACAAAGTTATCAAATAGCATGAATGCTTAGGGATAAATACAACATAATAAGCACAATTTTTATATTCTGAAAACTCCAAAATATTGATGAAAGAAATCAAAGAAGATCTAAATAAATAAATAGGTATACCATGTTCATGGATAAGAATGCTTAGTATTGTTAATAAT
Source organism: Artibeus jamaicensis (assembly GCF_021234435.1). NCBI lineage: Eukaryota > Metazoa > Chordata > Mammalia > Chiroptera > Phyllostomidae > Artibeus > Artibeus jamaicensis. The sequence continues at coordinate 31,220,276 of NW_026521803.1, read as the reverse complement.
TTCAATTCTTTCTCAATTGATCTATACCATTCAAAGCAATCCCAATCAAAATTTCAACAGGTTTTGTTGTAAAAATTGATAAACTGATTGCAAAATGTATATGGAAAGTAAAATAGTCAAGACTTTTTTGAAAGAGAAAGTTGAAAAACATCTACTTCCTCATTTTGAAGATTTATTTAAAACCACCATAACCTAGATGGTGTAGCCTTAGTGAAAGGATAGACCAATGGAACAAGAGTTTAGAAATAGAACTCATGTGTGCATGTGCATGTGTGTGAAATTCATTTTTTACAAAGGTCCAAAATGATTCAATAGATAAGGTAGTCTCTTCAACAAATGTTGCTGTAATAATTAAAATGTACATAATTAAAATAAAACAATACATGCATTGTGCCTTGTACAAATGTTAACTGAAAATGAATCATAGACCTTAAAGTAAACATAAAACTATGAAACTTCTAGAAGAAAACAGAGAAAATATCTGTGCCTGTGCAATAGGCAAAGAATTCCTGGATATAACACCAAAAGCATGATCCATTAAAAAAATCAGCAAGTTCAATTTCAAACCTAAAAATTTCTGCTATTTGAAAGATACTGTTAAGAAATAAAAAGTCAACCTTTGGACCAGGTGACAATATTTGTAAAACATACCTGTTAAAGAATTATATCCATTATACATAAAGGATTATATCCATTATACATATACAATTCAACAATGTCAGAACAATTTTTTAGTGAGTGAACAATTTGAATAGATACTTCAAAGAGAAGATAATGAATAGGGAAAATAACCCCATGAAAAAATGCTGAGCATCACCAGTCATTAGCAAAATGAATATTAAAACCCTAAGGTACCATTACGTACCTATTAAAATAACTAAAATTTTAAACACCAGATAATTCCAACTGCTGATGTAGATGTGAAGAAAGTAAAACTTCCATACATTGCTGGTAGTGATAAAATGTTACAGTCACTCTGGAACACAATTTGGCAGTTACTTAAAAAGTTAAACATAAATTTACCATAATGATTCAGCAATTGCACTCTTAGGAATTTACCCCAAAGAAATAAACACAGGTCAGTGCCCATTTCTGTATGTGAATGTTCATAGCAGCTTTATCTGTCACCACCAAAAAGTGGAGACAACTAACATGTATTAGTTCTCTGTTGCTGTTCAACCAGTATAACAAGTTAACAGAAATGTAGTAACTTAAAAAAATGCACATTTACTATCTCATAGTTGCTCTGAGTCAGGAGCCTGGGCATTGCTTAGCCGCTCAGGTTCTCATAAGCTGACTGGCTGTGACATCCCTTGGAGGACTGACTGTGGAAGAATTTGCTTCCAAACTCGCTTCTTTTGTTGGCAGAATTAATTTCCTTGTTTTTGTATGACTAAGAGCACCAGTATTTTGCTGCCGGTTAGCCAGAGGCTGTCTCCAACTCCTATAGGCTACCTTTGGCCCTCTATTCTTAGATTTCCCCAATATGACTGGTTACTTTCACAAATCAGCAAAGACAGTCTCAAAAATGAGTTGTATATTAAGATAATCTTATATAGGTAATGCAATCATGAGAGTGGCATTGCATTACCTTTGTCATACTCTACTGGTTGGAAATAAGTCACAGGTCCCACCCATACTTAGAGGGAGGAGATGAACCAAAGGCATAAACACTAGAAGGCAAGGATCAGAAGGACCACCTTAGAGTCTGACCATTATAGCATATGCCCATCAACTAGGGAACAGATACGCACACCATAATACACGCACATATACAAAGTCTGTCCAGGAAAAAGTCCAGCCATTGTTAATACAAGAGAACAGCTTGTGTGACACAGATGTAACCTGGCAGCCAAGGAGAGTGATCTGGAATGCACATGCGTGAACAATGATGACTTCACTGTACTAGTCAGTGGGGGAGGTAGATGCCCATTGAGTGAGCCCATGTACTGCAGGCCATCAAAATGACTGAGTGAGCAGAGCAATGAATCTGTATTGATTTTTTGTGTTAAGCTTGAACATTCCTCTGCAGAAACTATTCAGATGATTCAGAATGCCCCAGCTATGGGCAACTGGTGATTGGCAGCTTCATCACGACAATGCACCTGCTCATGGGTGACATCTCATGCAGAGTGTTTTGGCAAAACATCAAATCACCCAGGTGACTCAGCCCCTCTGCCGAGATTTGTCACCTTGTGACTTCTGTCCTTTCCCAAAACTAAAATCACCTTTGAAAGACAAGAGATTTCAGACTGTCAGTGAGATTCAGGAAAATATGATGGGGCAGCTGAGGGCTATTCCAACAAATGATTTTACAGAGTGTTTTGAACAGTGGAAGAGAAGCTGGGAGATCTGTGTGAGGTCCCTAGGTGCCTACTTTAAAGGGGACTGAGGCCTCATTGTCCTATGTACAATGTTTCTTGTATCTTGTACCTTCTTCAATAAATGCCTCTATTTTTCATAGAGTGCGGCCGGATACTTTCCGGACAGGCCTCATGTACCATAAAGTGTGAAATGCCCACGGTGCGATGCTACTCAGCAATGAAAGAATGAAATACCAACACCTGCACAGTGCAAAAACTTCTCAAGTGCAGCACACTAAATAAAGACAACCGAAGTCAAAAAGTTACATGCTGAATGGTCCCATTTACATAATTCTAAAGAAAAGGGAATACTATACAGATAGACAAAAGATTTGCTGCCAGGGGCTCAGGGTGTGGTCGGGGGGGAGGGGTGACCTCAAAGAAGCCTGAGGGAACTCTCCTAGAAATGGAAAAGTTCTATATCTTGATTATGGTGGGTAGTGACACAAATGTGTATGTTTTTTTTAAGCTCATGAGCTGTATACCCAAAGGATGAATTTCACTGTGTATAAATTATACCTCAATAAACTTGACTTTAAAGAAAATAAAGACACACAGTGACAGAGAAGTTGGCAGCAGCCAAAAAGTTTCCTCTGATCTCATTCCTGCTGCATGCCCCAGTGGGCAGCCCCGGAGGAATTTCAGTAAGGCTACTACAAACTGTATCTTAGTATTATTCTAAATAAATTTACTAATAGAACTGCTTATTTTGGGTCAGTTTTAAATGTTGGCAGATTTTTTTTTTTTGCTTGAAGAAAACACAGAAGCAGTAAGAAAAAAAGGCTATATGATAAAATACTGCTCGCATACAAGTGGAAATGGAAATTACCTTCACTGGGAGAAGGCAGAAGAGCACTCCAGTAAGAAAGAGGATAATAGCCCTCAACCACAGGACGGTCAGTCACAGCCCGGGACAGAGAGAACGGTGTTAACAAGGCAGAAGCATGAGCTGGCCTGGTAGCTTTAAGGAGCCTAAGGTAACACTCAAGTAACCAAAACCTGAAGCAATGTAGATAGCTCTATTGAAGTTTATTCTCCTCTCTATTTCTCTCTTAACCTGGTAGTGCAAACTTGCAGGCAGGGATTTGACAGGTTTTTCAGGTTTTCCAGCTTGTCTCAGCACCCTGACCTAGAAAGGGACTCGATCAACAGCTTTAGTTCATCCCTTCGTGTCCCAGGAAAAACAACACCGTGACAAAGGCACGTGCAGCACAGGTCAGTGGTCTGAAGAAGTAACTGCCAAATGTTCCCTGGTGGACAAAGCACAGATCTGATGACCTTAAGGAGCCCTAGGTTGTCACTGTAAGTCTGCCCCTGGCTCAGTGAGCTTGAACAAGAAACTGACCTTCTCTGGTCTTAGACTCCGTATCTATAAAGGGGAGGCTTGGCTGATTTTTATTATTACTAGGGTTTTTATTCTGGATCTAAAATGTAATCACTTATTTCTTAGTTGTCTACCCTCTGTGAGCTTTAGTATCTCCATCCTCAAAGTGATTGAAATGGAGGAAATCTAGGTGATCCACACAAATTTTACAATGAGGACGGCCAAGAGAACTTTGCATTATCAGTGATTTAGTGGGGAAAACTGCATTTTAGCTAGTCCCGCTTTGTAGTATTCTTGTTAACAGTGCACAGTATATCCACTTACCCATAATGTTGCAGGTATGAGGCACTCTAAGGATTTCCATTATTATGTATTAGCAGTTCTCTATGAATTAGAATAAAAGTAACACTAGATTAACCAGAGATGCTATGAGAATACAGGAGATTAGGATTCTGATAAACACCTTCAAAATAGAAAAATATGATTTATCAATAAATATTGTTTATTGCACATGTGTCTTTGTGGTAATACAGAGTTCAACTTTCTAATTTGTTTGAACTTGAAAGCACATTCTTAATATATTTGGACTTTTTAAAATATATTTTATTGATTATGCCATTACAGTTGTCCTATTTCCCCCTTCATTCCCCTCCACCCTACACACCCCCTCCCCCACCATTCCCCCCCTGAAGTTCATGACTACGTGTCTCAAGTTCTTTAGATTCTATATTTCCCCTGCTATTCTTGCCCTCCCCCTATCTATTTCTACCTACCATCTATGCTACTTATTTTCTGTACCTTCTCCCCCCTTCTCCTTCTCCCACTTCCCTATTACTAACCCTCCATGTGATCTTCATTTCTATGGTTCTGCTCCTGATCTACCTGTTCTCTTAGTTTGCTTTTGTTTTAGGTGTGGTTGTTAGTAACTGTGAGTTTGCTGTCCTTTCACTGTTCATATTTTTCATCTTCTTTTTCTTAGGTAAGTCCCTTTAACATTTCATATAATAAGGGCTTGGTGATGATGAACTCCTTGAATTTGATCTTATCTGAGAAGCACTTTATCTGTCCTTCCATTCTAAATGAAAGCTTTGCTGGAAAGAGCAATCTTGGATGTAGGTCTTTGGTTTTCATGACTTGGAATACTTCTTTCTAGCCCCTTCTTGCCTGTAAGGTCTCTTTTGAGAAATCAGCTGACAGTCTGATGGGAACTCCTTTGTAGGTGACTGTCCTCTTATCTCTTGCTACTTCTAGGATTCTCTCCTTCATTTTAATCTTGGCTAATATAATTATGATGTGCCTTGGTGTGTTCCTCCCTGGGTCCAACCTTTTTGGGACTCTCTGAGCTTCCTGGACTTCCTGGAAGTCTATTTCCTTTGCCAGATTAGGAAAGTTCTCCTTTATTATTTGTCCAGATAAGTTTTCCACTCATGGCTGTTCCTCTTCCCCTCCTGGTACCCCTATAATTGGGATATTGGAGCATTTAAAGATGTCCTGAAGGTTCCTAAGCCTCTCCTCATTTTTTTGAATTCTTGTTTCTTCATCCTTTTATGTTTGGTCATTTTTTTTCTCTTTCTGGTCCACTCCTTTTATTTGAGTCCCAGTTTCCTTTCCATTACTATTGGTTTCCTGTGCATTACCCTTCATTTCAATTAGTTTAGCCTTCATATGTTCCTCTAATTTGTGACTAAAACCAACCAGTTCTGTGAGCATCCTGATCACCAGTGTTTTGAACTGTGTCTCTGAAAGTTTGACTATTTCTTCATCACTTAGATTTATCAGCTCTGGGGCTCTGAGTTGTTCTTGAGTCATGTTTTGATCTGTTCGTGCCTCTTACTATGAGGAGCAGAGCCTTAGGTGTTCACCAGTGTGGGGCCACCCAGGTCACTGGTTTGTGACGCTGTATGTGGGGGTGCAGTCAGAGAGGGACAATAACGGTCCCCTCTGCCACTTCCCGCCGCTCCATCTCACCACTTGCTCCTCGACTGGTTTATCTGCATGCAAGTGTGTGACCGCAGTCAGCCCTCAGTGGGTCCACTGCCTTGCACCCTCAGTGGGTTGGCCCTCTGCTACTCCACACCTGGGATCCACCCGTGGCTGCTGGCGCACCTGGGTCATGCACCCTGGTCGGTCCGGTGGATCTTTCCTGCCCGACCCCACTCTGCTGCTGGCTTTGGCCCTCTTACTGGTTTGGCTGAAGGGTTCATTGTTGTCAGACTTCCGTATAGTTCAATTTTTTGTGGTTTGGCTGCATTTTTGTTGCTAAAACTTTGTTGTTTTTAACTTGGTTGTGCGAGAAGGTACAGTGTTTCCACCTATACCTCCATCTTGGCGGAAGTCTATTTGGACTTTTTTAATTGGACCATTTCTATGCCTACGTGTTAAATGAAAATTAAATTCCTCTCCCTCATCAGGAAGCACCATTAGCAGTAAGCATCCCCTTATATTTAAGTCATTCTTTACTCACATATTAGACATTTTTGTTCAAAATACTAAGTCCCTGCTCTGAAATAAGCCTTCCTTTTTAGAAATTTTCTTTATAAGTGAAACAAAATAAAAACAGGTTCCTCAAATTTCCCCTTGGATACCTTCTGCTTATGCAAACTGTGTTTGTGCTTCCCTGTGGGTCGGCTTCATTTCTCCAGGCTGTGCTGGCATTTGCTCTTGGGAAAACCTCACTCACACACACACACACAGACACGCACCATCTCACTCATGTCTCACTCACACACCACCTGCTTTCCCTGCCTCCCATCAAAGCCCTGCAGGCTGCTGCCCATGAAAGTTAAAACTGCAGTTCAATGACCAGATCGATGCCACTTCCTAGGCTGTTGGTGCCGCCCCAGGAACAGGCTACTTGAACGTTCAGATAGCAGCTACCCGAACTTTCTGAAATGTTTGAAAATTGCTCCTCTGCCTAGCTTTACTGGTGACATCTTTTCACTTCAAAGACAGTGCTTTGAGCTTCGTGTTGACCCTCATCCCTGTGAGGCCTCTGCTCACCCCAACCAGACTCAGCCCCCGTGGGCCCAGCATCAGAGTAAGGCGGCCCCCAGTTCTCAGCAGCCTCCACCACACCAAGGCTGTACCTCCCACCCACCAGAAGGCCTCCTAGCATTTGGAGAAGTATTTGGGGAGTGGAGTCTCTTTAAAAACTTCTATAAAGTTTTCAACCGCTCTCTTTTTTTGTTCATTCTATTATAGTTGTACCAAACTTTTTCCCTTTCCCCGCCTTCACCAGTCTACCCCTCCCTCCCACAGTCTATGCCCTCTCTATTGTCCATGTCTATGGGTCATTCATACATGTTCTTTGAATAGTCCCTTCCCCTTCCTTCAACCATCCCCCCTCCTCCCCCCTCTCCTCCTACAGCTATCAGTCTGTTCCATGTTCCCATGTCTGTTTCTATTTTTCTTGTTAGTTTATTTTTTTCATTAGATTCCAGTTATAAGTGAGGTCGTATGGTATTTGTCTTTCACCAACTGGCTTATTTCACTTAGCATAAGTCTCCAGTTCCATCCATGCTGTCAGAAAATGTAGGAGCTCCTTCTTTCTTTCCATTGTGTAGTATTCCATTGTGTAAATGTACCAGTTTTTTAATCCATTCATTTACTAATGGGCACTTGCACTGTGGTATAACTCTGTTCATATTTGAATCTTTGGCACATGTATGAATAAACAGCAGTAGAGCTGCCTTTAAAAGAAAAGGAAAAACACACAAAAAATGCCTTTTCTACAAAGGGACACTACTCTTAACCTATGCTTGAAACACTCATTAATAAAATGTTGTAGTCTTTAAACCCCCATTTCTTGGAATTTAAATGATTACAGGCCTTCTCTGGGAGGGGGCAGCATAAACACTAAGCCTTTTCTAGAATTAGTTCTAACAAATGAAGCCATAGAAGGAGCATGACACTTGGCTTCAAAAGACCCAGGTTTGAGTCCCATCCTTACTTCTTGCCAAGTGCACGTATCAGAAGGCTCATTTCTCATCTCTGGGATTTGGTGTACCCCACTGTAAAGTGGGGGCAGGGCTATTGTGAAAAATATTTAAATAAAATGTCAGAAACGTAGTAAAACTTGATAGATATATCAAGTCGAAACCCATTTCCTGATCAGCTCAGTTACAAGAGAGCTGCCCAGCCCTGCATTTATGCCATTCTCTGTCTCATTTGAAATACTCATTGACACCTCACTGAATGAGGCCTCATTTTACTGGCGTATGTTTCTTTCCCTTCACTACAGTCAGTTTTGTCTTTTTTGTTGGTGGTGTCTGCCCCAGCACCAAGTGCAGTCTTTGCACCCAACAGGCATTCAATAGATACTAACTGGTTGATTGATTAAACTTGAATTTTAATATCATCTCAGCACGTACCTGAGTCAGAGAAACCATTATGCAAACATTAAAAGCATTTACCCAGTAAACATAAGTTTTTAGGAGATCTTTGCTTCTGTAGAAAGAGCATTGACCCAGAAAAGAAAAACAGTTGGACTCATGTTCTGGTTTTGTCACATAATAAGTGACCTTTGGAAAGTTACTCAAATGGAGCCCCAGTTTCCTCATTCTAAATGGAGGCAACACCATCTGTCACAAAACTGCTGTGAGAATTTAGTACAATGACCTTCTGGAAAGTGTCTGTACATCATTGATGTTAAGGATTGTGAGAGTCTATGAAAAACATAGCATGAATAAATAAAATATGTGAATACTAAGAAAAATTGCTTCTAATAACTCATTAGAGGATAACTTTAATTAAAGAAAAACATTTTATTGACATCCACACACTTATGCTGTCCCATTTAAACAAAGGTACTTTAGCCAGCACTTTAGAGAGGAAGTCTAGAGTTATGGGATATCCTGAAATTGCTGATACCTACAAGCAGTGGGTCATCAAAAATGCACACAGCTCTCAATAAATATTGGATCGAAGATATGCAGCCAGCCATCATTCAACCAGGACAGTCATATGAGCTGGCAAGAACAGCAACTGCCAGTCAACAAGAGCTCCGTGCTAGAGACAACAACCTCAGGAAACTGGCATGAAAATACAGGAATCAAGACTCCATGTCTAGAAAGAGGTCTTTACATAGGAGAATTCCAAAGAATAGAATATTTGAGTTGAACAAGAAAAAAAATGGAGCATGTATTGGATACTTGCTCTCTGGTGATCTTGGTCTAGATATATAAAACTGTTTTCTTAGTTGACTTCTTGTGTCACAGGCAGAAATGGATACAGACAATTATTAAGACTTGCCTGATATCACACTAAGGGTTAATATCAGGACCAGGATTAGAACCCAGAGACTAGCAGTAAAGTCTCATGTCCTTATCCATTTCACGGCAATCCACTTACCAAGCCAGGAAGCCCTGGCCAGGTAACTGCTGCTGCGCCCATGCAGAAGGAGAGTTTTTCCTTTCCACAGCATCATGAAAGAATCCTGAAAACTGGCAACTCACCCTCATACCCCCACCTCCACAGTTCTGTAAGAGATTCTATGCAGCACCTAAGATAATTTATATAAAAACTCAGAAGGTAATGAAAAAAAACCATAAGGAACCAAGAGAAGAACTAACCCCTTGCCTTCATTTTATGCTGGAAGAAACTGAGACCCAGCAAAGTTAAGTAATTTTTGCCTGAAGATATACAAAAAGACAGAAGGAGAAACATGACCCCCATTCCGAGGCCCATATTCCATTGTCGTTTGTCCAGAGACCAAGAGCACTATTTTTTTCTGTTTGTGTGTGTGTGTGTGTTATGAAAGCTATAGATCAGCGGTTCTCAAACCTAAGCAAGCATTGGAATCATGGGAGGGCTTCTTAAAGAAGAACAGCCCACCCCAGGGTGTCCGACTCAGAGATGTGGACCGGGGCCCAAGACTCTGCCTTTCCAACGAGTTTCCAGTGTTGCTGATCCTGTGGGTCCAGAGTCCACATTTTAAGTACCACTGCTGCAGAATGAATGACGATTTTAGTGCTTTAGCTCTTTGGTACCAAGTTCCTTTTTCCACTAGGTTGGAGAGAGGAGAATAAATTCTGATCCAACTTCTCTGGGATTGAAAACAGGGAAAGAAATACTTCTAGACACACTCAGCAATGGCGTGAGTGTTGCTGGAAGACTTGGACATAACCAGCCACAAACACAGAAGGACCTGGCAGACCCTGGGGTTCTTAACCTGGTCAGTTCCACGCACTCTCCGAGCGATAGCCAGCACCTGTCTGTAAGAACAGTGCCTCCCAACCTTTTCCACATCAAGACATACCTAGGAAATGACAGTGTTTGTACAGAACTAGAGTCAAAATACAGGCTCTCCATGGCCAGAGTAGCCTATCAAGGTGTTCTGGATACACCAGGCTCTGTGTTAATGGGATCAATATTTTCTTCTATCTGAACTGATTTACGACGTGCTGGGAAGCGGTCTGTCCAGAACCACAGCAAGTGGGGGAGCTGAGGCTTCAGTATTACTTGAACAGTTAAACATAGAAGATTCACCAACCCTTCTTATTAATGATAGCACTGGTCTCCCAATTATCAGAAGTAGAAATTAAAATATAAAAATCTTCAACAAGGACAAAATAAAAACAAGTCTTTCAAAGGGTGACTATCTCTGCAAAGTAGAAACTAACAATACTGAAACTCGAATTTCATCCCAGTTCTTAAATTCTCTGCCTGGATCTAAAGGTATGGACTTTTTCATTGTGTGAGAATACTTTTACTAGCCTCATTTTTTCATGTCATTTAAACCCCTTTGATGCTCATTTCACGGAATCTAAGAAAACATTGTATGTTAGATAGATTATTACAGGATGTGCTAGTAAGAAATAATTCTGCCAATAACAAATATGGCTTTATTCATCTAAAAGCAGAATTTTAAATTTCTTTTTAAACTCACTTAGCCAGTTTTCATATATTACTCTGTGTACCCATCAAGAGGAAAAATAAGCTACCCCATCATTGCTTCATACGCTGCATCTGGCACTAACACTTTCCGACTCCTTCATAATACATGTCCTTTTCCACTTTGTGACATGCCTTAGTTCATCACTAATGATGCAACTTGGAAAAAATGACACACTATTATTACTAGGACCTTCTTCTGGCTTCCCCTTCGTTCATTCTGTAACTTTTGATGTCCATGCCCTAAAATGACCACTCTAGCCCAGTACCACTGACCTATTATGATTGCAAGATGTCCTCTGAATTTATAGATGTAAAAATATTTCTTAAATATGGAAATTCCATTTAATATTGCTGAGAGTTTACAGAGAAGCGATGCCCTTCAGTTTCTGAAAGGGAACCTGTTCTCAGTTTAACAATTGAGAAAAACTTTGGTTTTTGGAGTTTCCTCCTGAAGGCAACTCCTTCTGAGCTCCGGAGCTGAAGCAAACCGCACCCTGAAATCCTAAACTGCTCTTATCAATTGCTGCCTCTGGACTAGTCACTGCCACGGACAACCGGAGTCAGCTATTGTGGAAACACCGAGGGCTCAGCAAACCAGGCCTTTTGAAGGTATCAGACTTGTCTTTCATGTGCCACATAGTATGTGTGTCCCACAGCACAAATGGAGCACTTTCCAGGTTGGCACAACAGCACTCCATCCCAGTTCCAACAGGACTCGGCCATGCTGGACATCACCCTGGGATCAGTCTTGTCTGGGTCAAAGGCAAAGCCAGGCTGCTGCTGCCCTACGAGACATTCATCCTTTGGACCAGGTACGTTGCCTACCACGGACCTCCCATAAGCCCAGCAATCTTTAAATCAGGGTTGCTTGGAAGTGAGGGTTACAGATTATTACAGTCAAGACAAGGAGTGCTTCGCTCAAGGAGTGGATGTCAGGCTGATTAAATAAGGCCTAGACATATGAAAGAATTAAAAAAAAAAATACAAGGTGCAGATCAATCTCAAATCTCCCAGCAAATGTCAAGTAGTAGTACAAATGCCAAGTGATAAATATTGTGAGTGTGGTTATTGACTGGAGTTAGCAGGAAGCATTTTTTGGTGAATACAGCCATAGCCAGCTCCTGAAGGATGTGTTGGATCCAGTTGCACAGGACTTGAACTGTGCAAAGGAAACAAAATAATGTGCAGAGTTGGGGATATTGAACAGACATGCACAGGTGGAGTCCGGTGGACACATACGGATAATCAAGCTCACACACATTAGGGGGATTATTAAGGAACTGCCCAGGTTCCAGGTGGGCCTGAAATAGAATCACGTGCATTCTTATAAGAGGCAGGCAAAGGGAGATTCTGCCACACACACAGAGGAGGAGACATAAAAATGGAGCAGAGAAAGATGCTGGTCTTGAAGTTACAGTGACGTAAGTTCAGGAATGCCTGCAGCCACCAGAAAAGAAAAGAGGCAAGGATGCTCCCCTGAAACCTCCAGGGGCTTGATTTTGGTCCAAGTAATACTCATCTTGGCCTTCCAGTCACTGGACTTGTGAGAGAATAAACCTATTGTTTTAAGCCCCCAGGTATGTGGTTATTTGTTACAGCAGCCACAAGAAGCTAATACAATTCAAAGTGGCTGCCTCAGGCCCAAGTTTACCTCCTCATACAACTGATCCTGAAAGAAGAGAGAACATCTCTTTTCACACCTTGATTCCCCTCTTCCTTAACAAGACAGGAACATCTTTTCCGGGAACTGTGTCACATTCTCCTTCAGGCTCCGTGGCCTACAGCTAAGGCAATCACAAGGGAAAGGAAAACAAGATGACCGTGATTACCTCAGATCAGCCATGGCACACCCTCTGGAATGCAGAGAGGGCCAGTGTTTCCTGAATGCGTTGTTCTCTGGTTAAAAGAAGACTGTGGACAAGGGAGAAGGGACCCACAGCTGCTGGGTAGGCAGCCAACAGGTCTGTCCCCTTGGTGCTCAGTAACTGTGCCAGCCTCTTTACCCTGACCCTTGTGGCAATGCCCACTGGCTATGCTGGGACCTCGACTACTGGTGGGAGCCCACCTGCCCCCGCTGCAGCCACCCCATGGGGCTCTGTGTGATGTCACTGCTCTGCCCTCAGCATCTCCATCCCAATCACTGCAAACACTTGTCCCCTCCACACAGTGGATAACACCGTAGCATTAAACTTCATAGTCAATAAATACACTGCACCCCTGGAACTAATAATGCTGTATGTCAACTATACTTTTAAATATAAAAGTAACAATGTTCTCCTCATCATGAGGAAGCTGTGATTTGAGATGAGGGTGATGTTTCACTACAAAAGAGGTGAGTGGGAAATAAGATCAATACTTGTATTTGGATTCACTTTGGCTTATAGCTGTTTTCTGCAGATCTGGATTTCCACTGAAATTAGGCTCGCAGCAGCCGCAGCCCCATCTACGCCAAACTGACTTGGACTGTGTCCAAAGTTCTTTGTGTCTAGCAGAGTTTCAGACTGCATCTCTCTCTCCCCTTTGGGTCTCTTCAGCATGCTCCTGCAGTTCTCACCCTCGGCCCCGGCATGGCACTAATAAAAGCCTAATGCAGAGTGTTCGCTCTCCTTGGCTTTAGTCCTCGACTCAGAGCAGCCAGGTCTAGCCTAGAGTTGGTGCAACAGAAGTCTGCCCCCCAAACTGTCCTCCCCCTGCTGCGCTGTGAGGACATCTGGGCTGGAGGGCAGTGGCATGAGACAGTACTCTCCCAGGTAAGATGCCCATCGAATTGCAGAGACAACCTATATTTCTAAGGGTGCCATGGCCTGGCCACTGTGAAGCTGTAAGTGGAGAAAAGAGACTTGTTTACAAGGTGATGGATTAGAGGAAAGAGACCAGGGCCCCATCATACCCATTTATTACAGTCCATCATAATAGTTTAGGACAGCGATTTTCAACCTTTTTCATTTTATGTCACACATAAACTAATTACTAAAATTCTGCAGCACACCAAAAAATATACTTTTTGCTGATCTGACCAAAAAATAAATATAATTTTGATTCATTCACGCTGGACAACTATGGTTGTGTTGGCTGTTGTCATTTTTTTTGTATTTGACAATCAACAGGAAAAGAGGTCAGTGCTCCTGACTAAATAGCCAAGTTTTGCTGGTTTTAAAAATTCTCACAGTGTGCTGGCTAGAGATCCCTGGTTTGGGACCTCCACCCATGCTACAAATAGTCTTGGAAGTGGACCTCTGTGCTCAGGAAACTGTTTCTTGCATCAGTATGGTCATTACTGTCACCTGACCGATTTAACCTTCAGTCACTCTCTGCAGACGTCTGAGCACCCTCTCCGTTCAGGTCCTGTGGCAGGCGCTGGGGTATGGAGAGTCTCGGGCAGGGCCTGGAGAATCCCCTCGAAGCTCCCAGCCCACTGCAGTGCTTCCTAATTTTTATTTTTAAATTTATGTCCACTACATGCCTTCAAGACTGACTGTTGGCATGTTCCCATGGATATTTTATCAAGAGATCATTTCAGGGATTTGTTTTAAAAAAAAACAGTGGGAATACTGAATTTGTACCCATGTGTTGCCTAGCTTTACCCTGTTGGCCCCTGCAGTATTCTGCTGAGCAGTCTCTGGGTGAGCTGGGCAAGTACTCCACGGAGGAGCACACCACTGCTATGGTGCAGTAAAGCGATTTCCCCGGGCTGCTGTGCTCACAAGTCTCCTCAGCACAGAGCATCCTGCAGGGCACTTCCTCCGCAAAGTTTGGTTTGGAAGAACGCATTGTGCTCCTCTAGGCCCATTGTGCTTATTGCCAAACCCTGGTACTCACTTTGCATGCAGTCCAGACCCAGGCAGCCAAATGCAGAGCAGCTCTGCAGAAGCAGTGGCAGGTGTTAGGGGACCTTCCACTCCTCCCATGCTGGAGAGGCACATGGTAAACCAGAAAAAGCACACCCTTGGGCCACAGACTGTCCCAGGGTCCTATCCTGGTTCTGTCACTTAACTGGCTGGGTTTGCTACAATAACTTAATGTTTAAGCCTCATTTACTTCTTTTATTGCCTCACAAAATGATATTATCATCATAACATCTAGTTGAGCCCACTAGTCAATGGCCATTTGCAGTAAAGTAGAAAGTCTGAAAGATCATTGAAGATGGTTTATGCACAGAAATCTTGGCTCAAACCACTTCCCCATTGGTTAACTTCATCACCTTTTTTATTCTCATTCTCATTCATTCTCTCTCTCTCTCTCTCTCTCAATCTTGAACCCAGAATCAAGATTCTGCATGCTTGTAACTACAACAAGTTGAACATCTCTTTATTTGCTTGGATACTAGAAAGTAAGCATTCTATCTCAATCATTTCCTTCTTCCTTTTATATCATTAAAGCTGTTCAACACAAACAGAATTGCCACCTTTTATTTGTCTAACTTTTTAAAGTTTACGAAACCCTTTCACATACCTCTCTGGTTCTTAACTCTTAGCATTCTTCAGAATCACCTGTAGGACTTGTTGAAACACAGATTTTGGCCTCACTCCTGGTGATTCTTATTTAGTTGGTCTGGGGTGGGGCCTGAGGACTTGCATGTCTAACAGGATTCCATGAGATGCTGCCAGTCTACAGAACACACTTCGAGAACTCTGCCTGACATGTATAATCTTAGGAGCATATTACAGAAGCACACAACTATCAGCAACCACAGGATGTTGATATATCGGCACAAATCTCCTGATATATGGTTTGTGTTCTTTGGAGGAAGTCACACTCCCTTGGGTTTAAACAGCAAGAGTCCTTCCTACTAAAGTGAAAATAGGCTCTCTGTGATAAGTAGCTACAGTGGCCATAATTCACCTTTGTCATTTTATCTCAGACATTTTCATTTAAATGAGCTTAGGGATCAGCAAATTGTTCTTAAAGATCCACGTAGTTATAAGGTCTCTTTTGAGAAATCTGCTGACAGTCTGATGGGAACTCCTTTGTAGGTGACTGTCCCCTTAGCTCTTGCTGCTTCTAGGATTCTCTCCTTCATTTTAATCTTGGCTAATGTAATGATAATGTGCTTTGGTGTGTTCTTTTTTGGGTCCAACCTTTTTGGGACTCTCTGAGCTTCCTAGATTTCCTGGAAGTCTATTTCCTTTGCCAGATTGGGGAACTTCTCCTTTATTATTTGTTCAAATATATTTTCCATTTGTGGCTGTTCCTCTTCCCCTTCTGGTACCCCTATAATTTGGATGTTGGAACGTTTAAAGATGTCCTGGAGGTTCCTAAGCCTCTCCTCCTTTTTTTGAATTCTTGTTTCTTCATTTTTCTGTTTGGTCATTTTTTTCTTCCTTCTGGTCCACTCCCTTGATTTGAGTCCCAGTTTCCCTTCCATTACTATTGGTTTCCTGTGCATTTCCATTCATTTCAATTAGTTTAGCCTTCCTGCGTTGCTCTAACTTGTGACTAAAATCATCAGCCAGTTCTGTGAGCATCCTGATCACCAGTGTTTTGAACTATACATCTGAAAGTTTGCCTATTTCTTGGTCACTTAGAGTTATGGGCTCTGGGGCTTTGAGCTCTTCTTGAGCCTACAAACCTTACAGGCAAGAAGGGGCTGGAAAGAAGTATTTCAAGTCATGAAATCCAAAGACCTACATCCAAGATTGCTCTATCCAGCAAAGCTTTCATTTAGAATGGAAGGGCAGATAAAGTGCTTCTCAGATAAGATCAAATTCAAGGAGTTCATCATCATCGAGCCCTTATTATATGAAATGTTAAAGGGACTTATCTAAGAAAAAGAAGATAAAAAAGATGAACAGTGAAAGGACAGCAAACTCACAGTTACTAAGAACCACACCTAAAACAAAAGCAAACTAAGAGAACAGCTAGATCAGGAGCAGAACCATAGAAATGAAGATCACATGGAGGGTTAGTAACAGGGGAGTGGGAGGAGGAGAAGGGGGGAGAAGGTACAGAGAATAAGTAGCATAGACAGTAGGTAGAAAATAGATAGGGGAGGGCAAGAATAGTAGGGGAAATATAGAATCTAAAGAATTTGAGACACATGGACATAAACTAAAGGGGGATCATGGTGGGGGAGGGGTGTGCAGGGTAGAGGGGAATGAAGAGGGGGAAATAGGACAACTGTAATGGCATAATCAATAAAATATATTTTTAGAAAAAGATCCAAGTAGTTAATGGACCTTTGGACACATGGGCTCTGTTGCAACTACTCCAGTCTGTCTTTGCCAAACAAAAACAACATAAGCACTGGGCCAAGGAATGGATTTCATTGTTTCCCAATAAAACTTTAGTTTGCTGACTCCTGGATTAACTCTATCACACTCAGGGGCCTTAAAGAAAACACAGAGACAAGGACCTGAATCCTTTTTTTAAAGAGGAGGGACTTAAAGGGGACCCTAAAAAGGGAGGTGGTCCTTGGACCGCCATTAAGTTTCTAAGGATAAGAACAGAGTCCCTTAGGGATGGGGTGGTGAAGGACAGTGGGTGGGCCTGAAAGAAACATCCTTCTTGGACTGACTTGAATTCCAGTGACTCTCAAGCTCACATCTTCAACAGGAAGCCAGGTAGTTCTGTCTCCAGTCTATTTATATTCAAATCAGAAGGGAAAGGAAGCCATAAGCCCAGTTACAGTGTGTGTGGTTCCAGGTGATGGGAAAGAGAGATCCCTGCGGATAAGAGAACTCAATCACTGAATCCTGTGGCCACCAGGACAGCAGAAGATTAGCCTGAAACAAAATGATTAGCGGACCTCTGCTATCACTCCACTTCAAAACAGATGCATACAAACAAACAACGGACAAGAAAATAAGCAGATATACTTAAGAGCCCTAAATGATGTCTTACTTGAGTAGATAAAGAAATGAGCAAAAGAAGAGCATTGAGAATAGAGTGCTACTGAGAGAATCACCTCAACTTTTCTTGCAGAAAGTATTCCAGCTCCCAAAAGGGGGCATAGCAGCAGGGCCCATGAACCACTGAGTGGCTGGACCTCCAGCACCAGAAACAAGTGTCTTGCCTGTGGCTTCCCCATCAACAGGAAAGTCCGCTGCCCCCAAAGACACTCATGCCGGTCCAGAGCCCATTAGATTTCAGTCTGGACTTGCAAATATCTCATCACAGCTTTCACTTTGTTGACGATCCAGAGATCTGATAGATTTCAGTTCAGAAAAAAATCTGCCCTAGCTGGGTAGCTCGGTTACTTGGAGCATTGTCACGTACACCAAGAGGTTGTGAGTTTGGTCCCCCGCCGGGTCACATACAGGAGGCCACTGATCAATGTTTCTAACATGTCTGTTTCTCGCTCTCTCCCAACCAAAAATCAATAAACATATCCTTGAGCGAGGATTAAAATAAAACTGACTCACAAAGAATGTCATCAAATGGAGCCGATCAGCTCAGTGCGTTAGAGGCAGGTGCTCTCCGGAGTCTGTCCTGCCTCAAGGCCTTCCGCCCTCCTCCATCCCGTGTGCCTGAAGGGGGTGGAGGCACCTAGCACAGTACTTAATACAACGTGTAAGCTTCATTTTTTATGCTGGCACAAAAGAAAACAATCACATTTATTTTAAAAGATAGTTCTTTTCCTAAAGTATCACATGTAAAGGAAAGTTGAGCTGTCTGGAGGAAAACAAGAAAACTTTAGGAAATTACGAATGGTCAATATCGTGCTTAAAAGTTAACAGTTGACAGATTTAAAATTAGCACGGTAAGGGAATACTGTGGTATGAATGACCTTAAAAAGTATATATGAACACGATGGTATGGAGCCTTATTATTAAAACCTCTAGTGACGCTTTGCTTTCACACTTGTTTGGAACATTAAGGGAGTACTGCTTCGATCTTAACAGAAAAAGAAGAAAAGTACAAAGAAGAACATGGCCCTTTTTTAATATGGTCAACTCTCCACTATCCACAATTATGACCCGGAGCTGTGACATACAACATTTTTCAAAGGTAAATAATTCCAAAATTCGTTTTTAGAGGTGACATTGTACTTACATTTGGGTGTGAGAAATACTGACATCTCTGGAATCCCACAGCACTTTAAACTTCCATTTTTTATATGTTAACTGACCTGAAGAGAATGATAATATTTCTAATATAGCCTAAAGTATCATTTAATTGAGTGTGCCACAGAAAGAATTTCAATTTTCTTTCAGATTAGTATTTGCCCACTGAATATTGAATGGGAAAGAGAAATTATTTTCTCCTTTCTTAATTACAAAAAGTTCAGAATGGTGCTGTGAGAAATTCAAAAAGGCATTTGTATTATCAAAATGTCCTGTCCGTGACAAAATACTTAGATGGGTATTAATCCAAGACCAAAAATGAATTCTCAACACCCTAATGCTTTTGTTCTTAGAACTGGAAAGTACATATTTGAGGCACAGCATCCTAAATAGGGCTTGAGGAGAAGACACTTGGTCACTCTCACTTTCACGTCTCAGAGGGTCCCTCCCTTGAGCGGAGCTTAAATCTGCTATGCAATTTTAGACGTTTAATTCAGAATGAATTGTCTCATTCTAAACACAAGTGAAATTGGCTGAGATCATTTGTGTCCTCGCTAAACTGAAGCCAGTTTAATTGACATAAATCAAATTTCATGCATACACACCTGTACATTAGATACAGATCTATAAAAAGAGAGAAAGAACAAGATAATACAGAAACAGAGATGGTGAGATAGAAATAAAAAAACACAGACAGAGACATATATGCTCTAAGTTACATGTATAAGCTACATATAGGGTATGCAATTTGTACATAGGTACCAATAGAGGAATATATTGGTATAACCTCCATAAATGTTACATAGACTTACTAATTTAAAAAGTCAAGTAGTAACAGATGTTGGAGAGATTGTGGAGAAAAATGAACACTTATTCACTGCTGGTGGGAGTATAAACTGGTACAGACACTACATAAAAGAGTATGAAGCCTTCTCAAAAAATTAAGAATAGAGTTACCATATGACCTAGCAACCTCTCTTCTGGATATCCACCTGGAAAATTTGAAAATGTTTATTTGTAAAGTTATCCGAACCCTATGTTCACTGCCCCATTAGTCACGCTTGCCTTGACATGAAAACAACTGAAGTGTCCTTTGGTAGATGACTGGATAGAGATGAAGTGGTACAGATATATAGGGGCTACTACTCAGCCATAAGAGAAGATGAATTATTGCCATTTGCAACAACATGGGTGGATCCTGAAAATATAGTGCTGAGCAAAATAACCATATGATTTTTACATATATGTGGGGTATGAAACTGAAAGCAACCAATGAACAAACGAGGAAAATAAATAAACAAAAATTCACAACCAGAAATTTTATATTAACTCTATTCTCATCATTCCCTAAATTATTTAACTGCAAGTGATCTGCTACTGTTTGAAATAATAACAACATTAATGAAATGGCATTTGCACCCCACACTGAATATGTAGCAAGGCCTTTGGGACACAGTGATAAGGAAGAAAACACAAGTTTTGTTTAAGCTACCATAAAATAAAAATATAAAAATGGTGGGTACCAGAGGGAAGGGAGGTTGTGGGCAGCAATGGGTAAAAGGGGTCACATATATGGTGATGGAAGATTTGACTTTGGGTGGTAGGCACACAATGCAATATAGAGATGATGTGTCATAAAAATGTACATTTGAAACCTATATAATTTTATCAACCTATGTCACCCCAATACATTTAATAAAATAAATAAAATGATTTGAAACACTCATACTGAGTAAGGTAGACAAAAATAATAACAGAAATTTTATATTAACTCTATTCTCATCATTCCCTAAATTCTTTAACTGCAAGTCATCTGCTACTGTTTGAAATAACAACAACATTAATGAAATGGCATTTGCACCCCACACTGAATACGTAGCAAGGCCTTTGGGACACAGAGATAAGGAAGAAAACATGTTTTGTTTAAGCTACCATAAAATAAAAATATAAAAGACCCTGCTTTGATCTGACATGGGAAAGGTATGAATTGGAGGAAGAATGACCTAAATGTTCTGTGGCTTGTCAGAATTCAAAAAACTTCAAAAATTAAGACAAAGAACTTCCATATATCAGAAGATCAATTTTATCTTTTGAAAACAAAAATTATTTTTTTAGATGCAGTGCTTAAGGGATGCTTTGCACCTTAGCAGTCAAAAGTCTGGGGCTCTGGGCGTTGTTGTGGATTCAATTATCTTATCTGATGTGTGTTTCTAGAGTGACAGGTACTCCCCATCCCACTTCTGAACAGATTTACTAATAGGAATGTAGAGGAAGACTTTATTCAGCCAGCATGATTCAGCTGTTCTCTGGGGCTGCTTATCTGTAAACACATTCATAGGCAAGCTAGCTCTCAGAATTTGGGGATTTTTTCCAGATTTACTGAGGTAAGATGGACAAATAAAGTTGTATATATGGAAAGTATACAATTTTCTGATTTGATGTAGATATTGTGTTGTAAAGTGATGGCCACAATCAAGTCAACACTCCATCATCTCACTTAGTTATCATTTTATGTGTGTGACAAAATATCAGTTTTAAAGGAGCCCTATGTCACCTGTTAGCATATTTCAGATATTATGTGGACTAAGAGTTGTTCTGTGTAGGTCGCATAAAACCACAATGACATATCACCTCACACCTGTCAGAGTTGCCATCATAAATGAATCAACAAACAACGTGCTGGCAAGGATGCGAAGAAAAGGGAACTGAAAGGAAAAACTGAAACTACTTGATATTCATCCCTAGAAATGTCACTCTCAGGAGACTTCCTCACCAAGCAGCAAGAAGTAATCTTCATGCCTTACAAATTCTTCCTAAAAGTTTTTCCTGTGAAGTCTTCCTCTTGTCCTCCACAGGAAAAATAGGCACCTAATGTTCAGTCTTCCCTGAAAAGCAGCTCCAATCTGCTGGGAACAGTTCCTCCCCTGTCTTAAACATGAAGTTGAAGTATTTAGCATCACCCTAGATTTTCTGGCAGTCTACTGGGGTGACCACAGGTGGATCCAGGCCTCATTCCTCATCCAAGATGAGTCAGCTTAGGGTATTGCTCAATGATTTTAAAGTTTGCATCAAGAGATGGACTTTCAGTCTGTCTGCAGAGGCAAAGGTGTGAGATATAGGGAGGGCATTAGAGCTGCTGGTGGCCATGCTCCCAGCCCTGTAGAAGAAGGAAGTTCGCATCAATGAAGCCAACATTCAGAGAAAAATGGAGGAAAAAGAAGAGCTGGTAATTTCCGGACCCTGCATGTAGTTGTACTGAGACATGGCTGTGCTCTTATCCTTCTAACACTGTGGTTAAATACAGAAAATCCAGGAGATTCCTTCCTGTATCCTAGTTTGAGCTTATATGTCTTCCTTCCCACCAAAACAAGTTACTAACCAAAGGCAACTGTAAAATATCTAGTAACCGAAGTCCTGTTGTACGAAGACCCATAACTCCCCAATTCCCCATCATGTGGTTACCCTTTTCTGAAGGCTGATGATGAGAACCCTGTCGATATGTAGATCCAATCATCATGAAAGATCAGAAACCAAGTCCTGCAGCTAAGGGAATATTCTTTACAGAGATTATTAAAACTTGAAAAACACCATATTTGTTTTTAAATGCAGACCAGAATAAAGCATTTTAGAAAGAGCTTGAAAATAAGGAGGAGATAAAGACTAATACTCCAGTCAATGGTTTCTGTTGTAATTTGGATGTATATTCTATGTCCTGTGAAATCTTATACAATCCCAATTCTCTGCTAGTCTCTAGCCCACATGAAAATCTATATCCTATTAAGATGTTTTCTTTACTAGGGGAAAAGTATCTCTAATCTTAACAGAAAAATGAAACCTAAGGAAATTCACAACAGGAAAGAAACACAATATCAGAATTTGTCCATAAATAAAATAACAAAGTATTTGTTATTCCTAGGGTAGGCAAGAAGGGATGGCCAAGGGAAAGTAAAGAAGATACAGGGTTAGGAAGGTTAAGAGAGAAACAGAGGAGAAAGAGAAATCGGAAAACTTTCAGAATGCAAATTAATGGTTCTAGAGACTTTATAGCTACCTGCTGTTTATTGATACCCTGGAGGCCAATTTAATGCAAGATCTTTCTGATCTGGACCTAAATAAGCACCAGACTAACTTAGTGGAAGAAAAAGTATGAATGGCTTGAAGGCACATAGCAATGGAACAGAATACAGCCTAAAAAACTAGCATTAATTAATAGATGAAGGGAGTTGATCCCAAGGAGAAAAAACAATTCAAGCTTCTTTCTTTTAGCTATCCATCCATTCACCCACCAGTATTGAACACATACTGTGCTTCAGACACTGGACTAGAGGCCTGGGAAAATGCAGCCATGGACCAGACAGCTTCCTGCCTCTAACAACTACTCCCTAGAAGGAAAGAAGATCTGAACAAAAATATCAAGACTCAAGACAGCGTGAGTGTCATGAGTGACCTAAAGTGTTCTTGAGAGCAAGGAGAAACCATTTTCTGCTGAGAACTTCATGGTAAATGTAGCACAGAAACAGGACCTTGCAGGATGAGTTCACTTTCAAAGCCACTCATCCAAAAATAGGGCCACCCAGAGATGAAATAAAAGCCCAATGTGCATTCATGGCTCTTAATACTCTGGAAGTGTCATGAAATTTACTTGTTTCTCTTCCATTTCCAGCTGTGAGGTCATATAGGTTTCAGAGGGGTTTTCCCTGATTCCTTTCTCACCCTTTTTAGTTTCTTCAGAAGACAGGTTTGCTAAAAACTGTGGTTTTCCAAAGTGCTTTGGTAGAGAGGAAGAAGAGCTCATTTCTGAGAGAGAAGGGATCTCTTCTGCGTTCCGTGTGTGTACACCAGTGAGTCTCAGACACTAGACCCAGAATCTGAAATTTCTGAGTAATTCCTCTAGGTGTCACATTCTCATGAAAACACTATCAGGGTGGCGCTCTGACCTGCAGGAAGCCCAAGACCAGAACAGAACTGCTTATGCTCTTCAGAACTGTCAGAATGTGGGCGACAGGAAGACACCCACCTCCTACACCTCACTCACACCCATGTCCTCTGGGCAGGGTCTCCAGAGCAGCTGAAATACAGAACAGAACCTGAGAGCTCCAAGGAACATGCTAAATGGGTTTTTACAAATGAACAGAGAGAGGATTCCTTAAAACCAGACAAAATATTTGTTGATAAATATATACTTCTATATGTGGGCTAAAGAAGGTGTCTCTCCACCATCACAGGATTAAGTCTTTGGTAAAAGCAGTAAAAACATAATAGATACAGAGGAGTGATGTGTTCTTATTGTTTTAAAAAATAAAACAAGGACAAGAGAAAAATCATAAGTGCCAATCTAAAAGAATCAAGCTGGCATCAGTCTGCTCTATCCAGTCCTAGAAGATTGAAGACCATGTGAGAAAAACCCTCATAATAGAAAAGAACTGAAACTGAAGAATTCTATGCCTAACCAAGTTACCATTCACCTATGAGGGTCAAGGAAAGTTATTCAAGGACAAGCAGAAACCCAGAAGTATTTTACCCAAGCACCCTATCTGAGGAAAATACCTGGGTGGGGAGGGTGGGCGGAGACTAACGTACCAGTAAATGATCCGGGAGGCATTTTAAGACTGAGGAAAGATTAAGAGCAGAGAAAATAATGGTAAAGAACAAATATTATATTAGATATGATTACATCTAAAACAGTACAGGATAACCCTTGTAACTGTCTAAGAGCATGTTAGTAAGATTCCCAGGGGCAAATGGCTAAAGATTTTTAAGATACTTTCACCACTGAGCTCTGAATGTACTTGGGCCAGGATGCGTTGACTGGGGAATGTGAAAGTGAGAAATGAGAACTGTGTTTGTTACTGTACTGCTCTCTTTTGTCTAGTCTATATTGCACAGCAAGGTTGAAGAGGTACATGCAAGGAGGAAACTCATCTCAGTTTTCCCAAGACTATCTGAGTTTAGCACTGAAAGCCCGATGTCCCAGGAGTCCACTCGGTCCAGACAAACCAGATGGTTGGTCACCCTAAGTGCATGTAACCCAGATGAATTGGCCCTCAGTAAACATCAGTAACGATGCATGAGTGGATCTGCCAGACCTGGAGTAACACAACTGAGGTTCTTAAAAGGAATAAAGCAGATCTCAGCTGGGGTGGTTTGGGTGGGGGATTCTTTCCCAGCACCCCAAGGACAATTGTTAATGTCCGGAGACACTTTTGGATGTCACGTTTGTAGTGGGGTTTCTACTGGCATCTAGTGAGCAGAAGCCTGGTATAAATTGCTAAACACCCTGCAGTGCATAGGACAGCCTTTATGACAAAGAATTACCTGGCCCAAAATATCAGTGGTGTCCAAGTTGAGAGACCATGGCCTAAAAATCCAAAGCCAGTCTCACTTACAAACAATAAATATTCTAAATACAATTTTGTAAAGCAGAGTCTGACAATGCATGAAGCATGGTACCTTACGAAGAAGTTGAATTTATTCCAAGGGTGCCATAGTGTTTCAATATTGGGAACTGTATTCACGTAACCCACCACATCAAAAATAAAAGTGGAGCCCTGGCTGGTGTAGCTCAGTGGATTGAGCGCAGGCCTGCAAACCAGAAGATCGTGGTTCTATTCCCAGTCAGGGCCCATGCCTGGGTTGCAGGCCAGTTCCCAGCAGGGGACACATGAGAGGCAACCATACATTGATATTTCTCTCCCTCTCTCCTTCCCCTACCCTCTAAAGATAAATAAATAAAATCTTTCAAAAACTAAATAAAATAAAAAATAAAAATAAATAAAAATGGAAAAAATAAATGATTTTAGCTATGGGTTCTAGAAAAGCATTTCATAAGTGTATCAAACATGCTTAAAGATTAAGTATAATATTGTTACAAATAAATGGCTAATTTTAACTAAGTTTATTTATCAAAAATCAACCACAATGTCATATTCAACAAAAAAATTATTTCAATTAAAATTAAGAATTAGAAAAAGAAACCCACAGTAACTATTACTATTATAAAAATAACTTGGCAGTTTTAGTAAATGTGATAAAAGGAAAAAACTTAACTTACGTAAATATTAAAACACACAAAAAAAAACAAAATTAGCATGATTTTATGGTGATAAAACTCATGAGATGCTAATAAAAAGTTTTAAACCTCATCAGACTAAGGTGAGTTTGGTAGAATGGAAGGAAGCAAGACAAATACATCCAAATCAATAGCCTTTTTCTGTTCTAGCAATAACTCACAACAAATGAAAAAATGCTTATATTTACAATCTGAGCAAAATCAATAAATACTTAGAAACATTTTAAATGAAAGCCATAGGACATATGAATAAAACTAAACAACATTAAAATAAAAAGTATTATTAAAATAAGACATGGCATAACATGTTTATATATGAAAAGATTCAATATAATGAAAATGTAATTTCTCCCAAAATTACTTGGCAGTTAATTTGATTCCAATCAGGAAAAAAGTTCATACAAAGGAACACATGCCTATGAACAGACAAGTAAGCTATGAAAAATGAGAGAAGAAGAAAGGTTCACTTGCCTTTTCAGACTGAATATCTAATTGTTTAGTTTTCTTTTTTAACAGAACAGAGAATCCAGAATTAGTTTCCAGTTTAAGTATGTGGCTAAATCAGTAGTTCTACATTAGTGAAAAAAAGGGTCAACTATTTTATATATGAGGATGGTATAGCTCATCGCTCACTGAAAAGAAAACAAGAATGAGTCCCCACCTTAAATTAAAAATTTTGGGTGGATTAGAGGCTTAAATTTCAAAACAAATCGATAGTGAATTGTGAAAGAAAATCAGGAAGACTCTTGTAGTACAAGAAGGCTCTTGTGCAATGTAGGGGTGAGGGAAACTTTCTTAAGACTAAAAACTCAGATACTGAAATTTTTCAATGCTGGAAATTTTGGGGAAACTTACAAATATTAAAAGGGTACATAAAAAGGATACCATATTAGAATTAATGTCATATATGGGGGAGGATGTAACAAATGTAAACTAGAGGAAGAGTTACCTTAATATACCCAGAATTCTTACAAATGTATGAGGAAATTCAAGATAATTCAGGCAGAAAAGCTATGGGCAAAGGATATATAGGAAAAATTTATGAACAAAAATAAAAATGACCAACAAATATATGAAAAGATTGTCATATTTACGAAACTTTATTTTCCATTGAACTAAATTAAGAGGGAATTATCACTGTGCCTCAGACTGGTAACATGGCTAAAACAAAAGGTGGTGCAGTACCTCCTGCTTGCAGGAATAGGGGGACAGAGCTTGATACAGGGTGCAGCCAAGGGGGGGGCCCCAAAAAAAGATTTGGAATGGTGTCCAAAAACTCAAAGTGTATAGGAATATTGGAGAGACATATAAGATGTCCTCACCCCTTCCCCCCCACAGGTGTGAGTTGGGGGAAGGGGCACATAAAGCAGGAACATGCAGGGCTGTTTTGTACAGCCACAGTTTTGCAGCTAACCTCTGGAATGGTCATTTAACATATCTATAGCCTTTGGTGGGTCACTTGGATATGTTAAATGGCTGTGTTCAGGCTTGGAGCTAGGGGGATAAAGTCACTTCCCCCAAGATGTAACTGGCGGAAGGTCCCCCAAGTTGCAGCGCCTGCATGGGAGCTTGGAGAAGATTGGCTCCAGGACATGGGGCGATACCTGCCCAGACTAATGATGGCAGCCCAGTAAAGATGGGAGGGTATGAGATGTCCTGGCAGGTGTAACTGATTACAGGAGGAGTCGGAAATGCGGCTGCAAAGGAGGATGGGCACAGAGATTTAAACCGAGACAGGGCAGTCATTGGGGAGAGAGCCACGTGGTTTCAGCAAAGTAAGGGTCCCCTCTTGGCCAGGTGAAGAGAGAGCCATGTGGTTTCGGCAGAGTGCAGACCCCCTCTTTCCCAGGTGAAAGGGAAAACCACACAGCTTTGCCAGAATGGAGATCCCTGCAGCTGATGGTGCCAGTGGCCTGCAACACAGACGCGTGCTCTTTTCCTGATTTACGGTCCCTGGAGTTGGGACAGTGGGAGAAGGGAGCACTGTGTGGGTGTAGGCGTATACCGTAAAGGACTTTGATATTTTAATGAAGGCATTAGGCCTGAATAGCATTAAATAAACATTTCATTTCCTTTTCACAAATCTCTGGCATTGAGAGATGTCTTTCCAATTGATGGCAGACAGAAGAGCCCAGTAAATATTAGTATTCCGTCCTTGGGAGGGGCCCCTGTTGTTCTGTAACAGTTTTTGGCATCCCTAGGTGGGCCAAATATTGCCCCCCCGGACCTCTGTTCAGTAACAAGCTCATCAAATGTGGGTGCAACTGAGGTGCTAGGACCCTTTGGGAAAACAATCTAACAAGAGCTGTTAAAATGTGATGAAGTATTTAACCCACACTTCCCAATTCGAAATGGAAGCCTCCTGCCAAATTGTTGGAAATGGACAGAAACTGGAAATAAATTGTGTGTTAGGAGAGGAAAGGCTGCAGAATGTATGGTACAGCCGTGCTATGGAATATCAGGTAGTCATTTCCAAAAATGAATGAAAGCCATCACACAGGCCAGATCTTGATGAAATACTGAGTAAGATATGAAATCTCATCATATTGTTTAATCCCAAACAAAGACTCAAAGCAAAACAAACAAACAGTTTGCATGTGTGTGTGGTTAGGCTCCTTACACGAGTGGAGGGAAAACGTGAGAGGACTGTTTTGGAGTTACTGAAAAAATGAAGGAGACTTTGATATTCATGGATTACAGAAAGGAACAAAATTTAAAAATAAAAGTAAAAATTAAAAAAATCATTACATATACAAATTTACTTTATGTATGTGAATGAAATTAAATTGAAAACACTTTATTTTTATTGTGGAGGATTACTGCTTTTATTTTATTTTATTTTTTATTACACTTTGCATTCAACCTTCTTTTTTTTTTTGTATTAGTTTCAGGTGTACAGCACAGGGGCTAGACATTCCTATAGGTTACAAAGGGTCCCCTCTGATAATTCAAGTGGTCACCTGCCACCTTAGGTAGTTATTGCAGCATTGTTAACTGTATTCTCTGTGCTGCACCTCACATCCCCATGCTTGTTGGAAACTAAATTTGACCTGAAAAATTTTTAAGAAATGAACTCCTGCTACCTCTCCCCACCAAGGCAACATGGTGTCTCAGAATTACCATGAGAATGGTTCTACTTAACAAATGACAATCAGACAAAATTCGTTTTGTCACAGGTAGAGACATCAAAGACTTTGATGAACCTTTTTTTTCTTTTTCTTCCACAACTTTTTCCAATGTCCATCTGAACTGAATAATGGACTCTGTTCAGCAGAACAGATAACCTGGGCCTAGACAACATGTGGTCTAGTTTTCTCATTTGTTAGGTGAGAAAATTAAGCTCCAAAAAGGTTTTAAGTAATATTCCCTAGTTACAGAACTCAATGGCGTGGGAATGGATCTAGAAGCTACTCCCTTATCCAAGGTTCCCTACAATACTCGGCCTTGGTCTCTGTTATGCTACACTGTCTCTGCCATCCAGGGTTTCTGGGGGGTTTTGGGGGGTTTTTATTGTTCAATCATAGTTGTCTGCATTTTTCTTCATGACTCTCCTGCTACCCCCACCAGACTCGCCTCCCTCCCTTGCTTCCACCCTCCCCCTTGGTTTTGTCCATGTGTCCTTTATAGTAGTTCCTGAAAACCCTCCCCACATTACATCCAGGGTTTGAAAGAGTTCTTTTGAGACCATATCAGCATGGAGGAGAGAAATAGAACCAAAGGAGTAGAAAGACCTACCCTTCCCAGACAGAGGTGTTTTCTGGTTCAAGAGGAAATTATGCCATCTCATTGAGAACTCTTGCACCAGACAGTGGGTCACAGTGTCTCCCAGAACTGCCCACTGACATAGGCACGTCATGCCACAGCCGAGTGTTTACATTCCTGCCTGGGACTATTACACATAAAATGTTGTGCTAATTCTCATGCCTAATCCCAAAGCCAATTAATTTTCTAACTCAAAATCAGTATTTTTCGCACATGCAGCAACTGTTTACTACTCCTACGTGAACAACGAAGAGCTGAAATCAAAATATTTAAAGCCATTCTCTTACCTTTTGATAAAACAACAGACCCAGTTGACATGAGTTAGTTTACATAACAAATATTATTGAAGCCCTGTCACAGATTCAAGCCATTTTATCAGATAATAAATTTTGTCCTGCAAGAGACTAAAATTTCTAGTTTGGTCATCTGACTAGGTGCTTTCTTTACCAAAAATATGTGTGGATCTCTTGTTGCCAATCCTGTACCTCTCTGAGAGAAATGGTGGTGGAAAATAAAACTATTGCATGCCAAGGACATCCCATTTCTAAGTTCAGTTACATAGTAGAGACATATGCCTAATATACTGATCATCTATGCTGAGCAATTCACTCTAGTTCCATCAACAAGTATCAACTCATTATTCTAGGCACAGTACTGGGTAGAGTCTATATGAGTACTAAATTCTGCCCTTGTATGACCTCAGCAAAGTAATTTAA
This sequence comes from Artibeus jamaicensis, assembly GCF_021234435.1. Lineage (NCBI taxonomy): Eukaryota > Metazoa > Chordata > Mammalia > Chiroptera > Phyllostomidae > Artibeus > Artibeus jamaicensis. The sequence goes on along the minus strand of NW_026521803.1, from coordinate 31,190,145 downwards.
TTTCTCTATGACCTTGTTTCCTCATCTATATTTTTTTTATTTTTATTATTATTTTTTTTAATTTTATTTAGTTATTTTTCAAGTACAGTTTTTTGTCTATTTTTCCCATCCCAACCTCCCCCGCCCCTTGCTCCCCACCTCCCTCCCATTTCCACCCCCCTTAGTTCTCATCCCTGTGTCCTTCCTATTTGTTCCTCCAAATCCCTCCCCCATTTTCCCCTTAACTTCCTTTCCTTCTCCCCTCTGGTCACTATCCCTTGTTCTCTATTTCAGTGTCTTTGTTTTTTGTTTTGTTTTTTTTCCTGCTTGTTTGTTTGTTTTGTTGTTTAGCTTCCTGTTAAAGGTGAGATCATATGGTATTTGTCTTTCAACCCCTGGCTTATTTCACTCAGCATAATGCTTTCCAGTTCCATCCATGTTGTTGCAAAGGGTAGTAACTCCTTTCTCTCTGCAGCATAGAATTCCATTGTGTATATGTACCACAATTTTTGGATCCATTCATTTACTGATGGGCACCTAGGTTGCTTCCAACTCTTGGCTATTGTAAATTGTGCTGCTATGAACATTGTGGTGCATAGGTTCTTTGATATTGATGTTTTAGGATTCTTAGGATATAATCCCAGCAGTGGAATTGCTGGGTCAAAAGGCAGGTCGATTTTTATTTTTCTGAGAAAATTCCATACTGTTTTCCATAATGGTTCAGTGCAATACCTATTAAAGTACCAATGGCATATTTCACAGACATAGAACAAACACTTCAAAAATTTATATGGAACCATAAACGAGCCCGAATAGCAGCTGCTCTTTTGAGAAAGAAGAACAAAGTAGGGGGGATCACAATACCTGATATCAAACTGTATTACAAGGCCACTGTAATCAAAACAGCCTGGTATTGGCATAAAAACAGGCACATAGACCAATGGAACAGAACAGAGAGCCCAGAAATCAACCCAACTCTCTAGAGTCAATTAATATTCGACAAAGGGGGCAGTAACATAAAATGGAGTAAAGATAGCCTCTTCAACAAATGGTGTTGGGAGAACTGGACAGCTACATGCAAAAAAATGAAACTTGAGCACAGACTTACACCATACACCAAAATAAATTCAAGGTGGATAAAAGACTTAAATGTAAGTCATAACACCATTAAAGTCCTAGAGGAGAACATTGGCAAGAAAATCTCAGATATTTCACGCAGCAACTTCTTTACTGATATGTCCCCTAGAGTAAGGAATGTAAAGGAAAGAATAAACAAATGGGATCGCATCAAAATAAAAAGCTTCTGCATGGCTAAAGAAAACAGTATTAAATTAGCAAGACAACCAACTGTATGGGAAAACATATTTGCCAATGATACCTCAGACAAAGGTTTAATCTCTAAAATATACAAAGAACTTACACGACTCCACTCTAAGAAGACACCCAACCCAATTAGAAAATGGGAAAAGGACTTGAGCAAACACTTCTCCAAGGAGGACATACAGAACATTCAGAGACACATGAAGAGATGCTCAATATCATTAGCTATCAGAGAGATGCAAATTAAAACCACAATGAGATACCACTTTACACCAGTCAGGATGGCTATCATAAACAAAGCAACAAACAACAAATGTTGGAGGGGTTGTGGGGAAAAGGGGTCCTCAGTTCACTGTTGGTGGGAGTGCAGACTGGTACAACCATTATGGAATTAAGTTGTTCAGGGCCCTATTAAAACAAAGTTTGTAAAGTGGTTAGCTTAGTGCCTAGCAAACATAAGCATTTTAAACTAACTATTATTACTATGGAAAGTCTTTATGTTGTGTGTTCAACCTCATCAGTAAGCATTGTGGAGTTCAAATAAAAATTAACAAAAATCACACACAAAAGTAGATGTGATTGTGGAACTTAAACGATGCACAGTCTGAGTTCCTTAGAACACTGGAAGGGAGGGAGGTAGAGGAAGAACTGAAGTGATAGAGACGAACGTTATAAATCCAAGGGAAAGAATCTTGGTGCTCTGGAGAGGCAGCTATGGTGAACTGAATTATTTGTGTGGGGGTCAGGTTTAGGGAAGAAAGAACCATGGAAACTATTTTTCCTCAGAAATTTCAAGAAAACAGTTTTTGTAGCTGAATTGCCCAGAGCAGTGGCACTTCGTCTAAATCAGTATGACCTGAGCGGCTTGCTGAAGCACAGATCATCCGGCCCCTCTCCCAGAGCTTTGGTGTCAGTAGTTCTGGGATGGGGCCCAAGGACCTGAACTTCTAACAAGGTCTCAGGTGCTGCTGCTGCTGCTGCTGCTGGTCTGGTGATCACACCTTGAGAACCACTGCTCTTGTTGTCTGCCTCAGTTTCCCAATGTGCTCTGTTGATGAAGACCTGAGTAGGAGAGAATTGTTGCTGAGTAGAGAGCCCTAAGCATGGAGCATTTTCACAGGCCTTTCCAAACCTTTCCATTATCATTTACCATGCTCTGTGTGGCCTTGTAAGTCAACAAGCAGCTTTTTAAAACAAAAACACTCTCTTGTAAAAGTAGTAAGACAGACAAGTGTGATTAATCTCCTTTTATTTGGGAATCTGGAGAAAAATGGCTCTCGTGTTTTGCTATAGATTTTGACGCTTAGCCAGAGCAGCATCCTTGCTCCCGGAGACGAGAGAAGCAACAATTAAGATTCAGACAGGCCCCCTCGGACTAGACCATCATCCCAGATTCCTGTGCCCCTGGGTATATCGATCTGGAGAATCAATTTTTCTTGTAAGTGAAAGAGGGTGAGAAGAGCTGATCATTAAAGCACACAAGATGTAGTTTAAGAGCAGAACAATTATGCTATGGGATGAGATTATGATAGTTCAAAGATTAATCAGTTGGAATTCTTCATTTGGACTCTTTTTGAGGAATCTTAACCAAAAATAGAGGTGACACAACCCAAAGCAAGTTTTTCCTACTATGGGCTGGCATGTTCAGGAAATGTATCGAAGAAATGATCTAACGTGGGTTCTTTGTAATATCTTTGGGATCCAAGCATGTCCTGGTCTAGGAGCCAACACCCAACTGAGAGTAGAATATCACCCCACGTAAAGAGCTGCCAGATGTTTCAGGGACCCCCAAGGTGTGTAGCCCTTTACTCATCTCTTGCTTCCCTTTCCCATTCCATCTGTGGCCTCCACTTGTCCACACTGGCTGCTTCCTCCAAAGTCCCTTGAGATGATGATCCATGGCCACTGACCATAATTAGAAGAACACCAATGTTCCGAAAAGTAATGCCGCCTCGGGGAGCTCCCACATCCCAGCCTTTGGGGCTCCCTGTCCTGTGGGCATCAGAAATTTGCACTTTCTTCTCCACCCTGTCCCCTACTCCATGCTTACTTTGATGAACTCAGAACATCATAGCAGCTCTGTTAACAGCACATTATTTTGCTCAGGCTTCCATAACAAAATGCCATGGACTGGGTGTCTTAATCAACATTTATTTTCTTCTTTGTGGGTGAGCCCCAGGGTCCCATCTGCTCTACTTGCAATCCTCTGCACTGTCTCAGGTAGAACTTGGGGTTGAGTGTTCCCAGGAGACCTCCCGGCAAAGCAAACTGGCCACATTGCTCTACGTAATACCTCAGCAAGGCTGGGGGTTCAAGGAAGTGAGGAACCCCTACCCACACACCCAGAAGTTCCGGGTTCCTGGGCAATGCAGACAAGAATTGTGGAGTGCATCCTGAAGCAAAGTCAGTGACTCAAAGGGTTTACAGTCAGAATCAGTTTGTTCTGTGTCTTATGGGAAGCAACCGTTGGCTAGTCATTAACTTCATCCAATCAGAAAAAAAAAATCTTGTCTTTATCTGAAATGTCTAGAAATTTGATGCAAGAGAGTTATTTTTAAACCAAAGCCTCAGATAATTTCCTCAATTGTCCAATTATGTCAATCTGCTTAAGAGACCTTAAAGTCCCAGGTATCTCCAAACAGGCAGCCCGTTAGCAATGACAGAGTCACATGGCCTTTTCAGGTCTGCAACAGCAGCTCACACACCTGTCAATCATCTGCGCTGTCTTTCCTCAGATTACATTATGTAGAGAATGACCAAGGGATTCAAGCTGGTCAGCCAAGAACTCAAAGACCAAGATAATGACAATGAAATGGTTAAATTCATGTTATTGCTGCTAACACCATAATCCTCAGATGTAGAGTGTATTGAACACAAAGTATAAATATATTAGACCATATAAGTATGGAGACAAGTTTTCTAACTTAATGACATCAGGGAGGACAAAATTAAGTTTTATACAGCCCTTTGTCCACAAGCTACCAAAATGCTCTATCAACTAATCAAAATTATTTCAAAGATGCCTACCAGCACAAGGCTATGTAAAATTGGTGACTTGGAAATCCTTCTGAATACTGACCTCAGATGGGGGATTTGGCTGATGGTTAACCCCACCACCACCTAATACCATTATAATGCCTTCACTTCCCCCACTCCCTTTAGCTAAGTCCCATTATTCTTCAGCACTAATTAATTCAGATATTCCCCCAATAGTTATTGAATATATACCAGATACCAGGCATGTATCTAATTAGTTGAGATATAGCACCCTTAATTAGCTCAAACACTCCCTTCTGGCATGTTCTGGGTCCTTTCTGTGTCTCTGGCCCCCATGCTGAAGGATCTCTTATGTATGGGTGGTTGTGGTTGCTAATACAGAACCTCATCACCCTGTCTACAGCTAATGGAACCACAGAGAACACTACAGTTGCCTGGTATGAGATAGGGGATACCCAATATTGGTAAGTAATGTGTAAACTAAATGAAAAGGACTTTTGATGTCAGAGACACAAATATTTATGCAAAAATATAAATACAAAATTGGAGAAATACACCAAAACAAAAATAGACATTAATCAGAAGCTGTGAGTAAAAGCCACAACCCAGCAGAAGTTTTGTCTAAGTAGACACCATGATGTACAGTTGCTAGCAAAGTAAAGAGGCCTGCAAGATAGGGAAGCAAAGATGAGGCCGCTGTTGAGTCACAAACAAAGCAGTCCAGAAACTTATTATTAATTCACAAGAGCAGCTACTGAACACCCAGAGTTATTGTAACCCAAATGTTGATAAATGGCATTCTGGTTCTCCAGTAGGACTGTTTACACAACCAATGAAGGAACTTTTTGTCCTTCAACATTCCCTTGGTGTTCTTAGAACCCTAAGGAACTCTGAACATGCCTCTTCTCTTAACCAGGAGACAGAACCTATCTAGCAGCCAATGATGGGGAAAGACAAATATACTAAAATTACAGTACAGGTAATGAGTGGGTGTTACATGAGCGCAGAGGACCTTAAAACAAACCAGAAATAAATTTTTTCTTGCACTGAGCCTTGAAGGTCACATAAGAGTTGAAAACATGGAGAAAGGATGTTTGAGGCAAAAATTATTGGGTGTGAAGGCACTTTAACACATAATAGTCTGTTGGGATCAGGAAACTGCGTAGTTTTTTTTGTTTCTTTGTTTGTTTTTTACCTGGCTGGAGTGAATGCCAAACTTGTGGTCAAGCCTAGAGATGAAGTCAGGTGGAGTTAGGGCCTAGTAAACAATCTGGTAACTAAGATAAACTGTTGGGATTTTTTTTTTATCGCAAAACTCATTGGGAACTATTGAAGGATTCTAAATGAAGAACACAATTAGATTTACCTTTCGGAAAGTTCCTTTTGGCTGGATTGTAAAAATGGACTGAAGTGTGGCCAGATGGAAGCAGGGAGTCTGTTAGAAGACAAATGTTGTTCTCCGGGTTGAAGCTAATGAGTGGCTTCGACTAAAGAGGAGCAGATAAATAGGGCGGAATATATTAAAGAGGAGGTAGGTGTGAGGGAGAACCCTAAAATGAACCCAGCAGTTCCAGCTTGACCTCTGGAGGGAAGGACGTACAAGTCAATGAGACTACTACAGAGAGAACGAGTAGATGTGGGTGAGGAAGATATGGAGCTCAGATTTAGGGGTGACATTTTCAGCATGTCTGGGACTATCAGGCAAACAGGTCAAGTAGACATATATGGGTTGATCTCGGTGAAAATATGTAGTCTGTGGAACCATTAAATAGACAGTAGTCCATGCCAGGCATGTAGGCATAAGGATCATGAGATTGCATACGGAATAAACAAAAGACAAGGATGGAGGATGTTTGCCCTGGACAGTACCACCCTATAGGGGACAAATAGCAGAATGTATAACAAAGCAGGTGAGGTCTACTGAACTCCTTATTTAAAGCTAGGCTCTTTCTAAATTGCCATTTATATTTTTTCATAAGAACAATTATATTATTCGCCCATTGTTTCATGTATAAAAATCTCACCTCTGCTGCCTCAAGCTTCTTTTAGATGACCTTTCTCACAGAGTACCGCGAGTGGTAGTGGGGAGAAGCACTCAGAGCCTGGCGTCCTGGAGGCCGTTTCCAATTTGGCCCCAACAAGATACGCAACCTTGGGAAAATGTCAAAGTGGGCTATCATTTAACTGAACCTTATGCCTATGGGTCAGGCATAAGGCACTTTATGTACCTCTCGTTTAATCTTTTTGACAAATCTATAAGGGAGAGGTAAGTCTTCCTTCTACAGAGATTAGTCAAGTGAGGTCCCAAGAGGTTAAGTAATTTGGTGCAAGTTAGCAACGAAAGCCAGTTTTAAATCAAAATTTGTTTTAAACCCAAAGTCCTGTTCTTTCTATTGTTCATTCTTCTAAGGCAGATCACTGAATCTCTTTTAACCTTAGCCTCTCATTCTAACATAGAGATAAAAATGCCTACTTTGTCTTTTTGAAAGGTTTATAAAAGTTGAACAAGCTGTTATATGTGAAAATACATTGAATAATATAAAATGTGCTAGAAAGGCTAGACATCAGACAGTCTCTTTGCTACTCTACATTTCCCAGCCTCTATTCAGGTAGGTGAAAAAGGGAGTGTAAACAATTAATGGGAGAAGTGACATATCATACATGACTTCCACGTATGAAGGCAGTGAAAATTTCGCAGGAGATCCTCAGTCTCCCTTGCCCTGCTGCAGAGACTGAGGAGGCTATGTCCTGAAATGTGCAGATTCAAGATGCTGAAACTCCATCAGCCTGGATCCTGAGTCATTATGTGGAGCAGAGTTTTATACCATGAGTGTAGACATAAACTGCTGTTGTGGAAAGCTACTAAGACTTGGGCATGATTTGTCATTGCAGCATTCATGTGGCTTATCCCGGCTGACATAAATGCCATAGATGTGTGGAAAATCATTGATACATGTCAACGTTCAATATGCAGTGAGTGAGAAGACTAGAGGGCATTGCAATTAAGACTGTGGGATATGGAGCTAGAAAACATGGATTTCAATCCAAGTTCCGCTGTTCCTAAACTCTGCAACCACGGCAAGTATTTAATCTCTATGTCAGGTTCCTCCTTTGTCAGAATGGAATAACATTACTTTATCCAGACTTGAAGGAAACTAAATGAGAAAATATGTGTGTGTATGTATATGTGTGTATATATAAATATATTCTCATTTATATAAACATATTTATATAAACATATAAACATAAATATATTTGTGTAAGTATATAATATACAAATATGTCATATATTTATATATAGAAATATATATAGAACAAGGCATATGGAGGCACTCAATAAATATTAGCTGTTATTATTTTCAGTCTATACTAAATTGGCTTCCATTCGAGTGAGCATAGAAGGTCCAAAAACAGTCTAAAGGAAAAATTCTCTCATGTCTTTCATGCAACAGAAATCACATAGAAACTCCTCAAATCTCTGGAGGAAAAGGAGAGGGAATGAGCAGTTCAGAGAGCAAAGGGAAGGTGTTCTTCACTCGTGGACACCTGTTCTTTCTTTCCCTTCTCAGACCTATGGAATACTGCCTTCATCGACGCCGAAGGAAATGACGTACACAATGTGGAGTCATGTGGCTTGTCTTTGTATAGTCCACAAACAAAATCATTTTCTAATAGTTCTAAAAGGTGGTTAAAAAAACAACTTAAACATAGAGAAGACTGCAAAACAGAGGCTCTGTGTTTAAGTTGCTTTCGGTTTTATGTGTCCCACAAAACCGAAAATATTTTTCCTATAGCCCTTTCCAGAAAAAGTTTGCTGACCCCACTCTACTGTGAGTAACCCAATCCCGACCTCCCAGCTCAGCCCACCCAAGGGACTGAGGGAGAGGCTGGAACTTTTTATCATCTTCCCCACTTCCCGGGCATCTTCTTCTAGTGTCAATCTATTGTGCAAATGAAATGCTAAGCAGAAAGTACTGCCATCTTCTTTTTTCTTTTTAGAGGGAGAATAACTGAAGACTTTTATTGAACCTTTTATACATAAAGATTGGAATTTTTTAGTACTAATTAGCTAATCCACCTCTTTCTTCCCATCTCTTTTCTTTATAAACTTGGTGTCCCCTGAAGGCAAGTACTTAAATTAGCAGACCCTAGGGACAGTCTTACCTCCATTTCTCTAATTATTCTTGACTTATTGTTTTTGAAGCTGGAAGTTTAAACTACTCAAACCAGTGTCCTTTCTTTTCCTCAAGGATGCATTTCCTTTCCTTCCCCATGAATAGACTGTCAAAAGCAGTGGACAAGGAACAGGATTCCAATAACGGCTGGTTGACAGTAACAATGGAGGGAGACCTAAGTTTCCTTCTTTCCTCACCATCTTGTTTTAAGTAAAAAACATCACACATGACAACCTTATTAAAAATAAATAGCAAGGTTTGAAACTTTAACAAAGGCAATAATTAGGCCACATTGACTCTTGGATTAAGTTTTGCCTGACAACTAATGGCCAGAAAGACAGAGAACACAGGACAAGGCCTAAGTTGTTAGGTGACCCCAGGTGCAGCCACCCCACCCCCACTTTTTTCCACCAAGAAAACCTATATCCATGGCTCCTGCCTCCACGCCAGCCATTCTCTCCTAATTCACACACTTACCTCTGCTACAAACAGCCTGTCCTTTCCTCACTTTCTTATTAATGCTCAACTAAGACTCTTCAGCCTGGGTCTGAATTATATGAATGAATGACAGTTCCCAATTAGGTATCCTGACTCGATAAGAGATACCATATTGGTTTGTTGACACTGACATATCTCTGGCCAAGCATCCATGGCCCCTGCATCATGGGACACACAATCTGGTAAATTGAACAAATCTAAGTCCCGTCTTTCACTAGCACTCCTTTAGTGTGTAAATTCCCCCAGATGACTATTTTAGAATGTGCCCCATTTGCATCTACTGAAGGCTTTATCAGTATACTTTCCCCTTTTGTTATAAACACTGTCCAGGCAAACATGGGCTCTCGTTTGCTTAGCCATGTCCTCAAACACAGAACAGCATGGCACACACATGCACACACACAGTAGAAGATGACGGTGATGAAAGTGATGATAAAAATGATGATGACGCTGATTGTGATTGTGGTGATAGAAGTGCTAATTTTTTTTTTCAAAAAAGCCACCAAATAGAAAATTTTTTAAAATTTTGTATCTCGGTGGAAAAGAAAGAAGACCTGGTTAAAATGTTGTGAATTTCCTTTTGAAGTCCCATTGAAAATAGAGATTCTCTGGGTTTATGTTAAATTATGTTGAATTAAAGCAATCAGTATAACTTTATCAGCCTTATTTACTGCACATAAGGAGAGATGAATTGGATGGATGAATGCTGCATTGGAGTGTAAAACTTTTTGTGCCTTATTGATGCTATGATGCAAGCATGTTAATTGGAAGGTCGCTGTACAGTGAAACTATGAGAAAGACAAAAACTAAATTATATTACCTCAAATTAGCAAGTGTTTCTGATCTTGGGCTCTTTATCACTCATGATTTTTTTGATTAGTTTAGCCTCTTCCAGCTCATTTTTATACTTATAATTATTTTCCACTGTGATATTCTCAAAGCCCATTTTAGATGCTCTCCTCTCCAGAAGGGAGGCTGTGAGAACCAGAGGAAGAATGTGGTGCCAGATCATTCTGCTAATGGAAGATAATTATTGTGATTATCTCATCCTTGCTTAAAAGCTCTAATGGTAGCAAAGCACCTCTCTGACAGGGTGAAGTTTCAACCAAAATATGTTGACTCTCTTTGTGGAGAAACTTGTCATATTCCTCATATTTCTCTGAGTGAAGAGAGACTATAGCTAATCTTAGGGGAAGACTGTAGAGGCACAGGAAGAAGACTTGCCCGGGTCCTTACCATTCTTGGCTTCTAGTTCTGGTCTGGTGACCAGGGTGCCAACTGACCTTGAGCAAGTCCTAAAACCTCCATGAGTTTCAGTTTACTCTTTGTATTAGAGGGGGTATCGTGAATAAAAAGAAACATTATAATGGACATAAGCATTATTTGAAAAACATAATGTGATGTTATATATGCACTGCAATTATTCAAAACTATAAAATTATTACATGATATAAATTCTATATATTTAAAAATGATTGTTAATATCTAGTGTCTTATTCTGAAGCAAATGCTCCAGTCTCTACTTATCCCATTGAGGTAAATATTTCTATATTCAGTGGGCAAAAAAAAAATCATGGGTCTGTTCTACAAGAGATATATCACCCAGGGCAAGTTACTTAACTTCTTGTAGCCTCAGTTTTATCATCTTTAAAATGGGATGTAGTTATTCCTACCTTGTTTAGCACACAAAGATGCATCATAAGTGTTTTCATAAAAAGTGGAAACATAACACAAACACCAAGGGAAACCTCTTTGCCCATAGATTACACCCTAAAGGAAGCAGGCTGGAAAGGGAATTCAGTGAATGCTTTGACATCGTCGGTCAATGGTGGGCGCTCACAGTTGACTGACTGGCTATGTGACTTCCCAGATGTAAAGAGGCTACTGTCCTCAGCCTTCGGTTGTTAGTGTCCCTCTGAGAAGTGTATAAAGAGATGCTGTCCCACATACAACACAACCCCTCTCGAAGCCCCCAAAAGGTAATTTTAAGATTGGAGCCAGAAAGCCTATTGTGGTCAATTCAAGAGCCACCTCCGCAAGCCTTTGGTTGGACCTGAGTAAACCACCTAAATTCATTGGCCTAGAATTACCAAGATCCAGCTTGGGTTTCATTCATTTATTGTGCATTTATTCTAGTTCATCATGTATTTTATTTTGTGCTTACCATGTATATCATCAGGATTAATCACCCTAGTATCTTCCTAATTAAGAGCATGATAGGCAATGTTTTAAGACTTTGAATATTTGAAAAATGTTTTGAACTATCTTGCTTAAGGGTTTGGGGATATAGAGGTCAGCTCTTCTGGCCTCAGTTGTGATGAAGAAGTTCAATTTAATTTTAATTTCAATCTTTTGTAGACAGTTGCTTGTGCTGAGTTATATTTGTAGCTGTATTTTAATATCTTGAAAATTTTAGAATTTTAGCATAAACCTACATGTAATAAAATGATATTATAATGTGTCCTATTACCTGTTTTCACATAATGTTGCTGGGCACTTCGTGAGCTTGTTAAATACAGAAACTCAGGTTTCTTAGTTCTAGAAATTTTAATTATTTTTTCATAATTTGCTCCCATCAGTCTCCTGTTCTCCCTGAGTCCTATTTGCTAGATAGTAGACCTATTTGAATGAGCCCCCTTTTCTCATCATTTCTCTTCTTTTTAAGTACCGTTGTTAGTGCCATTGTTAATGTTCTGCTTCCTAGGAGACATTCAACTTTACCTTTCTATTGATTTTTTCATTTCTACTATTTTTAATTTTCAAAACCTTGTTTTTTCTTCTGAAAGAATCTTCCTAATGGTGTCCTATTAGGAGTCATAGATAATGTATCTCCTAGATCTTTAAAAATGATAATAAAAGTGTGTTTTTCTGTGTGTTGGCTTGTTGCATGTGTGTCTGCCAACTTCCGTATGCGATGTCAAGCTTTACTAGAAACATGGCTGATGTCCCTTGGCCATCCTTCCACCGAAAAGAGTGGCTTATTCAGAACTAAATAATAAGATATTTTATTAATTGTCTTCTGTTGTATTGTTAGCTCCCCAAATAAAATATTTTAATGTCTGCATGCAGGGGATTAGTCTAGCTGCCATGAAGGAGCCTAGCAAGGAAGGGATTTGAGACTTCCGAGGCTCCTAATAATACTTCCACATCATCCTCTATCAGCATGTTCCCCCCACCCTCAGATGTGTTGTGTTCCCAGAAGAGGCGAGGTGTCCACTCTTCTGAGGGTAAACCTCTACCCTGCTACCTAGGATTAGAAGGGAAGTCTTCCAGATAAGAAGCGTGATGATGGGATTCAAGATCAAAACTTCTCTTTCATCAGCCTTTCAGCCAACACTCCTGTTTTCAACCTTGCTTTAAGATGCACATGATGGTGCTAGTTGCTGTGTTTTTTAGGGTTTGCAATACAAACCAAACTCTTCTCCGCTTCTCCTGCCACTGGTTCACAGATCTCAAGACCTGCTAACTCATTCCCCACCTGCCTATAAACTACTCAGCTTCCAACATTTTGATTCTTGTCTTTTTTCATCTTCTCTTTGTTTTTCAGGGTTTCAGTTGTTTTTAGTCTTTTTATCCTCTAATTGTTTGTGTTAAGATTCTAAGAAGGCATAGAGATAAATGTGTTTGATCAGATTTAATTAGAACCAGAGAAGTTTTCAAGGCAATAAAAGGGTGAGGGGAAAACCAAGCCTCCAGTGAATCATGATCTCGATATATCTTATAGAAGACTCATTAAACAATCAATTTCTCTTTAAAAATACTTCAATACATTGCTCAGCTATCTGTTTTACCACATGCATGCAAAACCAGTCAAATTCTAGGTTTAAAGTGTCAGAATCTTGATGGAGATCATATTCAAATTAAGGTTATAAATAACTGCTCATCGAGTTCCCTAGATCCTCTGAGAGGAAGTTAAGGAAAACTGCCACTTAGCCAATAAAAATTTAAAGGTACTATTAAAATGACTAATTTTAAAATGCCATAAGAAATTACATCAGGATATAAATAATGTCTCCTTAATGGCTGGACAGTGTTCTTCAAAGAGTCTAGTTTGGATTTTAAATTAAGGGACCACAAAAATGTAAAAAGCTAGACATTTGAAAATAGGTCTTTCATTATTTTACCTTTTCACCTTTAACAATAAAAGGCAACATTGGAGCTTTTCTTTTCTTTTCTTTTATTTGACAAACTAAACTTTCCTTTTCACACTGAGATTGAGAGGTCAGAGGCATAAAGGCTGTGCAAGAAAGCCATTCTTATAGCAAACCCCGAATTTATGGGATACCCTGTTCCATATGGCACACCCTGGTTCCTATGGGACATTTTGATAAGTTAAAGTCATTGACTTCAGGGAATGAAATTTAAATAAACAACATTAAACAGCCTTGACAGACACCAGGGAATTATTACTGCTGCTGTTTTCTGCCTAGCTTCTCCCTATCAAAGCTTGGCATGACCCTCTACATTAGTAACAGGTGAGAAAACATGCTGTTACACAGAAAGATTCTGATCATATTCAATTGCAAGGGTATTATTCATTTTCTAAGGATTCAGGTCTTAAATCTTGAGGCTGCTCAAAGACCAATGAATGGCATCCACCAGTTGATTTCCACATACAATCCGTCTTTCAGCACCTGCACAACGTATTAAAGCACAAATGATGCCACCTCCTCCATCATTACCTCCAGAACTCCAATAAACAACACATGTTAACAGAAGTAGCTCTTAAAGGGCCACCACATCCTCTGGCTACCCATCATCAAGGCTGGAAGGAGAAGCTCCACAGCCAACCAGGCTTCAGAACGTCGCCCCACAAAGTTCGCTCCCTTCTGTTGTTCTGCAACCTCTCAACATCCGTGCGAGGAAGGTGCAAAGATAAATTTGTTTTGACATGATGGTGCTAATTGTCCCAAAAATAAAATATTTTTTATTATGACAGATAATTTGAAAAACAGCTGAATATGTCCTAGAAGAGACAGCTAAAAATCATTATTAAAATGAATATTTTTATCCGGTGTCTTCTCATGGAAGGAGTCATATCTGAGAAGCAAAATCTTACACAGACTCCTCAAAAAGATCAGCAGGCCCTCCAAAGAGAACTGCTTAACAGATGAAGACCTCAGAAATGGCTGTCACTTGGTCACAGGGTCATCTGATTCCCCCCTTTACCCTCCTCTTCTTCCTCCTTGTTCTTCTGCCCTCTGGTACACACAGTGTAAGTAATATCAGCAGCAACATTTGTTAAAATATGTAATACAAATACATCTTTTTAATGTGAATATTTACATCTTTTTAACACAAGTATTGCTTGTGTACAGGGTAATGAAAGACTCAAAAATACCTAGTTACTACTCTTTCTCTCTGCCCGCCATATTTAAGGTATACAACTTGATAATTTGATATAAATGTACATTGCGAAACAATCATCACAGTCAAGCTAGTCAACATACCCATCATCTCACGCAGTCATGATCTCTTTTGGGGTGTGGTGAGAACATTTAAGATGGACCCTCCTAGCCAATTGAAAGCATAGGATAGAGTATTGTTAGCTATAACCACTGTGTTATATATAATATCTCTAAAATTTATTTTGCATAACCCAAACTTTCCACCCTCTGACAAACAACTTCCCATTTCCTACTCCCCCACCTAGCCCCTGGAAACCGCCATTCTACTCTCTGCTTCTCTGAGTTTGACTACTTTAAGATCCTGCATATAAGTGAGATGGTGCTGAATTTGTCTGTCTACATCTGGCTTATTTCCCTCAGCATAATGTCCTCTAGGTTCATCCATGTTTTCCAAAAGACAGTATTTTCTTGTTTTATTGAGGCTGAATAAAGTTCTATTATGTACACGCACTATATTTTCTGTACCCATTCATCTGTCCACGTATACTTGTTTTAACATCTTGTCTATTGTTCATAAGGCTATAATAAACATAGAGGTGCAGATATCACCCCGAGATCTTGTTTTTATTTCCTTCCCCTATATACCCAGAAGCAGGATTGCTCGATCTTGTGGTAGTTCTATTTTTTATTTGGTGGGGAACCTCCGTACCATTTCCAACATGGCTGTACCAGTTTACATTCCCACCAACAGTGCACAGCACTCCCTATTCTCCACATTCTTGCTAGTATTTGTTATCTTTTATCTCCCTGATAATAGCCATTGTAACAGATGTGAGGTGACCTTCTGGTCTTAATTTACATTTTCATGATGATTAGTGAATTGAGCACCTTTTAATTACCCCTGTTACCTATTTGCATATCTTCTTTTTAGAAATACCTATTCAGATCCTTTACCCATTCTTATTAAGCTATTTGTTTTTTAAATTGAATTGTATAAGTATCTGCAAATATTTTTCCCATTTCCTATGTTACTGTTGCACTCTGTTGGGGCTTTTTTCCACTGTGCAAAAGCTTTTCAGTTTGATGTCATCCCATTTATATGTTGTTTGCTTGTTTCCTGTGGTTTTGGTAGCATATTAAAAAAAAAAAAAACATTTCCCAGACCAATGCCAAGAAAGTTACTTCTTTCTCCTTCACTATCATTATGCATCCAGTGCTACCCTACCTTTTCCTTGCATTTCTTAAATAATTTCTCATTCTATTCCATACCATGTACTTACAAATAATTATATTGTTATATAAATATCTAACAAGATACTGGATGGAAACAAAGTTTACTTACTTCGAAAGCCAAGGACCAGGAAACCCATATAGAATAGCACTAAGTACAGAATGACAATGAAAAGCTAAAGAGTAAGCATCTTTCCTTTGGGTTCTCACAAATTAAAAAATGAATGAATGAATATCTTGAGACAAATAAAAGGGAAAATACAACATATTAAACTTATGAGATACAGCAAAAGCAGTTCTCAAGAAGAAGTTCATAGTAATAAATGCCTACAGGAAGAAACAAATAGGTCTCAAACAACCTAAGTCTACACCCCCCACAGAACTAGAAAAGAAAGAGTAAACTAAGCCTGAAGTTAGTAGAAGGAAGGAAATGAAGATCAGAGTAGAAATAATGAAATAGAGACTAAAAAGACAATAGAAGAGATTGGTAACATTAAGAGATAAGCAAAATTTGAGTGGAAAAAAATTTTAAGGATAAGCAAAATTGATAAACCTTTGGCTAGATTCATCATGAATCTAGTGAACTCAAAAAAGTTCACTAGAAAAAACTGAACTCAAGTAAAAGTAAAAATGAAAGAGGAGATATCACACCTGATACCACAGAAATACAAAGGATTGTAGGAGACTACTAGGAGAAATTACATACCAAAAAGTTGGACAACTTAGAAGAAATGGATGAATTCTCAGAAATACACTACCTACCAAGACTGAATCATAAAGAAATAGAACATCTAAACAGACCAATTACTACTAAGAACATTAAAATCAGTAATCAAAAATTTCTCAACAAACAAAAGTACAGGAACCGATTATTCCTAGAAGCAATGATTTCACTAAATTCTACTAAAATTATACTAAATTCTACTAAACATTTAAGGAAGAATTGCTATCAAACCTTCTCAAATTCTCCCCCAAAATAAAAGAGAATAGAACACTTCCAAATTCATTTCATGAAGCCAGCATTATCCTTATGCCAAAACCAGACAAGGACAATACAAGAAAAGACATTACAGGTCAATATCCCTGATAAATATAGATGTGAAAATTTTCAAGAAAGTGTTAGCAAACCAAATTCAATAACACCTTAAAAAGATCACACACCATGATCAAGTGGGATTTATTCCAGGATTTATATAAGGATGGTTCAGCATCTACAAAATCATCCTCTCAATCATCTCACACAATCGTCTCAATAGAAATGCAGAAAAATCATTTGACCAAATTCAACAAAGTTCAAAATTCAACAACATCTATTCATGATGAAAACTGTCAACAAACTGGGTACAGAGGGAATGTACCTCAACACGATAAGAGTCATATATAACAAGCCCATCACTAATGGCCTGCTCAAGAGTGAAAAGCTGAAAGCTGAAACTTTCCCTCTGAAGACTGAAACAAGACAAGAACATCCACTTTCACAACTTTTATTCACCACAGTACTGGAAGTGCTAGCCAGAGCAATTAGGCAAGGGAAAAAAAAAGGTATCCAAATTGAAAAAGAAGAAGTAAAACTTCCTAAGCGCAGATAGACCTGTACACTGAAAGCTATGATGAAAAATACCTTTTATTTAATGGAAAGATTCTCTGTTCATGGATTATAAAAACTGATATTTTTTAAATGCCATACTACTCAAACCAACGTACAGTTTTAATACAATCCCTATCAAAATTCTGATGGGTTTTCACAGAAGTGCAATTGTTGTGATAATCATGTAGCAATATGTAAATATATCGAATTAGTGTATTGTGCACTACCACAAATACAATGTTATATGTCTATTATATCTGAATTTAAAAACGAATGCCAGAATGGATTAATGAATAAATAAGCAAATATCTCAATCATCATGTACAGTTGGATCTTAAAAATCTAAGTTACATTTCATTTGACACTTCACGAAATAATATAGACTGGAGTGAGGTGATTGACACTTAGGGTTAGATGCAACCTAGACAGTGTCTATTCCAAGCTCCTAAACTTACAAGCAAAGATGTTAAGTCTCAAAAGGAAAAATGCATTTACTTGTGGTATCAAATTCAGTCAATGGTAGAACAAGGACTTGCTCTAGTTCTTTTTTCTGCACAAGTGTTTGATTCTATACAGCAATGCCCTGTCCCGGGGATCTCTAAGTACCATTTCAGTCTACTCAAGTGAAGATGGAGCTTTTGGTAGTTCCCCCACCTTCCTCTTGATTTACAAGTGAGAGATTTCACTTGTAATCTCTTTCACATTAATCTCTCTTCCCCTTAAAAAAGGCCTGCTTATTCACATCTCTGAATGATGCCACAAGAACTCCCACAGAGTTGAGTAGTTTCCACATGTGGATCTGGAGCTCAGGAATGTCAGAAAACTGGATGGGTTCTTTGTTGATCTCAGGTAGTTACAAGAGGGTTGTAGCAGTGCTAAGCACTGTAGCCACACACAAGTGCATTCAAGTGCAGAAGTGGGAAGTGACACATGAGAGAACCTTTCGGGACTGAATCTTTTTCAGGGCCCTCCAAAAAACTTCATGTGTGTGCGTGCACATGCTATTTGCCATATCTACTTGTATGCTCACTAATACTTCCAAGATGATTTGGTCAGAGAATGGGACTTCTGGAATGGCAGAGTAAGGAACTCCAAAAACTCACTTCTCAGTTAAGAGCAACAAGGCCACTGGCTCTGTTATTTGTCATCAAACACATTCCTGAGTGATGGGGGTGCAGGAAAAGAGTAGTGATGCTCACAAAATCCCCAAGGTGAGAGAGCGGAGTCCACCAATGATAGAAAGGGAAGAGGCATATGACATTGGCCTCAGATTCATTAACTCCAACATAGACTCATGAAGCTTTAAATCATTATTAATTTTAACAGATATGTTTACTGGGTCAAAAAATGTTTTATTTCTTTAAATTCATGCTCAATCACACTATTTAGAGTATACTATGAAATATAGCTCTTCTATTCATCTTGAAAGTAAAAAAACCTTATTATACTATATTTTAAGTAATAAAAGTTTCAATGTGAATGTTAATATTTAAAAATTGCCATATTTATAAAACATAACCCTTCTTTGGCATTTTTCTCATCTTAAAATACACCAGCAATCCAAAAGGTGAAAAGACTGGACCTCCCTTGACCCCTGAGAAACCCCGAGCCTCTGATTGTACTCTTCTCTTTATTGACAATCTTTGTGTCTCCAGAGAAAGGAATGTGGTGAAAATTAGGCAGCTTAAGGCAAAGCATTCATGGGCATACTCTGAAATATCTATCACATGGCTTGGGAACTTTGCATTCCTAGAACTTTGCTATTCAGTAGGTGTTCTGCTGACCAACAGCATCAGCATCTCCTGGAGTCTATTAGAGGTACAGGATCTCAAGTCCTTCTGTGCAAATTTGCTAGGGCAGACTCTGTATTTTAATAAGATCCACAAATGATTCACATGCACATTAAGGCTTGAGAAGTACTACTTAGGAAAGCTTCTAGCCCAAACAACTTCTTTTCCTAGAAGAGGGAGCAGGTATGCAGAGTGGACAAGGACTCAGCTGTAGGAGGGTCAAATCTTAACATCCATCTGGTCTACTCTTTAATCTACTGCAGTCTCTGTTTGGAAGTTCCTAGAATTGCAGGTACAAAGTGAAGAAATAGACAGTGTGCTGTTATATTTCCAGATCACTGGGCTAGTCACAATCCGTGAATATGGATTTCAAGTGTTCTTTTGAGGAGATTTATCTCTAAAGTAGGCTTCAAGTGAGTAATTGTCAGTTGCACTTATTGTTTCATTCACACATTCTCTCCACAAACATTTTTAGTGTCTGCTATTTACCAGGAATTAGCCAGGACTCTTACCAGTACTTCTTGGCAATATCTGATGGGAATTCTCTTTTAATGGAACTTCATAACCATGCTACAAGTTGGATTTTTTTAATGAATTTATAATATAGAATGACCTAAATGAGATTTGCAAATACCTAATTCTCTTCATTAAATTACACTGTAACAGGAAATCCAGAATAACAGTTGCTTAAACAAGTAAAAACTTCTTTTGTCTCACATAAATGCTGGGAGTCCAGGGCTGAGACTTAGAGACAGGGCTCTCTCTCATCACCCCACCGTACTTACCAATGTAGTGTCTACGCACAGTGTAGTAAGGAAACAGAAGAGGAATGTGCTCCTCCCAGGGTTGTGCTCCTCTCTGTCGCTTACTTTACTGACCACAACTCAGTTACATAGCTACGCCCCACTCCACAGCGAGCCTGGAAACCTGGGTCTGGTTCTGGGTGGCCACACGCCCATAAAACAAAAAGTCCACATGACAATGTTTTCTCTCCAATTAAAAGATATGTGTGATATTATGTGATAGTCCTTGATGAGTGTTTTGTAGAAAAAGTGTGACTTTCTTACCTTGTTTTCCCTTTCATTTTCTGTGCAACCCAAATGCTAACATCAACAGCATGGCGTCAATCTATGGTACTGTGAGCCGCGGCGCTCTCTGTAATGTAGCGCTAACCTCTAGAAATGTCTCCGCGAGGCCTGGCCCTCTTGCAACTGCTGTTCTTGGGTTTCCTCGCAATGCCTTTTCGTTCTCAACATGCATATTCTTACATTTGTATATACACCTGATTTAAAGCAGACCAGCAATTCAGCAAAACTTCCAAAAATATTCAGGTTATTGCCCACGACACACTGAAGCTAAGCTCTGATACTTTTGTTCCTTTCTCAGATGTCTTTGACTTAAAGCTAGGAGAAGACCCCAGAGCTTCAAGTTTGCCAAAAGGGAGTTGTGATGGGAAACAAATTGGTTGATTTTAATATATATCACTTGGCTCTCCCAACAAACTAAAGAGTCTGAAATGTTCCTTAAAGTTAGTGAAAAACTTGGTGAGAACAGGGTGGAGTACCTTGTTTAAATGCTAGGTCACCAACACCAGCATATCCACATGAGGAGAGGATGAATAATCCATGCAAAGGCCTTCTTCTGACATACGTGTTTTGTAGATTTTGGATCCCCGCAAAACAAAGGGTTTTAAAGGTTGTCACCTTCGGTACAAGTTGTAGTATTTTTTTTCTTTTTGCTTTCGGAAAACGAACAACCCCTTCTGGCGTCATTGTCCAGTATCACACACAGGCTACAGGAAACCACCCCTATCACTGGCACAGCCCCTCCTTCCCAATAAGCAAACAACTATTCCCAGCAGGGCAGAGGAGAGTGGGAGTCAGGGAGGGGGTTGGGGTCACCGGAACAACTGCAGATTGGTCCAGGCTGTGAATGGGCGGAAGCCAGGTGGGGGGCCTCTGGACAGTGTTTCACGTTCCATTTGGTACAAAGTGGATCTGGAACCCCTCCGACCAGCCTTTATCCTGGTTTCCTGAGCTTTACACTCATGACAGTTTGAATAATTAAAACAAAATGGATCCGGGGAAAGAGTCTTCCCCACTTTTGGCAGATCTGAAAACAGTAACTAAATGTTTTGATCGAGGAATAATGTGATCGATATTTTATAAAAATTCAACTCTCCGAGGTAAGAAAAAGCCACAAGTGTTAACATTCCTATTAAAACGCAAGAATTTTTAATATATCAGTGTCAGTTAGTCATTTTTCATAGGCAGTACAATTCAAGTGCATTTAAAACCCATCTTTCAAGTATTTGAGTTCATTTAAAGCATCTGACTCATCGATGACATTTTTCTCATTTCTTCAATAACACCAGTCTTCCTAATGGATTCTGGAGTACTCCTGAGTAGATGTATACCTCTTTGATTCCACATTTCCAGCTGCCTACTGGTGTCTCTGCTTTTTACCCTCACCTTGTCTAAAATTAACCTTGTCATTTCTCAGGAAGAGCATCTGGCTGCCCTCTCAATGTCCATGATTGGAGCTATCCAATCGCTACAGAGTCGTCTTTTTTCCCCACAATTATTCATTTATTTATTATACACATATTTTTATTGCATTTATTGGGTGACACTGGTTAAAATTATGTAGGTTTCAGGTGTACAAATCTATAATACATCGTCTGTATATTGTATTGTATGTTCCCCACCCGAAGCCTAGTCTCCTTCGTCACCATCCATTCCTCCTTTACCCTCTTGCCCTCTTGGAATCACCATTCAGTGGGCTCCGTCTATGAGGGATTTTGCTGTTTGTTTTTTGTCTGTTTGGTTTCTTCTTAATCCCTTCACCTCTTTCACCCAACTTCCCAACACCCTCCCTTCCAACAGCTATCAGTCTTTTGTTTATTAGTTCATTCTGTCCATTTTATTCTATGTGAGATCCCATGGCATTTGTCTTTCTCTGATCGGCTGCCTTAGGACTCTGCTCCGCTCCACATCAGCAAGTCCGTTTACTTCAGAGATGTCTCCTCTCTGGCCCTGCCTCTCCACTCACTACACTGATTCAGTTTTCGGGGGTCGTCAAACATGCTGCCAGGGAAACATGCTTTCCCCTTATCACTGGTTTTGTGCTTCACCAATAAATCTCCTGAGGGGCAGTCTTAAACATGCCACCTCACTTTCAAACCTCTTCAGCAGTTCCATCTTCCTTACAAAGCCAAGCTAGAGGAATTCCAGGGCTATGAACATGTGTGTGCTAACAGTGACTTGCTCTGTAACATGCAGTCGTATATAGAGTAGACTGCAAGTAAACAGAGGGGTCCCAGTGAAGCCAGGAGGAGGAGCCCGGACTCTCCCTAACCACACTCCCGTCTGGCCCCTTCAGGGAAAACCTCAGTCATGGCTACGGAATAAATACCCTGGGTATTCATATTCCATGTTCCTCCTGGTTTTCACATCCTACAATTTTATTAATGCATCTAATCTCCAATATACTCAAATCTCCATAATGACTCTACTTTCAAGACTCAGATACTGTTTCCAGTGCCAAATCTCCTGGTGTGCTATAATCTTGCTTCTCTTCTTCATTTAACTCCCCAGACCAGCTAAAACTTATTAATCACATATTAGTTTTAACTTCTGTCCTGGGACAAACTAAAAAGTTTCTTGAAGCCAGGATCTTTGCTAATAAATCAGGTAGGAAAAAAAATTCTTTAATATCATAAGGGATCTATTTAACTAAACTGAAAAAAATATAAACTTTGGTCATATCCCAGAATGCATCTGAGATCAAGGAGGGCCTTCCATACTCCCTCACAATTTGAAAAACTTTTCTAATTTAAATGGCTATGAAGTAGCTCCAGCAGAAGTACATGGGCCACTAAAAATAAAATTTTAAAAAATGAGACTCTTTGGCTGAAAACATACAGTGATTCAGAGCTAGAGAAAAGAGACTGCAGAATCACCTTCACTTCTGACACTTGCAAGCCCGAGATCACGCTGGAACGACTGCTAGAAAGGCCCATAGAACTCACTGAAAGCATTTATGCTTGCAGTTCCGGTTTATTACAATGAAAGGATGGAGCGTATCAGCCGAAGGAAGAAGTGCAGAGGCCAGAGTCCAGGGAAGGTCCTCCTGCCAGTGGAGTCACAGGCAGCACGACTTTTCCCAGCGATGAAGGTGGTGTTACCCATGGAGGCTCATCCGATCCATAGTTTTCAGAGGTTTTATTGGAGCTCCATCACAGAAGTACAGTTGCCTGTCCACATACCCAGTGTCAGTGTCCAGCCCCTTTAGAAGTCAAGCTGACAGTGCATGACCCAAAGTCCCACCTTAAGTCACTTTTGTTAGAGTTATCTAGTATGAAATGAGGCCCTTGGGCAACCAAAGACATTTTAAGTGTCACGGGGGTGTCCAAACTTTTGGCATCTCTGCACGACACTGGAAGAAGTAGAGTTGTCGTGAGCCACTCATTAAATACATCGTGACACACAGTCACAAAAAAAATTGTTTTTCATGGAGTTTGAAGTAAATTTATGATTTTGTGTTGGGCCGCATTCATAGCATCCTGGGCAGCATGCAGCCCGAGGCTGCAGGTTGGACACCCCTGGTTAAAGATCATCTTTCAGAAGGAGAAAAAAAGCCCAAGCGAATTTAAATTATTTACTCCACAAATGGATACTGAATAGCTGGAAAATACAAAGGAAAAAATTCTTTGTCCAGAGGCAACTGGTTTTACAACCGAGATTCAGCTCCTTGGGAAGAAAGGGGAATGAGGTCCGCATGAGCATCCTGACTGCACCTTTTGGTTAGGAAGATACAAAGTTACCATTACAGAAATGGTAAACAATGCACCGCCTCTCCCAGTGAACTGAAAACATTCTTTCTGGCTTCGGCCCCCAGAGGAAGTTGGGATCACAGAGGCTACAGGGAAACTGGAAGAGCCGATTCCGTCCCCAGTATGACACTCGTAGAAATAATACTTCCTATTAAAAAGCAAAATAGCCTTCCCAAGACACACTGCCTCGGCAGAAGCTTTATAACCAAAGAGCAAAACAGTAAATAAGAGATGAGGATGTTCTGCAGGAAATAAATTTCCTCCCTAGGATTTTCGAAAGGCTCCCTCTCTCCCCTTTGGCTACTGGCTGAACTGTGGCTGGGAGAAAAAATAGGAAAGCATCTTATGAGGGGAAGTACTAAGAACTGTCAGAGACCCCAAAACTACACAGCTACAGCTTACTCAACCACCACCGTAGGCACTAGATCTCACAGCCCTAAGAGGACAATCTCACACCAGTGCTTCTCCCCCTCCTCACCTGAGTCTCCCCCAACTCCTGGGCACTACTTCTCTTTGTTAACAGGTATAGTGCCTAAAAATTTTCCAATGAAACACCCAATCTCCCAAGAAAATAGGTATGGTATTATCTACCTTTAAATTCAACAAGGACAATAAATTAGTAGTAGCGGTAGTAATGCTGAATTAAAACATTAGAATTTAAGACACAGCGATTCTGACTCAGTGGGTGTAGGCTCTGGTATCAGTGGGATTCTGACACCAGAGCCCAGATCTTTTTACAAAAGCCCTTCAAGCCGTCTGATCTGGGCTTCCGGCCCGGAACCCTAATTTATCCTAGTAAAGCAACATGTGTCCTGAAAAACAAATCAGGATGAAGAGCTCTGGTAGAAGAGGACGATTCATCAGTTCTGCTTAGACAACTTCACTGCAAAGACTTGCCAAGATGGGTAAAGTTCTCCTCAGAAAGGAACGACTACCGTATAATATCTCATTGGCTTTGCACAGGTAAATGACCCGTCATCTGGAGACAGGGACTGAAGTAAGAAACACTGGTGTTAGAATAGCTAGAATTTTAAATAAAAGGTGAGAGAGACTGCCAGGACCACGTGATGACCAGCACATGGAACTCCCGTGTAGAGTTTGGGGAATGTATACATTGTTACACCCATTTTCAGAAACTGGCAGGTTCTACTAAGGCTGAATAATACCTGCCCTGTGATTCAGCGATTACACTTCTAACAAACAGGACTGCAAATACATGTGCCTCAAAATGCTCACGGTGGGGTGACCAGAGCAGCATTTTCCATGGTCTAGTAGCCCCCAAACTGGGATCGGCAGCAGGACTGATAAATTGTTGGATATTCGTATGATTTGTCGAGGCAGCTATGAAATGAGCAACATTCCACTACATGTGACAACAGAGATGAAGGCAGCTATGAACCAAAGAAGTCAGACACCAGCGTGCAGAAATGATTTGACTCCATTTATATAAAGTTCCAAAGCCCGTGAGACGAACGTATGTGGGCTGCCAGGCCTCCAACAAGCGACACAATGAGAAGAATCTACGCACCGCTTCTCTCCCTGTTTGGAGGCAGCATGATGCAGTAGTTAAAAATACAGGATCTGAGGCCAGATTGCCCTCCTGGGATACGTCTTCCTTCCCTTGTTCTCTGTGGCGAGCTATGTGGTCTCTCTTTGCAGTGTCTGCATATGTAAGAGATAATAATACCTATTTCGTGGGATCTGTCATTAAATGGATTTCCTATCCTGACATTAAGTTTCTCTCCAGCACAGTTCCCAGCACGCTGCTGCCTAATCAGACATATTTTGAATATCAAAAGGAGGCTTCAGACCCAGTCTCTTTCTCCCAGAAGCCTCTCCTGAGATTCTCAGGTAGATCTGTGACTCCCGGTAGAAATGGAGAGACGGGCACTTCACAGCCCCTTTGGTTCCCTGGGCGCAGTGTCCACATTCTCAATGCCAACGGACCAGGGAAGAGCAAGCCACCCACCTGCAGAGTCTGAGTCCCCACGGTGCCCAGCTACATGTTCCCTGCAAGATCACCACACACCTCAAGCTGTGACGTACTACGCTGTGTACCAAAATGGCATGATAGCTGTTTTTGCCCTCAAGTATTTCTCTAATGAGGACATTAGAGAACTCAGTCCACAAGGATTTCTTGAGCACTGTGGGGGATTCTGTTTAAAACCGTAGGAAATAAAAGTGGAGAATGTATAGTTCTACTAATGACATGCTCTATGACAAGACCTTATGGCCTAAAGTATTTGGGGGGTGTGGACACCAGCCCCCCATCTCCTATATCTGCATATAGTGACCGCCCTCAGAGAATGCCTCTGGCCTCCAGTGGCCCTCTCCATGTGGTAAGCAAGTTGATTACTTTGCAAGAATGGCAGAGCTCAGCTAAACTTAGCTCCTATCTCTATTGAAAACTGTCTTCCTTTGGGGATGTTGGTCTATGCTGGCCTGCAAGCTTAATGTTAAAGGTTCAGTCCCTGGAAGCCAGGCCTGTAATTTTTCCACTCTTCATGACACCCGACAGATTGAGTTTTCTTCTGCAATGCAGTACAAGCCAGCCCTCTGTCATCTGGGTAAAACCTGTTCTCCTAAGAGCCCTACCTGGACTAAAGATAAAAGTGTATCTGCTGACTCCTGCTCCTTTTCTTCAACTGGTTCTGAACTCCAGTAAAGAAAATAGGATTGCTACTCTGAGAACCCCTTTCAAACTCCCCACAGAGCCTCAGCAGCTACAGGGACGGGAGAATTTTCTGTGGTCAGTTTAGCAGCAGTGGATCAGCAGCCCCTGAATCTCCTCCTGTCACTACTTCTTGGTGGTGTTTTTCACTGCTGATGCTACGTTTTAGAATTATTTTACCACTTCGAGTTGCCTCTGGTCCCACTGAAAAACCATAGCTCGTTCAATTAGCAGAGCTCAACACTGGATGTCTCTCCAAGGCCGCCACTTAAACAGAATCGCTCCCAAATAGCCCTTCATTTTTATTGGAACAAGAAAATAAACGCCAACAGATTATCACAGCTGTATCAGGCCCTACCATCAGAAAAGTGATCCAGGGTTATTTTGTTTTAATTTTTCCCGATTCCCAAAGATATTTTTCTTCTGCTTTCCACTAAGCCTTTCTTTCATCAGGCAGCTTACTTTGGAATGAGCCGCCAGCCTACCACCTCGAATCCTCTATCACTGAAAAGGCATTAAACATTCAACTGCCTCTTCTTCGTGAACAATTATCTCACTCATTGGCTTGATTCACTGATCTCTTAATGACAGCTTTCCTGCTGTTTCCTTTGAATGTTTAAAATATGAAACAACCCTGTCTTGTCAAGCTGAAAACGGTGGCTGAGTTTTTAGTAGCTGTTTCCAATAAATAATTTCAAGGGGCTTCAAATTATCTGTCATCTGACAGCTCTCAGGAAGATTTTCTCATCTCCTTCAGGCATAAATAGCCATTTCTAACTATGGCTCTGTCCCACTGATTACTCGCAATGATTTTGAAAATCGGTTCCATTCTTTTGAAAGAACATCTCTCTCCATCAGTATGGATGGTGCTTAGAATGATCGCATGCCCTGGGGGAAGAGCTCTGTATACTCCTTCCCTGGCCAAGATGAATTAATAGATGGATTATAAAAGTTGTAAAGAATGGAACGCTGATCACGTTTCACATAGAACCATATGAAAAGATGCACGTGTTAGGCAGAGAAGACCTGGGATGGGGGAGCCAAAGGTCATTCCTGATGGGAGGGGCCAAAAGTCGCATCTTCACAAGAGGAAGAAGGGTCGGGTAATGCAGAGACACCTGATTGGAAAGGGTCGCCACAGGGATCTGTGGATGCATCTGTCACCATATTCCTCTTTCCTCCCCCGTGAAAGGATGAAAAGCACAACTCAGACAGGGGAGTTCTCAGAAGGGAAAGCGGTCTCTTCGGTACATTCACAGCGGGCGGAGAAAGACTGCCGTAGCAGACTCTGTAGTCTGAAAAGTGTTCTAAATATGAGCGCCCTACTAAGTGAGAAAATGCAGGACTGGAAAGCACAGTCTCTGATGCCTTGAGGCCAAAAGCCCGAAGCTGAAAGGGATGGAGGAAGGTAGCTGACTGCAAGCTCCAACCACAGGAATTAGATCAGGCACTAGAATGAGAATTCTGGTAATTTTTTCAAGCATTATTGTAGAGTTGAAAAGTAAGATCAAGGTCGTATTAAGTTTTGATGGTCTAAATTGGCAAGAAATGACACTAATAATGCCTCTGTGTATATTTCTCTGAATCTTGTCCTATGTCTTATTGGTGTTGACAGTTATTGTAATGTTGTTGTGCTCAACATTTTTTTTTAATTTAAGGAAAACCAAGCTACTGGACAAACAAATCTATGAGCTAAGCTCTGGATTTATAAGTAAAAATAAGAAGTATTTCCGGTACCCAAAGAGCTCATAAGCTAATTGCAGAAATACCCATATTACTTACCCTAATAAAGGCAGTGGGTAAACTAAGAGATTCTTCCCCTTTGCATATCATCACCACCACCTCTAAAAATTTTTTTCAAACAAAAGGTTCCTCCTTCCAGTGTTCTCTATATCATTATCTACCTAATTATGCACACTGGAGACCTAACGGTTATTATACCCTCACCCTTCGATCCAATCACTGACTGTGTCCATTGATGGGGCCCCCTGACTGCATTTCCAGCCTGTGCCCTTTTCTGGGGCAGCCATCACCTCCACCACCCCATCAATGTCACCCCATCAATGACATCTAATGTGCATCGATGTCTCAGCCACTGAAGGAGCTTCCAACTGCTCTACCCATAAATTCTCTGGCACATCTCTAATCTGCCCTACAAACTGGAGTCAGCGACCTTTCCAAAATCCAAGTCTGGTTGTGTCATTTCCCCCCTCTAGTCTCAGAATAGGCCGAGAGGCTCCCCTTCCCTGCACCGCACACCCGGGAGGGCCATGCTCCCTGCCACAGGGCTTTTAAAATAAACATCCCAGTCCTTCTGCCCTCACCCATTACTCTTCATCATGCTCAGTCTTCCTCATCCTTTAAAGCATGATCAAACATGACAGTTTTTTAAAATCTCTGCCTCATAGCAGGAGAAATTTTGTATTTGTTTATGTGGTTATTCGATGAATAGCTCTCTCAGTCCAGACCAGTGTAGCGCCCACACACTTTGTGTTTACTAAGTGAATTACTAAGTCAATAAGAAATTAAAATGAGATTCATAAACCAAAGTAGCCAGAGACAAATTTACAGAAGCAGCTCTTTGAGTTGGGTCTTGAAAGCAAGGGGAGCAGTTGATTAGGAGAAGATGTAAATGATGCCTGTTTGGGGCAGAAGAAGTGGCCTGAGGAGAGTTTGGGAAAAGGTTTGGTTATTTCAGAACCGAGAATCCCCTGCCGTGGCCAACGTGGAGAGGGAGCGGACTGACCTGCGATGGGGAGGTGGGTGTAGGATTAGGCCTGAGCAAACAGGGGCAGAAGCGGCAAGAGACACAAGAGATAAATGGACTTTATCCTGTGGGTCACAGGGACTTGCTGAGGATTAACCAAGGGGTGGAATGATCCAGAACAGAGAGGGGAGGAAAGAGGGGAAAGAATGGATCCTGCAGGGAAGAGACCCATCTGGTGGCTGATAAGGACTTAAACTAATCGAGTAGATGGAAGAGTGCAGGGAAAGGCTTCAGATGACAGCGTTTTAGAGAGTCCACGGTACCCCGAGACTGAGTGGCTGGTAGGGGTTCAAGGAAAGGAAAAGAGCAACTGGCTAGATGGCATTCAATCAACTGAGACGGAGACCTTAAAAAGAGGTCTAGGCACTGCCGAGGTAGAGAACAAACAAATCATTTCAATTTTGTATCTGTTGGATATCCAAGTAGAGACATCCAATAGGCCATTGAACACTAGCTATCCTCCTCAAGGGAGAAGTCGTGGTGTGAAGGCCAGGGGTCAAGTACTCCACAACTTACACCCACTCCAGAGACGGCAAATTGGCTTCAACTTGTGACTGTTTTGACATACACACACTTAATGCTGCAACACTGTATTAAGGCTGATTTTGTAGCTACTTAGGAGCTTAGGGGGAAAGAAAGTCATGAACAGTTTCAATGTCTGCTGTAAGTGTGAGTCAAAGTCACATTTCTTCATGATTTATTACTGCATTCGGATCCTCTAGCTGGGACCCAATTGCACAGAAGTAGTTACAGTGTGGCTGTTAAGAGGACAGCCCTGGTAAATTACCTAGTCCAAACCACGCTTAGCGGCTTTGGCCTTTAAAAAAATATTTAACTTCTCTCTCTCCCATTTTCTCATTTTAAAGAGGTAGATGACGACAGTTCCCACATTGTGCCACTGAATGAGGTACAGTACATTAATGCTAGGCACTACAGCTGCCATACAGTAAATGCCTTTAAATGATACTTCGTTTTATTTTTTATACTTACCCATTTCATTAAAAGCCTAATTCAACAAACATTCCTATATTTAAATGCTGCTATGTGCTGGTACTGAATCAGCGCTCAGTAGAAATACAAAAGTAAACTTGTACAAACACTCTCAGGCAGCTTGCTCCCCTTCTACTACAGGTGGTCACTATTTGATGAAAACTAAGGGGGGAGGGGGACCAGACAAACACTGAAAAACAAACTTCCTTTTCAAACAAATTTTAATTTTAATTTTATTTTAGGGAGAAAGAGAGAAGAAATAAACACCCGCTGGCTGCCTTCTGTGTCCTGCCAGCACCCCGATGGGGACGGAGCGAGGGCCTGCAACTCAGGCATGCGCCCTGAGCTAGAATCAGACCGACGGCCTCTCGGTTTGCAGGACAGTGCCCATCCAAATGAGCCATGCCGGCCGGGGCTGAAGGACAAACTTCTCGGCAGACAAATAAAACAACAACTATCAATACCACACCAGGTACGAACTAGTGTCCACTCCCAGGAGAGCCAGGCTCTGAACTTCTGTGGCCTGACACCTGACTCCACCCTTTCTAACTTGCATGCAGTCTGGGGAGCCCATCTGGTCCTTCTGGTGCTGTCATCTGTAGTAGACACTCTGCCTGATTTTAGGAATTGTGTCTCGACCCCTTGTGGCTAAGGGTGAGAGACGATCTCTGGAATGCCAGCTGCAGGAGACAAAGACTGTCTCTGGTAGCAAACGCTGCCTCAGTTCCTCTCCCTGCCCCCAGAGCTTGGTCAGAAGTCAATGACAGGTAAGACCCCTCACAGTGGGGGCAACCTAAGCCAGACTCAATCACCTGGGAGGCCTTCATGGAAGGACTCAGGGGGCTGCAACAGAGAGCAATGGACTCTCACCCCCCAGCTTTGTCAAAGCCTGAGTCCCCAGGTTCTCTGGGAGAAGCATTTTCTGGCTGTAATCCCCTTAAGCCTGAATACCTGATGGGGAGAGGTGCAGCTCCTTGCCTGGCTAGAGCGTGCCCTGGGGAAAAATCTGGCATTACAAAGACTTGCTGATAAACCTGTGAAATCTGCTTAGAGTGCTTTCATTCATATAATAAGGGTCCGAGAGGAAATGAGTATGTCTCCCAAAGTTTCTGCAACTCTCTTCCTGACAGACACTCACTCAGACCGAAACCCTCAGACCTCTTTGAAATGTTATCTACTGTTTGATGCTTGCCGCCCTGTATTCCTGTGTATTACAACCCAATAAAAAGCTATGGAGAAAGGCACTCGAGGCCTTTTTCTCCCCAGAGAAACTGGCCACAGCCCACGCCTCCATCCCCAAACAGATCTCATCTTGTCTCGGCCATATTTACTCATTCACATGTGTCTGAGGCACGGGGGGACCTCGTGAAAGTGGTCACCCCCACGGTCATCCCCATGGACAGGCTAATGGTGTCCAGGCTCCAGCCATCGTCTCTGTTCGGGTGTGTCCCCCTACCATTGAACAGGCAAATAACATTCCATGGTTTATGCTGTATTTGGTACCATAGAAGATATAAGAAGGAATGCCCAAGAAACTGGAATTTTATAAATGGAATTATTTGTAAAAATTGTGTATTCTTACATGTTTAAACTTCAGTCACCTTCAAAGTACTCTCCATTGGATACAATACACCTATCATGATGTTTTTTCTGCTGCTCAAACAGTTTTTGAACTCATCGATTTTGATGCCTTTTAGTGCCTCTGCTGTTTTTTGTTTCACCTCTTCTACTTCAGCAAAATGTTCCCCTCTAAGGACTTTTTTCATCCAGGCCAAAAAAAAAAAAAAGTCACTCGGGTTGAGAGCTTGTGAATAAGGAGGGTGGGGCACCAGAGCCACGCTGTTTTCAGTCAGAAACTGCTGAACCCTCAGCACGGTGTGGGTGTGGGCGCGTCCACTTGTGAGTTACCCATCATGAAATGTGCAAATGCACTGAAAGAGCATTTTTAGAAAACTCACTGAAGCCAAATGCAGCCCCTCACAACAACGCCAGCTGGTACACTGATACAGATAGGTTTCTACAACACTCACCTAGCGAGGGAAATCTGTCCTACAAGGGGCCCACCCTCCCGATGATAATTCCAGTTTTGGGGGGGTTCTCCCTTGTATTATAGAGGTTAAGTCAATTTTTCCAAAGACACAAAACCACTATGAATCTGAATGCAGGTTCTGTGGCCTGAGTTTTCAGAACAGTAGTCAGTGTACTTTGGATAACTTTCTTTACACAGAGGTCATGGGAGCCGTAAAGGAACAATTACCTAAGGATGATCTAACCAGAGATAGAGAGATGGAATTCTGGCATGTTATCTGAAATATTTATAAGCTTTAAAATGAACAGTTTTACTAACATGGATAAGTGGATGATGTCAATGTCTTTAAGTAGCTATTTTCTGGGAGAATCTACGAAATCCATTTAATCACAGAATTTGGAAATTGAAAGGACCTTACGGGTCATGTGGTTTTTACCTCCCACACTGCACAGAATTTCTTTTTTTTTTTTTTTTGCAGCAATTGTCAAATAATTTATGGAGATACAGTTCCTCCAAAAACCGTACCATCTCACAAGGGGAAGACAACCAGAAGTCACCTAATCCAACCCCGCAAGTGACACACTCGGGGAAACCAACCGCACATCTTCAGCGCGAGGCCCAGAAGTGGGCCATTTAGATTCCAACCACACCGCCTCAGCCAAGGTAAAACCAGCAATTTACAGATGACTCATCCATTATCAATTTTTCACAAGCAATTTGAAAAGTGCTCTTTGGCCCTGGGAGGTTGTAAGGCAAAAATATGGAATTCCAACTAAACATTGCATATAAGCAGTTTGGTAACCAGATATCTTGGTTCTAAGAAAACATTTGCTTGTTGACAGGTTCAGAGATACACAGATGATAGAAACATCTATCCAGAAACCTTGAGTGTGTCGAGAGCACTATCGTAATTGTAGACAATTATGCAGTCGGTTTCCTGATTAGGCTATACAGGCACCAAGGAAGAACCAGGGCTACACCTTATTTAATCACCTTTGTGGTGAGAGCCAAAGGGGTAGGAATAAGGTTTATTGTGTAAGAACATGCCAGTGGTGAAGATCACTGAGCACTCATCCTCACGAGGACAATATTATTCTGTCCACTCCGTAGTTTTAGAAGTTGAAGCTGAGAAAGTTACTCTGAGCTGCCCATCATCCCGAGTAAGCGGCAGAGCCCGAATTTTCACGAGACTCATGATTTGTCTATAACTTAGTGGTCTAGAGTCAAGCCCCCTGTAAAGCCTTTTAGCACAGGATACATTTAGAAGAAAAGAAAACAGGGACCTACATGCTGGATTTCCAAGTGCACCGCCCACCTCCTCCCCGCCCAGAGGACCTACTGAAATTAGAGTCATGCCTGGAATACTGTGTCTTCCCGGTTACCACATACTTTTGGCCAACACTCTTCCTGTGATTGTCTGAACAAAAACCTCTACAGGGATTTTTAACCAACCAGGAGTTTTACATGTTCAGTTACTCAGTGCCAAGGGACATGTCAGGTTGAGCTTTCTAATTTATAATTTCCGTAAAAGTTTGGTGTGTCCCTATAGAGTATATACGGAGTGAAATACAAGTTGCCTTGTGATATGCTTGGACTGGCATTCGAAATCTCCCACCTCTTGGCTTTAGTTTTCGTTTTTATGGTCTGCCCCGCCATGAAATTTTCCAAGCCTTCTACTCAAGCTAAATCAGCCTTCTCTGTCTTCAAAATGTATTTTGTGTGATACCACCTCTACACTTTTTGCTGAGACCATTGTTTGCTCATCTTCAGATGCCTCTTTTTCTTATCATTTATCCAGATTCCACCCCCTCTTCAAGATCCAGGTTCTGATTCTTATTTGTTTCATTTGTTAAATAAATAACTGTGATTTTGCCAAGTTCTATAGTTTAAGCTCACATCCTAGTTGAATGGGGGAAAAGGAGAAAGAAAAAGAAAGAAAACTAAAGTAATATGCAATAGCCAGCTACAGCAATTCATCCCTGATAGAAAACACTTCATTTCAATGGAGTGGTGTCTATTTCTCCATAGAGTGCTGGTCAGAGACCTCTCGGAAGGGTAGCTGTTTGAGATATGACAAGGAACCAGATGTCCTAAGAGTGTTCCAGGTCAGGATAACTGGGTGTGCAAAAGCTATGCATGGTAAAAGACCTGAATTCAGGATGAGTGGCAGAAGACGTGGAAAATTCCACAAGCTCTCTAGCTGCCAAAATGTGCTTTTTCTCTGAACTTATCTCTTACCATCTGTGCCATCCACTGGGTTCTTTGGCATAAACTGTCTACATGTGTCAATTGTTTTTCATCTTAACTCCTTGCCTAGGAAGTTCTATTAAGAGCCAGTATCGAAGCTGCCTTGTATCCCAGTACTCAGAGCAATAAAATCCCAAAGAAGGTGCTCAGCAAATAATTGCAGAGGGAAAGATCCCAGTTCTCCAATGGCAACCACGGTCTGTGGTTTGCTGTCACAGGACAGAGTTGGTCACAGGGGAGACATGAAAAGTCTGCTGGTTGATTGATCAGTTTACTTTGGGGAAACTGATCTATTTGCAGTCATGCTGCCCCTGATGGGGAGACTGCCTTCTGAACCCCAACATCCTGCTGTATGGTCATGGCCCCGCTGTGACGTCTGCACTGGATACCACGTCCAAGCTGATTTCTCCCCTCTCCCCTCCAGTGAAGGTGAGGCCATGTCAGTACAAAAATGGTTAATAAGCCTGTATCATGTATACAGGTGGCTATTTTAATACACTTCATTTACTTAGAATGTTTCATTTTGACTGTTTAATATTCAAAAATACATGGTAAGAATGACGTATATTTTAAATGTTAATATTATAATCAAGCCATCTTACTCCAGGGAGAAAGCCATGTGATTAAATATGCTTCATTATATTTTTAAATCTCAGTTAAATACACAGTAATACAGTGACTTAAAAGTCTGGGTCTAAGTTCATTTTATTCCAATACCCGTTTTAATGACTCTAGAGCTTAAAATACAACCTCAAAATTATAGAAGCTGCTTTATTAGGTTATAGACTTTACCTAATTGGTAAAGTCTACAAAAAAAATTCTAACCATTAAAACACTTTGAAACACCCTTTTTATTTTTTAACTTCCCTCATGCATGAATTGGCAGATTGTTGATACTGATGATAATTTTTCTGGTCTTTCTATTTTGTTTTATATGTGGGGAGGGATCTATTTCTTCCTTATTCATTATGGTTTTTAAAAGATTTTATTTATTTTTAGAGAGAAGGGAAGAGAAGGAGAAAGAGAGGGAGAGAAACATCAATGTGTGGTTGCCTCTCATGCACCCGCTAATGGGGCCCTGACCTGCAACCCAGGCATGTGCCCTGACTGGGAATTGAACCAGTGACTCTTTGATTCACAGGCCCGTGTTAAATCCACTAAGCTACACCAGTCAGGGCTCATCATGTTGTGTTGTGTTTTTTTTTTTAATCACCTTACCTGGCAGAAAAGTTTTTTTATTTTAATTTTATTTCTCTTCTAACTAGCATATCATTCACAAGCATGGCAACAGCTATTTGCCACCATAAAAAATATCAGACCATCGAGAACACAGATCTTTCCAGGAATAAGCAGGGCGTCTTAAGTATTTTGCCATAAAGTAACCAATGAATCACTGGGATGCAACAGTTTCACAGTAGCCACACATCTCATTACATATTACACACAATAATATTTGTAAAGGATTTTATGTCTAAAATTAACTACATTGGCCCTGGCTGGTGTAGCTCAGTGGATTGAGTGCAGGCCTGTGAAGCAAAGGGTTGCCAGTTCGATTCCCAGTCAGAGCACATGCCTGGGTCGCAGGCCAGGTGCCCAGTAGGGGACGCATGAGAGACAACCACACACTGATGTTTCTCTCCCGCTCTTTCTCCTTCCCTTCCCCTTTCACTGAAAATAAATAAAATATTATTTAAAAAATAAATAATAAAATTAACTACATTGATGACATCCTACAGCCCATCACCTCAGACCTTGACTTGTTTACAGAAGTGTTTTGCCTGTAAGTTAACGTAGTTAATAAGTTTCCTCTGCAGGGTCCTCTGTAAACCTAACCTAGAACTTGAAATTCACTTTTTTATTCCAATCAAAGCAGCTGTTCTCTGCTAAAACACTGCTGAATGCTAAACATATTTTTACTGTGAAAAATGTCTTCTCCAGTATATCTTCTTAAATCACAAATTAGTCCTTTATCTTTCTCAGCACTTAAACCCCATCTCGCAAATCCAAACACTGACATTGTTAAAAAGATATGTGCTCCCCTTCAAACACACAGAAAATCTTCCATACGCTATATTTAAACATTTGTCTCTTCCAAGCATCAGCAATGTTTTCTATGTGTCGTCCAAGTATTCAGTGATAAATGAGTTTAGTTTGTGATTATTTTCTTTGCAAATCAGCCATACTTGCCACAACGATAAGAATGTGTCCCCCGGGGTGTGTGGCTCTTTGCCTTCACTACTGACCAGGAGCCCCAGACAGGACTCCACATGTCTGTGCTTCAGTTCGGTAAAATTTTATAAGATGCCAGATGGAGTGTATGACTTTAAAGTTTGCTGAACAAAATTATAGAAGCGTGCCTTTTGTTTTCTGGGTATTTAATGCTCAAACGGCGTCTTAACTGTTTCAGCTATATACTATAATTAACCAATATCTCCCTTTTGGTTGCTTCCAAGATCTTCTATTTGTTTTTGACGTTGTGCAGTTTCCCTGTGATGTAATGTACGAAACAGATTTATGTCTTTCATTAATTCTGGAACTTCACTGGCATTCTCTCCTTGAATACTGCTTCTCCCACATTCTCTCCGTTTGGAATTCTGATTAATAGATGCTGACTCTTCTTTCATACATGCCTCTGAATCTTTCTCTCATGTTGGATCTTCTTACCTTCTTATGAGGTATGTATATTCTTCATATATATCTTTCAGTTCACTAATCTCATTTATATTTAAAAAGTCAATACATGAATTTATAAGTAGATTGCTTTCCACGAGAAGTCTTTTTATTCCCTAAAATCTAATCTGGCTCTTTTACAAATCCTGTTTGCTGGTTTGCTTTTAAGAATACAGCATCTTGTTCTTTCCTTCTGTTTTTGATGCTTTATTTTATGTCTAAGAATTTCTAAAATTTCCCTCTTCGACCTTCTCTACCTAGCTCACCTTCCCAGCCCTGCTCCCACAGGCAAAGCAGGAAAAATCAGGACAACTTAATAAAACAGCAATCAAAGAAAGAAGTACAAATTGGTAGTTAGAAAATAGTCATGGGGATGTATAGTACAGCATAGGGAATATAGTCAATAATATTGTAATAACTATGTATGGTGCCAGGTGGGTACTGGAAATACTGGGGGCAGAGGGGGGAATACTTTGTAAAGTATATGATTGTCTAGACACCATGCTGTATGCCTGAAACTAATACAAAACAATATTGACTATAGTAGTAATTGAAAAATAAATTTTAATGGTCTTTTAAAAAAAAAGACCTTTAAAAATGTTTCATAATCCAATAACTATTAACTAAGGTGTTTTTATTGGGGGAGGTAAGGAGGCACAGTCACACCGAGGTCTCTACTTCTTTTGCCCACATTCACTTAAGAAAGGCTGTTTCCTTGTGGGGCTCATCCTTCTCATCCATGGGCTCATATTTGGCGAAGATTGATCTGTGAGAATATTATGAAGCCTGGATTGAGGTTTTTGTCCCTTCAAAGAAGTTTTGTACTTTCTCTGCCAGTTACTCGAACAGCTGTCCAGCAAGAGACTTTTTAATATGAGGACCTTGGTTAATACATATATTTTAGGGTTTCTAGACCACTCAGAAAAAAATACATTTTAACCTCCAACTTGAATGATGGCATTTCTATATCCAAAAACTCTTAAGGGAGTTTTACCATTTTGCCAATTTGCCAATTGCCATTTTGCCAGTTTTGATCATTGTATACAATGTGGTTAAGAGAATTTCTGTTTTCTTCCATAATATATACTAACATATTTAGAGAAGATAACATATTTAGGGCAAAAGCCCTCCAAATTATTTCAAAGTATTCAGAAAAATGCACATACCTACAATACATAGAACGATAAAGCAAATTGACAAAATGTTAACAATCTGTGAATCTAAGTAAAGGGTATACAGGGAATATTTGCCCTATTCCTGCAGCTTTTCTTTCAGTTAGACACATCAAAACAAAAATTTACAAAGTAAAAAAATTTAAAAACTAAATAATCTCCTAATCAATTTACCGAAGCCTATGTCAAATGCAATATATTCTGATCTCCTGACAGCAAACCAACGAGCAATGACCTGCTCCCCATGCTCTGAGCGCCTCTCACTCTTGTGACTCCTGACCCCTGCGACACTGCCAAGTGAGGGCACCAGCCTCACACCTTTATACTAACACCGTGAAGCTTAACATCTTAGTTTGATGTTAAAAAACTGAAATAGAAGGCTTCATATTCTCTTCCTACACCCCAATATTGTTTATGAGCTCAACACGAAATCCGCTTTGGATATTATTACACTAAAATTGTATAGTAATCATGACAGGGACTCTTGTTGCTTAGTAAGCATTGGGCATGGATCCAAGTGCTTTGCACACAAATCCCTAAGTGACAATTCTATGTGGCAGGTGACAGTATCACAACAGTGGGAAAACTGAGGCACAGAGATATTAAGTCGATTATTCTGATTCATGAACTAGCAAGTGCTCGAAATGGAAGTTGAGCTGAGGCAGGTCTGCTTTGGAAAGTCAGTACTCTCAGCCATCACAATACCTTGTTTCTTCAAATACTCTCTTCTGTACACCAGTGCAGACACTGCGCCACTCACCTTGGTACCCTTGGCCTTTAGCACGCCGTGTTAACACAAAGTAGGTCTCAACAAATACTTACTGAGCTTAACTGACTACCACTCGCTTCATGCCCAATGAACATATATTGTGATTTACAATAATGGTAGGTGGTACTTACCATTACATATATAAATCTCATCGCCCTCCCCAACTGGGTCTCAATTTCCTCAAATGAGAGTCCTGAACTGGATAAGCAGTCCTGAGATCGTTCCTAGAGAATGACCTTCTGTCTTTCTACAACCTTCATTTCTGACCTTTGCATGGGTCTTTGATCAATGAACCCTAATTGGCACGGACTACTGTCACGATACACTCAGCTCCTCCTCTTCCCTCGGCCTTCGCCCACTAAAGCGCAGCTTCCTGCCCGTCAGCAGCCTGACAAGTCTATTCAAAGCACACATGGACAGTTAATATTATAAGAACAACCTGACAAATAACATCTATGTACAGAGTATGCCCTCAAAGAACTAGTTCATGTGGTTCACTTTTCATACTTGTAAGTCTTGATATGATTTCAAATATATTTCATTAAACAACACTGCAGCAATTTCTCCTAAATATTAAATATTATTTCAAAGTCTGGCCATTAAAAAGATTGATTGCTTTCCAGACAAGAACCTGCTTATTATCCTTAATATTTGATGCGCTAGCTCAGAGAACCTATTCTAACAAGCCCTGAATATTTATTTATGGTAGTGATGATCAGCAATGTGAGTGAGGAAACCAATGAACTTCCTTCTAAATTAAAATTTGAGAAGTTTAGCTCATCAGTGCAAGACAAAAAAAAAAGTCAAAATTTATATGTGGAAATAAGCAAAGAGCTTTTGTCCTTCTCAGACAACTTCGGGGGCTTTTTTTTTTCTTATTCTGCCAATATGGACACATTTTTTAAACAAGAAAAGCTAAGACAAAATTATATTATTAAGATTCAGATTCAGTCAAGGAAACAGTAATTCTTTTATTTCTCAAGATTCTGCTGTTGCAGTGCATTTGCTGAAGCCTATTTCCCCTGGAGATTCTTAAAATCATAGTAAACAAATGCTAGTCATCCTGCCTGGAGCAGGGAAGGTGAGTCCCGCCCTGAGGAGCTCTGCAATTGAAAATGACAAGCTGGAAATGGACTCATACATACACATTTCTTTCATCAACAATTTGAGGTTGTCACTCCCAGAGCTAGGGTCTAGGGAGGTGGATGGACAGTCCCTATTCAAAGAAATGCGTAGATCTGAAGCAGTGGTGCCCAGCCTTCTGGGCACCAGGGAATGGTTTTGTGGAAGACAATTTTTCCATGCACTGGTCGGGGGGGGGGGGCAGTGGATGTATAGCCTGCCACCAGATGTAGCTTAATTGTCACTTGCCACTCACTGGCAAGGTTTGATACAAGTCTGCAAGCAACTGATTTATTATGGTCTCTGTGCAGTCAATCTGCTAATGACAGTCTGTATTTGCGGCCGCTTCCCAGCACCATCACCACCCCCTCAGCTCCACCTCAGATCCGCAGGCATCAGCTTCTCCTCAGGAGCACGCAACCTAGATCCCTCACGTGCACAGTTCTCAGTAGGGTTTACACTCCTATGAGAATCTAGTGCCACCGCTGATGTGACAGGAGGCGGAGCTCAGATGGTAGTGAGAATGATGGGGGGCAGCTGGAAATACAAATGAAGCTTTGCTCACTCACCCGCCACTCACCCCCTACAGTGTGGCCTGGTTCCTAACAGGCCATGGACAGACACTAGTCCGTGGCCCAGGGGTTGGGGACCCTGATCTAAAGGACTTGCAGAATGGCTCTATCATGTTCACGATGGAGGGTGTCCTTCCAAGCGGGAAGGAAGCATGAGATGAACTGTGCCCAGAGGCCAAGTTCCAGGCA
This sequence comes from Artibeus jamaicensis, assembly GCF_021234435.1. Taxonomy (NCBI): domain Eukaryota; kingdom Metazoa; phylum Chordata; class Mammalia; order Chiroptera; family Phyllostomidae; genus Artibeus; species Artibeus jamaicensis. Next base: position 31,149,188 of record NW_026521803.1, on the reverse strand, counting down.
GGTCTGTGGTTAGCACAAGGAGGAATCAACAGCAGTTTCTGGAGGCCTGTTCCTAGGGGCTCACCCGGGGCCAGGAAATGCTGTGCTGGAGGAACAGACACTCAAGGCTGGGGCCCTGTTCCCTCGGAACCACGTCAGATGAGTGGTGAGGCGGGGCCAGGCGAGTTATGGACAGGACTGGGGTTGCACTCACAAATCAGGCTGGAGTGACCTCAGCTAGGAGTGCTCAGGGACAGTGAGACAGAGAGAAGAGCTCAGCCATTAAACTTAAAGCCACGTCTGAGGGACATCCATGGCCCAAACCTCACGGCAGTAGCAGCCTTCCTATTTCTCTCTCACTTCCCCTCCCAGCCTTACTGTACCCCTCACTACTTGATGTAAAAATATTTCTTTCATGGCAGTCTTACCCAGCAGACTAGAAGCTTAGTAAGAGCAAGGCCAATGTCTTTTGTGTTGAGTGCTGAATTGCAAATATCAGTTGAGAGTCTTAGCCTGGCTGGTCATATAGGACTGTTCCCAGCCCTCAGGAAGAAGAGAGAAAAGTCCTTGGTTGAGACCAAACAGTTTAGAAAGATGGCCTTGCCTATCGCTGATGCTCTGAACAAATGTCTGCTCTCCTCACCTGGATTCCTGGCCCCACTGACTGATTTCACTATGTTGATTCCTGGCCTGTGAACTACAACAGGCCGTACAAAGCTTGCTTGAAGCCCCAGAATCAGTTTCTATGGATCTCTCCAGCTTCCCCTTTGCACCAGAAGTGGCCCCACCAGACAGATATGCATGTACTGATTCAGTGATCTAGACACGCTTGTGCTTCAGACACCTCATGTCCTTCCTGAGCAGTAGCAGCTCAGTCACTGGTTTGAGACAATACATCAAGTTCAAGCTGTGTGTCCAGCCAGTCCTTATATACCGCCCTATCCCAGCAGCCACCAGGACGTCAACATGGCAGGTTAGTCGTCAACAGATGTGACCAAGGCTGCCATTAAGACCTTCCTCACTGCTACTAAAATTATAGGTACTATAGGTACCAGAATAAAAAAGCAGGCACCAGAACACCTCAAATTAATATTTTAGCATATATATGTGTGTGTGTATATATGTATATATATATATATAAACATACAGTATAAGTTCATCAAAACCTTAAAATGTAATTATTTCCACACAAGATTTTATAACTGCCTTTGAGTTTAGTCAAGTGACTTGTGAAGTTTTCAGATGTTTAGCTGCCATTTGCAGCAATTTGAAGGTCAGAAAATCTGTATTACCGCACTTGAGGTGAATTTTATGCTTAAATCTTAGGGCTATTCAAGGTAACATAACTATACAATTCTTTTTTTCAGGTTTTATTTATTTATTTTTAGAGAGAAGGGAAGGAAGAGAGAAAGAGAGGGTGAGAACCAGCAATCAGTTGCCTCCGACATGGGTCCAGCCAAGGACCTGGACTGCAACCCAGGCATGTGCCCTGACTGGGAACCAAACCAGCCACCTTCTGGTTTGCAGGACAACACCCAACCCACACAGCCACACCAGTTAGGGCATCGCTCTGCAATTCTTTGATACACATTTACTCGTAGTGATGGAAACACTCTGAGTAGCTTCACGCGGGGAAAGTCATGCTCAGAGTGCATGAGGCCTGCACTCTGGCCTTATCCAGCACCAGGAAGAACAGATAATAGGAGACAGCTCGCAGACATTTTCACAAGGCTGTAGAAAGATCGTGTTGGCAGGAAACACAGTCATTAAAGGTAGATCTGCGTCATGCATTTTAACTGAAGTTCTGTCAATTGCCTCCTCTCTCCAGATCATTCTGAATCACCTTAAAGGAAAAGCAGCCCCTGAAATGCAGGTCACCTGACATGGACAAGAATGACAGTATCGATGGCACCTGATACTTAGGCATGTGAAAGCAACACTGAAGCTCTCTCACGAGGACACAGTCACAGAGCAGAGATGTCAGCATACTGGGTGCAAATTGCTCCGCCACGTACTTATGATGTCAGTAACATACGTACCTACATTTGGTAAAATTGAACTCAATCCTGCTTGACTCTCAGCCTGCCTGATAGTGTCCTCGAGTCCCAGAATTGTTATTCCAATTCTTCAAAAGAGGCCTTTTAGCCCACAACTGCAGTGGCACAATCGCTGTAGCCCCAAGATGCGCCACTGGCACCAGGTTTTACCATCTGTCCTGCACTGTTGTTCCATCTAAAGCAGAATCTCATTAGCCCAGCTCACCGCCAAAGCCTCTGTTGTCCATTTGGAACTGGGCAGCCTTGCAGATGGCTGGGCTTCCTTCGTGGACCATCCCTTGCACAGACTCCCATGGCAACTGTACTTCAGGTGTGGCTCTCCCCGGCACCTGTGCTGGTGGCCAGCTCCAAAGCACGGCCTCCCAGGAGCTGAGGACCTTGTCCTTCCCCATCCCCAGCCTACAATCTCAGCCTTAGCTACATGGTAAACGGGCCGCCCTTTGTTCGACCTGAAGTACACGCCTCCCTTGTCCCCCACACCCCACCCCAACCCCACTTAGACTGTCCGGTTTGTTGTTCCAGGGGCTTTGCATTTTTTGGCCTCTTGTAAGGGGACCTTCTCAGCAGCTTTTAACAAAAGCTGGTCACATCCTCTTGCTCACATCACTTCCCCTTCAGTTCTACCGATGTCAACCATTTCCTTCTGCTTCGCTGGCTCCTCTTTCTCAGTCTCCACTGCCTGGTCTCTAAGTGTTTGGGTCATTATTTAGTTACTTTCCTAAACACTTAAATAGCATGTATCATTAATACTTGCTAAATAACATTTCCTGTAAGTGCTGTGCAGATATAACGCCCCAACCCTCAGTGTTTTAACTTTCCAGGTTGTCTCTCCCTATGTCATGACCTCAAATACCGTGTACTCACTGACGTCTCCCAGTTCATATCGCTGGTCCCTGGAATTCCAGATTTGTTTACCTAATGCCCTGCTGAGCATTTCTCCTCGCACACCTGGTAGGAATATCCAACAGCTTATTGTATTGGAAACAGAATGGTTCCCCTGCTGAGATACGCCAGCTCCCCCAACCACCAAGTCTACCCCACAGGTGAACAGCGAATCCATTCGTCCTAAGTTGCTCAGGCCAAAAAACTGCAGTCATACTTGACTCCTTTCTTTCTCTTGACCAAGAATTAACTCATCATCCTACCCTTTGGATCCACTTTGGTCTGACCACTTCCCTTCACCTCTGCCGCCTTAATCTAGAGCAGCATCTCTCGTCTGGATAATGGAAGAGCCTTCCAGCAGCCCTCGCCTCTTCCACTCTTGCCTTTCTGTTGTCTATTCTCCACACAGAAGCCAGAAGGGCGAAAAACCTTCTCCTGGCTTCTCACCATACATAAAATGCAGGGCACAAGTAATGCCACTTTTTCATTACAAAATTTTTTACTACGAAATCATAAGCATGTAATCCTGCAACATAACAATATCATACTCAAGCACACCATGTGACATTTCAGGTGAAATGTTCAAATTAAAACTACAAATTATCACGCCCATATTACTACCCTGCCCAGCACACTCAAGCAGGCCTTACTGCCGCCGGACCCTGGATTTCCAAAGCCCTTTCTGTAGCTCCAAGGCTGGCAGTGATTTGACCCCAATTATCTCCCCCACCTCATCCTCTACTCTCCCCCCTCCCCAGCTCCCTTAGACCAACCTTCTATTCCCCAAGCAGGCCTTTGCTCACGTTCTTCCCTCTGCTTGGAATGTTGCTTTCCGAGACCTTGGCAGGGTTCTCTCCACTTCATTCGGTCTCTGCTCGATTATTATTTCCTCAGGGAGGCTGTTTGGCACCTAAGACAGCAGCTCCCTTCACTGTGCTCCGTGTCACTTCACACTAGTTCCTTACCCCTCCACTCTCTTACCTTATTCCCATTCTCTCTGCCTCACTGTACCTGTCTTACCTATACATCATTTATAAATTATCCTGAGTTTCCCAATGGAGTATAAGACATTCTGTATTAGTCATTGTCTTATCCTCAGTGTCTAGAAGAGAACTTCGCACCCAGAGCTGTTCTCATTTATTAATAAGCTCATTTCCCAGTTGAAGTTAACTTTCTGTCACCAGAAAACAACGAATTTGACCTAAAAAATAAAGATATAGTTGTTTTTGCTATGTTACTTAACCACACCAGGGAGAATAATCCCCACCCAATTATAACTCTCATAACACACAGGGATCACACTGGGGAATCTCTTTCCAACAGATAGTACTTTGTTGAGTCATAAATTGATGCACAGAAGAAAAATTCAAGTATAGCAGGTCCTCAAATAAAAACTTGTTGTTCAATGTCCTTTCATTGTAACGCTGATAAAACACCGTAAGAACTTAACTCTTGTTTATATCAGTTAGCCTCTGGTATGATTGGTTTCATTATATATCATTTTGCTTAAAGTCTCAGAACCTATTGATGATGTTAAGTGAGAACTTATGTAAATTTGAAAAAAATGAGGTAGTATAAGTGGTTTCAAATTCAGAATTTTCCTCCTAATACAGTAGTTGATTACTATTCCTCAACATGGCGTTCCAGTTTTTCCAACATTTTTATTTTGGCTTTATAATTTACAAAGGGGACAGGAGACAGATTGTAGTTCACCACTAGTTTAAAGTGGCCACTTCTATTACCCTGCGATTCTCTGATATACCACATTGTTAAGAAACTATCATTCACTTAGTCAACACGCATTTAATATCTTGGAGTTGGTGTCTAACTCATCATTGTTCACCTGAGACTTTCTTGTTATTTTTAGCATTGAAAGTCCCATGTCTTGGAAAAACCCTTGGTCAAACACTGTGAAAATTACATAATAATTACTCTTAGGATTTGGGCCTGAGCAACAGAGTATGTGTGCAGAGTCACACACTGAGATAGAAATAACCTGGGGTGGGGGCGGGGCCAGGTAGCACAGCGCGATCACGATTCCTTTTCTGAGATGTCCACCAGGTAAGGTATCCAAGGAGGGGGTGGCTGGAGGAGTCCCAGCTGGAAGAGGAAGTCGGAGACAGAGCTGCACGTTCGGGACCCTCGCCTTACTGACAGCGTCTCAGAGTTGCGGCATTGACTGGTATCAACCTGGGGAGTGAGCACTTACTTTATAGTACCCACAGACAGGTCGTCTAAGGAGTTTTGTTATAAAAGAGGCTCTCGGAAAAGTCGCTGGGCACACTCTCTGAGTACGTGATGACCAGACATACCGAAATAGGCCTCAGGTGGTGGGAAAAGTCATTTTATGAGATGTAGTAAAAGGCTTCTTTTCTTAAGAAATATCATCCTCAAAGCCAGCATCCCCAATTCTAGTTTCTAATCCAATCGAGCGACCATTTTCTAAACAAAATCGATGGTTTCTGCTTCCAAATGGCCTCCGACTAGAGAATCCAATACAACCTCAATCAACCTATCACTGAGATATCCATAAAAACAATTTTGAGAAAAGACTCACCGCAACTTTGGAAACCGAGACTGTCAGAAAACATAAGAACATAATGCCAGAGGAATTGACACTAATTAGTCAATGGACAGAACTAGAGTAGGGACAACTCACACATCACTCGTGCTTCCTTCTGAATTCTTACTGAAGCTACAGGATAGATTTTTATTCTGGACTCAAGACCAAAAGAAAAGGAGACCAAAAAAAGAAAGAAAGAAAGAAAAAAGACAGCAGCACAATTTTTCAACTAATATGTAAATAGAAAAGAACCGACTTACCAGACACTGACATGCTGGCCCCCAAAGCAGACGCAGGGGAAGCTGGGAAACGGCCCGGTTTATACCGCACGCAGGCGTTCACAGGTGAAACTAAGGTAGCAGCAGCACCTGGTGCCTCTGACGTACAGGTGGAGGTGGGGCTACAAAGAAGAGCGTTCATCAGGTTTGTTACCCTGTTGGTGCTTCATCCCCTGCTGCAGGCAGCTGGGTGCCCTTTCCTCAACTGTCCTGGCAGAAAAGGGAAGGTTTGTTCTCTAAAGATAGTAAAATAGACATTGTTCAGATCAGGGAAAGTTGGGCACAGTTAAGGGTGGAAGGACCATATTAACTGCCAGTGAATGAAACGAATGTTTGCAACCAGGAGGCAGAGTTCACTTCAAATGCACATGTGCCCCTGCCTAAGTGTAAAAGCTAAAACTGTAAAAACCTTGGGTAAATATATGGGTGTAAATCTCTGTAACTTTGGATTAGACAATAGCTTCTGAGATATGACACCAAACACACAAGTAATTAAAATAAAAAATACATTAGACTCAAAAGTAGAAACTGTGGGCTTCAAAGGATACTTCCGAAAAAGTAAAAAGACAACCCAAAAAGGGAGAAAATATTGGCATGTCATATATCCGAAAAGGGTTCAGAATGAACATGTAAAGAACTATTACAATTCAACAATATAAAGACGAATAACCCAAATGTTAAATGGGCAAAGGATCTCGACAGACACACCTGCAAAAAAGGTACGCAAATGGCCAGTAAGCACGTGAGAAGATGCTCAGCCTTACTAGTCACGAGGGAAAGGCTCATCAAAACCTGCAAATGCATTGCCTGCTGGGCGGGGAGGGCTGTCATCAGAAGAAACGAGTGTTGGTGAGGATGCAGAGGCCCTGGAGCCTCAGACACTGCCAGTAGGGATTCGAAGTGGTGCAGCTACTTTGAAAACGGTGTAGCATCCATTCCAACGTTAAGCATAAAGCGGCCGTATAACACAGCTCTTCCTAAGTACACAGCCAGGAGAAATGAACACATATGGCCCACATGAAACTTGTACTGAAATGTTCACAGTAACATTACGTACTACAACCACAAAGTGGGAATAGCCCAAATGTCTATCAGCCGAGGAATGGACAAACAGAATGTGCGTGTTCACACACTGGAATAGTTCTCAACTGTGAAAAGGGTATGGAAAAGGAAAGATGTTCTGGCAGACGCTCCAACATGAATGAACCTTAATAACGTATGCTAAGTGAAAGAAGCACAAAAAGTCTGTATATTGTACGATTCCATTGACATGACTATCCAGAGCAAGTGAGGCTATAGAAACAGAAAGTAGATCAGTGGTTGTTGGGGCTGGGAAAACAGGCCATTGGGTGTGACTCGGCCGGGCATGGGATTTCTCTAGAAGATGATAAAACTGTTCTGAAATGGGATAAGGGCAGTCAATATAGAATTCTGTGACTATACTAAAAACTATGGGATTATACACTTTAAAAGAGTAAATTATTAATTTATGCTTCAATAAAGCTATTATTTTAAAAATACTTTCTAAAGTTACAAAAAGAATTTTGATCAAAAAATCCCCCACATGACTAACATATTTTGTAGGGGTAGATGAAGTCAAATTGTGTAAAACTTCTCATATATTAGTGTTTCCCTTTGATTTGCACATTTTGAGGAATAAAGAGAGATTTTGTAAAACATTAAGGTAAGAAGAAAATATAAGCCAAAGGAAAAATAGCAGCATAGGGAAATACAGAATATTTGTTCTAAAAGCAGAACAAAATTAAATTTTAAAAAAGAAAGAAAATTAAAATACACCAGTGATTCCAATCTATTTAAATTGGTTCAACTCCCCACTAAACACAAAAAACTCCCAAATTGAGCCAAGTCAAAACTCAAGTATATGTCATTTATCATTGTAGAGATCTACTTACTATTCAAATAGAAATGAAATAAACTTTACTGAACAACAGAGGATTTTAACATCTACTTTATCTCTTTTTCTTTGTCTCTTTGAGAAATCTTTGTTCTTAGAGTCACTGCAGCTTAAGAACACTGTCTCTTCTTTATCTATTGTTCCCTCTGGACCTCCGGGTGGGAAATTAGTGTTCCTCTCAGCAGACACTATTAGCAGCCTAAACAACTTCTCCTCCTTCCCCTTTGATAACTCAGCCCTGATTTTGTTAAATTATCAATCACACCAGTGCCTAGAACAGGCCAGGCCCCTTGTCCTTACCCAAGGGGAGGAATCCCGGTAATTCTAAGCCAATAAATGTAAGCCTATTTCCTTCATCAGTGACTGCATCAGGGAAAAGCAATGGCCCTGTCCTGGACCAAGAGATGGGGGAAACTGCTAAGGACATTCTGGGGAAACTCTGCTTTGTAGAAGGAGGTGGTGCCCCCTTGAATGATAGTGTGTCAGATGCACTGTACCTGGAGTCGCTGGAACACTCCCGACAGCACAGTGGGAGAGGGAGGTGTGGACGACAGGTGCTGATTAGGCAGAGCAGAAAGCTAAGGAAAATCTGGAACTTAATGATTTTGGACCATGAACTTAAGAACCCGTAGAACAGCCATATTTTTGGATTTAGAGATAACACAGTTTTTTTGTTATTCGACCACATTTTTTCGAAAAACTATCAGACAGAATTCATTTGTGGGAACTCATTCTTTATTTAATACATAAGTACCCAGAACTTAGGATAGTTTTATGTTTGGGTGGTAGATTTCAGGAGGAGGCACATGAAATTGAATTTGAGGCGAAGAGTTAAAAATATTTGAAATGATTGAAATAATCTAAGTGGTGCTGTAGAACTGGGCAGCCAAATTAAGAAATCGAACCCCATATAAACAAACCTCAGAAGTCTCTCCTAAATCTTTATTTATTAGTGACTCCAGCGATCCATTGTGAATTTTAGATATTTAGGATAATAAGATGAAAGTTGGGGATGGAGAGAAGGCAAAAATTAGAAAAAAGCAGGAAGATTGGGCATGTGGATTCATCTTTAAAAAGCCAGTGAAATCATTTTTTAAATGTGTGAAAATCAGCTAAAGTCAGCCCCCATATTTTCTCAAAACAACTAGAAACCAATGAAATCCACTAATAGTCTGTGACCAGACTCTTCTTCAATTTCTTCTTACATATTGAGACTCTTATGTATCGTGAATACAATGTAGCTAAATTATGTGATAATGAGAAAAAAATCATAGAAATAAATAAGAGAGAGAAAAAGGCGGAGCTAATGCATGCAATTAAATTACTTCTGCTTCAAAGAAAGAATCTACACTAAATTGCAAAGAAATTTAGATTGCAAATCTAAACCTATTGTTACTTTCTAAATTGCAAAACATTTAGAAACTAACAATATTGAGAATACCTAAATTTAACTGAGATGGCAAAAGTTTTATTCAGCCAAAAATTCACAGCCAAAACTCTTTCATTATTATAAAAAAGAATCAAACCAACTTTAGAAATTAGAAAAAGCACAACAAAATGTACCTAAGAAAAATAGAAATGAGATTATAATGCTAAAAGAAAAAAAGCAATAAAATATTAAAGGGATAAAGAGTATCAATTCTTTTGCTTAAATGCCAGATCTTGGTTCTTTAAAATTATATAATGGATAGGGGAACTTCTGCCAGGGATTATTCCAGAAATAAGTGAAATTATTAATACACAAAAATGGTGAAAATCTTCTAGAAAAATATAAGCAAGAAAACCTTATTTAATAACAGGTAGAGAAATTGAGTAGAGCAAGAACTTTGGAAAAAAAACAAATTGTTTCCAATGAATTATGTCAAAATATTAATCCCAGACACTTGTCTTAGTAAATTTGGTCATATATTTCAAGGGTGAGATGATTCTATTTCAATTGAAATTCATCCCAATTCATTTTATAAACAAGGCATAACCTTTGCATAAAAATATAAGGAAATAAAACAAAATTAAAACCACAGTCTAATTTTATCTAAACTCTAAAACTCAAGTCTTAATGGAAAGCATTCTGGGAGTTCCAAGATTGAATAAGCCCAATTTCAACTGCTTCCTTAGCTACTACCCAACACACACAAGTTTCCAGCCCACAGCCCATATCACATTCTAAGATCTGGTACTTACAGCACTCAGCTTGCATTTGATTGCAAGCAACTTCTCACTTGCTTGACAAAGAGAAAAAATACTGCCTGATGTAATGGCGAAGTCCAGGGATACAGTGGCTGCAGGAATGACTAGATCTAGGGATGCAAGAAATAAGTATTCAGTGTTTGCTCCGCATATATGTACTCAGGTCACACCCCCCTCAGAATCATGGATCCCGGAGGCTGAACTGCACCCACCTGGAGGGATAAGGCTCTTTTCCTTTGCATAAAGGTGTTTGTTGGTTTGCAACTCTGGGAGTTCCCTGGGTAAAATCTAAAACTGAATGCTGTACACAGAGGGCAAGGATACACCAAAGAAAGAGACAGACCACTCCAGAACGGTAGGCGGCAGTTCCAACAAGCAAGAGAATTTATTCACAAGGCTTGTCTGAGGTGGCTGCAAGATGAATCGACCTTCATGCCCACCAGAATCTTAAAAGTTTATATAGAGGCTTTAGCAGGGTTTAGTCACGTATGCCGTCCAGATGCCCCAAACAACACATTGATCCCTCAAGTGTCCTTTGAAAATGCCTCCCACTGCAGGAACAGTGGGCGGAATGTACATTTCAAGGACAGGGGAGGGGTGAGGAGCCCCCAGGGGCCCAGGTCGCTCCTGTGGGGCAACCAGCGGTCACCTCTCCATGACCTTCTCCAACAGTGTTTATTTGCCAAATCTGACACCGATCTAAAGGAGGCACCTTTCCCTGCTTCTCAAAAAAATTCTTCATTTAGGCAGGCAGAGGCCAGGCTCTCCACATGCAGCCTGCCTCCCTCCATGTCTCAGGTGGCCATCTTCTCTGACAGCTTTATTCACAGCCAGGCTGGCCGGGTAGGGACCAAGGTGATGCTAGCCAGCCCCAAACTTGCATTGTCCTCAGTGCCTGAAATCCAGAAAGGTGAATGTACCCTGTTCCAGATAATTCTATTTTTTTTTTTAAATCCCTGGATATGTTCTCATTGACTCTGAAATCACATAGACTGAGAGCTGGAGAAAGGTTACGCTCAGTAAAAATGCATGAAGCTGTTTCCACGGGTGAGCTTAGGGGTGGTAGGTAAATAATCTTAGAGATAAGATTTCCCTTTTTTTTTTATTTATCATGAAAACCATTATCATCTTGACATTTGCAAGCCACTTTACTGGTTGGGTCTCCCTCACAGTGTTAATGGGAAGATCCACTGAGATATCCTGCAAAATCGTGCTTTTTTATAACAGAGCTGTGAACGGATACAAAAGGCTGTCAACACTTCAAACTTCATAAACATGCACATACACGCACACGAAAACACATACATATACACAGATTATCTTGATCGCGACCATTGCCGGGTGTAAAGAATTCATTTCATTCTGGTATTTTTGGGTCTTGGGTTTAATGCATCTTCATATACAGAAAGAGAGTACAGCTAAGCTTCTCCTTCTTCTGCAGATAAGCCAAATTCTACCAAGAGAACTTCATTTACTGAATTAAAGTTGGGGGCAGGGGGTTGCTTATCCTGAAAAACAAGTTTTTGTATTTCAAACTGTTAAGTCAGTTTTTTGGTGGTTGAAACACAGTCCTCTGGATTGATCTCAAGATTGATTGGGGGGAGGTAGCAATGATTAAAGACGGCAGTGCCATTACTCTCTTCCAAACTGTCTTTTTCATTGCTTTTCCAGTGTATTCGCAGAACATGAAACTGCACATTTCTGGATGGAGGAGACCCTGCTGTACAATGTGGTTTTGAATAGATTGCAAGAAATAAAGTCAAGAAATCCTGACCCTGAATTCCAGACTCAGAAGGTGAATAAGAAGCCCCCCTTTTTTATCCCACACCCACTGAGCTGGTATGATTAGAACCCCAAGTTTGGGGCAGTGGTCTCCTTGCCCCTGGGGGAAAACCTGCATAGTCAAATCAAGAAGGCAGAAATCACTTCACACCAGCAGGTGATTGGCCCATCCAGGGCTGTGTGTGTGTGTGTGTGTGTGTGTGTGTGTGTGTGTGTGTGTGTGTGTGTAAGTACATGAGAGAGAGGTAGGGAGGGGACTTAGCAAAAGTCAGAAAATCAGGAAATAAATGTCTGCCATTGTCATGCTATTAGGATGAGTGTGGACCTGACCTTAAAAATAGGTATTGCCTTTGATTTATCTAAGCATTTACCTTAACCGTGTAGAAACTATAGACGGCTACCTAGTCAAATTCGCAATCCTGGTCCAACAAAATAAAATAAGCCTCGCTCCGGCCAGGGGTAAGCATAACGCCGCATGGTGACGGTGTGGCGGAGGGAGCTGACTGATGGCACTTCCCTGAATCTGCACCAGTGTCGGGACATGAAAATGTCCCGATCTGTGTCGAGTGCACTGAAGAAGGGCTGGGAAAACAGCGGGTGGTGGAAGGCACGACCTCTCTGTTCACTCCCTGGTGAGCAGATGCACCTCCCTCGCATCCTCGGTGAAACGGCACAGCGCTGCACCTGAGCTTGGCTGTGAAACTGAAATAAGCCGGTGGGCGACACACGTTCAGAATCGCAGGGGCTACCACGCGAGGCAGCTCGAACTGCGTGCCTCCGTAGGAATACATTACAGGCACTTCACAGAAGAAGGAGACAGGCGGATGGGGTGTCGCGTTAGAAAACAGCGCAGAAACATTTTTCCTGGACATTTTCTGTGTTGGGAAACAACGCAAAGTCCCAATGACTTCCCTTCAAAGGCTCCTGCAGAATCGGCAGAATCCGTGTGACATCGGTCGATTACCATTGATTCACTGGATCCCATTAACTTCCAAACTCAGCACATTCTCGGCGGTCAAGCACCCCAGCCCTGCTGCGCAGTTTCGCGGGGCTCCTGGAGAGAACCCCGTCCCCCGCCATCCATGCGGGTCACGACACCCCAGGACAGCCCTGCCACTGGCACTGTGCGCTCTGCCGTCACAGACCTTGATATGGGAAACTTTGAAAAACCTCTGTTTAACCTTTATTTGCCCAGGCCCCAGGCGCCCTGGGGAGAATGATGGGGCTGTCTAGGATAAGTAAACAACAGTGCATTAGCTAGGACTGAGATTAACACCCCTGCTTCTGTGTCCTTGGAGCCCTGGAACTGAATAATAGGAGTTTGAACCCTGCCCCGTAATGAACTATTATCGCTTCTGCTTCTGCCCCGTAGACACCTGTTCCTTGAGCCTGCTTGCCCCTAGACAGGACTAACTTCCGCATTCCGCTTCTGTATCCCGCCTTGCCACGTAGACAAGAAGACCCTAATCTATAAAAACCCCAGGAATCCTTTGTTCATTGCTCAGAATTTGGAAATGACTCCTCTGAGCCCATGCATGTAAAATAAACCTCGTACTCCAAAATCCCTCGGTGTTTGGTCGCTTCATTTCCCACAACATTTGGTTCCCTGACCGGGAAATCGCGACCTCACACTAATTCAGGCCTTTTGTCACCGTCTGGAAACGCCGGGAGGCGGCCGCAGGACCAACTGGGGAAAGCGGGGGTGCACGTGCCCTGAGATTTCTTAGGCCCCGTCCGGTTGGGGCGGCGGCCGCTGACCCGCACAGCCAGGCGGGAAGTGAGAGATTCTGGACTACGACTTGATTAAAGGCCTTGATTGGAGGCGCCAAACTTGGTGAGTGCCCCGGGGACTTGTCCCGAGACTGGAAGAGGCTGATCACCTCTCATTGGAACCTTGGGTTGGATGCATTCCGACCACTCGAACCCTTCTCGGGGGGTTTTGTCCTGAGTTTAGGTGGGATCCATACCGGGTTCCACAACTTGACCCCTACCAGGGGGTTTGTCCTGAGTTTAGGTGGGATCCATACCGGGTTCCACAACTTGACCCCGTACTCAGGGGGGGTATTGTTTAAACTCGGAGTGCTTGAGCGTGAAAGTGTGTGCGACTGTGTTTGTGGCTCCACGGGCTGGTCCTACGGAGCAAGAGTGGGTCCCAACCTGCGGTTCCTGTGTCAGGTCATACGGCATAACGGTTGGCAGCTAACCCCGAATTCTGCTGGGGCAACCTTAGCCAAGACTGACTTCGTCCCGCGAGGGAGCAGGCCAGGCGGACGAGCGAATCTACCCCACCCTTTGTGTGTCCGCGTCGTGTGGGGCTCGGCAGGTATGAGTGAAAGAGCTGAAGTTGTGTGAGAACCGCGGTTCGCCTGTGTGAGAGGAGAAACTGTATCTGTGCAGTCTTTGTTTGTCACGGCTATGTCATTGTCTGTGAGTTTCTATGTCTAATTTGTAGAAAAAAAAAAAAAAACGCGCGCCAGCTGGGTCCGCAGGTGCCGGAGCCGAGGAATCTGACTGGTTGAAACAAAGCAGCACGGAGGCCGCGCCGGCGCCGGTGTTGACGAGATGAGTATTCCGTCCCCAGAGTTCTCCCAGTCAGCAATGCTGGGACCCTCGCTCGCTGATTGGAAAAGCGCGCACACTTCTCGCGTCCCCGCACCCCCTTTCTCTTCCCCTTATCGGCACCCCAGGTGGCGGGGCGGGGGCGGGAGGCTGTCTCCTCGGGACAGACGGGATTGCCGAGGTGCTGGGTAGCTCCTCCGAGCGACCGCTTCCCCCTCCCCAGCCCCGGAGACAGGGTCGGAGGGCGAGAGCCAGGGGCCTGGCGGCTGGGGGGCAGGACAGGCAGTCCCCAGTGTGCAACGGGCTGGTCGAACTGTCTAGCCTAGAGCAGGAGGTTTCCCTGCTAGCGGGAGACCTGGATTTTCTTTGGGAGTGCTATACTGTAAACCCCCTCCCCGACCGTGCTGACTTCGGTGGCTGGCGGAGCCCTTCCCCCCAGGCTACTGCTGACTAGGGCGGCAGCCCCGCTGGCTGTTTCCTAGCAACGGGTAGGGTTTCAGCCAGTGGGCGGGGCTGATGGCAGGCACTGAAGTGAGTTTTCTGCTGCAGCAGCTTGAGGCGTGAGGAATTTTAAGTTCTGAAATGTTTGCCAGTGAGGACCTTGTAATTCGACTGGTCTGGCAATTGTGAGACGAGCTCATCATACTTTAAAAGAGTCTTGAGCCTTTCCCCCCGAGAGTGATTTATTGGCCATTTTAACTCTTAGCTCGGAGAGGGGAGTGTGCTGTTTGCCTTTCTGAATGACCTTTAGCTCCAGGTTTCTCCAAGCTGTGTGGAATTCCAACCAGCGCCCCTGGAGTGGTCACCTAAGAGAGACTTTTAAAGAGACTAAATTAATGCTGCAAACAAGCAAGAGTGTTTTCAGATTCTTCATGCTGAAAGTAACTTTGTAAAGTCTGTGCTAATTCTTCCAAAATTGAAATGTAACCAAACCTGTTACTTTTATGTATCCCATGTGTTTATATGATTTTTCAACTGACTAGATTTAAGAATTTGAGCTGTAACAACCCAGAAATGCCTTAATTAATTCCTGTTTGTACTCTATAATGTATATAGAAATTGTTCCTTGTAATTGCATTCGAGAATAACAAATAGCAGATTTCACAGGCCTATTTTGATTTGATTTTATAAACAAGAGTAAAGAGATATTGCTAACCGCTCTGTGCCGCTGCCCTTAGGGTCTGGGGGCGAGAGACGACCTCTGGAGTGCAAGACTCCCTGGTGGCAGGCACTGCCTTGGGTTTCTCTCCCTGCCCCCCAGAGCTTGGTCGGAAGTCGGTAGCGAGTGGGACTTCCCCCCAGCTTTGACAAAGCCCTGAGTCCCCGTATATTCTGGGAGAAGCGCTTTCTGACTTCGATCTCCTTAGGCCTGAATGCCTACTAGGGAGAGGTGCAACTCCCGTGCCTTGCTAGAGTTAGGAAAAATTTGGCGTCACAAAAGCTTGCTAATGAACCTGTGAAGTCTGCTAGGAGTGCTTTCATTCATATGATAAGAGTCCGAGGGGTCCTAGTGTGTGAGAAGCTTAGATAGAGCCGCTGGGACGGCGGATAGGCTGCCTCTGGATTGGGAGCAGGCTTGGGACCTCGTTTGCCCCTTTCTCTCTGGTGCCCCTCGGTTGTCCCTGCTCCCCTGCACACTGGCTCGGCCACTGGGGCATGCTCTGAGCTAATTCCTGTCATCTGTCTATGTAGGGGAGCTGACCTGGGTGCCCTGGCTTCCCATGACTTTGGCATGGACTGCCCTGGTTATAGATAGGTTCAGGGTTCCCTCCGGGGGCCGGCCGGCTCCGAAGGTCAGCCATTCTGGGGTACAAAACGTTTCTAGCTGCAGCAGTCAGGTTCTCTGTGTAACTGATTCTGATAGGAATCGCTTTAGTTTTAGAAGTCATGAAATGAGATCCAAGAGTGACCACCTGATTTATAGGGTATGGTATTTGCAAGGTCTAGGCTTCAGAAGGTTTGAAAGGAATGTGCCTGCAAATCTAGAGACTTTTAGTAAAAGATACCTGAAGTACTAGGGATTTTTAGCTGCCGCATACTGAGTTTAAGCATTGAGTTTAACTACAGCCTTTCCCAGTGTGGGAAAGAAACCAAGATTAAAAGAAAGTGATAGTTAAATCTAAATGAGCAAAAATGTGTATAAAGGATATGAAAGTTTTAAACCTAGAGTAAAGGAAACCTCAACTACTTGTTTTCTAATTTCATGGAAAAAGCAAATTTCTCACATGTAGTTCTGTTTCTAATCAGAAACCTGTGTTTTAAGACCTATTGAAGGTCACCTGAAGACCTAAGGAAGGTCACTGTAGCCGGTTGGGGAGAATGCTTTTGCCACCTGGGACCCAGGAAGGGTCATTTGGGGCTGATAAGTGTTTCAGCCTGAGGCAAAGAGCATGTCTCTGCCATGAGACCGGATTGGAAGAGAGCAAGTCTCTGCCATTGGTTTTGCTTCTGATCAGAAACCCTGTGTACCTGAAGACCTAGGGAAGGTCACCTGTAGCCGGTTGGGGAGAATGCCTTTGCCACCCGGGACCCAGGAAGGGTCAATTGTGGCTGATGAGTATATCAGCCTGAGGCAAAGCAGCATGTCTCTGCCATGAGACCAGATCTGAAGGAGCATGTCTCTGTGAGGCACCAGTGGACGCATCGGTGCAAGAGAATGTCTCTACCTGTATTGTTTCAGAACTCTGTGTTTCAGGTTTTGCTCTGTATCTGCTCTGAAAAAGAAACTGAGGATTCCAGGAAAGGTTAAAACTTCATACTCTGTAAAAAAAAGTAAACAAAAGAAAATATAAGATATGAAAATGAAAAAATATATAAAAGGTTGTAGAAGTTTGCAAAAGTTTGGAAAGGAATTATATAAAGTTAATAATAGAAGGTAAAAGGCATAGAGATGCAATCTTAATAGGTATCAGAAGAAAAAAAGATTTTCCATCATGCTTTGTATTTTTCTCCTAACCCCTCCAGAATTTGGCATTGTCTGAAGGAATAATGACACTATAAGGTTTCTTTGCATAAATTCAATAAGACCAGCCATTAATAGTAGTTTTGTTAACCAGGACTTTGACTGGAATGTCACGCCTGAAGGAGGCATATAGGTTCTGGTCATTACCGGAAAGCTCAGAGGAACTAGGATTGACCTGTGAAGCTAGTGAAAGCCCACAAGAAAAGCCTGGTACTTTAGCTAGTTGTGTGGTTCGTGCCAGTCTTTCCAGGGGAGGAATGAAGGTTGCTTTCCTGAAAGATGGCTGAAAAGGAACCTGTAAGCACAATGGACGCTCAAGGATTTGAGTGAAACAACTGGTACAGGCGAGGCCAGATGTGTGGCGCTGCTATGCCCTGAGAGGCAGATTGAAAAGTCAATCTAAGAGTTCCCTGGGTAAGTGTATGAGTTCCAGCAAAGCAGACTTAAGGATCACAAGTGATCCAGGCTGCTCTTGGGGTGTTTATGCAAACGAACAGTCAAAATTAAAAGCGGGACCCAAAGTAGTCCCTGTAATAACAGTGAGGGTAATCTTAAGGAGAAAAATTATAGTTCAAGGAAAATCACAGTGCTCAGCATTAGACATCAGAGTGGTACAGCTAACTGTCTTGAAAATTTGCTCTCATTTGAAAGTTAAAACCAGGTTTGTGATGTCACCAAAGATGTACAATTTACAGGTGCAAAGGACCTTGTCAAATTGCCACTGTTAAATGTCATTGTAAGAAGGACCTTGCAATAGAATGTCTTCCCAAAAGACAGTCTCACGGGCGCAGAGACTGGTTTAGGGATAGTTATGCCAATTAACCTATGTGTTCTTCTGTTTTCATAGGGCCTATGCCTATGACTTGCCTATGCCTATGAGAGATTAGTTGCAAGATAGGCCTCACTTAAGGAGCCCATCTCCATCATTACCCCACTAAGACTCAATGGTTTGGCTGAACTAAGTAGTTGGGTTAGTAAAAGACTGGGGCGGTTTGTGGGCTTCACTTTAGAACTAATTTTCTCTTTTCTGTCTTGATAGCTTGGACAGAAAGGGCTCAGAAACCTGAAAGGAGGGAACTCCTAATCATTACTGAAGTGCCTGCCATTGTCTATTAATAGTTATTATTAAATTGTACTTCCAATTTCTTGCCTAATCTGTCACCTCCAGAACATGACCTGACCAGAATGACAGCGGTCCAGTAATGCCAGCCTCTGGACACCAAGCCTGCGATGTCCGGGTGACAGCCAACTGACCAGGACCCTGTGAGGTCTTTCCCCTTACAGGAAAGACTCCCTCCGTGCTGCTCCCCTTCAGGGCACCCCAACCCAAGGGTAAATAAGACAGCGTCCATTTCCAGCTTGGAAGAAGTTACAAGAAGATGAGACCTCCGTCCCTTTTCCTTTATATAATTATGAAATAGGTATAAATCTAAAAGGAAGAATATTAATACAGAGTGCATCCACAGGGAGCCCCAGAAAAGATTTAGGATGAGATCCAAGGTTCAGGGTATCCAAGAGATATTGAGGTGTACTCACCACTCCCCGGGAGAGGGGGACGAATAGAGCGGGGCCAGTGAGAGATGTTGTACATAGCAACAGGTTTGCAGCTGACCTCTAAGGTAATTATTTGACATATAGCTTTTAGCTAGTTTCATAGATATATTGAATAGTATGGCCAGACTTAGAGCTAAGGAAATAAAGTCACTTACCCAGGATATGGCTAGGAGCAGAGCCCCTGAGGGGGGGAGGCCTGTGTCAGAGCTTAGAAAAGATCAACTCCAGGCCATAAGGGGATAAACTACCCAGGTGAAAGAGGGCACCGCATAGTTTAAGGCAGAGTGCCGACCCCTGCAGCTTTGGTGAAGGAGGCCCATGTGGCTTTGGGGTTCCCCCTTTGGCTGTGTAGCCTAGAGGGCAGGAGAGACTTTGACTGGAACTTAGTACAAAAAAGGACCTCTTGCCAGTGGACTGTGAGGGAGTGCCACATAACTTTGGATTGGCCAAAGATCCTGCCTGATGCAGCTGATGATAACAGCGGCCTGAGACACAGATGTGTGCTCTTTCCTGGTTTGCAGTGCCCGGAGTTAGAACAAAGCAAGTAGAGAGCAAAGACATAAAAATATTTTAAGTTAAAAAGGAGAAGAAAAAACTTAGTTTCTGACTACTCTTTTGCAATAATAAAACTAGAATTATAAGTAATAGCAAGAAAAATACCTAGTCTTTACACCATCTGTATTCTTTTTGTTCTAAATCTTTGTTTACTTTGTTAGAACCATGTAAGTAGTTCTACAGAGAAGTGTGTAATAGTCCAAAAGGGAAAAGAAAGAAACCTCATTAATACTCTAAATCTAAGAAAAGGGGGGACTTGTTTATTCTTACAAAAATATATATTATGCTTAAACAAGCAACCAGTGCTGTTTAGCATAAAAGGGGGGAATGATATGGGAAACTTTGAAAAACCTCTGTTTAACCTTTATTTGCCCAGGCCCCAGGCGCCCTGGGGAGAATGATGGGGCTGTCTAGGATAAGTAAACAACAGTGCATTAGCTAGGACTGAGATTAACACCCCTGCTTCTGTGTCCTTGGAGCCCTGGAACTGAATAATAGGAGCCTTTGAACCCTGCCCCGTAAATAGAACTAATTATCGCATTCTGCTTCTGCCCCGTAGACACCTGTGTCCTTGAGCCCTGGCTCTGCCCCTAGACAGGACTAACTTCCGCATTCCGCTTCTGTATCCCGCCTTGCCACGTAGACAAGAAGACCCTAATCTATAAAAACCCCAGGAATCCTTTGTTCATTGCTCAGAATTTGGAAATGACTCCTCTGAGCCCATGCATGTAAAATAAACCTCGTACTCCAAAATCCCTCGGTGTTTGGTCGCTTCATTTCCCACAACAACCTGGCCCCCCGGTTCTCACAACAAGGACGTGGGCTCAGAGTGAGTATTTTCCCTACATCTGTCAGTTCCTGGGTGTCCAGGCCAGAACTCGGATTCTCCGTGTTTTTCACATGAATGTCCAACAGTTTCACATTTCTGGGACTCACTGGAAGATGAAGATTAAATACATTGCAACGCATCATCACGCACACAAAAAAATCTCATAATGTTTTAAGTAAAGTTATGATTTTGTGTTGGGCCACATTCGCAGCCATGCTGGGACCCAGGTGGCCTGTGGGCCACAGGATGCACCCGTTTTGTTCCTCGGATACAGTATTTCCCCAGATTGCCTTCTGCATTTGTGGTTTATTGAAGCATAACTGACAAATAAAATTGTGCAGGCTACCTTCTTATCAGTGTTTTTATTATAACGCATGAGAGAGCCATGGTCCTGAAAGGCAGGCCCACCCAGGGCTCGCCTGCAGGGCCCCCCCACCGACACTCCTGCTTGCCCAGGAGAGTCCTGCAGGGTTTGGGGATGTCAACGCTGTCAAAGGTAAATCCAGCATTTTATCAACCACAGGGCCTTGCTGCCTTCGAGAATGACAATCGGCACCACTGCCACTGCACTAAGCATCTGAGACTTTCTAAGAAATCTCGGAGGTAGGTTTTCTGGGCAGCGAGTTGCAAAGTCGGATTCTGCCCTCCCCCCCCCCCCCCCCCCCCCCCCCGCCTCCCGCCCCTGTCTTTCCCTCCCCCTCCAGACCTCAGCCGTCTTCCTCTGGCAGGATTTTTCCAGTAACAGATAAAAGGCTGTGGAGCAGTCTGCCTGTATTGAAGAAATGTCTCTGCTTCTAACGTTTTGACTTCAGCACAGATTTTCTTTCTCAGAGCCGTCTCCTCCCGGTTTCTCTGGGCTATCTGCCTAACTTCGTATCCTAGTAATTGTCTGGTGCATGAGAATCCCCTCCATCTGCAAATATATTACACTACATTCACTGGCTTCCGTTTAGGCAGCTCTCTTCCACAGGAGAGGTGGAGGTATAATTATTTACATCTACCTAGACGAGTGTGTGTATATAATAAGCTTTTTTTTCACACAAAACTCCCTGACTTTCCATGTCTTCAGTGGAGCTTGAAAACCTCCAGGAAGATTACAGAAATGCTTCATCAGACTTCCATTGTCCAGGCAACAGACAATCCCCTGAATGGCTCCAAAAGAAAACCAGTGCCTGCTGATAGGCAGGGTAGATGTCACTTACCAGCTGTCCGCACCCATTGTTGCTCCCTTGTTTAATTTCTGCAGCCAGCAACAAAAGTGCTTCGATCCTTCAAAGCAGAAAGTGCGCCTAGCCGATTGATTCCAAATGGCCTCTCTTTAGATTGGATTTTTATTTTATTTGGTTGAACGATTCTCTCGCACTTAAACCTGCAGTTACGTGGTGAATTCAAATAATGCCTCCCACTTTGCATTTCAAAAGAAAGAAAGAATCACCGTGTTTATGAAATCACTTTTAGTTGCAATTATAGTGATTTGTCTCTGGTATACACAGGTCATCGGGTCAACACTGTTAATGAGAGACTAGTGTTATTGCTAATGAGCAACCAGTGAGAGTTTCCATGTTTTGTGTCCAGCTAGTGGTAAATACAGTATGTTAAGGCAGATAATTATGTTAATGTTTCAAATATCTACAGACCAAGGAAGTCCCTTAAAACATATGACAAAGCGGTTGAAAGGAATAAACAAATAAGGTGGACTCTACGTTTACCCAAAAGGCATTAAGTCTCCTTTGTAGAAGCTAAAGGCAATGTACATCAGTGTCTGCTTCTGTTAACTCACAGTGCGTGAAAATGAAGAGAAGGCTGATGTCAGCTGACCTTCGATACTATTAACATGGGCAAGTAATAGACCTCACTACTTTGGGCTTCAGATGCTTAACACTGTAGGATAAACCTCATTCAGGCAGTCAGCAAGAATTTTAGTGTTCCATGCCGAGAGGTCACTGTGAGGAACACTTCAAGTAACAAGTAGACAGTCAGCTCCTGTCTACAAGAAGCTTACGAAACGTTTAGAGAGGCAAGACGGAGAGGCGTGAAATACTTAACAAGACGCAAGAACTGAGTGTGTGGGAGAGACGATATGGAACTTGAAAGAAAGTACATAAAAGCGGGAGCAGTGGGAAAAGTCTTTATGGAGAAGAAAGTTTGTATCAGTTAGTGATGTTTTCGCCTGCATTTATAGAAGGCCTCATTAACAGTGGCTTTAACAGTGGAAACGTATGAGTCTCTCACATACAAAATAAGTTAGGAAGCTCCAGTATTAGAACAGCATCTCAGAGGTATTATGGAAGACTCAACACATTTTCTAGCTGTTCCTCTCCTCCTCCTTCAAAATGTCAGTAATATACGAGGGCTGGCAAAAGTAGCTTTACAGTTGTGAGGATGCAAAACACAGAGTTTATTCTTGTGTTATTATCTCTTCTTGAGTTATATATTTTTTCCATACAAATGATTGTAAACCTACTTTGCCCACCTGGGATATTGAGCTGGCCAAAAAGTTTCTTACATTTTTCCCATAAGACAGCTCTAGTAGCACTTAGTTGTCTTTAACTTCATTCAAAACAATTTTGTTAAATTGTATTATGACAGCTATCATATCAGCACACATTTAAGAAAAACATCAAAATTGGTGAATTTTTGTGCAGCCATTTAAATATTGAAGATACAAGAAAATAGGCAACATTTTCAGTATATTATGCTTTATTATTTCAAGAAAGGTAAAAACAACTGAAACAAAAAAAATTATTTGTGCAGTATAGAGAGAAGGTGCTGTGACTGATTGAAGGTGTCAAAAGTGGTTTGTGAGATTTCTTGGTACTATTGACATTTTGGCTGAATCATTCTTTGTTGTGGGGCTGTCTTATGTATTGGAAGATGTTTAGCAGCACCCCTGGCCTCTACCCACTAGAATGCAATAGCAAGAGAGAGCCGACATACTCAAAATATCCAAATCAATAAAGTTATTGGTAAAAATGAAAACTGTGCCTTTTATTTTATGGAAGAAACATAATAGACTTTTGGCTAACACAATATGGTCACAAGGTGGTTGCTGCAGCTGTGACCATCACATCTTCATCCATGAGCATCCGTAGCAGAAAGTTAGCCAATAGGGAAAAAGAAACTTTTCTAAGCCCTTCTTAGAAAGGAGGAGAAAAATATCCCTGCAAATCCCCAACATAGGTCCCCTCACATCTCATTGGCCACAACTGCTCCTATGCTCAGTCCTTGAAGCAGCCACTGGTGACAAGGGACAGGAATCATGATTGCCATAACAAACTTAGACCAGCCATGGGCTCTTGAGTTGCACCTGGAATATTCTGGGTCCACAGGCAACAGAACCCAATTGGAGTTCCAACTGGCAATAAAATCAGAGCAGGAGTTCAGTAGAGAACCGAGAACAGAGGCAAGGCTCCCGTTCACAGGTCACAGTCTCCACCAGCAGATGCAAAGCAGAGGGCAGAGAACAAAGGCTGGGCTGGAAATCAAGCACCAGAGACTCTGCAGTCAAGTTCCAAACCAGCCCCCCAAACCCAGGAAAAACAAAACAGAAAACAACAAAACAACAACAAACAACTATAAACGTGCAGAAATGCCTGCTGGAGAAATGGTACAACAGCCTCATGGGGGTTTTGCAAAGTACCTCTTGGCTGGTGATACTTTTTGTTACTTAGTGTTTGCTGTAGCCCTCAGCTAACTTTAAAACAGCTCAGAACACCAAATACACATGAGAGCAATTTACTGAGATGCCTAGATTCTGCCATTGAGCCCCAGAACTTTGACTGAAATGCCTATCAGAATTACCAGGAGAGTTTTCCAAAAACAGGTGTCACGAGACGCTACACCAACACCTTCTGTCTGAACAAAACTTCCAGGACTTTGAGCCCCTGAAACTGCCCGGAGTACTGTTAGGGCCATAAAAGCCAAGGGATTGCCATGGTGACAACCCCACACCCTGAGTGGATTACAACCACAGGTTTTATCTCCCCCTCCAGTTGCACAGCAGCTGTAGGCTGACTGTGGGCTGTGGCTTTGCTACCTGCATCTTCCCCATTCTGAGCTCAAGTCCAGTGCTTCCCAACCTTTTTTTTATGTAGCCTCTTATGTACTGCAAATATATCTGTGCTCTACAGGTAAAGACACTTTTTTGCCCCACAGCAATCAATTTTACCCCAATGGGGGTGATAGAACCTTATTGAGAATGAGTGATTTAGGCTAAAGAAGTAACCCTGTCCTGGTCTCAGGGGGAAGGTAAAACGCTGACGGGTAAACAGTGAAACGGCCTTTGGAGGCTCTGTTTAGACACGACTTATGTCATTTGCCCGCACACCCCTGGCCAGGTCAGATCACAGGGGGCCACCCATGATGGTGATGACGTAAGGAAGAAGTCTCCTCCACACGGTGGCCATGGACACTACATGACAAGTTCTAGGGAGGATGGAGGATAACTGGGAACGGTAGCTCAATCCAGCACCCTGTATATACCTTCAGAGGGAGGAGTAGAAATGGAAGAGAACTTCTTAACTCCCTTCCCTTAGCCATAGCCATCATTTGTCCACCTGCACGTAATACGTTACCTATCATACCAGAAAACATGTATTTGGAGCAACTAATAAAAAGAGTAAAATTTTTTAGTTTGGGGGAAACTTTAACTAAAAAGGCTTATTATCAAGGACAAAAGAAAAACAAACAATAGTAATTATAGCTTCGATTTACATGATAGAATTGGTTCAACAGAATGAGATGTGAAGAGGCAAATGCTACAGGGTCTGATTCAAGGAACACCTGTGTGAGCATGGTTGGTGAGGAGATAACATGTGTAATAATTTATAGTTTTAATTTGAACATTTCACCTAAAATATCATAGGGCGTGCTTTAGTATGATATTGTTATGTCACAGAATTACATGCTTATGACATTGTAATAAAAAAACTTTTGTGATAAAATCAGGGGGTTTTGCACCAGACCCTATAGAACGAATGAAAGAAGGAGCCGTTTTATTCACTTGTACAACGTCTGTTGTATGCCGTGTGCTGATGTCTAAACCCACGGTTACGAGGGCATGACACGGAACTCTCCACAGGGCACTCGTCTCCACTCACATTAAACTCTAATATGAAGGAGGTGGGACTTCTTTTTCTAAATTATAAAATTACTTCCATGTATCCATCATGTTTGACCTGTAGGACATCAGAGGAACAAAATAACTCTGCCCCTTTACTGGTCTGTTTGCTAACGGTAGAACCATGCAATGAAATGTGCAGTCGTTTCCTTGTCTCTGGTCGGTCTTTTCACCGCGTGCCTTTGATCATGAACTTCCTCTAACACTATTGCCTACCAGAGACTTCTGAAAAGAGATAAATATCCAGGTTTTAAACCTTGATTTACTGCTTCTAACGTGTAGCATTTTGCAACAAGCATTTCTGATAAGGAAACAGCCAAAGTCAAGAGCAAGTATGTCCAAAGGACACGTGAACAGGTCCTTCCCTAGGCCTGAGGCCGCCGCAGTGTTGCCCAAACACTACAGGTGCATTCTCCCTCTTCAACTCCCAGACCCCCTCACTGAAACCAAAGGTGTTTGTGAGAATCAGTTTCTTTGTGGGCAATGTCTACATCGAATAAGAAATGCTTTTTAAATTGGAACTTAGACCTTAACATTAGTACGAATGTTAACGCACATTTTTAAAAATGCATTAATAATGACAAATGCACAGATAATGTACTCAGCTGTCACTCTCGGAGATGTGGAGAGTGGAGTGTGTGAGGCGTCTTGAGACATGAAGAGTATTTACCAACAGACATTCGTTCCTGTAACCAACAAGAAATTTACTGATCATATCTCTTTCTCTTCTCAGTATGCCCTGAATTTGGACCATGTCTGTCTATTCTCATTCCTATTACCCTGTGCAGGCCACCATGGTGCATGTGCTTGGGAAAAAGAGAAAAGACCTACAAGAAGAAAAACAAGTCTCCACTCTCTACCCATTCTACCCCGATCTCTACACACTAGCCGGAGTGATCGGCCACAAACGTGTCTCTGCAGGTCACCGCCCCTCCACGTTGCCCTGAAATAACTCAGTAGGTTCCAGCAACCTCAGGCAGCGGATCAAGTCATTAGCATGACTCACGAGACATGTGGTGATTTGTCCCCTGTTTACCTTTAGAGTCTCATCTCCTGCCACTCACGTTCCAGAGCTCACCGTGTTGGCTCCCATTTCTGGCTCCTTAGTGAACCATTCCCTGAAGTAGGTTGTTGCCTCTTCCCCATCCCTCCACCTGGTAAAACCCTGTTCATATGACTTGTTTAGGTCTCTGCTTCATTGTTGCTTCCCTTGGAAACCCTTCCTTTATCACCCGTTTAAGGCTCAAATAGGGACTCCGGCCAGCCACCCGCCTTGCATAGTGACTCCCTCCAGTGCAGCCCTTGACATACAGCCATGTCCATCCCTGCGTGTTCCCTGGCCCGCATTCCCCCACAGGCACGCCCCGCTCAGGGCGTGAACCTGATGCGGATGGGAACCAGGTCTGTGCTGCTTCAATATTTGACGTCAGGCCCTGGCATGTAGTTTTTATTAACAAGTGTTTGTCTAACGAGTGCTGGAGTCATTTTGTTCTCCCAGTAAGGAGAGTGGGCCGAGCTAACTTGTATCAGTGGACACGGAAACAAAAGTTCAGTGCCATCTGGATGCTGCTGGGAGCTGGAAATAGTCTGAAACTCCCAACTCGTGGGTGTAGGAACTGCTGCCATCTCACTGTCTTCAGGTGGAAGGGAGGGAGGAAGTGGGAGAGGGAGGGGGAGAGAGAGAATGGGTATCTGATGGCTTCGCTTCCTCTTCTTCCACAAGCACTACAGGAGGACCCTGCCTGCATCACTCCAACTATAGGAGGACCCTGCCCGAGTCACTCCAACCAAACCTAAGTGTTGCCCAGTGGCTTCCCCTCCAAATGCCACCATCACTTTGGGGGTTAAAGTTTCAGCATATACATCTGGGGGTGGAGGTGGGGAGTATGCACATACTCAGTCCCTAGCACACGCACGTTTTTGCACGTGCAAGCATCTAGCACAGTGCACAGCCAAGCTTCCTTTTTCCGCCCTCCCGCAGCCCAGGGCCAAGCGGAATACCACTCATGGGTAGACTCCACGAGATTCCACTTTTCAGCTGAGTGTCACTTGGAGGGGCGAGTCCTCCAGAAAATAGAGGCGGGTCATCACTGTCTTCGCACTCAGGAGATTCTCTTCTCCGGGCAAAAGGAGCACCCAGGCAGTAGTCCTGTTCCCCCTTCTTCCCCCAGAACAGAACTAGATTCTAAATGATCACCAGGTGAATTCCTAGCAAGCTCTTTGCTCTTTCTCATTCCTAAGCCCAAACACACTGCCTGGCACACAGTTGGTGCCAAATAAATATCTGTGAGGTATACAGATGGTTGTATTTCTATAACCAGCTGTACTGCATTTTGTTTGTTTCCTTCTACAGAAAAAAATATTTTATGTTGGATAGTTCTATGCCAATGAACATCATTTTCAGAAATGAGGATTTAGGGACAGTTAACATAGGAGAAATAATTATCCAGCACTACAGAGACAGCAAAGACAAAAACTCCCAAACCTGACCTTTAGCTGACCCTAGACCATCCGAAAGCGACATCTGCAGTTTCTTTCACTGAACAAATCAAATGCAACAAGTGGAAATGAATATAATTAGCAAGGGTACCTGTTCCTTTCCTGTGCGTCTCTGCTCTGTACTGTCCCCATTTACAAAGGTCGTGACCGCTCTGGGCAGGGCTCATCCACACCTTAAGATCCTTCGCGTGTGGCTTGTTTCTTTCACCCCATAGCACATTATCTTTTCATAATATTTTAATCTTAGAGTAAAATATGAGAGTGCATCCAATCTATAGAAAAGGGCCCGTCCACGTTCCTTGGACTTCTTACCACACGGGGTCATGGTGGCCTAACTTCAAGATGGTCAGACTGCTGCCTGGCGCTGCCAGGTCATTGCGTGTGGGCAATGTAGACAGTTGTCTGTGAATTAACATCCCCCCCCATGGTAGTTCCTAACTGGTGATTGATTAGTGCAGAGGTGCACCCCATTTCGCATCTTATCTGGATACTTTTGAGGCCTTTTCCAGACCACAGGATTGAGGTCCAGCCAGCAGGCAAGGAGGCCGGTGGCTGCCTTCCCTGTCTGGTCTCTCTCCTTTCAGCTGCACACACTGCACCTGTTCCTGGGGGCCTCCAGTGAAACTGCCGGCACTAGAAACCTTGTATCAAGTTCTGACTCCGGGGGAAACCAAACAAAGAAGAGCAAAAGAAAAAGAAAATCAGGAACACACCTCACAGAGCCCTTTCCACGGCTGCACCGTGGAGTCTTCCTATTTAAACCCTCTTTCCCTGCCTGTCAGGATCCCTCCCTGGTGCAGACAGAAAAGGAATGGGGGCTTCTATGGAAAAGTAACCTCACGGGGTGACCTGGTCATACATTCCTAGCTGGGCAGGTCATGGAGGGTAGTCAGGCCCCAGGCATGTAACTTCTTCCGTTGAAGGCTTATCTTTGCCTTCCGCTAGCACAGGCCGTTGATTCTGCACATGTAGGATAACACATTTTTTAAATAAACCATAACCAATCTCGAGAGAACACATAATCTTGTTAACTATCCTGTAATCCAGTTCCCACCTTGCTTTCTCCCACCTCCCGGTAATCTTCCTTTCCTCCCTCTTTCATTTCAAATGCATGAAACAAGCTGCAAAGCTTGTTCTCCAGAGCATTTGAGATCTTGCTCCCCGGCATATGTCATCAGTTTGGCTCAAATAAACTCTTCTAAAAATTTCCCACATATTTGGACATTTCTTATGTCAAAACTAGTCTCCACAGACTCCTAGCTGAGGCATGTTGAGAAAGAGAAATGCCACCCAAAATGACTGATTGACATCCCTCAGAGTCCCCTTCACTCAGATTCGGTGTCTCCAGATATGACATGCTGTCTCCTCTGGGCCAGGGGATTAGCGAAGCCAGAGCCTCTTTTCGGTTTGTTTTCAGCTTCTGACACAGCAATGGCTAATGTCAAGGCTGCAACAGATCCCCAGATTTTTTTTACATTTTTATTGAATTTATTGGGGTGACATTGGTTAATAATTATATAGGTTTCACGTGCTTCTACTATACATCATCTGTATATTGTGCGTTTACCACCCCAGGTCAAGTCTCCTTCCCTTACTAATTATCCCCCCCATACCCTGTCCCCCCTCCCCTCCCCTGCTTCCCCTCTGTTAATCACCATACTGTCACATGTATATATGAGGTTTTTCTGGGCGTTGCTTTTTTTTTTTTTTTTTTTTTGCTTAATGCCTTCATCTTTGTCACCCAGTCCCAACCCCTGGCCCTCTGACAATTGTCAGTCCGTCCCCATCTGTGAGTCTGTTTCTATTTTGTGTGTTAATCCTTTGTTCACTTACACAATGGAGTACCACTCAGCCATTAAAAAAAATCTTACCGTTTGCACCAGCATGGATGAACTTGGAGAGCATTATGCTAAGTGAAATAAGCCAGCCAGAGAAAGACAAATACCATAGGATTTCACTCACATGAGGAATCTAAATCCCCAGATGTTTGTGCCACTGAGATGGACGTTATAAAGGCAGCGAGTGGCACGGAGGGCATTGCCTGTTGTCTGCAGGTCCATCCAGCACAGAACCCAAATCCCATTCATTTCCTCTTTAAAACAAAATAACAACAATAAAATTGTGGCATCAAGACTCTTATGCCATAAATAATTAGGGGAATGGGTCCCTCTTCTTGTGACTCTGGTCTTCTTCTTGGCACTTATTCCTGGGGCCAGAGTAAGAGCACGGGGTCCGTGTGCCCGAGGAGACCCCTCTGCATTCAGTTAGCTTGTCCTCGCACCTCCCAAACACTGGGCCGCAAAACAGTTTTAAAATGCCAGCCTGCATGTTGGTGCTACTGTGATGTGAAGCCTTCACAAGTCCAACAGGAAAGTAGAACAACAAAGACAATGCAGAGGCCTTCGTGAGCTACATGTGTTCAATTTAAACAAAACTATCCTTTATCTTCACATTATGTGTTTCTTCTCTTCAGAGTTTCTAAATTTCTTATAGAAAAGGATGATAAAATTTGTTGCTTTTTGTTGCTTGGTCAAAACTCACTTTTTGAAATTTTACTAATGTGTGAAATCCAAGAGTTTAGGAATCCATAGCCCATAAGACCAGCTCAGGACAAAATTGCAAAGCAGATCAAGTTTGACCATGTGTCCACCTTTCCAGAAAACTTACTCTTTTGGGCTACTTTGCATTTCCCTCTAGTTCCCCTGAAGACCTACCCCTGCCACTTTGCAACTCCCATTGAGAATTTCATTGAATTTTTCAAGGAAAAATTGTCATTGAATTTTATCAATCAGCTACTAAGTGCCAGCTATAGTAAACAAAGAATCAAAAAATTCCCTTGTTCTCAATATGCCCATAACCTACAGAGGGAGACAGGTCCGTATAAAGTAAACAATTAACTTATCTTAGAACCATATGAGAGCAGGAGTTACATGGCTAGAGAGGAAAAGAACCCTCCCCCACCCCAAGGAAGAGGGCCCTGGTCTCGAATAAGATTCCCTGGAGAAAACCAAGACCATGCCCCAACAAAAAGATACATAAGCTTTTGAGAGTGGAATGTATCATTGAAATCAGCCTCCAGGCATAAATAGATACCTGTGTATACTTAAATGTCCTGTATAGATCTCCATAGTGACTATTTGATAGCAATATCCAAACTAAGTAAGAAAAGCCTACCTGGACCAAGATGGGGTGACTATTGTTTTGCACACACACAATTTAGAATGTTTAGAATGTACAGCTGCAATTGGCTGTAGTTGGCAAAGAAGATGATGTTCAAGCAATGTAGAGGAGGAGAACTGGAAATTAACTGTGTCAGAGGGGTTCCATGGGATCTGGTCAAGTTTTTAAACATAACTGATAATGTTTGGGCAATAGTGAAAACAAAAGGAAAAAAAAAGATCCATCCAGTATTCTGTTAACTCTGGGTATACATGGGTGCCTGTGCAGCTGTAGGAATGTGAAGGCACCCTGCTGCCCACGTGGGTTCATTTGTTTCTGCTTCGTGTTTGGCCCCAGAAAATTCTTGAAGGCGATGCAGCATGGGATCTCTAGCTGGTGTGTCCTGGGTCTCACAAACCAGCCAGTGCACCCTTCTAGTACCCTTAAGGGGGTGCATGAAGGTCAGCGTGTCGTGGAAAATCAAGACAATATTTCTATTCTACAAATGGCCTGCAAACTTACCAAGAAATCTTTAACCTCACCAGTTATCAAAGAATACAAATTGAAACAGAAACAGCATAAAATGGTTCACCTATTAGACTGTAAAAAAAAGGATGAAAATGTAGCATGTACTGTCTATGTGGACATGGAGAAAGTGTGTTCTTCAATTCTCCTGGTGAGACTGAAAATTTTTCCAGCC
Organism: Artibeus jamaicensis; assembly: GCF_021234435.1. NCBI lineage: Eukaryota > Metazoa > Chordata > Mammalia > Chiroptera > Phyllostomidae > Artibeus > Artibeus jamaicensis. The sequence continues at coordinate 31,117,609 of NW_026521803.1, read as the reverse complement.
ATCCCAGAGGGCATCGTGACAACATGTATCAAAGGTCTCAAAAATGCATATATCACGTGCAGTAAGCAACTCCACTTATTGGAATTTGTGCTGAAGAAATAAGTGAGGATATGCTGAAACCATTAATAACGTAAACATACAGCAATGAAATATTGTATTCAAGTATTATGGTTCATCCAGAAGATAGAATGCAATCCAGTCTCTAAAAGTGAAGGTCTAGATCTGGTGAGGTGCAAAGGTTGTCATGGTAAGTGAAGGTAAGAAAAATAGTTACAGTACAAATATAAACGTGGTTCCACGTGTGAATAAAATATATGTTAGGTACCCAATAATCATATTCACAAACAAAAAGATTGAAGAGACCTAAATCCAATGTTAATATGTACCCTAGTAGTGATATTATTTTAGGGGGATTATTGGTGATTTAACATTTTTAGTTTAAATGATTTTATTTTACGTGCCTATATAAGGGATGGTAATAGGAGAAAATTATTTGCCAGATGGGGGCTTACCGATGACGGAAGTAGCCAGTTATAGTAACAATAGGCAAGTAGGGCTTGGGCCATCCCTAATGAGACAGGAAAAGTCCTCTTCCCTCTTAGGAGTATGAAAGGAATAAACTAGAAATTCTCTAACTCTATTCTAGATCATTTCAAGCCCAGAGATTTGGAATCAGCACCATATTTGAATACCAAGAGAGACTCAACCCTTGAATTGTATCTACCAGCAATAAAGCCAGAAAATCCACCACGAGGACATCATCGGGATTTGCTTTTCTCTCTCTCTGTCTCAGTGGCTCCTTCTCATGTCCTCCCAGGGTCTCCCCCTCTCCCCTCCCAGTTTTAATCTAGTCTTCGCCACGCGCAGACAGCAGTCAGCATGTCTTTCCACCGCAGCTTTGCCTCCTTGTTTTCACTGTCTCGTGAATCCAGCACATTGGTGCAGCTCATTTCTATGTGGAAACACGCACCCTGCCCCCTCCAGCCCTGTTTACCCACTATCCTCCTACCCCAGCCCATCTACACGTTCATCCATTCGTCAGGACCGAGGTGGGCCCCCTTCTGAGAGGAAGCCCTGAAGACCCCTTGGGTTTCACCAGTTCTCCCCCGATCGGACATGTGTTCACACGTGCTGTGTAAGTCTCTCTCCGGTCATATTCTGTCGCAGCAGCCCTGTTTCATGTGTGTCTGTTTTATGCCTCCAGAATAGGAGCTTCTTTAGAGTACATCCATGCCCTCTATTTCTCTGCATTCCCCAGCGTATTTAACAGACATTCTGTAAATCTCTTTTAACTGTTGATTGTAGAGATGATACATAAACATACACTCATGGGCTAGTGAGGAAGGCATCAAGCCTAAAAGGACATCAGTCATCGTCAACCCTCCTAACAAATGTCCATTGGTTGCTGGGCACACGTCATGACCTGAGTGGAGTTTGTGAGTGGAATCTGTGAGTGGGCCCGCCGCGGAAGCACTGGGTGTCCTCCAAGGCTGCCTGTGCTGTGTGTAGTCAGTGCGGGGTGGGGCTCCAGGCCAGAAAAGGTGGGCAGGCTGGTATGGCTTAAGGCAAGGACCCTTAGCCTTCGGGTGCCCTAACAATGCTTCAAACTGAAGAGTCTCCTCTGTCCCACGTGGAAAGGCCAAAACTGACCCCAGGAATAAGCTACCTTGACCCTTCCAGGCTGGTGACTCTGACTGGCCAGCCCGGCTGTTTATGGGGCCCTCTCCTGTGGTTGCTAAAAGTCACTGCAAGAGCCGTTGGCCCTCCTCCAACCTGCCGGTGGACATCTGCTAGTAGACAGACACTGGGAGCTTTGGCCACACATCTCGACAGCCTCCGCCCAGCTCCTGCTCTCGGCCCGTTCACAGCTGTTTAGCGCACCGAATGCCATGAGCAGAGCTGCCGCTGGACCTGCTTTCTCGCTGATCTCGTTTGGGGTGAAGATATTTTTAAACTTGTGTAGTTTCCCAAGATGAGAAGCAGAAGGTGGTGCCGACAGTATGCCGTGTGCTTCGTGAGATAACTGTGGACGCAAGCCGAGCGCTGCCTGGCGCAGAAGAGCTTTCAGATGAGTGCTGCCAATCTCTGCCAGCCAGGAATTCAGTGATAATCCTGACGGCCAACCCCTTTTTCAAAACAGCTCTAATTAAAAATTAGCATGTAGCACAGTGCTTAGCGCACTGAGTGTGTGTGGCGTGCATGCAGAGAGGGAAGGAGACTAACATTAACATGTTTGGTCTGACACCACAAAGCTGTTCATAATATTTTACTATTTGAAGAAAATCATGAAAAGTATGTGCTAAACAGAAATTCTGCCAAAAAATATTCAAAAATAGTCTTCAAAATGTAAAATGATGATCTGTTACCTATAATTATGAATACTTTAGATGTATTATTCCTTTCTGGGTTGGGTTTTTTTTTTTTTTTTACTATAAGCATGCATTAATCAGAAAACCAAAATTAATTAGAAAGGAGAAAAAAATCTTGTCACTTGGCTCTTTCCTGCCAGAGCTCTTCTCAGATCTGTGACATCGCGTTCTGGTGTCAGGACAGCTGGTTCTCCTGCACAACAGCTTGTTCCTGAATATCGGCTGTGGCGTTTCTGGGTTTCCGAGGCAGGCTGCTGCCTCCTCTACCCCCCTGAAGTGTTAGCATATGAGAAAAGAAACTCAGGGCCGGCTCTGGCCAGTCTGGTCTAGAGTTACACAGTGAGCCTTCTCATCTGTTACTCTCAGACATAAGCCTCTCGCCAGAACCCTGCATATTTCAGCAAACAAAGAAACTGGAACATTGTTTTCACAGTTTTCTACTTGTGTCATCCTGGAAGGTAAAGTGTATTTGCTTCCAAAATAAAGGGAAGAGAAGCAAAGGTCATGGGAGTGATTGGCTTTTCTGTTGCATGAAAAGAACAAGGTGTCTAGCGCACCGAACGCCGTGAGCAGAGCTGCCGGTAGACCTGCAGGTCACAAGGTGACCCCGGGTGACATGTAACTGCAGGGCATTAGAGATGGTATAGGAGCAACCAATTGAACTTAACCTTTGGAGCGCCCTGCCGCCAGGATGTTACCGAGGTCAGTATCAGCTGGCTTTCAGAAATGGCATCAGTAGGCAATGAGCATGCAAACCAGATCCCACAATTATACCAGGTGAGCTTAAAATTATGAGTGCTATCCATCTCCCCAGGTGTGTGCAGAGGATTTTTGGCTAGTCTTTAAAAAGCACTGGAACACTGATATATGCGACTTGGCTACAAGCTAAGAAGCTTAGCTCTGTTGGGCAAAGCAAGGATGCGGTAGCAGCCAAGTCACTTGTAATGTTTAGAACTTCGACATGCAGAAATTGCTCTTACTTATACTTTCATGTAATTTCTATGGCATTCTGTGAGGCAGGTTATTAATCTCCCCATTGCACAGACATAGAACCCAAGGCTCAGAAAGTGGCACGGACTTACCCAGGGGCACACAGCGGGTGAACAGTAAAGCTCTCACTCCAGCCAAGATGAGCGGACTGTTGATCTCTGACCTCACTCTGTGTGTTGGATCAGCGACTGCTTATTGAAATCACCCAGGGAGCTTTTTAAAAATAATGGCGTCGGGGCACCAATCCATCACCCCTCTCACCCTGGAGATACATTCTGATTTAACTGGGGCTTGGGGGTGCTTAGTTTACCAAGAGTTCCTCAGTGGATGCAAATGATGCAGACCCTGGCTCGTGGGGTCCGCCACATTGTGGGTGAGTCGTGAGAAATCCACATGGACTACCTAGTCCCATGGAGGAAAAGGGACCACATGGCTTCTCTCTCAAGAGGAGAAAAAGACTCAGCCCTTGCCATGACAGGCCTTTATTTCTTTTCTGAGCACATTACATGATGGTCCTCATTTACTATGCACGGGTTCGCTTTAGGCGGTTACCTTTTACAGAAAACAAAGGAGCCAATGCTGCTAATCACATCACAGAAGAAGGATATTTGCAAGTGCAAAGGGAAAAGTGGTTGAACTGATTACACGCCTTCTTGGAAGGTTTAGCATGGATTTTAGGGAGTTAGAGTAAGCACTTGCTGTCTCAGTTCAGGGTGAGGGAGTTTTAGCAAAAGCAAGTCTCATAGTAGTCTAGGTACAATGCAGGCCTGAATCCCCATGGGAGAACCTATCCATGGGCGTGGGTCCTGTGCATCTCCAAGTAGGAGCTGGGCCCACACCACACAGAATGGCCTCCTATATGCAAATACGCAGCCAAGACCGACAATCAACCTGTTGGGTAAAAATGGTGTCCCACTGGGGTGTGTCATGCATGGAGTAGCTGCTGCTTGGCACTAAGAACCTCTCCCATCAGAGAAGGGTGAAGACTGCTGGGTTCCCACTGGTGCTAAGTGTCAGTAGAAGTGCTTGCTACTTGGTCTAATTTGGCAGCCAATGAAAGACACTCCCAGTCAAAAATGGGCTCTCGTCTGTCCCTCCACTGGGCCTGACACAGTGAAAAGCTGGAAGGGGCTGGTGCAGAATCAGGGTCTGGGAGGCCCCCATTGGGCCAGGCATTGATCTTTTACTGGCTGCTTTGTGGGCAGGTCCCAGTGAAGAGACTGGATGGTGTAGGCAGCTGGAGAACCCTGGAGGGCCTCGAAGCAGCAGGTTTTATTCCAAATAGTACAGAGGTATTCTTATAATTTAACAATCACTATGGCTATATTGGTATATATTGGCACAATAACATCTTTGAATATGCTCCCATTCCAATGATGTTCTGCTAAATGTTTAATAACCAGTAGAGTGGGAATAGAAGTCCTGAGGTGCAGGGTATGCCAATTCCTATGCTGTAAATTTTCCCATCATGGCCAATGTGAAATCACTAAACACTGAATTGGGAAGAGATACACAGTAGCACACCAGCATATAGTATTATACCATACAGGTACAATAAAGGTATAACCTCAAGGGTATAGTGAATAGTAAAGTGTAGGAAAATAATTAGAAAACAACTTTTAATACACAATTTGTTGGATAAGTTTATATCACTTAACTTTTGACAAAGGTGGAGTTGAGTAACCAGCTAATAAAATCCATAACATTTTTAAAAATCAACCTTCAGGAAGCAGTACAGTCCGACTCCAGCACACCACCGAGCCGCCCCTACTGGCCATCAGTGGCTCTGTCTGAAAGGAGCCCTCGGCAGGGTCCGAATGAGTAGCATAATGTCATGCCTGAGAAGGGCGACACAGTCCCCCAGGAGAATGCATAAGCAACTTACGGCAAACTAATTTGTTAGACTGGCTGGTGCATCACTTCATAAGACCCTGGAAGAAAAGGCAAACAGAGAAGAAGCCTCAGCGTCCTCACAAAGAAGAGAAAGAAACACCAAAATTCAAATAGGTACCTAGAGCAGAGTGACTAAAACACAGTAATCCCTAAATAAGTGACAGCTGCTTTTACTTTTTTGGAAGTGGGTGAAAAATTAACATTTAAGGCACATTGAATACCTATTAGATACTATGCCAACTCTTCTGAAGGCTGCTGTGATCGAGCAGAAATGGCAAATGGAATAAAGAGGGACAAGATTAGAGCTAGTCTTTACCCCACCCACTGACTATGAGTTAGACTAACAGAACAGTGAGTACGTGTAGCACCTAGTGATGAGAGCGAAAGACACAAAATAGATAATGAAGGGAATAAGGACACAGAAGGGGCATCGCTGTACTTGAGCTGCATCTGGAAGACTAAGGAGGAGTCCTCTAGGCACAAGTGGGCCTTTTGGTTGTAAAAAAATAATAATAATACAAGTCTTTTGCACAAAGGCTCAGGAAGGCGTATAAAAAGATGCTCGATGGAGCCTAGGCTGTGTGATAAACAGGTGTTGGAAATAAGGTCGAGAGAACCTCACAAGGAACTGAGACATCAAGCCTCTCGGCTATGCAGGCTTTAACGAGGGGAGTGGTACTTCGAATTTTGAACTGTATGTTGTAGAAGATGATCCTCGCCACCCTAAAAGCAGTACCACAAATGCACTCATTAATTAGTTTGGTAGGTATGGAGGGGGGAGGCTCGGTTGGGAGACAATTTTAATTGTCCAGGTGGTAGATGGGAAAGACTGGAATCCACCCCGACTCTTGCTCTGAGACAGAGAAAAAGTGGCCTGAAAAAGTATTTCAAGGCTCAAATCAGTAACACTGGGCAGCGGCTGCAGGTGAGTGGGCAGAGAGAGGGGCCGAGGATGAGTCAGAGGCTTCTAACTCCGGTAACGGGGTCAAGTGTGGGGGTATTAACCGAAACAGGGCAAGCAGCAGCTGTAACTAGTTTTCAGAAATACAGTATGGAAAAACCCAGTGTGAAGCCTCCAAACTCAGTGGATGCAAACACTTGAATTATTTCTGTTTCACCTCCTACCTTGCTTTGTGATCCAGAAATTTCTTTAACTCTAGGTCCAGAGGGACAAATTAGAACAATGCATATGAGAGTGTGTTGGGGGGGAGTATGAGAATATATGCAAATAAGAATCAACATTACCATTTGTTCGCAAAACTGGATTATGTCCTGACCCCAGGAGCCTGTGCCAAAACATCTGCAAGTCTCACCTCCTCCCCTCCTGACAAGCAGCCGGGACAGGGCAAAAGAAAGAGACCCACTTACAAGGCAGTCCTCCTTCCTCTTTACCCACAAAAGTGTTAGAAAAATATTTATGGGACTGGAGCTCAGGCAGGGAATCAGAATCTGCTTTCTGTGGCAGAAACACACTGTCCAGGTTGTCCACAGAGAGGCAGGCAGGAAGGCAGAGAAAGACCAAATAAAAAGGTGACCCTTTAGTAGATCAGAATGTAAGACAGATTTGTGAGGAGCACAGGGCTGGACCAGGGCATGAACCCAGGGATGTGGCCATGAACAAGGCGGGAAAGTAGAGAGGTAACAGGAATTTAGGAGAAATAGACGTAGGCCATAAACCCCCTGAGGGGAGTTGGGCGGAGGTTGGTCGTAGACTCACAGAAGTAGTGGGCAGAGAGCAGCTCTGCTGAGATGGGAGGCGGCGGCATTTGGAAGGATTATTCCCGCCAACGTCACTCTCTGGGCTCAGGCCTCTCCTTGCTTTAGCAGAGCACAGTGGGGTCTCCCGAGAAGCTCCGCTCAGTCCCAAGGAGCAACAGTCACGCGAGGAGATGAGGCTTTTCCTCTGGTTCGGACGTTTCGCGAGCACAGGAAGTCACCTAGGAGATGGACGGACTCTCTGGATTGTTCAAGTCAGGTTGACTCATTTAATTCTACAACCCTGGGCCCCAAGTCCTGGCACTGGGGATTTTGATCAGGCCGCTGATGCCAGTGAGAGTAATGGCACCAGCCAGGCTACGGACCCAGCAGACTGTTCCTACTGCAGGACCTGAGAAAGCTTAAAGCAAAAGCCTTTTCCCATTTCTGGGGGAGATTAGGATGACTATTATGATTATTCTGCGCCCCCAGTCAAATAGATCACATTTTAATGATTAAAAATATATAATCAAATACAAATCAACTTGAGAGTTAATCAACTAAATCTAGGCTCTGTAGGGACCAGCTACCCAACCCTGACCTTGAACAAACCGCCTCCCCTCCCTGAGTCTCAGGCCCAGGTGTTTGGGAAATGGAAACATTGTACCACAGCATCCCTGAATGTCCTTCCAGTTCGTTTAAGGTCTATCCATAAAGCCAGAGGGATTAGAAATAAAAGCAAGTGTATTTTGCTTCTTCTCCCTACCTGTACATGCTGAACACATGGCCTGGGTTGGAAGAGATCTTAAAACACACAAACTGATGAAGAGGAAAGAGCAAGCGTTTTCATGGCAGGTGAAGAACCGTATCTGTAAAGGAAGTCCCCCTCTGGCCTTGACCTCCGTTGAGAGACAGTCCCGCCGCCGCACCTCCGCTGGCTTTGGTGATGAAAGTTCTCCATCCAAATGCCACAAATAACACTGTCATCTCTCCCTCCCCCCAATGTCTGCTCAGAAAACGACATGAGAGGCAGTGACGGGGACAAAGGTGACTTGTTGATGTCCTTGTCAGTTGTAGCGTGCCTGCTCTCACAGCGTGTGCACCTCCGAGTCCCGAAACGGTGGCCTGAGCCTCCCCGGGGTAAAGTGGCCTGTTTGCTGAAGACTCAGGGGCAAAGAGGAAAAGGGGAAGCTGAAAACACTCACGCTTTTGATGTTCTCAGGAAGCAATGTGCTTGTGGAAGAAAAGAAAACAAATCAGCAAAATTCGCTTGTGAGAAAAAAAGGATGTCTACTTCCTAAGGGCTGTGGAGGTGTGGAGTTCTTTACCCAAGTGCTCTCCAATGCGGAAACGCATTGGCTACTTACGTGGAAGTTGATTACAACTAAAACTAAAAGTCCAGTTCCTGAATCACACTGGCACACCTTGGGCACTCAGCAGCCCTCTGTGGGGAGCGGGTACCACGCTGAACTGCGCAGCAATAAAACGTCCCCATCATCCCAGAAACTTCTGCTGGCGAAAGCCTCTCTGAAGCACTGGACCAACCGAAGAACAACAATCCAAGTAGCAACAAGGAGACAACCTCCCAGGTCGCTTTTTACCTAGACAAAGTTTACATTTTTATATCATTTTTTAAATTGTGGTTCAAGTACAGTTTTCTGTCTTTTACAAAGTTTTAAATTTTACTCTTCATTGGCCAGTCCCCCATTTCTGTTTTCTTTTGCTTTGGGACTTGACTTCACAGCTTACATTCAGCTGTTAAGTGTCCAAAGCCCTAGTATTGCAACGTGGGAGAAGGGCTTCCTCAGTGTCCGGGGCGAGTGTGGACGTACCCACATCCTTTCCCACAACCCAGCTGACAGCTAGGCATCCCTACAGCTCCGTGCCTTCTGGGCTCCTCAAGTTGAGTCCTCACTTCTGTCTTTTTTTTTTGGTAAGAAGATCAAGTCATCTGCTCTCACTGTCTCCAACTTCCACACTTTAATTACCTCCCTCAGGTTTTCACCGATGAGTGACTCAGCAAAATGACTTTTTAAATGAGCTTTCACATTTAGCAATTTAGCCCACATGCAATCTGTGACTGGAACTAATTTTTTAAGTAAATAAACCAAGGCTTATATATCACATTAGTGTTTTTATTCAAAATCATCACCCTAGCAGGTAACATACCTCTTCCAATTATACAGCCATTGCTCAAATCACAGCTAGAACATTTCTCAGGGAATTAGCTAGAGAGTGTACGTGTGAAGTAGGATTTTCTCTGAGGAGGGATGTGGATAACTTTCTGCCCTCACCTTTTTAGGATGTCTCCATGAATATTAAGAGGTCACAGAAGTTTTGATTTTTAAAAAGCAAGGTCATACAACTCAACACCAGGAAGACAAACAGCCCAATTTAAGAATGGGCGAAGGACCTGAATACTTCTCAAAGGAGGACATACAGAGGATCCACACACACATGAAAAACTTCTCAACATCACTAGCCATCAGAGAGATGCAAATTAAAACCACGATGAGATACCACCTCGCACCTGCCAAAGTGGCCATCATAAACAAATCAAGGAATGACAAGTCCTGGCGAGGATGAGGAGGAAAGGGAACCCTAGTGCACTGTTGGTGGGAGTGCAGACTGGTGCAGCCACTGTGGAAAACAGTGTGGAATCTCTATGAGAAACTAAACATGGAACTGCGTTTTGACCCGCTGATTCCACTGCTGGGGGTATACCCCCCAAATCTCAAAATACCAATTCAAAAGAGCTTATGCATCCCCATGTTCATCGCAGAGCTATTTACAATTGCCAACTGCTAAAAACAGCCTAAGTGCCCATCAGTAAATGAGTGGATTTTAAAAACTGGTACATTTACACAATGGAATTCTACTCTGCAGAAGGAAAGAAGGAGCTCCTGCCTTTCACGACAGCATGGATGTGAAGAGCATTATGCTAAGTGAAATAAGCCAGTCAGTGAAGACAAATACCATATGATCTCATTTATAAGAGGAATCTAATGAACAAAGTAAACTAATGAGCAAATTAGAATAAGAGGCATAGAAACATAGAACAGACTGACACCTATAAGAAGGGATGCAGGAGGGGGAGACTGATTGAAAGATAGTGAAAGTCACAGAAAGTCAAAGTCATATGTTCTTTGATTAGCTGAAGAACATATACGTAGGGCCCATGGACATGCACAACAGTGTGGGGAGTGATTAGGGAAGTGGGGGGTTGGGGTAGAGAAGGGGTGAAGAGGGAAAAAGCAGGACAACAGTAATAGCATAAACAATAAAATATTTTAAAAGGAAAAATAAATAAATAAATAAAAATGAAATAAAAAGCAAAGTCCTAAGTCTTCTAACCCTTGCAATGGCAAGCACATCCACCCAAAAGTAAGAGAGTCTTTTGACGTGCATAGGAGACAAACACGAGGTGCATTTTCATTTGCCTCTCACAGAGATCAAATATTTTCATTATTCTTTCTTGCATTTACTGTAAAAATGTGTGAGCACTTCTGTCCAGACTCCATAATCACTTCTGGGCTTTACACAGACATAAATCTGAGGATGCTTGCCTAGTAATAAATCTTTTCCCTACTATCTTATCACAGGGTGGTCTTCTGTTAGTAGGATCCCATTTGCTATAAACCGAACACTTGTGTCCCCCCTACATTTACATGTTGAAATCTGATCCCCAAGGAGAAGGCATTAGAAGATGAGGCCTGTGGGAGGCGGTTAGGTCCTGAGGGCGGAAGCTTTATCAATGGGATTAGTGCCCATATTTAACACACACACACACACACACACACACACACACACACACACACACAGTCACAGGCAAGAGAGAGAGAGGAGAGATGGTCCCTCTCTCCACCTTGTGCAGATACAATGAGAAGACAGCCATCGGCAACCACGGAAGAGGGCTGTCAGCAGACACCAGGTTTTCCAGGGCCTTGATCATGTACTTCTCAGTCCCCAGGACCATGAGAAAGGAAATTCTGTTGGGTAAACCACCTCGTCTATAGAATTTTGTTACAGAAGCCAGAGCTCACTGAGGAAGTATTATTTCCCCAGCACACGTGACACATGCATTTAGATACTTTAAACTTATCCAGGCAAATTTTATGCTTGGAATCCCTTCAAAAGTCAGCTGAAATTTTGAGTAATAAAATGAGTGATCATGAAGGATTATAAAGTCTGAAATAAAGCATGAGGTTTTTGTTTCTTTTTAAAAATGGGAGAAATAGATAAAAAATGTACTTGAAAAGTAACTAAATAAAAATAAATTTAAAAAAAAATAAAAGGAGATTAAGTCAGAAAAAAATAAAAAATAAAAATGTGACTCACAAGTTAATTTCAAGAGTACATCTTTGAAGAAGATTAAATCTTGGGTTCATTTGTTTAATAAAGTAGTGAATGAACAGCCCCATTACTGATAGTTATACTGTGTGTGATACATACATACATGTATTAAAAAAACATTAGTAGTTTTTTTTCACTAGCAGTAAATTATTTCTCCCTTATATTCATACATGTCCTTAAAGTAAACGAGCTACTCAATTAAAGATAGCAAAATTCCCTGCAGCCCTGGCTGGTGTGGCTCAGTTGGAGGGAGCGTCATCCCGTACACCAAAAGGTCATGGGTTTGATTCCTGGTCAGGGCACATGCCTAGGTTGTGGGTTCAATCCCCATATGGGAAACATATGAGAGGCAACTAATCAATGTTTCTCTGTCTCCCCTCCCCTCACTCTAAAAGCAGAGAAAAAACGTCCTTGGATGAGGACATTTGCCCAAGGACTAAAGAGCAGGACCATTTTGCTTCCTCTACGTCTTGTATTGGAGAAAGTAATGAATCTCTAAATTTGTCCAATGGTTTCATTAAATCCACTTTCATTTTAAATGAGAAAAATGTGGTTTGCAAGCATTTTAAACTTGCGAAATAAAATTTTTTTTTCCCAGAAGAAAGGGATGAGGAGGAAGGTATGACGGAAAGGAAATGGAACTCAATTCTGGCTGCACAATAAGAATTGTTAACCACGATCCCTGGAACACTGTAATAGACCATCAGAGAGATGACAACCAAGTGGACGTCAGCTGTGCCCCTTCCGATGCTCAATGACGGCTCCATTGGTTCCGTCTCAAACGGTGAGGTCCTTCGGGACCTTTGCAACACAGACTTACAGCGAAGGCAGGAAGGAGGAGCACGGGAAACTCCAACCCAGCTCCAGCTTCCAGCCGTGGGAGTGGCCAATGAGTGGTCCCTGTCAGGGGGTGCAGAGGGGCCTGGCTGACCTGGGCTCAAACTTGGCCAATAGCTGCATCCAGGGGGTCCTGGGTGAATACCAAAGGATAATACGATTCCCTAAATTTGTATACCCGCTATACCCTTTAGAGCACTAAGAAGGTTTTGATAGCAGAAAAAATGAATCTGGATCTCATAGAGGGAAGTATCACGGAAGCATCTCAATAAAAGAGTTTTTAAAAAAGAATGCAATGTCTGGATCTCTGGATGACACAAACAATCATTTGTTTTGAGACTTCTTGATAGTCTCCACGTTTCTACTGGTGCCTGAAATACAATCAATACCTGACCTTATTACTCCCGTTTTGCCTTCTAATGATTTGAGAAATATGTGGATCATATACTCAGACCAACGGAGAAATAAATAGCCAAGAGCCACTTTGAGTGACTGCAAAAACCACAAAACCGACCTGCACATGGAAACTGGCTGGGTCACCGGAAGTCGTCCTGCAGAGGACTGTGGTGTCAGGCTGCACGTGCGTGGTCACGCTCCGGAGGGTGACGGCTGGACCCACGGAGGCTGTACAGGGAAGCTGGAAGTGATGTCCAGGGAGGCGTTGACAGCTGACTCAGCAGCAGATGAGATAGCTCTTCCACTGATGCGCCAGTACTCTTATACCAACATTTTATCCTTTTTGTTAAATGTGATACATCTCCTCTGGTTTAACAAGTAAGTGGCATGCTTTTGGCAAAGCTTTAAAAAGAAAAAGTCAACATGTGTGGTCCATGGAGAAGAAAGAAATTGGTCAATCAAGTGTGGCAGACAGTAGATGATGGGAGGGCCCCACAATCTAGATAAAGGCCTTTATGCAGGACAGGGACAGAATGACAAATCCAAGCCAAGTACTGAAGGCGTAAGGTGCAAGAGAGGCTGGTAAGAGCTACAGAGCGTATTCAATCTCCATCTAGCTTCAGTTGAGGGCAAGACTCTGGTCCAAGAAACACACACACAAAAAGGAGTCCATTCATATATACAAACACAACAAAGATTCTTTTAAGGACTGAATTGAAGCAACGTGCTGGTACCGAGGGAACACCTCCAGGCATGGAGCAGAAGTAACCAGCAGATGGCGCCATACACACTGCATTTTTAGTGTCGCTGCGTGAGACTGGGCTACTGGACTTCGTCGTTAAAAGCATCAACACAATTGGCAATAGCTGGGGGAGAACAAAAGGGGGACCTTTCAAGCACTGAGGCTTGTCACCTACTTTTCAGCTTTATTCCATTTTTTTCTGAGATCTGAGTGGACACTATTCAAGTAGCAGTATGGCCAAGGGAGATAGTGATATAAATGATCACATAGAAAATAAAGCACTTACTTTTCACAAGGAAGCCATTGCTCCTTGTTCAATTTCACCCCACATCATCTCATCATCAATATCTTTACTAAAGATGGTGAGATTCGGGCCATGGGGTCATTAAAAGTCTAACATTCAAAATGATCAGTGGCTAAAGGTAAGACAATAGACCCAAAATAGATAATTGGGTGCTCAAAGGAATTTCTATATCATAACAGTGGGTATTGGATATGCCATAAGAGTATTGGATATAACAGTGATATGGTCACTGGCATATATACAAATAGAGTTGTTCTTGTACCATTATGTATAAGCTCAAATGAGAAATTCTAGAATGCCTGCTGATGGTAAGTGGTGTGTATTAGGATATACGAGATGACTCACAGGGGGTGACGTCAAACCACTTCTCAGATGCTCAGAAACACACAGCTCCATCCCCTTAGTTCCAGCCTATTTCCTCAGTCTCCTGCAACCACGTTGCATGACATTTCTGGTGCCTTGATTCCCTCCTCCAAGATCACGGGAGACAGCTGGCTTCCTGGAGATAATGTCCTGGCCGGGTGAAACAGCAGGGTCGTGGACAGGGAGGTTCGGAGCATTTGTGGAGCAAGGGGAAAGTGAGGTGCTGGGTTCAAATATCTGCTGAAGTTATTTGCAATACACATCTCTAAACAGGAGCATTTATCCGGAATGTATAAGGACCTCTCAAGAGGCTACACTGTATATGATTCCACTTACAAGAGCATCTGGAATAGGCACAATTACAGGAACAACAACAACAAAAAAAGATTCTGGTTCCAGGGCTTGGGGATGGTGTATAGGGGCAGTGTGAGGGGACATTGGAAGGGAAAGAACTGTTTTATATCTTCATGGGGAGGGTGGTTACATCACCAAGTGCATTTGTCTAAGTTTCTGATTCATTAGGTTTGAAGTGGGACCTGAGAATTGGCACTGTGAACAAGCTCCCGGGAGATCCTGATTCCCACGGTCTGGGGGACGCACTTGGAGAATCACTGCCCTACATGTTGCAAGAGCTAAACAAGATAATACATGTAAAACTGTTTCCTAAGGTATAATTTGCTATGTTAGTATAAGGAAGCTTTCCTTTAATCTTGTGCTTACACTGAATCCTTTAAAAAGGCTTCTTTGTCTCCCTAACTAGATTTCGAAAACCTACAATATGTTGTACTTCTTTTCTGATGCTGCCAGGAGTCTAAGATTGAAGTAATTTTCATTCTGTTTTTACTCCACCAACTAGACTTCATTGAGATTGTTCAGTCCCCTGCCGTGCACGGCAGAGTGTCTTAGACACAATGGGGATTCTGGGTAATACGTTCTTACACTGAGTAGAACATTCCTTATTAGAGGAATACTTCTTCACTTTCCGTGATTGTAATGAAAACACAGAGGGAAGATGTTACAAAGCACAATATATTCTTTTCCTGAGTTGTATGTCTAAGATCACATTGAAACTGATTACTGTCTATCTAAACAAGTTATGGATGTTGAATAAATTGTATGCTGTGCTTATATAAGTGTTAGTTGCTAAATATAGTCCTTATGGGCATACATTTTTAAAGTTGGAGCTAAGTCTCTTGAATGATAGTGTAAATCTTCCACATATGACCTTTATTCCAGAATAAGACTGTTTCCAACCTCATTTCTTCCTCTCGGACTCGAAATGGCGACAGGCGTGAGAGCAGTCGCTTCTCTTCTCCGCCAGAAGAGCAAAGCCCCTGCACAAACACACACGAGGGTGCTGGCTGTGGAGCTCAGGGGCCCGGCTTGCCCACTGTGAAGAAACTGGACGTGCCCACCCTCAGGGAAAAAACAAGCAGAGCACTGATTTTAAGCTGTAAATGGGCCCTGAGCGTTAAAATGTTAAGGCACCCATTGTCCTTTGCATTTTAACAGCAATGGCTCATTTGTTCCGGGCAAAGGCACTGAGTAATCACGGAAATGCAGCATCAGTGCCCCCATGGCGTCATATGCTAAGGGATGGAAAGACTTTTCAACACCCTGAAATGATGTCCTGGTTGACAGTTCTGTATTCTGCCCCCACATAAAGCCAACTCTGTGGGGACTGGCCCAGTGGAAAAACAAAACTCTGAAATGAACCCTGGCTCACCCACGAGCTCCTTGGTGGACATAGTAGTTCCCCCTTATCCACAAGGGGGACGCTCCAAGCCCCAAGTGGATGCTTGAAAGAGCCCAGCCCGGTACACACTGTCTCCTCCTCTGCATTCAACCTTTTCTCTTGAAGGACGCACCCCACAGCTCCTCTTGGTCGTAGCTGACTCGCCGGCATCGCTACCCTTGTGCTTTGGGGCCATTAGTCAGTAAAGTCAGGGTGCCTGGAACACGAGCTCTGTGACACTCTGACAGTCACTCTGATAACCCAGACGGCTACTGAGTAACTGAGGGGTGGGGAGTGTCTGCAGCCTGGAAGAGCAGGACAAAGGGGTGATTCACGCCCAGGGAGGGACAGAGCCGAGCAGCCAGTGGTTTCATCATGCAACTCAGAAGCAGACACCCGAAAACTTATGACTTGTTTACTTCTGGAATTTTCCATTTATTGTTTTTGAACCGCAGTTAACCCTGGGGTGGGGGGTGTGACAGAGACATGGAAGGTCAAACCTCAGACAAGGGGAGACTACTGTGATGTTCCTTAGATGTTACAACATACACCCTGAAGGAGAAAGTCAAAATCTCTGCCTGACTTATCTTGGAAGAGCACTGGGCCCCCATCAGCGTACAGACAGGTGCATTTTGGGTCTCTAAAAATAATTCATCCTGAAACAGTTTCAAACAACAACAGTGTTATTGACTCTCTGTTTGCAAGTTGGACTCAGCAGAGGTGGCCTGTGTCTGCTCCAGGTTGTAAACTGAGGCAGCTCCACTGCCAGGAGGGCTCACGCACGTGACTAGCAAGCTGGTGCCCATTGTTGCTGGGGGCTCAGCCAAGGCACTTGGCCAATGGCCTCAGCCCATCCCGGGAGGCTGTCTGCTCAGGCGGAACCACGGCACAGCAGCTGGCCCACGAGGGGGGAAGCAGAAGCTGCCAGTCACGTGAAAGCATCGCCTCCTCCGCCTTCTACTGATGAAGCAATCGCAGAACTGGTCCAGGTTAAAAGAAAGAAGTAACCGCACTCTCAACGGGGACAGTGACCAAGACTATGTAGCCATATTGCCCCTGTTTTCGCAGATTTTAACTAAGACCAGACATTGAATCAGGGCAGAAGAAACCAAAGTCTTCCTTTAATCCTAAAACAATGCTTGACTTCAGTGCGTCTGGGTGTGTGGTCCCCAGACCAGCAGCGTCACCCAAAAGCTTGTTGGAAACACCAGTTCTGAGGTCCTGCCCAGCCTTGAGAAAGTCTGCTTTACTGTTGACCGTATTTTCCCCTGATTCTGAATTTTGCTGAACCAATTGTATAAGGTAAAAAGGAATTTCATTGTAGTAAACAGCTATGTTTACTTAGAAGGCAGAATAATAGATGAAGTTGAGGACCTGGGTTTACTTGAAGCAATACAAAATGTTTGCATATGATTTAACGTTATTTATCGAGGCTTCTACATAATAGATTTGTATCTTAATGGTAGTTAATCTTTAGTAAAGATGTTTTTTAGTATCACGTGGCCTTTACTTATTATGCGCTGTCTTATTAAATTCCAATTAAATCCGCGTGTGACAACATCAATTTAAATTGCTACCAGAAAGACTGACTACAAAATAAATTACTGCGTGAAACCCCTCCATTATTCAAAGAAAGATGGCAGCCTCCACTAGTTGGTACCAAAGAAAAGCAATTAAAATGTTACGCAGTCACCCAGCAATCTGTAAACAATCTTTCAGATTGTATCTATGATTGTGTCTGTTTAAAGAAAGTCAAGAGTCCTGGCTGGTGTGGCTCGGTGGACAAAGTGCTGGCCTGTGAACTAAAGCATTGCTGGTTTGATTCCCAGTCAGGGCACGTGCCTGGGTTGCAGGTCAGGTCCCCAGTTGGGGGTGCTCAAAGGGCAACCACACATTGATGTTTCTCTCCCTCTCCTCCCTCCCATACTCTCTCTCTAAACATAAAAAATAAAATAAAGAAGGGTAAGGAAAGTAGGCCAACTCTGATTAAAACAATACTTATTATAGTAAGTAATTTTCCATTACCATTCATAGCCACATGTATTATTTAGATTTCTCTACGCATGCACACACACAGACATAGTTACATGCTACATGGAGCATGGCTGTGGGGGAGGAGAGAGAAGCTACAGAGAGCTTGCCCAGAGCCAGGTCACCGCCTCTCCCCGAGCCATTCATGGGAAGACTCGACCGCCCTGAACTTGATCGCCCTAAAACTTTGATACCTCAGAGACCCTCTCAGCCCAGTGGAACTTTCAAGGATAAAGGAGAATTCAGTCCGTAAGTGGACCAAGGAAATGTGCAGTTATGTTTACTGTGCTCTGTTCAAGAGAAAGTATTCTATGCATTTGAGAAATGTTTCATCCAAAAATGATTGACGTATTTTTTTTAAGTTGGCTCTTAAGAGGCAAGTCATTATTCCATGTGGAAACACCGTCTCTCCTCCTGGTAGGTGAGGGGTATTTGTTGCAGTTTAGTATGATCTATTGAAATAAAAATCCTCTAAGTCAGTCCCCTGATAGCTCCCCTTAGGGGAGTTAACAGGACTCTCTCTCGGAGGGTGTAGCTTTCTGCCCACTGAAGAGCAGAACTCGGAATACAGAGCCCAGGATCCGAACGCAGAGCCCAGGCCTTCCTTCCATGGAGCATGGCCAGGAGCCCTCAGAACCTGCCTTGCTCAAAACGCTGGCCCCAGCTACACACAGATGTTCAAAGGAAAGGAGACCTGGAAGGAGACGTCGCATGAACTAGTGCCTCTGATGCCCCAAGGATAATAGAAGCCATGAAGCACTGAAGGCCTCAGCTTGTTTTTTTGTTTGGTTTTTTGTTGGGGTTTTTTTTCACATTTTCCAGCAATTTTTCTGTATTTGTTCCAACTTTTTTCCTCGCTCCTCTCCTGAAGGAGAATAAGATTTTTGGCCCAAAGTGACTCTGGGCTCTGCATTCCTTCCGCTGGAAGCCCCTCCCAGATCCTGTTCCACAGGCCGTTCTTTATGTTACTGCTCACCACCAGCAATGAGACAGCCCCACGGCACAGGCACCAGCACCCCAACTCCCCAGAAAGGAAGAAGAAGAGGCAGGAGAGTGAGAAATCCAGGGAGAGGCCAAGATGCTTAAGAAACCTGGAGGCAGCTGGGAAGAGGAAAACACACTGTGGGACCCGGAAGCAGGAAAGGCACGGGAGCAGCTGCCAGCGGCTGGAAGGCCGGGGGGGCTCACGTCCAGGTTCTGCAGCCCACCAGCTCTGACCTTGACTCAGAGCCACTCGGCCTGTGTACTCTTCTGTGGCTTCTACTGGAAAATGGATCTGATAACGCTTCCCTCGCTTTCATTGTGAGGAGTGAGAGAGACGTTTGTGCACTGTGCCTTATCAGATGCCTGAGGGATAGCCGGGCCTTTGTGGTGTTGCCTGGCTCCATTTGCATGAAGGACCAAGAATACTGAGGGACAAAACCGCCTGCTCCTCCAGAACAGCAGGTGAAAGGTGGCAACATGGCCGCAAGCACCTGAAGCGCCAGGCCTCACCCACCTCCTCCCCTCGCATCCACCTGGGGAGCTTATGGGACGTGACCATCCGTCATCCTGGGAAAGTGTAGGGGCGCGACCTTCAGTCATTTCAGACTTCGTCTTAATTTCAGGGTGTCTGCTATAAATCGCGGGTGAGAGACGGAGCATCTTCAATGCTAACCAGCAAACTAGAGATCTATGAGGTGTGAGGGGGAGGTTTGCCGCTCCGCCTCCCCCATTTGAGGCGATCCCTGCGGGCCTCCTGCCTGCGCTCGAAGGCCACAACATATGTTGCTCGTGCTGAACACAGCGGAGGGAGCAATAATGTTGCAGGATTCCTGACTAGCAGCTGCCTAACTGAGAGTCGTTATCGTTACCTGGCGCAGAGAGCCAAGCACATGCCCGTTCCAGGCGGAGAGGCTGAGGGAGGAAGGCAGGCGGAGAAAAGCAGCACCAAAGGAAGCTGACCAAGAAGGCCCTGGGGGTTCCTGGGCATAATCCTTCCGAATTCCAGGAGGCAGGACAGTAGGAGCAACTGGGATTTAGTTAGAGTCTCCAAGTTCAGGCTAAAAGTCCCCTTTGGAACACAGGTGCCATGTGCCATGTGAGGTTTGCAACTAATACCTTCTTTTTCCAGATCACTTCCACCTAGTCAACATGAAAAATTGACGTTCTTTCTATTTCTTGTGCAATAATCAGCCTGGACCTACTATGTGCAAGGTCAACTCACTGACCTCAGCAGGCCATGGTTACAAATGTCTGGCCAAAGTGAGTTCTTCCAACCTGACGGGTCTCAGCCTGGGCCTTACCTGGGAACCACGGGGGCGGGGAGCTCCTCAAAGTACTGGTGCCTGGGACCCACCCCAGAGACGTAGATTTAATGGTGTGGGGAGAGCCCAGGTGTCAAGGGGTTCAGACCTCCTGGGGGGGGGGTAATGCACAGCCAAGGCAGAGAAGCCCCGCAGACCTCCATGTTTGG
Organism: Artibeus jamaicensis; assembly: GCF_021234435.1. Lineage (NCBI taxonomy): Eukaryota > Metazoa > Chordata > Mammalia > Chiroptera > Phyllostomidae > Artibeus > Artibeus jamaicensis. The sequence goes on along the minus strand of NW_026521803.1, from coordinate 31,097,446 downwards.
GGATACAGCTGGGGTAGGGTTTGATGTTAGATTCATTCACCACGAGAAGCCAAGGTGTTGGCAGGTGTTCTCTGAAGAAAAAAGTGTCGCCACATTCAGTGCATTCGGGGAATCTGGGTTGAACACTAAACACCTCTGTCCATGCTCAAGGCCTCTGGGATGTTGATGGACATTGTCTCTCTCCACGAGGGGGACCGCATGTCACTGTGTCCCAAACTGACACAAAGATAAAACTGGCAGTTTTAGTTTCCAATTACAGTTGACATCCAGTAGTATTTAATTTACGTTCCAGGCATACAGATAGTGGTGAGACAGTCATATAACTTCCAAAGCTATCCCCCGGCCCCGATATTTCCGGTACCCACCTGGCACCACACACAGTCATTACAGTGTTACTATATTCCCTACACTGAACTTTACGACCCCATGACTGCTCTGTAGCTTCCAACCTGTACTTCTTAATCCCTTGACCGTTTTTTTTACCCAGATCCCCAACCCCCGACCCTCTGGCAGCCAGCAGTCTGTTCTCTGTGTCTGTGAGTCTGACACAGACGCTTTCTGAGTGTGGACCATCTTGGGACACTGACAACCTGTCAGCACACTCAGGAAACCACTAAACCAACGGCGGTGCCAGGGACAGCGTGGGCGCTGGGTGAAGGCGGAGCCCGGCCGGGTGGGTGTGGCAGACCTTCCTTGGCAGAGATTGCAGCCGAAGGTGCCCCACTCACATCACTGGGAAGACAGGGGTCACTGCCCACTCCTGTCCGAGAGAAAAAGGCCACAGAACTCACGGGATCACAGCAGGCTCTGTCTCAAGCTGATCTGGAAGCTTGAACAAGATGGAATTTTTGTAGAAAATTGAGTTCTGAATGTCCAGGAATAGGAAGCTTTTCCGGTTTGGTTACAAGCGCCCTGGATGAGGGTCCAGAAATATCAGTGTGACCTTTGGAAAACTGCCTCAAGTCTCTGATTCAGTGTTTTTGTTAGTAAAGCTAAATTTGAGTCTAGAAATATTACACATTCCCTAATTTCCATGATTCGAGAGGATATGCTTTCCACTTCAATCTTATATTGCTTTATAATTATAACCACAGTGCTTCTGAATTTCCAAAACACTTCGTGTACATTACCTCGCTGGGATCGCGGAACGGCCCTATCTGCTAGGCAGCGAGTGATTCAGCCTGTCTGGGATTTCAGAAGTCAGTGATGGATCTGAGCTGAGAGAAAGGATGGGTCTCCTTGCCGTGTCTTTTTCCCCCTGTACCTGCTTTAGAGTCACAGACTCAAGAGTTCTCCATGGGATTGGGGGGGACCCCTTCCTCAGGTAAGCATGTATGTTCCCATGTGAAAAGATGCCCCACCCCCGCTCCCGCCCAGAGTACCCCTCCTGCCTCCGTCTGCACTGACTCACGGTCCCCAGCAGAAGGTGGGAAGGTGACTTTACTGGCTGGGAAGTCTGGGAGCAGAGGGTGACCGCCTGGTCTCGGTCCTTCTGTGCTCCGCCGTGGGCATCTGCCGCGTCTGCAGGCAGCATGGATTCCCCCCTTCTCTGGCACGAGGCAAGTGGAGGCGCATGGTTTGGGAAGAAAAGTTGAATTCCTCAGGGGGGTGAACAGGTTCTTCGGCTTCACGCTGAGTCGCGCCCTCCAGCAGAGCTTCCATCACAATGAAACCTATTTTGATCTCCGCAGCCTATAATTCCAGAGCAGGGCTCTGTGACGAGCACGGTTAGGAAAATAGGGTCATGGACTGATTCCCCCAAACTCTAAACTTCTTATAAATGAATCGCATCTCAAGTTATTTGGATGCAAAAATGGAGCATTTCAGCGACAGGTTTTGTTCCTTGCCAAAAATTACACAGAGACAGTAAATACATCAGCCACCGGGTCTCCTGACTTCCCAGGAAGGACTCCTTTTGTTCACTGAGTCATACATAATTTCTTCTAGATTTCTCAAGAGGGAGACTGAGCTCCTGCTTGCAGTAACCCATCACAAAAGGAGAAAACAGATTTTGGAAATAAAATCCATATGAGATGATTCCCAATAAGCCATCGAAGTAATCACTGTGAGGGAGGGAAATTATAATTTTTTTGGCTATTCCTAACCTTCGGTATAGTTCTCATGTTGAGTTACATACATGGGGGCATCAGTCTAGTTTTGCTGCACTAAGATAACACTACAGTAACACGCATTTATTTCTTGCTCACATTTGTCCTTAGCAATGGTAACTCACTGGCGGTGGTGCTGCCCAGCCCTGCTCCCCTGGTCCTCTGACTCTCGGACCAAGTCTGAAGCAGCCGTCCCTGTTTGCTTATGGAAGAAGGAAAGTCAAGAGAACCAGTGGAGTCTATGGTGCCTCTTAGAATTTCTGTTCCCACAGCACTCTGCCCACAGGCCACTGGCCAAAGCGCATCAGTCACATGGCCAAGCAAGGGAGAGACGTAAACTGTGCCCACAGGAAGACTACAGACCATGTGGCCACGGGTGGGCGTGTATCTCCTTTTACAGGGAAGGAGGGAGCAAATACTTGAGAACAATAATGTAATCACCGTGCTGTTTATTTTAATGTACCTAGTCTGTAAAATTTTTACCTTGTCTTGTCCTTGAAGTGAGAATATCACCTTTGCTACACTCAAAAACACCCCCCCCACCCCGGGCACTGGAAGGGAGGTTGAGTGAAAGAAAGTGAGGAGCAGAGGCAGATGAAGGAGCCCAGCTCTACAGAATGAGCTTTGCACAAAAGTCTGCTAGGGAGGAACCCTCTGGCTTGCAGGTTCTTCGTTTAGGGGAGGGCAAGTCCAGTTTGCAATGGCACAGATAAAATAAAGCAGGATAATCCACAATCCATTTAGCTATGGCTATTTAATAATGCCTTGTGAAGGTTTTGTGGCTAGCACCACTCCTTCCTGATTGCACTTGGCCGAGATCAGTATGGAGAGTGTGGGTGTGCCCCAGGCACACAGTGGCAGGTGGGGAGAAGGCAGCTAGGTACGGTGAGGTTGGCCCACAAGAGGGAATAATTCACAGACAGACAATGAGTAGCCTTTCTCTCCTGGATGACTTCTAAACCTCACACAGGGACTGAGGGACAGCAAATCTCAAGACACCATTCATTCCCTTCTCTAGGTACTGGTTCTGTCGCAGCCTCTGCTCTGTCTTCCAGGAAGCAAACTCGGGATTGGCCAGGAGAGGCATCCGGCAGATGAAGCCTGCAGGAGGCTGCAGCCCCAGCTCATGGGTTTTTTCATTCCCTTCTGTGTTGAGGAATGGCTGAGGACCTGTGGGTGGCAAATGTGCAGGTACTATAGGGGGAGCCAACAGTAATCGGGAGACACCCTCAATTATTGCAAATGGTGATAATGGTTTACAATTTTAAAGCACTTTGAACGTGTTAAAGTGCTTTATAGCAGGCAGCCAGAACTGTAGAAGCAGAGGCTCCTGTGGCCAAGAAGGTGCAAGAAGCCTGCTCCATCATCTCCGTCTGTTCTCAGAGATCCCAGTCAGCCACACTTTGGAGCTTGGAACAAGCAGCATCACCCAGGCCTGGCGTGGCACTGAGTCTGGGAGGGCCTGTCTGTGGGCTTACAAGTTTAGGAGACAGGACTCAGCTGAAAGAGTTCATGTATTGTCCCGGGAAGACATCTAATGGAAAAAAAAAATGCCAGTTCTTCTCTCCAGACATTATTTTGCATTATTTTACTTTGTAGAAAAATAGTTCTAGAGAGACAGGATGGCTGAGCTATTAAAAGCTCAAATCCTTACACCACCACGTGGTTACAAATCCCGGTTTCTCTACTCAGTGGCTGCGTGACCTTATGAAAGTGATCTCACTTCTGTGTCCCTCAGTTTCCCCATCTAAAACACGGGCCAGTGTAAAACTTTAAAATGTTCCGTTTTTAAAAGCAACAATACCATTTACATGAGCACCCGCAAAATGAAATATTGAGGCATAACTCTAACAAAATATGTACAAGACCAACATAAGAAAAACTACAAACTTCTGATGAACAAAATCAAAGAAGAACTAAGTAAATGCTGAGACACCCCATTGCTCATTGACCAGAAGGTTCGGTATTGTCGAGATGTCAGTTCTTCCAAATCGATCTATAGATTCGAAGCAATTCCTATCAAGTTCTTAGTGAGTATTTTTCGAAGGTCAACACACTGATTCTGAAGTTCATGTGGACAGGCAAAAAGACCAGAAAAGCCAACACAATAATGAAGGAGAAGAGCAAAGGGGGAGAACTAACACTACCCGGATTCAAGACTTACTATCAAGGCACAGTGATTATTTTACTGTTTATTACTCTAGTGATGAATTGAGACAGTGTGGTATTGGTGAAAGACTGGACAAATATATCAATGGAACAGCAGAGAGGGCCCAGAAATAAACTCACATAAATACAGTCAATCGATCTTTGACAAAAGAACAAAGGCAATACAAGGGAGCAAAGAGAGTCTTTCAACATGGGGTGTTTGAAAGACTGGATATCCATCTGTCAAAAAATGAACCTAGATGTAAACCTTACTCTCTCCCCAAAAGTTCGCTCAAAATGGATCATAGGCCTGTAATAATACAAAATTCCTAGAAGATAAAACAGAAGAAAACCTAAGTGACCTTGGATATGATGATGTCTTTGAAATACAACACTGAAGCCCAGTTAATGAAAAAAATTAATAAGCTGGATTTCATTAAAAATTAAGAGCTTCTGCTCTATGAAAGGTAACTTCAAAAGAATGAGAAGACAAGCTACAGACTGGGAGAAATTATCTGCCAAAGACACATCTGATAAAGAACTGTTACCCGTAATATACAAAGAACTCTTAAAACTCAACAATAACAAAACAAACCATCCTATTTTAAAATGGGCAAAAGACCTTAAAGAAGGTATACAGACAGCAAATGAACGATGAAAAAACGCTCCACATCATAGGTCATCAGGGTCATAGGTCATCAGCGAAATGCCAACCCAAACAACAATGATGTTATGACCGGAGGTCAGGGCAGCGAAGCAGGTCCTGCTTTCTGCTGAGATCTCAGGCACGTCATCCACCTGCTTTACCCATCAGCCTCCTTATCTGGAGAAAATGGGGCAAATAGGTAGCCGTCTTACAGAGTTCTCCCCAGGAATAAAGGACTTAGTGTGAGAAAAGCATTTAGAATACAGCTGGGCAGTAAACACATTAACGTTAATCGTTCCATTTTTGTTGTGGCTGCTGCTAGATACCGTTGTTACAACTCTGACCGCCTCGAGTGGATTTTCTTGTCTACAACCAAGAACACCGATTAACACAGAGAGCACATTCTTTATACTTGAGTTTTCAGGTAAAGAGGTATTAACATGTTTATGGGTTTGTGTCAGAAAAGGCCAAACAGACTCGGGATAAAAATGTGCAGGAAATTAGCAGCCTTTGGGAAGGTCCCACAGTATTTAAAGTATAAAACTGAATGCAATAACCTTCCTGAAGTGGGTGGGAAAGGTGCTGACCTCAGCAAGGCAGGGAATAAGCAGAGCTCGCCACTGAAGAAAGACAAGCCTGTACATCAGCCCTGTATTCCTATTTTTTTTTTACTAATTATTGTCTTCCTCATTCAAACATCAGTGACATGCATAATAAAAAATTTATTCAATCATTTTTGCATTTTATCAGATTTCAGTAATATAAAAATTATAGCTTGACACACACTTTAAATTTTTTTATTATGAAGATGAATTTGTCAAGGTAGGAGAATAGAATATATTTTAGCTAAGTGTGTGTTCACCTGGTTCCTATTTTTAAAATAACTGGATGCATAGCACGGGGGCTCTCATGTTTACTGTTACCCCGGGTGCTGCCAATGTGGCGGTGAGTATGGGGTCAAGGCCTGGGATTGTGCGTCAGGGACTGTGTGCATTCTCTTAAGAATGAAAGCTCATTGTACAGCTAACAGGAACATCTTTACTCATTCAGTACATTTGTTCATTCACTCAACAAACATTAAGCTGAAGATGAACATAATCACTAACTGGTAGGAATAAAGATACCCAGCAGTAAGCACTGCGTTCTAGCTGATAAAGTTTTTGCCACAGGAATATGAGTTAACTCTGAAATTATTACACCTGTGTACTGGATTTGAACAGCTAAGTAGAGGAATGAGAGATGGTGGGAGGCAGGTTTGTCACTGTGGGAGTGAGAGATTACAGATAAGAAGGGGAGAAGTGCCCTGGCTGGTGTATCTCAGTGGGATGAGTGCAGGCCTGCCAAACAAAGGGTTGCTGGTTCGATTCCCAGTCAGGGCACATGCTTGGGCTGTGGACCAGGTCCCCAGTTGGGGACATGTGAGGGGCAACCACACACTGATGCTTCTTGCCCTCTCTTGATCCTTCCCTTCCCCTCTCCCTAAATAAATAAATTAAATATTTTTAAAAAATGAAAGAGAAAAGTCTAAAATGATCCATATGGTAATCAATTAGAATTGGAGGCATCAGTATAAACTCATGTTTAGCTCAGTAAAGATACAGAGGGTGAAATATGTAACTATCTATAATTAGGTGTATATACATGGGTTAGTATAGGCCCAGAGAGGCGAAACCATTTGCTCAAGGTCATAGAGTGAGTTAGAAGAGGTTGCAATATAGTTAGGCTGACAAAGCATACCCAGAAACATAAAAATATCCTAAGAATAATTGGAAGCCTAAGATTTTCTGAACCAAATTCCCAAGCTCAAAAGATGTCCTTCTAAACTAAAAAGGGGTGAATGCAAACAAATCATCCTCGTCTGCCTAAGAAATACAGTTGGTTCTTCTCAAGGGTGAAAAACAAACCTGCTTTCTTCAAGCTTGCAGATGAAGTAGAAATATTGGTGCAAGACTTTTCCAGTTCATTAACTGACACCCAGAGCAAGGAGGATTTGTGACTCACCTAAGGGACCGTTAGGCAGGGGTGTGAGAAACATGCCAATAGGTTTAACTTTTTAGCATCAGGCCGTGTCACAGACCGGAGGCCACCAGTCTCCAAAAATAGAGATGTCAGTCACTCTCAGAGGAGATCTTTTTGAGTCTTCAAAGAAAAGGAAAATCTAGAAGACGATATGTTTAGAAGATTTTCATATGCTTTCCGGTGGTCTCCATTTTAAATTCCATATTTATGAGCCACGTCCGAAAGCCCTATGCTGTTAGTATTAGATGCTGTAAATTGAGTATTGCAGCCCCTCCACCCCACATTCAGGGCTCCTCCGATTTCTAATCAGCATTTCACATATGCCAGAGTGAAGGACAAAAGCGGAACGAAAATTGAGGCAGAAAAGAAAATTTAACACATTTATTCAATGACAATGCAAAGTATTATTTTGGTTTCAACACAATTGCTTGGTATTCTGCCCATGGTAGTTTGCTTTCTCCAAAATAAATTTCAAAAGAATAGGCTGCTTTAGACTAAATTTATAACCCTGAAGGGCATAAAAACAAACGAACAAGTCTCTGGAATTTGATTTGGGGTCAGTCAGTCATAGTGAAAAGCAATGGTGACTGGAATTTTTCAAACGGGCTCATCTTTGTAATCCTACCGAGTGAAGTTCTGGGTGATGAAACAGGGGTCCGGGCCACTGCGCAACTTCTGCTGACAACGTTGGCTGTTTATTTGGGTGAAATAAAACAGTCTTCTGTGTCCACTTAAGTAATCGGTGCTGGATGTGAAATGATAGTGTGTTTGATTTACTCAGAAGAAAATTAGGAGAGCTTGCATTTCCCTGAGGGGACAGAGACCGTTACTATTTCTCCCTGCTGAAAACTGCCACCGAGGTGTATATGCTGTCGCGTATGGGAACAAACAATGATCCTCCACAACAGAACTGAAAACGGAAAACTGACTCATGAGTGTGCTCTCACTTACTCCTCCCCGTCGTGGACGTCACTAGCCCTTTTCAGCCCCGGAACACACGGAGAAAGAGCGTTATGTCCATGTACGTGAGTGGGGTGGGGCATGCATGCGCGCACACCTCGGGTCCATAGACGTAACTCCACCCACTCTTGTTACTAAACATCAGATAATAGTGTCTATTGTTTAGCAAATATGTGTGACAAATATTCTGCAAGTTTTAATCTAGAGCTAAGACTCATTACTAAGATCACTGCTGATAGACCTCTTGTAGCCAAGGTTACTACTATAATTAATCTTTCAATGAATAATATGCAAATTATGATGGCAATCCTCTGAGACCATAAATATGTTGTCAATTGTCAGTTATTAGGTAGCTATTAATGTTGGATTCAAACTGGTATATAGGATGCTTACATTACTTTGAATAACAGTGTGTGTGTATGTGTGTGTATAAAATCATGTTATTGATATTGACAGTTGTATTTCAAAAACATCTTACATATATTTCCTTACAATCAATAGTAGATCTATCAGCCAGGAGGCGGTTGTAATACAGCTGTCTTTGCCTCCTTGTTCACAAACTTGGGTCATGAATGTTCTATTCTTATTACTTCAATTACAAATAATTTGTTTAGGCCTAAAATAAAAGGCAATGTAATCAAAAACCATATTGGCTTGCAGAACATTTTTCTTAAATTTTTATGGGGTCCAATTAACCAAACTTTTTAAACAATTCACAAGTATTGAAAAAATTACAATGAAAAAGACCTCCCCAAGTTAAGATTTTAAATGTTTCTATATTATATTTTGTATTTTCATGGTTTTATTTCTTACCCTTAAATCTTTGATCTGTTTGCAGTTTATCTTGGTTTTCTATCATTTTTCCCACTACTATTCTAAATTTGCTCATATCCATTTTAAACTAGTTATGGGCTTTCAATTGTTTTCCTTCAATCCATTCATCAGTATTCTGGTGTTTTAATCACTGGAACTTAATAATAATGTTTTAATACACAGCAAAACTATTTATACTTCATTTATACCTTTTTTCACAGCTCTCCAACTGTACTTATTGTATAGTTTCCCATATGAGTTTTAAAATACCTACCAGTTTTTTTAAAAAATTACTTGCAATGTTGACTGTATTCCATTTAAACATGGGAGAACTGATATTTTAGAATGTTGAGTCTGCCTGTACAAAGACATGAGTGGGTCAAAGATGGTTCGCTGTCCACCAAGACAGTTCCAAAGTTGCTCCTGGAATGAGGCTGCCCAGTATGGACCACGATTCCCACCCATCCTGACATGTAAGTTGCCGTGTGAAGGTGAGCAGACAGAAGCCAATGAATGGTGAACAAGGTTGTGTTACTTCTGGGCCGAAATATTTGTGAAGAGTGTGTTTTTGCCAGGGCCCCCTTCCCTTCTGAAAGCTGGTAGGACATGAGGGAGGTGGAAGGATTTCAGGTCCTTAAAGTGCTTGTGGTTGGCCACCCTCCGAAATAGACATCTGCCTCAGACTGAGCCAGAAACCAGTTTGAATGGACTTCACTCGTTACAGGTTTACTCAAGTGTTGCATGGTGATACTTTGACATGGAAATACTGTAGCAGAATCTGAGAACTGCCTGATTTTTATATCTTTATATATGCTTTGATTTTTTTTCTTGGATGCCCAAAAAAGGTTGTGAAATCTTTACATTTGGTAAGTTTATCTGACTGTCTCAGTATAGACAATCCTAGAATCCTAGATCATTTCTTATCTCATGGTGTGAACTTTTGATGCAGGTGTTTAAGTCTTTTTTATTTAAATAAAATTTCATTAACTTACACATTTTAAATATTTTTCTTTTCCATGTTTACTTTCATCTTTAGAGACTCCAGTGATGCAAATATTGAATCTCTTTCGTCATTCCTAATTATAATGTGCTGTCTCAACCTGCATCTATTTTTTGCTTTATTTTCTTTTATTTTATCATCACTGATTTAGAGAGGTCGGGAGGGAGGGGGAGAGAGAGGGAGAGAAACATCAATGTGAGAATCTTCGATCGGTTGCCTGTCACAGGCATCCCAAATGGGGACCAGACACCAAACCCAGGCAGGTGTGTGCCCTGACCAGGGATCAAACCTGCCACCTTCTGGTTCACCAGATGACGCTACAACTGAGCCACACCAGCCAGGGCTAAACCTGCATCAGTATTTTAGAGTTGCTCTCATGTTTATGACTTCTCGCACTTTTCCTCTGTGTCCGCCATTGCGTTTTCCATGGGGTGTGTTCTCCATGGACTGGGCCACTTCTAATTTCGTCTTCATTTCTGACATGGCTGTGTCTTTTCTACTTCTCTCCTGAGTTCTGACCCTCCACACTTAATCTTCCCTCATCCCTTGGCCATCTCTTCTCCAAGTTCTTACATTTTTTGTTAAATTCTTTCTCTGTAGAGGTTGGAAAGGTTAGATTCTTTATTTGTAGATGATCGCCTCATGTGGGATTCTCTTTCCTTTTGTGTGTCGTGAAATATGTGGTCACAATTTTCTTCTACTTTGTGAAAACATTTTTCTGGTAAATACCCTTTATTTGTTAATAAATTTTGAAACTCTTTTGCTTCTTTTATTTTTAAATTACCTTTGTATTGATTTGGTACTTGCTCATCTTTTTCTTAGTCATCACTGAGTCCCTGGGCCAGCTAGTTGCAGGAAGCACCTGTACTGGGGCGGGGGCAGGGGGGGGTGTTCTTTATGGGAAAGGGGCAGGGCATTTACAACAGAACCAGTGACGCAGTGGCAAAGACGCACTGTGCAAATGCGGCAAGTGGGGGCAGGTCCTTACGGAGCCCCGTCCTCTGCCGCTCTCTCCGTACCATACCCATCCTGTGACGCCTTCTGCCGACATCTCGGATTCACCCACTTCTCACACCATCGCTGCAAACCGAGGCTACAGTTTCTGCATTCCGAGTGTACCCCCCTTCAGGAAATGTTGGTGCTTTCTGAAATCCTCTCTTCACCACTTCTTGCATCATTTCTCTCTGTTCCAACCTCCCTGTGGTGAACCTTAACACATATATTGGGATCAACAAATTATACATATCACGTTTTTTAAATTTTGTATTATATTGACATTGTATTTCTTTCACTGCCATTTAGTCCCCTTATACCACCCTCCCCCAACAGTCCCCACACTGTTGTACATGTCTATGGATCCTTTTTCCTTTTTACTCAATCCCTCCGCCCCTTAACACCCCCACCCCCCTGCCTCATGAGCTGTCATCCTGATCTCTATCTAGGAGTCTGTCTCTATTTTGCTTGTTAGTTCAGAACAACTATGGGACGACGTTTACACAACAGAATACTACTCGGCCATAAGAAAGAAGAAATTTTACCCTTTGCAACAGCATGGATGGGTCTAGAGAGCATTATGCTAAGTAAAATAAGCCAGTCAGAGACAAGTACCATATGATTTTACACCTCTTAACTTTACCAAGAATAATTCCAGGACTTTGTTTCTCTCATCTTACTTTTGAAATGTTGATGACTTCTAGAATGGTAAGAATAAGTGCCCGTGTATGAAGCCACATTCCTCCCAGCTCTGACAGGACAGCCTTTTATGCAGAGTCTCCATGCTCCCTCCGGCCCCCACCTCCCCCCCCCCTCCAGTCCGTCTCATATGTTGGTGAGAGGTGCTCATCTTTGGAAACACACATCTTTTAAAAGATCGTTCTATCCGTCTACTGAAAAGTATACAATAACTTCCTGCTGACCTCACATTCCCTACCTGCCATGCAAGGCTGGCTGTCCTGTGGCCCAGACCTGAACTTCCAACATCCCTTCTCACTGCCCCACTTCTGTACCTCATTCTGCCTTTTCTTTCCAGCCTCTTTATGTTGCACATGCCGCTTCCTCCATGCAAAATGCCCTTCTCCTTCCTTTATCTTTACATGAGCTTATATCACCGCTGAATCTCCAGTGGAAAATAATTTTCTCTTCCTCTTAACTCCTATAATATTATTCTATTCTTACCTTCAACACTTTGTCTTTCTCCCTGACATTATAGTTATAATAGTCACAGTTCCTGTCTTCCCTACTAGCATGAATGCTCCAAGGAAAACAATCCTGCCTGATCTATCTTGGTTTCTCACAAAACCAAGCACAATAAAAATACTCTCTACATGTGTCGAATGAATGAGGTCACTGTCAGTCATTAATAAGAATAGGAATAAAGACTGCTTTAAAGATGAATAATTTCACCAGGCTTCAAGGACGTTCTCATTCCATGTGGTAGGGGATTGGGCATTTACTGTGGTTTGGTCTTTTTGCAAAGTAGAATTTTTAAAGGGACCATTTCACGATGGAGGTGCATCGAGCCACACCTACCGGGGGTTTGCAGGTCTCTGTCTCTGCTTCTCACGCAAGATCCCTCCTTCTTTCCTGGGCTGCCCTCTCCCACACTCTGTTGCCCTCCCCCCGTCAGGGCCCACCTTCCCTGAAAGCTTCCCCAACCTCCCAGGCCACAGGACAGGCTTCTTTATGAACGTCCAGAGCAAATTTGTTGGCCTGAAGCTCTTCACAAAGATTACCTTACTCCACTAATACTATGGGAGTGACTAAATTTCTCATCTTCTTAAGTAGACTGGATTCTCTGAGGACAGTGACAATATCTTCCATCTTTTTTCTTAAACTCTAGTAACTGAGTCATATGCAGTAATATTACTCTGAGGTATCTAAGAACCTTAGTTAGTTCAGACCTACGGTCAACTTCCCCAGAAAGTCCATAAAAAAATTCAGTCACAACATCTGACACACCAACTCCCTCCAACACAAGTCTCCCATCATTTCCTTCCCTGTGGCCTTTGACCTTTAAGACCCAAGGGTGAGCATTTTTGGAGGCTGCCAATCCAAGCCCTGACCACTACATAATGGGCATGAACACTGAAAGGTGGACCCTGTGCTGGTTCTGGTAAAACAAAGTGTGCCAACTGGCTACAGCATGCTGACCTGGGAGAGGAATGGACAGGGCGGAGAGAAAGAGAATAAGAAAAACTGGAAAAGAAAAATCATGGCAGGATCTACCCCTAAAACAGTTGTGTGTGGACCCTTCCCACTCAGGTTATAATGGCTATTCCTTTACGGTATCCCTTGCCAAGGTCCTAGTGGAAAAGAATAAATTGTAATTGAACAGAAGACAGTAGAATCCAAAACATGACAACACATGAAATCAACACATGAATTGAGAAGCCTAGGTCACCTGTTCCTCCACAGCGAGGGAGGGGAAAACTGTCAACAGAAATGAAAACAAAGCTAAACTGTGACTGCCACCTGGTGGAACGGTTTGTCACTGCAACTGCCTCCTCCAATGCGAGGGGCCAGGAAGAAAGCAGACTGGACGTGACCATATGTCCCTGTCCCTACCGCCATCTCATCCATGTCATAAGGCCACTTCCTCAGCACACAGGGGTCTGGGGTGGCTGCTGAAGAGCCACCCTCTGAGGATTTTTGCTCTGACTAGTGGGTGATGTGAGGCGGTGACCCCAGGAGACGGAGGTAAGGGAGGGGCGATGCCCTTAGCTGGCACAGCAGAAACAGGAGCTGGGGCACTCACACTCCTATGTCCGTACACATCCACACGTCCACGCATAGCACCCTGATGACCTTCACTTTCACCATCTCCTGAAAAGGGGGACCCTTCGCACTCTCTATTTCCCTCTGTCTCTGCTTCTCATGAGGGTAACTTCGTCACCCTCAGGATGTCCCTTTGTCCTCGCTGAACTGAAATGAGCTCTGTAAACCCTGGGGTGGCGGCTCCAAATGCTCCGATGGGACGCACCCAGTGTCGTCAGTCCAGGCAGTCACTGGCGATGCCCGGAGGGGAAGCTGGCCACTTCATTTCACTCCCGGACAAGGCAGGGACTCAAGGAGGTCGAAGGCCTCTGAACTGCTAGGCAAGGCTGCACGGAAGGCTGGGACTGGGCTCCCGGGTGCAGTCTTCAAAGCGGTTCAGGCCAGCAGCTGCCATTGGGACCGGCTCCTTGGCCAGGGCATCAATGGGACGGCATTCATCTTCCTGACAGTACGGCTGCCAGAGAGGCCCTTTGTTCTGGAGCTGCCACCCCAGCTGAGGGGCAGTGGACTTGGATCCCAGCCCCACCTCCGTGACTTTGCCAAGGGACTGACTTTCCTCGCCATATTGGCCAAACTGAGGTTGCCATGGGGGCAGGAGCAGTGGGGTGGCAGGTCCCGCACTGAGCAGAGCGCTGCAGCTGCCTGCTGCCCTCCGTCTGCATCTGCGTCTGCGCTGCGGGAAGGGGCGTCTGTCTGAGCAGAGCGCACCCTGGAGGTGAGGCGGGCAGACCCGGGTGGGACCCTGGCCCAGCCACTAACGGACCCTGCCATCCTCGTTCAGCCACTTAACCTCTCTGGGTCTCGTGGTTTTCAGCCATAAAGTGGGTATCATAGTGCTCTGTTCAGGGGATTATTGTAAGAACTAGCGGATGCCAAGAATGTCTATAGCACCCGCAGAAGCAACATAAATTCCCTTTACACTTACTATCTCTGGAAAATAAGATAATAGCTGTTTAAGTCTGTGTATGTGTGTGTTTCCAAACTTTGGGGGGGGGGGCATATTCAGTACAACAATAGAAGTGTATTTTTTTTTCCTTTGGACACTGGAAATTCTTAAGGTAAAAATACAACAGCTGCTTGATTTGGGATTTACCTAAAATAATTAGCACAAAGCTGCAAGGTTTTCATGATTTTTTCTTTTAGTATCTTAACGTGTTACCCAATAAGCCATAAATACAATTGGGTATTTCATAAATTGGAAAGTTGTTTTGCAACCAATCTTCTGTTTTATCTGGATAATACTGCATATGTAAAGAAATTTTGCCATTGATGTATTTCTCATTTTCTACACAGCAAATTTTTTTCTTAGTAATAGAAACATCTATCAAGCATTTCAATGCATTAGTAAGTGTGCTGGGGATGTTTTGTGTATTTTCTCCATTTATTTTCAGCATGAAAACAGTAGAATTCACTGTTGTCAGTGTCCAGTCCTATGAATGCAGGCAAACAAGGAGTAAAAACCCACCACCACAGCTGATTCAGAACAGATTCGCCCCCCACATTCCTCTGGCTGCCCCTTTGTGGTCAATCCCTTCCTCACTCTCAGCCCTTGGCAACCACTGGTTTATGTTCCACCCCTGCAGTTTTGCCTGTTCCAGAATACCGTGTAAATGGATCCATTTGGGTATGGCTTTTTCACTCACCATAATGCATTTGAGACCCATTGATGCCATTGTGCACATCAGAAGTCTATTCCTTGTCATTGCTAAGTGGTCATCAGAACTATCTTAAAAGACATACCTATGAGTTCTCCTGCACCTTCTTTCCTAGATTGATATACAAACAAGCACATGCTGCACCCAAAAGAGATGTATTTTCAGGGATGCCATACTGAGGGTCTTTGGAAAATAGAAACAAAAGAAATGACTTTTGACCTCAGAGAAGCTACCATCCCATTGGCTAGCTAGCAACCAATCAAGTGAATTGCTCAAGTAAGAGTCCCAGGCTTTCTCATGAGAGAAAAGATGAGCACAATGGCCAAAGACAAACATCAGGGTCTAGAAAAGGGACACTCCTTGTGGTGTCAAGAGAGTCCTCATGGAGGAAGTGAGCTTGGATGAACTGTGGGCAGGTGGAAGGGAGCCGGGAGACCACAACTGGAGCCTAGATTGGAGAGCAGGACAGGGAACTCCTGCTTGAGGCAAGGCAGGTTGTGGATGTTAAGGAAGGGAGGAAGGCTTGAACACGTTAGTGAGGGGAGACAGCACTGAAGGAGATGAGGAAAGTGGCCAGAGACCAGAGAAAGGGGGCCAGGAGGCCCCTTATAAAGACTTCAGACCCCTTGTGAGTGCAGGAGGGTTCTGAGCCAAGGAAGGACCCTTTCTAACTAATTTGTTAATAGGACCACGATGGCTATTCTGCTGTGACATTCTGCAGGACTCAGGGGTAGAAGTAGGGAGCCCAGGAGGAGGATTTTTTCACAATGCAGATGATAAATGCATTAGCTGTGGTAGGGGAGGTGACCAGTAGTGAGAATCCAATACATTTTGAGGGCAGACCCCACTAAATTTGCTGCAATAAACCACCAGGAGAACGAAACCGTCATTGCTAAAAATGAGTAGGTTGCAGGAAGAGCCAGCTTGGGCTGTAAAATCAGTAGCTTGGTTTGGGATGCTTTAGGGTGAAGATGCCTCTTAGCCAGCCCTGTGGAGATGCTGAGCAGAGTGTTCGTTGGGTGCATATATAAGGGGAGGGGTTAGGGCTGGAAATAGAAGTTGGGGTGTCTGTGTGTGTGAGCCAGCACAGGTGCACAGAGCATGGGTCAGAGAGATGGGGTGTGAAAGGGGAAAAGCCTCTAGGAAGCCAGCAC
Source organism: Artibeus jamaicensis (assembly GCF_021234435.1). NCBI lineage: Eukaryota > Metazoa > Chordata > Mammalia > Chiroptera > Phyllostomidae > Artibeus > Artibeus jamaicensis. The sequence continues at coordinate 31,081,169 of NW_026521803.1, read as the reverse complement.
AGTGGCCCAGGCAGACGGAGGTCTGGGCATAGAGTAGAAGGAAAAGAGGCTCACCAAGATCATTTAAAAGATGGCTCCCTGGCCTTGGCGATGAAGACAAACAGTCCTTAAATCTTGGATGCCTTCAAAATTGGTGTCACCTTACTGGAAAGAATGATTAATGGAGCTTGTTAAATTTTATTGCAGAAATATTTTTTAGAACTAATGAGAGCATATGCTTCATATTATCAAAAATGAATTAGTTCAGAGTTGGTTTATTTTTGCCTCAGTAGAAAGAACTCAAAACTTTTGTGATATTTTATCATCAAATGGTGGTTTCTGTTTGACTCCCGTGCCTAAAAAGCTATTCCCTTTCCTCAAAAACATCCTCCCCTGAACAGTCCCAATCTGTAAACAATCCCAAAGTGTTTCCAAAGTGGGCAGCATGCAGAACTGGAACAAATTCAAGTTCAAATGCCCCAGTTCATTTCCCTGCTTTAATGAAAATAACTGAATCTCTCAGCCTTGGTAATGATTCACAAAATCTCAAGGTCATCGTCCTAAATATCAGCGACCCCTGTCCTTCGTGCAGAGAGATGATGGCTAAAGAGTGCTGTTCGCTGAGCCTAGAATTTGCACTAGCTCTTGTGGGCTGTTGGTTTAGATCGTTAAAAATTCCCTTTTCTCTATATAAGCCAGTTCTGTTTTTTAAAAAGTTCCCTGAGGAGACACCTAGTCTTCCAATTGAGGTCTCTTTCTCCTGATGGAGTTCTCTCCTCAAGTTCCTCATCTCAGGGCATGGATCCCTAACCATCCAGTCACTAGACCTGAGGCCCAAGAACTATCCTCTGTCTCCCCCATTATGTCAGTCATCCACCGGTTCTGCCACCTGTGCCTCCTCGGTGACCCTTGGGCCATCCCCTCCTTTCCACTATCCCTCTTTGCCATGGTGTTTGCTGAGCCCCTCCCAACTGGTCTGCTGTCACAGAATCATAACTGGCCCTGAGTCTAATCCCCTGTCTTCTAATTCAGCCTCACTACCATTGGAGAAGGCTTACAAATGTGTGCTGTCTTATTTACAATCCACAGCGATGTCCATCGCTTTACCGGTAAGGTCCCAGCTCCTCGACACAGCCTGCCTGGAACCTCTGGTTGTGATCCAATCTTCCTCCCCATCCATTTCTCCTGCCAGAACCCCTACATGCTGCAGACCGCCCAGCCGCCAAACTGCTTCCAGTTTCTTTAAGCAGCCTCCTTCCCTCTTGCTCTGTGTCTTTAGATAAACGCTTCTTCTACTTTGACCACACTGTTTTCTCTCCCTTCAAAAATCATCGTCCTTTCCAACCCAACTCGAGCCTCAGTCTTGGCTTATCTCCCCAGCGGTACCCACCAGCGCTGAGTCGGGAGCTTTCATTCTCCCCACTCCCTCAACATTTTCACCTTCCTCCCACCCCAGCCCTCATCCCACTGAATCACAACCAATGGAAGTGAGGACCACATCGCCAGGGCCTGGTTCTACCTTCTGTGTTATAACGTCCCACAACGCATGGGTGCACATGCGTGTGTGTGTAGGGAAAGGTACACACATGCACACAACAGAGACTCTGTCCTTCATTTGCTTTACCCCCTGCACCTAGCACAGGGCTGTCACAGAGTACATGCACAAACTTTTTGTGTAATGAATGACAATGAACTACAAGTTTCAGGCTGATTCAGCTCTGATGATTTGCAATCTTATTATGAGGAGTGAAACGCATACAGAAATATATTTCCCCTTTAAACCTTCAGGGAAATCATTTATTTTATATTCTCTCTACAAAGACCTTTTATTTAAAGCTGAAACTTCATGAGAAAAGCCAGAACCCGTGGCAGAGGTGTGTCAACTCTGTGCATTGCCAACCAGTGGCACACACAGCTGGGTCTCTCGGAACAAATGACGTCACCTTGGACTCTCGGAACAAATCATCTTCGATAGTCTTTAGAATTCAACTCGCTCATAAGCAGCACATACCAGTCTAGCACATAACAGTACCCAAGCCTCAGAGAGTGAGTGCTTTCCAAAAACGCTAATTTACTCCCAGGGACTACTGGAGGATGGAATACCAGTGCAGAGAAAATGGAGCCAGGGGGTCAAGTTCACTTTAGCACAGATCCTGCCCTACTCATAGGCTGACAAGGGGTTTTCTTCTCAGAGGCTAGAGGGGATTTAATCCTACATGCAATATGATTTAGAGATTCTGGGAAAGTCATCTTATCCCCCAAATGTCTTCCCACCCAATAGCCACAATTCTTGACCTCTGTCAACAGAAACACCTGAATTGGGGTTGCACTTTAGCTTTCTAATGGCAAGTATTTTAGGCAGAACAGTATGGGCAGCTTCTATCCATTCGACCCAGTGCTCGGCCATGTTCCTCAAGGTCAGAGGTCTTCAGAGCACGAAGAGAACTTTGAATGGAGAGAACAGACTTAGAAAGGGAAGCAGGACACCACAGTTACACTTGCCTGACCTTCACAACCATGCCTGTCCCTTTTGCTATCCGTGGGTGTCCTTAGATTGGGGGACAGCTCTGCAATAGCCTTTCCATCCCCTGCTAAGCAAAGAGAACTGAAGACTTTCTTGACAGCCACGAGTCTCCCATGACTTCTGCAGGGTCCTGGCCAAGGTCTGAGTCTGAACGAGATCTCAGCACCATACGCATCAAACCTGGCTGAGGAGCTCCCCAGCCTGGCTGAAGTATGTGCATCAGATGGCAAATAAAGAGCTGCACGATCCCTTTCAAAGGCTCGATTGTTCTCTGCAGTCCCATGAAAGTGTCATTTCCCCCCACGAAGCAGAGCATGCACTCTTCAGGAAATGATACTGTGCGATGTTCAAGTGCGCGGGGTTCCGCTGCAGTCTCTGGGGTGTCCAATAAAGCTGATTTGCACACTGGTCTCCAAGAAGACCCATGAATAATACATGAATAATGCACATTTCAAACATGTCCTGAATAGAAATTGATGGTGTCATGTCATGTCGTCCAAGGAAAGGTTCAAAGGGCACAGCAAACAAATTAAACAGATGAAGAGAGCAAGGTGGGAGCAGGGGGCACTCACCAGGGACATGGGGCATTAACGAAGGGGTGTGCTCAGTGGGCACAGCCTCAAGGTGGCTGAGGCAGCGGTTTTGTGAAAGGTTTTGACAAGAACGAGGTACTACATGCACCAAGTGGAGCGGGCCATTCTTGACAAGGCAGCATCTGGGGAAGAGGTGAAGCAAAGGGGGCAAGGGGAAGGTGTGTGCTATGTCAGAAGGGATTGGATATGACCCCTGGGTGACTTTGGAACCCTGGGAAAAACTTGTCAGCAACCTGACAGGATGAGATTTCTACCAACTCCTTGTAGGAGCCAGCGAAGCCTGCTGAGTAGCTTGGATTATTGGAACAGGTCCATTTTTCTCTCTGGATGCACAGTCACTGCTTCGGGGGCAAGGAAAGTGTGCGGAACCATCAAAATCACTAAAGCAGCAGAGCGTTTCCTAAGTAGATGGGTTTGCCCACTGCCACCTCCAGCCTTTGGCCTCAGCAGGAACATGTTAAATGCTTGTCAGGTACTGTGTTCATGAAGGGAATAAAGGGTAGACAAATAATAATAATAATAATAATTAAAAATAGTAAAGCAGACGACCAAAACAGGTTAAGTCCCTTTCCCTTTGGAATTTTATATCAGCGGGTTCAACTTTGAAGAGTCAGTCACCTGTGATCAGACCAATGTGTCAGGGCTGAGTATCAAGAAGACTCTAAGTGTCTACGTGTAAGTGAGCAACCTCAGCCCGGAGCTGGGATACAGCCGGGCCCTGGGGAGGTGATCCTTCCTTGCCATCACCAGGTTCCCCACCCAGAAGCTCAGCAAAGCCCGGAGGGAGGAGACAGTGGGCAAGTACATGGGCCAGACACTCGTTCCAGGTAAGTAGATGGTATAGATTCTAAGATAAGCCTTCCAGGAGTCACGCCCCCTCGAACCCCAAACAAAGGGGTGGGACCCCTTGATGTATACCAGGGTTTTGATGCAGAGCTGAAAAGGCTGACCACTCTTTGTTCTACTTGAGCCTTCTGCTCAGGGTGCCTTGTGGCCCCCGGAGAAAGGCCGACCGCTCAGGACTCAGAGCTGGAGGTCGGGACCAGGCAGAGAAGACCTCCTCTGGAGACCTCGCACCAGACCAAGAAGCAAGGGCTTCTGCTGCGCGCTGTGGGCCAGCACACTGCTCGGGGCTGGAACACAGTGCTGTCTCTTAAGGCTTAAAACTAAGTGAAAGAGACCAGAACAAAGTGACACTGAGGACTGCGTCCTATTGCACAAAGGGACACTGAGGACACGTAGCCGGGCTACGTGTGTGAGCACCTCTGTCAGCCGGTCAGCATCCAAGACTGTTATCGCACGAGACTCCAGTGCTGCCCCTTCATTGTCTCTCTCTCTCTCTTGTATTTAAAAGGCCGGGTGGGGGAGGGGAGGAGGGTCCCCTGAGATATTTTAAAACTTAGCAATTATAACTAAGATTTTTGTTTATCCATGCCAACTAAGAGAAACACACTCTAGAAACATCTTGAGGGGGAAAAAAAGAACATCAGTATTCCCTGAAACCCCTTGATTGTGGGTCACTATGACAATGGATACTCCGGCATCTTGAATGGTGACTGTCCCCCATGCAGGGGTGGGCTGGCTTCTCTTCTGGCTGGGAGACACACTGACCAAGTCACTAACCTGTGACCATTTAGTCTCCCCCCCACAGCTCCTGTGCCAGCCAGTACAGACCCGCTGAAAAAGACTGTTTTAAACTACCTCTGAACGACGTGACCCGCATTGTACATGATTGAGTTTTTAGAGTCCACATGTCTTGTTATAGCAAGGTTTGATGCCATTATTCCTGAGGAGATATATCACTACTCATAAGTATGAGAACTTAGTATCAGTCCAACATTGTATATCGAATGTGGACTCTGTCGGGCACTAGGTACAGTCGTGAGCAAGACAGATAGATCCTCACTGCCTGGAATTCACAAGCCAGAGGGGGAGACACACATGAACACATGTAGCATGAAAGGAAAGCACAAGCTATATGGGGTAACATTTTGAAGGGTAAATAATATTAATCTACTATTAATCTATGTTTTGCTGTTTGATTTTTACTTAAAAGCAATAAGGAGTTGGAAGGAAGGCAAGACGGAAAAAGAGAGAAAGAAGGAGAGAAATAAAGAGGAAAAGGAGGAGGAGGGAGAAAAGGAAGAAAGGATGGTAGGCATGAGAGAAAGAGGGAGGAAGGGGGAAGGAAGGGGCAAATATTTAAAAACAAGCACAAGAATAAGTGACAACTGACACCGGCCTTCAGGACAAAGGCAATAGGGAGTGGTGAAGACTGTGGTAAACTCAGCTCTAAAGGAGCCTCCTCCAGCGAATTGCTCCCACATCCCATTGCAGGGCCATTCCAAATGTACCACTCTTCAAAGTAAAGCAAAAAAAAGTCTGATTTATTTTAGGTGAACTCTCCTGATTTTTAAATGTTGACTTGTATTAAAAATTAATACATTCCATACAGGCCAAACCAAAGACCTCTGCCAGTGGGCGGCACCCCTTGAGGGGCCAATTTGCAGCCTCTGCTCTAAGTGGGCTCCTGGAGGTTTATGGGTGTCAGTGCACAGGGCCAGGCAGAACCCACTGCCTCAGACCTGGGGCTTTCCCTACAGCACGGCGAATGCCTCTCACCGATTTCACATTCCTCACGTGTTTCTGCCTCCCAAACGATGCAGCATTTTTCCTTGGCTCTTGCTAAGCTGAAGAGTTGTCCTTTGAGTAGGGCATTGGACTAGGCGACCTCAAAGGCCACTTCTAAATCTAATCGACAACCCAATTCAGAAACTCTGAGCGTAACGATAGCATAACAATGGTAAAGCCGATGATGCATGAAGCACTTTCCATCCAGCAATTTCTTTGTTCTATTGGGTTTAAATTACTCCAAGTGCTCAATCACCTCATTTAGGTGAGAAAAATGATCACTGCATTAGGCACTATGGATAAAATATAAGCCAGACTCTGCTCATCTCTCCGTCCGTTTTTTCAATGCTTCTGCTAGGGGTTATAGACGTGCCTCATAACCCACAGTATTTTATTTTACTGACTGCGAATGGCACCCAGAGGGTGAGCGCCTGCGGAACAAGCCAGACTGTAGGAAGAGACCATCATCAGTTCAACTACGTGTTTCACCAGAGTAAGTTGAGGTGGCCGTGGCTTCTCCAGAATCTGACACTCTAGACAAAGAAAGAAAGGATCTCCCCACAGGAGCAGAAAAGATGTGCTCACTGGAGGGCAAAGTTCAACAGGAAGAGAGATGAGAGGTGTTGAGGGAGTGAGAACATTTTCACAGCAGGGGTAGATTGAGTCAGGCCCCCGGAGAAGTAGAGTCATATTTGAAAATGCAAGGAGGAGGAGAAGGTGAAATGCAAGTTACTCTCCCTTCTCCATTTCCAGGGCTCATCTCCATTTGGCAGCCTGGGAGGTGGCAGCAGGGATTTTCTGTCCCCACATGGGCCCTGGCACCTTTTACCTTCAGCTCAAACCGCAGCGGCCAAGGCGTGACCCAGGCAACTTCAAAGTAGCAGATGGCAGTGTTGGGCACACAGTATGGGGCCTCTGTTCTTTGTGTGGGTCCTGCCTGATTTGCATTTCTGTGGGCTTCAGGCTGGACAGCAGGTCTGCAGCAGCGCTTTGAAGACCTCCCTTGGAGGCACAGTCCTTGCAGTGGGCCTGCCTGGTGCACTTGGCACACGGCCAGGGCCTGGAGAGGAGGGGGAGTGAGCCGGGGAAGCAGAGGAGGCCTGGAGGCCCCTCCCATTCTCCCGAAGGTCTGGAGCTGGCTTTCCTGAACCAGTTTAGACAAAACAGTTAAAGCTGTCTACAGGCAAAGGAGGCGCTGTGGGGTGCATGGAGGGTCAGAATGGGGAGGCGGAATGGGGAAGGAAGGTGGGAGGAAAATCCCATTTGAAAATCAGGAGAAGGCTTTGAACTTGCAGATCTCTCTGAGATGAAACCCACACATAACCAGCCCCAGCTGGGTGCCCAGGAGTCTGTGAGCAAATGTGAGGGGGTGAAATGACAGCTCCCATTTTTAATGCATTCACCCCAAGTGCTGCTGGGCATCTGTTCCGTAATTAACCAGGCTCTCCATCCACCATCCTCCTCCTCCCTCTTAACTTCCCCCCCTGTGGTTGCTGAAACATTTGCCATAATTGCTCCCCAAGTCTCTAGGCAGCCCTCTGAAAGGGGCCTGCCACCACCTGGCTCTTCCCCTTCTTCCACCTCTGCCGTTCTGGTCTGGGTGGCTACTCTTGCTAGCCCATGGGGGCCTGTGAGGGCCCCACTTCCCAGGAACTTGTAGTAGTCCATTGTCCCAATTGTGATTCATCAACAGAGCGTCTGTTCTCCCCTCTGTGAGACTCATTTGACTCAGGAGATTCGACAGGCAGCAAAAAGGAAGAGGCAGTAGGGTGTCCGAGAGGGACATTTGCCATCAACTTATCAACAATCTACATCATCATGTCTCATCGCATGATCTGCTGTGCCCATGGGTTGAAAATCGCTGCAGTAATGAAAACTGATGGGACCACATAACATGTGAAAAATGTTGAGAACTTTCCAATGATTATTAATAACAGCAACAGCAATATCATTTATTCTAGGTAGAAGAGCAAGGAAAACTATCTGTCTTATTTATTATTAATATATTCTCAGTATCTGTCACCATGTGCTGTACATACTAGTTATTCAATATATATTTTTTCAAGACAAGGATCACTGCTTTTTGTCACCTACCCTGCAAACGCTTCCTTTGCATATCACAGCACTGACGGGATGTAGGTAATAGCATCTCCACTTTAAGGTGAAGAAAATTGAGGCACAGAGACATTGAGCAACTTACCCAAGGCCAAACAGCAAATAAGAGACAGAGCGAGGATTTGAACACAGATCTGCCATGCCTAGACTGTGGTCTTTTTGTTTTGTCATGCTGCTGGGTCACTTCCATGCAAGGAACCCTTTAGTAGGTCTTCCAAACCGGGTTTCCTGTGTCCTCTATTTATATGTCCTTGTTGGACAAACTCTCACTCATTGTTTGAGCTTCAAGTCTCAATGAAGACGCCCGTTAATTTAATCTTTATTAGCATGAATTATATTTTCTTTAACTTTGTATAACTACTACATTCCACAAATACCTAGCACATGGAAGGTTTTCAATAAATATTTGTTGAATTTCTAGGTTACAGGTAACACTCCTGAGATTTGGACAGGAAATTAACTTACTCTAGGTTATATAGCTAGGGAATAAAAGGACCACAATTTGAATTAGAGCTGTAACTATGAGTTCAGGGGCTTTTCCTCCCACCCGTCTACAATGGAGCTCCATGATACATCATTTCAATATCATATAACAATCAAAGTTCTATAATTGCTGTTATTTCCATTTTTTCTGACAGCTTCTTAATATATACTACCAACTAATAATCATAAAATTGAGTTATTTCATTTTTTATTATAATGAAAGTAATGCAAGCTTATCATAGAATATTAGAAGAGAACAAGAGAAAAGAAATCAATAATTCTAAAACACTTAAAATGAATATATTCTCCCAAAAATATTCATTTTCAGTCTATGTTTTTTTTGCATAAGTTATATTATGTAGTATTTATAGAACTTGGGCCCTGTTTTTTCAAAATGAATATTATAAAGTAAACATTTTCCTACTTTAATAATTTCCTTATTTACTAGTTAAATAATTTTAAATGACCATTTTACATGCTCAATAACTAAACAATAATCCATCATATAGATTGTCAATAACTAAACAATAATCCATCATATAGATTGTCAATTAAACATCCCCCCATTGCTGGATAATTTTTCACTATTAAAAATAATAATATAGTGAACATTTGTTTTTCTTTTTGAATTTCAGAACACTTTTTAAAGTAATTTTCTAGGAGAGAAATTTTTGAGTCAATGGGTATAAACATTTTCAAGGCTCTTGACATAGATTGCCTAATTACTTTCCAAATGAGTTGTGCTAATTTTGCCCCCAGTAATGTTGATTTGGATTTTTTCATCACTCTAAATTTGTTAATTTTTTTGAAATACATACACACAACCACAATGTTTTGAATTGCAATATGAAAGAAATATTAGGGGTGACTAAGTTAGGCCCCCTCCTCTCTCTTTTATAAAGTAGGAAACAGAGAGCTAGCCAGCTCAATGTCTAGCCCAAGGTCACAGCAGTTTGGGGGATCAGCTGGAACGGAGCCAGGCCTGCTGACCCCCACTTACCCAAACTGTCTCCCAGGGACCTGAAAACAATTTTACAATCCATTTATCTGCTCAACAGCAGCGTTGCACAGTTGCCACCACTTGACGTCTTAATTTCGATTATACCTTGAAGGCGAGCAGCTTTTGAAATATCTGGGCCTGGCAAGTAACAAATTCCCCTCCACAATGAGAACAAGGTACTTCCTGATCACACTCCTGTCTGTGCCAGGGTCCTGCAGGCAACCTCGTATCTGCTTATCACTTCCTCTTCCTGGTGTTCATCCTGTTTGACTTGCACCTTGGCAGCTGTCACTGTGGCCTCCTGTGTGCCTCTGCCTCCCGGTCCCCTCCCAGCACGATGGCAGCCTACCTCATTTTCAACCTCAGGCCAAGCATAAGTGTTACTCCTGCCCATCTGCCACGTTGGCCAAATTTCCCTGATCGTTAAGCAACTCCAGACTCGTCCCAGAATGGCCGAGTGAGCTGAGAGTGAAGCCTCTTCTCCAAGGCTCTGCCTTGTCCTCAATCACGCTCAGGGCTGCCGTACAGCCCACAGATGTACTTCCCCCACCAAGACCCAGGGGGCCCACCACTGACCCAATGCATGGCCTGCACGGTACGGCAGGGGGCAGAAAGCACATCCCCACCACGGTCTCCTAGTGACACCCCAACACCAAGACTCTTCCCTCCAATGTATGTTATATACGGGGCCTTGCAAATCATTCTACAAGATTGCTTATGTCAATCAACATCTCTGATCAGAAATCTATCTATGAGCACACTTTGAAAACGGCTTGTGAGAAGGAACTGAACCCAGAGTAGAGGCTGAGAGATTAGCTTGGAGGGAGGATAAACAACTTGCTCTAGAAAGAATAAACATAAGATTTAGTAAATGCATGTATTGAGACATTTTAAGAAAGGGAGTAACTTCAAACTTAGTCCAAATTCTCCCGAAGTCTTTATGGACGCTTGTCTAACAAATCAACTATATTAAGTATAAATCATGCATAACAACAACAAAAAGAAAATGTTTGGCTTGGATTTCAAGCCCCTCTTTATATTTTAACACCTGCCTTCCACTAGCTACTCATTCAAGTTCACTGAATGCCAGCCTAGCTAGGACAGGCTCACAAAGGAAGGGGAGCCATAGAATGAGAAAAGCAAGTCATCACTGCAAGAATATCATTGGGCTGGGGTAGGAAAAGAATGTACCCGAGCATAATAAGGGGCTTGTGATGTCTACTCTTCCTAGAATGTTCTTTCCCGTTTACTCCCAGTAGACCACTCCTCCTTCACAGCCCTCTCTACAAGCCACCTTTGAAGTCTTGTGCAACCCGCTTTGTCTCCAAACTTCAATCTCTTTCCTCACTAATCCTAAGGCACTTGCTCTTTATATCTGCTACGCCATTTCTCACACTGAATTGACATACAAAAATGCCTGATCCCCCCACAACAAAACAGGCCTATGTCTGTCCATCTTTTTATCTACTACTTCCTTTGTACTTGGTGGATAATCAAAACATTTGTTGAAAGAATGAATACAATGTATAAAGCAGAACTAATTCTAGACAGGATGGATCAATGAATGAACAAATCACAGAGGTGTGACTGCAAAAGAGCTACCCAGAAGGCTCTCCAGGTGACTGTAATAACTGTCACACCTGAGACGCACACACACCCATTTGTCACACAAACTGGCCCTTTAAAGTGAGGATGCGGACAGGCAGCTCTCCGCTTGGCAGTTTTGCAGGACACGAGACATGGGAAACTATCAGCAAATATTGGACATAAGCGAGCTTGATAGCTTTTCTCAGAATAGCCCCCAAAATTCAAACTGCAAGCTGAAGCCCAGTAGTCAGACTGATCCACCTGCCCTCTGTCCACCAGTAGCAATCCTACCCTTTTTCCCAGGGCCAAGGGCACCTCATGAGTCATAGGTAGTCACTGCCAGGTACTGAGGACACTCCCCAGATGCATATCTATTAAGGAGAGGAATGTTTGAGAGCAGAGCTAACCCGCTCAGTCGCCAAGAGGAAATTCGAAGTTTAAGATTCCGTACTTCTCTTGATCACTAAAGAACTTGCCAACATTAAAAACGCCCATGGAAGCATTATGTCTGGTCGGGTGTCTGAAGAGGCTCTGCGCACTGTGAAGTGAGGCTATTTGGGAAAATATGAGAGTGTCCTTTACCACAGTTCTTAAACAGCGCAGGGTCCTCCTCGTCAAGTGACCTATAAGCTGTCGGTGGCACATCAGGCATTTTTTACCCATCTCTTCTACACAATGTCTATGTTTTGTAATTGAATCTAAATAAGGCTTTGGGTATTTTGGAAATCCAGATATTGGAAATATGTGCTGGAAGAGGCCAGTTTAGAAGCTGGGGGCTGAGCACTGGCAGCAGCTCAGGGGTTGGGGGCCAGGGCAGACTGAGGCTGCCCAGAGGAGGGGAACGTGCAGAAGCCCAGGTTTGCTTCCGAAGCCTCTGCGTCAGATGCTATAAGCTGGCAAATGGATAAGTAATTTTTTTTCACAGCCAGCAGTAAAATGAAACTTATGGAAACAATAAAGTAAATGTTCTGTCCAGCCAGTGAGTCAAATTATAGAACAGTCGATTTTTTTCCAACCAGTCTTTAAAAAATTATCATTGTAGTTTTGGTAGTTTAAGGATAGCCAGGAAGTGACCGGTATTTCAGGTTTGAGTTAATGATATGTATCGGAGGTTGGCAAACTATGGCCCATGAGCCAAATCCAGACCCCTGGGTTGTTTTTATGGGCTCACTGAAGAAGAATGGTTTTTACATTCTTAATGGATGGAGAAAAATAATCAAAAGAAGAATAATATTTCACGACACATGAAAATTATATATTTGAATTTCAGTATGCATCAGTAAAGCTTTGTTGGAACACAGCCACACTCGTGCACTTACGGAATACCTGAGGCTGCTGCCTTCAGGCTGCAGTGACTGAGTGCAGTATCTGCAGAAGAGACCCCCTAGCCTGCGGAGCGAAGCCACACTTGAAGTAGTCACTAAATACTGCAGTCTGGCCCTTTACAGAGGTTGGCTGTGCTTCAGTATACACGGTTGGGAAGATTAGCTCAGGGCCCATTCCCAATGAGGTAAAGGCAACATGTTACGCAGTACCAGGCACAAAGCCTGCTGTTGGAAGGGAATTTGGAGGGCCCCTGACCCAGCCCCCACGCCACAGGCTCAGCTGTAGGAGCCATCCAGACCTAAAAACTCACGGCCAGCAAGAAGCCCAGCCCTCTATGAGATAACTCAACTCTACCTGTCAGGTTGCCAATGTTGAACTAAAGCAATTTCACCGCACCCCAGTATAAGCTTTCTTCCCTATCCACTCTTTCTACATGAAGAGAATATGAACCACAGTCCTTGATTAAAGAGTGGACTCTTTCCATCGTTCACAGGTTAGCACACACACCCTCCCATTTGGCCTTTGTAACGTCTTCAGGGAACAGACCTCTGTAATTACTCCTGTTACAGGTTTGGAATTAACAAGGGCTAAGGTTATGGACTAATTATGTTCCCCAAAATGCATATATGTTGAAGCCCTAACACCAATACGACCGTGCTTAGAGACAGGGTCTTTGGGGAGTTAACTAAGGTTATAAAAGGTCATAAGGCTAAGGTCTTAAATCCAAAGGACTGGCTGGCGTCCTGATAAGAAGAGGAAGAGATACTCCAGACCTTTCTCTAGATAAATGTAGATGATATAGATATACATAGATAGATAAAGATGGCATAGACGTAGATGCAGATAAGATATATAGACGATACAAATAGATATATAGATTAAAATAGATAAAGATATGAATGATATAGCTAGAATAGATATAGATAAGACATAAACACAGATAGATATAGATATAGATAAATATGCAGAGAAGAGAGGCCACAGGGGAATAGAGAGAAGTCCTCACATGAGGACATGAGGACATTCACAAGTCAGAAAGAGATCCTCACCAGAAACCAACCCTGAAGGCACTCAGACTTCCAGTCTCTAGAACTATAAGGAAAATATATGTGTTATTTAAGATACCCAATCTGTGATATTTTGTTATGGCAGCCTGAAAAGATGTAGACAGTTACTAAGGTTAAATGACATGTTCAAAATGTGGCAGCTAACCAATGGCAAAGCAGGGACTCATCACCCACTGCACAGTGTTTACTAAGCACCTACTTAGTATAAGGAGTCTTATGGAGGAGACAGGTATTACTCAGAGTCACGCCAGCACAAAAGATCAGAACAGTTGAAGAGCTGCCCCAGAGATATGTGTGTGCTGAGATATAAACAAGACGAGCTGACTTACTTAGGGTAGACAAGGAAGCCACTCCCAGACACAGTTGAACTGAAATCTGAAATGTGAAGGTGAGCTTCCTAAGGGGAGGAGGAGGGCAATGAACTTCCTGAGAGACTGCATGTATAAAGACTCTATGGTAGCAAGAAGCCTAGGAGTGCAGCATTCAAGAAAATGAGAGAAGGCCAATGAGACTGAAGGAGAAAGAGGTGAGGAGGAGCTGGAGATGAGGCTTTTAGGGCACGGACTGGCCAGACTTCTTACAGCCTTGTCAGTCATTTTAAGTAACCGTGTCTGCATTCAAAGAGAATTAGGAATTGCAATGCTTTCAACACAAGCATGGCCATTTAAGGTTTCTAATGAGAAAGACTGCTCTGGCTGCAGTGCGCGAAACGAGTTGGAGAGTATCAAGGTTGCTGCAGAAGGGCTAGTTCACAGACTGTGGCACTGGACAAAATGAGAGAGTCCTGTCGCTTGGATTCTCAGGTTGCAGAGAAGGAAACAGTTACAAGAGCTATTTGCAAAGTGAATTCATCAGGACTGGTGATTATGTGGTATGGGGCTGAGAGGACTTCAGGATCGCTGCACATTTAGTGGGAACACACCTGCAATTGACCAAAGTCAGGCCTGCTGACCTGTTACAACAAGGGAGAATGCGCACATGGGAGATGGTGGGGGACCTCAGTAGGAAAGTGTCGGAGGGGCATGTTGTGAGACTTGGGTTTCTCTTGGGTAATTTGGGGATCATACAAGGGATGGGGGGTTTTCTCTACACTGGATGCTGTCAGGAAGTGGGGTAATTCTATCATTGGACAACTTCATAATTCTCACCTCAAAGCCCATAAGGATGGAGTGAGACTGGAAAAGACAAGTCAAATGTCTTATATGATCCAGGATGGGTAATGCTTGGTCATTTTGTGGTAGGGACACGTTTATATTTTTATCTGCGCTCACACATCATTACGGAATGACCTGGGTGTGCCTTGCAGCACGCCCTTGCCCGATGTTGGTGTTCTTTGAAATGATTTGTGTTCAACAGAGGAACAGCACAGCCTCATCCTAAATGATGGGAAGCACCTAGCAACACCCCAACTAGACAGGCAGGGCCAGATGAGGTCCTGGTTTCAGGGGTGCTTTCCCCTTTCTTAGTCCTCCCTTTTGGCCAAGGGCTGATAAAGTCAGGCGGCAAGACAGTCACATAGGATATGCAGACTGTCACTGACTGTCTAATTACAAGGGAGCTTTTGCTAATTACGAGGTTGAACAAATGACAGATGTGTCTGTGGTGGAACTTGGGTTTGTAACTGCCGTTCCCCTTCTTGCAGGACAACTTGGTTAACATCTGACAACGGCTGCAGGGTAACATTTACAACTCTGGACATGTCAGCCAACTGCAGCACAGGTAATTACTGAAACAAAACCAAAACTGGTCGGTCGTTCTTGTAATAGACCCTGCAGACAGGGAGCTAGATCGCAAAACACAGGCACTGCAAGCATGTCCCAAATTCCACCTGTGTCTGCTATTTTTTTAGCATAATTATAGACTTATGCTTAGGTGCAACAAAAAGTGTTTGCTATAGCACAAATTTCCTGTTGGCTAGCAAAGAAGAAATTAAGGACTATGTGATTATCCAGGCAGGAAGTTAGGTAATGAATTTAAATTTAAACTGGTTTGTTGTGTTTCCAGAGCAGAAGTTGCATCACTTTTACTGTCTGATAGGGTCAGAGATAAGAAGTTCCAAACCACCTCCTCCACTTGTATTGTGCCCACTCTGGAAATTAATTACAGCTTGCATAGCAATTCAAGAAGAGGAAGTCAGTTATTCCCCTTGTGCGTTCTCCCAGGTAGCCTGAACTTGCCTCTTTTTGGAAGGTTCTGGGTATTCTTTTTCAGAGAATCTCATAAATCCATGGCCTGGCACCTCATTTCCTCTGGCTGGGAAGGAGAGCTGGGCAAGTATTGGGGGGAATTATCAGGGAGAAGAAGACCAGGCAGTGACCCTCTTGTTGGAGAGGGGCTGGCTGAAGGTGTTGCGGTTCAGGGTGAATTTTGCTAAGATTATCCCCTTTGAAATTATGTATTCGAGTTCAGTGTTTCAAACCCCTGATTGATCGCTGAAGTGAGAGCTGTGATAACAGTGGTTGGTGTTGTTCAAGAGGCTGAAAATGGCAGCTCTTGGGAAAATGACAGTTCTCGGAGAAATAATCAGGTTCACTGTACATCTCTCTTCAATGGGAAGATTACCCCTGAGTTCACAAAATTACCTGTGATGGGCTTTGCCCCCAGCACTGGAGGTCCTTCATACTGACTAGAGATCCTGTGAAAAGGGGAAAGCATTTCATTTTAACCTTCTGTTGTTGTCCGATACCCTCTCACTAGCCATTTCATCATCAAGGATACTTTTCTTGAAGGACAAGTTGTTTAAATTCCTTCTGTATGGTTGGCACATTCCTGGAAAGTAGAGGATTAGGCTAGATAATCTCCCAATGTCCCTTTGTATCCTTGGAATTCTATGATCCCAGGATTCCTTCCTGCTCTGGAGATAGTAAAAAAATATATAATATGAGGTCATTTCTGTCACATGTGAAATTAAACAATATGGGTAGAAATACACACAGAGCAGAAAGGTGATGGTGATACTGAAGATGCTGTTGCTGATAATAGTGATAGTGAAGGATTCTGCTTCAGTTAGGGGGATACCAGGTATAAGAATCATTTAAACTGAATCTGCAAAGAACCCAATGAACTTTGATCCCCCTCACTGAAAGGTGAAGATGAAAAATCGCAAATTCACAGAGGGAGCTTAGATGTCTATGTTTCAATCATTGTAGAATAGGAATTATACTCCTATAATACCTAAGATAATGTATTTGAAATCAGTTAAAGAACCAACAAATTTTTGACACCCGTCCCCCAAAATACTCATCTTATCCCCACGAGGTTGAGGATGTGGTTAGTGAAAATGGTTGGTGAGCCATATTCAGGAGCCTAAAAACTCAGAAACGTACCATTTTCTTTAGGATAAGAGCATTCATTTAGGAAATGAGCATTCATTTCCCCCAGATACACAGGCCACAGCTATGTAATTAGGTTGACAATTACACGTGGGACCATATGGGCATATTTATAATTGCTATAATGAACAGGTCCTTGTTACAGGTATTAATGAACAAGATTATTTCAGTACATGACAAGCAAGTACAAGGACAGATCTATCTAGCCAAATGATGGAAATAAATTTAATAATAAAAACACACCAGAAGAAGCAACTGCTCATCTGAATTTCAAGGAAACTCTTCCTGCCATCTGTTGTTGTTAGCATTTTTATTCCATATTTGCCTGCTTTCTTCCTGAGCCCAGCACTGCTAAGCGTTCCACACAGGATAAGCTACTAAGCAGGAGAACAGAGCAGTTGCAGGGATGGGAGGGAAGGCCAAGGCACTTCGCCATCTCCAGGCCCAGTGTGCCGTCTCTACCAGGAGGGCAGACACCAACAGGATAGGAATCAAGCCCAGGCTTCTCCAGGGGAGCTTTCATTATGGGAGTGAAGGACAAAAAGAGACAAAAGGAGTGGCAACCTGAGTGAGCTCAGAGATCACAAGGGCCTCCAGGTAGAGCTGCTTGGGCACATCAGCAACCTACTGCCCCCCATTCACCCCTCAATGCCATGCAACGTGAAACCCACGCATCCAGAAAGGCACCATGAACAAATACTGCTGAGCCATTTCTAGATGTCCCAAAGCCTGGGACAGTATTAAAGGTTGTAAAAGGGGAAACCGGATTCTCATAAACAGAGAATCAGGCATTGGTGGTGGTGGTCATGGAGACAGAGGGTGATTTTGTTATTTATCAATAGAAGAGTTTCTGAGACAAGACAGTGAAATGATTTGGAGTCCAGTGGGTCCCACCCCACAAACTTAAAGAAACTAAAATTAAGGGGACTGTGAGCACAAGCAGCGAGCAAGCTCACCACCATCCCCCAGGGAGCTGATGCGTTTGCACTGTGCTCCTGGTAAGAAGGAAAGGAAATCTTAGACTGGGTTAAGCTCAGTGCCCAAGAGAGTTGTACTGTGGCCAGATCCCCCAGAGAAAGAATAAGCGGGCCAGCAGGGGTTCAGACTGTCCCCAGGATGGATGAATCATACTCCTGTGGGGATACGTCAATAAGCTCCCTGTGAAAAACAGAACTCCTAACAGTGGGCTGTAACGGACAACTTTCCACCCAGAGAAGACTTGATGGACCGCCGTCTTGGAGTCGTACAGTTTAGCTTCAGAGCCTGTGTGCCCAACGAGTACGTTCTTTACTGCCAGTGTGCCGGTGCTTCGGCCCTACTGTTACTCATTGCAGCTTTAACTTATTCATGTAACACTACCAAGTCACACACATATATTAGTGCATGTGCTGGAACAATCGTTTTCCAAAAGATCAAAAACATTATTCAGGCAGTGATAATAATGCCTACCACTTATTGAGCTAATGGCCTTTCTCATGCTTTATTATTTTAAAAGCATCCCTGCAAAGTTGTTTAATAGACCCAATTTTTAGCCCTACGAGTCAGAAAGGTCAAGTAGCTTGTTCAAGATCATCAGTAGATCCGTGGAGATTTGAACCCATATCTACCAAATTCAGAGCCCCGATTCTTTCATCTAGGACTTGGTAGTCTTCTTACCAACTGCTAGGCACAACCAGCCTTGGACAGTCCAATAAACGCTTTGATAAAGCAACTGTCATCACTGTAGAACTTCCAACAGCCAATGAAAGAAGAAAGCATTGGTAATCATTAGGCATAAATTCTGGACTTTAAGAAAAAAAAAAGGGGGGTTTCTAAAAATTCAGAGAAAAAGTAGCTATGGCTCATAGGCCACACTATGAACTTAAATTAGCTAAAAGAACAAAGAAAGTTCACAGAAAAAAAAATTCTACCAATCACAAATGCCTTAGCCCTTTTGGGCTGCTATAACAAAATACCGTAGATTGAGTGGCTTGTAAACAACAAGAATTTATTTCTCACAATTCTGGAGTCTGGAAGTTGGATGTCAGCACGGCCTGGTTCTGGTAACGACCATCTTCCAGCTGCAGACTTCCCACCCCACATGGTACGTTCACTCGGCAGAAAGGGAGGGAGCCAGCCCCCTGGCCTCTCCTTATAAAGGCACTAATCCCGTCCATGAGGACTCCTAGTCACCTCTCAAAGGCCTCGTCTCAAATACCATCACACTGGGGATTAAATTTCAGCACATAAAATGTCCAGGGGGACCCAAACATTTAGTTCGCAACAACGAATGACAGTGATCAAGAAGAAAAGAGGAAAGTGTCTTAAAAACCAACAAGAAAGCTATGCAGAGAGCTCTCCAATGATCTCAGATTTTAAAAGAAATGTCTGAAATAGGAAAGAAGCACATGTAACTAAGGAATGCGAGCCAGTCATAATGAGACCAGGAGAAACAGAGTCGAGACGGCACTGAGGCTTAAAAAGACAGTGGCGGGCACTGAGAAGGGGCTCTGAACGGGGTTCAGGGCAGGAATAACGAGGAATGGAGAGGCCCAATGCTTGGGCAAGTGGTATCCTGTTGAAAGCTCACAGAAAGACAGTACAAAGGTAATCTTCCAGTTGGGAACACCAGGACAAATATGGTTAGTAGAAAATTGAAACCCAAGATAGGCAAGGAAACAAACAATAAGAAACCACCTAGCCACTCAAATGAGTTCAAGTCCACAGGCCCAGGGGAGCAGCATCCTACACTAAGACCTAATCACCTTATTTTCCAAATTACAGTTACTCATAATTAACATGAAAACATAATTAATACAGATGATGCTATACTTTTCCAAAGTAAGGAAATATATTTGATCTAGTATTTTTCTGAATCATTTTTGATATCACAAAATAAATTATAGTGGGCAAAATAAATTGTTTAAAAATCTCAGAAAAAAAGGCACGATGAAAAGACACACATATGTAAATAATGTTAAAATATCATCACAGAGATGGAAATGTAACATCGTTTGACTATAATAAAATATTAAAAGGCAAAGGACTGTCAAAACATAGAAGAGTTATTCTGAAACCAATAAAAGAAATCAAGATCATGAAGTAGTGGTGGCAATTTCTAATGTGTCCCCAATACTGAAATGCCATGGGGAAAATGAACACAACTACCTCCTGACAAAGGAGGTGGTGACAAAGGACAAAGGTGCCTTCCATAAATGCAAGGGACATAGCTGATTAACTCACCATCTCCTCAGATAAAAGTGAGAATTGCTTGGGAGGATCGGAGCCCTTGGCTGACACGTCTCAGAGCAATTAATGAAATGGTTCATATTTCAGTAGAAAACCGTTTCAACATTGAATGTGACATGGAGTCAGGAGCATGTTCTTGTGATCCTTAGTAGTTGGCATTTTCCCAAACAGCCACCACAAGTCTGAGATTTTCAACATATTGATGTCTCCCAGGTGCGTGACTGTCTGAACTCTTGTTTCACCAAAGAACTTGAACTCTGCGGGGCACTTTATATTTTGGGTGGAGAAATCCAATTAGTTTTCTGTGGCCTAATTCATCATGAGCACCAAGTGCCCTTTCAAACGTGCCACCCACAGAGCTGGCCCACCAGGTTTCACTGGAGAAAGTAAGCAGTCAGTCTGTCTGCTTGTTTGGAGGTCTTTATATTTTGCACCATGGTGGGAACTGTGTAAGTAATCTCAAACTCTTGTTTATCAATGGGAGCCAAATTTAGAATGAGAAATTGTTCTTGGCATTCCTTACTTTTATCCAAGTCTTTCTAAACTTCAGTTCAATGAGCAAAGTTTCTAAACATGAAACACTATGCTCATTCTGCCTCCAAATTCTGCACTTCAGAGTCCAACCAATTCAGAGTGAGCTAGCCGAAGATAAATGTTTTTCTTAATGTTTTCCAGAAACTCATTTATCTTTGAGGGTTTAAGGCAATAAGTATGAAATTCATAGACTACTTTATCATATTCTCTAGGGAATCTTCCCCACAGCAAAAGATGAACAGATCCGAGGGGTGCGTGGCTGCGTGGCTGCGTGGCCAGACTCCTCCGGGGATGAGCATGGCAGGGCTTCAGGTGCCGAGAAGGGCAGCGAGTAGTGGTCTTTCTGGGGCTCCTCCTTGTATGGCTTCCCTACTGCAAGCCAAGACTCTGGCCAATTTTTAAAAGAGTAAGTATCCTTTAATAGTTAAAAGATCATTATTATCAAGATGAGTACTAAATGTCATTATTAAACAAGGGAAGTCAACATGCTCCTTGGTCAAGATTCCAAGAAGACATTGTCAAGCTATCTCTATGGACAATAGGGACAAATGTGGACCGGTGATCACCAAGGGTCCGTAACTAGTTAAATAAATGGCTGGATATTCAGGGTCTAGCACCAACAATGCCCCTTTTTTATTACAAAATCTTTTATTATCAAATGATAAGCATGAAATTCTGTAGCATAACAATATCACACTCAAGCACACCATATAACATCAGAGGTGAACTGTCCAAATTAAAACTAACTTATTACACCTGTATCATTCATTATCCCACCCACCACGCTCAGGCAGGCCTTACCTCTGCCGCACCCTGTCATGCTGCTGACAAACACGATTCTGTCCACTGGGAAGTTGTGTGCAGTGATGAGGGGCTGCTCTTCTTCAAAGACCCATGTATTTGGTGGATTTTTAATGAATCATACAGATGCACAGAAATCAGATACATGATATTTTAATGCAAATGCTCTGAAGATATTTCGATAGCCCAGTAAAATACTTTAATTTTGAGGAATTTTTCTAAGTTTCCAATTAACATAACTACATACACACTCACTTCCTGATCACCCCACTTCTGAGTGAGTTTTAGAGGGGCAAGAAGGTCAAAGCCAGGGTTGGGATGAGGCCTCAAGGTGTTTGTTGTTCACACTGCTGGGAAATGGGAAAAAAAGAGGTTTTTACATTTTAATATGAAAACATCAAAGGAGCCACATCAAAATCTTTTTCCAGACCCAATTTCTGCACTTTCATCTGCATCACAGATTTTGGAGCTTCACAGCGATAAGGATGGACATCTTCAGAGACACGGGAGGCCGGGTGCCGGGCTGGCAGGGATTCACTGTGCTCCTGATATGGGAGAGGACAGAAAGGTGGGGGCGTAGCTGGTGTGCTGGCTTTGGAGCCAATCTCCGATAGGTCTCCTCCGAGCAGGCGAGACTGTGTCTTCCGGCCTTACAGGGAATACAGGCTGTAAGCAATAGAAATAAACCCTGACTAGTAACTAACTACGAGAGGGCTTTATAGAAAGGACACTGGATAGTGTTTGCCACAGCGGGGAAGACAACCAGGTCTTGGGAAGGCCCAGAATCGGAGTAGCTCCAGGGACGTCAGCAGAGAGCCCAAATATTGCTTCTGCAGGGAAGTGCCATCAACAGCCTTGGTTCCCCCAGCCATCTGTCCCTCCACTTCTCTGCCCAAGCTTCAAAGCACGTCTTGTGTGCCCTCCCATGTGATCAGGGATGCTGGCTAGGGTCCTGTGATTGACAGCCCAGACACATAGGTGGAAGAGGGCCATTTCCCCAAGGGAAAAAGAAGGGATCGTTGCCAAAAGAAAGGGACAATGTGCTAGAAAAGAAAGAAAATAATAGATTCACTAGAGACCTGACTTTAAACACTTGTTTTCAAAAATACAGGTTTAGCCTCACCTGCTTCCATGTAAGTAAATAAAGGGTTTAGCTGACTGCAAGCTCGACAGCAATGTCAACACGGCCCAGGTGGTCCCGGCCTCAGTAAGACTGTGCCCCTGGGGAGGTGCCAGGGCCAGCAGCACAACAACTGCTTGCTGTACCTGCACGGCCTGGACCTTCACCATCATCCCCGTTCTGCCCTGGGTGGCCCTCCCCTCCGAATCTGGGTTCTGGGACACTCCCTCTCATTCCCTCCCCAGCTCTAGAAATGGTAGCTGCTTCCTGGAGTTACTGATGCTGGATTATCTCGCATTTGCCTTTCTGCTCCCTCTGTCCTAGAGCTATGCAGGCAGCTCCTTTACTAATTCCCCTCTACTGGAAATGTTGAGGGTGTCTCTCTCTTCCATTCTGGGTCCTGACTAATGCAAATGCTAAAAGCCAGGTGCTGTCCACAGTAGGTGGTGGGGGCCTCTGGTACCACGTCATGCATGGAATGTCTTATAGAAAGGAAGACATAGGAATGTAATAACCAGCTTCACCTCTCTGAAGAGCTCTCATCTGAGAAGGGGATTACACTTACCCTGTGTGGTTCCACAGGGCAGTCCTAGGATTAGTGAGCAGAAGTTTCAAAGAAGCAGGTTGCAGCTCAAAATAAGGAACAGTCCTCTAAGCACTTGAACTGCCCACAGTGAAATGCAGTGGGCAATGTTTCTTGGGAGTTAGTCAAGCAGAAGATTGGTTTCCATCCCCCAGAGACACTGGAGAGACACCCACCAGAGTGACATGCTGTGCCTCTTGAGGTCCCTACATCTCCCCACTCCACCCCCCCCACAGGATCCATGGGCCTTAATTAATGATTTGGCCGTTTTCTATTGGACATCAAGGACAAATGTAGGATGCGTAGTAACCTGCAGAAAACAATTATTCTCTAGAATTCATCTTGGCCCTCAGATAATTTTAAAACAATGACCCTTACTCTGAGACTAAAGAAATTCAACTTCCCACCATTCTACACCCAGCTGAAAGCTGACACTGCCATGACCAGTAGGTTTCTCTTCATTTGCTCCCCCATCTGCTTCCACGGGGTCCACTCTGTGCACCTAAGATTTATATCCACGGGACCGTTGAAGGTGCCAAAGATGGCCACAGCCTACATCTCATGGAGGTAAGGCTTCTAGCGTTCTGAAGAGAGCAGCTCCTCCTCGTCAGTCTCGTCTAATGGATCCAAATCTCTGAATCCTTCTACCACAGGCTGAGGATTCCCACGTCAGCCTTGGATTCCAAGGGGGTGTACAGACACATGTGAGGCAACTAGACAAGACGTCAGAATCTCAATGAGATTACCTTCCCGTCACCTTGACAATCCCACCCCCCTTCCAATTCTTGCTACAGCTGTCAACACCTTGCTCACATCTGTACTGCACACCCTTCTGATGTTTGGGGCACACAGGCTGAGTCTCAAAACATCTGTTCTGCATCCACCGGTTTTCCTTTCCTGGAACAGAACTGCCTTCAATCACACTGTGGTAGTTTGGAGGAGGGAGGGAGAAAGCCATTTGCTCCTGAGCCCTGTCAAGCCAAACATGGTAACACAAAATTCTAATCTCTAATAGACTCAGAAAATGGTGACTTCTGGCACACTGAAAGGAGCCTTCTCTCACACGTGTCAAGGGGAACGTGGAGGACAGAGGAAACAGAATGACTTGTCCATGGTCACAGGACCAGATATTGAACTAGAGTTCATCTGACCTACTAGTCTAGGGACCTAGTCCTAGTCCCAAGCAACACCATCCTATGGCTTCCAGCAATCCTCCACTACAAGAGAGAAAACCATGGGATTAAGTGTCTCAGTGGCTCAGCTTTTAAGCAAGTGAGGGTCAAAGCAGGGCACCATGAGCCTGGAGGTGGCAGCTTCTACCAATACAATCACTTGTGGACGATTTTACTTGTCTACAAGTAATTTGTCCCCTTACTGCTCCCATTTGTCTCACATCATGGGGTGATTGCCCAAACATGGGGAAAATGCCCGAGAAGCATTGAGCACAGCCTGGCATACATGTCAGCGACTGCTTGACTGCCGTGGTTTAGGGACACCAGGGTGCAAAGCACCCTGAAGCACATCCACGCCTGCATGCCTAAAAGTGCAACAGGAGCAAAGAATAGTTTTGAGTTAAACAACATCCTCTTCCTAGAGGAGGCTCTGTGCCGTCCCCCTGCCCCAAATCAGGGCTCTCTGGCCATGTCTTCTCAATGAAATACTGTTGGCAATCCCTGGACTAGAGGAACAAGGCTGGATGGAGGGTGGAGCTAAGAGTACAGCACAGGGCAGGAATATAGAGCCTCATGGTGTGGTAGGAGGTAGGAGGTAGGGAATGGGGGGACAGAACAGCCCCACCCACGGATCAACCTTCCTGCTGCAGGTCAGGAAGCCCGGGTCTTCCAGTTCGGGCGGCGCTCATCCAACTCTGCTGTCTGTTTCTTCCCCTCTGACCCCTCTCTGACCACCCCTCATATTGCTCCCCTCTTTGTCCCTTTATGTTCCCCTCTCTGCCCACCCTCTCCAATCCAAGGCAGCCACCTGGGGACCCTGCTGTCCAATAATTAGCCAGGGCAGCTGCACAATCGAACAAGCTCCAGAGATCTGCAGCTGGGAGAGTGGAGCCCTGCCTGGAAGAGAGGGAAGCCAGGGGGGCCCACTGAGTCTTCTCAGGTGGCCAGATGACACTTAATTAGGCCCCCTGCTCTGGAGGCCTCACCAGATGGGCAAGTGCCTAGAAGCCTTAGGGAGCCAGCAAGACGCGGTGGGAACTCCCAGTGTGTGGCTTCCTTTCCAGCTGCTTCCGGGTCTGGGGGGCAGGACAGTTAAAATAGTAATTGGAGCCTCCAGACAAGAGGCCTCCCTTTTCCCTGCCAGGAGGGGAGACGACCTCGTGCCATGCAGCCCCCACTCACGCTCTGCACCAGCTGGGGTCTGAGTTATTCATGCTGGTGACTGAAAATACTGCTTTTTGGGGGGTGTTTTTTTCCTAGATACCTACCAGAGGTGTTGGCACTGGGAACCTCTTCTTACATCTAAACAATGCACACCATGAATACACAAAAGGCAGGAACAAACCAGAAGAGAAACATGAAGGAAAAGCTTTCACTTCATTCTCTCCATCTCCCCAGCCTGCATCTCTGAGCTGCAAAGGGTGTGGCAGACGTGGGGTGGAGCCCTTAACGACTTTGTTTGGGCAGGCTGCTGCTTCTGGGCCAGGGAGAAGCCAGGAGTCAGACAGAAAGGGGAGGTAGTACTGTGGGAGATGCAGGTTTTGTATTCTCCAGTGTGGCTAGGGCATGCAAGAGAGAACTGCCAGGCATGGTTCTTCAAACCACCCGGCCACTGCCCCGCTCACTGCCCCTCAATATGGCCGTGTCTGCAAGAAGAAAGGTCAAAAAGGGACAGGCAGAGAAGCAGGAGCCCTCCTCCCTCAAAGTTCTGCTATCCAGGAGGAGTTTACTTTTCAATCACCCCACTGAGCATCAGTGGAAATGATGATAATGAAGGTTAAGAACACGGAGAAAATGCTGAAAGCAGAAGGAAGAATGGGCCAAATAGCCTCTTTGCCCTTCCCTCTTCCTGGCCCCTCTAACCCTCTCCTTATGTGGCAAAGAGCACCTTTGCCTTTGGATGAAGAGAGTGGTATCCTCGGTGTTTAAATTCTTATTGTAGAAAAGTGAGGGTCAGGAAAACAGAAGCATCCTGTCTGCCTGGCAACACAGCCCTTGCTCTCCCGTTTGTGACACCCTCTAAGCCTCCATGTGGATTCAGAGGAAGAGCCTATGTAACTTATCTGGTGGTTCCCTTTTTCACACTGTGAGGAAGTGAACTCCCATCAGAATCAGTTTTACCTTATAATCGCCGTCAAGCCCCGTGGTAATTGTTTTATAACTAATATATTCAGAGAAAGCGCCAGAATAAAATGGAATAAGGCTGAGGAAACAAGCATACTAATCATTTATTATAATCTTCCTTATTTACCCTTGTTAGTAATGTCCCCTGTTTGTGGGACAAATTTGTGCATGATTACATTCTTGGCCAGCAGAGGCCCAGGCTGGCGGCAGAATGTCTTTGAGAAATCTCAGCTCTCTGTAGTTTCTAGAGGATAACATATTTTCTGCAGGCTTTGGCTGATAACAGTGGACATTAATTGTTAATTCTCCAAAAGCCTGCTGCTAAGACTCCGGGAAATCTGGGGAAACAGCGCCATCTAGCAGCCCTTGCTTTAAGTGCTTCAAAGCTGGGTTTGCTGTTGCCTGGGCCAGGTGGGAAAGGCCGACCCTCCTTCTGAGGTTGCCGGAGCTGGAAAGATGCTCTCCCTAAACTCACCTGTTATGAGCACAATCTCTTTGCAACAGCCTGGAGTCTGTTTTCCTTTAGAAAGGTAGCTCAGCTTAATGTTCAGGTTGAATAAACAAGGTTTCATAAAATAGCATTAGCATAGTGCAATTTATTTATAAGGAGCCTTGGAGCTATACATGCAACAGATAAGAAAACAGAGGCCAGGGAGAAAAGATACCTCCTCGGGACACACGGCTGGTTTGTGACTGAGTCAGACTCAGAAGCCAATCCCACTACTCACCCGCTAGCCAGAAGCGAAGGTAGTAACCAGACACAAAGGTGAGAGCATCCTTCAGTAAGAAAAAGTAGGAGCCTCCTTCTGAATCTATCTAATGACAACAGAGATATGACAAGGTGTATATTAGACATAAAGTCAGACCCTGGCCCATATCTAGGACACAGACAGACAAGGTATACAAATTTTTCAGCAACCCTACAAAATATTGTTGAAATGGCTGCAGCAAATATTTGGGCTATTCTTCAGCCCACACTCTCGGTGGTCTGGGCAGTCAAATTTCTCCCTTAGAGGAGAAACACTGCAGAGTTTAATTTTAGAAACAGGGGTTTGGGAGATTTCTTCCTCCAAAGGCCCTGTGGAGCTCTGAATTTAAATGCGCCAGCCTCTCTTTTCCTCTCTCAATGAGGAGCATTGTGGAGACTGAGCCTGTTCAAGCTGGAAGGGACCATCGCAATGACCTCATCCAGTGGGGCGCATCCTGAATACACGCTCACGGCACTGGGGGTACATTAACAACAGTAGCATTACATCCCCACCCTGGCCAACTCAATCAAAACCCCTAGTATAGGGCCTAAACATTAGTATTTAAATTCCCTGAGGGATTGCAATAGGCAGCCAAGGTTGAGAATCACTGAGTTCTAGCCCAAACCTTCCTCTTAAAGATGAGAAAACCGAGGCTCAGAAAAGAAAAGTGACTTCCGCAGAGACACACAGGGAGGTAATGACAGTCTTCTCCCCCTGACCATCTCTGCCCGCCACCACCTACCACTTCATGGGGCGTCACGAGCAACCAGCCAGGCGGGCAAATGGTCAGCCCTGCAAACAGCCCTCCAGAGACAGCAGTCGCAGGCAGCTCTGAGCACTGAGCAAACTCAGAAAGAAGAGGTGCTCATGGATCCTCACCAATGTGAGGGAACTGCCTGCCCCTTGGTGAAATTCCTCTTCCAACTTTGATTTTTGGAACTGGAGAAATAGTCACAGAGTGGGTTTGGGGAGCCCCTGGACCAGAGCCAAACTCCACTGACCACCTGACTGGTGGACTACAGTGGTACTTTGAGTCTCCAGTATCCACTAGTCCCCCAAAGTCTGGTTATATCCCTTTCCCTAATGCATAGTCACCGTAACAAGTAGTAAGGAGGAAGGTTTGGTGTCAAATGTGGATGGTACAGAAGGATTTTCAGGAGCAGATTGTCCTCTCCTCATTCAAGGGGCTCTGGGTCTAAGTGCCGGCTCAGGTCTGGAAATTAGTGAGGGGCTATAGCCTTCTACTGGGGTGATTCTATCGCCAGATCTAGAGCCTTTCCCTTTGTGTGAACCAAATAAGGTTGAGGACACTTGAGTGTCCTGACTTTGTATTTCTGCTCAAGGAATATCATGATCAACCAGTCAATGCAATGATCCCTGTAGGTCCTCTTATTCTGATTATCATGTCGGCTCCGCTAGCCCTTACAGGAACCACAGTCACCTTGGCCTTGGCAATCAAATAGACGTCTTGGTTTCAGGTTCTATCATCCCCACTCCTGTCAGGGAGTCCAGTCTGATGGCAGCAATCCCCACTTTCACTCCTGGCCCCCAGAGAAGAGCTACCACTGATTTCTTCAAGGATGCTAGGCAAGCTGCCCCCCCACCACCACACACACAGATGCATCTCTCTCAGGCTTGGTGAAGAGAGTGTCCTCTGGACCTTGTGGGGACACAGGCAGGAGGTGGGTGAGTCAGTCTCACATGATAAATCCACTCTGGCATCTCCATCTACCTTTGGACACCTTCCTCTGCCTCACTGAAGGCACAGCCATCCTGCACCACCCCACCTGTAATAAGCCTCTGGCCAAGGGCTCATACCTTACTGTCTTCATGACAAATAACTGCCCAGTGACTTCAACAGCAAAAGTTTCCATTCAAACCACACATCTCCCAGGCTCTTTCTCAAACTTTAGCACAGCTCAAAAATTATATTGGAATGCCATGGATTTTATAGAAATCACAGAGCATGAGCCATGAAATGAGTAACTGCATGCATACTGAAAGTTTAGAAAAGAAGAACGATTCAGCCAATCTGCACACGAGATTCTCTAGGGTGAGGTCTGCCGTGGCCAGGAGTATTCCAGCAGGGCATTAATATGAACAGCCCAGGCTGCCCTTCCCTGTCCCACTTCCCAGTTCCATAGTCTTCCTTTAATCGGTGACACTAAAAAGAAGGAGGGATGAAGAATCTTGACCTTGAGCCAACTGGGTTCCAGGGTTCACATCATTTTGCCCCTGGTGTAGCACTGCTGAGAGTAAAACACAGAAGTTTTAGGGAGTGAAGGGTGTTGGCATCAGTCTTCCCACTGTACCCAGGATGACTTTGCCTGCAAGCCCTTTTTTCTAATTTTAAAGTTTTGACCAAAATGACACAGGCTATCAAAGAATTCCATTCAGGAATCCTTTTACACCGTCAACATATCATGTGACTTCTCTGTGAGATTGTGAAATCCCTAGATTGGCTTCATGTTTCACTCAGCACAGTTCACAGGGTCTTTCCAATGGGCACAAACCCTATGTGACTAGGACCCCTTTTCCTCTCTGGCTCATCTCCACTCCTTCCCCAGGCTCTCTGGGGCCCAGAAACTTCGGTTTTTCTGGCTCCTGTTCAGACATGCTTGGAACCCCCTGGCCAATCCCTCTGCTCAGTGTGTCCCCCCACCAGGTGGCTTCTTGACCTCCTTTAATCTTTGCCCCAGTGTAACCTGGGTGCTACCCCAACAACCTCATTTTCCACTGCCTCTCCCTTCCTTTCCTCTGCCTTTTTCCCATAGTCCATGTCCCCTTTTAACATGCTGTATACTTCATTTATTTTGACATTGCCTGTCTCCCCCATCAGAATGAAAGCTCCCTGAGGGCAGATGTGCATGTTGCTTCTGTGACTGCTGGACCCCCAACCCTAGGAAACTGTTTGGCATGTGGCAGGTAATCCACAAATGCTCTGTGAGTGCACAAAAGATGGTTCCAGGCTTAGTACTATGGCTGAGCCAGTCACAGCTTAATAAAGGGGATCCGTGGAAGACCTAGATGGGGCCAGTTTCCCTGCTTTTCTTCCCTACCAGAGTGGAACAATCTCAGAATGATCAATGCAATTAGTTAGAAATGGCCCGAGCCTGACCAGGCATACAGACACAGCAGTTAACATTTCTACATCATTTCCTTTTCCAATTCTTTTGCCTGGGTCAGGTGGGAAAGGCCCACCCTCCTTCTGAGGCTGCCCAGGCTGGAAAGATGGTTAAAAAATTACACGTGGATGGTTAAAGTAAAATGGTTTCAGTGTACATGAGCTTGCCATATGTCTGTAGTTTAAAAAAATGAATCTTGTTTCGCTAATAATGGGTTTCATCATTTTGCTTGAAGAAAGAGATTTCGAGTAAAAGGAAAATCGTAACTGTGACTCCTTTTACATTACATTAATAATGACTTTACCAGAACAGCCTGTGTTTAACTACCCAGATGTGCCTTGAGGGGCCCCCGTTACCCCTGAGGGTAAACCAGGACCAGTTTATTGCAAGAGGAGGCCACACATGTCAAGCCCATCTGAGTATTAATCCTTTCGGCCAAATTCCTTTTCAGCCAATGCATTGCTTAGTTATTACAGTTTATTCTGAATCCAGACAGTTTTATTATTATATGCTAGAAACTGATTACCAAGTGGAGACATTCATTATTCAGAAAATTCCTGGTACAAAATTCATTCTTTCATTTGCTGGAGATGGACTGAGAACTTCATAGGTATGTTCAGTATACCAAGTAAAAAACTCAGAGACACTATAAAGGATAGGGGGACATGGGCATGTGATTTTGAGGGAATGGGGATCCAGCAAGACCTCAGAGAGAACATGTCCCTGGACAAGCCCTGAATGGAGTGCGGAGGGAGCCAAGTGGAGTTTGGAGAGAGGGCATTCCAGAGAGAGCTCAAGCAAAGGCCCCAGGGCGGAAATGCACCAGATGGGTCAGGACACAGAACACTCTCCTTCTGGCTTTTCCCCTTCTTTCCCTTGGCTGAAATCCCAATGCTCATCCTAGCCCGGAAGCCAGCGGCCCCTGTGCTGGCAGGCCCAGGTTCTTCTCAGACATCTCAGTAGGAGTCAGAACTCTCAGAGGAGCCCCACCCCCAAAACTTTTATTGCCAGCGGCTCTGGGCTAAACAAAACCCCTCTGTCCACCCACAGACAGGAAGTTTTAGATTCCCGGGCCTTTTAACGCAGCATTTCTCCTGCTGAAAAATTAAGTAGAGGTGTTGGCAAGACTCCTCTTGTCTGAGGGTGGAGCCCCTCCCCACCCACCCCCACACTCTCACAGAAGAGCTCGGAATGTGCAAGGTAAGGAAGAGCCAAGCTGTGTGCAAGCCGAGCTGGCAGCAGGCTCATTCCACCCCATTTCTCACAGGCCTGACACGTGTCACCATCAGTGGGGGAGCTGAGCCCCCCACCCCACCCCACCCTCAGCCTCCAGAGCAGAAGGGAGTCAGCAGTGAGGAGGAGGAAGGAAGTCACCACACACACATGCAGGCTGGGAATACAGATTAGGGGCACACAGTCCAGGCCAGACCTTACTTGGGCAGCAACCCCCAACCCTGGAGCAGGTCACCTCGCCCTGGAGGGAAATCACAATTGGTTGTGGAGGGAAAGAACTTGGCTGTGTGTTCAACAGCTTCTCCAGCCTCGGAGCATAGGTGCTGCACAGTGTACGGGCTGTCGTTTCTGCTGAAATGGATCCTGGTGTATCAATGTATTAATGTTTTTATTATTATGTTCCATTTGTCTCAGCCTCATTTCCAGCAGTTCCCAGTCCTATTTATTTAAAGCCCTTTATTTAAACAGAAATGCTATATAAAATAAATGTAAAGGATACTAAAAAGGCAAAGGGGACCCAAATGTGGTCGAATTACCCACTGCGTCCTCACTACAGTCTTTTTATTCCGTGAGGTCATTGCGCCAGGTACCTTCTATATATCACCTTGTTTTACTGTACCAGCAACATGAGGTGGATCTTAGGGTTCCCATGTTTCAGATGGAAGAACTGAAGCTCAAAAAGGTAGAGACACCTGTCTAAGCTCATGCAGCTAGAAAAGAGCCAGAGTTAGACACAGGTGTGCATGGTCCTAGAGTCCAAAAAGACTGCCCTTTCTGCAACCCACTAAGGCATCTGGGAGAGCGATAACTATAGGCTAATTACTTGTGGATGAGTTAAATTTTCTAATTCATCCTCTTGGAAGGAGAAAACAGGACATCCAGATTGCATTAAGTCCCTAGCTGAAGGAGAAGCAACAGGGGAAGGGAGGTACAGAAAAAATGCAAACCCAGATGAAAGGTTTGCTGACTTCCTGTGTTTGTTTGCCCCAGCCTGCCAGAGCTGGATTTCCTTCATAGAAATAAGGAGAGAGACACTTGCTTTAGTCAGCATCCTCTCCAGTCCAGCCCCTCTCTTGTCTGGCAACAGGCTAGTCAGATACTTAAACAAAAGAGCACTCACCCAAGCAATGCGAAAGAAAGGGAGCTTACAGGCCTGCCCTTGAAAATCTCCCCACACTTAGGCCTGAAAGCTCCCCTCATTTCACAGACAGAAACAGAGGCATGAAGAGTGGGCTAGTTGGTCCAGAAGGCATCAGAAGTCCGGGCGGAATCAGAGCTGCAAAGAACTGAGCAACTCAACCACACAGTCCATCCATCCAGTCATTCATTCATTCATTCTTTCAAATGGCTAAGTCCTTGTTCCCGTGGAGCAGATGTTCAAGTGAAGAAGACAGGCTATAAACTGATAAATACTCAGTACAGCATAAGGGGATAAAGACGAATATAAAAGAGTTGGGGGATGGCCTCCCTGGGGTTGCCTTGAGCAGAGACCTGAATGAAGTGAGGCAGTACACGCAAGGTTACAGAAAATGGAACACACTTGGTATGAGCAACAATAGCAAGGAGTCCAGAGTACCCAGATAAAATTGAACAAGGAACGGCAGGGCGGAAACTAGGTTGAGAGGTAACTGCTGCTAGATCATAAAGTTTAAAGTGCCAGACAGGATTTTGAACATTTTTGTGTGTGCAGTGCAATGCCATGTAGTAGTAGCTGAAAAGAAAAGAACATCATGATCTCCTTTGCATTTTTCAAAGGTTTTATTTATTGTTATAGGGAGGGAGAAAGGGAGAGAGGGAGAGAAACACTGATGTGAAAGAGAAACATTGATCGGTTTCCCCCATACGTGCCCACACCCCGTGTTGAACCAGCAACACGGACAAGTGCCCTGACTGGGAATGGAAGTGACAACCTTTCACTGCGTGGAATGACACCCAACCAACTGAGTCACACTGGTCAGCACCCTCCTTTATATTTTTTTAGATTCACCCTTGCTACTGTATGGAGGAAAAAGCACAGAGAAGGACAAATGGAAGATGATGATGGCTTGAGTTGGAATGGGAACAGTGAAGCTCATGAGAAGCACTGGGGAGAGGAAATGTTGTGAAGGTGGAGGTGACGTGATTTTCTGATGGATCATATGAGGACTGTACAGAAGGTATCCAGCCATGTGACATGAAAGGTAGAAACATTTATTGAAGAAGATACAAGATACAAGAAACATTGTACACAGGACAATGACGCCTCAGTCCCCTTCAAAGGAGGCACCTGGGGACCTCACACAGTTCACCCAATCACTATCAGCTGCCCCGTTGTGTTGTCCTAAATCTCATTGACAGTCTGAAGTCACTTTTCTTTCAAAGGTGATTTTAATTTTGGGAAAAGCCAGAAGTTGCAGGGTGCCAAATCTGGACTACACAGGGGCTGACTCACCTGGGTGATTTGATGTTTCCGCAAAAAACTCCAAATAAAAGGTGATGCATAAGCAGGTGCATCGTCCTGATGAAGCTGCCAATCACCAGTTGCCCATAGCTGTGACCTTCTGAATCATCCCAATAGTTTCCACAGAGGAATGTTCAAACTTCATGCAAAATCTGACACAGGTTCGTTGCTGTACTCTCTTAGTCATCTTGAATGTGATGGCCACACAGTACACATGCTCATTCACTGGCATTTACTGCCCCCACTGACTAGTACAGTGAAGTCATCATTGTTCAGACATGTGCATTCCAGTCCACTCCCTTGGCTGTCAGGTTACATCGATGTCACACAATCCATTCTCGTTATATTAGCAATGGCTGGATTTTTTTCAGCAGACTTCATATACACGTTTTTTAGGAAAAATAGGTATTCCACAAATAACTACTGGTTTTCATCCTGAGCATGTGGTCAATTTGTGGCATTATTGATCAAACTGGAGTCTCATAGGTGTCAGAATCTATGTCAAATTTAGCTTTGGATCTCTAGTGCCCAGAACACTAGGCTCTCACATAGAAGATGTTTAATAAATTCAAGTGTGCAGGTGAATGCAGTGATTAATACATGCACATAATACAAACACAAACATTCAACTACCCTGCTTCCTTTTGGCTTTTGCTGTGGTTTTTAAATTACCTTCACTTTTTCATTTTCAAATGAAATCTTAAGTAGAATATCAATATGTAAACCAGATAAATTACAACATTTTGCTAATGAATATAATTTGAGTTCAATTCAGACATTTGCTTATTGATAAAGTTAATCAGATAGACCAATGGTTCTTATAAACACAGGTGTTTGAAATCAAATGTTATGGATGACAGTTGCAGTTTTGTGTATGTTCTAACTTCCTATCTATTGCTATTTTGTTTGGTTGCACCTTATAAAGAAGTAGTTATAAGTGCCAAAAGTTTGAAATGTTTTGCATTGCATGCCAATTAGTAATACCTTTGGGCTGCATGTAAAAAGAGAGTTAAATGTCAAAAGGATATTTGTTGTTGGTTAACAAAGTCCAGGAATATACAGGAGTATTCCAGTCAAAAACTATGTCCTTAAAAGACGGGACCGAGAGCTCCAAAGGCAGGAGAAACTGAACGAGTTTGATAGCTCGACAGTGTCATAAGGGACCCAAATCCTTCCATTCTGCAGTCCCTTGGTTGTCCTTTCACCTTAGGAAGTCACTTCATGGTCTCGGGCCATCAAAAAACTACCCTCTCCATTTATCAGGTAAGCATCTTTTCCAGAAGCCTCCAACAGAATTTCCTTATGTCTAACTGGCCAGATCTGGGCCACATGCTCTCTCAGACCTTTGATAAGCTACAGGGCTTTCTACCTATGAGCTGAACAAGACCAAGGAATCATTTCAAGAAACTTTTTAATAACCAATCTGGAAGCTTGAAAGACAAGCTGCAGAAACACTTTTACAAAGTGAAATAAATCATACACACATCTAAAACTGGGATGTCTCTTTCTGTTCTCAGAGGCCATATTGATCAGATCATTTCTAAATATTTCAGAAAGTAAAAAAATGACACAAACAAAACATACAAAAGATTATGTTTTCGTATTTATCTCCTTAGAACCCCACCCTCTGTGGCTGCTGCTCCCCCAGAACTCGCTTTCCTCTCTTTCCCAGAAAGCCTCTTGAAAAACTTCATCTCCAGTTTCCTCCCCTCTCCTCTTCCTTCATTCCCGCTCCCAGCAACCCCTGGTCCAATCTCCTGATTTCTCCATCCGTCCTCCCCCATTACTGTGATGAGTACGAAGACTCATGCAGACAAATCTACTTCCTTGAAAGTGAGGAAGGGACAAGGCCATAGTATTCAGGCTTCAATATATTTACCTGTGTCACATGATAATGTTGAACAACAATGTCTATTTCCTGTTATGTATAGTGGAGTTAGACCAGAGTGCTTCAGGTTTACAATAAGGGCAAGGAAGTTACTTATCATTCGACGTTATCAATATGCCACATAAACTAACTTGTTATTCCCCTCCTGCCTCAGCAACATCACATGAACAGGCTCTGAGCATCTTCTTCAGTGTGATCCTGCATATACTTTAGGGCTCAACTTTTGTATAATTTTCTGAGGTTGGTTAGAGGCAGGCCTGGATTTTTTTTGTAAAGCTGATAGTAATTTTTTTTATTAGAAAATATGCTCACATGTTAGGAAGTAGTAGAAAGACATTTATGCTGAAGACTACACTCCCTACACCATACACACACACACACACACACACACACACACACACACACAGAGTAAACCTGACCAACACAAAATAGCAATCTTCAGTATTAAACTTAAAATGGAAAACATTTGGTGTGGGTCTTTTTCCTTAGTCCATAGTTTTCAGATGAGCTAAAAAGACGTTACTTTTAAAAAAAACCAACTAATTTCATCCCATGGTAGAGTAAACTTCAGTTTGAACAAATGGTTTTTGACGTTATTTTCCAAAGACCCCTGCAAATATAGAAATGTATTAATCAAGAAAAGTATCATGTTTATATGTTAGCAAGAAAAACAGATTACCCAATAAACTCCAAACCCTGTCTACATACAATGGCAATTCAGTATTGAACTCCCTGCACGCATTCCCTCTATGACAGGGGTGTTGACTACTTCCCACTGTAAGAATTCTTAAAATGTAGGAATTCAGCAAAAAGAGACCCTGTGCTTGAAATGGACAAGACCATGACTCTAGCCAACAGAAGATGCCATCCCCTACCACACACAGGCTGTTCTGAGAAAGGTATTTTTGGGGTTGTGGTTGTATACCTCAAGGACAAGGACTGAGTTTCTTGTCTCCCTCTAACATGGAAGGGATAACCTAGTAATAATAATCACGGTGATAAGGTGGCTATAGTTAACTACATAAGAGTCTCATTTTCAGTTCAATTTGCAGCATCAGAAGTTCAAAATTACGGAAGTTTCAATCATCTCCCATGAAATTGAAAACTGAAAGACTACCTTTGATTTCAAACCAACCAGAATTGAAATTCTCTGCCTTGGAAACTTTCCAGAAATTCTTTATGTGCTTATGACTTGAGATGATGACTTCATTTCCAAATAAAGCAGCTATAGAATTTGAGGTTGGCTTGCTCTTAATGACTGTGGGTTTTCCCATTGCAAAGTAGGAATGCTAGTCTTGCCTTAGTCACTGCACCAAAAGAGGTAATGAATGGCAGAGCCACCTCATTCTTTGATATAGACAACTGATAGGAAGAGGCTTTGCAAAGCAATTACAAGTCCCATCCTGCCTGTAACACTGAAGCGTCTCCTATAGGGAGAATCTGGAGCTCTACGCTCTGGTCCTGCCTTGCCTAGGCCTTCTCAGCTACACCACTTGACCTCCCATAGAAACTCAGGCCTTAGTAAAATCTTGAAAGCCCAGTGGTTCTTCAGGTAGGGGAACATATGGGTATGAACTTTCCCTCAAAATCTGTAGCTGGCTTTGCTTGTCCTGTCCCCAATATCCTGCTGAATTCACCTCTAGTTACCTGAGTCCTGATTAGCTCTATACCAAGAAATAGCAATATTTGTTCCAAACTTTATAAAGGTAAATGTTTCTCCTCTTTTTAGAATCATACACTCTAATGATTAAAGTTTATTGAGGAATTCTACCTTTGCTTATACTTTGGTTCTTAATTGAATGCCTTGTTTATTTAATTTTCTCAATGTGAGTTCTTAGCCCATGAAAGAGTTGCTAAAATACAATATAGTTTTTTAACAGATAGCATGCTTTAGAAAGCAAATAAGAGAAAACCTAAATCAAATGATTTGAAAAGGGAAAAACATTTATTGAATCCTATAACTAAACAACTGGGGTTAGATTAGGACATTATTATAGCTCCCTTCTTTGAGGACTCAGATTTCTTTCTCCTCTCTGCTTAATTCAGCAAGTCAGCTTATAGTTGTCTTCATGGTCAGATGATGGCTGCCACAGCTCCAGGTATCACAGCCCAACATCACAACATCCAGCAACGGCAGCAGGAGAGAAACTGTTAAGTGATCTCAACCCAAGTTTCTTTTCATCGGCCAGAAAGTCTTTCACAGGAACTCCCAAGCTTATCCCCTCT
Organism: Artibeus jamaicensis; assembly: GCF_021234435.1. Lineage (NCBI taxonomy): Eukaryota > Metazoa > Chordata > Mammalia > Chiroptera > Phyllostomidae > Artibeus > Artibeus jamaicensis. The sequence goes on along the minus strand of NW_026521803.1, from coordinate 31,043,309 downwards.
CCCTACCTAGAATTGTGACACGTTCTCACACCTCAAGCAATCCCTCTGACAAAAGGGAAATGAGAATGCCTAGGTACTTTAATGTCCATCTTTATCTGTAGCATACTTAAAAAAAAAACACAGGAAAAAGCACTAAAAAATGTCAAAGAATCCAACAAAGAAAGAAAGGGGAATTATTTGGAACAACCAAGTGTTCTAAAAGTGATATTGGGGACCAAAATGTAAATTAAAGCTTGTTCATCAATTTCTATATCCCCAAAGCTGCTATTTAATATGCCTAGAGTTACCACACAGAACCAGAGTAAGGGCAGAAATGTCAACAGAGTCCTAAGAAATGCATTTACTACTGTTAGTAAACAGTAATAAAAGTTTTATACACTACCTGAAAGCTTTCTGAAGTCTGAGTGATTATTTCTCACCTAACATAAAATCAAGTTACCATCTGGGATATTAGATAAAGTTTAGCTCTGTTGTAAAGAGGTCCAAAAATGCATTAGTATTACCTAAATATTAAAAAATAAATAAATACTACTTTATTCCAATACTTACTCTGTAGCTAAAGTAATTAAGATAGTATGTTATTGGCATAAGAGTAAGGAGATCAATGGAAATTAATAAAAAGTCCTGAAATAGACCTACGTGAATAGGCTGATTGATTTTCATCAGAGGGGAAAAGTATTAAACAGAGAGGAAAAAGGGTCTGTTTGGGTTTTTTTTTCCCCCCAACAAATAGGGCTGGAACCACTAGGTAACGATAAAAAAAAAAAAAAAAGAATGTTGACCCTTCCTCACACTACATATAGTTATTAATTTGAAATACACCATAGACACAAACATAAAATAAAAACAGCCCTGATTGGTGTGGTTCAGTGGGTTAGACATCATCCTGCAAACTGAAAGGTCATGGGTTCGATTCTCAGGCAGGGCACATTCCTGGGTCAAGGGCCAGATCCCCAGTTGAAGGCACACAAGAGGCAACCAAGTAATGTGTTTTGACATTTCTCTCCCATTCTCTTTCTCTAAAAATAAATAAATAAAATCCTTAAAAAAAAGAAAAAACAATAAATTCTCTAAAATAAAATATAGGAATCAATTTTTATGACCCGCAATAAGCAAAGATGTCTCTTGGACAGGACACATATTTCAAGAAAACTGTGTACAAGAATGTTGGTGGCAGTTTTTTTTTTTTACAAATAACTCCAAACTGGAAATAACCCAAATGTTTAACAGCAGGGAAATAAAAATAAATAAGTTGTGGCATATGAATAAAATAAAAAAATAACTACCAGTATATTTAATAATTTGAATAATTATCAAAAACATAACGCTAGGTGAAGAAGCCAGACACGAGAGTATGTGTATCGTGTTAGCCTGCTTATAAGCTGTTCAAAGGCAAGCCTGACTAACCTAATGTGTGGTGGTGAAGAACAGCTGGTTTCCTCTGGGGACAGGAAGTGGGCGATTGACTAGGAAGGAGCACCAGGAAACTGGAAGCAGTGACAGAAAGTCCTATGTCTTGACTGGGATTATAATTATATGAATGTATTCATGTGACAAACTCATTGAATAGTACAGTTACTATCTGTGGATTTCTGTTTATAAATTATATCTCAATGAATATAAATGCATGCATACATGAGGATAGAATTATAAGTGCATTTTTCTTTTGTCTGTCTTTTAGGATTTTCAGAATGGTGATGTATCTCTTTTTATGGCCCCAAGAAATTTTCCAGCCATCTGGCAAATCTCTTTAGAAAAAAGTTTTTTCAAAATGATATCAGTCTTTCATTTATTTATTTATCTCATGAACTATTTTCTGAAGTATAAAATATATGCAGAAATCTTCAATGTGTAGCTTGACGATTTGTGCTAAGATAACTGCCCCCATGTAACTACCCCTGAGGCTCAGACATGAAGCATCGCCAGCACCAGGGAAGCTTCCCCTGCCCTCTCATTTCTGTACCGTATCCCACTGTATGGACCCACCACGACTGATGGATTCTGTTATTACTGGAAATTAGACTGCTGCCAACTCCTAGTTGTTATACATAAGAGCTGCCAAGAGGAGCCTCGTACATTTTGGGTGCACGTATACTGTTATTTATGGGCCATAAGCTCAGCTTTCTGACAGGCGTGCACAGCCCGCAACCCACAGGCTGCATGCGGCCCAGGATGGGTGTGGATGTGGCCCAACGCTAAGTTGTAATGTTTACTTAAATGTTTACTTAAAAATGTTTACTTAAAACATTATGAGATTTACTGTGTGTGCGATTACGTTCTGCAGTGTATTTAACGTGTGGCCCAAGACACTCTTCTTCCTCCAGTGTGTCCCAGAGGCGCCCTGAGGTTGGACACCCCTGGAACACCTTCCCAAAGTGGCTGTGCCTGGTTGCAGCCCCGCCCACAGGGTAGAAGAGCCTCAGAGGCCCCACATCCTTGCCCGAACTTGATGTTGTCACTGTGGGTTTGAGGTTTTGTTTGGTTGGTTATTTTCTGTTATAAGTGTGTATGGAAGGGGGAGTGCTTTTTTAATGTTCTGCTGGTATCTCATTAACCTGAAGTTAAATTTTAACTTAAATTCGGATCATTGACTATGGCTTAAAAATGTTTTCAAAAAGATTACATATGAAATAATCTTAGAGAGCAAAGAATCATAGTAGCAGGAAATGTGTGGATGTCACAATTCAGTGTTTTCTTACACGGGAACAACCCAACATCTATGCCCCATAAGGGAAAGGACCAGTGAAAGATGCAATAAAGCAGCATATACCATTGAAATACACGGACAGCAGGGGATGATATTAGGAGAAGAACACTTGTCACAGTTGCAGATAATACAATTCAAAGGAGTAGAATTTGCAAAAGTCTTCACCCTTTGGAAGAGATGTCACCGTCTGTATTTTACAGATGAAAAAAAATCAGTTACTAACAAAACCAGGGTTTGAACTTAGTTCCAATTCTAACTATGGTGCTCTGTCCATATTACAGTTAAACAATATCAAAGAAGCAAAGAAAACAACATGCCCCTTGCCCACAGTAACCATCACAATCTATAACTTCCAAACTCATTATCTCAGTAGAATGCCTCTCTAACACCCTATCCCAAGACTGCAACGCAGAGGTACACTCCTACTTTGCCGTGAAAAGCTAAGAGGTTGACTGCTCCCTGTGGTCACAGAGCTGGGTACAGTGGCAGAGCCATAGCCAGGTTGGGAACAGCCTGCCCCCCAGGACAGGTCATTATGATCCACTGTCACAGAAGAAATTAGTCTGCCCCTAGTGTGCCCGCACCACAGCAGACTACAGCCTCTTCTCTCAAACACTGAGCTTAAGGCAATCTGGAAAAGAACATTCACTCTCACGATTCGGTATTTTCATTGGTCACTCCTTCCCTGAATACATGAATTTATCAAAGGGCATTGCTTACCCATCTACCCTCCAAAAATTTGCCACCAAGGATATCAAATTGTGCTTAATGAGGAGCCGAAGTAATACTTCAGAGGTGAGGGTCTCCTTGGGGCACATAAGGCAGGTGCTGCTGCAGTCTGGAGATCGCAGTGTCCAGCAAGCCAGCATCTCTGCTCAGCAGAGATTTCTTTGAACTAATTACTCATGATGAGGATAAAGACTTCCCAGCCCATTGACTAACAAAGATAAGTGTTTAAGTGGCCTAATTGTGCCTGAAATGGCAAATCACCCTTACTAAAAAGCTAATGCTTTTTGCCAGTACATCAACAATCCAATTGTTCCTTTGTCTTTATAATGATTGGGTTAATAGAGCAGGGAACACCTTTCAAATTCAAGTTTGTGTACATTTGATTCACTGCAACTGACTTAGATACCTGTCTCCCAACTGTAGCGAGGTGGTTGTGGGGCAGGGGTGGCAGCAGTGGTGTGGTGGTTGGGAATTCTTAGCACGTGGACAGCTGGTAAAATAGAACATATGTTTCAGGTACATGATTTTTAAAAATAATGCCCAGATATTTGTTTTCATTGGAGAATGATAATCTCTGCAAACAAGTAAGTCTCCAAGTTGCAAGCGACAATGGAAAAATGAACAGGGAAGTTCTAGGAGCTTGTCTGTCATGGAACATCGGTTCCCAGGTGGTGGGAAGGTCTTCCTGGAGCAGCAAGGGAGCGGTGGGGGGCAGAGCAGCAGCAGGTGAGGGGGAAGGTGTCCATTTCTAGGGCTAGGGGTGCGCTGCATCAGTCCACCAGTGTCCAGTGGAGTTGGGGAAGGGAATCAAGGTCACAGTCTTAACTGAAGGTAAACAGGGGCATAGAAGGAAGTACTTTCAATGGCTAAGGTTGCTAAAGGCCAAGATGTGCTGTGGAATTTAGGGGAAATTGTGAGATCATTGAATTTCCTTCAATGTCTCCAGCTTTCTCATTAAAATAGACCCTGGGAGGAATCATTTTGCAAAGTGAAGAATTCCCCCTTTTTGTGAACAGTTTCCTGTGATTTTTATGTATTTTTTATGTTTGGATTTTCATGTGTTGACTTTAACATAAGGCTATATTTCAGAAAATAAATGGGGAAAGTCATTAGATGGGGTGGGAGGAGTCAATAGATGTCAAAGAAACTTGCACCAAATTATGCAGAAGCACCCTCTTTGATAAGTCCCTTTTGGGTTGGTCATAGATAATATTCTCTCCAGTGTGTAAATAGAAGGTTTCTGTTGGAAAACAGTGAAATAAATGCAGAGTGGCTTCCCAGAGAATGTGGATCTTCACTGGGGCCTGTAGAGTACTGGGTTTGATGGACATTCCACCCCTCCTTCCAAAACAATCAGTGCACTCTTCTGTGCTGAGATTCATAAAGCTGAAGGAACACTGGTGAACACCAACGTCATAAGATGCTCCTCAAAAAAAATCATTGCAAAATAGATTTGGGTAAACCTTCCTTTTAACTGCCTCAGTACAGGGTCAAAAGTGCGTCTGTGCAGTAGAGACTAGGAGTTCTGTGCTAAAGAAAACTGTTCACGTTGTCTCACCCACCATTTCGTCAACACTCAGCCGTGGAACCCCCTTTTCCTACAACATCTAACAACTCCTCAAGTGCAGTGCCATTTGGAAAATGTTGATCTAGCTGGAAAGTGTTGAGACAGTTCAATTCCCTATTTACTTGGTGGGGGAAAGAGGGGAGATGGATCATACCACCCTGGGCCCAGGGGAGGGAAGGGAGTTTTTCAAGTTGATCCATCACCTGGGACTGGGGACCTGATCTAACCTCCAGTCAAGGTCTCCCTGCTCTAAATCATCCTGAAGACGCACTCCTACAGGAAGCCCACCTGCCCCTTAATCACTGGTAAGCGGTAACACTGCAGAGTAGTCGGCAATGGTTTCCCTCTGGGAGGGAAACTACTGATCTATCTTGCACTGTGGTGTATCTCGGGGCCTTGGTGTGTCTGAGCCTCTCACGGGAACGTCTCCCCCTGCACCTCCCTAGGGAGGCCCGGCTGCAGGTCTCCCAGAGCAGGTCAGCCGCAACTCTTCACAGGGAATTCTCAACCTAAAAATCATGTGCTACCGAAATCCACAAGACCTGCAAAAATACTTTGATCTGCTGGCATCTAAGTAAAAGCAATGTGGTGCTGGAAATCTTTTAATTTTTTATTATTTTTGATGTTCTATTACAATTGTCCCAATTTTCCCCTGTTGCTCTACGCTGCCCCCCGCACCTCTCCCCACTCCCATAGTCAATCCCCACCCTCTTGTCCATGTCCCTGGGTCATTTATACGTGTTCTTTAACTAGGCCCTTCCCCTTACCCCGGGCTGATAGGCCGGGAGAGGGAACTGAACTCACTGCTCTGTCACCTGCGTCATGAATAAGTGAGGGAAAAGCAGCTTTCCGAACCCACTGAGGAAGAGAGAGCAGCGTTCAGCTACATCAGTAATACTGGGGAGTGGGGGAGCCTGCGATCACACATTTGTGAGGTGACTGCAAATTAAAGGCACCGGATAGCCTGTGAGGATACGGTCAGGAAGGCAGCATTCAGACTTAAATCCCCCCAGTACTTCCTGTGTCGCTGTCCTCGCCCGCTCCCTTCAAACCCACTGTAAAGAAGGCGTAAAACGTACCAATTCACACTGAGGAGTAAGTGATTGCTAAAATGACACATTAACGCTCCCAGAAGTACCTGGGATATTTGTTCACTGTCACTGCTTGTGGTGGTGGTCTCCTTTGGTAGCACTTTCTGATGTAAGTAAACTTTAAACCAAACTTGACGCCTAACAGAGCGGAGATCCAGCCCAGTTTTGTAAATTTACTTTCTGTGTGGGATTCAGGAATAAGGATAATTTATATTCTCATGGTTATGATTCAAAAAGAGTATTTCCTGCCAAAACACCCGCCAGATTGAACAACTGTGGAATCTGACTGATCACAAACAGCCAAAGGGAACAAAGCCATGGCACAAATTTTGAATTATGACAATGGTATGACTTAAAGTAGAAAAAATATATAAGTTTTAAATGTTTTTAGAGTAATTTTACTGCTCAGAGATTGTCGTGTTTTGGATTGCCAGAATCAGCGGCGGTAAGTGGGTCCCGGTGCACGAGGCCAGAGGCCTGCAGAACGGCCCCTGAGCTGTACCACCCTCCGAGTGTGCAGTGAAGATGCTTTTCTGGGAGGACCCAGCCTCATCTGTTCTGGGCCAGCAAGTCAATCAGGCCATGCCACGACCCATATCGTGGACACTTTCAGTCCCCAGCAATGGGAACGCATGAGGTGTCGTCACCAGATACTACTGGTATTTAGGAGGCAAGCCCTGGAGTGGGGACTGATGTGAGGAAAATATGCAGAACGTTGACCATTTTTCCCTTAGAGAAATCTCTGAGCTCCTGGCCTCTAAGATTCCAGCTCGCAGTGGCTGTATCTTTTACAGTTGGGCTTTGAAGTGCCACCTGACCACAGCAGACGTCTACAGAGATGCTCTCTCTCAGCCTTCACAGCTCCTGTTATTATTACCTCTCGAACGGATGATATTCCTGAACAAAAATCTGCACTGTCAGTGTTCAACCAAGCGTCACTTACAAAGGACCCGGAGGGTGAACCTCTCCACACCCGAGTTAACTTCCCTGCCCCCACCCACCCATCCTACTCTCAACAGGATACTTTTTCTCCCTTTTGAAAATAATTCAGATCAGATCAGATCATGACCACCAGGGACATTCTTAGGATCAAAGGAGAAAGGAGAAAACCAGAAGGGAAATAATGGCTAGGAAAGAGGTGATGTTTTCCTAGGAAAACAGGAAAGAACATAGATAGAAAACTGCACAGGTGTAAGTTCCCACAGGAACCAAGAGAGGGTTGATGAATATGTCCTGTTTAGAAGCTCTTCCCCAATAAAGGGAAAGATCCACTCACTTGAACTTGATCCTAATGGAGAGACATCACGGGGCCACTTTCAACAGATAGAAATACTCTACCCGCCTCAAGGATACACTGCAGCGTGAATAGCTGCTGTCTCTCAGGTACCCTGTGAATGTTTCCTGTACATGAACGTCCTACCCAATCACACAGTGTGTTTCCTTCTGGGAGCTGCAGGCCCCTTATAAAGAGCTTAATGCTTTAGAAAGTGATTTCCTGGCTTCCTCCTTCCGGTATTGAAGAGGCTATCATGATCTAAAATGACCCATTCCTTGTCCTCCTCTGACAAATCAGGCATCTCTTGTGCCACATCCTTCTGGCCCTCCCACTCCAGCCGTTACCAGAAACCGGCATCTGGTAAATGTGCGTGGACAAACCTTGCCTCAGCTGCACTGTCTCTTGCTTTCTGCAATGGGCTTCTCTGACAGGCGCAGAGGGACGCACTAGTGCGTGAGCAACCTGAAAGTAAAAGAAGTTACCCACACATGGCCTGACCACGGGAGGATGCGAGCTGAGTGGGAAATGCTCTCTCTGTAGAGCAGACCTCTGTTTTGCACAAGTGCCTGTGCATAAGGATCACCTGAGGAGTTCGTTACACTACAATATCCTGGCCCACTTTCCACCAGGTATTCTGATTCAGGAGGCCAGGGTGGGGGATGAGTGTGTATCTATAACACAGCCAAGCGATGCCAATGCAGCGGGTTTGAGGGCACACTCAGAGAACAATTCTGCCATTATTCTACAAAGAGCCTCGGAGGCTCCCCGCCACCCACAGAAACAACCAACTCTTCATGTGTTCCATCTTGTCCACCCCCCTCTACTTCAGTCTCCCCAGCCCCTCACTCCTGTTTGCTGGGATCACTTCCCAAATATCCTCCCCAGCATGTCCTTGCCTTGGGCTCCACTTTCAGAGGAGACCTGGACACAGGCAGGGACCCTCAGCTCGCATCTGCCTCCAACACTCCTGTTGGACCTCATCTGGCCCTGCTTCCTTGAACGATGCAATTGTAAATCCTGCCTTCCTATTGCAGGAATAAAATATGATCAGAACTAACAACTCAAGTCAGCTCTTCAAGCCACTAGGCTTCTCTGAGATCAAGTATTCAATGGGACTTTGCGTTGTGGTTGTCATTCTCGTGTGCAATTAAAGGACTTGGTTTGCTGACCTTTTTTTTCTGACACCTCTCTGTTGTCCACAAGTTTACCAAGGCTTTTCAAAACTTTCCAAAGGACCCTCCATAGCAGCAGAGAGGAACAGAGAGCTTCGATGTTGATAGGTTAGGAGTTTACCCAGCAGTCCTTCCTCTCTTCCAACTAACTTCACCTGCGCTCACGCAGTGTCCCAGCCCCAGGGCACAAGTCATCATTGTCTGATCCAATCACAACTCCAGTTCAGTGTGCCCTCATCTGATGCCCATTTCCCTCACTTCCTGCTGTGAGCATGTGTCTAGTGTACCTAATTCTGGCCAATCAGAAATAAAAGAAAACTTGAGAGCCCTCCTGAGTAGTAATTTTTATTTGCACTGAAAGAAGAATGAGTCATACGAGGACCTCTTCACATTGCCTCCCTGGCCGTCCCCACTGCTCTTGCCCTGGAAGGCAGGCATAGCGCCCAACGTAATGACCTCCATCTTGCAGCCACGAGGATATGAGCACCAGCACGAAAAACCAAACTGCTGGGGCTGGCAGATCTGCTTCGTGAGCCACAGACTGCCTGGCTCTGGACTTTATGTCTCATCAGATCACTGACATTATTGCTGAAATCACCAATGGTCCTGCTATTTGCATTCAGAAGAAATCCTGGCTTGTATGTGACAAAGGATTTGTACCCAAAATATATAAAGAACTCCTAGAAATCGGTAATAATGAGACAAACAACCCAATAAAAAGAGGCCAAAAAAAAAACTTTAACAGACATTTCACAAAAGAATAGCTGGTAAACTATTTTTTTAAATGGTGCTCAATATAATCGCTATCAGGGAAATGTAAATTAAATCCACAGTAAGATGCCACTACAAATCTACCAGAAAGGGGAAAAAAATCACAAAGATTTACAACTGGAGTGCTGGCAAGGGTGTGGAATAAGTGGGCCTCTCCCACATCGCTTGTGGGAGAGTGACATGGGGTGGCCACTTGGGAGGACCCGTGACAGCGTCTAACAAAGCTGGATGCCCGCCTGTACCACAGGGCCATTTCAGCCAAGGCACAGCACTTCGACCAGATGACTCACTGCTTAGCCCCAGTCACACTCAGAAGTTCCGCCCCCCGGGGGAATTCTACCCTTGAATCTTCCCCATTTGTGTGGGACTACCTCCTCAGGTAGTATCCTTTATTCTATAGCATTGCGTGCTTGATATCCCCAAATGAACGCAAAAACAGAGACTTCCTAAGCTATTTAACTATTTTTTAACCTAAAATTGGTCACTTAGGCTAACAGCTACTGATGGAACTTTAGATATAGTGAGTGAACGTATTTTATATCAAAATTTCATTGGGTAATCTATGACTTGTGATGAGCCCTTATATTTATAACCCCATGGCTCTTTACTAAATATATATTCATTTTACAGATCATACATAAATATCTGTTGGTTTGAACTGGTTTTATAGTTAAGGCCTCAGAGAATAAATAATAAGATTTATAGATAAGTCTCTCCCATACCCACACACAGACACACATACAACCTCCATCCTTTCTGCTTTTCCATGTCAAAGCAGAAAGAAGAGAAAAGGAGGAGGAGGAGAAGGAGAGGAATAAGGAGGAGAAGGGGAGGAAGAGGAAGAAGGAGAAGAAAAGCCAACGGAGGGAAAATGGTGATGCTGCTGGAGCGAGAGAGAAAGGATTACAAGAGCAGAAAATTAGCAGCCTCTGTCACAGCATGATTGTGTGGCTTCTCTGCCCTTAACCTCAAGTTTGCCATTGGGCAGAACCAGGGTTAAGGCTTTTCCAGGCAAGTATGTCAGAGGGAAAAGAATAAAGGGAGTCGATGATGTAGACAAGGGAATGGTGGTAATATCAACCATGGGCTTCAAGTTCAGATAGACAGTCACTGAGGTCATGAGGAGGGCGATGGTAACAAGGTGGTGTGGTGATTACACTGGAGGGCTTGCCGGACTCAGAAAGCTGTTGGGGTAAAGTCCTGGAAAGAGTGAACTGGAATGGGCATATGCAGTAGTTGGTGAGTGGGACATTTGGAAATGGAAAACAGTTACTAGTAAAAGAAGGTCTAGGGTGTGGCCACAGGAATGGGTGGCTGAGGTGGCAGAAGATAAGATCTTTGAAGGAATCAAGGGGCCAGTAGAAGAAGAATAATCTATTTGGGTATTGAAATCACCTAACATATTGACAGGAGGAGCATTGGAAATTGAGACAGTATCAAGCAACAAGGGTCTGTAGAGGACCACAACACAGCCACAGAGCCAGATGTCATGGTTTCCACTGGGTCTGGAGGGTCTGGAGACAGTAAGGAATGATCTGGAAGTAGTAATGAGAAACAGGGATGACAGGGAAGACTTGTGCTCCCTTCTCAGGCTCAAGAGAATGAGGCTTGTAGAAGGCAAGTCACCGGTGGATACAAGTAAAGAAGTGTACTCAGGAAGGAGCTTAATTTCAAAGCAAGAAAATGAAGGGAACAATCGGAGAGGAGGCAGAAGGCATATGGGATTTAACATATGACCAAGTTGATCATATTATTCAAATTACTAATTTAACGATCATTAAGTTGTTAACTGGAACAATTCTGAAAGCAAAGGGGGATGCTATCAATAACTACACGAGACCACACAAGGCATAAACAGGGACCGTCCCAGGCAAACTGGGTTGTATTGCCATCCTACTTGTGACTGACTTACAGCGACACCCCTGCTAGAGTTGAAGAGCAGAGATGCCAGCTTGCATGGCCCCTGCCACTGGCCTCAGTGGCTTCCGCCATCGCCTCTGCTTCCGGAGTGGACACTCCACTGCCTCTTCTGCACTTCATTAGCAACTATGCAAAATCTGGGCAGGGGGATTGACTGGCTGAGCCTCAGTCACATGCCCACTCTACCTGCAAGGGACACTGGAAAAGTATCAGGCTTTTTCAGCTTGCTACCCCGCCACCTTCTCTGCCTCCTACAACGACTCATCCGTGGCAGCATCCTCAAACACAGGAGGGAGTTTCAGACTCTAAGTAGTCAAAAAAAACATCCTCCAGAGTCACCGCTGCCTCCTCCTGGGCTGAGGCCTTGAAAAGCAGCCAGCATCCTCTGGGTCTTCTACTTAATCTTGTAAGACATGATCAGGAGTTCAATTTAAGAACATTTGATTAATGATGTAGATTCAATCAGAGTTCATTTACTACTAATATCGCAGTAACTTCACATTGAAAGAGGTCGTTGTGAGCCATAAATTCAGTTCCTAAAATGCCAATTCTACACAAATAAAATCGATTTGAAATTGATTAATTCATCGCCGCTGACATTTTGTAATAAAATACGAATGATTTAAATTATTCTTAATCAGTATTATAGAAGGATTGAAGGTTTCATGGTTTTTCCCATAAACCACTTTATGACTTCATGCCTCACAGTGTTGCTGAGGCTCCGCAGAGCTCTGGGTACGCCCTCAAATCAATACTCCCTGGTCCAATGCGGCAGGTCTCCTTGAGCACAGAGATACTGTAGGGATGCTTTTCTTAAATACAGATATTTGCTACCTGAAAAGAGACATGTCGGGGTTTATTTGGCACAATATTGGTAATGCAGATCTTCTCAAATAACAGTAGTAATATTGGACCACATGCTTTAGACTGGATAAAAATCATCCCCTCGTTGTCTCTCTTTAATCTTTACCTAACCTGAAATGTAAGGGCCCTAATAGGGTGTAATGATTGGGGTAGGGACAGACTAAGCTTGCATTCTGGGTTTTTGCCATTAACTTGCTGTGTGACCTGGGTTGAGTCAAGTAACCTCTCTGAGCCTTGCATTGAAAACAACTTCAGCTTCATTGTCCCTTCCCCAATTTTCGCAAATGTAGAACAAAACCCAATCCTTGTCAAACTAAAATATCTACATGCTCTGATCCTTCCCTCCAACAACTGTATGTTACTGGAGGGGAAACCCCACACATATTATTACACCAAGTCACCTTCATCCAATGATTCAAATCCCAAATAAGCACTCAACACTGCCCAACCATCCTACTAAAGGCCCCTGGTGATTTCCTGCCTATACTCCCTGGACCTGTTTTATATCTTTTCTCTGTCTTTAAATCTCCAGCGCATGCTTGCTGATCAGAAACCTCACTCCAGCACTTGATATCACCAACAGACACTGAGTGAACTCAAGCAAACGCACGCACACATCTTCTACCAAGTAATCTGCTGGGCCACCTACACGTCCCCCTGGCTCTCTTCCCTCTTTCCTGACACAATGAAAGAATTGTCCTTCCTCCTATGAAAGGCTGACTCCTGTACCTGCTTCTTGCTAATCAGACCTTTGTCCCTGCAATTGGCCCCTCTCTGCATTATACTTACTCCCTCTCTTCTGGGTCATTCCCACTGACATACATGTATGCTCTACTTTAGTCCATTAAAAATTAAAAATTAAATAAATATTCCTCTCCAGGTTCTACCCACTTCATATATCCACCCATTTCTCTGCTGAAATTCAAGGCACAGATACTCACAATAGGATTGGCCTTCTTCTGGTATTCAAGCTATGAGGTGTGTTTTTAGGAATAGAAAGTTCTTGACACTGTACCCCCCTAAGTCTCCCTTACCTACTGGCAAAGCCAGAAATTTCATTCTGAGGCCTTTGCCTTGAGGCTTTTAATTATGCTAAATACACACTATAAGACCCTCCTTTAAGTTACCTGTCACTTATTCCCTTGAGTAAATAAAGTATCTGATGCTCATGCTCAGGTGGGTGACAAAGAGGGAATGCATGAAAAACACTGCACTAACCAATGGAAAACTTCACCTTTGCTAAGACTGACATCTTTGGAGCATATACTTCCTAAGTCTGCTTGAGGCTAGTTCAGGCTGGGAAGCATCCTGGTGATTTGCATGGGTTCTCTTCCCCAGAAAGATGTGGGGAGGTGCTGGCTCAGGCCCCTCGTTTTTGGTTAAAGGAAGATCTGGGAATTGAAGATGTGATTAATGAAGATTGAAGAACCAGCATCATCCAAAAGACAATTTGAAGGCAGGGCGCTAAATTTAGACATGTTCCTTTACCCCTTTGCCTTTCTGTGCCTTCTTTACTCATCCCCCTGCTCAACAGTTTTCTTTCACGGACTTATTTTGTGCCATAGGGAGAAAAAGAGGATGCTGGGAAGGTAAAGCCACTATTCTTGATGGACTCACAAAGCAATGAAAAGCTGACTGAAAACCACCTGTACAGCAGAAGGTGGATAGGAGCCAAAGCAAATGGCTAATGAAGGTCTGACTCTTCCCCAGTGTCCATCTTCATGCATCCCGAAAGACTGAAGTCAGAGGTGGAGATGATGTTTTCCATTGTGAGCCACTGACCCATTGAAAAAATCAATTAGGGCTGCAAACACCTGAAAAGCAACCTAGTTATTTATTTTCCTTGGAGGCACATGAAGTATTCAATGCATGTGCTTCCTAAATTATAAATAAGGAGGCCACGGAACAATTCAATAAAAGCGAAACAGCAAAAATAAAAATAAAGAAAGACTAACAAGAATTAGGAAGAAAAAGTCAGTCATCTCTTTTTAACTCTGCCCTCCAAAACTCATCAGCTGACTAACTCTCTTGGCCTTAACCTTCCAGCACCGGGTCTGTTAACCAGATTGTGCACCACAGGATTACCTACGAAAAGTAGCAAAAATGCATGTCCCTGGGCCCACCATAAGATTTTGATTTATAGGGGATTCTCATGCCACATCCTGCTGCAGACTTCAGCTTTATGCTCTCAACAAGGCAGCCTTACCAGACACAAATGGATAAAGAATTCTACATCTCTACCCCCATCGATATCATGTTCAGCCATGTGACTTGATCTGGCCAATGAAATGTGGGGAAAGCCGTAAGGTGTCACATTAGGTAACAGAGCCAGCTCATGGTTCATTAGCTTTTTCCCTGCTGCCATCACAATTAGCACATTCCCGATAGAGGTTGCTCCATGCTCCCGAGTCCCACCGTGAGGACAGAGAAAGATGTGGGGACCTGCAACATGAACAAAAAAATAAACCTTTGCCTTTGTAAGTCACTGAAATTTGGAGGTCTTTTGTTACCGCACCATAATCTAGCCTACTCTGACTGATACATTACTCCCTGAAATAAAATAAACGTTGTATCTCTTTTATATGCTAGAATATTCTTGTCTCTGCTTTAAGTGAATGAAGGAACTGACACCTAGTGCCGACTACCTGCTTGGTGCTTTATATACAATATATTTTCAGTGACTTAACAGCTCTGTGAGGAAAAAAGTATTAACCCCCCTTTACATGCCAAATGATTGATCTTGGCATTGAGCCGACTATCCATGCCTAATTCTCAAGTCCGTACTCTCTACCAAAGAAAAGTATTTGAAATATACCTAGTTCTATCATTCTGTCTTCTATATTTTTCTTCTGCTCCAGCAGGGTTTCCATGTGTTGTATTAGAAATGATAACTCACAATGAGAAGGAGAAGTAGAAGTAAATGCCTCGAGAAGTGAGAAAGGAGCTATGAACTGTGAGGCAGCCTCAGTGAGACACACTCACCCCATGTACCCACGATGGATCTCTTAGCATGTTTTTCAAACAGACAACTGTTGGGAGCATGTTTTACATGCCAGGAAAAAAAGCTGGTAATGAAAATGAAATCACAAATGCAAATTGCATTAAAACGTAACCTAGCTTACTTCAGAGAGTTGGAGGGTGCTAGTAACTGATTATAAAATATACCAGAGGGGCTCGATTTCTTACCAAATGCATTACAGACTTATATCCCCTTTAAAAATAAACTGTCATGCAAGTATCATGCCTGCTTCTGAGTCTCCATTGCTCCCAAAATAAAAGTGGGGGTGCAGTCCAGAGCAAGCTGCAAAGCCCCCCATTGCCCAGGAGCAAAGCCTTTCTGACGACTGTGCCCAAAGCAGGCTAGAGATCACAGCTGCCCCCCTACTCTGCAGCTCAGCCTGCTTGTTCCATTCACTTGCTGAGCCATGTCCTAGTGAACTAGACTGAGAACACACCCGTCTGAATGTGACATTATTCCCCAAGCACAGCATGACTCTAAGAGTAAAAAGTCACATAGTTCTTGAGGTTACAGGACATACAACACACACAGACACACAAAGCATATGTAATGTGATGTGCCTACAAATAAGTATTTACATTGGTTTCCAGAACATGTGTCGTCAGAGTTCTGCATTGTAACACAGAAGGACATGGGTTTGTCAGGCACCAGCAGTCCTCCCCATACCACTGGCTCACTGGCAAGTAAAGCTGGTGTTTGTCCCTGCCTCAGCCTCATTCCTCTTCCTGAACTTGTTCTCCCACTTCCTTCGACGCCGACCCTTCGCTCCTGGTAGTATTCATCTCATTCTAGTCCTCTACTCACCTTATCAATCTGACCTTCGAGGGGTCTGATCTCATTCATGAGCATCATAACAGGAAAGAATGTGCCTCAAAGCCCCTCAATCCAGGAACAGTCACATAAGCTGTTTCATAAGCATTATCTCCTTGATCCAGTCTGAGTGGGTGAGGAAGGGCTTTGAGGAGAAAGGGGCCACTATTGCTCCTGGTGGTTCCCCTCTTTGCCAATGAAGAAGGCTGGCACTGAAGCCTCTCTGCTCCCTTCACCCCGTTACCCAACCTCCATCATTTACAAGGTCTCAGGTTCCCCAGACTTTCGGGAGAAGTCAAGGGAGTCTTGGCTTCAGAATTTCCCATTAGAATACCATACTTCCTAGAGCAGATTTGTGGAAATTGTTTAGCTGCACAGGATTCCTTCCTGTGAGAAACATCCTCTTCCCCATTCTAAGGTGATTCTGTTCAATCCCCTGACTGGGAGGAGTTAGCCCCCTGCCCCCCGGAATTGGACAACAGACCCAGGTTGATTTAATCAGTGAAATTACCACCTCCCCGGTAAGTGGCTCTGGAATTAAGAGCATCCTAAACTCAGATTCTGGACCCGTTGTCCAAGAGGGACACTGAACCCATATTTAAGGAGACAGGTATTGGAGCAGAAGAAAATGATCAGAACTAGCGCATCGCTTTCTGAATAGCACCATGAGAAGTAGGGCGGGGAGACCTCATAAGGCCAGTTAGGCCGAGAAAGAAGTCAAATTGTCCTTAACACAGTCGTGCAAGGGCTTAATAGTTTTAAACAGGTGAAGTAAAATCCATGTTAGTTCTAGGACTCCCCATTCTTCATGTGACATTAGATTGTTTTGTGTTTTAGAACTCTCGTTTCGGCCAAGGGTGCTTGCTTCTTATGTGAACAAGGAGGAAAAGCATTGTGGTTATTGGGACCAGAACACACTGTGCTCAATCGGTCTACCGCAGCTGAGCCAAGGAGCATTTTCATTAATATCTGACCAAAGAACAAGAAATGGGGGGACCAAGGATCTCACCTTTGCTTCTGAGGACAGGGTGGGAGGGAGAAGGCCTTTCATGAAGCTGAGGGTAGAGAGATCAGATTGATGAGTTTTAAAGGAGGGGCTGAGCTAGGGGAGGGAACATTCTTGGGATCATCTCCATTCAAAGACCTAAGCCTGAGCCATCCTTGGGAAGTAGAAGTGTAGTAATAGAGGAATTATTCCTGCTGGAGACAGGTCCAGTGTCTGATTTCCTGGCCCTCTAGGCCTCTGATGCTAAGAACCCTTTGTATCTTCCCACAATGTAGTGTTTGATCTGGTGAAGTCTGGTGAGGTGGTGAGTCCCACCTCGTCTTTCTGGGTTGTAGAGACACTGGAAAACCTCAAAGCACACAGACAGAGAGATTGTATTTCCTAATTATTAAGTCCTCTCTGCTGGGGTTGACACAGCCAACTGAGAGAAGGTGGCAGCGGGAAGGACAATGCTAGATTCAGGCCACATGTGACGATGCCGGCCAATGACTATTCATTCCTGCTATTCATATTCAACACATGACCGTCTAGTCAGAGATGGAGGTTTATAGCTTTATTAGTAATGTTCCTCAGAAATACAGCTCTCTCCAAACAATTTCACTGCATTGTTTGGGATTTTCACTAAGACTATTATAATATATTTACTGGGAAAACACGTATACCCCAGAGATAGTATATTTTTAATAGTCAGAAAATCATTGAAAGAAAGGAGGCCCAATGGTTTAGATAAGGAAGAGTAAGAAGAAACACATTCATTTAACCTGTGGCATTTAGAGAATCTAAAATAGCGTGTCCTTTAAAGCACTACTCTTTCAGGAGAAAATATACTGAGTCACATTTTAATGACTAGTAGAATTCACCTCTCTAGAAACAACAAAATTAATTACATAAAGGTAATGTTTGCACCACAATACTAAACGACAGCTAGCCCGGAAGTCATACCCAACCACACCAGACATATGGGTCATTTCAAAGTCCCAACTTAGAAGCTGCAGTTCTAGTGAGCTCAATTTTCGGTGATTTCATTAGAAGAATTGTAGCGCACACTGAACTACAAGTAAAAAGATTTAAGGTTTCCTCTTATCTATGCTTCTAATTACCTCTGTGGCCTTGAATAAGTCATTCACTGTCACCAGAAATAAAATATTATGATCTCCAAAGGACTTCTAATTCTAACCTTCTAAGAGTAAGTGAATACTAATTTAGGTTCAAGGCAAAAAATCTCTAACTTAAGGAAATTTTGAGTTTCACAGTAATGAGTTAACTGACAAAAAATTCTTTGGCAGCGATTTTGTTAAAATTAAAATAAAAGCTACTATTTAATGAGCTCTTATTCTTTACCAAGTCTTTTATATATGTCACTTTCAATCATTATAAAACTTATAAAGAATATTATTATTCTTATTTTATAAACCTGGAAATTAAAGCCCAGGAAATTCAGGTAAATTGCCCAAAATTGGCACAATTATTAATGTCAGAACCAGGTTTTAATTACAAGTCTTATTCAAAAGTTTTGCTTCTTTTTTACTGCCAATTTTATTTTCATTATATAAAAATTCAAACAAAGAGCACAAGGAAATCTCCAAGACCCATGATGCAAACTTTCTGAGAACTATTTGAAGGAGCGTGACAGAGGTGGACAGATGAGCACCAAAAACCTGTACCTGCCTACAGTGGAGACGCTGCGGGAAGGTACACAGCCAGGTACTCCATTTCCTAGTGAAACCCCCAAATGCTTCGAATGTAAGGCCACAGAGCTGTCTTTCCCACAGAACATGAAAGAAGTATTTTTCACTTACAGACCATGCCTTTGAGAAGTACATGAGACTTGTATAAACCCCCTTTTCTCAGCAGATGAGAGCACAGAACTCCCAGGCCATGGAGGATGTAAATAAGCCACACAGTGAAAGGAGCCTGGGTCCCTGAGTCACTCTGTGGAGGAGATTAGTGCATGTTTCATTAGTGAGAAAGAACTTTTATTACATGAGACACTAACATGTTAGGGTTTGTTTGTTACATCACCTAGCACTTCCCTAACTAAGGCAGGGTATCAGATGAACTATGCAGTAATCTCTTTACCTCTTTGCTCTTACATTCCTCTAACTCAGCATTTCTCAAAGTGCATGTTGGGGAGAGGTGCGGGAGTTGGGGTGGGAGGATGGAGAGTTGCGATTTCACACTTTAAATGGGAGGTATAGTGTGTATCCAATTGCTCCAGCCCATTCACAAATGCATCTCATCTTGGTGATTGTGGCGCACACACACATGGTCATTATGGTATATACCAACACACACACACACTGCACCCACCTCCACAACAGCCTAGGCACACATATCCATTGAGAAACCCTACCCCAACATTGAAGATCATCACACCTTTTATTCCCGTCTCTAACCCACCTTTCTAACCAGTCCTGCCTGCACACAGAGGGCACATGACAGTGACCACACCACCTCAGGGTCTCCACATTATATTAATTTGGTTATTATATTTTGTTGCTAAGCATGTGATACCAAATTACCATGAACTGGTTGTCTTAAAACCAAACAAATCTATTCTCTTATGTAGTTCTGGAGGATCAAAGTCTGAAATCAAAGTGAGCTGGTTCCCTCTGAGGACCATACGGGAGAATTGGCTTCATGCATCTCTCCTAGCTTCTCAGGGCTGCCAGCAATCAGTGTTCCTTAGTTAGTAGGCACATGACTGCAATCTCAGCCTTCGTCTTCACTTGGCCTCCCCTCCCTGAGCATTTGGTTCCGAATTACCCTCTTCTTATGAGGACAGCGGTCATATTGGATTTCAGGCCCACATTAGTCGAGTGGAACCTTAACTTGATATATCTGCAAAGTCTTTATCTCTGACTAGGGTCATGTTCACAGATACTGGGGTTAATCTCCAACATGTATTTTGGAGGGGGCACAATTCACTCCACAGCAGCTACTTAGAGGATTCTCATAACCAGGTTCTTATAACTGGCCCACTGTAATCTAATCTAAACTAAGCCTTGTTCAACAAGGCTTGGGCAGAGGTTCAAATCTCATTCCCTCATGCACAGCTTCCAGCCCTGCCTTTCTCTCTGATGTTCTCATTGGAACTGGTGTCCTGCTTCTGCCAGCCCCACCACAGTGTCCCTCCCTGCCTACCCCTGAGTCACCATGATATAGATTCCCTCTGTCTCCAGATATCATCCATGCCTACTGGCAGGTCACCTGGAAACTGACCCTGCATTCATCCACCTCGGGCATCAGTAGTGAACTGGGCTTCTCAATCTCTGTCGGTCTGACAAACTGTCCCCTCAGGACCCGAAAATGTTCCTCTGATTTGAGGAAGGGAGTCAGGGGGTTATAAATGGAATATTAGACCCAGGAGGTCAGAGCAGGGAAAGCTCCCTTGGGAGAGCCCAGAGTCGCTGCTGCCGTGAAATGCTGTGTATGTGCTGAAGGGCCTGTGCAGAGTGTGTGTGGAGCCAGGCCACCACAGATTCCTGGGGTCTGGCTCAACTGCAGGATATGCAGCCATCACAGGCCAAAACAGCCCCGTGGTCTGATGTCAAGGACAACCAGGACAAGTTCAGGACAATGCAGGTATCTGTGTTCAGGTCAGGAAGGAGGTGGGGGTCCTGGGAGGGTGTATCTCTCTGTCTTTCCATTGCTTCTGCGCTTCACTGCACTTCGTGTTGGGGCAAAAACCCATTCTGAGATGGGCAGCCATGAGCCACGGAAGGGAACTTGTAGGTAAAAACAGTTAAAACAGAAACAATAGACTTTTTTAAAGCCAGGAGTTACTTTACAGATTATCTTCACTTCCTTTGTTTTACAAATGAAGAACCAAGTTCCATTTGCCTACTATAACTGAGAGAGAGAGAGAGAGAGAGAGAGAGAGAGAGAGAGAGAGAGAGAGAGAGAGAGAAGAAGAAGAAGAAGAAGAAGGAGGAGGAGGAGGAGGAGGAGGGGGAGGGCAAGACCGAGAATTAATTAAGTCAAGGCCTACAGTTACTTCCCTGACCGGCTCCCTACTGGAAACCCTGTATGGGTAGAACAACAGGTCAACCTCACTGTCTTCCCAAACTTTAAGCAGCGGGCCTTGAGATGAAGAGATGACCTTTGCTAGGAGCAACTCCACACTTGAGGCTTCCCAATGGGCACTCAGAGATCCCCAGCTTGATCCCAGTCTGGAGCACCCAGGCCTGAATACTCAGGGTTTATGAATCTGACTCTTCCCCATTTCTCACTAGAAGGTGGCTTTGGTTGCAGCCCCTGGTGGGGCGGAATCACCTACCACCTCCAAACTGTGTAGAGAAGATGTGGGAGCGATAGCTGGGCTAAAAATATCTTGGCCTCTTCACAGCAGATCCTGCTGAGAGTCCTGCACCTCTTCTAAGATGTGCTCAAAGCAGAAGAGTCCCCAGATTGGGGCAACAGGAGGCACTTGAGGGGCTGCTGTAATCAGGCCCCATTCCTTATGAAGCCCAACCCTTAGGACAATCAGAGGAAGAAATCTCCATGCTGGCGGGCCCCCACCTGTCCTGTTTAATCAATCAGCATGACACGCTTATTAGACTTGCCTTCACAGCAGGACCCCTAGCTGCCTGACAAACAGCTCCTGTGAGGATCTCTGAAAGAGAGAGAGAGAGAGAGAGAGAGAGAGAGAGAGAGAGAAACCAGCAAGCAGTGTCAGTGTGATGGGAATCGGATGCACCCCATGGGACTGAGGGCGGATTTTCAGAGGAAGGGCAGAGTAACTGGGCCAAGCCTTGCACCTCAAGTCTGGCTCTGAGGGTCCCTAAGGCACCCTGTCATGGGCTCTTAAAAGAGGTGCGACATTCCAGCACAGAGGACCCTTCAGGGGAGGTGCAGGTAGCGTATCTGAAGACCGGCTTCTTTATGCCTCTGACTGCCTGCCATGGTTCAGTCTCCGCATCTTGCCCTCTGTCCTTCCCGGGTGGGACCAGCGGCTCCCCACTGTCAGACCCTCTTGGTCAGCTGCAGGCTCCCCACCAATCTGAGCCTCACCAAGAAAGTCTGTGTTTAATGATCTTCAGTTTCTAGGAGGCAATTTTAAATGGGTCACTCTCCCACTCTCTGCCCATCTGTTCATTTTTAACAAGCTTCGTTCCCAGAAGTTTTGTTAAGCAGGGTGTTACGGTCAGAGAATGTACTGAGAGGGATCTTTGAGAGCACTGAATCCGCCCCATCATTTTTCCAAAGAGAAAACTAGAGTACTATAATAGCACTAAATATACAAAATGTACCAGCTGTATTATGCTATATAATACAATGTTAAAAACTGTAACTTTGGGAACATTAAGAGTAGAGATCGTAATAAAAGTTATATAGAGGCAGGTTGCAGCTGAAGCCACCTTACACCCCTTGGTTATAAAATGAGACAGTATATTAGTTTGAAACAACAGAAATGTGTCCTCCCACAGCTCTGAAGGCCAGGAGTCAGAAATCCAGCTGTCGGCAGGGTTACTCCCTTCTGAGGGCCCAGAGGGAGAATCTGCCCCATGCCTCTCTCCTCCATTCCGGTGACAGTGGCAATCTTCAGCATGCGGGACCCATAGATGCATCCCTCCGATCGCTGCCTCCTCCTCCTCACGCACGACCCCTGTGTCTCTTCTCATCATGACCCTCTGTGCGTGTCTCTCTTCCTCTCCTTAAAAGGGCCTCAATAACATTACTTTAGGGCCCACCCTAATCAACTGTGACTTTGAACATGATCACATCTGCAAAAACCCTATTTCGAAACCAGGTCACATTAGAGGAACCAGGAGTTAGGACTTCAATGTGTGTTTTGAGGGGATACAATTAATTCAACCCTTAACGAGTAATAGTATCTTCCCCATCTACTTACTCTTGAGGATAATAGACATTAAAGGGCTTTGAAAAACATACAGTCTGTATACAAACTTTTAAACTTTGTGAACCAATACTGCGTTTTTTAAAACCCTTTAACATCTGTTTTCCTCAGTTCCATTCTACTTCCTCCCAGTGCAGTATGACTAGAATCTACATTGCTTTTTTTTTCTTTTTAATTTTTGTGTATTGATTTTAGGGAGAGAGATGAAAAGAGAGAGAGAGAAAGGAAGGGAGAAACACTGACTTTTTGTTGCAGTTATTGGTGCATCCATTGGCTGATTCTGGTGTGTGTCCTGACCAGAGATCGAACCCACAACCTTGGTGCAGAGAGACAGTGCTCTAACCAACTGAGCTACCCGGCCAGAGCAACATTGCTTTTCCAAGAACTGAATCTCTGTACATGTAACAATGAGTAATGACTAGAGAGCAGCTTTTCTTGGGCCACGTTTGATTTCATATTCACCCATGCTGTCAGCGAAGATAACTGATATCCCACCCGAGCAGTAGTCCATGAGAGGTGTGTGTGTGTGTGTGTGTGTGTGTGTGTGTGTGAAGGATTGGAGAGGAATTTGAAAATGGCTAACAATGAACTTGGCTTCTTCTAAGGAATTTAAAATATAGAAAAAGCCTTGCATCTGCACCCTTGGCACTTCCCTTCTGAGTCTCAACTCCCTCACTGGCCAATCCTTTTAGCATCCCAGTAACTCCTGGTGCCTTTGATGATGAGCTGGCTGAAGTTTGGGGGCGACTTCACCTGCTCATGATTACTCAATACATATTGGCAAAAATCAGGACTGGCACACAGAACATTCACTTTTGAAGTTCAGAGCTTTTTAAACATGTTTCAGCTTTTCAGAGAACCGAGATGCTCAAATCCAATTAAAAAAGGTAGGGCCTGAGCGGCTTCTGTGTTTGGAGTTTAGATAAGAATTCTAACGTCTAGGGGGGAAAATTCAAAGGTGAATCCTGTGAGGGTTGCAATGAGTCAAGTAACTTTAAATGAGTTTTGGCTTTAGCTTCAGCCCGAGTGCCCATTAAAATGAAACTTTTCTTAGGAGGAAATCAGATTTTAAGTTCAACTCATTATACTTTCCTCAGAGTGAATGAAGTTCTACAGAAGCAGGTTTGATTGAAAGACCAGAAGGCCATCTGCTGACTCCCGGTCCATATCCAATTACAAACCTTGGAGGCTCTCAGCATCACTACCTCCCGGGCCCTGTGGAGGTGATAAAAGCAGCCCATGACCCTGCATCTCCCCTCTCGGAGTTTAGTATATCATGGGAGACCTGATTTAGGTACCTGAAACAAAGAATTTGAAATGATAGCGTAAAATACAGTGCTAAATAAAATACAACCAAGGCCACGATGTGCAGGGGGAGCCGCGGGCAGCCGGTGCACAGAGGGCTCACCGCCGTGTGGAGCTGCAGGGAAAACTCCCTGGGATCCATGCATGTCACGACAGGCCTGGCTGCCGTTTCTCAAAACCCTGCATTTGCAGCTTCAGAACAATTCCACCCATTATTCCAGTTTTTCTCAACTCTGACTACAACGCACAGTAAGAAAAATACTTGCTATTGCAACTCAATGACTCACAGAAGCATCAAGATATGGTACTGGATTTATTTCTTTAGCTCTTCTAAATTCACTCGCCGCCCTTCTCCAGCTAATGTGGATGGATCACAGCTACAGGCTCTCTCGCCTTACAGCCAAAAGGTGGGTTTGGGCCATGGGAGACACCCGCAGGAGACGTCAGTGTGCAGCTGGGCATTCGTTATTCCGGTTCCCTGCTGCCAGCTCTCCAGGGGATGTCTGCCTTCTTCTTCTGCAGATCACAGCACCTGTCAGTCACCCTCTCCTTAGAGCATTCTGGAAGTTGTCTTTCTCTTTACCTCTTCACTGTTAAGAATGATAAGGCCTTCCTTCTGTTATGAGGTGCAGATACTTTGCCACCTCTGGCAAAGTATTTGCAAAGGCCAAAGCAAAAGCCTATTTGCTTTGGCCTTTGCAAATAGTCTTTTTATCAGATTCTCCTTAGATTATTCGATTTGGGTATCATCTCTTTCTTGACAGTATCTCTCTCATACAAATCCTCACCCTCACTATGTGTGATGGAATCTGATAACTCTTTATCGCATTCTTAAAAACAAACAAGCAAAAACTATTCTCTCTCGCTTAATTGATTTCACAGCCAGCTAATGGGCAGTGACCCATAGTTTTCGAAACAATACTAATTTTCATTAAAAAAATAACTGAGCTTGTTCCTTTAACATAAACCATATTCCCATCAGTGGGATGTTCACAATTAATCTTATAGCCTAGATGAGCTCCTGGCCAGCCTGGCACTCACTGATCTGTAGCCTCTACTTTACATCAGGTTCCCTGTTGAAGGTCTCGTCCTGTACCTGGGCTTCTTTCAGTCCTGGTCATTGGTTTGGCTTTGTCCCTAGTGGGCCTGTGACCTGGCCTGAGTCGGAGCCACAGAGCCTGCTGTACCAGTTTCCTAGGGCTGCTATAACCAATTATCACAAACTGGGTGGCTTAAAGTAACATAAATTCACTCTCACAGTTCTGGAAGCCACACATGTAAAATCAAGATGTCACCACGACCACATCTTCTGCAGAGGCTCTAGGAGAGATTCTGTGCTTTGTCTCTTGCAGCTCCTCACAGCTGTAGGCATCCCTGGGCCTGCGGCTTCCTCACTCCAGTCTCTGCCTCTGCCTCTTCTATGTCTTCTCTGGCCTCTCTGTGTCTTTTCCTCTGTGTGTCCCTTCCACAGACTTCTCACTGGATACTCTCATCTCAAGAGCCTTACCTTAATTACATCTGCAAGGAGGCTTTTTCCGAAGAAGCTGACTTTCATAGGGTCCCCATAGCTTTCGGAGCCATGATTCAACCCACCACACTTGGTAACTTGACAAACCACCAGCTCTTGTCAGCTCCATGAAGCGCTCGTCCCATCACATTCAACCAGGATAGACCCTTGAAACCAAAACACTGGCAGACACCTGCCTAGAAGGATTACCCAGTTCAGAGACTACTGGGTGTGACCCGAACAAGCAGATCAGTTCCTGTGGATAGCAATGCCAAGGAGAGCAGCCTCGGGCCACTGTACTTTGGAATTCTGGTCACACTGCTTGGTGGCTCACTACCTAGTTTGGCTATGCTTCTGCTCTGGCCATACCAGCCACAATTTATTATCCTCCCAACCAGTTGACCCAAGGAAGCATGAGACATTAAACCATACAGCAAGGAAGATGGGCCCTGCAGTAGGAAAAAGGTGTCAGAAAGTGAGAGGAAGAGTGGTAACTTATAGAGAAGAGCCTGAACAAAATCACAAGGTAGCCTTATTCTTTAATCAAGCAGCAAATCTGACTTGAATCTCAGCATCGCAGTAACATCTTTGAATTTCTGCCAAAGTGAAGAGAGCATCTTCCCTGCATAACTGTTAATGTATCATGGGTACTAATTTTTCTTGGACACTGAAAAAAAATCTCCCTGCAAAAATGGAAATGTGCTACTGGCTTCTTCCAAAGATCATTTCATTAAATTGACTGTTTTGCAGAAGCCCTTCTCAGCCTTCCGTTCAGGCCCATTGGAGCGCATCCCTTCTCTGCTCCGGGTGCTGGCTCTATCAACCAGCATGCTGCGTGTCGCTGTTGTGTCCGACTCTGTGAAGTGCATCCTGGCATACGTGGGCCTGGAGAGAAACGGCTGGCATTCTCACAAGCTTTTATCCTATATCACATTGATTAAATCTAAGCACGAATGAATGAACCATAATCCCAATAATCCACTTTGCATGGAATATACATGGAGCCCAGCAGGCCTCTGCTAAGAAATCCTAGCAGCCAGTGCTGAGTAGTGATAAGGGGAGATAGTCCTTAGCTGGGCCTGCTGAATGTTGGCAGTGGAAGAAAGCTGAGGCTTTCCTTTGGCTTGTCTCACAAGGAACGAGTCCACTGGCCAAGCCCAAGGAGAAAGCCCTTTACCTTGTAGAATGGAGACTACCCAGCCCTGCCCCTGTGGGAACCACTTCATCTGAAAACTGTTTAAGTAGATGAAAAGGATGGGACAATTTCCATGAAGTAGATGACACCCACCCCCATGTTTTTGAGCCACTTACATTAGCTTGATGTCACCCTCTGTGAAAAGTGTAAGTCACCTGCATTAGTCCCCTTAGACATACTTTTACCTGAATACCCAGGACTGGCCATTAGCAATACAATAAAACGTCACAGCTAATACAGTAGGAATAAAGTGGGCTTTGACGTCTGAAAGCATGGATTTGAATCTTGACCTTAGCATCTGCTGTGTAGTGAAACTGGGAGAGCCATTTCTGAGTCCTCTGAGTCTCTATTTTCTCTTTGGGATCTGGGGATAATCAGAATCCTCACTCAGGGGTTGGCTATACGAACAAAGTGACAACATTCAAAATATATATACTGAGCAGCAGTTAAGTGCCGGACACAGTCCCAGACATTAGGGCACATCAGACAAAACAGACAATGAATCTCATCCTCGCCGAGATTGCAATGTAGTGATAGAAACTAGACAACAGACTATTATTTACGTTTTTCCTGATTTTTCTATTGGATATTCTGTGCTTTTATTATTAACCTGCAGTAGTTTTAAAATATATTCTACATACAAACCTTCCATTGACTATAGTTGATATCTAGGTACATTTGCCCATTTCTGGCTTGTCCTCACCTCTCATTGCCTTTTGGTGAGCAAAAATAATGCTAACTTAATGTAGTTAAATATATCAATCCTGTATTTCATGGTTAGAGTTTTTCAAATCTTTTTCCCCACACCCCAAAGTATTGAAGATATTTACCTATATTACCTCCTAAAAGCTTTTGTGATTTGCCATTCACATTTAGGTCTGCATTTACCTGAAATTGTTTTTTATTTATAGTGTGAGAAAAGGACCAACTCTTTTTTTGTCTATGTAAAAATCCAATTACCTTAGCATTACTTATTGAAAAATGTTCCTTTTCTAGTAGCCTCTGGTCAGCTTCATCATGAATCAGGCATCCACACCTATGTTAATAAACACCTGGATCATCTCTTCTATCCATTGGTCTATTTTCAATCTTTTTGTCAATAACACACTCTCTTAATTACTATAAATTTACAAGTCTCACTGGTGAGTAGGGCAAGTTTTTCCAAGTTTTTTTTTCTTCAAGAGTGTCTTGACTATTCTCAGTCTTCTAATTTAAGTACAAATTTTGGAATAAGCTTGTCAGGTTCTGGAAAATATCTAGCTGGTATTTTAGCTGGGACTGCAATGAACTATAAGTCCATTGGAAAGAACTGACATCTTTGGTGTAAACCTTCCGTGAATCAATAAATCTACATGTCTGTGGTTATTTTCTCTAATATTTCGTGTGGGCTTGAATATTAATATAAATTCTACTTGGGTATAGTGTTCTATTTATGGGCATCGTTTTACTAGTAGTTTTATTAGTTGTGCTGTTCAAGACATTCATATTACTAATTAACTTTATCTGCTTTTGTTGATTACTGAGAGAGGTGTTTAATCATATCCCATCATGACTGCATATTTGTCTATTTCTCTCTGTAGTTTTATTAATTTTTGACATAGATACATATATAAAAAGAGAGAGAACATGTTTTTGAGAACATACAAATCAAAAATGCAGATAAGGCCAAATTTTGAAAAATTTCAGCAAGAAACTGGAGGCTTAAAAAGTAACCACAGATTTAAAAAAAAATCATAGCATTGAAAAATAAAGCAATGACAAAAATTAAGAATTAAAGGGACGGCTTTAATCCCAAATGAGATCCAGTTGAAGAATTGTTGGCCTTAAAATTGGGTTAAGAGACTCTAACAAGATTAAGCCTGGACAGACAAGTAGATGAAGAGCACAGAGGACCAGGTAGGAGATGTCGAGCATGCAGTGAGAAGATGTGATACACCATTAATTGCCTTTCCTAGAGGAGAAGCAAAAGCAACATTTAAGAATGTAACATGAAGAATTTTCCAAAACTGATTCATTTAACAAGCCTACGAGGCTTAAGTGGTCCGGGACCATTAATCCAATTTCAAGACGAGGTTTTACATCTACCCAGAGGACTGGAAGGAGTGGCCCAGAAGGAAGAAAAAAATTACCAAACAGAAAAGGATGAAGAAACAAGAATTCAAAAAAATGAGGAGAGGCTTAGGAACCTCCAAGACATCTTTAAACGTTCCAACATCCAAATTATAGGGGTACCAGAAGGGGAAGAGGAGTAGCCATGAGTGGAAAACTTATCTGAACAAATAATAAAGGAGAACTTCCCCAATCTGGCAAAGGAAATAGACTTCCAGGAAATTCAGGAAGCTCAGAGAGTCCCAAAGAAGTTGGACCCAAGAAGGAACACACCAAGGTACATCATCATTATATTAGCCAAGATTAAAATGAAGGAGAGAATTCTAGAATCAGCAAGAGATAAGGGGACAGTCACCTACAAAGGAGTTCTCATCAGACTGTCAGTGGATTTCTCAAAAGAGACCTTACAGGCAAGAAGGGGCTGGAAAGAAGTATTCCAAGTCATGAAATCCAAAGACCTACATCCAAGATTGATCTATCCAGCAAAGCTTTCATTTAGAATGGAAGGACAGATAAAGTGCTTCTCAGATAAGATCAAATTCAAGGAGTTCATCATCACCAAGCCCTTATTATATGAAATGTTAAAGGGACTTACCTAAGAAAAAGAAGATAAAAAAGATGAACAGTGAAAGGACAGCAAACTCAGTTATTAACAACCACACCTAAAACAAAAGCAAACTAAGAGGACAGCTAGATCAGGAGCAGAACCATAGAAATGAAGATCACATGGAGGATTAGCAACAGGGGAGTGGGAGAAGGGGAAGGGGGAGAAGGTACAGAAAATAAGTAGCATAGACAGTAGGTAGAAAATAGATGGGGGGAGGGCAAGAATAGTAGGGGAAATATAGAAGCTAAAGAACTTGAGACACGTGGTCGTAAACTAAAGGGGGGGAATGGTGGGGCAGGGGTATGCAGGGTGGAGGGGAATGAAGGGGGAAATAGAACAACTGTAATGGCATAATCAATAAAATATATTTTTTTAAAAACTGTGGGCCACGTGAGATCGGTTTCATTTCAGATTAACTCTTACCTCCCAGGGGGAAATCCCTGTCTGGTCCTGAATACCTACTGTTTTTCTCTCCAGTCTCAGAAGGTCTGCTAAAGCTCAGCAGCTCAGATGTTATATCAGCTAGCAAGCCAGGAGAAAAAAGAAACCACTCTAGGGGCACACCTCATTTTATTACGCTTTGCTTTATTGTGCTTCGTAGCTGTTGTGTTTTTTCACAAAGTGAAGGCAAAACGCTCTGCCAGCAAAAAGACTGCAGCTTGCTTTAGTGCAGTGGTCTGGAACAAAACCAGCAAATCTCTGAGGGATGCCTGCACATATTTCAAGCAGAGAGATGTTAGTTACTATAACCAGAGAATTGCTTGCAAAAATGTTGGAAGAACTTGCAGATAGCTGTCCTCCTGCCTCTTCACATGGTCATCTTTTGTGGGCACACACCCCAGGGTCTCTTTTGGCGTCAAGACATCCCCTATTTATAAGAATACCAATCCTACTGAATTAAGGCCCATCCTAACAGCTTGATTTTAATTTAATTACCTCTTTAAAGGCCTCATCTCATCCTGAGATACTAGGGGTCAGAGCTTCAATGCATAAGTTTTGAGAGGACACAATTTAGCTCACAGCACATCTCCTCTTCAAAACAGAAAGTGGTGCAATTAGGGAAGCGGATCAAATCGTGGACCCCCAAATATAAATGGAGAACATTTTGCATGTAACCTCAGGAGGCCTGAATATGCCTTGAACCCCGCCTTTTTCCCCCCTCTAGTGTTATATCCTTCTACTAAGTTCTCTAAGTTCCTCTTCGGGCTCTTAACAATTATGATCCCAGGATTCTAGCTGTAAAGGAAGCACCTGAGAACCGAGATGATGGAAAGATAAAATATAATGAGGCCAGAGACATAATCAGAGTGTGAGCACTAGAAGATAAGACATGACTACAAGGTGGTTGTTTTGGGAGCCAGAGGCTTAACCAACCTCAGACACTACGCTCTTGGCATCACGTTCTCACCTTCGTTACAAATTCTACCTGTGCAATAACTGTCAAGAGACAGGCCCCACGGGTGAAGGAGAAATGGTACCAGCTAGCTTGTGAGCAAGAATATTTTGCCTGTGGAAAACCCTGATGCTGCCCTGAATAAGGGTGAGCTCAGGACACGGGGCGTTTTTTTTATTAAGGTCACGCTACTCAATGTCCTTACATTCAGTGCAACCAAAACTATATTTTTTCCAAGCTCTGAGTCATTTCATTAAAATTGAGTCCATATGTTTTCAACTGATGAACAATGGACTCATTAATGAGTTGTATGGTGAGACTAGTTGACGTCCTCAAATTTTTCGGACTTTGCAGTGACTCTTGTTTCTCTAGTTATTTTCCTTAGAAACAAAAATGTGTTGTGTCAAAAACCATTTAAACACACTAACCACAGAGTCGACAGAGTCTTACCCTGCCAAGCCCTGGAGGGCGCTTAGAGTGTCTGTGTGCAGGGGAAGAGTGCAGTGGCCTCAGACGGCCTGTGTTCCTCTCTTTATTGGACTGGAAGTCTCTGCTGCCTTTGACACTCAATCTTCACCTCCAGGTCAGTGACACTGAACTTCTTATTAGTGTAGTTCACAATTTACAAAGGGTTTTCTCATCTATCACCTCCCTAGATCCTCAATACCACCCCATGAAGTCAGCACTTCTAGCCAGCACTTCCCTGTTTAACAGAGAGGATAATGAGGCTCAGGGAAGTAATCTGTCCTGCTCAAGGGTTCAAGGTATGACACCCAGGCTCCAAGATGGTCCCAGTGGTCCCTGCCTCTGACCTTGCACCAGGAGTGGGCTCCATGAACAGTAACAATAGCACTTGGTAGAAATAATATGTCACTTCTAAGAATAGGTGAGAAATACACTGTGGTTTCAATCTTGAAATATCTCTCTCTCTTCCTCTTCCCTTCCCCAAGCCCACAATCTGGATGAAACCAGCTATCATATCATGAAGACATCCAGGCAACTTATGAGAGGCCTAATGGTGAGGAACTGAAGCCTCCAGCCAACAGCCAACAGGAAACTGAGACTTGTCGAAAACCACATGAGTGAGATTGGAAGTGGATCCTTCAGCCCCAGTCCAGCTCTCAAATAACTTCAGCCCCAGCTCATTAGACACCCTGAGCCAGAACCACTCAGCTCAGCCATTCTAGCATACTTCACTCTCAGTAGCTGTGAGATAATAGTGCTCATTGTTTTAAATGACAAAGTTTTAGGGTATTTGTTACACAGCAATGGATAGCTGATACACAGGGTCATGTGTGTTCCACACCAACATGACACAACAGTAATACTGTATGTGTAAGTTTCCATCATCCCCAAGGTGGTGAATCCTATATTCACTAACATAAGCAGCTTTTAAAATCAAGACACACCAGAGTCTTGGGCAATGGGAAACTTAGAGAAGAAATGTTTTGCATTTGGCAACACAGAACACACTGTTACCTCTATATTGCCCTTTTTATTCTTAAAGCTTGTTGGCAATATTATCTATTTGATCCCAAGGGAACAGCCTCAAGCTGGAACCAACCATGCCCTTTAAAGTCTACTTTCTAGGTTATAAATATGACCACTGGCCAGCTCTCACCTGCTACTAGTGCTTCTACTCACTTTTAAGGCTTCCTCCTGAGAGGTAGGTAGAGATATCCTATCAGTGCTTACCTAAAAAGCCTCTAAATCACCTAAACATCAAAGTGGTGGCAGGAAAATGGAGACAATTATACATGAACAACAATAAAAATAAAAAAAAAATAAACATCAGTTCATAAAGAGCCCTGTCTACTGGAGTTTGTGGCAGACGGCCATTGACAGCATTTCTGAGTCTGGATGCTCAATCCCATCATCCAGTCTGCCTATGCAAGGAACTGGGTTACCTTTTGCCCACCTGATCAGTCATCCCTGGGACGGTTCTTATTTCCCAATACAGTGAGCTACTCATTTGGCAAATCTTCTTCTCTAACTAGGAGTAGTCTACTCTCCATTCACAGATCTCAGCATCTGGCCTCTGTGCCTTTTTATATTCTTGAAATCTGAGTGAGTTCTTCACTCCTCCTTCCCCATAGTCTCTCTGAATTCTATCCACTACTCAAGGCTCAACAGAAACCTGAGATTTTCCTGACTCCAACTAGAGCCCCCAGTGAGTTCTCTCTTCTTTGAAATCCAATGATCCACCTCATTTTTCCTGTATCTTACTGGACAAATGGTCATTTTGTCTCCATGACATGCCTGAAATTCCTTGAGAGGAGGGAGCCACCAATTCCGGAACACACAGCCTGTGGCAGGCCCCACGCTAGGCACTCTGTAGATTTCACTGAGTGCACAGGGGTCATTCCTCTGTGAGGGAGTCAGTGCATACCGCTGAGCACCTAGCGGACTGAGAGGCCTATTAGTGTCTGCTCATCCCAGTCTGGCTGGTATATTTTGGTAAATGATACAAAGGTCTAGCTAAAGCCCCAGACTGTCCACAGGTCTCTAATAAACCTGCCCATCCTTGCCTCACTGCCCCTATTACCTTTTAAAGAAAGAATCCTTAATAGAATTCTCTCTGAGCACCATCTGACCCCAGGCCAACACTGATGGCACCAAGGATGGATGCCTGAACCACACGGTGCCCTTTCTTCTTAAGGTGGTAGAAGAAAGGGGTTTCTGAGGGTCTGAGGAAATTGGATCATGGGAGACCTAGGTACGAGTAGTTAAAGCTCATAGAGGTTAGTCAGCATTGGCATTGTGCTAAGACAAATCAGAATTATGAGGAAGCAGCAAATCCAAAATCAAGTAGAAGAAACCAGACTGCAAAAGGAACCAAGTGCCCAGATGAAGCAGCACTGAGAAACCTTGAGACCCAGTGAGACTGGAACCAGTTGGCTCAGCTCCTGATTTTCCTTGGTTCGCTTACAGGCTGGCAGAACTCCGCTTCCTGTTTTCCAGATGCCCTCAGGATAGCCCCCCCAGTCTTTAATAACCCCCCATTACATCTGCACTAGTCTGGTGGACTTCCATCCCTTGCCATTTGCCAAGCCTGAAGAAAACAATGCCCAATATTTAAAAAATTAAACAAGATAAAAGGGTGAGCAATGCAGGTTCATTTGATTCTGAAATCTGAAAGTCCCCCTTCCTGCCCTAGCTCATACATGTGTTATTGATAGCGCACAGTACAAACTTTTCACTTTATACATGAGGAAAATGATATCCCAATAGGAGAAAGGACTTACACCAGGTCTCACAGCAAACGGTAGCACCCAGACTAGAACGTGGTTCCCCTCCTATTTTCCAGTGTTCTATTATTAACTTGCCGCCATTGGGTCTGCTCTTTCCAATTACCGTGTTCTCCAGGGCAGGCAACACAGGTGGAAATTAAAGAGAAGTAGCAGAGATCACAGGGTCTCCCTACCCCTACCTCGCCTGTGGGCTTTGGAGAACTTTTGCTTAGATCTCGGGAAGTGCAAGGAAAAGATGAGAGAGGTGCTGATGCTGCATTTTTTAAAGAGCTGGGTCAGAGACGCAGATGGGAGAAACGAAATGAGGTTACGGGCTATCCACTTTAAAACACAATTCGTATGCCTCTTAAGAGGATACCAAGAAGGAAAGTTTATCAATTTTCCCATAAAAACATGAGGTCAGTCTGTTAATAAGAGAAAAATATTGCAACTTCTTAGAGCAATTGTGCTGAGCCAGGCTGAATTGTACAGAGTGCCCTTGTTACATACACCCTTACTATATTATATCCACTTGGTAATTTGGTGCTTGAAACAATCCATATTATTTTGTGTAGCGATGTTATTAGATTTCCAGTAATGGAAAAAGCAAAAAACATCCCAGCTCCTCATGCATGGTAGTGCCTTAAATATTGTAATATCATTGCAACTGTGAAAATGTTCTCAGCATATTTTTATGAAGATTTAAGTTACTTAAGTGTCTCAAAAAAGTGAAGTAAAGGTGAGTAAGGTGAGCCATTACAAAATGATAATTAGCCTGATAGATGGGCCAAGAGGATACCAGGGAAAGGGAAATGGTTCTCTAATCAGCCCACAGTTGGTGATAAATAGGCCTAAATACCTACAGAGGAGCCACAGGTCACTGTGGATGAGAAAGAAGAGGACCTCTTTTCCAGCCAGACTTAGCTGTAACAACTGTCTGTATGAACGTTTATTGTCTTAAGTCCTTTATATGCATTATTTCACATACTCCTCATAAGGACAGTGTTAGGTAGGTAGCATTAGTTTTTATTTCACCCCATGTTATAGGTTTAAGAACACAGAGCTTAGGAAAGTTAATCAACTCAGGAAGTTCATCAACTTTACCCAGGTCTACTGTCTAATAAGAGATAGATCTCAGAGATTCTATGTCCCCAGGCCTTTCTCTGCCTCTCATTTCTCTTTCATCCTTATTCTTCGGCCTCATGGAACATGCACAAGCTGTCAGGAGGCAGCGTGCACACACAAAGAGCAGGGCCATGAGGGCAGACATATCCAAGTTCAGTGTCTGGCTGATACCTCCCATGTTCCTCTAGACCAGGATTTAATCTCTCAGGGGCTTCATGAAGGCTAAAAATAGTAACACCTGAGACAATGACACAATCTTTCATAATGGGGTTAGAAATTAATCTGAATCACTAATTTGTTTTGCTTAAGGGGGCATCAGAGGAAATATGAGGCATTCACACTTTCTACTAACAAGCGAACTCTTGCCATAAAAAGTGAAAGTAACAATGTCATTAACAGCGAGTTAATTATCACAGAGAGTACATTAAAATCGAGGTGAATTAATTCAAATTCTATGACTTTGTCTAATAAATTACACTTTCTTCTTGAACTTATAATGATAATGAATAAATAAGAATCCTTAACAACAGTATGTAAATTTTGCAACAATCGCATCCATATGGTTAAGAGCAAATTCCTTAGCAGACAGAGATAAATATTTGTACTTAAATGGCAGATCCTCCCAGGAGAGTTTGTCTTTTCAATCGGTAAAGTAATGAGGAATTTAATTTCATGATTCAGACTACATATAGACACAATTTCAGAAGAACATTTGTCACACCTGGCTCCTGTCTGTTCTTGTTTGCCATTTTGTGGTAATTTTTTTGGTAAATGTTCTTTCACCGCTTCTCTTTAAGTGATAAGTACAAAGGGCTGGCCCAAGGCTTTCTAGCTCCACCGTCTCACAGATTCTGTCTTTCTTACTCTTCTTTTCTTTACATCAGTTGAGATTTGTAGCAATCCTTCAGCCACAATTGTGACATAGTAAACTTGTGCATGGAAAATATGGCTTTTCATTCCCTTTTTCCACACATGGAAAATGCCTAGCACAGCCCTCAGTGTGAAAAAGGAGCTAGGTCATGGGCGAAATGGGACTTGCCTGGCTTCCTGTCTAGCCTGTGCCGCCCTTGCCCAGGAGCCCTGGCGAGGGGTCCAGCGGCGTGAGCCCTGCCTGGTAACCTCTGTCACCTCGGCTCTTTGGCTCTTTCTGAATCTTAACCAGAAAGTGGAAATGTGTTTGGGGCTTGTAATCTTTCGTGATCAACAATCATAAATCATACATGTGGAATATCTACATTCCTAGTAAAGACAAATAATTCTTTACAATCCCACACTCACCTGGCTCCTCTTTGCTCTCACAGATGGGCTAAGATTCATCATAATAAAAGTAGGTGCAGCATGCAGTGAACCAGAAGGAAAACACTCAAAATGAGTACAGTACACCTCCAACTGCAAATACATGTCATTCTTTAAAGACAGAAAGTATATTGGTGGTTGCTTAGGGCTCAGGGGCAGAGTAGATAGATACACAGTGACTGCTAAGTATAAATGGATTTTTTTTTTGGCTTGGAACATGAAGACTTTTCATATTGCTGGAAAGAGTTTCCCAATGAAGAAGTATCTTTTGTTCAAACTTCATTGGACATTTATTTGAAGAATTCTTCCTATATAAGATCTTTGGGGGAAAATATATGATCGCATATGTGACAGATACGTAAACGAGAGTACAATAATAAAATGAACAGGTGCAGATCCAGCAGCCACTTGAGAGTTGGAATATTACCAAAATCATTGCATCTCTATGAGCTCTTTCCTATTTCATTTACTCCCCAGCTCCCTTCTCAATATATTTAGTTGTTCTTGTTTTTAAGCATTTTAAAATTAGTATTATTCTATATGTATTACTCTATGACTTTTTTATCATTTAGTATTCAAATATTCATTCATAATCACACATTATTGTACCTTTCATTTATTTTTCACTGGTTACATAGTATTTCATGTAAACAATGCTACTATGAACATTCTTTCATGTGTCTCTTTCCCCAGGATATGGAGATATGATTGACAATAAAAACTGTATCTGCAGTATATTCTGTGATGCTGTGATGCACATATAAATTGCGAAACGATGACCACATAAAGTTCATTAACATGTTCGTCACCTCATACAGTTATCGTTCTGTGTCTGTGTGGTGAGAACATTTTGATCTGTTCTCTTAGCAAATCTCAAGTGCAAAATGCACACACAGTACTATTGACTGTGATCACTATGGGGTTTATTCATCTCATGTAACTGGACGTTTGTGCTCTTGGACCAACATCTCCCCATGTCTTCCACTCTCTAGACCTTGACAACCTCATTCTACTGTCCACTTCAAGGAGTTACACTATTTCAGGTCCCCAGAAAACTGAGGTCATGCAGTGTTTGTCTTTCTGTGCCTGACGTATTTCACTTTGCATAATGTCCTCCAGGTTCATCCATGTTGTCACGAAAGATGGTATTTCCTTCTTTTTTAAGCCTGAATAATATTTCATTATGTGTGTATGTAATTTTGTGTAGGAGACCATTCTGCAAGGTGTGGGCCCAGCCCCCAGTGGCAAACATTTACTGCAAAGTAACTTCCTAAAATCCATGCTAAACCTTCCAAGGATGAGTGTAATCGGTTCAACCACTTTTGCCCTTTTTGTTTGCAAATATCCTTCTGTGATGTGATTAGTAGCACTCCTTTGTACTCCTTTGTGATTAGTGGCTCCTTTGTTTTCTGTAAAAAGTAACCACCTAAAGCAACCTGTGCATAGTAAATGAGGACCATCATGTAATGTGCCGAGAAACCCAATAAAGTCCAGTCACAGCAAGGGCCAAGGCTTTTGCTCCCCTTGAGAGAAAAGCCATGCTGTCCCTTTTCCTCCACTGGACTCGGGAGTCTGTGTGAATGTCTCATTTCATCTATAATGACACGGACACTCTGGGCCGGTGTCTGCATCAGTTTCACTAACCCATTCATTTGTTGATGAACACTTAGGTTGATTCAATATCCTGGCTCTTATAAATAATGCTGCAACGGACAAGGGAGTGCAAATATCTCTTTGAGATAGTAATTTTACTTTCTTTGGATATATACTGAGAAATGGAATTGCTTGATTATGTAGCAGGGCGCAGCCAAGAGGGGGGCCCCCAAAAAGGGATTTGGAATCGGGTCCAGAACTGAAAGTGTTCAGGAAATATTAGAAAGACATATAAGATGTTCTCATCCCTCCCACCCCCCACCACAGGTGTCAGTGGAGGAAGGGACAAATGGAGCAGGGCAATTGAGAGCTGTTTTGCATAGCAACAGTTTCGCAGATAACGTCTAGAATGGTCATTTAACATACCTATAATCTTTAACTGGTTTCATAGATATGTTAAATAGCTGTGGCCATGCTTTGAGCCAGGGAGAAGGGAGTGACTTCTACCTGGGATGTAATTGAGAGGCAACACCCCCTGGTTACAGCACCTGCGTGAGAGCTTGGAGATGATTGGCTCCACGCCATGGGGCCATGCCTGCCCAGACTCACTATGGCAGCCCAGTAAAGCCAGGTGAAGAAAAGAGCCATGCACATTTGGCAGACGCACATTTGGCAGAGTGCAGATCCCTGCAGCTTTGGTAGAAGAGGTCCATGCAGCTTTGGGGTGCTCCCTTTGGCCACATGGCCTGGGAAGCAGGAGAGACTTTGCCTGGAAAATGGGTACAAAGAATTCTTGCCAGTGGACCATGAAAATGTGCCACATGGCTTTGGAGTAATTAGAGATTCTGCCTGGATGGCAACCCACCAGACAATGGCAGCGGCCTGAAACCCAGACGTGTGCTTCTTTTCCAGAGTTACAGTACCCCAAATTAGGGCAGGGGGAGAAGGAAGCACTGTGGGCATCTGTGGTTATCCTAAAGGACTTTGATATTTTAACGGAGACATTGGGTCACTACTTTAAGTCTGTATAGCTTTAAATAAACCTTCCCTTTCCTTTTCACAAATCTCTGGCATTGGGAGATGTCTTTACTCTGGCGGTGGACAAACAAGCCCAGTAGATGGTCAGGACAGTATTAGTATACCGTCCTTGGGAGGGGCCCCTGTTGTTCTGTAACAGTTTTTGCATCCCTGGGTGGACCAAGTATTGCCCCCCCTCTTGGACCTCTATTCAATAACAATTATATGGTAGTTCTATTTTTCTTTGGGGGAAGGGAGGGGGCAATTTCCATACTATTTTCCAGAATGGCTGTACCATTGCATGAGTCTTAATATGCACACTTAGAGTATTTTGTTCATGATACCTATGAGTGAAATCCCTCAGTTGTAGACTAATAAAATGTTGAGCTTTACAAGAGAATGAAAACTTGCTTTCTAAAGTAGTTGTACCTAGAAGGAGCACACGAGGATCTCCATAGAGCCACATCCTCATCCACACTCATTACTGCCATGCTTTTAATTTTTTAGTTTTGATGTGTTTTCAGCTTGCATTCTTCTCATAATTAATGATGTGTCTATTCTTCTATCTGTCATTTGTTTTCCTCTTCTATAAAACAGCTATAACCTTTTGTATAGGAACTAAATTATTGTACAC
The DNA here is from genome assembly GCF_021234435.1 of Artibeus jamaicensis. Taxonomy (NCBI): domain Eukaryota; kingdom Metazoa; phylum Chordata; class Mammalia; order Chiroptera; family Phyllostomidae; genus Artibeus; species Artibeus jamaicensis. Next base: position 31,003,506 of record NW_026521803.1, on the reverse strand, counting down.
TTACCTTTTTCTTTCTGATGTAATTTTTACAAATTACATGCATTGCTGTGTGTGGTTTATCTTTTCACATTTTAATGAAAATTTATGACTTTTTCATTTTAATGTAATCTAATCTATTAATATTTTCATCTCTATTAAGAATTTTTTTTGCTACCCAAAGCTTCCAATGAAGTTTTAAAATTTTTTCCTTTCACATCTAAGCCTTTAGTACATTTGGGAGTTGATTTCTGTGTGTGAGATAGGAAGCTAAATTAATCCCCACCCCCACCCCCACCTAAAGAATACCAACTTTCCTAGCATTTCTTGACTATTCTTTTTTTTTCTTAGTGATTTGCAACACTGTCCATGTCAAATGTAAAATTCCCCAATATGCTTAGAGCTGCTTCTGAACTCTCATTTCTCTTTCATTGGTCATTTTACTTACCCTATTAATGATACTGAATGGTTTTAATTATGGTAGCTTTATAATAAAGCTTAATATGGAAGCAAATTCTCCCCAATCCTCCACCTTATTATTCCTCAGTACCATCTGGGTGATTCTTGGATTTGACTATTTTATACAATACTCTAACTGGCAACATTGGCCTCATGATAGGCTAGCTCATGTTCTAGTAACAACCTTCCTACCTCAGTGGTTTAAAACAAACAAACAGAAAGGTTGATTTCCTGCTCATGTTACATAATCCTTTGTGTCAGCATTTTTCCATGACACTGTCACTCCAGAAGCCAGGCTCACAGGACAGCCACATACAGCTCATTGCTGGCCCATGGCACGAGGAAAGGGGCTCTGGAGGGTGGCACATGGTCAATGTGATGCTCTGAGAAGTTACTTTCAAACGTAACTCCCAACACACACACTTCCAAACATAACTCATTGGCCAGAACAGGCTACATGTCCTCACCGAATTGTAAGGAAACCAGGAAGTGCAATCAACCACATAATCTGGAAAACAGCCAAAACATTTGCTGAACTAATGACTACCACATGCGCTATCACCTTGAAGCCCTCAGCACACTTCCAACAGGCTTACAAAACAGCACATACATAGATAGAAACAGGGGTGGCGGGTCAAGATCCTGAATTCAGAGTCTAAAGCATTCCACCTTGCCGATCTGCCCAGGGTTCACCCTGTCACTTACTTCGTGAAATTTTAGATATAAACCATGGCACGAATTACACAAACTCCTGGAAAGTGCTGTGAAATAGAATGATGTGTCACCCCTTTGAGGGTGGAAACTATTAATCAGAAAACTGATTCACTTTGCTTATATTAAAGGAAAATTATGAAGCAGATTACTTGGATCTCAAATTCCTTCATTTCAGATATACTGTCATAAATCTCTTCTCTTCATTAGCTAAACAGAAAACTTCTCTGCTGGCTAATCACCTGGAAGAAGGCATTTCAGGTAAGACTGTACTTAACTATTTCTGATTTTCATTACAAATTAGAAGTCATCTCTGTGTGTTTTCTAGCATTCAGTGTAAAGAGAGATGAGTACTCTCTTACTGCTAAATTCTTTTCATATGGATCTGGCCTTTATCATCCTGAAATATGGAATATTTTAGGTAACCCTGGAAAGTAATAGGAGGTGACCTGCAATTGGTCATAAATTATACTTAATAAGTTAATCACTTCAGAAAAAAACAGAATGAACAATGGCCTTACCCCATTGTTTGTATTTTTCTTTTTCCACTTGGAGTTGAGTCCATCACTACACAAAGTTTGAAAAAGGTCGATGTGACATTATAGCATTTGAAATAGATATAATTGCAACTTCCCTGCCACAGTTGTTTACAATCGCGTGAATTTTTTTTTAAAGTGCCTCTATTTCTACATCAAATACAATACAGCCCTGGCTGGTGTGGCTCAGTGGATTGAGCATTGGCCTGTGAACCAAAGGGTTGCTGGTTCAATTGCCAGTCAGGGCACATGCCTGGGTCACGGGCCAGGTGCCCAGTTCGGGGCATGTGAGGGGCAACCAATCAATGTTTCTCTTCTTCTCTTTTTTCCTCCCTCCTCCCTCCTCCCCCTCTAAAAATAAATAAATAAAACCTTAAAAAATAAATAAATACAGTACAAAGTCTCATTTTCCCTTAAGTGCATATAACTGGCTTACACTGGGCAGTCCACAGTTCTGAGCAAAAGGTTATATATTCTAACAACGTCCATCTTTCCCCAAGCAGAGAAAGAGCTACCACTCAGTTCAGCACATCTGGTGTAAATATGTGTAAACACAGACAAAAGTATCAGCATAGTGCACTGAAAAAGAATGAGGCCTTTGGGTCAGGCTACCTAAGTTTAGTCTCCATTTCTTCTTCACTGTGTGAACTGGACAATTATAAAATAATGATTAAGAGCTTTGGTTCTGGAATTAGGTTTGCAGATTTTGTCTTTTGTTTGCTGTGAGTCTGTGAAACTTACTTACCCTAAGCCTCAGTTTCTTCAGCCATAAAATGGGGATAATACTAGCACTTAACTCATAGTGTGATTGTAAATGTTCTACTGTTTTTAAAGTGCTTAGCATAGTGCCAAGCACATAGTAAGTGCTCAGTAAATGATAGCTATTCATATGTAAACGACATTGATGTTATTATACAAAGGCACTTACATCCACTACAGGAAAAATTGTATTTGTTGTTATAGAATCCCACTTTTCATACATTGTCTTCACCTGCCCAAAAGCACTTTTTTTTCCTGCTGGGTAACTTAGACTTTACTAGGAGCATGGACATAGGATCCCAGCAATGGAATATTTCTAAATATCTGCAAACATGGGTATCTGGAGGTACAACCCTCATGAGAAAGACTTTAAAGAGACAGCGGCATAAACCCGGAGGACACGCAAGCTCTTTGCCTGACTGCTCCCGTCCCGGGTGCCTCCAGGCTGTCCCAGGAAACAGGTTGTGCCAGGAAACAGTTTACATTCCAAGAGACCAAAGCCCTTGATTGTTTTGTCCAAGGGCATGGCTGTAGCACAGTAGGAATAGTTAGGGCCCTACAGATAGCCGCCCCAAGTTCAAAGGGAAGATATACAGTGTGGGCCGAGGAAAGACTCTTATCCATGTCCCCGCAGCACGCTGGCTGCTTTGCCATGTTTCTGCCATATAAACATTCCCACCATCAATAGCAATTTTCAGACTTTCCATCTCAGTAGAACTTGGGTGTCCTGGGACGGAGGAGTTTCATTTTTTATTTGGTGTGACAGAGCCTCACACTGGCTCTTTCCTCCCAGTGCTGAGAAATAGTGGGGACATTGGTGGCAGTGCTGAAGAGACTGAGACAATGACAAAATTAGTCTCTTCTAAGCCAAGGGGCACAGACCCAGGTCGTCCCCATCAGAGGGCTCAGGGATAAGTGTAACACAGAACGCTTATGACCTGTGGCCCAGCTCTGCCTGTGGCTTTGCTCCAAGACCCATACCAACTGGTGACAGGTCACAGCTCCTCATTTCCTCCTCACTCACCATCTCCAAGCATCGCTGGCCTTCTCGCTCACCTAGCTCATGCTCATTGGTTCTGATGACAGATTTCCCTTCCACTCTCAGGGGCTGGTCTGGCTCGGTTCTCCACAACTCCCACATTTCCTGCCCAGATGCCCTTTCATGAATAACCCCATTCTTCCCACGCATGGGAGACATTGGCCAATCCGTAGGCGCTGATTAATGCAGCGGCCAACACTAGTGTCTTCCCAACAAAGCTACCCATTTTCCTTGGACAGACTAGGCTATGAATGGGTGGGAGCCAGGAGGTGGGGTGCGGTTGAGCGCAACAACGAAGCCAAGGATTTCTCACGCACGAACCTGTTTGGTAGCTCCTTGTGCAACTCCATGCCTTCCTCCCTTTCACTTGGTGATTGGCTGGATTATTTTCCTCCTTGGGGGAAATTCAGGGAATAACCAATTAAGAAGATTGCATCTGATTTCTACATCAAGAGAAAAGGTAAATTTTACATTCCAAATGGGCCTGTGAGGGATGTTAATTCCTGAAGGAATCTTAGCTTGTGGGAAATTCCCTCCCATCTATGTCAGTGATGATGAGCCACAGAGATGGTGACAAATCAGGAAGACTACAGATTCCAGGGGGGGAGGGGGGGAGGGAGGGAAGGGAGGGAGGGGCCAGAGGGAGAATGCATCCAGTTGTTGTATACGGAAAACCTCCATTATTAAAACCAAGACTTGACTTAATTTAACTTATCAATTTCATAGTAATTTTCAGCATTGTGTCAGTTGCTATTAAGAAACAAAAATGGCCACCCTGCCTTTGTTATTCTGGGCTCACAATCTATGTGGGGAAGAAAAACATCTACAAAGAACTCCAGTTCAAAGGCTAATGCCTTAAAAGTACAAGCGCTGGGAATTAACAGGAAAGGAAAGAGGCAAAGACCAAATGTGGATGAACATGAGCACAGCCTTGGAGGATGAGCAGGAATTAAACAGCGAGAGACCCAAATCCCGCATTATGCGCCTTCATGACGTTAATCCTGAGACATTACATATCTGCCTGTTAGCCTGCCTTCTGTCTCCTCACACCAGTGCCAGATGAACTCCATGAGGACAGATATTTGGTGGGTTCTCTGTACTGGCCCAGAGCCCAGAGCGGTGCCTGCCACCTAATAGGCCCCCATCACAGGGTGAATGCTTGGGGATCAAGGAAGAAATGATTACAGAGTCATGGCACTCGGGGTAGAAGAAACAATAGAATCAAAGGCAGATTGGACCAGAAGACTCACATCTATTGGCCATTCGTTCTGTGTCAGGAACTCCATACAAGCTTTCAGTGCATTCTGAAGCAGGGCGGGCAGGCGGGCAGCCTTTTTACACCAAGGGCCAGCTCGCGCACACTGTAGGCTTTGAGGGCCATACAGTCTTTGCCACAACCACTCGGCTCTGCCATTGTAGTATGAAAGCAGCCAGAGATAATATGTGAAGATAGGAACATTGCCATGTTACAGTAAAACTTCATTTACCGAAATAGGCAGCCAGCCAAATCTGACCTGCAGGCTATATAGTCTGCCAACGCCTGGAGCTCATAAATCAAAGGCAAAGAAGTTGTTGCACTATATGTCATTGATCAGATCATGTAAATGTGTGAGAAAAAGACATATTATCAATATTTGCAACATAAATTGATTATCCGACTGTGCATTTTAGACCCCAGGGTACCCTAAGGAGGAAGTTTTTATTGAGCCCCACAGATTTTTCTCGGCCTGAGCTGAGAACTTGACTCAGTTCCCTCCAGAGCATTTTGAATAGTTCTCAGTTATGATGAAGAAATACCTAAGCATGTGGCAGGGACACTGGAGTATTTGTCCCCAGGAGAACTTCCCTTTCACAATTCAAATTTAAATTTATATTTAAACTACCTGGATGCCTCATCACTCTCCTATAATTATGGGTGGGGTAAAGTATGTATGCAAATATATATGGAGTAAAATGTTAAGCTCTTTTGTGGGGATTTCAGATAGAAAACTATTAGTATCTCATAGTCACCTTGAGATGACGATAACAACAAAATAATACTAATGAGAGTATAGCACCAGCTATTTAGCTATTTAGGAGGTAACTGACTCAAACAAATTAGAAGGAAATTTTATACAGGTACAACTAGGGCTGAAACAGAGAAATTGGGCAGAGAAATTCAGGCTGTTTAAGCAGTAGAGTCCAAGAAAAACCAGCCAAGGTATAAAGGGACAAGCAAGTCTCAATAATGTAGCAAAGTCAGGGATAAAGTACAGAAGATATAACCAAGACTAGAAGATTCTATTAGCTCAGAAAAATCATAAAAGGCCATTGAAAGAGGAGAGGTACAAAGCTGACCACTGCCCCTACTGGCCAAATACCAGAATATTTTGGGGGTGAAGGCTTGCTAACCCTTCCAGTTCATACAATTATTTTGTTTCATGCAGACTACTGTGTTTTATGACCAATGAATGTTGCTAAGGAAGACTTTAAAAAGGCACACTAAGGTTTCTTATACAACTTCTGAATACATCAACTAAATACAGTTAAATCAAAGGCTTATTTTCTGTTACCTTTATTAACACCTAATTTCTATACCTCCTTTGAAGGAGGTACAGAGAAATCAATGAGTAAAGTAGGAGTTATCTGGCAGACACTCCCCTTTCCCATGTACCTAGAACACCAATATATTAGCTTTCCCAGCCATCCTGTCAGCCATGTGACTGAGTTCTAACCAATGGGATGGGACTGGAAGATGATGTACTGCTTCCAGCCCTGGCCCATCAAAACTTACCAAACATGCTCTTTCCTCTTCTTTTCCTCTTTCAGCTGGCTGGAATGGCAAAGACCCCCAGGAAAAACTGAGTGTCAGGTGCATAACATACCAAAGGGTCAAGATTGAAAGAAACTGAGTTTCTGAATCACTGCATGAAGGACAGCCCACAGCCCAGCAGAACCATTGCTAGGCTATGATTTGAGTTACAAGTCCCTGATATTGGGGGCACGTCTACTATACCAGTGAGCATTACCTTAACTAATTAAGGGAGAGGAGCTCACTTCAGTGATAGAAAATTTTTGCAAATATTGCCTGGCTTCACAGAGCCCAAGCACTGTAAAAATCAGTGTGAAAAAAAGGGCAAGAAGAAATAAATGAAATTGGGTTAAAATAATATTTTTCTCATGTATACAAGGTTCTATCCTATTTCCTATGCATTTGAAAAATAACAGGTAAACAAAACAGTCTCTGGGAATTGTGGGAGGGCTGGAGGGATCTAGACTGATGTTAATGCCTGCAATCCACTGAGACAAAGTGAAATTAAGGGACTTCCAAGGATGACCACACAGTGGAAGGCATCCAGACACAAGGCACCAAAGAATATTTGTTTTTTCCTTTCCTTTTGCCTTGAAATTTTCTGTAATTTTTTTGTTCCTTCTTTTTGTTTTTCCTGTTCTGTAAGCTATCATAGTACACACTGGTGCCTCCTAACACTTGATTATGTCTCTTCTTATTTTTTCCATGCATATAACTCCAACTAAATTGTAATTCTATGAGGGCAGAGATCAGGTTTTTAACATTTTTTCCTTTGCCTCTCAGAGGCCCAGAATGGAGTCCATCAACTCAAGATATGAAATCACCATGGACTGACCCGTTGCAAATTCTGGTTTGGTTTGGTTTTATCCTCCTCTTCCGATTTTACTTTCCCTTCCTTCAACGTACACATTTGCTGCAGTCGATTTAATGCATTTCTATTCCATCTTTCACACTTTTATGTAGAAGTATATTCAGCATTGAAAAACAGGTAGCATTGCTTTCTGCATGCTTATTACATATATAAATGATATTTCTCTATCTCTATCATTCTGTACCTTACTTTTTCTCATTCAGTCTTTTGTTTTTGAGATCCATCCATGTTGCGACATGTAAATGCTAGCTCATTTTTTCTGACTCATGCTTAGTATTCTCTAGCACAAGAATTGATTTTGAATCCATCAGCATGTTATAAAAATAAATACAAGTTTCTAGTTGGCCACCAATTGTCTGGAGTAGTCTGAGATTTTATTAAATTTAACCATGGTTAAAAACCTAGAATCCTAATTGGCAGTGTGTTCATTTCGTTCATAAATGATAATAGTTTTGGAAGACAACCCCCCTCGCCTGCTGTCTCTGTCAAAATGGCCTCTGTCTAAAACTCCCTGCAAATCTGTGAGAAATTAACCTTAGAAGTTTCTTGTTTTGTACAATTTCTAGAGAACTGTGGCATGTTTGGGCAACCCTTGGGAAAAGAGAAGGGACTCGATGTTTTCATTTCTTGATTGAGATATCAAGAATACCATTATTATCTTCCCTGGACACTACACCCTTAAACTCTCCCTCTTCCATTCAAAAGATCTGCAGTTAGGATCTCCTGAAACAAAGCCCCAGTGCAGTGTTTTTTAAGGTATGGTGCAGAGTTACACGGGCATTAGAATGCCTTGGGCATTTGCTAAAAATAAAGATTCCAGAGCTCTTCCCAGCTGAATCAGAGTCTCTGGAGGCAGAGCCTAAGATCTGCATCTATAATGACCTTCTTTGGTGATCTTTATGCGCTTTAAGGGTTGAACCTCTCTGCCGTAATCCTTGGTTAGCTAACCCAGAAATTAACAGTATTTGCTGTGCCCGGACAGTAATAGACTTCATGGTTATAGAATGCTGAAGTGGGAGCTGTTTACCTGGCTTTACCTGCCTGGGCACCTGACCTTGATATTTATAGCAAGAAGGGTCCACTTAGTCCAAGTATTTATATAAAATAATACCCCCATATAAAATGGATATCTCACTTGGGATTTTATAAAGATGATGGGTTAGTTCAAAACATTCTATAAATAAAATCACATTTCATTTTCTTTTCTATGAAAACAATTTATAGGTAGCTGAGTTTCTAATATAGTCTTCTAACTGAAAAAAATGGTGACCGCCTTTAAAACTAAGAGTCAAAAGCTCATCTAGCTTGCATTGTCTTCTCATGCGACACAATCTCTCTACTGTGAGAAGTGTGTATATTCATCACTGTGTACATTTTTGCCAACATTTGACTTAAGAAAATAGAGGGTAAGCTGGATGGAGGAGGGCAAAGCAGGAAATGTTGGGAAAATTATAATAGAATAAATAGAAATAATAAAATAATAAATAAACTAAACTTAAACATTAAAAGCAAAGAAAGTAGAGGTGAGCCTATACCTGAGTTCTCTCTTATTGCAATTGGCAGAGTCCCTTTAAACTCACGGCTACAGGTAGAGATCCTTCCTATCGAAATCAAAGCAGAAGTGGGAGCCTTTTTTGCTCAGTACATGAGAGCCCTGCTACGGTCACTTCATGTACAACATCATTAGGCGCAACCCTGGTGATGATGAGGCTCCTGTTGGTGGGCTCACATGAGGAAGCAGGGTGAATGCATCTCTGCCTCCTGCTCCTGGGGCCACCTTTGGTGGGCAGTGGGGGAGAGGGGAGGCAGCACTGTTACTGAAACCCAGACACAGGGTCTTCAGGTCCAGCCCCATAGAAAGCCTTGGCACCCAGGTGTGCACCCAGCCCCAACTACAGGTTGGGCACCCAGTTGCCCCCATCTGCCACAAAGCATCCAGGCACTAAGCACCCAATGGCTGACAACTCAGTGAAGTAATTTGGGAACAGTGTCCTCCATAAAATCAAGGTTCAAACCAGGGCTTTTTTTTTTTTATGACAGTCATGTCAAACAAAAGATTATAATCACCATTTCTGATTATCAACAAATTATTTGAAAATTATTAGAATGGTTTGATAAACATTTATACTCTGTTTTAAGTCACACAGTAAGCAATGCTTTAATATACACATGTTATACATGTATTACATATATGAGTGTTATACTGCATTCTGAATGTTAAATATTTTGAATGATATTTTTGAGTACAGCTGTATATGTTTACACACATTTGTGTTCGGTGGGGGAGCATGGTGAACATTAGCGTTTAATTTCTTTATGCTTAGTTTTGTGTAAGGGGAACCTGAGTTTAGACAATGGAACCAAGTTCATGTTTTGGTAGAAAGGTTCTCACCCTGATCCAAACTAAACAGATCAGCTGAACTTCCAATGACTCTTTTCAGTCCAAAGGTAGAAAGAGTGGTCATCTTACGTCAACTGATAACTCTTAGAAAAGTGTTCGTTCATTCATCAAAATCCCACATAAGTTCTTATTCTCTGGGACATATTAACAAATGAAGACACCCAAAATTTATGTAAGATCAAGAGAATTACTAAGAGAATGTAGATCAAACACTTTGACCACCAGGAGCCACCAGAATCAGGGTCCAATACAGTTCAGCGCCTGACACTCCATCCACATGTATCTCCGCTCCATTCTATGAAACCCTTCAGCCACTGTCTCCAAGTGTGCCCACTCATCCCATACACCAATTTCTCGATCCTGTTCCAAACTGAACTACCTCCCCCATTCCATTAGTCCTTCCAAACCCTGTCCATTCTTCAGGATTCCATAGTTTCCCAAGCGGCATAACATTTGTGATCTTCTTCCAGGCCCGGCCTTCAACAATCTCCACTCCATCTGAGTCCTTGCAGCAGACATCATACACTCATTTTAGGTTCATCATGTATTATTGTAATGTCACATATCTGTCCTGTTTTTGACTGGTCTGTTGCATTGCTCTTAAATTTTCAGGTGCATTATGCCTTCCATGCCTATGTAGATTGTAAGCTCTTGAGGATGGGGCTGTGCCTTATGATTTTCAAAGTCAAAAGCAGCCCTGGGGTTCAGGGCCCTGAAGGGAAACAGCTGGTCAAATCCTCTTGTTGGATTTCTCCTGAAAGGCTTCCTGCTGCTTCCCATCCTCTGTTTGTGAGCAGGTTTTCAGGTTTGAATAACTCGCCTGTACGCCATTTAACCCTCATATCATGCTCAGCCCTCTCTCATCTAAATGCTTTCTTCTCATTCATGGCTATTTTTTATGAGAAAAAATGTGAACTATATCACTTAAAAATAAATTCAATATAGCCTTTTTGAGACAAGGTGAAAATGGTTGCTCTATATTTGGAAAATGACTACCTGGGGTCAAAGACTATGGATTGTCAACTCCACTAGATATACTGAGCAATTTGAAGATAAATGGCACTCCCCAAGGTGATACCTTTTAATTCACAATTTCTTTTTTTAGACTGGATCTCACAGGCAATATTCAATCTGCAGCAAAAGCGGCTTCCCTTTAAAAGAAAAACAGAAGCTGAGCAAATCACTCTCAATAATGCTCAGACTCACTAGTGTAGTTCAGGAGTCCATGCCTGCTTCAGTCTGCCTTGGGACACACACATAGCTTCATGTGGAAGGCGAGCTTCTCATTCAAATTCTTTTCATGCAAAGAGACTCGGAACAGAATGATTGGGAAACAGGGGTTCTCTCTGTCTGACCCACCAAGGTGAGAAAAGGGAGATTTTTGCCCCATTAAAATTGAGATTCTTAGTGTGATTTTGCAGAGCATTAGATCTCCAACTGGATGGTAAGAAACTAGCACAAGTCAGCAGTTTTTCCGTTCAATCCTGTTTTCACCACCTCTGTCCTGAACATCTAATATTAAGACTGCCTCATGGGGCTCTTGGGTGAATCCCAGAAGGAGTGAGTGTCAACAGCAGCTGGGGAATAGTTAATGTGTCAGTGACTGAACTCTGCAGTTTTTTAATTCACACTAGTTTTAAATACACTTTCCCTTGAACTACAATATATGTTTCCTTGAAAGGTGATCTCTCCGGAAAACTCCCCCAATGCCAATGTAAACTCTGTTCCAAACCCCAAATTAAATCACATCCTAGTGCAATTCAGATGTCATAAGATAAAATGAAAGTTGAGTGAATAAAGTTCTCCTTGGAGGTAAATGTATTTTGATATATTTTTTTAACTTTGAGACATATGAGAGTCAGTTCTTATCATCTATAAGATGTGCAGCCTAGAGATTTTCAAGAACTGAGAAATGGAGAGAGAAAACACATTTTGAAATCTTAATCATCAACTTGAGGGCCTGTGAGTAAAATATTATCTGATCTTTTGTCAATTGCTGTATAACAAACCATTCCAAAACTTAGTGGCTTAAAAATAACACCCATTTTATTTCCTTACAATTCTATGGATCAATAATTTGATCTGGGCTCAGCAGGGTGGTTCTTCCACTGGTCTCACTTAGGGTGTCTGGAGGTTCAGCTGCAGCTGCGCAGCTTGGGTGGCCCCACTCACTTGCTGAGGGCCTTGTATGGCTGTCGGCTGGGTCAGGAACCTCAGGCAGCCATCCTGGGCTTCTGCACAGGGCAGCTGATTACCAGGGGATGAGAACAGAAGCCTATCCCTAGACTTAGAACTCCCACAGTGTCCCTTTCACTACTATCTACTACTCCAGGCAAACACAAGGTCAGTCCAAATCCAAGTGTAGGAAAACAGAGCCCACTCTCGATGGAAGAAACCGCAAAGGATCTGTGGCCCTTCTAAATCATCCATACCATCTGACTGCCAAACCACAGGGAAGGAAGTAACGGAATATTCTGACCTCAGCGAAGTTTTTATTTTTCTTCTTTGTTTCTTTATAGGAAAGGGACATTTATTTTGTGAAAGTATCAGGGCCACCAATATTAAAAAGACTCAGAATTAAGGTATACTCAATGTGGATTCATACAAAAAATAAAATCAATTATTCCTGAACTGGAAAGTCTAATAGCTGTAAGAAGTATATACATACATATCATACTATATGATTCATGGTATGAATATAAATCTTAATGGTGCCATGATTAAACAACCCTGACTCTTGACCACAGAATAACCTGCAAAGGTTCTGCAAAATGTTCACACCCAAGCCTCACCTCGATATACAGAATAAGGGATACCCGGATTGCTGTTTCATCATTTACTTTTTTAGTTTTTAAAATGGAAATTTCCCAAGATACACAGAAGCAGAATAACATTATGAATTCCTATGTACTTCTTATCCACCTTGAACAGTTTCACAGCATTTGCCAATCTTCTTTTATCCTTCAGTTCTCCACACTTTTTTATAATATGTTAAAGCAACTTTCAGCCCATAGGGTATTTTATTTAATATGTGTATTTATCAAGGATTTCCCAAAGGATTGACTTGTAGGTGGTGGTGACAGACAGTTAGTGGTCACCATATCTTTCATTGGCTCCTCTATCCGGCCCAGTGTTCTTTATACCTGTTGGGGCCATGTAACTTGTTTCAGCCAATAGCTATGGGTAAAAATAAGTGGTATCCTTCCAGGTTGAGGCATTAAAAGCAGCTCTATGCTTGTTCCAGGAATGAAGCATGTGACTCAGGCATAGCCAATCAGAGAAAGACAGCCTCCTGGCCACATGACCTCGTCAGAGCCCATGAGATATAAGGACACTTTTGCCACAACTGTCAGAAGTGGGCATGCTCAATTTTCTGCTGGAGCTACCAGAAACTAGCATACAAACTGGAGAGTTAAAACTAACAGAGTAGAAGCCCAGCAATAGAGGGTAGAGTTTATTCTTAGTGATATCATACGAGCCCCTGAATTCATCTGTGCATGAAATACATATAGATGCATATATATACTCAAGAATGTAGATGGAAAATTGAGTATGCAATGTAGAGATGTGGAAAATATATTTAAAAAATAAAAGACCCAGCTTAAAATTTTAGAGATGAAAAGTATGGCTGTGACAAAAAAATACACTGGATGAAATTAATAGTATTTCAGAACTGAAGAAGAAGAGATTAGTGAGCTTGAAGACTTAGCAATAGGAACTGCCCAAAATGAAGCATAGGGAGAAAAAAGAGTGAAAAGAAAATGCCCAGAGCCTCAGTGGGCAGCCTGATATACATACAATTGAAGATCTTAAAGAAGAGGGAAATGTGTGAAAAATTATGGCTGACTTTTCTTAATTAGAAGAAGAAAATAAACTCACATATCTTAGAATGTCAGTGACTAGATAGATAGATAATTAGATAACAGATGGATGGATAGATAATACCACAATGGTCAGGAGAGAGAAATGAAAACATGCCGTAATAAGGTTATGCCACAGGAGAAGTAGTATAATACCACTTGGAGGCAGACTGTTGAATGTTAAAGATGTATGTCATAAACCCTGAAGCTACCATTAAAAATAAAAAATAGGAATAGCCAGCAAGACAGCCCAGGAGGGAAAATGGGAGCATAAGTTATACTCAATTAGTCCAAATAAAGACAAAGAGGAAAGAAGGAACAAATAGCAAATGGGAAAAATAGGTAATAAATAGCAAAATGGTCAATTTAAACTCAGCTAAATAATAACATGAAATATAAATGGTCTAAACACTACAATAAAAAGACAGATTGGATTAAAAAATTAAGACTCATATCATATACTTAAAAACGTGTATAATTATCTCAACCTAGACCCTATCACTAATATACAGAAACACAAAGGGATTTTGTGTGATGGTCAGGAAAACAACTACCATGGAAATCAAAAGAAGACTGTACTTTGATATTAGTTCAGAACTTCATCATGAGAACTTCAACATTTTGCAAAATAACATTGTCAATAGCAACACTTCCCAGAGTTCGAGTCACCTTTCCACATACCTAACCCGTCTGCATTGGTAGCTGTTGCATTCACGGTAATTCTCCAGATAGGTGCAAACATCTGATTATTTTGTTTCTCCTTTGACAGTCAATAACCAGTCATTTACATACTAAAAACACATCATGTTATGATTAATTACTTTCTTCTATTTCTCCTCTATATCACACTTAGGATATCATATAAATTTTTAAGATTATATGTATCTGTGGCTTCCATTATATGTAAATTTTACTTCAGGACAACAAGATAACATTGAAGTTCAAGCATGTCAAAGAGGCATTCAGAACATTTACCAGTTAAAGTTGTTCCATCTGTGTTAGAACTGGAAACCACGAGCACAGACCAACTTCCATGAGTCACAGTCGAGGCACCTAAGGCCTGCAGAACAAAAGTGACTTCTCCAAAGTCTCACAATGAAGTTCATGCTCACAGTGACCATGCATACTGGATCATCTAGGACCACCCTCAATTTAATTATTACGTGTCAAATCACCGAAGCAGATACATTACAACTCCTAGATTAACTGTTATAACCCAAAGGAGAACTGAAAATCAGGACACACGGTCACCAGTCCTCTAGAAACACCAGAGAATGTGTTAAGCAGTAGTTTAAACCAATAAAATTAAACACAGTAAGAAGACAGATACTCTCCTTCAGGGGTATTCAAAATCTCTGTGGGAATGGACAGAGTGAGGAAAGAAGTCTATCAGTTGAAAATCATTTTTTACTAAAATGTTATTTTCTATTTTAAAAAATACCTTGTTTTGAAACTACAAAGTTTCACAAAAACATTATAGCTAAAGAAGATAGAGAATTAAAAAAATAAAATAAAAGGTGATGATTCACAGCCCCAAGTATGCCATGATAGGGTGAATATATCCATAATTCAGTACAGAGTAATAATGAGATTTTTGTCTTTATTAAAAGGATTTTTAAAAGTTTTAATAACACAGATATCAATTCTCTTTAATAGTTCAATTGCTGAGTGCCCAATTTGCCAGCAGCTGCACCCAACCCTGTGCCCCCAATATGTTACCAAGTCCCCAGTGGCCAAGACTGCCACCTGGTGGCAAATTAGGTCCATTAACCCTTTTCCGTGGAGAACGGAAATTCTCACTGGAATACACACTTATTCTGGACTTGTGTATGCTTTGCTGCGAAGCATTCTCCTGAGGACACCACCATCTTTAACCAACTGAATGCGTATTTACCATCCGTACATCCTACAACACTGCTTCTGATCAAGGAACTAATTGATAACAGACATAAGATTTACTTGTCTCATGTATCTCATCTTCAGAAGCAACTGACCTTATAAAACAGTAGATTAGCCTGCTGAGGATACAGACCACCATCTTGGAGACAGTTTCTTGCAAAGATGAGGTATATAACCTAAAAGGATGAGGTGATGTGGAATAAGACCACCAATCGATATATGGTGTTCTTTCTCTCACAGAAAGAAGATCCAGGTTTAGAAATCCAAGGGTGAACTTGGAGTAGCACCTCTCTTCACTCTCCTATAGCTCTGATCTATGCTGGCTTCGTAGTGACAGCCCCCATGGGGACAATACTGCCACCATGGGACATAACAAGTAGTTCTGCTGGACGGGAAGCTGGTGCTTTTCCAATGTCTGGGAGCTTTTAGCTTTCTCTGTTACTTGGGGTTGTAGGTGCCTACTTTGGGGAGGCAACACTGGCTTCAAAAAGTCAAAGTGGGGAGCAGAGGAAAGGAAAGAGACCCATCCTCACTGGTCTGAGGGTTGAGAAGTGAAGCAGAGTTTCTCCAGCCCACCCAGCTCCCCCACCTTCTGGGATTCTGTCTGGCTGACTGGTACTGTTCTGTCCTCCATTGCTTGGATGTTTTCTCCTCCAGGAACCCTTCCAGGACCACCCCCAATGCCCAGACTGCCTTTCCTGTAGGTGCATGTCCTTCCTTCCACCGTCTGCTCCTCCCCCTCCTGTCTCAGCATCAACCACATTTGAATCGTGTGCACTATGTGTGGCCAGTTCCCAATCAGCAGCAACTTGAGGGCAGGAAACGTCTTATTCATCTTGGCACATAATAGGGAGTATTTGTAGGAGTGAATGACAACGGAAATTGGACCTATTTCCTCTCTGTCACTGCAGTGGGTTTGCTCTCCCATCCCCCCGCAGCGAGTATTTTATCCCATCTTTACACCTCTCATAATTCTGACAGGTTTACCCAGCTCCTCACTTCAGGGACTCTCATCTCTCTCTCCATAAGGACACTGACCGGAAATCCAGAAGGAAATGCCTGTCTCTGCTCAGCGCTAAGTCTCCCCCGACTGATGTGCCTCTCCACCCATTTTCGCTTGGCTGCCTTCTGCTGTAAAAGCCAGGGGCAGCCCCTGGATGCTGGATCCCTCTCCTTCCCTCCTTTTTGGCAACCAATTATTTCTTTATGGTTTCTCACTCCTTTGAGTATCTTCAACCTGCTTTCTATCCAGATCCAAATAGGCCCTGTTCTCTAATCTCAACATGAAAACAAAGCAGCCAAAATGAAAACTAAAAGACTATTTTTCACCCAAGATTTGCCCTATTTCTCTACCTCCCTTAACTGTTTAGCTACTGAAAAGGATTGTCTACATACCCTCTCTTTAATTCTTCATTTTGCCCATAGTCTGCAACTTACTCCTACCTCCCACACACGGGATAGTATTCTGCGATGAAAAGATTAAGTACTGATAAATGATACGAATACGGCATGAATGAACCAGATGCAAAGCCACAGCTGTGTGCTTTCATTTATCTGAAATGTCCAGAATAGAAAAATCTCTAGAGACAGAAGGCAGATCAGTGGTTGTCAGGGGCAGGGCAAAGGGGTGATAAGGAGTGCTAGTGGGTACAGGGTTCCTTTTGGGGCTGAAGAAAATGTTTGAATAAGTAATAATGGCTACACAACCCTATGAATATGCTGAAAACCACTGAAATGTACATGGTAAATGAATGAGTTGTATGGTATATAAACTATATCTCAGTAAAGATTCTCCAAAACAAAAGAACACACTGCCCTTGCCTCGCCCTCAAAAGCTCACAGTGAAGATACTGCACACATAAAGCAAAACGTCGTAAAGTGTTTGGAGGGAAGGAACCACTGAGTCTCCAGGATGCTGTGTCCGGGGCTGACTCAGGGTCATCAAGTTGCTGACGCCAGTCGTGGCTCTGGCTTGATTAGATTGGCACTCTAGGCCTGACCCAGAGATAAACCTTTATGCTGGGGAGAAAGTAAAAGGCAGGCAAGATATGGAAGCATTTTCCTTCCACTCCTGCTCTTCCCCTGGTCACTCCACAAACCTAGGAAGAGCCTTCCCTTAAACAGACACTTCTCTGCACATGCACATTCCAACGGAACATCAGCCCATGAAGAGGACGTACAGCCCAGGGCACTGCCTTGAACCTCTATTTTCAGCCCAAAGTGAAGACAGACGTGTACATCAGGGGAACCCAGAGACCACAGGACTGCCAATCAAACAGCCTGTAACAACCAGGAAGACTTATCAACCTCTGAATGCCAGATATGGCAAAGTTTGGTGTGAGCTATCCCCTTCATTACACAAGTATATGTCATTTCACCTTTTCCCATGCAAGAATTTTATTTTAATATAATTATAATGTGTATAATTTTAAATCCTCTATTTCTATATAACGTTATAGCATGAGTGCTTAATATGTTATTACCTACTTCCTTAAGCAATTATACATTTATGATGTTCCATAAAAAAGATATTTAACAGTTATCTTAACTAATCCCTCGTGGCGAGACATTTAAGTGGCTTCCAATCTTTTACTACTAAGAAAATGCAGCAATAAACCCACTTGTACATAAAGCTGTTTCCATACTTAGCTTTATTTCACTAATATTCCCCAAAGTGAAATTTCTATTCCAATTTCTTCCCTTTATTTGTTTATGTTGGGTTAAATTGAGTCATTTGATCAGATCTTACAACTACCTGCTCCTCAAAGTGCAAATAAAAAATTAAAACAGTGGAAGCAGTATTCACACTCTCTTTGTATATTTAATACAATCAAATGGCACAGAAAAAACACTCCTTTGACACTTATACTGAACCTACAAAGCACACAATGAAGTGTTTTGGAAATATTGACTCATTTCATCTTCTCAGCACCCCTAAGAAGTAGTCGCTGTTGGTATCCCTGTTCCCCAGCAAGGTCAACAGGCCAAGGGTGCAGAAGCAGGCAGTGACGAGGCCACGATCGTGGACCCTGTGGTCTGGCTCCTGAACCTGGGCTTGGGACCACTATTCTGCATCCATATTTGAAGTCAGAAGACCTGGGTTTTAAGCTCCTGCTCCACCGCTTACTGACCTACAGGCAGGTCAGTAAATCACCCCAGTTAGTTTTATCAGCTCTCTTATCTAAACATAAGCACATGTGATTCTATGTAAATACATTGTGTTATCACATCATGCATGTTTAATGTGGTCTTTTTTTTCCTTTTTAGGTTAACTTTGCCCTTGTCCTCTTCCACCCCTTCACCTCTCCATCTTTCATGTTAACACCCTAGCACTGACCCTTCTATGGTTTTCTCCATGATCACATAATCATACACACGCAGATAGAGCACACACAGACTCGTTTTGTATAGATCATCATTTTTTTAATACAGAAAGATCCTGTTTGTTTCAGTCAGGACCCAATCAGAAAAAAGAAACTGCTCTAAACTAATTAAAACTGAGAACGCCTCATACAGTAGATCAGTTATACTGGCGATAGGAGAGCTAAGAAGCCAAACATGAACCGGCGAGTCACCCAAAGGTTTGCACAAGCAGTGCTACCAGCCCTGGACTGCAGGCGCAAAGGATGAAGGTAATGTTATCCATCTCAGAAGTCACGGTGCCCTGGTGGAAGCTGGCACCGTGGCAAAGCTGTGGAGGGCGGAGGCAGAGCCGTGGAAGAGAGACGCTGCTGTACCAACACTGCCCGAGGTGGGGGGCCTGGCTTCTGTCTTCCTAAAACCCCACAAAACTCCACCATGACGCCTGTTGGCTGAACTCAGCTGAAGTCCAGTGACACAGGAGCCTGGAAAACCAAATCTTCAGGGGCTCTTCCCTTTGCAGAAGAAGGTGTAGCAGGGGCTGGGTGGGGGTGGATTGAGGAATGGACCAGGCACTGAACACCCAAATCACCACTATAATGCTATGCACACTGTCCCCTTTCTGCTGTTTTCAATCGATGTCACCTTGGGGAAGTCCCTCCAAATCAACAGGTTTGCCTCCGACATGGTCTTTTTGTGGCTGTTTAATTATTTATGTAACTACTCTGCTATTGATGAGTATGAATGTTCTTGGGCTCTTAAATGGGAATAATTGCCTTTCCTATAATTATTGCAAGCATCATGTAAATGAATGGATATGAAGCTACTTTATAAACTAGAAGTGTGAGCGGGAAGATGTAAGTTTTATTAGAATTAGTATGCCCCTGTAAGGTAGTGTTTAGGCCAACTGCTAAAAAACGTAATAAAGCATGGCCAGGGTGAAACGGACAATCTAACCAGAGTGGATGGGTATTCTGGCCACTAGGAAAACACCCACTGTCCGGTACTTCCCGCCTCAGAGAAGGCAGGTCCTGAGGCCTCCCTCTGACTTCTCACCCTGCCCTGCTTCCTAAGGTGCTGTTTCTTCCCTGAGAATACCAAGAGCCAAGATGGGATTCATGGCTGAGAGCAGCACCGTCCGTTAGAAATTTTGGTTACCGGAGTGTTGTCTAGCTGCTCTGTGCACATGGTAGTCACCAGCCACATGTGGCTGGGACAACTTGAAATGTGGCCAGCATGACTGAGAAACTCTATTTTTAATGTTACTTAACTCAAACCAATTTACATTTAAATTGCCACGTGTGACAAGCGGCTACTGCATTCGACAGTGCAGCTTTAGAACTTGACCATCAGGATCTCATGAGAGTAGTATTCTTATCCAGCGTGACATGTGAGAATCACACTGAAGCTTTTTCATAATTCATGTACGTAAACCCGCTCCAGGTGGACTGACTTAGCACCGATGGTGCTTGGACTAGAATGGAGTGTTAAGTCCCTTGCAGCTCTAAATTCTCTATAGGAAGGAGAGAAGGTGCCTGCATTGTGTTACCTAGAACTTGAATATGTTAGCTCACCTACTCATTAGGAGAGATTAAAATTTGGGGACTAATCTATTGCCTCTTATGGTCACCTAGCTGAGAATCAGACCCTGAAGCAATAGAAAAAAAGAAAGGAGTGGTGTAGGTTTTCAGAGAGCAGAAGGCAGCCAAGAAAGTGCCAAGAATTTGGTAATGCCAAGCCTCTGGGTGTTTTGTGTCCGACATTCCTGGGCAGCCCAGGGTCAGTATGAAGGCACCAGAAAGAGAAGCAGACTGTCAACACCTTTTACCCACTAAAATGTTTTCCAGGGTCACCCTGGCCATTCAGGGGGCAGTGCCGGGAGATCTGGAATGCAATAGGCAACAGTGTGAACAAGAAAAGGTAGACCGTGCCAAGGTGGATTTGTGGCTAATGAGACAGCCAGCTGTTCAAATGGCACAACGGATGGATAACAGAGCAGCTGAAAGACAATGACGAGCTCTGGCACTTATTACACATAAACATCAGAGTGAAGGTGAGGTGTTAATTGTCAAGGCAATAGACAGCCATCAAGTCCTGTCACATAATTCATTTCACATTAAACTTATTGTGGCAAATCAGGTAGTAATGTCAATGACTCATCTCTATTCCTTAACAGCAAGGAAACTGATGGTGAACTAAAAGAAAAAACAAAAGTTAGGCCCTGAAGTTAGTACATGACTTGAGGGGATGAAACTGAAATGGGGAAGGTATAAAAAATTTGGAACGAAAGCTTATATTACTATCTTGGGCACAATTGTTCATTGTCACTAAGAAAGCATTAGCATGCCCTTCTCTGCTTTGGATTCTGCTGGCAGCAAGTGGGAAAACTTCCTGCTCTTCATTATGACACTTTTCTTAAGTGCAAGTGCAGATGGGTGGAGTCTTAGACACCCTCCCTCGCCCCATGCCCCCTGGAGAAAGGGTACAGCCTGATAAACAAATTAGGGTGGACAGGAACTACAGTGGACAGCTCATATTTCAAAGACAAGCTGAAGAATTTACAGCTGTCTGGTTAAAGCCACCTAACCAACAGTAATGAACAAGTAGCCCATTTTATTGTATCTCAAACCTCATTTCCCCAAGTCCCAAACTGAAAAGTTCGAATTTCCCTCCGACGTCTGTAAGACAGGCCTATCTCTTCCTTAGCCTGACATCAGAGCCTTTATGAAATAGCCCATACCTCACTTCCTGTTTAACGTCACTGAATTGAATCGTTCCCCTTTGTGAGCCTTCGCAGAATAACAGATGGAAAACCACACTGGCTAGGTGAGCAAAGGCAGGTGAACATTTAGGAACAGCTTCCCTATCTAGGAAATGAACTTGAACACCAAAGACACAATAGAATTGTTGTGAACACTGAGTAAAGCACATTGCCACAGGGAACCTGGCCTGTGAAATGCAGGTTCCCCTTGCCTTGCCCACAAGTCAGACTTCTCATTATTTCTAAAACACACCTGGCAAGTTCCTACTTCCCTTTATCTGGTCCTGACACCCCACCCCCACCATCGCCTCCACGCCCCTGACAGAATCTACACTGTCTCCTTCTCCCAGTTCTCCATGTAGACACTCCCACTCTCCGTTTAAGGTCCAGGCCCATTGATTCTTCTCCATGAAGCCAGACTCAGTTTCTGCATCAGGAGCGGGGCTTACAGCAATCTCAAATATCTCTCCAACTCTGTAATTCCAGGAGGCAAAGAATACATAAATTTTTCTTTGAAGGTAGGACAAATTCAAATTTCAAATGCTCCAAAGAATATAAAATGACTTTCCCAACTGGTGGGCCATGGGGAGAAAATGAAAATACTTTGTAAGCTATTTAAAAATCCATATTACTGTAACTCATAGATGGAGAGCAGATGACAGCTAGTGGGGGGTGGGGAGGGTAGGGGATGGAGGGACTGAGCAAAAAGGAAAAAGGACTCATGGACATGGACAGCAGTGGGGTGATTGCTGGAGAGTGAGGGGTATAAGCAGACTAAATGGTAATGGAAAAAATAAAATAGAGATTATATACTTTTTAAAAATACATATTACTGTAAATGGTTATTATTTTAAATTCTTGTTTAACTTAGGACTTATTTTATATCAGATAATGGGCTCCTCCACGAAATCAATCTTCCCTACAGAGTCAATGTTATTATCACCCACAGTTTCAGAATTATCAGAATACTAAGGTTCAAGGTCATTCGCTTGAGAGTGGATTACGTGAGATCTAGCTATTGATCTAGCCCATGAACTGTGACTGTGACCTTCTGTAGAATTCTGGGGTCCCTTTTTCCACTACACTTAACTTCCACAAGCCCACCCATCTATCAAGCGCTGTTGTTACACACACTAGCTATTGGGGGGGAGGAGCCCTTACTTATGGGTAAGATGTGCATCCTTCTCTGACAGAGTTTAGACTCTGGAAAGAAAAGTAAGGCATAGATATAAATAGAACACAGGGGAAAGTCACGGGATGTGTGATACTGGCATATTGAAGGAAATCAAAGGATGTGGGGATCCCTTTCAACTAATGTGATCAAAGAGTTGTATCCAGTGATCTGACTTCCCAAAACCACATCTATCCTGCTCTAGAGAAAAGAAGGAAACTCTAAAAATTATACAAGCTCTTCAAAGAAAACCCCAGAAACCCTTTGTTTAACACTCCTTCGTGGTCACCCTTTGGAAATCTTAAAATCTCCTCCCCAGCAATAATTCTTCTGTGATTTCTCACTGGAAATGTGCTCAAGCTAGAATATTAAATCAAAGCAATCACGTTGGATTATGTGACATCAGAGTGAGATGTAAAAGCTGATAATTCATCTTAAAATGACTACTATGTACAAGAGAAGATAAAACCTTTTCCCCAAATGGACTACAGGAATTCTTATCCATATTGAAAATTACTTTTGGCCCACTTTCTTGGCACCCAGAAACTAAGAAAGTAATAATTTTCCTCAAAACTCATGAATTGATAATCCTTCATGTGTAACCCTGCAGCCCTTCAGTCAGAATCCCATGTGATTTGTCACAGTTCTGTATGAGCCACATCTACACGCCAGCCTTGTCCTTTCACAGTTATGGCATCTCTGCAAAAGTTGCCTCCCCAGATCAGAATTTTCTTTTACAACTAACAGAAATTTTAGTTTTATCTCCATCTTGTTATGAAATGTATCTTTAAAGCTGGTCACAGGAAAACATTTTGGGAGCTGGGCCAACTTGAGAGTTTTACTTTTTTTAAATCCTCATCTGAGAACATGCTTATTGATTTTAGAGAGCGGGGAAGGGAGGGAGAGAGAGAGGGAGAGAAACATCAGTCAGTTGCCCCTCCTACGCACCCTGACTGGGGACCGAACCCACACCTATGCATATGCCCTCACCAGGAATCTAACTCACGTCTTTTTAGTTTATAGGATGATGCTCCAACCAATTGAGCCTTACCATCCAGGGCCAATTTCACTCATTTTGAAAAAGAATCAGAAAAATGCATAACAATAAAAATAATTTTAGGCCCTGGCTGGTGTAGCTCAGTGGATTGAGCTCAGGCCTGTGAGCCAAACAACCGCAGTTCCATTCCCAGTCAGGGCACATGCCTGGGTTGCAAGGTCAGTTCCCAGCAGGGGACACATGAAAGGCAACCATACATTGATATTTCTCTCCCTCTCTCCTTCCCTTCCCCTCTAAAGATAAATAAATAAAATCTTTAAAAAAATAATAATAATTTTATGTTATATTTATTGAGCGCTCACTGGGTCCCTGACATGTTGTAAGCACTTTATATGTGTTATATTATTTAATAATGTCTTACATTATTTAATGATGTTTTACATTATTCAATCCTCTTAAGTAACCCCATGGTATCAGTAATATTATTTTACTCTTTATGCAAATAATGATACAGAGGCCAAGGTCTCACAGAGATCAAGGGCAGCGGTCAGACTTGAACCTGGAGCCCAGCTGTTAGCCACAGGGGACATAAGCCAGTCCTGGAGCAGGAGTGAAGAAGCCCCATCTGCTCAAATGCATCAAATCAAGAAGAGGTTTTCTCTCCTACCTCCCAAACTCACCACCTCAATCTCAGAAATAATTTCATAAGCCTTCCTGTCCCCCAGAGGGGGAGGAAAATGGTAGGCAATACAATACGTGCTAATCTGAGTGAGGATAGATCTTTGGGGAAGTCAGGGACCGAGAACAACTATGAATAAAGTAGCACAGAGGAGAGAGAGAGAGAGAAAGAATACACACAGAATGCACGTAACAGCTAGTCCTGACACGACGGGAAGAACCCCGGCTCCTGTCACTGGTGGGGGCTCTGTAACCTGGTCTGAACTGGCTCGGGATTTAGAGACATTCCAAACACCTAGGAGTAAAAACCCTAACTAAGGGTGCCTAGGTGTTGCGACTAAGTGCCCATTACTGTTGAACACAGTCAGACTGACAGGCAGACGTAGACTGGAGTGAGAGGGAGAGTAGAGTAAGAGCCACATTTGCCACCTGCTCCACCTGAGTGCTCTGTTGCTCAGAATTCTATGTGTGAGCACATGCGTTGCTTTGCTGGCTCTTACACACCCATTTTGCTTCTCCATCTCTTCCTGGAGCTCTCGAGGTCTTCCTGTCAACCCCCACAACAGGCTGTCTTGCCAGTGGGCTTTAGTGCATCTTAATTCAGATGTTTATTAAGTGCCCAGTACACAGACATAAAGGATCCAATCCCTGCTTTTAAAGAGCTCACACTACAGTGGCAGAGGCATTATAAATAGATTCTAGAGTAAGTGAGTGATGTTTTGCATCACCACATTAGCCAGAATTCTTTCCATTGTAGGTGATGGAAACCCAACTCAGCACGGCCTAAAGAGAAGAAAGAGAGCCACCTAGCTAGACCAGATGTGGGTAGTGTCTGATATAGAAGAATAAGTTGCAGGGACTAAGCATCTGGGGTTCATTCAGTAAATATCTACTGAGCACTTACTACGGGGCACACACAGTGCTAGCACAGGGCAAAAAGGTAGCAAAATCGATGTTTCTCATTTTTCCTCTCCTTGGTTTCATTTTGCAGATGCCTTTCCTAATATGGCAGAAAAGATGGCTGCCACGAGTTCTAGGCTCATACCCTTTCAATTAATAATCAAAGCTAAAATAAAATTTCTTTCTCCCAGCATCCACAAATCAACTCCAGGGATGAGGTCACTGGTTCACTTGGGTCATATGACCAATATGCTGAGGGAATGGGGAGTGCTGACCAGCTCAGCTGGGTCACACGCCCACGCCTGTGGTGATTAGGGAGAGTCCCCAAAGGAAAGAGGATGTCGTCACTGGAATAAGAAAAAGAGCAAAGAGCAAACACCACTGCAGTGAACTAGAATCACACTTAGGATAAATGGTTAAAGAAGAAGAAATGGGCTCTTCTAACAGAGATTGTGAATGACTTCGTAAGAGGAGGCAGAAGTTCCACAAACATGGCATCTCTGTCCAGTGGTTTAGGATTCCAAAATGCACTGTGGTAGCACAACTATGACTCCTCAAAGAGGGCTACATCCTAATCCCTGGAAGCTGTAATAAGTTACATCAAAAGGCCCTGGCCAGGTGCTCAGTTGGTTAGAGCATTGTCCAGATAAACCAAGGTTGCAGGTTTGATCTCCAGCCGGGGTATCTCTCTCTCCCTCCCTCCCTCTCTCCCTTCCTCTCTTTCTCCCACCCTCCCTCCCTTTTTCCCTCTCTTTTCCTTCCTCTGTCTCTCTAAAAATCAACAATTTTTTTTTAAATTAAGGCAAAAGGGACTTTACAGATGTACTGAAGGGTGCAGACCTGATGATAAGATTATCCAGGATGATCTAGCTGGTCAATCTGATCAAATGAGGCCTTAAAAGCAGAGAACTTTCTCTGGCTGGGGGCATGGAGATAGGACAGAAGAGAAAGACAGAGCAATTCCAAACATTACAAAGGTCCATGTACCACTGCTGGTTCGGAGCTGCAGGTGACCACAGGGAAGGACCAGAGAAAGGCCTTGCAGAGCTAAGAACAGCCGCCAGATGAGCACCAGCAAGGAAACGGGGCCTCAGTCCTATAAGCACAGGCTCCAGATTCTGCCAACAACCTGAATGAGCTTGGAAGGAGAGGCTTCCCAGAGCCTTCCTGTAGGAACCCAACCTGGCAGACAACTCGATTTCAGCCCGTGAAACCCAGAGCGGAGAAACCTGCTGAGCCAATCTGGGCTTCTGATATACAAAACAGGGAGATAATAAATGTGTGTTATTTTCATCTTAGTACTTGGTGGTAACTTATTATGGCAGCAATATAAAACTAATACATGGTCCAAGACATCTCTGGAAAGGAAAAAAAACAGTAATTCCACAAATCCTACAAGTTCTCTAAGGAATTGGGAAAAACTAAGACACAGCTAACCCTACAGGAACAACAGTAACTTCAGCTCCTATTCTTGGTGGGGCCTCCCTGACCTGACCTAAACTGGCTCTAGAAGAAGAGAAGTTCCAGAAAGGAAAGAGCCAGCAGTCCCTGGTGGTACCTGGAGATTATAGCTGGGTGTCCAATGCTGTTAGTTAAATCAGCAATTACAGGCCCAATTTGGCCCACTCTCTGTTTTTGCATATCTCAAGAGCTAAGAATTTTTACATTTTAAAAATAGCTTTTAAAGAGCAAAAGATGAATAATATTTAGACACATGAAATTCAAATTTCAATGCCCATGATATAGCTTTATTAGAATGGCCACACTCATTCATGTAAATACACTCAACATGTAAATACATGTTGTCGACGGCTGCATTTGTGCAACTATGATGGAGCTGAGTGGTTGCCACAGAGACCATGTGGTCTGCAAAACAAATATTTACCAGCTAACCCTCTAAGGAAAAATTGTGCCAACCCCTAATTAGAGAATGCTAACATGTAAATATCCCTGAGAGCCTAAACACACCTCAGTATGTAATTGTTTTGATTACTGGCATGGGAGGAAGAAAAGAATTCAGGAGTGTCCAATTCCTGAGAAGGCCTGGGGCCACCTGGGTGAGGGCTCTGAGGGACACAGGACAGACAAAGTCTAGCTCTTCTGACTCCATAGTTGTATCCAAGGCAGACTGAGAGACCCACACGCAGAGCTGTGCCCTCCCCTTCTGCAGAAGACCCGGAGCTATGCACAGAGCCAGGCAAGATGCAATCTTCCATTTAGGGAAGACAGGTGGGAACTTCTGATTTTTGCCCCATTAGCCCTGCACTTAAACTAACTGGGGACTAGTGAGGCAGGCTGGCTTGGCAGAGTTCAGATGGGCCCAAGTGTGGTCCATAAGTAGAGGGACAAGAATTGCACGATTTAGAATAACCAGAGCGAAAGGCAGAAACACTGGGTGCAAAACCAAGGGCTAAGATGACAGGCACCCCTCCTCTGTCACCAGCCAGAAGTAAGTATCAGACTATTAAATGGAAACACACAGACAAAAATAAACCTGTTTTTCAATAGAAACAGAATTTTTTGGCTGCAATAAGAGTATTTGCCAAGTGGAGCCTTTTAGATATCCTAAATGTTGCAACTGGATATTCCCCGGCTTTCCACAGGGTCAGATTATCTAAACTTTGCTTCACTTTTTACCGCTTCCTCTTCACATGTCTTAGGCGTTCTTCCATCTCTCCCAAAATAGGAACCAAAGCTAGAATAAGAGTAGGCCCTTGTCAGTAGCTGAAAGACAGGGTTTGTTTTTTAAAGGAAGCTTTTGAAGAGATTAGGGAATCTGTCAAAGTCACCAACAGTCTCCAAGCTGAACCGTAGTCCTTCCCAGTTTCGTCAGCCCTTTAGTAAATCTCAACAGGAGGACTGTGTGATCTGCACCACCAATCGATCGTCTTGCATTATAATTGGTGTCAACGGAATAATTTCACTATTGTCCAGCAGGTTGCTATGGGGTAGGGGGCACCTTGGGGAAGATGGTGTTGTTGAAAGAGCAGCCGGGCCAGAGGAAGGCCCCCTACTCTCTCCACTGAGCCTCACCTTACCTGAAACACAATGATTAATTCTGGGACTTGAGTGACAGCTGAGGGTTTGGGTCTCCTGAGTGTCGTGTGAGAACGTTTAGACTATTGAGGAGAACATCGCAGGGAGAGATGAACACTGACAAATGTTTTTTGAATCTGTGATATGAAAGCGAGACCAGAGTTACAGAAACCTAGATACTCGGGAGACAAAAAGACCAGATAGTCTAACGGAGGCCTAAGAGGGGCCGTCTCCAATGGTCTGGGTGAATCCAGGTCTCTGGATTCCTAAGCCCGTGTTCTTTGCACAACACTACAAGCTCTGCAGTGGATGTTCCTGTTGAGCTTCTGAGCCTGTCCTGAGCTTTGCCTATACAGAGCAAGACAGAGTTATTTTCTTGGCTGAATTTCACCAGCTATAGCCATCCATGCCCAGCTGACTCAGCAACATGGCTTTCCAGGGCCAGCTTAGGTAGGAATTCCCCTTGGCCATGCTCTTCACCACAGACAAGATCAATGCTGAACATTCGTGGAATGGTTTTTCTAATTAACCCACACATTTCCCCCCTGGCATTCCTGGGAGCTCAGGCAAGATGACGATGATTTCATAATGTAATGTTAAGCATCAATACTGCACAACGCCCTGAGGTCAGATGCTCCCTCCCTTGCTCGAGAGTTTTTTCCTTTGGAATAAAGGTTATATTACTCATCTACAGAAGGTCAATGTCAATCTAACAATTAAAAAAAAGTAAAATTTATTGTGGGAATCATGTTAGAAGCTAGGTAAATAAGCTCTGGAGGTGAGGAGACAAAATAGAAGCATGGAAGACTTCAGAGCTGAAAGACCACAGTTAAAGTCCTGGTCCTTCTTACCAACGTGTGCTTGATCCTTCTAAGCCTCTATCCTAATCTGCAAGATATGGGGATAATGTCTGTGACCCAGGCTCAAAGAACTGAACAAAGCATCACCCAGAGCACTGCTCAAGAAGGACTGTTAGTGGTATATAAACATGAAGTAGGTGAGCATAACCAGGGAAGACTGTGGACTTGTGGGTACTAACAGAGTCTAGTACTTCTCATGCCTCTACTCCTGCTTCAGGAGTTGATTCTTTTGCCAGGTTTCTGCCTCTTCCCTCTCAATTCTTCTGACCTAAGTCTGGAGCTGATTACAAAGGGAACACCAGCAAAGTAAATAGCGTATCAGTGAGTAACAGGCTTAACTCTGGTAGGGTTAAGTGCAAATCATTCATGCCATCCAGTGAATTGCTTGTCCCAGAATCCATTCAACCATGTAGCTGAGAGACGCTCTGCTAGAAAGCTTCAGAAGGAATATAGTGTTTTGGCATCTGAACACTTCAAGGGAAGGAAGGCTGGCCAGGTGGACACAGCCACTTGGGCATTCAGACATCAAGGACGGAAAGAGGCAGGGAAGAACAAGAAGAAACCAGACATCAAGAAATAAAAGAGAGCTTGAAAAAGGCAAGGAAAAGGGCCCAAGGAAAACCACAGACTAATTTGTAAATTTGTAATTCTGCTAAGAGCCCTGGTGACTCTCCTTTGTAGTCCAGTATTGCTGTTAGCAATGGTTTGGATTGATCTTGAGTCCAAGATGCCCAGTTTGGGCCATAGTGAGGTCACTGCTGGAATGGAAACCTCATGCAGTTTCAAACAGGAAGATCCAGTTTTGTGTAGGAGACCATTCTGTGTGGTGTGGGCCCAGCTCCCAATGGAAAGCAAGGTCCAATGCACAGAACCCATGCCCAGGGATAGGTTCTCCCATGGGGATTCAGGCTGCTTTGTACCTAGACTGCTATGAGACTTGCTTTTGCTAAAACTCCCTCACTGTGGATTGACACAGCAAACATTTACTGCAAAGTAACTTCCTAAAATCCATGCTAAACCTTCCAAAAAGGAGTATAACCAGTTCAACCACCTTTCCCTTTTCATTTGCAAATATCTCTCTTCTGTGATGTGATTAGTGGCATCAGCTCCTTTGTTTTCTACCAAAGGTAATCACATAAAGCAAACCAGTACATAGTAAATGAGAACCATCATGCAATGCACACAGAAAAGAAATAAAGGCCTGTCATGGAGGAGGCCGTGGCTTCTTCTCCCCTTGAGAGAAAAGCCATGCTGTCTCTTTTCCTCCACAGGACTCAGGAGTCCATGTGAATTTCTCGTGCCTCATCCGCAATGTGGCAGACCCCACGAGGCAGGGTCCAAGTCAGCTTTGACTACTGTTTCCATCTCTTGCTGGTTTTGTGACCCTGAGTAAGTTGTGATCCTTCCTTTACACCTTTGTTGTCATTTGTAAAAGAGGGGTTAGACCAGGTGAGCTCAGACCTGTCTTCCAGCTCTGATTCTGAGAGTCCCCAGAGAGGGCACAAGACTAGAAAGAAAAGCTTTGCTTCCACACATAGTCTTCTGTGTTCTTTGTTTTTGATTCTCTGAATAAGGGACCATGGTTTTCTCTAATCTTCTCACTGAGCCAAGAGAATGATGATGTACCTAAGAGCCTTGATGGTCAATATGACTCAGGTTATAAATTTGGTTCACACAGTCCCTGAACTGAAACTGTCTCTTGCGACTCTCAGTAGGTGGATAGGTTTCCATCCGCTGCTTTCAGATGCATGGAAGAGGGTGGGGGAGTCAGGAATGAGGCCAGCCCCATAGACAGTCTAGCACCTTAATGCATCTATGTCCCTGTGTATCTGCAACATGTGCCTGCTCCAGGCTGGCCAATTTTTGCACCTTTTAGCATACATCCATGATTCCTGGACTATTGCGCTGCTAGACTTTTCTCCTCCAAGCTGCCTTAGAACACACAGGCCTGATATCTGTCCACCTTCCTGCCCACAGCTGCATTCTTCCCCCGACAGGGCCCTGCCACTGAGCACACAGAGGCTGTGATGCCACTGTCGCTGATCCCAACCAGCTTGGAGCAGATTCTAGCTCCCTTCCCATTCACTGCACACACACACCCAGCAATGGGGTCACGCAGCCTGTTTCTGCCTTCCCGCTCCTTTGGACACACTTCTTTTCACCTCGATTCTTCATCCGAATGAGCTTGGTTTTGTTGTAAAACTAGAGGAACTGGATGTCTTCCTTCTATATAAATGGCAAGCCAGTACAGTAACTCAACACAAATTTGTGATATGCCTACCACCCGTCAGGCGTTGGGCTGGTTGGGGTGAATGCAGCGATGAATCCCACACAGTCCAGAGAGTGTTAAAGACCAAACCACTGATGCGTGAGACATCCAGAAGCTATCCCTTTAACAGAGTTAACCAATACATTGAAGTTAATGACCTTTTCAAAGAGTCTTGTCCATGATTCAGTTCTACTGCTGTCTGAAATGCAAACATGCTCTACAGAGCATCTCTTTCAGGCTTCCCTGCCCTGTTCCTCATCACTCTGAAGTAGTGGGAGGTGTTTAATATGGGGATCAGCCTGTGGTACTGGGGACAGGGCACTGTGGTATTAGGAGCACTAGATCCTGGCCTTGCCTCTTCTATTTAACAAGCTGTTTGACCTGGGACAGTGCTCTTTCTGTGTCTCTGTGACCTAGAGAGATTAGAGCCCATTGTTTACAGTGCCGCCATTAAGCATCAGCTGAATGCAATTCATTACAGAAGGTGAGAAAACCATAATTAGAGACCACCAAGCAGAGGAAATGACATAGGAAATGACTCTCATAAAGGGAACAGAGGTCTGCAGTATTCAAAGTGACCAAAAGGGACAAAACCTCCCTAAGAAGAAGATTGGGAAACAATTAAACCAGCAGGAAAATCTTGCCTGAGAAGCTTAGGTTAACATCGAAAAACAACATCATCTTGCCCCATGAAAAGCATAATGAGAATATAGCTTTTTGAAGACATCAAACCCGATCATTAACGGTCTGCATGAATGTGTGTGTGTGTGTCTCTGCTTGAGTACATCCCAGGGCAGGCTGCTACCCCACAACCAAGCCTACACCATCCTCTTAAGGACATTGTCTTTGATTCCTAATGTCCTGTGGTCTAATCTACCATTATTTCTTCTCCCCTGTCCTCCCCGCCTCTTCCTTCCCTCTGTTTGTTCTTTTCATCCTTTCTCTCTCTCTCTCATCCCTAAGGACACATGTTTTTTAAAATTATTTAATCAATTAATTAAATTGGTATAAAGTAGTATAAGGTGAAACTTCTCCCTTTCCTCTCTCCTCTTGCTCCGTAGTTCTCTATTATTCTGCAGTTCCCCTCTTGGGAAACCATCACCAATATCATTTTCTTGCATAAACTTCAAAAAACATTTTCCGTACAAACCTGTACATATGCATCTATAGCACCCCTTGTATACAAGGATTCTGCTTCGGTGTTTCTCTAAGTCTTGCGCGTTTTCTCAGCACAAGTGGACCTCGTTTATTCAGGGCGCATGTACCCAGGCAGTTGTATAAATCTAAGATTTACTGTGATGTAAATTTTTTTAAAAAGTTACTTAAAAAACAAAAATTGTGCTAGGCCTTATTAGGTAATTTAAAACTTTTTAAAAAATCTTTGCATTAATAAAAGATTCTTTCTCTCCTGCCACTACCACCATTTAATGAGCTGTATCTTTTCTTTAGTGTTGGGGATTTCCTTAAAGTTGAGCATCCTGCATTTGAATTGTTCTCATGAAAAAAAAAATACATTATGACTTTTTGGATGACGTACATTTTATAGCTTTCCATAATGAGCTATCAGTATTCAAACCCCAGCAGGATAGTGGTGCCCCAGAAAAGTGCATGGCAAGTGACCTAAATGAGAGAGAGGGTCAAGTTTAGACTGCATTATGCAATGCCAGGAGGAGATTTACAAGCAGTGAGTGAGTGGATTCCAGATGCTCAGCACTGCCTTAGGCTGAGAAATTCAGAAACATGAGGTGCTTACACCTCAGGTAAAGACAAATCTTGAGTCAATTGTAAGGAAATCATAAAGCAGATTGGAATTACAGGCCTAAATTATTCATAGTCATTCAAGACTGGCTGCATAGTTGGAATTCAGAGAAGAAAGGCAGGGAGGTCCATGGGCCCGGATGAGTGAGAAAGGCTTGCTGGGAGTACTGGAAACTGGGCAGGGCCTTCAAGGGGGAGTAGCTCATGTTGGACCAAGGAAGAAGAGTGGTGTATCAGTTCGTTAGGGCTGCAGAAACAAAGTCCCACAAACTGAGTGGCTTAAAACAACAGGAATTTATTCTTTCATAGTTGTAGAAGCTAAAGTCTAAAACCAGGTACCAGCCGAGTCATGTTGCCTCTGAAACCTGTAGAGGAAAGTCCTTCCTGCCCCTTCTTAGCCTCTGGTGATTGCTGGCAATCTTGGCATTCTTTGGCTTACAGCTACCTCGCTCCAGTCCCTGCCTCTCTCATCATAGGGCCATCTTCTCCCTTTCTGTGTCAATCCATAACAAGGGGCAGGGATTTTCTGCATGGCTCACATCCAATCTCGCCCACTGGCTGCCACCACCCAGGCAAAGTCAATATGTACAGAACTGCTTCTTCTCCAAGGCCCTCTGCTCTCCTTCAGTACCCCATGTGCACAGCCTCACTGTGGAACTTCTCATCACCTGGAGCTTCTGCTTCTGCAGAATAGCAACTCTGGGGTATGCTCATCTGAGCCCAGATTCCAGTCCTCATATATTACCTTCTTTCTCCTTCCTTATAGCCCCAGTTGCTCAATCCCTTTTCCTAGTCTGCTCCCCAGCCCCTCTAGATTCATCCCTTTTCACCTCTCCGGACTCCACTAATTTACCTGTGTTCCCAGAATACTACAATGTCCCTGCCCTCCTCATAGCCCATGGGCGTGACTTGTATGAGGGCTGCCTCTTCCAGCCGTGGGCCCATGCTGAAGGAGAAAATGGGGGAAAGCACATGCCTGTGCCTACTTACTTCTCCAAAACAGTTGTAATTTCAGTCTCAGCTGTGCCTTAGCATGAGCATTCTCATTCCCATTGAGTTCTCTTCCCATTTCCCACATGGACTTCCCAAACTCTCCTCACCCTTTGCCAGTTCACACCTAGTCTCCATTTCCTTTCCTCCCTCTGGAAGTGACATTGTTCCATGAAACATGAACTGTGTAACTTACTCCTTCTATAGCTCAAATGTACGCCCAGCTTTCTTTTCATATCTATCCCTCCTCCACAGTCCCATGGCATTTTTCATAAGGAGAAGGCAATTAATGTTTATTGAATCCCTCCCAAGTGCCAGGCACATATAAGCATTTCCATATATTATCTAATTCATATTTCTACTATGACACTTGTATTGTCCTAAATTTGCTTGCTTACTGTTCCATCTAATGCTCCAACTACAGCTTATTGGTAAAAGTCTCTTGGATATCATTACTCATTCTGCGTTACTTCATGCAGTCCTCTAGAACTTGATGAACTGAGTAGAGAATGGCCATTTTTGCCAAGTTACAGGTGAGGAAACAGAAGCTCATTGAGGTTAAGCCCATTGGCCAGCCTTACACCACCTGGAAGTAGTTGAACCAGGATGCAGGTATGAGTCTGCCTGACTGTGAAGCCCTTACAGCAGCCACTACATGACCTTGAACAGGTGAGCAGCACAGTGCTAACCAAGCCTGGGACAGGATAGAAAATGAGCTTTCTCCTATTCGCTCTGCCAGAAACCACTCTGAAGGTCCAGAGTAGGAAGTATATAAGAATGATTTGAGTTCAGTAGGGCACCCTTTCATTCATTTGTCCAACAGATATTTAACAATTGCCCTGTGTGTGTCAAACCCTATGCTAGAAGCTCTGGAGACAATTATGAGCACAACGTACCTGGTCCCTGACCCCCTCTCCACTGCCCTAGGACTTGCCTCTCCAGGAAAGGCCCCATTGACAGGCAGATGGTGGCCATCCCTAGTCGTATGCGAAGTCTGTCCATGTCTTTTCATTTAGTTCAGGAGATTTGGGCTCCATGGCAGAGATACATATCCTCCTTCACAGGGGCCCAAGAAAATGGAGGGAAGGCAAGGTTGGATCTCATTTTCTCCTCCCTTCCTTAGAAGGAAAATGGCAAGTAGGGCTACTTTGCATTACTGAATTTATGCATCACAATTGGAGCTCAAAACTGTTCCGGAGGTCCCTAACTCAGAAGCCCACACCAGCCCTGGTGGTAGCCACAAAGTTGTCCCACTACCCACGTAAAATAGGCTTCTGCTAGACAGATAGTTCTTTGCTTCTCAGGGCTGCCTTGTGCACTGTAGGATAACAGTGTCCATGGTTTCTACCCATCACATCTCAGTTGTAACACCACCAGCACCCCAGTTATGACAACCAAAAATGTCTTCAGACACTGCTAAATGTTTCCTGTGGCATGGGGGTCCAAATCAGCTAGCTCCCTGTCGAAAGCCACTGCTCTATTGCATTAAAAATGGTTTGGATGATCTCCAAGCTACCAACTGGGGCCCCACATCACCCAAGTGCCAGAAAAAAGCCACTCGGAGGAGGAGACCCCAACACAACCAGGAGCGTCCCTAAGGATGACTGAGGAGGTGAGTGTTGAAGCCAGCATCCGTCAACTCCCCTCAGACTCAACACACCCAAGCTCACCTGGAGACCCAGAAGAGGCTTACCCACCAAAATGTATTCAGAGTTCCAGGATGTTTGCTGCAGGGCTCATGGCAAGATAAGCTACAGGTAGTCCTCCCTGAGCTCTCTGATCTGATGGCTCAAACCTAGGCTTTATTCCCTAATCATTTTCTACTAGCCACCCAGTTGCCATCACTTCCTGAGATGCTATTTTCCGAGTATGGTCTCTATTTTTTTCATGCCCTCTCCTTTCCAACAAGAAGCACCCCAGGAGAGCACTGTAAATCACTAACATTTTGTCTTGAATTAGCCAACAAATCCTTTGACCTCGAGATCCTGAGGAAATTTGACACAGGTCAGCCAGTTTTCTGTGTCTCCCAGATCTTCCCAGTAGGTGGCTGTGCGGCCATATCTTCTATGTGCCAGGATGAAATTGGCTGAATTTGAGTGTGCCCATTCAAGAGAAGTTTTTCTCATCCTGTTATGCAGCCCAGCAAACCCAGGGTGTTGACGCTGCACACAAGGGACCTGCCTGCTCAGGTTCCTCTGTGGGCATGAGGACCCCGCACAGAGAAAGAAACCAAAAGCTGACACAGCAAAGGACAGAGGAAGGGAAGGCAGAGACCCTTGCCCATTTGATCTTTCCTACCAGCTTGCGAGAAAGCCTGATAGGGACTGGGACCTGCTGAAGTGGTTTTTTGAAGGGAAATCATTCAGTATTTATTGACAGTGGAGTTTGCACCAGACCTAATGGGATTGATTTGAACTGTCTTCCCCCACATGCCTCAGTCAGAAGCAGAACTGGCCCCAGTGGCTTCCCAGTAAAGGCTGGAGCATGTGCCATTGGAAAGCATGTCGCCAAGAGATGGGGTCATGTATCCTGCCAAATTGGTTTAATTCTAACCAATTATATGTGTGGATTTGAGCAGATAAATAAGGGGAAGAAAGGCCAAAGAGACCTTGACCCTACTGGCTCTTCGCTAGCATTTCTGACCATAGTGGACAGCAGAGAAGTTCTGGAAAACACCTGGGCCTTTGAGGTTTTCTTCAGCACACCCAGAGGCCCAGGCTGATGACATGGACTTGTGCCTACCCATCCCTAGAACCCAAGCTGCTAGGGCAGCTGATGGGCACCCCTCAGGGTCTCTAGGACTAGGAAACTAAGCAGAATTAACACCCCACTCTCTGTGTTAGAGTTTCCCCTTCCTGCGTGACTACAGATGCTCAGAAGTTGGCATGGCCACAGATCTAGCCACATTCCGGTGTTTCTCGAAGTATGGCTCCTTGACCACCTAACCACCCATGGGGTGCATTTAAAATGCATGTAAAAGAAGCAGCCCCACCCCAGACCTAAGAAATTAGAATCTGTGGGGGATGAGGACTGAGTATCTGATTTTTTTATGACACTAGTAGGTATTGTCATGCACATGAATTTAAGAATCATTGGCCAGGTGAAAAGAACAGACTTTGAAGCCACATTGACCTAGGTTCAAACCCTAGCGTGGCCACCTCTAGGGTATGTGACCCTATAGAAGTTATTTAGCCACTTCTTCAATTATAAACTGGGGGAGGGAAAAACCTGCCTAGTAGGGTTTGGTGTAAGAATCAGTGTGACAATATATAAGAAGGGCTCAGTCCTGTGTATGGTCTTACATTGTGCCTGCACTGTCATTACTGGCTGCCATCATTGTCACGATAGTTTTGTGGGATTAGCCAAGTGATGAAACCTACTGTTGGTCCCTTGTCCATGCTGAATCTTTCTGGAACCTTCTGTCTACACCTGGCTGCAGATGACAACAGCCAAAAACGGGAGAGTCGAATTACCCAGGATCATTATTACCCTCCACCAGACCTCTGAGGCAGGCTCTTCCCGACACTGAACCCCTAAGGAAGAGCTCAGGGAGAAAAAGGGCAGACAGATTCTGCTAACCCATCCACTGCTTGTCAAATCCTCAAGCACCAGGACTGCGAAAGGCCCTGATCTCAGCAGCATACGGCATCACACAGAACTGGCCTTGCCCGCACTGTGCCGGGCCCCTCTGTGCTGGGCCAAGACCCACAATGCAACTGACAGGCACGGTGGGATAAGCAAGCTGTTTTCTGAGTCTGCACTGGAATGTTTAATATTCCAGAGCTCATACAAATGGAAGAGGCTGCTAAACGGCAGTGTCGGAGAGTTCTGCATAAGCGCATTATGCATTTTGCAAGGAAATTATTTTTAAAAGCATTTCCACTGACAGTTTCTTCAAATACAATTGCTCCTTTTGGAAGTTCCATGTTCTAAAATAGATAAGCAGCTTTGGCCTGCTTATGGGGTGGCTAAGAGCTCTTTTACACTCTTGTTTCTGCCCAGGCTTATTCCAAGCCCTCACTCAGCCTCTCAGCGTTAGGCAAGAGACCTCCTGATCCCCAGGCTCTGAGCTGAAAGAACAAGACTTTATTTTAAAAGAGGTTTTTTCAGTTACATGTTCTTGAGACTAATCCTCCTTATTTCATGGCTCTCTTACCCCTCACAGTCCTAATTCACCCAGGGGCCTGTAAGACCTAAACTCCTGCCATAGACTGAATGCTTATTATTCTCAAAATTCCTGTTGAAACTTAATTGGTAACGTGCTGATACCAGAAGGTAGGGCCATCTGTAGGAAACTAGGTCATAAGGATGGAACCCTCATGGTTGGGATTAGTGCTCTTATAAAAGAGACTTCCTAGAGTTCCCTCTCTCCTCTGCCGTGAAACACAGCAAGAAGACTGCATCTCAGAACCAGGGAATGGGCTCCTCAGACACCGGACCTCAGTCTTGGACTTTCCGGCCTCCAGAACTGCGGGAAATGATTTCTGTTGTTTATAAGCTACCCAGTCTATGGTATTGTGTGATAGTAGCCCCCAAAAAGACAGGTCCTGTAAAAAATCTGCCCAGCTAAGCTATGATATTTTAAAGGTTTTTTTAAATTTTTAGAGCAAGGGGAAGGGAGGGAGAAAGAGAGGGAGAGACACATCAATGAGAAAGAAAAAACATTGATTGGTTGCCTTTTGCACACCCCCAGTCAGGGGCGAGGCCCACAACTCAGGCATGTGCCCTGACAGGAAATCAAACTGGCGACCTTTCTGTTCACAGGCTGGTGCTCAGTCCACTGAACCACACCAGCTAGGGCACAGCTAGAGTACTTAAAGACAAGTTAAGACTTACTGAAATCTCTCAAGAATGGTTATACAAGGGATTTCATCTGTGTTTTTTATTTTTGCTTCTTAACTTAGGTTAAAACAATCCATTTTTTTATCCCTTATAAATTTTTAGTGTTTGAAATATTTCATTAAAAATGTTTCCAGATATTCAATGAACATGCCCAGAGAAAGGTCTTGTCAGTAGTCCCTATTCAATGTGGGTACCACCCAGCCTCTGACGTGTATTCCTTCTGCTCCCTCTCCTTCAATCATCCTATCACATGGTTGCTCTGAACTCTGACCAGGCAACATCATCTGAGAGCAGAGACCTTTGAATGTCCAACATATTGTACAGGGATATAACAGGACACCAGATAATTACTATTTATTAAATTTTTTTGTTCATTCAGTTGCAGTCTTTTACCTCTCTCTTGTCCCCAAATGGGTTCTCGCTGCATGATGGCTAAAGCCATTCTAGTGCACATAGGACAGTGTAATGGAACCTCAACTGTTGTAATACGGGTATTATAAATTATGTGCTTGTAAAGTCATCACTGTCAGCTTGGCATGAGTTGAAAGCATAAATAGCTTCTCAAAGCTCATTCAGTCCTCATGCCTTTCCAATTATCGCTTCAGTTTCATCTCTAGCCTAGACCCTGGAGTTATTTTTTTGTTCTTCCATTTCAAAAAGTATTCAAACTCTGACCAGAGAAATGTTCTTTCTCCTGTTCATCGCTGCCAGCTTCCCCAAGCACCCAGTCTCACCCCGAATTTTGTGAATTCCCCTCATCTCTCCTTTTCTCTCCTCCCCTTTCCTCAGCCCATGGATTCTTAGCAAGTCCAGGTTCTCACACAGTGTCATTCCCCAGAGGCACCATCCAGAATTCCCCACTGCAAGCCCTTCCTACCCCTACACATTCTGTCGCCTGGAACCAGAGGCCACCTCTGGAATCTCCTATCCAGGTAACTCTCCCCCCTGCACTTTGCATCATCCACCTGTGGGTATAAATGAGCTGAACCAGGACTCTGGAGGGAAGCACTTCTCTCCTGACCTCCAGGGACATTCCTGTGAAAGGAGCCATCATGTTCCCACTGCCCCCTCTAACCAGGAGTGGTCAATGATACTCTTGAAGATCCAACAGAACAATGCTCTTCCCTATGACTCCTGCTGTGTTTAAAATGGGGGCCATCCTGGAAGTCTTGGTGGCACCCTATGATGCTCCCAACTTCCACCCTTTAACCTGTGCACAGTGAGGGTTGTTGGGCCCACAGGCACTATGAGGGTAGCTGGGTAAAGACAGTTTAAATAACAGCCCACCATAACCAACCACTGTACCTCTCTGACCAACAGGCCTTGTTGCAGCCGCTGGCTTACTCTCCAGAACAATTTCTTCATTGAGAGTAAACCATCTGTAGAGCACACATTTTTACCTTCCTGCCATCTTGCTTGCCCAATGCCTCTACTTCTCCACACCCCTATTATTCTCCCACATCCAAAAGAAAGAAAAGGGTCTGTGTATGTATTTCTTCAGCCCAAACTGATGATAGTTTATGCTGTTGTGGTCAGTATTGTTGTTGTCATTGTTTAATCAGAAAGCGACTCAGTGAATGTAAACAGATACTTGGAATTAAGAAGTGTCTCCTAACTCTGCACTCCACATATACATGGGCCAAGCTGAGATACCCTGTTAGGCTAACGCTGGCCTTGCTGAGAGGTGAGAGGTGACTGTACATTGCCTCTCAGTTATCTCTCAAGTCCTAGAACTCCAGCCTGCATAGATGCATTCTCTGAATCGAACATTATCTAAGTAAATAGGTTTTATGCAACAGTGTGGATTAAAATCAACTTCAGAAATAATATCCTTAATCATCTGACTCTTACTTAACCCAAGCCTGGGTAGTGCTCTCTAAGGACTGGGAATCGGAGCGAATTTTTCCTGGAAATAAATTTACTGGCAGTTTTTCCCAATTTTGAGCCAGAGTGCCACACATTGGATTGTTTTTCATCCTGAGGAGAGCAAGCAATCTCAGTAAGGACTTAACTCCATAACTTTGCATCCTCCTCCACCACAGTGCTCAGCAGGTAAGTGCCCTTTGCAAATCCTGCCTCCACATGGGATCACGTCCACTGCTATGAGCAATGGTCACGGTTTCCTTCCCTATGAGCTCGGTCACTGTCAGACTGATCTTTCATTAGGGTCACCTGATCTTAAGAACCAGGGTCAAATCCCAACAACAAAAAAGGTTCAGTATCTGAATCAACAATAACTGTGTAATTGATAAACTCTTAAAATAATTAAAACAAATTTATGCCTAGTATTCAAGAGAAAAGTAACAACAGTCTTATTCATCCTAAATTCATTTTGTAACGTCACATGGTAACTATGACATTTACCACATGAAGTGATGAATATTCACCACATTCTGTGGGGTGTCACCATGCCAGCTCCTGAGTTTTCTCTTAGAGTTGCCCCGGGCCCCAGCTCTTACAGGCTTGTCCCCCAACCCCCTCACCTCCACCACCCCAAGTCCAGGCCTGCCTCTCTCCACTATTCCTTTCCCATATCTGGGCTCACATACTCCTTTGTGGGAAGGGGGAGCTCCCACAAAGCACAATACAAAAGCCTGACCCTCAGATCTGGGCTGGCAGGCAAGGCAGAGGCAAGCCAGGAACCACGAGAGTCACAGCAATATTCTTCCCAGACGAGGCCACCAGGCCTAGTCTCCCTCCCAGGGTCCAGACCACTGCCTTCTTGGTTCCTCCTGCTGCGCACCCCTGAGGACTCCCAGCCCCTGGCGCTTTCACTGCTGTTTGGATTAAAGCTTGTTTTGTATCTGTATTTAAAAGAAATAAAAACCCTGAACAGTAAATGAACATTAGATTAAAGATATGAATTCACCAAAAATTTTACCTGAAGAAATTGAGAATTGGAGTTGTCTATGTATGAGAAGGAGCAGAGGCTCATACTACCAGTTACCTTAAGTAATTAGTATTTGAATGGCAGGAGCGGGGCTGATGTCTTAGGGTCAGTGCCCAGAAGTTGACCCTAGGATGAAGATTTATTAAGAAAGACCTCCCAAGAAAAATAAATAAGAGAGCCAACTAGAGCACTTATCTACTAAACCTAGATTATTTCTAATGTAAATAATAATAATAATAATAATAATAAATAATAATAATGTGCCTCAGAGCCTGATACTGTAAGTTTGGTCTTTGATTGACAGCACTGGGGTTGCAGACTCTTGGGTCCCGCTCCAGACCTACTGAATCCAAAGCTGCATGTTGTAAAGGCATTCAGATAGTCAGAGTGCATGTCACAGTTTGAGAAGCATCTCCTCACAGAAAGCTGGGTTAGAGCTACCATCAGTCAGAGAACAAGAGATGCTGATGTCTACCGCCAGAAAGGTCCATTAGCCAATTCATACATCCAATTTTTTGTTTAAAATTATTATTTAAATAATAAATATGTATCTATTAAAACTTACTTCTCCTGATAAATGATGAACTCTGCGAGGTTAAGCCATATATACATAAAATATATATTACACATGTATATATAAATAATACATAGATACAGAATCTTCAAACACATGGCTAAGTACATGGTTGGAGTTCAGGAAAAGGACTTGAACCTCACTACTTGGTAACAATATAAAACCCCCCAAAATAAATATTTCAAAAAATTTTTAATGAAACTAATGGCTAACTTCTTTAACAAACACTTGCAGAATGTCTAGCATGTTTCAACCGTGTTCCAGGTACCATGTGTTGATACTTTGAAGGTGGAAGTATAAATGGGACAACCACTTTAGAAACATTTAACAGTTTCCCACAAATTTAAACATATACGTATAGTGACCAGAGGGGAGGTGGGAAGGGATAGTCAGAGAACATGTACGAATGACCCATGGACACGGACACCGGTGTGGGGATGGACTGTGGGATTGGGGGGTTGGATGGGCGAAGGAGGGCAAAGGGGGAGGTGGATGGGGACCAACCGTAATAGAAAAACAATTTAAAAATCTTAGAAAATAAAGAAGTAAAAATAAAAAATGAACATAAAAATATACCATAATCTAACAATTCTATTCCAAGGTATTTACTTACTAGAAATGACAATATATTGTCCACACAAAGACTTTTCCATACATGTTTATAACAGCTTTATTCCTAATAGTCAAAACATTACCAGTAGTGGAAAACTGACCATTTCAAATCTTAATTTCTTATTTTCACTAACATCGGAAGACAATCAATACTTTTCTTTGCAATCTGAATTTATTAGAAAAGTTCAGCTCTCCCCAGTTTCTTGTTGGATAAAGAAATTCTTTGAAGACAAGGACTGTGCCTCATTTAGTTTTGCATGATTAGTACCTGGTCTAGTGCCTGCACATAGTAAATCCTGAACACATTTGTGGATCATGATATAATTTAGCACAATGGAATACTACACACCTCAGAAAGAAAGAAGGAATTCCTACCCTTTGCAACAGCATGGATGGAGCTGGAGAGCATTACGCTAAGTGAAATAAACCAGGTGGTAAAACACAAATACCATGTGATCTCACTTACAAGAAAAATCTAATGAACAAAACAGAACCAGTGGCATAGAACCATGGAATAGACTGACAGCTATAAGAGGGGAGGGGGAGGTGGGAACTGATTGAAAGAAGGTGAAGGGATTAGTCAAAAATCATTTATGAAGGACTCATGGACATGGATAACCATGAGGGGGCTAATTATGGAACTGGTAATGGGCTGGGTAGAAGGGGGTGACCAGGGAAAACTGGGACAACTGTAATAGCATAAACAATTCTTAAAAAAGAAAGTTTCAGGCACATTAAATTAATGAAAGAAAACTGCTTTGCAAGGAAGATGGGTAGGATGGGTTTTGACATATCAGACTGACCCAGGTCCCTCCTTGTTATATGACCTTATTGTGTGACGGCATCACTGAGCTTCTGCTTCCTCCTCCATAAAAACATTGTTTTGGGGACCAAATGATGGTCTAGGTAAAGTAACGCCCTGTGCCTGGTACATAGCTAACCCTTAATAAAGGTATCTGCAAGAGGAT
Organism: Artibeus jamaicensis; assembly: GCF_021234435.1. Lineage (NCBI taxonomy): Eukaryota > Metazoa > Chordata > Mammalia > Chiroptera > Phyllostomidae > Artibeus > Artibeus jamaicensis. Next base: position 30,959,538 of record NW_026521803.1, on the reverse strand, counting down.
GAGAGAAGAAAATCAATCAAAGCATAGAAAAATGAGGAAGGAAGTGAGAAAGGAGAGAAAATAGATAAAAATTAGGAAGCTTAGGAGAAACAGAAGTGGAGGGGGATGTGAAACAAGACCACTCCATCATGAAGCTTTGGAAATCAACCAAACATGCATATAACCTATGGCCAGCTTATCAAGGGGTCCTGGTACCAGGACTTCAGAAATTATCCTTTGCTTTGTGGGTGTTAATAAATTAACAATGACTGGTATGATTTTTGCCCTTCCCTGATCTTCTAGTCCTTCAAAGATATTGGATAATTTTTATTTAATGGGGTAGTAGGGGGAAATCAGTAAATATTTAGGGCTTCAGCTTTTAAACAGGATTAGACTTCCAGGTATTTATTTCATCAGCACAGTTGTCTTACCAATCAGACAGTGCTCCTTAAGGGGAATTTTTGTCTCTGTATCCCTACTACCTGGCACCCAGGAAGTCTCAGTCAAGATTTCTTGAAATGAATAATGCCAACGTTCTGTGAGGCTCAGCGCTGAACCACAAGAAAAGTTTAAAAATAGGTCTCCATCCTCCAGGAATCAGTTCTTTAGAGTTGGAAAGGGCAAGATGATCACAAACAGGATCAATCTGGAAAGACTGCAGATATCCGCATCATGGACAACCTGTGGATGAATCCTTGGTGGGGACCGAAGGGATCTGGGGAGTCTTAGTGGAAAATGCAATTACCTCTTAAAACTAACTCTCAGGCGTGAGGCTCCCAAAGGAAGCAGATATGCAAGGAAGCTTGAGAAACCCTGAGAAGCACGGGGTGAGCCAAACAAACCTTAAAGGCATTCTTGTCTAGCCATTTTCTTTTTCAGACGAGAATGTGAAAGTCTAGACAGAGGAGATGATCTCCCCAGAGGTACACAGCAAGTTTAGGCCTCAGGACCCCTTACTCAGTTTGGGCAGTGTTTGCTATTCTGTGCAGTCTATAAATGAAAACTCGAGTGATTCAGTGAACATCTGCAGCCCGAGCTCCCCTCGTCCATCAAGGTGCCACCGTGGATGATTTAAGGACTCCAGGTCCCCTGTTCTGTTTCCAAAGTACCTTCTCCCCCCAGGCCTTGGCATCTGCACTTCATTCCACACATAAGAAACAATGCTAATAATATTGACACATTAATTATTTCAGCAGCAAGACATAAAACAGAGGAATGAGTATGGCTTCTTATTTCAGAAAAAGGTGTCTCTTTTGTTTTGTTTTATATTTCATTTTTGTTTTCTTTTGTGTTTTGTTATCCCACCTGCCCAAACAACAGCACCCGACACCCTGCCCAGCCTACCAGCCTCCCTCTCCCTAAACTACCCATGCACGTTTATCCAACAGCCTTTGTTCCAGCACTTTCCCTGGCCTGTAGAAGTCTGCCCTAACTCCTACTACACCCTTTCTTCATCTACTCAAACACTAAGGTTCCATTTAAAGGCTTCATCTTATGAAATGCCTTTCAGATTATTCAAAATCATAACAAATGGTTCTTCTCTCTCAGACCCCAGGCTCTAGGTGGCCAGCCGCTGCCTCTAAGTCAGGTCTGAAATCCAGTCACCTTCTAGGTTGCAAACTCCAGGGAGCAAGGATAAGATGCATCTTTTAAAAAAAATGTTTCACTAAATATCACAGAGTAGATGTTGAGTACATGCTTAAATGAAGAGGCAAATAAAATATGTTGCCTAGTTAAATATTTTAACATATTTAGTATGTCTGAGCAACTATGTAAATTATAATACTTTAACAATTTTATTAGTGAAGAAATAGTTACAGGCTGGTAAAAAATATAACTCAAAAATTACTTTAGGAAATAATATTACTCTGAGGAAATAATAGGTGAGCTTTTTTTTTTTTAATGAGAAAAATTTCTCAAGAAACCTCAACTAGGCCAACAAAGCAGCTGGGATGCAAGGTTCTCAGGCTAAGAGTTCACGCTGCCATGCGGTGAAGACGAAGTGTGCAGGAAGGCCGCCCCGACAGCGCCACCCAGCCTTTCCACGGCAGACCCACTGCGCTGGGGAAGAAGCAGAAGCACCAGGGAGAGGGCCATGGGGATTTTGCTGCAGGTTATACAGTCAGTGCTTTGTGAATACTTTCATTCAGTATTTTCATCTCCGCTTATTTCCAAATAAGGTTGAAGAACTGTAAGAGTAATAGCACAAGGAAGTGAGGTGCATAATGAGCAATAAAACTATTTTTCCAGTTCCTGCCTTTGTGTGTGAGAGATGAAGAAAAGTGCACAATGGGTACTTCCCACAGAAACAATTTTTGAAAACACGTGGGTGTCAGAGGAAAAGCGACAGCATCCAAGAATAATCCGCCACACCTATGTTCATCACAAATAGTTGGCAGGAGCTGTGAAAAGGTTTCCTCAGAAGCAGAGTCATCAATGCCTGTGACGATGTCGAGCGCCTGGACCTTTGGTGGGAAGCTGTAAACAAGGGGCCTCTCTGAAACCTCAAGTGATCACAAATCATTATTTAAAATATTTATTAAGCATCAAGTGAGTGTAAGGCACCAGAAAAAGGTGGGTTTCTAAAAGAGAATGTCTATAAAGGAGAAAAAAAGCATTCCCACACATACTATATGACAACTCAGCAACTGTTGATTACGCATGTACTACATCTTAGAATTTCCCTAAAATTGATGTTGGATACATAAGAAAAGATGATCCCTGTCCCCAAAATGCTTGTAATCTAGGTATAGAGAAAAGAAATGTCTAGGAAACAATTTGCAAACCATATAAGTCATTTATAAGCAAATATTTTAATCTGGTAGGATGGCAAATCAATTTCAAGAACAAAGACTTCTTTACTGCCTAAGATAATCAGAGGGGGTCTGGAGGAGTAGAGGAAACCAATAAACTAAGGTTAGTGATAAAAGATTTCTGAGAATCAGGATCAGAGGAAAGATGGGCTAAAGAAATTGAGTCAAAAACATAACACGACACACAGAGAAGACGGTCATGTGACTGACTTGAGGGAAAGAAGTCTGCTTGTGGTGAGTAAAAGCCACATTTCAAGACAGGATGAGGAAGGATTTTTTTAAGTGTTGGAAATCCTGTTTCAGAACTCTGTGTCCTCAAAATGTGTCAGTCACCTGTTGGCATTCGGCTCTGTACCAACCCTGTACAAAACCAGTTTGATTCACCCAACCCCTGAGGATAGGCCTTCCACCTCAGAAATGATCACAAATGTGCCAATTCTCTCTTCTCCGTGCCAAGATTTCAAATCCTTTATCCACTGCAGGAACCCAGAATTGCCAGGACTCAATGAGCAAGACCTAGCATTCGGAAATGTAAGGTGTAGTGTTGGTAGGCAGATGCTGAAATCATGAGCAGCCACATCAGTGCCTTAGAAGTAATTCAGTTAAGTATTGCTTTTCTCCTAACATTTCTTAGTGATTCTACACAGCTTTGAAAATGAGGTCTTCCTTCTGTGTCATTTTTCACAATTTCACAATAAAAAGAAGAGAAACATTCAACTCTTTTGCAAACTGGAGAAAGAAATTTCTTCCCATTCAACAATAACTGAGGCAGCTAACGAGGTTTTCGTGCCTTCCCTATGCTCCCAGAAGCCATCCACTCTCTACCAGGTGGGGTCTGGCCTCAAAAATTCCTTCCCAATTTATGGCTCTTCAGATAGCTAGCAGAGGGATGAGAATGGTTAGTAATGGGAGTTGCCATAAAACCTATAATCACAGAATTTGCTACAGTGAACATCACAACAAAGTCTTGGTTTAAGTCAAATACTCATTGACTCTCTTTGAAGACAAATGATGTCTTCTTGATCCCATCTCCCCTACACATACTAAGAGAGTGTTTCTTCTGTCTTTCTCCGGCACACCAGCTGGGCCAGCTACAACAAGTAACTTCCACTTCTCTCAGGAACCATCAGGACACTGAGCAAGCCTAATCTCTATGCCCAGCACTGGCTAGGGACATAATCAATTAAGACGTTTTCATAAGATGCTCAAGGTGAGCAGACATCCTGTCTCACCAAGAAGCCAAGAACATGGCCAGGAACAGGCCAACCTAGCCCTGTGTTACCTGGACAAAATCCAGCCTTTGTCTGCCATATTTTTCATATCTGTAAGGTCAAGAAGTTGAATTAATGCATCTCTGAGGTCTGAATCCCCTAACATTCTATGACTCTAAATCAGAAGGAAAATTAGAATTAGAACTGAGCTTATACTCAAGTTCCTAGACAAAGCTGGCTCCAAAGAGTGTGTCCTCTAATGAACCTGCACCAAAGTCGAGATGGAGTATTTCATGACAGTGGAAGGGGCATTTCCTCTCAAAATCTCTCCTCTCTCTTCTCTGTTTCCTGCTCTGCATTCTAGCTAATAGTGAGCAATGCACCCTGGAGCTTGAAGACACTTATGAAAGAGTAAAAATAGGTTTCCTTTCTCCTATTCTTAGCCAATAGTTAATTGTCCCCACAGGACAAGGGGTGTTGAGAGGATTGATTAGTCTGTGTGAGGTGCTTTGCAGAGGAAATCTGCTATGCGTACATAGCAGGTGAGGAGCAGTAATACTGGACCAGTTTTCACACCGAAGAATAAAAGCCCTTGAATGAGAGAGCACATTTCAAGACTTAAAGTAACCAAAAGCAGTAAACAAAATGGGGCAGAGACAGAGTAGGGTGGTTCTATTTGCTTTTTTTAGAAAGCAAAGAAACACAACCAAGAAAGATAGGACACTAATCAAAAAGGTTGACAACACAGCACATGAAAGAGTCTGTGCTTTGAAAGAAGAAAGGGGGGAGGTCGGGCACAAGGTACCCGAAGCTGACAGCCTGAAAACTAGGTCCCCGGCGAGCAGTGTGCCCGGGAGGCCAGGTCTTTCATGAGGGCCGTGTGAAAGACAGCTTTATGTTCAGCTCACCAAAGCCTTGTGTGAATCTGTCTTTCCAAGAGCAATCTGCTCCCACAGACTAGCAATGCTGTAACCTGCAGCAAGAAAGGGCATTTCCACAAAGGATCACTCAAGTCTCAGGAGGAATTCCATGCCCCTGGGAAAGTCCCAGCCCCAAGGAACCAAGGAACTCAAGTGTCTCCCTTCTGGTTGGAGAGGCAAATTTTCTTATCGGCAAATAGCTAAAGCTTTGACAAAGTCGAGTAGAGAACTGAGGCATTTATCCTACCAGTTCAGACCATGAACACCAAAATATTGGCTTTCTTCATGAAGATATAGGGAAAAGTTAACACTGTTCCTTGGGATGGAAGAGGCAGCCCCACTTCACATCCTGCGGATTGTCAAAAGCCCTGAACAGGAGAGCTAAAATCCTGGTCAGTGTTGCCATTAAGCTTGTAGGAGACTCGGGGCTGGCAACACACACGGTCTCACCCTTCACAGCAGCCGCTGCTGTTCTGAACCCCTGCTGTACAAAGGAGGCTGTAAATTGCTGTTTCCTCAGTGCCTTTCATCCAGTATTTGTGGATGGTCCACAAAGAGATCCTAAGTATTTAGACACTCGGTGAATATCTGTCAATCAACTCAAGTTTGTCAAGGATCAGACAAGAGTCTGTGTAGACACATCAACACATAAGATGAGTTGGGTGATTTGATGACCGACTGTCCCCTTTACAGGACACACATTGAAGGGTTGTCAGTATTTGGGGTTGAAGGAAACAGAGCATAAACCCAAGTACCTTCACCTTGACTTCCAGCTTTATAACTTTGAGAGGTTATCTAATCATCCCATGGCCTGAGGTTCTCATCTACAAAGTGGACATTATAATCATCTTTACCTTGTGGAGTTGGAATTAGGTGGAATTAGGTGTGAAAGCACTTAGCCTAGCACTGGCACTCAGTAATGTTCTTTTTTATTAGTAGTTGGGTGTTTTAAATGTATTGTTAATTCTATCTATGTTGAAGAAGAAACATAAACATTTAGTTACAGTTCTCATCACACAACATGTAAAGGAGCCAGCATACATGGCAGTGTTCTCAGACTCATCCTGCATAGCAGCCTCTTTATTTTCCCATGGTCCCTTCCAATGTGCATTTTTACACATACACATATTACATACTTATATTTATACTGTGGATAGAACTTTTTCATTTCATATCATAAATTATGACATAAACACTTTCCACCCTGTTTCAGTCTCTAATTACAGTGTGTATGTAAGGCCTCCCTGATGTTCATGATGTACATTCCCAGGGGATGAGGATTATGTAGGAAAGAGAGCAGTGAACTTGGAGCCTGAAGACCTGGATTTCACATTTCCACTTTCAAAGTATGTATACATTCAAGGGCTTTGTGGTGGATCTTTTTGAATAATGACCTATGTTTCTTGGTTGGATTGTCCTGCTTTTTAAACTAAGCAAAACTTTCTAAACTCTACCACTCAACCAACTGTACAACCTTTAAGAAAAAACAAAAATAACAACAACAACAAGACACCACCTCTCTGAGCCTGTTCCCTCATTTATAAAATAAAATGGACCAGCAAAAGGTCACCAGTTCGATTCTCAGTCAGGGCACATGCCTGGGTGTAGCCCAGTCCCCAGTTGGGGTGCGTATGAGAGGCGACAAATGTTTCTCTCACACAGCAATGTTTCTATCCCTCTATTTCTCCCTCCCTTCCCATCTTTCTAAAAATATATAAATAAAATCTTTTTTAAGAAAGGAGCAATAAACCACCTGCCTGAGGGCTATTTTGAAGATTAAATGAGATGTATGTAAAAAGGCCTTGTAAACTGTAAATAAATATAGTCTGTATGTTTTTTTAAAAATCAATGTATTTATAACTTTATCATTATTATAAGTAATATCCTTGGTATCATTTCTTAAAGAGGACTTACTGTGTCCAAACATATGTCCATATTTATGACTTATGATAGGTATGACTAAATTGCTAAAACATATGGATAAAGAAAAGCTTGGCCCATTAATGCAGCGCTCTAAACAACTATATCCAAAACATAGAGACATGTGTGTATATGCATAAAGCATAAGTACATGTGTACATGGGTATATGCACACACATGTGTGTATATGTAATATATAATGGCTTGTTTTGAGGAGTGCCAAGCCTGATACTAGAGAGTTGGAGATGAAAACAGAAATGTGAATAAAACCTTTCTGCTTATTGTTATTTTACCAGTACTGTTCATATCCACTCAAAGTCATGGTGATAAGTAAATAAATAAATATATATATATGAGAAAACCAGCCTTAGCCATCCATGAAGAAAAGCCTTTGAATGCGAAGTGAATGCAGACACACTTGCTCGGGCACCTGGAGCTGGAGGGGAGGGGCCACCCACGCAGAGAAGGGAAGGGAGACACTTCCAAGGGCAGGCTCAGAATAGCATCCCTCAGATAGGACCAACATGAAGAAAAATGAGCTGTGCCAGTCAAGTCCAGCTGTGGCCAGAAATACTCCTGCTAAGTGCACCTCTTTCCATAAAATCCTCTCCCCTTAGTACAGGTTCTTTGGAAACTGTTCGGTCTCCTCTGAGGGAGCGGTTGGGGGCACGGAGGAAGAAGGGGATGGTAGGGGTCAGTGCACCCCTAGTGGCCAGGTGTGTAGTGGTGGCCGCGGTATAAGGACACGCAGGGCCCACAGGGGTGTAGCTTCAGGACCAGGTGGACATCTGGAAGAACAAACATCTGAGGCCAGGTCCCCTTCGTGTTGGAGTGCAGTGACAGGCAGACAGCATCCACACCCACAGAAAGACCGAGCTCATGGGTTCTCTTCTACATCACTCCAACCCACTCCAAATCACAGGGCAGCGCACCAACACCAAACCATATGACCTCGGGCCCAAAGAACAATCTTTTCAATCTGTGCCTCCCTTCTTCACCTGCATATACCCTATTTTACTCTCTCTGTGGAGCTCAGCAGTAGTTTAGGGTGCCCCCCTTATGAAGAGGAAGGCGCGTGGATCAAACAAGATTTACTTGAACCTCAGCTGTGTTTGGGAAACTTTAGGCTAGTTCCTTAACTCTCATGACCCTTGATGGCCTCTCTTCTAACAGGGGGCTAATTCAAACCTCCCTCCTCCAGTGCTCAAAGTTCCCTTAAACGATCAGAGTTATGGCAACAGACACATTCTCTACAACCAGCACTTAAAGCCTAAGAATGCAGTGCCTGCTTCATATTACCACTTAAATGATCTGAATGCTCATACATATTAAGTCAATAGCATAATAACACAATTTGGGCTTGCATTGTTCTTTCCAAGAAACCCCTAATTCAATTTAGTAGCATTGTGGACACAAGGAGTCAAGCTCTGGTCTCAATTACAGAAACACAACTCTCAAATGGAGAGGGACGGCCTTCCGAAACCTACTTGAGCTCCAGAATGCAATGGCCCAGAACTTCATCTCCCCCTGTTTGCAATAAGAAACAGAGACTATGAAGAAACTGCTCTAAGTTGCTATTTTTTCCAAAGAATGGCTGCAGCAAAATCACAAGAGTTTTTATGATCAATTTTGTGTCCTATCTTATAGATGATTTCAGTTCGGCGGACAGTTATCAAAATCCTTATCCCTCTTCCTCTTTTCTCTTAATCCCAGTGATATGGAGACAGTGGGGGGGTGGGATCTACAAATAAATGTCAAGTTAACTCTCTGAGATCTACAGCTCAACCTCACAGGTTAATGTCCTTAAACCATTTGTATGTTATAGAAAACTTGCTCCCTCTCTTGGTTCCTCTCATACTGTACAAATGTCTCAACCAATTTATGTGACCCAAGATTATTGGCAAAAGGGAAAATTCTGGTCAGTGAAACATGAGGGGAAGCTTTGGGAAGGCATTCACATTTCTTCGTAAAGGTTGATGTCAGCTGTTTCTCTTTCCCTTTCCTCCTTTCCACTACCTTTTTTCTCTTTCTTCCTTCTTTCCTTGAATACTGACTGATCTGCTGGCTGGAGTTGCAACAGCCCTCATTAGATCATGAGGGAAAAGCCCAGAAAATCGAAGCAACACTGGCCTAACATGATAGAGCCAATGAAATAAAGCTGGCAATTGCTATCTCACAACTTCTTCTTACATGAAAAATAAATCAGTCTTTATTTGTCAAAGTCCCTGGATTTGGGTGTTCCCTCATATTCAAGTGTATAAAATTCAAACCGATACACCGGACAACTTTTCTCTTACTCAGGATGCTTTTAGAATATATGTTCTCCTTTACAACTTCACAGGACAGGCTTCCACTCTTACACAAGCTCTTATCATATCAGGCCTCAGAGAATGACAGCAGCCACCTCATGTTACATCCCCTATCTCCTCGGATCCTTACTGTCAACAAGAGTGTGTGGCATAAAGAACTCTAAACTCACCAGCTAAAAACCTAGGTCTGTTCAAGTTAGATTGGGAAAAAGCAGTCAAAACAGTATCAGGAGCCTAGTAGATACAGTATTCTTAGAGCAAAACATGTATCATCTACTTAGAAAAGAGAAAAAAGCAAAGAGAATGACAAGGAGTAACAAAAATATCTATTAAACCTCTCTATCTTCAAAATTAATAGGCACCACAGCTGCACACAATTATTGCTGTTTACAAAGCTGATAGAAAAAGTTCCACAGAAAAAGCTTTTAAAGGTGTATCTTCATAACTGCTTTTGCTTACTTTTTCACTACATGTGTGTGCCACTAGGGCCACCCACACCTCCTTCTATCTCTCCTCTCTCCCCTCCCTCCTCCTCCACTGCCTTTCCCATCCTGGGCTACACAGAAAAACCCATCCTCTCGAACATTCCAGCCCCTTGATGATATTCATCAGCATAGAACCCTAGACTCTTTGAGTTGGGAAGAGTGTCAGTGGTCTTGTAATCCAAACTTAATTTAAGAACCCCTTCTACACTCCCCTTGCAATGTGGTCCCTCTGCCATTGTTTCAGTAATTTCTGCCTCCTGTTTTACAGCTTGCCTTGTTAGAAACAATTTCCCTGAGTCAAAGTTTCAAGAAGTCAATTTCTTGTAACTGCCTCCCGTCTCTTTTAACCACCCCTGTGATGACGCAGAATAGCCCTAACACATCCGTTGCGTAACAGGCCTCCACAGGGCCTTTGAAAATTATTGCTCCGAGTCCCATTTGCCTTCAGTTCAGTCTACATCTTGATGTAGTCCCAGGGAGTATAAACATAACACGATCAAAGTACGTGCTACCTTGTGAAAGTTCACTCCATGTCTACAGTCTAACCCAGGGAACATCACGTATGTAGAATTCCTGAGTTCATTTGTCCAAAATAGAGGAGAATTTTTTTCTACAGATAAGTCTACTTTTATTTTACTTACCAATTAAAAACTATAAAGAATATATGAGTCTATACAAGTGATAAAAGCTCGTGGAACTCCACACACATAAATGAATGTAAAACTGGTGAAATGCTAGGTGTGTAGAGTGTGCAAATGTCAATTTTCTGGTTTCAATATCACCCTGTAGTTATGTAGTAGGTTACCACTGGGGAAAGTCTAGAGGAAAGGGTACATGATACCTTTCTATGCTCTTTTTGCAAATTTCTGTAAATCTATAATTATTTCAAAATAAAAGGTTTTTCTTAAATGTTGAGTACTCCAGAAAGGACCTAAGACTGCATTGACTTTCTTGGTATTTACACCATTAACTCACACCAAATTGTATAGTTGTGATAGTATTTACATGAATATCTGGTACCCATGCCTTCCCCTCTATTCTTGTTTACTTGAACTTTTAAAAAAACACAAACCTTTGATTTTTCTCTCTTGGTTTTACATCCATTCATTCATGGCCTGTCAAGATCTTCTTCAATCTTGATGTTTGGGGCCATCTTGACCTTTCTTCTGTCTTAAAAAAAAAAAGAGAGAGTTATGTCTCGTTTTCACCAAGGCCACAGTAATCCTGTTGACATGGGTACATTAATTGTCACTCTTCATGGACATGCATTAAATAAACTATAATAAAGGCACTTCAATGTATAGCAACACCCAACTCTTGTTTCTCCACTTTGTCCACAAGGATATGATGGCAAATTTTATAAAACGCATGGATGAAGTCCTTATAAAACTGTTTTGTGTCATTCCATTAATCTACCAATCTAGAAACCCCATTTAGATTTTTAAAACCGTGAACCCAAGGACGTCAAAGAAAAGGACAATAAGCCCAACTACATATTTTTTAAATGACTGTGACAAAACAAAAAGGCATAAGCAAAATTAGAGGACAGATCACAGACTGGAAAAAATATTTGCAACATATAAAGAACAAAGAATACTTTTCTTTAATTTCTAAATACCATTCAAATCAATAATAAAAAGTTAAGCAACATATTAAGCTGAACAAAGAACATAAGGAGGAGTTCATAAAAACAAAAATAAGAATGATGAAAAAACTTTTGAAATCATGTTTCAGCTCGTTAATGAATAAATGCACATCAAAACACAAGAATATGACTTTTTTCTCCTATTAGATTGGCAGTTTTTAAGCTAGTCTTCAGAAATATAGAAAAACAAGCATTTTCATGTCTTGCTGTATGAGTACAAAGTATATTGGAGGCACTTAGCAATACTAAAATACATGTGCATTGTGATTGAGTAACCCTGTCTATAGGACCTTATGGATATACTTGAAAGTATATGGAAACTATATGTGTACAACATTGTTTATTGCATCATTGTTAGCAATAGCAAAACAAACATAAATAACATCAATGGTTTTAAAATACCTATAGAACAGTAAAAGATAGGAAGGAAAGCTATACAACCATTATAAATAATGAGGTAATTCTATAGCTGTTAACATGAAAAGATCTCTAATATATACAATTAACATTTTTAAGGCAAAGTACAGAGCAGTGTAGTTGGAGAAAGAGATAGCAATCCTTTTACCCGCAAATTTTATTTTCCAGGAGAATACGGAAACTAAAAGAGCCTTGATGGGTGAACAAAGAGGATCTCAGTTATCTTGCAGTGGGATTACAGCCATCTTTGCTTTCTTCTTTGTACTTTCAGTATGTGAACATCAGGAATGTGCATAAATAAAACAGCACAAAGTTTTACTGTACTGCTGTTCACTGTACTGCTATACTGCTGTTCTTTCACTGACACTCAACTTGTACCGCTTCCCTTTTAGAGTATCGGGCCTTCTGCATATTTCTGTCTTTCCTCTTGAACCATGCTTTTCAAAAGTCTAGAGTGTGTGCCCAGCTCATCCAAAAGTCCATCGTTTGGCAGTTCATAGTGTCACTTTCCCCCAAGGTTTCCTGCTATTTCACTAAGGAGCAACCCTCTCTTTGGTAAGCATCCAGTTGGGCCAGCAGTTCTTTCAATGCCTTTTCTCTCTTCCAACAGAGGACATGGTGCTGAATGAGGACTAGTCAAGGGCTTGTCATGGAGAATCTGGGGAGAATGTTAGGCTACCAGGCTCCTCATATATGCCTCTGTGCCATGGGGATGCTTTGACGACCTGCTCTAGGAAAGCATCTCCATGTCCTCTGGTGCCCACATGAAGCAACCTTCAGAACAGTTTGGACAGTGCCTCAAGACGAAATTATAAGGTAAATGTGTGTTGGTGTAAGCCTCCATTTAAGACTCTCCTAGGTTTAAGAAAAGAAGTTGGAAGGGAGAATGCCAGCTGGAATAGGGCATGGGCCCAGGACCTGAGGCATCAGCAGAGCCATCCCAAATCAGGGGGTTAATCAGTCTAAAGAATCCCCCATAAAATCTTTCTTCATGGAGTCTAGATTAAGTTCCTAATGCTCCAGGAACAAATTACCAAAACTTAAAGGCTTCAATGACAAGAATGTATTACTTATCACTCTGGAAGTCAGCTGTCTAAAACCCAGGTGTCGGTAGCCTGCGTTCCTCCTGGAGGCTTTGGCAGGAACCCATTCCCTCGCCTCTTCTAGCTTCTACAGGTTGTTCACACTTCTCGGGCGCCCAGCCCTTCTTCACTTTGTGCTAACCCCCGCTTCCACTGTCACACCTGCTTCTCTGTTTGGGGCCTCTGGCTTCCCTCCCTCTTGTAAAGGACCTTTGAGATCATACTTGGCCCACCTGGATAATCCAAGCCATGCCCCCATCTCAAGACCCTTAATTTAATCACATTTGCAAAGTCTTTTTTGCTATCTAAATTAATGCATCCCCAGGGATTAGGATGGAGACCTCTCTGAAGGGCCATTTTCAGCCTACCACAAAGCCTTACAGTGAAACACTGTGACTCAGGAGATGTACATCCCCCTCATTCACAGGATAAGAGTAAAATAGAAAAAAATCCAGCTCAAATTTTGAATTCTATCAGAATTCCAAACATATACACACATGTTAACTGAAGCTCCAAAAGGTTAAATGGTGTCCCTGACGTCACACAGCTAGACAATGCCAGACCTAGAAACCATAGATTTCCTGACTCAGACAAACTGTCACTTTCCCTTGCCTTGTTGTGTTGGCATTTGAACATGGGCCAAGGGCTTCGACATTCTCAAACAAGATGCTAGACCACCTAGGCAAGACTTGCAAAAGAACTGAACAAAAAAAACTAGGTCTGCTGCCATCTAGCACTAAAAATTCTGTTGGAGGAGTATTCTGTTGTGCAAATGTACCATAGCTGTTTGCTACTTGGCTATAAAAAAAAAAGAAAGAAAAAATTGTACCCTTGGATGGATTACACTAAGTAAAACAAGCCAGCCAGAGAAAGACAAGTACCACACGATTGTGCTCTTATGTGGAATCTAATGAACAAACTGGACTAACAAGCAAAACAGAGACAAGACTTGTAGATGGAGGGCAGGCTGACAGCTCCGGGAAGGGCTGTGCGGAGGGTTGTTGAGGTGTTGAAGGGATTGAGCCAAAAAGTAAAAAAAAAAAAAAAAAAAGAGAGAGAGAGAGAGCAAGAAAGAACTTGCAGATGTGAATAATAGTGTGGTAACTTGGGTCAGAGGGATGGGGGCGTAAAGGTGGAAGATGTTACAGGGGGGATAAATAGTGATGGAAAAATATCTAAGTACATAAATAAATGCATAAAAAGAAAAGAAAGAAGAATCTGTTGGAGGTATAATTTCTTTGGATAGTGTTGCAGTTGGTACACTGTGTATTCACACAGATACACACACACAGGTTGGAAAAGGGGGTAGGACTGCCCAAGTTGAAAAGGAAAGAGAAGCTTTAAAGAATAACTCAAGAGCTTGGTCTATGTCTCCTGGAGTTTGGGAGACACAGGCCCCCCGGATACAATTCAAATCCTGAGAAATCTGAAGGAGTGCGGCTCGAGTGCAGGTGCCCTTGGGCCAGGACACTGGGGGGCCGTAGATGAATGGAGGGGAAAGATGAGGGCAGGTGAGGGAAGGGACTTGACCGGGGGTTCAGAGCAGAAGGAGGCAAGATGAGCTTGTGAGCTAAGAACAAAATCCAGGTTTTGCCACCAGAGAATCAACGTGAGGCTGAAGGGTTGGGAAGCTAATCCGTAGGAGCGCAAAGTGCTGCCAGAGTTTGAGCTCTGAGGTAGCAACCCCAAAGGGAAGCAGTGAAGGATGCCAAGGAAGGGGGTGGCCAGGACGAAACCGCTTGTTTGGGGTCATTTCTCTAGAACCGGAGCTGGCAGTGGGGGCGGCAGGTCACAGAGAGACGACTGGAACAGAGGGAGACGTAAATACCGTTCTGACAGAGGACTCATGACACAGAGGGACTGGATACTTGCTCTGGAGCAAACAAGCAAAGAAATTCAGAGCACAAAGTTTCGGACCCGCTCCCCCACCCTCTCCAACCCCTCGAAGCCCAGGCTTCCCCAAGAATATCACAGCAATTTTCAAATGTAGTGAAATCTTACTTTCCCAGAGTTTTGAAATCATTGCAGAAATGTTGCCTGAGAGGTCCAAATTCTGCATAATATCATTATTACTGTTACAGGTTTTTATTAAAAAATCAGAGGGAAGAAGTACAAGGATTAATACCTGCCTCGCAGGACAGAGAAACAGATGACATTATCTTGTGCCGGCATTCCAACCCCCTGTGGATAACAAATCTCTGTTTAATTTAAATGGAGAGCCGACGGGGGCCATAGCAAAGGGCTGATGGGTAGGTCTGATTCTGTTCTCTAACAGCACCCACTGGTGCCCAATTGGTGTTCAAAATGATGATGATAATAATAGTAATTATTCCTTCCTGTCATGCTCAGTGTGGGTCACACCGCCATCCAGAATGGAATAATAAGCAGACACACAACCCCATACCAAAATATGCAATCTTCAGAAAGCTGCTTGGAGCGAGGGAAGGCAAGAGAATGTGGCGTCCTGCAGGGCTTCTCCAGCCTGCAGAGCCCTGGCAGGACCTGCCAAAAATGACCTGCTGAGCCGGGAGGGTTGGTGACAGGAGGCAGCAATTAGCTTCCCTCCTGGTTCCCTTCCCAGTGGACACCACCCACAGGTGTTAAGCAGTTATGTCATAGAAAAACCCAGGACATTCCTGTCTCCTCAAAAAGTTTGCATGAGGCTGTCGGATGGTGGTAAAAAGGTCCACGCTTCCCCTCGGGGACAACTGCCGGCCTCTAAGTGGCAGGATTTAATTCAAAAGCTCTGGGATGGCTTTGGAAGGTGAGTCTTCTAAGAATGGACCTTTGTTGGGAGTACGTGGAGTGGCCTCGCCTTTGCAGGATAGATTCCATTACAGCGTGAAGAGAAAGCTGGAAGAAAGTGCGTATTCAGAGCAGCGGAGGTGTCAGTAACCTGAAACTGAGTGGCCCGAGCCAAGAACCACAGCAAGGTCAGAGCCAGCACAGCCTGCTTCCTGCTGGGGGAGCCTCTAAAACAGCGCTTCGGCACAGGTTGCTACGGATGCTCCTATCTCCTTGCTTTCTCATTATTCCCACAGCCCTCCAGGAAAGCAAGCTGGCATCGTAGTCAAACAGATGCACTCTGCAGCCAGATGGCCCGAGTTCAAACCCCTGCTCTTGGCGTGTGAACTTGAGGGTGAACCTTTGCATTTGACTCGGTGGTTTGAAATCCTGGAACTGCCCTTTGGTGTAATGCTGGCAGCCACCTTAAACAGCCCTGTGAGGCTGGCAGGGTGCTTGACCTGTCTAAGTTGGTGATGAGGCTGTGAACTCTGAGATCTGGTGCACGGCACACTTGGCACTGTTTGTGGAAAACCTCATCACCATAGAAACTTTTTATCTCTCATTATGGTTCTTCTCACCTCATAGTCTCATTTCATGACATTTCTGTTTTGTCTACTAGTGTTCCTTTAAACAAAAATGTCAGTTTCTCCAGTTCCCAGGGCTGTTTCTTATTAATGGACACATCCCAGCACCCAGCACCCAGTGCCAAAGGAGGCACTCAGCTGGCGAGAAACGAATATTTAGTGAATTAATGAGCGCTCACGGTAATTGGAGACGATCAGCTAGGGGAAGAGAAAACAGACAAGAAATAATAACGTTTCACAATATAAAGGAAGGCTCTTATTTGGAAGAGGGGAGGCAGCTAATTCTGGGAGGTCCAGAGAGAAAAACCAAGACCGGAGATAAAGAGTTACAAGGACATTAATGTGGCATCTGGATAAGGAAGAACTTTCTGAGGATTAGACAGGTGGAGAGAGCGGGGAGGCCAGAACACCACCCCTCGGGCGTGGGAGCCCGGCTTCCTGAGCCTGGGAGGGTAAGACCCATGTCACCCCCCTGCTGAGGTTCAATGACTACTGAAGAAGTAGCAGCAGGGGGATCTTTTGT
This sequence comes from Artibeus jamaicensis, assembly GCF_021234435.1. Taxonomy (NCBI): domain Eukaryota; kingdom Metazoa; phylum Chordata; class Mammalia; order Chiroptera; family Phyllostomidae; genus Artibeus; species Artibeus jamaicensis. Next base: position 30,942,863 of record NW_026521803.1, on the reverse strand, counting down.
GCCCCTGTTGAAGGGTTTCCACCCCGTTTCACTGCAAAGGTTTTATAAAAGATGTCTGCATATGGGAAATGAACAGCAAAGCCAAAGACGGCCTGCGCCCGGGAAACCAGTGCAGCTGTGCCAAAGCATCAGACGCTCTCCAAGGAGAGGCGGCCTTGGGAAAGCACTGCCCTAGGTGTCTGCCAAGGCCAGTCCCCGTCTGCCAAGGCAGTGCCACTCCCCCAGGCTGGGGCTGCCCCAGGACCCAGGGAAAGCCAGCTGTGAAGGACGTCTGCCCAGACAGATAAGTGATAGTCCAGGAATTCTGGAAGCCCTCGTTCTAACATCAGCCACGCTGGCTCTGGGAGCCGTGCAGGCTGCGCGCTGAGAGCCAGGCAGCCCAGACGCTGACTTCACATGCCGACCTCCTGCCGGAGTTTCCATGGGCTGTTTGCACCCGCTGTTTCCAAGGCGGGCTTTGAACTCCCAAACCTCAGGGCAGGCAGCTTTCTAGGGTGGGTGCTAATTACAGCCAAGGCCCCTCTAAATGCACACTTCCTTTCCCACCAGCTGGAGGGGAGCTGGTTGTGCTGTACCTGCACTGGTTACAGCGGTTTCCTGTGACTCACTGTGCCTCTTGTCCTTTTAGTTAGTTGGCCACTTACTTACTTACTTAAAGGCAGAGTGACATATGTCCCTGGGCTGTGTCTGACACAACCACTCACCTCTTTCTCTCATTCTGCTTTCTTTCCACCCCCCACACTCTGTTCTCTGTCTCCTTTTCCATTCTTCCCTCTCCAAAGTTGTCCATCTTCCCTCCCTATGGCTCAGGCCCAGGCTCATCACCTCTCCTGGTTATATTTGACAATAGGAGGTGGCTGACCTCTACTTGCAGGATCACATGTTTGTTTAAAGAAAATGATTCAAGCAATCTATGTACCTGGTGCATAGATGTCACTTCTCTCAAGTCATTTTCACTCTCATGCTTGCCCAGAATGCCACAGGGCACTACCGGTGCCCCCCAGCCTCTAGAACGACCTCTCAAAACTCAAAACACAACCCTCCCTCTGTGGGTGGGATCTCCCTCCCTCTTACCATCTCAGGGACTTGGTCCCGGCTGCCATCGTCTCTCCCTCTTCTTTATTTGTCCTGTCAACCTACAGGCATGCTTTAGGGTTTTCCCAGTGAAAAAAGCAACGCAGCCTGAACCCCACTTCCACTTTGAACTACAGGCCCTGTCACTGCTAAACTTCACAGAAAACTTCTCAAGAGAATAGTGCACGTGGTCCCCATTTCTGCACTTCCTGCTGGCCCAGCCACCCACTCCCTGGGGATGCCCACACCCTCCACTTACTTGCAACTACCTTTACGTGATCACCGATGACCTCCACGATGCCAGTCTCAGGGATCCCCTCTTTGTTCTCAGCTTGCTCAGTCCTCCCAGCAGCAGCTGATATAGAGGTCACTCCTGCTAGAAATACTTTTCCCCATAAATTCCATGAGCCCTCATGCGGGGCTCCTTCTCTACCCTTCCAAGTCTCTTCTTCCCCCACCTAATCAGGAAACAGCAGCTCCCCTCAGCATGTTACTTCAGCCTTAAACCTATGCCTTCCTTTCCTTCACTCCCACCCCTGTCTAACCCATCATTAAGTCCCCTTGGTGCAGCCTCCAATATACAGTCCAAGTCCCCTCACCATCTTCCCTGCCTCCACTCTACTTAAGCTGCTTTCTTCTCCATCAAGACAAGGGCATCACATGTTCTCTTATTCTCCAGCATTTCGTCTCGCCAGCCACTAAGCCGCCTCCACATAGATAAGCAAAGGGATTTTTGTAACACATTTGGCTACCCATTGTTCTTAGAACAGGACCTGACACATAGTAAGAGCCCAATAGATAGTTGTTGGATAAATGGATAAATAACGAACCCATAGCCTGGTTTATGCAACCAAAGCACAAGAACAGATGGTTTTAAGTTGTCAAGAGGAGTTGCTTCTGTTGCTCTTTGCACATGTTCTGGTCTGATAATTATTTGGTGGATCGATAACAGCTATCATGTTTTAAATGCGTCCAGTACTAAACTGTGAAGTTGGGTTTATCCAGCTGCCTTATTTGCAGGAGAGCACAGCTAGTCAGTGCCTGGGTTGGGATTTAAGCACAGGATGGTCAGTTGCCAAGACTCGTGTTGTCTGTACTCAATTCAGTCACTCATTCAACAAATATTTATGGAGGATGAATTAACCTAGGCACTCTGCAAGGGGTGGGGGAACAAGAGAGATGCAGTCCTTTTCCTCAGGGGGCTTACATTTTGAAGACCATCCTCTCGCCAAGAGGGAATGGATAAAAGAACTAAGGTCAACATTTTTGCTGACACATGGCATGCCAAGTGCCATGAAGGACACCATATATGGCAATGGTACCAGCGATTCCCTGCACTGAAGAGGCTTTACTGACCAACCACCGACAAGTTCCCCTTGACTTGCCCATGTCTGATTAACCATGGATTTCCTACTCCTCCCCCCTCCATTCATCAAACCTTTAGATTATATTGTAAATAGTGTCAATATTGTTCCATCACTGTGTTGTTCACGTGCAGTGTCTAAATATCAAGATACCTACTGAAAATAGTGTCATCTCTGCCCATGTCATCATCAGTTACCTTGGTTTATAATCAGGGACTGCCTTAAATCCCAAGGTTCTCTGGAGCAACCAGAATATGCTTATATTTCCAGATGAGACTCAAGGGATGGCATTCGATCTGGAGCTTAGTGAATGAATCATTCAAACATGGGGAGGGGTCGGGGAGGGATGACATTATTCCAGGCAACAAGAAGTGTAAACTATGATCTTTTGCGGGTGATAAGATGAGGTGAAATTTAAAGGGGTGTATAAGCTGTTAAACCTAAGGTACTTTGTAACCAGGCGTGTCCAACCTTCTGGCATCTCTGGGCCACACTGGAAGAAGAAGAGTTGTCTTGGGCCGCACATTAAATACATTGCAACATGTAATCACAAAAAGAAATCTCAATGTTTTCAGTAAATTTATGATTTTGTGTTGGACCACACTCACAGACATTCTGGTCTGGTCATGGCCTGTGGACCACAGGTTGGACACCTCTGTAACCTTCAAGGAAGAAACTGATCTTATTAGTTCTAAGCTGTTTAAGTCACTCAGCCACTGAAGTCAACTGCATGGCACTGAACAGAGTTTCATGTACTTCTAACCCCATGCTGTTAACTTTCATGTAGTTATTAAATTGGTCATGTATGTTCACCTTTCTTCTCTCTCCTCTCTAACTATTTAAAGAGCTGGGACTGTGACTCTTTATTTGTTTATTTCTTATGTACTTACTAAGTATCTTCTACACTGCCTGGAAGAGAACCTCGGAAGAACAAGGTCCTTAATAAATGCAAGTTGCTTACTTGCTTGATTTTTTTAACTCCCATAAAAATAAGTATCTGTTTAATACAGAGGCTACAAATTAACTGTGCAACTTGCTCTCCATATTTTTGTGAAAAGATGCCATGTTGTTCCTTGCAAGCCTTTGAAAGCACCATCATCCTTAATATGGGCCCCTGCCGTCAGTGCTCACCCCCATGTAGTCAGAGGGAGGGGGAGACCATGACTGAGACAGTTGGGCGGAACTTCAGTTATCTTTTAGCTCATGTACATGGCATTTGTGCCCCCAAAGCACAACTTTCTGCTCTCATCTTCCACTTACATGTGTATGTGGGGGAGAAGGAGTTGCTAAAAGATGCAGATTTAAGTATGAAGTTCTTGTAACATGTGCAAGTAATCACTTGCTTCTAGATTTTTACTATGGCATGAAAATGACAATATTTATAAACTCTTACTGATGTAGTAGGCTGATTAGATAGGGCTGCACACTCCAAGATTAAAAGTTTAGGACAAATGAGCAATCATTTCCCCAGGAAATGGTGCCGCATGCTGAAAACATGAAAAAATGAATCAGGGAAACTCTAAGACTTCATCAATGATCCCTCCGCTGTGAGTTATTAAGAGTCCCAGGTAGTGGTTGTATATATGGACACTCTGAATCTTTTTGTCTAACAGCCTGGGGTTCAATGACTTCTCACAATGCTTCACTCTGGGTCCCTATGAGACACAAGTCTGAACTTGGGTGAAATGTAGGAGGTGCTCTTGGATCTGTCCAGGAGAGAATTTCATCCATCTCAAACTCATGCATTAGAGAGAGCTGGAACTTGACTCTGTGTCCCCACAGGCCTGACAGCTGTTGAAAAGTACAGAGATAGACTGTCATTTCATAGTGTATGTGCACGTGTGTGTGCTAATCAGAATCAGAGAGGGGAGGAAAGCATGCCGCATATACTGCTGCTGGGAGTGAGCACTGAGAAACCTCTAGGGAAGGGGATTTGACAGAACTTATCAAAATTGCAGATGCACACTCCCTTTGATCTAGTGATTCCATTTGAGGAGCTGATTCCAAAGGTCTGCTCTCACATGCCTGAAGTTATTGATTGCAATGATGCTTGTAAAAGCAAAAACAAAAAATAGAAACACCCCGAACATCCTTCATTGATAGACTGGTCTTTGGCTCAGATGCCATAAGCAGAGACATTGCTGGCTGAAGTCCAAACTACCTTAGTCTAGCGCCGGAGGCTCTCGGTCCGCCCTCCACCTGAACGCTGAACTCCTGAGAGACAGAGACCCTAACTGAGGAAGCTTATGTTCTTAAATGACACAGTGCTCAGCCCAGAGACTTCCACGTGGACTGAGCAGTAATTTCCTGTGGACGAGTGGATGTGTGAATGATCAGCTCTGATGCCCTAACTGCACCGGCAAGTCCTTTCCCCATGTTGCCCCTTCACCTGGAGGGCCCCTCCCTGTCCTCTGGTGAAACCCTACTCATTCCTGAAGTCCCAGTTTAGTGAACCTCCCCCAAACCAATGTGCTTTGCTGTCATTCCTATTCTCAGAGCCCTTGACCTTGTCTCTATCACAAGGTCTATTCCCTGTATATGCTCATCAATGTCTATCTGTGCAGCCCCTATCAAACTATAAAATCCTTAAGCAAAGACTGTATCATCTTTATATCCCCAAAGCCTGTTTCAGCTCCTGATACATGGTCAGTACTCAGCAAATACTTTTCGTTGAATAATTTGTGAAGGAAAGAAGAAACTTAAAGAACCTTTGCTCATCATCTCCTATTAACTCAGTAATATAAATCAGCATTTCAACTCAATTCATTGCTACCTTGTAAATCCAGAGATCCCATTCTTTGGGACTAAGATAAAGAAGCAAAGTATTTTAAGGGGGAGGAGGATGCACAGAGTCCCTTAATAATTTCCAAAACCTACTTACTCTTTGAGATGGACTAGACTTCAGAGGGTTTTTCTTATGGAGACATGGCTTTTGAACTCCATAGCCACTGAATCCCCCATAGGAAAACTTATCAAATGAAGAAATTCAGGCAAAAAAATACAGCTACATCTAAGGAAAACCTAAAGCTGGGGCAGCTGCCCCAGGCTGTCCTCACCACAGTGACTAAGCAATGAGCTATTTCTGCCCTGCCCTCCCTGGGTGAGGAAAGCCCCCTTTCAGGGCAGACGCTGATGAGCAGAAGCCCCAGCTGCACGGGGACTGCACAGGGAGTGGTTTTCAGCAGCCGTCCACATCCCAGCCAGGTGAACACCGGAAACCTGCTCTGTTCAAGGCCAGATCTGCCTGACTGGCTAGTGGCAGCAATTCAGCTGATTTATCTAGGAAGAGCCCGTAAGAACGTACTTCCTAAATCACTGTGAGTGACACCAAGGTTGCAGTTCTAATGTTATCACTGCCTGCTCATCCAGAGAGAGAGAGAGACTCCCCATAACTCATAAAGCTCCCAGTCCCAGAGATGCATCCCACTTTGATTTACGGCACCCCCACTCCAGGACGAGGCGAAGGTGCTATTCCGATGGGCCCACTGTTCATTCATTCATTCGTTCTCTCATTCACTAGTGCAGCTGCACTTCCTGAGCACCCACCATTGCCGAGCACTGTGCCAACATCACGGCACAAAAATAAAACTTTAAAGTGCCCTCTTTGCTCTCAAGCAGTCCTTACAGCTCAGTAGGGAGGGTAAAATATGTGCATAATTAACAGAAATGCTTTGCATGGTTTAACAGATGGTGAGGCTGGAACGTGCAGCCTTCTCTTACGTCTAGGTCCGTCTATAAAAGGCTCGTGAGGGAGATGGCATTTGGACAAGGCCATGAGGAAAACCTGGGCATTTCCAAGTTTCTGGGTCAAGAAAGAAACTCATGGAATCATAATGACATAACAAAAAGGCTGCCAGATTGGGATGGAAGTGACCTAGGAGGTTGTCCTGTATCTGTCACTTGCGAAATCTCAAGCAATGGTGTTCGGGTATCCGTTATTACCTCATCCAGAAAATGGAGGGAGAGCCAGCTCATCTTGAGAGCCCATTCAGTTCTGCATTCTGCATGATCCCTCGAGCTCTCCAATTGGGGGTTGGGGGGTGGTCAGAAAGAAAGGAAGGTGAGTAATGAGCCAACTCGCAGCTGCACGCTCCTGAGCAGAGATATCAGCATTTTGGAGCAACATTTCCTGGGTGTCTGTTGGTGCACACACACGGAGGCAAGTCAGTATGACGTCAGCCAAGAGGTGTGTATGTGCAGGCAGGAAGGGAAAAGGTCCGTTTAGATAGACAGATTTTCAATGACTTCTCAGGGTGGGCATCTCTGGAAAGGTGATGTGTCAACCCCACCATTGCAGAAGCAGGAACAAAGGGAAACTGAGAGGGGTTTGTTTTCGCTTTTCCCGCTTGTCCTAAATGGGCACAACTGCTCAAAAGCAGTAAGGGAAGGAGGCTGGGGGACCTGCAGCTGTGCTCCAAGAGCCCTAGACCAGAGGCGTCATGGAGAAAGCACAGCCCACAGATAAAAAAAAAATGAGGGCCATGGACATGGACACCGGTGTGGTGGCAGGGCAGGGGGAGGTGGAAGAAGGTATCAGGGGAATAATTGGTATAAGGGGGATAAAAAATTAAAAGAAAAGCCAGGTAATCAGCGGGGATAAGAAAATAAGGGCTGTGCTCCAGAGAATAGGAAGCACTGAAGTAACTTCCTTTCTTCAAAGGCAGTAAAAACCTCCAGTAATGACCTTCATACCCACTAAAGAGCAGGGTGATCAAAGCCCAGGAAATGGTGGTCCCTCCCTTCTCTCTTCTTCTTTTTTTTTTTTAAGCAGGATTTTATTGTGGATCTTCACGCAATAGGCCAGCAAATTCCTGACAATGTGTCCCCACCATAAACCCATCCCCTGCTCATCCTTCTGAGTTGCCTCCCAGGCTGCATCTCTGAGAGCCAGGTGATCCGCTGTCACTGCGAATTCCACTCACAGATGCTCCGGGAAGAGGGCAGCCTCAAGTCCTAATGAGCTCAGGTGAATGAGTTCAGCTATTAACACTAGTCCCGGACAGACAGAAGTCACGATTCTGAGGAGGCTCTAGGCCTCGGGCAGCAGTGAGCCTAATTAGAGGGTCTGAGTGTTTGGAGGGGTGTGCAAACAACACTAATTTGATGGTGAAGGTTACCTGTGCATCAGTTTTGGAGGAAACAACCCAAATGTAAGGTACTCAGGGAGACAAGGAAGTGACAGAGAACAGGGTGGCTAGCAAGCAAACTTGTTTTCTTTTTTTTTTTTTTGGTGAGTCAAACCTTTTCCTAAAGTGGGTCTCTTTCGAAAACATAATTATTGATATTCAGAAATGTTTATTGCTCACTTTGCTTCAAATTTAGGTTGCCATCCTGCCTTTGGTCAATCCCTCCTGGGGTCCACCTTTGACCTCTCATTGGACCCAGCCTTCAGCGTCTGAAGGCTGTCTGCACAACAGACACATTCTATTTTTAAAGTGTTTCAATCTTGAGTGCTATGTAAGTTTACATCTTGTTTTCCTCCCCTTCATATTACATCCCAATATTTCCATAGTGATCTTGGTACCATATTTTTTGGACTATAAAACATACTTTCCCCCCCCCAAAATGTGGGAGGAATAATAGTTGTTAATGCTGCTGTTGAGTTCTGTTTACACTTACATTGGTAAAATATTATGTTATATATATTATTAAATATTTTACCACTTTTTTTTGCTTCAAAATATTTTTCCTATTTTTCTCCTCTAAAACCTAGGTGCATCTTGTGGTCCGAAAAAATATGGTGACCACCATTTAAAAAATGACATGAGCATGTATCAAGTGGATGTGTTATAATTATCAGCGTCCCCTTTGATTGACCATTTAGATGACTTGCTCATTTTTATTAAAAATAACGTAGCACTGAACTGCGGGAGACTGGGACTCTGGGTGGAATGAAAACAACGTGCAGCCAACTTGGCAGAAAATCTCCCAGTGCCTTCCACCTAATCATGAACGCCTCTCGGAGTAGATAGATCACTATTTAACTACTTTTTGCGGTCCTTAACTACTATTAAGGGCCGCAAAAAGAGCCCTCCAAAACCTCCGTTATTGAGGTTTACTACGCAAAAGTTATGTGGATCAAAATCCTGTTTTGCATTTTCTCACCTGTCAGTTTTTATTTAAAGTGGTTTTAGGGTGAAGAGTCTTCTGAGGGAATGAGATCTTGCTGTGTTCACGTTTTCATCTCGACTGTAACATAAACAATATTCAGAATGCCATCTATTGCTTGTTGCATTGGTTTAAAGACAGCCATGAAAAGGCAAGAAAACGTAAAATTGGCAAAATTCGATCCCGCACTCTCAAAAGCAGCAAAGCAAATGAGTCTGTTCTGTGTAGATAGCGCTGGAGGGCGGTCAAGAAGAGCCAGGCCAAAAAGCAGAACCCATATAAAAAGGGGTGAGTGGGGAAGCACAGGATTCAGAAATGGCATCACAGCAGCCAAAGAAGCTCCAGATTTTGCTTCTTAACAGACAAAACCAGGAAACACAGATTAAACTGCAAATAGGCAGATACATAAGAAAGCTTTTGCGATGAAGTACAGGCAGCCTTCCAAAGCTTCGAACTGCTCACAGGAGGAAACCCAAACTCCTGAGCAGAGCAAGCAAGTAGAGCGGACCTCACCCTTCCTCGCACTGCTTCTGCTCCAACCCGGCCCGCTCCTGGCTGGCTCTCTCCCGTTTCCCGCCCCACCACCTCCATGCTTCTGCTCACCGGGTTTCCTCCACCACGAAGACTCTGGCCCCTTCTCTCCAGCATCTGTTCAAAAGCTTGCCTCATCCCTTAAAACCTTCAAGCCCAGTTATAAATCACCCTCAGCTGAACCGGTCCCGAGCCCTCCCAGCTGGAAGCAATCTCTCCAGGCCTTGCCCGATGCCGTCCCCCCTCTCGCTGCCGCCCCAGACCTGGCCTCTGTTGCTGCAGTGTGTCTTCTTGGTCAGCTGTGTTTTGCTCCCAGCACTAGATCCAGAGGCTGCTCAGAATAGCCTCTCCATAAATGTTCGCCTAATCTTCTTAAATCAAACCAAAGACCAAACAAAATAGCCATCTTGTTAATAGGGGTGAAGGTCGTTGCCTTAAGGAGCCTGAAACTCTTGCACTGGTTAAGAGAAAGGAGAAATATGGTGAAGGGTACTGGGGACAAGATGCGTCAAGGAAGGCTAAGGACACAGCGACTTTGTGAGAAAATTACTGCTGAGAAGTCACCGCTTCATCAGGAAAGGAAATTGGAGTTAGACAAACCCCCTAACCTCTTAACTCTCCCTCCCCTTCCCCTTCCCTGGAAACCCTGTGCCCTCCTTCTCCTGCCACAGATAACAGGAAACTGCCTTGGGCACATGCAAGAATAACTCTGAAATTTTCTGATAAGGGCTATGTGGGTGGAGATTTCCTTTTCTTTTTTTTTACATTCAATGTAATTTTACATTCGTTTCAGGTATACAGCATAGTGGTAACACAATCACATCCTTTACAAAGTGTTCCCACTATTTCCAGGGTCCACCTGGCACCCATACATAACTATTACAATAATATTGCTGTACCTTACATCCCGACTGTTCTGTAACGACCAGTTTGCACTTCTTAATCCCTTCGCCTTTCCACCCAGTCCCCCAGCATCCTCCTCCCCTCTGGCAACCTTTCTTTTCTGTTCCTTTGTTCTTCTGTGTTTTGTTTCCAAGATCACAGAGTAAATTCATAAGGGAGAGTAGATAAAGCCAAAATCGACTCAATTGTACCTTAAGAAGGTGCTTCAGAGGCTGAAATCCTCTCAGAGCCCAGGTGGGCTGACAATGCATCTGCTGGCGAGTCTCCAGACAGCCCACCACACCACGTCTGCGCGTTTTTAAGGTGGATGAGGAGCCACCCCACTTTCTCCTCTACTCACTCCACCTGCTTCCTGTCCTCCCCTCTTCTCCAGCACTTTTTGAGAAACACCTGAACCATGTTCATATCACTTCCTGTTGGTTCCCTGCCAAACATCTCCTGGTGCTCAGGCAAACCTTTGTCCCCTGCTCAAACCTCCAGGTTTGTACATCTCAGTAAGACCAGGGCCTTGCCTCCTCCTCCATTCCTAAGATCAAGGTCATCTAACAGGACTCCTCCAAATCTCCCAGTGTACAGCTACTATTTCCATCTCTCCCTTCTCAGGGACAGGAGCCTCAGGGCGCACCCTGGCTCCTCCCCCTCCTGGAGTCCCCTCCCTTCCTCTGGCTTTTTCTTTTGTTTTCTCTGTGTACTTTGTTTGTTTAATTATATGATTCATGTATGCAGAGAATTCATTTGGATTACTGTATTTACAGTGTTTTTCAATTTTCATTTCTACTGTCCAAATATATTTCACATAATGTTCCACATGTACCTGAACTTCTCACTACTTACAAATCAGCCAGGACATGGGGCATTTAGTCCACTCCACCATTCCCCCTTTTTAAGGACTAGGATCTCAATGATATTCTAACAGAAAAATATTACACTGTAATTTCACCCTTTCCGCACATCACTCATGCAATATTTTGCAGTATTCGCCAGCATCTTTTCCTTCTTATGAATTAATCCATCAAAACTGATCCAATGCTGTCAAATTTTCTATGCATTTCATTGTTTCTTCTTAAACTAGTTATTTGCAGGTAGATGAGTTTCACTTCCCCTCGAGGCTCCAACAGCTTACTGTACACCCAAATTTGCTTTTACTCTTTGTTCACATTGTACCACAGACTTTTTAAAGCAAAACTATTCTTTTTTTTTTCTCCTTTTAACTTCTTGCCAGAAAATGTGCCTTCTCTCTTGCTTTCCAGACCATGCTAAAACTTGCAATGAATTTCTTAAGGCAGGTTCTTTCAACAGTCTAGATACAGTAAGCCATTTCACTTGTGTTCTTCACTCAGAAATGCTCCACTTTAAATACTTCAGTTTTCCTAATTGCCTCAAAAACAGTATGGCTTAGTTTCACTTGGTAAAGTTGATGGGATTAAATACACACATTTTGTAATCAAGGAGAGAAAATATTTTAAAGACATGCCAATTTGAAAAGGCACCAAAAATTTTTAAGAAGCAAATACTTAAATCTACAATAAAAAATAATAATTGAAAGATTAAATGAGTGAAGAAATAAGAAAGGTGCAGTGAAAAATGAACATAAAGCTCTTCAGCTGATAAAATGGAAAATCTATTAACTTTATAGTCTGCTTCCAACTACTAGTTACATTTTTCAAAGAAGTTACATGAATTTTGAAACACTACAAACCTATAATTCATGTATGATATTTGCCAGTGCTAAGACTTCAAATTTTACATGCTGGAATTCTCAAAGAAACACTAATAACAACCTAGTGCTTGCAAATTCTAATGTTTGGAAAATGTTATAAATATCACAATTAGTTGGTCTTGTAAAGTCATGGTGAATGCAGAATGAGAATAAAGTCCATTATATAAATATTTCATTTGACTAGAAATACCAGATTTGCATGTTCTAAGTAAACTGAAAAATCTTTTTTTTAAAATTAATTTGACATGATATGTATATCTTTGGCTATCATAAAAATATGTATATAAAATAAAACAACAACAAAACACCAAAACCATAGGAGATGCTAAGGCTCGAATAAGTAGCCCAACAGTGCTCCCCCACCCGTGTTAGACCCCGGATCTTTGGCCCTGGGGCTGGGCTGCTACTCTTGCTTTTACATTAAAGAAAAAAATCCCTACCCCCAGCTCTTCCACTAACCCCCTTTCCTTTACTCCTAATTTATAGGAGACTGTTCTGTGTGGCGTGGGCCCAGCTCCCACTTAGAGATGCACAGGACCCACACCCATGCATAGGTTCTCCTGTGGGGAATCAGGCTGCATTGTACCTAGGCTGCTAGGAGACTGGCTTTTGCTAAAACTCCCTCACCCTAAATTGAGGCAGGAACATTTACTGCATGTCTTTAAAGTAACTTCCTAAAATCCATGCTGAACCTCCCAAGGTGACCAGTTCAACCACTTTTTCCTTTGCACGTGCAAATATCCTTCTTCTGTGATGTGATTAGCTGCATCCTCTCCTTTGTTTTCTGTAAAAGAATTGCTTAACCACCTAAAGTGCACCTCTGCATAGTAAATGAGGACCACCATGTAATGTGCCCAGAAAAACAATAAAAGCTTGTCAAGGCAAGGGCTGAGGCTTTTCTCCTCTTGAGAGAAAAGCCTTGCTGTCCTTTTTCCCCCACAGGACTCAGTAGTCTGTGTGAGTTTGTCGTGTCTCATCCACAATGTAGTGGACACTGCTTGCTGGTGACCGCATCACTAACTGTCTTCAAAGAGAAGCCTCCATTTATTATCCCCCATTCTCTGCTCAATTCTCTGATATTTTATTCTATCACACCTCCTCCAGTGAATATAAACTATATTCTTGAAGGTTGTGAATTGCTTGATATTAATTGTCCAAATCCAGTGATCATTCTTCAAAACACTGGATTCTGCAACTTCACAACAGTGCCAATCACTTCTTCCTTGACATTTTCTATTCCCAGGGCTATTGAGAAACCCCTGTCACTATCTTGTAGTCTGACTCCTCTTCCTACTTTAAAAATATTTGTGGCCCTGGCTGGTGTAGCTCAGTGGATTGAGCATGGACTGAGAACCAAAGGGTTGCCAGTTCAATTCCCAGTCAGGGCACATGTCTGAGTTGCAGGCCAGGTCCCCAGTGGGGGCCATGTAGGAAGCAACCACACATTGATGTTTCTCTAACTCTCTCCCTCCCTTTCCCTGTCTAAAAATAAATAAAATCTTTTAAAAAAAATCTTTTAAAAAATATTTGTGAATGGTCTCCATCTTTTTCTCTTCCAATTTCTAACCTTTCCTCCCTGTCTCAAGATTTCCCCTCTTTTCTCTTCTCCGAGTGAGCAGTCACAGGTTGGTCTTACACCCTAAGATTCATCCCCCAGAATCCACACCGCAATTCTTGAGACAAGCATCCCCCTGCAATACAATCTGTGGAGTCTTTGTTAGTTGAGAATAACAGCATAGAGGGCAATGTGGAATGATACTGCTCTAGATTTAAAGCTTCACATCTGAACCATTCCAAGCCTTAAAGCAACAACTCTCAGAGGTTAGAATGCCCAACAGCTATTCTGGGACTTGGTGTAAATGCATATTCCTGAATCCCACCCCTAGAAATTCTCAATCAGTGAATTTTAGATGAGGCCTAAGAACCTGCATTTTTGACACACTCAAGCAAGTTTTATGCAGGTGGTCCTCTGACTTCCCCAGTTAGGTGGGGGACTCAGTCCTAACTGACTTCCCAGTTAGGAAGTTAGGTTTTCGGAGTTCATGTGTCATCAGTGGTTCAGAATGCTTTTACCCCATTCAGGCTGGCTGGGCCTGCAGGGCCCCGTGCAAAAGACGGGGGTTGCTGGAAACGCTCCCCTTCCCTCCCCACCCAAATACCATGCACTCATCTGCACAGAGTGGAAACAACTTGCATCAAGTCGCTGTTAAACTTCAGTCTGATTTCTTGGCTGAAGTCAAAATAAATTCATTTCCCTGTCCCTCACTCAATCGTATAGGTCTGTGACTTGGCAAACCCTAGTGACCGAAAACTAAATGAAATAAAATAACCGCCCTCCAGGACACGAACATCTGTTAGGATGTGCAAGACTCACACTTGTGTATTTCCTGCATGTGACACCTGGCCTCTGACTGCTATTGGGCTGTAGGGGTCAAATGGCATAGATGCTCTGTGGTCACATGACACAACTGTGGTCTTTCCTTGAAGAGCATTTTCCTACCAGTACTCCCTCCTTATATCACTTCCTGTAACCTCACCTTGCTCCTCCTGGGAAGCACTTCCTCCTGTCCCTCTTCCATGGCTCACCGTGACATCAGTGACCATCGACAGCCAAAGTAACTTCCTTGAAAGATGGGGAATTGCATTCATTATCAGACACGAGAGCAGCTCCCACTACAGCACCTTTTGGCCTCCTTGTAACATCAGGCTGAAGAAATATCTTGGAAGGGGAGATTTCTAACTCTCAATATTTTAGCAGCAGAATGCTTTTCTCTCTCAAATCTCATACATGCTACCCCCCCACCGCATACACTTGTACGGAAACCACGTGGAGCAATGTTTATGGTTGAAGCAGAGTCTGGAGCTTAGAGCCCAGCAAGCTCTGCCTCCACCACCCTCAGCAGCACTCCATGGGAAACAGCTTGGTCAGTCCACGTCCAGTGTGATAAGAGCCTGGCTCTTTTCAGCCTTGAGTCTTGTCACAGTGAATTCACTTGGTCCCTGTGTTCTACCTGAATGAGAAGCTTCAATACCTGAAGCCCTGCACCTCCCACCGGACTGCAGACTCTGATAAAGACAGCACCTGCTGTAGACTCAGTGCCCAAGCCGCCAGGTCCCAGGTCCGAGACCTGTCCCAGCTGGAGCCAGCAGCACCTGTCTCTTGCGCCTGCCCTAGGGTACATGCCCTCCGTCTTGTCAGAAATCGGGTTCAGATCTCACTACCTGTCCTTGACCCGTCATTTCTACCTCTTCCCTCTCCCGCCTCCCTAGACCTATATTCTTCTTTCTCTTCTCTTCCTCTTTCAGAGCTATGCCCAAGCAGCTATTTCCTAAGTTAGTAAAAACAATCGATGTTAAGGTTTGTCTGCACACCTGGGAGAGAAAAGCAGCATAAAAAAGGCCAGGAATCTCCACAAAACTTGCAGAATTTGTATAAATGCCAAGCTTTCCTTTCTGCAGCACACACCCACACAGAAAAAGAGGAGAGGGAGGGGGTCAGGACATTTTCCTTAGAGTTTATCTTTTATGTACACCTGAATAAACAAGAATATTTATAGTCACGTAAGTTTTCAGGTGTCAAGACCCAAACCTTTTCTTCAAATGGAAAACAGATGTGATGTTACAAAGTCACAGCAGATGAGCTCTGCATGCTGGGAGTTTCTCAAGTACTGGGTGCGTGCACACGATGCTAAAACACACATTTAAAGCAGAAAAATGTTCTGCATGCCTGGAATTTCTTCCTCTCTTCTATTTCCAATTACTCATTTTATGAGACTAAGCAAATCGGAATGAGAAAGAGCATCTATTTATTCACACCAGTGAAACGTGGAGGAAAAAAACTGTGATCCATACAGGCATGTGCTATGTAATGCGTTTTCTAATGAACAAAAAATATATACCCACAAAATCGGTGATGTGTCATTAATGTGAACTGAGAACTTGAATTTGCTCATGCAAAATATCTTCAACTCATATAAAATACCTATAATGCTAAATATTAATATCAGGTAATCTGGGTTATAGTTATCCATTAAAATCATGCCCCTAGAAATAGCTGACCACACTTCTGAACACTCTTAAGATGCTTTAGACTCAGTGAGGATTCCCATATCTGAGTACATGCTGCCAATTATGTTGAAATGTAGAACGGTGTGCTTTTCAAACAACATGGGAAGACCAGGGGAGCAGCTGGGCCTCAGAACTAGAGAGCAGATACTGCTTTTTCCGCAGTACAGATGAACGGAGGAGGTCCGGAGCGAGGGACGCTGGTGACAAAGCAAAACCTGGTCAGGAAGCCGTGTCAGATGGTAACTGTTTTCTAAATATTTTTCAGTTACAGTTTACACTCAATATTATTCTGTGTTCGTTTCAGTTTACAGCATAGGAGTTAGAAAATCATGTACTTTACAGAGTGGTCCCTCCGATGTTTCAAGTAGCAGCCTGGCCCCATGCACGGTTATCACAATATTAGTGACTGTATTCCTTATGCTGTAATCGACATCTCTACGACTGTTCTGTAGCTACCAAATGGGCTTAACCCCTCCACCTTTTCCACCCAGCCCTCAAACTCCCTCTCCTCTGACAACTGGCAGTCTGTACCTAGGGGGTTGTTTTTATTTTGTTTGTTTCTTTTGTTCTTTTAGAGTCCACATATAAGTGAAATCATAAGGTATCTGTCTTTCTCTCTCCAACTTATTGCACCAAGTAAAATACCCTCTAGGTCCACCCATGTTATCACAAAAGGTAAGATTTGATTCTTTTTTATGGCCAAGTAGTATTCCATTGTATATATGCACCAAAGTTTTTTTTATCCACTCATCTATTGATTGGCACTTGGGCTGCTTCCAGGTCTTGCCCATTGTAAATAATGTGCAATGAACACCTCCCACCTGATAGAATGGCTATTCCCGATCTAGCCACAAACAACACGCGTTGCCAAGGATGTGGAGAAAAGGGAACCCTCGTGCACTGTTGGTGGGAATGCAGACAGGTGCAGCCACAATGGCAAACAGCGTGGAGGTCCCTCAAAAATTAAAAATGAAACTGCTTTATGACCCAGCATTTCCACTCCTAGGAATATAGCCCAAGAAATCTGAAACACTAATTCGAAAGAATACACACAGATACTAACTCTCTAGTTGCCGCGTGGTATGAAGAGATGGAAATCTCAGAGGTGAGTCCGCGGTAAAGAGGCTGAGGGGCGGGGACAATGGCTATTTAGTTGTTGCATGGCATGATTTTAACAACCAGGATAGCCAGGGTTCTGGTGGTTTCCTCTGGGTGCGAGCCCTGTTCCTGTGGAAGACAGACTGGAAATAGCTGGTGTTAACAATGCTATGACCTCTGAGGCTACCTACAGCCAGGCAATACAAAGATCTAGCTTTCTGTGGGCCTTAAGGAGTTGGAAATGTTTGTGTCTACTACTAGTCAGCGGTACTTATTAAATATAGAAGCCAAGAGGGGCCATCCTCACCTACCTCGCACCATTAAGTCAGTCAAAGCCTAGTTAATGGAGATTCTCAATAGAGTTAATCATCCTTGTACAGCAAAAGACCAGTCCATCTTGAGAACTTAAGGACTTAGTGATTTAGATGTGGAAGCGTGGAGGAGAGACCAGACTCTGGAGTCAGACTGTCTGGGTTCGAAACACGGCCCAGTGTCTTCCTAGCTGTGCCTCAGTTTTCTCATCTGTAAAAGGGGGTCATGGTGTATACCTCATAGGGTTTTCCTGAGAATTAAATGAGCAGCTGTATGTTCAATGCCTGAGACACAGTAGGTTTTATAACAATTATATAATAATAATGTTAGCAGTTATTATTATTTATAAGGAAAAATCCACCAGAATTGAGGCATTTCTGGACAGAGAGGGCAAGGAAAGGAATTATAATAATAACCCAGATGACTAGAAATTAAAATTGTCATCACTATTCTGCTTAGGGTGTTGCTATTTTCACCGCTGGTGCGAGTCTCCATTTCTTCTCCAGGCCCTGAGGGCGGAGGAGGTGTTGCCGAGTGTCTAGTAAACTGGATGATTAGGCATTTTCTCATAAAATGAGAAACTCATAAAATGAGGTGATTTCCAACTGTTTGACAGGGGGCTGTTGATGTGATGGATACGTTCTACTTTTTACTAAATAAAGAAAAGAACCTAAAGAGGGTTTAGAGGCAAGTAGCATTTTGACATTAGAAGTCGGGGGGGGGGTTACATGATGGATGGGGTAGGATGGGTTCATCTCAAACGCAGGATGCTTCTTTATAAGGCACAATTGGTCCAAATAAAAGAAATTAAGCCTTTCTATCATTGTTGAGGGTGGTTTGCCCAAATGGATAATGTTTTCAAACATATAATGGATTACAAGCCTAAAACCAAACTCTAAAATACAGTAGACACTAATTTTTTTTTAAGACTTGATTTATTTTTAGGAGAGAAGAAGGGAGATAGAAAGAGTAGAGGAGAAAAATCAATGTGAGAGAAATATCGACCAGCTGCCTCTTGCACGCACCCCAAATGGGGGGGGACCAGACTGCAACCCGGGCCTGTGCCCGGACCAGGAATTGAACCAGCAACCTTTCCCTTTGCGAGACAATGCCCAACCAATTGAGGCGTGCCCATCAGGGCTTGACCTCTAAATTCTAAATAAGAGTGTAATTACATTTACAGGAAAGGGGGATTCTTGATGTGAGTTAGGCCTTGGCCACGGGCGCCACCTGCAAGCCTCAGCCCAGGCAGCGCAGCCTGCAGGAACTGCACGCCCCGCCCTTGCTCTCCTAGGACTTTTCCTCCTTCACTCCCACTGACGGAAGCGAAGAAGAGAATGGAACCAAGAAGAGAATGATGTGAAAAATAACCTAACTGATGCCGAAAGACATTCGCATCCCTGGTCTGCAACAGAGCGCCAAGCAGAGGCCACAGGATAGGCCAGAGCCCGAAGCACAGGGAACCAGCCTCTGTTATCTATCTTTAAATGTTCTTCCATCAGCTTCCTTATTAATTCTTACATCGGAGCCTCCTCTTCCCTGGTACTCAACACTGAATGAAGCTTCCTGCCTCTGCTCTCTGAGCTCCCTGGACTTATCTCAACCAATTGTTTGGCATACCACCTGGTCATTGTCTGTCTCTACACCTATACCCGCACTGGAGCCCAAGTCCTAGGGGAGCAGAGACTGGGTTTGCCTTGTCTGTCCACTGTGCCCCCACCCTGAGCACAACTCTGGACACGCAGCAGAGGTTCATTAAGCGTTGCAGAAGTTGTGAGTACCATTTCCTCACCAGCCCTCCTGCTCAAGGAATCTCGGACACCTCCATAATGTCTACATGCTGCCTTTGCCAGCAAATAGTCGCAAGACTTAACGTTGTATTTTCAAACATCTCAGTCATTCTCAGTTTATTTCAGACTGGATTTTCTTTTACGTTAGTTGCCTGCAACTCCTTGGAGATCCTGAGCCAAAATATTAGAAGATACCTAGTTAGGCAACATTTTTCAGTACACAATAAAATCTCATCAGCCCTGAGTCACTTCAAATGACTTGGAGAATATTTCCACCGCAGTGAAGATCACAATTGCCATTTCATTTTCATACATTATTTATTCATGCAATTATGAGATGAATAAAATACCACATAAGAAATTAAGTTGTAATGTGTTGCTTCTGAAGATTTCATGAATTATCATAACTACATTTGCCTCTGAAATGTCTAAAAGTTGTGTCCCCAAGGGAGTGATAGTTTACAAGGGAAATAACACAAACTTTGGGGGAAACTAGCTTTTTTTCTTCTGACTATACAAAAGTAAAACCTATTTATAGAAACTTTAAGGAAAAACAATTATAAAGAAGTATATAAGATTGGATTAAAATAGTGAAGTAAGAATATCTCCATTCTAATTCAAAATGGGAGAAATACACCATTAAAAAAATAAACATTCATAGTGTTAGAAAACCAAAAGGCATAAATAACATCAAGAGATTAGAGAAGAAATCCTGCAAAATGGAAAGCATGAAAATCAGTTTGGCAAAGAGGTGCAGACCCTAAAATGCAGGTCAGGAGAGAACTACTGCAGACATCAGGGCAATTCCAGAAACCAAACCAGCTCAGCATCCACAGATTCTAGGAACAAGAGCAGACGTGTTTCCAAGACAACAGGGTTGAGCGGTGGCCAATCTTTCTGGGAAGGGTGCCTGGTGTCAGGGCTGGAGGTAGAGAGAGAACAAGACAGATCTGCAGATATCCGTGGGGGCCCACGAGAAATGCAGAAGGAAGAAGGCCCAGCCGGGGGCAGTGCATTCCAGCATGGGTTGCTAAACCCGCTCAAACAGCTGTGTAAATTGGTCTTTGGACTCTGAAGCTGCCTCCTCAGACTCTTGCAGCTCTTCATTTATTTCTCTTCCTAGGAACAAGACTTCCTATACCCAGAAGACAGGCTCCCTTCACAGACTACCCCAACAAAACCTGGAAGATATTTTCTCTCAAAATGATTGGCCATCGTATCAATCAGATTTCAGTCGGGAATCATACCACTTATTTGAAAGGAGAATTTAATATATGAAGGGAATTGCTAACAAGATAGAAATAAAGTTTAAATGTGCCTGAAAAAGTAAAAAAAAAAAAAGGGAACTCTAACCCAAGGGTCTATCGATGGATGAAAGGATAAATAAAATGTGGTATGTAGACAGAGTCGAATAGATTTGTCCTTAAAAAAGGGAGGAAATTCTGGCATTTGCTAGACAGAACGTGGCTGAACCATGAGGATATTATGTGAAGATAAGTCAATTGCAGAAAGACAAATGTTGTATGATTCTTCTTACGTGAGGTACCCAGTTAAATTCATAGAGACAGAGGCAGAATGGTACTCGTGGGACACGGGGGGAGGGAAGAGTCATTGTTTAATGGGAACAGAGTTTCAGTTTTGCAAGATGATGGAGCTCTAGAGATTGGGTGCACAGCAATGGGAATATACTTAACAAGTGTACAGAAATGTATTCTTGAAAATAACTAAGATGGTAAATTTTATGTTATAGATATTTCACTACAACTGTTTTTCATATTAAAAAACATTCTTAGAGAACTCTAATGTAGGTGGAGGTAGCTAGTGCAGGAAACAGCCCCTAGGTCTTGGGAGAGACAAAAGGAAGAGGTTGGAATTACAAAAATTTAGAAATAAGGAGGCCCCCAAGGGCCTGGGACCCAGGTCCCAAAAGAGGGGACCCCAGATGGCTTGTGCTGGCCCATCAGAGATGGGGCACCGTGAGTTCTGCAGGTGCGGGATATCTGCAAACCGGCTTGTCTGGGAGGAAGTGTCCTCTCCAGAGTGCAGAGCCCTGCCAGCACTGTCAGATGAAGGGGTCGCAAACAGCAGGAGCCCTGTCCTTTCTCCTCCCACCTTCCCAGCTCCAGCATCATGAAGCCAAATTCCAAAGGGCTGACCTGGAGCTGGGAGACACAGCTTCACGAAGAATAACAATAGCGTAGGGCAGAGAAAAGTTCCCTGTAGCCTGTTAAGTTCTGTGTCTGGGACCTTCAAATTCCACTGACAAAAGACAGATTAATAGGAGAAAAGGCATACAAATCTTACCTGATGTTAATGTTATAATTTGTACATGCACGGAGGCCCTCCTATAAAAGAAGTGACAGCCCAAGGAAGTGTTAACTCTGGGGAGGTGGGGCAGTGTATATACCATTTTAACAAAGGGCAATAAATTGTAGAGAAGTGACAAGACAAAGGAAAGGGGTCTTGGACTCGTAGCAGTGACTTGTAGAAAAGTAAATAGGGGGGAGGGGAATTAATGGAAAACAAGAGTTATTCTAGTAAGACTGTTTGAGTAGCCCCATCTTGGTGCTGACTTTGCTTCCAAGGATATAGGTTGTTACCTCCCTTTCTGGTACAGGAGAGGAGAGAGGCAGACACTGTCACAAAAAGAAATGTGTGCCCTGCTTTGCTGCAGACAGGGAGGGCAAAGAGCTCTTTCTGCATTTGCTGCTTCTTAATTGCCTTCAGCTCAAAATAATCCTTAGGCCAAAGTGGCACCTTTTGGGGTTGCCTAAAACCCCAAAAGAATTCTGATCGTCTTCCACACAGCAAGAAACATAGGCACCAAAATTACTTAGATTTTTCACCATCTTTTAAAGCAATAAGCTACATTCATACTGTGTGTTTCTTAAGTTCTAATAAAATTTATCAATGCTCAGATTTTATAAAGAAAACCAAAAATATTATTACATTATAATAACATACTACTCAATTTTGTCATGTATATCTTCACTTGTGCCTATGACTTATCCATCACGCTCAGAAAATAGTCTCTATAGAAATTAATTTCAAAAGCATTTCTCACATAAATCTTACTTCTCACAGTCATGGAAAAGGTTTTTTTTTCCTCATTGTAATTTTCTTACTGCAATGTCATTTTTATTGCTTATTTCTCACATCATTTTTATTTAGGAAAATTGTTTCCTCTGTAGGTTTTTTAAACGTTTTTAAAGTGAATAACTAGCCCTGGCTGGTGTGGTTCAGTGGATTGAGCCCCAAAGGGTCATCAGTTCAATTCCCAGTCAGGACATATGCCTGTGTCTCAGGCCAGGTCCCCAGTCAGGGGCACGTGAGAGGCAACCACACATTGATGTTTTTCTCCCTCTCTTTCTCCCTCCCTCCCTTCCCCTCTTTAAAAATAAATAAATAAAACCTAAAAGTGAATGACTAAACTTAGATTGCTTTAAGTTTCTTGTAACCTTTTGCAAACATCTTACTAAATAGCAACCACATTACAAATCCAATATTAACTTCTTTTTCTGCCAAAGTTTTTAATTGACTCTATTTGAGAATCTTCTGCTGCTTTGCCTAACTCTTTAATGCATCTGGTAACATATCTAAATTAAATCTAATTGCTTTCACATTTCCCAATCAGATTATCTGAGTGTGGTTGCAAGATCAAATTAGACAGGAGTTTCTTCAAAATAGGCCATTTTTGCACTAGTCCAGGGATTTTCATACCAAATCTCTGAATTGTTCCCCAAAAACGCGATGGCAATTAGCACAGTCAAGACTGCATCTCCAAGTAATAAATTCTGACTATTCACAGTTAGCACTTAGTTAGGTAAAAGAGTGGTTCAGGATTTCAGACAAAAGTCTAGCTTGTGTAGCTTTTTCTTTAAAAAAAAAAAGATTTTATTTATTTATCTTTAAAGGGGAAGGGAAGGAGACAGGGAGAGAAACATCAATGTATGGTTGCCTCTCATGTGCCTGGCACTAGGAACGGGCCTGCAACCCAGGCATGTGCCCTGACTGGGAATTGAACTTCGACACTTTGGTTCGCAGACTGGTACTCAATCCACTGAGCTACCCCAGCCAGGGCTGTATCCTTTTCTTTACCAAGCATATCAGTGCCATAGCCCTGGGCTGCCCTCCTCTGTCTTTTACGTTAATGCCTCAAGTCTAAGGAATTTTTAATTCTTCAGTTAATTTTTTTAAATGTACTCTTTACAACAGGTGTAAAATCAATGCAATATTTACTCATTTCAACCTTTCTGTTTTTGTATTCTGGTTCAAGAACATGTACAAAATTTTAATTGTTTAACAGAACTTTTACCCCCGCCAGAGTCTGGTTGAACTGAGCTGTATACAGCCTTTAAAATTTTTGAGTGGTATTTTGTCCCATTTACTCACCTATGAAATCAATAATAGTATATTGAATTCTCCATTCTAGATCATTTGTTTTATCATTTCTTTGTCATCTTACCTGTTTGGCCATTCTAGCATTAAATTTTGAAATTATTTCTACAGAACTTAGAAATTTTTCTTTTTTCCCCAGAAAACATTGCACCACAATAATCCTCTTTACGTGTTGTTTCGTGAGCACGTCCTGACGCTGTTCTCTACCTCCGTCAACGATCTGCACTTACTTGCCTTGGTGGGATACTGCCCGTGGTTTACTATTCACTCAGCCTTTTTTCCATTCTAGTAGTTGCATGCGAGTCTTTCTGTATGCAAGGGACACTTCATGATCATGATTAAATCTTCATTCAGGGAAGAGCATGACGTTGCAGGGGTTGCTTCTGATCTGTTCAAGCTATGAATTTACTTAGAACAATTTTCTAATTTTTGACCAATAGTGAAATCCCCATTAAACATGCAATTTTGTCGTGCCTGTTTGCCAGTCTCCCCTGGGTCATGTTCACTTGGAACCTGCTCCCTTTTGTTTTTCCAATTTATAGAAACTTAAGCACACTGTCTTTCTGAAAACTTTTCTCTTTTTTCAGCTTTTTGCCTTTCCTGAGCTACGCTTTTATAGGATTGTCCATTTTAATTCCTGCACAATCCTGTCTGCTTATTCTCAGTGATGGAGGGACTTCCGCGGCACAAGCCTTCCCGGACTGGATGCACCTTCTGTCTCTGACACGCCACCCCCAAAGTTTGCAGCTGCCTCTTTCCCCTCCATGTACGCCCTTTATTTCCTGTTCATTTCTATTGCAGTAAAATACATGTGACATAAAATTTACCATTTTACCATCTTCAGTGCCGGGATTCAGTAGCTTCAAGTACACTCGCAAGGCCCTGCCATCATCAGCACTGCCCACATCCAGAACGTCCATGTCATCTCAGCCTGAAAACCTGCACCCATCAAACAGTAACTCCCAGCTCCTCTCTCCTCCCCCAGCCCCCAGCGGCCACCATCCTACTTTCCGTTTCTATAAATTTAGCTATTCTAAATTCCTAATATAAGAGGAATCACATGGTATTTGTCCTTTTGTGACTGGCTTATTTCACTTAGCAACATGCCTTCAAAGTTTATCTGTGTTGTGGCATGTGTCAAAATTTCCCTCCTCTTTAAAGTCGAAGAGTAAGTGGTATGTTGTATTTATGTACCACATTCGTTTATTCAATAACCTGGTGACGGACATTTGGATTGCTTCCACTTTTCATTATTGTGAATAATGCGTACTGTGAACACAGTTCACGAGCACCTGTTTGCATCCCTGTTTTCAATTTCTGGGATAATGGAGGAGTAGAATTTTCCGGATCATACTGCCTAACTTTTTTTGAGGAACCCCTTGTTTCCTTTTACCTATACATTTTCTTCTACTGCTTTTATAGGTTTTTTTTATTTTTTTAAGATTTCATTTCTTTGAGAGAGGGGAAAGGAGGGAGAAAGAGAGGGAAAGAAACATCAGTGTGTGATTGACATTCAAGTGGCCCCCATTGGGGACCTGGGGACCTGACCTGCAACCAAGGCATGTGCCCTGACGGGGAATCGAACAGGTGACCCTTTGGTTCATAGCCCATGCTCAATCCACTGAGCTACACCAGCCTGGGCTATAGTGGGTTGTTTTAAAAGGTTTTAAAACTTCTTCAACCCACCTGGAATATTTTTCTGGGAATTGTGTGGGGGACACAGCTAACCAGAATTTCATGTGAATGGATATTCAATTGTCCCAGGCCCATTTATTATATAGTGTTTCCCACCCCTCCTATGGCTTTGAAATTCTAGTTTTATCATACACTGAGTTTTCGTATAAACATGGGTCTCTTTGGAATTCCTACTTTGTCCACGGAGCCAATGTCCATTGTCATGTGGTTGTCCACATTCTTCTTTTTTTTAACTAGTCTTAGTTTTTCTCACATATTTTTTTCCTCTCCATGAACTTAAGACTCAAGTTTGTAATGTTTAATTAATATTTTCTGGGAATTTTATTGGAATGTTATTGATTGCTACCTGAATAGGAGAAGAAATGGCACTTTTACAATATTAAACTTTTGAATATGGGAACTTGATATTTCCTTCCATTCACTGACATTACCCTTTCCACCTCTCATTAAAGATCTTCTACAATCTCAGCAATGTACTGTTAAAGTACTACTGCTGTTGTAAATGCAATGTAAGGATTTCTATGTTTCTAATCTTTAAGGATAGTTCTATTCAGTAATAACATATTATGTTTTAGTCATTCTTGTCTTTTTGGACATTTAAGCTTTTTTGACTTTCTGCTATTACAATTTTAAAAAATATTATTATACAGGGTAAGGCACAAACAACACCCTTTTTTTATTACAAAATATTTTATCAAATCATAAGCATGTAATTCTGTAACATAACAATGTCATACTCAAGCACACCATATGACATGTCAGGTGAAATGTTCAAATTAAAACTATAAATTATTACACCCATATTATTGCCCTTCCAACAACACTTAAACAGGCCTTACTTCTGCCAAACCCTGTATATAAATCTCCGACTACACTTCAGAATTTTTTCTCAAAGCTTTAGAATGGATTCTACATATTTCTGATTCAAAGAGTCGGGACGATTTTCAGGTACTTGAGAACATATACTTGATACACTGCTTTCCGTTGCACAAAAAATAAAATTCAAACTCTTCAGCATCACCTACCCAGCCTTCCCTGGTCTGGCCCGCCTCCCTGTCCAACAGAATCCCCCACCTCGTTTTCTGACCAGTGCGCCAGAAGCCAACTCTATCAGCTTTCTCCGTTTCCGGACCTCACTGAGCTTACTGCCAAAATTTCAATGGCCTAAGACCATAAAATCTAATCTCCTTTCTCGTAAACCCTCCATCTTGCTGCTGCTGCTGCTGCTGCTGCAGATAAAACACATATTCTTCAGGACTGCCGCAGGGGACAGAGCGGGCTGGAGGAGGCGCACTGGTTCTTTGCCCGTCTGCCCGCCTCTGCTAACCAGAGTCCGCTAACCAGAGTCCGCTCACCGGAACTTAGCACGTGACCCAGCCTCGCTGCAAAGAAAGAGTGAAACCATCACGGAGAACACCGAACAGCTGGCAAGCAGGCTCTGTCTCTGCCACAGTGGCTTCCATTTGCCTATTATTTCTCTGGAATTGAAATATTCCTTTATATATTTAATAGCTATTAATGTCACATTTTCATGAATTGCTTGGGCATGTTCTTGACCCAGTTATCTGGAGGAATCCTTGCTATTTTCTACCTTGGAGAGGTATCTGCACCCCCTTGTTTGGGGCAGCATTGTTCACACTGGCCAAGACACAGAAATCACCTAATTGTTCATCAGTGGGTGAATGGATTTTTAAAATGTATTTACATACACTGGAATATTGTTCAGTCATAAAAAGATGGAAATCCTACCATATGTAACAATACAGATGGACCTCAAGAGCATTATGCTAAGTGAAATAAATCAGACAGAGAAAGACAAATACTGTATGATCTCATTTACTTGCGGGATCTAAAACAGCTGACTGACCTCATAGAAACAGAGAATGGTGGTTGCACATTTTCTCCAATGTCAAGGGCAGTAACTCCCTGCCTGCCTTGCCAGGGAGAGAGGGAGCTGCCTCCAGAGACTGTATCTTTCCTGGAAGGAATCATTTGAACATTTCAAGGGAGGAAAAAAAAAACTTAAGAAATTTACAGTCGGCCCATAGTAGGACTTGTGGCCTTTAGTAAGGCCTGGCCTACCGTCAATTTGGAGACAGCTGCCATGTGGGAGAGATGAAAAATTTGGGGCTACAAGGTGGAGAGTGCGGACAAGGGGGTACAGGGAGATTCGCCCTGGTGCAGCGTTTGGTTGTCTGCCTCTAGAGTCTGTGTGAGGCCCTTTTCCAATTCTTTTTCCAGGGGTTCATTTGAAGAAGGGCCACAGTGGGGAATACTTTTAAAGTGTTAGTTTTACCTGAGGGAGATAGCGGATGAATACACAGCTGCTTGTCACCGGAGGTTTCCAGAACCGCAGAGAAGGTGTTTCTGCTGGGACAGCGTTTCTCAGCCATGCCCTCTCTGCCGGGAGAAAATGTCATTCTAATTTAAGATTAACTTAAATTAATTAATAAATTTTAAATTAAATTTCTCCCTAATGAGAGAAATTAAGTACTAAGGGCTAGATTTTCCAGTTTGGGTTGAGCTTTACAAGGCCACAAACTGTTTTAATAGCTACAGGTTTCTTAACCCCCCAAAAAGCCACTTTCACCCCCTCAAAGACCACATCACCTCTGTTGAAAATGCATATTCTAGAAGAGCAGAGCCAATTCTTGACCAGACTGAATAGTATCCCACAGGACACTCCCACCACTTTCCCAGGTCCCGAGCTCCCTAGTGTCCAGGTGCCTTAACATCGCCCTGAGTACATGGAACAGAGGAAGGGGCCCCTTGAAGGGTGCCAGGGACTACCTGGCTGCAGATGTCTTGTGAGACTCTGCCTAAAATATTCCCTATTCTTAAGTCAAACTACAAACACAGTAAAACAGCATCAATGTAAAGAGTTTCCACAGAGCAATTTCAGTTTAAGTGCCAGGTTGATGATTTGATATTTATTTTACACCTATTCTGTGTGGTACATGGAATGAAACATTCGACTGGATGTGTTGACCTAAACTGTGCAAAGCTCTCATCAGACCTTTGGAGCTAGAGTGCCAGGAAGTTCTACAAGCCTTGAGTTGGAGGTAGGAAGAGACTCTGTGGTCTTCACAAAGGAAGCCCTTCCCCTCTTTACACGCAGCCACTCAGAATGGATCCAGCAATTCATCTCCCCAAAACATCTCACTTTGCAACCCTGAAATGGGGTAACAGCGGCAGTGACCAAACTCCCTACACCAAACTCACCTTCCTTCCAGAAAAGTCTCCCAGGAAATTAATCAAAAGGTGCAGCAGACCTTATTAAATTCCTTTTGGAGCCTGAGTTTATTCTATGTTGTGTGGTTGAGCTAATAACATTCTGGTTTACAGGACCAAATATCTGTGCTGCTTACAATCATTTGTCTCTTTATATAAATTATTTCTTATCTGAAATGTTGCTCCTTTGTCTTTTTGTCTTAGCCTGTCAGTGAAATTTTATACTTTTGCCAAAGAGCTGATACTCAGGAGAATTAAAATCAACAGAGAAATTAATGGGCCGTATTCTTATGTAACCATGCAACTCTGTAGAAGAATTCTTCTGTGGAGAAAATTGGGCTCCTTGAGGATATAAATAAAAGTAAGTCAAATCCAGATGTGAGACAGAAAGAAAGCTCAGGGCAGCCACTCAGCATCAAACCTCACGGCGGGTGGGAAGGGGGAGGAGAAAGCTGCAGGAAAGCAAGTTATTAAGATGATAAATTCTTAAGTGTATTATGTCACCAAATTCACCTTAACCATACCAAGTCTTTATCTCACATCATTGAGCAAAACAACTTTTAATCCACATGCAATGGAAAAATTGGGAGACATCAAACTGCTAAAATTATTTCACATGGATCTCAAGTTCAGCAGTTAGGAATAAGGCAAGCAGCATTTCATTATCAAAGTCAAGTGCATGCCAGACAATAGATTATATCTTTCAGTTGAGGTTTCAGCTGTATTTTATTAGAAGCTCAGCAGAAATATTAACTTGCACAGACCTGAGAGTTATTTAGCATCTTCAGCTAGCAGTTATTCAAAATGCCAGAGGGGAAACTATCAGGCTGTTTTTTAAAGTGAGCAGAACAGCGTATCGGGATATTGCAGATATTCGTGCATGTGGGAAAGCTCAAAAATGCAACAAAGTACAAATTTAAGCACGCATTTATATATATGAGAGTGCCGTGAAGATTTATCTGCCATTTTTGTAGGTCCATTTATAATAGCTAAGGAGAAATAAATGTAATTTGTCTGGGTTTGAACCACGATTCAACAATCAAGACTTGTGTGAAGCATTTGGGTGCACTCTGCTTTGCCCTCCTGGGCACTTTCTGGTAGTGCCTCAGAATTCCTCAGCAAGAAACCTTGAAATTATTTAATTTCATTGTTGGTATTGCTTCTGTAGTTCCATCAACATTATCATTCACATGGGAAAGAGAGATGGAAACCGTCAGGTCAAATTCAGTTTTGTAATACACGCACTTGGAGTCGTAAACTAGAAAAGAATATGGAGTCGTAAACAACTAGAAAAGAATAATGTATCAGCCACTTTGGCTGTTCTGACACAATACCAAGTGAAATGAATACTTTAAACAATTTGATTAGTGTAGAAAGTCAGTCTGAGTAATACTTGAATCAGGAGGCATCTTTAAGCTGAATATTTTCTGGTCTACTTGTTTCAAAGCAACGAGACATTTCGCCACACCTGTCCTTCACTTTGTGTATTACAAACATGCTGCTATTTAACACCATCTCTCCAGGTGGGTCCATCCAAGGTGAAGTCAGGTAAATTGAGGGTGGGGTAAGGTAAAAAATAACAACTGGCATGTGCCAACATGTATGAGTTAGGCTTACAGAAAAGTCCTATAAACCACATATCTTAGATTTTCCAAAACAACTGGATTTTAAATCATTGTTTTTTGGTAAAGGTGATCTGTATAATACGTGTAATTGGGTAAAGTGCTATGTTAATTCTATATGTTTAGTTTATGATTTAAAGCATGTTTTATAAATATGAATGAGGAGTAGGGCTTTATCAGACTAATGTCCTGGTCTTTGTTCATTCTTAAGCATTATGTAGACAGTTTAGGAAGTTGCAGCTGGGGTTGTCGGTGTCATGGATTATGGCATTGGGTGTCATCTGGACGTCTGGCAGTGCCTGGAGGCACTCTTGGCTGTCACAACCAGGTGGGGATCAAAAGTGCTGCAGGCGCCAACAGGTAGAGGCCAGGGAGCTTCTATGTGTTCCGAAATGAACGGGACACTCCCTAGCACAAAGAATTACCTAGCCCAAAATGTCCGTAGTGCCAAAGGCAAAAAACTCTGAATTATGAAAAGGGAAACCAACTGGTTAGGTTATTTTCGAGCATAATTGTTATAGGGGAACAGAGTGGGCTCCCCCAAAATGTGCCACTTTGGCATGTGGATTA
The DNA here is from genome assembly GCF_021234435.1 of Artibeus jamaicensis. Lineage (NCBI taxonomy): Eukaryota > Metazoa > Chordata > Mammalia > Chiroptera > Phyllostomidae > Artibeus > Artibeus jamaicensis. Next base: position 30,912,379 of record NW_026521803.1, on the reverse strand, counting down.
TTTTGAGCTAAAGACAATCAAGGCCTAAAAGACTCAAGAAGGGCTTTTGCCTCCCTCTTAACTGCCTAAAAAAAAGTAGGTCAAGGTCGTGGTCCAAGAAGAGACCTAACCACCAGGAGTGTGGGGTAGGCGTGGTGGGCCGGGGGAAGCTTAGCAGGCCAGTTCCTTCCATGTCCTCTCAGTGTCCCATTGTCTCTGCATAGTGTGGCAAACATTTATTTACCAAACATTTGCTCTTTCCATTTTCCTGTGAACTCTCTTCCTTCTCTCTGTAGCTCCAGATCCCTGCCCCTTCTCCTTGGCTCAGGATGGCATATGAGCCCCAACTGCCTTACTGTCTTCGAGGCTCTCACGTCTATGCGAGGATCCCCTACATACAAAATTAAATTTGTTTTCCTCCTGTTAATCTCTTGTGCCAATTTAATTATTAGGACAGCCAAAAGGACCTAGAAGGGTAAAGGAAATATTTTCCTCCGCTGCGTTGACGATCCTCAGAACATTCGGCCATATGATCAGGGGGCAGAGGAAAAGGATAAGCACTGAACTGAGGATTATGAGCTATTTCTAATCCCTGTTCTGTCAAAATGGTAAACAAAGGCTTAATGACTTAATTTTTTTTTAATTAACTTAAAGGAGTCTTAAACAAGTTAAGTGTTTATCAGAATCTTGGTTTCCTTAGATGTTAAATAAGGAGCCCTAAGTTTTTCCTTTTCTAGAAGGTTTCCCATTATACTTTTCCATTAAGCTAGACCTTGATTTCTTATAGTATTTTGCCACTTACAAAATTCTTTTACACTTATCATTTCATTTGTTAAAATAACAACATACGCCCTGACTGGCATAGCTCAGCAGATTGGGCATTGTTCCTGCAAACTGAAAGGTTGGTGGTTCAATTTCTGGTCAAGGCACATGCCTGGGTTGCAGGCCAGGTCCCTGGTTGGAGGTGTGCAGAAGGCTCGATATTTCTCTTACACACTGATATTTCTTCCCATCTCTTTCTCCCTCCCTTCCCCTCTCTCTATAAATAAATAAAATCTTTAAAAAAGACAAAAGGAAATAACATATATACTAATTTTTAAACAATTAATTTCATTTGCATAATGAATTTTAGTTCTTTGAAGAAATTACAACCCTATCAATGCTTAGGATTCTCCATGAGTTAAATTGCCTCTCCATCCATCAAGAGGTAGAGGCCAAATCACTTCCCCTTGAATCTGCGTTGGTCTTGTACCTTGTCTGGCCAATAGAAAGAGTGCCCAGGGCTATCCCAGGTCTGGGTCCAGGCCTAAGTGCCCTGGAAACTCACACTTTCGCATTGTTAGAGCCAGCCATGATGCATTAGGAAGTTCAGATCGGCTACTGAAATGTTAGAGGCCAAATAAGAAAATTGCTGGAAGATGAGAGGCCCCATCTTATGGGGATGGTCAGCTCCCCGCAGAACTCGGCTGCTGGAGGGACCCAGCCAACACCTCACAGAGCAGCAGACCCCCCCCAGCTAAGCCCTGCCCCAACCCTTTCCCCACAAAATTCAAGAAATCATGCATCATTATTTTAAGCCATTATGTTTTAGAATTTTTTATTTCACAGCAATAGGTAACTGAAACAGACTTGCTGGCCACTCAGAGAACTAAATGCTCATGATAGCCTCATCTAATGGCAACTTCATATTCTTTTTCAGGGACAAAAATCTGAAGCACGACTCTGCTCCCAGACTGCTCAGCACCCCAACATGATCATCTTCTGTCCTAATCAAAAGGAAATCCAGTTGCAGCCAAGTACACCTTCCCCCTTCAGTTGTTCTGCTTAGCTCTGCTGAGGGAGTCAGTGTGACAGCACCGGAGAATTCGGGGAACAAGGTGCTGGGCCAGGTCTCTGTTTTCCCAACTTTGCCACCAGGCGAGCAGAGTTTTACCTGCTTCTTCTAATGTGTGTAAAATTCATCAACTCAGCACAATCAACTCACGAAATGGCTGCGCCTGGGAACCCTTGGTTTTGTTTCCATGTAAAACACAGGCAGCTCACTGCTGGAACACTCACATCTACGGACGGTTGTTGGCTTGGCTAATGCTGGGAGGGATCAACTCTGGAAAAAAAAAATTGTGCAAGATTCCAAGTACACTTTGGCTTGATCCAGGTGGTTCTGTGTAAAAGCGTAAAACCCTTCGTACAGCTGGGCAGCAAGCAGGCCCTGAGCAGGACTCACCAGGCCGTCCACCTTTCCAGGGGAAAACTTTACCAGCCAGACTGGTGAGCACCCACCCTAGCACAGGGAGAGCCCTCACTCTTGCCGGTCACTTACCTTTGCCCCGGCTTTCTCATCATTTTCCAATGGGGAGTTTGCTGGGAATATGTAAGAGTTGAAACACTGGTAAAGAAAGCCATTGGTCCCATCAAAAGCAGGTCATCTAATAAAGAACTCAGAGGTAAATTAAATGGCCTGCACCTAGGGTTCAGGAAGCTCTTCAGACTGGCCCAGCACCCAGCCCATACCCCACCGCCCACCCTTGCATCCAAGCAGCTTTCTGTCCCTACATATTTGAAGTACAGTCAAACACAGTATGATAACACCTTGCACTTTTATTGTAAAAACACCCCTTCAGTGTGGCCAAATTGCTTTCTAAAAGAAGGGCTTCAAGTTATGCTGCTACCAGTTTTGATGGAGTCCTACGAAGACAGAAAATAGTCGTTTTAATAGCGAAGTCTTGGTTAACGGAGGAGAAATGATATTTATTTTTAATTAGACTTTTTTTAGGGAGGTACGGAGTACTTACTGTATAGGAATCATCTCAGAATCAAATAATCTGGACATGGAATATAACCGGTAATTAAGAGCAAAAGAAATCAAGATCCCCAAAATGTCCATACCTTTTCATTAATAATTCTCATTCCCCACACAAGTAGAAATCTATCCATGTTAAATAATTTAAAAGAAAAAGTTGTGAGGGCAGGCAAATAGCACATGATTTCACTCATATGTGGAATCTAAATGAACACACAAAACAGAAACAGACTCATAGACACAGAGAACAGACTGATGGTTGCCAGAGGGGAGGGGCCGAGGGGCCTGGGTGAAAAAGAGAAGAGATTGAGAAGCACAGACTGAGAGTTACAAGACCGTCACGGGAAAGCAAAGTACAGCATAGGAAATACAGTCAGTAATACTGTAACAATTTTGTATGGTGCCAGGTAGGTACTGGACATATCAAGAAAATGTTATTGTCTAATCACTATGCTGAACACCTAAAACCAATGCAAAATAATAGAGAATGAAACTGTAATTCAAATTTTTTAACTGTAAAAATAGTTATGAGAACAAATGGGGTTGATTAATCCAGCATATGGTTTTTGAGGAAAGGCACTGCAAATGTGAACAAGTCAGTCTTCATGCAAGTCTGTGACATATCACAAGAATTTAAAATTGACTAGTTTAGCTAATGGGCAAGTATAATATTACCAGACAGAAATAAGGAAATTGCATATGTTTGGAGTCCAAAATCATAAGCACAGATGATATTATGCAAACAATTACACAAGTGGAAACCGGCTCAAGATTCAGCCAGCACTGATGAGAACACAGTATGGACTGTCTTTTCGAAGATGCTGAAAGGCCAGAGAGAGGCCTACAAAGCAGGGCCAGGAGAGTGTAGGGCCTTCTGAGCCCCAGCAAGAGTCTGTGGATGAAGCTGTGGGCAGAAAGAGACTCTCAGCCTTAACAAGCAGAGGAGTGAAGGGGCTTTAGCAGGGAGAAAAGCTCGTGGGCAGAGTGGGGTGTATTACTGACAGTGAGAAGTGGTAGGTGAGAGTTATTGGACGGTAGGGGCAGAGAATGACTACCAAACCTCAAATAATTTACAATGATTAGGGAACAAGTCAAGGCCAGGCCAGGTCAAGGACTCATAGCACTAAGTGTTCTAAAGAGACAGAAGAGCAGAAGCCCAGTGGGCACATGATGGTCCTAGGACATTGGACAGAGAGAGTTGGGTACAAATGGGGAGCAATGGGGAACAGTGAGGTGAACCTCCAGACCAGACGTCAGGGCCAGAGTTCTGGTCCTGCCCTCCTGGCTCCAGACCTCACAGTGTCGGGCAATCGCAGCCCTTCTGGAGGGCGGAGGGAAGGAACCATCTCTGAGGTCATTCCTAAGTCCACAGTTCTGCATCCTTAGGACAGGAGAGTTGCATGGGAGAACCGGAAGGTGGGGTTACATGGGCAAACAAATACATAAGCTTGTGAATTGGAAAGAAATACTAAAGAATAATTCAAATCACTACTCAAATTGCCCCTGTGTCAGCCACAATAATTAGGAAGGTTTTTCCCTCTTTCACATCTGTGTTTCTGGAGCACCACAGATGAGGATGCTGCTGTTGAAAAGACTATGAAAGAACTGATCCTCTAAGGACAAGGTTGAAAGCTAGGGCCCACAGGCCAAGTCGGCCACTGTCTGTTTTTTGTAAATAAAGTTGTATTGTAACACAGTCATGCCCATTCATTACCTATTGTCTGTGGCTGTTTTTCTGCTTCAGAGGCAAAGATGAGTAGTTGCAAGAGTAATAACATGGCCCCTCAAAGTAAAAATACTTATTTTGTGGCCATTTTGAGGAAAAGTTTGCTAGGCTGACTATACATTGAAATCACATAGGGAGCTCTGAAAAATAATGATGGCCACCCTGGCTGGTACGGCTCAGTGGGTTGAACACTGGCTGGCCTATGAACCAAAAGGTCACCTGTTCAATTCCCAGTCAGGGTACATGCCTGGGTCATAGGCCATGTCCCCAATTGGGGGTGTGCAAGGGGTAACCCATTGACATTTGTCTCATACATTAATCTTTTCCCCCAATTTCCCCTCTCTCTCTAATAAATAAATAAATAAATAAATAAATAAATAAATAAATAAAATCTTTTAAAAAATACTGGTGGCTGGGTCCCAGCCCCAGGGATTTTGTTTATTTGGTCTGAGGAACAGCCTGGACATCAGGGTTTTTCAAAGGTGTCCCTACCTCCCTGAGTCTGATACAGAGCCAGAGTTGCAACCTCATTGCCTTGGGTTCCCTGGGGTGTACCCCATTAGACCTTCAGAAAGCAATATACCCGCATCACATCTTAGTTCCCGGTGGGAATGAGTTGAAAGCTGGTATTAGTATTTATCTCTCTGTCTTCACAGAGCAATGATATCACAAGTGCCACTTAAAAGAGCATCTCTCTCTCAGGCAACCAAAGCAAGGCATTGACTATTCCATTTCCCAGTGGCTCTGGTGAAAGGACCCGTTCCATAAGGTTTTCATTAAGCAGGTGGAGCCATAAACACCAAGGTCCTTCATGTTTTGTCTTCACTGCCCAGAAGTGAATATAAAAGAAACTTGAATTTGTCCAAGTGTGTGTGGTATATCCATGTCTCTCATCCTTTTGTTCATATTTTTTATTTTAGTCTGATTTTTCATTGTTTCTTTTGTTTTATAATTGATTAATTACACAGACCCTGTGTTTGTTTGTTTGTTTGCTGTGTGACTTCCAAAGCTTACAAAATATGATGCTTCTTCCACTTTATTTGCTGAAACCACACTGAAACTGTAAAAAAGTCCCTCCACCCTGAGGCCACCACACTGTGAGGAAACTCAGGCTAGTCCACCCGGGGAGACTACATGAGCTGTCCTGCCAGCTCACAGGTAGTCCAGTTTCCTGCTTCTCCAGCTCTGCCCCCACCTGACAACAACCACATGGGATACCCCAAATCAGAAGCACCCAGCCATGCACTTCCCAAATCCCTGACCTACACAGACCATAAAAGGAGATTCAGTACTAGAGGGAGGGGAATTAGCTAGAGAGCTCTAACAGACAGTATCTCCAGAACCACTGTAGTTCAGGCCCAGACATTCTCACCAGGCCTCTGCCAGAAGCATCATTTTCCCTCTTCCTCCGGCTTGTTCTCCTGTTCACCCAGTTCTCCTGTTCTCCTGTTCACCCAGTCCTCTGCATCACAGCTTCTCTTTGCCCTCATGGCTGCCCTGGCCGCACTTCTAGTGCAGAATCTTTCAGCTTCAGCGCCCGTATCCCATTGGCAACTGTGTTCCCTAGTTCTGATTCACCACAAGAAGCAGATTGGTCCAGCTCATCACTGTGCACCTTTGATCCATCCAATCATCTGTGGCCACAGAAGAAGTAGATAAAAAGAATTTTTAAAAATTTTTTAATGGTTGTTGAGAGCTCAAAGGCTTTGCATGGGTAAATTCTCAGTACAGGGTTGTTGGTGAGGCAGGTGATGACAGCATCTCTAAAACATCCCCTTTGCTCTTCCATTGAGATCATTATGGGCTGCAGGGAGATTTTGCAAGAATCTAAAGAAGATATTCGTGGGTTTCTATACCTCTGCACAGGATCACTGTGTCCCACAAGATCATTGTCTTATTCATTCATATAAAGTGGTAATATCTCAGATCACAGGGTTTATCTGTGACTCTGCTCTAAGTTGAACTGAAAATAGAGGAAACAAGGAGACTGGTCCTCTGCCTGGGTTTAAACAAATCCATTACAGATTTTTATTGAGCTCTAGTATTACCCTGCCTTATTTGGCCAGTAAATATGTACTGAGTGAATGTCTACTGTGTACATCACACCTTGCTAGGGGAACACAGAGGTCTACATAGAAGAAGGCAAAGCCTCCAAATGTAAGGAAACGACAGTGTCACTGGATGACAGGATACGTACACTCCAGAAAACAGGAATACCTACGGAATTTCACCTTACAAGAGCCTTCAGAGGAACAGTGAATGGGATGAGAGCGAAGAGAGGTCAGATAAGCTACAAATTCAGATAAAAAGATTTCTGGATGGAGTCTGGACTTAAAGGACATACTTCAAAGTGAGGAGAACAACAAGAACCGATGCAAGAAATGTGTCAGACAAGTCTGGAAACAGAGAGCAGATCTATTTGTTTAAGGTAAGAGGATTTGGTTGAAGATGAGTAGAAGGTCATGGTGAAAAGGTAGGTGGAGACCCAGTTGCAGAGGAAGGGCCTTGAATGCCAGGATGATTTTTTTTTTTTTTTTGCCTTGTGAGTAAGATTTTGGAGCCAGGACGGGACAGGATGAGATCAGTGTTTTAGGAAGTGCTGGTGTCAGGGGTGAGTTGAGAAGCCAGAGATCTTTGCAATCTACAAAGCATCTCCACATATGAGTCATCTAATTTTCTCCTGGCAAATGGTTTCCTAGCAGGCTTTTAGAGACGGTGCAAAGCAACATTCAGATGTCTACACAGACTAGAGTTATAGCAATTAAAAAAATAAGTTACTGGCGCCAGGATGGTCAGACAGATCAATGAAGCAGAATGGAACATCTGGAAACAAACCCAAATATTTATATTTATATATAAATTTAATATTTTATGATGGTGGCATTTTAAATCAGTGCAAAAAAGAGAATGATTTAATAAATGGTTTTTAAGACAATTGACTAATCATTTAGGGGAGGAAATGGTGAGATTCCTGCCTTACAACTCACATTAATTTTTTTTTGAATGGATAAAACTGTAGATCCCAATCTCTGGCATACATTTAGTCATGTGGGGAGTTTGATGCAAAGGGAGATTCCCAGAGATTCCAATTCAGTCACTCTTAGAAGGGACCCAGAAACTGAGATCGATAGGCCATACTTTGATAAACACTTGCTTAAGGATTTACATATAAAAAATGAAATGATGAAAATACTAAAAAAGTAGATTAATGTATACATCATTTTCAGATGGGACAGAAAAAAAAAAAAGAATCTTACTCCAAAAAAGTAAACACTCTTAGTATCATACTAACACCAATAAAGAGACCTGCACCTTCAAAAATATACAGTAGATGTTCTTTCCTTGTTCCTCCCATTGAGTACAGTTAAAAACACTGGACGTTGTATATAAAACAAACATAACAAGACTGAAAGATGGACAGAAGAAGGCAAACTGCCTAGGGACCAGAGGTGAGTTAGCTCCCTGAGTTTTCTTTTTGCCACATGTATCCTACTAGGTAGTGGTGGAGAACCCAGCAACCCAGAAAAACTAATGAGTGCAGAAAAAAAATGGAAAAAAGCTTACTCTCTCTCCCTAAGCAAAGGACCAGGAAAGGAGCAGCCAGCAGAACAGAAACTTTCAGACAATAACTCCTCTACTGTCGTTAGTGCCACAGAAAAAGCTGCCAGCAGAGGCTGAGTGGGGAGCCGCCACTTCCACCCCCACCCAGTGAAAACAAGGCCCCCCTTCCCTCCCTGTCATGCGAGGTCACAGGAGGCCTAATGGAGAGTCAGCCAGCTGCAAGGAGTTGCCCCCTCATGATGACGACACTGGAGGCCATGTAGAAAGTGGTCACAAGGCACCTCTGCTCCCCCAACCAGGAGGGAGGCGGTGGGCCCAATGAGACCCTGAACTCCCAGCCCAGACAGCAGGGATAAGGAGCCTCTGAAGGCCAGTGGGGAGTCCGGACATGTAAGTACACCTGGCAGTAACACAGTAGGGAGGCAGCGTTTTCTTCCCTGCCAGGGCAATGTCAACAAAACAAAATAAAACGAAACGAAAAAGCAAACAACTCCTGCAACAGAAGGTTTCACCAAGATCCAAAGTCTCACAACATAATATCCAAAATACCCAGGTTTAAATGGAAAATCACTTATCATACCAAAAACCAGGAAGCTCTCAACTTGGATAAAAAAAGGAGCAGCAGACATGGTTTTCAGAGCCCGATGGCAGAAGAGGAAGTCCCAGCCTGCATTCTCCCACAGAAACACCCATCTAACAACCATCCGTGGACCAACAAACATTTATGAGGGTGCCAGAGTCCAACTGAGAGGTTCTAGCACATGTAAAGCACAAAATCCAAGAACATCTGTGTTGAAAAGAGGAAAAAGAACAGTTTCACTTTACCCACATCATTCCTCCCCAAACCCCGCACAGCTCAGTGCCAAGACAGACCTGCTTGGCCCACAATTCCTCCCACGGGGGGTGGTGCGGGGGGGGGGGAGGGTGAAGTGAGGATCCAGCTTCCTCAGCCTTTTGGGGTGCTGCCCAAGGGTTCCACTTCCGTCTCTCCGACTCAGTACTCTGGGGGAACCAGCATGGCTGGATCGTCCGGATGCACCTAAGAACAAAGACAAGGGCAGGGGGCTCACAGCCACCAGCTCTCAGACCCCGACAACCGCGTGCCTGAGCCCCACCAGAACACACACTCTGCTCAAGCACACGTGGAACACGACACAGGACAGGCCCCATGCTGGTCCCAAAAGAAGTCTGAACAAATTCCAAAAGTCTGAAGTCATCCCAAGTATTTTTTCTGACCACAATGAAGTGAAAAGAGAAATCAATGACATAAGAAAAATGGAAAAATTCACAAATATATGGATATTAAATAATATACTCTTGAACAAACATTGGATTAAAAAAGAAATCAAAAGGGAATTTTAAAATACCTTGGGACAAATGAAAACAAAAATACAACATATCAAAACTTATGAACTTAGCAAAAGCAGTACTAAGATGAAAGTTTATAGTGATAAATGCCTGTTTAAAAAAAACTCAAATAAACAACCTAAATTCATACCTCAAGAAATTAGAAAAAGAATAAGCTAAGCCCAAAGTTAGCAGCAAGAAGAAAAAAATAATAAAGATTACAGCAGAAATAAATGAAATAGAAAACAGGAAACAGTAGAAAAAATAACAAAACTAACAGTTGGAAAGATGTTTTTTTTAGAAAAAAATAAACTCCTAGCTAGACTCAGGAAAGAAAGAGCCAATTCAATAAATAAAATGAAATAAAAGAAGGGACATTACAATTCATGCCACAGAAATTTAAAAAGATCATAAGGGGCTATTATGAACAATTGTACATCCAGAAATTAGACAACCTAGAAGAAATGGATAAATTCCTAGAAACATACAACCTACCAAGACTGAATCAAAAAGAAATAGAAAGCTCGGACAGATGACTGACAAATGAGGAGACTGGATCAGTAATCAAAACCTCCCAACAAAGAAAAGACCGGGACTAGCAGGCTTCACAGGTAAATTCTACCAAATATTTTAAAACTTAATACCAATGTTTCTTAAACTCTTTTAAAAGAACACATGTATACACACACACACACACACACACACACACACACACATTCCTGTTCAGCACAGCACTAACATCCACAACTATTTGTATGTCCATGATACCTCAATAAAAATAGTTTAAAAAACAAACAGACAGTGCAGTAGCTTGAATAGTGGCTTCCAAAAAGATATATCCACACAATAATACCTTATTTTCCAAATAAGGTAATCCTATGAATGCTACCTGAGCTGGAAAATAGGTCTTTGCAAATGTAACTACATTAAAGACCTTAAGATAAGACCACCCTGCATTACCCAGATGGGTCCTAAATCCAATGATACGTGTGCACACGAGAGAGCACGTGAGCACAGAGGAGTCGATGGCCGAGTGAACACGGAGGAGGAGACTGGAGTTATGCACCAACAAGCCTCCAGATGCCTGGAAGAGGCAGGGCAGGATTTTCCCCTGGGCCTCCCCCGGGGCCTTAAAGGGCCCTGCCAACAACTTCATTTTAGATTTCTGACCTCCAAAACGATGAGAGAATAAATTTCTGTTGTCTTAAGCCACCAAGTTTGTGATAATTTATTGCAGCAGTTCCAGGAAACTACTACAGATGCCAATGCGCCGATGACCAAGACGACACGGCTGTTAGAATGGCCTGACAAGGTTATAGAGCGGCCATCCTACAAACGCTCCAACGGGCCATTCAAATATGCCTGAAGCAGCCACCGAGACAAAATAGAAAGGGTCTCCAGCTGTGGTGACATCCAAGACCCTGGGCTTCTTAGCTGCTCTGAGATGCCCCCAGGGAATGTCCTTGCACAGTGTCCAGTCTCACTGCTCATTCTCCACGGAGAATCCTATTAAAAATAACCCAAAGAGCACAGAACATATGTGTAGTTAATCAGTGGCTCAGCAGTGTTTGGACTTTCCTTTACCTCTTTCTTTCCCTTCGTCAAAAGAAGGCTATTCAACCCCGGCCAGGTGACTGAGTTAGTTGGAGTGTTGCCCCATACACCAAGAGGTTGCAGGTTCGATCCCCAATCAGGGCACATACCTAAGTTTTAGGTTCAAACCCCCCTCCCCCCAGTCAGGCTGCATATATGGGAAGCAACCAATCAATATTTTTCTTCATATAGATGTTCCTCTCTCTCTCTCCTTTCATCCCTCTCTAAAATCAGTAAATATATCCTCAAGTGAAGATTTAAAAAAATAAAAGAGGCAGTTAAAACAATGAGGTCCTAATTATATAAGGATTTCTCAAATCTAAATGCAGAGTAAAATAAATAACCCCCAAATACATCAGGAAAATCAAGGAGAAAGCAGACCAGCCCAAGAGGACCAAGAAGAGCTTCCAAGATGCAGCCTGAGAGTCGCAGGATGCTTAGTGTTTTCCCCACACTGCTCGTCTGACGTGGAGAACTCATGTGAGGCATTTGACTTGAACTTATAGTCAATCTGAACTTCAAGCACAAAGAAAGCCCCCCGATATTAACCACAAAATTCATCCTCAGATTTGGGATGCTCAGACTTTGCATTGCTCAACATCTCTTTCCCCAGAGCCATTCCCCGACTTTTCCCTGGGCCACGTGAGGCATGAAGTTCTAGTGGATCCGATTTTCTAGTTAAAGAAAGGCTAGTTCCCAACAACACTTTCTACCCCAGGCGGTTTGCAAAACATTGGAGTCCACTTCCCTACACTACCAAGTGGATTCTGGAGGACAGAATGGAACCTTTGTTTGAGGGTCCAGTCTTGTTCAGATTTTGGGCTGGCTTCATTCTGAACCCTGAGAGAAGTACAGTGGAGAGGAGACAGCACCAGTTGACAGTCAGACTTCTCTTCAAAACGCCAGGGTGTCACCTACCAGCTCACTGACATTACCCAAATTACTTAACCTCTCTGAGCCTCCCCTTTTCACTCGTGAAATGGGGGTAATGATATCTACATCATACGTGCCCCATAGAGGCTCCATACGTCTGGTCCATGTATGTAGGACACTCAGTACTGGCACCATCATTGTTTAGGGCTTGCTGTTTGGGGTGTGGAAGACAGAGAAGGTGCAGGGCATGGTGCTGAATCAGCGCTGATGCCAGGGGCCCTCTAGGAATTTCTCTACAAAAAAAATTCTCCAATATCCCCCTATTTTTCTCTCACACGCCTCTTTCTACACACACACACACACACACACACACACACACACACACACACAACCAGAGAACAGAGAGACTCTGTGGGTCTCACAAATTCATGAATTTAAATGTCTTCATTGTCTCTCTGCTTCCCATCTGTCTAGTACGAATTACATGTGAAGCAACAGAAAGTTCTTACATGTGTAAAAATGACCAGAAAGCAGCTCCCAGCCCTGTGTGGCTTACGAAACACCACAAGGCCCTGCCTGCTCAAATATACTCTCCCCGAGGCTTGTTACATGACTTGAATTTTTTCCATTAAAGTTACCCCTTTATAGTTGCCTGGGAGAGTGGAGAGCAGTCTCTTCTTTCAAGAGATTTGCTCAAGAATTAGCTCATCAGGTTAACCAGTTACTATTCAGAAGAAGTGCTTGTTGCCTGACCTCTCTTTAATTCAGCACTTTGGCATTCTCGTTCATGCCCAGGGCAGGGATCGCTAACCTCTAACTCCAGCCCAAGTCACTCGGCCAAACCTCACACCCAGACAGCCGGTGGCCTTTAGCAGTTTCATTCAGATGGCTTCAAAGCACTTCATAGTAATCAGGTCCACACTAATTTCACACCCATCTTGCTTCAGGGTTCCTTATCTCAATGATTGGCACCATTAACCATCAAACCATGAAAGCCAGAGATCTAAGACATCCTTCATTAATACCTCTCCTTTACTTCCAAAGCACTAAGTCCTATCAATTTTACCCACTGGCGATTTTTGCATCCATCTACCTCTCTGAAACTACACTGCCATTTCTTAGCCCAATCAAACATCATGTCCCAGCTAGACTTTCTCTGTCTAAATGATAAACCCCAGATCTGCTCTGCACCCTGGAGCCTAATGTTGTTCTTAGAAAAATGAGACTAATCCATGTCTCTCCTTTATTCAGATCATTTTATGGATTTCCGCTGTTGTAAGGATCAAGTCCAAAACCATTAACGTGGCATAACGTGGCATCCCTACAGGATGGATGGGGACGGCGCCTTTCTCTCCAGCCGCATTTCCCATCGTTCTTCCCCTTCTTTCTCTCTGCTCGTCTCTCCACCGTCGGTTTTCTTCCACATGCCGTGCTCCCTCCCATGCAGAGGCCTCGGAAAAAGCTGTTTCCCAAGTTTGAAATACTTTCTTCAATCCCACTTTTCTTCATGTAGTTAATGCCTAGTCGAGCCCCCAAATTTAGTTCAAATTGCACTTTCTTAAGGGAAAGTCTTCCGTGATCCCTGAAGCTGGTCAGTGATTGGATGAGGGGACGAGGAGATGTACTGGAATCAACTGGAATTCTTCAAAACATGTTTCAAAACTATATGTGCCTCCGAACTCTGCCCTACCACACACACACACACACACCCCACCAAATTCTCATTTGATACTTACAAATGCCCCACTTTAGATACCATTCATTATTACTAGCTATTATTATGAATAGGAGTGTGTTATGAGCCTCAGAAAAGTGGGAGTGAAAAAAAACCCGAGAACCACTTTCCTAGGTGGCCTGTAAGGTGATTTCCAACTTCAGTCCTGTAATTCTCCGACCTGCAAGGTGTTACGCTGGGACCCAGCTGCCTCCCCACAGGCTTTCTCTAGAAGTTCATGGTATTAACACCTGGTAAAGCTGTGTTCACCAGATGAAATACAGGATACCAGTTAAATTTAAATAACTTTTTAGTATAAGTATGTCCTAAATCTTGCATGGCCAGTGCTTATACTAAAAAATTATTTGTTGCTTATCTGAAATTCAAATTTAACTGGTACCCTATATTTTTACTTCCTAAATCTGGCAACTTCAAATCTTTGCCAAAGGGCAGACAGGTGGGGATTAAATTCTTCTTCCTTCCCTAGGACTGTCCTGAGACATAACAGTTCACAAAGTGTGAAGTATCCCACAAGATCGGTAGGCATCAAAGAGTCCCGCAAAACCAAGCAATTGGCAGCCACGGACAGCAGACGTCAGCCAGAATCCACACATCAGCTCCCCCTCCTTTCCCAACTCACTGGACTTTCCCTTTATGCCTGCCTCCCTGGGACCACACTCCTTAAGAAGCCCTGGTCTTATGTTCTGCTTCCTGGGAAACCCCAAAGGAGGTCCATCAAGAGGGAATGGAAAAATAAACTATGGTTTACTCACATGATGGAATTGCATATGACAATTAATACATATGAACCAAATGGATGTGTGTGCACAAGATAGATTTCAAAATTCATGTTAAGTAAAAATAGCAAATTGTGAGGGATACATACAGTATTTTATTGCTATCTGCTTTAATGCATAGAATAATATCTATATTATTTATGGCACCATATATGTGTAGTAAAATATTAAAGTATGGATGAAAATAAAATAAGCCACCTGAAAGATATTGCTTTCCTCTGGTGAAGGAAGGAAGGAGAAGACACACAGTTGGAGGTCCGTGTAGAGAGAGAGAGTTTAACTGCCCCATGTTATTTCTTAAAGAAAAAGCTACCTGAACCAATACTGCGAAGTGTTATTATCTGTTAAGTGTAAATGATGGGTATATGGTATATAATTCTCTATACTTCTCTGTATGGTTGACATTTTATAATTTTTTAAAACTTAATTACATTTAAAATCAGCTACTTCTAGCTTAGCAAAGGACAAAGCAAACGAATTGACTTCAGCTACAATGTCAAAGACGAAAGAAGCTGTGTCACACCAAAGCTGAATTACCCAGAGAGATAATAAGGAACATCCTTCCCGCAGACTCTCAACTAACATCCAGGACATGCCTCATATGTGTGAGGCATTGCAATGGGTACTTTAGAAGAAATGATTGCATACGAACAGTCTAATACAAAAGAGAGTTTAATAATATAGATGGTCTTACTTGCAAAAGAATCATATTCTAAATATTTATAAGTATGTTGCTTAGAACTCAAGCTTTAAGAAAGATTTCACCATAGAGGGGAAAAAATGTTATCAACTGTGGTTAAGTTCTTAAGTGAGCCCTCAAAAGGCCTATTTGTTCTATAATAAATTCCAGGGTTGCCAGGGATCTTAACATAATTGAAATTCTGCACATTTGCAATGAAAAACAGTAGAAAACAACATATTTCAAAACTCGTAATGAAACAGCACAGAAAAACAATAGAGTTGAATAAGAAACTGCTTTTTTCATTATCCTCACTGCTGAGGTTTGAGAAAAAGAAGAACAAATTAAAGGCAGATTGGGAAGCAAGGGAAACTTGTAAAAACTGTGAGGGAGGAGTTATGGGCGTTTCAAGGGCTTCTGAGGTCGATGACGGCACTGATTTCCTTATTTATAATTTCTACGTTCACCTTCAAACAAAGAGCTTTTGCAGGAGAGCCCTCTCCTTATCCACATGGGATACATTCCAAGACCCCCTGTGGATGCCTGAAACCGCATTGGGTACCAAACCCTGAGCATAGGATGTTTTTTCCTATACAGATAGACACACCTTTGACAAAGTGTAATTTATAAATTAGAAACAGGAAGAGACAAATAACAATGCTAAAAATAAAATAGAAAAATCATAAGAACATACTGTAATAAAAGTTAAGTGAGTGTGACCTCTCTCTTTCTTTCTCTCTCAAAATATCTTATTGTACTGTACAGTAAGTCCTTACTTACCATCCTCCATATGTTCTTTAAGCAAAACAACA
The DNA here is from genome assembly GCF_021234435.1 of Artibeus jamaicensis. NCBI lineage: Eukaryota > Metazoa > Chordata > Mammalia > Chiroptera > Phyllostomidae > Artibeus > Artibeus jamaicensis. The sequence goes on along the minus strand of NW_026521803.1, from coordinate 30,896,498 downwards.
TTTGATGAAACCAATTTTACCTTAGGCTATAAATAAGAGTTAAGTTCCCACAGCATATTTTTGGTCACAAAATCATCACCAAACTTCTAAATAAAAACCCAAAACATTTCTGCTATTAAACATTGAAATAAATGTGATCTACATAAACATATAGGAAAAACTAATCCAACAACATAATTATTTTCCAACCTGCTTATTCCAGTTCAGGCTCGTGGTACTCAGAGCCTCCCCTGGCAGCCCGGGACCGAGGCAGGACCCACTCTGGACAGGGTGCCCTTCCATCACAGGGCTGGTCCCACCCGCACTCACTCATATGGGACAATGGAGACCCACCTCACGTGCACATCTTTAGAACACGGGAGGAAACCGGAGGACCCAGAGAAAACCTACACAGACACGGGGAGAATGTACAGACTCTAGGTAGGCTGTGGTCTCAGCTGGAAATCAAATTGGCTTTTTTCATCAGCGTTATAACAAATGACATGGAATGAAACAACGGTATTGGAAGACCTGCTTTCTGTACTCACCCTTCTTCTTCTAGTGATGCTGTGAGATAACAAAACACCTGTGTGATGAGATAAAGGGAGGTGAACGGCGTAGACATTGTGAGTAGCGTTAGGCTACTGTAAGGGTCCCTTGAAGGTAAGCACTGTGATACCACCGCCATCGAGCTGATAATCAGAAGGCTAAGTGCCTAAGGGGCGCAATGCAGATACAGCGTGGAGACGCTGGAATAAGGTTAAGAGTCGAGTCTCAGGTCCTGTGATTTCAGCACACTACTCAGAACAACGCATATTTAATACATGCTAATTGTTTATTTCTGGTATTGTACATGTGATATTGTCAGATCATGGTTGGCCACAGGTAACTGAAATCTCAGGAAGCAAAACCACAGATAAGGGGGAGCTAGTTGTACACCCTTGATGTTATCACTGATTATCTGCTATTCATTTATCTGCCCTAAGTAGAAATCTTGATTCAATGAATTGAGAGCCATAAAAGAAAATGTGTATATACCTTAGTTAAAGAGATTGCCTTAGGGGGTCTTAGCCAAGTTCTGAGTTCATTAGGAAAGGAAAGGCCAGCAGAAGCACTTCACAGTCTTGGCACAGTCCTCCTGAGTGAAGGGAAAAATATAAGAAACAAAGGTGAATCAGACAGGGTCTGCATTGGCCACCAAGTGTCACTGACAAGAGACAGCGTGGCTATAGTCAGACCAGAAACGAAGTACAAAACACACACACATTCCTCAAAAAAACTAAACGTGGAATTACCACGTGATTCAGCAAATCCACTTTTGGGGTTTTTACTCAAAAGAATTGAAAGCAGAGTCTCTAACAGTTATTCATACACTCAAGTTCACAGCAGCATTATTTACAACAGCCAAAAAAGCAGAAGCAACCCAAGCGTCCATCAACTGATAAAGAAATAAACAAAATGTGGTGTGTGTGTATATATATATATATATATATATATATATATATATACACACACACACACACACATATATATAACAGAATAATAGTACTCAGCCTCAAAAAGGAAAGAAATGCTAACATGAGTGGATGGAACTTGAGGACATCATGCTGAGTGAAATAAGCCAGTCACAAAAGGACAAATACTGTGTGATCTCACTTGTACGTGGGACTCGTTGGAATCACATTCATGGAGACTGAAAATAGAATGGCGGTTACCAAGGCCTGGGGGAAGGGGAGTGGGGGTTGTTGTGTAATGGATTAGAGTGTCACTTTTGCAAGAAAAAAAGAGCTCTGGAAAAGGACAGAGGTGGCAGCTGCCCAACCATGTGAAGGTACTTAACCCTGCCCAACTGTACACTTAAAAATGACTAAGATGATCAATCTTGTCATTTGTGCTTTACCACAGTTTAAAATAAAAAATAAAAATGTATGCCCCAGTGAGAAAGGGGTGTTGGTAGGGTCGATGGAGCTGCCTCAAGGAGGATGGAAAGGGGACTTGGGAGCTGTAATAATAACACCTGGTAAATCTTTGGCAGGTCAACCACCAATTCTGTTAACCGCTCTGGGGGCTTTCTCTCCTTCACACTGACCACCATTGCAATCAGAGGTTGGCATGGCAACGTTTGGATGTCTCTCTCCCCAGTCATTCCCAAGACCCATCTAATGGGCCCAGCACTCTGTCTCTCAGGCCAACATATTAACTGACACCTCATGGGCACTTCATAATATCTGTGGAATGAACGAGTGAATTTGTAACCACTGGAATAGTCATCTCTTAAAAGTCAAATTACAATGAAAAAAAGCAATTTTAAAAAATAGAATATAACTGAAAAATAGGAGTGATAAGACATATGAGTACCAAAGTAAGTAACATCATTGTGCCTCTGTAGATTAAGGGATGTCATGGTGCCTTGGGAGTCTGCATGGAAGAGGAGGGACCTGAGTTGAGCCCTAACCCTGTCCCTGCTGTGCTTTGCGGTGTGATACTCCCAGCTGGGCTGTGGGTGCTTCATTTCTAGTCCACACTGAATATAACCCACTTGCCAATAATTAAAACCGATAGTTATGTTTTCAAGATCCTCTGATTTTATTTTTAAATAAAAAATATTTATTTTTAAATAAAAAAATAAAATACTTACTCTTTGGTCTTTGGGTCTGTGATTAAATAGGTGAAAGCTAGTGTGATTAATAGCGACTTAAAATTCTGATTCTGCAAATGTCAATTTCCTCCTTAAAATTGGCATGGCCTTAATATTAAACTTCTTGGCATCCTAGATCTGATGAATTCTTAATAAAATAAACTAAAGTTCTTTCCAATGAAATTGTAATTTATATGTGTGATTTATGTATATATATAGAGAGAGGGCCTTGTTCATTTACTACAAGAGAGAAAAATAAAAACTCTCTAATGGTAACAAATTGATAAATACGAGTAGTATTACTATCCTTATCTATTGTGTGAATCCAAGAAGCAAAGCAAGGTCACACACCCAAGGTCACTCTGGAGGTCGGCGATGAGGGTGAGGATAGAACCCAGGCTTCCAGGCTCCTGGCCTAATGCATTTTTCTCGGGCCATAAATTCCCAGACTGCTCTGGTCTCTAGATTCTCCAGATGCTGCCATCCCCTCAGTGTCCTTGTACCAGCACCCAACGCTTTCACATTTTTTACATTGTGAGATGAAAGTCTGCCTCCTCCTGACAGCTTTATTACCCCAGGAAACCACTAACTCCCTCTGACTCGGAGAGTTAGACCCAATTGTCGGTGCAGTAACCAAACAGGAGTCAAAGACATTTCTGTGATTGATGCACCCTTCAGCGAAAAACTGCTGGAAATATTACTGCTCCGATGTCCTCCCCCCACTTGTTTTTTGCAGGCCTAAAGGTTAATCAGTTGACACTGTCGCAAAGAAAGTCTTTTTTAAGAGTCCAACAACAGGCGGATGGGAGGGAGGTGAACACACAGTACAATATACAGATGATGTATTACACAATTGTTCCCCTGAAACCTACATAAGTTTATTAACTAATGTCACCCCAATAAATTCCATTTTAAAAATTAAATAAATCAACAATAAAATTAAAGTTCAACAACAAAGAAATTGTGTAAGTTGGAGAACTCGTCCCCAGGCCAGTGGGAGGTGTTAACTCCCAGAAGAGAAGTTGGAACAAATGGGGGAAATGTAAGGATGGTCACGGTCGTGGGTGGTTTGGTGTCACCTTATGCAAGTGCAGAGGTCAAGTCTAAGCAGCACCAAGTAGGGCTAAAGTTGATTTTCAGTATGACTGTCACCCTGAAAGGAAAGAACAAAACATATATGGAAAATACAGGAAAAGAAAAGACGTAGAAAATGAAGAAAGAGGAAAGGGAGGAAGCAGAGAACTATAAAAAGGAAAAAGTAAAAGACTGAAGTATATATTAATGATAACTAATAGTCGTAGTTAGCTTCATTTCCCGAATATCTATCCATGTATGGTTCAAAATTCCCACATAGTAGGTAATATTATCTCAGTTTGATGAATGAGGCTCATATGCCAAAGATTAGAACATTAGAAAATAGAAAGTAGACTCAAATATGTTCCTTTCGCCATCTCCACCGAAGAACCTTGTACTGGGTCAGATCAGAGCGCGTTGTTAAGCCCAGATGCTCACTGTGGCCCCCAGGGACTTTGCGAAAACCTTCAGATGTGTAGCACAGTGTAAAGAACTTCAAGAGCCTTCACTCCAGACTCTGCACAAAGTCCTACCTCTTCCAAGATAAAAGGTGACAGGAGAATGGCAGGGAAACCTGCTTCTTCAAGTATAAGAAGGATTTTAAGTGTTCTGCTTTTAGACAGAATAGCACATGCAAAGATACTGTGGCACAAAGTCATGTCCAATGTTACAGAATGCGGAAAATGATCAGTGAAGCATATGGTGAAAGATGTAAAATGGACCGTGATACCTGTTCAGTGATAGACCCTGAAGGGCCATAGAAGCCACACTAAAGAGCATAAAGTTTATCCTATCATTGGCGGAGACACTTCAAAGGCTTAAAGACAAGATGTGAGGTTGCAAACAACATGATTAAATCTATTTTGGAAAAACAACCCTGCCAGCAATGTGGAGGAAGGGAAAGTGTCTATGAAACAAGATGTGGAATAAAACTCAGGCATGGTCTGGAGGTAGTTTGGAAATAGGATCAATAGAATAGAGCCCAGGTAAGACACTTCTTAGAATTCTGGCCTCCATAATCGAGTAAATTGTAGTAAAATCCATCAAAACTAACATATATATGTTTTATTTAAGACATATTGAATTTGAAGTATCTGTGGACATACAGGTATGTATGTCCACTAAGCTGTTGGAAATACGGTTCTAGAGCCCAAGAGAAAGTTAGTGCTAATGAGACAGATTCAGGAATGCAGGATACAGATGATGGTGGAAGTCAGGCAGTAGGACCAAACGTCAGCACCAGCCTTCAGAAGGACCCTAGGTCACGTAATAAGGAAATTGAAAATGTCCACTAAAGGATTAGATGTCATGGAATTCTTTTCAAATTGGCTGCCAGACTCGCCTTGAGTTACTTTCACCCCTGCCCACACTCCACCCCTCTTCCGCACACTTCCAGGGTGGCACCGCCTGACCTGCTTCCCAGGCTCCTGAGTCTCTTGCTTTGTTTCCCAAACTTGTACTAACACTTCGCTCCAGCTGCAGGATCTCCAAGGAAGGATAATCCAGTGACTGCCTCCACTGTAAGATGGCCCCAAGTGTCTGCACATGTGCCCTCTTCTGGGGCAGCACTGACCCACCATGGACACCCTAAAACTAAAAGAGAGAATCTCCACAGCCAGGAGTTGGAAACGACCCAAACGTCCATCAACAAATTAATAGATAAATAGAATGCATTACATATATAGAATGGAATACTGTTCAGTCTTTAAAATTCTGATGCATGCTACAAAAAGGTAAACTTAAGGACATTACTGCAAGTGAAAGAAGCCAGTCACCAAAGACTACTACTACATGATTTCATTTAGATGAGGTGCCTGGAATAGTCCATTTCACAGAAGCAGAAGCAGAAGCAGAGCAGTGGTTGATAGGAGCCAGGGGAAGGGAAGCGGGGCACGAGTGTTTAGTGAGTGCAGAGTCTCTACTCGGAAAGATGAGGTTACAGAGGTGGAGAGTGGTAATAGTTGTGCCAGATAAATGCACTTACCATCACTGAATTGTATGCTGGGAAATGGTTATAATGCTACATTTTATATTACATATATTTCATCACAATTGTTTAAATGGCAACCAAAAAACATATCCAATATAAGAAGTTGATTGTTTTATGTTTACAAAATGGAACACAACACAGCAATACAGAAGAACTGCTGTATACAAAGACATAAATGATTCTCATACACATAATGCAGAGCACAAATGGCCAGATACCACAGTGTACTCTCTGTACAATTTTACTTACGTGATGTTCAAGATCAGGGAAAACTAATCTGTGGAGACAGAAGTCAGAGTGGGGTCCCCGGAGGAGGTGTGCTGAATGAAGAAAAGGTCAGGAGAGCGCCTGCCAAGTGCCGCAAACGTCTGACGTCGGGACCCCGGTGGTCTTGCAACAGCTGTATACAGGCAACACTTACCAAACTGAACACCTAAGACTTGTGCACATTTCTTTGTTAAATGTCTCAATATTAAACAGATACCCCCCAAAAACTGTTTAAATATTCCCAAGTTTACTCAACAGCTAGCTGAAATCCACTGACGCATGTGAATGGATAAGAAGTAGTTTGTAGGGCGGGACCTATCAGGTTTCACAAAAGAAATTGCCCTGGGGCGTTGGGGGTGGTGGTAAAGGGGGAGTGCACAGAAAAGGCAGTGAAAAGGTTACCATTTCATTGCCAAGTTCGGTTCGACAAAATCCGGTTAATAAATAATTCCCGAGAACCTACTGCCGAGCACGAGGCAGAGCACCGGGGCACAACTTCTCAAAGGTGGACCAACTGCGTCAGAGTCATGGAAGTCGATTCTTTCAAGTGCAGGTTCTTGGGCTCCACCACAGATCAACTGACTCCAAAACTCGGGGCCGTGCCCAGGAATCTCTTTTCAACAGTCACCCCAAGTGACTCTGCAAAGATGAATATTCTGCACTCTGCTCTGCACTAACCTCTCTGCCCTCAAGGCGGTTGGAGGTTGGAAAAGTGATACATAAACAGGTACTTTTCATATACTGTGGCAACCAGAGTAACTGAGAGGGGCACAGACTGCCCGGGAAGCTTGGCGGGGGTATCTGAGGGCGGGAGAAGGAGAGTGGGTCACATCAGGGGAGGTTTCGCCTGTGCCAAATCCGAAGGGTGCGGAGCTACTGGCAGAGCAAACCGGGGAGGAAGAGAGTGGGAAGGTGATGGGTTTGCAAACTGTGGGTCCCAGAAAGTGAAATCAGCATCACCTGGGAACTCGTCACGTCCTTAAGCTGCACTCCAGACCTCCCGACTCAGGATTTCTGGGGGCGGACCCAGCAGCCGGTGTCTGGGAGCCCTCCAGGGAACTGCCCACGCGAGTCAGACGACCGGAACTGCCGGGGAGGAGGCGGAGTGGAGCCGTTAGCATGCAGCTGCTGAGCCAGGCTGCCTGGGCCCGAACTCAGGGTCTGCGGCTCACTGGCTGCCTGAGCGACAGTGATGACCTCACCTCTTTGGGCCTCAGTTTCTTCATGTCTATAATAATAGTGCTTAGCTCATAATCATCACATATAAAGTGCATGGCGTGTAACAAGCACCGCGTAAGTGTGTTTTTATTAGTAACCGTATGGGCGAAGGGACCGGCAGAAATGACTGCAGGGTCGTTTCCCAGGTAGCTGCTGTTGGATCGCCCGGCCCCGAGCCGGTTGTTACCCGAGTGCTGGGGAGGTGAGCAAGGACGATCCTGGTGTTCCGTGTGTAAGCGGAAAAAGGAAAGATGCCTGGGAACTTGTGCTTTCAAATAGATGGACTACATGCACCTTTCTTCTATTTCTCTCACTTTGTATGTCTAAAAACCCTGGACAGGATCAACAAGATTTGCAAAGTGGAGAGGAAAAGGCAGAGCAGAGAGGGGCCCCAGGACCTGAAAAATGACACAATAATAAGTTAACTAGATTTTGAGGGGAGTGGTCACACACCCCAGACTTGCAGCTGATGTGCCTGGCAACCCAGAAATGCCAACAGATGCAGACAAAAAATAAGAAGCCACGGCAAAAGCTGCTCTCTTCTAGCCGAAGGACCAGGAAAGACACGTCCAGAAATACAGAAACTTTGACATGACAACGACTCTACTCCAGCCACACTCTGGGCCCCACGCCACCCACACTAGCAAAAGCAGGGCCAGGAGCCCAGGTGCCACCCCCTCCAGGCTGTGACCAGAAGCCCAATCCCTGCACTGGGAGGTGCCAGAGAGATTGGGTGGAGGTGGGGGTGTCACTGTCCATCTGGAAATAACAAGCACCGCTCCACAGTGCCAAAAGAGACTTCGTGGGAGCCAGAACTCACACCCCCACCCAGCAGCAAGGAGGGGCACTCGCCCTTCTGATTTGCAATGCTGCACCCTAAGTTTGCAAGAGTTACCATTGGGGGAAACTGGATAAGGGCAGTGACTCTGTCTGTATTATTCCTTAAAATTGCGTGTGCCCCTACAACAAGCTCAAAACTTTTAAAATTTAACTTTAAAGAATTAAAAAGAAAACGGAACCAAATCGCATGGTAAAGCAGAGCTGTGGGTTTCAAGCAGAGTGACAGATTAGATTTGCTCCATAATCAACCTTTTCTAAGTGCAGTTTCTCCGAGGGCGGGGCCAGGACAGCCTCCCAGCACCACTGAGATGCCCCTGAAGAGCTCTGGCTCTCGTGCAGCGGGCGGCCTGCTCTGAAGACACCATCTCCCGTCTGGCATCCTCAGAATCCAGTGGCGCCCAAAGGGCAGCGTGAAGTTTCTGGGTTGCTGGGGTGATGAGCCTAACACCCCCTGGGATGACTTGAGTGAATGGATCGGGAGTGTGATGGATGACATTACTAATGGAGAGCAAGATGCTGATTTGAGAGGCTCTCATTTCTGACAAATATGCTTGTAAAGCTCCTCTGTTCACTCCAAGAGGATCTGGAAGTCTGAAAGAGTAAACACAAATTAGTATGATCGTTGACGGAAGGAGATGGCGGGACACTTTCCCAACAAGAGAGATCTTTGAAAATGAAAACCCGTGAGATGCTCCTGGTGCACTCGGCTTGTTTCCACTTGTGCAGCTCTGGTTTCGTCATTTCAAGCCCTGCACCCAGTGAGATGGAGCTGCCCTGGCCAGCGACAGGGGCCGGAGGGCATAGGGAGAAGGAAGAGCAGTGTTGGGGAATCAATGAACACTTGTAGAAACCCTGCGGTTAAAACCAACTCTACTTGATGAAGAGCATTGAAGGGAAGATAAGGCCGAGTGCTTGAGCTCAAAGAGGAAGGAGTTCATGACAGGCTGGAGAAGTCAAGACAGGCTTCTAGGAGGAGTGAGACTTGTGATTGGTCCTGAGAGCAGACAGTACCCAGACAGAGTTCAACACACAAGACCTTAGAGAGGGAGGAAGGGCCTTGGGTGGAACAGAAATGCCCAATAGGCGAGGCATTTTGAACACAGTGCATTGTTAGATCCAGGCTCAGCAGCTCAGTTAGCAAAAACATGAAATTAACCAGACAGAACTGCAACACGAATCTCTGAGATGACCTGTTTTGTGCACAACGGACAAAAAAAATTAAAGTGATAAATTAAAAGAAATAACCTGTTCATTTTTATGTATTAGGTATGTCAGCTACATCTCCTGGTCTTGAAAAAGTGATCTGGCCCTGGATGGTACAGCTCAGTGGATTGAGCTTGGGCTGTGAACCAAAGGGTCGCTGATTCGATTCCCAGTCAGGGCACATGCCTGGGTTGTGGGCCGGGTCCCCAGTGGGGGCCATGCGAGAGGCAACCACACATTGATGTTTTTCTCTCTGTCTTTCTCCCTCCCTTCCCCTCTCTCTAAATAAATAAATTAAATCTTTTTTAAAAAAAGAAAAAGTGGTCTGCCTTGACACTTCCACCTTCTGGAAGTGTTCTCAGTATCTCAGACCCTTCATTTAGATCTTTTTGCCTGCCCTGACCTGCATTCCATGTGTGAGTTTTCCTAACTTCTACATTTTTGCTGCCTGTTCTAGTCCCATCTATCTGACCTTTCAAGTTTAACAAGAATATTCAAGCCTCCAATTCAGGGCTGTTTAGGGGAGAATCGTTTGTTAAGCCTACCGCGACCTATGCCCCTACAATTCTCAATGATCCAATGCACACCCTCTGAGCACTTACTGAGTTCTCCAAAGATAAAAGAAGCATTAGACTTGACCTTGTCCTGCCACCAGGAGCTTCCTAATTGAAAAATTCCTGTTTTCCATTTCTCCCAAAGGAATACTGGGTTCCACTTAATAGCTATTCTGGTAAATAGAAAGTTATATTCCATACACATTTGCAGTGAATCAGAAAACCATAAAATATACCTGACACTAAAAATTATTCTGTACAGAAGTCAATCATTTTCTTGATAACTCATAAGACCCTTCAGGATCCTGCAGACTCTGGAATATCATTATGAATATCAATCATCATTCTGCTTACAAAGCAGAGAAATGCCAATTAGCAGAGATTTCCTATTGACAGGAAGCCCCCTAAGCCAGCTCTCACTTGGGGGAGAAGGAAAACATTAGCTAAACAGAGAAGCTAAGCAGGCAGGTAATTGATACATGGGAGCCAAATGAGCAGGCAGCGGTTGAAAGTAGGCATACGTTTTTTACAAAAGCCCACTTTGAATTTTCCAGTCACAACCTTGGGAAGAGGCAGAGGTGAAGAGCAGTTGGTATTCCCAGTAAGTGACGTGTCCTCCCCAGACACCCGCCTTTCAAACTCAGAACTGCGATTGGTCTGGGGAGGACTCCCTAACTTTCTTTTTTTAGAACAAAGGCTAATTGGAAAAGATAAAATCTTTTTCACACCCTGAAAGGGGAGCTGGGAAAGGTAATTATCCGAAAGAGATTTATGCTTCACTGTTAGAAATGCAGAAGCCACTCCAAAGAGAGATTTATACACCACAATGAGACCAGAACCGGCTCAGCAGTTGTCGATGGCACCCAACTGAGTTCTGGAAATATGTTTTGGAGAACCTTCCAAAAACCAGAGTGAGGAATGGGTCTTCCCACAGAATTATTTAAGACCTCTAATTTGTTGGGAAAGGAATTACTGGCTCAAGACCTCGCAGGGCCACAGTAATTAAACTAACAAATTAGAAGCACATTTATCTGGATAAAAGATATTCATCACCCAGAGGGTATGAGTGCCATATCACAGGGGCTCAGTGTTCACAGTTCTTCCCTGTGGGGCACCAATTTGCTGGGCAATGTCTGAACAGTTTGCTTAGAAAGGAAGGATTTCACCTGCAACACCCCTCACTCAGGTCCTGTGAGTGACAAGCCCTGATGCCACGTAGAAGGCTTCAGGTTGCAGGGGAGAAGGGCAGGGGGAGGGCGCTCCTATCCATTTTAATGCCTACAGCGGCAGGAAATTAAATCTCCACTATGCAAAGCTCTGTGGCCAGCATAAGATAGGAGAAGAAATATCTAAGTGTAGTTATAAACAAGAAAGGTCAAAGACTTATTTTTCTTATTCACCTTTATGCAATTTATTGGGAAACTGGCATATCATTATTCAAAAAGAGAGAAATGAGACCATAACGGTTTCTTTTCCTTTCCTGGCTGAGTCAAACTTTGCATTTCAGAGCAGTTCCTCATGGCAGGGATGGAGGCCTTTATGCTGCCAAATTTGCCCAGGGGTGGGAATAAAAATGATGAAGTCTGGGCACCCTGTCTACACTCCTAGATAATGATTTGCCTGTTATTTAATGCTGTCCACAGTGTCACTGGGAAACCTGACAGGCTCACTTGCTAGTCCATCATTCCCATCACTGAGTACTAAATAAGAGCTTCTATTTAATGGGTCCTTTGGGTTGGCCCAGAGTACGGAAAAGCTTCCTTTTAGGTGTGAACCTTTTATTGTCGGTTGCCTGATTCCCACAGCAGCGTATTCCGGGGCCTGATCTCGTTGAAACGAACAATTTCCCTAGCATTGCAGTGGTCAACATTGGCCTACTCAGTTGCGGTTTGTCACCTGATTAATCTTAACTCTGAGCTTCAACCAAGGTGCCTAGTCCGTCCAGCTTAGCTCTCCCGCCCCATGATTGCAGCCACTCGACCAGACCAACGCTGCAGGCAGGTGCCCACACACACAGGGGCGCCTTCCATTGGCTGGTTGGGGTAACGAGCTGAATTGTATCTGCCCTCCCTGTACCTCCCCACCAATTCACAGGCTGAAGTCCTAATCCCCAAGACCTAAGAATGCAATTGTGTTTAGAGATATGGACTTTAAAGAGGTAAAATGGGGCTACTAGGGTGGGCCCCAGGCCAATATGACCGGTATCCTTACAGGAAGAAGAGATTAGAACATAGAGATGCACTTGTCGAGATCCCGTAAGAAGACTGCCTTCTACAAGCCAAGGAGAGAGGCCTTGGACGAAACTACTTTTGCCAACACCTTGATCTCAGACTTCCAGCCTCCAAAGCTCCAATAAAAATAAATGTGTGTTGTTTCAGCCTCTCAGTTTGTGGTGCTTTGTTGTGGCAACCAGAGCAAGCGCATGATGTGGGTTTTTTCTTCAGCATGCCTGGATGAGTTTACCTTCACCAGACTGTACAGTGCAAAAGTCATTCCCGGTTCAGAAGGGCAGGCAGATTAAATCAGCTTGGTCTGGAGGGGACCAGCAGGGGATGTTCTGGGGTGATTCAGGAACCTGTGCCTTCAGCTTCTCTGGCATCAGTACCTGCCAGGCCACTGCAGGGGTTACAGGGAGAATCAGCAAGGCTGACAGAAGCAACCCGTTCTGGATCCGTTGAATGAGTACCTCAGCCTATACACGAGAGCTGAAGGACTGAGAAAGGAGTGTCGAACAATCTTTGCTATGTGGTTGTTTTAAGAACTTGTATTCTTCATCCGTACACATCACGACATGCTTATTTCAAACACCTAATGAAACCTTAGGCTAAGCTAATAAATGTGTAGTATATAGAATTAGGGAGACGAAACAGAGTCCCATTCTCTCAAAAATACTTTGCTTGGTTGAGTTCCAGGAACCTCATTTCAGCCAGATCGTGAAACACTAGAGAAAAATTAGCATGGCAAAGGGTTTGGAAAACATGTGTGTGAGACTCCGTGTAGGGAAATTGATTTTCAGCCTGAAAGGAGCATGATTTAAAGAGCACGGGGCAGCTTCTTTAATGTTTGAAGGGCTATTTTGTGGCTGTGGGATTAAACTGTTTGTGTAATGCCCACGGGGGAGGGAAATACCAAAGGGAAGACACACTGAGAGGACTTCAGGAAGTTTTAACAGTAATATCCAGGAATTATGGGGTTGAGTTAGTTTTTAAGTACGAGTGGATTTTCCCCAAATTAGAAGGTAATTTTGGAGCGAAAAAGTCAAACAATTCACCATGAAATATTCCCCAGGCATATGCCATATGCAGTGTTCTGGGCCGACATGCGTGGAGGACGTCTGCAGTTTTTCTCTTCCCACTCTCCCTATTCTGGGGGGAGAGTTGCTCCTCCCATATTTCCACTGCTTGCAGTGGGCTTGTCAGATAACAGTGCCCTAGCTCAAGACTGTGTAGTGATGAAGTTGGGCATGTGACCCAGGCTGAGCCAATCACAGCCTCTCACACCCACAGCAAAAGGAGAATCGCCAAGGAGAATGAATCATTTAATTCTAGGTCTAATAATCAGGGCTCTTCCCTGAGTTAGTTTATGGATGTGGGGAGACACATGCATATACGTGTGTGTGTGTGGCCGTGCGCACGCACTAGCTTTTTCTGAAAGGTTTGGTAAGCAGAGAACACGGGGACCTGTAGCCGTGAGTAGTCGCTCTGTTACCAGAAACACAGGGGAGATGAAGGGCAGAAAAAGACTGTCCGCAGTATAGTATGAATGCCTAAACCCCACTGCGAATTCCCCACCACCACTTTTTTTTTTTTTTTGCTTTTATACTGTGTTGAACTGGATTCCTGTTACTTTTAACCAGAAGAATCCTGACTAACACAAGTCGGTAACTGCTGAGTAAATAAGTTGCTTTGAAGGAAACTAAGTAGTGTAAGATAGAATTTCTGCATCAGGAATTTTGTAAAATTGGCTCAGTAAATCCTTATAAATTGAATAGGTGGATGGATAAATAGATAGGTGCATTAGTGGAGTAGTGGACAGTAGGTGAAATAAGAGTTCAAAATAAATAGAAATCTCTGTAAGCTGTAGTTGTTAGGATGGTTCCAGAGAGGAGGGAGAACCCGAAGATCATTAAGGACACATAGGAGCTGAAGAGGCAGATAGAGGAGAAACTAGGGAAAGGAGGAGGCACTCCCTGACTCCCAGAATGGGGGGTAGGGATGTGCAAAGGTCCAAGGGAGGATGGGGTGCATTTGCAGCTCAGAGAAAAGACTAGGTGACTCTGGATTTAAAGATTCCTATGGAAGATAAATGGAAGGCAGGATTAGAAAAGTAAATTGAATTAGATGCTGGAACTCCTCAAATACTACATTAATTTGGTTTTAAACGACTGAAGATCCTGGAACAGGGAGTGGGGTGGAAAGCAGAATTTGAAGATGATGCAAGGGTGCCATGTAAATTTGGAAGCACAACTGGGAAGTGTAATTGTGCCCAGTCCAGAGAAATGGTTCTGAGGTCTGTGATGGTGACAACAGACCTGAGCTGACTGAGGCTAAGCACAGAACAAGAGAGAACTTAAACCTGAGCTCAGTCCTCACAGTGCCTCTTGAAGACACATTGCTTTTAGTGATACAGAAAAGCCCAAGGACACATGAGGTGAACTTGTTTTTAGTCCCTTCTGCCCAAGAAGAGATCAGATTTTGCTCATGTAGCTGTTCTAAATGGCACGCCACAAGCAGGGCATAGCTCCCCGTCAACTCACACAGATTCCCAAATGTGTTAACATTTTTAATCAGGAAAAATCTATAAAGCATATTGGCCCCACAACTATGGATCACATGTACCTGTGCTGAGCAAATACCAAGTGACCTTCCCTGGAACTGCAGGGGAAAACCTTAAATGTCACTTTGGAATTACCATTTGAGGGTGACAGTGAATCTCCATTATCAGCCAAAAGGCAGAGCAAATGCTATGTGGATACCACTCGAGGACTTGGGAGCTGATCCAGAGAGGAAGGCTTCTGCACTCAACCATTTAATAAGAAAACATCTGTTGAAGATTTGCAGTGAGTTCCACTAAAATACTAGGAAATGTCTATAGAGTAAAATATAGCTTCCAAAACCCATTGAAGTATTTCACCTGATTTTACCCTTTCAATAATACCTTCAGGTAGACAGAGCTGACGTTGTCACCTCAGTGTTTAGGCGAGGAAAATCTGAGGCTCTGAGAAGCTCTAGCAGGTGGTACTGAACCCAGACTTAGAATCCAAGTGTTCTGACTCAGAGTCCAGAGGAACTGATGCTACAACTTGACCCATATGCTGGGGAGGTCACACCTACTGTGCTCTATGAGGTATGCTCTATGTGCAGAGAAGAGAAATGCTGATGGTGGACTAGACAAAGTAAAGCCCTGGCTCTGCTACAGACCAGCTATGTGACCTGAGGCAAGTCCTTTCCCTGGAGGCTGGTTCCTCATCTGGAAAAGGAGGTGACAAGTAGGGTATATGAGAGCCCAAGGGCAACAGAATGGAGGACAGAGCCTAGAAAGTTCGTACTGCAAGGCAGTTGGAGAAGTAGGGGCTACAGAGACCAGGTGTCCACTTGTGAATCACATCAGTGTTCATCCTGAAATCACCAAGGAGCCCCATGGGTAATCATTTATCCTAATGAACGAGAGAGTCACGGTGCTGAGGGAGGAAGTAGAGGGACTATGGAGTCAGAGTATCACACACCCTCTGTCTCTGAACTAGTCTGCAAGCCAAGTTCAGCCTTTTCCACCTTACGCCTGAGTCTACAGAGAAGATAACAAATGATAAGAAGAAAACACAACAAGGCAGAAGAGGAAGAGGAGGTAGATTGAGTAAAACTGGAACCATTTTGTTCAAATCTCCGTAAGAGAGTGAGTACCGGTGTGGATATTAGACAAGCGCCTCACCTTCATTTTCTCACTGTAAAACAGGATGGCTGTCCTACATCCGTACTAGGATTGCTAAGAACTAAAGGCAAGGAGGCATAAGGCACTTGGCAAGATGTCTGGTACATGCTTCTTATATTTTATGATATTGTTGTTACTATGTGGGGTCACTGCTTTGTAGCCTGATGACAAACTATAGCACGAGTGGTCCCTATTTAGGATTTCTAGGAGACAGCTCTTGCTTTGGCCTAGCCAGTATCCCTTTTTCTAATTACAGACCCTCTGTTTGCTGTGGGAAACCCATACTGGGTTTGGACAGGACAGCACAACCATCCTAAGCCACGGGGAAGCCATAAAAATGGATCTGGCCAATGAGCCCTTCCCATTCTCCTGGCCACTGTGATGAATTCTGGAATGAACAGGTGACCTTCACGAGGCTTGATATATGGATTCATGGAGAGAGAGAAGGTCCTTCTTCCCCCAAGCCTGGGAGCTGAAACTATAATATGGGTTTGAAACAGCTCCAAGAGAAAAGTTTTGTGAGCAAGAAGCCAAGGAGAGTTCAAGCACAGCCCAGAGAAGGGGGCTCAGGCTTGATAAACCCAAAGGTCAAGCTGCACAGGAATCTGGCTCCGATCTTTGGACTTTCCACTTAGGGGAGTCAATAAAGTCCCTCTTAGGCTAAAAGCAGCCAAAACTATTTTCTGTCACTTGCAATCAAGAGCCTTAACTAATTCAGATTGTTGCTGGGTTAGGCTGGAGCTCAAAACAGACCTGGCAGCCTGGACATTCAGACAGACCTTTCCCATCTGGAACGGAAAATGCACAGAGGAGGCCGAGAAGGACTCGGTGCCCAGCTGCATTTTGGCTGCGTCCACAGCGCATGTCACCATAGCAAACAAGAGCTGGAGAGGAGGAAAGGTCAGAGGCCAGGTGTCACTCGAGAGGACTATCTGCTAGAAGCCAAATTAAAAGTATATATATTTTTAAGTTTTTAAAAAGCTTTTGCTTACTTATTTTGAGAAAGAAGAAAGGGGGAAGGGGAGAAACATTGATGTGGGAGAGAAACATCAGCCCGTTGCCTCTCATACAAGCTCCAGCCTGGGACTGAATCCTCAACCCGGGCATGTGCTCTGACCTGGAATCAAACTGGTGACCTTTCGCTTTGTGGGACGATGCCCAACCAATTGAGCCACACTGTCAGGGCCAAATTAAAAGTATATTGGGGGAAAAAATGGTTGTGCGCACTGTTTTTTTCTATAAAACACACCTTACTTTACCCTTTTTAATTTTCTTTCCACATTAGAAGACAACATTTGATCCAGCTGGGTCTTGGTGTTAATTCCAGAGGAAAGACTGAAAGTGTCTTTTCTCCCTCCACTCCCATTCTCCATATGAACACTGGCACAGCATTTCCAAAAACTGAGACTTTCTTACCCTTGAGGAGCAGGAAACAAAGTTTGTTTTGCTGATGATTTGGAGATGTGTCTATTGGGACATTATGCCCCTCTGTGCTTCATCAAGAATCATGTGATAGGGGAGAGAGAGAGAAAGGGAGGAAGGGAGGATTCACATGTTGGAAACAAAGAAAATTTGGTCAGGCTGAACAAACCAGAGTAGGGAAAGGACAGATCAAAGAAGCTCTGGTTCGAAATCTAGAGCCTTAGCTTTTGTGTGTAGATGTCCTCTCTGGAAAGACAGAGTTAGCGGTCAGGGAGAGCAACCGATGGAAGGGAAATTATCCAGGAGCCCTGAAGCTGGACTGAACCCAAGACCTGATTCTGGCCACTTAGGTCAGGAACACTCACCGGTTGCAGTCCACCAGTGGATGGGAGCATCACTTCGCCTGCATCCCGGAGCTCACCCACTTCCAGGCCTATCGTGAGTGAGGTGCAGCCAATCTCTGCCTGTGCCTCGAGTCTTCACAGGCTACATAATTTGACTGCTATGAAGATACTGCCCACAATGCCTCAGTCCAAGGAAACCACTAGACACCTCTTGGAGCAGAGGATGTTAGGAAGGAGTTCTTACACCTATATGTTCAATGTCAAACCTTGTCCTATCCAAACCTTACCCTTACCTTACCCACCCTAAGGTAACCAGAGCAGGGAGAGCAGTGTGAACTAATAATCATTACACGGTTATCTGTAAAGCATGGAAAACACTCACAGGCCACCCAGAGGACGAGCAGAAATCTACAAGTGGGCTGTGCATTTACTTCAATTTTCCATCACCCAAAACAACAGTCTCCAAAATTTTGGATTCATAAACACTTTCAGTGAAAATGTTCTTTCCACATTATTTCCTAACTATATATATTTACTTATTTGTGAACTATATACATATACCATTATTTTATATTATAAAACACATACCCAAAAAAGATATTTTTAAAAGATACAAAAAGAAGTAAATAATATTTCTCCTAAATCTCTTACTGAGTATATCATTGGCCAATATACATTTAGAGTAAGGTTTGACATTAGTGACAGTGATATAAATTCATATCTTAAATAATTTTCTTGATTTCAATATTTTGAGCCAACCTCCTATTGGGTGATTACATTGTTACCTCATGTCGTGTTTGCAAAGAACTTGCACCAAAAGTAGAAGTGTTGGTTCTACTGTCCCCCGTGATTTGCTTGTTGTTTACAACACTAATGTCACCTTAAACCCACAGTTTTGTTTCAGAACTGTTCAACATTCTTGCCCATTTTGTGCAGGTTCAATGAGCGACAACTAAGAAATAGAACGTATAAATCCACTTCATCAGGCAGGGTCCAGAAAAATACATGAGAAACCAGCAACGAAGCAGGGATCCCACGGTCAGAGCCGCCTGGTAGAGCCTCCACCTGGAGACCCCGAAGCCCTGTAAAGCATGGAGACCCACACTGTGTGGACAAGTGAGATGACGGTCCAGTGTCGCTCCCTAGATAGATACCAATAAATGCTTTGTACGCCTTTTAACTATAAATAAATAAAATAGATATTCTGTTTTTCTAACAGCCTAGGGGATCATTTGCCATGGCCCCATCCCCCTGCAAACCCCTTTACAGCGATGATGGTGGTGGCTACATCCCCCTTTCAGCACCTCTCCCCTTCTCACCCGCCCTGCACAGCTCCCACCACCAAATCCTCCTGCCACCTGTCAGGTAAAGTCCAGAAACTTACGTGAAAGATCGCGGCACCTTTCAAGCTCCATTCCTTTCTCTCTCTCCCATGTAAACCCTATGGCCCATGCTAGCAGTCACTTCTCTAACAGACCAGATTCTTTGGGGTCTTTGCAATTGCTCTTTTCTCTGCCGAAGATGTCTCCCTTTGACTCTGCCTTCCAACAGATCTCCAGCGCACCCTTCCAACGCCACGTCATATGTCACCCTCTCTATAACCCGCAGAATGGCCTCCATCAACTCCAGGTTCAGGGCCAGTCACATCTTTTTTTTTCTCCAAAAAATTACTTAAGTACTCATCTTTCTCTTGAGATTTCACTTAAATTTTTTTAATAAGTCAAAAGTGCTTAATTTATTCCAAAATGGTCAATCTACTGCTGAAGCTTAGGAAGCATTGGAAGACTCCAATTCTGCTCAATATCCACTTTTGCTGTTACTTCTCCTTGCTTTGTCATGTTAACTTGGACACCTCGGGCACTTGTTCATGCTGTACACACCTCACAGCCACCTGTCCCCTGTGCATGGCCCTATGGACACCTGTCCCCTCTGCCCTGATGTTCCAGTTGGTCCAAGTTCCTTTCCAGGGCCTGAACTTGGACTCCAGGGCACCTTCTTCATGTCCACACGCATACAGTCATCCACGGGGCCCAAAGCTCAAATCCTCAGAAGGTGGTGGGTCTGGAAAGGCTTTCAATTTCAGTAACACCTGAGCTAAACCAGGCCCCCGTCAAACCTACTTGACCCTTTGGGTTGAAAACTAGGTAGGAGTGGCCACAATTCCTTCTTCAGAGTCTTCGTACTTTTGGAGGCTGTCATTCATTCCTGCTAGCACCACTGATTTCCATTCCCACCAGCCTCCAGCTCGTATACGCAGCATCTGCCCTGACCACCCTCAACTTGCAGGCACAGAGCCTGCTACTGCCTCTCCGCGTGGCTGTACATCGGCTCCACAGGTCATGTTTTGGGCTTAAGTGTGTTCCCCTAAAAAACTAATATGTGGAAGTCCTAATCCAAATACCTCAGAATGTGACCATATTTGGAGACAGAGTCTTTACAGAGAAAATTAAGTAAACATGAGGTCATTCGGGTGGGCTCTAGTCCAGTATGACTGGTGTCCATATAAGAAGAAATTTAGATACAGACTCACACCCAGAGAAGACAATGTGGAGACACAGGGAGAAGATGGCCATCTGAGAGCCAAGGAAACAGGCCTCGGGAGAAACCAACGCTGCCAGCCTTGACTGTGGGTAGATTTCCAGCCCACAGAGCCATGAGAAAAACGTTTCTGTTGTTTAAGCCACCCATTCTCTGGTTCCTTGTCCTGCAGCCCTGGGACACTAATATACAGTAGATCAATTTTCTCTATTAGGGAGTGAACTCCTTTATTAATGGGTCTCAGTCATCTTTGTCATTTCGAGGGCCTTGCGCAGTCACTGCCCTAGTCCAAGTCAGACGAGGATGTTTCCTGGTGACAGGAGGAAAGGATTGGGTGGGGGGAGGGATGATGGGGGCCTGAGCCCTGGAAAACTGCCAATTTATAATCTGTCTTCTGAGTTTTTTAAGCTGTGTTTCACTCATGCCAAGAAGATTCCCTTGGCAATTTATGTTATCATTTTTCCTCTTCTCTGGCTTGTGACCATGCTTACATAAATCATGGGTGAGTCAGAACAGGGGAGGGCTTGCTGTGGGCAGAAAACCGTGGTAAGAAGTACACAGGGGCAGGGGCAGCAGGTTCTCACAGTGTCGTCCAATGGAAATGCAATGCAAGCTACGCACCAAATTCTCCAATGTCCATGTTAAATAATTTTGAAGAGAAATAAATAAAGTCAATTTTAATATTATGTAGTTATTTAACCCTATACACCCAAAATACTAGCAGTTCAACACGTAACCAATATTTTAAAAATACTAATGATATTTTGCATTCCTTCTTTTGTTCAGTCTTCAAAATCCAGCAGTTCTGTCACTCCCACAGCAAATTCTGCACCGTGAGTCTGACTAGACACATTTCGAGTGCTGACTACTCATGTGTGGCCAGTGGCTGCCGTATCGGACAGTGCTGGCGGGTCGGTGGTTGAGGACAGAAACTTGAGGACCAGATGAACGTAGATTTGCATCCTGATCCATCACTGCCTAAATTGCCCTCTCTGTGTCTCAGTTTCTGCATCTCTAAGATGGGAACTAGTGCCTCATACCCATCAGCACTAATGACAGGACCTAATGAAGTAATCCAAGTAGGGCCCTCAGCATAGTGTCTGTCTGACACAGCAGCATCCTGGTCACCAGGCGCCAGGCTCTGTGCTCTATAACCCACATGGGTGGGTGATAGTCAATAAACTGCATTGGTTATTACTCTCGGTGACTAACACTAAGGCAAGGAAAGCAGCAGCGATTTCTCCATCAGATGTCAGATGAAAAATCTTCCTCCAGTTTGGTTTTTCAACCTATAAAATGGGAATAATACATGACTCTACCACTAGAAATAAAAGTGACCTCCGTATTTAAGTAGCATGATACCTCAAAATATTTAATTAGTTTGAAAGTCTTCAGCTTATAGTACTCAGCCAGAGCAATAAAGCAAAAGTCATGGCCTTCTCTTCTTTGCATGTACTTTTCTGTTACTTTACTTCAGTACACCCCTAGGCAGAGAAATTGCTCTAGTCATTCAAATCCCTGACCTGATGTGAGTCCTATGGTGCTTGTGTGTGTGTGTGTGTGTGTGTGTGTGTGTGTGTGTGTGTGAAGGCTTCTCCAAAATCCATTTAGTACTATTTCTAAATTATGAGTGTGGAAAAGAGATACACCTTTTTTTGTGAGGTCACATAACTCACCCTCACATAACACAGGTGATCAATGCAAGCAAGTAGCTCCCTGTTAAAACATGTGTAATAGATATATTGCTGTGTCTACTATATATTTCCATCTTGGCATGCAATGAGCTCACATTCACCTTGTGATAATAAATTATATAACCTCAGCCATAACATAACATTAAATAACAGGACACAAATAAACCATTGTCGTGATATTTTGTGCTTTGACACTGCTTTCAATTTTAGATCTCACAGCCCTTTACAAACACAAATGAATTAGCTCTAGCATTACATGAGAGTAGCTCTTTTCATCTTTGAGGTCTATTTCACCAATAAAAATGGTACATATTAAAGGTGTACAATGTGATGTTTAACATATGGATACATTGTGAAGTCATTACCACAATCAAGCTAGTTAGTACATCCATCACGTCCCATGGGTATGACTTATTTTGCAGTGAGAATACTTATTTCAAGTACACGATGTGGTGTTTTAATACAGTCTCCATGCTGCACACCGCACCTTCAGAACTTACTCACCCCTGTAACTGAACCTTTGTACCCTTGACAAACAGCTCCCCACTCCCCCCTCCCGGCCCCTGGCATCCACCACTCTGCTCTCTGCTTCTGTGAGTTGAACCATTTGAGATTCCAAATATAAGTGAGCTCAAGAGGTATTTGTCTTTCTGTTTCTGGCTTAACCAACTTGGCATATTGCTCCCCAGGTTTATCTGTGTTGTCATGAACATCAGGATTACCTTCTTCTTTAAGGCTGAATAATACTCCTGTGTGTGTGTGTGTGTGTGTGTGTGTGTGTGTGTGTGTCCCACTTTTGAAATCTGTTCATCTGCTGATGGGCACTTAGGTTGCTTCCATATATCGGCAATTGTGCGTTAAAGCTAAAATGAGTGCCTTGTAGGTGTGTTGTATCTTGGGTTTTTTTAATCCTTTCGGTCACTCTTTTGATTGCATAATTTAATCCATTTACATTTAAAGTAATTATTGATTACTTCTAAGGTAAAGACTCTTCTCAATTGGCTAATTGCTTTCTGACTCTCGCTATTCTTTTGTGATTTAATTCTTTAATGATATTCTGATTCCTTTCTCTTTATATTTTACATAAGTCTTACCATGAGGCTTACATAAAACATCTCATAACAGCCTATTTTAAGCTGATAACGACTTCATCTGCATACAAAAATTCAACACTTTTCCGATGCTTTTCCCATTTTCTGTTATTGATGTCACAATTTACATCTTTTTGTATAGGGTGTCCATTAACAATTATTGTAACTATAACTATTTGTTTAACTCTTATGCTAGAGTTAGAAGGGATTTACACACCACCACCTACAGTGTTAAATTATCCCAAATTTGACTATATACTTACTCTTACCCATGAGTTGTATACCTTCATATGTTTTCATGTTACTAATCAGTATCTTTTTATGTCAACTTGAAGAGCTCCCTTTAGCATTTTTAGTAAGGCAGGTCTAGTGATAAACTCCCTCAACTTTTTTTAATTTAAAAATATCTAAAGCAAATATGACAAAATATTAAATTAAACCTATTAAGTTAACCAGGCATGTGTGTCTCTAGGCATTTGTCATGTTGTTCTTACGTGTCTTGAAACGTGTGAACTATTTTCCTAGACAGCGTGAATCAGCCAACACTCGAGGACACTTCATGCCTCAGGTGGCTGCGTCCTGAAGGGGAGGGCTTGATAAATTACCGTCTGTGAGTAGGATCTGGGCGGTAGGACAGCGTGTCACTGCCGAAATGGGTATTTACAGGAACAGACAAATTTGTCCTCATAGCCCCCTTGGTTTTCTGGCGAAGACAGTCACTGCCCGTAGCTGTAGACGCTGTGACCTTGGGTGAGCCATCACACGTCTCCATCACCCAGGTTTCCCCAGAAGAGGTAATAACATGGAAACAACACAGTGTCTCTCACATGTCGAGAGGATTAAAAGGATTGATCCGTGGAGAGTAATGGTTCTGCCGCCCTCCCATCCCCACACAGAGGACATTTGGCAACGTCTGGAGATATTTTTGGTTGACACAAACTGGGGCGTGGAGTGATATTACCTTCTAGTGAGCTGAGAACATGGAAGCTGCTGAACATCTCATAACACACAGGACAGCCTCTCAGAACAAAGAATTACCCAGTCCCAGTGTCACTGGTGCCGAGGTGGAGAAACCCCAACACAGAACACTAACCCGGTGCCTGGTGTGTAGACTACGCTCTACGGTGCCCTATTGTCATCATTACTACTACTGTAACGTAGCACCAGGACAGGCCTGAACACACTGGTACCTGGACGGATCTTCTTCCATTCACAGTGATGAGCAGGCCTGGCTCGGTCAGCGCTACAGACAACTGGCTTTGCCGGGCATGCCTTTAGGCTGGCAGAGGCATTAGCTCTTACCGCTCAGAGCCGCTCTCCCCTCCCCTCTGCTGTCATTCCTTATTTCCACTTCGTAACTGCATTCATTAGCCCTGGAAAGGATTTCGGACACCCATGGATAAAAAGGACGTTTGCTTTCAAAGATAAAGCTGTATTACTATTATCAAGCCTCCACCACGTAGCTTGAGAAAACAGGCTTCAGAAGGAGTCGCTCTGGGCAAATGGCAATAAATTATTCATTGTTAACCTTGGGCTGCCTTTAAAAAGAAAATATTTGAAAAGAAATTAAAGGGAAAGAAAATAAACAGTGGTCCGATAACTTCTGTACGCACTAGCAGGACCCAACCTTTACTGCTGAGGTTGCATCCATGAGTCCCTCAACTGCCACATTGAAATGGTGGGCGAGGGCGGGCACCTGGTCAATTTGCCCCATTTGCCATGAAGAGATGCTCTTCTGTATAAAACAACAGCAGATCTTACAAACAAAATTGCCACCTCCTCAAGGAAAAAAAAGGCACATTTTGAACAATAAGTACAATGAAGACCAATATAATATTAAAAGAATACGGTATTTTCATCTCTTATTCTCTACTTTCTTTTCTTATAAACCAACAGCAAAGAGAAGCCCACAGGGCTTATCCCTGTAAATTTTTATTAGAGAATTTTCCACTAAGACAGAGGTAAGTATTAACATAGCCTGGAGTTTAAAAACAAGCCATGAGATCACTTGAGTGCCCACAGCCCTTTTAATTCTGTAACAAATTGCTTTTCTACAGAGAGCAATCCACATCTCAATCTCTTTTTTGTTTCTAGACCTGGACATTAACAGAGGGTCCCTGGACAGAGGACAACTCTGCCCTTAATCACTAGGAGAAAAAAAATTCCTGGAAGTAATATTCATATATTTTTCCCCAGGGGAGAGGTCTGACCTAGAAAGAGGAGGTCAGAAATTCAACTCCTGAGTGTTAAAACATAAAGATGGGTTATGGGAAGAATCTGAATCAAGGTGTGGCCAATCCTAAGGTGGGAAATTTGCCTCTGTGATTGCGAGGTCTACACGTCTGCGTTCCCATCAGCCCTGAAGAGACCTGGTGACTACAGAGTGTTCCCTTGCATTCATCATCAAGGTGGTCGCCACACAGAGGGAGTAAACAGATGTGGGGTTCTCTCTCCTTCTGAAGCAAGAGTGGAATGTGTTTCACTCCACGCAGAGAGTAGAATAACCATCTGGCACCTGTGTCTCTCCCTCCCTTTCTCTCATAAATATCCTCAGACTTCCTCTTCCCTGTCCCAATCTGGTGGCCCCTTCCTGGCATCTGGAACCACCTCACCTAAGGCAACTGGGCTCTGCCTCTGCCCAGCCTCAAGCCTGTTATTCTGATTGCTTCTATTAGAACTTGACTGTAGTTGTCTTAGCAGCTGCTTATATAGTGACCACTATTGCTCTCTGGTTATTTCTTGTCAGTAAAACTTGTCTTCCCACACATTTCCAGGTCAAGGACTATCTCTAAACTATTTTTTTAATTCCCTAGGGTACAGTGCTAGCTGAAACACTTAATAAACATTTGATAAATTGGATAGAATCAAATAAATCAGGGGTCGCATAGCCTAGATTTATCCCTCATCTTTCACTTGTAGTTGGCATGTGTGTGGTCACAAGTGTGCACAGATGTGCTCTGGGAGGACAAAGGAGAAGATATAGACAATTTTTCAACTGGTGTCACACACTCAGAAATTGTCAGATATCCATGCCAAGAATTAGGTCTCCCATTAGGTTCCCCACTTCTGAAAATGAGGGCATGACCGGTTATCCAAAGGAGTCAAGGGAACATGGAAATAACCTAAGGAATTAACCTAAGTGTCCATTGTAGATGATTGGGTAAAGACCTTCAGTTCTCTGTTTGTGAGTTATCCTCATTCCCAGGACACATCCACTCCTCCCTCCATACTTGCTTGAATGTGCAGGGTGGTGGAACCGCAGCATGAGCAGCCGTGCTAGGCCTGCGCCCCTCAAAAGCATTACCCTGGATGGAAATCACACTGGATAGAATCATCCTCCCTGTCTGCTCAAAGCCAGTCAGCATCAGGTGAAGTCAAATCCCCATTTTCCAACTAACCTCTTAGTCCGCCCAAGTTAAACAGTAAATTTATTTAGACTCAAAGTAGACAATGATAGGCCTGTCTAATCAGACATTTTTGTGTTACTTCCATTAAATCTACTCTTGCTGG
The DNA here is from genome assembly GCF_021234435.1 of Artibeus jamaicensis. Lineage (NCBI taxonomy): Eukaryota > Metazoa > Chordata > Mammalia > Chiroptera > Phyllostomidae > Artibeus > Artibeus jamaicensis. The sequence continues at coordinate 30,870,208 of NW_026521803.1, read as the reverse complement.
AAAGAGCTATTAATTTAATCCCTATTTCCCAATCACCACCAAGCACAGGCTTCAATTGCTATAGACAGTTAAACCCAACAGGAGGAGAGGAAAAATCCACAAGCCCATATATGATGACCAGTCCTGAGTGAGGCCAGTGAGCAAAGGAAGGATAGGATTTGACTAAATTAGGTGATAGATCCATGAAGTTCCATTGAGCTCATGCTGACAATCTAGGCGGCACCAAGATTCACGTGGGTTTTATTAATACATACCCTGTGGCTGAGTCCCTTAGCCTTGGAAGTATGTGCAAAGTGAGTTATTCCCACACGGTTTCTGAGCACTGGAGGTAATGCATCAGGACCTTCCTAAACATCACAGTCTCTCACAGATGAAAGGGCCCAAGAGATCCTCTCGAACATGGAGAAGCAGGTACAAGGAAGTGAGCAACCTGCCAAAAGGCCAGACATGCGCAGTGACAGGGGCCAGAATTCAGGGCAAAGCCCTCCACTCCTCAGTTCCACCTCTCTATCCACCCCTCACACACCTCACTTGCATGTTTTCATAAGCATCCAGCGTTATACAATCCTATGCAAATCAGTTAGGAGCAAACATTTGATGCAGTCATTCATCCACTATCCTCCAGTCCATTCACACCATTCAGGCCAGCTGCATGTGCCAGCAGGGACTCCCAGGCCACCTCTGCAGTGAGTCAGACACAGTGCTTTAGTGACAGGATCCCCTTAGGAACCAGACCTAACAGATGGAAGACCTTTCTTCTAGAAAACATGAAACAAGAGGATTTATTTTCCCGCTTGGATCAGGGAAAAGAAGGTTGTGTGAATATAATGCCCTGCTTGGTGGTTACTTACTAACCTGTGAGGCAGGGAACCCTGGCCAGAACCCTCACGCCTCATCATCACAGAGGTGAAGGAACGGGGGCAGGGACCATGGGCTCCCCCATAACACGTGAGGCACCTCTATGTGCAGGTGCCCGATGGGAAGCCAGGACTGTCCAATGGTCAAGTCATTGCTTTTGTGGCCTTCACTTCAAAAGAGAATTCTTAAGATGGTGAATAATTTCAGAAATCCACTATATCCCAGGAATAGAACGAAGTTGTGTGTACGTGTGTGTATGTGTGTGTGTACAAGACAGAGAGAGATAGAGAGAGGAAGAGGGAGAGACAGGGAGACAGAGAAACAGAGGGATCAAGGTGGTGGTTAAGATTTTTAAAGGCACACATAAGCGCTAACTCACTGGCCTGAACCAAATATTAGTAATCAAAGAGAATGCTGCTAAAGAATTAATGGCTGCTAAAGTCCCAGAGTTCATCAGGAATGTAGAATTTAAGGTCTGTATAACAGCTCACTTACCACACATTTCATGCTGCATTTTCAATGACCCCTCAGGCAATTAACAGTGGTGCCGTTGAAACGCAATGTGTGGGATTCAGGAGAGGTTAACCCTAACACAGTGCACAGCGAAGTCCGGCATTCAGCAGCTGAGTGAGGTGGTGATGGAGAGGAAACTGCCCCAGCCCTTACTGACCCCGGCTGCAGTCTGTCCTGCATTGCCAGAGGTGTACAGCTGTCAGAGTGACCACGTAGAATAGACACTTTCAGAAAGCCCAGGGCCTAATCTTCTGGAAGGAGCTTGTCCTTGCCCCTTCTTCCTTTCTCCTTGGGCTTTCCCTGACCCTCCGGGAGTGACAGGAAATTGTAACTCTCCACAGATATTAATATTTGGTTTTCTGGTCAGTTTGGGTGGAGCTGCTCACAAGATTGAAACAGAGACAGAAACAAACATCAGGGTGAGAAAGAAGTATCCATTGGTTGCCTCTTGTACACTCCCTGGCTGGGATCGAACATGCAACCTAGGTGTGTGCCCTGACCAAGAATTGAGCCCACAAACATTTTCATGTATAGGACAATGCTCCAACCAACTGAGCCATCTGGCCAGGTTGAGACCACTGTTTTTTAAATTAAAAAAAAAAAAAAAGTAAAGTGAGCCATCTTTAAGCAAAATGGACTTCTTGAAGTTGTGCAGAATGCACGCGTCAGGGACATGGATTCCATTTCGACTCAGCCCATCAAACCAGCTGGACGATCTTCCAAAAGTCACTTGGCTGTATTGCAGTTCTGCATTTCTTCACAGAAGCAATATTTGCTGCATACCCACCATGGCAAAGAAGGCTCTGCGGCATTAGGCAGGCACAAAGATGTATAGAACAGGGCTCTGGTCCCCACAAATGTCAAAGTCTCCATGAGAAACTCAGCTGTGCCAAGCACCCAAAGTCCAGAGCAAATAAAGTGCTATAGGAATTCAGAGAGAACTCCCTTTGGCAGGAGGAGATCCTGAAAGACTTAGCAGAAGTGAGATACTCGGGTTGTACTTTGAAGGGTAAGTGAATTGTACATGTAAAAAAGAAGAAGAAGTGTGGAAGATCAAGAGCAAAGCCTAATAAAAATGTGTTCAGAAAGTAGAGGTCCAATTCAGCCAAGCAGGCAAAAAGATAGAGCAAAACCGAATAGCAGGAGCCTTCCAAGGCCAGGCTGTGGAGTTGGGTCCCCACCCTCTGTTATGCCTCGTATTTGGTGCAGAATAAAAAGGAGAGAAGAGAGCAGGAGACCAGTTTGCAGGCTGGTGGATGAGGTCAAATGTAAGCTAATAAGACACGAGCTAGTATGAAGACAGTGGAAATGAAGAGAAATGGAGTAAAGCAAGACATTTGCCAAAGATACTTCTTTCCAGTTCCAGAGTTCAGATTGGGAATAAGGAGGATATTAAAGATGACTGAGGTTTTCAGGTGGGCATTCGGGGTAATGGTGGTAGTGCCATTGGGAGTTTAAGCTGGTTCAAGAGGAATAGCTTTCCATTTTAGAATGTTTGAGATTTAGGTATTAGACAAACTTCCAGGGGAGGCCAACAGGAATTTAAGTGAAGGACTGCAGGTTGAGAGAAACCAGGGCTCCAACCCCTCACTTATAAATGGAAGGTTTCGACAAGATCAGTACATTCTTGGTCCTCAATGTGCATTAGAACATCCTGAAACTTTCTGAAAGCACCCAAGTCTAGGTCGTACCCCAGACCAATTACCACAGAATGGCTGGGCAGTGGGGTCTTGGTGGGCCGCCCCCAAAGGGTCGATGCCCACAAGAAAACTTCTGGCCCTTTGATGAGTCTGCCTTTCCACCCCTCTGTGAGCAAGACTGTTGGGGGAAAGAAGTTCAATGGCTGGTATTCTAAGTATTCCCAAGCAAAAGCTGGTTTCAAGGTTCAGTACCCCTACTGGAAGCATTTTCGTCCCCCTGAAACAGAAGAAAAAGAGTAAAGGGAGAACAGAACCTGAGGAAGTTAGTGGGTTTGGGGACTAACCAGAAGTCTGTATTCTTGGAGGCGCTGTGAGTTGAGTCAGTTAAGATTTGTGCTACCTGAGCACTGTCATTTCTCCTCTATGACTTCGCTAATGACCCCACGCACATTTCTATTCCTTATGGCTTTAAAATCTCTCTCCATCGATCTTCTCATATGATCCTACAACCACCCTGATCGAGACAGAACTGGCATTATTAACGCTCTTTTTACAGATGGGGACACAGAGGCCTGGAGATGGGAAGTGACCCTTGCTCACGAACCCCAGCTAGCAAAGGCAGGACTGGAAAGGACACAGGCCACTGGCCAGGATTCTTCCCACCACATTCTGCTGCCTCCATGAACAAGGAGCCTAGGAAAGCTAATGGTGATGTCGGTGAGAATTTAGAGGCAAAGTCTCCTTAATTAAACCTCCTCTTGGTCAGTCTATAAACCTTGTCCTCCACCAAACATAGAACTAGAACTCAAAGTATGGAGCAAGACTGGCAGGTTTAAATTTTTACCCTGCATCTCTTTCCTCTACCTAGAGACAGAAGTGCCTAAGTGCAGTGACCTTGCAAAATACAATCACAACAGATAAACAGAGAAGCGAGTAAGCTGGATCATGGTAACTGGTAATTAGGACTCAGCTACGTAAAAACAGCTGATGAAAAGCTGTCTGTAGGTAATGTTGGTGTATTCAATTGTGTGATTCCCTCCTATATGTGACAGGCCTCAAATATCTGCTTACCAAGAATCTACTCCAGAAACTTCATTCTATCTTGTCAAGGAAAACACAACTTCACTGTGATCAAAAAGGGGTGGGGGCAAGGGGACAACTTTCTATTGTATTCCGTGTATATCAATTAACATGCCAAGTACAAGGTGATATATACGCCACACCCAGAGAGAGTCATATGATTAAAACCACTCAGGAATCAATGGATTTTGGGGAATGCAAATCCACTCAGCAAAAAAGGAATGTGTTGTAGGATACACAGAAATTGCCACGCTAGACACAGACCTTGTTCCACTCTTGGGAACTAGGCTTCATATCCCCGGTCTCTCCCTCTTCTCCATTTCTCTTTGGAGGCTTCCTCTGCATCACCAGATCCACAAGCCTATGTCTACTAGACCTTTCAGGACCGCTTCACTCTGCGGGTGCCCTGTTTCAAATTCGCAAAAGACTAAATCCGATTGGGTGCTCTCGGCCAGGGGATTGGCTGGACTTTGGTCAGGTGTTCACCACAGGTCCAATCAGGGAAGGGGAGGACATGTGGTGCAAACACAGCCCGTGGACCCCACCCCTCTCTCCACTGAGGCTGTTGGTGGGGAAGAGAAGCAGTTTCAGAAAGGAGGTTGTGGGTAGGACGAGCTTCCCAAAACATCTGTTGTGGTTATTGTCCTATATAACAGTGCTAAGGAGTCATGTTAGCTAAATTATCTGAAACAAAGGCCAAGTTTCTGGGTCTCCATGAGTCTGTACAACGCCTATCCAGGCATGAGCCTTATGATGTATCTCCCAAAACAGATTAGGAGATGAACTTCTTTTTATTCTTTTAAATTACCTTTCTTTTTAGATTTTATTTATTTATTTTTAGAGAGAGGGGAAGGGAGGGAGAAAGAGAGGAAGAGAAACATCAATGTACGGTGGCCTCTCACATGCCCCCTACTGGGGACCTGGCCTGTAGCACGGGTATGTGCCCTGACTGGGAATTGAACCCGTGACCATTTGTTTTGCAAGCCGGCACTGAATCCACTGAGCCACACCAGCCAGGGCCATCTTTTTAAAGCTATTGTGTGTTTCAGATGATTTGAAGCTTGAGTATTGGTGTTTTTAACATATCAACATTTTTTCTTTGAAACAAATCTGTTTATACTCTCTATGTTAATTGATGTAAATGACACATGATCAGAGATTTGCTTTTCTGTCCCAAAACAGCCACGTTTTCCTTAACAACACAGCAGAAAGAAGTGGGGGATCCAAAGAAGAAGCCTTAAGTCTTGTCCAGAAAATGTTTGATTGCCTCCCTCGTGCCTGGCACCAAGCCACCCTCGGTGTGACAGCCCTTCACCCTCACACCGCCCCTCCGAGGAGGCACTGAGCAGATCTTTGGCTCTGAGAGTTTAAGCAACCAATCCAGGAGAGAGAAAGAGAAAACCTGGCCCCTCACCACAAGGAATTTCCACTTTAAAGAAGGCAGTTTCATACCGTGGTTTGGTGCAAACCGAACAGCTAGCTTTCCTGGGGCTGTGTTACTTTGAGCAAGTAACTGATATGTTTCTGCCTCAGTTTCCTACTCTATAGCAAAGTGGTGATATCCGTGTCTGTCTCATACAGTTGCTGTAAGAATTGAGCAAGTCTATAAATGAAAAGCACCTTAGAAGACAGCCTGGAATACAGTAAATGCTCAAAAATGCTACCAATTATTATTATTACTCTTAAATATTCAGGCATTTAAGTGCTAAGTTAAATGCCACATTTGAAGGAGAGGAAAATGGGTGGTAGCAAATCAGCCTGGAAAGGCTTCATGAGAAAGTTGGGACTGGAGCTGAGCTAGGTCTTAAAAGCCAGGGGTGATGTGGGTATGTGGAGAGGAGGGGCAGGCAACCCACCCTGAAGTTGCTGAGGTGCAGCAGATGGACAGGTGAGGCAGGGCTGGCCAGATCCAGCTGCCCTCTGAGAATGCCTGAGTCTCTGAGAGGGGGCAGGACAGAACAAATGAACAGGTGAGATGGGCCCCAACCCGGAAGGTAAGCTTCCTGGGAGCCGCCACAAGTTCTAGAACAGACGAGAGGCTGATGAAGGGGGACGTCTGAGAGAGAAGCATCGCCCAGCATCAGAATGAAAGGAAGCAGGGCCTTCCCACCTCTGGCATGGTTTCATGGGTCCTATGAACAAGCCCCCCACCAAAGATTACCCGAACTGAAAGGCCGGGCCTTCCTTCGCTACACAGACTAGCCAGTCCCCTCTCGGAGCCTCAGTTTTCCTTTATAAAATGTGGAGGTGGGGACAGAGCAGGGGCGGACAGCCGGATCTGGGATGTCATGAGAAGTGCAATATTACTGTCTTCCTCTTTCCCTTACCATCTTTCACCCATTTTGGCACATTTGCAAAATAGTCTGAAAAGCCTTAGGTAGAAGGCTCTAGAGATAAAATGACCTTTCTCTCCTCAAAGTCTGCCACCTTCTCTGTAAATTCCACACTTGTCAGAAGCTCTGGCTCCTCCGCTCAGCAATCTGAGGAGTGTGTTCTCCTAAGTCTCTGGGCCTCAGTGTTGTCAGCCACAAAGGGGCACACGAGTACCTGGGCTGCTCTTCCCCAGAGGGCTGCAAGGGTCACGTGAAACTGGAGAATCCTGAAAGCAAGGGAAGTGCCACTCATGTGGGCTCTGGGGTCAGGAGAAAGGACAGTGAAGTTTCAGTGGTGTGTCCTAGGTTCAGACTTCTCTCTCACATACAAGCTGCGAGACCTTGAAAAAGACACTATTATGCCTCCATTTTCTTACCTGTGAAATGGAGAAAAGACCTTAATCATAAAGATATTTGGCAATTCAAGAGGAGAACCACGTTTAAGCTCGTTTCTAATGAAATGTGGACTCAACATCAAACTTCAATTCATTCTTTCATTCTAGTATTCATTCTTTAACAATTTAAGTTGGAAAAATACCTGAATTAGGATTCAGATAGGAACTTGGAATGCAATTGTAACTTATTAATTTTTCAAAAATGCAAATGGGAAAAATATATCTGATTTAGGATTCTGGGAGAATCTCAGAGTGTGGGTAAAAAAGAATCTTGATTCCTGGGCTCAGTGGGGATCAGAAGCTTTTCTGCCCAGCTCATGGAGCTGTGTAATGGAGAAGCTTCTCATACAGCTTGGAAAGAGAGAGAAGTCTGTTGGGAAGAGTCAGGCGTGGGAGCTGCATGCAGCCTGGCAGCTGGAGGGACAGGTGGCCTCAAGGCAGCCCGAGGCCACAGGTGGAGAAGCACTAACATGTAGTACTCGAGGGGGTGGCTCTGCTGTCAGAGGGTTGGGGTCTGTGCAAGGACCACATGGTCGTATGAAGAGGCTGTAATGAGCCGATCCCTGCAAAAGCACTCAGCACCGTGCCAGAGTCAGAGAAAGCACTCAGTACACATTAGCCGTTGGTACTGCTTTGGTTCAGTAAGTATACTGAGTATGGTGCCAGAAGCTGGAAAAATGGTGAATAAACCTAATTCTGGCCCTTGACAAAATATTTACTTAAATTATTAAGGAGCCCACATGCACACAGATCTACTCACAACCTTCCTAGGGTTTGGCCAACAGCCATAGGAGACCTGTCAAGCTTCGTATACAAGCACCATATACAGAACGCTTATCTCCTATAGGTATAGTCATAAAAATGTAGGTTTCATTTCCAGGAAGCCCTTTAGACCACAGAAATACCATATTTGAGGTATACTTTGTGCAACTGCTGGTATGAGCTTTTTCAGAAACCTCCTAAGTATTCAATGCCAATATTAAATCCAAACACTTAATATTAAAATAATCTTTAAAAAGTTCTTTTGGCAGAATTAAATGGTCTAGACTGAATGATGTCTCTGGAAATAAAAATGCAGTAAAGGTTAGATGACAGATAACATCTATTCCTGGTAAATCCCCCTGAAGCCAGAGTAAGCATTTTCTTCCTTGGCCCCGCATCTTCACACTGCGTTCAAAGTCACAAAGCCAGTTGGATGACTGATTGCTAACGCCGCCGAAGAAAGAGTGTAAACTTTGTGCTGGGGAAGGGGCACTTTCCTAGGAGATTTCTCCAGTGATCTGCTTTCACGGATGTTAAACAACGTCTCCCACCTCTGGATGATTCTAGCTCCATGAAATACTTTTCATTAATTAACTCACTTGTCTCCATCAAGCAACTTGCTGGTCCACACGGCTGGGTACATACCAGCTGGGTGTCTCCATTTCCCTATTTATGCAATGGGAATAATTGATAGAAGCGACATCAAGGGAGAATTTGGGGATTAGTGGAGTCATTGCACATGAAGTATTCAGGACAGCACAGCAGTCCCCCCTGGTCTGTGGGGGACATGGTCCAAGACTCCCAGGGGATGCCCGAACCCATGGACAGAACCCAGCCCTGTATGTGTTTGTCTCACACACACATTCCTATGATAAAGTTCAATGTATAAATTAGGCACAGTAAGTAGTTAACAACCATAACTAATAGAATAATTATAACAATAGGTGGTAATAAAAGTTACGTGAATGCCAGTGGGGTGGGGCCATTATTAAGTAAAGTAAAGGTGACCGTCAGTCAGATCCCCGACACGGCTACTAAGTGACGCGTGGCGGGGAGCATGTGCAGCTCGCAGACACTGGGCAAAGGGGTGGTTCACGTCTCAGGTGGGATGGAGCGGAACAGCAACACATTTCAGCATGCAGCTCAGAATGCTGTGCAATTTAACACTTACAAATTGTTTCTTTCTTCAGTTTTTCATTTACTATTTCAGATGCTGGTTGGCCATGGGTCTAAAGTGAAATGGCAGATGAAGGGGCACTGCTGTCCTTAGATAATTAATGCCTACGGAGCGTTCGCTGTTGTCATTATTACTATCACTGTTACGGTGAATTCTTCAATTTCTTTCTCCATCTGTACATGCTGTTTCCTTCAAATACTTCAAACAGTGCATGAGGTTTTTCTAAAGCAAACAAACCATCCTTCCTTTGCTTCTGTGTAAAATGTCTTTCTTTGACATTTTAGCAATCATAAATGATTTTAAAGAGAAATTATCTTTTTGCCACAGTGTTTGCTTAATAAAAAGGCATGGGAAATTCCCCCCTCCCACCGTGAAGCAGTTCATTGAAAATGATGGCAGCATTGAAAATCAGAGGAAGCCTTGTTGTGATCAGAAATGTCAGAACACCAGAGGCAGCACGCAGGAGTGGGAGCAGCTAAAGGAGACCGATGACCGAGAGCCACAGAGGGTCCTTAGAACAGGGGCTTCCAGACCAGGTGGAAAACCTGGAGAAGAGGAAAGGTGAACTGGGTGTGGTGGTATGACCAGGCATCAACCTGGTGAAGAAGGAAAGAATGCCATTCTAAACAGAAGGCTGGGTATCAATCAGTGCATCTGTAGGGAGATGAAAAGCAAGATGGCGAGGGGTTTGTGGGAGCTGAAATACAAGACCAGAGTCCTGGGAGATGAGAGAGACAGTCAGAAGACAGGTCATGAGAGGTGCCACACGCTTTGATGAGGACTTTAGAACAGATGTATCCTACAACAAAAGGCTTTGAAGAGTCTTAAAGGGCACACAGTTTGTGTATCAGAAAGATCCCTCTCTCTGCTATGGAGAATGGATTTGAGAGGGAAGAGATACAAGACAGGAAGACCAGTTACAAAGGTAATGAGCTATTTTTAATAAAGGCAAAGGGCCTGGATCAGGCTCATCGTATTGAAGTTAGAGAAAATGGGACAGGTAGAAGAATTGCCAGAGGAAAAAGAGGAAGGACTTGATGTAGTAAGGAAGGGACTTTGCTAACAGGAACACTGAAGAGCAAGGATAATCAATTATAGAGAGAAAGTCCAGCAGCCCGGGGAGAAGAGTTTTCAGAGTCAGTGTAGCATGGCCTCAGCTTGCCAGGGAATTTGGGAGGAGGGGGCACCACTGAGTGCCCACCAAAGTATTTGACTCACCTAACAGGACACAGGTATCTCCCTGTACTCCCCCTTGGCATATGCATGCTTTGTGCCCACTGGGTTACCAGGCTGGGGCTGGTCCTTTCATGCTTGGATCCCAGCGCCTAGGCTGGTACCCAGCACTCACCGAGCACTCATCCAATGGCTATGGGCTGAAGAGAGGAAGCAGAGGGACAGCCCAGAAAGGAGTCAAGGGAGCCAGGCTCTCCCACCCAAGCAGCAGAACTAACTCATCTCCTTCTCAAACTGCAGTCTGCGAAGGCCTCTTCCTGAAGCACTGATGCTCAGACTGAACCAGACCAGTACTTCTCAAATATCCATGTGCATCTGAATCACCTGCTGGGGGATATAGATAAAATAAAGATTCTGACTCAGTGGGGCCGGGTTGGGGGGTCTGTGCTGAGACCTTCAATTTCTGCTAATGATGCTTTAGACATACTTTAAGTCTCTAAGAACTGCTTCGGAAGCAGCCCTAGGACCTGTGGATCAGGCCACAGCAAATGGGATAATCTCAAAACTTCCCCCACAATGGTTATCTCTGTTTCTCTGGCTCATTTTCCTTAAGAGATTCAAGATCAGAGAAGATCAGAGCTATGAGCAGATGGGAAGCCGAGGGGACGGCATCCCACCTCTGAGCTGTGGAAGGCGTGGAGGTGGAAAAATCAGACCCCTGTGTCTGAGGGAAACACTCGAGGGGTCCGTGGGGCTGCAGGAGCAGCAGCAGAAGTTCACCTACAGCAGGTGGGTGTGGGTTTCCACCTGAGACAGGCCTTCTGGGTTCAGGAGGGTGTGCGGCTGGCCTTATTTCTACCCCGGCTCCCTGCCTTCAACAACAGATGTTCTTGTTTTTCTGCTCTCTGAATTCCCCTCCATCTGCTGAAAACGGGAGAACAGCCTTTATCCCTGACATTTCTGGAACCTCTAATCTTGGAACTTGTGGGCTTCAGTCTGGCTTGCGGCAGCCAGAGACAGGGGTCTGGTTGGCGAGGTTCGCAACTGCCCTCAGATAGGAATAGAATTGTTGGCCAGCACAACGCATCCAGGGACTCCCTTCAGCACGCAGCTCCCCACAGCAGTTCTCCAGGCGAATTTCTGCCTGCAGCACATCCAGGTGGGCTTCTGGCCAATCTCTCCTCTTGCAAGGTTTATAATATACCCTTGAGTTTCCTTCTTGCACTCGTGGAAAAGTACATTAGTCTGTTCACTCTGGAGCTTTCAAGGCCCTCCCTAATCTCATCTCCCACTCCACACCCAAGCTCAAGTTCATTGCTGTTGTTAAGGGGGTTTGGGGGGAGTTTTTTGCTTGTTGATTTTTGCTTGGAACTCCCTGTCCCTGCCCATTCACTTTTCAAGGTTACAGCTCCCCGGCCTGCCCTATCCAGGAAACTCCCCTGGTCGTCCTTTCTAGAGTCCTCATTCCCTTTGACCTCCGGCATTGAGCCAATGACACAGAACTTCAGAGTGCCCTCTGTTCAGAGAATTTCCGATCAGTCTGGAAGGGTTTTTTTTACTTCAACAAGACTACGGGTTCCTTGAAATTGAAAGTCCGGGCTTACTTCTTTTGTGTTCTGTACTGAGCCTAGTAGAGTAATGGCACACTGAGTGGCCAGTAAGTTTCCTCTCATTTATTCCATTACTCCTCGTTGGAATATTTTTTTAGGTGGTAGATTCGATGCAATGGATTTTTAAGTGGCATGCAGCTTTTAGTGATTTGCAAGCACCAAGAGGCCCACAGGCAAAAATTTAAGAATCAGGCTCTAAACTCAGCTTGATTAGTAGATAGTAGTATGTCTCCTCACCTCCTCTCTCTCTTTCTTCCTTATGCCCGAAAATAATAGAATTTGCTGCAGCAACCACAGCAGCAGCAGCAAGTCCTGCCCATGGCGACCTTTCTGACTTCCCTCATCTACTGGTCTCTGCCTTGCTCCCTGTACTCCTTACACTGACCCCTCTGCTGTTCTTTGGGCATTCCAAGCGTGTTTCCACCTCAGGGCCTTTGAACTTGCTTTTTCATCAGCCTGGAAATCATTCCCCCAAAGAGGCATACAGTTTATTCACTCACCTCCTATAGCACTTCACTCAAAGGGAAACTTCTTGACCACTGTATTTAAAATCTTAATGCACCCAGTAGTCCCTCCTCCAATCTCCTCTGCCTATCTCCTCTCCCTGCTTGATTTTTCCTCATGACACATATCACCATTTCAAATACTGTAAATTATATTTCTTTATTTTGTTGGTGATCTGTCCCTCCTGGTAGAATATGAGCTCCGTGAAGCAGGAATTTTTGTAGATTGAATGCACGGCTGTATCTCCATTGCCTGGAACAGTGCCCATTACCTAGTAGGCACTCAGAAGTATTTAGCAAGTGAATGAAAAGAAGGACTTCCCAAAGTGTACTATGTGAACCATCGGGTGGTACTTAAAATGGCTTTGCAAGGCACGTGAACCAATTTTGTATGGTCATGTGTCTAGTAACATGTCTACAGATTGAACTAGAACATCAAAAATAATTCCATAGATATAATTGCTCAACACAAGACTAAGTTTTTGAAAAGTACATAGATTTTAAATTATAATCGCACTTTAAATGAGAAAATGAAAGATAAAATTTCATGAATTTGCTCAACATATCACAGCTGGCAAGTGACCCGAACTTCAAAGCCACACGGTCTGACTTCAAAGCCACACGGTCTGACTTCAAAACCTCATGGTTAACCATGATGGTTTTGGTGTTCCACTGTGAGTGGAAAAGAATCAAACTTTAATGCTCTATTTTTTAAGGAAAACTATTGGCTACACATTATGAATAAGATGAAATTAATGTATATCTTCATACCAAATTTCTCTCCCCTTTATGGCCCAGGTTTTATTGTTACAGCTCTTTCTTCTATTTTTTATTTTATAGTTCATACTTTATATGTACTCACATCCAGTTGCTTGAGCAGATTTAAGTGGTATCTTTGATCACCTGCTATGAAAAGTGAGATAATACACACACACGATTGCCCACCTCTCACCCTCTCTACCATCTGATGTCGTTAATTATTTTTGCACGTTGCATTCCTTCGTAGCATTTACCTTGCATCCCTTAAGATTTTACTACTGATAGTTTTATCATGTTTAGATAGATTCAACCTCTACTGCCAGTTCTCTTGCTACAGCTCCTTCATTCACCTTTTAGACAATTATGTCCTTTTAGTTTCACAAGGTCTCATGGGAGCTGCGTCCGTGACTACTGCACACACCTGTGCGGGCTGTGCACTGCACCTGTCCCAGGAGCCCCATTCATGTCATGTTCTTCGTAATGAGTGGCCACGTGTGACAGCCATGTGTGACACGATTGAAGTTCTGTCACACCTGAAAATATTTCTCAGTTACTTATTTACTGTGTGCAGTTTAACTGGGTATAAAGTGTTTTTATTTCCCTGATGACTTTATGAGCGTTGCTCCCGGATTTTCAAACATTGACTAACACCATGGAGAAGAGTGGCATGTGAAGCTGGATTGGATTATTAAAAGTTAGAGGGTTAGGGTTTTGCTAGTCTGACAGGTGAGAAATAATATCTTATTATAGTGCTGATGGATATTTTCCTTATTATTATATTTATATTTTATTATATGTCCATATATTAATAATTATATACATTATATGTGATGATATATTTATATGTAGTATTTCATATATTTTCTTATTAGTCAAAGCCAATTTTTCACGTGTTAGGACCTTTTAAATTTATTTTTCTGTGAGCTGGCTATTCATGTCCATTGTCCACTTATCTATTGGTTTATAGTGCATTCTTTTGATGACATATACACTTTTTACATAGTAGAGTGATTAGCCCCTGGCAGTTTAACATCTGCCTCCTCCAGGAAGCTTCAAAGGCTTGAGTTACTTACTAAGGTGGACTAACAGTTCCAGCAAAGTAACAAGACACAAAAGAGGTTCAACCTGAGGGATATAAAATGAGATAAACTATAGCAAAGGAAGAGAGAAGTTAGCCACATGCTTGGCACCTTCTATTTATGGACAAGGAAGTCTTCAGCTTGTGAGGGTCGAATTCAGTCCACTATGTACCCTGGACAAGATGCTCCAGGCCTGCCAGTTCCACAGCCCCCTTCAAGAGGGGGCAATCAAAGTAACAATTTGCTTGTAGTGCCAGGTAAATCTGAAACCTGGCAAGCTTCACCCCACAGGGGTGGCTTACCTTGGCTGGTGGCTAGCTGAACCAATGAGACTGTCTCTCATAGCCAGTCTGACCAGGACATACCCAAAGAGGGATGCAGACACAGAGCAGGAGCAGAGAAGCTCGTACAGAGAGTGACAGCAGAAGCAAAAAAGGCAGAGAGAAAGAACAGCTGAGGTGTGACTATGGTGTTGATGGTAAAGGAGGGAACAGACTAATGACCAGACCATGTGGAGAGTCCTTGGGGGTCAGGAAAGCCACTGTGAACCCTGAACTATGGTCCCAGTCTGTGGAGTTATGCTGGGTGGCAGGTATCTGTCAAAACATATCAGGTTGACTTCCAATCAAGATGGCAGCATAGGCAGATGTGGCTCACCCTTTCGCACACTCACATCAAAATTGCAACTAAAATACAGAACAACCATCACTCAGAACCACCAGAACTCGAGTTGAATGGAAGTCTGACAACTATGGAACTAAAGAAACCACATCCATCCAGACTGGTAGCAGAGGCGCAGATGTGGAAGGGTCTGGTCCCTCACCCACATGAGTTTGATAAAAGTTTCGGAGGGATATCCCGAAAGCAAGGTGTCGCAGTCCCACACCAGGCCCCCCAGCCAGGATTCCAGTGCCAGGCAGATAAGTCGCCACAACTTCTGGCTGCAAAAACGAACAGGGATTGAGTTGGGAGTAGAAATTATTGGATAACCAAGCAGTTTCTCTTTAAAAAACCACCCATGGACTCCCCTACTCAGACTCTCTCCCTCCGAGCTCCAGCACTGGGGTAGCAGCTCGAAAGGCACCAGTGGCATATGGGGAGGAACTGAAGTGGCTGGCATCCACTTCATGAAGGTGAGCAGAAGTCATTGTCCCTTTTCTAAACCCTCCATCCACAGAGCCAGCAAGCTGGTGCCATATCTGAGACTCCACCAACCCGGCTAACACTCTTTGACCTGACTTGGAGATCCCCAGAGACTCTGCCCCACCAACTTAGGGGCTCAGCCAGGCTGCTTTTCCACATGAATGGCTGGTGTTGGCTGATGCTTCACAACTTCCTAAATCCTCTCAAATAAGCAATAGCTAGCTGCAGTGAGCCCCAGGCCCAGCACTAGCAGCAGCCAGCCTAGATTCACAGCTTGGCTTTGCCTGGGAACCTCCAAGCCCAGCATAAGTAGCAGCCATCTCAGATTGCTTTATAGCATAGGCAGGGTGGCCCCCAACAGAACACAGGTGGGGGCTGACACTGGCCTGCACCACCCAGGAAACCTCAGGGCCAGTGCACCCAGTGGAAAACTACAGACCACATCTGAGCACCAGCACCCTGCCCCTGCACAGCTGATCCTCCACAGAGGGTGGAGGTGGGTGGTCAGTGGTCGCAGCCAACCCTTGCAGGTGACTGCCCTGGGAAAATCCCTCCCATTGATCTGCCAACAGCAACCAAGGCTCAACTACAAGAGGAGGGTGTACTCAGCCCACACAAAGAAATACTACAAGAAATAAAGCTTAATACCTAGAGACTTTTTTTGAATGAACTTCATTCCACAACATACATTATACACATGCTACATGCCGTCACATTCTGAGACAACTGGCAGTGTCTGATGCAGAGAAAATCCATTAACTTCAGTTTTAGGAAAAGAGCATGACAATCAGAGAAGACACTCTTTGAGGCTGGATTTTTGTATGTCACTTACGCTATTTTCATAGCCTTTGCTGCATCTGGCGGCGTTTTCCAATGCTTACTAGAAGGAGGGATCACAGGGCCATACGGAAAGAGGAGTAATTCTCTGTGTCTAGAAGAAAAGCCTCCTGTTTCTGCAGAACTTAGTTTGGGTTGCGCAGCACTAGTTGGTAGGGGAGGAATTGCTGGCAGAACACTGGGTTTGTTCCAAGTCTGTCTTACGTTGTGGCTTCTTCTGCCCTTTCTCATGCCGGATGCCGGCCCACTCTGTTGCCTGTCCCCTTTACATTCACCATCATTGTTTTGTTCCATAAAAGGGACACGTGGCCACACCCTGTCATGCCAAGTTCCAGAGTCACTTGTGCAAAACCTAGTGAGATTCTATTTATTTATTTATATTTTTTAAAAGATTCTATTCATTTATTTTTACAGAGGGGAAATAAATGTTTCTCTCCCAGAGAGAGAGAGAAACATCAATGTGTGGTTGCCTCGAGAGGACCTCCCACTGGGGACCTGGCCCATAACCCAGGCATGTGCCCTGACTGGGAATTGAACTAGTAACCCTTTGGTTCACAGGCCAGCACTCAACCCACTGAGCCATTCCAGCCGGGGCCCTAGAGAGATTTTTATTGTACATAAAGGGAATGGGTTTAGGCGTCTTCCCACAAGTTATTAGCAGGGGAAGGAAATCATGTGGAAGCAGAATTTTGTTTAATATACAAAATGAGAACATTTGAAAAAAAGAAACTCTAAGTTGCCAGATGTACATTCATAAGGCTACACATGAATGGAGCCCAGGAATAGTAAAATGTGTAACTGCCTCCCAAAAGTAATCTTTCTTTCCCACGAGAATATTTGTGTGTACAAAAAAAAAAGTAGACGCGTTAGAAGTCACCAAAAATCAGTCCTTAATAAATAGTATCTCTGGGCAGGGTTTGGGAAGACCAAAGAAGTCATGACATTTTACCTTATACTTTCTGGCTGAAACTGGGTGACCCACCTAGGCAGAAACTAAACACACTACTTCTCTCTGTTTACTAATGGTACACAGTCAGCAAGTATTTGCACAGAAAGGGGAACTGTAATGCTACCCACATAATATTGTAATAGTGAATTTTGAGACTTTCTAAGACTTTATGTCCTGATCTACCAAATGGAAAAATTTCTCACAGTGTTGTACACATCATAAGCCCTCAGTAAGGGTTCTTACTGACCTGTGAGAACACAAAAGGTCATTTACTTACAAGCACATGCCTGAAATACATAGACCAGCAAGAGAAGTGGGTTGGTGGAATTTTCTGGATTATGGGAGAGAAAGAAGGAGATTGTGAAACATAAGGCATAAGATAAAATCATTTTCAACACCCCACAGTGTTAGCTGAAGTTAATTTTTCAATAGAGAGAAACTTGGTGGAATTTGGATTGTACATCTTACTGACCAAGAAAGAAAGTTTTAAATGCTGTAAGAAATCGTGGAGGGAGGGGAGTGCCAAACACCATCAGGATTCAGAGTTTTTGTGCACATGAAACTGGACCCACCGCGTGGGAAGAATTAGGTCACGCGTTTGCTTGTTATTTATAAAGTGATATATGCTCATTGTCAAAAATTCAAGAAACACATAACAAAACATATAAGGCAGAAAGTCAAAATCCCCACCCTCAATTTGGCAAATCAGGACTTTAAAATGAAAGTAATATTCCCCTCTAATTCTCTGGACAGCTTTTAATTCACGAACTAGAGAACCAGGGTTTGAGAGCTGGGGTTCTCTAGGGGGAGCTTCACATCCCCAGTGAAACACAAAGTGTTGTCCCTTCACCCCAGGGCCACTTTCTGAGACTCACTTCCATTGTCCCCACACCAACAAGGAGCAATTCCAGGACACCAGCTGAGTGCCCCACCACTCCACTCAATTCTGACACTCTGCCGAAAGACAGCCTCGGATTCTAAGTGGGGGTGTCCAACCTGGGGCCTGTGGGCCCTGTGCAGCCCAGGATGGCTGTGAACTCGGCCCAACACAAAACTATAAGTTTACTTAAAACATTATGAGATTTTTTGTGTGTGTGGTTATGTGTCACAGTGTATTTAATGTGTGGCCCAAGACAACTCTTCTTCCAGTGTGGGCCAGAGATGCCAGAAGTTTGGACCCCCCTGGAGGGACTGGTCAGCACCATAAGACTGCCTCTCCCCCACTTCAGATGCCACTCGCAACCATCACCTGTGCTGACTGACTGGCCATAAATCAGAAGTTCCCACAACCCTCCCCTTGGGTTTGATTAATTTGTTAGAGTGGCTCATAGAACTCAGAAAAATGTTGTACTTACTAGATCACCAGTTTATTACAAATTCACAGATGAATTTATAATTCACAGATGAAAGAAATACACAGGGCAAGGTGTGGGAAAGGGCATTGGAGCTTCCACGCCCTCTCCAATGCATGCCACTCTCTTCCAAACCTCTACTTGTTTGCCAGCCTGGAAACTCTCCAAACCCCATCCTTCTGGGTTATTGTGAAAGCTTCATTACACACTTACCCATTAAATCAATGGCCACTGGCAACCGATTCTACGTTCTGCCCCTCTCCCCTCCCTGGAGGTCAGAGGTGGGGGGTGAGGTGGTACTGAAAACGCCAACCCTCCAACCACATGATGACCTAGAGCATTTCAAAACTCTGCACAAAAAAATGACTGGACTAGTAATAAAATAAAATCAACATGACTAGATTAACAGGAGAAAAACCACCATCCTTACAGGCATTCCAAAATCTACCTCATTACCATGACAAAAGACACCGTTACTGCTCTAGTCACTTAGGAAACGCCAAGGGGTGTGGGAGCCCCACGCCAGGAACAGGACAAAGACCAAACATACATACTGCCTATCATCAGTCACAGTACCACGCAGTCTATAAAACTCTGGAAACAGGGCCTGGAGATTTGCCCTTTAACAAGCCATCCAGTTCAATGCGGCTCTTGGGAGAGTCACAGTCTTAGTAGCCATGAAGAGAGAGGATGATAAAGGACATATTGACCATAGTTGCTAAGTTTTGTGTGATGTTTTACAAGTTGGACGTAACTTCTATGATAAACAAGCATAATCTGTGATATAATTAAAATACAACTTTATCTTTCACTCTTTCAAATGCAAGAGCAATCTCACCTGTCCCTAGAAGAAAACATGGTCAGGTCCTATGCCTCCTCTGCTCATTCTGAGATGACATCTTCCAGTTCAGAAATTATAAGACACCCTGAGGGGTGAGACTTCTCCCCTGCCCTCCCAAACCCCTGGGAGGTGGCATGATGCCCTCCAAGGGATAAGGGGAAGGGGCCAGGAGGGGCAAAGAGGTGTCCCTGTGACTGAGAGCTTTCACTCTCATGGCCAGTCGGAGGACATTACCGCCACCTTCTCTCTCAGCGGGGCTTTCTTGGGTTCGCTGAAGGCCACTCCCCTGGACTGCTCTGGCCATGCTCCCAAAACCTGGGCCCTGCCCTGTTTCTCCGGGGACCGCTCCCCATCACCCACGGCCCTCTGCGGTCCCCTCCACATGACCTCTCCCAGGGCCTCCTTTGCTCTTCCCACTCACCGTCTCAGGGGCAGGCAGGATACTAAAGGACGCCAAGCCCTTTCTACAACCTACCCACCTGCCCCCTGGGCCTCTGTGGCTTTCTCAGCCAGGAGTGAGCTACCCGCCCCCCAGCCAGCTCTTCCTTCAACTGCAGGGACACACATAAGCTCTCTGAATGGTCCTCTTGAGTCACTTGCCCCCACTGGACTCCAGAGAGTGCAGAAATTTACATCATGGCAATGACTGTCTCTCTCAAGAAAATTCCCTCACGCACTCTCTGTCCTCTCTCTGCTCATACAATTATCTCAAACCAGGTGAGGAGTGCAAGTGATCTTCAGCCAGTCTGGGGACATTTCCTTTGTAAATTGTCCATGTGGGGATTGGTTTCGGAATATAACATGTATCATGACTTGGTGTCTGTATAGAAACTTCCATTTTAACACCCTGTTATGGAAGGAGGTTCGCATGTGATTCTGAACAATCTGGTGAGTCATGTAACATGCTTATCATCACTGTCCAACGTCCTACATCTAAACAGTAGCAAGGCGGCCCTGGCTGGTATGGGTCAGTGGTTGAGTGCCAGCCTGAGAATCAAAGGGTCGCTGGTTCAATTCCCAGTCAGGGCACATGTCTGGGTTGTGGGCCTGGTCCCCAGTAGGGGGCATGCAAGAGGCAACCACACATTGATGTTTCTCTCCCTTCCTCTCTCTAAAAAATAAAATAAGTAATTTATTTAATAGTAGCCAGGTAGAGGCGTGGATGTGGGTCTTCCAGCTCCGAGATGTGCTCTTTCAAGTACCCTGTGGGATGCACAGAACCTGCCGAGAGAGAAGCTGCGGATGTCGAGACACGAGGTACGGCATCTCTCGCTCACACCGAGGTACCGAGTGAGCCGACAGCCCCAAGAGTCCAGAACCAGAGAGTCTCCCACAAACGTAGCCTAGAACCAGAAAGCATAAGTAAAATGGTACCTCGGTTCAGTTTCCTTTGGTTGCCAGTAAGACCAACTTAAGGATGAAATACATGGATGTTTTTGCGTTGAGGTCAAAGCTTTCAAGTATGTGCCAGTTACTTTGTGTCCCTTGCACCTCAATACAATTGTCTTTTTTAAAAAACTCTAACAGCAAAAATAAACACTAAAATGGGCTAGAGTGAGGCATCAAAACACATCAGGGATGAAGACTGGGGAAATGGAAACGTGAGAGGCCATGGGGAGAATTAGAAGTTCAAGACACACGCTGTGACCCAGGGTCATGGGGCAAGCGGGAGGGAGCAAAGCAGTTCGCGGTTAGAGTTCCTAATGCATAAACAGTCAGTGTCTGCGGTTGTTTTATCGGCTTTGTTCGGCATGTGAGGGAGGCAGAATTCTTCGCCTCTACACTTTTTTAGTGTGGATGGTTGGATTAGTAATAAAATAATAAAATGGACACAAGACTACATTAATGGGGAAAAAACAATTTAATATATGCACAGGGGAGAATCACACACAATAGGATGTTCAGATCATAAAATGAGACTCAAAGAAATGATCAAACTGGATACCTTTTTATATTTCTTTAGATAAAGGAACAATAAATTTATGAGAAATTGACAGGACAAAGAAAGTTAGTGCTCATTAGAAAGGAATCTCAGCAAGGTGTGGGCATTTGTCCGTGAGGGATGTCAAGTTGGGGCTTCGGTAATAACTCAATAGTGTGTTTATAAAGGCTCTTTGGCCCTGGGTCTCCTACCTCCGGTGATAAGGTTGTCTCTCTCAGCTGTCCGGGAACAGGGAGGGCAGGTTTTGTGAGACAGATTTATTTCCTGTGCTCAAGGAGGTGAGGAAGGGTCATGTTTTAGGGCCCAACGGGCAGTAGGAAAAAGAGTTGTAAATCACTCAGTATGAACTAGTGAACTAACATGGAACAGATTTTATAGTGAAATTTTTTTAAGATCAAATGAGATGAGGTATACATTAGCATTTGGAAAGGTGTAACTTTCTCGACAAATACAAGTGGTTATAACGAATGTAAAATGTTAATAGTTGTTCCTGGTTCGTGAAGACTTTCCCCAGCAGACACCGCCCATGTGTGATGGAATATCACTCACATCGGGCTCATCTACAGGTGGAGAGCTCTTCAAACACAGTCTTCACACAGACAAAGCCTGGCCCCTGGGCTGCCTTGCTCCCTGCATCTGTCACCAGCAAGATCCCCAACTGAGGGGAATGGGAGCAAGGGGACGCCTTGTGCCACAGCTGTGTCAAGTTGATTTAACTTGCCCAGCCATCTGTAACAGGGAAAACAAGCTTCCCACATACATGAGCGAATCTGCAGACAGAGGGCTGGGGACAGCTTTGGCCCTTCAGGGAGATGCGGGGCCTCTGTCTTCCCTCTTTGAGCAGTCCTTCAGAAGGGTCACAGTCTGTCCAAACACATTTCCCAGAAGTTCCCTTAACTCTTCACGGGCCACAAGCACACATCCCCTGCCTGGCTACTTCCAAATAGGTGACGCCCCCCGGACAGCCACGGTTCTTGTGTGGCATCCAGTGCCCATACTTGGCATTGTGCTCAGTAGAGGAAGCAGAGAAGTCAGCCAGTGTCCCTAAATGCCTGGGACATTGTCTGACACAGACTGGGGACTCAAGAAGTATTAGAAGAGAAAAGGAAGGAAGAAAGGAAGGGAGGGAGGGAAGGAAGGAGGAAAAATAGCAAGGAAGGAAGGAAGCAAAGGAAAGAAGGAAGAAGTGAATAACTCCCTTGAAAAAGCTGGGGCCCCTGCAGAAATGCTCCAATGCAAATATGTAGCAGTACTCGGGGGAATGGGGAAGTTTCGCAAGCCATCCTTCACAAATGCAGATTGAGTGCCTTGTGGGAACACGGACAATGGGAAGGTTCCATGACTCTGAGGTACATTTGAAATTGCAATGACAAAAGCCACAGACTACAAATGGCAAAAAGCCAGACAAAAGATATGGGTCTGGGTCCCTGATAACACTGTGGGCACTTTGTGTCAGTTCTAGACTGCCTTTCTCCAGACTTCTTTTTAGACAAAAAAAATAAAAAACAAAACTTCTATTTGGTTCATCACAGTCGGGTTTCTGTTATAAACTGTCAGATGTAACTGCAACTGATGAGTCAGAAACACATGAACTAGTGCACACAGGCTCTCCTGGAAACCAACCCGCCGGGAGGACAGGCTCGGCGGTGCACTCCCCTGGGCGCATTCCCATGAGTTAGCATCATGGTTACAAATTGCCGTCTCTCAAATTCCTAAGAAAGGGGATGAAAGGAAAAAACAGATGAGGTGCTGCCAGACCCCACTGAGGTCGGCCCAGTCACCCCCTGCCTGCAAACAGAATTGATGCTATTGACAGAGGATGGAGCTGCAGGATAAAGGGCAGTAAGAAAATAGCTTTCCAAGGAGACGGTGAGAAGGGTGGGGCAAGTATCAGAGCCTCTAGTTAGACTGCCAGCAGATGGGCCCCTGGGATTCAGGCTCTGGCCAACAGGGCACAGTGATACGGGGTGACAGTGGGGGAGGGTGTGCCATGGGCTAGAAGCAGGGCTTCCACATTCTAGCAACAGCTTCCAAGCTAGAGAGGGAACAAGCCCGGGTAGCCAAGGTAGATTTGTTGGACTTCTGGACATTGCTGCCAATGGCCTTGATCAGATGTTTAGAGAACCAGACACTGAGGAAATATGACTGCTCATGGTTTCCTACACAATGAGCATTCTTGGCCCTTCTTCCTGACTGAATAGCCCATCGCCCACCACACAGGGTCATTTCCTCAGTTTCCCAGCTTCCCTTGCAGCTGGTGAATGAGCATATGACCTGACCCTGGCCTATGCATCATCCTAAGGTGAAGTCCGGTGAGGAGCTTCCGGGTAAGATTTGCCTCATCAATAATACCCATTCTTTACTTGACATAGGTTATGATTGAGACAGTGGATAAAGTCAGTCTTGAATCGGGCTATATGTGGGTTAGCAAGTGAATACAGTTCTGCTCTCTGGACTTTGTCCACCCGCCAGTCATCAGCAATCATTTTTTTCCAAGTCACCATTTTGTAAGACAATAGGCTCTGAGCTTCTCTGCAGAACAACATCCTAAAAATCCTCACAGGAGTTCCCAGGAGTTTCTGGAGGTCAGGAGAGCAGCCAAGTGACTCGCCTGTAGAACAGGCAGGACCCACTTTACCTCCAGAGAATGGAACAAAGGAGAAGTGCAACTCCCAGGTTCTCTGGAGTGAATGAACGCTCCTGCTGACAGTATGTTCACGGGGCCTATCTGTGAGGGAACAGGGTCAGGGACCACCGACTCCTCCCTGGGACCCCAAACTCACAGCTCCACATGTGCTTTCCACATTCAGTCATTCCCTTCAAGGACCTGGGCCCCATCCCCTAGCGATAAGCCAACACACAGACCGAGATTTTGACAAGACCCCATGTAGGACAGCCAGCCTTCTTTGTTGCCAGCATGGTGGTTAGAAGGACATTTATAAGCATGTGAGTAATTTAACTACAAAGGGTCCGTCAGTGAAAATGGTTTGTTGTGCTGTGTGGATCTTAGTGGTGGGTTAGATGGCATTCTCGCAGGCTGGCAGCCTCCCTGGCAAGAATGATGTCAGAGTACAAGTGAGCTTGAGTTTTTCTATTACGTAACTATTCCTGAGGAGTAAAAAGGCAGTCATTTGTAAACCCAATTTAACTATTATGAGTACCCCTCCCGCCTCTACTAAGAACATCCTTAGAGAAACTCTCTCTGTAAACCGTCTTCATTACACCCCAAGAACAGGAGGGAGGAAGCCATTCCCTGCAGCTGCATTAAGTCCTGTCAATTCACTGGGCATCTCCCCTCTGCTCAGCTCTAGTAAATCTGCTGAGGGAATTTCACGAGAAGTGTCTGCCTCCCATGAACTTGAAGTTTCTTTCATGACAAGACTTTCAACCTTGAAAGGTACAAGAGTACTTATAGGCAGTATACAAGGTCTGGACGGGAGACAATAAGTATGAGCATCTACCAAACCCCACTGGCCCTCAAAGCATCTCCAAGCACCAGCACCCACATCCTCAGAGGCCTAAGGTAGACCAGCCCCCACAATGAAGCTGTGCACTTTTCATTGCTCATTCTGCACCCTCAGCACAGCTTGGTCCTCCTCTGCTTCTCTTTCTAGAAGATCTACCTCCTCAATGGCCACCTCTTTCTCTCAGGTGCCCCAGTCAGAATGAATGGCTTCTCCTGCCAGCCTCTTTCACCTTAAGTCAGGAGTTCCTTACTACAGGTTCGTTGGCAGGAGAAGAGGAATCAGAGGTGAATCTCTCCAGAGCTCATTATTCTTTTTAAAATTTTATTACATAAGTAATATATATATATGTGCGTGTGTGTATATATGTGTGTGTATATTTGCAGGAAAGAGAAGGAAACAAACAAACAAAAGGAGGGAAGGAGACTAGGAAGGAAGAGATGAAAGAAAAGAAAGAAGGCAAAACTCTTAAATACTAATTAAACACAAATTTAAAATGCCGCATTTTTACTACCCAGAAAGGACAGGTGTAAACATTTTGATAAGCCTCCTTTCTAGATGTTTTTATACACACGTATAGGTAAAGATAGTAGGTATATATGCAGAAATAAATAACTCTTCCATGGGAAAAAACAAAATAATATTTACTGCACTCTGCTGTTTTACGAGCTGCTTGTTTCATTTGGCAAAGTATACTGAGCATCTTTCCATACTGAGAAATACTCTTCTGATGTCAGGCAGGTCAGTGACTCAGGCTAAGGTCCTTGCCATTTCCTCCATCCATTAGATACAGGAAAAGAAGCCACCAAAGATGAGACCAGACTCCCTTCTGAGCTGTACCCTCCTGGGAGTGGCTGATCATGCATCACCCCAAACAAGCAGCCTTGCAACCGGTGTCACAAGTGAGGGCAATCTCGGGAACTGTCCCTCTAGGCCCACAACCCCTGATTCGGTAGATGCCTCCCCCTCAGTGGGAAGGGAGGGCTACAGAGCCACAAAGATTACCAGCAGTGACAATCATACCAGCTAGCACTTCAAAACGTCATCCTATCACACACATCTGAAACTAAGAGTGCATAGCAATATGCGGTAAATGCTAATGGTGAGGTGCACTCTCTGAGTTTACTGAACTCAGAAGAGAGAACAGGGACTGTGGGCAGGAGCGGGCAGGGAAGACTTCCTGGAAAAGGTGGGATTTGCGCTGGGATTCTGAGAATGTAGAAAAACTAAACAGGCAGAGTGAGAAGAGCATCCCAGGTAGGAGGGAATGGTTCACGTCAGCTTGCTAAATGGGCATATCACTGAGAAGTGTAGGAAAGAAAGGCTACAACAGAAAATGGAGGCAGTATTTGCCTTGAAAGCTTCCTGATGTTATTCATCTCCCTGAACTCCCTCATTAGCTGATCACTGTATAAACCTTTTCAAAATAGCAAGAATCACCTTGCTAATTTGGAAGACGGATACAAGTGTCCTCACCTTGATTCTTCTTTAATCTTGTCCACATCCCCCGCTAAACATATATATCCAAGAGTAAATTGGCCATGAGAAAAAAAGATGTTGGTGAAGATTCTGGTGGCCTTCATCCACACAAGAAAGCCTTGATAATTCATTAACAAGGCTGCTGTGCCGCCCACCTCCAGGAGCTGCCATCCACACAGAATGAAAGTGAACAGCGCCCCCTAGAGTTGTGAAATGCAGCTGCTGCCCTCACAGGTGGGAAAAGTTTTAAGGCTACAGATCTGCCAGGAATTTGCTGACCCTGAGAAGAGGAATTACAAAATATGGACACTCATGCTGAAGGCCAGACCACAGTTCCGGCTAAGAGACTACACACACACACACACACACACACACACACACACACACACTTGACAATTAGGGCCATTACCCAATGCAACTTTCTTGGAGGAAGACACACATGATGTTACGGGAAATGAAGCGACCAGACACCGAGGGATTCTGGAGTACGAGGTTTATTCCTTTTTATGTGCACGGGCCCAGAGGAGTCAGTCTCCAAATTCTGAGCCCCGAACAAAAGATTCTTGGGGAATATATAGATTAGGGGTCTTCCTATCTACGTGGCAAAGCAGGATACAGAAGCAGAATGTGGTAATTAGTTCTATCTTCGGGGCAGAAGCAGAGTTCAAAGGCTAAATGTGAAAATTGGTTCTATCTGCGGGGGTGCTAGCCCTAGTCCTAGTGACTATCCGGCTATCTGCTTTATCTGCTCTTCCTAGACGGCCTTATTGTTCTCCTATGGCGCCTGGGGTCTTGGGTGAGCAAAGGTCTCCTGGGACCTCTCCCTTCATTTCCAGTCCTCACTATCCGGCTACCCACCCTCCCAGACGGCCCCATCATTCTCTCTAGGGCGCCTGGGGTCTGGGCAAATAAAGGTTAAACAGAGGTTTTTCAAAGTTTCTCATATCAGTGATATCAGAGACTTGTTTAGAGGAAGTCATTGGCATAAAAGGATCAAAACACTGGAAGCAAGGAGGACACAGTGGCTCTACTCAATTCAGCCTGCTGCTGGAAGCCACCATCAGCCAGGATCCTCAGCTCTGGGTGACTCAAGAATTTAGAGGCAATAAATCTGAGCTTTCAAATATTTCCCTGTATCTTAGTTCAGGATGCTACAGTCTGCTGCTGGTTATTGTTTATAAACAACAGAATTTTATTTCTCAACGTTTTAGAGGCTGGGAAGTCCAAGGTCAAGTGCCAGCAGATTTAGTGTCTGGTGAGGGCCCACTTCTTGGCTCGTAGATGGAAAGACATCTCCTCATTATGTCCTCACAGGGCAGAAGGGACAGGAGAGCTCTCTAGAGTGTCTTTAATAAGGACACTAACTAACCCCATTCATAAACTCTGCCCTCATGACCTAACAACCCCCAAAGGCCCCACCTCCTAACACCACTGCAACGAGGATTACGAGTCCAACGTCTGAATTTGGGGGTAACATAAACCTTCGGTGCATTGTTCCCCATCCCCCCTGGATATATGGATGTTTTGCCATCTGTTTCCTCCAAGACACTTAGAAAAAAGCATTTCCCCCTCTAACATGGCTCATGACATTTTTAGGGAGACCATGATCCACCCTGAGAATTTAAACGTAACAGAAACAGCTCCAGGCATCCCCAAAACCCTACTTGGACACAGTGACCCTGCTACTCGATGAGAAGTCTTCCTTCCTTATTAACACCTGGCACTTCACCCGTCAGGAGCTTTTGCATATTAACTATGCCTTAGTGTTCGCCCAGTAATTTACTGTAAACAGGCTTTGGTTTGAACTATGCAATGTGCAAATGGTGATTAGTTAGCATAAGAAAAACTGTAAGTGAGAATCTACAATACAGAGGTAGCTACTAAGCCCCTTAAATGTTGGTACTTAAATCCACTCCATGGGTTTGGTAAAGAGCATAAAGGATGGTAAAAATAAATTACTTCTGATATAGTTGCTATAAAAAATTATGCAGGCTCTTTGAAGACATTAATGTTAACTGAAACACACCAGAAAAAAACGGACAAACACTGTGTGATTCCACTCATATAAGGTTCCTAAAGCAGGAAATTCTTAGAGGCAGAAAGTAGAATGGGGATTGCCAGAGGCTGCGGGACTGGGGAGAATATTTCATGGGACAGAGTTTCAGTTCAGATGATGAATAAGTTCTGGAGCCGGATGGTAGTGTGATTGCACAATGTGGATGTGCTTAATGCCACTGAAGCGTTGCATTTACAAATGGTGGAGATAGCCCTGGCTGGTGTAGCTCGGTAGATTGAGTGCGGGCTGCAAATCAAAGAGTTGCTGGTTTGATTCCTGGTCAGGGCACATGCCCAGGTTGTGGGCCAGGTCCCCAGTTGGGGCCACATGAGAGGCAACCACACATTGATGTTTCTCTCCCTCTCTTTCTCCCTCCCTTCCCCCCTCTCTATAAACAAAATCTTTTTTAAAATGGTGGAAATATTATGTTATATATATTTTACCAAAATTTTATACAAGTTATCCAGGCCCTTCCATCTAACATGAACGAAGTATAAGGATCAGATAAGCTCAGGACCTACTACTACCTTTGGAGAAACCTTCAGAGAAGCCCTGTCCCCACGCTTCAGGGACACAATAAGCACCTTGTATGGATCCAATCATCTATGATGACAAGGGTGGCCAGTCTGGACTGCAGTCATCAGGAATCCTGGCATTCACCTGGGAGTAACACTGTCCTAACGTCAGTGAGAGGAGCCTCCCCTGAGCTTCCAGGGTCAGGTGACATGACGGGGTTTATGCTGGTGCACCTGGCAGAGTATTGTCCAAGATTTGCTTTCGCTGCAACATCTCACCACTAGCCAGGTTGTGGAGGGCTGCGTCCCCCCCGTGATCGCCAGACGCTGCTAGTCTCTTACCCAAGGAATCTGACAGTTGCTGAAATGGCCACATTTGCCAAAGCCACTCCCCAAGTCAGAAGAAGTTCGGGGCTTAATCACCAGCCAACAGCAAAACACAGAGTAGCTCAGGCCCCGACCTTGGCCCCAGTGAGGCAGACAGCTACACTGAGACGGGGATGGTCTGACTTTAAGAAAAGACACAGGGTGCATAAATTCCTGTCTTATCTCCATCCAGATTCAGTAAGAGAAATTGCAGCCACGCAAAAATGTTATAGGTATGTTGTAATATTATACCAACTACTGGAGAATGGGAGGAGAAAAACAAAAAGTAAAATTTATTTAATTAAGGAGTTGACCCAATATCCATCATGAAACAAATGCATGCCACAATTTAAATAAGTACATACCTCTCATTTATGTAAAGTGTTTGACTATCTCATAACTAAGCTGAAAGCTCATAAAAATTGGAGAATTGTTAATTCTCAAAATTCAGAAGTATTGTGTCAAAATACAGTACTGTACTGAACCATAAGTCCTCACTTATCATCATCAATAGGTTTTTGAAACTGCAACTGTGAGCAAAATGACAAATAACAAAACCAGTTACTTGACCGTAGACTCACTGACGCCAAAAAGAGTTACATTTCTATGGCACGAAACCATCACCAAACTTCTAAATAGAGACCATAAACTCTCCTCATATTAAATACTGAAATACACGTAAGCTACCTATACATTGAAGAAAGATTAATACAAACAAATCAGGTAACTATTTTCCAACCTGCTTATTCCAGTTCAGGGTCACAGGTGGCCAGATCCTCTCCTGGCAGCTCCCGACACAAGGCAGGACCCACCCCGGACAGGGCGCCCTTCCATCACAGGGCCAGCCCCTCCCACACTCACTCAGATGGGACAATGGAGACACGCCTTTCACCTCACACACGCACCTTTGGGATCGGAGAGGAAACCCGAGGGCCCAGAGAAAACCTACACAGACGTGGGGAGAACGTGCAAACTCCACACAGATGGTGGCACCAGCTGGAAGCAATCTTTCTCCCTCCTCAGTGTTATACGGAAGCCACGTTCAAGCGCTATGCAAGGACCAGCTGTACCCACCCTTTCACTTGAAGGAAGCCCTTCACAGCTTCTCCGTGGCATATGCAAATTGCCAGCCTCGCTACTCTTGCACTTTGGGGTCGTTGTTAAATAAAGTAAGGGTTACTTGAACACAAGCACTATGATGGCCAGGGAGCGTCTACAGCGTGGGGATGCCAGACAAAGGGATGATTCACGTGGCAGGCGGGACAAAGCCAGACGGTATGAGATTTCGTCCCACTCCTCAGGACGGTGTGCAACTTAAAACT
Organism: Artibeus jamaicensis; assembly: GCF_021234435.1. NCBI lineage: Eukaryota > Metazoa > Chordata > Mammalia > Chiroptera > Phyllostomidae > Artibeus > Artibeus jamaicensis. The sequence continues at coordinate 30,840,021 of NW_026521803.1, read as the reverse complement.
TATGAACTGTTTATTTCTGGAATGTTCTATTTAATAGTTTCAGGCTGCAGTTGACCCCCGGTAACATAAACCATGGATAAGGGGGCCTATTGTATACAGACTCAAGTCCCAATTGTCAGGGTCTGCTTCCAGGAGAATCCAACCTAAAACAAAAGGGTAGAAGGTGAAGTGGAGAGAACATTCCAGACTGGAGAAAAAAAAAACAACGCATGCAAAGGCCCTGAAGGCACATGGAGAGTTCAAGGAATTGAAAAATGACCCCTGTTACTGATGTAAAAAAATAAGTAGCATAGACAGTAGATAGAAAATAGATAGGGGGAGGGTAAGAATAGTAGGGGAAATACAGAATCTAAAGAATTTGAGTCACGTGTTCATGAACTAAAGGGGGAAATGGTGGGGGAGGGGTATGCAGGGTGGAGGGGGGAAATAGAGCAAATGTAATGGCATAATCAATAAAAAAGTTAAAAAAAAAATGAGTAAAATGTGGTGGGGGGGGGAGGCAGTTGGGGTGGGGTGCAGATGTACCAGGAGGAGGAGGAGGGGTGGAGAATAGAGGCCTGTAAAGGAGTTTTGCCTTTGTCCTCAGCAAGGTACAAAGCCATTGCAGGGTTTCACCATGGGGACTGCTGTAATCCAACTGGTGTTTTGAAATGGTGGCTCTTGTTTTGTTGTAAACAAGACTGGAGGGGACCCTGGGGTGGGGCAAGATGTGCTTAGAGAGTTTAGATTGTCCAGGATGTGGTCCAGAATGTGGTCCAGGAGGCAGTGATGGGAATCGGGACTGAAGTTATTGACAGGGCTGGGCTTAAGCAGTGGATCTGGAGGATATTTAGGAGGCAAAGTGGACATGCCTTGGAGATGAATTAAGTCTGAAACTGAGAGAAGGGGAAGCATCAAAGACAACACCTAGGTTCTGGCTTTTATGTTTGAATAGTTAATATATTTCTAGCATAGAAGACATGCTGGAAATAGATTATTAAAGATTTTATCTTAAAGGCAAAGTAGATATAAGGGATGTTATTTCCTTGTTTCTCGGGACTAAACCTACACAGGCAGGTACGCCCGTTATTATTTTTTCACACATTAGGGTTCTGCACAAGACGACAACTGTCAGGATGGAAAAGCATAAGGCGCAAAACCCAACAGCAGCTATAATTAAAACTAGAAGCTAAAGATCATCTTATTTTAATACCAAACTGTACTGCCCCCTCCCCCAGCTTACATAACTGGAGGGTGGGGGTGTCACACGTGAACTTGGAACATGAGAGGGAACCGATTTGACAACAGAGGCCCCCGCTGATCCTGTCTTGCTTCCTCAAGCCAACCCTCTGCCACCCAGAGTTTAAACCCTGCCCAAAAGCATCTGCCTCTTAGGCCTTCCCCAGATCACGAGGAAACAGTGAAGGAAGCGGAAAGAGAATGGAAGCTTAGGAAGGGCAGACTACAAAAGTGAAAGGAAGAAATTAGATAAACTCTCCTGCTTCACACTTTAAGGCCCAAGCCAAAGAGAGAGAGAGTGAAGGGGAAAACGAAGTGATGGAAGGAGTCATGGCATTTTATGGATGCTGGGGACTTAGGCATTTGCTAGTCCAGGATTCTACAACCTCAGTGCTGTTGACCCTTTGGGGCTGCATAATTCTTCCTGGGGGAGAAGGGAAGGTGCCTGTCCTGTGCATTGCAGGATATTTAGCAAAACCCCTGGCCTCTCTAGTGACAGGCCAGGTATGTCAACCAAAAACATCTTTGGACACTACCAAATGTCTGCTGAAGGGCAAAATTGCCTTCATTAGGGGCCACAGAACTAATTTAACCACTCCATTCTACAGATGAGGAAACTGAGACCCATAGTGGGAGGAACTTTCCCTGGGGCTGCTCAGAATCAGAATGAGAATCTAGATGTCCCCCAAAAGTCCGATCATTTTATCAAAAAGGCCGTGTTGGCAGACAGAGACTTCTCTTTGCATAAACCTCACTCTGATGAAAAACAGCAAAAGGATCTTTATGCGATATTGGTAATACATCCAAAGGTAAAGAGAACCATCCCTGGATGTGAGTGGGGACTAGGCCGATGTGCCCCAAGACTCTTTGCATTGGTGAAGGCTCCATGAACTACCAGCAGTAGCAAAGGAAAAGGCATTGGACAATTATGTGAATGTTAATTTTATTTGTATGAAACTCAGAAAAAATTCTAGAATAGTACGCAAGCCAAGGAATATTACACAGCCCTTAAAAAGAAGGAAAGTCTGTCACATGCTGCAACGTGCATGAAGCTTGAAGACATTATGCTAAGTGAAGTAAGTCCCTCACCGGACAAATTCTACATGGTTTCACTTATGTGAAGTTTCTAAGCAGTCAAACTCATAAAATTAAAGAGTAGGGTGGTAGATGCCAGGGGCCGGAGGCCAAGCGGGAAACGGAGTTGCGGCGCAATGAGAGTAAGTTGCCATCGTGCATGAGGAAAATGTTCTAGAGACCCTCCGTACAATAGGGAACAATACTGCAGTAAACTTAAAAATTTGTGAGAACAGTAGAGTTTATGCTGTGTGTCTTTACCACAGTTTTTTTTTAAGAAAAGAAAACTAGTCAAAGACAGTTTGACTATTCCGTCTCCTTATTTCCTTCAGAGTGAGCTCCTATCTGCAAAGTTCCCGATGTTTGGTTGCCGAGACCTGGGAAAGGCTGGTCCCAAATCCCAGGAGTCACTTATGGCGCTCAAGTCACCACAAAGTGGCAGAATAAAAAAAGACTCTTGAATCCAGTGTCAGTTATCACCAAAGAAGCATGTTTTCAAAAACAAGTTCAAATGTCACTTTTTAAATTCTTTTTTTTTAAGTTAAAAAAAATCACAGCATGTTAATGCCCAAAGACCATGTTTGTCAAAACCTTCTCCTCAGAGATAAGGACCCTAAGATTCTAAGAAATTGCTATTTTTCCCAAGGTCATGCAGCTAGTTAATGATAAAGTCCTGCCTGAAAAGGCAGGTTTCCAGAAGCCTTGGCCAAGTCCCCCTTCACTTGACCAGACTGCATTCCTGCTACTCCGAGGACCCCAAGTCCCCTGCTTCCATTAATATGAGTTATTGAAACATCACTGTTGTCCCAGAGAGGAATGAAAGGAGACCTCGATAAGGAAACTCTGAGGAGGTGTCAAATTTAAAAAAAAAGACATGTGATGAAAAATAAATGAAAACTGCAAAATTTTTAAAAAGAAGAAAGATAATTCAAAGGACTGGAGGAGAAAAATACCAGAGAATGAGAATCAGGCCCAAAGGAGACATTCACAAAGATAAGCTTCTAGTTATTCTTGGTGCCCAGGAGTGTTTGGCTTGCTGCCAAAATTGCTTTTGACCTAAATGGAGAATAAAAACTATTTCCTTTATCTATGGAGAGTAAAAGCAAATTTCTTGTTCAGAAGCATTAGTTTGAATGAGGTGAGATAAAATTTTAGGGAACAGAGGTATTAGTAGCCATCCCTCCCATACCTGGAACATTCAAGAAATGTGTGTTATTGAAAAGACTATCTAAATTTTTAATTCGTATTGGGATAACACTGTACATGGAGTTCATTATTTCACACTTCTAAATGAATGACCTCCGTTCTCCATGACCCCTCACCCCATTCTCCTACCTGTACACACGCACTTCCTGTTTCCTTGAGCTCGTGCTTTTACACACATGCACACGGATCCTCGGCTTTGCCTCTCTCTCAGTCATTCCCCTTTGCACACACTCTGTGTTGAAATAAACCATAGAAAACCCCTGTTCTGACTCCCATGTCTATTTACTCAGTTATGTGCATTACTGAAGGTGCTCTTGGCTACAAGAAAGCACAAACCCAAATAAAAGTGGCTTTGAAGAACAAATACATTTATTTTTTCCCAGGGACAAGCAGTCCTGAGATAGCACCACAAAGCACAATAAATGCATGTTGACTTGAATTGCCCTGCAGCACCCACTCCGCAGAGGATTAAAAACATACATAAACCGCGGTCCCCAGGGTGCTTCCAGTGCAGCAGGGGACTCAAGTTCACAACCCCAGCACAAGGCAGCGTGACGCGTACCAACAGGTGGGTGCAGACCATGTGTGCACACAACTGCAAATGCTGAGAGTTCTCATGACTGCAATGAGCAAGGATGACCTCCCAAGGGACATACATGAGTGTGGGTGAGGGTTTCAAGGGTGAGAAGGATTTCAGGAGGTGGAGATGTTGACGTGAAGGAGCATTTGAGGTAGAAGAAACTGGTGAGGTGGCAGAGAGAGGGGATCTTTGAAGCATGCAAGGAAACAGGCTTGGTCGTCCAGGCTCAGAGAGTGGGGGACGTGATCATGGTCACCTCAGACCATGAATACCAGTGTCAACACAATAGGGTGAAATCTGGGAGACCATCCCCTCACATGGGCAAGGAGACCATTGAAGAGGCAGAGTATCTCAGAGAGGAAGCTGAAGTCCTGCCTGGGAAGACGGGCCCCATCAAATCTGAATTGCTAGGTTAGAAAGGAAATGGGAAAAGAAGGGGTGAAGTCATTGGCTAGAGGAGTCTAGACCCGGACAGAATGAGCTGTGGGTGTAGGTCCCATGAACAAGTCAAGGACACTGAGCTTCTCCTTTATTGGAAGCAGGAATGACTAGGAAGGGAGCTTTCAAACGTCAGGCCTGGGGAGCAAGTCCGAAGCAAGGGAGGGAAAACTTGAGTTTCTCTGTAGTTTTAACTCCTGCCTCCTTTTCCTAAGGAGTCAGCCAAAGGAGGGAGCTGTTGCTTCCCCCATGCCTGGTTTGATTAAAGAGCAGCTATTTTCTTAGTCCGGATGCAAATACTGGTAAGCCTAGAATGCTGAGCTTTCTAAACAGAGATTTATTCGCAGATTTATTATTACACAATACCTTTATATCTTCTATTACAGCAAACCCAAATGTAGGAATTCCAGAGCTGGTTGGTTGAGTGTGCTCAGTAATGTTGGGGGCTGAGGGTCAGCTTCTTTGTGACTCTTTTGGACTGCTCCCTTGGACTGCAAAGTGGTAGCAACAGCTTCAGTTACCAGGGGCTCACACTACGTCCTCCAAAACAGGAAAGATGATGGAAGGGCTGCTTTGTGTCTATCTCTCTGTTTAGAAGGAGAAAACTTTACCGAATGTGACCCTTTCCCTCCCCTGAAGACTTCCACAGGCTTCACCCCTTTGTCCAGCCCTCGCTCACAGCCTAGGCCCCAGGTGCCAGGGTGCAGAGAAAGGGCCCCTGGGACTCCCACCCTCTCTGGCTGGAGGTGGGCTCTGCCTGGCGGAAAAGGAGTATCTGGAATGAGCATGGGCCGGCAAGCAGCGGTGCCCGGCCCAGCCCTGGCAGAAGAGGGGTGTGAGGGAAGGGCAGGGACAGGCTCGGTTGAACGATGGGGCCTGCAGTGCCTTGCTAAGGAGTTCAAGTTTGCTTCACCATAGGACAAACCAGCACAAATCTCTGTGGTGACCTGGGCTGAGTCCTGGAGACAGAACTGGAGGCAAAGGTGCGAGAAGGTCAGAATGGCGGGTGAAGTGGGCTGATTAGGACATGTGGGCGACTCCTGAATGAAGCAAGAAGCTATCCCTCAACTTGGGGACATTTAACTAGATTACAATAACCAGTGTGCACATACTTGGCAAAGAGCTGAGAAACTAGATTGTGGGCCCAGCTTTCCCATTAACTGACCACTGCACCCGGGAAGGTCACTCCCTCAGTTTCCCTGAGCCTCAGTTTCCCCACCTCTAAAATGGACTAAACGCTCTCTTCATTCCTCCCTCCGCCAAAAGTCCAAGAACGGCTCTTTGTACGGAAGTTTGCTTAAGCAGATGCTGTCCATGCGCCTCACAGGGAAGGGAGCAGGGCTGATCAGCACTGCCACCAGTGGAGTGGCGCTGTGTCTTTCCTCCCAAACATCTGCACCATCATTAGTGATGTCTACGCTTCCAAATACAATGGGGCTTATTATCAGTAATGATCCTCACTGTTATTGAAGAACCCGAGAACTTTGTTTCATGTTTCATATCCAACCTTTTTTCCCCAACACATCTTTGTTCTCTTTAGAATGTAAAAGAAAAGACACTGTTGAGGGATATTTGGGGACGTAGTTCAATTGTGTGAGATTCAGTCAATCACTGCCCCTCAGTGAACATCAGCATGGATGGAGAAATAGACTGAGTTCTCTTAGTGGTCCCTAACCATGGGTGAGCCTCAAAACTCAAACAGGGCTTTTTCAAAAGGCAGATCCATGAACTCTAGTCCAGACCAAGAGAAATCTGTATGTCTGGGTGTGGATCTGGCAGTGTGTGTTTTGAAACTTCTACCCAAGAGATTCTGATGGACCTGCTAAATTTTCTGATTGATTTGGTCAACAGATCGTTATTCAGGAGCTGCTGTGGGTCAAGATTAAGACTTGTAGTACATAGAGACAAACATGTTATCTCTGTGTAGAAAGAGAAGCATGAGAACAGACACGGACTAAAGGCGGTAATCCGTCAAAGCCAGCAGCACTGACGCATCGGAGCGTACCTGAGGGGCCCACTCAGCCTGAGGTGGCAGGGAGTCTTCCACTTTGTTATGTATATGATTGTCTAACCACTATGCCATATACCCGAAACTAATATAAAATAGTATTGAATGTAAACTGCAATTGAAAAATAAAATTTAAAAAATATCCCTAGCTGGAACTGTACATTTACTTTTCTGACTTCCTAAATAGGTCATGAACAACTAAAGAACTAATTTACCCCTGTGCCATAAAGCCAGATATGGAACCCTACTGAACAGTCATAATAAAAATGGAGAACATGTACCGAGTGCTTCCTACATGCCAGGAACTGCTCAAAGTGCTTAGCATATTTTTATTAACACAATCATTCTCCAAAACAACCATAAAAGGTAGATACCACTATTATCTGCATTTTACAGATGAGAAAACTGAGGGTCCTACTAACAAACAAACAAAAATAACCTAGGTTTGAAGCCTACACTCATAATCCACCATACTAATAATGAGCTAATAAAAGTTTTTCTTGAATGAAGAAAGAAATAAATGGCATTGCATCTCAATGGAGACATTGTGTACCGGGTCTTCCTACCTTAGGGACCATGTTGAAAAAGGGTAAGTATCTTTGGGTTTTGTGTTAGAGTCTCCAGAGAAATAAACTGAGTAGGATGCATGCACAGGGAGAGATGGGTTCATTTTCAGGAATTGACTCATACGTTTGTGGAGGCTGGCAAGTCCAAACTCTGCAGACCAAGCCAGCAGGATGGAGACTCAGGGAAGAGTTAATGTTGCAGTCTGGAGTCTGAAGAAGGCTCTCTGCGGATAGGATTTCTTCCTGCTCAGAAAACTCAGTCTTTTCTCTCAAGGCCTTCAGCTGATTAGATGAGACTCATCCACATTATGGAGGGTAATCTGCTTTACCCAAAATCTCCTAATTTTAATATTAACCAGGTCTAAAAATACCTTCACAGCAATATCTAGACTGGTGTTTGACCAAACAATTGGGTATCATAACCTTGCCAATTTTACACATCAAGTTAATTATCACAGGCCTGAAGACAGACAAACCAGGGGCAAATAAAAACTGGTATATCCTACGAGATTCACTCCCTCTCCTGCACACAATAGAAATAATGGCCTATACCATTATGGTCTATACCAAATGTACAATGGTCTATAGTACATTTGAAATGTACTATACAGTGACTTGCTCTATTATTTATCCTTGATTCTATTTGTCTCATCTTTCCAACTAGACTAAAAATTCCTTTCAATAGTCAGGAATAAAACAATACAAGGAGCGTGTGTTCTAACTCTTTGTACCCCCACAGTGCTTTATCCAGAGATAAGCACATAGCATGTACCCACAATGCATCAAATAAAAGAACTAGTCTAGGAAGGATGATAGAAATAAATAAATTGAGAAATTCCTGGGGATAAATGAATCAAGAGTGTTAAGGGAGCACCATCTGACCACTGCCCCAGGACTCTTGTGTTAAATGTAAAATTAACCATCTTTATCTTCTGCCCTTCCAACAGTAAATTCCTACCTTGCTAGAACTGCTTAAGTCTTTGAGCTTTGCCAAAGGGATGGTTCTATCCAAAGCATCGGAGAGTAGATGCCCTATTGGATAGAGCAGAGAACTTGAAACTGGTTTGGGGCCCAACATTTATCAACAGAAAGAGTTACAGAGACTGTAGTACAGAGAATGTAGGGCCTCTAACCACAGGGCTTTCTAGGCCAAAGCAGCTTCCCTGGAATGGAAGGCTCTTGATAGAACATTGGAGCTCAAGGAATGGTGAACGGGAGTAGAATCCGTCTTCTCAGGCCAAGTCCAAGACTCTGTCAAGTTTCTTCTAACTCTCGGTCACATTTAGGGGCCACCCTCACTGTGCTTTCTGTCCATTTGCATTTTATATGTACCACCTTCATGCTGTAACTGTGTTTACTTGTCTGAGTCTCTCACTAAACTGTAAATGTCTGGACTACGAAGACTGCCTGGCTCCTCTTCATAGCTCCCAACACCTTCAACGTGACTGACACATTTTTTGTATTTAACATTTCATTGTGGAAGGGAGAAGACTTGGGAGGAAGAACAAAGCAGGGAACACACACACACACACAGGTGCACACGCACACAGGTGTGAGCGAAGTGGTGGTGCGACACAAAGGGCCCTGGAGACCTGGGGCCTCATTCGGACTGTCCAGTGAGATGGAAAGTGGGCAGGACATTTGAACTTCCTGGGCATCTGTCCTATCATCTGTGAAACAAGGTATTTGTAGCTTTGGGACTGTATAAGCACTCAAGAAAGAAAATGCATACTTTAGGAGTTGTGTGTGTTTTTTAATGTGCCAATGCAAAAAATACAGCTGAAACTGGAGCAAAAATTTGATTATTTCAAAGGAAAGAAGGGGGGGAGAGAAGGGAGTTACAGCGTTGTTATCTGAATGTTCAAGTTAATGGACACTTGGCTTAAAAGAACATATGATGTGAAATGATTTATTCTTGATAAGTCCCAAAACCATTGACTCTAGCTTAATTTTGGATGCATAAGTGAAAGACAATACACCTATATTTCTAAAATACTTAGCACAACAAAATAAGGAATTTGAGAACACAGAGACTACACTCTTGAGAATGCGTAAGTAGCTGTACTTCAAAGAAAGAATAAAGTCAGTACTACTTGGACTGTCCCAGAGCTTTTTTTAAAAAATGGGTGAGGGAATTCGGAATTATTTCTTGAAACAAGCACAATGTGTAAACAAAGCCAAGCAAAGATGTCATGGCAAAATTTCACACCAACCTCCCCTTTAGGACCAATTCTAAAAACCAACTATAACAAATATAATAGCAAACAAAATCAGGCAACTCAGAGAAGAAGAATATACCATGAATAAGTAAGTGGGTTTTGTTTCAGGAATGCAAGGGTATTTCACTATTAGGAAATTTAATGTATCATTTACCATTTCTGGTAATGAAAAGAGAAAATGCTCATATGATTACTTCCATGATTGCTGAAAATACATTTGCTAAAACTGTAATGCCTACTCTTAATAAATCTCTTACTAGATAAATACTTCCTTTAACTCAGTTAAACAACTATTTATTGAACATCCACAGTATGTGAGGCACGGTTCTAGGCACTTGGGATACAGCAGTGAATAAAACAGACAAAAATCTCTGCCCTCCTGAGGCTTATGTTTTAGTGGTGGAGACAGACGATAAATAATGAGCATAATGATTAAGTAAATGACTGGTATGTGACAAGGCGGCGAGTGGTATGGAAAACAAAGTAGAACAGGAGAAAGAAGGTTAGGAGCTGGGAGTTGAGGCAACAGCAACTTTAAATAGAGTGGTCAGTGCAGATCAATAAGATGGTGACCTTTGCATCAGTTTTTAAAGGAGGTGAGGGGGCAAACTATGCAGATATGGGGGGTGGGGCCAGGAGGGGGCGGGGCCGGTGTTCTGAGCAGAGAGAACCTTTCAGTGGAGTCAAAAAACAGCAAGGAAGCCAGTGTGGCTGGAGTACATTTTAGTAGAAGATGTAAGGTAGGGCATGGGCTTGAAGGGGCAACAACCACACACTCACAGAACCATGTCCAAAGCGGGGAAGGATTGTGTCTCCTGTCGTTTTTGTTTATCACGGAGGAAATTATGTCCTGACACACTATAGCAGACCTCATAACACTGTCAAATCTCCCTAAATTAATGTATCAATTTAACACAATTTCATTTTTAAAAGCCAGCATAGCTTTCTTAATGTACAAACTGACTCTCAAGTTCATGTAGGAAGAAAAAAGCAAGAATAAACATGAAAATTCCAAAGAGACGCACAAATAAGGGAAAACTTATCAGCCAGTAAAATAACTGGCCAGCCATATGAAAGAAAATAAAGTTGATCCCTACCTCTTACCTCATGCCAAAATAAAGTTTGATCAAAGAGGATTGATCAAAGAGGAAGATACTAAATGATTAGAGAGAGTAATATATAGGAAACAAAATTTTCACTGTAAAATTTGTCTTTACATCTTGTAGTGTATACATTGCATATTTAAAATTCATTAAATGCATTTAAAATGTACTCAGGTTCTTGCATAAGTAGTATAGTATACTACAGTAGAAACACCACAGACCTGAGAATCTGGTGGTGTTTTGAGTCCTGATTTGGCACTAATTAACTAGTAACCGTTGGCAGTCATTTCTTCTTCACTTCATCTCTAAAGTGTTAATGACAGACCAGACGGATTTCAGATGGTATCTTCGAACTCTAAAACTCTGTAACACTGTAAGTTTAAGCTGCTAAACTGACCCAAGTGTACTTTTGTCTGCTATACCTAATTTTGACAGTTCCCCCAATAAACAGCAGATGGTTTATCGTGGAATTTTAGCATGGAACATTACTCAGTGCGCACTGTATTCGCGCCATTGCAATTGAATAAAGACAGTATACAAAGTGCACATTAGGGCTCAGCCAGGAGTTTCTGGGCTGTTAGTCATGGAGGTGGTTGGTCCGCCCACATACCAGGCAAATAGCTAAGGAAAAGATCGCCCCGTGGGGTTGGATGCCTGGGATGGTGAGTCCTGTGACTCGTGGGGGAGGGGGGGGGGAAGGGGGTGCCAAAAGGACTCTACAGTCCACAGCCAATCAGTGGACCATGATTCAAAGGCTGAATATCTTTTGGGGGGCTTATTTAGATCTTTAATCTTTTCTGTAACTCACCTCTTGGACATTCTACAAAGTACTTCCATCAAAAAAAAGAGAGAGAAAAGAATAAAACATAAATCAGTCTACTTGTTAACTGCTTGACTAAATAATAGTGATTATTAGCTATCTTAGCCAATAAGTAAATCATTTTATGTGTTTCAAGGAATGTAATAGCTGAAAAGCATCTTAGCCATTGTCAAGTCTAAACCATGCATCTTACAAATGAGAAAAATGAGGCATGTTGATGGGTCAACATGACTTGCTTAATATATACAGAGAGTTCTGGACAAATTCAAGATAAAAATCCAAGTGTCTCAGCTCTTGGTTTGAAGCTGTTTCTGTCACTGTTGTCCTTAAATTATCTTCCAAACTATGCTGCAATGCGCTGCCAGCCACAAGTGCGTTTGGGTCGAACAATGGATTGGCTTTCTCCACTCCGTCCAGACCCTGAGAGTCTTAGACCAGGGACCTTCGGAGTAGAGACTCTGAACAGCACACTGTGTGGGGAGACTAAACAGAACATGGACATTCCAGCTGAGGTCTGTCCCCATGTCTTACCCAACCCTCCCTTCATCATCAGTCTCCAATCCCTTCCCCTGGAACACGTCATCTGGCACTTTTTAAAAAATCTTCTGTCCCTTCACTTCCACTTCCACCCCCAGCCAAAATGATTCTTAGAGCTTATAAGCTTCACTCAGACACATGCCCAATTTAATTCTACCAAGGAAACAGCTGTCAGCCAATTTCCTCGGGGGTTTGTATTTCCCTTTCTCTTAAGTAGGTCATTGCTCTAAAGAAAGTGTTAAGATGGAATGAATGAAAGTAAGCGGCTGGATTTGGCTTGTGTGAGATCTATGAAAAGTGCAGGGAGATGGGCAAGTGACAGGCAGGACCAGCCAAGGAAGTGCCCCTGTGAGCTTCACCGTGACTCAGGCCTTACAGCATTACTAGTCAGAGGCACGGTGAACATTCGAGGGCCCTTAATCACAGAGACGTGAAGTCACTGTCTTGCCTGTGTCTATGTGTGTTTCTCCTCATAGAGAAGAAGGTTCAACAGAGGACAAAAGATAAGCTCCCTGGGAAGATGCCATTTTTCAAGTTGAAAAGAGGTGCTTGGGGCTAAAAAGATGGAGGTATGTGAGCTGGGATGCAGAAGACAGTTGGATTTCTTCCAATAAAAATCAAATGATTTGTCACCCCAACCAAGCTGTCCCATCTCCTCTGAGGAGTCCATGCTGAATCCTACTGTCCACAAAATAGGCATCTCCAGTTGGAGGCAGGGTCTTGGGTAGGGGGACCTTCTGTGGAATTAGGCAGAGGGAAAGGACCAGGATGACCTTGTTGGAGAAAAGGAAGGGGAGAGTCATGAAAAAGACTGACAGGGAGTGGCCCTGGCTTATCCTTTTGCATGAGATGCCAGGAGACTTTCTGGCACAGCTAACACTCACCTTCTTCTCTTTAAACTGCCTGAAAGCCTGCCTCCTACCGAGTGCAGCCCAGCCTGCTCCATCACCACCAACACACCACCCTGCCCCATCACCGGAAAAGGTTTCGTTTGCTGTTGCTAAGACACGGCTACTCCACCTACCAGGCTGTAGGCATCTTAACTTCCAGGAGACAGAAACATACTGGAACATCATTAAATGTATAGGTTGTACCACTGTGGCCCCTAAGAATTTGACTCTTAAGATAAAAAATGAGGTAGAGTAGAAACCTGTTGATACTCAAGGTGAAGAGCTTCCTGTGGCTACTCTGCACTGTGGTTAGAGTACACGCTGTTCCATTGATTTGCTCATGAATTAAACATTTGTGGGGCACCTACTAAGAAGCAACAGACAAGAATGAGAAAAATGCCCTCTTGAATGGAGAACTTACCAAGAGAAATAACAATGTGAACCACATATATAATTCTAAATTTTATAGTAGCCATATTTACAACAGGTAAAAAGAAATAGGCAAAATTGATTCCAATAATATATTTCATCTAACTCAGTAGATCCAAAATATTATGTCAACATACAATCAATATGCTAAAATTATTAATGACATACTTCACATTCTTTTTGTACTAAGTCTTTGAAATCTGTGCATATTTTACGCTTACAGCCATTTCCTATTCAGACACTAAATTTTGAGGAGAAAGATTTTATCTGTATTTTAGATTTCATAAATTGTACAGTTGATAGATTCACATGCCCACATTGTTCCAAACATGCCTAAAAGCTTACTGCTAACTTTATTAATTAGAATGAAGTAAAATTTTAAATTTCATCACTCAGGTAAGCTATAGCCACATTTCAAGTGCTCAGTAGCCACATGTGGCTGGTGGCTCCTATGTAGGACAATGCAGCTCTAGAAGGCAAGATAAAGAATAGTCTAATGATCTCATAAACACTACGAGGCTAGAATTGTCATAAGGGATGGAGAGAATAGGTATATAGTGTTATAAGGCTGTATAATACTTGACTTTGCCTAGGGGAAGAAAAGACTTACTTGAGGAAGGGCTTTTTTAAGAATCTGAGCATTAATACAAAAAGAGAACACAGATCAGAAAAGGGGCTTTCCTGGCAAAGGCAGCAGCATGTACCAAGGTCCAGAGGCAGGAGGGTAAACAATGAGGTGTGTATTAGTCAGCATCCTGTGGGGAAGCAGATGGCCCTTTCCATCTGGGTAATTTTAGGAACGTTTACTAAAGAGACTATTTAACAAGATGTTGCCAGGGTATGGAGAAAAAAGTGCAGAACAGTGCCATGCCCTAGGCTAGCAACAGCGGGGAGACATTAACCAACACCGCCACCTCTACTACCAGCACCCCAGCTGAATGAGGCAGAGAAATAGAGCCGTTATTAGAGCCTGCAACAGGCAACTGTATGGAAAGACCCTCTGACAAGAGCTGTAATCTTCCGTTGAAGGGGTACAACCAGCCAACAGAGTGCAGCAGGGCAGCAGTAGAGGAAATAAACCGCCCAGCTTCACTTTCCTTCTGCCCTATCATTGTTTTGTATTGTACAAAGTCCCTGCGGCCATGCAAGGTACCATTCAGTGGTTTTGGTGACTAGGACATGGACATCTTTGGGGGCAGGCGTTATTCTTTCCACTATGGTGTGCCCAGAAAGTGAAAGGAGGCCACTGTGGTGGGTGTAAAGGGCAAGAGGGAGATGGGGAAAATTAGTGCAAGGAGCTACGTCTGCAAAGTTTTGTAGACTATGGTAGGGATTCTTGTCTGTATTTTGGCGAGGATTTCTAGGAAAGATAGTATCAATCTTTCTTACTGCCTTGAGACCTGAGGAGATATAGGGTCTGAAACTCTTGCTACCATCTTGCTGCTAAATAAAGTCTAGGACTAAAGGCAATGGTTGGCAAAAAAGAAAGATGGTGAGAAAAAATATATTTATGAGATCTTTTAACCCCCAACTCCAGTTGTGCCTGAAGGTTGGTCTTGCCATCCATACACATTTAACCTAGATAAGCCAATAAATTCCCTATTTGAATAAGCCAAGTAAGTGCAAATGTCATTTACAATGGAAATGATACTAAATTCTATGGGAGAGTAAACAAAATGTAACCCATGTCTAATATCTTTAGAAGAAAAATAACTTATATATCAGGATAATCAGGGTGTTGACTAAAATTCTCATTGTAATCATAGAATTTATGAACACGGGTAAGAGAATCTTGAGAGCAAAAAAATAAAATAGAAATATCAGAAGAGTTTCTATGTTCATGAACTTCAATTTAAGGTGAAATACTAAGAAATAAATAGGAATAGATGTAAAGAGAATTAAACATTATAGTCCTAGACTGTTTTAAAGTGACTTCCTATTGTGACCAGAAATCTGGTTCCAAGGTTATCTTGTTCTCCTTTGTCTTGAGTTTGTATCTTTCATGAGCCTTGAAATGGCAATTTTACAGATGCATGAATTATAATATTCATGATTTCCACAGCATTGTAAATGTACTCAGTAATTATAATTTTCATAGACACAAAAGTTACAGGCTCCTGGGATTTGCTCAGTAGAATCATTGCTATGCACCTTACAAAAGTGATTATCCCCTTTGTGGGAACTGAGGAATCTGACCTTAAATTACTTATATTCAGAAGTCAAAATTTACTGGCTTTGTCTTCTCCAAAACCATTTATTACAAACTCACCAAAATGTGGGTTTTGACTCAAGAGAGAAGAATGGACCCAGTAGAAGAAAACCCAGAAATGTGCGAAGAGTAGCCATGTACAAGACAACACACTAGGCACACTTGGAGGCTTGAGGCATAGCTCTTGTCCTCACAGACCTGGAACTTGGGGCAGAGAAGGACAAACCCACGAAGAGTTAAATATCAGTAAGAAGCAATATGTAATAAGTGATTTAAAAAGTTGCAAATTATAAGAATTTAGGTTCTAGAAGAGCAAGAATTCAGTGTGGGGTGGAATGCCTTCAGGGTAGGTACAATGAATGGGCAGAAGTGAAGGGATTTGTGGGCAGAGAGATCTGTGTAAACAAAAAATCAGAGAGGGTACCCTGGCTGGTGTAGCTCAGTGGATTGAGCACGGGCCTGTGAACCAGACAATAACGGTTCGATTCCCAGTCTGGGCATATACTGGGGTTGCAGGCTGGTTCCCTGCAGGCCAGTTCCCAGCAGGGGATGCACGAAAGGCAACCATACATTAATGTTTCTCTACCTCTGTCCTTCCCTTCCCCTCTAAAGATAAATAAATAAAATCTTAAAAAATATATATATAGTGTTGTTCCTTGTTAAAAAAATTTTTTTTAATCAGAGGGGGAAGACATCTGTAGGTAACTATTATAGGATAGTCTGGCTGAAGCAATGATTCTTTATATTTTGGGGGATAGTGAAAAGGCAGGGAGGACATGAAATGGTGACCTACAAAATGTAGGCTTTATCTTGCAGGAAATGAAATACTGAAGACCGTTGAAGATCAAGGTAATGGAAATAGACCACCCTTCTTCCTAATATCAAAGCTATCATAGCTACTGATACAAGAAACTAGACCTGATTTATATGTGAAATAATAAGCCTTTTTTTTAATGAATGCAGTGTCAAATGAAAGGTGTAGTGTGTAGACACTGGAGAGGGTGGGACTGGGTCATGGGAAACCAAGGCCTTGTCATTTATTAAGCTAGGTTTGCATTTTAGATATCTTACTATAGCTGCTATGTGGAGGATGGATTTAACAAAGATGAAACTGGGAGGAACCCAGAGGGAAGGCCATTGCAAAACCCCGGGCGAAAGCTCAAGAGGGCCTTTTACTAATAATGATGATAGAAAGGGGGAGAAGGGAATAGGTTCAAGAAATATTTAGGGCAAGGTCATGAGGACTTGGTGCTTACCACTGACTGTCAGGGGTAATGGGAAAGGAGGATTCTAGAATGACTCCCAGGTTTCTAGGTGAGCAGAACCATTAACCAGGATGCAGGAAGTACAACTTTGAGAGGGGAAGATGATGGGTTCAGTGTTGAACACTGTAAATTGAGATCCTTTGGGTGTAAGTCATGGAAACTCTCGTCAAACTACTGTGGATGACTTCATGGGTTCATAAAATCAGACGATGGAAAGATAAGTGTGGGTAGCAAAGACTTTGTGACTACGCTCTAAAATCATCAGGCTTTTCCTTTGCTGTCTGGTTTTGCCTCTTTCCCTCTCATGCTCTTCCTTTCCACTTGGCTTCTGCCTATGATTAGGGCTCATTTTCTCAAGGCACTCCAAGAGGAAAGGGACATGACCACCTACAGTTCTGAATCTAAGAAGAGCTACAAATCCCACTTTGAAAAATTCCAAGAAAAAGGCCCCAGGGGATAAAAAAATGGAATGAGATAGTCTAAGCCCCTGCTGTTATAAAGGCAGAGAAACTCGAGGTCATCTGCAGTGTCTCCACAGGGCTGACCACAATCCAGGTGCTCAATAGAAATTCAATAAATGTTTATTAAATCAAAGGACAATTAATGGGCACTTTACATGAGCAAGAGCATTTGGGTGCATGCATTTTTGCTTATTATATAGACTACAGCAAGGCAGTCGTCCATCACCCCCTCTCCAACTCATGTGCCAAAACATCACACACAGGCTGAATTTTTGAGAGAGAGAGAAGGGCCAATTCTGCAGCCATACTCCACTCCCAATGCCTGGGAGAACTCCTTCTGGCTATAGAAGCCAATGGCTAGACTACACACTTTGCCTCTCACCAAGAATTCCTCCCTACCCACCACCACCACCACCACTACTGCCATTGTCACCATTGAGATTTTGCCAGCACTCACCCTCCCCATCATTACCCACCACACCCTCAGTTAGAAGAGAAGGCCCTGATCCCTAGCAGACCACTTCTAAAGACCACAAAACAAACATTAAACTGTCACAGTAAAGGCTGGTTTTTCTTCATAATTCTATTAAGTTCCTCTGAACGCAAAGACCGAATGGGCACCTGCAACAGTTATAACATAAATAACAAAGGCTAAGCTCAGCTTCCAAACCGCACACAGTGTGTCTTCAGTAATGCAGCGCATGATATTTGTTTGCCTTTTGTGTAAACCTCAATGGTTTTATTCTGTTTTATTTAACTTCGTTTGCTTAGACTGTCAGTAACATTTATTCAGAGCTACTTCATTATGCATGGAGCCATTGTAAACACCAAGCGATGTATAAAAACAGCCAAGTTTACCCAGAGCACAATAAGCAGAGTGACAAGAGCAATCGTTACTTAACAAATCTGGATCAGACCCCTGCATCGCAATCTCCGCATCCCAGTGCCCCAGAACCTCTGTCGGATCTCAGAGGGCCCCCGCACAGATTCGTCAATGGCTATGCTCATTCTCTGTCCGACTTTATGGCAGTTTTCACTTGCTCAGCATTTCATGAAGGATCTTGCTCTCCCCGCTGCTACTGTCGCACCTCCTGTTATCTATCACCGGATTGATGTGGCCTTGGCCATAGCTGCACATTTATTTTGTTCTAACAGAACAGTGGAGTCATTCACACACACACACACACACACACACACACACACACACACACACACACGATGCACTCTATTTCTAGGCCACAGAATAACTCTACCCCTGGCCTCCATTTCATAGAGAACTCTAAATATACAGTTCTTTATTCCACTTGCTTTCTATTACCACCCTCCTGTCAATGACTCTGGCACAAGTCTATAGAAACTACCTTAGTATAATACTGTTAAAATCTCTAGGGGCTGGGCCAAAAGACCTTCTGGAAACCTTCAACCCTACCATCTCTGAGCCCCTCTTTCTACCCTGGCTATGGTCCTTGCACCAAGTTCATGTGCACCCTCTCCCCACTCATGTCTGTTATTTCCCTCTTGGGTGCTCACTCTAAGGGGTCCTGGTTTCTCTAACAGCTCAGAAGTCTTGGGCCTGGAGTTGGGGTAGAGTTGTCTGGGCCTTTAAAAGGGGCCCACACCTGCCTGGATTCTCAGCAGACGAAGAATTTAGGCCTATGACCCTGGGGCTCCCTCTACACAAGAAAATTTATGGTCAATTGATTGCACCTCAGAGTTATATTCCCAAGGAAACAACTTAAAATGAGTAGGCAGGTGCCCAAAAGAACTCATAGAAATCAGTTTGACTCTCTCGCTTTGTCTGAAGTTCTAAATAAAATCTAGAACCTACCTAACAATACACCCTGGCTTCCATGGTGTCTATGGGAAAATGAGCTCTAAGTTCCAACTGAGAACATAGCCCTGCCTCTGCCATCAGCAGGAACAGCCCACTTTCACTTTCTGCAGCCTGCCAACCCAACGGTAGGGAACCACCCAGGCCTAGAGTTATATTTTTAAGAACGGGGTGTGGGAGGGGGAAGGGTGTGATTCTAGGAGAGGAAACTAGGCTGAAGAGTTCAGAGGGGTTGGGGCTGGAGGAGCCCAGCTGCCTTCTGGGTTTTAGGGTCTTCCAGAGATGCAGGCTTCTTCCCTGAGCTTCAGCCCAGCAGACAGGCCTGGTACACACTACACCTTTGCTGCTGCAGGGAACAACAGAGTTGGGGGTTCCAGTGGAAGACAGGGTGGGGACTAAGGAAACCGTGTTGGTGGCTTTCTATGTGACGTGAAGTAAGGAGTTAAAAAAAAAACTTTAAAAACGAAACCTAGATCAGTAGTGTGATCAAGTACTGCTTTTGTTAATGAGGTCAAATCAAATTTAATGCACCATATCACAGCCTTCTGAAAAACAGCTCACAGAAACAGTGTTAGTCCCACTGGGCGTGGTCCTTTTGTAGACTTGAGAGCACGCTTGACCTTTGTCTACGTCCAATCTCCCTTATTTGCATTTTAATTAGTGGCTAGTGAGGAGTCAGGGTAAATTTACTTACAAATCAAAAAATTTCAGTGTGGCAAAAACGAGTATGAGCCTCTTTTATTTCCTGGAATCTGTTCAGAAAGGTCAAGAAAAAAAATGTTTTCCTAGGTGGTGGGGTAGGGAGAAGGGTGACAAGTTCTGTTTATTTTGATTAACCCTTGTTCAGAGGCTCAAAAGTAATTTTTAAATGACAGTAGTAATGTGAAAGTGTTTTTTTGCATTGCATGTGCGATTGGATTTAAATAAGGGTCGTTTTCTTTCATCTAAATCCACTCTCATAATCTACGTTTCAGATATTGTGGTGTCAATTACTTCCATATGTCCATATACCACACGTGAAAAGAGAGAAAAGATGATTTAGAAAGCTTACTGGACTCAGGAGAGGAACAAATGTACTCTTTTAAGTGCCAGAATCCTAGCAGTTTAGGTAATAAATTAACAGATTAAATAGTTTCATGATAACTACTTAGATTCAACAAAGCTTCCTAAAACTATTATGTGCTACACCAATGCAGCAGGGGGTGTACACACAACAGTACCCTGTGTGGTCACATCACTTGTGTAGTTTTATGTCTTTATCCAGTTTACACAAATGAAAAAGTAGAGAACTCAGACACGCAGCCAACTCCCAAACCAAGTGCCTCTTGCTATCTGAAATGAGTGAAGGCATAGGAACCAAGGTAAGCTCCAGGAAATGCTTATGATTTGAATAGACTGAAAGGTCACTTTGGATGTTGGAAATTAGGAAGAGCCCGAGTAATGTTAAACCTGGCCCTTTCAGAAAGGAAGTAACTGGCCCAATTGAAGCTGGGAGCTTGACTGAGACAACCGGAAAGTGATGAAAGGGTCCAGAGAGGACAGATTTGGGGAAGATAACCCTGTCGGTGGTGTGGTGGTTCATAGGAGAAAAATGTACCGACTATGAGTTCACTGCAGCCTTCTAAGAGTGAGGCGGCAGGGTCGGCGGTAGCACAGTGCCACGACAATGAACAGAGACAGACACAGGCATTGCAACAGAAATGCAGAGGCAACACGCGGCTCAGGAGACTAAGTAGGGGATGATTCATTTCCCTCTTAAATTTTGAACTTCATTCTTCTCTTTTCTCTAGAGTCATTTCCTCTCCATCTTTTTTTTCTGTCTTATTTTACATTTTATTTTGGAAAATTGGAAAGATAACAGAAAAACATCAAGAAGGCACTATACTCTCACCCCTCAGAGATGGTTTCAGATAACAAATGACATGTTTTTTCCCAACCTCGATGGATGCATTTAGGTGTGCTTATTAAACAGGATGGATTAGGCGACGTGCAAAAATGAGGCAGTCTGATTTTCCCCACTACTGCCTTCAAGTCTGCTGCTTCAGCCCTCCCTTCTCCGCCCTCAGCCACGATCCAGGCAGAGCCCACAGCTTTCCTGTCACTTTCAGAGAGTGGAGCCATTTCCTGAGCAGGAATCGAAAAGTCCAGTTCAATGGAGAGCAAAGCAATGCTTCTCTCTTTCCTGAACCCAGGCCTCTCTATAACTTAGGGGACTCAGAAAGAAGGAGGTGACAGTAGTCTGGGTTCTCATTCTCCTTGCCTCACCCCAATCACTCCATGGAAAAAGCCACATACTGTCAGCCAAAGGTGAAAGCAGCCCATGTCCCACTGTTGCCTTCTCTCTGCCAAATGGTTGTGGGCAGATCCAGCACCAGGCACCGGGGCTGCACCCAAACACACCTGCACCTTAAATAATCCTTTCTGAGGAATGTCTGGTGGTAATAGTGATTAGTAGGCTTCTTTTCTATTTTCCTTCCTCCCCCACCAATTTGTAGTAGATGTTGTGGGACAATGTCTTCAACTCTTTCTTGAAAATGAACGTAAAGATACTTGTTATCAATTATTCTCAGCTTTGGGCTTTGGTAAAACTTCACGACAATAGAAAAAGTCCCATTTCACATTCTAATAGATACACACACAAATAATAATTGGGACCGTATCATCGAGCCAGATAAAAGACACGTCACCAGAGAGAGGAGTGCAGTTAAGCCAAAGGAAATAGTGGGTTAGGGCACTGGGCAGACAGCAAAACAATACAGAAACAAAAACCAAATTCCACTAGAGGGTTTTTTCTTAGTACTCTCTCCTACTAGTTTGATGCTTCTTTCTCCACCCTGAAATCCATACATTTTTCTTCCAGATTTTATTATCTGCACTTGGCTCCGTCCTCACTAAATCCCTTCATCTCTCCCTCCTGAATTCACTTGGTCACTTCTACTGGCTTGGCCATAACCCAGATGGTTAATTCAGGGATCCATGTCTTTGTGTGTGATCAAATGTGCTCATTTTACCAGTTTTTCTCACCGCCAATACACACATGCTTCCCTTTATGGATTCATCCTGTGCATTATCACAAAATTAATATTCCCAAAACACCACATCCATCCTTTAACCATGTCCTCTTCCTCTTCACAAGCCCTTACAGTAGCCTCCGGGCCCCACCCATTAACTTGAAAGGAGATGACAGCTAATATGCCAACGAAAATGTTATTTCAAGCAGCTCTTACAACTCTGCTTAGTAGGTATAATCTCCATTGGATAGAAGGGAAACTGAGGTTGTATGAAATTAAATCATTTGTGTATAACATACTGTTCGTAGGTGTTGGAGCTGGGATTTAATCCCTATTCAGCCTGAATCCTTATACAAGAAACCAGCCTCCAAATAGAGTCTAAATGCCTTATCCTTTGTCAAACTTCCAAGCTTTGCTTCCTCTCCTTGCCGTAGGTCTATCTCTCACTTTCATGAAATTTATCTGCTCTCCTCCCAGTCCTACCAGCGCTACTTCCAGCCTGAAAGCCTCTCTTTTGCCTTCATTTCTCGGGGTATTTCTTACCAATACACTGACTTCCCCCTTCTTTTCCCTATTTAGAGTTCACCTCCCCTGCATTTGCCTGATTTCACTTCCTCCACAAAGACTTTCCTGATTACCTCACAAAAATATTTCCTTTCAAAATACAGAAAAGATGCTTCTCTGATATCCATTTGATTATTAGATTATTATTTTCCAGGCCTATGGGTGTTTTAACTTTTGACCATCTCGCCAACTTCTTGAAGTCAAGTCCATGATTTATATTTCCTAGTATTCTCACATGCCTAGTCCAAGGCTTTATAAGAAGAAATCAGTCAATATTTGTTGATTCATGTGCATTTTCTCCAATCTGTGGTACTAGGAGACACAATACTTAAAGAGATGTCCCCACCTCTTGGTAAAATATTAGTTCAATTTTAAGTCCCCCCTCAAATCTTTGGACTTTCCTATTAGAATCAGGGATTTTCATGAGTGAAGATAATATAATTGCAAAATTCAGAGATACATTGGGAAATTTTCACTAACATATACGTAGCTCACCTTCTACTCATCATGCAGAGGGAACTTCGTACAATATTCCAGACTTGGGAGATGTCACTGATATGCTTTAATAATAGTTCATAGCATCTGAAGAAACAACAAATCAATTTTAGATGACATTACATTAACCTTTTTAGCATTATTGTTCACTTTCTAGTAGATTTTATAATATTATTTGACATAATAAATAGAAGTTACTAAGAGGCAAATTGTTTTTAGAGAATGTGGAAGAATCATCTGAAGATTGTTTTATTTGGAGAGTTTAGAGCATCTGTTTCAACTGGCATTGCTTTGAAAATTGCCCGGAACTTTGAAGATGATAAATGTTTACGATTTGCATCCACATTGTTACTAACACAATAGCCTGCTAAATCCCTTGCTATGAATATTAACAGACTGCAGGCCATTCACATTATTTATCAAGAGGGAAACAGGCATTATTCACAAATTTTAATCGCCCCTGTGGCACCAACAGTCTGTAAAGGAAACATAAAAAAAATGTAGCCTTGGGGAAGTTTTGCGGTGCAATGACTTTAGCGCAAACCTGACGGTGGAGACCAACCAGTTCCTCTACCACAGTTACACAGGGCCCTAAATAAAATAATGGCTTCAACCCAGGTCCTCATGGACAGTTGGCATATTTTAAAACTCATTGTATCCACTGTAAATTCAATGATTCCTACACATGACCCAAAATAAAGAAGTCAGACATTAGACTGATGTGGAAAGTATGTTTCATGCTTACCCCTAAGGGGAGTTTTCCCAAACAACGTTCAAATGCTCTGCAAAAAACTAGAGGAAATGCTATCATATTCTATATACCTAGAGCAATTAACCCTCTAATATTGCAAAAGGAGCATCAAATTCGCTTCTGAAAGTTAAATTATTGTAAAATGTAATTTTAAGAAAAATTTTAATACAAACATAATCTGATAAAAAAATTAGAAAGAATGAAGAATGAAAATATTAGGGTTTTTTTCTCAACTAGGAGTCCTTCCTGTTTTCTCAAGGACCAGTACCCTGAAGGGGAATATTTAGCAGGGAGATTCACAAATGACAGTCTGAGTAGAGAAACCAGCCAATAGGATGCCTGGGAAATTAAGCTAAGACCAAGCAGGTTGCAAAACTGAAGAAGAGGACTGGCAGTACGACTCGTGAAAAAGACTAAACAAGAAAAGAGGGCTTTGGATTCAAGCCGCAACAGAGGCCATCAAAGATTATGAAACCTCAGAGTTATTTATGCAGACCTGCTCTGCCTGCAGCTCTCCCCGTTGATGGCATTACCTGGTTGCTCAGGTCAAAACTTTGCAGTCAGCTGGCACTGTCTTCAAAAATACGAGGTCTGTCTAGAAAGTATCCAGTCATGTAATCTGAAAAATGGAGACAGTTATTGAAGAAGATACAAGAAACATGGTACAGAGGACAATGACGCCTCAGTCCCCTTCAAAGTAGACACCTTGAGACCTCACACAGTTTTCCCAGTCATCGTCAACTGCCCTGTCGTAGTTTCTTGAATCCCATCAAAGTTCAGAAGTTTCTTCCCCTTCTAAGGTGATTTTAGTTTTGGGAAAAGCCAGAAGTCACAGGGTGCCAAGTCTGAGCTGTAGGGGGGCTGAGTCACCTGGGTGATTTGATGTTTCACCAAAAAACTGCATGAGATGGATGCATGAGCAGGCACGTTGTCCTGATGAAGCTAAGCTGCCAATCACCAGTTGCCCATAGCTTTGGCTTCCTGAATCATCTGAATGGTTTCCACAGAGGGATGTTCAATCTTAATGCAAAATGTGATGCAGATTCGCTGCTCTACTTGCTCAGTCATTTTGAATGTTACAGCCACACAGTACTAATGCTCACTCAATGGCATCTACCACCCCCACTGACTAGTACAGTGAAGTTGTCATTGTTCACACATGTGCATACTAGTCCACTCTCCTTAGCTTCCAGGTTACACTGATGTTGCACAAACCATTCTCATTATATTAACAATGGCTGGACTTTTTCCAGAAAGACCTCGTATGTCCTGAATCCTACAGCTCTTTATGACCCAGCTCCTATTCATGCTTCCTACAGTAAAAAATCTCAACACCTTTGAAAATATCACTTCTTTGCTTAAAACCCAGCAATGGCTTCTCATTTCACACAGGGTAAAACTAAAGACCTCAAAATGGCCTACAAAGTTCTGCAATGATCACCTCCCAACTTAGGCCTTTGCTCCAGATATAACACTCTTTCTGGACCATTCTTCCCCCAAGTTTTCACTTGACTTACTCCTTAATCTCCAACCTTTGCTCAGACCCTACATCAAGCCTCCCTGACCACCCTATTTAAAACTGTACATGCCCCAGGCTTCTGCAGTCCATACCGCCCATACCCTTCTTGTTCCTTTTTTTAAAGCACTGTCACCTTCTAACATACCATATAATTTATTTATACTTATTGGCTTTGTGTGTCCCCTTGACAGAATGTGTAAGTTCCACAGAAACAGAAACCTTTCTTTTGTTTACTAATATATTCCACATACTTAAGACAGTGCCTAGGACAGAGTAAAAGTAAAATACTTACCTGCTGAATACATGAATCCACATTTATCTGTGAAGAAACCGAGGCACAACAGGGTAAGTAATTAGTCGAGCTGAGAAGTAGCAAAGTCCCCTTTGTTTCCCATTGTCTCCAGAAGACATATTCTGTGGGTAGAACTTAGTTGAGTTCTGAGTACTCGTTAGTTGAGATGCTGAGTTCTGGACTGATGAACCTCCAAATTAGAAAAACCAACATTTCACAGTGATTCAGTTTTAAAGACAAGTAGACATTAGAAATGGAGTAAAACCCAGTAAAGAACCCCACATCACATCACCCCAAATAAGGAAAGTTGGACCTTGGCTGGGTGGCTCAGTTGGTGAGAGCATTGCCCAAAATTCTGAGCTTGTTAGTTCAAGCTCCTGTCAGGGCACATACAAGGAGCAACCAAGGAATGCATAAGTAAGTGGAGCAGCAAATCAGTGTTTCTCTCTCCCCTGTCTTTTTCTCAAATCAATAAATAAAAAAGTTTAAAGTAAATAAGGGCAGAAATTAATTAATGTAATTACTTATGTTTATTAATCACATTTCTTACATCCTTTATTATTAAACACAAGCTTAAAATGTATTCAATCATGTTGTTTGTTTGCAATGTATTATCAGATTTCCTATTTAATCTTATAAAGAGATTTTCTTTAGACTCTCTACCAACTAACATTTATTTACTTATTCCGGATTCATTTTATTATTTTTCTTTTTCCCTGTTTTCTATAATTTGTACTTCTTCACTTTTTCTAGTATCTTTTTAATCATTTTTTTCTGTTTTATATATTTTGTATAGCATGTGCTATATAGCTTATCCTTCTGTGTCAATGGGCTTAACTCTCTATTTAGCCAATTAAATTCTTTCTATCTTTCTCAACTTCTTGGTGCCTACATATCACTTTTCTTGACTGTACGTTTTTGTGATAAGTTACATTAAACATTTTAAATCTGTTGCATATAAATTTGGGGGGCAATTCTGTTCATTTTTCTCCTTTTATGTTGAATTTTTAATTTTTTTAAATTGAGATTGCCTTCCCCTTGCTGTTTATGTTTGATTACTCCATGTTTAGCAGAGATATTTACAATTAAGGTCTAAGTAAGAGGAACAAACCATCTGTGTATCTTTTATTTCTTTTCCTTGCTTTATTTCTTTGGTTAAAACTCTCAGTATTATGATGATTTAGAGTGATAAGAATGGACATCTTTGCCTTGTTCCCAGTCTTAGGGGGAAAGCATTCAGTCTTTTACCATTAAGTGTAATGTCAGCTATAGTCTTTTTTCTAAATATGCTTTATCAGGTTGTGGAAGTTCCCTTCATTTCTAATTTTCTGGGAGCTTTTACCATGAATGGATATTGGATGCTGTGATGTGCTTTTTATGCATCAATTGACAGGAAATTATAATTTGTCTTCTTTAGACTGCTGATATGGTAGATTACACAGATTGAAATACTGAAATATAATTAACACAATAAAAGTCACACTTTTTAAAGGTGTGGAATTTCACGGTTAATGTAATCGTTAGGTTTTGAACCATCACCAATGACTCAGCATACTTTCATCACCCCCAAAATAAAATCCTTCCCATTAGCAGTTACCTCCTTCCTCCACACTCCCTAGTTCCTGGCAACCATTAATCTACTTTCTGATTTTTATATATTTGCCTATTTTGGATATTTATATAAATAAAACCAAATAGTATAGGGCCTTTTACTTAGCATAATGCTTTCATCTCTGTGGTAACATATACCAGTATGTCACCCTTTCCATTGTAGTAATATATCACATTTTGTTTATTCATTCATCAGTTGATAATTTTTAGGTTGTTTCCACTTTTTGGCCATTATGAATAATGCTGGAATGAACATGAGTTTTCTATTGATGGACATTTAAATATTGTACCAACTCTAAATATAAGAAGGATATCCTACTTGATGATTTAAGATTCTTTTTACATATTGGTAGATTTGGGGGGGTTGTTTGTTTATTTTTGTATCTTGGTGAGATTTTTCTGTTGATGTTCATTAGAGATTTGGGTCTGTAGTTTTTTGTTTTCTTTCTGTTGTCATTGGTTTTGGTATCTATACTAGCCTCATAATATGATTGTGAAGTATGCCCTCTTCTATTTTTTCTGGAAAACATTGTAGAAAATTTATCTTACCATTTAACTATTTAATGTAATTCTCCAGTGAAATCATAAAATTCCGGAGATTTCTTTCATGAGTTCAATGTCTTTCATTATTTTAGAAATATTCAAATTGTCTATTTCGTCCTTGTTGAACTTTGGTATTTTCATAGTTTTTAACAAATTGATTCTTTTCTTCCAAGTTTTTGAATTTATGAACATAAAATTGTAGCATTCTCCTTTTAATGGCTGAAGGATCTGTGCTAGCTTGTTTCATTGTTGATACTGGTGATTTCTGTGTTCCCTGTTAGTCTTGCTAACGTTTTATCATTTGTGCTGGCTGGTGTGGCTCCGTGGATTGAGTGCTGGCCTGTGAACCAAAAGGTCACCAGTTCAATTCCCAGTTAGGGTACATGTCTGGGTTGTGGGCCAGGTCCCCAGTTGGGGACGTACAAGAGGCAACTGATCAATGTATCTCTTGCACATCCACGTTTCTCTCCCTCTCTTTCCCCCTCCCTACCCCTCGCTCTATAAAGATTTCCTTTAAAGGTTTATCAATTTTGTTAATTCTCTTTGAAAAAAGAATTTCTTGGATTTATTTTCTTCTCAAATGCTTTCCTATTTTTGATGTCATTTATTTCTGTTATATATTAGTTCCTGTTTTCTGCTTCTTACCGTTTATTTTGCTCTTCTTTTTCTTTTCTTTTTGAGATAGGAAATTACATCATTGATTCAAGACTTCTGGTTGACATTGGTTAATAAAATTATATAAGCTACAGGTAAAGAACTGTATAATACATCATTTGTATATTGTATTGTGTGTAAAGAACACTTTTTTCTTTTCTAATATGAGCATTTAGTGCCATGAATTACTCTCTCTACTCTGCTTTAGCTGTGTCTCACAAATTTTGATGTTGCATTTTCATTTTTATTCAGCTTAATGTATTTTATTTTCCCTTGAGACTTACTCACTTACCTATAAATTAATTGCTTGGAATTGTGTTGCTTAATTTCCAGGCATTTAGAGATTTTCTGTTCTTTTTCTGTTATTGATTTCCAGTTTGATTCTATTATGGTCAGAAAGCATACTGCATATGATTTCAATTATTCTAAATTTGTTTTACAGCTCAGGATATGGTCTATGTATGTGAATATTCCATGGGCATTTGAAAAGAATAGCACTTCTGCTCTTCCACGGAGCAGTCTATGAGTACCTGTTAGATTCTGTTGGCTGATGGTGTTATTAAGGTCTATATTTTTGCTGATTTTGTCTAGTGGTTCCATCAATTACTGAGAAAGGGATGTTGGAGGCCCCACCTATAATTGTGCATTTTTTATTTCTTCTATCAGCTTTGTCTTTTTTGTTGTTTTTTTATTTGTTTTCCACATATTTTGAAGCTCTGCTGTTTGGTACATACACATTTAGGATTTGCCGTGGCATTTTTGCAGATTGATCCTCATGTAAATAAACATTATCAGGCTCTGTGCTACGAAGTGTGATAGTTTCAGGCAGTCTGTGCTCAGAGGATACATGTGATTCTAACTAAATATTATAAATTTGTAAAAGAGGTTTTTCTGAGTTTTTTTAATAGACTATTTTTAAAAATCAGTTTTAGGCTTACGGCAAAACAGCAGAAAGTACAGGGAGCGCCTTTCTGTGCCTTGACTCCACCATGCACAGCCTCCCCCACTAGCAACATGTTACAAGTGCAAGGTACAATTGTTACAATCTATGAGGCTAAGTTAACACACCACTATCATCCAAAGCCTATAGTTTGTAGCAGGGTTCAGTCTTTGTACTGTACATTTTATGAGCAGACACATATACACGACATGTATCTATCATTACAGTTATATACGGAATAGTTTCACTGCCCTAAAATCCTCTTTGATCCACCTGTTTATCCTTCCCTCCCCCTTAATCCCTGGCAACTGCTGACCATTTTATTGTTTCCTTACAAACCAGAGACTTTTAAAAATATATTTTTATCGATTATGTCATTAATGGTGTCCCAGTATTCCCCCTTTGCCCCCTTCTACCCGGTACCCCCATTCCCTCCGGGGGGATCCCCTTAGTTCATGTCCATGAGTCATGCATGTAAGTTCTTTGGCTTCTCCATTTCCTATACTGTTTTTAACATCCCCATCCATTTTGTACCTACCAATTTATATTTTTTTATTAAGATTTTATTTATTTGTAGAATGGAAGGGAGGGAGAAAGAGAGAGAAACATCAATGTGTGGTCTCTCATGTGCCTCCCTAGTGGGGACCTGGCCTGCAACCCAGACGTGTGCCCTGACTTGAAATTAAACCAATGACCCTTTGGTTCACAGGCTGGCACTCAATCCACTAAGCCACACCAGTCAGGGCCCCATTTTTACTTCTTAATCACTGCACCTTTTTCCCCATTCTCCTCCATCCCCCTCCCAACTGATAACCCTCCAAATGATCTCTATATCTATGATTCTGTTTCTGTTCTGCTTGTTTGCTTAGTTTGTTTTTTTAGATACAGTTGTTGACAGTTGTGAATGTTGCCCTTTTAATGTTCATAGTTTTGATCTTCTTTTTCTTATGTAATTCCCTTTAACGTTTCATATAATAATGGCTTGGTGATGATGAACTGCTTTAGTTTTATGTTGTCTAGGAAGCTCTTTATCGGCCCTCCCATTCTAAATGATAGCTTTGATGAATAATCTAGGCTATAGGTCCTTGCTTTTCATCACTTTCAATATTTCTTGTCAGTCCCTTCTGGCCTGCAAAATTTATTTTGAAAAATCAGCTAACACTCCTTTGCAGGTAACTACCCGCTTTTCTCTTGCTGCTTTTATAATTCTCTCTTTATCTTTAAACTTTGGCATTTTGATGATGAAGTGTCTTGGTGTGGTCCTCTTTGCATACATCTTGTTTGGGACTCTCTGGGCTTTCTAGACTTGTATGTCTATTTCCTTTGCCAAATTATGGACGTTTTCTTTCATTATTTTTTCAAATAAATTTTCAACTTCTTGTTCTTCCTCCTCTTTCTACCACCCCTATGATATGAATGTTAGTATGTTTGGAGGCGTCCCAAAGGCTTCTTATACTATACTCATTTTTTTAATTCTTTTTTTCTTCTTGCTGTTCTGATTGAATACTTTTTTCTTCTTTATGTTCCAAATCATCAATTTAATTCTCGGCTTCATCCCCTCCACTGTTGGTTCTTTGTAGATTTTTATTTCACTTAATGTACCCTTCATTTCTGCCTGGGTCTTTTTTTGCTATTGAAGTATCCAATGAGTTTCTGGAATGTACTGATAACCAGTGTTTTGAAGTCTGCATCTGATAGGTTACTTCTCTCCATTTTTGTTTAGTTCTTTCTCTGAGTTTTGTTCTGTTCTTTCACTTGGGCCATATTTCTTTGTCTCCTCATTTTGGCAGCCTCCATGTGTTTGTTTCTGTGTATTAGGTAGAGCTGCTTTGACTCCCTGTCTTAGTATCATGTCCTATTGTAGAAAAGCACACCTGTAAGTTGTATGGGGTGAAGCCTTAGGTAATTGCCAGGGTGGGACAACCCATGTCACTGCTCTGTGTCTCTGTGTAGGAGAGGTTTTAGAAAGGGGGCAATGCCACTGCCTGGCCTCTGCAGCTTTGCCCAGGAGGAAGCTATCTCTTCCACACTGATGCCAGTCACTTCACTTTCTCCCCATATGCCACTGATGCCTTTTCAGCTGTTGCCCTGGTGCTGAATCCCAGAGGAAGTGAGTCTGTGTAAGTGTTTAAGTTCATTGTAGGCCCTTTAATAAGAGTCTTCTGAGTCCTGCAGTTTCTTCCACCACCCCAAACTCCACTGGTTTTTATAGCCATTTAACTTCCTGGCACTGGAACACTGGGCTGGGTGGTCTGGCCTAGGGCTGAGACCGCTCACTCCTGAGGTATCCCTCCTGATTTTTATCCACCACACGTGATGTGGGAGCACCCATTCTGCATTTCCATGCCTCTATATGCCTCTACATCTTTCTGCGCCTCTCGGCAGGTCTCCACCCTTCCCCACACATCTCTGCCCCTCCACCCATCTGCACGAATGTGGCTTCTTTAAATCCTTGGTTGCCAGACTTCCACACCGCTCGATTTTCTGACATTTCTGGGTGATGTTTGTTTTGTAGTCTAGTTGTAATTTTCCTGTAGTTGTGCAGAGACAAGGTGTGTTTACCTATGCCTCCATCTTGACCAGAAGATAACCAGCTACTTTTAACCAAACACATTATATTAGTTAAGATAGGTTAAGTGCTGTAATAAATGTGCTCAAAAATATATAATACTTTAACTTGATAAAAATATTTCTGTCTTACAAAAAGTCTAGAATAGGTATGTCCACGTGGGCATTCAGGCTTCTTTCGTCTTGTGGCTCTGCCATCTTTAACATGGGGCTCCTGTGGTCATCATATTCATCCACATCACAGATGGGGAGGGAATGTAGAAGAAAATGTGTAAAGAACTTTTAAGGTTTGGGAATTGGTGTACAATTGGTAAAGCACAGTCTTCTGGCTACTCCCAGTTGCAGTGTAGGCCAGGAAATGTAGTCTAGCTGTGTGCTCAGGAAGTAGATGAAAGGGGTTAGTGTAGCCACTCTGTGTCACAGGTCTCTGGAGCCAAAGGGATCGATGGACAGACTTTAGTGGGCTGATTAGGCATTCAGAAGATACATGCAAAATGTTGCCTTCATGTGCGTTCTCCTGGGGAGAGGGAAAGAAGGACTAGCCCTGATTGCTGTATTGATTAGGAAAGCAGTATAGTGTCTGAAGTCACATTTAAACTGAGGCTTTAAAATTGGTAGAGATGGTCAGGGTATGGATAGAGGAATGAAGAGTGGGACATGTAGAATGCAATGGGCTCGGCAGAGGAGAGCCATATTCCAGGCCTTGAGGCATAACCAGTGTGTGCAGAATATGAATGGCTGCCAGAAGGCCTCTGGGGCCAAGGCCAGGAGTGCAAGAGGAAGAATGGCATAAAATGAGAGGCTAAAGTGGTAGATAGGGCCCAGATACAGAAGACCTTTTATAAGTTATGTTAAGGAATCGAGATGTCATCTAAGGACAATAAAAAGGGTTTTAAGAAGGGAAGTAGAAGGAGTAAACTTAAATCAAAATTATTCCAGATGCAGAATGGAAAATAAGTTGGAAGAGAGCAAGAGTAGATGTAAGAATATTGTTTGGTGGGCTACTGTAATAGTTTATGGTCTGACTGACGAGGCCTAGACTATGGTCATGGTGGTAAAGGAGCAGAGAGGTAGACAGATTTGACAGGTAGGATCCACAGCATTTAGTCTTTATACAATACAGAGGTTAAAGGAGTCCAGAATGTCTAGCAGGTTTTGGTTAAAGGAATTTAATAGATAGTAGTGCTAATACTGAGCTAAAAAGCAAATTTTAACTGACATTTCAGTTTGGGACGTTGAGCTTATATTGAGGTTTTATTTGAACTGCCAAGTGGAGTCATTCATAAAACACCTGGATTTATAGGTCTAGATGTCAATAGAGAGATCTGGAATGACAATGAAGATCTGGGAATTGTTAACAAACTAACAGAAATCTTGAGAATAGATGAGATTTTTAGGTCAGATAACTGAAATCTTGAAAATAGATAGACTTCGAGGCCCAGAGTATAGAGTAAACAGAGAGCAGAACCAACACAGATCCTTTGATAAATACCCAAAGAGAGAGAGACACTAAGTTTGACAAGGAGACTGAGGCACACACTTGGCTGTAGAAGTGGGAAGAAGAGCAGAGGGAAGGCAAAGGAAGAGAGCGCTTTGAGGAGCAGCCAGTTAAGCTGGATAAGGATAAAAAGAGCTCGTTGGGTTCAGTACAACAGGAAGATAACTCCAGTGAAGCAGCAAGAGCCCAGTGCACTGACAAGTGCAGTAAGGACAGCAGATGGCTATTGGAACAGATGATTTGGAGCACAGAAGAAACAGTGGTGGTGGGGGGGTGGATATGTGCCATTAAAGAAGAGTTCCTGTTTGTTAATAAAGGAGAGATTTAAGTTTATGTAACAATTTTGAGCACTTGGAAAAATGATACCAGAGTGTGGAAAGTCTAGAATTCTAGGTAGGAGACTTTTTTCTTATGCAATTGGGAGCCATTTCAAATAGAATGACAAGTTTATTGTCATGCTGTAGGAAGACTTATCTTGGAGCTGGGTAGTGCTGATCCCAGGGGACATCCTACCCTAAAGAAACTTAATCCTGCCTGAAAATGAAGCAGATGGTTAGCTTTGGGTTCTAGGTGAGGCTGTCAGCGGAAGCTTTCACCACGCTTTTGTGGCAGTCTTTCTGGCTCTGCTTCAAGCTTGTTCTCTAATTATCTCAGTTTTCTTACTAGGACAAACATTTGTTCAGCTTCGTTTAGTTTGCAATTGTTCCAACCTTAATATCATTACAATCAGTTTTAAAAGGCTAGTTCTGCAGTTAGCCCAGAAGCTGATAAAAATGTAGCTAATTCTGTAGTTTTCTGTTTTAACATACCTAAAGCAACCCTCCTGCCTCAGTTATCAACCTAAGCCATAAACGACAAAATAGGAATGAAAGAGAAATCCCACTCAGGTGCAAATTATGTGTTTGTTGTGTGGCTGGAGGAGGGCAGAAGGGATGGTGTTGTTCAATGGATTTCAATGGAAGAATGCCAGTCATATATTTAAAGCAAAAACAAATCTTAAATTAGCTTCATAAACAAGATTTAATACAAGACAGTAGATACAGACCCAAAGGGAAAGGTGTGTGAGCTTCAATATCTCCTGGCTTGTTCATAAATCACAATATTGATCAAATATATGTTAATGCATGAATGTATACATTTGTATATGGAAACTTATGAAACATCCTTATGCAAGAATAAAGCATGCAGTAATTTTTACGTTATGAACACCTAAATCAAACCATTTAGCATTTTTTAAAAATCTTAGCTGAATGAATCTTATCTACATGAATCTATTCATTTCCCCTCTCAAAAGAAAAATGTGTGATGAACTATCACTACACTAAAGCTTTTGCTTTGGGTCCTCACAAAGAGAGCTTAAGACCAAGGAGAAAACATTAATTGACAGGTCTCATGAAAAGAGATGAAGAAAGGACCATCTGAGATTTCATTTGTCATTCTATTACCCATTTCCTCCTGATAACCAATGTATTCTAGAAGTTGTCACTGCACCTTTTTTTTTTTACTTTCTCCCTGATTTGCTTTGCTAGATCTACCAGACAAATAATGGTTATTCTTTAAACTGAAATATCAGACAGCAAGAGTATTTGTTTATTCAATAAGTAAATGTCTAATTATATAAGTTAGTTGCTAGCACATCAAAAAAGATTCAGTTTCTTTATAAGACACCACAAATATTATGTCCTTGGAGCAGAAATATTGTACTAAAATTAGTAAAAAAAATTACACCTAATTGGGAGGGGGTGGGGAGAACACTTTTCAGTAGAATTAGTAGCAAGATTGCTTTGTAAACCCATAATTCAAACTCTGGATCAGTGTTTTCAACCCTGAGTTTTCAGAACCTATGTAGCTTTTTAAAGACATGTATAGATCCTCACTCCACATCTACTAAATCCAGAGAATCCAGTTTCCTTCTCCTGGCTCTGCATTTATCTTTTTTAACAACCCTTCTTCACCCTGATGTACAGTCAGGGTTGAAATCAACGTTCCAGAGTCTACTGCTACAAATGAGTTGTTAGGGAAGTAACATACAGAATTTTATGAGGATCAGGACACTTAATAACAGGAATGATTTTAGTGTCAGCTAAATTTCTCTAGGCCTCTAGCTGGAGGAGTAGCATAAGTTGTAGGTAGGGTTGGGAACACGGTCATGAAGGCGCGCACGCACACACACACACAAGACACAGTTAAGTCTTCTCTTGGGCATCCTAGACAGTTGAGAAAATTGATGCTCGTCCCAAGTTCACTCTTAAGAAACAACTTCGAAGCAGCAAGACACAATAAATCCAAGGTAGAAAAAGTCCCAAATTACAACTCAAAAACCAAGAGGCTTGGAGCTGCTATAAGTTATTCAGTACTTGATACTATGGCTAGGGTGAACCGAACTGAATTGAGGTGTGTTGTGAGTGCATGTAAGTGTAAAGTACAGTTTTCAAAGACTTAGCTTGAAAAAAAACTATACGATGTCACTAATAATTTTATATTGATTGAACATTAAAATAATACTTTGAATTAGTGCATTATTATTAAAACTGCTTCTTTTTTCAATGAGGCCACTGGAAACCTTAACATTCCACCATTTGGTCGTATTATAGTACAGGATAACGCTCGTAGTTAACACTAACCTGGGGAGACTACCTCCCTGGGCAGTACCGTGGGAAGGGCATCTTGAAGGAACAAAGGATTTAATTTTTTTTAAAAGCCCCTAGAACTTAAGTTAAGCTTTTTAACGATCCCGATGTAACCAGCCGGCTTCACATGGAAAGCCCAGCCAGCTGGAGGTAAGAGCGGGCCCTGCCCCAAGGGAGGAGCGTTCACGGGTCGCGCAGGGAAGGCCCAGGAGCCACGCGGCTCAGGAAACCACCCCCGCGATTCGATAGGACACCCCACTGGCCCTCCCTTCGACTCTCATTAGGCCCTAAGATGAAAAAGGAAATCTCTTCCTAAAACTGGGAAAACAACGCCCTCAGGTCCT
This sequence comes from Artibeus jamaicensis, assembly GCF_021234435.1. Classification (NCBI taxonomy): domain Eukaryota; kingdom Metazoa; phylum Chordata; class Mammalia; order Chiroptera; family Phyllostomidae; genus Artibeus; species Artibeus jamaicensis. Next base: position 30,803,747 of record NW_026521803.1, on the reverse strand, counting down.
GTCTACGCTCCATTCCTAGGCGGCTCCCTCAGTACGATTAAAAAAAAAAAAAAACACCTACTCAGGTGGGTCACAGGCTGTTGGGGAGGGAAAGGAACCAAAAGGAAAAACCTTGGTCTCCACTTCTACTGTACGCGCCTGCGCAAAAAGCCCCTACTTACTCCCTAGTTTCATCCTTTGCTATTGCGCTCCTTCGTCCCTCCTCCTTTTCCCCGCCCCCACCTGGGGGAGCGTCACAAAGAGTGACGTGTAAATCGAACAATCAGTCCCTCTCGTGAGCCAGTAAAGAAAGGGGAGGGAGGAGAGGGGGGAGGGGAGAGGACTTAAGGAGAAGCCTTAGGGGCTAGCTCGTCCCAGTCACCCAATAGGAAGCTCCGGGGAGGGGAGGGGCGGGGCCCGTGAAGAGGGTTGGGGGGTGGGGGCTAGGGAAAGGACTTAGAAGGCTGCGGGGAAGAGAGGGCGGACTCCCAGAGATTAAAAGCGCCCAATCAGACGCGCGGGCTTCATTCTGAGAGCGGCGTGGGGCGTCGCCGCCGCCGCCGCGCGCGCCGGGGGCTGGTTAAGGCCATGAAACAAAAGAAACCCTGAGAGGGGAGCCGCTGCCACCTCCAGCAGCCCGCCCCGCTGCCGTCCCCACCCACCCACCCTAGTTACCTACCTCTACCTCCTACCCCAGCCCCTCCACCCCGCCCTCTCCGGTCTCCCGGCGGACCTGGCGCTCCGCAGCCCGGGTCGCCAGCCCTGCCACCTCCCCAGAGGAAAGGTGTTTGCGCGCTGAGCAGGGCCCGGGCCCTGTCCGCCATGGGGCTCGCCGCCCGCCTCGCCTGACCCGGCCGCCGCCGCCGCCGCCGCCATTGACAGTGCGCCGCCGCGATGCCGAGCGGCAGCTCCGCGGCCCTGGCCCTGGCGGCGGCCCCGGCCCCCCTGCCGCAGCCGCCCCCGCCGCCGCCGCTGCCGCCGCCCGCGGGAGGCCCGGAACTCGAGGGGGACGGGCTTCTGCTAAGGGAGCACCTGGCCGCGCTAGGCCTCGACGACCCCAGCCCGGCGGAGCCCGGCGCTCCAGCGCTGAGGGCCGCGGCGGCGCAGGGCCAGGCCCGGCGGGCGGCGGGGCTGTCTCCGGAGGAGCGGACTCCGCCCGGCCGCTCGGGAGCCCCAGAGCCGGCCGAGCTGGAGATAGAGGAGGACGAGGAGGGGGAGGAAGCGGAGCTGGACGGAGACCTGCTGGAGGAGGAGGAGCTGGAGGAGGCAGAGGAGGAGGATCGACCGTCGCTGCTCTTGCTGTCGCCGCCCGCGGCCGCCACCTCCCAAACACAGTCCATCCCGGCCGGGTCCCTGGGGTCGGTTCTCCTGCCCACTACCGGCTTCGAGGCCCGAGAGGCGGCCGCGGCGGCGGGGGTGCTCTACGGAGGGGACGATGCCCAGGGCATGATGGCGGCGATGCTGTCCCACGCCTACGGCCCCGGCGGCTGCGGGGCGGCGGCGGCCGGCCTGAACGGGGAGCAGACGGCCCTGCTGCGGAGGAAGAGTGTCAACACCACCGAGTGCGTCCCGGTGCCCAGCTCCGAGCATGTCGCTGAGATTGTCGGTCGCCAGGGTGAGTGCGGGGAGAGGGCTTTATCTGGGCATGGCCTCGGGCGTGGGTGGAGAGGCAAAAGAAGAACTTGGAACAAAAAAGGCGAACCTGGAGAGTTCCCGAAGTCCGCCGCGAAGAGGTCGGGGAGGAACCAAGGGTCCACGAGAGGAGATGGGTCACCTTTCGAAAACCCTCTGTGTTCCGCTCGTTTTGCATGATAAACGGTGTTAAGTTTCTCCAGCCACCCAATCCGACGGTGTTCACTTTACTCGAGCTGTATTCGTGGAACACCAGACTGGCGTGGCACCAAAAACCTCAGTGAGGTGGTAAAAGGTCGGGTCGATTGTGCATTCGGTGCTGTGCATGGAAAGGGCCGAGATTGCAAGTTTGCCCCCACAGTGCCTGTAAAAGCGCTCAGTTCCTTTTACAATAGCTTGTTCAGATGAAGAAATTGACAGAAATGGAGGCTTGTGGAAGAAAGAGTTCATTCGAGAGGATAAGGGATGTTCTAGTGGTGGGTTTCACCACCACCACCCCCGCCCCTCCGCTATTCAGAAACTTAGCTTTTGAAGTGCAGCCTAACTCTCGGTTGATCTTACTGTATTTCTTTGGTGCATTTTAACTCTCGAAAAGACGCGTTAGCTACCTTTTAGTACACTTTAGTATACACGATGAAGAAAAATTGACCAGTAAGGTAACTGAGTTAAGGAACTTTATGCATTTATACCGTTTTTGTAAATTCCTTTCCACACTTGCCAGCACACCAGTACTGCAGACAGACTCCTCCCACATTGTTCAGACAAAGGACCTATGTCTCAGATTCCAGTAGATTTGTGAAGGTGGGGGAAGGGGATGCCCAGAGTACCTCTGTATCCGACATTTTTGGGGAAGGTCCGGTGCTCTAGTGCAGCTTTCTCCCCTTTATTGAATACTACTTGCAGCTGCCTTATTTCAGTATGGGTCGGACTGGTTGATGCATGTCTTTGCTGTGAGGTTGAGAACAGTGTTGGGGTCAAATAAAGAGAAATGATGGCGCTGCTTCCTAAATGATCTCATCTTTCCCAAGTGGTCTAAAGTACACATAAATAAGAGGTCTGTTGACATGGTGGTTTCAGATATCAGAGCTGGCTCATTTCTTACCTCCTGGATTTTAACAAGAAAAGCCTATCTGAAATCTGGATAGAGGAGATAGCTTATTTCAGACCTCCTGATTGGTACTTAAAGGCACTATAGTTTGGTAAATAACTTTTGCCTGCCTTGTTTGAGTTTTTGCAGTACTTGAGATACTAATCCAGGAGAGAATTGTTTCACCTTACATAGAGTAAAATGATAACATCTCAATTTATGGGTCCAGAATGAGTTGGCCACTCATTTAAGCACATCATTTAAGGAATTCCTCATTTAAGGAATTGCTATGTATCAGGCTTGAATTTTGCCAGACATTGAGTTTATGGCAGATGAGGATCTAAGATTGGTTCAGAGTTGCTGCTTTTGAAAGCTAGTAGTCTAATAAACAGTGGAATGGCACTAAACTGATGTGCAGTTCATGGCACTAACTGTAATGTGGGACAAACAAAAGTCATGCATCTGAGAACACCAACCCTGAGCAGTCTTAGAGCATGGACAGGACTTTGTCAAACGGGGGTGGAAGGAAGCCTGAGGAACAATGAGGAAAGCTGTGGAGGAATAGTCTCCAGGTATGATTGCAAAGTTTCATTGTTTTGGGGGGTGGGAGGGTTGTTTTTGATGCTTAAGATCTATAAAGGGGAATGGAGAAGAGGGGCCGGGAAGGTGTATGTAAGGTAGAAAAAAAAGCCCTTATCACCTTACTCTAGGATGTCACTTCCTTAGCACAAGCTATAAGTGTCCTTATGGCGACGGTTTAGGGTAACAAAGGAGAATATTTACATGCCAGTTTGACTGAGGACAAGGGAATGACATCTTTTGTATATTTGGTTTAATACAAATTTTTCCTTCTCTTTACTAGACCCTTTAAAGCACTATAAAATGGTCTTTAATTGCACAAACTGTTATCTTTATACAACTCTATTACTTGAAAGTAAACTAAATTTATTCTAAGTTTTTATAGTGCACTATCTATTAAATTGCTGATAAAGTCTGTAGTTTTTATTGGTTATTAATTAATAAGGAAATGTGAATTTGTGTCTTAGAACACGGAGACAGATTGCTGACTATTCCTTTGTGCTTACTACTTTCCCAGAATTCACAGCACTCTTAGAAGTATGTCATCATCCTACCTTAAATCTTAAGAGCGGAAAGTCTTGCCCTTTGCTGTTCTGAACTATTTAACTAGTGGATCGTGGACCCCTCTGCCACCCCCATTCCTCAGCAGCACCATAATAAAGCTTGCAAAGTACTTTCACACTCCTGCAGGAGAACTGAGCAACTTCTAATATTTGCATCCTTCTATAGTGTGGTCATTTCTCTTTTCCCCCAAGTGAATAAACAGGGCCGATCATTTAATTTGTTTGCCTTAGACGAACTAAATTTTCATTCTTAAGAATTATCTATTCCTGCCACTTTATTCATTACCTGAAGTCATGTTTTCTGTTTGACATCTCTTAATTGGTTTTGGAAATAATTATGCCACAGATGGAGATATTTATGACTTCAGCTCTAAAGAAAAGAGTAGGACAAATGGAATTCTGTGTCGGTATAGACTAGCACCTCATTTTGATGGCCTCTGGCTCCAGTGTCTTTCAAGAAGACAGACCACTGCGTTTGCTAGCGGTGAAAGTTGGCAGTGTTGACCTCATATTTATACTCCCCACCCATAGTGTATGATTGTTCACAAATGTTAAATGGTCCAATATTTTTAAACTTTACATTTCCTTTTTAAACCAATACTATAAAAGAAAGCCAGAAACTAAAGAGGCTTATTGATAATCAAAGAAGGTTTAGAATATAGGAATCAAAAGTAAACCTAACAGATTTAAGACTTTTAAAAATATATAGTATTTGCAAGACACTTTCACAGTTGTAAATAGATTTAAGTCAAGGGACTTGGTTCCAGTTTGTAGTCAGTGATATCCAACCAGTTAAACTAAAAAGTGAATTAAAGTAGAACAACACCACAAGGCCTGTCCAGAAAGTATCCAGTCATGTAATCTGAAAAATGGAGACATTTATTGAAGAAGATAACAAGAAACATGGTACAGAGGACAATGACGCCTCAGCCCCCTTCAAAGTAGACACCTTGAGACCTCACACAGTTTTCCCAGTCATCATCAGCTGCCCTGTCGTAGTTTCCTGAATCCCATCAAAGTTCAGAAGTTTCTTCCCCTTCTAAGGTGATTTTAGTTTTGGGAAAAGCCAGAAGTCACAAGGTGCCAAGTCTGAGCTGTAGGGGCCTGAGTCACCTGGGTGATTTGATGTTTCACCAAAAAACTGCATGAGATGGGATGCATGAGCAGGCACGTTGTCCTGATGAAGCTGCCAATCACCAGGTGCCCATAGCTTCGGATTCCTGAAACATCTGAATGGTTTCTGCAGAGGTATGTTCAAGCTTAACACAAAACTTGATGCAGATTTGCTGCTCTACTTGATCAGTCATTTTGAATTCGACGGCCACACAGTACTCATGCTCACTCAGTCGTGTCTACCTCCCTCCCCCACTGACTAGTACAGTGAAGTCATCATTGTGCACGCATGCACATTCCAGTCCACTCCTTGGCCGCCAGTTACATCAATGTCACAAAAACTGTTATTGCTATATGTTAACAATGGCTGGACTTTTTCCTGACTGGCCTCATATATCCATTTTTAACCACATTATAAATAAATATCAGCATCATGAATTCAATTGTTTTAAGACTTATAACCCAAGGTTTACTATCACTGTTTAAGAAAATAGTGTCTTCAACTACTTTCATTAGTGGTTTTGTTATATGTGTGTTTTCTAGCTTCATAGTCTAGAAAAGTCACCTCCAGCTTTTTTATTGCACACCTTGTCAAAAGAATTTAAACTTTTACTCCCATTGTCTGATACTTATCTATGACTATTATGCATGCTGATATATCATACATTATAAAACAAAACAATTTTGAATGAGTTTCCATTGTTACAGTGGAAATTGGCGTTCTATATCTTTTTCTGCATTCCAGTGGGTTTCCTTATACCCTACTCTGGTTGTCTCTGAGCTAGACCCTTTTGGAAATGATTTTCTTAATTAAGCCACTGTCTCCAGTTTCACGGGGTGGAACCAAGTCCTAGCACAACTGAAATAAAGCATGTGCGTATTTGTCCAGGAGAAAATGAAAAAGGTTAGTTTGCTATACGCATACTCCCTATTCAAGAAAAAATACACGTTTCATGAGGAGAAAGTTTCAGAATAACGCTGAAGTCCCCTGGCCATGGCTGGGCCTCATTCCGCCAGGGAGAGGTCCCGATTCAGTCTGTTGTCAGGGTGCCTGCCTGGGCTGCGGGTCCAGTCCCAGTCAGGTGTGTGCAGGAGGCGGCCGGTCAGTGTTTCTTTCCCTCTCTTTTCCCCTTTCCTCCCCTCTTTCTGGAATCAATAAAAGAAAAAAATATTTTTTTTATAAAAGAATAATGCGAGAGCACAGTGTCTCTTGTGGGGGGGGAGGATGGGGGCATCCCGTGTGCCAGGAATGTTAGATGCTTTACTGGTGCCATTTAACCCTGCTTGGCCATTATCCCCCACCTTACAGATGGGGAGACTAAAGTTCTGAAAGGTAACCTGCTCTTTGAACTGGCATGGGTGACCTCAGAGATGAAGGTTTCACTCTGGATTGTTGCCTCAGTACTGAAGCATCCTGCTCCGGAAGGTCACTGATAGGTTGGGTCGGTTTCTGATGTAATCGTGAGTAGGGATACCATGTTTTTAGTATGCATAACGTAAAATATCACTATCCAAATTAACGTAATAAAATTTTGTTACCTCTACTACTCAAAAGTCAGTTATTCTAATATTCAGGGTCTGGGTCTAAGTAAAAATGCACTGTCATTTTTAGTTCCGAAAGTTAATTTGTGTGTGTGTACAGACTAGATTTAGAAAATTAAATGTTGCAGCTTTCCTAGGCTTTAAATTTTAAATTTAGTTGCATGATTGTATTAGCTCTGGGACCATTTGTAATGGTTCAGTTATAATTGTTTTGCAAACTGGTAGGGGGAGTCTGCTGCCTTCTCTTCCTGCCTTACTCTGCTAATGAACTATTTTGATTCACTAGGAAGGAAATGGAAAATAAAATGGTAAATCAAGGGTGTATTTCTTACCTCCAGTTACCAACAACCTAAAAATGATCCAGAGAGTCAAGTGTTTGGGACATCTTACAGTTAGAGATTTTTATTTAGAAAAATTTTCAACAATGTTTATGGGTTGGAATTCTAGGTAGCTCTTTTTACATCTTAAGTTTTCAAAGAAAGGTGGCATCAGTTATAGGCATGGTACTTAATGTTTTGTGGGTTTGCTTTTGAATCAATTTGATATTTCTACAAATTAAAGAAAATAAAAACTTTGCCTTAAATGGAATATAAAAATGTTTTAGAATGTATGTTTTAATGTAAAAATTCATATTGTATAAACTACTCCAAATTGCCCTTAACAGTCTGCTCATCTGTGGAATTTTGGAAGGAGCCAGAAATGAGAAATTAAAATTCCTAAGTTCTGATTACTCTTTGCCAATAACTCACTTTGTGATCTGGGAAAAGTCACTTAAACTCCACAGGCTTGAGATTTTTTTCCTTTAGCTAGGTATAATCAAGAGATTCTGAGTGATACACAAATCTATTGATACATATAAGTGATAAGCACAGACAACTTTTGTTAAATTAAATCTGAAATTAATTTGACCCTCTCTATCTAATGCTTGCTGTTCACCCTTTCATGGCTCCCTTAGCAGTTTCACCCATTTTATTCTTCTCGGGAGACAGAACTAGAACCATCTGATGTCTGAATCTCTTTTGTTACAGAGATTGCGCACTTGTCCAGATAGGCTGAAATTATGCTGTGATAACAGAGAACCCAAACATCTCAGTGTTAAAACAACAAAAGTTTGTTTCTTAAAAAAAAAAAGATTTTATTATTTTTATAGAGAGGGAGAGAAACATCCATCACTTGCCTCTCCCTTGACTCGGGCTGGGGGCGGGCCAGCAACCCAAGGCCAGTGCCTTGACCTGGAAGTGAGCCAGTGACATTTCCGGTTTGCAAAATGATGCCCAACCCACTGAGCCACACCTGTCAGGGCAACAAAGGTTCATTTCTTATTATTCACAAGGGCTCTGCTCATTTTAATCATTCAGGGACACAGGCCAATGGAGCAACCACCATTTCAAGTGTTGGCTGGTCTTCCCCTGTGCCAGAGGGATAAGAGACAGTAACATAGCACATGCTAGTCTTTAAATGTTAGCCTTGGCAGTAATAATTACCAAATCTGTTCATATTTCATTAATCAGAGCAAGTCATCTGGCCACACCCAACTTCAAGTGGTCTAGAAAGTGCATTACAACCCGGGCCCACAAGAGAGAGCCAGAATATTAGTGAACAGCTATGATAACTATCACAGTATTTTTAATTTTTTTTAAATTTATTTCTTTTTAGAAAGAGGGGAAGGGAGAGAGAAAGAGGGAGAGAAACATCAATGTGCGGCTGCCTCTCGTGTGCCTCCTAGAGGGGACCTGGCCCACAACCCAGGCAGTGCCCTGACTGGGAATCGAACTGGCAGCCCTTTGCTTTGTAGGCCCATACTCAATCCACTGAGCTATACCAGCCAGGGCCACAGTATTATTTTTTTAAGCTATGGGAGTGTTACAGGATATTTTGAAATGTAATTTATGCCATGTAGAATTTGTAGTTTAAAATTAAACTCAAAGTGGCCCTGGCCAGGTACTTCAGTTGGTTAAAGCGTCGTCCTCATACACCAAGGTTACAGGTTCAGTGTCTGCTCAGGGCACACACAAGAATCAACCAGTGATGCATAAGTGGGTGGAGCAACAAATGTCTGTCTGTCTGTCTCTCTCTCTTTCCACCCTCCCTTTCCCCCAATCACTGAATAAGATTATTTGAAAAAATAAGCTCAATAGGAAAAACAGATAATGTTCATCAGATAATAAATAGGAAAGCTTAAAAGCGCTGCAGTTTAAAAACTCCTTTAGGAAACTCTAGATAGATTATGGATAATCAACTTTAGAACTCCATTGATGTTTTTATTAAACTGCATCTTAATGCTTCCCAAATGATTTATATGGCTTAATTTGTGGGTTTACTTTGAACTTTTTCCCATGTTACCATTAGGTACCATATAGATATTTGTAAAGATTAAATCTTAATAGTTAAGCCTTCATAATAACTTTCTAATGCTGTATCACCAAACCCAACTGTAAAATTGATTTATGCACAGACTGATGCTGTTTGAATAGAATTCATGTTCAAGTCTTTAGTTCATGACTCATTTTGAGAATTTTAAGTTACACACCATAAAACTATAGCACCTTTCATACTAGTGTTTGGGACTTAAGAACAATTCACATGGGTATGGTTTGGTTGCCTTTGTCCGGTAAGCAAAAGCTACCATTTATTGTGTGCAGGGAAGCCTGATTTGACCATAGGTAAAGTTGTATCATGAAATAGTAAGACTGGGCCTTAAAATGATAAAATTCTTTAATGAAAACTGCTGCTGTAGTTGAAGATAAGCAGAAAGTGTTAGTATGGTTAGTTAGAGTGTGGAGGGAATTGTGCCAACAATTAGAAAATGTCCCCATAAGATTACCAGTATAAATGTTTGTACTTTGGACTGACCTTATTTCTGTTCCCCTTTCTGTACCATTCTCCTTCCCCTTCAGCTTGTTTCTGGCTCTCCACCTATACCTTGTAGTATACTGCAGGAAAGGACACTGAACTTGCAGTTAGAAAACTAGGAGATGTGCTTTCACCATTTGTTGCTTATGACCTTGAACAAATCACTTAACCTCCTGAGTGTGTTCTTCCTCCTGTGAGGGAAAAAAACCTGTTCCATCTGCTTGCTTTCCCTGGTCCCTCCTGGTCCCTCCTTTGCCCCCCCATGTGTTGTGAGGATCAAGTTTAAGAAGTTGTTATCACTATACCATTGAAAGTATATGAGGCGTAAGGTAAGGTTTATAATTTGTTTTGCTACTAGATTTATACTCTGAGCACATAACTAGTTGAAACCAAAAATTGTCAGTCAATAAGTTTTTTCACTGGTATACCACTAACTAAATTACCTACATTATATTAATGTTTACAGTGCCTTCAAATTTATTTAAAATCAACTTTTGACATGAAAGTGGTAAAGAGCTAAGGTAGTCTGGAAGAGAGTTACTTTACAGATGAATTTGATTCATTATATAGTACTCAAACAGGTATTTCTAAGGTTTCTACTAGCAGCCTCTAAAGGGCATAAACGTAATTTAAAAATCTCCGGGTAGGAAAATTGTTCTGCCTTTCATCCCTCTTCTGGTTGTTGCACCTTTAGTGAATGAAAGGCAAAATATGAACCCTTTTAAAAATTATTCAGTGCTCTTGTTACACTAAAAAGGTAAAATAAAGAGGGGATTTTAGATTTAGTTTAACCTCTATTTTTAAAAATATCTCGTACATGCAGGGAATTCTGTATTTTCACAATCAACTAGGCAAATAAGGCATGTTGAGAGTGGCATATTTAGGAATCATTAGTTAATAACTTTAGTCAATTCTGAGTTTCGGTTTTCTCTCGTCTATAAAATGAGATTAAACTAGATCATCTCATGCAGTTCTTATTTTTGTCCACAAAGAGTTCCTAAAATCACGCAAACGTATTAGGTTTCAAATTACCAGTTAATTGACTTCAACATATCTCCTCCCAATTTTGTAAGGTTTATAGTATCTTAACATGCTTTTCATAATATAAGTAAGTTTTATTTTTTAGGAGTTATATTCTTTAAATGTTTTTAACTTCCTATAGAAAATTAATTCATTTTATTTTTTAATAACAACAAATGTTTAAGTGTGTCAGGCAGTGTATCATCTTGTTTGATCTATCATTTTCACAGCGGATGAGGAAACAGATCTATGGAGATTATAAATAACTCACTTAGAGTCTCAGACTGATAGAATTGGAGACTTCAACACTCCTGTCTTCAAAAAGTGGTGGAACAAGCAGACATAAAGTCAGCAAGGATATAGAAAAGTTGAACAGCATCACCAACCAACACTATAAAAAAATGACAGACCAGTATCTGTACATGAACATGTGTAGACACCAGATCCTTTTGGTGTTTGAAGCTGATACAAGTCAGTGAGGGCAGAACTGGATCTTGGTCATTTTTGCGCCCTAATGTCAAAGTACCTAAAACAAAATAGATGCTTTCTGTTTGTTTTATTGAACTGAATTGTTGGATTGGAAGTTTACCATTTTATTATTTAATTTCCATATTGTGGTAATTGGGGTTTTCCTCTCTTGCTTTATCTCTAACCCTTTGCCTAAGGAGCCAGCCAACATCAAGTTGTTTGAACTTTTTTTTTAAAGGGCAGTGGGTGCTAATTGATTTGAGGTATTAGGTGAATACTGGTAATAACCTAAACTAAAATCACCTAAATGAAGCTGTTTGAGTGCTTTTATAGTGATACCTAAAGTGGAGACAGTGTTCTTAACAACAACAAAAAAAAAAATCAGAAAATTTTGACTAGAAGAGCTGCAGGATGCACACTTGAACCCTAGAAACGAGAGCTGCTATTTCTGTGTTGTGATTTAGGAGTACACTGCATTGCTAATCTAAATCATTTATTTAAATGTTGGATTAATAATACTGACATTGGGTCCTTTGTAAAGTTAAAGGAGCTTCTGCATAGTCTGTCTATACTGTTCTAGGTTGTAGAGGACCTTATTTTATATAAAATCATTAAGTAATGTGACCCCACCTTCCTTGATTCTAATATATCATGAAAGGTGAAATAATGTGTTTCTTGACTGCTTTTAGAGAAAAACAGTATGTCTAATGAGAGGAGTATGGAGTTCAGGCAACTTGGGTTTGAGATCTGACTTTCCAACTGGGAGATCTTGAGCAATTCAGTTAAGCTCTTTTCTGCTCTCCCTAAAGCACACTATTATAATTAAATGAGACTATAAATAGGAGAGTTTGGAAAACTGAAAAGTAATGCTACAAATTTTTGTTAGTTACAAGTTAAGCACATTATTTTACTCAGTCCTTGCAACAGCCCCGTGAGTGTCTTTAATCATAATTCCTCACCCATGAAAGAGACAGAGGTTCAATGACCTCTTAAAGTTCACAAAGCTGGTTAGTGATGGTCCATCCACAAACTGGTGTTGCCAGCCACTGCTCAACGTACCTTTTCTTAAGGAAAGAAAGAATAGATACATGTATGTGGAAAATAGTGGTACCTTAAAGAAGAGGTGACTTGGTCAAAAAATAAAGCATTGGAAAGGGCCTTGAGGTTGAATGACCTGATATATTGAAACCATGAGTAACTGGTGATAGATTTGAACCCAGTCCTGCAGATAATCACTTTTGTGCTCCTTGCTTCGTTTCCTTTAAAATGGCCCTTGGAAGACTCACTGATGGCAGTGTGGTAATGAGAGTTATACCTCTGTTTGCACCACTCTCGAGTTGGCACATCCAATCTCATGTTTTCCAAATGTCTGTGTTTGTTACTTAGAAGATGTGAGGGGTTATGGAGGGAAATACCTGAGCAGAGACAGCAGAGGAAGAAGGCGTGTGTGGGAGACAAGACAGTCTGGGAGAAGGGAGGTGGGGTTAATATTAGGCCAAGGAGTTCTTACTATCTTGAACGTAGAAAGAATTTCTCAAGGAGTTTCGCTCCCCGTCCTCATTTTTATTAGTGTGTGTGCATACGTGTGTGTACACTGATTTCCTGATAGGATTCTTTCCCCTTCGCCACAGAACTGTTTGGGGAGGGTGTCGAAGAAAAGCATACCCAAAGGCTGACTCACCGTGAAAATACATAACGCAGTTTGGTGTTTGTAAGAGCTTTTTTCCCTTATATTACTGGAGGTAGCAAAAGTGAGTTTATAGTTGTGAGTATACAAAACAGTTTATTCTCGTGTTATTTATTAATTATTGTATTTTCTATACAAACAACTATAAATCTACTTTGCTGCCCCATCATGTACTAATATGTAGCTAATTTATGAAATGAGTGAAAAATATAATGAATTTAACTTCTGGCAAACCGTATTTTCTTTGTCAGAAATCAGCAACACTTCATAAAATATTTGGGGCTTTTTCCTTTAAAACAATAAAATGAAACAAATCTCCGCACCTACAAGATAGAGTTTGAAGCCTTGTCTGACCTTGGAGATGTTCACCTGAGGAGCCTTCTCCCCTCCAGTCACTTGAAGCTCCCACAGGAGTGGCCAGGTGTAGCATCTTGACTGCCATCTTGTACTCTTGAGTCCCTGCTTTGGCACTTGAACCCCCCTCTGCTTCTTCCCACCTTTCTTTAAGCCTAAATTCAAATGCTTTTGTAGCCACCTTTCATTTACTGGAAGCAATAAAGTCGTCTCCTTTTCTGTGCTCCCACTGTATGTCTATTTTCTTTAAAACAAATATATCAATATTGCTTACATGACTGTTTCCTCTCCTGATTATGAGCTTAAATAATTCAAACCACTTTGAATTAGTGCCTGCACCTTTCTAGGGAATTTAATATTTGAATGGGTAAGTTTAAGCATTAGGCTGCCTCTTGCACACCTCTAACTGGGGACCCACCCGCCACCCAGGCATGTGCCCTTACTGGGACTGATCCATTTTCTCACAATCGGGGATGTTTTTGGACTGGAGAAGGAGTGGTTTAGTTACAAACACCTAAGCAAAGCTCTTAGAACAAGTGGAGGCCAATTTGCCACCAAATTTTTACTCAGCTCTTGCCATAAACTCTTTGTCAACACAGTACTTATATATTTCTTTACCTATATTTTGGTTTTTAGCTCAATCCCATCAGTCAATTCTAATGTCTGTGATCCCCACACTTTTTCTGGCCCCGTATGTGTAGCCACTGCCCTGCGTTGGGGTTTAAATTTTTCATGGGCCAGATAGATACTTCCCTTGGTTCAAAAGCCAGGGACTTGGAAGAAAGAGAAAATAAATGGTAATGTGTAGTAGGCAGAGTAAATTGCCTTCTCCCAAAGATGCTGACACCCTAGTCCTCCAGAAACAGAATGTATATGCGGAGTATGGACCTGGAGATGCAGAGGATATTCGAGATCATCCGGGTGGGCCCTGTGTAATTACGTGAGAAACCCTTTCCCAACTGAGTCAGAGATGTGAGGAGGGGAGAGATCTGGGCATGAGAATCTGTTACTGGGAGCACAAGTCAGTGAATTTGGGTGGCCTCTAGAAGCTGGAAATGGCCTTCAGCTGACAGCAAGGAAGTAGAGAGCTCAGTCCTGTAACTATAAACTAAATTCTGCCAATAACCTGAAGGAGCAGGGAAATAGGTCCCCAGAAGCTTCCAGTAAAAAAGGAACACAGTCGTGCCAGCATCTTGATTTTTAGCCTTGCTGAGCCCCATGTCACACTTCTAACCTACAGAATTGTAAAATAAAAAATTTGGTATGTTGAAGCCACGTGGTAACTTGTTTGGCAACACCAGAAAACTAAAGCAGGGAATAAGCAAAATTAAAGAACAGAAAAAGATTTCTGGATTGAAGTCTCCATTTTCCATCTGGCTCTCAGCACAGCTCTCTAACTACTGAGACCAGCTGGAGAAAACCTTAAAGGACTCATGGTTAGGTCAGGCCCACCAAGGTAATCTGGATAATGTTCCTATTTTTAGGTGAATTGATTTGGACCATAATTACATCAACATTGCAGACTGCAATTCTATATCTGGTTATATGTACATCATTCCACATGTTGAAAGGTTTCAAAAAGTGGCTGTAAAGATGATCCAGTGCAGAGTTCTACACTTTTCCAATTGTGACCCCACCCCCCAAGCAAAAGTACATTTTACATTGAAGCCCATTGTACACATATTTTACTGAAATATTTGAACACATTGAGGTTTTGTTTGTTTGTTTTTAACGCTCATTTCAACCCATTAAGGTGACATTGCAAACCCACCATAGTTTGAGAAACACTGAAGATACAGATACCAACCTTCCAATTCTCCTTTCAGCTCCTCTCCCAGCAGCAAAGGACCTCCCCCCTTAATTGCTGAGGCAGCTGGTGGGAGAAGCTCTCCTGACACTGCAGAGGCAAGGCAGGACCTTTGCTGTGCTGGGAGGAGAGGACCAAAATTCCAGCTGGAGCTACAGGGTTTCGAGGTGAAACACAGCCCCAGCCAGAGTGATATAGAAAGGAGAAAGGGGTTCCTCCTACACTAGGGAGGTAAATTGGAGGCTCTGTATTTGGGGAATTTACCTCCAAATCAAAATAAAATTACAATTCTGAACGATGCTGCTATTCTAGTTCTTAACCTCTACACAGGCTGGTATACACCTTGTCATATGTTTGGGGTTTTTATTTGTAGTTGTAAGAAAATAATTGTTAGTCCTTACATCTTAGAAATAAAAAATCCTTGGCCCTGGCTGGTATGGCTCAGTGGATTGAGTGCTGGCCTGCAAACCAAAGGGTCACCAGTTTGATTCCCAGTTGGGGTGCATGCCTGGGTTGCGGTCCAGGTACCCTGTAGGAGCGCATGAAAGGCAACCACACACTGATGTTTCTCCCTCCCTTCCCTTTCTTTCTTCTTCCCTTCCCCTCTCTCTAAAAATAAATAAAATCTTTTTTAAAGCTTTTTTAAAAGTTTAAAAAAATAAAGTAACTAGTTACTGCCCTGGATGGGTAGCTTAGTTAGAGCATTGTCCTAATATGAACAGTAAAATGACAACAAACTCACAACTATCAACAACTGAACCTAAAAAAAAACAAAAACAAACTAAGCAGACCGCTAGAATTAAAACAGTATCACAGAAATGAAGATCATATTCAGGATTATCAGTGGGAAGGGGGAGGAGGAGAATGGGAGAAAAGGTACAGGGAATAAGAAGCATAAATGGTAGGTACAAAATAAGGAGAGGTTAAGAATAGTGCAGGAAATGGAGAAGCCAAAGAACTTACGTGAACAACCCATGGACATGAACTAAGGGAGGGGATGTTGGTGAGAGGGGTGGTACAGGGTAGCGGGGAGTAAAGGGGAGAGAAAAAATGGGGAACTAATAGCATAATCAATAAAATATACTTTAAAAAAAAGAAGGAAAATCTCACTACTAGCCGAAAGTCTTATCGATAAGCTGTCTAATAAAATTGTCATTTTTTAATTGTTCTGACTTAATCCTATTTTTTTAATGGTGTACAAGGAAAACTTTCTCCTACCTGTCCGCTTAAGTCAGCCAGTTTTATGACTGCATAGTATTCTCCTGTGTAGCTGTATAGCCTCACATTAATATAAACCACAAGTGAGGAACATAATGCAAGGGCATTTTGTGCCCCTGCAAGTATTTGCAGAGTCCACTCTGCGAGTGGGACCATAGAGGCTGAAGGATACCTGCAGCTGTAACTCTGGTGGGGCAGCTAGAGATGAGGGGTTTTTACCCTTTCCTTCCTAGCACTGTTTGTGGTATTTGACACTCTTACAGGTGAAAAGTAATGCCTTAATTCATATGAAAATGGGAACTTGTGTGTTCAGAGCCATTTATATGTTTCTTTTTCTGTGAGCTATTTCTTTTACCTGTTTTTCTGTTGGGCTTTGGTGTCTTCATACGTAGGATGGAGTATGTGAGAGAAAAATTAGCTATTTGTGATGAGTTGTAGATGTTTTGACCTTGTTATGAGTGGCTATTGTCACACAGCAGTTTCTTTAGTGCAGTCTAAGTTATTTTATAGCTTCTGCATCCTGTGCTGCTGTGAGATTATATATTCTTTTCTTATTTTTTCAGTATCTTTGAATTTTCAAACACAATCTAAAGTACTCAACCTTTTTATCTCCACCTGAAAATTAATAAAACAAACTTTTTTCTCCTTACGTTTGTGTCACTTAGTTAGAACTCTGCCTATTCAAATTGTCCCCAACTTTAGAATGTGCATATATTCTAGAAAATCTGTGTTTCTGTAGAAGCAGTATTTTGATTAATGAAGTTTTCTTGTACTCCTAATCTGGGTTGGGTTACTGTGTTAAAGCTGTTCTATAAAATTCAGGAGAGAGAAGACATACTTCTGCTTTTGTTGGCAGTAGCTTAAAAGGAGTTGGGTTTGCTACCTTCCTGTTACCACTTTCCCCTGCTGGGTAAAGCCTAAGCACATGACCCTCTTGGGTAGCGTGTGAGGCCTTACAACCCCCATCTCGAAAGGAGTTCATGCTCAAAACGTTCATTTTCTGTCTGCCTAAACGAGCCATATGTTAAACACCTATTTGTTAGATTCAGCCATAGTCCAGATAGTGTTCTATGTGCCTTTGGGCATATTTCTTTAGTTAGTATTATGCCTACTAGGTATTAAACAGAAAGCATTCTGTTGCATTAAGATGCAACTGACCGTTGATTTATAGTCTTAGAAGTACTTATTTAGAAAAGTTTTAAAATTCAGCTTCCTAATGATGAAGATTAGTAAGGCTGGAAAAGCCAATCCTTGGGCTAATGAGTCCTCCCTCTGTCCTTAGAGAAATTGCCCCGTGTTCTCTGCGGTGCCCTCTGTCGGGAATGTGATTCTAGCAGGCTGCCTTCTTGCCTTGTCTTCTTGCCAGCGCAGAGCATAAACTCGGGTATCCCAAGCACAACAGCAACTCCCTGAATTCTGACGTGAGCACTTATCAGCTACATGCTCATATTACCCCTTTCAAAATTTCTTAGATGTCTTTCCATCAGTCACATACTGGCCAGTGGAAAGTGGTTTCAGTTTTTGGCCCCCAAGCATCACCTACTGTGCTGAGACAAATACATATGGAAGTTTTATTGCTCTGGTCTTCCAGTTGATTTTATATTATGGAGCAAAAAGCAGACATAGTGTTTTCCTATACTCAAAAGTGGCACTATTAGTTTAATCTTCTGGTAGTTCATTATAGATATAAATGTATAGCAGCACTCTTAATTTTAAAAACCTGTGTTTTACAGTAGCATATATTTGATGCATGGTAGTAATTTCTTCATAACCCCCAAACCACCCCTTCCCTTGGCTCTTGTGACCTCATCTAGGTACTACCCTACGTACTTTCCCTGCAGTTTTGCTTTTGGCCATTCCCCGCCCCCCCCAAAATCTGTTCAAATGACTATAGCCTTCAGGTTAGAATAAGCCTGACTCGTAAAGGTGTTTTCATGATAGGTACCTAGGATCCAGGATTGAGAAAGCAGCCGTTTGTAAGTTCTACTACAGTTTGTTAGAAAGAGGAACAAGATCTTCATTTGTGGTTGAGATCTCAAAGTTCCATGGTAGGGTTGAATATGCTATAATTGAAGTGTCAGAATAATAAACGCCTTTTGAAAAGGTTGGATTAGCAGTATGGGGCCAGAATATCAAAGTCTGGGAAAGCCCAGCAAAAAAATGCTTAGCTACAAAGCGGTATGTGTAAGAAAGGTCCAATATTGTTACATAGAAAAACAGTGATCTTTGTTTCAACAAATGTTGGTGTGGCCACCCCATGACAGGTACTTTACAGTCAAACCACTCCTGAGGGCGAGGAAGCCCCTTAGAGGATGAGGCATCTAAACTAAAATCTTGAGGGCTAACAGGAGTTAAAGAGTCAGAACTGCAAGGTAAAGAGGCAAGGACAGAGGAACATTCTAGTCATGGAAGCAAGGGGGCATGGATACAAATTTAATAAAGAGTGTACCCTACAGAGTTTAAGAAGTAAGAATGGGGGGGGGGATAAAGCCAGAGAGAGCTACTCGGGTCCAGGTAAAGTGTGCCCCGTTTGCCTTAAGGTAAAAGGGAGCCATTAAAGCACTTTATGCAAAGAAGTGGTCATGTGATCTGTGCTTATTTAGCGAAAGTATCATTTGATTAAAGGGAATGTAGAGAATGGGTTGAAGTGAGGCAATACTGGAGGCAAGGAGGTCTGTTGTGGAATGACTATTGTAAGTTATGCAGGTTAGAACCGGTGTCTGTAAAGACTTAACTTCAGTACTTTATCAGTGTATGGGAGGGGTGGATAAAAAAAAGGGAAAGAACTGCCCAGATTGTGATGAGTATCTTCAACAGCACTTAACTTCTTTATTTGGAGGACCTAGGAATAGCGTGATACATTCATGAGAATAAATCTAGTAAGCTTCATGTTAAGGTCTTTGAAAACTATATGCTGCGGTGGTATATTTTACATTTTAGGTTACAGTTTGAAGCCTTCTGATCTTACCCAGTTGGCACTGGTATGAGTGATTGTTCCAGAAAATTACTAGACAATCGTGTGTAGTTATACATAATGTCTTACATGTTTTATTTTAACTTAAATATACTTGAGTTGTCCTTCAATAAGACCACATCCAATGCTCATATTCCATACAATTTCCAGTGTTTCTTTTGAATTTAGCCAGAATTTTAGTGAGTGCAAAGTAAATTCTGTGTTACTTGTTTAATCCTAGGCTTGCACAGTTGTCTCACCCATACATAGTTCAGCGACACCTTTTATTCCCTTTAAGGTGCTCATCTGTGTTGAAACTTTCAAAAATAATCAACTTAATTCTCATACAAATATAATGTTTTAAATTCATATTTCACTTATGTAATCATTTAGTTCACTTGTGAATACAATTAGCATAAACAGACAAGGAGAAACACGACTGATTCTTAAAATTCAGCTGATATAAGCAAAATGAGATGACCTACTGGCCACAAACACTTTGCCATTGTCATCAATTGAGTTTTACGAGGAAAGAGTAGTGTTAAAATGATAAGACAATTAAGTGGAAACTAGTTAAAGAACATCAGTTATATGGTATAGTTGTATGAAATTTGAGGTTCTTAGACTAACAAAAAGATGGTAGATTTTCAAGTCAATAGGTTTAACCCTGACTTTGCCACTTACTATCTGTGTGAATTTGGACAAGTGGTACTGTTTTTCTGCACATTTTCCTTTGCAGTAAAAGGAGTAAAATAGTCTAGTTCTTAAGGTTATTGTGTAGATTAAGTGAGAAAATAGATGTTAGGTGTCTGACATGTGCATTGATGGTTTTTCTTTGCCACCAATACTATGCAGAGTAATAGTATAGTATTACTCTGTAGGTCAAGTTCTGAAGGTCAGACCACTCGTGGTATAGCTTGCCTGTATAGAGCACTCTAGCTGCCCAGCAGAGTTTAGTTTGAAAGGAGCGCTTTGTGATTTGTTTATCAGTATCATTGAAGTAGATGTTGATTCTTATGACATATTTTCTTTCTAACAGGCTGTAAAATTAAAGCACTGAGAGCCAAGACAAACACGTATATCAAGACACCTGTTCGTGGTGAAGAGCCCATTTTTGTTGTCACTGGGCGGAAAGAAGATGTTGCCATGGCCAAAAGAGAAATCCTCTCAGCTGCAGAGCACTTCTCCATGATTCGCGCATCTCGGAACAAAAATGGCCCTGCCCTGGGAGGGTTGTCAAGTCCTAATCTGCCCGGCCAAACCACCGTTCAAGTGAGGGTCCCATATCGTGTGGTAGGATTAGTCGTTGGGCCCAAAGGAGCAACTATTAAAAGAATTCAGCAGCAGACCCACACATACATAGTAACTCCCAGCAGAGATAAGGAGCCTGTCTTCGAAGTGACAGGGATGCCTGAGAATGTTGACCGAGCGCGAGAAGAAATAGAAATGCACATCGCCATGCGTACAGGAAACTACATTGAGCTCAATGAAGAGAATGATTTCCATTACAACGGTACCGATGTAAGCTTTGAAAGCGGCACTCTTAGCTCTGCATGGCTCTCCTCCAATCCAGTTCCTCCTAGCCGTGCAAGAATGATATCCAATTATCGAAATGATAGTTCCAGTTCTCTAGGAAGTGGTTCCACAGATTCCTACTTTGGAAGCAATAGGCTGGCTGACTTTAGTCCAACAAGCCCATTTAGCACAGGAAACTTTTGGTTTGGGGATACACTACCATCTGTAGGCTCAGAAGATCTTGCAGTTGATTCTCCTGCCTTTGACTCTTTACCAACATCCGCGCAAACTATCTGGACTCCATTTGAACCAGTTAACCCACTCTCTGGCTTTGGGAGTGATCCTTCTGGAAACATGAAGACTCAGCGTAGAGGAAGTCAGCCATCTACTCCTCGTCTGTCTCCTACATTTCCTGAGAGCATTGAACACCCACTTGCTCGGAGGGTTAGGAGCGACCCACCTAGTACAGGCAACCATGTTGGCCTTCCAATATACATCCCTGCTTTTTCTAATGGTACCAATAGTTACTCCTCTTCCAATGGTGGTTCCACCTCTAGCTCACCTCCAGAATCAAGACGAAAGCATGACTGTGTGATTTGTTTTGAGAATGAAGTTATTGCTGCCCTAGTTCCATGTGGCCACAACCTCTTCTGCATGGAATGTGCCAACAAGATCTGTGAAAAGAGAACGCCATCATGTCCAGTTTGCCAGACAGCTGTTACTCAGGCAATCCAGATTCACTCTTAACTATATATATATACATAAATACTATATCTCTATATGGACTCGTAAAGGCATGGGTATAATGGTACCCCCAGTAAACTTCCTAATGAATTCTTATGACTGTTATCAGGCTTTATTGGGATTAGGCTAAAGTTGTTAGTAAACTTATAAAAGGCTGCTATGGTAACACTAAACCTAAGTGGTCTCTTGTCTATTAGTTTGGTTTGAATTATTAATATTATCCTGTAGACCCAGAGACATAGCTTGTGTAAGAATTGCTAAAGCTGAAGTTCACCTCTATGGAGTGAAGATAATCATAGGTTGTGTGAGCCTGTGAGAAAAGTATATAGGTCTAAGATTTCAAAACAATGGGTCCCAAAGCCTAACCACATTAAGAGTTTATGGAGGGTACTTGGCATTACAGATGATTCAGACACTTCCAGGGCTGCCTTCTTTTACACTGCCAGTTTTGACAAAACAGGTTTGTTTGTGTTTTTATTTTACAACAATTTACGCCTAATTCTGCAGGATTACAAGTAACTTTTTAATGCATTGTGAATTACTGGTAATAATAGGGCTGATGGCAGTTTACTCAATCACTGGTTATAATTTGGGACAAAAAAACTGCTACATTGACCTTCATCTCGCCCAGCTGGTATGATCAGTGGATCAGGAATGCGGTTGTGTCGATGGTGAATTCCTACCCATTGCCTCCCTCAGTGAATGTGGAAATGGCCACCTGGGTTTTCGCATTTCAGGAAGGGCTTTGGGGTTCACCTGTATTGGCTAATCATTGAGGACGTGAACATTCCATTCATTAGTCTGATCAAGCTATTGATTAATTTTTAGACTCTAGATCAAAATGTGAAACATTTTATGTTCAATCCATATTTGTCTTGCACATGATAAATATATTTTTATTTTTTAGTAATTTAGGGAAGGGGTAGGGAGAGAGGGATAATAATGCCCTTGGCATAATTCACAAAAGCAGCTGTGACGACCTCCAATCAGTTTACTTCATTTCAAAACTATTTCCAATCACAAGGAAAGATTGAAGATACACTTTCACATTTCACCTGTGGATGTCTGTGACGTCATCCTCAGTATGTTCCCAAATCTGTGCTGGCATCGACAGGACAAAACATTATACTGGTGGGTTTTCTACTAATTATTTTTTTGAAGCGTTATTTTCCCAACACAAAAGAGCTTTTTTTTCTCGGTATAACAAAAATTGAAATCCTATGTGTATTGAATAGTAAATAGACAAATTTTATTTTTTATTTCCACTTGAAGAGTTACATTTCGTATAAAAGTTTACAAATAACGGTTTTTATTTTGATTTTTTCAGTATAAAAAAATTGCCTTGATGGCATATTATGATGTAATGCTAATTGCTTGTAGGATAGTTAAATGTCAGTATTGAAACCTAATCTTTAGCTGCCGTCTTGTAGATATGAACGAATGTTCACCAAGCATGTATTTTGTATTTTGTTGCATTGTACACTGCAACTAATAAGCCAAGGAATTGACATATATATTAGGTGCGTGTACTGTTTCTAAAACCACAAACTAAGAATGATAAATTATCAATATAGTTTAGTATTTGCTAATTTTACTACACTCTTTTGTTATGTATATGTAGGGAAGTCATAGGGATTATAAATTCAATTTGAGTAAAGTTTAAAACCATATATTTTATGATAAAGGGCCTTTAACTTAAGATGGCCAAAGCACTGATATTATATATTTGCTGTAAAGAGAATTATAAGAGTTTTATTTTTCTGATATTAAAAGTTACTTAATAAAGACTTGTTTCCATTAACTTAAATGTATTCTCATTGGTGTTTTTTATGTGATCGTTAGTTTAGACTGGAAGATACCTATATCCAAAATTGAGTATTTCCTTTTATTTTCTTTTACGAAGTTCTCCCTCCAGCTACTTGTGTTCTCTCTTGTGAGTATTTTTAGTGTGGTGTTAGTGCTGAATGTGTCACTTACGTTCCTATCCAAATGTAGCCTCTTCTTTAGAGTTTTAGCTAGTTTTAGATTGTCTTAGTTGCACTTTTGTGTAGCTGACCACAAGTCATTACTATTAAGTTAATTATAAATAAAATAGAAAATGACTTTGTATAGGTTATATTAACTAAAACCCTGAATTCAACTTAGACTCTAGTCTCTATCCTTTGTTGAAAATTTTTGTTTTTAATCACCAAATATATGAAACTTTTTCCCCCTTATATGTAGGTACATGTACAGGATGGGCCAGGGTAGGCTTTATAGTTGTTGATGTGGAAATAATACAGGGTAAGCAAAAGTAGGTTTACAGTTGTTCATATGGAAGAAAAGACATGCAGGTTATGATTATCACAATAACTGTATTAACTGTTTCGCGTACTCAACAATTGTAAACTACTTTTGTGCACCCTCTGTATAATACAAGAATAACAGTTCCACATACTCACAACTGTAAACCTACTTCTGCCATTCCTGTATTTAATTTGCTAGGTACCTTCTGAAAGGTTTTGTTGTTGACAAAAATACTGCTCCATTGGTGAAACCAATTTGATGAAGCTGGTTGGAGTAAATTGTTGCTAGTAAGCAAGACTAAAGATATTTCTAAGATTGTTCTAAAGAAACAGAAATTCTATTCATTCTTAATACTTAGAGGTATTTATTACACACCCAGAATAAGTCTTTTTATTGTTGGTTTTGGATAGATTCTTAGGCCATGCTAGAAGACTAGAGTATATAGATTTGATGGTGGGCAAGATCACTGCCCTAGAATTATTTTGCCAATTTAGGATTAGCCTCCAAAAATATGGAAGTTAAATTAATCCGGTGTGTTATATAGTATTCATACAACTCCAGCATAAATTGACCAATAATAATTTCTTAACTTGTACCCAATGTAAGGTCAAGATCTTTCAGAGGACCTTGAAATAATCTACTTTGAAGGCTTTCTTTGGCAGAGGAAGCCAAAACTTTGTCTGAAACTAATGTTAGCCAAGATAAACACTTAGAAAATTCTAAGTCTGGATCTGCCTTTCCTCTAGTGCCTGAGTTAATTTTCTTCCTTATGCAAGTGTTGGGGGAGGGGCTCTAAAAACCTGTGGACCTGAGTTTCCAGGGAATCAAAGCCCCACGCTGCACAATCTGGCATGTGAAAAATCAGAAGTTAGGCAACCCTCTTGCAAAGGACTCCACAATATTCCATTTTACAATCTTGTAGAATAGATGCCAATCTAGAAACATTTGGTTTGCCAACCTAGCAACTTAATTATGATATGTAATAATATGTAATTCTTTATAGATAGGGTTTTAACAAAGGAATCCCCTTGCAAAATAAGTTTTTAGCAAGAATAAAAAGGCCAGATACAATAATTAGGTTTAGGAAATTGGTGTAGGTTTGTTATTACACTTCACATTATTATTAGTGTATCTGTAAAACACACATTCTCAATCTGCTGCCTATTCTCCCCTCAAATTTCTACTGTCTCATTCCAAATTTTTTTGTAAATAGTGAGGGTTAGGGATATTTATGATACATCATGAACAGTTTTTTCATGTTAGTATACTTCCATAACATAATTTAGTGGTTGCAATAATACTGTTTTATAGCTATTTCATACCTTAACCATTTTCTGTTCTGTTAGTGATTTAAATGACTGGGCTCCATTAGCTTTGATGAAATAGGGAGGGACATTAAGAAACCTAATAAGGAGACTCCATTTAATAAAGACTAGGAATAGCTGTTCTCTTTAAACTGTTATACCTTCCTATTTGGATATCTTAGAGTAATTATTTTCCATTAAGTGTCTTCATGTGAAGTAATTGAAAATTATGAAAAAATGTTAAATTTTCCTGCCATTTGGGAGATTCTGTGCCGCCTCTGTATAAGTGTGTATCTGCTTTTACATTTTAAAGGTAGCATTTTTACAGCTGTGCAGGAGAGCTCCCATCCGGTGGAGGCGAGGTTAGATACTTCAAATAGCACACAGTTCACCGGCCAAGTCGTTGCTGGGGATTGGAAAGCAAGAGAGGGAAATGGCTGGTGAGAGCGAAGCCCTCCGGGTATTTTTTAGCGCTCTCTGGGAAAATGGAGAAGTT
The DNA here is from genome assembly GCF_021234435.1 of Artibeus jamaicensis. Lineage (NCBI taxonomy): Eukaryota > Metazoa > Chordata > Mammalia > Chiroptera > Phyllostomidae > Artibeus > Artibeus jamaicensis. The sequence continues at coordinate 30,778,547 of NW_026521803.1, read as the reverse complement.
TATAACCTGTTTCCCAAATGAGTTCCTGCTGCTTCTGTATTTAAAATTATAAATTCGCTATCTTCCTAAGTGTGTTTAAGTACCTTTTAAATTTGCAGTCTTTGTGAGAGTGCACTTAAGTGCCTTAAGTCTTAAAATGGAGCCATGATATACACAACAAACTGAAAAAAGCTGGCTTAGTGATATGCTTGCTAGTTTAAGAAGACAGGACTGTGGTGTTACAAATCTTATTCAGATTTATAACACCCTATGAGCAACATCCTATGTGTAATTTACTGCACATATTAATACTGAGCATCAAAATGGGAAAAGGCAGTGTCACCATCTCAAGGGCTGGACAAAAAGAACCCTCCAAAGGATAGAGACAACCTACGTATGCCCCAAAGAGAGGGAGGTTCTGTCAGATTAGAAAGTTTAGCGACAGGTTAACAGTAGCCTCTTTTCAAAATGAAAATTTGGGTTTTTTTAAACGTGATCCTATAACTACAAGAATGTAGTATGATTTAAAACTGAAAAATATTAAAGCACCAAGGCTTTCTCTATTCCATGACAGTTGCCAATAGCAAAAGCAAACAGCAGAAGTTTTGACATAATCTATTCCTGCAGTTTCAGGGGAGTTACCGAGGCGTAAGAAGAGACCTGAATGGGGTAGTGGTTTTGTGCCTACTTGAGTCATAGATGTAAACGACTGAAGTGTGGAAACTAGGCATTGTACTTTAAAGATGAATCTAACACTGGAGAGCCAAGACTTCAAAAAGGACTGAGGGAATGCTTGTTAGCCTGCGGGTTTCGCTAATGCTCACCATCTGTAAATTACATAGGTTTCTAGTCTTTGAGGCTCGCCATGAGGTGGCTTTTAAAAGGATATGATAGTAGAGTTAACAAATAGCCATGCCTACTATTAAGAAATTACTGAGTAAAAACTTTCTGAAAGGAGGACTAAAACCCCAGAGGAAAATGAGGGATTAGCTAGTTAATTTCTTCCACATTGCTGGAATCTACAACAAGAACTTACAGTTTTAAGAATTATGTATGTGTGAAAATAATTGTGTATCTAAAAGCAACTCTTAAAGCTACTTAAAACAGTCTACCACCTCAGGGAAGGACCCCCACCCCACCCCAGACCTGGCTGTTGATAAAAACCAAGAATGGACTGTGAGTGGGCTCTTAGTTGTGTTTGGATTAATAGCAATTTTCCTTTGTTCTGTATACTACAGAATTTTTACTTGGGAACTTTGTTCATTCTTCAAGTCAACCAGTGGTATTGTTCAGGATGTTTCTTTTTGATTCTAGAAGTTCCAGATATCTCCAGGCCAGACATGTCTTAAGTGTGTCTTTTCTGTGCATAAATGAAGGTTCTTGGGATTTACATTCTGAAAAGCCGCCATCTCATGGTTTCCCTTTCCAAACAGGTAATTCCTAGTACTTTTTTCAAAAATAATCCTCACTTCAAAGATTGTATTTGTGGTCAAAGTTAACAGAAATGGCCCTTTTACTTTCATTACTAGTGGGCAGGCCTTATCTTAACCTATTCCAGTTCCTCAACCTTGTTCGTGAACTTGCCCGCTATCTTTTTTGTAACTTTCCCAGGACTAGCATCCTGCTCTCCCTTCTACCACCGCCCTTTGGTAAGGAGCCCCTTCCCTGTAAAAGATGGAGTCCGTCCGCCTCCAGATCTGCCTCCCTGAGGTCTTTAAACCCAAGCAGAGCACCGAAGGGGAACTGAGTGTGTCACCTTTTACAGTACATCTGACTTCTCAGTCATTTCCTGGGCTTTTTCCAGTCACTTAGTTTTGCAAAGCGCTCCTGGACCAGGCCTACAAAATTTATTTTCCAGCTTTGGATTCTATTTCAATACAAGTTCCTTTAATTTCTGGCTTCAGTAGAGGGTATCTAATCCTGCATTTTGCAGATTATGTACTTTGAGTCTTATTTTTCTTGTCTGTAAAATAGAAGTAAAAACCTACAAGGACTGCACAAAATGCCACTCAGATTGAGACCTAGAGATGCTGTGAAATAAATAATTTACTTTCCTAGGTAGCACCCCTCTAATGCTTCTTTTCCAAAACCCAGCATGACCCTAAAACACATTGAAGTACTACCGAAGAGCAATGTAAAATAGAAGTAAAAAGACCGGGTTCTAGAACACTGCCTCTAGTTGGGCCACCCAGTTCATTCAGGTGCATAATTTAATTGAACCTTTACCACAGCCTTAGTGGTGAAGGGACTATTATGTCCATTTTGCTGAGGGGGGAAACATTTCCTATTATGACCCTCTTGTTTCTACTGTATTTCCACATCTTCCCCTAAAAGCGGTTTCAGTCCATGCACTGACCTGTGAGTTTCTCAGCATTCTGAGATCACAGTTTGAACGTGTACGGTGTTGGAGGTGAAGGGTTCCCACACCAGCTCTCAGACATAGGCAGGGTGTCTTAAGAATTCAACTCAATTCTGACACTGGTTAAATAAAAAATTTAAGTTCCATGGTGGAAAGTGTTTATTGAACCATTGCTGGGGGGCCATGTCCTGGACTCGGAGTCTAGACCACCAAGCGCAGTGTCCAGTGGAAAAGTCGGCATGCCCTCTGCCCTGGAGTTGGCAAGCATTTCTATACATCAGGTGGGGGAGAAAGATGGAGGTTGCTCTGCGTGCATTTACATTATCTGTAGAGAAAGGGAGTGGGAGAAGGTGAAGTGGGGCTAACAGTTCTGGGAAAGGAGCAGAGTCCCTGAGGAAGACGAGCGTTTGCTCTTTTGGATTGGTTGTAGACAGCAATCCGGAAAACTCCTGTATAAGCAAGAAGTAAGGATTCCTGGAGTTGGGTGGTGCCTAGCTATTAGATAGTTGCAGAAGTAGCCACCTGGAAATTAATTCAGAGTTCCAACATACACTCAGGAACGTGAGCACCCTTGTGAGCTGGCCCATAGCAAATTATTGACAGGCTACCACTCCAGCCCACTGTAATTGACAGCATCTCAGAAATTTTCTCTTGTCCCTCTGCCTGGTGACAGCGTCAGATCCCACAGGTTAAGGGCTCAGTCCTACAGCTCCTTCTCCCACCTGTAAATCAGGTTCCCACGCCCTCCTCCAGTTGGATTAATTTGCTAGAGAGGCTCACAGAACTCAGCAAACATTTCACTTACTAGAACAATGCTTTATAAAAAGGGTATAACAGGAACAGGCAAATGGAAGAGATGTGTAGATCAAGGTGTGGCGAGGGAGGGCACACAGTGTTTGTCCCCTCTCCATGCACGTCACTCCAAATCTCCCTGTGTCCACCAACCCAGAAACTCCCAACCTTGACCTCTTGGGTTTTATGGAGGCTTCATTACATGGTCATGATTCATTAAATACCTGGCCGTCGGGGATTGGTTCAACCTCCAGTGCCCATTCTTAGATGAGGACCAATAAGTCGCGTCATTAACATAACAAGACACCTTGGTCACATTTATGCAATTAGATGGCTGTGGGCGTTTACATTCTGACAGATGCCACTCCAGATCCCTGAGTCTCAGGGCCCCTTCTTTACAAAGCTGTCTCTTACACTGCCCAGGGGCTCTCCAGGTCCCTGCTGCCAGGCCCTCTGGCTTCTGCACTTGCCACCCTGAATGTGTCTGGTGAAAGGTACTGTGTTTGTAGAACAATAAAGAACTAAGCTGCCTAGGGACCCGTGTTCCGGGTGCCAAGATGGTATCTGAGAGCAGCGTCTTTCTGGAAAGTCTCATTTTCAGTGGTTTTCCCATTTGACCCTCATTTCCCAAAGGAATCGGAGAAGCATCACCCCAGACTTCGGGAGGTGTTGGGGAGTGCCATCTTACTTTACAGGGCTTTGAGAGACCTCCTCAAATGGTTTACTCTGCATTATCAAAAGATAGAAAAGGCCACCTAAGTGTGAGTCCTTGGTCCTCTCCCAGGGCTGTACCCAGTGTGCCCCCACTGTGCAGCACCAAAGCGACTGGGCACCAAGCTAACCCTGGCGGACTTCCCCCTCCAGGGCCTGGTGTTAACACTGGTGTGGTCCAGCAGAGCTCCAGGTGGATGTGTGGCTCTGCCACTCAGGTCCTGAGGAATCACTGGCTCATCTACTGAGGGACCACACCCCCTTTGGACCTTTCCACCACCTCCTGTGAGTTTCAAGAACAAACACGCCCTTGAGCCAGAGCTGCTCATTCTCCCCTGAACATTAGAGTCGCTTGGGAGCAATTGGGACGCGCTGGTGCTGGATCTGCCCCTGAGGTCCTGACACAGTGACTGTGGAGAGGAGGTGCGGGTGGGTGAGGGAGTCAAGCTCTCCAAAGCCAGGCCTGCAGACTAAGCTGCAAGCCTGGAATTTCTTTAAATGCTGTGTTTCAATTTGATCAGTGAACATTTTGCATTTTCTGAGCAACATCCATATTTGATACTGAGATATCTTAAACAACCCAAATCCCCACATAACCTGCTAAGAGTAAAACTGATGCCCCTGGAAGGTGTTTATCACATGGCACCTCCAGAGTGATTGCTTTTGTCTCAGGCAGGTGGGATCCAGACCTTTAGAAACTCTTCATGCTCTCACCATGTGTGAAGCTTTGTCACAAGAGGAAATCTGCTTCACAACAGTTGATGATTTTCCCTGGGCTTCCAGGAACCCCTTTCTCATTTGAATTGGTGCCTGGATTTCCCCAGTGTCAGGTTCAAGGGCTTCATAGGCTGCATAGTTAATTTGCTTCTAAACACAAGTAAAAGAGGAACAAAAAGCTCTGTGCTTGAGTAGCATTCTATTTTGACCAGGGGAGGAGAGCACAGGTGGACTGGGGAGACCCTGACAGACTACAGGATACTGAGGCCCGAGCCAGGGAGAGAATCCCCTCCTCCTCCGCCCCCAGAGTCCTCAGACTTCGGGGGCTTCTCGTGCTCTCACGAAATGCCTTCATTTCCAAAAGGGCTCCTTGCGTTATTGTGTTGGAGCAGTCCTGGGGGACAGGACAGTTACCCAGTTCCACAGGTGAGGAGCGAAATGAGTTTGCCTGTCTGGGCACCCAGAGGCTCTGGTGGCAGGACAAGGACTGGGGAGCTGAGCCCGTGCTGGCCACTCATTTGCAACAACATCGCCCAGTGCCAACCTGCTTAAAGCTGTCTGGGCACGCAGCTTATATTACCTGTGGTAAAGAAATATTTCATTCATAAACACTACATGTCTGTTGCGCAGTGTTCATGGTAATCAGAGTCTGTTATTCCACACACTGTCCTACTATCAGCAAGGCTAGCCCGGCCTGGCCCACTTAGCAGGTGCAGAGCTGCATGGGGCCTCTCCGAGAGTGTGGGCTTGATCCCACGTCTCTGCCGTCCCTGCCCCCACCCCCAAGACACACCCTGGAGGCCTTACGAGGGACTCGGACTTAGAGAGGAGCCTCATCCCGACTGACACACCAGTATGATTCTGAGGAGTGACATCATTCAGAGTGGAGATGCAGGCTGGTGGTGTAGCCAGCTTCCAAAACGAAGCCATGCAGGGGGCTGATCACGTGGAGGCATCTGCATGCAGCAGAGCGTCCAGCCAGAGTTTACAGCGGGACCCACATGCCATTTCAGAAAGCGTGGGGAGACTAGGAGAGGAACGAATATGCAAATTCTGAGACTGACCAGGGGAAGACAGCAGAGATAAAGGTGACTTTCTGCCCAGCAGACTAGATCCTTGACCGGAAGACCAATAACGAGAGCGGCCTGGCTCCATAAGATTTCTGGTCCAGGATGGGGGTTCTGGTAAGGGCAGGGTGATCAGTGGTCCCACTCGTAGACCTTTCTGCCAAGGACAATTGGGCCTAGCCAGGCAGAGGGCTTGGGCTCTGGAGGTGCTTCCAGCCCCCGCTATTTCCAGGTCTCTCCCTGCTGCCCAGCCACCTGTCGTCGTCCCCTCCCTCCAGCATTTGTCAGCTGGGCCCCACATTCAGCCCTGGGAAACAGACACAGAAAAAGGACTCTGTCCTCAGCTAGTGGGGTCCTCCTTCCCACTCAGATCTCCCCTGGGGATTAGGAAGCAGGACTTGGGTGCATTCTTCCAATGTGGATCAAGTCCCTTCCATTTGGGCAGCTTCGTGTGCCCTTGGCACCAAGGAGAAAAGGAACAGGGCGGGTTTAAAATAGCGCACAACTGGCCAGTGTGCACTGCCAACAGGGCTAGCTATTATAAATTAAAAAGTCCAGGTGATGCAATTTGTTGCAACTGTCTTTGGCATGGGCTGGGGTGGGGCTTTGCATTTTTAAGAGCACATGTTCGGTTAGTGGAATGGAAATAAACATCAAGTGAAAGTTCCGTTGCAAGCTGTGGGATTACTGCAGGGTGTGGTTGCAATTCAGACAGCAACGTGCTGTGACATCCCAAGTGTGGTTGTCATGCATCCATGGCCCTCGGGTATTTTGTGGTCGTCAGGTGCTGCTGAAATCAGCTATTTCTAGGAACCGGAAATGGAGACTGCAATTGAAGGAAGCCACTTCTGGGGGTTGCTCCTAAAGGCATGTACGTTAGTGCCTAGGAATGGCTGCCTCGGGCCAGTTTCCTGACAGCAATTAAATACTTTATTGGGACTTCTGAGAGAGCCAATATCATGAACACAGAGCATTTATTTACAAAGGAAGCTTTTAATCTCTATTAGTTCCTACGTCTTATAACAGAGAACAGCCAGCGGTCCTGGGACCAGGAGGCTGGGCCGTCTACTAGTTTTGCTCAGTAGCCTGAGAGTAACTCAGCCTTGTGCCTCAGCAGAATGACAAGCCTCTCAGTGACCTCCTGGGTGACTTGGGAATGACCTAAAATGCCACTTGCATAAATGCCAAGGATCTCGACTTGGGTGAGAATAGGGTCACTGCCCCTACAGCCACCTTGGTCATCCTTGCCTTGAAAGGAAGAATGGACTTTATTGGGATGCTGTAGAATTGGCTCATTTTTGCATCTGAGACCCTTTAGGTCTTAAGGAATTGCACACTGCTGTCTTCCTGTTTGAGGGCGAGAGGGCAGATCTTGCGTGGCTGACAAAGTACCAGGACTTAAAAATCTTTTTTGTTGTTGTTCAAAATCACAGAATTATTAGTTTGTTGGAGCTGGCATTCGAAACTCCAGTGTTCTATTTTGCATCCTGCTACTCTTCATTACCTGCCTCTAATTTTTGCCTCACCCTCCCATGGAAAGTTCATCCAGGGAAAGCCATCTGTCATCCATAGATGCCTAAATTCCACCATTAGAGCTTCCTCTCTTTTGCTTAAGACATGAGTGTGAGTTAAAGTGCAAATGCTCCTAGAAGGAAGGTTTCTCTAAGTTGGGCATCAGCAAACTTTCTGCACAGGGCCAGATACCACCGAAGGTTTCACAGGGCACGCAATCTGTGTCGCAATGACGCAACTTCGCCGAGGTAACACAAAAGCAGCTGCAGACCACAAAACAAATGAACAAACCACTATTTATGGGTACTGGCACTTAAATTCCATGTGATTTTCACATGCCACAAATTGTTATGCTTCTTTTGAGAGGAATTTCACACCATTTAAAACATGAAAACCAGACTTCCGGCCAAGATGGAGGCATAGGTAGACACACTTTACCTCCTTGCACAACCAAAAGGACAACAAATTAAAAAAAAACAAAAAAAAACCAGAACTGCCAGAAAGTCAAACTGTAGGGAAGTCCGACAACCCAGGAGTTAGAGAAGAAATATTCATCCATACCGTTAGGAAGGGTGGAGACGATCAGCCCAGTGGAGAGGACTCACTGGAAGATGGTGGCTGAAGGACCAGGGTGGGCAAGGCGGCAGCTGGCAGACCAGGGATGCGGCGGCTGGCAGACTGGGCGGTCCCACATTTATGTACAGGTAAACCGGGAGGAACAACTGGGGAGCAAGACAAACCCCGTAACCCAGAATTCCAACGTGGGAAACAAAGCCTCAAACCTCTGATTGAAAACACCTGTGGGGGCTCAGGCAGCAACAGGAGGAATTCCCAGCCTCACAGGAGAATTCACTGGAAAGACCCACAGGGTCCTAGAACGTACACAAGCCCACCCACCCAGGAATTAGCACCAGGAGAGCCCAATTTGCTTGTGGGTAGTGGGGGAAGTGACTGAAAGCTGGATGAGAGCTGAACAAGGAGCATTGTTTCACTCTGACCCCTCCCCCTCGTACAGCGTCACAACGCAGCACGTGGGTTGCCCCGCCCTGGTGAACACCTAAGGCTCCGCCCCTTACTACCTAACAGGTGCACGGAGACAAAAAAAAAAAAAAAAAGCCCATGGCCAAAATGAAAGCACAGATCAAAGCACCAGAGAAAATACAACTAAGTGATGAAGATATAGCCAACCTATCAGATGCATAGTTCAAAACACTAGTAATCAGGATGCTCACAAAATCGGTTGAATTTGGTCACAAATTAGATGAAAAAATGAAGGCTACACTAAGTGAAATAAAGGAAAATGTACAGGGAACCAATAGTGAAGGGAAGGAAACTGGGACTCTAATCAACGGTGTGGACCAGAAGGAAGAAAGAAACATTCAACCAGAACAGACTGAAAAAACAAGAATTCAAAAAAAAAAAAAAAGGAGAGGCTTAGGAACCTCTGGGACAGCTTTAAAAGTTCCAATTCCAAATCATAGGGGTGCCAGAAGGAGAACAACAACATCAAGAAATTGAAAACTTATTTGAAAGCATAATGGAGAACTTCCCCAATCTGGCAAAGGAAATAGACTTCCAGGAACTCCAGGAAGTTCAGAGAGTCCCAAAGAAGTTGGACACACCAAGGCACATCATAATTACACTACCCAAGATTAAAGATAAGGAGAGAATCTTAAAAGCAGCCAGAGAAAAGGAGACAGTTACCTACAAAGGAGCTGATAAGACTATCAGATTTCTCCAAAGAAATCTTGCAGGCAAGAAGGGGCTGGAGAGAAGTATTCCAAGTCATGAAAGGCAAGGACCTACATCCAAGATTGCTCTGTCCAGCAAAGCTTTCATTTAGAATGGAAGGGCAGATAAAGTGCTTCCCAGATAAGGTCAAGTTAAAGTAGTTCATCATCACCAAGCCCTTATTATATGAAATGTTAAAGGGACTTATTTAAGAAAAAAGACAAAAAACATGAACAGTAAAATGATAACAAACTCATAACTATCAACAACTGAACCTAAAAAAACAGAAGACAAAGATGAACTAAGCAAACAACTAGAACAGGAACCGAATCACAGAAATGGAGATCACATGGAGGGTTATCAGTGGGTAGGGATAAGGGGAGAATGGGGGGAAAGGTACAGGGAATAAGAAGCATAATTAGTAGGTACAAAATAGACAGGGGGAGGTTAAGGATAGTATAGGAAATAGAGAAGCCAGGGAACTTACATGTATGACCCAATGGACATGAACTAAGGTAGAAGAATAATGGTGGGAGAGGGGGTACAGGGTAGAGGGGAATAAAGGGGAGAAAACAATGGGACAACTGTAATAACATAATTAAATATATTTAAAAAGAAACCATGAAAAGCATTCTCAGCTCATGTTGTACATGACCGTTTGCTGTAAGGGGTCCTCGGTCAGGAGCTGTGCTTTGGGGGTAACGGCTCTGATGAAAGGATTGGGTGGGGACCTAAGTCAGCAGAAGACCACCAAGGCCCCCAAGCAGGGAGGTGGGGGATGGAGGCAGGTCATGGCCATCTGCAGTGTGGCCACTGCTGTCACGGCACAGTCCCCTAGGCCCACCTGAAACAGGGCAGATGCCACTGGGTTGTTTGTGCAGCCACTGCATCTGCAGCAGCTGCTGGGGCTGTTCAGACCTCACAAGAACTGTGCCTTTAACCCTGGCATCCTTTGGCCGAGGGGGAGCCAGATGTTCCCGGTCCGGCTCACAGCTGCACCCATATCCAGCTCCTTTTCCTCTCCCCACATCCAGCTGTGAGGACCCCGCCTCACCATAACGAGGCTGGCAGGTCAGACGGCTCCACACTGCTCTTATGTTTCAGGGGGTTCGTTGTTGCTTCCTTGTCTGTAAGACGTGGAAGCCTGTTTGAGGAGGGGGTTGCCACCCTGTAGACCGCCACTTTGATCTGCCACATGACAGACATGGGGTATTAAATTCTGTGAACCTGAAAGCACTTCCTCATGTCATCTCATTTGGTTTTCCTGAGTGGAGCGAATAAGGAGATGCAATTATCACCATTTTGCAGATGGAAAAACTGAGGCTCAGAGAACTAAAATGACTTTCCCAGGGCACAGAAAGGGAGCAGCATTTGTATCCAGTTCTGTCTTCAAAGGCCTGACTGAAGCTTTCCCCTCACCAGGAAGACTTGAGGGGATAGGTATGCACAGAAGAAAGGGCTTGTACAGGGACCGAGCAGGCTGGCACCACCCAGAGTGAGAAGCAGTGGGCCAGGCCCTCCAGTGTCCGCCTCCCCTCTCTCTCCCTTAGGCCTGCAGCAAACTCTGATTCTTCTGCTGCTTTGTCTGTGGTGGAAATGGGCTTCGAGCCACTGGCAGTGCCAGCTGCCTGCCCCCTCTCAATGTGCCCAGCAGCACAGTCCCCAGAGACACCCACCAGAGCCCCAAGGCCCTTCTGCGTGAATGAATAGCCCTCCTGGCTTTTACCTCTATTTGCTTATAGATATTAATTTATTGTCTGATGTGCAGTTAGCACTCAATACGTACTTGTTGCATGGATGAATGAGTGGGTTGATTCTCTTACCTTCAGATGCCCCAGGAAAGCCTGGATAAGATTCTCCAAGTTTAGCTTTCACAGGTGTTTTGGGAATTTTGTCAGATTGGATCAGCACATAGTAAGGCTACAAGGGAGTATGCATTGGGCACTTCGCACACACTCACTTTCTTCTCATGACCATGCACAGTTGGCTCCCCCATCACCCCATTTTCCAGAACAAGGAACTGAGGCTGGGAGGTGGGGTGAGGATTTGGACCCATCTCAGAGGCGCCACAGCCCTTTCCAGGCTCTTAGTTGTGGTGGTAAAGGAGGCACCCTAACCTTAAAGACAAAGCCTGAGCCCGATAGAAGGAGTACTAAGGAAGGAGAGAGGCAGCCCGTGCTGTGAGGCAGCAGGGGATGGGGGGTGCGGGCAGGGACCACTCACAGCTCCCTCCCCTCTCCCACCGCTGTGCACCTGGGACTGGAATTCGATTTGTCATGGGTTGCCATGAGGCAGGTGCAGAAAACAGACCGCAGTAGGCCTTCCCTCAGAAGTACGCGGCCTGCAGGTCCAGGGATGTGATAGGGCCCCATATAAGGAACACTCAGTGTACTGCACAGCCTGTGCTGGAAATCCCATTAAAACCTACATCCCTTGAGGTGTCACCACTTCTGGCTTTTGAGTGTCTCCTGTAACGGTGCATTTAAAAGGAAAAGACGAAAACTGGGTGTGAATATGTGCGGGAGGGGCTGCAGAGCAGCGGGGCCCCACCCCAAGGTGGCCTGGGACCTCTGTATTAGCCTTTGCCACCGCACGGGAGATGCTGGCCTCAGCCTCCCGTCCCTGCCCTGGATGATGACGTGTAGGGGACAGAAGAGCAGTATGTGACCCATTCCCTGCTGCTCAGAGCTTCCCCCTCACAGGACACTCCAGCTCCTCCAGGCTTGCATACCCGCCACCCCTGCCCAGCTCCGAGACCCGCCTTCTGAGAAGGCTGCAAGACAATGAGAAACATGTTTTCTTTCCTGTAACATTCGACTTCCTGCCGCACAGGCACTGTTGAAGACTGGAGGTCTCCAGCTGGTGAGCGGCTGCACAGGGGCTCCATCAGGTCTCTGCCACCAAAGCCTGAGCGTTCCCAGCCCCATGTCCTTGGGGGGTGGGGGCAGTAGAGAGACTGCCAGCCCCTCCTCCCACCCCTGCTCCAGGCGCCCCCCCCCCATTCCTTACCACTCATTCTAGTTCCTCCCTTTCTGGAAGTGATGGCAAAGCCAGGCCTAAGACGCAGGGATCCATCAATTTCTGAGGGCAGCTGCCAGGCAGTGTGGCAGGCCAGTTGGGGGGGTCGCTGGTCCTCAGGGGGCCCTTGTCTTCACTGAAATGCCCATAGAGACAGCAGCCTGCTTCCCCTTGTGCTATAGTCATTTCTAGCCACCAGCAGTCTGGTGCCCCCGCCAGCAGCATCACCCTGGAACCTGTGAGAAGTGCCAATTGTCACGTCCCATCCCAGACCTCCCGAAACAGAAGTCCTGGGGCTGGGCCCGTGGCCTGTGGCCTGTGCTTTAACAGGACCACCCCCGACCACCCCTCTGGTCCGAGGCATCTAAGTGTGAGAGCCACTGCCCCCTGGAGGCCGCTCACCCCACAGGGCTGTTCACACAGCCACACACGTTCTGACTGTCTTATTTTATAAACTGCATCTACACGCTATTACTATACTATGCGCAATGTGAAACACCCCAGAAAGATGTAAACCCTTCAGCATGAATGGCGACAGCTGTAGAGACGTATTTCATTTAGTCTTCTGGATAATTCCAACTGTGGCCGCTCCTGGTCAGATTATTTTAAAGCACTGTGGTTTCGACCTCACAGTGTGGCCGACAACCGTGCACACCAGGCACAGAACAGAGTCGGGGGGCCAGTGATGTCCCCGTCAGCGTTACCTCCGACCCCAGGTTCCTTCTCTGCGGTATTTTAAAGCCATTTGTTGTTTTTATGACAGTTTGGTTTTTTTAAAAAGTATAATAGAATTTGTCAGTTCCCTTCCGTGGGCACCCACCCCCACAGGCCATCTTCCCACGTGACAATCCAGGGCGCCAGGGAGCGTCAGCATTCACCGCGGATAAAGGTGTGCGGCTTTCTTATCTTTGAAGTAAGACGTTAAATGGATGGACTATTATTTTCTTTTCCTTGACCCCCACGGATCAGCCACAGCCTCTGGGATGTGCGTACCCCACTTTGGAGACCCCTGACCCAGACCGAACACAGCACCCCCTCCTCCTGAAAGCCCGGTAGAAAACCCTGATGAGATCGCATCCCGCAGAAGGTCTGCCAGTAACCCTGCGGCCCATCAGAGGAAGGCGGCGGAGGGTGGGCCGCACAGCTGCCCAGCCCCTTGGCTCCCTGAGGTTCGCCCTGGGGAGTGCGGAGCCTCTAGGAGGCCAGTCTGGCGGGACCAGCAGCTGGACAGCTGCAGCCAGGCCGCCCTCAGCCCAGGCCGACCGGACGGGAGCCAGGCCCCAGTCCCAGGGCCCCAGGGCCAGGCCCCCAGGGGGCCGCCAGACGCAGGGGCAAGACTAGGAAGGCTGCCACTTCACCAGCTTAATGGTGGCATTTCTGAAATCTCATTTCCTGTCACGACTCCGAGAGGCAGGTGTTTCTGTTTTTAAATGTCTGCCGTTGCTATTCCAGTCGTGTGAGTCGCTCGTTTTCCAAGGACCGAACTATTTTTTCCTCTGGGGGAGGCACAGTGAGCAGCCAGTCCACCCCAGCTGAGATCAGGTGGGCGGCGTGCGCCCCTCCCGCTGCCGGCCCAGCCCGGAGACCTGGGGACGCTCCGCAGACAGCTGGGGCCCGGAGGCCCCCGGCAGCATTCTCCAGGGCAGTTCAACAGCACTCTGTGTTTGGGTTCCATTGCACAACTGAAGTGCACTGGCCCCACGCGGAAAAAGCAAACAGAAGGAGGCAGGTCCCTGCAAGGTCAGGGAGACCTCCGCCCACAGGGTAGAGAGGAACTGGAGGTCAGTTCAGGCCAGAGAGAGACTCTCACATGAAAGGCAGAAGAACCTCAAATCCAGGAATCCTGCAGCAGGGTCTACGACCACCCTGAGAAGCACCAGCCAAAAGTCAGGGGTTCCATGACCCCTCCGTTGAGAATTTTAATCTTCACGTGAACAAAAATCTTGAAAGTTTATTAAAAAAACATGTTCCACCTCACATAGAAGGTCCTTTCATAATTGTTTCTAGAGATTTCAGGGCTAAATAGCGTTAGTTTTTTCAAGCAAATGGAGGAGAAGCTTTTATTCATGGACATCAGAGTGTTCTGCGCATGTGAAATGCACGCGGTTCTTCCAGCAGAGGAAAGACCTGGAAGAAGCGCATCATGGCCCCTGAGGGCCAGTGTCGCTGAGTCACTGCCCCGCGTGTGGGTTCAGAACAGCGTGGCACTTCACAGTAAAGTAAGTGTGATTTTTTTTTTAAAGTCACTGTTTTAAAAAAAAAACAAACTTACGCAAGGTTATATATGTCAATCACCTCCACCTTTTAAAATCACTGTTCAGTGTGCTAACTTGAGTTTCAGTGGGTTTGCAGGGACTTTTTGTATTTTATTTGTACACTGGTTTCAGTTTTAGACTTAGGTAAACACTACCAAGAACCCACAGTTTACATAATTTTGTTTTCCTACTTATTTCAGTAATATGATAAGCCAAATAATTTAAGTCAACCCTGGGAGGATCATGAAACTTTTGGTTTCCTTTCTAAAAGTCATCCCTTCGGTGTTCGACTCAGGTATCTAGAATGAAGGTTTCTGCTGGAAGAATCATGGAACAGTCTTTCAGGGTTTAGGGCCAGAACGAGAAGGTGTTCACTTGACACTTATTAGGAGCTAAGTTTAAACAGACTGTTTATTGCCAACATCATTACTTGTGCCTGAAATCTTAGTTTCTAGCACTTTCTGGTCAGTAAGTAAAAAGCGAACTTCATGTATGTGCTGTTGCCGTATGAACCAAATGAAATGTGACTTGAACACACACAGTCTCCAGGGAGCAGCTGCGGGCCGGTGAGGTCATCACCACGGTGGGCGGCGGGGAACCTGGCACCTGGCCACTACCGCCTCCTCTCTGGGTGACTGAAGCTCAGAGCACTCACTGACCTGACCTCCCTCACAGGTACAGTTGTTGTGACCGGGAGGACAAGGGCCACAGCTGGGTTTGGGTTGTTTCTCAGACATCCCAAGAGCCCCACGGTCCACAGGGGGAAAACGAGAAACGCAGCAGTGCAAGAAGCTTTGAGTTGGAAACAGTGAGTTCATGCAAGGTAGGAACAAGCCTATGATGCGGCCAGGTGTCCCCCACTCTCTGCAGTGTGGGGACCCCACCCAGGAGCAGATCATCAAACGCCCTTCTGGTGCCCAGCAGAGCCGGGAACGCTGGTGCCAGGTGCCCCTTGGGACGGAAGCCCCAGAGACCCGGGCTCTCTGCCTTCTGAGAGAGAAACCTGCTAGAATCCTCTCCCTGGGAAGGCGATGTTTGTTCAAGGAAGATAAACGAAGGGTGGTTAACAGGCCCCACACAAGTGGAGCACAAACCAGGGAGTCGCTTTCTGAAGCCAGATGCCTCGGGCCCAGGTGGAGATTGGGGGAGGGGTGCTGTTTCCGGGAAGGACGGAGCTTCTTACCTTCACCCCCCTGTCACTGGGCAGGGTTTGACCCCAGCCCAAGTGCCTTGTTTGCTAGGCTGGCAAAAATAACGAAGTACAGACTTGGAGACTGAAACAGCAGGCGTTTGTTTTCTCGAGTTCTTCAGGCCAGAGGTCCCAGATCAAGGTGGTCTGCTTCTTCTGAGGCCCCTCTTCTTGACTTGCAGGGGCCCCGTCTTCTTGCTGTGTCTTCACATCGCCTTTTCTCTAGCCATGTGGACCTCTGGTCTCTCTCTCTCCTCTTACAAGGACACCAGTCCTATTGGATCAGGGACCCGGCACATGGCCTCACTTAACCTTAGTTACTTCTTTAAAGACCCCGTCTTCATACACAGTCACAGTCTGAGGGGATGTCAGGGATCAGGACTTCAACATACGAAGTTTAGGGGAACACAATCCAGTCCCCAGCACCAAGAACATAGCATTGTGCGAGGTGTGGGTGCTCCAGACCTGTGCTGTGTTTTTGCTGGTGAAGGTCAGGCAGATCCCCGCTTGCCACGGCGGCGTCCTTCACATTCACAAGGCTGTGCAGTAGCTCTAAGAATGGCCTGTCCCTTACCTTTGTTTCAGCCTCCGGCAGGATGGGCTGACTCTGACCATTGGCCCAGACTCTTGTCTTTGAACTACAGGCTGCGGAGCCAGCACTGAGCACTTGTTGTGTTCATCTCCGTGAAGGTGGCACAAAGAGGCTATTTTCATATTGACTGCAGAGGCCAGGTAGGCCCCAGTGACCCTGGGCCCCGGGCACTGGTCCAGTATCTTCTCAGGACAGCACTGGTCACCTCGGGTGTCCTTTTGGGTTATGTTTACTCAGACAGCTAAGCAATACGTGCAGCTCCCAGGCCTGGCTGCCACACACATCTGCCCCTGGTACCACATCCCATGCCAGGCCTGTGAGTCAGCTTCCCCAGACACGCAAGATGCTAAAGAGCCACGGGCTTTAGACTCTATTAGCAGCACTGCCTGCCTCCATACCTGCTCAGTGGGTCTTCATCTGGTAGAGAGAGTACAACTGAGAGTACCAGACTTCCACTGCCATCTCTGACAGAACAGGTAACTCAGACCAACTGTTTTTACCAAAAACAACAGCAAAAGCTGGACCAAATATAAAAATTATTGAAGGCAACAGAGAGCTATCATAAGAGTGAAAAATTACTAGGCCAAGATCTGACAGACAGCAGACACTCAGGTGCACACAGCAGGCGTTCAGAGCCTGGGGGCATTTGCTGACTGATTACACAGGGAGTGGATGGGAGGCTCCACACTGCTCGTGAAAGCTTTGTGGGCTGCTAGGCAGGCATACACAACCACAGCACGGACATGGGAAGTGGAGTGAACGGAATTAGGGCTTTCCTAAGGTACTCAGATTGTCTAAGGGGAGGCGAGAGTGCTCATTTTTTTAGAATTTGATAACTCAAGGAAGTATGGTAATATCCATGTTTGATCACCAAAATTATATATTTATAAAAATATTATTTCCAAACTAAGAAAGGAAAAGATAAAATAATTTTTTTAAAAGATGAAAAAAAAAGAAAGAAAACAGGCTAATTGGGACAAAAGGGCAAATAATAACATTTAAGCCCAAGCAAGTCAGTAATCACATTAAAGATAAATGCACTAAATGCTCCAATTAAAAAGATAAAGATTGATGATAAAAATAAAACCCAATTATATATAAGCTGCTTATAGGAAGCACACCTAAAATAAAAAGATACAGAAAGGTTAAAAGTTAAAGTATGGAAAAAGATGTAACAACCAAAAACCTTAAGAAAGTTGAGGTACTGTATTAATATCAGAAAAATAGAATTGAAAGCAAGAAGCATTATTAGAGGTAAAGAGGTATTTTATAATAATAAGAGGTGTAATTGGCCAGAAAGATCTAGCAAATCTAAATTTGTATGTATGTGCTTAATAAAATAGCCCCAAATGTGTAGAAAGGAACAGTGTTGACAACCAAAAAAAAAAAAGACAAATCTGTAACTATGGTTGGAAGACAGTAACACATTTCTTCCAGAAACTTTGGGGAAAACCAACAAAAATTCTGAAAGGAATTGAAAGGACACACCACTTAACTGGAGAAATTGACCACAATGACCAATACCAAGACATATCCTAGTAAAATATTGAACTTTAAAAATAAAAAGGAGAAAAATCCTTTGGACATCCAGACAAAAAGACCAAGGAACTTATAAGGAAGAGAAAATTCAGTTCCTGAAAAACATCTTGATAGCAACATTTTTATGCAGGAAGAAAATCAGTAAGATATTTAAGATATGCAGATAATAAGACGCAAGGACTTTCTAGCCAAACTGACTTTGTAATATAAATGTTATAGACAACAACATGCGAGATTCAGGGACTATTGATTCTATAGCCCTGGCTTAGGAAGCTAGTGGGGAATAAAGCTTAGAGAACCCAACTGACCACTCTGTGTGTGTGTACATTGCGCACCATTTCCCACTGAAAACCAGTGCTTTGAGGAGAAATGTCTGGGGCAAGAAGGGGACAGGATGAAGTATCTTGTCACAGGGGATGGAAAAGAAGCTGTCAAGGAGCCCAGCGGAACTTCAGTTGACCAAATATGGGACAACTTAAGTAGCAAAGATAGTTACGGAAGTGGATGATCCAATACAGCAACCGAATTCTGTTTTCTGTGCATGAATTATATATATGTGATTGTTTCTACTTTTTATCCTCAGACAAGCAAACAAACAAGTACTCCCCAGATCAGGGAGGCTCAAACAGAAACTACCCCAGGACCCAGAGAGCTTTTATTTTTCCACTTGCTGTGTTTTTTGTTTCTTTGTTTATTTTATAATATATTGAGTTGATTCAAAGGGCCTCAAGTCCAACTGGGGGAGAGATGTATTTGTAAATAAAAAATTTGCGAATTCCTGGCAAATGAATGTACTCACTGACAGACCAGTGGTAAAGGCATCATGGGGTTAGCAGTTGAGGACGGAGCATTGCTGTTTCTCTGAGCTGGAGCAGAAAGACCTTGGGCTCATAACACAAAATTTGGGGTTACATCTTGACTCTCCGTGACCTTGGGAAGGTCCATTCCAGCTTTTTGAGTCCTTGTCAAAAGTCTCAAAGGCTTGCACTGGTGCTCTCTGTCAACAGAAATGGCGTATAGGCTCCCTGGTTGGGGCAGCCTGGTTTCCATGCAGGCTGGTGGTGGCAGGGGAAGGGATAGAGGCCAAGGAGACATAGCAAAGGAGGAGGCAAAAAGAAGTCAAACAGGGACAGGCAGGACTTCCTCCCTCTCAGAAGGGGCCTCCTAACTGCCTGGGCTTCCGCTGGCCAGCAGAATGGGGCCAAGGTGACCCTGTGCCTGACAAATCGTGACCCCTCTCCACCCCACCTGTCTGCCCATTCAGCCTTCCCTGTCAGCCTTCAGTAAGGAGGATGCAGTGGATTCTATATCCAGGTGCTGGATGTAAGTACTCCAAAGACAGTTCAAGTTTAATTAATCCTAACTCACCATCCAGCTTGGCAGGGTCTCCGTACTGAAATCTGGACCAGACGCCTGCTGTTCCAGACTTACATCTGCACATCCTGACGGACCCAGCTGTAACGCTGCTCTCATACTCCACGGTAAGTGACTGTAAAGGCTCTTGCTTACTCATCAGCAAGAAGGCCTGGGAGAATGGAGGGAAGAGCGTGTGCAGGACGAGGAATGACAGGAACCGGGCTGGAGGGACATCCTGAAGACTCACGGGGCGGTGGTTCTAAAATCCCATCGGCTTGGCATCTTTTCCCTTTTCGTATTTTTTTAATTGGAAAATTCAATTTTGAATTTATGAGTTTTTTTAATGACTGATTTTAGAGAGCGAGAAGGGGAGAAAAAGAGAGAAACATCGATTTGTTGTTCCACTTACTTATGCGTTCATTGGTTGACTTTTGTACCTGCCCAGACCAGGGATCAAACCTGCAGCCTTGGTGCATTGGGAATACGCTCTAACCAGCTGAGTGGCCTGGCCAGGGTGAGTTTATGGTTTGAGTCCTAGCTAAGCTGCCAAGCAATGGCTCAGGCCACCACAAATTTCTGCTTCCTAATCTCCATCGCGGGCCCCAAATGCCTGCCACTGTGTCATAGAGAGAGGGGAGCAAAGTCCTGTAAGGAAAGCACTTCGTAAACGCCAAAGCGTTTGACGTTTTCGGCCCCTTCCTTCAGAGTGTCCCTGCAGGACCACAGAAGGAAGGGTTTGCTACTCAAATAAAGGGGTGGGGGAGCACCTGTGTAGTGGTTGAGCCCCGAAAACTCCTCTCCCACACTTCAAAAGGTACATCTGACCTCTTCACAGACTACTCTTAATTATTCTCCCAGGTCACCCAAGAAGCCCTGCTGGGCAAGGGCCGCACTTCGCTGGGCACCTGTTGGAGCGCCCCCCCAGCTGCACAGCTGCAGAAATGGACCTCAGCTGGGAGCCCCACCCCGGGGCCCTCCACACGTCCGGCGTTTTCTGATTTGTATCCTCAGTGAGCCTGGTTGGCTGGAAGCCCTGTCGCACAGCCGTTGCTGGGCCGAGTCTGGTCACAGCTCCCTGGCTGTGTGTCCTTGAGCAAGTCCCTCGGCAGCCACCTCGGCAAGCCTCAGGTTCCCGTCCCTCCTCCTCGCAGGGCCTGCCTCGAGGATTAACTAGTTCTCACAGAGGGCCGAACAGTATCTAGGGAGCAGGACGTCTTCGAAGCATGTTAGCATATTCACTCAGAATCGAGACGTCGAAACTGTGAGTGAAAGGTGTGTTTCCCAGAGAGGCCTCCTCCACGGGCTTCAGTGCCAGAGACGAGCTCAGCACAGATGGTGGCTTTTCTCTCCTGAGAAGGGGCCGTCAGACGCCCACCGGCCCGGCTGAGGCCTGAGGGGCAAGTCCACCCACCCCCACGGCCGGCCGAGCTGCCCTGTCCCCAGGCCAGCGAGGTCCTTTTCACACACATGCTACTCACTGAACGCAGGTTTAACTACCGTACCGAGTGTCCGCCCCCAGCCCCACCCCCACCCTGCCCCCTGCCCCCTGCCCCCCGCAGGATTCAGTGTTGGAGCTTATTTATGAGAGACCATGTGTCCATCTCAAAATGTCAAATGACCCTTGGGGATAATGGCTCCTGCTGGGCTCGATATCCTCACGGGGGCTGTCCTGTGCTCTGAGGTTGTCCGCACTTCGGGAGGGCCCATCTGGACGCCTCGAGGAGCTACCACTGTGTCGCCAATCGACCGAAAAAGTCGGGGAGCCCAGAGCACTGCTGGGGTGAACACTGGGACCCTCAGCCCGAAGGCATGATGACCCCAGGATGGAGAAGGCAGTGGTTGGTCGGTAGACGGACCGCGCAAATCCAACCACCCAGAAAAAGGAACTAGACAAGTGGGTCTCACTCGGTTTGCTCGGAAAGCTATTTTATTTTACAGTCTTTGCCCATGACTTGCCCGCTGGAATATGCCCACGGGGCGAGCTCTGAGCTTACCCATATGGCTCTCCTGTTCACTCCCAATTTTAAAACGCCCTCTCAGTCACTGTTTAAAAACTTGTGTGATGGAAATTTTTACACACGACCAAAACTAAAGAAAACGGTGTAAAAAACCCCAGTGTAAGCGGTCACCCGACTTCAGCAGTTACCAGCCGTCATGCTTATTTTCTCAAGTCCCGCCCCTGCCCAAACACACACTCTGTTTTTGTTGGGACGTTTTAAAGCAAATCCTCCGATTACTTTGAGAAACAGAAATAGCCTTACTTTAGTGATGAAGAAGCCCAGCCCAGTGAGAGAATCCAGGGCTCCCAAACTTCCAGTTAAAGCTCGCCCTCCCTCCCCCGACTCCCACCTGGGCGGCCGCAGGCCCAGAGCTTGTGTTCGATAAGGCGGAGGGAGGGCGGGGCGTCGTCTCAGTCCCTACCTCAAGTTCCTGCTCCTCCCCCTCGCAGCCGCCCCTGGCTCCTTCAGGGCTGGAGTAAGAGACAGGCAAGCCATTCCCCTGGCTCCCACAGGCTACGGGCAGGGCTCAGCTACAAGTCCCAGGCGGGCTCCTCGTCTCTCGCCTGCAGGTCTTGCCTGCTCAGAACTGCCCCCGGGAGCTGATGGATGGAGAGTGGAAACACCTGTCGGATTACCTGGGTCAGACAGCAGTGCATGCTGGGTAATCTGAACAGGGTTTGGCCACCCCTCACTGTAGACATTTCAATGGAAAAAAAATTTAGCAGGGGGAGAAAATATATGCACAGCCTTCACCCACTAGGTGAAAGGCAGGATTCTCACCCCCATGCAGGTGACCTAGCCTCTCACTTGGGAGTGAGGGAATCGCCGTGGCTTCTTGCATTAAAGCTGCACATCCAGTACAGTAGCCACTGGCCACATGTGGCTAGTGAGCATGTGAGGTGTGCAATACGTGTGACGTTACACATGGGGTTCCCTCCAGGAATGTAAAATACCTCAATAGTTTTTATACCGATGACCTGTTGAACTGATGTTTTTACTTTTGCATGAAATCAAGTGTATTATTAAAATTAATTTTACCTATTTCATCTTAACCTTTTCATATGGCTGCTAGAAAACTTTAAATGGCGTGTGAAGCTAGCTGGCCCTAGAGCCAGTGAGGGTTGACTGGATGCGTGTCTAGTCGGACCCCTTCATTTCACGGAGGATGAAACTGAGGCCCAGAGAGAAGTGACTGGCTTGGCTTGAGGTCCCCAAGCGCCACTGCCGAGCACGGCAGCTATTTCAGTTGCTCCCATGAAACAGCGCAGAATGAAGTCTCTCCGAGCCTGCTCGCCAAACGACGACAGCTGGGGGTGAGGAGGGCAAGTGCACAGGCCCCGCTGCTGCGGGCGCAGGGCTGGGCGGGCGCCAGCAGGCAGCACATGCCCCGAGGAGGCCTGGCTGTGAGGTCAGTGCGCTGGCAGCCGAGGCTGAGATCTGGCCCTCACATCTGTTTTGATTGGCCCGCGACGTTTTACAATTTTTTGGAATCATTTGCCAACATTTCAGCATTAGGAAACGGCAATAAAGATACAGGTTCCAACTTCTGAAAAATTACATCTGGCCCCACGGGCTTGTTTTCCTGCCTGGCAACAGCCCGCTGCCACCCCATAGCTGTGCTCCTTCCCCTGTGGCATCGGACCCCTGGGCGCTCCCAGCCTCGCCCTGCCAGGGTCTCCCTCCAGACGGCTTGCTCTCTGGAGCTGAGAGGAAAGTGCAGAGGTTCCCGTCCCTCCTGTCGCCGCCGCGAGGCGAGGAAATGAAAGCTAAGCCAAGAGGGCTTCAGGTTCCAGAGGGAAAAACTGCATTTTTTACCCAGTGCTCCACCCACGTACATCACCTCCCTACTCACCACGAGCCCTTGGGTTGGCCATTTGACCAAATTTGTTTCTTTTGCCTCCTATGACAAGAGGGAGGGTGGGCATTTTACCCATTTTCGAAAGGAAACAGGCTCTGAGAGGCCGCCCTCCACTGAACACCAGGAGGTGGCTTGGAGTGGGGTCCGTTCTAGCTCCAACACAAGTCACCAGGACCTGTGGGCCAGGGCCCGGGGCGCTTCCGCCCCAAGGGCAGATCATGAGTCTGGGGGCACCATCTGATACAGACATGGGGAGGCTGTCTGGATTCTCCCGGAAGCCACATCCAGGCACAGGAAAGAAACCCCGATTAGGCCGTGCTGAGGGCAGGAAGCCACCAAGAGGGCAGTCACTGCTGGTGAGATGGTTGGCTTGTCATTTCTGCTACTTTCCCAGCTATCAGGCCAACCTCTGTCCCTGATGGCCTCCTGCCCTCAGGGCTCTCGAACTCAGCCTTGTCCCCCAGGTTGCACGGAGCCTGCCGTACCCAGGCACCTCAAGAGTTCAGAAGTGAAGCCCCAGACAAGGCCTGCCTGCTGGGGCTGCTCCCCAACTGGAAGGGGGCAGCCTTCAAGCCAGGGGCGCTCCCAGCTCCCCCACTAAAGGGCTTGGAAGCTCTTACCTGTCCCAGGAGACGTATGGGGTGTTTCTTGCAGCCAAATGGGCAGGCAGAAGAGGACAGGCTGCCGGGGGAGGGAAGGGGAGAGAATTGGGCTTTAGTTATAAACCAGGTTGTTTCACATTATTAAAATTAGTCTGCTGGGCGAGGGGTGGTGGGCAAGATCATAAGTGACAAGTGCACGGCAGGTGATGCCCAGCAGCTGGCAGAAGCCCATCCCCCAGACTGATGAACCAACACGGAGACAGACAGTTGCCCAGTTGCCTGGACTGGAGTGCAATGCCTGCTGGGTAAATGGCAAAGGATGTGAGTCCTGTGTTCACCGGGACGTGAATGGAGAGGAAGGCCTGGCTGCTCTGACCAACCAGGTGCATCCTAAATGCAGACTGCTCATTCGCTTGCTCCTTCTGCAACCAGCTCATTCACACTTGTTCGTTTATTTCCCTTTCTTTGTTCATTTAGGCAGGGAAGCCCATGCGGGGATATGGAAAGATAGATAAGTGGAGAAAAAGGGAGGGAACCCATGCGTGGAGAATGCTACCTTTATGGTGGAAGGAGGAGAGTAAGAATATCACTCATGCTTCCCTGGATTTGCAGCAAGACAACATGAGAGGAGGATACGCAAGAAGCTAAGGAAGTGGTTGCTGAGGGACAAAGTAGAAGGAATGTATCTCAAAGTATACATTTTGAAAATAAAATTTCACATAAATAAAAATACCACCGACAACTTCATACACAGTTTAAAAGGCAGAGGTGGATGACCCACCCTGATCTCACCACTGCACAAACATAGGCACGTCCACTTGTGCTTGTTTCTGTTTTTATCCGTGTGATTCCCCCCCCCGTTTTGTTGAGAAGTAATTGACACACGTTACTGTCCTATCCATGTGCTTGATATGTTATATATGAATACAATCACAGGGCTCATAAATAGTCTCCTAATTGTTTCCTTGAACATCATAAGTGTTCCCCAGGTGGCCAGGTTGAATATGTAAAATGCCACCAACCTTGTTTGCAAAGACCCTCGGTCTTCATTTTTCCACTTCTAAAGATAGCCAGGCCGATGCACTTCAAAGCTCATCACCCAGCAGTGCTGGCTGCAGCTGGGGTGCAGGGAGGAACAGATTTGGGGCAGAAGCAGCAGAACAGAGCCAGGACCCGGCCTTTCCCCCAAAACTGTGATCATTCACTGACCCAACACAGCCAGGGCGCCCAGAGAGATTTATCTCCCCTCTGAGCTAAGAGTCCTTTTAAGATCTGTTTACTTTTTACTTGTAAATAATTATAGACTCACAGGGAGTTGCAAACACAGGACAGAGAGGTCCCACGCACCTTTCACCCAGTTCCCCCAGGACTACACCTCCCGTAACCACAGTGTGGGAGATGGACATCGACGTTACATCATTTTGTCCCGCACAGAGAGAGCCCTGTAACCACCTCCCCACTGCAGGGAGGGAGGGGACTGTTCCAGCCCCGAAAAGTTGCCCTCCCGCGCCGCTTCCGCTGGCCCCACCCCCCACCCTGGCAGCCGGGAGTCTCCTCTCCAGCTCTCCAACTCCCTCATTTCAAGAATGTTGTATAAATGGAATCACACAGTATGTGACATTTTGAAATCGGCTTTTGGGTGACTATTCCAGATAAACTGTTATGAACATCATGTACAGATTTGTGTGTGGACATAAGCTTCCATTTTCCCTGGGATAAATGTGCCATGGCTGAGTCACAGGGTGTCTGCTTAGTTTTTGAAGAGCTCGCCTGTCTTCAGAGTGTCTGTCCCATTTTACATTCCTATCAACAGCACATTAGGTTCAGTTTGTCCACATCCTCGCCAGCATTTGGAGGCAAGCAGATCACACAAGTGGGCCAAACAGAGCTTCTCCCAGACATTGGCTGAGGATGCTGAGGGCCAAATTCTTGACTGGGATTGCTAGTTGTGAGGTGTATGATTTTTTTTTTAATTTCTGCATTTCTGATGCTTTGATGTCAGAGGCCTTACCAGCTCTGGCAGGACTGGCCTCCCAGAGTGAGCCAGTCCCTGGAAGTAGCAAACAATCCTACTGTGAACGGGACCTTCACTTGCAAACTAACCCGTCCAGAGCCTGTATCTCCCTCTTACCTCTTCTGTCCGCTCTGAGACTCCAGGCCACAGTCTCCCCACCCTCACTGCCCCAGGACCAGATATCAGACACCTCGGTGCAGACCCCAGAGCCCTCTGAAAAATTCCAGCCTAGCAGTCTGAAGCTGGCTCCCCTGTTGGCCCACTCCTCCCCACTAAATCCGTACTGAAGCCTCTGGCCCACGCTTTCACCCTGTGCACTCCGCCCCCGCACCAAGCCTGGTGCTTCCCTGCGCGGCCCTGCACACGAGTCCCCACCTCCTGGGAACTGTGAGTACCATGCTCTTTTCACTGTCTATTGCCTCCTGATCTGCTGCCCCCTCCATACCTGAATAATAATAAAACCTACCTCTCAAAATATTAGCGTAATGTATGCTTGTAGTTGCTGGGGGCCACCTTTACACCCCATGAGGACAGACTGCCTGAGAATGGAGTGTATCTAAGGAAACACACCAGACAGACAGAGCATCCTGATGGCATCATTTCAGGCCCTGGGTCCACCTGCGTCTGCAAAGCACTCCAGCCAGACTTTCTGGCTTCCTGGTTATATAAGCAGATGCCTGTTGTTGTTTGTTTTTCCTTTGCTTAACCTATTTGAGGTTGGATGGTCTGTCCCTGGCACCCTGACTGGTGCAGACAGGCCACGGCACCCTTACCCAGGCCCTGTGCTATGGTGAGACCCAGACTTCCAGGAATTTCGCAGAAATAGTCCTTCCTTTGCTGCAACCTGGCAAAGAAAGAAATCATCAGGTGGTGGGCACGAGGCCCAGGCTGGGGCATCTGCTCAGTGCTGGCAGGCACGGCGGCCCTCCGTGCTCAGTGTCTTCACCTGTAAAAGAATGGTGAGGCAGGCCCTGGCTGGTGTGGCTTCGGCGCTTGGAGTGTTGTACCATAAAATGTTCCACCCCTGATCCACCCCTGAACACGCCTAGTTTGCAAGTTCAGTCCCCAGTCAGGAGGGAGCAAGCAAGCAAGAGGCAACTGATCAATGTTTCTTGGGTAAGAATTTAAAAAAACAAAAGAATGGTTAGATGGGATGTATCCATGGGCCCTCCCTGTTTGCCTCCCTCAGCTCACAGAACATTTAGGCACTTTGTGCTCACTGCAAAGTGCTCACTGCAAGTTGGGCACTTGGCTGAATGATTCACATACATTAATCATTTAATCCTTTTAACAGCCCTAAGGGGGATCGCTATCCCCATTCTCTGGATGAGGAGCTTGAGGCACAGATGGGTGAAGGTGGAAGAGCTGGGATTAGACTCAAACCATCTAGCCTTGGGGTTTTCCCCATTACTGCTGATCCCCCACCTCCACCTGCAAACGGTACACCTGTAAGAAGTTGTGTGTCTAACTTGAGTCCTCATTCTTTTTCTTCCTTTCTACAGTTTTTTTCTTTCCCAGACTTCCTTCAAAAGTATTAGTCTCCGTATTTTAAACATTTTCCTTTCTCTCTAAATTCCCTCCCACATTCCCCTTCTTGTATCAATAATCCCAAACTGGGCATGCAGCAGGGGACAGGGGGCCTTTGTTCTGGGCCCCAAGTGAGGCAAACGCCTGTGGCACCTTATAAACAGTGCTCCCAAATGCCAAGCAAAAGGGCTTGGGGACCAGAGACACTGAGCAGGGCCCAAAGCTGAACCCTGCTGCCGACACCTCTTACTGAAGATTCAGGGGCCTGTCTGGTGTGTGTGAAATGTGATGGGCGGTTCCTTTCATCTTCCCAACATCCCACAGTGTACCTTCCCCACCCCCACCATCACCACCACCAATTCACAGATGAGAAAACTTCACATTCAGGTTTGACTTCAAAGCTCATGTTCTTTCTTTTACATCATTAAAAAGAGTATTTTAAACACATCCCAGTGCACAGCACTGCATTGTTTGTGGCTGTCACGGAGCGTGGGGACTGGCCCCCAATAGGGGCAGATTCTTTCTTCGGAAAGAAGCAGAATTCAACGTGGGGGTGAGGACCATGCCAGGCAGCACACAGCCACCAGAACAGGGGCCTGAGACAGGGTACCTGTGCCCAGGAGCAGGCCATCCAATTGGGAGACCCAACCCTCCTGTTACTATAGCCTTGAAGGTCCCTGCCCCCTGCATTCTCAAGCAGAAGTGTCCCCAACAGCCATCTGCTGACCCAGAAGGGCAGTGCCAGGGCTCCTGTGGCCGTGCTCCAAGGCCATTCTCATGCCGAGGCAGCAGCTGGTGGCAGTTTGAGCTCTAATTGCAAAGGCGGCTCTTAAACAGGGCAACACCACCGCCCACCCTCCTCCCGCTGCTGCAGGGATCCTCCCCACACAGGCAAGTGTCTGATGAACTCACGGGACCGGGGCCATTAGATGCCCTCCTGCTCTGTGGAACCGGGCTCTGAGCCTGGAAGGAAGTTACTGGGGGAGGGGGGGAGCTTCCCTGGAAGATTTTTCTAAATTCAGAGCGGGGCAAAACCACTGCTTACCTTACCATCCCCTCCCAACTTCGCCTCCACCACGTGATTCACACACCATAGCTGCCGGCACACTCCTCTATTGGGGGGGACCCTCGTGGGCCTTCAGATAGGACGGTAGCTCCACAAAGGTCCCCTCCAGCTTCGTGTCTAGATGCCCCTGGCCCACATCACGGGGCTCTCTCTCTGAGGAGGAAGCGGGTGTTCCCATCATCCGAGGGGACACATTTCTCCCAGGGAGGTGGCATTGCCAGCTCTCCCCATCAGGGGGCGCAGGAAGCACGTTCTTTCCCAGACTTCACCTCATTAGAAGCCATTTCCTCTAGTTTGTCCAGCAGTTTTTCTAGCGCTCTGGTCCCACTGCAGCATATACAAAATAAATAAATAAATACAATTTCCTGGTGTCACCCCTATACTCTGCTACTTACTCAGCATGAAATGTCCTGCTTATTTCAGTGAAATAATTTATAAGTAACAAGATGGTAGGGGCAGGGGAAGGGGGGTGGTGATCTTCCTTCCTGGTTCTTTAAGTCCATTCACATGGGGCATTTTCCTCCCAAACTGTTGAATTTTCAGATATCTGAGCCCCAGAGAGACAAGAACTCTGCGCCTCACTTTCCTCACCAGCAGAACAGTTGATAGTATTCCCTTATAAAGTTTTCTAGAGGATTAGATGCCTGCCTGTCATACAGTAAGTGCTCACTAAATGATGGTGGTCATTCTCATGGCTCCT
Organism: Artibeus jamaicensis; assembly: GCF_021234435.1. NCBI lineage: Eukaryota > Metazoa > Chordata > Mammalia > Chiroptera > Phyllostomidae > Artibeus > Artibeus jamaicensis. Next base: position 30,749,963 of record NW_026521803.1, on the reverse strand, counting down.
GGGCCAGGCTCTCGAATTTCCTCTTTGGCCCGGAGCTCCCCCTGCTGGGAGCTCCCCCTGCTGTTCCTTTCAGGAACAGGAGCTTAGGAGAACTGAGACTGGATTGGTGGCGCTGAACAACATTCTTACCAGATGCACTGAAAGCCCAGCCGCCAGCACCAACGGGAGGCCTCTGGCCCCATGAGCCCACAAGGGGCTCAGGAGGCCCTCAGACTTCCAGGTTGGACCGTGCCCGGCCGGCGGGGCCCTGGCTCAGACTTCACCACCTTCCTGATTCCGGGCAAGCGAGGGCCTGGCTTAACGTCACTGCAAGACCCAGGCTCATGTGGACTAAAATGACACTGGTCTGCCTCCGAGGAGTCCTTGCAGCAACGGATTAAAGATCCTTAATAGGGCTAAGTCTAGGTGTCAGGAGCATTCGTGTTAGTTAGTTTGGTTCCCGGCCCCGGGGGGCCGCAGGTGGGCCGCCCCGCGTCTCAGTAGGCGAGGACAGTACCCTCCGCGCAGACCGTCGCCCGCTGTGGGGCTTTGTTTCCTCTGGGACAGAGACCAGGCGGGGACCGGACTGGGCGGTCTTTGCAGGGCGACCTCTGACCCCGGCGGTGCCGCGGAGGGTAGAAGGGGAGGGTAGAAGGGGAGGGTAGAAGGGGAGGGTAGAAGGAAAGAGGAGCCGCGTAGGGAGGACGCTCCAGCGGCCTTCACGGGGCCACGGCGACCCCTGGTGGTCGTCGCGGGAAGTGGGCAGCCAGTCGCGGCGCCTCCCGGCTCCTCTCCGGGTTCGCTCGCCGCCTCCTTCCCGCCTTCGGTCCCCTACATCCCTAACCCTAATCCGGCCGCTCAGCTGTGCCCTGGCCGCTCAGCTGTGTGCGGCTCTGGGACTTGTGTCCTCCTCCACCTCGCCCACAGCGCTGCACGTCCAGGCGCTTCCGACTCTTCCAGGGACAAACCCGGCCCAGGCCACGGGCCACCTGAATGCCCCGGACGCAGCACCCCTCTTTGACGCCAGTCTCCGCAGGGCACTTGTCCCCTGGCTGCCCGCACGTCTCCCAGTCAAGACCACTCCTGCCAGCCCCCTCGCACCGGCTGCTGTTGGCGGTTCTGCGAGAATTCGGAGCCGGTGCTGAAAAAGAGCCTTCCCAGGGGACCGAGATATCCTCTGCCCCGTGCTGTCAGCTGGCAACGGGCTTGCTTACCCTGTACCCGAAATCCAGCTGCGGCTGCCCCAGACACGCCGGGTGAGGGGGGCATGGAGGGTCGTTCATGAATGAGGAAAGGCCACCAGCGCCCGAATGAGGATGAAACACAGGCCCCTCCCCCGTGCACACTGCAGGTGCATTTGAAAGGTAAGGGGCATCCCCCAAACACTGGTTTTCCATTAACGGTCTGATGAGGACCACGATGATGACGATGACAGCTAAGCTTTATTAACCCCTTCTGGTACACCAGGCCCATTGTAAGTACTTCACACACGTTTTTCTCAGTTTATCCCCACATCAAACCTAGCGCGTGCCTGCTCAGGTTTTACAGATGAGGAAACCGAAGCTTCACGAAGATCTAGAAGTGGTGGAAGGTGCAGCCAACAACGTGAAACTTCCTGTCTTAGAATGCGGAGACTCTCCAGCCCCAACACACAGGCCTCCGGGTGCTGTCGGCTACTAGATTACCCTACAGGTGTTTGCACCCTCCTTGGAAGGTTTCAGGTTACCCTCTTCCTGTCTGACTAGTCCTGTTTGTTGCTCCTCAATGTGCCGAGGAAAGGCGCCTCCAGGAGCCCAGGAGGTGACCGGCAAATCCTGCCCGCCCCCCCGCCCCCCGCCCCCCCCAGCTCTGCCTGTCCTGGGAGATTCCTCAGCCTCGCTCTCAACGGGCTGCCAGCGCTCTTCCACACCGAGGCTCCTGTTCTCAAGGGGTTTGCTCCTGTAGGAACACTGCGGCCTGGCCTGGTTCAAAGTGAACTTCTTAGAGAACCCAGCCTGCCACGGTGGGAAGCCACCCCCTTGCACCCCTCCTGTGCTGCCCCCACCTCGGCCTGCAGAGAGTGGGGCCACCAGACCGGAGCCCCGTGCAGTGCACACACGGTCAAATAATGAATGAATGAGTGAATGAAGCAAATAAATGTTGGGTTAATTTCCTAGAGCTGCCCTAGCAAAGCGCCACAGACATGTGGCTGAAAACAGCAACTTCTCTCATGATTTTGGAGGCCAGAAGTCCAAAAGCAAGGTGTCCCAGGGCAGCGTGCCCCCTGAAATCTGCAGGCGGGGACTGACCCTTGCCCCTTCCTGTCTTTGCTGGTAGCTGGTAGTCTTGGAGTATGGCGGCCTGTAAGTGCATCACTGCAGCCTCTGCCTCAGTCTTCATGGGCCTCTCTCCCTGCATGTCAGCCTGTGTCTCTTCTCTTCTTAGGAGAACACCTGTCTTGTTATTGCATTAGACCCACTCTAGTGACCTCAACTTGACTACATTTGCAGAGACCCTGTTTCCAAGCAAGGTCACAGTCACAGGTATCAGGGGTTAGGATTTCAACATACCTTGTTTGGAGGACACAATTCAACCCATAAAAGTGGTCAAGGCCAATTTGCTGATGGTCTTATTTTCTGTTCAACTAAGGCTCTCTGGGCTCAGTTTGTCACTGCAAGCAAAAGATTGATGGCATTTAGGAGGCAGTGTTGCCTCGCATGCCACAGGGATATGATAGTTCCACCCTGGATTCCTCTCCCTTTTAATTAGTCCATCAGGGCTGCTTTTGTGGTCAAGGTAATAATAACTGTGTTTAATCCAAGAATAAGTGCTTGTGTTATTTTTCTCTCTTTTTCATGTTAGGTATTAAGATGCAACATTAACTTGGAATATAGTCTCCCCCTCCTGGGCAATGACAAGAAACATTCTAACTTCAAAGTAAGTCAGACTGACCTCACCGAGTTACTGAAGTCCAAAGTCCTCTGTGTGGTCCTTACGCCTCATTGCAGTCCAGCCCCAACCCTCCTTTCCTGCTGCTGCTCCTTCATTCACATACTCTTGGGGCTCCATGGCCCCAGCTGCTTGCCCTTCCGGAAATGCCCCACAGACTTCCACCTCCATGCCTTTGCTGTCATTCCTGAAACTCCCGTCCTGTAGTCAGCTCTTCCTGTTCAAATTCTCCTGTCTTCAAGGCCAAGTTCAAAAGCCACCACCTCCAGGAAGTCTTCCAACTTCCTCCTCACAAGGCTAGTGGCCCTGGTTGGCCTTCCCTTAAGTCACTGACCACATGCTGCTTTGATCTGCAGTAAATTTATGTCTTTCCTCTATTCCTGAGTAGTAATGGAGTGAAATCTAGATGCCTGTTAATGTAAGAAGCAGCTGAGGTTGCTGAAGATATTCACTTGGAAAAGAGAAGTATTCCAGGGAATTATGTGTCCCATGCTTCTTTCGATTGGTAAGAGTCTACCAGACTATCAGCCCCTTATGGAAACTATATCCGGGCTTCTTCGAGGTCCTTCACACACACACACACACACACAACCTGTGCTCAGCACAGAGCAGTGCTGAACACCTTCCTGAGATTTTGGTGGGAACTGCACTAAGCCCATGTTTCAATCAGAATTGACAGCTCTATGCCGAGTGTTCCAATCCGTGAGCACATGGCATGTTTCCCCATTCGTTTAGATCTTCATTGGTATTGGTGGTTTAAAGCATACAAGCCCTATACTTGTTTTATTACATTCACACTTTTTAAAAGTGATTGTAAATAGTATTGTACTTTCAGTGTCCACATGTTCATTGCTCATAATAAAACAATTGACTTTGTATGTAAATCTTGTATTCAGTGATCTCACTGAACTCAATATTAGTTCTAGAAGGTTTTAAAAATACATCCTTAGGACTTTCTATGTAGACGAGCATGTCATCTGTACATACTCTCTTATTTCTTCCTTTCCAATCAGCATTCCTCTTAATGCATTATTACACAGGCTAGGATTTCCAGAGCTGCTGTGTTGAATAAGAACAGTGAGAGCAGCCCTGGTGGGTGTGGCTCAGTGGACTGAGTGCAGGCCTGCGAACCAAAGGGCCACCAGTTTGATTCCCAGTCAGGGCCCATGCCTGGGTTGCAGGACGGGTCCCCATTTGGTGGTGTGCAAGAGGCAACCAATCAATGACTCTCTAATACATTGATGACTCTCTCCCCCTCGTTCTCTCTCCCATCCCCTCTCTAAAATCTTTAAAAATAAAATAGAGCCAACATCTTTGACTTGTTCCCAATCTTAGATGATTCAGTTTTTCCCCAGAAAGCACAATGCTAGATGTCGGGTTTTCTCCCTATTTTTCTGAGTTTTTATGATAAATGGGTGTTGGATTTTTGTCACATTTTGTCTGTGTCAATTGCTATGATTAGACATTTCTTCTTAGTCTGCTAAAATAATTAGGTCAATTTTCAAACATTGAACCAGCTTGGCATTCATAGAATAAACCCTACTTGGTCATTGCATATGTTTTTATATGTTGCTGAACTCTGGTACTATTGTAAGAAATTTTGTGTATATATTTATGAGAGATATTGGTCTTTTTCTTTTTTTTTGGCATTGCCTTTGTCTGGCTTTGCATTGGGTTGAGTAGCTTCCTAAAAATTAGGAAGTATTCTCTTCTATTTTCTGGATGAGATCGTGGTAGCTGGTATTAATTCTTCAATGTGGTAGAATCTCTGGTGAAACCACCTGGGACTAAAGGTTTCTTCTGTGGAATTTTAACATTAACTCGATTTTCTTAACAGCTATAGTGCTATTCAAACCATCTACTTCATATTGGATGAACCATGGTATTCTTTCAACTAGTCAATTTTATCTAATTTGTCAAATTTACGTGTATTTGTAGCATTCTCTCATCCTTTTGATGACTTCAGTTGGTAGTGATATTAAATCATTCTCCACATCAGTGATTTATCTTTTTTTAAGTTTGTCGATTTTAGTCATCTTTCCGAAGAACTAGCTCTTTGCTTCATTGATTTTTCTCTTGTTTTTGATTCAGTTTTATTGATAACTGTTCCAACTTTCTTTCCTTCCCTCCTCTGGCTTTGGGTTTCTCTAGGTGTTTAACGTGAAAGCTTATGGTATCGGTTTGAGATTCTTCCTTCATTCAAACGTTTACAATTAATGCTACGAATTTCCCTTTCAGCACTGCATCCGCTGTATCCCACAGATGTTGGTGTATTTTTTTAAGTTTCCATTGAGACTTCTTCTTTGACTCATGAATTATTCAGAAACATGCTGTGCAGTTTCTGAGTGTTCGGAGGTTTTGCTGTTACACTACTGATTTCTGCTTTCATTCTGCTGTGGAGGATATTCTGTATGATTTCAATTCTTTTAAATTTATTGAGTTTTAGGTCCATTTAAGGTAAAGTCCATCTTGAAACACATGTTGTGTTTGAAGTTGAGAAGCCTGTGTATTTTGCAGCTGTTGGATGTCTTGTTCTGTCAGTTAGATGCATTGGTTGATGGTGGTGTTGATTTTGAAAAGGTACAAAGTCCCCAACTACAATTGTGATTTCTCCACTCAGGTCTATCATTTTTGCTCATAGTTTGTTCTGTTGTCTGGTGTATGCACGTTTAGAATTATTATACCTTCTTGATGCACTGAACTTTTTATCATATTATGTCCCCGTCTCTGGTAATTTTCTTTGAACTGAAATCTACTTTATATAATATTGACATATCCACTCCTGCTTTTCTTTGTTTATCTGATATATATTTTTCCACTTTTTCTTTCAGCTTGTCTATATTATTCGAAGTGAGTTTCCTGAAGACAGTATACAGTTTAGTCATGTTTTTTAAATCCATTCTGCCAATATCTGTCTCTTAACTGGTATAGTTAGGCCATTTACATTTAATGTAATTATTGACATTAGAGCTTAAATCTGTCGTTTTTTTCTTTGTTCTGTTTTTTTGCTTGGTTTTTCTCATGCTTCATCATGTGTCACTTGAATATTTTTTAGAATTCCATTTTGATTTTATCTGTAGTATTTGAGTTCATTTCTTTGTATATTTTTTCAGTAGTTTTAAATATTTCCTCTGTATATTTAGAATCACCTTAGGCAGTGGTACAATTTTTGCTTCAACTATCAAAACACAATTTAGAAAACTCAAGAGGGGAAGAAAAGTCTATGGTACGTACCCGTATTTTTGCTTCTCATGCTTTACATTTCTTCTGATGGTCCGGCTTTTCTCCTTTTACCATTCCCTTTCTATGTAGGGGACTTCCTTTAACCTTTTGGGGGGCAGGTCTGATGACGACAAGGTGTCTGGTCGCCCTGAACCCGCCTCGTCTATCTGAAACCAGTGGGGCCCACCAATATGACTTCAAAATACAGTAGTGGATGCCACCCCCAAAGTAGGGCCAGAACTAAAAGAATTCTTCTTTAACAAAGAGGGCCAAGGGTAAAGGGCAACCTAGCACAATGAGGAGATGGGGGTGGGAAGCCAGAAGGGGAGGTGGGAACGTCCTAACTTTTGAGGTTGCCATTTGTGGGAGTGGTGATGAGGCGCGAGATGGAATAAAGCACGCAGAGTCGGGGGTCAAAGCAGAGGGGAGAGAATGCACAGAAGCGTCCATACGACAGCCATTACTCTGCCCACACTTTTGCTGAAGTGCGGCACAGAGTAATGGCTTTCCCCCAATAGAATGCCAGTCTGCTCCCCTCTTCAAGTGTTAGCCTGAAACTACTGTGAACTTTGGGTGAGAACAGGTCTCTTGGCCTCATCAATATCTCTGGAAGTCATGACTGCAAGATGAGAAAGAAAGGATTGACTTGGTCGGGCTTTTTGTAAGCCACTGCCATAGATTCCCTTACCTGACACGCAGCTCTCCACGCTGACCCCCATCTCACATGGGAGGCAGCTGGGGGGAAAGAACCTTCCTTAACCCTTAGATGGACAATGCCAGGGTCTCTAATTTCCAGCTGCCATCTCTCCTTTAAGCATCTTGGTTCTGATCATCTCCTAGCACCTCCACTTCCTCCAACCACCAGACCCCACTCCCCACTTTTGGAAATGAGAGAGGAGTGGGGCCTCCTCTTCCATGGCCACATTTTGAGATGCCCCGTTTCCCATTTCAGTGGCCACAGAGCAATGAAGGGGAAATGTGCTTCTCAGGTCTGAGAATTCTCCAAGTGGTGAGGAACTCCTTCCAGATCCAAAACATCCACAAGCTTAAGAAAAAGAATGAGCACATAATGATTTAATTGCCTTTCTCTTTTAATCAAAAACATAGTTCATTACAGAGTTCTCAGGAAAGGTTCAATGATTTTTTTTTAGCCACAGACTTCAACCAGGAAAAAGTATACAGAAAGCCACAAAGGAACTACCAGAACTTGAGCTGCCCAGTTTCCCCAAAAGCGGGAGCTACGAGTGGCTCTCCTCTGTCAGTGCAGCTGCATCCCGCTGAGTTCAGGGGAGGAGACAGAGTTGGGTAATACACCACCAAATCTGTCCAACTCCCACCACTTCCTCCACATGGTTCTGCAGCCCACCAAATTTTCATCATCAACGAGCACTCGCACGTTTCCTGTAAATCACGTCTGAAGCATTGGCCAGAACCCAAGACCTGGAGGAAGTTGGCCAACTCCATGGGTAGCCTTTTAACCAATCCAAGCCCACGAGTCCTTCTATCAATGACAAGCAGCCATAGCAACAGCAGCTGGTTACAGCCCTTCCTCTCCAGCTACCAGAGCTGGCCTCTACCAGGACTCCCCAAAACCCCACCCTCTACCCAACCCCACTGAAGGCGCTCAAGGTCCTTATAAAAGCCAAGTTCATCCAAAGATAGGCTGGAAGAGAACTCTGAAAAAACGCTCCAGCCAAAAGTCTTCTAATCAAATGGACTAAAAAGAGCCAAGAATAAAGTAAATGATCATCCACTCTCCAGCCAAAAGTCTTCTAATCAAATGGACTAAAAAGAGCCAAGAATAAAGTGAATGATCATCCACTATGTATTTTTTGAGTTGTATAAACCATTTTCACTGATACAGCTCAGCAAAGAGTTATGAAACCAAAGACCCAAAGTAATGACCTTTAATATCACCAGGCATTTACAGTGTTTTCAATCTATTTCAGTTGAACAAAAAAAATGATCAGCACACAGCACTTAAAGGGACGGTGTCACACACATGCCAACCCAAAAGTCAGAAGGTCATGACTCAAAAAAGCCTTAATAAACCTTCAGTAGAGATGATGGGAAAATAAAATGAAGGCTTTTCCCCCTCTCATTTTTTTTAATGTATTTATTGCAGCCCCCAGGGTGGTGCTAGGCCTTTGGTTGAATTTAAGTCTTAAGAACGTATTATGTAACTTCTTGTCCATAGGAGAATAGTAACAAAATTTCAAGCCTAGTCTCCTTCGAATAATGTGGAAATAAGTAAAAAAGCCCCCTCAAACAGCAGAGCAAAGATAAAGAAGAAATCAAAAACTGCTGCAAGGTAGGCAAGGTCACTTACATTTCAGAGCTGGAGAAACTCATCCAGTCCAATCCCTCATTTTACAGATGAGGCAACTGAGGCCCAGAGAAAGCAGGCGTCTACAATGACTTGCCCAAGGTCATACATCCAATTAGTGGCAGAGCACACACTAGAGAGTACAAATGTCTGGTCCCAGACCCAAGTCACTAGTTTCAGGCTGAACAAGAGCACTGGCTCTTGAGACCTACTGAGAAAGCATCTTAAATAAACAGAAAACTATGCACACATTGATAGAGGGAAATGATTGTCTTCACCAGAGTTCTCTCCTCCATCCTTCCTAGTTAAAAAAAAAAAAAAAGAAAGAAAAGATTCATTCTTTCACTGAAGTCTGATGTTAAAACCCCTGAAAACATCAGCAATCACTTTAGCTACTCCTTGGGGCAGGATATCAAACTCTCAATTCTCAAAAAGGCACCTATAGGTCAAAAATACCTGTAGAGGAAAAAGGCCAGAGAACATAGGGCTCAAAAGGGGACACCCAAAAGTGATCCTCTTGCCCTGGCCAGGTGGCTCAGTTGGTTGGAGCATCATCCCTTACACCAAAAGTTTGTGGGTTTGACCCCTGGTCAGGGCACAGACCTAGGCTGGGGGTTCGATCCCTAGTTGAGGCACATACATGAGGCAACCATTCGATGTTTCAGCTCACACTGATGTTTCTCTCTCCCTCTTCCTCTCTCTCTAAAAATCAATAAACATATCACTAGGTGAGGATGAAAAAAAATGATTCATTTCCCAAGACTTGTTGTTATGGTTGTTTTTTTGCTGGTGTCCTCTAGACAAGGGTACTGCCTCTGGCCATTGATATCTAATTTAATAATCCCTGTAACCCCAATTTTTTATGTGAAGAGCAGGCAGATGGAAGCAATGAAACCTTTCGAGATCCTGCAAAGGGGGACAATATGAACATGACTCACTCCTCTCGACCACAACTACCTGCAACGGAGCGAGGTCCAGGAAGCACTCGAAGCAGTCAAATGCCAAAGCACTCAAGTTTTCAATACATCACAGGAAAGTTTCCTGGGGCCTGTCCCAGTTTGCCCTTGCATTCAAAGAAAGTATTAAGAAGTTTGATAATCTGGTTTCCTTGCCCAAGCAGCTGGAAAAAATGAATCAGAAAGGGAAGAAGAACTGCCTAACGGGAGGTACACTAACAACACACAGGAAGTGGTCACTGTCAGGAAGGGAGAAGATGGGGGCTGGAAGGGCGAAAAGGCTGAACATTCAGACCCACAGCAGTCTGCAACTATTTAGTAAAGGCAAACAGTCCTACCTGTCTAAGTCACCCCTGAAGTCGAGGAAGAAAGCTAGGTACACACACACAGTAACATATCCAGTACGTTCTCTGACATACACATTAAATAATTCCATCGAAGAAATGGCTAAAAAAAAAGTTTTACTGCTTAAATAAGGCAAGTCTGGATTAGGTGAAAAATCCCAATCCACAGTGATACAAAGTAAACAACCTAATAACATTGGGACAAGTGCTAGGGACAAGGCTGGGCCTGAGGATGCTCTGAATAAGGCTACTAACTTTTTACATCCTTACTGATACATCTTTACAGAAATTATCTAGCTGTCAGGAAAAAAAGGGTGGGGGAGGCCTTACACAAAAGATCCTCTTAGCCCATTTTCTACAATCTTGCAAAGGAGGGTTTAGGCAATTATTTACAGCCATCTGCAAGAAGATGTGTTCTGCCTTTAGGAGAAAAAGCTGGATGAGACCAGACTTGGGGTGAACACAGACAATACAGTGCACAGATGGCGTGTTGTAAAACTGTGCACCTGACACCTGTATACTTTTGTTTAACCAGTGTCGCCCCAACAAATTTAATGAAAAGGGGGGGAAAAAAAGAACTAAGAATGCATTTCTGCATTCGAGTATATGCCAGTCTTTGCCAAGCCCCATCTCCGAGAGCTGTTAACTGACTTTCTGGGGAAATGCTTTCATTTACTCATCTACCTCAGTGATCTAAATGTACCATTTCCCCAATCTGCTGTCATTAAATAAAATGCCAGTGAATGACTTAATGATAAAAGCAAACTATAAAAACTACGAACAAAAAGGATTCTGCCCTACTCAAAATAAATAGCTTCTTCCAAAGACTCCCCAAATCGATCGGAACTAATCTGATGTCACATGATAGATAATGAGTGACAAGCATTAACCAGTTGCCACCAAACCAGGAACAGGCCCATTTCCCTGAATGTTCTTCAACCTCCACAGACAGTGACAGAGGACCTTGGAAAAAGGTAGAACTTCCCTTCTCTACGTGGGCACAATCAAAAAGATAGCTGAATAAACTTTTAATATATCTATCATCTGAAAGACAGGACGTTATATTTTGCCTTCAAAATTTCTGTTACAAATACCTCCCTTTACACCAGACCCTTCCCCACAAAAATAGATTTTTAATGCAGCTAGTAAGTGTTCAGCTTACTCGAATGTTTCAAGCATGGTTTATCCTTAAGCCAGACCACCCAATCTGTAACCTCACAATGTCTATAGGAGAAATGGGGCAGGCGACCTGTTCAGTGGTTAAGTCAATACAAAAATGTGCCACACTCCCGGAAACACAAGGTGATATGGCAGTGACGTATTGTCATTATCTTTGTATCCCTGTATGCCAGGGGTAGCATACGTTAAAAAATGAGCCAAACTATATTCCACAAAAAAATCTACTTCCTGGAAGATCAAGGCAACACCGTGAAGGATCCCCTTTGACCGCGCACTGAAAGGCACTGGACAAACGTGGAAGAGGCCTCGTGACAGACCACAAAGGTGCATAGTTGGTTCATCTCTCACTCAGCTTTCACTGAAATTCAACACTTTGAAAGTCTCTGAGATATGAACTAGCTGAGAAAACTCACCCAGAACCAGAGCCTCATAATAATCAGATTCTGAGAACTGCAGAAACTATTCTACTCTTAAAGTAGCTGTAAAATTTTAAACCTAATGATCCTTTAGTCTTACTCATTAAAGGTGACTACATTTAAGAAATGGAATTACCATTTAACAACTAAGTTCTCAGGAATAACTGATCATAACGCATTAGATGTTTTCTCAAAACCACGTGACTGCATCTAGATACAACATAAAGCAATTAATAACTAGAAGCATTTCTATGTACTTTTATGGCTCTTAGCAGAAAGCAACCAAGACAGGTGGCTTGGCCTCAAAGATAGGCTTCTTAGCAAATATTTTCCACATATTTTCCCCAGATGATTACTCAGATCTCATGTTTCGTTAAACATGAAAACCTTTCATAAAGTAGAAAAGGAGGCAATAGATTTTATCACAGCATGCTTATGGTTCTGATCAAATAATCTGGATTTTAAAAACCTGTCATTCTAAAACTCTCTCCTCTCATTCCTACTTTGTTCACAGTAAAATTGACCTCAATAATTTCTACAGAATAAAGGTATCTTTTTAAAAACCTGCCAATACAGCTTAAATCATCATACTTTTACAGATTGAAATGAAGCCTTTAACAAAAGTATTTGTAAGTACTTACGAGTACAAATAAGTTGGTAGAGAAGTTATTTTAAAAACAAAAGCCATGTAGCTTGGATCAATATCTATGTATAAATCACAGCAACAAGCAAACTTAGTGGTTTCTAGGGTGGTTGTACAAAGACCCTCTGAGCGAGAAGGTGAGGACTTGCTCATTTGGGTGGATATAAGGATGACTATCGTGCATAAGTGCTTCTCACACCTGTAACACACCTTAGAATCTTATTATGCGTATAAGTAGAAGCATCTGAAAGATAATCCTCAATTTTATTCCACACTATCCTGCAGACAATCTATTTATCTGATAGACCACTGGGCCTGTTTTTACTACAGTGAAATAAAAGTTCAGTCGGCAGAAGTCTACAGGTGGTACACGGTGCACACGGGGAAGTCCCGGTAGAGCGTGAGGGAAAAACCAAAGCTGCAGTCCCGGCTGTTGCCTGTCATTTACTAGAAGGCGTCTCACCGTGGGTTGGACTCAAAAGTGCAAAAGAAAAAAGCTTAAAAATCAAACCTAGAATTCAACTTGGTATGTTGAGATTCGGTTTTATTTATGCTACCGGCTACGAAAAAAAGCATACATATTGTGTCTGTGGTACAGTCATTACATTTTCAACTTTTCTACTTAAATTCTCTATACAAAGTCACTGCCAACCGATATGATCATTGATGGGCAAAGGGCTTAGAATAACCAAAAGGTATAAAAAGTTTGCAGTCTTGCCCCAAGATACAAAAACTGAATTTTAAACCATATTGTAACATACATGATTTAACAGTATATGGAAAAAAAGTCACACATCAAATCAAGTACAAAAATACCCAAACTACCTATTATGAACTGTAATGTGTCCGTTATTCTGCACAGTATTTAACACAGAATTTAGCAGTTTCCAAAATGCTCATCGTTTAGTTTACGCACTCCCACCTCTGCAGACAGTGAGATGTTAGGTGGAGTGACGCGGCTTGTAGTGTTTTTTAAAATACAAAACCTTTCCCTATGAATTAATGAAGGAAAGAAATCCCTCTTCTGGGCGTCTCAGTAACCAACCCTGTGGCTAGAAATCTAGAGGAAGAGATCTGCGGTTCACCAGGCCCAAGTTACCATGCTCAGTAAACAGCCGTCCAATGGGGATGGCAAGTGTCATTTTAAATGCTATTTCTCTGATAATTTTAAAGAATTCTTAGTATACACAGAGGTTAGTGTTTTGCCTTGTTGAAAATAAAATTAAAGTCACAAGACAATCTGAATGGAAATCATCTTCACTAGTTTAACTTGCAAAAAATATTTTGGATAAAAGATTATAATACATTACTATCTTATTTTTAAACACAGAGTAAAGTTGCTCTTGGTAAAATTAACTCACCCACGTGGCACAATATTTTGGAGTAAAGGATGCTCAACAATAACAACTCACACACAAAATAACAGGTGAATTAACTTTGAGAACTTCTCTGCCTTTAAAATCAGCAATATTGAATTTATTCTGTAGAATAACACACATACCAATGTTCTGCATATAAAAGGGTCTAAGACATTTTAAAGGGCTAAATTTTCCAGCACTGGAATGATTCCTTCATACATAACTGGTGAAGATATAGTAAGAATGTATTTTTCTTGATCTTCAAGCTCTGAGCCATGCCTGAAAAGTTCTAAATAGGAAAAAAAATTGTTTTAATCCAGTTTCTGTCTGCTAGGAGCAAGGCAGCAAACATATTTTTCAACCCTTTATGAAAAGATAAAGCAGAACAAAAGTGAAATATATCTTCAGATTATAAACAGGATTGTATTTTATAGTCCACCATCCTGATAATGAATGTTACAGGCCCCAAGAGTAAAAGACCTCAGTCTAGAGGCTGTGGGTCGGCAATAGGCATGGTGTGGAGTACTTCATCTAGGAGCTGCAGGGCCCGGTGTAAGTGAATCTCAATCCAGCAAGGTGTTTCTTTGATACTCTGTCTTGGGTAATCCGGTCCCCAGCCTTTCACAAAACTCATCCGGAGTATGCATAAGCGACGAAGGTCATCAACCCCAATTCCAGCAGCAGCTGACAAACCTAACAGAAAAAATTTGAAAGACATCAGGGGGACAGGCTGATCTCTTCCTGTTCTCCCTCCACCTTACATTAATAATGTGAACAGCTTTCTTTACTTCACTCTCCCCAGAATACAATTCTCTGTCAAAGTTCCAAGAAGTTAAGTACAGATCTAAACTTTATGAACAGGGACTGAAAATTTTTGATTAAGACAATTTACATTCCACATGGGTCGTCTAGCTACTACCAATTATAAAGTAAATCACTGTAATCTACCAACACCCCTCCAATTTTTCTCATTAGAAGTGGAGGTGAGGGGATAAGAAGCAACTCGTTTTTAGAGGCTGTCTATGCCCACAGAGTGGTTCTCAGAGCCCTCCCGTCTGTCGGAACAGCCTAGTTAGAGCAAGGCGTGACTCAAATGAGACAGCAATGGCCCTGGTTCCATAAACCTTCTTGGGTGACCAACAATGTCTCTCATTTCACAGTGTAATAGATAATATGCAATTACTCAATAAGGGCAGTAGATGACAATGAGAAATTTAGTATTTCTGGATTCTTTAGTAAAAACGTGTTTATAACATCAAAATTAGCAAATTAATGTTTAAATGCCCGAATTTTTTTTTAAAAATCAGATTCTTCAAATGAATATGCCTTATCTACCTTTAAATTGTAAACTCCTGAATATCAGTCACAATGGAGACTCTACATCTAATTTTCCAGTAAGAACATACAGTCATATGTCAACCTGCATTCATCAATATCACAATGAAACTAATGGGAGGAATTTGCATGTACTGTAGAGAAACCTGCAGGGCCACTGCAGTTTTCTTAGCCAGTGTGATTTGCTTACCACACTGAAGAGGTTAAGAACAGGGGTTGAATGAATCACTAGTTATGCCTTCAGACGTGGAAGATGGGTGCCACGTGTTTCCATCATAAAAGTCTATAGTCAGGAGTTTAACTCTGCAGTAAAAAATTCCCCATCAGTGTGAAACCTGGCACACAGTTCAATTTTACCCTAAAATTGAAAAAAAGTCTACAAGTTACCAAAATACCACCCTCACTTAGTTTCCTCTGCATACTTAGCATACTTTAAAAAAAACCTGGAGGTGCCTAACTCTGAAATTGAAATATGCTTTCCTTATAAAATAAAGCCAAGCATATCAGTGATAACAACCCACCCTGGCTGGTGAGGCAGGAATTAAAAGCATGAACCAAAAAAAGGAGATGACCAATAATATAACAATAACCCCTTTTCTTCTGTACCCCATACTCCCTTTTTGACACAAAAAGAATGAAAACAGGGTCCTAGACAAAGGGCAAATATTACCAAATAAGTTTTTTTTTTTTTACAAATTCGAAAATGTTACTATCCCAGTAAAGAGAACTTTAATTTGTATTACTGCTTAAAGTAGCTAATCAAATGAGTGAATCAAGATAAAACAACATCAAAACCAAAAGCGTACTTACTGATCGCTGGAGCTATCCCACCCACTGATCCTGGGCCAGGGATGTTTCCTGCCACAGCTGCAGCCTGAGCAGCTGCTGCCGCTTGTGCAGTGGCCGCCTGCTGCTGCATCTGCCGATGACACTGACGCAAATCAAAGACCTTTGGAGAAGAGTGTAAGTTTAATGCCGTGAGCCCATCAGAAAAGACTGCATACATCAATAATCAATGCACCACTTATTCATAACTCACAGCTTCATTTAGCTCTCAAAAATTAATTAAAAATCCTAAGTTTTTATGTATACTGTACTTGGTAGTTAGGCAAGGTAGCCAACAGGCATATTTCACCATGACAGCTGTGGTGGCCACAGGCCTGTACCTTTATCTAAGTCAGTGTGGGTCAGTGTTACTGTCCATGTGAATAACGACCCATTTGTGTAAAATAAAAAGTGAAGAAATCACCCCCACCCTTTCAAAACCAATTGCTTTGAGTTCTCTTTAGGCTGAATCGATGACTTTGGTCATATGACCAACTTCTTTATCATTCTAGCTATTTGGAGGAGTGTAATAAATGCCATTGTCACTATATAAGAAAACATCTGTATTTCGAAGAGATACAAACTTCACCACATAGGAGCAAAACAACATGCAATCTAGGACTTGTTTTAAAATATGTAAGAAACAAAGAAAATACATTTAAACTCAATCTTAAGAAGAAAAAATAAAAAGAAAAAAGGACAGATCAAGCAAATGTAAAATCAACTAATGAATCTCAGTGATGGGTAATGGGATTTCATTAAACTAGTTTCTCTCTAGTCTTCTATATGTTTAAAAATGCTTTGCCCTGGCTGGTGTAGCTCAGTGGATTGAGCGCAGGCCTGCGAACCTAAAGATAGCGATTCGATTCCCAGTCAGGGCACATGCCTGGGTTGCAGGCCAGTTCCCAGCAGGGGACTCATGAGAGGCAACCATAAATTGATATTTCTCTCCTTCTCTTCCCCTCTAAAGATAAATAAAATCTTAAAAACAAACAAATAAATAAACAAATGCTAATAGTTTTTAAAAGCTGAGCTTTGAATATTATACTAATAACTGCTGATTACATGGGTTCTTTATTAACCTCTCTGGAACCTCACTTTTCCTACCTATGAAACAGGATTTTTTTATAGGGTTATACATGATTTCTCATAGGGTTGTTGTAAACTTGGCATAGTATAGAGCGAATTGTCAATAAATGTTACTTATTTTGTTTTTGGCTCCCCTTGTAGCCACTTCCCTTTCAGGATGAGCTAAGGAATTCATTAATAATGTCAGTGTTCTTTATCGGCCATGCCAAGGCTGGCACAGTAAGGAAGGGATTGCCACCAATATCCTCAGTCTCATGAAAGTACTGGAATGTTCTTTCAACCCAACTTCCTAAAATAGTGTGTTTGCTTGTATCTGCATTACACAGAGCACTGGAATATTACACACACAGAGTGCTAGTCTGCAAGAGTTGTAGGAAAGAATGACGGGGACAGAGGAGAGGGAAGGGTGCTCGAGGCAAACTTTTTATATCATTTTAATTTCTGAACCATGTGACCACATTCCTTATTCAAACAGTAAATTAATTTTTAAAAAACCCTCTCCTAGTATGCATAAGACCCAAATGTAAGCAAGCATGCTTATCCTTGACGTAACAGAATTCAAAGAATGAACACTACTTTACCAGACAAACAACAAGTTTGAAATCCAAACCATTCATTTTCAGATGCCTCAAAACTTGTCTTTATCCATGATATTCACATAAACTATAAGAGCATACAACAATAAAGAAAATGGCCTTCTCTAATTAGCAAATCACATTGCTACTTTCTTACTCATACTTTTGGACCATAAGACGTACCTAGGTTTTAGAGGGAAAAAATCTGAAGCAAAAATATGGTAAAATATTTAATAACATAAAATTTCACCAATGTAAATGTAAACAGAACTCAACAGCATTCCTTCCAAACTGGGGGAAGGGGAAGTGTGTCTTATCGCTCAAAAAATATGGTGCATCTCCACTCGACATTTGTCTTCTAGCGTCAGTGGATGACAACATTTAGATTATCTCATTCTCTTCAAGACGGGAACTTACCGCATATTTACGTATGCACGTATCACCTGGCCAAACAATTACACCTAAAAGACCTCAGGGCAGAACACTTGACAGAGTCAGATCTAGATATCAGAAATTCCACAATGCCCAGAACAGAAATCACCGTTTCTTCAAGATTCCGCAACAGTCCATCAGATTCTGAACCTTTCCATCACGCTATGGCCTCTTGGAAGGCATTACGTGGCATAAACACAAAGTGGCTCAAATATCTGAAAAGTGGAACAGCTCTACAACCACTTTTTAAAAGAAGAAAATTAATTAACTTTACCTTTTTAGAGTAGTTTTAGGTTTACAGTAAAATTGAGCAGAAAGTAAAGTACAATCTCCCCATTCAACTCCAACTGCCCCTACTACTGACAACCCACACCATGAGGAACCTACACTGACAAGTCATTATCACACCAAGTCACAGTGGGATGTTCGGGTTCACTCTAGGGTTCGTACATCTTATGAGTTCAGACAAATGTACAATGACAGGCATCCAACACTGAGGTACCATACAGAGTGGTCTCACTGTCCTAAAATTCCTCTGTGCTCTGCCCATGCACCCTTTCCTTTCCCTTATCACCAATTTTTTTACTATCTCCATAGTTGTACTTTCTCCAAAATGTTACAGAAATGGAATCAGACACTTAGAAATATGGGATAAGGTTCCTCCATGTCTTTCAATGGCTTCATAGCTCATTTCTTTTTAGTGCTGTTAATACTCCACTGTGTCAACATACTCTAGTTTATTCATCCATTCACCTACTGAAGGACATCTTGGTTGCTTCCAAATGTTAGCAATTACAAATACAGTTCTATAAACATCCATGTCCGTAAGTTTGTGTAGACTTAAGTTTTTAATCCACTTGGGATACCAAGGAGCACAACTGATGGATCATATGGTAAAAGTATGTTTAGCTATGTAAGAAACTACCAAACTGTCCCTTCAAACTGGCTACACCATTTTGCCTTACCACCAGCAATGATGAGAGAGTTCCTGTTGTTCCATGTCCTTGTCAGCATTTGGTTTTATCAGTGTTCTGGATTTTGGCCATTGTACTAGGTATGTAGTGGTATCTCATTGTTGTTGTAATTTGCAATTCCCTAATGACATATGATGTTGAACATCTTTCATATGCTTCCTTGCTATTGATATATCTTTGCAGTGAAGTGTGTGTTCAGGACTTTTGCCCATTTTTTAATCAGGCTGTTTGTTTTCTTATTGCCTGGTTTAAGAGTTTTCTCTATTTCACGTTAACAGTCCTTTATCAGATGTGTTTTTTGTAAGTATTTTCTCCTAGTCTGTGGCTTATTTTTCATTTTCTTCACACTTTCACAGAATAAAAGTTCTACATTTTTAAAAAAATTTTATTTATTCATCTTCAGAGAGGGGAAAGAAGGAAGAAAGAAGGGGAGAGACATGTTGATGTGAAAGAGAAACATCAATCATCTGCCTCTCACATGCAGCCCGACCAGGGACTTAACCTACAACCCAGGCATGTGCCCCGACTGGGGAGTGAACTGGTGATCCCCTTGATTCATTGCATGACACCCAAACAACTGAGCCACATCAGCCAGGGAAGGAGGTTTTCAGTTTAACAAAGTCTGGCCTATCAATCATTTCTTTCATGGACCGAGCCTTTGGTACTGTACCTAAAAAGTCATCACCATACCTAAAGTAATCTGTGCTTTTTCCTAGGTTATCTTTAGAACTTGAAGACATACATTCACACAAAAATTTGTACATTAATGTTTATAGCAGTATTGTTCACAATACAATCCAAAAAGTATAAACCCCTATGTACATTACTTGATAAATAGATAAACAAAATGTGGTACATTAAGTATTACTGAACCATAAAAAGGAATGAAGTACACGTGTGCTACATGGAAGCTTGAAAACACGCTTAGTGAAAAGAAGCCCAGAAGGCCACATGAGGATTGCGTTTACTGAAGTAGTCTGAATAGGCAAATCCATATGGAAAGTGCATCAATGCTTGTCTAGGGCTGGGGCACTCGGGGGGCGCAGGGTTTCTTTCTAGTGTGATGAAAATGTCCTAAAAGTGACCGTGGTGATGACTGCACAACTAAAGATCACTGAATTATACACTTTAAATAGGTGAATAATATGATATGTATACTTGTTCTATCTCAATAAAACTGTTAAAAAACCTAAGTGCCCAGTACAAAACAAAATAGGTCTTACCTACTTTTGAAAGAAAAAAGCAAGGCCACTAAAAAGGAATTTATACATTCACTTCATTTAAAGCTTGTAAAATGCCATTTCATTAAATAAGACTTTCACAAATATGAGATGACTACTCTGTCATGAGAGAAGCAGGGAAAAGAATCAACATCTTAGAAGAAAACGCCCACAGTTCAGTTCCAGCTTCTAGGTTTTAAAATGAAAATCGCTTTCCAAATCCATGCTTTTCCCAGTTTAATTAAAAATGGAAAAATGCATTTGTGTGTATATTGGGGCTGGGGGTTATATTTCTAATGTTGCGGGCATTCCTTCTGGGGGTTCATACTATCTGCAGACCATTCCCCTCAGTCATAGCATCTCTGGTGAGAAGAGATCTGACAACCTAAACAGACTTTTTAGTTACAGCTGCCCCCAAAAACTAGCAAGTGAAGAAAATGCCAATGCTAGATTTAGCATATACCTGCATCTCTTTCTTTGTGGCTAATAAGAAGACTCTTCTGAAAAATAGTAATATATTTGGCAAACAAATTATTTTTTTATCTTAATATGCTAAGACAGTTACTAAATCTCAAAAATGAGATTTTTTTTACTCCACTAAAATGTCCCATAAGATAGTTCTTTATTTTTCCTAGCAAGGGCCTAAGATTACCTAAAAATCTACCCATGACAGTTTATCAAGTAATGACATGTTTCATACACCATGGGAGCTTTTAAGGGTCACTCGTACCAAAGTAGAGATGTTATGCTTATGTTTCAAATACTAACCCAAATCTGGTAAGTTCATAACTACTATATGGCACACAGTATATATTCAACACTGTAGTGCTGTTTATTCACTTCTAATCATACAAGTGATCCACAGACTCCCACTCAAGGTCAATGAGGAGGTGTGCACAACTACCTTCTCTCTCTGCTTCAAATACATGCAAAAGACAGAAACACTATTAAAAATGGACAGCCTCCAAACCAATCAATTAACTCATATGGAAATACAAAGGGGCGGCAATAACGAAGTTGGAGAACTCACACTTCTCAATTTCAAAACTTACTCCAAAGCTACAGTAATTAATGCAGAGTAATGCTGCCATAAGCATAAGTATATAGATCAATGAAAGAGAATTCATAGCCCAGAAATAAACCTTTATATTTAAGGTCAACTGAATTTCAACATGGATGTCAAGGTAACTTGATAAAGAAAAGAAGAGTCTTTTCAACAAATGGCTAATGGAACAACTGAATATTCTCAAGCAAGCTGGATCAATCACCTTAAACTACACACATAAATTAACTAAAAGGCATCATAAATGTAAGAGCTAAAACTATAAAACTCTTAGGAAAAAACACAGGAGTAACTCTTTATGACCTTGGATTAAGAACGGTTTCTTACATATGACATCAAAAGCACAAGCATTCAAAAACCAGATTAACTGGACAACATCAATATTAACAACTTTTGTACTGCAAATCATATCAAGAAAGTGAAAGACAAGGAATGGATGAAAATATTTGCAAGTTATATATCTGATAGGGGACTGATACCCAGAATATATAAAGAACTCTTACAACTCAATAATAAAAAGACAACCCAGTTGCCCTGCCTGGTGTTGCTCAATTGGTTGGAGTGTTGTCCCATAAACCAAAAGATCATGGGTCTGATTCCCTATCAGGGCACATGCCTATGCTGTGGGTTCAGTCCTGGTAGGGATGTGTACTCAAGGTAACCCAATCGATGTTTTTCTCTCACATCAATGTTTCTCTCCCTTTTTCTCCCCCCTTTCCCCACTCACTAAAATCAATTTTTAAAAAATTAAGATATAATAAAATAAAAGCCTGGCTGGTGTGGCTCAGTGGATTGAGTACCATCCTGTAAACCTAAAGGCCACTGGTTCAATTTCCAGGCAGGGGCCATGCTTGGGTCACAGGCCAGGTCCTCAGTTGGGGGCATGTGAAAAGCAACCAATCAATGTTTCTCTTGAGTATCATTGTTTCTCCCTTCCCCTCTAAAAATAAATAAATATTAAAATAAAAAATTTTTAAAGAAATAAAACAACCCAATTTAAAAATGGGCAGAAAATCTGAAAAGACATTTCTCTAAAGATACACAAATGGCCAATAAGCACATGGAAAGATGTTCAACATTATTAGCCATTAGGGAAATGCAAATCAAAATCACAATGAGATACCACTTCACATTCACAAGGAAGACAAAATAAAAAATACAGATAATAACAAGTGTTGATGAGAATATAGAAAAAATTGAAAATCTCATGTATACATTGCTGGTGTAAATGTAAAATGGTATCACCACTTTGAAAAATAGTCTGGCAGTCCCTCAAAAAGTTAAGCATAGTTATTTGTGATCCAGCAACTCTACTGCTGGTTATAGAACCAGGAAAATGAAAACATACCTCTACCTAAAAACTTCTGTATAAATGTCCAGAGCAGTATGACTCATAATAGACAAAAAGTGAAAGCAACCTTTATGCCCATCGACTGACGACAGATAAAACAAAATCCACAGTGGAGAGCAAGGACTAAAGAGAGGAAGTAGTCGGCATACAAGGACCCAAAACAGAAGGTGCAGAGGACAGAAATTCAACTTCTTGGAGTGATACGAAAAGAGACAACAGCCAGGCTCCCTAAGGGCTACAACAGGCCACCAGCCCATGAATCAAGTGCTGGTAAAATACCTTGAGAGCTAATTCAGAAACGTAGCAAGGCACACAATTCTTGACTGTTGTACAGGTAAGTATCAGAAAAACCTACACAACCGGAATTAAGCCCTCAGTATACCTGTGGACTGGAACCCAAACTTCCCCAAGGGACAAAATTCCTCCTCTAACTTCTAAACATAAGAATTAGAGGGTTTTCAGGAACTACTATAAAGGACACATGGACAAAACCAAGGGGGCGGGTGGGAGCAAGGGAGGGAGGTGGGTTTGGAGAGGGTGGGGGGAAGGAGAGGGGAGAAAATACAGACAACTGTAATTGAACAACAATAAAATAATTTAAATTAAAAAAAAGAACACTGAGGAAAAACAGTTATCTTTCTCTTGTATTTTGGTTTCTTCCAAAATGCAATCAAATAAAACGTTTTGTAAATGCTTAAAAAAAAAAAAAAGAATCCCTGGGTGCCAGACTAAGGAGACACAATGACACTGATTAAGAAAATAAATTAAATAAAATGAATTCTCTCAAGGCAAACTTGCCAACAAATAGAAAATACATTACAAAGCATATGAGAAAATCCAACATTATTGAAAAATAATTACAAAGCACAAAGAACTAAAATTCCTTATGGAAAAACTGGAACACACACACACAAAATAGTAATTCCACACCATTCTAGATTTGTGTGTGTAGTATAACTTCTGGTCAGGATGGCAACACAGGTACACATGGTTCTCGCCTCCTCACACAACCACATCAAAATTACAACTAAGGTACAGAACCACCACCACTAAGAACCTCCAGAAATAGAGCTGAATGGAAGTCCTACAACTATGGAATTAAAGAAATCACATCAAGATTGACAGGAGGGGCAGAGATGCTGAACAGGGTGGTTCCACACACACATGTGGTAGATAAACATTGGGAAGGATATCTCGGGAACAAGGGGTCCAGCCCCACTGTGCCAAAAACAGAAGTCCCCATAATGCCTGGCTGTAAAAACCAGTGGGGATTTAGGCTGAGGAATATGGAAACTTCTAGAGTCCCAGGCAGTTCCTCTTAAACGGCCCATGCAAGGACTTACTCAAACTCACTCTCCCTGAGGTCAAGCGCAGGGGCAGCAAGAGCTGCAAAGGCACCAAAGACATAATGGGAGGAACTGAAGTATTGGCTTCGGGGTGAGAGCTGGGGAGCAGCTTTCTCCAAGACAGAAGTGCTAGTAGACGCCATTGTTCCTTTGATGAGCTCTACCCCCACAGAGCTGGCAGGCAGGCACCACATCTAAGACTCCATCAATCTGGCTCACACTGTATGCCCCACCCTGGTGATCCCCACACCACCCAACTTTTGGGCCCAACCAAGCTGTTTCCAGTGGCTTTTCTACACGAATGGCCTATCTTGGCTCATGTTTCAGATTTTCCTAAATTCTCTCAAACAAGCAACATCTGGCCTCAGCAAGGCCAGCAAGCCACCTATACTTCTCACTAAGTGGCCTCAGGCCTGGCATTAGCAGCAGCCAGCCTTGCTTCACAGTGTGGCCACACCTGGGCACCTCCAATCCAGCACAAGTAGTAGCCATCTGCAGATTGCTCTGCTATGCTAGGTGGCCCCAGGCAGAACACAGTTGGTAGCTTACCTTGACCTGCACCTCCCGAGAGGCCCCAGAGCCAGCACACCCTGTGGACAGCTTTAGACCATATCTGAGCACCACTACCCGGTTACCTCCTAAGCGACACACTCAAGGGGAAGATTCAGTGGGCACAGAACCCCAGTGAAGTAAGTCCTGCTCTGTGGAGTGGGCTCCTACACAGCTGACACTCCACAGTGGCCAGAGGTTGGTGGTCAATAGTCAGAACCAGTCCTTGAAACTCATTGGCCTGGGTAAATCCCTCCCATTGATGTGCCAACAGCAATCAAAGCTCAACTACAAGAGAAGAGTGTATGCAACCTACATGATGGGTGCACCTTGCATACCCAGTTTGGGTTACAGGGAGGCTGTGCCGCTGCACTCCACAGGAAACCTACTAAATTAGGCCACTCTACAAAGCCTGGAAGACATATGCAGCAGGTCTACCTAAAACACAGAAACAAACACATGGTGGCTGCGAAAATGAGGAAACAAAGAAAACATGCCCCGAATGAAAGAAAAGGAACTAAACAAAATAGAGGGAAGCAATCTACTGGTAGCAGAGTTCAAAACACTGGTTATAAGGATGCTCAATGAACTTAGTGAGAACTTCAACAGCATAAAAAAGAGCCAGTCAGAAATGAAGGATATAATAATTGAAATAAAGACTAACTTACAGGGACTCAACAGTAGCAGTAGAGTTGATGAAGCCAAGAATCAAATCAGCAATTTGGAATATAAGGAAACAAAAAACACCCTATTAGAACAGCAAGAAAAAAGAATCCAAAGAAATGAGGATAGTGTAAGCAGCCTCCGGGGAACCTTCAAGCATACCAACATTCACATCATGGGGGTGCCAAAAGGAGAAGAGAGAGAGAGCAAGAAATCAAAAACCTAATTGAAGAAATAATGACTGAAAACTTCCCTAACATGGTGAAGGTAACAGACATACAAGTCCAAGAAGCCAGAGTCCCAATTAATATGAACCCAAAGAGGCCCACACCAAGACATATCATAAATAAACTGTCAAAGGTTAAAGACAAAGACAGAGTCTTAAAAGTAGTAAAAGAGCCCTGGCTGGTATGGCTCAGTGGATTGAGTGCCAATCTGCAAACCAGAGGGTTGCTGGTTCAATTCCCAGTCAGGGCACATGCCTGGGTTGCAGGCCAGGTCTCCAGTGTGGGGGCGCACAAAAAGCAACCACACATTGATGTTTCTCTCCCTCTCTTTCTCCCTCCTATCCCCTCTCTCTAAAAGTAAATAAATAAAATCTTTTTAAAAAAGTAGTAAAAGAAAAGCAGTTAGTTAGCTACAAGGGAACTCCTTCCCCATTAAGACTGTCAGCTGATTTCTCAAAAGGAACTTTGCAGGCCAGAAGGAACTGGCAAGAAATATTCAAAGTGATGAAAGCAAGGACCTACAGCCAAGATTGCTCTATCCAGCAAAGCTACCATTTAGAATCAAAGGAGAGATAAAGAGATTCCCAGACCAAAAAAGACTAAAGGAGTTCATCATCACCAAACCATCATTATAGGAAATGTTAAAGAAACTTATTTAAGAAAAAGTTCAAAACTATGAACAATAAAATGGCAATAAATACATATCTATCAACAATTGAATCTAAAAAATACAAGATAAGTAATCAGAACAAAAATAGAATCATAGATATGAGAATGTTTTGATGGTTGCCAGATGGGAGGGGCACTGGGGGAATGAATGGAAAAAGTGAAGAAATTAAGAGGTACAAATTGACAGTTGCAGAATAGTCATAGGGATGTGAAGTACAGCACAGAGAATACAGATGGTAACTGTCTAGTAACTATGAATGGTGTCAGATGGGTGCAAGATTTATCAGGATGATCACTTATTAAGTTATGTAATGTCTGACTGCTGGGGTATACACATGAAACTAATGTGTATGTCAGCTGTAAATGAAAATTAAAAATGATAAAAAGATACACAAATAACCACCCACATCTTCTTTAACAAACACGGATATTCTGTGTATTGTTTATAACCAACTTTTCCACACCATGATAACCTACCAATAAATATAATTTAATATTTTACTATTCTATTCTACGTCATTGTTCCAACAGCTCACAACTATAAATGGTCCTCTATTGCCAAGACTTTTACTAGGAAATTACTGTTAATTTGCTGGGTGCGATAAATAACATTGTGATTGCTTTTTAGAAACATTTATATATTGGTGATTCATACTTCAGTATATTTTAATGAGTGAACTAATGTAATGTTTGGAATTGCCTTTAATTACTATGGGAAAAAAATAGGGAGAGAAACAAACACATTAAAAGACTAAAGCACATTAAAATGCTGGCAACTGTTAAAAGCTGGAGGACGGGCGCATGGGAGTTAATTATGTTCTTTAGACTTGATACATTTGAAAGTTTCATTTTTAAAAAGATCTATGCCCTGAATGATGTGGCTCAGTTGGTTGGGCATCATTACAAAAAGTGAAAGGTCACCCTCATGTGCCCTTAACTCCCAGTCAGGGCACATGCCTGGGTTGCCAGTTCAATACCCAATCAGGGCACAAGAGGCAACCAATCAATATTTCTCTCCCTCTCTTTCTCGCTCCCTTCCCCTTTCTCTAAAAATAAAATATTTAACAAGATCCGTATATCCTTTAACTGACCTGTAGTGACTGAAAATGATAATGTTGTAAAGCAATCAAGTAATTCCATTTTTGTAGATACTGTGTGGCTATATTATCTGTATGCTAAATAATTAATTTCCTGGGAATAAGTGAGTATGAAATAGTTTATTCCACTAATTTACAATAGCCAATAATAAAGAAGCTTAGGAAGACTGTGAAAACTCTGAGGTTAAAAATGTTTAGGCTATCTAATTACAACTATATTTCTCTTTTGAACAGTGTCATAAAATTAAAATGAGTTGAATGTTTAATATTGAGTTGAATTTGAATATTAATAAAAATACCTTAGACTTAACTAGAAAAATATAGTAAATAAGCCCTGGCTGGTGTAGCTCAGTGGATTGAGCGCGGGCCTGCGAACCTAAAGATAGCGATTTGATTCCCAGTCAGGGCACATGCCTGGGTTGCAGGCCAGTTCCCAGCAAGGGACACATGAGAGGCAACTATACATTGATATTTCTTTCCCTCTCTCCTTCCCTTCACCTCTAAAGAGAAATAAATAAAATCTTAAAAAAATAAAAGAGAAAAATATAGTAAATAAAACTCATTTTTTTAAATTTATTTTTTTAAATTGATTATGCTGTTACAGTTGTTCTATTCCCCCCTTCATTCCCCTCCACCCTGGCCCCCCATCCCCACCATTACCTCCCTTTAGTTTATGTCCATGTGTCTCAAGTCCTTTAGGTTCTATATTTCCCATGCTATTCTTGCCCCCCCCCCATCTATTTTCTATCTACTGTCTATGCTACTTATTTTCTGTACCTTCTCCCCCCATCTCCTCCTCCCACTCCCCCTGTTGCTAACCCTCCTTGAGATCTTCATTTCTATGTTTCCACTCCTGATCTAGCTGTTCTTTTAGTTTGCTTTCGTTTTAGGTGTGGTTGTTAATAACTGTGAGCTTGTTGTTCTTTCACTGTTCATGTTTCTTTCACTTCTTTTTCTTAGATAAGTCCCTTTAACATTTCATATAATAAGGGCTTGGTGATGATGAGCTCCTTGAATTTGATCTTATCTGAGAAGCACTTTATCTGTCCTTCCATTCTAAATGAAAGTTTTGCTGGATAGAGCAATCTTGGTTGTAGGTCTTTAGATTTCATGACTTGGAATATTTCTTTCCAGCCCCTTCTTGCCTGTAAGGTCTCTTTTGAGAAATCTGCTGACAGTCTGATGGGGACTCCTTTGTAGGTGATTGTCCCCTTAGCTCTTGCTGCTTCTAGGATTCTCTCCTTCATTTTAATTTTGGCTAATGTAATTATGATATGCCTTGGTGTGTTTCTTCTTGAGTCCAACTTTTTTGGTACTCTCTGAGCTTCTTGGATTTCTTGGAAGTCTATTTCCTTTGCCAGATTGGGGAAATTTTCTTTTATTATTTGTTCAAATAAGTTTTCCACTGGTGGCTGTGTCTTTCCCCCTTCTGGTACCCCTATAATTCGGATATTGGAGCGTTTAAAGATGTCCTGGAGGTTCCTAAGACTCTCCTCATTTCTTTGAATTCTTGCTCCTTGACTCTTTTCTGTTTGGCCATTATTTGCTTTCTTCTGGTCCACTCCATTGATTTGAGTCCCAGTTTCCTTTTCATCTCTATGGGTTTCCTGTGGAATTCCATTCATTTCCCTTAGTTTAGCCTTCATATGTTTCTCTAATTTGTGGCTATAATCAACCAGATCTGTGAGGATCCTGATGACCAGTGTTTTAAACTGTGCGTCTGAGAGTTTTGCTATTTCTTCGTCGCTTAGATTTATCTCTGGGGCTTTGAGGTCTTCCTGCGACATTTTTGGTCTGTTCTGGCCCTTTAAATGTGAGAAGCGGCGCCTTGGACTCCCAGGTCGCAGGGTTGTGACGCTGTATGTGGGGGCGTGGTCAGAGCGGGGAAATGGCGGCGCCCTCTAGTGCCGCAAGCCACGGGGACTGCCGGGGCCCGATCCAACCTCCCACTCCCTCGCCTGTCCGCTCGCCCGCAGATAGGCAACCGCAGTCAACACGCAGCACCGCCTCCCCACTGTCTCCTCAGCAGTCGCTCACCCGGTGGGTTGCTCGGTCGCTCACTAGGTCCAATCCTGGGTTTGGAACCCATGCGTCTGGATTCGCGCCTCTGGATTCCGCGCCTGGGTCCGTCAGACCGGAGCCCTCCTGTGCAACCCCTCAAGAGACGCCGGTTTCGCCCCTTACCGGTCAGGCTGAAGAATTTGTTGTTACCGGACTTCCGAAAAGTTCAATTTTCCGTGTTCTGGTTGTGTTTTCTGATGCTAATATTTAGTTGTCCCTAAACTTGGTTGTGTGAGAAGGCACGGCACATCCACCTATACCTCCATCTTGGCGGAAGTCAAATAAAACTCATTTAATGCACAAAATAACCAACCTGAAAAAACCCTTGTGTTGAATTTTTCATTTCTCAAGTTCTTAATTTGAAAAACTATTAATTTTTGAATTCCTGTTCACAAAATCCTAAAGATTATCCAAGACGGAATTACAAAATTTTACACAATAACAAAGAAATGTTTGGTGGGTTCACTCAGTATTTTCAAAAACCCATGTATTACTCTAAAACAGTTAACAAATTTGCTAATAATATAAGTGGACATGAATGTGACCACAAAACTAAATAACTAGTCATGTCAACAAATGCCCAAGAAAATATGTTTTATAAGTACACAATTTCTGAGATTTAATGCAAAAAGAGACATTTTTCTACCCTTCCGACCTCCATCTCAATTCTTTAAACAACAAATAGTTTTCCAAACCTAAAACATTTAAGTAAAACTCCCACTAACCTTTATGTATGCACTTGGGTAGATCTTATGAACAGCATCTCCAGGTGCACGCCCGGCTTCTCTGTCTAAGTAGTAACTCTGTACAAAGACCGCGTGGTCACTAAGGCACCTGACCCAAACATCACCTTCACCTTTACATTCCAACTGCACACCTTTGCCTATGTGCAACCTTAGGGAAAAAAGGGAAATTATATTTTATTTTGATAAGTATTTTTAAAGATGTATTAGTTCAGGTTATAGGAGAGAAGGACCCAAAAAAACTGGAACTTATTTATAAAAAATTGTGTACTTATTCTTACATGTTTAAACTTCAGTCACCTTCAAAGAACACTATTTCATGTAATAACACCTATCAAAATATTTTTCCACTGCTCAAAGCAGATTTTGAACGGAATGGTTTGGACGCCTTTTCATGCATCTGCTGTTTTTTGTTTCCTCTTCCACATCAGCAAAACATTTCCCTTTGAGGATTTTTTTTCCACTAGGGAAATAAGAAATGTCGATTGAGGAGAGATTAGGTGAATAGGGAGGGTGGGACATGGGAGTCATGCTGTTTTTGGTCAAAAGCTGCTGAACACTCAGCACGGTGTGGGCAAATGCACTTGTAAATCACCTATCATGAAATGGTCAAACACGTTTTTGAGTCCTCAAAAAAAATTTCCCTGAAGCCAAACACAGCCTCTCACAACACCACCAGCTAGTTACAGTGATACAGATGGGTTCCTAGAACACTCACCTAGCAGGTGAAGTCTGTACTACAAGGGACCCACCCTCCAGAAGATAATTCCAGGTTTTTTTGGGTCCCCCTCCCATGCTTACTATGTGTCAGGAATATTTAACATAAATTCTTACTGACCGTCACAACTCAATGAGCTAAATATTACCATTTCCATTCTATAAATACAAAACTAAGGCTTATAGGTACACTATCCAAATTGACAGTCACTAGAGAAAAGTAGCTACTTAAATTAATTAAAAATAACTTAAAAACTGAGTTAATCACATGTCCATATTTTAAGTATTTAATAGCTATATGTGGCTAGTAGCTACAGTACTGGACAACAGATATAAACCATTTCCTTCATCACAGAAAATTACATTAGACAGCACTGACTTAGAGAATAGGTAATCTGCCATAGACACAGCTTTGATAGAGGCAAGATGATGTATTTACACACACATTTCCTTAAAGAGCTAAGATTACACAATACCTAAAATTGTGTTTTCCGATATTTCATCTTAAGTGTTTACATTTGATTATATAAACTTTTACCAACGTTTTAATGACTATAAAAAAAAAAGTTGATCAAAATTTACTTAACCATTCTTTTTTATTATTTTCCAATGCTACAAATAACATTTGCAGAAACATGTCTTCAGTTACTATTTCCTTTAAATATGTGTAGAAATAATATATGATCAGGGGAAATAAAAATTAGTTTTTAAACTGTATTCCAAAAGGTCTTGTTACTATTCAACCACAGAAACTTCATTTACACACAAATATACACAAAATCTTCAAGATGTGGCATATATACACAATGGAATATTATGTACCAATAAAAAATAAAATCTTGCCATTTGTGACAACATGGGTGTTATGCCAAGTGAAATAAGTCAGGCAGAGAAAGACAAATACTATGTGGTTTCACTTATATGTAGAACCAAAAAACACAAAACAAAACGAAACAGACTCACAGAAACAAAGACCAAAGTGATAGTTATCAGAAGGGAGGGAGCGGGGAGGACAGGTGAACAGGGGCAGGGGAATTTAGTTAATAACATTGTGATAAGCATACACAGTGACAGATAATTGATTCTAGAATTCAGGTGATTCTAGAATCATACTGTATGGCATAAAAATATCGAATCACTATATTATACATCTGAAACTAATATAATGAACATAAGATTATATGCTAACTATATGTATATAAAAAATAAACTTAAAAAAAGAGAGCCTTTTATTATATTTTAAATGGCAAACAGCTACAATTCAAGTGGAATGCTTACTGACTCTGAATTTGCAAGATGACCTTTGTTTTTTCCCTATTCTAACACTTATATTAGCTACACTGATAAATATAACTCTGAATAAAAGACAGTGTGCTATGTTCAACTTGTAAAATAACTATAAAATCAGTAATACCTTGCTCTCTCAATGGCTTCTGTCCTGTGGACATTGGAGAGTTGACCCAAGCAAAAGCGATCTCCTCCAGAAGGGTCCACATATCCATCAACAGTAACAATAGGGCAGCTTGAAGGGACCTTAAATGTTTCTCCTACTTGAACATCCATTTCAAAGTAAGCGATGGAACACCAATACTCAGGAGCTACAGGAGATAAGTGAGGGCAAACATCACTCAATAAACCAAAACTCTTTCTACAAGGAAGGGTGAAGGGATGGAGAGGCATCTGAAAAGCACCCAAAAGAATATGATTAAAATGACAACACATTTAAAAAGTAGGCATTTTCATGTCTTCTACTTTTTCAGCTCAGTCTCTAGCATTCTTGAAACTCTACTAGTCATTTTTAAAACCTTTGGGATAAGAATTTGGTTGAGGTGAGAATTTAAAGAATGGAAGTAATGAGAAACTAAAATAAATTATTTTACCATAATATTTCATTTGACTGCACATAGTTTCTAAGTAGTCTAAACTTTTTTTTTAATATACTGACTCAAGACATACTCCAAGTAAGTATTCTTAAAAACATCAATCCATGTTGTATTTTTCTAGTTCCCTAATTGAGAGTAAGGGCATAAGCTACTCTGCCATTCATTCAGACTAGAGTCAAGGTTACTTACACTACAACTACATAGTTGCCATAAGTATGAATTCTCAATAGTCTCTTGGGTGAAAGGTCACTGTTCCATCTCTTAGTGAAGTCAATTCATGTTAACTACTACAATTTTATCTTTAAGGATATGTTTAGTATATTTACTTCAACAACAGTAAATGGTTTAAAATAATTTTAAATGATTGGGGAAAATGAGGCACTATATGGTTTGGTTTGTAAAATTTTCTGCTGATAAACAAATTATTTACCCACATCTCAATGTGCCCTTTATGAACTCTGACTGCAGTAGCATTTTGAAGCAATAAAACTTTCAACAATCTGAGTAGTAAGAATAACAAAAAAAAATAGGTCTTTTTCAAACACCCCCCAAAATCTTAAAATGCAGTATAATAACTGATGCTTAAAATACATTTTAAAAAACCTTATAAACTCTTTGTATCTAATTGATTTTCAAAATGTTATCCAGGTAGAAAGTACTTTCCAATAAAGAATAAATAAAACAGACCATGAAGACTGGGTGATGCAAGAACAAAATTTCAAATGTTTTATCACAGAGATCAAATCAACTAATCATGAATACAAACATTACTTTAAATATATTTGAATTATCAGTAAAACATGAAAACTAATGCTATACTAAAGTACCTTTTATGAAAAAGCCAGTTCTGAAATATTTATGAAGTTATTCCTTATAGCAAAACTCTTTATTAGAAACATCACATTATACTATGAACAAGAAGCTTCAGCAAACAACGGGCAGGTTTGCTGCTTGAAGCTCAACTAAAGAGGTAGTCTACCACAAGATATCAATTATCCAATGTTTTGGCAGCAGAACACAGGAATAGCACTTAAAAGAGGTCTTTACGCAATCAGTCCAAAAAGTAAATTTTTCAACAAGCAATGCCCCTTAAGTCATGAATGTTTACAATGCTGAGTGAAAAAATTAGGTGCAAGTATACGCATTTCCTAGTTCACACTGAAGTAGTTTCTTGGTGAGCAACCTTTTTTCCCTGAGAGTCAGTTGGAGAGTGGAGGTGTAGAGGAGGTGTACAATTATGTTTACACATAAATAATACGTTTGTCATCATCAACTACAACCTGCACTTACTCCTGGCCAAGATGGAGGCGTAGGTAGACACACTGTGCCTCTATGCACAACTGAAATAAGGACAACAATTTAAAAACAAAAAACAACCAGTA
Source organism: Artibeus jamaicensis (assembly GCF_021234435.1). Lineage (NCBI taxonomy): Eukaryota > Metazoa > Chordata > Mammalia > Chiroptera > Phyllostomidae > Artibeus > Artibeus jamaicensis. Next base: position 30,716,411 of record NW_026521803.1, on the reverse strand, counting down.
CTGACAAAATACTGAACCGTGTGGAAGTCCGAAAACCAAGGAGTTAAAGTAAACATATTCATCCAGACCGGCAGGATGGGCAGGGTCGGGTGGCTGGCAGACCCCAGACACACAAAGCGGAGGCTGGTGGACCCAGTGAGGTGGCAGATTGTGGAGCTGGCGTGGCACTCAAGGTGGCTGGCGGACAGGCTGCCCCACATTCATGAACAGATAAAACAGGCAAAACTGGGGAGCAAGACAGACCGCTCAACCCAGGGTCCCAGCACCGGGAAATAAAGCCTCAAAACACCGACTGAAAACACCTGTGGGGGTTGAGGCAGTGGGAGAGACTGCGGGCCTCACAGGAGAGTTCGCTGGAGGCCCACAGGGCCCTAGTACGTGCACAAGCCCACCTGTAATAGGATGGAGCCAAGAGGGGAGCCCCTAATAGGGATTTGTAATGGAGTCCAGAAGAGCTTGGAGAAGACTGGCTCCACACCACAGGGCCACACCCGCCCAGAATGCTGGCAGCTGCAGCCAATTGTGGGAGGAGCCAGAAATGAGGCTGCAGAAGATTGGCACTGGGATTTAAATGGAGGTGCAGCAGCCACTGGGTGTCTTTTTGGGAGCACGCATCTGTCTTGGACCACGAGACTTTGGAAGTGCTCCCTATTGCCATGTGGAAGGTACCAGGAGGACTGTGTGCATTTGTGGGGAATTTTAGTTTGTATTATTTCAAATAAATAATAATAAATTCCTTTCCTTTTCACTGATCTCTGGTATTAAGAGATATCTTTCCTCAGGTGGCAGGCAAAACAAACCCAGTAGGTGGGAACCCCTGGAGAAAAAGAGGGGGTCTTTTATATTTGTTCAGCACCCCCTGCCCCGGTCTGTTCTGTAACACATCCACACGGGGATCAGCACCAGAAGGGCCCAATTTGCTTGTGGGAAGTGGGAGAAGTGATTGAAATGCAGCAGAGAGCAGAGCAAGCGCCATTGTTCCCTCTCGGATCCCTGACCCACATATAGCATCAGAATCCAGCAAATGGGTTGCCCCGCCCAGGTGAACACCTAAGGCTCCACCCCTTACTATATGTAACAGGTGTCCTGAGGGAACAAAAAGTGGCCCAAATGAAAGAACAGATCAAAGCTCCAGAAAAAAAATACAGTAAGTGATGAAGAGATAGCCAACCTATCAGATGCACAGTTCAAAGCACTGGTAATCAGGATGCTCACAGACTGGTTGATTTTGTTTGCACTTAGATGAAAATATGAAGGCTACACTAAGAGAAATAAAAGAAAATGCACAGGGAACCAATAGTGATGGGAAGAAAACTGGGACTCAAATCAAGGGAGTGTACCAGAAAGAAGAAAAAAATGACCGAACAGAAAAGAATGAAGAAACAAGAATTCAAAACAATGGGAAGAGGCTTAGAAACCTCCAAGACATCTTTAAACGCTCCAACATCTGAATTATAGGGGTACCAGAAGGGGAAGAGGAACAGCAACAAATGGAAGTAATTTGAACAAATAATGAAGGAGAACTTCCTAAATCTGGCAAAGGAAATAAACTTCCAGGAAGTCCAGGAAGCTCAAAGAGTCCCAAAGAAGTTGGACCCAAAGAGGAACACACCAAGGCACATCATAATTACATTACCCAACATTAAAATGGAGAGAATTCTAGAAGCAACAAGAGAAAAGGGGACATTCACCTACGAAGGAGTTCCCATGAGACTGTCAGCTGATTTCTCAAAAGAGACCTTACAGGCAGGAAGGGGCTGGAAAGAAATATTCCAAGTCATGAAAGGCAAGGACCTACATCCAAGATTGCTCTATCCGACAAAGCTTTCATTTAGAATGGAAGGACAGACAAACTGCTTCTCAGATAAGGTCAAGTTAAAAGGAGTTCATCATCACCAAGCCCTTATTATATGAAATGATAAAGGGACTTATATCGGAAAAGGAAGATAAAAAGCATGTACAGTGGATGACAGCAAACTCGCAATTATTAACAATCACACCTAAAACAAAAAACAAAAGCAAACTAAGCAAACAACTAGAGCAAGAACAGAACCAAGGAAATGGAGATCACATGGAGAGTTCGCAACAGGGAGGGGGAGAGAAGGGGAAAAGGTATAGAGAATAAGTAGCATAGATGGTAGGTAGAAAATAGACAGAGGAGGGTAAGAATAGTAGAGGAAATGTAGAAGCCAAACAACTTATAAGTATGACACATGCACATGAACTAAAGAACGGGAATGTGGGTGGGAGGGGGACTGAAGGGGTGAAAAGGTTTAAAAGGTGAAAATGGGACAACTGTAATAGCATAATCAATAAAATATACTTTAAAAAATAATACAGAAGACAGTCAATAAAATTCACCACTCTAAAAAACAAAAACAAAAGAAACTACAACCTGCACTTAAACCTTTTTTTAATTTTCCAGTCACCAAGGGATTTTCTGTTTGATTCTTTCTGTAATATTTCAGACACCATGCAACAGTGATGGTTACATAACTGGATCAAAGCTACATCTGATCCAGATGTAGCTACATCTGTAACATAACTGTTACAAAGCTACATCTCTGGATTGGTTTAGAATGAGCTGACCTGCTAGCACTAGAAAGAAGAGTTTTAAGACAATGAGGATTAAAAAAGCTGGTGTCAGAGTTGTGCCAGAAACCACAGATGAAAAATGACCATTTTTTAAGAAGTTATTAATCCTAGGAAAGTACGGGGAAGAGGGTTACTATCTGTGAGGACAAAGAGGATCAGTGGTAATCTAAGTGGTTTCTAGAGAATGGGGCACTGTTGGGATAGAAAACTCGTGCAAAACTTTTCTATTGCGCTCTAAATTTGCTAGCCAAACAAGAGGGAACATTCTTATTTCTAAAACAGGAGCAGGTAATATGAATTAAGTTCATTTAGCCTTTCTGGATCTCCCTTTGCTCTTTTGCTCCAAGAACCAAATAACATGTAAGTGACAAGCCTGCAACTTCTCAAAATTAACATCAACAGGATGAAATTACTCAGTTCAGAGAGTTTTAATGCCTCAATTCATTTTAAAGGAAGTGGGATTGTTAATGTGCTTGCTGACAGTCGGTATTTTTAGTTCTTGTTCCTAAATTAGTGAAGTTGAGCTGGTCTCATGGAGCCTATACTAGATGCTCATCACTGGCCAGAGAAAAGGTTTAAAAGACTAAGTTTAAGGTTTAAACTTAGTTTAAAAAGTTTAAAAGACATGAAAAGAAGATTTTTAACAATGTAAGTATATAGCTAAATATGTTTTGTAATGGGAAATCATATTATCAAGCACAGTTTTATCAAATATTTTGTTTAATTATAATGGAAAATGAAAGTCTCCAAGGCATTATCTTTAATTTCTGAAATAAAAGTTATTTAAGAAAAAAATTAATTTGCTTAACTTAAAAATTAAAAATTTGAATAAATCACCTAAGAGACTCATTATAGCCCTGGTTGGTGTGGCTCAGTGGATTGAGTGCCAACCTGCAAACTAAAGGGTAATTGGTTCGATTCCCAGTGAGGGCACAGGCTTTGGTTGAAGGCCAGATCCCCAGCAGGGGGCATGTGAGAGGCAACCACACACTGATGTTTGCCTCTTTCTCCCTCCATTCCCCTCTCTAAAAATAAATAAATAAAATCTTAGAAAAAAGCAAGAGATTCACTATAAATTATCCTTTTCATTATTTAGATTACAATGAGATGCACTGTGAGAATCTTTTATGAACACATAAAGGAACTCTCTTAAATGATGAATAGCTCCAATGTATTAGAACACAATCTGAATTTGGAAATTTGTGTATTTTGAATCCATTTTTGAATTACGAAAACCACCTCAAAATCACTAAGGGAACTCTTCACTTTAATATAAAATCGACATTTAATTTGATAAATATATCTTGGTTTTAAGGAGCAAAAACAATTTGGATGCCTTGTACTTCTTGTCTGACTGCTGTGGCTAGTACTTCCACTACTATGTTGAATTAGAATGGTGAAAGCAGACATCCCTGTCTTGTCACCGATCTCAAGGGGAATGCTTGTAGTTGTTGCCTGTTGAGCATGATGCCAGCAGTGGGTTTGTCATAAATGGCCTTTATTATGTTTAAGTATGTTCCCTCTATTACCACTTTTCTGAGAGCTTTGATCATAAATGGGCGCTGGATTTTATCAAGTGCTTTCCTGAATCTATTGATATGATCATGTGTTTTTTTAATTTATTTTTAATGACTTTATTAATTTTTAAAGAGAGGGGAAGGGAAGGAGAAAGAGGGAGAAACATCAATGTGTGGTTGCCTGTCATGTGCCCCATACTGGGGACCTGGCCTGAAACCCAGGCTTGTGCCCTGGACCCTCTCGGTTTGCAGACTGCCCTCAATCTGCCAAGCCACACGAGCTTGGGCTGATCATGTGTTTTTTATCCTTTATTTTGTTTATGTGGTTGAATCACATTTAGTGATTTGTGCATGCTGTACCAACTTTGCATTCCTGGAATAACCACCACCTGACCATTGTGTATCTTTTTGATGCACTGCTGTATGTGGTTTGCTAACATTTTGTTGAGGATTTTAGTGTCTATGTTCTTCTGGGATACTGGCCTGTATCTTTCTTTCTTTGTAGTCTTTATCTGGTTTTGGAATTAGGATAATGCAGGCCTTGTAAAATGAGATTGGGGGCCTTCCCTCCTCTTGAATTTTATGAAATAGTTTGAGGAGAGGTATGAGTTCTTCTCCAAATGTTTGGTAAAATTCACCCATGAAGCCAGTCCAGGACTTTTATTTATTGGGAGTTTTTTTATTGCTGTTTCAATTTCATTAGGTGTAATCTGTCTGTTCAGACTCTCTGATTCTTCCTGATTTAGTTTTAGAAGACTGTATGTTTCTAAGACTTTATTATCATCCAGTTTGTTGGCATGTAACACATTTTGGGGTGTATAATGCACACCCACATTTTTGGCCCAAACTTTCAGGAAAAAAATTTTTCATTTTAATTTTTAATTCAATTATTTATTTATTTATATGTATGTACTTGTTTTCTTGTATTATAAAGGAATTTCATATTTTTAAATTTTATTTCTGTATTTTTAGAGAGGGGAAGGGAGGGAAACACCAATATGTAGTTGCCTCTTGCATGCCCCGCACTGAGGACCTGGCCTGAAACCTAGGCATGTGACCTGACTGAGAATAGAACCAGCAACCCTTTGCTTCACAGGCTGGCACTCAATCCACTGAGCCACACCAGCCAGGGCAAGGAATTTTAGCATTTATTTTTGAACATATTATGGTGTAAGAAATTTTATGTAACAAATTATTACAAAACATAAGAACAAACACAAGGTATTTCAGGTACTACCCAGGTATAATGCACACCTTTATTTTTCCCCTCTAAAATTTGGGCAAAAAAATAAATGCACATGATGCATGGTAAAAAACAGGTAGTTGGTTCATTATATTTTCTTACAATCTTTTGTGTCAGTTGTTATTTTATTTCTGATTTTATTTATTTGGGTCCTCTCTTTTTTCTTGATGAACCTGGTTAAAGGGTTATCAATCTTGTTTATCTTTCCAATGAACCAGCTCTTGGATTCATTGATCTTTTCTATCATTTTTTAGATTCTATTTCATTTATTTCTGCTCTGATTTTTATTATTTCCTTCTTTCTGCTCACTTTGGGCTTTTCTGTTGTTGTTTTTCAAGTTCTTTTAATTGTGAAATTAGATCATTTATTTGAGTTTTTTCTTATTTTTCGATACGCCTGGAATGCTATGAATTTCCCTCTGAGGACTGCTTTCCCTGTCTTTGTTGTTTTTCAGTGTTCTTGTGATTGATTTCTAGTTTCATAACATTCTGGTCAGAGAAGATGCTTGATATGATTTCAATATTAAATTTTCTGAGACTTGTTTTGTGTCCTAACACGTGGTCTATCATAGAAAATGCTCCATATGCACTTGAAATGTATGTATGTTCTGCTGGTTTGGTATGAAATGCTCCGAAGATATTAATTATATCCATTTGATCTAGTGTGTTGTTTAAGGCTACTATCTTCTTGTTGATTTTCTGTCTGGAAGATCTATCCATGGAAGTCAATGGTGTTAATATCCCCAACTATAACTGTATCTGTCGATCTCCCTTTATGTCCATCAAGATGTGCTTCGCATATTTAGGTGCTCCTATCCAGGGTATGTAAATGTTTACTAGGGTTATATCCTCTCGTCGGATTGTTCCTGTTATCATCATGTAGTGTCCTTCTTTGTCTCTTACTATAGCCTTGGTTTTAAAGTCTATTGTGTTGGACACAAGGACTGCTATGCCAGCTTTTTTTCCCCCTCTCCATTTGCATGAAATCTTTTTTTCCATCCCTTTACTTTTAGTCTGTGTGTATCCTTCAATCTAATATGGGTCTCTTAAAGGCAGTATATATATGGGACTTCTTTTCTTATCCATTCAGCCACCCTATGTCTCTTGGATGGAACATTTAAGCCACATACAGGCAGCCAAGTTGGAAAGGCATCCAAGTTGGAAAGGCATCCGAATTGTAAAGGAAGAAGTAGAACTGTCATTATTTGCAGATGACATGATAGTGTACATAGAGAACGCCACAGATTCACCAAGCAACTACTAGAATTGATTTAGTAGTAGGATACAAAATTAATATCCAGAAATCAGTTTCATTTTTACCTATCAGTAACAAACTAACAGAAAGAGAAATTAAGAAAACAACCCCATTCACAATTGCTACAAAAAGGAAAACTTCCTAGGAATAAACTTAACTAAGGATATAAAAATGCCTGTATTCATAGCAGAGTGGCGCAGCAGAAGTGTGCTGGGCCCATAAAAATGCCTGTACTCAGAATAATTACAAGACACTGAAGAAAGAAACAGAAGAAGATATAAATAAGTGGAAGCACACATACTGGGAATAGGCATAGACAGTTCATGGATAGGAAGGAAAGAGTTAACATCATTAAAATGTCCATACTATCCAAAGCAATCTACAGATTCAATGCAATTCCTATCAAGATTCCAATGATATATTTCACAGAACTAGTACAAATATTTCAAAAATTTACATGAAACCACAAAAGGCCCCACATAACAACAGTGATCCTGAAAAAAAAAAAAAGGATAAAGTTGAAGAAATCATGCTGTCTAATAGCAAACCATCCTATTAGGCCACAGTAATCAAAACTATTATGCTAGTACCACGCTTACACCAGCATGGTACTGGCATAAAAAGAGACACCAGAGACACCATATGTGGATGGAACAGAACAGAGAGACCAGAGATAAACTCATACCTTTATAGTTAATTAATACTCAACAAAGGAAACAAGCATATATAATGGGTTAAAGATAATTTATTCACTAAATGGTGTTGGGAAAACTAGACAGGTATGTGCAAAAAAATGAAACTAGACCACCTTCTAATACCACACACAAGAATTAATTAAAAATGGATCAAAGACTTAAATGTTAGACCCCAAACCGTAAAAACTGCAGAAGAAAACATAGGCAGCAAAATCTTGGACCTTGCTCATACCAATATTTTATCACACCTATCTCCTCAGGCAAAGAAAACAAAAGAAAAAATAAACAAGTGGGACTATATCAAACTAAAAAGTTTTTGCACAGCAAAATAAATCATCAACAAAATTAAAAAACCTGCAGGATGGGAGAGCATACTCATCAATACATCTGATAAGGAGCCAATACCCCAAATTTAGAAAGAACTTACAAAATTCAACACCAAAAACAAAGCCCTTCCCCACCAGGGGGTGCATGAGAGGCAACCACATATGGATGTTTCTCTCCCACTCTTTCTCCTTCCCTTCCCCTCTCTCTAAAAATAAATAAATAAAATAAAATTAAAAAAACCCACAAAGCCCAACTGAAAAATGGGCAAAGGACCTGAACAGACATTTCTTCAAAGAGGACATACTGATGGCCAACATACATGAAAAGATGGTCAACATCACTGATCGTCAGAGAAATGCAAATTAAAACCACAATGAGATACTACCTCGCACCTGTCAGAATGGCTATCATCAACAAATCAACAAACAAAGCTGGCAGTGATGTAGAGAAAGGGGAAGGAATCCTTTTGCACTGTTGGTGGGAATGCAGATTGGTAGAGCCACGGTGGAAAGCAGTATGGAGATACCTCAAAAATTTAAAATCATTACTTTTGACCCAGTGATCCCACTTATGGGAATATATCCAAAGAACCCAAAACACTAGTGTGAAAGAACATAAACATCCCTATGTTCATTGCAGCATTATTTATAATTGCCAAGATATGGAAGCAGCCCAAGTGTCCATCAGTAGATGAGTGGTTAACACAACTATGAGATATTTACACGACATAATACTACTCAGCCATAAAGAAAGAAAAAAATTTTACCCTTTGTGATAGTATATATGGACCTGGAGAACATTATGCTAAGTGAAATAAACCAGTCAGAGAAAGACAAGTACCATATGACTTCGCTCATATGGGAAATCTAATGAACAAATGGAACTAACACAGAAAATGAGCACAGACTCACAGATGGAGAGCAGGATAACAGCCGTGGGGTGAGGAGAAGGTGAGGAGACAGAGGGATTGAACAACAAGAAAAGAGGACTCATAGACACGGACAGCAGTGCAGTGACTGCTGATGAGAGAGGGGTATAAGGGGACTAAATGGTAATGGAAAAAAAACAAGTAAGATTAAATTTTTTTAAAAAACAAAAACAGAACCCATAAAAAAACAAATGAAATGGGTGACCTTTTCTAAACCTATTTTTCAACTAGTCGTCAAAGTCAAAGCACAGAAATCACCAAGTACAGGGCCTGTCCAAAATCTTTAACACCAACATAACATCTAATGCTAATTATATTCATCTTCTACAATTTATATTACCTATTTTCCTAAAACATTTATGCAATAATCTTCAAAAATTATTTCTCAAAATAGATTCACTACATATTATTGATTATTAATTATTTAAAATATTTTACATATTGAGAGGTATATGCATATTTCCTGTCTAAATGGATCTCAGTCTGCAGTAGAATATTTTAGCATTTCTTAATTACACCTTAAGGGACTGCATTAACCATATACCTAACACAAATACTTCATTTTGGTTTCTTTTCTATTTATTCATGAAACACAACAGCAGCCATGTAAACTAATAACTGTAATTTAGGGGTTAGTACTAGAGCAGGGGACACACAGGATCAGGAAAGGCTTCCCAACTGTGGTTCACTTAAGCTGGATCTGAAGTGTTCTCCATGTTCAGTAGATCAGGGAAGCATGGTACAGGCATCAAGCTACCTCCAGGGATTCTCACTTCCTGCTACTCACATCCTTGTGTAGTCCCCTCCCTATAACACAGAATTTGATGGAAATGATATAACTTTTGAGGCTAAGTCTGAAAGACACCAAGGCTGTCCCACTTTCTCTTGTCTCACTTTCTCAGATCACTCACTCTGGCAGAAGCTAGCTGTCATGTGAAAACATTCAAGAAGCTCTATAGAGAGGTCTACACAGAGAGAAAACTGCAGTTTCCTGCCAACCATAACACTAACTTGCCAGGTATTTTCAGTAAATCACCATGAGAGTGAACCCTCCAACTTCAGAAAAGCCTTCAAATGATGGCAACTCAAACCAACAACCTGACTGCAACTTCATGATCCTGTACCAGAGCAAACCAGCTAAGCCACTCCCAAACCCACAGAAATGAAATAAGATAAACTGTCATTGCTATTTCAATCTGCTAAATTTGGGGAGTAGTTTGTTGCAGAATAACAGATTTAATTTTATGCATATGTAGAGCATAAGACATATAAAAGGATAACAGCATGTGCAAAAAAAAGCACACAGGATGATACAGCCGAGCAAGCCTGGGTACAGAGCTCAGGATAGTTAAAGCACAAAGAGATGAGGCCAGCGAAGTAAGCAGAGACAAGGATCAGAGACTCTTTTTTTCCTTTTCTTTTTTGCCTAGGTAAGGAATCTGGACTTGATCCTGTAGCCAAGCAGTAAGCAGGAAAATCAATGCAAGATCTTTTTAACAGAGAAATAACAACTAGATCATAATTTTAAAAGAATACTTCCCTGGCTGGTATGGCTCAGTGGACTGAGTCCCAGCCTGTGAAACAAAGGGTGGCTGGTTTGATTCCCAGTCAGGGCACATGCCTGCGTTGCGGGCTAGGTCCCCAGTAGGGGGGCATATGAGAGGCAACCACACACTGATGTTTCTCTCCCTGTCTTTCTCCCTCCTTTCCCCCCTCTAAAAATAAATAAATAAAATCTTTAAAAAAATAAAAGAAATATTGAGTATAGTACAGATTAAATGGTAGAGAGGAGGGCAATATGACTAGAGGCTCTCTCAATAGGGAGATCAGTTAAGAGATTCTTTTAACATTTTAAGAGGAAAAATTAATGGTAGTGAGGTAAAACTGCTCTTGAGCCCATTAGCATTCACAGCCAAAGAGTTCACAGACATCTGGGTTCCAACTAGCTGACTATATTTAAGGTGTATGTGCAGAGTGGATCCCCTCACGCAACCACTTGGAAAGAAACCTTTCAAGATCATCCTCACCATTAAGTTACTTCCTACTCTGCTCAAAGACAGAGCTTTAATGCCCATGCAGGGTGCTACAGATGCATATACTTATAACCAGTTTATGCTATTCCCTAACTACCAGAAGCTATTAGGCCTTAACATCAGTTCTATCCTAAGAAGAATGAAATAAACCTATCATAAGGCCAAAAGCAACCACAGAATCTAAAATTGAGTCCAAATAACTAGCTAAATGCCACAACTCCCAACCCTACTCCACCATTTCATCCACGGTAGGTCTTTCTTCAGAGCCCTGATTATGGTCATTCCTGCAGATCACATTCCACTAAGACTTACAAAGATTGAGAACTACCCAGTGCCCTACGAAGTTGCCAGGGGCCACTAATGACTCTCAATGATGCTGCCTTAAAGCCAGCAAAAAGTCTCACTCGTAACATTCTAGATTTTCCCCTCTTATCACAATATATTTATTTACAAACAAAATTAAGATTCTGATACGATGATTTCAATTATATCATTTCAAATACAAGTAAAAACTGAACTACAAAACTAGATTAAGGATGCATCATCGTTTTCAAAGAGCAGAAAAACAGTATCCATAAAAGCAGGACAGTGGTTACCTCTGGGGAAAGGAGAGGAAAAGTTTTTGACTGAGACAAAATGCATGAGGTAGGAAGATTTCTGTTGGGGGGAGGGCAATAATTTTGTTTTCAATCTGGGTGATAATTCAATACAGGTGTTGTCTTTAACATTATTGATTAGACCTTATGTATACATGTTTTATGTACTTTTCTGTATGTTACATTTCTCAATAAAAATGTTGCCCTGGCTGGTGTGGCTCAGCAGATTGAGAGCTGGCCTGTGAACCACAGGGTTGCTGGTTTGGTTCCCAGTCAGGGCACACACCTGGGTTGCCAGCCAGGTCTCCAGTAGGGGGGGCACATGAAAGGCAACCACACATTGATGTTTCTCTCCCTCTCTTCCCCTATTAAAAATAAATAAATAAAACCTAAAAAAACTTTATAAAAAAGCGAGACCTGCTGACCCACAAAAATGTTTAAAACAACAAATACGCAAATAACATTGAGAGGATTAATTTTTTTAAATATTTTATTTATTTTTAGAGAGAGGGAAAGGAAAGGAGAAAGAGTGGGAGAGAAACATCAATGTGTGGTTGCCTCTCATGCGTCTACTACTGTGGACCTGGCCTGCAACCTAGGCACGTGCCCTGACTGGGAATCGAACCAGCGACTGACTCTTTGCTTCACAGGCCCATGCTCAATCCACTGAGCTACACCAGCCTGGGCTGGAGAGGATAATTTAACTGGTAAATGTATATGTTTAAAAAATGCTTCTGCCCCATTAGAATTATTCTCCTAATCAAAACAAGTATTACTTGCCTCCTAAGCCCTCACAAAGTTTATTAAACTATCACCATTTACTGCTGGTAAGCGTAGTAAAAGTGGTTTTTATACTCTAATGTGACCACTATAAAATAATTGGGCCTTCTGATCCAGAAATTCTTTCAATCTCTTCAACTAAAGTATAAGAGTTATAAGAAGCCCTGGCTGGTGTGGCTCAGTGGATTGAACACTGACCTGCAAAGCAAAGGGTTGCTGGTTCGATGCCTAGTCAGGCCACATGCCTGGGTTGCGGGCCAGGTCTTCAGTTGCAGGTGAGTGAGAGGCAACCACACATTAATGTTTCTGTCCCTCTCTTTTTCCCTCCCTTCCCCCTCTCTAAAAAGAAATAAATAAAATCCAAAAAAATAGAAGAGTTAAAGCATAAAGATGTCACTCTCAATATTTTGTTTAATAAACAGAAGAAAAAAATGGAACCAACATGAATAATAAATATCAAAACACTGTTTAAGAAAATTATGTAGATTTATTTGAGGAATTATAAGGTATCCTTTAAGTTGGTCATTTAACTACTATAGTCATATTTTTTAAAAAATCTTTATTGGAAACATATACTAAGATACTTACATACCAAATAAATACAGAGAATCTCCTTCAAAATAAAAAGCAAGGGTGTGAATGAAAAGTAGGTGAGGGGCCCTGGCTGTTGTGGCTCACAGCTGCTCCAATTGGTTGGAGCGTCATCCCTTAACTGAAAGGTTGCAGCTTCAATTCCCGGTCCGGGCACATACTATCCCCGGTCTGGGCACATAAAGAAGACAACCAATTGATGCTTCTCTCTTGCATGGATGTTTCTCTCTCTAAAAGTAATAAAAAACTTATCTAGGGTGAAAATTTAAAAAAACACAAAAACCTTATGGACCTTTGTCGTAGAGAACATTTAAAGGGGAAAAAGTACATAAGGGTATGAATAAAAAAGGACTGGCCATTAGTTATTAATAGCCACAACCAAGGGATGCGTACAGTGAAGGAGGGATTTCCCATACTAATATGGCATTTGGTATATGCTTAAAATTCTTATGATAAAACATTTTTTGAATTATGGTAAAAAGGTGATGAGTTGAAATTATATATTTATATCTTTTTATAGTTAAGAAAAAAAGAAATGAAGGGGTAGAAGGAAAACAAATCAAAATCCTATGTTTATGTTAAGAAAGAAGCCTTTGGTACTTTATTTCTAAACTTTGTTTTATTACTTCTATATTTTAAGAAGTTAATATTCAAACTATGAATTAGAAAATCTACTTAGCTATTTACTCTTTGAGCATAATTTAATCAGTCTCTAAGTTACAATTAGCCAGAGATTCCTGAACCTATCTTCTAAGACAGATATAGTGAATTATTTTTCTTTTCAGCATCTACTTCAGATCCTCCTCTAGCTTTTTAAGATACAATTTTACATCAGTTCTGTTTTGAAACCTAGTTTTCTTTTGCTGCATATTTATGTATTCATTGCTAAAACCAGTATTTTGGTACTTTATATCTTAACTGAAGATAATTTTCTTTTAGAGACAGTTAAAAAGAATCAAATATAAACAGTTTATGTGTGATTACACTGGTTACTAATTAATACCATAATGAGAACTGCACTTATCTAAACATTAAATTACTTTGTAATTATATTAAAGCCTGTGTATGTGTTTCTACCACCATAAAGAAAATCTAAATAGGGACTCAATTTGGAAATATACTTACCAGGATGATTGGAAATGGGAGGCTGGAATGCAAGCTCATTGTGAACTGGCCCTAAAGAAAACACAATAAAAATCCCAATTTTATTTATTAAAAGTCCACCAATGCTAAAATTTTTAACAATCCTTACTTAAAAGTAACTAACATACCTTAGGAGCAGCTTGGATCAGGCTTATGCAACGTTTGAGAACTTACAAGCTTAGTTTAGGTTATAATTATAGTAAGCAAATACTCCTGAATTAACCTTTGTAGATATTTAATAAGTAACATTTTAGTGCTATGTGCCAAGTGCTGTTAAGAAATTTACAACAGTTGTACATGCAAAATGTATTGTAAATTAAAAATAAATTATTCACATAACATATAATACAGCATAATTCATAATGTAATATGTAATAGTAATTCAAATCATTAGGTCCATTCTAAAATCAAGTGAGTATGGTTTATTTAATTAAGGATATGTCCATAATGAAATAATAGCTAACATATCCCAGAGATTATTATGTGTTAAGACACTGTGCTAAACATCTCACATGAATTATTACATTTACTTCTTACAACATTGAAATGGATACTACTATTATTAATCTTAAGGCTTAGAAGGATTAAAGAACTTGCTAATGGTCACACAGCCAGTAAAGGGTCCAAGTTCAGCACTCTTAACCACTATGCTGGCTCAGGCAGCCACTAAAAATTATATTCTCTTAAGACATGGAAAAATAGTAACACAACTGGAAAAACAACAGGATTAACAATATATACAGTAAGATCTCCTCCTCCCCCCTAATCTATATATACCCATTTCTATGACTGGAAGGAAAACATGCCGAAGTATTAAAAGTGGATCTCTCTGGGTCATAGAATTCTAGGTAATTTTTATTTTCTTATTTATACTTTCCTGTATTTTCCAAGTTCCTTTGGTACTATTAATCTTGTATTAGAGGAAAAACGACTCAATATATATGAAAGATTTGTACTCTTGATTTTACTATGCCAAATGAACAGTGTTCCTATGTGCCTGAACGACAAGCTATGTTCATCAGAAGGGTATCCCTCCCAATCATGCCTGCACAGAGTAATGAAGGATTCAACATCTGAATGTCTATGGTATGCTAAGTAACACAGTGAGGGAAACCTTGAGGTCTTGATACTCAAAGGGTTTCCATCAACTTAGGGTGGATATACACATACATATGAGATCTAAGAACATACACAAAGCAAACAAACAAATGAATGGAAATCAATGTGGTGTTAATGAAACATTAGCAAGAGAAAAATAAATGTATTTAGTAAACATCACTCCTCTAAAACAAAGGTATGAAAATATAATTATAAAAAAGAAATAATACTGTTTACAAAAAATAGTGAAAAACACTATTTAATAAAACTAAATTGTTAGATGAATAAAAGATATAAAAACAGTTTTTGAATTAAAAAAAAACAACAAAAAAAACCAAAGTCCTCAAAAAGAAAAAGCCCCTACAACAAAAACAAGAGCTTACAGTAATGTCCGGGATGGGGCGGCATAGGCGGGTGGTGCTGAAGATGGCCGTTTTGGTGGTGAGGCAAATTAGGTGTGTATGGTGCGGTCCTACTTCCAGTCCAGGTGGTAGTGCTGTCTAAAAATTAAGGCCCACATGGATTAATTTGCTTTTATAAAGTCTGCCTATTTTTTCTCATCTACTTAAAAGATTTTTAAAAGCATGTACATACTATGATGGTAAGTAGCTGGCTGCCCAGTAAATCCATTCTGCTGCTGTCCTGGCTGAGGCCCTGAAGCTATCTGCAACAGTCCTTCACTATGGCTGCCTGCCAGGATACTGGCGGGCTGACCTAGAGGAACAAGAAGACATTAATATGGTACACGTATAGATGCAATCCTATGGTTTTTTACAGCAAATGAAGGAGTAAATTATATCTGATAGTCACCACAAAAATGGGCAAAAAGTGGAACTCATTCATGGCCTATCAAATAAAAAATTCTCAAGTCCACTATAAAGGCAAAACTTGGAGAAGTACAAACTATTCTAACTTAAATAAGGTCTAGCTAATTTTAGTGGCCTATTTATTCACAATATTCTTCAAAATGCCAGCAAAATCCCAATTATCACAACTTCTTCAGAAGCACATCAGCTCACCCCAGCCCACTCCATCCAGCTCTGGACTTTTCTGATTAGGACTTCAAAAGTCCATTATTATCAGCTCTGATACCAGTAATAATATAATGCTACGGGTTGATAAAAGAAAAGAAAAGCAGGCAAATATATTAAATGGAATGTGATGGGTAAGGTGAGTAAATTAAAAAAACATTTTTTCAAGCTCCACTGTCCAGTTATATAGCATTTGCAAGTTGAAAAACAAAAAAACACTATCAGACTATCAGTCTACTTTGAAATTTTTTTCATGTGCTTTTAAAAACTGAGAATAACCTCTTACCAAGAACATTTCCTGTAAATCCTAAATTTACAGGAAATTACTTGCCCTCTCTGTATGTAACATAAAGGCCTAAGCCTCCTCTAGCTTTTATTCAAATCAAAACCATTCTGATATTGCTTACTGGCCTACATTTTTTAGGGTTTTTTTTTTTTAAGTGGAAAAAAACTTGATTTCTTCAAGCAAGCATTAATTAAGTCAATTGTTTATCTCATTTGGAAAGCACTGACATTTCATAATTGCTATCTGTTACTGGCATCATCTCGATTTTTTCTTATCTGAATGAGAGTATAATCAGAGAGAAGGGGAGTAAATGACCACTGCTCAAAGTATCAAGGAAAAGAACATTCCTCTCTCTACAAATCACATTTCCCTAAGGCTAAAAACTACAGAAAGTATTTAAATATTCCCCAAATTATTTCTTTTTAAAGATGATGTTTTTAGTAATTTCATTTCCTACTCACCCACCAAAATTTTTGCAAGATATCTTGTGGTTTTAATTTATAGATGTTTAGAAAGAAACTCTGAAGACACACGGGTGCCAAATGCACATAAACTGTGAAGGAGCCAAATGCAGTTATCTGTACTGAATACTTCCATCACACAATCTCAAGTACATATAATGAAATTAAATGATACAAGTAAATCAGCTCATGTAAAAGTCTTTCAATTCCTCTATTTTAATCCAATTTTTCTTAATTTCCTCCAAGTGACTATATATAAATAAGTATCAATATGCTTTTTGAGATGCAATGCAAAAAAATTTACAACAAACTCTAAAACCTAACCTAACTATTAGTCAATTATGAAAATATATCCAAAGACATCAAGACAAAAGTATGTGCATTTCATTCATATCACTTTTTCTAGTCTTCATAGGGAACAGGACAGTTAAAATGAAGTCAATTCTGCAGGTATCAGCAAAGGTGTGCAAATTCAACCTCAATATAGTATCAACAAAGGTTGGGTGACTGTGCTCTAGCACTAATAATCTATGCTGGAGATTAATTTATTCTCCATCACTACCCATTCTCTTTGTGAACAATATTACCCAAGTTAGTATGTAAAGAATAAACAGATAACAGAAGCACCAAGTGATTACGGGTCCAGGTTCTAAAGTAAGTGCTTAACTGACATGACCCTCTTAGAATATGTGAGACTATTCTCACATATTTTCACATAGAGACTACACCAGTCGATTTGGTAAGACTGTTATCTCATACAGCAAATCCAAATGATATTGCTTTGAAGAGGTGAAATGGATTTAAGAGTGGGAAAGTTGGCACACTTCACTCAAAAACCCAATTATGTAAATTAGTCCTCCATTTATTCCAAAGATCAAATTTCTAAACTGAATCTGATTTGATATTAAAGTAAACAGAATAATGTTCCCTTTGTTTAGCAGCTAACAAAGTATCAGTCCAGATCTATCAACACCTAGTGTTGCTGTGGGCTTATGTACAATATCCTTAGCAACCAGGTGCAAATAACATCATGCACATGCCAATACCCTGCTCTGTGATTAGTTTTAAAAAGCTACTCCATGCAGCAAATTGTCCAATATTTGGTGATTAGGAAATTTCCCAAATAAAAGTACTAACAGAACCAAGTCATTAATGCCTTGATCAGCCCCCCCAAGAAAAGCTGAACCTAAAAGCCCTGTGGCAGGAAAGATGGCCCCTCTATTATAGGAAAAACCTTTTTGATATTAGACTTATTTGAAAAAAAAATTCAAGTTAGATACATAGAATTAACTTTATTTTGAAATTGACTAAAATACTTAATGTTTATCTTGAGGGATATTAAGTTATAAACAAGTTTGTCAAGGTCCCTTCTACGTTTGCACAACAGGAGACTGAGAGTACTTATAAAGTAATATCCTGATAAATCAAAATAAAAACACTGATTAAAAGAAAGCTCACAATTCTACCTACACAGAGCTTTGTAAACACGTTGGTTTAAAATTACTTGTTAACCACTTAACTATTTCTCTAAAGTGTATCCGAAAGCTCAAGAGGCTTCTCACTTCTGCATGTAAGAGTAGACAAAGTACGAATTAGATTATTAATTTAAATCAATATTATAATCAAAGTCATTAAATTCCAAGTGACTACACATCAGCATAAAAATGTTTAAATAAACTATAAACCATTTTTTCCAGAGACTTCCAGATACTTCCAAAAAGTATCTATTTAATACCTGTTTACCAATGAAAGATATCACAGTACTTTTAATTCCTAGGAATTTTCCTCCAAGTGACTACATATAAATATTACAGTTAGGGAAATTCAGCTTGTGACTACATCTGATTCTCCAACTCACTTGTGGAAGCCACAGGAATGTTGGGAAAGTTGGTGGTGCTGGTGGCATTAGACTCAGATGGAGCTAACAGAGCCGGGGTGCTGTATGTCTCTGTCGATGCACGATTACTTGGTGGATGCTGAATGGTTTGAATAGAATGCCCTTCAGTGGATAATGATGGCTGTCCTTCAAAGTCATGAACATATTCATCTTTCACCAACATACTTGGTGGAGCTATATAGAAAATTAAACATATTTTAAGGAAAAAATCTTGTAAGCAATATAACAACACCTGAAAGCAACTACAATATAAATAACAGAATTTTTCCATAATATTTTTAAAGCATATTACTTTATCAGCAAAAGCTGTTTATTTAGAGGTAGTAGCATAGATATATTTTATAATAAATTTGAATGACTCCTTGAAATCTGAAGCTAGACTATATTCTAACAACTTCCAGCAATGGCTCTGAAGAGGTATTCCTCAGTTTGTTGATTAACCTGGAAACAATAATCACCTTAAATCCATGAGGTAGACAAAAACCAAATGGCTGGGAAAAGTATTTACCCAGATAAGAAGATCAAATTGAGACTGAGTACTTAGCTATCTCTTTTTGCTAATTTCACACACTGTAGAAGTATGAGTGGGATCTGATAACTATCCAATTCCAGGATCTAGAATTAGTGAAGTAACACAGTCTTTGAAAGTAAAATATACTGAATGTCCCTAAAGGGTTAAGAACCAGACAGAAAAATCCTAAATGTTACTATGTCAAACTGAAATTTCCTTCTAGAAAACCAACCAAATTTATCAAATGATGTTTGATAAATGTGTGACATGAAAAACTTAATAATCAACACCTTTCACCTCTGTGCTTACACATTAATAAGCAAAGCTAGACTGTAGCTGATGTAAATTAACACCTTTCCTTGAACAAACCAGGGAATAGGGTTTGTTGTGAGGAAAAAAGAAAACTGAAACTGTATTTACAATGTTAATTGCTCTCTACCCAGAATCTCCATACGTATTTGTTTTGGGACTACTGTTTTGGGGTTTGCTTTTATCTTCAGCAAAAACCACTTACTGCTTCTGAACTAACACTACCCCAGAATTTTACAGTCTGTTGAATTCTAATACTAGGTTCTTTTCTTAGAACAGCTGATTAATAAGTCCACAAAAATATTCTCTTTTCCATTAAGAATCAGCGTATTGAGCTCTTTATCTTTCCCTATGTCAACCTTTGAAAAAACCTTATGCATAAATACCAATTATTTGAGTGGCTATTTTTTTCATTAAACTGAGAATATTTCAACACAGCAAGAATAATCCATTGTTCAAATTTCTATGCACAATCTTTTGAAGGTTCTTTATGAATCCAGTCATGAAAACATTACTATTTTTAAGACACATAAATTTCACTCCCAAAAGTTTCTCTTTAGAAAAGTCTACAAAAACAGAAAGATAACCAAAAGGATGCTTAACACATCATTATATATCAGGGGGAAAAGAAAAAAAAGGACCCAACCACTCATCACTAATATTGACCAAATTTTAAATATATAAAGAAAAAATCACTTGGAGCATAAAGTGGTTATGGCTGTATTTATTCAATCTGTTCTTTAAATTACACTGTTCAACAAAGCTCTGTGATTTTCTTCATATAGATCCTGATGTCTCTATTTAATTTCTGGACATTTTAGGGTTTTTTTTTTTTTTTGCTGTTATAGTAACTAGGATCTTTTCACCTAGATATCAGTATTACTAACACACAAGGACAAAGCTATTGATTTCAGGACATAGTTCATTAAACCGATACTCACTGCACTCACTGCTTCTGCTTTTCTGTTGACCCTCCAGCTTAATATGCAATCATAACAACAGAATTCTGCTTTGAAAAAAGTATGCCTCATAACTTTTTCTTGCCCAATATGTTGCCTAAACTTTCCCAAAGGTAAGTTTGAGACTTCTACCAGTCTACGTGTCTGTAAATCCAGTAACTTAAAACATGTTTCTTAGGTAAAACTGTAGGCATCAACAAGACAGATGCCTGCTATATATTTTTGCCAAGAGACAAAAAGCAGATTACAAAACACTATTGTACAGTATGATCATATGCGTGTTTAAAAAATCGTACATTTTAAGTAACAAAGCAAGGTCCAGAAAAGTGCACAATATGCTTTTTGTGTAATAAAGGAGGGCAACAGTACATGTATTTCTGCATACAGAGACCCTGGAAAGAAACACCAGAAACTAATAAAAGTGATTACCTGAGGTGGGGGGGAATGGGGGCAAGGGTGGGAGCACTTCTGTTCACTGTATACCTTTTTATAGTATTTTGATTTATGGATCATGTATTGCCTATTCAAAAAAATAAAATTAAAAAAACATATAGTATATATTTTTAAAGTCTAGAAAAACAGACACCAAACTGTTAAGTATTTCTCTTTATGAATGACCATTTAATAAATTCATTCGCTAATAGAATATTTATTGAGCACCTATGTTCCAGGTACTGTTCTAGCACTTGGGATACATCAATAAACAAAAGAAAGATCTCTATCCTCATGGAGCTTACAGTATTCTATAGTATTTTTCTATCATTTAAATATCTAACAGTGAGCAAACATTACCCCAGCTCCTATTAGCTATCTAATCTTGGGCAAGTTCCAGTCTCTTAATCCTTGATAAAGCATGGATAATGTCACCTACCACGAAGGGCATTAGGAGAATGACGGCGAGATACTTGTAAATCACTTAGCTCAGTACCTGATACAAAATGAGCATATTTATGCACTTAGTGACAGCTATTATGATTTAACCATATTTTTAGAGCAGTCATACATGTATACAGTTATTGTAGAATGTTGGATGAAGAATGAGGAGTGTGCAGGAAACAGAAAAGCTGAAGCCACGGGGCTTGTCCCAGGTCTGTACTCTTTACCACCACCAGCAGGTAAGCCTCGTACAAGTCTGATGGGACTGTCGCTGTCTTATTTACTTTTTCTTTCCTCCTAGACTAGACTCCGAGCTCCCTAGGTAAAGAACACATACCTTCTTTGTCCTATTGTCCCTGGAACCTAACACAGTACCAGGCAATACATGCTCATTAAATATTTGTTAAAGTGAATATACAGGTGGATGTGGTCATGGAAAGCTTCATAGAGGAGATGAGACAGGCTGGAAATGATTACCACCACCACAATCCTAACTCAAAAGTGAAAGAATTAACCCATTGTATTAACTTTTAGTTACCTGGTCTTGTATTATTTCCTTGACCAAATCTAGAAAGAGCTGTGAAAAACACCTGTTGTTCTCTGAGGAAATAAGCCTTTGAGGCCAGCTTTTAAATACATACCACCTCTACAAGGCTGAAGACAGCCCCAGAGCCACTAAAGAGAGACTACTAACCCACACAATCCCGTCAATAACAGCAGTATTTTAGGGTAGGGAAGGAGTGTAATGACTCTTCAGAACTGGATCCCCTCACAACCACCGCCCTATGGAGATCTTGAGATAGTTACCACTATAGTCTCCTAAACCCCTAACAACCCCTGAGCTAAATGCTTTACTTCTCTGAAAACATGGATGGAGAATGGTGAAGATGGGAAGTGACATGACGTCAGTATCTGTGGTGACAGGGCTTTAACCAATCTCGCAGCTGCTCTTCCCAGACCACCACAACACCTTCCATTACCAACCCTTGCTGTCAGAAGCCTACTGACCACTAACAAGTACCAGAACTAGGCACTAGGACTAGGGTCTTCTTCTATTACTAGTGACATGAAACAAAAATAGAGAATAAAAACAAGTAGACTTCCATGTTCCTCCTAAATTTTCAGATACTTCTAACCTGCCTCTAAAATTCTGCAACAGAAGTGCTGAGCCACTAATTCCCTCCACAATAACAGCATACCTTTCTAAGATGATAGTGGCTCTTTATCAGTTTCTCTGAAAATTAATTAGTTCTTACAGAATTTCGAGTTTATCAACATGTTCTAAGTACCACAGCTAAAGTTTTGACAGATCTCTGTTTTTAAATATTACACTAAAAAATAAAAGAACACACACACCATTTGTTGCATTTCCCCACCTCCAAACACTTTCTCCTTTTTAAAATAGAATTAGATTCTCTGTGACCAGCATGCACTCTAACGTGCCTTTTGTTTTATCTACTCAAAATGTAACAAGACTAAAAAATATTAACATATGTACTTTTAGATCATTCTTAAAATTATCTATCATAAAAACTAAAATAAGTTAGATTGAAATGAAGAAAAATTAGAATACTGGTATCTTAAAAGTGTTATACATGATTCCAAATTACCAAACATTATAGGCACTTATACCCATTTAAACTAGCTCTGTAAGATTTTCTTCCAAAAAAAAACAGTTTTAACTAATTTAAAAAATATTCTTCCTTTATATGTTTTATGTTCTCCTGTCATATTTTTAGACTACTTTAGTTCATAAATAGTAGTTCAAATCCAAAGAGGCAACAGCTTATTTAATGGTTTTAAATGCTGATGCATGCACACACCCCCAAATCTACATTTACAAAGCGGTTTTTTCTTGTAAATGTTATCAATATCCACACAATTTCTAAGTGAATAAAAAATAGAGGGGAAAGAATAAAAGAAAACAGAGAAAGTTACAAGAAACAGATTACCTACCATTACTCTGCAGTGTTAATCCTGAGAGATCTTATTTTTTTAAAGGAGAAAAGAAAATGAAACATTAATCATTATCATGAAAATATTTTCCATTATATTTAAAATCACAGAACAGAAATATAAGCTATAGTCAAAATTTCATGAGCCATTTGAATTTAAGAATAGAAGTATAAATGCTATCTGACGATATGTGAAATATTTAATTCTATGTTTTCCATCTTATTTTTCAAAAATATTCTAAATGAGCAAAAATACCAACTATTTGGTTTTACCAGTCAAAATACAAGTTTGTGCCAAAGTTGAAATTTAAATATTTTTATTGCATTAAAAATGTCTGATTATTTAGCATTAGTTGCAGCCTTGGGCTTCTTCTAAATTTATAATTTAACTTAGAAAAATTAAAACACTAAGATCTTTTCCCTTTGTGCTTCCAAGGATAAAGGCAAATCTACTTACCAATTCCAGGTGATACAACTCGCTCGTAGTGATATGGATTCACACAGACACTATCACATTTTAAGTCAAACGCATACTGACAATATTTAACATGTTTTAGTTCATTTTTGTGAAGATCAGGCCACCTCCAGAGACGGGCATAGATCACATGAGGAAATCCTTTCCGACCTGCCACCTAGGAAAAATAAAGAACCACTTGTTAAGCATCACTTACACACTACACATTAACAAGACACTTCACACACATTCTGATCTAACTGTCAGAACCCTACAAGTCAGCACTATGACCCTCATGTCACAAACGAGGAAACTGCAGCTCGAAGTAACTTACTCAGCCATGGTCATTGCATAGTGGGCATAGGTGTGATTTCAAGGCCTGTGCTCAGGTTTTAAAAATGCAAAAAATGTATGAGTTTGTTCTAGAAATTATGCCTAAAATCTAGAAATAAAAATTTTTAATCCGAAGACTCAGGGTTTCTTTAAAAAATTTCAGCACAAATGTATTTGTAGTTCTACATGAAAAATGAGACTTGTTAAAATGAAAGGTAAAGAACATTTGTAAAATACGAGCTTTTTAACTCAAGTTTTAAAGTTAAGCTTGAATTCTAGATTTTTTTTTATATAAAAGTACCAAACATACAATATCAGAATTCTAAATTATACGAGAACCAAGTATAACTCAGGTTTTTTAAAATGTGCATATAATACCAAAAAGGAAAAAAAAGCTACAAGGATGAATACCAAAGTGCTAAAGGTGGGGATTTTCTTCTTTCATTTTTATGTTCCAAATTTCTACATTTAACTTTTAGGTCAGAACATTAAACAATTTAAAAAATATCTTTATTATATGGAATACACAGACTTCCATATGTTTCTATAATGTGTACTAGTACAGGATGTACAATATCTAAAGAGATGGAGAAAGGATTAAATTATCCCCCCAAAACTTCAGAGAAAACAAGAATTTTTTTTAAGTCTGCCACTACAAGAGATATAAGGAAACTTTAGCACCAAACTAACCTGAAGCCTTCCATCCAATGTTCTCTGAATGGTAACACATTTGCTAGGATGAGCTCCATTTGTAGTAATGGCTGTTATTAAAGAATCCAATTCATCTTTTTTCTCCTTCAGCTTCTTTACCAAACTTTCAATTGCTCTTTTTGCAAATGTTTCACTCTCTCCACCTTGTCTATGGCACATTAAACTATGTACAATGCTCAGACAGGCATCATTACTTGTTGGTGTATTCGTAATAGACATACTGTCCATTTGTTAAAGTTATTTCTTTTAAATCAAATATGTCTCCAACTTCCAGAGCAATTTTGATCTTTTGGAGGCAGTAAAAAATACTGGCTAATGTTGCAAGGAAAATTGCTAGACATGTGGTATTCAGGATAATCTAAAAAATAAATAAAGAAGACAGATATTAGAACACATTTTATAAAGTAGAGTCAATTACTTGGGAAAAAATGGCATTGCTCCAGTTAAGTCAAAGACTCAATGCTCATAATTAAAATTTGGTGCTTAGATTTTTAAATGACTTAAAATGTTGTTTTTGACATTCCAAAAATATTAAACCTAAGCCTTCTCGTTATAAAGGCATGCTCAATCAAGTCTTGTTGATTGTATTAGTCAACCTCAAGTAAAATCTTAGAACTTTAAAATACATATGAAGACCAGCACTTTAAAATATTCTTGATCAACTAGTTAAACCTCATAGTCTGTCACTAACACACATGAAAATTTCACTATCACTTAGTATTAAATGCTGTTTATCAGCACCACCCATCTTTGTTAAAAGAGGCTACTGACAACAGTAAAAAGTAACAATTTTCAAATGGGCATAGGATTCTAATATTCATTTCTACAAAGAATGGCCATAAAAAACATGAAAAAACACTCAGTACCATTAGTCATTAGATAAATGCAAATCAAAATCACAAGAAGATATCACATTATATCCACAAGCTGGATAAATTAAAAGGATGTACTGAGAAAGACAAATACCCTACGATTTCACTCATATGTGGAATGAATAAAATAAACAAAATAGACTCATAAATATAGAAAACAGATTGATAGCTGTTAGAGGGCTGGGGGGTTAGGGAGCTAGGTGAAAATGATGGAAGAATTAGACGTGGCTGGTGTTGCTCAGGCAACTGAGCGCCAGCCTGCAAAATGAAAAGTCACCAGTTCAATTTCCTGTCAGGGCCCAGGGGGAAATAAACATCTCACTAGAACAGAATAAAGAAATGAGAATTTTTTAAAAATGAGGAGAGGCTGACGAACCTTTGGGACAACTTTAAATGTTCCAACATCTGAATCATAGGGGTGCCAGATGGAGAAGAGGAAGAGCAAGAAGCTGAAAACTTATTTAAAAACATAATGAAAGAAAACTTCTCCAATCTGGCAAAGGAAATAGACTTCCAGGAATCCCAGAGAGTCCCAAAGAAGTTGTACCCAAAGAGGAACATACCAAGGCACATCATAATTACATTAGCCAAGATGAAAAAGGGGAGACTCTTGCTTTTATTATTTCATGGAGAGAGTATTTCCATGCTTATTTTTCATTTACTTTCTTTTGCTACTTACTTAGAATTTTTAAAAATCCCCCCCCCCCGCCCCGCATCAAAGAAATAAAACTCATGAGTCTACAGTAGAACCTGTTCCTCTTCTGGAAGACCTTTGTTTCTAAAGCATTAAGTCCATTCCATTAGTCAACACTAGGAAGCTTGGTAAAGCATCTTTGACCTTACTCTCTTTTGCACTACCCCCATATTTTCTCACAAAGTCACATGATTCTTTACCTTAGTCATTTCTATCAGTCCCCTCCTTTCTATTCTCCTCAATACTCTTGCAATTTGGGGGATCCTTAGAATGTATATCAATCACTTGGTATCTACCATATGTTCCCCATTATTGTTATCTGTTTTATACAGGTAAATGCCTGCCTTTGCAACTAATTATAAGGCCCATACAGAAAAGAAGCATTTTTTTCCTCAAATCTTTGAATATGTAGTACATGCATACCTTCAGTAAATGTTTTAAGGTACGCTTTTCAGATAACCAAAGATTACCTAAACAGGGAAGGAAGGGTTTGGAGTCAGAATCTGGATTAGAATCCTAGCCTGCACACTAAGTAGTTTGACAAATTAAGTTACTTAAACTCTCTGAATCAGGATCAAAAGAGGAATATATAAGAGCGCAAATGAGAAAATCTACAGTATAAAGTGCCTAGCACATAACGTTCAGTAAGAAGCAGCTATTATCTGAGTAATAAATGTTTGTTTTTAAAAAAATATTTTCCTAAAGCACATTATGCATTTTTCTGAAAACCTGTCAAAGAAAATCTAGGAGGGCAGGGGCTGAAGTAAACTACTCATCCAAGGACTCACAACTCAAAGGCATATAGGAAAATGAACAAAATGTGCCAGCTGTAAAGAAAAGTACTGAGAGGCGTATGGGTGCACGCTCATCTAAATGGGTAGCCATCATACGCTTCTGATGGAAGTGAATTTCAGAATGTTAGCCCACTGCTGCCAGATTTTCAGTGCTCATTTGTATGTAAAACCTCATTTTTAAGTATTAGCAATTCATTTGTGGGGAAAGGGAGGAAAGGAGAGGGAGAGAGGGATACCAATGTGTACACCAAACAAAACATACCAACTCAAATATTACCCAAGAGTACCACCAGTTTGAAATCTCTGAATATCAAGTCACAACAATTTTAATTTCTATACTGAAAGCTTTAGGGGGCAGGGATTGTACTTGTATTATCCATCATCATACACCCAATTCCTAGGACATGTAAGTGCTCCTTATTATCAAGTAAATGCATTTCTATATGTGCTTTCAAATTCTTTCTCATGCGATTTCTTTTGTGTAAAACATTCAGTCCCATTTTATCTACTTGGTAAGTCCTAGCCATCCTTCAAGTGCCGTTTAAATGTCTCATTTTTTTCCAAGACCATTCCCCAATACACCATCTCCTCTCCCCACAACCTGGAGAATTACTTCTCTGGTCTGTTTACTGTGTGTTCCCTGTATGTTCCTTGACTCCTCTCTCAAATTTAAAATACACCCCAATTAAAACATTATTTATTATTTGATTATGTATTTGTCTCACACTCTGTTGCCACAAATCCAGAAGTTCAAAAACACAGCAACACTTTCTCAACTTAAAAATTCCCAGGCAGCCCCAGTTGCTGTGGCTTAGTGGATTGAGTACCGGCCTGCAAACCAAAGGGTCACCGGATTGATCACCAGTGAGGGAACATGTTTGAGTTGTGGGCCAGGTCCCCACTGGGGGATGTGTGAGAGGCAACCACACATTGATGTTTCTCTCCCTCTCTTTCTCCTCCTTTCCCTTCTCTATAAAAATAAATAAGTAAAATCTTTTTTTATTTTTAAAAGATTTTATTTGTCTTTAAAGGGGAAGGGAAGGAGAGAAGGAGAGACTATCAATGTATGGTTGCCTCTCGTGGGTCCCCTGCTGGGAACTGGCCTGCAACCCAGGCAAGTGCCCTGACTGGGAATTGAACCACGATCCTCTGGTTCACAGGCCCGCACTCAATCCACTGAGCTACACCAGCCAGGGCTAAAATCTTTTGTAAAAATTCCAGGCAAATGCTTGTGGAATGACTACAGCTTTTTATTCTGTAGCATTTCCTTGCAACAAGTTTTGAAGAGTGCAAATACTTTGTTGAACTCATTTTTTATATTAAATTTCAAAAGACTGGTACCAATTTACAATGTAATTAAAGTGTGAGATAACTATTTCACCATAATCTCACCATCAGATATTATCGTTTCTAAAATTTAAGCAGTCTTTATGCCCAATGGCATCTCAAAAACGGTTTTAAATGGACATGTCTTTGAAAACTAATTAAAATATCCTTGCTTTCTTAAACAGGGCTTTGTCATATGTGTTTATCTTTGCTGTGTTCCTATGACTACAAGTACCTAAAATATTATTTAAAAGTTTTCTGTATAAAAAACAAGTATCAATAGGGGTATATAGATGTTTCCCTACATTAAAGAGTTCTACATTATAATTTTTTTAAAGAGTTGTATGTAATGATAGTAGAAAAGGGCACCAGACTGGTATAAATAAAATTTTATGTTCTAATTAAAGCTCTAGCAACATGACTGAAGTAAATTAGCATCTCTTTCCATTTTTTTATCTATAAAATGGGAACAATACATTTAGTTCCCATTTTATAGACTTGCTGTGGTAAGCAAATGCAACAGAGTACCAAAAAGCAATCTGGAACCACAAATTGACCCATCCAACAAACACTGTATCTACTCTGTGCAAATCACTACAGACACAAAACAAGTAGTGCATAATTAGAAAGTGGTTCTCAACTATATCAAACATCAC
Source organism: Artibeus jamaicensis (assembly GCF_021234435.1). Lineage (NCBI taxonomy): Eukaryota > Metazoa > Chordata > Mammalia > Chiroptera > Phyllostomidae > Artibeus > Artibeus jamaicensis. Next base: position 30,687,486 of record NW_026521803.1, on the reverse strand, counting down.
ATTTTGTAACAAATAATTTCTATCACCCTGTTAGGTATCTTGAAACAAAAACCTATTTACACGTATTTTTAAAATTTCAACAATACCCTAGTTGTTATATAAAGGAAAAGATTTATAAATATAAAACATGTATTTTATTAAAATGCCCTGGCATATTAACAAATTTAGAAAATATAATACAAATGGTAAATGCCTGCACTTATATGTAGAATCATCATAAATATGACAGCTGCAAATTCAAACCTTCCAATACAGGTGTGTTGTTTTGGCAATTCAAATAGCACAGTGGCACTGCAATTGATGACATAAATTTTCCAAACTGATGAACTCCTGATAAAGTTTCAAACAAAACAACTTCAATTATGAACCCAAATTATTTTATTTCTGAAAAAATGAGTACCTATTACATGGAATTATATGTTTCCTCCTACACGAATTTCTGGGGCATTTGAAAGTGTTGTGGGATGCAAGATAATTCTTCACAGTTATCTCCATCAAAACTCCCACTAATTTTCACAACATCCCTTAAGGAGCAGTTCTTACTCCTGTGAGAAGCACTGATCTAGAAGACCCAAATATATTACACTAAGTAACAGATGCTAAAAGAGGTAGTTGTTAAAGTGATTTGGGACTATAAATGAGAAAGCGTGGAAAGTCCACAGGTAAACTAAATCATAGCATGATGTAGCAGTGACAATCAACCCCCAAAATATCAACAGCATAAGTCACAGGTGTATTTTCTGCATAAACTGGGAGCTCTACTCCCTGTTACCTCTCAGTGATTAGGCCAACAAAGACTCCATCTCTACATGTGTCTTTAAGTGGTGGGGGAAGACACAGGATAATTCATGCACTATGTTTTAAAGGCTGACCATCCCTTCTGCTCATATTTGATTGGCCAAAGTCATATGGCCATGTCAGTAGTTCTTAACCAGAGCAACTTTGTCCCATAGGGGACATCTGGCAATGTCTGAAGACATTTTTGATTTTCACAATTGGAGTGGGGCAGTGGGAGGCAGAGCACTATTGACATCTAGAGGGTAAAGGCCAGGGCTACTGCCAAACATCCTTCAATACAGAGGACAGTTCCCCACAACAAAAATTTATCCAGCCCAAAATGTCAGTAGTGCCAAGTTTGAGAAACCCTGGACCATGCCTATTTTCAAGTGGGGGAGGGACACAGAGAAGTGCAATATTACTATGTGCCAAAAGAGACCCGTCGGATTATTGGTGGAACCATACCACATGTGAATAAGAATTTACCAGATTAAAGGAAAATCACAAGAAAAAGCAGAGGGATAAGAGTACAGATGTTTTGTCTACAGTAGGTTTATGATAGAAAAGGGGGGAGAAACAACAGCATTAGATATCCATTAGAAAAACTATAGTGAGAGGATAAAGAATAGCTTTTGAAAGTGGAACAGAAGTTAGGAGACAGTGATCAGAAGAGTGATAGGGCCTAGATTAGAGGCATGGGTGATGAAAACAAAGGAGGGACCAATGAAATATTTCTAGGTAGAACGTACCAGGTTTTAATCTACTAAGTATAAGGGATGAAAAGAAGGGTCACTCAAAAGATGTCCCATTTCCTAGATAAGTTAATTCAATGATGACAGAATAAAATTTAAGAAGTATGCTGTGTTTTAAAGCACTCAGTAGAGAAAAGCCTATCTGAAAGTTTCTAACATACAGGTAGGTATTAAAGTCACTATGACAGAACAAATAATTCCAAGGTGACAAGGGCAACAGGAGGCAGAAAGTCAGTAAAAGGGACAGTCTTTTTTTTAAAATCTATCTATCATCTATCTATCTATCAGTCATGTGTTTGTCTCTAACCTTGTTTTAAAACTACTGTCACCTGATGTTGACCACAGGTCTAACAGCTATTCCATGGACTAAAAAGCCAGATAACCAAGCTAATTAAGTTACTCCCGAATACTAGAAAATCTGAGTGCTGGCCTAAAGAGCGCTCATGGAATTCATAAACTTTAGTTAACCAATGTTCACTTTTTTATTTCTCAGATATCTGTTTACTTTTGAATTCGTGGCTGTATTATACATGAAACAAACATTATATATATTTTCTAGAAGTTACAGGTATTTTCTAGTTTACTGATTAATGATCAATAAACTACTAATATGGGAATATTTGAGAAAAGTGCTTAAGTTAATTTTTAAAAGCTTGACCAGGTGAAGCAGCACTAGGCTTACAGGCAGGAGGAAAAGGGTTTAGTTCAGCAGCCTGCAGCACAGGCTGTAGCCTAGACCCTAAACAGGAACATCCAAGAGCTGAGGTTCGTCACACTGAGGGCAGCTGGAGAAGAACCTCCAAAATACAAAAGATTATACACACAAGTATTAATAATAATAAAAGCCTGAGATGAGAATAATACAATCAGAATGCTTTTGTGATGATTTTTAACATGAACTACAAGAAACAAATTTAGAGGTGTGCTTGCTTCCCAGAGGGAAGGGATTAGTGGGGCATAGAAGAGAATGAAGGGGCAATAAACGCTGACAGCTTTGGGTGGTGAACACACAACTTAGAATGAAGGGGCAATAAACGGTGACAGCTTTGGGTGGTGAATGCACAATACAATATACAGATGATGTATTACACAACTGTATACCCGAAACCTATAATTTTAATAACCAATGTCACTCCAATAAATTTAGTAAAAATTAAAATAAATAAATGTAATAGTGGTACACCAGCTTCACCTTAAATAATCTTATCTTAAAATTAACATGCTCTTAATAAGTTGAGATTGTTTTTTTATTGATTATGCCATTACAGTTGTCCCATTTCCCCCCTTCAATCCCCTCCACCCTGCCCACTCCCTCCCCCACCATTCCCCCCCTTTAGTTTATGTCCATGTGTCACAAGTTCTTTAGATTCTATATTTCCCTTACTATTCTTGCCCTCCCCCATCTATTTTCTACCTACCGTCTATGCTTATTCTCTGTACCTTCTCCCCCCTTCTCCTCCTCCCACTCCCCTGTTGCTAACCCTCCATGTGATCTTCATTTCTATGGTTCCGCTCCTGATCTAGCTGTCCTTTTAGTTTGCTTTTGTTTTAGGTATGGTTCTTAATAACTGTGAGTTTGCTGTCCTTTCACTGTTCATATTTTTAATTTTTTTTAGATGAGTCCCTTTAACATTTCTATAGTAAGGGCTTGGTGATGATGAACTCCTTGAACTTGTCCTTATCTGAGAAGCACTTTATCTGTCCTTCCATTCTAAATGAAAGCTTTGCTGGATAGAACAATCTTGGATGATGTAGGTCTTTGGATTTCATGACATGGAATACTTCTTTCCAGCCCCTTCTTGCAAGATCTCTTTTGAGAAATTAGCTGACAGTTTGATGGGAGCTCCTTTGTAGGTGACTGTCCCCTTATCTCTTGCTGCTTCTAGGATTCTCTCCTTCATTTTAATCTTGGCTAATATAATTATGATGTGCTTTGGCGTGTTCCTTCTTGGGTCCAACTTCTTTGGGACTCTCTGAGCTTCCTGAATTTCCTTGATGTCTATTTCCTTTGCCAGATTGGGGAAGTTCTCCTTTATTATTTATTCAAATAAGGTTTTTACTTGTTGCTCTTCCTCTTCCCCTTCTGGTACCCCTATAATTCGGATATTGGAACGTTTAAAGATGTCCTAGAGGTTCCTAAGCCTCTCCTCATTTTTTTGAATTCTTGTTTCCTCATTCTTTTCTGTTTGGTCATTTTTTTCTTCCTTCTGGCCCACTCTTTTGATTTGAGTCCCAGTTTGCTTTCCATCACTATTGGTTTTCTGTGCATTTCCCTTCATTTCAATTAGTTTAGCCTTCATTTGTTCCTCTAATTTGTGACTAAAACCAACTAGTTCTGTGAGCATCCTGATCACCAGTGTTTTGAACTGTGCATCTGATAGGTTGGCTATCTCTTTGTCACTTAGAAGTATTGGCTCTGGGGCTTTGAGCTCTTCTTGTGCTTGAGCCATGTTTTGGTCTGTTTGCAACTGTTAGGTATGAGGGGCAGAGCCTTAGGTGTTCACCAGAGCGGGGCAACCCAGGTTGCTGGGTTGTGCTGCTGTATGTTGGGGTGGGGTCAGAGAGGGGCAATGGTGTTTGTTCCACTCTGTCTCAGATTTCCGTCCCCTCTGCTGCTTCCCGCAAGCAAACCGCCCCCCGCCCCCCGTGCCAGCTCCTGGGTGTGTGGGCCTGTGCACCCTCTAGGACCCTGTGGGTCTCTGCAACAAACTCTCTGTGAGCCTAGGAGCTTCTCCCGGCACCTCAACCCTGAAAGTTTTTCTAGTTGGTGCTTTTAGGCTTTAATTCCTGTCACTGGGGCCCTAGCCTGCGCAGTCTGTCTCACTGTTCGCTCCTTCGCCTGGTTTATCTGAGTGTGAATGTGTGACCTCGGTCAGCCAGCCTTGAGCCCACACTGGGTCCGCCGTTGCCACCCCACACCTGGGATCTGCCAACCGCCATCTGCATGCCTGGGTCTGTCCAGCGGCTTTTTCCTTCGCAACCTCAGTCCGCCTGCCACTGACTCCGCCCCTCTTACGGGTCTGGATGAATGGTTCATTGTTGTCGGACTTCTGTACAGTTCAATTTTCTGTGTTTTGGTTGCATTTTTGTTACTAAAACTTTGTTGTCTTTAAACTTGGTTGTGCAAGGAGGCACAGTGTTTCTACCTATGCCTCCATCTTGGCCGGAAGTCCTAGGGATTGTTAAAAGAAGAATCAACCAAGTCCATCTGTTTTTCTCCTGCCAGCATGTATTTCCCCTTCTGTAACAGTAATCTGATGTTCTAAGGAGAGTTTCCCCATCCGGGCAGGCGGAACAATCCCCAGCCTGACTAAACAACGTCACTGCCTTGCCATATCAGTTGTTTCAAAGACAGGACAGAACCAAAGACAGGCCAATGACACAGCTTGAGGACTTATGATGGAATTGCAGAAGGAAAAAAAAGGCTCTCCGGTGAACCCGAAGCTGGGAGGAGTTACACAGGAGCCTCAGTAGGACTTAAACTAAAAGAAATGAAATCAAAGCCAAGAGATAGAGTCCTGAACATACTGGCTGGTTGTGATGCTGATCCAGCACTCTGAGGCCAGCCATATTTCCAGACCAAGCCAATGAATTTTTTTTACTTAAATTTGACTCCTAAATGTTTCCCAATATGTAATAACTGAACAAAAATTTGTAACATTCTCAGAAATGGCAGTAATATAACACAAACCACATAAACAATGGAACTAAGCAGTAATCTAGTCAATAATACAAATAACTATGTAACTAGTTACTTTTCTTGATTGATTTAGAGAGAGAGAGAAACATCGATTTGCTGTTCCACTTATTCATGCATTCATTGGTTGCTTCTTGTATGTGCCATGACCAGAGATCAAACCTGCAACTTGGCATATGAGGACAATGTTCTAACCAACTGAGCTACCCAACCAGGGCAATAACTAAGTTACTTTCTTTAAAGTATATTTTATTGATTATGCTATTACAGTTGTTCCAATTTTTCTCCTCTTTATCCCCCTTCTCCCTGCACCTTCCCACCCTCCACCATTTCCACCCTACTAGTTCATGTCCATAGGTTGTACATGTAAGTTCTTTGCCTTCTGTTTTCTATACTATTCTTAACCTTCTCCCTGTCTATTTTCTGCCTACCAATTATGTTTCTCATTCTCTGTACCTTCTCCCCCATTCTTCCCCTCCCCACTGATAACCCTCCACATGATGTCCATTTCTCTGATTCTGTTCCTGTTCCAGCTGTTTGCTTAGTTTTTTTCGTTTTTGTAGGTTCAATTGTTGATAGTCCTAAGTTTGTTGTCATTTTATGATTCATAGTTTTTGATCTTCTTTTTCTTAGATAAGTCCCTTTAACATTTCATATAATAAATTCTTGGTAATGATGAACTCCTTTAACTTGACCTTATTTGAGAAGCATTTTATCTGCCCTTCCATTCTAAATGATAGCTTTGCTGGATAAAGTAATCTTGGCTGTAGGTCCTTGCCTTTCATGACTTCAAATACTTCTCTCCAGCCCCTTCTTGCCTGTAAGGTTTGAGAAATCAGCTGATAGTCTTATGGAAACTCCTTTGCAGGTAACTGTCTCCTTTTCTCTTGCTGCTTTTAAGATTCTCTCCCTATCTTTAATCTTAGGTAACTTAATGATGATGTGCTTTGGTGTATTCCTTTTTGGGCCAAATTCTTTGGAATTCTCTGGGATTCCTGGACTTCCTGGAAGTCTATTTCCTATGCCAGATTGGGGAAGTTTTCTTCCATTATGTTTTTAAATAAGTTTTCAGCTTCTTGCTCTTCCTCTTCTCCATCTGGCACCCTTATGATTCAGATGTTGGAACATATAAAGTTGTGCCAGGGATTTCTCAGCCTCTCCTCACTTTTTGAATACTTGTTTCTTCATTCCGTTCTGGTTGAATGTTTATTTCTTCCTTCTACTCCAAATGCTTGATTCGAGTCCCGGTTTCCTTCCCTTCACTGTTGATTCCCCATATATTTTCCTTTATTTTACTTTACATAGCCTTCATTTTGTGACCAAATTCTGTCAGTTCTGTAGGCATACTGATTATCAGTGTTTTTGAACTTTGCATCTGATAGGTTGTCTATCTCATCACTTAGTTCTTTCCTGGAGTTCTGATGTGTTCTTTTATTTGGGCCATATTTCTTTGTCTCAGTGTGCCTATTCCATTTTAAGGGGCCATAACTAGTTACTTTAAAATAGAAGTCATCCAACTATCTAGTCTCAGGTCCCCTTATTTACATTCCCAACTATTGAGAATTCCAAACAGCCTTTGTTTATGTGAGTTACATCTATTGACACTTACCATATTACAAATTAAAACTAAAAAATGTTTACATATTAATTAAATCAATTTAAAATAATAATAAACCCATTAGGTATTAATATATGTCTTATAAAAAACTGCTTTCCAAAACACACAAAGAAGTCAATACTCAGAGTGATTTTTGTCTCCCATTTTTGCAAATTTCTTTCATGTCTAGCTTAAGAGAAGATAGTTGGACTGCCATCTGCTTCTGCATTCAATCTGCTGTGATATGTTGTTTTGGTTAGAGTATATGAAGAAAGTATGGCCCTGGCCAGTGTGCCTCAGTTGGTTGGAGAGTAATCCCGCAAGCTAAAAGGTCAGAGATTCAATTCCCAGTCAGGGCTCATGCCTAGGTTGTGGGTTCAGTCCACGCTTGGGGCACATGTGAGAGGCAGCCAATTGAAGTGTATATCTCTCTCACATCGATATTTCTCTCCTTCCCTTCCCTTCATTCTAAAATCAATAAGCATGTCCTCAGGTGAGGATTTTTCTTAAAAGCCTGTTGCTAAATGAAAAGCTAAAAGTAAAAAGTATATTTAAAAAGAAAGAAAATGTGCATTGGACAAATAAGTAATTGGAATATTTTAATGGCCTTTTAAGATAATAGGTATTCAACGTTTATTTAACACCAAATGCAATAAAGGGCAATTCTTAAATGTTAGTTGCAATGTGCAGTCTGAATCCCTATCAGTGATTTTGGCTGTGTTTTTAAAAAATCCATTGGTCTATATTATATTTTGAATGGTTCTCCTACCTGTGTATGCTTTTATAACATCATGCATTGGTCATTTGGAAAAACCTTAGTTTAATGAGTTATACAGATCTTCCAAAAGTTGAAACATTTTCTTATTTTATAAATATATATATATGTATGTGTGTGTGTGTGTGTGTATATATATATATATATATATATATATATATATTTGAATCACATACCTTAATATCACCACTAATCTCTTCACTGATTTTCAAGGACATACCTGCCAAATATCCACATCTGCGTAACTATGGTTTATCAGTCATTCTTTTATGTAAAAATGAAAGCAGTGTCCCATTCAAAAAGCAGCTAGTTTAGCCCTGGCTGAGTGGCTCAGTTGGTTGGAGTGTGGTTCTATAAACCAAAACTGATCCCAGTCAGTGCAGGTACAGGAGGCAACCAATTGATGTTTCTCTCACATTGATGTGTGTGTGTGTGTGTGTGTGTGTGTGTGTGTGTCTCTCTTTCTCCTGGTTTGTCTTACTCCATTAAGTACTACTTCTAACCATTCTTCTTCTAGACGACTGAATTACAATGAATGCCATCTATTGATATCAAATGCTCTAGAATTCACCAGTAGTATCCTTAAATATATAACTTTAATTCAGTTTTACACATACAAACATATTTTGACTTGAAAAAATGAATTGCATATACATTCATCCACAATAAGATACAGAAGACATACGTACCTTTCTACAAATATTCAGTAGCAATCTTTTTATTCAAATCATAAATTAGATTTGCATTTTAAACATGCAAATTAAGGTTTGATGAATTTTAAGTAAATTACTCCAGTGCACCAATGATTGTAAAATAAAGCCCCATACTGTATTAAAACAAATGAAGCAATAGGATAAGCATACTAAAATATCCAAAGTCTTTAAAATAAAGAGGTCCTTTTTTATATACAGATTTCCATGCCCCCTCTACTCTATCCCCAATTCTGAATCTGTGTATTTTGTTTTATTCTTTTTTAAATAGCTCTTCCAGAGACAGAGATGCAACTATTCTTAAACCGGCACTTCAGGAAATATGGACAGAGAACTGAAGCTACAAGCATAAGTGACCTCTAAAGAACTACCAACCAGTTGGGCTTGCTGAGCAACTTTCTCACGGTATTTAAGTTAAACCCTGACAACGAAAGCTAAATCCATGTAACCCTGACTAGTGTGGCTCAGTGGGTTAGGTATCGTCCAGCAAACCAAGGGTTCACCAGTTCAATTCCCAGTCAGAGCACACACCTGAGTTTCATGCTAGGTCCCCAGCTGGGGGCATGTGAGGACCAACCAATGGATATTTCTCACATCGATGTTTCTCTCCCTCTTTCCCCTCATTTCCCCTCGCTCTAAAATTAACTAAATAAAATATTTTTTCAAGAAAAGCTAAATCAATGCAACTTGCATCTCGGGAACCAATAAAGTGGCCAGTTAATTTGTACCTAGAATATTTTATTGTTTCCAAACAGACTACCCCCTATGACAACCAAGTTCCTTTGGGAGTTCACGTGTTAATTTTGGCATCTGAATAAAGTGCCAAAGTAAGCTCCTCTAAAAGGAGCTCAAGTAAGCACTTTATTTTAGAGAGCACTTTAGAGATCAATGTTCTAGTTCGGATAGTGATGATACTAGTACACCAACAGCATTCTAAAACTTGCCATCAGACAGTTCAAACGAATTGAAAAATGAAGAGGAGAAAATAAAGGAGAGAAGGGAAAGACCTGGAAGTACAACATACATGGCAATATCTTTCAGGGACCCATTAAGTTAGCTGTGAGATGATTACATTGTGCATACGTGTATCACTATTAAAAACTGTAAACTTAACACAAGTGAAAATCTTTAAAAAGTTAGAGGACCCTAACAGCTCAACCACACTTCAGAACTCTGATGTGGCTATGCCCCAAGCCAAATGAATCACTACTTCTGGGGGTGGGATCCAGCCATTAGAGTTTCATAAAGCTCCCCAACGAATTTCAAAGTGCAGCCAAGATTGAGAACCACTGCCCTAAACCTGGGGAATAAAAAAACAACTCTTAAAAAGATGAACCCAACACAATTATAAATTCTCCAGATTGAAAACAATTTTCATTTAAAATGTAAACACTAAGCCCTGACTGGTGTGGCTCAGTGGATTGAACACCGGCCTTCAAACCAAAGGGTCACCAGTTCGATTCCCAGGCAGGGCACATGCTGGAGTTGTGGGCCAGGTCCCCAGTGGGAGGCCCATGAGAGGCAGTCACACACTGATGTCTCTCCCTCTCTTTCCCTCCCTTCCCTTGTCTCTAAAAATAAATAAATAAAATCTTTTAAAAAGTAAAATACAATGCAATTACTAAAGTATAGTTCTTGACCTTTAAGGCATTTACAATTATCACCAACTTGAAATTAAGGCCCTGGCCAGGTAGCAGTTGGTTGGAGCGTCATCCCAATACGCCAAGGATGCAAGTTCAACCTCTGGTCAGAGTATATACACGATACACTGCATAAATAATTGGAACAGCAAACTGATGTCTGTGTCTGTCTCTATCCTTCTCTCTCTCCCAAATCAATCAATAAAAAATTTTAGCCCTGGCTGGTGTAACTCAGTGGATTGAGCGCAGGCCTGCAAACCAGAGGATTGTGGTTCGATTCCCAGTCAGGGCACATGCCAGTTCCCAGCAGGGGACACATGAGAGGCAACCATACATTGATATTTCTCTCTCTCTCTCTCCTTCCCTTCCTCTCTAATGATAAAGAAATAAAATCTTTAAAATAAATAAATAACTCTTATCATCCTTTAAAAAGAAATTTAAGATGCAGTAAAAGAAACTAGCTATAATTGGCCTCTGGTAGGTTTCTATCTTACCTATAATATAATTTGCAGTAGCAAATAATCAAGACTTAAATTATAAGATCCTGACCACCTATTATCCTAGTTTTACATAGGTAAGCACTACCCTCATTTTTATCCACTCTCGTGATTAAAATAAATTTTCCTGGATGCCAATCACACCACGTAATAGTGTGAAAATGACACAACCCAAAATACCTTGTTCCTGAGAAACAGAAATTCAGTCACATTTCCCATCACCAGAATTACAGATTTTAGAATTTTTAAAAATCTAAAAATTCCAAATCTGACCCATTATCAAGCATATGTTTTGGCATATTATGGCACAAACAGTATACACTGAAAGCCATTCAAATGACTATCTAGACATACTTGTTAACTATTTGAATTTTTTTAAATCATTTCCTCACTAACTGTCGAGCAAAAAGCTCAAAATTTGATAATTTAACAAAAATTAAATTGTGTATGCTAACCTAACTCCTTTAACTTTCATTTAATATAGAAAATAATGAAATAATTGAAACATGATTAAACATAATCTGAGAGTCAACTTTAATCATCACTTAAGCAAAAAAAAAAAAACCACTCTGCCTCACTATACAATCTTTTAGGGGGGAAAAAGAAAAAGATATCCAAACACATACAGTGAGCACTGAAATGATTAGTATTTTTTTAAATCATTCTAGAATAAAAATGAAAAAAGTAATGAGCTAAAGAGAATGAAATAGAACTGAAATGTTTCAACATAAGAAAAATAATGTATGTTCTCACCAAGAGGCAAAATTTAGGCAAGACTAAACATACATTTTAAATATAATGAACAGAGCTGATCTGTAAGGTTAACTGCCCTAGTACAAGCCTCAACAATTCAGAGCTCAATTAGAATAGTGCCTAATGATGTTACTATAACACCAACCCACTCAGGAAAAAAAACAGCTTTCAAGCCGGAGAGCTGGAGTGTGACTGGGCAGCATAAATTAGTTTTATAGTTGTTCTTTAACTGAGGGGTTGGAATATGAAGGGATATGCCAGAGAGAGAGAAAGAAAGAGTGCGAGCATGAGAATTCACACACAAATGAAAAAACAGCTCAACTAAAATGTGGTTTAAGAAAGTGAAGCATAGGTTTTTACAAAAGTTTGCTGCTTCCTAGTATAAGCAGAATTGCTTCAAGCTGCAAAGCCATCAAAAAAGGCCAATGATCCACATTAAATTATCATGAAAAATTTCAGTTACTTTCTCAGCACAAATTTTCATTAAACCTGAAACCGATTTGAAAGGGTTTATTTTCCCCCAAAGCTCAAGATTTAAAATGAAGGCACTTAGCTAAACAGAAGTTTCTACTTAGGCATTCCCACTTCAAAAATAAAACAAGATGCAATACCTCTTTTAAAGCAACCTTCCCAAAAACCTGGAAAGCAAAGAAAAGGCCACTTCTATTAATAGACTCACAAAATGGCGTATCAATTTTGTCTAGAAAGCTTTTAGTTTTAACTCCAACTTAAACCTACATAATTCATCACCACTTTTAGACCTAAAGATACTCCAAATCTTAAAGGCTTGGTCTGACTGTATTACATCTGTTCTGTAGTAAGACGAAATAACGAAAATCAAAAATCTTGACGTTATCAAAGAGACATTAATAAGAAACCATACTTTTAAATGTTAATTATAGCAATCATTTACAACTTGGTATATCATGTACTACCTTTCCAAAAGAGTAAATCCTTGGCAAAAAAGAAAAGGTACATGTTAGAACTTTGTATGCTATGTTTCAACTGAAATATATTTAGTTTTTTGTAACATGGCAAAGGCAATTTATAAAATCCACAATAAAAATTGTTCAAATGCAATGTTCCAAATAATATTACTTATGAAAGTATGTATTTTCTATGAAGAAAAGTACTCAACCTATTTTTTAAATACCCGGACAAACTGCTACTGAGACTAGAAGAATGCTAATTCTGTCAAAGACAAAGGTTGTTAAACAAAAATTAACGAAGACTACAAGCCTTTAGAAAGTCAATTCGGAGTAATTAAGTTGATTCCACATTATCTCATATTTATTATTTCTAAATATCGCCAGCAGTTTCACCTTAAACTATGGTGCAAAAACTAAAGGAATTAAGAAACTAAATTCAAAATAAATAAACAACAAATTATTTGCTTTAAAAAAATTATTGCGTTTTCAGGGGAAAAATAACTACCAACCTTCAATAGCATTTTTTAAAACCCACAAAGAAGCCTTCATGTTAACTAAACACACCCATTTCTTTGAAAATCCAGCTTGGGGAAGGGGTGGAGCCACAGCCCTCCACCCTCCACCAATTTCACACCCAGTATTTGGAGTCTTGAGCCATAAGGTACACTATGTCTTCTATTTTTTATTAGGGGCTAGGGGAGGTATGGTCAGGTGCTAAGATTGTTTCCTGCATGCCACCATCACCAACAGTATTCGAAATGCAAGTAAACAAATCAAAGCCAGAACATAAACTAGAATGACACAACCAAAAAAAATAATAATAATAAGGGACAAAGACTGAACAAAAATTTACTTGAGAAAAGAAATGAACACAAACCACTTACAACTTGCGTTTGGCCACCCAATGCAACCTCTGCAGCCGACCTAGGAAGTCGGCCCCAGCGGACAGTGAAACTACTCAAGAACAACAAAGAAGAGCGGCGGCCGCGAGTCCCTCTTCGAGTTTAACTCCATTCTGCGACAAACTGTGGAGAAGGGACACGAAGCACAGCGGCCCGGCAAGGGACTACACTGGCTCTCCGCGTGCTGACCGCTGGCCACCCGCGCGCTCCCCGCAGCTGCCGTCGCAGCGGGGAGCCCGCCCTGGGGCGGGGAAGCCGCGGGAGGGGTTCTCGGCCGGGCAAGGGAAGGGGAGGGGACATGGCTCGTTACCTGGGCGCGGGTGATGGCGAGGGGAGTTCGCTCTCCCGCCGGGGTTAGTCCGCGAGGGCAACGGGCCTGTCGCTCCCCCGGCGGCCAGGAGCGCTCCTCCGCCCCCGCCCCAAGGCGTCAGGGCCAGGCCGCCCTTCCTCGGCGCCGCTCCGCTGCCCACACGGGCCGGGCCGCCTCGAGCTCCCGGGCCGCCCCACCTCGGGGGCGCCTCTCTCGGGGCGCCCGGCTCCCCTCACCCGCTCCAGTCCTCTGGGCGGCCGAAGAGCCGAGAGGAAAGGCGGGAAGGTCCTCCGGAAGAGAGCGGGAGGGTGCGAACGCGGGCTCCGCCACCCGAGCCGCTCCGTTACCGCAGCTGCGACGACGACCAGGGCTGAGGTGTTGCTGCCAACTTGTCGAGAGGACACTGAGCATGCGCGCGCGCAGACCACATCCGGGTAATTTCAGGGTTTGGCCCTGTTTCCACCGCAGTTTTCCTTTCTCCCGGCTGCCCCCGCCTCTTGCCCCGGAGTGACAGGAGGGTCGCTCTGCGCAGGCGCCTGCGGAGAAGCACCAGTGGGTGCGCCGCCCAGAGTCCCGGCTCGGTGTCCCGCAAGGCTCCACAAGGCCGCTTGGACTGTGTGGTCGCTAGAGAAATTGGCATCCCTTTGCAAAAAAGTGTACGCAAGCAGCGCCGGAGACCTCGGCGTAGAATGGACTGCCAGTAAGAGTTTATAAATAGCGATAAGCCGGGCCTTGTTTTTGAGGACCTCTGTAAGCACAAAAATTAAATTTTAACAGCTAGCGGTTTACTTTGAGAAGAAAATGCCAATGACTGCCCCTTCCTTCCCTTTCTACCAGCCCTAGATCACTAGATTCAACGGTTTTTAAATTCCCGAGACTCCCCCTTGAGTTGAAGAGATGCACAGGATAGTGAAGGAATCACACTATTTGAGAGACTGGCTAGGTATTTATGAAAGTCATTGGTTCTTGTTGGAAGAGATTTAGATAGAATCTTAAGAGTTGGAAGGGACATTTGAGGATCTACAACACAGCTGTTAACTAGGTACCTGTTGAGTAGGGAAAGGTGTAAACTCTGCTGTGGACTTTATACTTCTATTTGAAATTTTTATAGGAAACATGTACTTCTTTTATATTTGAAACGTTTCAGAAAATATATACTATTTATATATTTTCTCAGTTTCCACCAACCGGAAAATACGCTGTTCTAAAGTCATTTCTTTTCCATCTGGAGAATATAACTACTGTTACCAGGTTTCTGACCTTTCAGGGGGCCAAAGCAACCCTGCCCAGGGTCTTTCCTGCTGCTCAGTTCCTTGGAACCGAAACTTTTATTTCCTTTTCACTACTCATTAACAATCTCTAAAGCTCTTAAGGAGAGTCTCAACAGGTCTTCTTGCTTGGCATTTAGAACCTTCCATCCCCTTTCTAGTCTTCTTAAAAGTTGTTGAAAGCAAATTAGGGAAATCTTATGCTTTCTCTACAATAATTAGTAATTCAAATTATGTGTATAATCGTTTTGTGTTCAGTCTTCATGTGTGTGGTCTTTACTTGATACATGTCTGTGTATTTTTCCTGCTTCCAGATGGCATAATTAGTGTGTAATATTTTATGGGCCTAAAGATATTAAGTACTTAAATATATTAAGCAGAATCCTATGTTATAGACAAAATTTTTAATATTAAAACCAGTTTTAACTTTGAGTACTGTCTTTTAATGTTATTACCAAAAGATGTATTATGTTACAAAAAATTATATTATAATCTTTTGGTTAAGTATATTTGACAACCTCCCCAAAGTTTAAGCTTTAAAAACTGAGAAATTACTTTGAATTATTCCAATGGGCCCCTGGAATACCTCGAGGATTTGTTCTTTCTCCTTAAGAAAGAGAAGTTTTCTAACTAATTAGGCCTAATTAATATGCTTGAAATTACATGGAAAACTTTTCTAAACAAAATAATAATAACTATTTTATTTGTATATGTATATAGTTTTTCTAGAAATTTCAGTCTGCCCCAGGGAGGAACTTGCAAAGATTCAGAGTAAGTTCAAACAGGCAGCTCTCAGGGGTAACAGCTGTCCTGTCAATGACACTGGAGAAGTCAAGACTGATAGATCCCTCAGAGGACATCAAGCAGTGGTACTCTGGGTATTTGTGACCCACACATTGGGAATTTAGAAATTGTTCCCAATGCTCAATGCACACTTCCAATAAGTCCTATACAGCATTTTAAAACTTTGCATACTATTTGGTCTTTCTATATATTAAGATTGTGTGTTAAATCTAAAAATATGGGCTTTATATTTTTCTTTTATGTTACTTCATAGTAATTACCAAGATATCGTTATCTCAAAATATTATATCTCACTAAAAAACAAACTTCTTTGTCAATTGCATTTTAATCAAATGTACAAACATGTTATTTTAAATTTGGTCATTTATAAACAGTTGTTTTACTCTAATGCATTTGGAAGTATATCTTTGGATAGGTTTATGAAAAGGACTCTGACTTACTCAAAATTACAGGTATGTAAGCAGGTCATACCTTTAAAGTAAAGATTTATAAAAATCCTAAGAAATAACTGGATTCATGAAAATACTGGCAAATAATCAAGAAAAACAAAGTTAGTGGAACGGGACTAAATGAACTACAGATAATTATTATTCTTATGACTTTGTTCAAAATACACTAATTTTAAATCTTTTTTGTTTTCCAGATATAAGCAAACTTGTTTTTTCCCCCAGGACCATTTGCAAATTTTACACTCATAAGCAATATTGAAACATTTACTTTTTTCTTCCTACCTAACTCCTTCAGAATTTGACAACTTTTTTTGTTTGTTTTTAATTTTTATTTTATTGATTATGCCATTACAGTTGTTCTATTCCCCCCTTCATTCCCCTCCACCCTGCACACCCCCACCCCTGCCATTCCCCCTTTAGTTTATGACCATATGTCTCAAGTTCTTTAGATTCTATATTTCACCTACTATACTTGCCTTCCCCCTATCTATTTTCTACCTACCGTCTATGCTACTTATTTTCTGTACCTTCTCCCCCCTTCTCCTCCTCCCACTCCCCTGTTGCTAACCCTCCATGTGATCTTCATTTCTATGGTTCTGCTCCTGATCTAGCTGTCCTCTTAGTTTGCTTTTGTTTTAGGTGTGGTTCTTAGTAACTGTGAGTTTGCTGTCCTTTCATTGTTCATATTTTTTATCTTCTTTTTCTTAGATAAGTCCCTTCAGCATTTCATATAATAAGGGCTTGGTGATGATGAACTACTTGAATTTGATCTTATCTGAGAAGCACTTTATCTGCCCTTCCACTCTACTCCCCAGAATCTTCATCCCTACTCCCCAAAACCAAAACGGGCCCAGGTCATTAAGAATCAATCCATTTTAAAACCAGAGGGGGGAATGAAAGGATAAAGCCAGCCCCATTTGCTATTGTGGCACCATTTGCAGAGCAGGCCTATGACCTTGTTAAATGTGACTTCCATTTTACTCTTCTGAGCTTATGTCCCCAGGACTGGAAATTACTGGAAAGCAAGAACAGAACGTGGCTAACTGTCCCACCACAGGCATAGGCAAGAGGTAACATTGGAGCAAACTGCAGCTTATACAAAACCACCCAAACCTCCTGTGTTGCAATGCTCTGAATAGCCCAAGGGCCACACATCAGCAACCCCTCCCCACTCTTCTTATATCCAGTTATAATCCAATAAAAGATCAAAGCCCCCATCCCCTCAGTGCTGGTATATCTCTCCATACCATACCCCTCTCCTCTCTTAGAGAGTGAGTAAAAACTTTACTCTCTAAAGGAAAAAAGAGAGTAATTTTTAAAATTATGTTTCATTGTTTATGCTATGACAGTTGTCCCAGTTTTTCTCCCTTTGCCCCCCTCCACTCAGGCCCCCCACTCCCTCAGGCTACCCTGTTCCCTATTCTGTACTTTATATTCCCATGACTATTCTGTCACTACTAATTTTTACATCTTAATCCCTTCACCTTTTTGTCCCATCCTCCCTATGCCCCCCATCTAACAACCATCAAAACATTCTCTGTATCTATTATTTTGTTTCTGTTCTGCTTGAATGTTTATTTTGTTTTTTAGATTCAATTGTTAATAGCTTGGTTAAAGTCATTTCTTACACCTTATGGCCCAGAAACTCTCGAGTCCCCCCCTTTCACACAGTGCCCCACCCCTTGCCTCATGCTGTCCTTGCCGTAATAGCCTGGGCTCACCCCTCTTCTGCCAGGAATCCTCTAAAACTTCCATCTTCACTGGTGTTCCCTTACCCCTGGGGTTCAGGAAGGCTTTCCAAGTCTAGTTTTAAGGGAATCCATTTCTAAATCTTCCACTGCTCTCTGAACTATTTTCTAAAAATTCTCAAGATTCAGAAAGCACCTGAAGACACAGCATCCCCTTTCAATACTGACCTTCTCCCATCTTAAAATTCTCACCCATTGTTAACGTGCATGGACCCAACATGTAAAGACCTCCAGGGAAATTCAGAGGGACAATTCGGAAGTTGGTGTCTGTGCTGAGAAAGTTAACTACTTGAATTAAATGGTTATAAATTATTTTGCAAGTCAGGTTGTTTCCAGTTCTTTGCTACCAACAAATTTGAAGGCAGATCTAAGTAGGTGATTTGATAATAAAACAATATGATTCTTATAAACCTTAGTCGTGGTTAAAAATATTGAATAACATTGCTACAACTAAATTTCTTCATTTCCATCTATATTAGTTAATCTATTACTGTGTAGCAGTATCACTGCAGGAGCTTAAAACAGCATCAATGTATTGGCTCACACTTTCTATGGGTCAGGAGTCCACCCATGGCTTAGCTGGGTCCCCTACAAGATCACACAGTGACACTTGACTGAGGAAGGATCTGCTTCCAAGCTCATGTGGTTGTTGGCAGCATCCAGGTCCCTGCAGGAGCCAAGGGCCTTAGTCTCTAGCTGACTGTTGGTTCCTTCAGTTCTGTGATATGTGACCCTCTCCATAGTGAAGCTCCCAGTATAGCAACTGGCTTCTTCAAAGCCAGAGATGGGGAGAGTCTCAGTATAAGACATTGGTTACAACCTTATGTGACATAAGCACCTACACATAATCACATACATCCTGTCACCTTTGTGTAATCTGTTGGCCAGAAGCAAAGCACAAGTCCCACCCTTACTCAAGGAAAACTACACGAGAGCATGAACAGGAGGTGGGGATCATAGAGGGCCACATTAGAGTCCACCACAGCTACTTATTTATGCAAATGGCAGTCCTGATGAGCTTGACCTCAGAATTTTGCTTCAGGTTCCCTTCACCTTCTTGCTAAAGGAAACCTGACTTACACTGGGGACACTGCTTCCCCTTCTTCCTCTCAAGTAATGGAAACTTGTATTTTTAACCATAAGCCCCTTAGACTGTGCCGAGGTGTGTAGGTGTCCTCCTTGCTCCTCAGCATCGCTTCCTGATCATCCTCTCTCCTCCCTATTAACCCGAAGCTTTAAATCTTGTTTCCCCTGCTCCTCATCTTACTCTCATTCCCCTTCATTTTTCCACCATCGGCTCCCATCGGTCACTCCAATACCACTTCTGTCCTAATCCTAGGTGGTTATAAATGTACTTAGATGGCTTTCTCTTTACCCTGACCTCTCAGTTCTTTGACTTCTCCTCCAAGGATCTTGTCCTCCTCTAACTCAGCCACTTCTTCCTATTCACAGTTTCAGATATTTCCATATTCCCCTGTAGCTCTCTAATTCCAACAGTTCAACTCACGTACCCCCTTCTTCCCACTCTTACAATAGCCAATCATTACAATCTCTCCCTTGCACACACTCTCGAACCCCTTACTCTCCCTCCCCTTTGTCATGCTTGCTGGGCAGAACCAGTCCCGATTTGAGCCAGCTCTCCACCTACTACTTCACACCAGCACCCACACACCCAAATGTGGCCAGAGAAAACCACGTCACACTGACTGTTTGCACTTTCATTTCATCACTGGGAGCCTCCAGTGGGCCCTAGTGCTGCTCAGGAACCCTGCTCCTCTCCTCCATTCTGAATTTCGTACCTTTTCTGTCCTCCGACCTACACCTCGTTCCATCTTCATTCTCAGTTAATAACCTTGCTTCCTATCTCATTGAAAAAAATCAAAGCAATGAGATGAAAACTTTCACAAAATCCCGCTACCTCATCTACCCATAGCCACAGACCAGCAAGTGTAACCTCTTCACCTTTCCCTCCAGTACAGCATGAATTTTCCGTGCTCCTAGAGCCCGTCCCTCTGCCAAGGCAATAGATCCCAATCTTGCCTTGCTTAATCAAGATCATCACCCTCACTCCAGCAATTATGCCCCCCTTTCTATATTATCAGTGTTTTGCTCTCTACTGGGTCACTCCCATGAGCTTACAAGTAGCTGTTATTTCTCCAATCTTAAAAAATCTTCTCAGTAATACTGGAACTTCCGCCAAGATGGAGGCGTAGGTGGAAACACTGTTCCTTCTCACACAACCAAGTTTAAAAACAAAAAAGTTTTTGTAACAAAAAACTCAGCCAAAACACAGAAAATTGAATTAAACGGAAGTCCCACAACAACAAACCTTTCAGCCAGATCAGTAAGAGGGGCGAAGCCAGCAGCGGAGTGGGGTTGGGCAGGAAAGGTCCACCGCAGCAACCCAGGCACGTGACCCAGGTGCGCAGGCAGCCACGGGCGGATCCCAGGTGTCGAGTAGCAGCGGGCAACCCACTGAGGGCGCAAGGCGGCAGGCTGACCGCAGTCACACATTCGCGCACAGATAAACCAGCAAAGGAGCCAGCATTGAGACAGACCATGCAGGCCCCAGCGGCGGGAAGCACCGGAGGGCTCCACCATTGCCCTCCTTTGACCCCGCCCCCACATACAGTGTCACAACTCAGCGACCTGGGTGGCCCCGCCCTGGTGAACACCTGAGGCTCCGCTCTTCATATGTAACAGGTGCAAACAGACCAAAACATGGCTCAAGAAGAACTCAAAGTCCCAGAGCCCATAACTCTAAGTGACGAAGAAATAGCAAAACTTTCAGATGCACAGTTCAAAACACTGGTGATCAGGATGCTCACAGAACTGGTTGATTTTAGTCACAAATTAGAGGAACAAATGAAGGCTAAACTAATTGAAATGAAGGGAAATGCACAGAAAACCAATAGTGATGGAAAGCAAACTGGGACTCAAATCAAAGGAGTGGACCAGAAGGAAGAAAAAAAAATAACCACACAGAAAAGAATGAAGAAACAAGCATTCAAAAAGATGAGGAGAGGCTTAGGAACCTCCAGGACATCTTTAAACGTTCCAATATCTGAATTACAGAGGTACCAGAAGGGGAGGGAAAAGAGTAAGTGGAAAACTTATTTGAACAAATAATAAAGGAGAACTTCCCCAATCTGGCAAAGGAAATAGACTTCCAGGAAGTCCAGGAAGCTCAGAGAGTCCCAAAGAAGGTGGAGCCAAAGAGGAACATACCAAGGCACATCATCATTATATTAGCCAAGATTAAAATGAAGGAGAGAATCCTAGAAGCAGCAAGAGCTAAGAGGACAGTCACCTACGAAGGAGTTCCCATCAGACTGTCAGCGGATTTCTCCAAATAGACCTTACAGGCAAGAAGGGGCTGGAAAGAAGTATTCCAAGTCATGAAATCCAAAGACCTACATCTAAGATTGCTCTATCCAGCTAAGCTTTCATTTAGAATTGAAGGACAAATAAAGTGCTTCTCAGATAAGATCAAATTCAATGAGTTCATCACCACCAAGCCCTTATTATATGAAATGTTAAAGGGACTTATCTAAGAAAAAGAAGTTAAAGAAACATGAACAGTGAAAGGACAACAAACTCACAGTTATTAACAACCACACCTAAAAAAAAAAGCAAACTAAAAGGACAGCTAGATCAGGAGTGGAAACATAGAAATGAAGATCTCAAGGAGGGTTAGCAACAGGGGAGTGGGAGGAGGAGAAGGGGGGAGAAGGTACAGAAAATAAGTAGCATAGTCGGTAGGTAGAAAATAGATAGGGGGAGGGCAAGAATAGTAAGGGAAATATAGAATCTAAAGAACTTGAGACACATCATAAACTAAAGGGGGGAATTGTGGAGGGGGTGTGCAGGGTGGAGGGGAATGAAGAGGGGAATAGAACAACTGTAATGGCATAATCAATAAAATATATTTAAAAATAAAAAAATCTTCTCTTTGATCCACTTCCACTGTCAGCTACTGCCCCATTTCTCTGCTTCCTTTGGTATAGAACTTCTAAAAGAGTTTTCTATACTTCTTCCATTCAGGCAGCAGAATACATGCCACATGATACATTTATGTAAAGCTTAAGAACATGCCAAATAAAATACAATAAGACTACATTCACATATAATCAAATCATAACAACACACAAGGTTACAAGTGGCATATTTTAGGTTTTCAGCTGAGAAGCTCTCCCACCCTCTATTAAACCCATTCCATTTATGCTTTCATCCTTAGCACTCCATGGAAACTATTCTTGTCAAGGTTGGCAGTGAATTTCACATTGCCTAAATTCAACAATTTAATCTCAGTTCTCTTAATTGACCTGTCTGTAAGAGCTGACCCAACTAATCCTTTGATTCGCCTTTTTAAATTTTAACCAGACTCTTGGTTTTTCTCCTTCATCACTGGTCTCTCCCCTCCTGTCTCATTTCATCCTTGTTGATTCTTTCTCTTCTTCTATTTTTTAACCTTGTAATGGCCCAAGGCTCATTTCTTGGATTTCTCCTCTTCTCTGTCTATACCGATTTGCTTGTGATCTCATCAAGTCTCCTGATTTTCAGCAACATCTAAGATATGTGATATCATAATATATGAGGACAACTCCTAATTTATATCCTCAGCTCATCCCCTCTCCAGATTCTGACACCCAGCAAGTCTGCTGTACACCTCAAACTTAACATGCCACCAACTGAACAATATCCCTCCTCAAACACGTTCAATCCATGGACTCTCCTACCTCAGCTGATAACAAGTCCATGCCTCAAGTTGCTCAGACCCAACCCCCTGGAGTCAGGCTGGACTTCCCTCTTCCTTTCTCATCTCACACCTAGGCCAGAGTTAGAGTAGCCCTCACCCACTGATACCCCTGGCCTGAGCCACCATCATCTTATGCTGGGATGAGGCTTCTAAAAGCTCTTCTGGCTCTCAGACTTGCTCCTTGGAGTCTATTTTCGGCCAAACAGCCAGAGTGACCCTCCTAAAAGATGTCAGATTGAGACAGTTTAGTCAGCCAGGACAAGTGGAACAAGGAAACTGAGACAGGTTAAATAGCTGAGGCGTTTACAGCCATCTAGTAAATCACAAAATCCTATCTTCCCTAACCGAGGACCCTTAAGAGTAAATGGTTCGCACTTATCCTTCCCACCAGAGGATGCATAGCTTAAATCACCCTGCTCAGGGGCATAACAACTCCAATGCAGTGTCATTTGTGCCAGCCACACCCAAGGATGGATGAAGTCAGAGGAATAAATCTCATTTGGTACATCAACATAAAGCTGATGACTACTGTGCTGAGATCCTCCCCTAAAACCTCCCCTAAAATTCCTTTCTTTAGCAAACAGATGAGAGCCCCCCAGCTGATGTGGCTTAGTGGATTGAGTGCGGGCTCTTGTGAAACAAAGGGTCACCAGTTCGATTCCCAGTCAGGGCACATGCCTGGGTTGTGAGCCAGGTCCCCAGTAGGGGGAATGGGAGAGGCAACCACATACTGATGTTCCTCTTTCTCTCCCTCCCTCCCCTGCTTTCTAAAAATAAATAAATAAAATCTTTAAGAAAAAGAATACAGATAAGAACCCTTCAGACAAAGACCCAGCAAGGGCTTTCGCCGGAGTACACCCACACCTTTCTTCTCTCTCAGGTGTGCCTCTTTTTTTCTCCTAAATTCTAAAGGCCCCCACAAGACTTGCAACCGGGGAGCAGTGGGCAGCGACAGCTCCCCCCAGCCTGACTCCCTGAACCTGTGTCCAAGGCCTGCTTTTCTCTGACTTCTCGGTGAGCTAACAGCTGCCCACCCTGGCTCACTCCCGTCACTGTGACTTGAACTTCTCGGTGAATTCACGCAGCCCAGAGTGGCTCTCTTCTTTTCTTTAACACCTGCAGAGAGTCAAAGCAGAGCCCCGCCTGGGCGCTCTCCTGTTGCTTCTTCTACCTTAGGCCCTCCCCTGTTTCACTGTCCCCATCTTTAAAAATCACATGCACTCATGTTGTGAACTCTTTCCTACATGAAGTCAGGAACCCACACATTACCTGCCAGCTCTAGACAGACCCACTTGGGGCCTGATCCCTTTCCCGTGACAAGATCATGTCCCTCCTCTGCTCAAATCCCCACCATAGCTGCTCATTTCACTCAGAGTCAAAGCCTACGTCCTTAATGACAGTCTATAGGGTTCTACAAGATTTGCACCACCACCGCGCCCCGATCATTCATTTTCCTGGGTGACTCTGCTGCAGCCCTGCTGACCTTTGTCAGTCCTGGAGGATACTGGCCACGTTCCCAAGTTAGGGTCTTTGTGTTTCCCCCAGACGTCTGCATTACCAACTCCCTTACCTTATTTCTATCAAATGTCACCTCAATGAGGCCCGCCCAGACCTTGTTAAAACCACAGCCCATTCTAAACCCTCTTTCTATGCCCCAGATCCCCCTTACCCTGCCCTATTTTTCCCCATAGCTCTTCTCATATGCTCTATAATTTACTTACGTGTTATGTTTATAGCTTATTGTCTACAACCCTCTCTAGAATGTAAGCTCAGTGAGTGCAAGGATTTATCTGTCATGTTTACAGATGCACCCCAAGTGCCTGGAGTAGCTAGTGACACAAACATTTGTTGAATGAATGAAAGTGTGGCATGCTTCTATCCATAAAAATGAAAACCAGGAATAGAATTGACTCTGAATCCTAATTCCAATTAAAAATATTCAAGGCTTTAATTTTAATAGTTCATCAAAATTTGTAATATTTTATGTTGTTTAAATCAATTACATCTCCAAAACTGTATCAATAATAAAGTCAGGATGAGTTTTTTTTAATTTAAAAAAATTTGTAGGGAAATATGATAGTCTGATCAATAAAATTTTCCAGCCTAACGGGGGGGTGGGTGTGGAAAGAGTGATGTAAAATTTTGTTTAAAGAAAAGCTTGTTCATGTATTTTTAAAAATGGATAATATGCATTATGATATTTAGATTCCACTGGATACACTTAAAAATGATGTAACAATCTTGTTTCAAAATGCCAATGCCTATGTGCCAGAAATAACAAGCTTTGCCATTATTTAAAACTAAGATGAAACAGTTTTCATCTTAGTTTTGACCTTTGAAGTACAAGAAGAAACATAGTTTCTCCAATTTCTTTGAAGAGGTAAGCCAGCAAGGCATTTGGAAAACCAGTCCTAAAGCGCCCCAAGGTGGAGCTAAGATGCCGCCTTTCCTGAGACCTCTCCAGGATAAACATCTCAACTCCTATATCCCTCTCTGACCTGGGCAGGTAAAGGGTCTGGAGCTTTCTTCCCCTTTTGTTTTCTTGGATGGCTCCACCTTCTGTGAGTCAAGCTTCCCAAGTCTGAGGAGAATACAGAGCTTTCACTTCTCCATCCCAGAGGTGGAGACAGAGAGCTCTCACCTCCAGCATGACCCACCTAGGAAGGAACAGAATAACACGTTAACACTAAAATAACATGGCGATTGACAGTTCCAGGCATGTATAAACATGACATTTTAGAGTTAACACAATGTTTTCAAAAATAATTCAAGTTGCCCCTGAAAGTCACTTAGCATTGATTCACCTGTACATTGGGAGTGTTTTCCACATTCCTAAAAGCACTATAGTAAACTTCATCTCCATGGGCTCACAGCGTAGAAAATTGGGTTTGAGGGTGGCTGACGTGCTTTTGACTGTCAAGTGACTTGTTCATTCAGCATCACAGAAGGCCAAGGACTTGATGAGGAAGAGAGGAGATGGGCGGAGCCAATGCTCCATTTCACTTATTTCTTTCTTTTCTACAAAGCCACAATAGCTGCTCTCCATGCCAGATACAGCAAGGGCCACAGGGGCAGCTGTGGACAGAATCCCAAGGGGGGAAAGGGGTGGAGGCCTGCAGGAAGGAATCGGGTGGGTGGGGAAGGGAAATCACAGCCCACCGTTGTCTGGCATCAGTCCTCTGCTAACAGAGGCTGGAAACAGCTGAAAGTGAGGGGCAGGAGCAGCACAACACCCCTACGTCAGCCCCAACCATGCAACAAACATTTTACCGAATACTTGTAATACAGGTGCCAACTCCTAAGGGTTTCAGAGATGAAACTATGGTAGCACATGCCCTTGAGTAGCGGCCAGTCTACTGGGGGAAGGGTGAAGTGTTAATCAGAAATTCTGATGATGCGGGAATGGAAACCTGGGAGAGAGAGAAAAGGAGCAGCCTGCTGTGGCCTCAGGGAATTCGGGAGGCTTCGTGAGAAGGTAGAAGTTGAGCTGGATCTGGAGGTAAAAAGGAGGAGTCTGCCAGTAGAAAAAGATTCCGTGGGGATTTCCAAGGCAGAGAAGACAGCCCAGAGATGTGAGAGTTGCTGGTGTATTTGTGGAGTGCTAAAAAAATAAATACATAAATCCAGCGTGTAGCCATAGATATATTTACCACATGTTAATACAAAACAAAACATCAAGCACGACTTATCAGAGGTCACATCATGCAACCAGCACCACAACCAAGTTTGAGAACCTTGCTACCACTTCAGAAAGTCCCCTCTTGCACTTTTGCATCGGCCCCCACCCCCATGCTCCTGGCCTTGGGAAACCACTGACATGTGCCCTACAGCTAAGGTCTTTGTTTTGTAGAATTTCATGGAAAACAGCAATGGAATCTTACAGTATGAGTTGTTGTTTTTAAATCTGGATTCTTTCTTTCGGCACGATGTTTTGGGATCCAAGACATTACTGTGTGCCTCAGCAGTTAGTTCCTCTTTGTTATGTACAGTGGTGTTACAGCGTGCATGTGTGTGTGTGTGTGTGTGTGTGTGTGTGTGTGTGCAAATGCAGAGAAACAGGAAGGAGATTAGTGGTTGTCAGGGACAGGAGGAGGGGGACTTGGGAGACACGGGGTTTCTTTTTGGGGGTGATAGAAATGTTCTAGAATGAGATGGTGCTGACGGCTGTACAACACTGTGAATATACTGAAATGCACTGAACTGCATGCTTTAAAATGGTTAAAACTCATAAAACACAGTGATGGTTGCCAGAGGCCAGAGGGTCAGGGGATGGGGAGATGGTGGTCAAGGGGCACAGATCTCCACTCACCGGGTGGATGAGTGCTGGGGGTCTGATACGTAGTCTCGTGGCGACTGTTGTCAACAAGACTGTATCATGTACCCGAAAGTTGCTGAGAGGGTAGGTGTGAAACCTTTTCACCATAAAAGAAATTGTAATTATATGAGATGATGGATGTGTTAACTAACCTTATACTGGTAATTAATTTGCATTATATACATGTATCAAATCTTCAAGTTGTACTCCTTAAGCTTATACAATGTTATATGTCAATTATATCTCAATAAAGCTGGGGAAAATAAAATGATTAAAATGGTGAATTTTATGCTATGTAAATTTTATCTTAAAAATGTACATTTTTGGTAAGCATCATTAGCATGGTTACTAAGCAAATCGTCCTTGAAGGCAGACTGACTTGGTTCAGGTCCCCATTTCCCTTCCTACTCCTGTGACACCTTGGACCAATTAGTCCAAGTCTCAGTTTCTTCAACTGTGAAATGGGGGTCAAGTATAGGCTGTGTCACAGAGTTGTAGAGAGGGCTCGATGACATAATGCATGTCAAGCGCTCACCACAGTACTAACAAGCACCTAATCAGTGGTAGCTACTTTTTAATCTCCAACACCTGCCATATGGGAAGTCTATTACATCTCAGCTTATCTGATTCAATATGAAGCAGGAATTAGTCTCAATCTATAGGAGGTGAAAATGAACCACCAAGAGATGAAGAATAACTTGCTCCCATATTGACGGGCTTTCTTTTCTTTCAAATATTATTTATTTGTTTTTAGAGAGATGGGAAGGTAGGGAGAAAAAGAGGGAGGGAAACTTTGATATACAAGAGATACATCAATCAATCAGTTGCCTCTCACCACCCCCTACAACTGGGGACCTGGCCTGCAACTCAGGCATCTTCCCTGGCTGGGAATCGAACTGGCGACCCTTCAGTTCACAGGCTGGCACTCAATCCACTGAGCCACACCAGCCAGGGCAGAGGGATTTTCCATAAAATCTGCATTTTTCAAAAATGTCAATGTCTTGGAAGACAAAGAAAGACTGAAGAACTATTCCAGACTGGAGGAAATTCACTAGATATGACAACTGAATGCTGTGCATGATCCTAAACTGGGTATGGAAACTTGGCTCTGAAGGAATTATTGGGCCAACTGACCACATGGAAATATGGACAGTAGATTAGACAACAGTGTGGGATCAGTGTCTGGTGTCCTGATTTCGATAACTGCGGTGTGCGGGGCCAGGATAGGGGCAGCAAGCCAGGCTCTTAGAGACCAAAATCTAAGGAAGCTCTGCGGGCCACTCGTGGTCAGGCTGTGCTTGCCTCCCCCTAGACCTGTCCCCAGGGTGGCGATGCCAGAAGAGAATGTCCTTGTCCTCAGGAAGTATACACTGAAGTATGAAAAGAAAAGCAAACCAATGTGGAAGTAACCCTCTAATAGTTCTGAAATAATAGTATGTAAGTAGAGAGAGAGACTGTTAAAGCATGTGTAGCAAAATCTTAAAAATGGTGAATCTGGCTAAAGGGTAATAGAAGTTCTTTGTACTATTCTTGCAACTCTTCTGCAGGATTGAATGTAAAGCAAATGTAAGTCACTTGTCAATGTGATGAGGCTCCCTTAGCAGCAGAGCTGGAATTTGAACCCCTGTTGTCTCCGGCCGCCTACACATTATTTGGTGTGGAACCTCCCTGCCACCCGAACAGCTAGGCCTCGAGGCTAGGGTCCGGGAGAGCGTCCTCCCCTGGAGCCTCAGGAGGGAAGCCGCCCAAGTGCGTTGGAGCAGTGTTCCTCCAACTTTAACCTCTTGGGGATCTTGTTAAAATGCAGGTTCTGATTCCATGCGTCTGTGGTGGGGCTGGAGAGTCTACATTTCTCACAAGTCCCCAAGTGCAGTGACTACTGCTGGCCCCTGCATAGAAGTTCCAGAGACAAGGGCCTACCTAGACTCTAGGGCCTAGACCTCTAGGACCTAAAATTCAAAACTGGGGGCAACGGGTGGGGGTAAGGAATAATGGAGAAGAAGACAGCTGCTGCCTTTTAACTCTCCCGACATGTCCTGCACTTCTGCCCTCGGTGCTCCCTCCAGCCTGTGACAACGGCTTGCAGCCCACACAGCGGGCTCTGCGAATGACTTAGGAGACAGCCCACCATTGTGACTCTATGCACCTCAACTGCTTTTCAATGGGGTCTTCAGCTATGTTTTTTCAAACATTCTTTCATTTAATAAGCATGCAGAGTGAGCCCATTGGAGTGAGGAACGGATGGTGATGAACATTAATTGAAACAGGTATGGTTTACCCAGTCTTTCCCTTCCCCCAGGAGACTCCAAATCCAGTTTCCAGTCCAAGTGAACTTGGCATCTGACAGTCTCACTCAGTGTCACAGGTACAGGAGGGAACAGTGCAGGCGGGGAGCGCTGGAAATGACGATCTCATCAAAAGCAAACACAACATTTTTAAAAACACAGAGTTGCTATTTGTGCTGTGACATCATTTTAGTTATAAGGGATTTTATAATGAATATTTATGTGATGGGCTTTTAGCTTTCAGCTCTGAAGGGGAAAATACCATGACATCACCAAAATACCTCCTTATTTTTTAAAACATTTTTCTTGAGAGACCTTGAGGAAAACAACTCACTTTACCTTGAACCAAATTACAGTCACTAGTGTTTTAAAGATTCAGGGACAGTCAAGCGCCACCTTTTAGAGGTAGGAGTGAGGTATCTGAAGGAGAAGGATGCTGTGGTCCTTTGAGCAGCACAGACCCACATCCAGGAGCCAGCCAGGCAAAGGAAAGGACTAGTTTGTCCCAAGTCTCAGCCTTTTGGGGCCCCATTCTCCAAGAAGATGTGGCAGGCAGAGCCCTCGCTTCTCTGAGGCTCCCAGGGCACTTGCAGCTCTGAGGTTTTTCTTTCCCTTTCTCCCCGTGGCTGCTGCTTCTGCTTCTTCCCCTTTCCTTTCCCTGGCTGACTTTCACTTCCTGGCATTTCTGACAAACTGCACCCAGCTGCTGCCTTTTAACTCTCCCAACATGTCCTGCACTTCTGCCCTCGGTGCTCCCTCCAGCCTGTGACAACGGGTTGCACCTGCACAGTGGGCTCTGCACAAGCCGGTGGAGAAACCCTGCAGGATCTGCTTCCAACATGTGCTGGGGCCACAGCCCTTTCTGAGCCCCGCCAGCCCCTCCAACACTTGGGGACCTGGGCATCTATGCACATTCAATAGCAAGGAAACGAGAGCTCAATGCCGGGGCCGCAAGGTCCTGTCTGTCTTGGTCTCTCCTCGCTGGTGGTGGTGTTTCCCTCCCTTCTCCATTTTGGGGATGCTGGTTTTCAGGTCAGCTCCCAACCTGCTTTAACAGTAACACTGATTCTCTCTAAGGAAGATGCCCTGGCTCAGAAGCCCCTCTCCCACCTGGACCCCCGACTGCCCTCCCCAGCACACAGATAACTGGGAGTTCCTCTGAACTGGCCTGAGGCAGCACAGGTCAGTTACAATTCTGGTCCTGACGCAGATCCTAACTGACCACAGTCCACAAAGTCTCCTTGGAAAGAGTTCTCTTTTTTAAAAAAAGTTTTTAGTGAATTAATTATTTTTAAAAGATTTATTTATTTATTTTTAGAGAGAGTGGAAGGGAGGGAGAAAGGCAGAGAAACATTGATCAGTTGTCTCTCGCATGCCCCCAAACTTCCAGCCTGGGACTTGGCCTGAAACCCAGGCATGTGCCCTAACTGGAAATCAAACCCGAGACCTCCCAGTTCACAGATGGGCATTCAACTCACTGAGCCACACCGGCCACGGCAGAAAGAGTTCTTAATTGGACCCAAAGGCCCAAGAATGCAGGCTTACACTGTCCTCCCCTATGCCCTGCCCTCCGTCCTCACTGCCCCCCTAGGGGCAAATTCAACTTGATTCTTCAGCCCAGGAGAATGCCACTGTGGACGGTCAGACCCAGGCCAAGGTTTGCCCTCCCCACTCCACCTTTCCAAGTTTCTCTCATCCTTTCCAGGAAGCCCACCCCACCTCCCACCGACAACTGCATCCCAGCTGGCCCCATCCTTGATTTCCTACTGTGCTTATGCCTACTTCATGAGAAGACCAGCACGGACGTGGAGACCGTGGATGGGCTTTGGAGCCACTGGGACAAGGGCCAACCCCAGGCTCTCTCTGTGTGTGCTTCTGGACACGTGACTGAGCCTTTCTCAGCTTTAGTCACTTCCTCCGTAAAAGTAGCTATCATTACACTTGTTTAAAATTTTTTCCCTGAGGTTTAAATGAAAATTCTATTATTCAACAAAAATAGTACAGACAAAAGTGGGTGACACAGACAATAAACATGGAACCAAAGGAATAATAAAGCATTAAACAGTATTAACTGCTATTTTTAAACAGACCATAGGCAGTAACTAGATTGAAGAGGAAGCTGTTTTACAGAGGGGAATAGGGAAGGCCATCTGAGGAAGTGACCTTTGAGTAGGGACCTGTATTCAATCCTGACACTGTAGGATTGTGACTATTCGACTAATCAAGATGGAAAATATGAATTGCTTTTCATAAATCAATTTATTTAATATCCATATATTATAATGAGTTAGGAATTATGCACAGGCTCACATACCGAGTAGCATCAAATTTGGAACATCAGTGAAGATATCACTATATGCAAATGGTTGAAGATTCAAAGTATGGACACACAGAACAACGTAAATAGATGCTACAAATTTCTGCAAAACATGCCTAAAAATGGTCATCAGCAGATGCTTCTAAAGTCTCTCCAGATTACAGCTTTTGAACAAAACAAAAATCCTAATGTATTTGGACCAGAGATGTCTAAAACCTCCTCCACCCCCACAGCTGTCTTTATTTAGTACTAAATTTAGAGCAGATGGAGAAACCAGTGTGCAAGACAATGCCTGCATCTGCTAATAAATTAATACTGCTGAGCCAAGCAAGTAGAAAAGCCTGTGGTGGTCCCTACATGCTAGCTGCACCGCAAAGAAGGCAAGGCCTCCTGCTTTTGAAGAGCTTGTAACCTATACAGTTCAGACATAAAATTGTTTGCTAACATTTACTGAGGGCTTACTCTGTGCAGGGCACTATTCTAAGCATTACATCAACTCATTTAATCTTCCCAACAATCCTGTGAAATAAATATTTTTATATCATCCAGTTTGCAGAGGAGGACACTAAATCTCAAAGAGATTACGTGACTTTGCCCAAGGTCACATGGCTACTGACAGAGCTGGGGTTCTACAGCCACCATGCTAAAGTGCTCCTAGAAAGAAACAGAAAGGAATAGACTGTCCCTATGACTTTATTTTATATTTACCATGCATTCTTTATCATTTTCTAGGAGTACACCTACCCCTCTTGGAATGTCGTACAGGGCTGTATTATAGCACTTATGCTCAGTCTTGCATATAGCAGGTGCTCAATGGTATTTATTGATTTGATCATGGGCAATATTACTTTGGATACTTAGGTTGCACGGAACATAAACTCATCATAAGAACTTAAAGGAGCTGACCAATGCCATGCGGGATGTGTCAGAGCCTCGATTCTGCCAAGTCCTGCTCCCTTTACGTATGAGCATGTTCACATAGCACTGCAAGTCACTTGTTTCCCCTCCTCATCTCTCTCTGGAGGCTGGAAGCAACTTGACGTTAAGCATAGTGTCCACATCATTACTGCATCCTCAGTGACCAGTCCAGGGCCTGAGGGAATGTTTAATTGTGAGTGACAGGAACCCAGCTGACATTTGTAAAGCATAAAGTCATGCATTGGGCCCTGGCTGGTGTGGCTCAGTGGAGTGAGCGTTGGCCTGTGAGCCAAAGGGTCACCAGTTCGATTCCCAGTCAGGGCATATGCCTGTGTTGTGGGCCAGGTCCCCAGCACAGGGTGCGCCAGAGGCAACCAAACATTGATGTGTCCTTCTCTTTCTTCCTCCCTTCCCCTCTCTCTAAAAACAAATAAATAAAATCTTTAAAAAAAAAAGAAAGCGATATGTCGGAAGGTGCTCGGAGAGCGCATGGGTTGAAGGCAGAGAAAAAAGCTGCCACTGCCCGGGGAAGACGCGTCCCCCAGAACCGTTGGTCCACAGACTTCTAGCTAAAGGCTGTGACACAACAGTGACGGGCGACATCCCCTCCTCCAGCTCCACTGAGAAGGGTCTTGAGGAAGATGCAGGCGGGCCGAGCACAGGCCCTGCGCTCACCTCTGCTCTCATCGTCCACGCCTAGAATGTCCCTTGTCCCTGGGGGCTGGCTACCAAGCAGAAGCCGGGTGTGAGGCTGAGGGAAGGATGATGGGAGGCATGGCATGCAGTCAGAAACAATGGCTACCACACGCCGGTACATCGGAAATGTGGAGGATTGAAGAAATGGGCTGGGGGGTGCGTCGTGAGTTACTTCTTCGAAGAACTGATTGCATGTTAAAAAGGGGGTAGGGCTTCCCTGTCAATCACTTTATAGTCATTCTGTAACTCAACAAATATTTTTTGAGTGTCTATCAAGGGCCAGGCACTGTTCTAGGTGCTGGATATTCCCGTCAGAAACCAAAGTCCCTGTCCTAAATTTTCCATCCTAAAGGAAGGAGACAGATATTCAACATGTGAACTGGTAAATATTCTGCATATGGTGATAAGTGGTATCACAATTAAAACCAGGGTACAGAGAATGGCAAGAGGAGGAGGGGTGGGGTGGGGTTTTTATGAGACGGTCAGGCCAGGCTACTCTGATAACATTTGAGCAAAGACCTGAAACAAATGAGAGGATGAACTCTGACGAGCTAAGGATGGAATGTCTCAAGCTGCAGAAATAGTGAGTGGAAAAGCCCTCTGGTGTGAGGAACAGAAGGAAGTGGAAAGAGTGGGGAGGTGAGGCCAGAGCAGAGGGAGATTTACCCAGAAGCCAATGACATTTGCCTGGACCGCTGCTCTTCAAGGAAATTGCAGGTGTTTTAGAGTTCTAAGTACGGTAGTAGAACCAGGCTGAAATTTGGAAGCCTTTCTATGTAATAAGCATGTCTGGTAAATTACTTAAAAAGAAATCAGAAGAGTTTTCTGCTGAGAGGCTCACACTTTACAAGGGTTGGTCTCTTACCTGGAAGCTCTGGGTCGGAATGTGCTTCATGCATGTTCTTGGCAGAATGTAGTTCCTGGTAGCTGTAGGACTGAAGTACCTACTTTCTAGCTAGCCGTTGGCTGGGCACCTCTCTCTGCAACTAGAGGCCACCCTCAGGTCCCTGAATGGGACCCTTTCCCTCTTCAAAGCCAGCAATGGACTGACAACTTTTTTCATGCTTCAAACCTTTCTTACTTACCTTTCTACTGCTGGCCAGAGAAAATTCTGTGCTTTCAAACCGCACCCCTATTGGTCAGGTCCACCCAGATCATTTCCATATCTTAAGGTCAAGATATGACTCGGAGCTTTAATTATATTTGGGACATCCACTCACAGCAGTATCTAGATTGGTGCTTGAATGAATAACTAGGAAATCAGAATCTTTAGAATTCTATCTATAATTTTTCATCAAAAATATTCTCATTTTCCTCCAGCTTTGAGATATCATTGAACTATAACTTTAAAATGTTGTGAAATCAACTTCTCATTGATGTACACATATAACTCAAATCACAACTGAATATTTGGTTATTTCCAGATTGTGAACATACCCATACAACCCCCACCAAGATGAAGACGTTTAAGGGTTTTTGAAAATGTATTCTTAAGGTAGACAGTGTCTGAGATGGCCCCGCAATCGCCCCGCCTCCTGGTGTTTATGCCCTTGTGTGTTCCCTTGAATGTGAGCTGGACTTACTGATTCACTGCTAATGAATAGAATGTAGAAGAAGCCATGGGATGGCACTTTCAAGGTTCAGTTATAGAAAGACTGTGGCTTTTGTTGTGAGTGCTCACTTTCTCTTGCTTGTCCTAGGGGCTCCAGCTGCCATGTTATGAGGCAGCCCCATGGAGAGGCCCATGTGGCAAGGGACCAAGGTCTGCCAACAATAACATGAGAAAGCCTGGAAGGGGATCCCTTCAGCTGAGTCTTTAGATGAACTCACAGCTCTAGCTGGCAGCTCAACCAAAACCTCATGAGAGGTCTACAGCTGGAATCACCCAGCTAAGCTGTGTCCAGAGTCCTGACCTAACAAAGCTGCGAGATAATAAATCACCATATTTTATGGTAATTTGTTATGCAGCAACAGGTAACTATGGCTGAATTCTAGATCCATATCCTTTATCCACATTGCAACTATGTTCTACCATTCTGTGGCTTGCCTATTCACTCTAGTGACAGTATTTCTTATGAATAAAAGTTCCTAAATTTAATGTTCAATTTAACAGTTTTTTCCTTTATTGTTAGTGCTTCTATTCTGTTTAAAAAATCTGCCCTTACCCCAAATCAAGGAATTTTTCTATGTTATCTTTACATTTACATATAAAATCCATCTGAAGTTGATTTTTGTGTATAAAGGTAGGAACCAAGCTAGTTATTTTTCATTATGGACATCTGATTGACCCTCCATTTATTTAAAGAATAGTCATTTCCCTGTTGCACAGGAATTTCATATTTGTCATAAATAAAATATTATATATGTGTGGGTTTATTTTTTCCTGTACTTTATTCTACCCCCTTGTGTATTCCTTACAAGAATATCACATTGTCTTAGTGACTGCAGTTCTACAAAAAGTCTTGGTGTCTGGCAGTGAAGTCTTCTGACTCTGTTCTGTCAAGGTTTTCCTGGCTATTCTTGGCCCTTTGTACACCCATGTAAACTTTACAAACAGCTTATCAATATCCTCAAATCTACCCACATAAAAACCTGGAGAACTGTTGATTGAGATTGAAATTGAAACTACAGGTAAATTTAGGAATAAATGACATATTTCCAATACTAAATCTTCCAAATTTATTAACCTGGTGTACTGGTCAATGTATTTGAGGCTTATGTAATATATATCAATATTTTATAGTTTTCAATATGGAGGTTTTATATACTTTTCTTTAGATTTATTCCTAAATTTTTGATGGTTTCAGTGTTCCTGTGAATGGTGTCATTTAAAATTTTTCAGTGTTTTTGTTGCAATATGGAAACAAAATTGATTTTTTTATTCTAATTGAATATCCAGCAACCTTGCTAAATTCACTTTTTTTTTTTAAAGATTTTATTTATTTATCTTTAGAGGGGAAGGGAAGGAGAGAGGGAGAGAAACATCAATGTATGGTTGCCTTTCATGCATCCCCTGCTGGGAACTGGCCTGCAACCCGGGTATGTGCCCTGACTGGGAATCGAACCGTGATTGTCTGGTTCGCAGGCCCGCGCTCAATCCACTAAGCTACACCAGCCAGGGCTTTAAATTCACTTCTTAATCGTAACAGGTTCTCTGCTTAATCTTTTGGATTTTCCATGTACACAGTCATATCATCCACTAATGACAGTTTTATTTCTTTTTAAACCCTTATACCTTTCATAAATTTTTCTTGCCGTATTAGACTGGCCAAGATGTCCCAAGCAATGCTGTACAGAAGTGGTACTCAGTGGGCTTCCTTGTCTGTTTCTCATCCCAGGGGGAAACTTCTGATATTTTGTTACTAAATATGTGTGATATTTACTGTATTTTAGGGGGATAATATTTATCAGATTAAGGACATTCCCTCCTGTTTTTAAAAACTATATATTGATTGATTTTTAGAGAAACATTTGTTGTTCTACTTATTTATGCATTCATTGGTTGATTCTTGTATGTGCCCTGAGGGTCAAACCCACAATCTGTGTATTGGGACAATGCTCTGACTAACTGAGCTACCCAGCCAGGGTCCTCCTGTTCTTAATATGCAAGAGCTCTTTTGTTTTTTAATTAATTTTTTAAAATTTTATTTATTTTTAGCAAGAGGGGAAGGAAGGGAGAGAGGGAGAGAAACATCAGTGTGTGGTTGCCTCTTGTCCACCCCTTACTGGGTACCTGGCTTGCAACCAAGGTATGTGAATCAACTGGAGACTGAACCGATGACCCTTTGGTTTGCAGGCTGGCACTCAATCCACTGAGCCACACCAGCCAGGACAATATGCAAGAGTTCTTATAATTGAGCAATAAATTGTACCAAAAAATGTACCTATAAATATCATTTTACCACTTTTCCCCCATTAATTTTGTTAATGTAGCAAGTAATACTGACTTTCAAATGTTAAACAAAACTTCCATTCCTGGAATAAAATCCTTTCACCAAGATGTCTCACTTTTTATACATTACTAGCTTCAATTAGCTAATTACTCTCTTTAGGTTTTATATGAGAGAAACTAGTCTGTAATTTTCCTTTCTTTCAACATCCTTAAGTTTTGGCATCCAGGTTATACTGACCTCATAAAATGAGTTGGGAAGTTTCCCTCTTTTTTTGTTTTCTGGAAGAGTTTGTGGAATAGAGGTGTATTTCTTCCTAAATCATTTGGAATGAGTTACTAGCAAAGCCATCTGGGCCTGGAGATGTTTTTTGGTGAGTTTCTTTCTTTCTTTTTAGAAGAGTTTTAATCACAATTTCACTTTCCTTAGTAAATTGAAAATCTGAAGTCATCAATTTTTTTCTTATGTCAATTCTGGTAAATTATGTGCATTTTAAAAAGGAAGCTGTTTTAGTAGTTTTATCTAAAATTAAAGGTACTTCTACTATCTTCTTTTACCTTATTAATATTTATAAGATCTGTAGCAATCTCTCCTTTTTCATTTTTAATATAGGTGTATTGTAAATAATCTATCATTGGATTGACTGATGAATAGATAAAACATGGCATATCCATACAATGGAATATTTCGCTATAAAAAGGAATGAAGTACTGATATAAGCTACAACTTGGATACATCTTGAAAGCATTGTGGGCAGTGAAAGAAGCAAGTCACAAAGAACCATCTACTGTATGATTCCACTTATACAAAATAACCAGAATAGGCAAAATCTATAGAGATGAAAAGCAAATTAGTGGTTAGAAAATAAATAGCTTAGGGTTGGGGAGCTTGGGAGGAAAGTGGGAGTTTCTCTGAGGGATATGGGGTTTCTTTATGGGGTAATGAAAATGTTCTAAAATTAATAGCGGTGATGAGTGCACAACTCTGTGAAAATATGAAAACCCATTGAATGTATGGCATGTGAATCCTATCTCAGAAAGATTTTTAAAAGATCTATCACTGGACAGATGAGATACTCCTTGATCTGGAATTGATTAGATCCTCCTTCAATTTTGTTCAAAGCAGCAAATTGGCAACTACCCAACTTGCAAAAGAATTTATCCAATAACTTATATTTTGATCCCAATACCAGTATTTTAATTACCCCCTTCTTTGGCCTCCCAAATGTTTGTCATTCTGGGGCATCGTGCCATGGAACTAGCAAGACACTTTGACTGTGCTCACTCTCAGGAAGGTCGGCTTTTAGGAAATATTTCATATGAAAGTATCTAGAAAAACCTTTGCTCGTCCCCACGGGTACAAATGTCCTAGTTTGAAGACCACTGCAGTAGATTATACTGCCTTCCAGTAAAGGCATATGGGGGAGGAAATCGATCGGGTCCCAGCATCCTCTAGCCAGGTGAAGATGCTCCATCACGAGGCCCTTGTTGAGCCAGTGAGGACCGGTGTGCTGGCTGCTTACCCAGGCATGGGTATTTCTACAAGGCCAACTCCAGTCCGGGAGGTCTGACAGAGATAATGGTCTCCCTTGGGCAAGCCTATGACCTCCAAAGGGCACAACCACGTCAGAGAAACACCGAGACAGAAAACCCTGGTTTCCAATTGGTGACACTGAATTAAATGTTGCTTAGCACTCTACCTGAGGCTGAACACTTTCTGCAAGTTACAGGGCGGTTTATTAGCTGGGAAACTTGATCCCTTCCTTGCCTTTCCCCTTTCACTTTTTTGTGGGTGAATTTAATCTTTGTACCTGCCAAGTCTGCTGGGCGTATAATTAGCATGCTGACACCTGAGCGACCTTGTTTCTCTGCTAGCTTTATTTAGGTGTGGAAATATTTTTTTCCTTCTTACTCTGGATAAATTTAAGAACCCTCCTCAGCTTCCTTGTTATCCTGGACACAAAGCTTTTTAATCCTTCGAATGTCCATCAGGACACAGAAATATCTGGGTCCACAGGTCATCTGGAGGTACTCTGTCCTCTCAGATGTATACGAAGCTGGCTCACACCCTCTCCTGCATCCCCATTCTATGCGTTACTTATAAAGATCAGTGCCCTCCTTTCACTTTTCTAAGATCCCTAGGAGGCTTAAGTCTTGTGGTTCCTTCTGACTCTTGTTCCTGTGAATTGTCTTAGTTCTAAATAGTCTCCCCCTCCCTCCTGCTGCCCCTTTTCCCTGATTCCAACCCAGTTATGGAATCAGCGCTTGTTTGGTGATGTTCAGGGTTGGGAAGGGATCCCCAAATGCTACACGTCCAGCTGACTTCAAAGAAAGTTTGGGGGAAATAGAAGGATTTACTTCAAAAACAATGCAGCCATGGTAAAATTAGTATCGGATTCTCCCACCATTCCCCTGCCCTGTATGGGGACTCCGGACTCCCACACCAGGCTTGGCCTCCCTCTGGCTCCAACATCCTATGCGTAGCCAAAGCCAGCATCCTAGTCTCTCAGGGAGAGAAACTCCTTTTCTAGCCCTTTCCCTGATTCTGGATAACTGTCCTCGCATCTTAGGACACCGCGCTAAAGCTTTACACTTAGAATTTTTTTAAGGATTTGTCTCATTAAGGTCACAGGTAACCAATTTCTTTCTCCCCAATTTTAGTTCAGAGGCTGGGGTTTTTTTGTTTGTTTTTAATATTAATTGGGAAAAAAATGTCTAGGAGAACGAGGTGTTGCATCTTAATAAAATAAAAGATGTCAAGGAAAATTGAACCAGTCCCCACTATTTATTGAGTGTCTAATATGTTCCAGGCACTGAGCTAGGAGCCAGGGCACCAAGGAAAACAAATCAGACACAGTTCTGTTCTTGTGAAGCTTACAGTTCTAGTGGGAAAGAGACACATAAATCAAAAGGTCACACAAGCAAAATGAAAATATAAAATGACACGTGCCAGGAAGGGGGGGTGCGGGTGCTGGGAGAGGAATATGCAACCGAGAGGTGAAGACTCTGAGGGCTCCCAGGAGGACGTGACTGCAGAGCTGTGGTCCTAAGGCCCAGTGGGGGTCAACCTGGGGGGAGGAAGAGTATTCCAGGTCCAGGGAGCAGAGGGAGCAGCGCATGCCAACGCTGCACACCGACAGAAACCTCTGGCAGACTAAGAGGAGGCCCGCGGGGCTGGGGCTGTGCAAATGAGCGGCACTGCGGGCAAAGATGAGTCTGGGAAGGCTGAGCATTAAAAAGCTTCAAGAGGAGGTGGGGGTGGGTGCTAGGCTCGGATTTACATTCTGAAAAAACTGGAGACCAGCCATCAATATGATTATTCAGAGTAGTAGTGTCTTACTGATGTGTGTTTTATGGTAATTTTTAAACTACTTGAATACAAACACGCATAAAACTATCAAACATAGTAAAACTATCAAACTATCACACCGTGCTAGTACTACTGGACTTAAAAAAATAGTATTCCTCTATTCCTCCCTCTACCCCTTGTACCTTTCACTAAGGATTCCTTCCTGCACTCTTAACTATTCATCTGGTGTTTACACCTGCCTGACCTTTGACATAATGTGCTTCAAGTGCTATTTATTTTCCAGTTCTAAATATTGTTCACTTCCTACTGTGGAAGAAAAGAATTTCTTGATTTTATCCCATGTCCCACCCCATTCCCCTTAACTCATTTCTTATCCTGCAAACAGCAAACAATCAAAGCATTGCCAGCATTTCCTTTTCATTCTTCCCATATAAGAAAAAATACACCGACTCATACCTGAAAAACCCATCAATCAGGAAGGCCAGAACCAGTACATTTCACTATAAATGTACACCTTGATGAAGACAAAACTACCTCCGCTGCACATCTGCCATGAATGTATTTGTAGCAGTATGGATTTTTACCCCTTTGGGTAAAAACTACTAAATTTTTAAGCTGGCATAAGAATATTCAAGAAAATCTTAGTTGAATTGTGTGTGCTAGTTGAGAGATGTAATGAGGTTACTTGTCCTAGGAGGCAAAAATAATGTTTGTAAGACAGCGTCTTGGGAGAGACATGTAAGGTCATTCGTTGAGGATACTCTGTGTCACCCATTGATGGAGTGACGAGACAGGCCTCTCACGCTGCTGAGCGTGAGCCAGAAACCAGGAGAGCTTCTCTTTCTGCTTCCGCGTCCTTGTCCACCTACATACCCCTTGGAGTAACACTGACTCACGCTTCAGTTTGAGGACCACCGGATCAGAAGGAGTAGCTCTCTGGGTAGTGGAATTGTGAGTAATTGTCTTCCTCTTTTGAATCTTTAAAAAATAATTCTCTACCAAGCATATGCTACTTTTATGATTAAAAGTTCATTAAAAGTATCTTAATGAGGCGTATGTATTAGAAAACAGAACTGATTTGGGGTCTCTTTAGGTAAGTCTCAACACCTTTTGAGAACTGGAAAGCGCATATTTTTCTTAAGCTAAAATAAGGGGGTACTTGTGGACAATTAAAGTCAGTTTAGGACAAAGAAAATACTAAGTGTAGCTATGAAATTCATTACCTCAATAACTTGTGCAGGTAAAAAACAGAAATATAATCATTTTGAGAAGTGTTAAGGAACAGCATTTCTCAGTGTTCCAAGATGTTCTTTAGCAAAAGAGGATTCAGTGATTGAACAAACTTCAGCATAATACATAGTCTAATCCTCTCTTAGAGTTACACAACCATAAACAGACTATAGGCTCTGGGAAGTCCAATATAAGCTTCATTCTTAATCCTAGCTCCTCAAATTCTTAAGAGTGTATCCTACCACTAAGAACAGATTGTAGGCCAGCAGAGAGTCCAAGAAAAAAATCTCAACTGTGAATGTCCTCCACTCAATCCAACATATCCGTTCATTCTTAAGTTCCCTGGTCTCTGAGGTCATGGCCCACATACATTAACGGAGCTTGACTCCAAGAGCACAGCTCAAGGCACAGCAAAGCCAGGCACCAGGCTACACAAACAGAACTTTTACAGGAACTACATGTTTACATTTACAGTTTTTTACTTACCTGCCTCTACCGCTTAGACTGTGAGCCTTAGCCTGGAAATAGCTTACATTCATTTCCCTCCT
This sequence comes from Artibeus jamaicensis, assembly GCF_021234435.1. Lineage (NCBI taxonomy): Eukaryota > Metazoa > Chordata > Mammalia > Chiroptera > Phyllostomidae > Artibeus > Artibeus jamaicensis. The sequence goes on along the minus strand of NW_026521803.1, from coordinate 30,645,611 downwards.
CCCATAGAGTAAAGCCTGGCACTCGGCTGCTACTCAGTAAATGGGACAGCACCAAACCTGGTAATTAAAATGTTTTGGACAATTACAGTAACAAATGGATGACGCACGGGTCCTAAGCTTTAAGTCCTAAAGTTTGCCCAGTCGTGCTATGAGTGGGGATTTCTAAGAATGCAGAGGAGACTAAGAGTCTTCACCCTCGAGAGCCCCACGCTGCGGAGGGACTAGTGTTAGCCGTCATTCCCTGCCGTGCAGATTCGGCCGCACCAAAGTGTCTAATAAATGCTTGTTTGAATGGAGTTCAGACACCAAGCTACACTTTCAGTCTGGTCAAACTCGGGTCCTTGGGCAGGCCGACAGCCCTGAGGAGGGCAGAATCGGGCCATTGTGAAGACTGCTTCAGACGACTGAGGTCTTCTGCCTAGACCCGTTCTGATTGTCAGTACTCTAGGGACTGCGGGATCATCCAGGAGTCCAATTTTTTTTACTAGAAAAGCCCCAGAACTCAAAGGAATTTAACAGTATATGCCAGGCAATGTTTCTAAATGTGCGCTAAAGACGCTCTAAGTTCCTGCGGTGGGAGCGCAGTGCCCAGCGATGGAAGACCGAGAAGGGGGCTCAGCAGAGTCTACGGGCCTGGGCGAGCCAGACTTCTCGGTGCCACGCAACCACGCAGTCTTAGTCTTCACAATGAGCCCGTGAGGTAGCATTATTTTTCCCGTCTTATTTATTTTTCTTTGCCCCGTTTTAGCGATGAGCAAGCAGAAACTCGGTGAGAATGAGGCAATCTGCTCCAGACCACACAGGTGGTTCTGTACACAACAGGACCCTGAAATGAGGTCTTTGGGCACAACAGACTGGTTTATGACTGTTTTACATATATATCACTGAGCACCAGGATACTCCCACAGAACACCTGGCATAAAAGGTTTCCCACACTGGTCTGAGGAGCAGACACTATTGAATGAATCTGTACTTGAGACTCTTTCCATGTTACCCGCTTTGAGAACTATTGGGGGGCAAATGAGTCCCCAATACCCCAGGGGAGAAGGGAGGAAGTAGGCAGCTTAGAAGGAAAAGCTACTCTAGAAAGAACATTTATTAAAACTGTGCTCAAAGAATTATTAATAGGAGCATGTAAATTAAACTCTGTTGAATAAATAGCCTTTCTTTACCTCCAGATTCGTAAGCTCCAGCTCATGGCTTATTTCTCTCAAATAATATTCGATATCAATCAAAGATAACCTTTGTATTCTTTAAAAGGTTGTCACATTGCCAACCCATGTGACACTCCAGTTCTAACACATTCACTTCACTCGTTCTCTAGGGTTTGTTGTAGAATTCGATTTACCTAGTAGTTCGACTCATTATGTCAGAGACTTTGATAAAGTATATTCACACCGGGGGTATAGGTTTTAACTTGCTATGTATCTCAACAGGCCTGCCGTTTGTACTCTGGGGAGAGACAATTCTTCATCGCGGTAGAAGGCTGACCCAAACCCTACAGGGTCTAGCATCCATGGCTCCTAGTGACCGAGTAAATACCAGCAATGCTCTCCCCCTACCTCCCAGTCATTTTGGCAAGAAACATCCCCACAATTTTTTTTCCTTTTTCTTTTTATAAAAATATGGACTGCTTCATTATTTTACACGTCACTCTTAGGCAGGGGCCATTCTAATCTCTGTATCACTCCAATTTTCATAAATGTGCTGCTGAAGCAAGCTATCGTCATAATTTCAGAACACCAGCTATGGGGATGGAATCACCCTCAGCTGAGAACCACAGGTTTGAAGCGAACCAGAAAGTTCAATAACACATTAATTAAAGGATAAATGTATAGCTGGACCCCACAGTCAGTATTCAGGCAAAGAATGCAAGATTTAACATGCTGGCTTCAATCGTGCATGTCCAATGTCTCATTACACTTCTCTCTATTCTGTTAATAACACGAACAGATTCAACACAAACTGCCAAAATACCATTTTTAGCCAAGAGGGCCGAGCCCGGAGCACTCTGCCAATAACAGCAATAAAGCTGGACAGAAGCTAAGCCCAGGATGGTACGGGGCACATCTGAGGCAGCAGCCACGAAACACAAAGTATAAGCACACCTGAATAGTCTACCACTTTGTCAAATTTGGACTTTAAAAAGGATGCTAACTTTTTTCTTTTTTAAATGATTTATTATCAAAAAGCTTGCTCCTTTTCAATCCTGAGTCAGTTCAGCAATGAAGCTCCATCATCCTTTTTAGGATTATTGGGACCCAAACAATTTTAGACTAAAACAACAACAACAACCTTGATGGCTAGTCCAGTAACATATTTGAAGACATGTCGGTGTGCATTTGGGAACACGAGTTCATTTTTTGATTGGAATGCCAATCACCATAAAATCTTCTGCTAGAGTCACTTCTTGGAGATCTAACACTGATTCAGCTTGCTTTTTCAGTTCTATAATCCCATCTGTCTCTCCTTCTCTGGCCAAGGCAACTGGTTTGTACCTCTGACTGAAGTGGGTCAGAACGAGCCTCTTTGCCTGGCACAGCTTTGCAAACGCTGCTGCCATCCTCGGCGTGCTGTGGCCGTGCTCCTTGGCCTTGTCCATCTGGGCGTCGTCCAGGGTGGCCTCGTGGATCAACAGGTCGGCCTCAAAGCACAGCTTCACTCCTCCGTCGCCCACCACCCCAGAGCAGTCACCCAGAATGCAGATTTTCCTTCCAACAATCGGCTTTTTTAAGACGTCTTGGGGAGAAATTGTAACTCCGTTCTCCAGAACCACAGAAATTCCATTCTTCAGCTTCCCGTAGGCAGGGCCTGGAGGAACACCTAGTGATGGAGGCAGACAGCACCACGTCATGGGACGGAACTTGTGACTGTCAACAGAGTCTGTTTCAACCGCACAGCAAACAGCAAGTGGAAAGGCATCTAATTCGTTTCATAATTTTTATACATATTTTACTATTTGTGGAAAACCGGAGTATTTATACATTGTTAAAACTCCACGCTGGCAATTCTGCAGCACCGAAAACACTCCCCAAGCATGTGGGCCGGGTGGGTTTTAAGCGCCTCAGTCTCACAACACTGTCCCAGTCCAGACAGCGGCCTTGCTGCTCCACTGGGCGTGAGCAGGACAGTTGTTGAGAGTACCGTATTTAATGAGCTCATCTTTGGGCAAAATGTAAGAATCCACTTAAATAATGACAAGGGACCTACAAACTGAGTAACTTAATACAAATTGTTAGAGAGGACCGTTTGGCTCACAAGGTCAGGGAGAGTTTCAGGCAGTCATCCGTAACCAATCTGCATGCACAGGGGCAGGTCCACATTTACCAAACTGGGCTTAAGTCTCGTATTAATCTAGAAGAGTACCTGATTATCACTCTGGACAATACCTACAAACAAATAGAAAGTGCTTACTGATTCCAACATAGATCATATTTAAAGTTTCTCAATATAAGAATATTCCCACAGGTTTTCATTTATTTTTTAAAGATTACATTTATTTACTTTAAGAGAGGGGGGAAGGGAGAAAGACAGGGAAATATCGATGTAATACCTTTGGCCTCCGTTACTTTTCCTCATTATTTTGCCTTTTGTTTTGGTTGGGAAAGGAGTAAGAGGTTGAGTAAATCAAGAAACAACCGTACAAAAGACACCACCTCGCTTTTTATAGGCCTTGTGCTGGCCATGCTGAGGAAGGTGGTGACCCCGGAGGCACAACAGAGCTGGACGCTGCTTCCAGAGAGATGCTGAGCCCCCAGCCATGAAGGTCTAGCACAGGGGAGGCATGAAGCAGGGAAGGGGGGTGGAGGGGAAGCCCCCCTTTGTGTACTTGCTTCCTGTGGTGAACCCAGGCACATAATGGTTGAGGCAGAGAATTCTGAACACCAAATTAACTTAAGGTAGAGAAGGAAAACCCTGAAAGTAATTGGTTGCAGTTGCAAGATTAAGATATGGCAAAAATTCTCAGGCTAAAGATGTTACTAAAAACGTATGTCAGGAGGAAGACATGGAAAAATAAAAGCCTAGACCTAAGGCAACAAGCACTACCCTGTCCAACAAGAGTGTACGCTGACGATAGGACAGACTAAGAATGTGCACCAGGGGAGCTGCAGGGAGGAGGCTTCAAACATATGCTCGGGTTTTGCTTTAATAGCATCTTTCGCTCCCAGGAACTTCCCTCAATAAGCAAACTTTGGGCAAAAGAAGTAAGTGGAGAAACTGTCAGTTTTAGGCCTGGGAGACAGGATAGGAAGGTTACTATGACCCTTGTAAGAGCTTCAGTTAACCACAGCTTGATTGATGAGAAGAGAAAACAACACTTACCGAGGTCTTTCAGTTTCTGTGCATTGAGTTTACCTGGGCGCTTCTTCTCCACGACCGAAAACCCAAAGGAGGGAACTCGGTGAAAGAGGCGAAATGCTTTTACAACAAACTGCTCATCATCGACCAGGAGGTATGAGTTTTCTTCCGAGTCTAACAAGATAGTTCTTCCTTGCCCCTCCTTGGGAGAGGTGTCTGCGCCACTCATGGGTGCAAAGTCTTTCAGTTCTTCTGTTGGACACTGATCCGCCGTAGGCACCAGCTCGTGGACCACGTAAGGGAAGACCAGCTCCGTGTGGGACAGTTCCATGGTCCGCCAGATGAAGTCCCGCAGCCCCACGGGGCCGTAGATTTCGATGGGCTGTCTGGTGACTGTGGAGCCACTCTGCAGGCTGATTGTGCAGAGCAGGCCAGGGAGGCCAAAGAAGTGGTCTCCATGAAGGTGTGTGATGAAGATCTTAGTAATTCTCCCTTGCAGTGGAGGAGGAAAATGAAATTGGGAATTTTTCAGAAAACAAAGATCTGTACAAAGCTACTGGAAACATACATAACAACTTAACATAGAAAGCAGTAAAATGAATTTAGAGTTTTACTTTACCACCATAAACTTGGTTTTTTAATATTTTTCTATATGATTCCAGAAGCAAGAAAGACAGGCTTTATTTTACTCAATGGTTTTAATAAGACAACTTTTTTCATAAAACATCTTCAAATTACATAGTGTTAAAATTTTCAGAGTATTTTTCTATGTATCCTCTTAGAAAAAAAAGTTGCAATAAGGAAGTGCACCAAAATAATTATTGAAGTAACTAGATAGGCCTTGAGTGTGAAAAGCCTCTGACACTCATACTGCCCCCTACTGCTCCCTCTGAGAATACCAAATATGTATTTCCAACGAAACGAGTTCCCCTGGCTCCAAAGCACTGGACCAGAGCCTGAACCCAAGACTGCCATTTAAGGAATCTCTACACTGGACAGAGATTAACAAACCAACTGAGACCCTGCATGTCTGAGTGAGGTTCACCAGGGAGGAGAAAAAGGAAGATAATGAGGGCGGGAGGGACAAGTGAAGAGGGAGGGGCAAGTGAAGAGGGAGGTCAGAGACCACACGAGTGAAGAACTGAAAGGGGAGGAGACGGGCAACAGACACCAAAGTGCATGCAGATCAGAGGGCGGCTCCCTGCGGTGCTGTGTGAAGGCACATGGGCCCACCCCCCTCACTGTGAACGCAGCAGCTCCTCAGCGCACATGGGGTTAGGCTGGAACCTGACTCACCTGGTGGGGAACTGAATTCACTGCTGGTATGTGGCAGGAGCCACATTGGCATCTTTTTGAGATGCACCACAAGGCATTTTAAAAGCAATGATCACAATGACACACATTTAGTTTAAGAGAGGCTTCTGGTCCAAGCTCATGGCACACTTAGTTCAAACATCTGTTACCATTAAAGAACAGGACAGTTTATTGACACCATAGAAGGAAAGGAAGAGTTCACTGTAATGTGATTTGCCCTGTGATATCAGGGCAAAAGTGTTCTCCAAGTGAGTCTTCCAGTTACTACACCAAGCCTAGGTCCATGGCAGAGAACTGGGCAGAGGCTGATTTTGGATCTTGAAAACCCCCAGGAGGCATTCTAGAAGTTTCTACCATATGTTCCTTTTTATTTTCTCTTTTCAGTGCTTGTTTTTGCTGTCTTTTTTTTTTTAACTTTTAGAACCCTCACGTTTTCTCTTCCTGCTGCCCAGGCTGCCCAAGCGCTGACGAGTGTGACCTGAGGCCTCTGCAGACAGAAGAATGACGATGGTTGTCGAGTCCTGATCTCATGCTGACCTTTCAAAAGGCCAGATGCTCTGGGCCCCTCCCTCCCTCCTGAAAAAGAGAGCCAGACTGAACACCAGGACAATCTGTGACCACCCCAAAGTAAGGGAGACAAAGTAAGTAAGTAAAAAATTGCTTCCCACAGTAGTCACAGTTCCAGGAAAGACAAACATTTCATTTCTCAAGAAACTTGATTTCAGAGGGAGAAGGAATGGCAGGCACAATTATCAAAGGTCAGAGGAAGCTATCAAATGAAGAAAGGAAAATGTGTGTGTCCCTTTCACGTGGGAACGGCAAAGCACAGGGGAACGTATCAGCGCTGACGGAGTGGAACACCAAGCATCCTCTAATGACGATGGAGTCACATGTACCGCCCGAGGAGGCATCTGCGACATAGTCCTTGTGTATGTCGTTGAGGTGAAAAAAGCAGATCACACAAGGTACAGCGTTTCCATTTATACAAAAGTATACACACACCTACACACAAACACACCTACTGTTATCACATCTACATGTACAGAAATTTTACCTATGAGACACGGATTTAGGCTTTTCTTATTTACACTTTCCTGCTTTGGTTGAATTTTTACAATGAGCGTGTATATTCTTTATAATTATTTTTAAGGGAAAAAAGGCTATGCTCTGTCTTTAAAATTATGACAGAAATAGACATGGAAAACCTATACTTATTTATCAGACACATACTAGGACCCTGAAAGAAGTATGTTTGGATAAATACTAAGTACCTCCTTATGAAACTCATAACATATTATTACCCTAAGGGGTAGTACAAGCTGAAAAGCATTTCAGTGAATCAAATAGTAATAGGTCCATATTGGATTATTGAGAGAAACCAATAACCCACTGGTATCCAAGTCCTTCTATAATTCCCTCTCCTTGAGTGTGGGTGGGGCTTGCGATTGGCTTCCAAACAGTAAAAGGTGACACAGAGATGCAATGTGATTACATGATGTCTGAAGAATCCGCCTTGCTGGCAGACTTCCTCCTGAGTTTCTTTTCCTCCCTGCTGGTACCATTCCAAGCTCCCAAGAAACAGAAAACCACATGACCAGGAAGCCGCCAGGAGCTGAGGGCAGCCTCCGGCCTATAATTCTAAGGGTTCTGCTAACGATCTGCATGAGCTCTGGAGCAGGTTCTCCCCCACTTGAGCCTCTGGTGAGACCCCAGCCCCAGCCAAGGATGAGATTACAGTTTAGTGATACTCTGAAGCAGAAAAACCAGGTAAACCAGGCCTGAACTCCCCAACCCACAGAAACGATCAGGTAATAACTGCAAACAGGACACTAAATTTATCATCTGTTTTGCAGCGTTAAGAACTGACACAATATTAATAAAAAGGAAAGACTTATCCCCATACCCAAACCTCTAGCACCCAAATGTATCAGTTTCTTGTTTCTACTTTAATCACCCTGACACCTCAAAGCCTACTCTCTAAACAGGTGAGTATCACAGCCTCATCTGCTCTGTGTCTACCCCGAAGTGCTCATGAAAGGCACACCTGTGTGACCCAAGGAACATAAAGCATAGTACCTGCCCTCACCTCAGAGTTTCAGCACCAGAGGAATATGATTAGGGTTGAACTGTGTATCAAGGCCACGTGTCCCGAGCGATATTCAGTCCTTCTTTCCTCCAACTGCTCTTTTCATGACTCCCTGGTCTGGGACAGAAGCATCTGTAACTTGCAACAATTCTTCGCTTCTTTACACCCTAGACCACCTCCTGCTGGTTCTGCAAGTGTCTCTTAGATGAAGACTCTCTTCTTCATACCTGTCCCTACTTGCTGCCCCAATACCCCCATCTTCTCTCTCCTTTCAGATGAGTGCAGCTGCCTTGAAACTAGTCTCCCTGATGCTAGTCTCTTTCTGCCAATACATCTGCCACAGGAAAACTTCAACCTAAAACCCAAATCGGACCGTGTCATCCTTGCTTAAAAATTCTTAATGGTTCCTTATTGCCAATAGAGTAATAAAGTCCAAACACCTTAACACACCACAGAAGACTTCACAGTCCGCCCTCACTTACTTTCAGCATTCTTCTCTCTCTTCACTCCTAGCCGAGTACTCAATACTCTGGATGGCTTAATATCCCCCCAAACATGTCTAGAAACTCCCTCACTGGTTGCTCAGTCTGATCTCTGTTCCTTTAATGTCCAGCCCTACTTCTCTCCCTAGAGAAACTTTTACCCATCTCTTAGATCCTAGCTCAACTGTTACCATCTCTGGAATGCTTTCTCTGAACACATAGATTTAGATAGTGTCCCTCTCTTTCACACTCCAAACTACTTAGAAAACACCTCCATTATTCTACTTATCATAGCACATTATGACTGTTTGCATGTCTGTTTCCACCACACACCCAGAGATCCTAAGATGCTAGAACTAGCTTTCTTCAGTCATCAAATGCCACGCAGTGTGCTGAGTCAGAGAAACGATAGCTTCAATAACCACCACTTGTCAAGACCCAGTAAGAGAGAGAGGCATAACACTGGGTGCTGAATGTGTTATTCATGCATTTACTGAACAGATATTTTCCAGGCATCTACTGAGCACACAACTGATTGCTGAGTTTAGTGTAGGGAGACAGTGCACATAAAAACCACTATTTAAATAACACCATTTGAGATACTGATGATGCTAAAAAGGTAGTAAAATAGGACGAAGCTGTAGAACATCTGGTGTGAGGGGGGACTGCTTAACCCGGGTTCAGGAAAAGTTTCTGAGGAAACAGCATTTGAGCTGAGAGGTAACTGATGAGAAGGACACAGCCACACAGAGAAGGGATTATTATATGAAATGCCCATGACATGCCTGTAAGTTGAGTTTTTACCCCCATTTTCAAGATGAGGAAAGTAAAGTTCAAGTGTGCTGATCTGCTGAGGTCACAGGCCGAGACACAGTTGGGACTGGAACCCAGGTCTGCCTGCCTCTGGCCTAAGGCCTTCCATCACTGTGCCCCTCAGTCTCCCTGCCACTCCGCCTATGCCCACTCCACTTGCTTTGGCTGAAATGCCCTCCTCCCCAGCCCAGGGCACCCCTTCTCTTCCTTCAGCAAGTCATCTGAGATGCCTACCCTGATGACCACCTGGAAAAGAGAACCCCCTCCTCTGAACACTATCCACTGCCCTTTGCATTCTCCCATGACACTCACCTCTCCGGGGGGACATGAGTGTGTACAGACACCGTTCCTTGGCTTGGACAGTGTCCTTCCGCTGTGCCTGATGTACCTCACTCTGTCTTCTTCTCTCAGCCTCTATCAATCTTTGCTCTTAAAACTTACAGGACGAAGGCAAAGCAAATAAATGAACGAATAAGGGTCAGTGGGTGTTCCAGAGGCCTGAGGGCCTTCCGAGTCTTGCCAGGATTCTAGTACTGAAGTGAGATGCAGCTACCAGAGCAGCTACAGAAGAAACCCAAGGAAAACCAAGGAATTGAAGAACAAGAGATGGTCTTAAGGAGAGAGCTGAATGGACACTAACCTGCTTTAAGTTGGCTTTTCATGAGCTGTGTCTGGGTTCCCTCTCCACAGTCAAAGAGCCAGCACTCGCCCTCACACCGAAGAACCAGAGCAGAGGCACCGCGGGTCGGGGACGGGTATGCTGCGCCTGTCCCCAGAAACGTCACATCCATAGACATCTTCTACCCTGCAATGGAAAATCACCTAGGGATTATTTCACATTACTGCTCAAAATCACCAAAAACAGGTTGCTGAGAGATTTACTGTTATTTAGGGCAGTGAAACTATTCTGCATGTGCAGTAGAGATAGATACATCATTATACACTGGTCCAAACCCACAGAATGTACAACACAAAGAGTGAATGAATCCTACTGTATATTTGAGTTAATAATATATCAATATTGACTCATCAACCCTAACAAAGATACCACACTGTGGAAAGATGTTAACAATGGGGCAAAGGGGTGAGGGAGTACACAGGAACTCTGGACTTTCCAAGCATTACTGTTTTTTTTAAGTCCTTCTAACAAACACTAAACAGCAATAACCACTCCAGGTGGGGTTCTGAGATCCGTACGGCAATGCTCCGCAGCCTGCAGTAATGCCAAGTGAACGCTTCACTCCCCCAAATGGCAGGCTCTGTCACTGGTTAGGACTCGGGTTTCTGCTGTTATAAGTGATCAGCCATAACCCAGGGAGTGTGTAGATTTCTGCCAACTCCTGGTACCTCTCTTTCCCTTCTCTGTTTCAGGGAACATCTGCTATGTCCAATATATTTCCACAGTGAGAAAGTGCAGCAAATAGAATACATGAGAACCAACGCAAACTTACACACTAACAATTACAGATTATCCACACTAGGGCTGGGTGAAAAACAAAAATAAGTCATTTTAATAAAAAATACTAAGATAAGAAAAATGTTCATATCATAATCAATATAGATACACTTAATGCATGCAAATTCTATGACATTTCCAGTGAGAGTTATCTTGGAACAAAAAAGCAACCAAAAGATGGAAGAAAAAAAAAACTGTCTGATTCTGGCTGCTGTGGCCCAGTGGACTGAGTGCCAGCCTGCGAACCAAAGAGTCGCCAGTTTGATTCCCAGTCTAGGGCACATGCTGGGTTGCAGGCCAGGTCCCCAGTGGGGGGCTTGTGAGACACAACCATACATTGATGTTTCTCTCCCTTGCTTTCTCTCTCCCTTCCCCTCTGTCTCAAAATAAATAAATAAAATCTTTAAAAAAAAGGAATCTTATAAACAAATAAGTGAGAATGGGCAAGAAAATGATATAAAGTAGTAAGTAGTAACTTACCTTTCTAGATATTACACTTATTACACTAATTGGGTATAATTAAGACAATAATATTGGTACAAAAAAATAAAGGTGAAAGACAAGGGATAGTCTAGAAATAAATCTGGGTATTTATGGGAATCAATATATAACAAAATGTAAAAAGGGTAACATTTAATGAACAGCAGTGACATAATTGGCTATTTTTTTAGAAAAAAAGTAAAGCAATGTTCTCACTTTGCATTGTATATAAAAATACATTCCACATTGTTTATAAATTTAATGTAAAAGGTCCAATAAAATATGTTTAAAATGTTAAGAGATTAAAATACATTAAAATCTGTTTGAAAAATAATTTGGCGTTTGGGAATTATTACCTTATTAGCAAGACAGGAACCCCATAAATTTTAAAAAATAGACTACATTTTCACTACATACAAATAGACTACATTTTCACTACATACAAATTTTCATATATCAAGACTCAAAGTCAAAGGACCAAAAACACACCTGGAGAAAACTGTTTACACTGTATGAGAAAGAGTTAATAGCCCTAAAAACAAATTCATGCAAATGAATTCATAATACCAAAAAAACAAAACCCCTGATATAACAGAAAAATGGGAATATACAAGAAATTCAGTGAAGAATCCAAATGTCCAATGAGCATGAGAAGTGCTCAGCCTGTAGGCAGTTAGAGTAAATGCAAATTGAAGAAACAAACACAATTTTCCACACATCGGCTGGCAAATATTAACGAAAACCAGTGCTAACCAGAACAAGAGAAAATGGATACTCATATGTTACTAATGATGGAGGTATGAATTGCTATTAAATTTTGGGAGAGTAATCTGGCAATATATATTACCAATAATAACGATGCTGCTAATAACAACACACTTTAATCCAGCAGTCCCATTTTTAGGAACTTACCCTACAGAAATAAAGGATCTATTATGCACAACAATGTTTACTGTGGTAGTTTTAAGGTGGCTAAAATTTGGAAGCAATCTGAAAAAAAACAATAGGAAAACAAATGAATATTTTACTATACATTCATACCATGAACTACTTATTCTGTGGCTAAGTCAGGTCTGTAACTCTTGTCCTGGAGGGAAGACAGTGAGAAAAGTTGCAGATGGCTATGGCACGATCTCATCTTGATAAGTGTCCAAAGCCCCTGAATTTATATGAGACAGAGAAAGTCTGGTGTGTAAGAGACACAGCATATTGTCAACACTGGCTATCTCACAGGTAATTAAAATGGTGGGAAGGGGGCTATTTTTTCTTTTAAACTTTGAAATGTTTTGTGGTTGCAAAAAACAGCATTTATTTAATTATATATTTCTTTAACATTGGCAACTTTTTAAAATGTGGCATAAGGTTGAACATGCTTTTCTAACTATTACTACAATTCACTGAATCTTCCTTTCCACTGGGGATGCAGTCGGCTCCCCGCCCCTCGCCCCTTACACACACCTTGAATGCACACAGGGTACATCTCCCCACTGCACGCACAAGCCTTTAGGTTACTGCTAGTGTCCTTACATGTGTTACTCCACATTTTCACTCAATATCAAACCTTCCTTTGATAATTAAGTAGTTTAATCTGCAGAAGTTTCTTATGGGATTGCAGTTTGCAAGATAAATGAGAATAAACAAAAAGAAAATTAAAAATATTAAAAACTAATAAATGCAGAAGGAATTATAGGATATAGTTACTTTGCAATCCCTAACAAATAATGGATCTAGGCTAGTGGTATGTAACCCTGGAGCATATTAGAATCAGCTTTTAAAACATATCAATGATTGGGCTCCATCCCAGAACAATTAAACAGGAAATTCTGCTAGTGAGACATGTGTTTTAGTATACTAAAAAAAAAAATCTTCCTCTGGGATTCTAATATGCAGTCAGATTGGAGAACCACTTAGTGAAAGGATAATGGAAAACTGAACTACAATGGATAGATCAGGCTGACTCAAACTCACTAATCAACTGGTCAATCTTAAAAAAAAAAAAACCCTTTATATTATGAAAAATGTCAGACACATACAAAAGTAGAGATTAGTACACTGTATTGCCACATACCCATCACTGAGCTTCAGTAATTATCAACACCCAAGGCCAACCTTATTTCGTCTGTCTCCCACCCATCATCCAAGAACACTGGATAAGAGGTACCGGGTACTTCCATCAGGAAGCACGCGCTGTCTGGCTGTCTCTTTCTGATGTAAACAGCCACTAACGATCGTTGCCAGGATCCATTATTTCATTAGACATTGCCAAAAGGTGGTATTTTCTCATTCCTCCTGCAGTAATTAGCTGGCATCCTTCTGTAATTCCCAGGTCAATTATTTAGTTACCCTGTGGTGCAATTTGTACAGAAGAGGTCCATTGACCAACCTTAACACTTCGAGACAGACAAGACCTTATCTAATTCCTGATGCGAGACAATATGAAGGGCATAGAAACCCTTTTAGGTTTTCTTGCCAAAAAGTTCAACCTGAATCTTTTAAAGCTGTTAAAGGACTCAGCAGGAGGAAAAAAGCCAAATCCAGTATGTAGAAAACTTTCCAGGACAAATGACTTGATTTGGTCAACAAGCACCGGACAGGATGGGGGAAGGAGGGGAGAGTTGGGGATTGGAATAAAGTGGGAGGGGATCAAGAGATGTTTGGATCCTGATTTGAAGAAACTGGTAATAGGAAGAAAAAAAGAGATTTGGGAAAATGATAAAGTGTAAATGCGGACTGGTTAGAAAATAACATGAAATGCTTATTAGACTGCTACTCAATTTCTGTTTAAAACATGAGTTGTGTTTTAAAAACATAGCTATTTAACGGATGAAATGGTACATTTAGATTTGCTTCAAGTAATCCAGTGGGGGAGGGGTGGGGCGGGTAACAGATAAAACAAGATTGATCATGATTTAGGAATGCAGGACACTACCTTATTTTCCTCTGTGTTTGAAAGCTTCCATAATAAAAAGTTACAAATGAAATAATAACAAACTCCTCCATTAGTGCCTAGGGGTAATCAAAACCCCTCCACTAGGTCAGGAAGTAATCAGAAATTTATTTATTTAATCAATGGTGCATGTTTTGCGACATGTACCATTCTAGGCACTAGTTATTAAAAGTAACCAAACCAGATTTGGTCTTTATCGTCTTGAACAGAAAAACAGTTCTAGCTTTCTCAAGACTACGATCCACCTAGGATCGTACACCTTTCGTCGAGAACACAGCTCACGACAACACTGTGCCCCTCTGGGTCAGTGGTTCTCAGTCCTGGCTGCATATCACAACCACCTGGTGATTCTGGGGCCTGAGCATGTGCAAGGCTTCCCAAATGAGTCTACGGACTGCCGGGTTGAGCATAGGTGCCTACCCTGCGACCCCCAGGGTGCAGGTTGGGTGGACACTGCCATTCTCCATTTCAGAGAAGAAAAGAACCGTGGCCTGGAGACACTGCGTGGCCAAGGCAGTCAGGGCCAGGGGCCGGGTCTCCGGTCACTAATGAGCCCAGGCTCTCTTCCAAGTCAGTGTCAGAGTTCCTAAAAGATCGGTGGGCGGCAGGAGCGCGGAGAAGAGGAGGCTCCCGCCTGCGGGGGTGGCTGGCGGCGCCTCTTCGCTCCCAGGGGCTCGCCGGGCCTGGGCGCTCCGCGCGGGGCCCGGGCCGCGAGTCGGAAGGCAGCGCGCGCGCCTGCCCGCGCGGCCCAGCCCACACGGCGGCCGCGTGGGAGGCCGCGGCGGCGCAGACCCTGGCCCGACCCCCTCCGCCGCGCCCTGCCCCACTCACCCACTCCCCGGGGCCCGCGGCGAGAGCCGAGGGAAGCACAGCCCACAGCGAGGCCCAGCGGTCCGCGGGGCAGCGACGGGCGCGGGCGGAAGTGCGCCGCTGGCCGCGTCCGCGCGCGGCCGCTCTAGGACGCGCCGGAGGTCCACGCTCGGTGGCGCCCACCCGTCCTGTGCGGGGAGTGTGTATTTGATGCTGAAAATATCTTAAAATTATGTCGCAGGCCCTGGTTTGGGGAGCACACCTTGCAGTTGGGATAAACTGTATCAGAAAATAATCAGCTAACAATATGAGGGAACAAATGAGAAGGCAAAAGGAGGGATAAGAATATGCAAAAAAAGAATCACTAGCCATGAGATAAGAGAGGTAGGACCTGAGCTGGGTCTTGTAGGATGGTTGAGACTTAATGTTGTAGTTAAGGAAAAATAAGGTGATTTGGTCACAATGAGTCTGATTTAGCATAGTAATAAACACCAAATGTCACAAAGAACTTGAACTTTATCCTGATACTTCTTAGTTACGAAGTGTCCTAAAGGACATAGATCATCGCACAGCTAGATCTCGATAACAAACAACTCAGCTTGGAGTTCCCCACAGCAATACCCTCCGTAGAGCTGCCCCTTCCAGAGGTTCATCACTTGTTCCTGCCCATCCACCAAAGCTTAGAGCTTATATATATCTTTAGAGAATAGTGGATAGAACGTTTGTTCAATTTTACAATTTTTCATTATGGTAGTTTTGTATGGTGAAAAACGTACACAAAAGTTGAGAAAATGTTCACTGAACCTTTACATATAACATCACTCACCTTCAACACTTAGTAACACGTGGTCCATCTTCTTTCACCTAGAACCCAAGCCCTTCCAAAAGCAACGAAACCCTGGATTGTTTCAAAGCAAATGCCACATACAATATAATTTTATTTATAAATAATTCTGTACGTATTTATGGATTCTTTCTTTTTAAAATTTTCATCACTACATAATGATGGTAGGCAGTAAATATAAAAGAACTTAAAAATACAACCATAGCATCATTATCATAAAAAGACAGTATCATCAAATACAGTCACTGTTCAACTTTTTCTGATCAACTCATAACTTTAAAAATGTTTTTATTTTTTGGTTTTAGAGAGGAAAGGAGACAGAGAGAGAAACATCGGTTTGTTGTCCACTTCTTTACACACCCGCTGGTTGTCTCTTGTATGTGCCCTGACTGGGGTATCAGCACAACACAGTGCTCTAACCAACTGAGCTACCCAGCCAGGGCTCATCCACTCATCACTGTAAAGCCTATTTGGTCAAGGCAGACAGTTAAAATGTAAAATTTTAAAAATTAAAAAGATCTTAAAAATTTAATGACAATACTATTGTCTCACCTGAAAGTTAACAGTTCCTTAATATTATCTAATTTGTTATTCCATCCTTATTTACTAACATCATCTAATAACTTCCCAATGTTCAAATTTCCCTAATTATTCCCCAAATATCTCATATGTAGTGGGTTTGTTTAAATCAGGATTCAGAGGAGGTTTACAAATTGCATTTGGTAGAAGTCTCTTTTTAAGTTTAATGGGTTTTTTTCTTCTTTCTTGCCATTTATTTGTGAAAGAAATGGGATCATTTGTCCTGGAAAATTTCCCATATTCTGGACTTGGCTGATTGCACCCCCATGATACCATTTAGTATGTTCCTCTATTCTCTGTATTTCTTATCACGTGGAATTTAGATCTAGCGGCCCGTTGTGATTCAGGGTCTTTTTTTTCTTCATAGGTGATGCTGAGTACATTTTGATTATTCTGTTTCTGATTTAGTATTCTAATATTATGATCTTGGAATGTGTCTGTGCTGGGGGCGTGGGGGAGAGAAGAGGTGAGAAATAATTCCTTTACTGCTATGATTAAAGTCAGTAAGGAAAGGAATAGAGTAGAAAGCTGAACAAAAGGAAATAAAAATTGAGGAGTAAACCTAGTGCTCCACTTATGAATTTAAGTCTAACAGTATATTCCCAAGGGATCAAGTATTCTGGTGTGTGTGTGTGTGTGTGTGTGTGTGTGTTTTAAGGTTTAATAATAACAAGTTTTCCCCTGGCTGGTGTGGCTCCATGGACTGAGTGCCAGCATGCAAAGGGAAAGGTCGCTGGTTCAACTCCCAGTCAGGGCACATGCCGGCTTGCTGGCCAGGCCCCCAGTTAGGGGAGTGCAAGAAGCAACTGATGTATCTCTCACACAGCGATGTTCCTCTTCTTCTCATTCTCCCACCCTTCCCCTCTCTGTAAAAATAAATAAATAACATCTTAAAAAATAATAGTAATACCAAGTTTTAAAAGTGCCCTATATACAACAGCCTTTAAAAACAAGTCATGGGTGGTGAACATATAATATACAGGTGATGTATTATGGAATTGTACACCTGAAACCTACATAATTGTATTACCCAACATCACCCCAATAAACTCAATAAAAAAGAAAAAATAAATCAGTCATGTTTTAAAAAGTTAAAAAATAAAAACAAACTCATAATGCATCTTTATGTATAGAAAAATTTTCTAAGAAAATACACACATCTCATTACAATATATTACAAAAGAGAAAGATATAACATTGTTTTGAAGTTTAGACTGATTTCTGGAACCACCCATAATACATGTATCTTATATAATATATTCTATACAAGGCACTCCCTCTAAACTAGCATTCCCATGAGCAGTTACTGCAAGAGTATTTCCTGTCTTTATCTTAAATACAAAAGTGAGAAAGGCTAGGCAGTGACTTTGGAACGTGTGGTTTCTTGATGACAATAATTAATGTTTGGGATGTTATCAAAGGGAACACAATATCCATCGAAAAAATATAGTTTTAATTTCAGTTCATTTGAAAGGTCATTGGGCAAAATATAATTTATTAAATTATTAGGTAGAAATTTTACTTTGTCAAATATTTAGCTAAACTAGGTCTCAGAAATTCTTTATTCTACACATACACATTATTACTAACTGTTCTCACCTTTTAATAGAAGAAATCATATACATACATATGATACAATAAATAGCATTTAAAATATAGCTTACAGTTCAAATTCACATTGATGGGGGCAGAGTCTTAAAACCGTTTTGCCCAGAAATGATAACAGTTCATGGTTCTGGGAAGATGACAGAATCAAAAGATATTAGTGAGCTGGCTACTGAGAATCTGTTGTAATTTACTGTATTAAAAAACAAATCCTTTATGTTTATACCCCATACTTAAAGCGCTGAAGCCTAGTGAATCAAACCAGTTTATATTTTAATTATAGGTGGAAGCAAAGTAAAAAAACAAATGATCCGGTAAAATGCATTAAAAAGGACCTAAGACTAATCTGACAAGAATAGGTGAAGATTTGCATCTGAAATAATGATTCCTGAAGATGAAGTACCTGAGATCCAGGTAACATCACTTGTCTCAGAGGCCCTTCTTTTCTGGAGGGGCTGAGGCTCACAGCTCTGCCACTCACCAGCTGGGAGCCTGGGCGAGGGGTTTAGCCTTGGCCTGGAGCCCTTGCTCTAACACCGCGCTGGAGGAGGGGGTGACAGAGGTGATTGTGAAGGTCGACTGTAATGATGTATGTAGGGTACTTAGAACAATGCCTGGCACAAAGTAGGTGCTATCCATAAAATTTATTTGTCATTATTTTCTAACTGTGCATAGCTAATGTGGTGATATTTCAATGATCATATAGGAATCAATGACTTGCTAACACATACACTTAAAATTAGGAAAAGAAAAACCACTTTTCTAGGAAACACTGAAAACTGGGAAATAATTTCCCTCTAGCGTTAAAACTTTAAAAAGTACGCTGACTGTAGGGATAACTTCCCAAACAGCAAAGTGGCAAATAAGTTTTTATTTTGAAAAAAAGATTAAATAGTCATATGAAAAGTTTATTGGCAAACACCTGTTTGTACAGATATTGTACAAAGCCTCCAAAAGTCATTTACCTTAATTTGTATTATTTTATACAACTGAACTGTGAACATTTCTGTATCATACCCCGATTTTTCTCTCTCAGAGGCACAATTTTCCTTGTCCAAGAAAGAAAAACAATTATTGTTTTAAACTGTGATCACTAGTTTATCTCAGTAACTCCTGGCAAGGATTAAGGGAATTAGGCAATAAAAGTTATGATTTAATTAGGCCCAGTTGAATTGACTTTTTCTTGGTTTACACAGAAACATCTTATTCTGACTTCGGAAGACGGGGAAGTTTTCTGCAGTAGAATGATCTTGAATAGTTTAAATACTATGGATGTTACTTCATGTAGCTTGTCTGTAGAGGATTTTTCATTTTAAAATGTCGATGCCCATCAAAGTGCAAATCTCAAATTGGTCGAGAGCCAAAGCAGATAACGAAACTATTCCATTTCCTGTGAAGTCACCTTGTGCCTGCAGCTGTGTGATCTTGTCTGAGAAGGAAATTCGTCATCCATTCTGTTTCATTCTTTGGGTCAGTCCTTTTAAACGGAGTCCCAGGAGAGACCTTTGAGATTTACATGAATGTTCTCAAGTATTACGCATGCTCTACGGAGCTGATTGCACTTTGGTGAACTCAACAGAGCACGGGAGCTGTTCAGCTGCAGGAAGAAATGATCTCTGAGGGACACTGAATGGGTTTGGGAAATAGGCTGCAGGAGCATTCAGATGAAGTCCTTTTTCCAAGGCAAGGCTTTCCCTAATCCCCTACCATCCCCTTTGGGCTTTCTTAGGTATCTGAGAGCAGTAAATAATGCTCCACACCCCTTAACCATTACTATGCTTTGGTGTTAATTCATTAGCTACTCCTTTGCAAAGAAGAACGTGGACTTGTATTTTTCTCCAGAGGCTGACAATTTAAAGAAAAGACTAAGGATAGGGTTAAGTCATCTCGAGAGTCAACCAAGAACAGAGAAGAAGCAAATATCCATTTGATAGCTAATCTTTTATAAATGAAAACTGGTTGCTAGTTTTTACTTGATAAGTACATTTAAAATCAGTAATTTAGAATTGAACAGTATTGTAGTTATGTGTTTTCGGAAAAATCTGCTTTGAAGTTCTGTATTAATTTTTGTTTTTGTAAACATCTGTTAAACACTGTACATATCAAAAATGGATGGAACCAATTCTTTGTAAGAACATAGCTTTGGTTATCTTTCTTCATATACAATACATACTCCATAAGCGCTGAACTTAAATTGCACACCACTCCGTACTCGGAAGCAATGCCATTTCGTGTGTTCTCTGTACCAGCCGTGTGGGCATCACCTGGGAGCTCGTCAAAAATGCAGAATCTCGGGCTCCACCCAGACCCTCTGCATCAGCAGGAGCAATGGCTTAGCTCTCTAGGTGATTGGGATACCTGCTTTAAAGCAGTGTTGGGAGTCGGGGACTTGTGTGCTGAGAAGACACCTGCCAGGGCTCTGCCGTGGGTGGTCCACGGGGCCTGGAAGAGGCGGCAGAGGCCTCTGCATTTTAAAGAAGGTTCGTGGTGATGGTGAGGCAAACTTCTGGTTAAAAACCCATTCTTCAGAAAGGCTTTAGCCAAAATCTTTAACATTTTTCCCCTTGTCGTCAATAAACCTTACCCTCATTATTAATCCAACTCATTTCACACTACAGGTGTTTGTACCAGGTTAGAAAAACAGGTAGTCTCACTTTTTCCTAAGAAATGATTTCTGACAATTTGCGAAATTTCTTCTTTATTCAAAAGAATTGACTCTTCACTCCTGCTTTTCAAAACAAATTGCCTTCTTGCTGCGTAAACATTTCCATAGAAATCCAAATGTGTCTGTTTCTTTTCCAATCTGGTGCCATTATTGCCCTCCCCCCATGCTAATTCCTGCCTGTATTCTTAGCGTTAATATTATTTTCCTTTAATTTACATCCAATAATTGTTACTTCTTAAAATACTGGTTGGTAAATAAGACAGAATGAGAATAAGTAGCTTTAAATATATATGCATATACTCTTTCTCTTATTCAAATAAGCTATATGGTATTTGACCTTGTTTTCTCCTTGAAATATAAATTTATGATTTCCATGAGGACTGTACCAGACATGTTAATAAGCAAACATCTTGTAAAATTATGAAGTAAAATTCAGCATATGTCCCTATAAATAAATTCAGCATATGTCCCCATAAATTCAGGTTTGTAATTATTATACTTATAATGTTAAACTAAAATCAAGATTTCAGAGAATATTTTGGGGAGTGATTGTGCTTTGACAGGGGCAACATGAAACACGTAAACCTTTCATATTTAATTAAAAGAAACAAATTGAGGCCTACTTGCTTATTTTATGAAACAGATTTATGTAACAGACTTCTGACTTTACTCATCTGTTAAATGAATTAACCCGTAGCATTTTCCCATACTCTGAATGGCAATGCCATTTTGAGCATTTCTTAAAAAAGATTTTATGTATTTACTTTTAGAGAGAGGAGAAGGGAGGGAGAAAGAGAAGGAGAGAAACATCGATGTCCAAGAGATACATCAATCATTTGCCTCTCATAGGCCCCTACTGGGAACCTGGCCCACAACCCAGGTATGTGCCCTGACTGGGAATCGAACTAGCGATCTTTCGGTTCATAGGCTGGCACTGAATCTACTGAGCCAAATCACCCAGGGCCACTCTGAGCATTCTTAAAAGGCTGAATTATACTCAAAATCACTGTGACTTATTTTCTACCTATAGGTAGAAGAAAAGATTAATCTAAAAACATCCCACTTTTTTCCCTACAGAATATTGTAACATGTCAAGGACTGTGGAAAGAAATGCCAGATAATGTGCGTGCTGATACGTAGCTGTGAATAATTTTTTGTAGTTAGCATTTAAAAATGTTATTCCCTCAAAGCAACTAAGTTAGGCATATATAGAGATAGTACTACTTCTCAAAATGATTTTGGTTTTCCTTTAGAACTCTCCATATGTAAGCCACATAAAAAAACTGGTCTCACTAGCCCATTATCACTCATTTTACCAGGATGAAAAATGACATGAAAATGGACTGATAAAAAAAGATCTGAATACATGTTATTCATCCCCTATTTAGCTCTAAATTAGTTTTGGTGGTTTCAAAAAATTAAATCTGTGTTTAATGGAGAAAGCTGTGTCGCTAATGATATTCGAAGGAATGTCCTGTAGGATCATCCCCAGATTATTTCAAGTATTAGAGCATCACCATTGGAATCAGGGTACCACCTCTCCACTTCACTATGACTCAGATGTGAAACATCGCTAACGTCTTACATATCAGTCATACGTTACGCATTAGGCATCCCACAACCCCTCCTCAGAAGCACCTAGAAAATAAGAAGATAAAAATATGTGTTTCTCCTAATAAACAAAGCTAAATTTCTACCTGGGCAATAAAAAGCATAACTGAAGCAATTAAATTTACCTTTTCACCTTTATTTTACCTTTATTAAATAAAAAAATTACACTGATTTTTATACACTGTTGAAATATTATTTAATTTGTCTAAAGGCAGCAGTAATTCCCATTTCTCTCTCATGAGGCCATAGTTAAGCCTTAATTTAGTCTAACAAATAAATAATAGGGTAGATTTTTCATATTTGGATCTTTATACCACAAAGGAATTTCAGGGCATGAAGAACAAGTAAAAGAACATCTTCGATAGATAATCGGTTCTTAGAATTTGGTTAAATTTGGCTTTTTCTCAAAGTTCTCATCTCCACAGAAGTTTGTACTTTGGTGGCCCTTAGAAGGACAGGCCGAGAGGTTATTACCAACAATAGCAAAGAGCAAACGCTTTGGCAAGTGTGAACAAGAGCACAGGTGAAGACACCTGCAGATACTTGTGTAACGCCCTTCTGACGAAAGCATTACGATGATCTGACAGCAGGGTGCTGGTGGGCACTAACAACGAACTCAACACACCTACCCCATACAGAAGATTCATGGGGAAAAGTCAGTCGAACAACGCAGTGGGGGAGAGGAAAACACGGAGAAAAACCCACAAATTTGAGAACATTATATTTTTTGTCTGAAAAAAGGGGTTCCCTGAAGCCTGGAAAGTAATTGTAGGTGGGCACTTCTATTCGGCTGACGGCGGAGGGCTTGCTGAGGATGCTGGCCATTCGTACACATCTGGAAGCATGGAGTCGTATTCACTTCGCCATATTCGTTCTCTAACGTACTTGGCCTTGTCCTCAGGTTCTGGGTACCGGAAAGCCATTTTATTAGCATACAGGTATTCTGTAACCTGAAAAGAAATTAAGATTACTGTACAGACTCTGAGTATTAACCTATTTGAGAGGAAAAAGTACTATTCAAACACACACAAATGAACTTAAAAGAATGGCGTTTTTCTTTTTTCAAAATAAAACATGACATTACTCTGACTCATTTCAAAACATGTTGAGACTATTGAAAGTTTCTGAAAGATGAAATAGAGATCATCTGCTATTTTACCGTAAGTTTGACGTGTTTAAAGTCACCTCCTCACCCTAAATTACTGGCACTGCCTTAACGGGCCAATCTGACAAACACTGTTCAGCTACCCTCTGTCAGTCAAGTGCGCCTACTTGGGTGACATGTCCCACCCATGTCCCTTCTCCGCAGTGTCCTACTGACACCACGTGTAGGAGACTACTCAAACGCAGCTCACTGCGAATGCAGTGAACCCTAACCAAAGTGCGCCTGATGTTTTTGCTGTCAAATTAGAAGTAAGACACATAGAAACTATTACAGATCAAGTTTGGACACTAGAACTAAAGGTCATGTAAAGCAGGCCCGCAACCCACACATGGCAGCTCACTGCCTCCCCAAGCACGGGGCATGTTCTGTGTGCTTCACAGAAACCAGAAGACGTAAGTGCTACTATTATTCTGCCAGTTTACATGAGGATGCTGAAGTATAAGGAGTTTAAGTAACCTGCCAAAGGTGTTATAGTTACGTGAGCTGTGTTTTAAACCCAAAACATTCTGAATTTAGATCCCAGACCCTAAGCAGTTAAGCTAGGCTCTTTCCCATTTAAATGAAGTTGAATGAATTTCTGATCTTTGCGACCAAGCCGCAGACCACGACAGCCAGTGAGCACAAACCCACTGAGACTCTGCTTTAGTGTAAAATGAGGTGGAAGGAAAAGGCTCCTCACAGGGTAGCACAGTGGCCGTCTGTCATCCAGTAAGTCCTGGTCATGACTTTATTTTAACTTTAACAGTGTAGTCACACGTTGTAAAAATATCCAAACAAGTATGTCTTTCTTCTTCTCCTCCTCCTCCAACTCCCGTTCCAAATGCTGACCACTATTAAAGTTTATTTCAGCTTCTTAAAAGAAAAGCTTAACCAAAAATTGTTGTTATTAAAAATAATCCTTGGTCCTAGGAGCTTAGTCTCACTGTATTTTGTGATGGGAAATGTTTCCATTATTTTCTAGACTACGGCTGGAAATGTATTTGCATCCACCAAAAAGACTGGGGGCAGGCATGAGCTCGGAGTTCTCCTTGGCGATGCAGGTGTGCAGGAGGTGACTGGTGGCTGCCGGAAAATGCTCAGTAGCTGTGGGTTGTGGGGGGGGGGGGGGGATACAAAGCACTGCTTACTCTCCCGATTCCTCGCCCTTACAAAGCAAAGCCTTGAACCAATGGAGAAGGACTCTCTGCCCCGGGAATGGGGAAGAGCCGTGATCCTGGGGCTCCGTGCCTATCCCAGCCCCAAACGCAGATCTCCTTCCTCAGGCATTACCTTTCATTTGGACACACCAGGAAATCTCTGAATGGAATGGTATCTTCTAATCTGTGTTGTGCCTGTAATATCAGTCTCTAAGTCCTAAAGTTGAAGTCCACTTAGGCTAGTTCGGGGCTCTAAAATCTCCAGCTGTTTGGCAACAGTAAGGTATTCAGTCAGACTCTTAAGTCTGGCATTTGGGTGTTTACACAAGTTTAAGATAACATCCAGATCTTATCTGAGGCCATTTTCCTACCTATACTGTTAGACTCCAACTCAACTGGTTTGGTTACTATTTCCTAAATATATCATCCTTTACCCTGTCCCCGTCTTCACTTAGTTTACAAGCGTCAAAACAATGCAATGGGAACATTAAGAGTCAAAGGGATAAAATCTTATGGTCATTGGTATAAAAGCTGAAAATGTACTTGATGAATTTGCCTAATCCTAATGTTTAAGAAAATCTTAGTAAACTAGGAATAATAGCCTACTTCTTTAAAAGATTAAAAATTATCCCTGGCTGGTGTGGCTCAGTGTGCCAGCTTGCAGACTGAAAGGCTGCTGGTTCAATTTCCAATCAGGGCTTATGCCTGGGGTGTGAGCCAGGTCCCCAAGTTGGGGGCACACAAAAGGCAACCAATCAATATTTCTCTCACTCTCCTCTCTCCTTGCCCCCTCTCTAAAAATAAACATATAAAATTTTTTGAAGATATTTATCCAATGAAAGCTAGCATCACATATGGTATTAAGGAATACTCTTATCACCCAATTGCTTAAAACTGCTCAAGTATCAACTAATTTAGTAAGGCAAGGGAAGAAAAGAGCTATACATATTTTTTAATTGATTTTATTTTTAAGAGAGAGAGAGAGAGAGAGAGAGAGAGAAACATCAATTTGTTGTTCCACTTAGAACACATTAAGTGGAAAAAAGCACAGTGAGAAACCAATGACAAAAACAAGTACAGGTGCCCGGTATGTGTGCACTTACTGTATATGTTTACGAAGGAAGAAGACTAGAAGGCAACAAACCCAAAATAATAAGGGGGCTCTATTTTGGTAGAATATGGGTGACCTAAGATTTCTTCTTTGCAACCTCTAGTGTTTCAAATTTTTCTCTAATAAACTTGTGTTACATCAGAAAAGGCCATGAAAACTTACGTGAAGAGGTATAAGCTATTACTTACCTTAATAGCAATGTTAACAGAAACTTCCTGAATATTAGCAAGAGGTGGGTAAAGTCTCCCTTGAGCTAGCTCTTCATCCGTCAATTGATCTGTCAGTGCCTAAAGGGAAATACAGCACTTTTGTTTGTTTATGTAACACAGAATAATGAAGACATAATGAAATGGGAAAAGGGCTGGGGGAGCAGAGAACAATAGAGGTAATACAATTCTCCTCTTTCTAGCAGCAATACACTTAAACTACTGCAAAAATTAATACTGTTCTCACCACTAGACAATAAAGAAATAACCATGTTTAAAGACTTACTGACATTTTACAAACAAATTATATAGTTTGGTATAATTACAACAGTTATATGAAAATGGACATCAATATTTGTATTTATGTGAGTTATCCAAAGCCCACATTGCTAAGTTTGGAGCTCCAATTATTCAAATAAATCAGTAGTTGTCATTAAAAACTCACAAGGAGTTATGCTTTACCTATGATGTCACGATGTTACCGTCACACACATGTAATATAGGTACAGTAGTTGTGTTGCAAATATGAAAGGATTCATAGGTTAGCATCAAACATTTGAAAAAGCAGGATAAAAAATAATTTTATGCAAAAGTACTCAGGCAAATTTAAAAAGTAATGGATAAGTAGCTTCCTTTCCATTCATAAGACAGATTTAACCCATTCTTTTTCTTTCTGCTTTTAATCTTTATAATTCATCTTTTATAAAATAACCAAACAATATTTAAAACATTTACCTTTGCAGCTTCTAGGAAAACATGGTCACTAATATGCCGGGTATTGCAGAGAATAACAGCTAAAGCCACTCCTAGAATACATTTTAAATGGTTTATTTAGCAAGTTAACTTTTCAGATTGTGAAAGGAGCTGAGTAAATTCCCAGACTGAAAGAAAGTCACTGGTAACTCACCCCTACCCCAAACACCACCCCACTAAAACACAAAGCAGCCAAGAAAAAACAGAAGTGTTGTATAAAAGTTATCAACTGCCAGTTTCCTTATTAGTCAAATATGATATAAAAATGGCTTTGTTCAATCAGCAAAAGTATTCTTCCCACGCCCTTATGCCTTTGTGCCAAAGAAATGTTGCTGGGTAGAACAGATCCATTTGAACATTATCAAGGTCTAGAAAGAGACTGTCAGTGACGGAGCAGTTTCTATTACAGATGTTAGGTCTCTGAAGTCCAGCAGGGTAGAACTCTACACAGCCACAACTACATGCAAAAAAGGAGCAAAGCTGACCCAGAAAAGCACTCGGGTATGCACAGGCTAGAATCTTCTCTGACTGCCCTTACACGCTCACCAATGGCAGCCTGCACGGGCTGTGAGTCCACCTGTCCTGGAACCTGAATGGAGCCTGCTGGCGGCTGTTCCAGGACGGGCGGCAAGGAGGAAGGCGCGAGTACAAGGGAAATTTGCATCAGATCCCTGTTTTACTCAACACAGTCTTTCACTCAAACAAGCAACTAAGAATCGCCAGAAATTTATGGGAAATAAACACCACAAAGGAAGAAATACTTCAAAGAATCTTAACTCCTAGGAGACATTTGAAAGAATACTGCAACTTTTAAAAACGATAACAGCTTTTATTAAAAAGAGTGATTCTATGATAAAAAAAAAGGTGTTGGGAATTCAAAAAAAACCCCGCTGAACTGACTGAATTGAAGACATATGATATTAAGCAGTTATTATTAATTTCCTTTGATATGAAACCACTAATATGGTTATGTTTAATAAAAATTACTTTTACAGAGATACATACTGAAGTAGCTTTGAATGAAATTATATGATGTCTCTAATTTGCTTTAAAATAACCTAGAGAAGGTCAAGTGTGGGAGAATATGACAGGCTATATGTTGAAAACTGCTAAAAAGTGGGACATCAGAACACGGGATGTCATCCTTCCCTCTAATTTTGTATATAATTAAAATTTTCCATAATAAAAGAAAAAAAGAACAACTGAAACAAAACACACCTACAAGTGATAAAAAACTGAACAGATACAGATGAGTAAATGAAGACTACAGAAATCCCCCACATTACGTAATAAAGTCAGCAGAGGTGAAACTGTGACATAAAATTTACAAGTCAAGGACAACAGAGGGATTTGATCACAGTCTACCACGTGTTCCACAAGGAAAACACAGAAATAATGGAAGAAATGAGGGGGGACACAAGTTTGAAAGAATCCTTTGGAGAAGAAGACAGAGTACACTGGCCCACCAGAGTACACTGGCCCACCCACAGACACACATGATACCTGGAAAGAAGCCCAAACCTGCATGTATCCCCACTAACCTTTCAGAAATTTAAAGATAAAGACAAAAGTTTTAAACATTATAGGGAGATAAAGCTAGTACGTGTAAAGGGATGAGAATCTCACTGATGCCAGATTTCTCTTTAGCAATACTGGCCACTACAGGTAAAAGGAGGAAATGCTTGTAAAGGTCTGCAGAAAATGACTTTGAAGCTACACGTTTCTATCTAACCAACAGGACAAAATAAAGACATTTTCAGAGAAGTAAAAGCTCACAAAACTTTTTCCATGGTTTTACAAAAAGCTTACACAGAGATGTATCCCAGAAAAAAACCCCAAAACGAGACTAACTCAGAGAGAGGCAGCATCGAGACAGAGCCTAGGGAAGCTGGGACCCGGAAGTACTTTGTTGTGGAGTAACATCCAGAAAAAACGAAGCAAGCTGGCAAGAAATTAAAGAATTCATTCTATTTGACCCTTGAAAGATTAAGTATTAAAATTTTATGATATAGAATCCCATATTCTATAACATTTATCAAGTTACACTCTGGTTTAGATGAATAAAATTTACATAGTCATTTAATTTCAAGGCCAATCCGCAGACGAAGCATGAAAGACAGCGTACACAACACACATGTCTAAAAAGAGCTCTTTACCACGAGTAACCTTAACTGACCAAAAGTGAGGGATGAAATAAGAAACACAATTTTTTTTCATTTTCACTGTGGCAAGCTAATGAAAACTGTCTTGTTAACAAAACCTCTTTAACTATGGCACATAAAGATAAAGGTAACTCCTAGGAAAACTGAAAGCCGTAATAATACAAAATGAGTGGTAGAGAGGAAGCAAAGCATCAGAACATCTGTGATTACTGTTACTTGTATTTCCCCACCAACAGTGGTTATAGCTGAGAGCTGAGATAAGGCGGTACCAAGGGAAAATAAAAAGGGTTATATCCTTTTACGCCATACTGTTCCTTCTGCATTCTTTTGAGCCATGTACTACATTATTTCTATAATAAGAACAAGTTTAACAAATGATCTGAATAAATTTTCAGGGGAAATAGAGCAAGGTGGGTTTGCTGAGCTTCTTGGGCTTCCCTGTACATCATACCAGAATCCTATAAATACTATTGTGCATTCTAACCTTAGATTCTAAAGCATTTCACGAAGTACTTATATGTCATTAATTACTGCTCTGCAACGTACATAATAGTGACATGTACCTGGAAAAATATACACGTTGTTTCCTTGACCTGGCGTAAACAGCTGCCCGTCACTTAGCTTCACTGGCCCAAACGGACTGCCACTGGCAAACAGACACCTTCCCTGTTAAGAAATTATATCACCTTGATTTTGTTACTCTCTGTGGTCTAAAACATGGAGGTTAATGTAAACAAGATTAAATCCTGTAGTAAAGTAGAGCAACGTGTTATTTGCAAACAGGAATGACTTATTATATAACATAATCACATCATGAAAATCCTTATTAGAATGAAGTATATTTTATGCAAGTTGAAAAAAATGTCCATTGATAATTGTTGAAAAACCTTTCACTTCCATTTCCTTTAAAACAACTTTAAAATGTAGATGACCAATGTGTAAGTATCTCTGAATGAAGTGGAAAGCACCCAAAATTAAACTGCTACTGTTTACTGGACATCTGTTGTCTCTGGCTTGGTACCAGGGGCTCTCTGAGTGTTAACTCGGTTCGGTTAGCCTGCATAAAAACCTCGTGAGGTTATTGTTACCTTGATTTCACTGATAAAAATAAAATCAGAAACCTAAGGCTTAGCCATTTCCAAGTACTCCATACAGAGTCACATATCACAGCTGCAGCAGTCAAACTGGAATCTAGAGACTTACAACTTCAAAGCCACGGTCTTTCTCTGTTATGCCCCCATAATGTCCCCAAGTGAGCCAGTTTAGACAAGAGGCCTTGAAACAACCACATTATCAATCCAAGGAAAAAAGGCATGTTGCCTGTTAAAACAAAAAAGTCTCCAGATTTGTTGTAATCATTGATTTCAGTAGTGTGTTCTATAAAGGCCTACAACAAATGTCACCGGCACACTGTAGTTATCAGAGAAGGACAGACCTACGAAAAGAAAAAGTATCTGAACATTATTTTATAAAACAAAACCCTTTATATATAATTGCCCCCCCCAACAAATTTCATCGCCCCTGCCTTTCCCTGGCAAAAAGTAACATAAAGATCAAGAAGAAAACAATAGTTTTCTAACAGGGTAACCTCTTACAATAATATATAACATATACATCATGTTTAAATAGCTTCTCGGATTAAGTTAAAAGGTGATTTACAAATAAAAACTGAACTATGTCCACATGGAAGGATGGACAAACTGCCATGGACACTTGACCATTTGACAGAATTGTCTAATAATCTAAAATACAAGTTATACCAAGAGTGTAATGCCTCAGTATCATTACTTGAAGTGCAGCAACCCTTGGCATTCGTGCATTTAACACTCAAGAATTTGACCTGTGGGATGATCTGAAGGTCCATAATGTACAGTAATTACAACTTTTACAGGACATACTTTCAATTTCGAAATGATACAAGATTTAGGTGTTGAAGCAAGTTAGCAACATGCTTAGTGGTGGGCTCAGGTGACTAGCTTGGAGCAGCAACTATATCATTTTCTACAGACAGCTCTCATCATTCTCTCTCTTTTTTATCCTCCCCCTAGGGCATTCTTTTTTGTTTGTTTGTTTTTAGAGAGAGGGGAGAGAGAGAGGAGAAGACATCAATGTAAGAGAAAAACATCCACTGGTAGCCTTCTTGTGCATGCCCCGACCAAAGATCGAACAGGCAACGGAGGCATGTGCCTTGACCAGGAATCGCATCTGCAACCTTTTGGTCTATAGGACGATGCTCCAACCAACTGAGCTACCTAGCCAGGGCTTATCATTCTCTAGGCATAGCTCTACTTGTGACAAAAATGTTGTTTCTTTGAAGATTAACGTTAGTTCCTGGTTAATGCCATACGTGTTACCACAATAATAATAATGTATAAAATAATATTATTGTGGTCCCATTAATTTTAATAGCTTTATAAAGTGAATTATACAATATAGTACTTCATGGGAAAAGTGATATGTCCCCATGATATCAGTAAATTTGACGATTTAGAAAGATTTTGGGAATGTTCTCTAGAATGGCAATATTCTATAGCAGTTCATCTTCTACAACCTGTTGATTTTTGTTTTGTTTTTTATCATAATCCACCTATTGCTTAGATGTGGCCAGATCTGAATGATAACAGCATCCTCAATCCGAGGGCCAATCAGGCCTGTTTGTTCTCTGGCCACCATGGCTCTCACTGAGCAGGGGAGTGTCAGAGTAACACCAAGGCATCTCTCCGCTGAAAACAGGAGGCTAAAAATGTAAGAGGGCACTGCCAACTCACAAATATGTCATTATCTTATGTAACACTAAGAAAGAAATTACATAAAATTAAACTACGATGAAATGCTTCTTTAAAAATTTAGTCTTTATTGTACTTTTTCCCATTACCATTTAGTCCCCTTATACTCCTTCCCCCAATGAAATGCTTTTTATGACTTTTAAGAGATAACACAATTTCAAAATTATAAAAACTGTGAAAAAAGTTTTATTTCAAAACAGTACATGAAACTCATCTCCTGGGGGGGTTATTCATTCCAATAATGTATGTCTATTAGAATAATATTTATTCTTTAAAAAATAGAATTCTTAAATGGTTGAACAACCTTCTAATGACTTACTACTACTGCTCAAAACATTTATAGTTTTTGTATTTTGGAAATGCCAAAGGCATGCTACATTGAGTGTATTTATCCAACAATCACTGAAGATGTAACTGGGGGAGGGTAGGGGCAGTAACCAGTAGTTCTAAGTAGTAAAGACCAGTGAACAGGATGAGCAATCAAGTTCAAAGTAATGCCATGCTTTGGTAAAAGGTAAGACTATACTAAAGAGACTGATTTTTATTTTAATATCTATATGCTGACTTTGAGGAAGATTTCAAAA
The DNA here is from genome assembly GCF_021234435.1 of Artibeus jamaicensis. Classification (NCBI taxonomy): domain Eukaryota; kingdom Metazoa; phylum Chordata; class Mammalia; order Chiroptera; family Phyllostomidae; genus Artibeus; species Artibeus jamaicensis. The sequence continues at coordinate 30,613,717 of NW_026521803.1, read as the reverse complement.
GAAAAGATTTCAATAATGATTATAACTGTTGGAAATCAATACTTAAGAGACTTCATTCTGACTAACACAGGGTGGTGATAGAGAAGCAAAGAAATTTAGGGAGAATAGGTGTCAAAATAAAATGTTTAACAGGGAGAAAAAGAGAATGCTAAGGATATCAAGTGCATGAATATTAAGTTTGACAAGTTCTGAGGGTGAGTTCTGCTTTGGAAAGGTCTTCAAGGTTGTTTCACACCAACTCTCCCTCTGGTAACAATGAGACAAACTGAAAAAAATGTATTGAAAATATTTTTCAAAGAAGTGGGAGTGCTATCAGGATAGAGAGAGTCTGGAGGTGGGAGACATTTAAGATCCAAAAGAAGTTAAAAACAAGATGTGAAAGCATAGCATCTGAAGCCTTCCTCTTCAAGGTGACTGCTGATGTTGAAAACAAAATCTGTGGCCGAGAGCATAGGCAACAAAGCTATCAGTAGTCTCATGATGTCAGAGAGAAAGTGAAGGTCAGGGATGACTAGGCCTGAGGGGTGCTGATAAATACCCCAGGGCTTCTGACTCATCCCCGAAGGGGTGCGCATAGGGAGAAAGGGTAAACTGGGAAAACAGACAAGGCCTCCTGGACTGTGTCCTGATGGGACTGGGAGGAACTGTCCCCAACTAACAGCCACCAAAGGAAAAGGTAGAGCCCCTCTAGAGGAAGATAATTTTATTCAGAGACTCAAATTATTGCAACAATTCTTCATTCACACTATCTAGAACTCCATAAAGAAACAAAAAATAGAAATAAAACTAAGCTTACAAAAAGATAAGAACTGGGTAACTCAGAGAAAAAAGAAAGATAATACAAATGAACTCATGGAGAATTGGATATTTATTACTACCAGGCTTTCACTTTAATTATGATTCATATATTTAAGAAATTAAATGACAAGACAGAAAATTTTAGCATGAAACTGCAAGTCAAACAAAAAGACCATGTAAGTTTTAAAAGGTTACTGTTAAAATGTGAGATATGAAAATGATACTGTAGTTATGTTTTTAAAAAATCCTTAACTTTTGGGAGGTATAATATTTATAATGAAATTATCTGATGTCTGTGATCTGCTTCAAAATAATCTGGACTGGGTACAATGTGTAAGAAACAAAATTGTTGAATATTTGATTACTTTTGAAGCTAGGTATTAGTATGAGAGTTAATTATACTATTCTCTCAACTTTTATATGCTTTTGAAATTTTCTATAAAAAAATTTTAATAGGGTGGAGACAAAAACATTTATCACAATTTAGTAATTATTCCCATGGGTATTAGGTAACAATGATTACTACTAGATCATTGTAAATAAGCCTTTAAAAATCACTTCCTAGAGCCACTTAAAGATCACTAACAAGGACAATACAGAAAGTGATTATACTGCAGAGATGACAAACATATTCTACAGAATAGTAGGAAAAAAGCCAACTGTCCTAATGGTACATAGCAGATACTTATACCTGGGATATAACCCAGTGAGTAGGTGTGCCAAAGAATTTAAAAGAACTAAATCTTAAACAACTTGGATGAAAATAAAAAGTAGTTCCAGACAGCTGTTAAATGATGCAAAATAAAAAAAGGCTGTCATAAAGACAAACACTAGTGAATAAGAGGACAGAAAGAATTATTTCATGAAATATGTGGGCAAGAAAGCAGTATTTGTAAATTGATTATTTTTCTAACATGCAATTTTAAGTCTCATTAAATAATTACTATAAAAACAGTGAAATACTAATTCTACAAACAAAAAATACAATAAAATTAAGAACCTAACAACAGATTAGCACAGCTAAGAAGCAAAAATGCAGATTGGAAGGTGAGCACAAAGGAAATCACCAGACTGGGATGCAGTGAGCAAACAGGTTGGAACACAGAGCACACAGGGTAAGAGAGACACGTAACATAAGGCAAAACATTCACACTATTGGATGGAGCGACAAAGAGGAGGGAGAGTGTGGCCAGATCAGAGATGCTGCCAAAGTTAACACTTTCCCCCAAAGGACATTAGGCCACAGATTCAGAAGCTCTACATCCTCAGATGGAATAGAAAGAAAACCCGCCTAGGTCCACTGCACTAAACTGCTTAAACCCAAGACACAGTGATGTATCCCAAAGAAAGCAGAAGTCAGAAAACAATAGAATATCTTCAAAGTGCTGAAATAAAGTATTTACCAGAGTTTACTTCTATGCACACTGAAACTATCCAGCAAAATAAAGACCGTATCGAGAGAATCCATCTTAGACAAACATGAAGGAAAGTTCCACTGGGAGGTTCTTCTGGCTGATGATTGTAGACTGAGGCACAGAAATGCAGGGAAAGCAAATGGCAACAAAAAATATTAAAATACGGGTAAATCTAAATAAATAATTTTTGTTTAAAATGGACAATTACAATGTACAACAACATCACAAAAGGAATAAAGGTGCTAAAAAAGAAGTTATGAGGCGATCACTTTCTGGAATTGTTATAAGCAATAATTAACATCGGAATTTGATGGTTTGTGGACACATGCTGTGATCTCCACAGTAAGTAACCATGAACAGTTTGTAAGAATGTGTAACTAACAGGCTAACAACAGGCTACAAAGACATAACCAATTCATTCTATTATCATTTATTAGTACCTGTGTAAGAGTGTATGCTTCTTCCGCCGTGCACTCAGCCTTTGCTGTAGGGTTACTTAACGCAAATATTATAGGCCTTTCATTGATATCAGCCATGGCTTTGATTACACCAGGAGTGAACAGTCTGCCAGCTCCTGCAACTCCTGTGATAAATAGGGGGAAAGCGAGCCAAGTTCATTAGGAGTAAAATACAGCAATTCTTACCAATAACATTTCTACAATAGATTTAACATAACAAAAGCACAGGTTACCTCCCACTATGAAGACAGATTTTGCATTGCTGAGATAATACTGTAGGAAAACAATCTCAAATGTGAAAAGACCAACAGTCCCAAAACATCAGTTCAAAAGAACTCATGCACCCCTATGTTCACAGCTGCACTACACAACGGCCAAGCATTGGAAATGGCCTCAGTGCCCATCAGTAGATGAGTGGATCAAAAAACTGTGATTTAATCACACAATGGAATACTACGCAGCAGAGAGAAAGAAGGAAATCCTACTTTTTGCAACCGCATGGATGGAACTGGAGACTATTATGCTAAGTGTAAGCTAGCTGGTGTAAGATAAATGACGTATGATCTCACTTATAAGAGGAATCTAATGAACAAAATAAACTAACAAGCAAAACAGAGGCAGAGACATGGAGCAGACTGACAGCAGCCACAGAGGAGAGGGGAGGAGGGAGATGGTGGGAAGACGGGAAAGGGACTAGTCAAAGAACGTGCATAAATGACCCATGGACATGGACTGTGGGGTGGGGACTGACTGTAAGAGTGGGGTGGAGAGGTGGGGGGTTGGGCTGGGCAGAGAAGGGCAAAAGGGGAAAAACTGGGACAACTGTAATGAACAATAAAAATTAATAAAAATATGAAAAGAAAAACAATAAAATGCAAAGTTTTCACTTAAAATATTTATTGTCCACACCAGTCATAGTAAACTGTGAGAGACAAAAAGTGTAAGACTACCTCTATCACTATGTGGAATTAAGCTAGAGCTTGCTACAACATGGATGAAATATAATGCTAAGTAAACGAACCAGTCACAAAAAGACCAACACTGTATAATTCCAATTACATCAAGTACCTAAAACAGTCAAGTTCATAGATACAGAAGGTGGAGCGGGGGGCAGGGGCTGGAGTAAGGTAGCTGCTGTTTACTGGGGTGCAGGGTTGCAGTTTTTCAAGATGCAACGCGTTCTGGAGAAGGCTGCACGACAGTGGGACACACCAAACCCCACTGAACCGCATACTTGGAAACGGTTACGATGGCCAATTTTAAGTTAAGCGTTTTTAACAATTAAAAAATCTTAAAAAGGAGATAAAAAACTTGCAATTCAAATTGTTAAAGTCCGTGGTCCATGGTACAAAATAATAGGAATTCAGAAGTACTGAAGGATCATCGTGACTAAAGCAATCCACTCTCTTGATACAGTTCAATTTAATGTCTTTACTAAGCACCTACAGTGCCTTAGACACTGTATCAGGCCATCAGGACATAAAAATGAGTACAGTGCAGGCAGCTTAGCATTGAGAGAAAAACAACAAAGTAAACAGACAATCAGAAAACCTGTAATGAGCCTAGTACGCAGTGTTAAAGGAAGCACAGAATGCAGGAACGATACTAACCCACGGTGGGAATCTGCTGACGACTCAGTGATGCCTCCACAAAGCTCTGACCCAGTTCATCCAGTAAGAAGACTTGCATCCAACAGTCCAAATAACTAACTTTAATTCTGTTTTACATGTAATATAGAATAACACTGATCTGGCTGGAGACCAGTTTTAGTGCTTGCTGTTACTCTTAGCTTTCTGAAATAGTCACAAACCTTGAGCAACTTGCTTAGTATCTCCATGCCTGCATTTCTTATATAAAAAGGGAATTTACATTCAGTGTTTCTCTACATGGATGTTCACAGACATATTCTTAGAAGTTCATGAGTTCTAAAACAATTAAATTTTTTCTTGATGTTTCCTTGACCCTCCAGAGATGGAGTGAATGGACAGGTTCTCAGACTGGATGACCTTCAACACTTCTTGCTCTAAAAATTATGAGTTCTAATCCATGAAGAAACTAATACTGACATACTTTTTCTGATCATAGAAACTTACTGTTTGTGACTGTTTTGCTATTTAGCGTTCAACAGGGTTCCTACACGAAACAGATAAAAGAAAAATTGTGCATTCAAACCTTACGGCTACACTGGAAATGAAACAGTTCCCCTTGTAAAGACTGTCACATTTTCTGCTGTGAACTTAATGCTATGTCGGCAGAGTCTCACGTCAGCTATGCAACGCCTGGCTCAAAACATACCAAAAGCTTCCAGCTTTGTTGTCAATGAAAACCTCTGACTCTGCATAGAACTTTCTGGGCATGGTACGTCAAATGCGCTTGGTTTTTTTAGGATTTGACCCATCAGTTGTGCCAACTCTAAAAGCAAAGCACGACCCGTCCCACAGCTTCTAGCACTTAAAAACACGAACGACATACATTAACTGAACTCTCTTTACACGCAATAAATAAAAAAGCTAGTGCAAAAATGTCATAAATGCTGAAAGCTAGGTAAAATCTATCACTTCGTTTTTAATAACCTTGCCTGTAAGTTATGACTGGCAACATACAGTTAAGTAAGGTCAGCAACTTTACTTACCGATTATAGCTGAAGGTTTAAGTATATTCACCGCATCTTCAAAAGTATTAGGTATGTTCTCTGGGGCCAAGTGAGCATATGGTTCCTGATGACTCTCTATCTTAGCTTTTCGCCCCTGAATTTTTACATAAAACACAGTGTTTTGGGTAAGTGCACACTGAAAAGTAACTGACAGGACGTCACTGTGAGTCACGGATTGCTTCTACAACAGGAATGCATTTTCATTTACTTTTCTCTTCAACCCACATCTGCTACTCTGCCTCCACTGTGTCCAGAAATCCAAGTATGAAACACAAATCAAATTCCTTTATAACCAGAGACTTCGTAATCCCTCTAAAAACTCTGTGAAGTCCTCCTAAATTCAATGTGACAGGAAGTTCTACAATCCCTTTACTGGGCTTGATGCATTTTGGAATTCAGAATTTCTCCTATTTCAGAAACTATGGCGGCAATACATCAAATATTACAAATAGTTCCCAGTGGGTGCTCCACAACTGAACCAAACCTGTGAAGAGCCACCCCAAGTACAAAAGGTCAGACTGAAAACAGACTCTGGTTTCGTCAGCAGGTAAGCTCAGCTCAGTCACATTTGTTACTGAGTGAACTTCAGAAAACCCTTTTGGACTTCAGAGCTTTTAGAATTTCCGAATTGCACGTATACTACCAAGGATTTGGAAACAAGAGAAACAGGGAAGTCTGGCTCAGTGAAGAAGCATGCTTTCCTCCCCAAATATCAAGCAAAAAACTGTAAAAAAACAAAACAAAACAAATCCTTAATACAAGAGAGGTACCAGTGACAAATTAGAACAATGAAATATTCTCAGCATATTAAATGCAAAAACTAACCAGGCTGAGAAATCCATATCCTTATTTTGGCAAAAGAGAAGCTGTCCCCTGCAAAGGTGAATTTTTCCATCAGAGCTCCAGAATAACCCCAGATAAAAACCCGCAGGGGCTGGGCAAAGCCATGCGCCACCATCGGTTGGCCGGGAAGCTAACTGTGGGACTGAAACACAGCCTCACCAGACTGAGGTTCTCAGAACAACAGCTTCTCGTGCTTGTCTGCAGGAGGACCAACCTGTCCAAATATAGCAGTGGTTCAACAGGAAGATCTCAGAAAGGAGGGCAGTGTTTTGGGTCACCAGGAAAGACTAGAAGCCTAAATCTATAGGCCAAGCTACTTACAGATGAAAAGGAAAATTCACTCTGAACCTGTAGGTAAACGGGATTCTCACTAGTGCTAATACTATATTCATTATAACCTGACTGATTACAAATATCATTAAAAAAATCACAAAACATTTGTGAAAACCAACATCACAAAAAGAAATACCAAACTACTTGTGCACCAATAAAGACACACGCCGTTCCCACGGCCTTTTGAAGTATGTCTCACGGTCTGCGCACCTTGTATACAAATGAACACAGCACTACGGCTTACCTGAGAGGGAACGTGAATAGCACAGGCTTCTCGGCTACGTCGGCATCAGTCCTACCTCCATCACTAAGAAGCTGATAACCTTAGAAAAGTCACCTGACCTTTTTCAACCTCGGTTTCCTCTTTTGTAAAAAGCCATAGGGCTTTTGAGAAGTTTGATGAAATAATAAACGCAAAGTTTTAGCATAATGTCTGGTGTGTTTTAAACAACTATTATTTTAAATCATGTATAATTGAAGCACTCAAAAATTTTCACTCACTTTAACTTTTTTCCTTTATCTTTTGTACTAATAGTGGTACTAATTAGGAAGAAAAGATTTCAGGACTGGAGCAAAGTACGCTTGCTCCAGAGATAACAATGACAAGCAACTGCCATAAAAGATACGCTTATTCCAGAGATGTAAATGACAACGGCTATATTATCCTCTAAGGCAAAACCACAACAGCACCGTGGACAGGGATGGGTCCGGTTATGAAGCAGTTTACCTCGTTCACTGGGTGAGAGTAGAAGTTCTAAGGCATTTCTTAAAGCAATAAAACGGCAATCAGTGGTAGGAACGCAGGCCTGTCCAAAGGACACTAACGCAATCTGAGATAGAAGCTCTTTATTACCCATGAAGGCTTTAGATTCTGTACCCTTTTCTGGAGAAAGTGTGCACAGGTTTCTGTTAGGTTGATAAGAGGATTACGACTGCCGCAAGGATGATGACTGCCAAAGGGTTAACAATGTTTTGCTCAAGTATCTTACGTCCTGGTAACAACTAAGTTCTGAGTTCCCATTAAAAATCTAGTATTAGAAGGGTCAAGGACAATTATCATTTGCATTATTATTTGATCTCTTAACTAACGGTCAAGGATCATAGCAAGAAAGAATAGGTTTGGTGCCAAGACAGAGATTATGATTTGAACGAGAAGAGTTTTTATAAAAGACAGAAGTTCAATGCTGGAAGATTTCCGTCGAGAATATGTAGGAAGGTCACCAGCTAGTACAATTTGGATAGTCCACTGAGAGACCAAAAAATTGATAATGTTTTGAAAATCAAACTAAAAGTATCGTTAAAACAACATACTTTTCCTCTCCCAGTTTTAAACATCTTATTGTGGCCCTGGCTGGTGTAGGTCAGTGTGGGCTGAGAACCAAAGGGTCGCCGGTTCGATTCCCAGTCAGGGCATGTGCCTGGGTTGCAGGCCAGGTCCCCAATGGGAGCCACGTGAGAGGCAACCACACATTGATGTTCCTCTCCCTTTCTTTCTCCCTGCCTTCCTCTCTCTAAAAAAATAAATAAAATCTTAAAAATCTTACCTTAAACAATAAACCAAACTTGTCAACCATCCAAATTTTCTCACGTGCCTCTTCTTCTGAGACGCCATTTTCTACCATAGCCATAACTATAAGATTGGCAATTCCAAGAGCAGCCTGTCCAACAGAACAAAAGTTTAAAAAGACTAGAGTGCACTGCAATGCTTGACTTGCTTTACATGTTCATGTTTGAGGAATTCCCTTACGAACCACACAAAAGTTGATTCTTTGTGATATTCTCTAAGCATATTTTAAACTACTTTACAGCAGAGATCTTGAATTATAAGATCTCCCCATCTATCTCAACAAAATTATAAGCTCATTATGCCCCATTTTCCAATTCTAAAGAAGAGTGGTGGCTTTAAATTCAAAATGCTTATAAAAACTCACCTCTCAAGCCCTGGCAGGCCTGTGAACCACATGATTGCGGTTCGATCCCTAGTCAGGGCACATGCCTGGGTTGCAGGGCAGTTTCCAGCAGGGGACTCATGAGAGGTAACCATACATTGATATTTCTCTCCTTCTTTCCTCCCCTTCCCCTCTAAAGATAAATAAAATCTTAAAAAAAAAAAAACCTCACCTCTCCTGCACCAAGAAATAAGATCTTGTGTTCTGAGATCGAGTTACCAATAACTTTTTGTGCTGCAAGAAGACCCGACAGAGCCACCGCAGCCGTCCCTATAAGAGAAAGAAAGATTTTTAAATAAGAAATGGTCACCTAAAAAGGGTTTAAAAAGTAGAAGTCAAAACCTCTCAAGTTCTCTTTTTACTTTACCTTGAATATCATCATTGAAGGTACAGTACTTTTCTCGATATTTTCTCAAGAACCTGAAGGCATTATGATTTCCAAAGTCTTCAAACTGAATAAGTGTGTTCCGTCCATATCTGGAAAAACAGCAAAATCTATAATGGCTGCATTGAAAAACCGCTACTGAAAAGCGTTCTTGTCTAATATTCCCCATGATAGCATTAAAATATGTATTGTGAGTTCATTTAAGGCCATCTGGCAATTTTCAGAGTCTGTGAAAGACTAAATTAAAAATGTAGAAATCTACTTCTCATTGCAAAAATTCTGAGGGTGCTTAAAATGAATGAATATTTATTCTTATTCAGACCCACCATGGTACCACTGCATAAACTATTTCCATGTGCCTAGGAGGGTGTCCGGCACATATAAACACTGAAGAACTTCCTAAAGAAAAGAAATTGTCTCTGAGTCTCAAAAAAGTATATATTGGCTATGTATATTCTCATTTCATTAGCAGTTAAACAGCAACACATGAAGGACACAAATAAAAGGTTAAAAAATTATTCATGGGCATTAGAATAAGACGTCAATCATCTTGGGGAGATGGGCTAATAAGCAAAGGTTTGAAAAGGAGGCGGGACTTTATTTGAGGCCTGAAAGTAAAACAAAAAGTCAAGAGGTAGGAAGAAAATCAGGGTCTATTTAGGTGACCCTAAATTTTCAATAACCTGGCTATGTATTTCAGAGTGTCTATAAAAAGATAAGGAGAAATGGTTAAGGTAAGTTGGGGTCAGATAAGGGAGATTGTTGAATGGCAATTTAGGGAATGGGGACTTCATTCTGTATCTGATGTAGAATCAGCGAAGGCCTCATAAAATGGAAGAAAGCAGGTAAGACTCCCTTTAGAAACGGTAAGCCTGCCACCGATGCGCAGCACACACTGGTGGGGGGAGAGACGAGAAGGATAGGAGAAGCAGCCAGGTGGCTGCTGCAGCGTGAGGACCACAAGATCGGAAGCGGAAGCTACAGAAGTAAGAGACCATTATGAGACATCAGAATAAATCAACAGAACTTGATGCTGAGGACCAACTGGGAAGTAAGGAAAAAGTTTTTTAAAACACCAAGGCAACCTGAATCACTAAGAAGATACCATGTGACTGTCTACGGTAGAAAGTGGGACCCTGGCCGGTTGGCTCAGTGGATTGAGTGCCAGCCCGTGAACCGAAAGTTCGCTGGTTTGATTCCCAGTCAGGGCATGTGCCTGGGTTGTGGGCCAGGTCCTCCGTTGGGGGCATGTGAGAGGCAAACAACTGATACATCTCCAGCACACCGATGCTTCTCTCTTTCTCCTTCCCTTCCCCTCTCTCTAAAAATCAATAAATAAAATCTTTTTTTAAAAAAGTGGGGGAGAAGGCAAATTCTAGGATGATGAAGAATTTACATATAGATATGTCAACTTGGACTCTGAGAAGAAATTAATTTTTAATTTCTTCTATGTATCAGTAATTTAAGAGTGTAAATTAAATTTACACTCTTAAATAGGGCAGGGCAGGGCTAGGTCATAAAAAGTAGAGTTTGCACTTTACCCCAATGGCAATAGAAAACCAATGAGAGAATTCAAGCAAAAAAAGACATAATGAAGTACATAACATGTTTAAAAAAAACTAATCTGGTGGTAACATGGAGATGAACTGGAGAGGAGAGAAACTGGAGACAGGTTGAGAAAAGTCGAGAGAGGGGAGAATGTGCGGAAAGGCTGTGGAAATAGGAAAGATGTCTATTTCTGAGGCATATAAGTGGTCCCACCAACTGGATCTGAGGACTGGAGAAGGAGGAAGAGTCAAAAATAACACCAAGATCAAAGGTCTGGCAACGGGGTCAATGTTAGTGCCTTAACGGAGGCTGCATGCATGGAAGATAGGCAGTTTAGAAGGGGAAGGAGTTGTTCTGGACGTGAATATGGAAGAGAATGTCATGATGGAGAGTTCCAGGTGTTCGAAAGGCAGGCATCAGAGTGAGTGAGACTGCACAGGCGGGTTTCCATGGGGTTAGGAGTCGCATGCATAAAGGTCGGAGCTTATGTGACGGGAAGAGACGAGAACCACGTACTCATTCCCATTTAACAAAAGTGAGCAAGGCCTATCCACCGAGGATGACTAAAGACAGGGAAAGGTGGGTGGGAAGACCAAGTGAGGAAAATCTCAGTCCTCGAGAGGAGAGGGAATTTCCAGGATGTGGGAGCGGAAAACCTGGTCAGATGCCGCAGACAGATGGAGAGACAGGAGGACCCAGTGGTGAGTGAATTTACAGCACGCGAGCGGCACAAGAGCTTCGCTGGAACGGCAGAGGTGAGCCTGACGCCGAGGGCTGAGCGAACTGGGCAGTGAGGGCGACATGGAAGCAGTGAGCGCGGGCGGGCTGCCCCGAAGATGTCGGACAACTCGGGGCAGCGGGGCAGACCAGCCGGTCACCACGTAGCCGCGCATCTGATCAGCAGGAAAGAACCGAAGTTCTCAAAAATGTAATCTCCTACCTATCTTCAGAAGAGATAAAGGAATAAAACAAAATTGTTATTTTTTTAAAGATTTTGTTTTTATTTATATTTAGAGAGAGAGAGAAAGGGAAGGAGAAAAACACCAATGTGCAGTTGCCTCTCATGTGCCCCCAAGTGGGAACGTGGCCTGCAACTCAGGCATGTGCCCTGACTGGGAATCGAACCAGCGACACTTTGATTTGCAGCCTGCGCTCAACCCACTGAGCTACGCCAGCCAGGGCTCAAAATTGTTATTTGTTATTTAAAAAAAAAATCAATTGGCTGCCTCCCGCATGCCCCCAACCAGGGACCTGGCCCACATCCTGGGCAAGTGCCCTGACCAGGAATCGAACTGTGACCTCTCACGACGTTCAGTCCACTGAGCCACAGCAGCCAGGGCTGTTTTTAAATTAAAGATGCTTTTATGTACTTGAACTTAAAAAAAATACCTGTCAGTAATAGCTTTCATAAACTCGTCAATCAGATCATCGTAACGTTGTGATCGATCTCTTTCCTGATATAAGCCCATGTAAAATGGGTCTTTTAACAGTGCCTATAAAATAGATCAAATGCAGAAATAAAATTATTTTGTTATGCAATCAGTTTAAATCTTTAAAACAAAAATTACAAAATAAAAAAATTACTGATATAGTTTCTTAAACCTTATTGCCCTTCTTCAAGAAATTTTTAATAGGTTTCATTTACTATTATTTATATAAATATTAAAAGCAGAGTTTAAGACAAAGACCAACATGCAATCACAAACATTTCTCTCCTGGTATTATCTTCACAAGAAGAATGTAACACAAAATAAGTTTTTAGTGCTGTTGGAGGACCAGAGTGGGCAACAGCCTTGCTCACCGGATTGTCCGTTCCCACGTCGATGCACACGGGCAGGCACCGGTCGGGCCGTATCCCCGCACAGGCCGTGTACAGACAGAGCTTCCCCACTGGGATGCCCATTCCATAGACACCCAGATCTCCAAGGCCCAGAATCCTCTCTCCATCAGTCACCACCACAGCCTTCATTACAAAAGAAATAAAAATAAAAGTACTCAATTAATTTAAAGTAAAAAATGGGACATTAAAGAAAAGCATTTTATAAAAAGAGTTTCTTGATAGTTTTATTTTCACTCTTAAAAATAAAATTACTCCTTGACTAACTTCCAAAATAAACAAGCCAAGCATACTTAAAATTCTAGGGTTTCTAGAATGTAGATGTCAAAAACAGAATTAACTAGATTTGATTTCCTGTCTTTGGTTTAGGAACAGGATGCTCCTGACTGGAGAATCAACTTAAACATCTCACAAAGAATAAATAGGCGGGCAGAGAACAAACTTTTGATAGAGAGATTAACTATAGGAGAAAAACAGGAGTTTAAACATAAACATGCTACTCCAATGTAATAAATAATATAGGCCAAACAAGAAAAACCTTAGCAATGATGAAAGAGAAAAAGATCTAGAATAAAAAATACACCTACCTACAAGGTTTGAAGATAACACTGAGTTTAATCATCTGACCAAATTTTTTTGAGATTACTAGAACTAATGATTATTCATTAAAGATTACTTAGGTGAGGAAGATGTGATAAAAGCAAGTAAGATTACTGCATGTAGTAAACATTAAAGCCTAACAGAAGACCTTAAGTCATTAGATTTTATTTTATGAAAGACAGCCAGGTTGACCAACATATTTGCTAAATTTGAAATGCCAAGAGTTTTATATTTGCTTAAGGATTTAAATCTATCTTAGATTTAGAAGAAAAAAGGCCCAATGAATCCCCTCCACTGCTCACCAAGTAAAAGTTTTACGTCATTTTAATAATATAGTATTATTCATTGGTTAATATTAATTACAACAGAAAGTATTAATACTAATCAAAGTAAAAAAGAAACATAGAGAAGGCAGGAGATACCAGTGGTAATGACAGTGAGCAGGCTCAGCTTGTGTAGCAGGAGCTCCAATTTCTTTCCCAAAGTCAAACTCTGCACCAGTAACCCAGTTTGTAGTTATTACCATCACGGTCTCAGAGCACTAAGTCTTCATGTATATAAGTGCAAAATACATCAGAGCAACAATGAAAAACTATTCTTGGAAATTTAGAGGTAACTTACAAGGAAAGAAATAACATTGTGAAAAGGAAGGTTGTGCTATTAGTACCTTAACATGATTTTCTGGCCAGTTATCCACAATTGATCTAACATGACCTCTGTCTGAGATTGAAATAAATAATCCCCTGCAACAGAACAAAAACACCTTTGCATTTCACAGGAGTTTTTTTGTTTGTTTGTTTTTCTAAGTCTTTGTCATAACTGGAATAGTTAGATATTTTAATAAAACATCAAGACACAGTATAATTTCCAGGCAGATTTAGCAAAGTCACACTGGTTTATTTTCAAACATTTTCAACTACTTCAAACTGAAATTGCAGTGCTCACACAGTAGTTGCAACAAAGGTTATTAGTAAATGATGTGATTATTTCACACAAGGAAAAATGTATCCGCATGTCATTTTCAAACAAACCCAATATACCCCCAACAAAAAGGCAACATAAAAATTAACACCAATGCAGCATAATAAGGCTAAATAAACTACTGCGAAAACTCACTGAAACTGAAAAATTAAAATCTGAAAGAACAGGAAAAAAAGAAAACTACAGTAGTTTCACATAAAAGTTGTCATCCTTGATGTGTTAGGAAAAAGTGAAGTTATTTTAAACACACAACATACTGTTATCCAACTATAATTGATGCAGATTGCAAAAAAGGAAAAGAGGGAGGGAAACAAAACAAAACACAGGTTCTAAAAAGTAGGTCCGGGTAGAGATGAGGACCAGCAGCCTGCTGAGGGCCTCCAAACTGAGTCTTCACCTACCTTTCCTCATTGGTACCTTAACTCTGGCATCACTCTCCTGGCTCAGATCAGTTTATAAACAGTTTCTGCACAACAGCTGCATCTGATGAGCTTTTTAAAAATGCTGGGGTCCCACCCCCACAGATTCTGACTGAAGTGGCCTAGAGTCTCAGATCAGACTCACTGACCGGCAGAAATTCTGTAATGCAGCAGTGCATTACAGAAATGATACACGACGGTATCTGTCCTCACCCCAAAGCCATGCGCCTTGTGTGTCACATCAGTTCGGGATTCTGGGTGCCCACTGGAGTCACCCGGGGGATTCTGTGAAACACCAGTTCTTGGGCCCAACTCCAGACTAACGGTCTCTGGAAGTGAGGCCCAGGCACCAGTGTGTTTTAGTTTTCCTCTGGCCTTTAGTCTGGATTGAGAACCGCTGCTCTACAGGAAAAAAACTATGAAAGAGCCGAACAGCTGGCTAGTGTCACAGAAATGTTCCAGACACGTCAACTGATGGCAGCACACAGGCCAGAACCGTGTTCTCACAGAGTCTCCGAGAGGATCCCGGCACCACCACTGCCGGTCGTGGTCGCTAAATCCAGACCCCCGACCTTTCTCGTTTCATTGGAATCTTGGGAATGAAAAGGAGATACAGCTGGCAGGGATCGACATTTAAGTGAGTCCCCCAGGCGCTGGATATCTGACAGCCGCTAGACTAGACGAGGGCAGACTGGAGACAAATGCTATCGCACGCTGTTTGAAGTCCTGCATTTGTATCCACAGCAAGGAGGGCATGGGAATGGCATCAGGATTGAGGAAAACAACAGGTTCAGGGAACAAGACAAGGAAACTCAAATTAAGTAAAAATCGCATTTATATAATGCTTGTAACTTTAGAGACAACCAACAGTCACATCGGTGTCCTCAACTGACCTTTGATGGGTACTGGTCTCGCTACCTTATGATGACAAAACAGACTCAGAGGGATTAAGCCACCAAATGCAAAGACTTGAGTCAATGCTCATTTCGGTCTCTTTCTACTTAAAAGATCTGGAGGTGCCAGAACTATGTGAAATTAAAATTTATAAAAGTTCAAAAAATTAACAAACAACAAAAATGAAAGCTGACGAAAAGTGAGAATCAATTTCTTTTCAACATTTAAAATTGATTTTAGAGAGGAATAGGGGGTGTGGGGAGGGAGAGAAAGAGAAACATTAATTTGTTGTTCCACTTATTTATGCATTCATCAGTTGCTTCTTGTATGTGCTGTAATTGGGGATTGAACCTGCAACCTTGGTGTATCATGGCTACCTGGTCATGGCTAGAATCAATCTCTTAATTTGTCCAGATTGTCAAAAATATTAATGGTAATTTTTGAGACTCTGCCACCAGTTTTTAAAAAAAAGAGCAAGTACCTTTACTTTTGGTATAAAAATGCAAATTTCCACCAATGATCATAATTTGACGAAGGTCAGAAAGAATGACGCTTGTCTAACGGAGGTGGCTCAGTGGGATGGGTGTCATTTAGCACGGTGCAGAGTTGCTGGTTTGATGCCCAGTCAGGGCACTGCCTCCTGGGTGGCAGGTTTGGTCCCCAGTCCAGGTGTGTGCAAGAGATAGCTGATCAATGTTTCTCTCTCATACCGATGTTCTCTGCCTCCCTTCCCCTCTCTCTGAAAATTAATAAAGAATGATGCTATTTCTACAAAAATAAAAGATATAAATGTGTTGGGTTTTTATTAATCCCCTTTTGTTCAAATTAAGCTTTTGTGAGGTGGGAAATGTGGTGGAGATAAGACCGCAACAAATAAAATAGAAATGTAATCGATGTCATGGAATGATATTTTTTCCTGCACAATAATCATTTTCAAATATATTTTTTAAAAAAATAAGCCTTACTTAGGTCTTCTAAAGATATGTCCGTACTGGGAGCAGGCCAGACCAACTGTGGGTGTGTATACGATTGGCAGCAGGTTTTCGATATCATCCTGCAGTATTCTATAAAACAGTTTCTCATTTCTTTCTTGTATTCCCATTATATAGATGTATCTGAAATTAAGCACAGTAAATAATGTCTGCATCAGCCAGGATTACAAAGTTTTGTCCTTTGAAAGTTAAATGTAACCATCTAAAATTGAGGACCACCCCTCCTGGAAAGCAAAACCCTCAATTATTATTTAACACCCAGGAGCAAAAAGTAACAAATTAAAATGTACTTAAATGGTAGATAATAATGACAATGATTAAGAGAGTAATACAGAAACCACGGCTAACTTCTGCTGAGTCCTTGCCGTGAGGAGGCTCTGGGCCAGGCACTGGCAATGCAGAGATTACCACCAGCACCCCAACCTCAAGGAACTAACCTTCCAGGTAATTGACATGTAAATAAGGAAGCAAAATACACTGGCATTCACTCAGATATTTACTAAACACTAACTATGTGTCGGGCACTATTTCAACTCCAGGCATGAGGGGAGCGAACCCTGTCCCCATGGAATTTAAACATTATCAGGTCTAGATAGAGCACAGAGGGAGCACAAAGGAGACAGCGGTCAATTCATAAATGTATAAATAACAGCTTCTAAAGAATAAAGGTTAGAAAACAGGGAACTGTTTGCCTGAAAAAGAGATAATCATCTTGAATTAAGTATGTCTATAACTGACTCTTTACTCTTTTCCTTAAACGGGACTCTCCTGCTGTTACCATCTGAACAAATAGGAATTGCAAAGTCCGTTGGGTTTCTTCCCTCCCCTCACCCCCGCCTGCCCTACTCCATCTAGTAAATTGTCAAGTCCTACAGAGTCTTCCTGCTAAATATCTTTCAAATATATCTATTTCCTTCCTCCAACCCCACCCAGTCCAAGCCACCATCATTTCTCAACTAGGCTGCCATAGGAACTTTCTAACTAGTCTTTAGACACACAATCTATTCTTCTCTGATCTAGTCTCTTAAAAACATAACTGTAACATAATTCTAATTATTTCTATTCTCCTTGAATGACTTCTGAACATTAGTTAAATAGGCTTAAGGTCCTAAAATAGTTATCGGGATCTCTGCTTTCCACCCTTATCTTCATAATGAATTTACTTCAATTCCTCTGAGTATCAAAACCCTTGCTTTGCAGTTTCCTCGAGTCTCACCCTATAGTCATGCAGGGTTCTATATTCACGGTCTCCCAAAGCAGCCCGGGTAGAAAGCTCTCTGTCTCCGCCCCCGTCGCTGGGTTCAGCTGCAGCATGTGCTGGCCACTCAGGCAGGAATGTTGCTTTTACTTCTCTACTCAGGGCTACAGAGAGTGCTTGCTGCTACCTGACTCCTCCCCTCTCCCAAGACTCCCAGTGAGCCCAGGGCTGCCTCTAGGGCTCCCTGTCCCACCCCTCACTTTGATGGCCCACCTTCAGATGTTACAACGTGCAGATCTGCCAGATGTGTCTGTGTTGAGAAGGAAATCCTTTGTTGAATTACAGCTGTTCAATTTATAACTTCAAGGGGAGAGACCAGGGCCTGCTCACAGGGCCATGCTTCTGTCCTCACTCCCAACAGGCATTTTAAATCCTGTATTTAAACGGATCCTGCTACCCATGAGACCTTGCCCCTCTTTCTCATTTTGCCGGAGAGCTGTAACATATTATTTAAAACTCAGCTAGGCATCACTTCCTCTGGGAAGTGTTCACTGATTCTCCAAGTTGGATTCAGTGCCCATCTGAGCTTTCGGAACATACTCTGCGTGTAGCTTTTGCTCACTGGCCTGCAAACTGCAGCATTCAGTACAACGACAGACACACAGCACATTCCAGTCTGCCTGGGTCAGGTTCAGTTCTTCCTTGTTCACTTCCCAAAGTGTCCTGGTCTGAATGATACAGTATACGGCCACCCTATTTATTACCCACTTCTATCCTCAGTGGCTAGTATGGGGGCACGCACAAAGTAAGTGACCCATAAAAGGTGTTGAGCTGAATAGATGCAAATTAGACAATAGTTTTTGCTTCTAACATTCCAATAAAACCTGAAATGCTCTGTGATTTTTAGCGTAACAACCTGATTCCCACTAAACCTTACAGGAGGGAAAACAAGTGAAGTATTCCCTGTGGTGAAGAAAACATCATCGTTACAAAATGATGATATAATGAAGAAAACATATTCATTACCAGCTGGCTGGCTGCAGCACAAATTTCATTTGTAATGAAGTTTGATTAAGGCTGTAAGATTCTCAGGTTGTAATAACCACACGCTCCCAATTTTTCTGACCAGAACACCAATGAACAGCAAACATCTAATCAATTCTTACTTTTCCAAAGGGCCACTTAATTTTTTCACGTTTCGATGAAACCGTAAGGCTTGAATGTCTTGGGTCTCGATTTTGGGAGGCAGCAGCCCTTGAAGACCAAGCATCTGCCGTTCTCGTAATGTAAATGCCATTCCCTAAAAAGGAGGGTTAAAAAGATCAAAAAGCGTTAAAGTGTTACTAGGGGCACAGGAGGGACGTCCCAGAAGATGTAATTTAAACATACATTTTTTTTAAAAACCAGAGACCTATCACTTTCGCCCAGACTGTCAAAAACTTGTAAGACTGATCATGTCTAGTATTGGAGAAGGTGTAGTAAAAGAGGTACTTTCACATATCATTTCTGGAAATGTACATTTATTTAGGTCTTCTGGGAAGACAATTCTAAAGTAATCTTAACCTTTTCAATTCACCTGCTCTATCATAAAGCAATGCTGCTCTAGAGAGCCAGCCTAGATAAACACTCATGCACAGAGTAAAGAGGTTTGTACAAAGAAATTTGTCTCAGCACTGTTTCCAGTTCTCCTGGCTACTACGAACTACAAGTCCATCACTTATGGAACCGTTAAGGGACCTATGGTATTTCTATACCACGAAATACCATCACAGCTAAACATCTGTGTGTCATAGAAAGATCTCACAGACACGCAGTTAAGAAAAAAAAAGGCTGGACCCCACCCTGGCCTCTCTTGGAGCCCTGAACCTGTTATGGAAGGAATTGGCTGTGACCTTCACCCCTGGAGAGTGGTTAGGGATTGTGGCAGGGAAAAGGGTTCAGGAGGATCCCAAGGCCTCCTCACAGACAGAATAACAGGTATACCTTCAGTAAATGGTGATTACAGACATAACATTTAAAAGAATTAAGAATTCTGCACCACCTTTAATTACTATTTTATTAATCACAGCAGCAACATGCTCTTAAGACAGTATTTATAAACATTTAAAAAATTGTTAATTTAGTTTACAATGTTTGAAACATGAACCTGACTTCTTTACATCAAAGTCTCCAAGGAGTTCATGACCCTGAAGTTGGGAATCACTGGTCTGTGTTCCTCCTTAAACATACAACTGCAACAAAATGCTTAAGGGATTTCCAGAAGTGGTCCTTCAGTGAGCTAACCATACGGATGCTATTCAACCTTAGAGATTTCAGAAGGCTGGGCATTAGATTATTATTTAACAAAAATACTGTAATGCGGCCCTGGCTGGTGTAGCTCAGTGGATTGAGCGCGGGCCCGTAAACCACATGATCGCGGTTCGATTCCCAGTCAGGGCACATGCCTGGGTTGCAGGCCAGTTCCCAGCAGGGGATGTATAAGAGGCAACCATACATTGATATTTCTCCCCCTCTCTCCTTCCTTTCCTCTCTAAAGATAAATAAATAAAATCTTAAAAGAATACCGTAACGCATCTAGACTATTCTCCTCCTTAAAGATTCATTTCCCACAACATACTTTATAAATTTCTTACAACCCCCACAAAGTAGGCTTTATACAGCTTCCATAATAAAATAAAACCAACATATTTATCGAAGGTCTACTATACCCACAGCATTATAAAAGAGACAAAGAAATTTTGAATGGTCCCTGCCCAAAAGGAATGGGAAATACAGTTAAAGAAAATATCGAATCGTGAAAATGTAAATACTATCAACTATTTCCATGGCAGCTGAAGACAGGAAAAAGAAGCATGAAGCAGCATACAGATTACTTGCCACAGGGAGAGGCAGATAAAAGCTGCTACAGGGTTTCAGAGAAGGGAGCGATTATCCCCCTCCACGGTGGTGTGAACAGGCTCTACAGAACTGGATTTGGAATGAGCTGCAACTTGAAGAGCAGGCAAGATTTATGGAGATGAGGCAGAAATAAGAGAGAATTAGAATACCCCCTCATTCAGCTTCATCTACCTTGCTAACTGCTTGTTGAATTCCCATTCTGACCAGGTACCAAAAATGCAAAGATAGGCTGGTCTGCATGACCCTTCGTCAAATTCCCCTTTCCAGGCCTGAAACCCCTCAAAACACGTCATGTTATCCAATTACTGTATTTTCCCCCGAACCCATAATGGGATAAAGAAATGGGATTGGCACATTTTTTTTTACTGTGGTTTTAAAATAAACCACCTTAATCTGAACGCACCATTCTCAAAAGGCAAATTACTTATACTGCAATAAACCTGTGTATCCTCTTGCAAGCTTCCTGTGAGAAATCTCCAGAACTGTGTTTACTCACTGTTGCTCCTAAAGAATACAGAGGGGCAGCCCACTGAACCCAGCACAGACAAGGAATAAAGGCACAAGCAGATCGTCCATCGCTTCTGCCCCAACACTGCAAAAAGGGTCAGAGGTCTCTCTCTTTTGAAGCAGTAGTATGATTAATGGGCACAATTAACTGCAAGTATTGATTTGTGTCCAAAAAGCTGCGTGGAGGTGCGGTGGGCATCTGATTAAATGTCATTTTAGACTTTTGACCGCATCTTCCAAGGGCCCAACTGATCAGTCTGTGATGAGCAGCTGATCTGAGCAGGGTAAATCGAAACTCTCCAAACCTGGCCAAAAGTCCTGGCCAGAAGTGCTGGCCAGACCGCTTTTCCAGGTTTTACGGAGCTAGAACTAGGAACACAGCCAGCCCTTTCCTGGTGGCAGGCAGTGGTGAGGGGTGAAATTCGAGAGGTGTAAAGCAGCCATGACTCCCGCCACATGGAAAAAGGAAAAGTTCGTACAGAAAAAGCAAACACCACCAAACAGTTTTAGTATAAAGCCACAAAACAGAAAAGGTTACTTCATCGGTCTAAAATACATCAAATCAAACCACTAACAGGACAAGGAAAAGGCGTTTTGGCCATAATGTCGCTAACCTTGTTCGTGCGTGGGTTCAGCATAAGCGGCTTGCCCTTCTCCTTTGTGTGGACGCAGCGGCGCGCCAGAGCGCAGGGGGCGGCCACTGCTCTCAGCCGGGACAGCATCTCTCCTTCCACCTGGAAGAGCAAAGCAAAGAAACAGCTGCTGAGAGACACAACTCAGAACTAATGGCATGGGCATTGGGTGTCAGCTTCCAAAAGCAGATTTAGAAAGCTTAACTTTACACCGTGAGAGATCTTTTCCAAGCGCATCTACGTTTCTGTAGACTGTGATGGTGGCGGAAGGGTGACGACGAAGCAAAGGCAAAGACTGACTTTTCCATACGAGACTCAGGTCCTTGGTAATCAGCACTGCCACTCTGAGGTCTCTGCTGCAGCGCGCTGAACCAACACTTCCCTTCTCCTAATCTGCACAAGTGCGCAGGGTGTGTATCTCCCACCAAAAAGGGAAAGGAATTAAGAAAGGCAACATCCACTAAAGAGGGACCTGAGTTCCAGGCAAGTGACTGTGGGAGTTTCACTTGAAGCTGGCAAAGTAAACAACAGGAAAACCTGGAATCTATACAAGCTGAGGGAGACAAGCTACCCAGATTCTTCCCTAGACTTAGAATGTTAACATACTGTGGTGTAGTTCATGTTCAAATTTAATGTACTCAAGTTTTCCTGTTTTTAGAAAACTTGTTTAGTATTTAAAATATCATTCAAATTTGATAGAAAACATATTTTTGTCTTTTCGCATCCATCCAAAACATGAGAATTTTTCAAAATGGAAAACTATACATAATACATTAAACCTTAAATATTCACTGACGGGAACATAATAGGTTTTTTGGCATATCAATTCTCCCATCAAAAGTCAATTTGAAATTCCTTATAAATCATTGTAATTGTCATACAATAAGTTTATTTTTTTAATATTTTATTTATTTACTTTTAGAGAGAGGATAAGGGAGGGAGAAAGAGTGGGAGAGAAACATCAATGTGTAGTTGCCTCTCGTGTGCCCCCCACTGGGGACCTGGCCTGCAACCCAGGCATGTGTCCTGACTGGGAATTGAACCAGCGACTCTTTTCTTCACAGGCCTGTGCTCAATCCACTGAGCTACACTAGCCAGGGCAATAAGTTTATTTCTAAAGATTTTATTTTTAGAGAGAGGGGAACAGAAGGAGAAAGAGAAGAGGAGAAACATTAATGTGTGGCTGCCTCTCCCACATCCACAATGGGAGACCTGGCCTGCAACCCATGCATGTGCCCTGACTGGGAATCAAACCAGCAACCCCTGAGTTCACAGGCTGGTGCTCAATCCACTGAGCCACACCAGCCACAGTGCAATAAGTTTTTTAATGGAATTTCTACCTGCTGAGAAATCTTTGGTCTGTATGTGGGGGTGTAGCAAGCAAAGACATTTAAACACTGAGATTTTTTAAAGTTAATTATTAGGCAAAATTCATATAACATAAAAATAACTATTTTGAAGTGAAGAATTCAGAGGGATCTAGAAAATCTGCAAGTCAGTTGCACACAACTGTAATGGGGTAGGTCAGAGCAGAGCAGACCAGGCAGATGCCGGGCCCACCGGGGGCTTAGACCCGGTATGGTGGAAGCCCATCCCTGAAGGCAGGGTCCCACGCTGGGCTGCCTGCCTCCCTGGGCCCCAGCCTCTGGGACACTACGCACAGCACACGGTTTTTGTACTACTGCATGGAGACTGGGAGTGGCACACCCAGATCTTGAAAGAGAGCTGCTGAGAGAGGATATGGACTTTGAAGCCCACAAGAGCACCACGTGCCAGAGAGGATGGGGATCTGTTTGCATGACCGGCTTAAAGACAGATAAGGAAATGGGGATCTTCTGGGCCTGGCTGCAGCCTGCAGTCTTTTGGGGAGCAAGGGAAGTTCTGGGTCTTGTGGGAGAGAAAAGCTCTCTGAGCAGGAGTGCTTTCAGCCCCTGAAGGTTGGAACCCTGTTAATAAACACCCGTTTCCTTCAACACAAATTGTTGGGTCATATGGAAGGGCGACAAGGCCCAGTATGTGCGGTTACACAACCACTACCTCTATTAAGTTCCAAAATATTTTCATCATCCCAGGAGCACACACCACACCCATTAAACACTTTGTCTCCCTTACCTAGTGCCCGTGACCACCAATCTTCTTTCTGTCTTTATGGATTTAACCATGCTGAGTATGTCATATAAACGTGGTACCCAAATATGGCCACAAAAACAAGAAATCATAAGCACATGAAGGATCACAAGGGGTGGGGATGGGGGTGAGGAATAATAGGTCAGAAGCGGTTTAAGGGTACAAACTTACACTAAGCAGTAAATCAGTGGTAGAGAGCTAATGCACAGTATAGCAAATGTAGACAACAATATTGTATTGCAATCGTCAAACCTGCTAAGAGACTGTAACTTCATTATTCCAACCATTAAAATGAAATGATAATTATGCAGTGTTACAAAAGTACTAATTATCACTACAATGGTAATTATAATACATAAATGTATTAAAGGTAGCACATCTTATATTTACACAATATTATTTGTCAAATTTATTTCAACAGTAACAATAAAAGAGTCATGAGACATACCACAATGACTGCCTTTCTTCAAAAAATGTTAATGTCATGAAGGACATGCTAAAAAACCAAAAAAATCAACAGAGTAAATCTGAAGATTCTGAATGGCTTCATTAATTGATGCAATAAGGCACCATCCCAACCAGCAAACAGAAAGGCTCTGAGGAGCTGTACAAAGCAGTGGAGGGGGGTTGGGGGGAGTTTAAGGCAGAAAGGGGGTGGGACAAGGAAGTGATAAAGAAAGGCCCTGACTGGTGTGGCTTGGCTGGCTGGGCATTGTTCCTCAAAGTGAAAGGTCACCAGTTCAATTCCAAGGTCGGGCGCATGCCTTCTCCATGGGTTCATTCAGGTCTGGGCCCATACAACAGGCAACTGATTGGTGTTTCTCTGTCCCATGAATGTTTCTTACCCTCTCCTCTTCCCTCACCACCCCTCTCTAAAAATCAATATAATCTAAATAAGAAAAGAAAGGATAGTCTTAGGCAAGGTCACCTTCCTTTGGGGAAAGGGAAGGGGGTCTATCCTGCAGACCACCTCGCTAATGCTAATTGGGAAATGCCATATTGACTGATTAGAGGTCATAATCCCGGGAAAGACTGAAACTGCAATTAAATCTTAGTTTGTTTTCCTGGGGGCAGGTGACTCCATTAAGAGTCTCTTTGTTTATGTATTTTTAAACAATTTCTTCCATTCTGATCAGAGTCTCAGCCTGAGAAATATGATTAAAATTTAAGGGATTTGCACCACTCTCAGTGACCACTCGGAGAGTTCTCAAAGCTTTTACTGGTCCTGGACTTCCAGCCAAGATGGAGGCATAGGTAGACACACTGTGCCTCCTCGCACAACCAAAAGGAGGACAACAATAATTTAAAAACAAAAACCAGAACTGACAGAAAATTGAACTGTATGGAAGTCTGACAACGAAGGAGTTAAAAGAAGACACGTTCATCCTGATCGGTAGGAGGGGCGGAGATGGGCATCTGGGCAAAGAGAACCCACAACAAGGCGTGGGCTGGCGGACCCAGTGAGGTGGCAGATTGTACAGCGGGGCACAGTGAGCAAGGCTGCAGCTGACCCACAAGGCAGCAGCGGGTAGACGGGGCGATCCCACGTTTGCACACAGAAAAACCAAGAGAAACAACTAGGGAGCGAAACAGACTGCGCGACCACAGGCTCCTGCCCAGGGAAATAAAGCCTCAAAACTCTGACTGAAAACACCTGTGGGCTTGAGGCGCCAGGGGAGACTACCAGCTTCACAGGAGAGTTTGTTGGAGATCCACAGGGTCCTAGAATGTACACAAGCCCACTCACCTGGGAACCAGCACCAGAAGGGCCCAATTTGCTAGTGAGAAGTGGGGAAAGTGACTGAAATCCGGCAAAGAGTGGGGCAAGCATCATTGCTCCCTCTCTGACCTCGCCCCCACATACAGCATCACAACCCAGCCACTGGTTCCCGGCAACCTAGTGAGCACCTAAGGCTCCGCCCCTCACTAAGTAACAGGCACAGCAAGACAAAAAATAAAAAAAGGCACAAATGAAAGATGAGATCAAAGCTCCAGAAAAAATACAACTAAGTGATGAAGATATAGTCAACCTACCAGATACACAGTTCAAAACACTAGTAATCAGGATGCTCACATAATTGGTTGAATTCGGCTGCAAATTACATGAAAAAATGAAGGCTATGCTAAGGGAAATGAAGGAAAATATACAGGGTACCAATAGTGATAGGAAGGAAACTGGGACTCAAATCAACAATGTCAACCAGAAGGAAGAAAGAAACATCCAACCAGAAAAGAATGAAGAAACAAGAATTCAAAAAAATGAGGAGAGGCTTAGGAACCTCCAGGACATCTTTAAACGTTCTAAAATCTGAATTATAAGGGTACCAGAAGGAGAAGAGGAAAAGCAACAAGTGGCAAAGTTATTTGAACAAATAATAAAGGAGAACTTCCCCAATCTGGCAAAGGAAATAGACTTCCAGGAAGTCCAGGAAACTCAGAGAGTCCCAAAGAGGTTGGACTCAAGAAGGAACACACCAAGGCACATATCGTAATTACATTAGCCAAGATTAAAATGAAGGAGAGAATCCAAGAAGCAGCAAGAGATAAGGAGACAGTTACATACAAAGGAGCTCCCATCAGACTGTCAGCTGATTTCTCAAAAGAGACCTTACAGGCAAGAAGGGGCTGAAAAGAAGTATTCCAAGTCATGAAATGCAAGGACCTACATCCAAGATTGCTCTATCCAGCAAAGCTTTTTTCATTTACAATTGAAGGGCAGATCAAGTGCTTCTCAGATAGGGCAGATTGACCTGCTCAGAAGGGCAGGTCAAGTTCAAAGAGTTCATCATCACCAAGCCCTTATTTTATGAAATACTAAAAGGACTTATCTAAGAAAAAGAAGATAAAAAATATGAACAGTGAAAGGACAGCAAACTCACAGTTATTAACAACCACACCTAAAACAAAAGCAAACTAAGTGAACAGCTAGATCAGGAGCAGAGCCACAGAAAATGAGATCACATGGAGGGTTAGCAACAGGGGAGTGGGAGAAGGAGAAGGGGGGAGAAGGTACAGAAAATAAGTAGCATAGATGGTAGGTAGAAAATAGACAGGGGGAAAGCAAGAACAGTATAGGAAATATAGAAGCTAGAGAACTTATGACACATGAACATGAACTGAAGGGGGGAATGTAGGTGGGAGGGGATGTGCAGGGTGGAAGGGAGTGAAGGGAAAATGGGACAACTATAATAGCATAAGCAATAAAATATATTTTTAAAAAATTTAAGGCATTTGTACCACTCTCAGTGACCACTCTGAGAGTTCTCAAAGCTTTTATAGTCGTGTGTGTGTGTGTGTGTGTGTGTGTGTGTGTTCTTTTCTTTTTTTGCTGATTCTCTAGCACAGGTGGCTAACACAAGGCCCATAGGCCGAATCCGGACCTTCACCTTTTTTCTACAAGGCAGCAGCGCCAAGCTGCTTGCCCCTAGTTAAGGAGCAGCTACATTTATACAGTCCTAAAATTACATTTGGCCCTTTCAAGGCAACCTCAAGGCTGATGTGGCCACCTGTGAAAATGAGTTGGACACCCATGGTCACGGTCATGACTTCAGGTTCACCATTGTTAAGTCAGTCATTCTCTTCAATCCTTTTCTGATGCTCCAGTCTTAGGAAGATCATCTGCTTGGTGGTGAGCCTCTGAGAACATGCATTAAAGCCTTTTTGGGAATGCACAGTGCCAGGATGGTTACTATGAGCAGAGTAACTCCCACTCTCTGGAGTGCACTTGGGAGCCACATCATAGCCAGATGAAACGAGAAGAATTCAGGATCCAGCCCAGTTTACAGGTATATAACAAAACCTCAAAGATAATCAACAGGACTAGAAACTAGTATCTACAAAGGTGCAAATCTAATTTTTCTTTCTACAAGTACTCCCATTTTTAGCAACGATAATCACAATAAAACTAATTTGTGTGCATTAAACTTGGCTTAAGTAGTTAACACAGTGTAGCAAAAATTGTGATCGACTATATGCCATATTTTGCCATGTATATTGTACTCCTGTGTATAATGTGCACCCAAGGTTTTGTGTTCATTATACACAGGATTATTATACACATGGTATGTAATCATTATACCTACATATAACATGCATCCTTATTTTTCCCTCAAAACTTTGGGCAAAAAGGTGCCCATTATACACAGCAAAATACAGTAATCTCTTCCTAAGACTGCTTTCTGGACCCTTTCGAAAGGAACCTCAGAGTGAACTCTTAAAGCCATCGGACTTTACCTGCGATTCCGTTTCAGTGAAAGCCTTGGTAATGTAGCTACATTTCCTGGATCTCAAATAAATGTTGGTGCTTAGAACTAGTTTTCTAAAATTTTTTGGTGATTTGACACTTTCAAGTTTGCTGGCTAAATTGAACAATGGAAATTTACTGAATGTTTAGATCATTTCCAAAGAAAATAAAGTACTGAAACATTAATTGTGCAATAAAGCCTACCTACTTCTTTGGCTTCTTAGAGAATCTAAAAGATAAATTTGGATTGAAAGACTGTACAATTAAAAAGGGAACATGTTTCTGAAAATAATGAAACATATTTGCAGTAAAAGAACCCATGTTTCTAGAGGTTCTGAAATGTATTAATTTGCCAATCTAAAAAAAATCTGATATAACAGTTTATAAGTACTTTTCAATAGAAATTGGGACTTTTGAGAGTTAAAAATTTCAATATTGAGTCGCCAATTAAAAATACTAGGAATTTTTCTTACTGGAGCCGCCCTGGTCAGGTGGCTCAGCTTGGTTGGGATGTTGTCCGGTTCACCTAAAAGGATGTGGGTTTGCTTCCCGGCTGGGATGCGGTTGGGATACGTACAGGAGGCAACCCACTGGTGTTTCTCTTTCTCTCCTCCCCCGCCCCACACCATTTTCACTTCTGTGGTGCCCGTGTCTGCCTCCCCCTGGTCCCCCCCCCCGCCCGCTAGCTTTTCCCACACTCAGTGTAGGAACCCCCTCCTGCCACCATCTTGGCCAGTGCAGGAGACCCCTCGGGACACTGACCTACTACTTTATAACACATAAAATTAAATTTCAATATTATTTCATCTGCTAAAAAGGACAAAGTTTACCTGTACAACTGGTATGTTAGTAATAAGAGACTATAAAGAGAAAGCAAAAATTCTGTTTTATAAAAATGATTCCCTGTGCTCTTTATTATCAGATCTTTGATTGCTTAGGTGAACCAAGTTTTAAAATTAAAAGAGTAAAACTGCTTACAACTATAACTTTCTATTATTTGCCAGGGAAATCTTTGTCATCATGATAATTACTGTTTCACAGTAACCTATGATGCTACTTGATCAAGTTTGCTAAAACTTTTGTATGTTCAACAAATTCAAAAATTAAAGAGTCTTTTTCTTAACTCCTGCCCCATTTCAAAGGAGCTCGCTCTCTCCCCCTCTCCCTAAGGGGAAATGACTGTTATTACAATAAATGTTTCAGAAATTACATAAAATTTCTGAAAATCCAAAATGTCCTGATATAACGTTTTCATTTATAATTCTAGCTTCTGTTTTAAAATGGCCTTTTAGTTTTAGATTAACAGTTGTTCTTTTATAATAAACTGGTAAACATAAGTAAAGTGTAGCCCTGCATTCTGGGAGCCGTTTTAGCAAATTATCCAACCTGAGGAGGGTACAGTGGGAAGCCCTGACTTGGAGCTGGCTGGTCGGAAGCATAGCTCACAAGTGGGGGCTTGCATTGTGACTGGCATCTGAAGTTGGGGAATCTCTTGGGACTGAGCTCCTAACCTGTAGAATCTGAAGCTATCTCCAGATAGATAGTGTTGGAATTAAGTTTAATTGTAGCGCATCCTGCCAGTGTCTGCTGAGAATCAAAGAATTATTAGATGTGGGAAAAACACCCACATCTGGTGGGTAGGGAGAATTTAAGTAGTTAAATTAAATCAACATTCTGAGATATGAAATCTTTTCTTTTCAGCTCTGCTTAAAATTGTGTTTTGGTCAAATGCTGAATTTAACCTGTATAATAAAGATGACCCTACTTGTCAAATCTACCCCATAACTGTAATAATCAAATGAAAGAATATAGGCAAAAAGTAGCAGAATTAAAGATTTTATTAAAGTAGTTATAGGCATAACTGCTTGTCTGTACTTAGAGAGCACTGTTCTATCATTCAAATTATTACCTTATTAGTAAGTGACAGAAAGTAAACTGAAATATAAAAGTACAGACGATGATTGAACAAACTCATCTAAATCCAGGATGGCTTTTATAACTCGACCCACACGGTTCAAACCTGAGTTGTTCAAGCCAGGGCCAATGTTATTTTTGACTTGTGGTTGAAAATCTGCTCATGTGAAGTCCAACTTAAGTTATACGTGGATACTCAGCTGTGTGGGTGGTCCACCCCCCCCAAGTCATTCGAGGGTTGACTATAATTTTTTAAAGTTATTATTACTTTTTATCCTCACCAGAGGATATGTTCACTGATTTTTAGAGAGGACGAGAGAGGGAGGGAGGAGAGAGAGACAGACAGACATCAATGTGAGAGAGAAATAGCTACCTATCGGTTGCCTCTCATAAGCAGCACGACCAGGGATCGAACGCACCATCTAGGCATGTGCCCTCACCAGGAATCGAACTTGCTACCTTGTGGTGTACCGGACAATGCTCCACCTGATCCACCCAGCCAGGACAGGGTCAACTGTAATTTTAAGTGTCTTTAAAACAAGCAGGCATAACCAAAAACAAATAACTTAAGGCAAAAGCCAATTTCTGCCAAAATCAGAACCAACTCAAGACAGACAGACAGACAGGCTTAAGACTAGATGGAGGCAATAAGATAAAAGATAAAATGGGGGGGAGGAAACTACACCTAACTTCTATGTTATACCGATACATGATGTAAAAAGAACTGTGAAAATAAATGAGGTAAACGCAAGAAACAAAAGAAGTTGGGGCTTCTAATTTTGAATAAATAAGTAAAGTCCAGCTGCTTCCTTGAGCGTTTCTGGGATATCGAGACATGCCTGCGGTTTCTCCCCTCCACGCATCACTCCCAGTGCCCTGCCCAGGGAAGCAGCAGCACTTACTCTCTAGGGGCTGTTTACAAATGGGACTGGGGCTGACTCTGCCAGGCGCCTGTCTGTGGGAGGCTACTCTCCCCTGCCCCCTTGTCTGAGAGTGAAGGAAGAAGGTCAATGCACTGGAGAGCAAAATTAGAGAGGTCATGAACCATTACAATGAGCACGAACTCTGCAGTTGGAAAGACTTGAATCTGAATCTGGACTCAGGTAGTTGCCAGTCTGGAATCAGTTGTGCCACCCAGGCATCCCCAACACTTCCTGAATGGGTGTTCATCTGGAACACGTGTTTTACTGGCCTGTGACCAAATGAGAAAAAAGAGGACAATGGAATATAGTTTTTATAAGACTAAATTTGCCTTTGTTTTCATGTTGTAATTATGATGTTCCTACTTTTCGGTGGTAAAAATGTCCTTTTTTTAAATGAAAGGATGGGGGTGGTAAATTGTTAGTTGTTTTAAAAAAGGTCCTTAACCTTGAACAGAATCAAGTTAGCAATCTTATGTCTGGTCCCAATGGCTCCCTATACGCAGGCTTTTTCTTTTAACTTGCCCATGAAGTCCAACAGTCTGGGCACTACTGACTCAGAAGTCTCACTTTTCTCATCAATAAAATAGCAGAGGGGAAACTCTTTTGCAGAGTTGGTGTGTAGTGCTGATGATACATATAAAGCAAAGCCTCAAGCCTTGCAGGGGTGTCCATATTTCTGGTGTCTCTGGGCCACACTGGAAGAAGAAGAGTTGTCTTGAGCCACACATTAAATACATTGTGACACAGTCACACAAAAATCTCATAATGTTTTAAGTAAATTTACAATTTGGGGTTGGTTGCGTTCACAGTCATCCTGGGCTGCAGGTTGGACACCCCTGCTTACAGCTTTATCATCATCATAGGAAGCCTGACTACTTGACTTGAAGATTCATTCAATAAAATCCATATCCAGGCAGTTCAGCACAATCATTAAAAGCAAACTATGGAATCAGACTGCTGGATTTAAACCCTGGCTTTGCCACTGCCAGCTCTGTGAACTTGAGTAAATCAGAGTCAGTTACAATCTCATCACTCAGTTGAGGATGATAAACAACAGAACTGATTAACTACAGCTTTTTAAAGATTTAAACTAAATAGTCTATGTAAAATACTTATTACAGTGTTCTCTAAATGCTCTATAAATGTTATCTAAGCATTATTGTTATTAGTAATAGACTAAGTGGTCAGAAGTGCATTCAAATGCCTGTTACTTTCTGCATCAACATCTTCTAATGCAAAATACTTATTAAGAGGCAATGAGGATTTATTCAAACTTTCAGATTAAATCTCTAAGTCAAGAATGAGAATTTGGATGACATACCGACCCAGGCACTATCAAATCTCATCCTAATCAATACCTGCAGGATCAATGTTTTTCATTACTTTTGAAATCTGTACATATTGATGAAAAAAGGTATAATATACAGTGATATAATCAAAATAGTGACTTTCAAATTAAAAAGGTAGCTTAGTATTTACCTTTTTATAAAATCAAATGTAATTTTTATATTTAGTATCAATTTATTCCTCCAACACTCATTCTTAGTAAATAAACAAACTATAAGTTTCAGTGTTAATTATGTTTTTAAACTATGGCTGTTAAGTTTTTCTGAAATTCACCAACATAAATTAGAGTTGATTTTAGTTTATATAAATTAATTTACAAAAGAAATTCTCAAATGATAAATGACATTTTCCTTTATGAATATTAATGTGCTTTCATAACAAATATTTAAAAAGACAAAGACATTATTATACATAAACACCTTCTAAGGGTGAAATCCATAAGCAGTTCTTTCTCAGGAATTACTATTGAGCAAAAGTGTGTTTTAATTCTCAAAAGAATAAAGAACTTCTACAAAAGCACAGCCCAACATTTCCTTCCTACTAACGCATGACAAAGATTCTATCAGCATTTCTGGTCTTTATGTCTAACTTTGAAGTCTTTATAACTACCATAAAACTGTCAGATACAGGTCACAAATCAAAACTCACTGATTATTTAAAGTCCAGCATTAGAAGATAAACTATTTTTTCTTTATTCCTGCAAACCATGTAACATAGCAACATGAAATTCAAGTAGTTACACAATAAATGTTTAACTACCTTTTGTGTAACTAGTATGTGTGTATATAAAACTATATATATATATATGAATGTTTTCTCTAACTTACAGAACGCTTGACAAAGAACAGAATTTATGAGTACAACACTGCTATTAGCTTTACGGGGTTAAGAGGGGCTGGGGCTATTTGGATTGCTGGGTCTGAATGCAGGCTTTGCCATTTAAAACCTGTGATCTTGGACAAGTTACTTAACCTTTCTAGGCTTTAGTTTCTTCATTTGTAAACTGGACAGAGTAACAGTACTATCTCCAAGCATAACTTGCAGACGATTTATGCATTGAACAGTGCCCAGCCCATAATTAACAATATGTGCTTCTAATTGTTATCATCATCAATTGCAACACTGGACGTAACAATGCTGTTAAATGCTTTGTTTAAAAGTGATTGATTGTCCCAAGTATTAGGAAGGTATAAATTGGACATGAAATAATTTTCATATGACGGCACTTCTGTTGAGATTTAATATTTTAATAAGCTTCTCATCAAAGGGCAATGCATATTTTCTAGAATTATCTTCGGAACCAAGAAAAAAGTCAAATTCAAGACTTTTGAATGCGACAAGACACAAGCAGAGATGGATGGTTACCATCAGTGCCAAACACCTGCCAATCCTGGTCCACAGATGACATTTCATATGAAAGGACAGAAGCGTTCCTATCTTAGAACTTTCTAGCCTGCAACGAACTTCTTTTAAGCGAAGAACAAACACAAACACACCAAACGCCTCTCGTGATCAATTCATCCCTGCAGAAAAAGAGATCTATTTGCCGAAGGGAGCTGGAGCCACAAAATCGGTCTTTAAAGGGCAGGGGAAAGGGGGAAAGAAGAGATGCTCGCGTTTTGGAGGCCACAGGGCCTCCATCCCGGACTGGAAAGGGGTCGCCCTGGGACTAGCGAGAGGAGAAACGGAGAAGTCACGCCCCAAACAGGACGCCGGGGTACAGGCCTTGAACGGTCGAAATGGGGTTCCGCGACTTGTCCAGCTCCCCGCCCTCAGTGAGCCCCTACCCTTCACTCTGTCGCCCCATCCATCAAGCGAGGAGCTGCCCGGCCGCACGCGCGGACTCCGGTGGCAGGTTTGTGCTCAGAGTCCGGGGCCAAGTGGCAGAAGGCCGACGCAAGCTCTCCTTCCCGAGCTCCCGCCCCGGGCCCAGCAGCAAAGAGCCTTACCCCAGGTCTCGCTCCGGGACAGGTGGTGCTGCTGGCAAAGAGGCCGAGGACCTGCCGCTCTACCAGGCAAAGATCAGCTCCCACCCAGCCAGGCCCTCCCCTTTTTGGAGCTTCTCGGGGCCAGCGCCAGGTCAGGATCGGACTAGCAGGAGCAGCCAGTCACTGGCCACACGGGCAGTAAAGCAACGTAGTGAGAGGGTGGGATCCGAAGGCAGAGGGGTCGCGAGGAAGCCGGGCAGGGCCCTTGGGCGGAGACTGACGGGCACAAGGGCCAATACGGAGGCAGGAAGTTGGCCCTGAGGGGCGGGCTCCACCGCTAAGCTTCGTAGCCCGCGTGTTCTATTCCTGCACCGCAAGACTCTTCCTTCGTCCGGATCTCTCAAGTTACTGTTTCCAGGGCCCACGCGCGCGCTGTGGAGGCGGTTCCCAGGAATGTGAGAGGGGTCAAGCAGAACCAGAGTTGTCTTACAGCGGACCTCGCATCTGGGACTGGAGGGGTTGTCGCTGGTGATGGCTGCACCTTCGCGCGAGAAGCTCTGCGCAGGCGCGGTTGGGGCCGGACCGCAGCGGCGGCGGGTACCAGTCTACCTGCCAAGCTGGAGTAAGGCTGGGAGTTTGGTACCATCTTGAACAGCCAGTGGAGGTTGGGAGAGGATGGCGGAGAGATATAGGAGCTGGATAAGGTCAGGCAATGGAGAGTCAGAAGAGGGAGGACCCAGGAAATACGAGGCTTCCGCCCTTTAGGAACGCTTTCACTTCCTGAGCTATTTTTGTTTGTCTGTGATTGCTCTTCTGCATACTACTTCGCCAGTCTCCACTGCTACTGGCACAGTTACTGGCTGGCAGGGAATTTACTAATGATCCCTAGCATCACAGTCACCATGAATAGGTATTCCGTGGTCTCTGTCAGGAAAGCAATAGAACACTAAATTGTCATCTTCAAAGAAGCGGGGACCTTAACTTAACATTTGGTTAACCAAAAAGTTTGTTTAGTTTTTTTCGAGATGATGGTCTAGTAGTGCTTAGTTGTCATTAACTTCATTTGAAACAATTTTGTTAGATTATATTGTGACAGCTGTTATATCGGCATGCATTTAAAAAATATCAAAATTGGTGAATTTTTGTGCAGCCATTTTAATATTGAAGATGGAAGAAATGTGACATCATCGTTGTATTATGCTTGATTATTTCAAGAAAGGTAAAAATGTAAGTGAAACACAGAAAGATTTGTGCAGTGTATGGAGACTGTGCTGTAACTGATAAAATATGTCAAGAGTGGTTTGTGAACTTTCTTTGTACTGTTGACATTTTGGCCAAATAATTCTTTGCTGTGGGCCTGTCTTATGTGTTGGAAAATGTTTAGCAGCACCCCTGGCCTCCACCCACTAGAAGCTGATAGTGGGAGATAGCCAACATACTCAAAATATACAAATCAATAAAGTTACTGGTGAAAATGAAAACTGTCTCTTTTAAAAATAATTATTTATTTATTTTAGAGAGAGGGGAAGGAAAGGAGAAAGAGAGGGAGAGAAACGTCAATGTGTGGTTGCCTCTCACATGTCCCCCACTGGGAACACAGCCTGCAACCCAGGCATGTGCCCTGACTGGAAATCAAACCAGTG
Organism: Artibeus jamaicensis; assembly: GCF_021234435.1. Classification (NCBI taxonomy): domain Eukaryota; kingdom Metazoa; phylum Chordata; class Mammalia; order Chiroptera; family Phyllostomidae; genus Artibeus; species Artibeus jamaicensis. The sequence continues at coordinate 30,578,252 of NW_026521803.1, read as the reverse complement.
ACCCTTTGGTTTGCAAGCTGGCACTCAATCTACTGAGCCACACCAGCCACGGCGAAAAATGTGTCTTTCATTTTATGGAGAAAACTGAACAGACTTTTTGGCCAACCCAATATAATATATCTGTACCCACCCACGGTTATGATATTGGAGGCTATTTCTTTGCTTTTTTTTTTTTTCAGAAAAATATTATCACCAAACATTCTTTAGTCATGTTTGTGTACTCTTAAAGTATGGTGATGATAGTTTAAATATAAACATGTAAAGGATAAAAGAGGTAAAGTAAATGGAATAAGAAAATTGAAAGTGATAGGAATATAAGACAAAACTGAGCAGAGGTAGAGAGAAAATTGCCCCCTCCTAAACACTTTGACAATGATGTAAAATCTGAAGCAACAGTGCTGATCTGAGAATGGAAGGGCAGGGCATGTTGGTGAACACTGTAATTAGATGATAAATGGTAGATATGGCTGCTCTAACCACTGCAGTAAAAGAGGGACTATAAATAAGCATGACCTACAATAACCTTGCAGGCCCGAAATTGTCAAGATGCAGCAGGCTGAGTGGAGGAAACTTCAAACACTATGCTGTAAATGCTTCATTAACAGAGGTAAAAATATTTTGCCTTTGAAAGACAGTTTGTCCTACATTAGAATAATTCCAGGTTGAAGGGTTGTAGAGAGCTATCGTGGATGGAATTTATTTTGGTGAAATTGAGGTCAATTTATTCCCTGAATGAAGTGTCTGTTAATGTCAAGGGGTCAGACACTGCTATTTGGCTGATCCACCCCATTCACTTAATTCTTAGTCACTTTGGTGGTCGGTCTGATTGGTTCAGTAACCAAACCTGATGCCTCTTTCTATCCCTGACCCAGTTTTCTCTGGATTTGGAACTTGGCACCTTGTTTTATGTGATCCCTTCCTTGTAGTTCATCCTTTCAGGAAGAGCTTATGTCTTCTTTCTGGCTCAGCAGTATTTGTATTGTCTGCATGGTGGGGAGCTATTATATACTCTGGGAAGCCAAGAATGGTCCCCCTTTTTCTGAGCCGGTCCAAAGAAGGGCACTAAAGAAGAAGCCTATAAGGAAATCATTGGATCTACAGCTGTTTCAGGGCCATTTACTCCAAAAAAAAAAACCCAACCCAAAAACAAAAAATCAAAACAACAATAACAAAAAACTAGCAATGCACAATGCAAATGGTTTATTTTATAAATTGATTGGGATGGATATAAAATTCGTGCAGTGAGGTGTGCAAAGTACCTCATTCAGCTTGACGAAGTTTTACAGATGCACGCACCTATGTAGTCATTGTCCAGAGGGAGATACAGAAAATTCCTTGTGCCTCTTTTAACCCACCCACTCCCCCTGAACACTAATTACTTTACTAACACTGGTAACTCTGGGGAAGGATGTCAGTATGGATCAGTTTGTTGAGTCCTGCATTGTTGAGAGTTGAGGCTACTATTTCAGGCTTTGTCTACGTTTTGGCCAGTTCACCTGTGAAGTGGGAAGAGCCTCGAATGGAATGCTGCTGGCGCACACCTGGCAACGTGACTTCGCTGTAAAACTCTTCAATGAGCAGAGTTTAAAGTGGTGTGTACGCCAGTTAGCTCCAGTGGACACACATTCACCCACCTTTCTCGAACTCAAAGGAAGATACTTGGAAAAACTTTCATATCAATTGCTATGAAAATAAGGTAGCTTTATACCATCCAAACATCATAATGTTTCCTTAAGGAAAATCCATATTATTGAGCTTCAGAGAATTGTGGGAGGTCATTCTTCTAATGAGAGTGCAAGTGAGTAGGATCATTGGCTTGAGGCCAACACCTCATCTATAGCAAAAGCAGGTGGATTGTGCCAATCACCTGTTTAGATTTATACAGCTCCATCTGCCTGAGAATAGAAAACATTAATAATGAATGCTGACTGCACCAGTGGGAATTGTCCTCTAATAAGTTAGGGTCATTAAAAATGCAAACTCTTTAAAAATACAGGAGAAAGGAAGCAGTGTATCTAAAGGCATTCGTGCTAAATTGCAGAAACAAACTTCCTGTCAGCCTCATGGGGAAGTGAGAAATAAAGGCATTGGTGTAGGTTAGTACTATCATTAAGGAACAATAATGTTTTTGTTCTTCCCAAAATACGATGAAGTGCTAATGATGATAATTACATCCAAAAAAGTACTAACAATTCCTTATATAATTAAAATAAATATAACTTTTCAGGCTATCTAACAGCCTGAAAATAAGATCTAACATCTTATTATGGTAAACTAATACCATAATAAGCCATGTCTTTGTTACCAAATATTTTAAGGAAAGTTCTAGAAATTTTTGTGAAGAACAAAGAAGTTAATATCATAGGTTTAGTAACAATAGAACATTTACTCCCCAAGGAAAACTAACACTTTGGTATTTGTAGATATTATTATACCACACTTGATTTTTCTCTAGGACTTTTAGGTAACCTGGAAAGAGCAAGGCAAACAGCACTCGACCACTGAGCCGCACCAGCCAAGGCAGTGCGGGTCATTTTAAATCTTAGTTTTGGCTCCATCGTTATCTATAAGCCTTTAAGAGAAGGTCCAAGGAATAGCAACACTGGCATCATTAGCAGCAGTGTTGGACTTTGGTTCAAGAGTTGGGCAAAGAAAGAACTTAGAGCCAAGAACTCTATCACAAGGGGAAGTTTATGTAGCAAGAAAAGCAAAAGTACACTCAAAGAGAATATTCAAGTGGGCTGCTTAGAGAGCTGTCTTGGCCTTTTGGAAACTTGAAAAAGAGTTGAGCCGAGGCATAGCTGCCTTGGCTCTTTAGAAAGAAGGTCACGGAGGCAGAAGCCATGAGCCAGCTGGGCTGCATGAACTCAGGAAACAAGTTACAGAGGCAAAAGGAGGGCCTGTGGAGATAGGTTCTTAAAACCTGTGGAGGGCTGCTCCCCTGGTTTTAAGTCTGGGAACCGTTACAGCTTAGGAGAAAGAAAAGCAAGGATAGGCACGGGGGGGAGGCCTAGGTGTGTTCCAGGGAGAGTGTACACTAGGTCCTTTGTCTTAATGCTTAAGGGAGTGGGTCTTGCAGGAGAGAAGAGACAGGTGACACGGCGTGCTGGATGGGGCAGTTTGAATCAGCCACCTGTCGGTTTCCTCCCTCCACTTGCCAAGGCATTTTCTGAGCTTCTTACTGTCTCACCTCAGCATTACCTGGGAGCTTATTAGAAAAATGAAATCTGGATCCCAACCCCAGACCTACTACATTAGAATCCACCATACCCAGGGGTTCCATGTCCATAAACTTTTGAGAACCTTGGAGGAACCCTGAAGTTCTAGATGCTGTGAACTCATGCTTCTGTGAATGGATCTTTGCTTATAGATATAGAATAATAGGAATCCCATGATACTTTGTTTACCTCCAAAAAATCCCTGTGCCAAGGCAAACACAATTGTTCTTTCCTTTCCATGCTTAAACTATGAGCAATAATTTTAGCAGATGTGTCATTATGAACTAGACACTGGATAGAATGTTTGCACCAAATAGAATGGATGCAAAGTCTCTGGCTGATACCTGGAGAAGAAAAACTCCCCAGAATGTTTGCCTTGATCAACCAACTAGAGTTTCTGCTATCTTGAGCGGAACTGAACATACAGATCCTTAACAGACCCTGCGGGGTCCCTAGTTCTCAAACTACATCTTTCTAAGACTGCATAAGCTACCTCTGAGATTCTATCTCTTGGGGGAAGTACAAAGGCATTTTTCTATGAGGGGTTCAAGATTTCTCTGCCAAGAGAATAACTATAATTGATACAGTAATTTAAGGGAACTAAGTTTAAAAAATGGCTTAGATTACCCAACATATTTTCCTACTGAGTAATACATGAGAGGTTCTCTGGTATGCATGAGGTATCCAAATCCTAAAAACAGCTTTGGTTGAAAATTTCAGCTCCTTTACATCAAGGAGACATGGTCTAACCACAAAGGAAATCTCGCAGATGTGCTTTTGCTCCCAATGCTGTTTGACTTTAGACTTGCTAGCATTCTGAAGCACTTTCCAAAGTGAATCAAGTCCCGCACCAAGCTTCACTTCTGGGCTGGGAATTCTTCCAGATGTGCTTTCCGTGGCCATTGGTTTTCTTAGGAATGTCTAGGGACCTCCAGCACCTACCAGGAGGGCTTGTTTGTTTGTTTGTTTGTTTTAGAGAGAAAGGAGGGGAAAGAAACATCAATTTGTTGTTCCACTCACTCATGCATTCTTTGGTTGACTCTTCTACGTGGCCCGACCAGGACTGAACCCACAACCTTGGCGTGTTGGGATGACAATTTGACTGACTCAGCTACACAGCTGGGGCCACCCTGAAAGTTTGACTCAATTCCAGTGGTTCACATGAGGACTTAGCCCTCTTGAAGTCTGTGCCAGCTACAGCAATTAATCAGGAACATTCTGTTTTAAGAGGCATCCAAAAGGAAGTAGAATAGCTTTACTTCCTTATACCTGAAAAAAATTTTATTGCACAAATATGGAATAAATGATTAGTCCTAAACAACACAACCTTGCAAAAATTATATATGGATTCCAACTTATTAAGGGCACCAAATGGTGCAGACTGAATCTGTTATTCATGTGCATATCTTTATGCCTGCAAGTAGAAATGATGAACCATGAGTTTTGTTCATAAAATACCAGATCGAAGCTTCTTCATCTTTGTTGTGCGATGGACACCATTGGCAATCTGGTAAAGACTGCAGGCTGTCTTTTTAAGGGCAGAGAACAGAATACATAGAATACCCAACAAATCCAATTAAAATGAAATGAAATTATCAAAATATTTTTAAACCCCAAACATCTGGATAATAATGCATGTGCTACTTTACAATGCATGAAATCAAATTCTAATGGTGGATATACTAACTAGTACTGATGAGTATAAATGCTATTTCAAAGTTTCTGCCACCACTGTGAGGTGAGACGAAAAATCCGTGATTTCATTAATCCGATATTTTATTAATTCTAGAGGTTTACTGCCTACATTCATGATCAAAGAAAAAGGCTAAATTCCACTTAGAGATTAATGAGTATAAATATGTTTTTCTCAATCCAAGTTCACCTACTCTCTGTACTAGGCTGTTTTTATCTAAGTTCAGATAAGAACCTAGGTCCACCTATTGGCAATTTATGAGTTCAACTTCTGATACTGAAACATTTGGTCAGATCTCTAATTTTAAGGTTATGTGGAGACATTCTCTGGCATCCTGTCTTTTGTGACTCTCAGTAAATTCTACTCTACTTTAAGTTATTGAGCTTTGCTTAGGACAGTGTTACCTGGGCTTTCCTGTCACCAGGTGACTCAGCGTTCTGACGCAAATGCAAGTTCTCGGGATTAGCATTGCAGAGGTTGCTTTTAAGTTGAAAGTGGGTCAAATTCCCCTGCCTCCAAGGTTTATGATTTAGGAAGTCTCTCTTCCTTACCTCTGTTTCTTGTTAAGAGGAATTTGTTGGTGACTTTCCTTGTGCCAGGGGCAGATACTGTTAGACATGGTAAGAAGGTGGTGTCTTACAGCATTCTGACTCTTGAAGTATTTGCTGTAGAATACATTTTTGAAAGCTTACCATGGGGATTTTTTTCAAGTATTTTATTATTATTTTTTGGTAGAATAATGTACAAGATCTGGTACAAATAACAACCCTTTTTATTACAACATCTTTTATTACAAAATCGTAAGCATGTAATTCTGTAACATAACAACATTATACTCAAGCACACCCTATGACATTTTAGGTGAAACGTTCAAATTAAAACCATAAATCATCACACCCATGCTATTACCCTATCAACCACAATCAAGCAGGCTTTACTTCTGCCAGACCCTGTATTTTAACTCATGAAGAAAAATGCCTTTGTATAGTCATATTTCATTTGCATTCTCTGAATAGGCATGAAAAGCAACAGTGATCTTTGTGTAAGTTTGAGGAAGGAATATAGTTTTATTTCATGCCAGCTGTGAAAATTACATTCAAAAAGCATTATGCCAGTGGCGAGAAAATGACAATTGAAGTGTTCCATCATGATTTTAGCCCATTTTGTTTTTATTAGGGCAGAGAGGAGAAGTGAGAAGAAAATACGACAAGAAACATTCTGGGGCTCTTTTCACTCTGTCCAACTGGGGAGCTTGACTCACCTCCCTGTTTACATGCCCTTGGGACACAGAAGCCTGCAGCTCCGCTCTCCCCAGTGAAGCCAGTCCCCTCCTCATCTTGTACGACTTGGCTTCCATCTCCACAACTTCATTAAATCTATGCAAACCTTCCTCTTCGTTGGTGGACTTTAAACCTTTTGTCAGTCCCCAACTTCCTTATTCTTTGAGCAAAATTGTTGCAACTGACCTTCTCCTGCTTCCTGGAGTGCTTCCTGCTGTGTCCCTGCACAACACTTCTCTGGATCCCAGTCCTCGCCTTTGCCGTCTCCTCTCCCTCCTGCTCCACAGTGAAGGGCGATCCCCAAGGTCCAGTCCTAGACGTGATCCATCGAAATGTTTGATAGTCTCTGCCTGTGGTGTAAGCCCTGACGGGCTTTTTTCTTTTTTGTAATGCAAGTGCCTGACTTAAGCCGTGGCATCCACTTCAAGGGTGGCTACCTGGACAAACACATCACCAGCCACACAGCCAGGTGAAGAGCCCAGGCCACCTCTCCGGACAGGGCTGCTTTGTTTTAGAGATCTTGGTTGATTTCAGTGACTGGCCATTTGGGTCATTTATCCGCCTGCCACACCTGACATACCCACTCTTATGTTTTAAATTCTTCAATAAAGAGTGAGCCTGAGAAATCATAGGCTCCCAGCTGCTTTATTTATTCAAAGTTCCTTTGTGGCGATTGCTGAAGGGCATTTCACAATCTCAGTGCAAACCACCAGGGCTGCTGCAGCCACATTGGTTATTCATAGAGGGAGACTGGCACAAAATACTGCACTCAAGGAATGTTCGGGTGGTTCAGTCCGCAGGTAAAGGACTGAAGAGTGAAGAGGGGTGGGAGGCAGACGCTTCTACAAACAGTGAAGTCAGTGCAACTATAGAGGTGAGAACTGCAATGCATCATGGGGCTGTAAGTACAGACATGGAACTGATCTGAGTCGGGAGTGGAGAAAACTCATTAACTGTAATTCAACAAACATTAATGAACATTCATGCAACAAACAGTAGCGAGGACCTATTATGTACCGGTTTTAAGCGAGGCTCTAAGACTGTAAGAGCGCCCAGATGGGCCTTGTTCTTGCCTCCATCGAGCTTACAGTCAGGAGAAACAGGCATTAAATGAGTCATGCAGTTTTGTAATTGTGGTATATGCCACAGAGAGACTTGCACAAAGTGCCAGACAGTGTGCAACAGAGAGATCTCATGGGGCCTAGGAATCACTGAAGGCTTTCCTAAAGAAATGTCACTGAAGCCGAGCTCTGACACTGCGGTAAGAGCAGGCCAAGTGAGGAAAGACCGTGACTCGGAAGAAGGAGCTAACCGGGGCCTGTTTGATTTGTACTAAGATGGGGAGGGGATAGGCAAAAGGTGATTTACAGAGCCTTGTAACTAAATAATTTAGCCTTTATCTTAAAAGCAACGACCAACCCTCCAACAGTTTTTAAACAGGTGGTTAACAAAATCGTACTTCCACTCAGAAAAGGTCAGTTTGGCTACAGGGAGGTGATGGATTGGAGAGTGGGCAGGAGCCAGTGAGGAGAGAGCTACTGCAATCTTCTAGACGAAAGTTAAGGGTGGCTTGGTCTTGGGTGCCATAGAGATGGGAGAAGGGGAAAGACAGGAAATGTGAGGAGGGAGACTCTACAGGGCCTGGTGATTGGATGTTGGTGGTGAGGGAGGGATGTAAATAGAAAATCTCAGAAGCTGCTTTTAGAAGAATGTAGAGGAACAGTGATTGAGAAGTGCCATTGCGGGGTAGAGTGGTGTGTGTTCAGGCTGCACGACTGGACTTTAGGGAGTCCAGTGCTGGCTGTGGCTATGACCGTGGTGGAGGAGCAGCCTGGAGACCAGTGGCTTAAGGGTTGGAGATACTGCTCTGCGTGCCTTGCCACTTGTCCTGTCTGGTAACTTGAGGATCTGTTATCTGAGTGTTGAGAAGATTTGGAGGGGGTAGGCATCTGACCTGAGTCTTGAAGGATGAGTAGGGTTAACTCAGAGTAGGTGTGTAGAAGGAAAGGTTTTCCAGTCAGAGGGAACAGAATATAGAAATAACATAGCTCAAGCAATTCAGAATTGCTGGAGCTGGGGACAGGTCGGGAGGGGCAGGGATGAAACTGGAAAGGAGGCAGGGCCAGGTGAGAGGAGGATGGTAGGAAGCTACTAAAGGGTTTGTTCAAGCCAGGGAGACACGTGGCCATTTCTGCATTTTGAGAAGGTCCCTCAGGCAGCTGTGTGAGTTCAAGGGGGGCAAGAAGAAAGCCCAAGAGAACACTGAGGAGGTTGTGGGGTACACGGGGGAACTGCATGAAGGCCTATATCGGGGTTGTGGGGCAGTGATGGAGCCCGGGGCGGGGACACTGAAGAAATATTTGGGAGGTTGAAGGAGCCAGTGAAATGAGGGGACATCCAGGCTTCTAGATTAGCTAATCGGCATAGCTAAAGCCACCAGCTGAGGTAGAGAACAGAGCAGTAGAAGCAGTTTGAAAAGGAAAGATGGCAGGGGCACTTTGAGGCTTGTTTAATTGAAGGGCCACCAGGGTAGAGATTTCTAGCAGGCAGCTGAAGAAAAAAATGCACCTGAAGTTTGGGTGAGAGGTCTGCATTGGATGGGTGGATGTGGATGTCACAGACGTAAGTCATGGTCAGAACCATAAGGGTTTACTCCTAGAAAACAGACCACCCCAGAAAGGGTGTTCAGTGAGATAGTCGGCCCAGGACAGAGTCCTGCGCGGGTCATTTGCTCAGCGTCTCTCAGCACCGAGCCCACCCTTCTAGGTAGACTCTGCTCTTTGAGGGTACAGCCAGGTTTGCAAACTGCTTTCCTGCCTCCTTTACCACCTGGATTCCTGCTGGCTTCTGCCAACAAGAGCCACTTAAGAGAGATGGGAAGGCGTGACGAAGGCAGAATGGACTTTCTTTCTGCTTCTAATTGTTAAGACTGTCACTCAAGTCACAGAAGATGCCACAGCACCAGTCTTGACCTTCTGCATTCCCTGGTAGCACTGGCCCAGGTACCTCCCTCAGAGCTACCAGCATCAGCCAGCTGAGCACCCTGGGTGAGCGGTGGGCGTCCAAGTAGCGGCTGTGCAGTGGGGGAGGGGCTCTCCCATCACCTGTCACTCCCTAGATCTCACCTCTTCCTTTGTTCCCTAGCCCTGGGGTGGGAATGGATTCCTGTAGTTGTTGATCTGAGCTACCTCAACATTCCCTTTCATAGTTTTTCAGCTTTCTAATGTTGGGATAACCAAGTCTTTGCATCAAACATCCTTTCTTTGATAGGAGGTTTCTGCCCTGGCTGGGTAGTTCAGTTGGTTAAAGCATCGCCTCCATACACCAAGGTTGTGAGTTCAATCCCTGGTCAGGGCACATAGAAGAAGCAACCAATGAATGAATGAATCAGTAAGTAGAACAACAAATTGATGTCTCTCTCAAATCAATAATTTAAAAAAGAACAACAATAAAAAAAGGCGGGTTCTGTCTTTCTTATTGGACCTTGACTGAAGCAGACCCCTAGGGCCAATGGAGGGAGACAGAGAAGGAGGGGCACTGGGAGAGCTGGGAGTGAAAATGAGGGCAGCGTCCCAGGGAACAGTGTAGCAGAGAGCGGAGGAGGAGATGCTAGGCCGCTGAACACTGAGCAGCTGGTATTATCCAGTGATGCTGCTCCTGGGTGTATGTCCGAAAGAGTTGAAAGCAGGGTCTCAACCAGCAGCACTGTTCACAACAACCAAAGGTGGGAGCAACCCACGTGGCCGTCGGCGGACGAATGGATAAACAAAAGGTGGTTTAAACATACAATAAAATATCACTTGGCCGTAAAAAAGGAAACTCTGGCACAGGCCACAGCATGGGTGAACCTCGCAGACATTGTGCTGGGCGAAACACGCCAGGCACCAAAGAGGGCTACTGCATCGTTTCACTTGTAGAAGGTTTCCAGAGTGGCCAGACTCCTGGAAACAGAGAGTGGGGTGCTGCTGTGGTGCTGAGGGGTGTGGGGAGTCGTCCAATGGGCACCAAGGCTCCATTCTGTAAGATGGCGGCACAGCAACGTGAATACACTTAACACTGTTGAACTACAAACACTTATAAATGGCCCAGACAGCACCTTTTACGCGGCGTGTATTTGACGACAATTAAAACGACAAATAGAGCAGAGAGGTCCAGGAAGGTAAGACTTGTGCATGTCCTTTGGAAGGCATTTACGATCTTAGGAATGTGGTTTCAATAGCCAGTTGGAAGGCAGACTGCAGTGGTCAGAGGAGCGAGTGTGAGGTGAGGAAGCAGAGACTGAGTCTCTTCTGAGAAGTTCAGACAAGCAGGGGGAGCAAGTTGGGCAAGGGCTAAGGGGGAAGGGAGGCCCAGGAGGAGGGGCTGGAGCACGTTTTGAGGTGGAAAGAGGAGCCTGAGAGGAGGAGAGATGACCTATTTGCTATGAAGGAACAGAGTCCTGAACAGGCAGAGGATAGTGGGGCCTGGCCTTGGGCGGAAGGGACGCTGATTTTCCATTGTGGGAGGGTGTCAATACTGTTACAGATGGGGGGGTGATGGGGAGAGCGTGCAGGATGATATCAAGATTCTCTCCATGATGTAGGAGCCCAGAGAGACAGACCCCTGAAGGAAAGGATTGAGGGAGGTTCTGAGGGCTTCGTTGAGGTGGGAGATCATGGAATTGTGACTGTTCTCTACAAGGCTGACAAAATTTTCTCTGGCAACTAAGTAAGAATGAGGACAGATTGTAACACTGAGCCAGGCTTGAGGTGTTGTTTGAGTGATGCTACAGAGGGATGGGGTGTGAGGGGAACAAAGGTGCTGGTAAGAGCAGGACTTGATGGTCAGTCAAGGATTCTAGGGTCACTGGGGGAAGTGGAGAAACCTGGAAGAACTAATAAAAAAAATTGGAAGGAAGTAAAAAGATAGAGGGGCCGATATTTCCAAAATATCAAAGGTGAATGAGGTAAGGGGCGTGATGTAAGGGGAGTGAGGGAACTGGAGACCCGGGCGGCCGGGGTGCCGTGGACAGGAAGGAGGGTGCCAGTGAAGGGTTTCCTTGGTGGCAGGACAGTGTGACCCGGAGGAGAAGTGCGCTGCAGGTGAGCTGAGGGTCACAGGCTCTGTGGAGAGGCTGTCATCTCACAAACTGGAATGGGAAGAGACTGTGAGCCAGGTCAGTGCATGTCAGAATGTCAGGACAGGTCAGACGGGACAGGTCAGAATGTGCCCAGGCGGATGTCCCGCCATAGTTCGCATTTGTGGGACCCAAGTGAAACTCAGCACATCTCCCCTTTGTGGGCCACTCCTCCCAAACGTGCGGTTGCTGGACATGCCCCGTCTCCAGATCCACGATATCATGATGAAGACATGGCACTGGGAGTTAGGACACCTGGACTCAAATTCGGCTCAAGGATTCTCTCAATATTTCTTTTTTTCCTCCTAGAAGTTAAATAATAACAAGTACATTGTTATTTTGATGTGAGATATATTATTCCTTAACTATCTCGAAGATTGAAAAGTCTTCTTACAACCAGTTCTGACTCACTGAGCCTAGCAGAAAATGCTACCTGTCTCATTGTCACCGCTGCAATCAAATGACTGCGACAGAAGCGTAACCTGTGTCACAATGTAGCCACGCGACCAATTTCTGGATACCACGTACAAAAACAATGTTCATTTTCATCAATAATTCTTATAAAACTTATCTCTGTGGGTTATTCTGAAGACCAAATTAAGTGAACATGTGAACGCTCCCATGTATATAAGCAGGAATATAGTAACTGCTCAGTACATATTGATGGAATCTGAATGGGATTTTTCCTGTTATTCTCTATACTGAATTTATCGCCAAGTCCTAATTTTTGTTCTGTACATTGGCGAATCTCACTGTACGTTAATCAGCACCTTTGTGGGATGACTCATCAACTCAGAGGACGGGCACCCCGGGGAGCTTGGCTCAAACCTTTCTCTGAACTTTGCAAATCTAATCTCCGCCCTCATTTCCTGGGACCTTGAACATGTTCCTTACTCACCTGGTTTCATTTTTCTCCCCCGATTCACAGGGAATACAAAAGAGTTGGTTCTTGTGTAAAGTGCCAGATAGGTACTGCACTGTTATCACGAATAGAACCCACTTGGATTTACAATTAAATCTCATCCTAAATAGATTAACCTCTGGACTGGGAGTATAGTTACAATATGTGATAAATGATTAACATTACTTCCTGGAAAAATGTACCTCAAAAATTGATAGGCTGAGGTTGAAGTTCTTTAATCAACAAATCTGTTAATTAAGCTTACCACTAGCATATTAATGGATTTCCTAAGAGTGATTGAGGTTTTTTCAACCGAATTTGACTTTGGTGGCAACCGTTGGAGGCAGGGGGTAGCTCCGGCTTCATCCCTGGAGTTTGCAGCAAAGACGGGAGGGGATCCCAGCATCTGAGCTGGCCCAGGGAAGAAAGAGCCCTTGGGGCTGGGCAGTAGAAAGGTCATGCGGATTCCTGAACCTGGGAGGTGGATTACGTTTATCAAGGATTCAGGAACTATACAGAAAAGCAGCCTTGGCCTGTGGAAAGGTGAAGGGCTCCATTTTGAGGTGCTGGCTCTAGGAAGACAGTGTGGTCGTGGGAAGCCAGATCTGGATTGATGGGGCTCAATGGTCAAAACCAACCCAATGTCCAGTGAAAATAACATCTAAGTTGGGAAGGATGGTTGGATAGACAGTATGTGGGTGATAGGACTTTCATCCAATCAGAGGCAGAAGGTTCTGCCCACTGCCCTGCTGACTCAGACTATTTTGTCAGCACAGCGTCCTGGCTTAGGGAGAAACACTCTGGCAGGGTGAGCCCTCAGTTTGGTTTCTTGAAAAAATAGTTTGGCTGAACAAGATATTTCGGTGACTTAGTTCTAGGACCCAATCGGCTCACTTGCAGTGGAGAAATTTCCTCACTTACTCATCTGATTGCGCTCAGAGAGATAGTGCTCACGTTCTAAGAAGGGAATTACTGTAAGTTGGCCCCTTAGAATGTCAGCCTGCCTGTGGTTATCGCCTACGCCTGGCTCTGACTTCTTTAAGGGTAACAAGGGAAGCCATTCAGCTGGACGAGGAGAGTGACAGGTAAGAAAAGGAAAGTCAACTGTGAAGTCAGGTATCACCCATAAAGATAACGTGACCCTTTGTCCTTTTTTAAATTGGATTGTTTATCTTCCTGGTGTTGAGCTTTATAAATTCTTTATATGTTTTGGAGATTAACCCCTTAAGTACATTGCTATTTTGGCAGGTTATCTTGGCAGATGTTTCACTGGCAAATAAGTTCTCCCATATGGTGGATTCCCTTCTCATTTCATCGATGGTTTGTTTTGCAGGCAGAAGCTTTTTAGTTTGATGTTTATTTGTTCCTTCATTGCCATTGCCCTAGGAGACATATTGGCAAAACAACTGCTCTGAAAGGTTTTACTGCCTATGCTTTCTTCCAAGATTTTTTTTGGCTTCGTGACTTACATTTAGGTCTTTCACCCATTTTTAGTTTATTCTTATGTATGGTGTAAGTTGGTGGTCTAGTTTCATTTTTTTTCATGTCTCTGTCCAACTTTCCCAACACCATTGATTGAAGAGACTGTCTTAACCCCATTTTATATTTTTGCCTCCTTTGTCACATATTAATTGACCATACAGGCCTGGATTTACTTCTGGGCTCTCTGTTCTCTTCCAATTATCAACATGCCTGTTCTTATGCCAGTACCAGGCTGTTTTGATTACTGTGGCCTTGTAGTATAGTTTAATATCAGGTATTATAATCCCTTCAACTTTGTTCTTTTTTCTCAAAATTGCTGAGGCTGTTTGGGATCTTTTTTGTTTCCATGTGAATTTTTTGGAATATTTGTCCTATATCTGTGAAATACGTCATTGGTATTTTAATAGGAATTGCATGGAATCTATAGATTGCTTTGGGTAGTATGGACATTTTAACGATGTTTATTCTTCCAATGCATGAACATGGTATATGCTTTCACTTATTTGTATCTTCCTCAATTTATTTCTTCAATGTCCTACAGTTTTCCATCAATAAATCAACAAACAAGAAGTGCTGGTGAAGTTGCAGAGTAAAGAAAACCTTAGTGCCCTATTGGTGAGACTGCAGGCTGGTGCAGCCACTGTGGAAAGCAGTGTGAACGTTTCCTCACAAAATTAAAAGCGGAACTGCCTTTTGACTCAGTGATTCCACTTCTGGGAATATATCCTTAGAACCCCAAAACACTGATTCGAAAGAATATATGCACTCCTATGTTCATAGCAGCGTTATTTACCATAGCCAAGATCTGGAAACAGCCCAGGTGTCCATCAGTACATGATTGGATAAAAAAGCTGTGGTACATTTATTTACACAATGGAATGCTACGTGGCAATAAGAAAGAAGGAAATCATACCTTTTGCAACAGCATGGATGGACCTGGAGATTATTATGCTAAGTGAAATAAGCCAGTCAAATACCATATGATCTCACTTATATGTGGAATCTAATGAACAAAATAAACAAAATATAAACAGAGACATGGATACATGGCACAGACTGACAGCTGTCGGGGGGTGGGGGGGAGGGGACTGGATGAAAGAAGGCGAAGGGCGTACGTATATAGTTCATGGACATGGACAACACTGCGGTGACGGCCAGAGGGAAGGGAGAGCAGGGCCTGGGAGGAGGGGGACAAATGGTGGTGAAATTGGGACATCTGCAATAGTTCCAAAAATAAAAATGAAAAAACAGAAAGAAGACAAACAAAAGATAACATGATCCCAGGCCCATGTTTATCCTCTGTCTGCTCCTTATTTGTTCAGACACAATCCCTTGGCTTTTAACTCATTTCAAGGACTTTTCCTTCCTTTGCTTCAGGACTTTTCCCCGAAGGAAGGCCACTCCTTTATGCAAGAGTCTGCTTTTTCCTCCTGCCCTTGCTTCATCCTCCACTGTACTCACTGAGAACCCAGTTCCTGTGGGATTCTCGGCTAAATGTGTCTGCCTGCATGTGACGTCCCAAGACAGTTCCCGACACCAAGGACTTTACAATCCAGTAAAGGAAATAAGATCTTACATATTTTATTGTAATACAAACATGGAAGAAACCGGAAAGTGCAACAGGATAGAGTCAAACAATACGGAGGAAGTTCAAAAGGAGGCAGATTGCTTTTGGGTAGGCAAGTGAGGAAGACTTCCTGGAGGAAGAAACATTTGCATCGAGCCCTGAATAATGGAGACTATTTAAATATGCAGGTATGGAGCATTATATCAGCATTACATCAAATGTACACACTTAGCCACATGCATGCCTCATTGTAGAGTGCGTAAGGTACTGATATGGGATCTAGAAAGGGAAGCTGGTGGAAAATAAGCGTTTTTAAGCACAGCCAGCTGCTGTTGTTCGAGCTCCCACCTCCAGAATCAGAGATCTGCCCAGTGATGGCTGTCAGTTTGGATAACGGATGGTGAGGTAGGAGAAAGAATGCAAATATCTTTCTGATACCCATGCTTGTATTTAATACGTCTTCCAATGCAGAAATTTTAGATTTCATATTTATAGATAATGAAGTGGTGGTTTTGCTGGTGTCCCTGAGTTGCCTGTGTGGAAGCTGGGTTTGCTGCCTCCTGGCTCACACAGAGGGAAACACAAGTGGTGGCACGACAGCAGATGCTGTCAGCCTATGACCACGTTTACACCAGTCTGGGGAAGAATGAGAAAAACGGGGTGGCTGCAACAATTTTCTACTTTTCTACTAAACTAGTAGAAAAACACTTTTTCTACTAATCTGGTCTTCAAATGGCTTGTTAAAATGACATGGTGGTAATGGTTGGGAAGATGGTGGCATTACAACTAAAACCCTTTTTCCTTTTCAAATTGAAAGCCTTCTAACCCTATGAAGATCCCACAGAAGAACACTGGAGATGAGGAAAGTCCACTGGCCTATGAAAGCTGACAAGTCAGTGCTCAAACTAGTACACTTGGTGCTTTCAGGAGCAGAGGGTAGTTTTTTTGCATACAGAGTAAATTAATGCCAGAATTGAAGGGAACGCAGAGATTACCTGGGTTCCTCATTTTATAGATGAGGAATTTGAGGCCCAGAAATGTCAGGTGCTTGCTCAAAATCACTTATTCTTTTATTTTTATATTTTCAAGTGATCTTATTTATGATGTTTCTGATTTTTGAGTAAGCATACATGATCCCAAAACAAAAATCAATGAGCTGTTATGAGACAGGGTATTCATCATAACCTCAAATTTATGCATTCTTTCTTAAAGCAAACTTTAAGAGAGTTTTATACCAATGCCTCTGAGTCTGTGCTGCTATTTATAAGTTCTCATAAAATAATCGTGTTTCACTGCTTTGCACTCAAGAAGTGTGAGCAGTAAAACAGCACCAGAATGTTACCGGACTTCAGTTCAGCAACCTTGGTACTCGAGTTCAGCAAAGAAAGAATTCAGAGCCAAGGAACTCAATTTATAAGACAAAGTTTATTTAGAAGGTCACAGAGGTAGAATAGGGGAGCAGCTGGGCTGCATGGGCTCAGGAAACAAGTTATGAAAGTAACAGAAGGGCCCCCAGAGCTCAGGAAGGAGCAGTGCAGAAAGGACAAAACTGGGGGAGAAGAAGAAAGGCTCAGTGTGCTCCAGAGAGACACGTCTTGCACCCTGGGGAAAGAAGGGCAGGGAAAGCAAGGGCTTGCTCAGGAGAGAGAAAGAGCGTGCACTGAGCCCTTTGTCTTGAGGGTTTTTATCTGGAGTTCTCAGAGGAGGCTCTCAATAGACTATTCACCAGCTTTCCAGGCATGTCCCTTCAGGGTCTCTACTGACCAGGGCACAGGGTCATTAGTCATTGCGTCTGGTCCTGATGTCAGCCATGTGTGGTGTTGCTCATCTGGTCTGGCTGCTTTTTGGGGCCTGGAGCTAAAACACAGCTGAGGCCTAGATCTCGTCTCTAGTTTGATCAGAACTCTGTCTTTGTGGTCATCAGACCGGAGGCTTTGCTCCTAAGATCATTTGATGCGGGTCAGAACCTCAGTGTCTTGAGGGCTTAATACCTGAGGGAGCGGACATGCAGGGGCTTATGTGGGAGTCACATGAGGCTATTCTCCAGCCCTGTTGCCCTTCCTGTCTGCTGGGGGATGAAAGATCATGCTGGGGGGCGGGGGGGTCCTTGTTTTCCCAGTGTTGCCCATTGCTAGGTACTCGGGACTTTCCGCTCCGGTGGCATTCCATACCAGGTCATTTGCCCCTATTCTGCCCATGCCTGTCCAATGCCTACTACCAAAGGATCTCTTAGACCTTTCGAGATCAGGCAAAGCACTGATGCGTCAAAATACCCTTCTTATGCTCTCACCTGTACAAAAGCAAAACATCCCTACCAGTCTGCTCCGTTCTAGTCCTTGTTACCCAATGGCCATATGAGCTGTTCTGTGGGCTTTAAGGTGTGTCGGTTCATTTGGTGTGAATTTACTCCCTGGCCACTCCATGCTACACACGGTGCTGACTAACAGTTGTGTGTGTGGGGGATCTGCAATACCAGCCTGGCCGTCCAGGAGGTAAAAGTCTAATGGAGGAATCTGGAATTACAGTGGAATATTGATTGATGTCAGGGAGGCTGCCGTTCTGTGTGTCTGCACTGAGGGACGTCTCCCAGGACAGGACATTGCAGAGATATCTGGTGAGGATGTGCCAGGCAGGTGGGGTGCAGGGAAGCCTAGAGTAAGAGCTGTAATAAGCGTGGGGTTACTGACCACCTGCCCTGCCTGAGAACAGAAGAAAGAGGGACCTGAGACTTTTCAAGGACATGAAGCCCAGAAATGGATGAATAAGGGGGCAAAGGAGACAAAAACCGAGAGTGACTCCAAGATGCTCCCCCAAGTTTCCGAATATTAAGTGACTGAGAAATTGGTGATGGCATTAGACAAAGCTAAACTGAGGGAAAGAAACTGTTGGGGTCCCAGTATTTCTGGCTTCTTCTTTAAGATTTTATTTTTTATTTTATTTATTTATCTTTAGAGAGGAAGGGATGGAGAGAGGAAGAGAAACATCAGTGTATGGTTGCCTTTCTTGCATCCCCTGCTGGGAACTGGCCTGCAGGGAACCGGCCTGCAACCCAGGCATGTGCCCTGACTGGGAATCGAACCTCAATCGTGTGGTTCGCAGGCCCGCGCTCAATCCACTGAGCTACACCAACCAAGGCTTGGCTTCTTCTTCTTATTGATAGGAATCTGTCTGTACTTTCAGGGTTCTATATTTCAATGAGTTCATCTGAAAGCCAACTAATGCTGTTTATGGTAGCTTTTTATCTTATTGCTAATAGGTGACTGTATCATAGAGAAGCAAAAATATAAAGTGTATGTAAATTCTGGATTCTTCTTTTAGATCGCTGTCAGGAAGAGACACATTCTGTGTTTGTTTGGGCTGGTGGGAGAGGTGTGCAACCTGGGCAGAGGCCCCTGCCTTTATAGCATTCCTATCTTTTTCTAGAGTCAGGGTGGTTCACATCTTTGGTTCTATTCTTGGATCTTAATAGCTAGAAATTTGGGTGTGGACTGACTTATCAAGCCCGAAGGGGCATGGATTCAAATAGGACTATAAAAACAACTTGTGCTCTGACCTCTGACTCAAGAAGTACTGGGCCTGTTCCCAGATTTCAGGCCTGGAATATTTTCCTTGCACTGCAAAGTAAAGCAAAGTGGAGCTGCAAGCCTATCTCAGGGCTTTGTATTTGACCTTGGTAATTGGACTACAAATTTGAATGCAGCCTCCACACCACAGGTGATTCTGAGTTTACTAGGTTATTCTGCCACCCTTTGATGCGTCTTAAATGTTCTAATAAAGAAAGGACAAAAATACATAGCTGCTTTTATAACATTGCAGAACCTATTGTTCCTAATTTTTGAGGTCATTGAATTTAGTAAACTAGGTTCCTCCCCATAAAAAAAACAATGTTAGTCCAGTTGACAGGGGCCCGCTTTCATTTTCACCAGCATCTAGCCTACCACGATGAGGGGTGAACAGTGTTTTCGGTGTAAGTAAAACTGATTGGCTTGTCTCTTCCAAGTGGGGATACTGTGGAGGCGTTTCTGAATAATTAACCTGATGGTTCCTTGCCAACATTCGTGTTACAGCCTATACCTTAGGGGTGTGAGTAAAGACCTAATGATTTCGACTTGGGCAGCTCTTCATTCCCCAAGAAGGTGCTTTGTGCCTGTTGCCAGGGGGACTGGCATGCTGATGAACCAGAGAAGAAGCAGCAAGTATCTCGCAGCACAATCACACAGTAGGGATAGCCATGGGATGGGTGGATTAACTGATTTTTAGAGAGAGGGGAAGGAAAGGAGAAGGGGAGGGAGAGAAACATCGATCTGTTTGCCTCTTGCACACGCCTGGACTGACCAGGGATGGAGCCCGCAACCCAGGCCCCGGGCCTAGGACCAGGACATCCTGGGAATACGGTGGGACATTGTGACACCACTTACAGGACAAAACACAAGGCAAATCACATCTGCTACAGCGAGAAAATCTCAGCAAATGGTCCAGCTGATGGCGCAGCTGCTGAGGTTGCTCCCTGGTGTTTGTGTTATAAAGGAGCTTCCTTGTCCTACCTACTCGGGTTTTCTGCCATT
Organism: Artibeus jamaicensis; assembly: GCF_021234435.1. NCBI lineage: Eukaryota > Metazoa > Chordata > Mammalia > Chiroptera > Phyllostomidae > Artibeus > Artibeus jamaicensis. The sequence goes on along the minus strand of NW_026521803.1, from coordinate 30,558,430 downwards.
TTTGGTTATTCTTCCACTCACTCAGCTGGCAAGCTTGCTCCACACACCAGCTATAGCCAAGGTCTGCTCTTAGTACTAGACACTGAAAAACAAACACAACAATCTCACTTCAAACAACCTTGCAAACGATAGTAGGGGCAGCCCTACAGTCCCACGTGACAAGGGCTCCCACAGGGTTTGTGTCCACGGGCAGGGCTGCCAGTCCTCCGGGAGAGGAGGGTGAGAAGAGGCTTTTAAAATCCTCAGCACAATCCTGCAAAGTAATTATTATCCCATTTTACAGAGGAGTAAAGTGAGGTTCAGAGAGGTTCAGTCATTTGCCCAAACATCTCAGGAAGCAGAAGAAAGAGATACAAGCACAGTCTGCCCCGAAGTCTGTGTCCTCCCCACTGTACCGCTATGTTCCTAGTCCACTGTTCTGTGAACAAGCAAACATATGGAAGATGTTGAAATGTGAGCAAAATTTTAAAAATTAATTTTTACTTTGCAGTAAAAACCCAACTCTATAAATGCTATGTCATTTGTCTTTGTCTTAATTACCTTATCTTACTCTCACTAATTCTCATAATTGCTGGTAATAATTATAGTAACAAGTTAACATTTATTGTTTGCTTTACGTCGGATGCTCTATGTTCAGTGCTTACCATACTTTCTCTCAATTGATCCTCATAACAGCCTCACGGGCTGGCTGTGGAATTATCCTCACTTTGTCCATGGAGAAATCGAGGCCTAGACAGTTAGTTATGTGATGTTAAGTGAGATTTGATTCCAGATCTGACTCCAAAGACAAGTTTTTAACCATTTTGTTACAGAGCCAAAACCCAGACCACTAACAGCCTAAAAACTCCTTGTAAGTTCCTGGGGTTTTTTTAATTAAAAGAAAATTCTAGAATGCAATTGATCTTTTCAGTCACCCAGGAATGACCACATATTTCTCTTTAGTTTCTGAGGAAGTGCTCCTTAGCAGCATTTCAGCAATTCTGTTTCATCTGGAAGACTTCTGTGTGCTGTTTACCAGCTGTCCACACCGAGGTGCTGGAGCTCTGGTTTGCTCCTAGAGGCAGACAGACATTGGGATGTTTGGCTTTGGACCACAGCTACCAAGACGGATCCCTTTGCAGACTGGGTAGCATTCCAGCCCACCAGCCACTTGGGCTCTCCACTCTCCCTCCCTGACCACAGAAATCTGGAGGGCCCCCGAAGAGCTGGAGTTTACCAAACAAAACAGGCAGGGTCCACTGGAGAGAGTTTGTAAGGATGGAAAAAAGGGCAAGTTCAGTACCTCCTTGGACAGTTCAGCCCTGGCTGCCTGGTGACTGGGACTCTCTTTGCCTGACTCAGGATCAGAAAGAAGAAGGTCAGGGAGAGGCAGGCAACAGAGGTCCCTGAGGTGCCTGGGGAAGGCCAGGCAGAGAGGAGGAAGGAGAACCAGCCCACAGCCAAAGCTCTGATGGACGGGGAGCAAGGCTGAGAAACACCCACGACTCCACTCACCTTCAGCATAAGGTAGATTAAGTTCAGGACAGAAGGAAAGGTAACTTGTGGAATGTTAATTGCTGAACCTTTGCTTGTTTGTCTGCTGCCTGTTTGAAGTTTGGAAAGCTCGGGAAGAATTTGGTGGAGGTGGTCTGGAGCCCAACTGATCCAGGCTGGATTTTCAAAGGTCACCTGAGCTTTGGAGCTCAGATGCTATGAGCACGTCCCACCTTCAGGGGCTGGGACAGGGACGTGTTAAACCTCTGCTTCAGGAAGCACAGGCACACACACTGCAGCAGACTGTGAAATCCCTCCCAGTCTGGTCCTGCTAATGGGGTCCCCCCAGTGTGCATTCTCTTTGGGAGCAGCGAGGGTGAGAGAGGAGTGGCCTTTTAGAGTCCTGCCCAACCTCCCCTCCCCACCCCAGGGTTGCTCCCATATCTGCAGATCAACACCGTGCCAGGACCTCCACCAGGGCTGCGAGGAGTAGGTCAGAGGCTGTCTTGTGATCACTGTACTGTTGACCAGACGCCCCTGTCACAGGTTGGCCTCCTGGTGCAAGGTCTGCTGAATGCTCAGGAATGTGTTGGAGGATCTGCCGCAAGCAGGCAGGGAGAAGGGGGAACCAACTGTGGAGGCAGCTTCAGGCTGGGCCCAGATCTGGCATGTTGCAGTCCCTCTGGCCCAGCATGGGACCCTCACGGGCATATGTTGGGCACTAAGAACTGTGATGGCTCTGGACAGTGGGGAGCTCTGCGCCCTGAGGGACGGTGACAACCTATGTGGCTTCTAGGAAGAGCAAAGCCCCTGGTGGCCAGGTGATAGGGTGGGGGGTTGTTATGGCCCTGAGAAAGGAGCACTAGGGACTGGGAGCTGTGGTGGCGCCCAGGCTGGAGGCAGGGACACGGTGCGGATCTGCTCTGAGGGCTGTGCCGGTGGGGGGGTGGGTGTTGGGCCAGAGCAGGACTGAAACGGGTCCAGGGCTCTTCTTGCTGACCCTGTGCAACTCACGCCCTCATAAATTTTTTTCTGGATGCCATTTAGCGGTTTTAGGGTCTATTTTATACAGCAGGCGGGAGTTAAGCCAGATTAGAGATTATGAAGCAGTCCAGTAAATGGAATAGTTTATCCATAAAAAGGAACATTTGCTGAATCTATTAAGCTTTTGAGAGCCCACTGGTGTCCTGTGATTTCACGAAATGTAAGTGAGGGGCCGCCCTGGTCATGTACACAGTGAGACTTAATAAATATTTGCTGAGTAAATTCACAAACACATCAGATCCATTCAATTCGACAAATATTTGCTGGAGGGCTAATCAGTGCCCTCATGGGGACAGACAGTCCAGTGGCTTAGCTTTCTCACGGTGGGCAAACTACTGCTTTATTGGGGCATAAACAGCACAACAAGCTGCACACCTCTGAGGTGCAAATGGGCAAGTTTGGACGTAAGTATACACCGTGAGGTTACACATGTGTACACACCACCTGGTGAGGACACACATGTCACTCACCAAAGGCTGCTGGTGCCCATTTATGTTCAGTGTGATAAAAAGGCTGATTAAGTCTCCCTTTCATAGCTACTTGACTTTCTCTCGTTACTTGCAATATTGAAAGGAAGTAACTGTGGTTAGTTTGGCGAAAAATAAATAAGAAGGGTGGTGAAGGACTTCTGGTAAGGATTTTGCTTTCCAGATGAAAGAAATAATGTGGCTGGTGCTACCCTTTCCCGTTCACGCAAACTTGGATGTGGAAAGATACCTGGACAGGTGGTAACAATCTCAGCCAAGCAGGATGAAGTGTTGGTATAATGACAATAGCAGAGGAAGTAAAGAGGGGAGCAGAACAGAGGTCCTTGATGCCACCCCCAAGGGATGGAGCCATGCTAAGTAAACTCTATCTCTGGATTGAATGCCTTGTTACTTGCAGCTAAAAGCATCCCTAATTGCTATGGGATACATGAATGACCAGATCATCTCAGGCCTATCAGCAAAACTTACTAGAACTAATAGAAAAACAATTGGATTTATTTTAATAAAATGCTAATAAGGGGATTTTGGTTTTAAAAAAGTAACTCATACCCAAAATAAAGCTATAATACCAAAATATTAATCTAAAGACATACACAGGCCATCCTTCATGAATCACTGAAAAAGAAAGTAAGGAAAAAGAAACTGATGTTTATTGAGTGTTTTACCAATGGCCTGGTTCTATACTGGATGCCTTCACATTAAATCCTCACAAATCTCACAAGAGGTATTATTTTTTCCATTTGATAGATGACGAACCTGAGCCTTACAGATGTTAAAATAACTTGCCCAAAGTCACACAGTGAACTTCAGAGCCAAGTGTTAGGCATAGAAAATTATTTTAATGATGTCTAAATGAATAGTCCTCAAATGAATAATGTCTTCATTATTATGAAATGAATTTATTTGCACTAATTTGAAGGGGATCTAAATTAAAGAAAAAGTTAAATTATATCATATGTAAAGGAAATGGTTTTTGATTACTTTGAAGTATGTACAGTATCTCAATTAATAAAAATATTAAATTACCTTATAAATCTTGCTTTAATAAATACATAAGATTTGTTTCTAATTAGTACACCAGTCTCCTTTTTGTTTTTGTGAAAAGGATATTCCTAAATACTTGAAGCTGCTTTAAAAGTCTTTGATCTTTTAAGATATTTGAACCTTTCCCCCATTAACTTGTATATATATTAATTGCCGCTTTTTGTCAGAAAAGCCAAACTTCGAATTAACCCTGTCTGCATAAATTCCAAATTATGAGAATCAATAAAGTTTTGCTACTGATGGAAGAAATGTCCCAACCTGAAGGGGTGTCAAACTCATTTTCACCGGGGGCCACATCAGCCTTGCGATTGCTTTCAAAGGGCCGAATGTCATTTCAACTCCTTAACAGTTAAGGAGTAGTTACATTTATACAGTCCTAAAATTATTCTGGCTGAATAAGTCTCTACAGGATTTTTATAAGTTTATTTGAGCCAAACTGATGACACAAGTCCGGGAGCAAGATCTCAGATGCGGCCCGAGAGACTGACACCCACCACGTGCAAAGCTCTGGGCTGATGTCCCTGCCGTGGGGGCGGGTCCCACCGAAACACAGGCTGTGTGTTGTGGGCTCACAGCCTAGGGCTGGAGAGATAGCCTGCTACGGAATAACCGTCGGAATACAAACTGGCTGCTGATCAAGGCCATTGAAGGAGTGCCAAGTGCACAGGGGGACACTGATAAGGCCGCTAGGTCTAGGGAGACCTTTTTGTGTGGGGTGTGAACAAGGCCTGGAAGAAGTGATTACAAGGAGGGTCGCATACTCCCAGGCCTGAAAAAGACACTGAGCATAGATGTTTTTGGAGAAGGGACAGGAGCTGATGGAGATGAGACAGTGCTTTTGTGAGTTGTGAGTGAGGTGGCTGAAGGGAAGAGGAGGCTGTGAGGAGAGGACAGGCAGCAGGGTGGCCAGGCAGCAGGGTGGCCAGGCCAGCCAGGATGAGGGGAAGCTGGAAGCCTGATAGCTCAGCATTGACCATGCTTAGGTGCCGACCCCGCACTGGCACGACTCGGAGAGTGAGTGTCTCCAAGGGATACTCACTCCGTGAGCCGTGAGGAGCCGCTGAAGTGGTGCAGTGGTCTTGGCACTCCTGAAAGAAGGCCCCAGAGGTAATGCGTTGGTGGCTCGGGGAAAAGGGATCAGTCGGGGGATTTCTGCAGGGATGCCCGAGAGCCAGTCCTGGAGCAGAGGCAGGGAGGGGAACAGGCTCCATTCCTGATAGAGGAGGAAAAACACAAAACCAGCAGCAAAGATGAGCAGTGAAGAGCAAGTGGCCTCCGAGCCACACAGCAGAGGTGCTAATGCGTTTGGTACTGCGATGGCTCGGTTTTTTCATCAGCTTGGCTGGGCTGTGGTGCCCAGGTGTTCGGTTAAACACTATCCTGGATGTTCATTATTTGTTTGTTTATGATTAAACTTTGAATGGTGCACTTGGAGTAAGGCGAATTGCCCTCCGAAATGTTGGTGGGCCTCATTCAATCGGCTGAAGGCTGTAACACACAGACGGCAAACGCAAGACACACGGGCCAAATCCAGTCCTCCACCGTGTTTTACTCCGACCAGCACCTTGCTGCTACCCAGCAGCAGCGCTGAGCTCTCTCGCTTAACAGTTAAGGAGTAGTTCCACATACACAGTCCTAAAATCACATTCAGTCCTTTGAAGGCAACCTCGAGGCCGACGTGGCCCCCGGTGAAAACGAGTTGACACCCTTGCACGACAGAACAAGCGCTGACTCCCCCGAGTCAGAAGGAATTCTGCTGGGAGACTGCCCTTGGGTACCAGCCCTCCCCTTGGCCCCCAGTCTGCCAGCCGACCCCACTGGATTTTGAATTCACCAGCCTCCTCCACTGTGAGCCAGCTCCTTAAAATAAATAAATCTCTAACTCTCTCTACACACACACACACACACACACACACACACCCACACACACACACACACCCATGGGTTCTGCTTCTCTGAGTCTAATACACACGGACCCACTATAGAAGCGGGAGCCATTGTCTTAGGCTTAGGGCCAGCTTCTGCCACGTAATGTCCACGTATGTCTAATTAAGTCTCTCTGAGTCTCTGTTTTGTCACGTGTGAAATGACACGGAATGATCTTGCTCTGCCTGTCGTGAAAACTGCCGCACTCAGGGCCAGGGGGAGGGCGGAGCTAGGGGCCTTGGAGATCAGCGCCTCCAAAGACCCTCAGGCCCAGGGCCACCCACGTGGCACGCCTCCTACAGCGTCTCCTAAAATGTTATCCCAGATGTCCCGCAGGTCTTACGTTAGCCGTGGCCCTGACTGCACAGAGTGAACGTGGGGACGCTGGGTAGAGGAGCCCTTGACCTTCCGAGGGCAGGAAACGCGTAGTTTTTATCTGTATTTTTATCTTTATATTCCCAACGCCCTAGCATTTGGCAAAGAGTCTGGCACTGGGGAGATGCAATAAATGTTTATTGAATGAGTGAATATTTGTTTAATGGCACGGTCAGGGCAAGCAAGGCAAATGCGGTCAACAAATAAATAGTGGGGCTCTAAATAATCAGTCTCCGAGCAGAAATTCGGCAAGGTATAAAAGAGCATTTGTTACATTAATGGGTTGAGAGAAGACCTTGCCCAGAAATGAGTTCGCTGCTTGACACCTATTTGCGAGGTGCAGCAGAATGGGATACATGTAACCCGACCAAAATGTGTACGACTTGTCGTCAAAATCTGGGTCCAATGCCCTTGACCCTAGAAAAAATGCCCGATTCAAATTGTGAAACTCCAAGGAGCAAAACATTCTGTAAAATTCATAACATTTAAAATGCTCTCCTCCTACTCCCTTCCTGAAGGGAATTTTTTTTTTAAAGAAAGAAATACAAATAGTTACTTTAAAAAAAAAAGATGTAAAAGTCACTCTATTGCTACATTTTGGGTTGCCATGTTATTTAATTATATTAAATGTCATTTCTCCTCATCCAAGAAAAATCTTTTCATCATCTTATTTTTGAATAATGTATATATAGCCTTAAAAGTGTTCATTTGGGGAAATAAATTATTTGCACAAAATCTGTAATAAGGAATTTAGTTTTACTTTTCTTCTTACAGAGGTTTAAATTTTAGGGACAAATGGAAAGCTAGAATTCTCTTTTCTACCGGGACCAAAATCAAAGAGAGAATGCCAGCTAATCTCTTTCTTCTAGGCCGTTACCCACCCCCACCCCACCCCACCCCCCTCTAATGAAGGAACCGCACAATGACTAGCTTTCTGACAGGCCCCTGGCTTTTAAAATGAAGGCAAAACTCTGGGGGCATGGACTTCCCACTCAAACATGGACTTCCCACTCAAACACTTCATAAAAGTGAAGCTGATGACACTCCTGTTTCGTAATTAAATGTGTTAGTTGCCTAGTAGATACATGGATTTAGTATGTGATTTCAGATGGAACAACTGAGAGGTGAAAATGCTCTAAGAGAACAGAGAGAGAGGACTTGGCCTCTCTGCTTTCCCCTCCCCCTCTGCCTTCCCTGCTCAGCCCCATTGCTATAAAACAAAGCAAAACCAACAAAACATTCTTTAATCTATTATTAAAATAAATTGCATTTTATTGTGCAGGGATGTGCACGGCAGTTAAAAGCACTTCTTAGATCTTTTTTAATGCTTAAAAGTGTAAAAAAAACCAAAGACCTCTAACTGTCTATTATTCCAGTAATCCCTGCTGGTTTTTTGAATTGAAAGCAATAAATGCCTTTGGTAGAAAATTCAAACAATACATAAATGTATGCACTTGAACTAAAAGCTTTCCTCCTCATCCAATTACTCTCCTCAAGGGAAACTCCTTTTAATGATTTCTTGAGATTCTTTTCAGGAAAAAAATTGGCTATCTCAGCATATATTTCTTTAAAAATTTTTACATTCATTGAATTATAATATATTCTCCTTTAAACCCTGCTTTTTCCACCTAATTATATACCTTGAACATCCCTTTGTATCAGCACATCTACTGTATTCTTTTTATCACGTTCCCTGGTATTGATTGTATGAGGGTACTCCAATTTATTTATTTAACCCGTCCCCAGCTGCTGGACATTCGCAACAAGGTTTTGCTGTGGCCAATAGCATTTCAGCGAACACCTCATTACATTTATCTGGATGCAGTCCTTCACATGGGTTCAAAGTTACCTGGGGCCAACCTTCACAGTCGTGCAAGCTGTGCAAGGCACACAGGCGTTTGTCACTGGGTGGGATGCTGCTGGTTAGGTCCAGGGGAAGGAACGTGCTAGGTGATGTCCACCACAAACTTGAACAGAGACGAGGATGGTGGGGGACAGGGGCAAAGATGAGAACAAGGTGAGAAAAGAGAGAGGGGGTAAGAGAAAGGAAGGCCGTGGGGCATAAGTGTGGCCTCTAGAGTGAGTGACAGGACCCACAGAAGAACTCTGGCTGCTCAAAGCAGGAGAGGAAGCAGACCCCAGTCTCGTGAGCTCACTCGGAGACTCTCGGCAAAGTCTCCCCACTCACTCCGCCTGCCCCTCAGCCCCCCTGCTTGTCAGAGAGGCATGGAAGCTGACTAAGCAGCGTGAGAGTGTGTTGGGGTGTCGGAAGCAGGGGCGAGGTGACACAGGGCCCCGTCTGTGGGGTTGGTGCAGTTCTCTTAAACAACGGAGCACGTGTAGCTGCGGGCGCTGCAGAATCAGGAAAGTAACGTGAGAACCTTTAAAGTTGGCAAAGCGGCCGATCTGTAATGTATCTGCAGCTACTATCAGGGACAGATAGCCGGGAACGGTCTTGTTTTGTATTTCCCTCTTGTGATGAAACTAATCTGTTTTATGTTTCATCTTCAAGGACAAAATGCAGCTTGCCACCCTCCCCAGCGCGTTTAAAGGACAGCACCATTCCTGAGGTTAGTCACATGTGCCTTCCTGCAGGATGTATTCTGAGCCTGGAGCCTGCGGGCCGCCCTCCTCTTCGCTTGGCTCAGGTAAGAAAGCCCGCAGCACCTCGGGTTCATCCGATTTCTTTAAACCTTGTAGGTCGAGGCAGTTCATTGGTTGCTATAGATTTAACCAGTGGGGCTGAACATGTTTACATAAGTTTATGACTGTATTGGTGATGGCTGAGAGTAATTAATGTCTCAGGTAGGAAAGGTGTTTAAGCTTGAACTTCCTTTTTGAAAAAAACTTTTATTTGCATTTATTTTATGCTGAGTTTATTCCCAGGCCATATGCTTTTGTTTCTTCAGTTTCTTGGGGGATATCTTTTTCTTCTTGGCAGCAAACTGCTGTTTTTCAGAAAGGATCACCTATTTCGACATGGCAGGAGGGGTTCATGTTAGGGGTTAACCCGACCATGACCTCGATCAGTCTGGAGGCGCATCCCAGGGGCTTTGTTCACCTAGATGAGCTCAAGACGGAAGAGCTGATCTTTAAACTCTTATGCAAAGCATTTCTCTGCATTTTTAAACGGGTGCAGCAACGTCTCTGAACTCCATCCACCTTGGGTCCCGCTGTTTGACTGGGGCTTCCAGCACAGTAAGGATAGATGGCATGCACTGCTTCTGTAAAGTGACATCTTTCAGAGACTTGGTGGCTTTTCAGCTAGCTCAGCATACCTCTGATGGTCTGGGCAGTGTCACGAATGTTCATAAAGTCAACGTGGAAATTTGAACCTCTTGACTTGTGGGGTTTTCTGGGTCAAGTGAGTAGCAAACTCCTCTTAGAGATCATTCCAGGCTGCAAGTGAAAGAACTCAAACTCAGTCTTGCATTCCGGTGCTAATAATAATCGTCAAACAGTAAAGTCAGGAATGGAAGGCAGGACAGCCAGAAGGTGGGTTGGACAACGACAGGGCTGAGAGCAGCTTTTTGTTCAGAGAGTCGGCAGAACTGAGGAGCTTCGGTCCGCTCCCCATCTCGTCTCCTGGGCATCAGGAGGCGAGGCCACAGGAGGCCCCTTCTTCCCCCTGCCAGAGGGTGTCTGGAACCAAGGGGCAAACCAGGTGCTTCTCCACGTGGCATCTCCTTCCTGCAAAGACCGTTGCTTTTATGTGAACATGAGCCAGAGCTGTGTAGCGGAGTGGCAAACACACAGGGCCTGAGAAGGATGTCAGCTTGCAGCAGGCAGCTCTGTGCTCTGCCATCCGTACAGGTGGCTGGTGGAAGAATTTAGGGAGCCTGAGGTTGCTGGCTCACCTGGGCCATCGGCTGGGCCCCGCAGCCGTCCTGTGCCTGCCTCCTCGAGTACCTGTCGTCTCCATGTCTCCCTGCTAAGCTGTCTTTGAAAAGCCCAGGTACAGGTGCTCTTTCCTTCCAGAAGGGTCCCCACCCTCTGTCAGCTCCTCTCTGTGGCACTTGTCGATCCCCATGGGCACATGAGACCACGTCTCAACCCCTGTCTCGGCCAGTTCTGCAGGGGGCACAGCCTGAGTGTTGTCCTACCCAACAAGCGCTCTGCCTTGTTGAAACCTGGATCTCAGTAAACACTGAAAGAATGACAAATGAATGAGCGAGGAGCTGGCACTCCTAACTGGTGGCTGAGGAGGCAGCCGATTTTATTTCTTTTTTGGGAATAAAGATCAAGAGAGGGTATGGCCTGGCCAGGGGGTATACCCAGAACAAAGATGCGAGGGAGAACCTAAAACCATCCCTTTTTGACAAGTTCCCCAGTGAGATGATGCACAATCATGGAAGGAGGGCCTTCTGACGATTCCAATGCGGGAGAGAAACCATTCTGATGGGCGACTGTCATTTGTCTTTCTCTCCCAAGTCTAAATTGAAAGTGAATTATTGATTGGTTGACTTCTGCCATTTTCACAGGGAATGTAAATTAAATCATTGCCCTTCATGACTTTTCCAGTTGCATCAACCACCCTGTACTTCTGACGGAAGGAAAATACTAATTGAAGATGAAAAGAGTTGTTAAACAATCGAATGCGTAATTGTGGTGTGTTGAAGCATGTCACGTCATCTGCATATCAATATGTTGCCATCGAGTTATCCAAGGAACTCCCCTCTTATTCCAGGAAGAATTCCCTAAGGCTACATTAGAAGAGTTTTTGTTGTCTTGGCTGTCAAGTCCTGGTCTGGATGCTTCCCAAGTGTGTGTGGTGTCTGGGAGTCTCTGGGCCGTTAGCTCCATCCACGGCCTTCCTGGGAAGTGTTTAACTGAGGTGAAGCTGGGTCAGAAAGGCTTCCGAGCACCATTTTCTCATTCTGCCTCTGCTTTTCTTTGTGGCTTTAAGCAACACAGGAAGGCTTGTTTGTACTTTAGTTTTCCCATTTGGCAACTGAGAAAAACACTATTTTTCTGTCAAATGCCTTAACGCCAGACTACAAAGAAGCTTCAGACATAAGGAGTGATTCATTGTGAATGTATTACTCCCACTCTTGGCAGAAAATCCACCTCTGGTTTTACTGAAAAGATAAAGACTAATTTGATGACTTGCTCATCTTTCTCAGTTTCTGTTGACACAACTCTATCTCTGTGGTTGTCTGCCGTCTGCAGACAAAAAGGATGCATCAGTCTTCTTCCTCTCCAGAGAGAACCCTTTCTCAGCTCTTTGATCCCTTTCTCAGCTCCTCAACCCCGCCCTTGGCCTCTCCCTGCTTCACTCTTCACTACTCGCCCACCACATCTTAGGCTTCCCTTCAAGTGGGTTTCTAACAGGCCCCAACTGTGTTCTATTTGAGAAAGTACACAAGAAAACCAAAGTGCCTTTTCTTGACCTTGCTGTCTCTTCAAGTCTACTTATTGCTTTCCTTTTGCAGCAAAACATCTCAATTTCCTCTTTCGACACAGCCCCTTAGGTTTGCTAGCTTCCTTTCTCCCTCGATGTTGAAATTGCATTCACAGAGGTCGCGTGGAGGGTGGGGTGGCCTTGTGGGCCCGGTCCAAAAGGGCATTGTTTCGGCCTCATTCTTGTTTTCTCAGGAGCATTAGTTTTCTTTCTGTCCACTTTTTCCCTTCAGCCTTCCCTTCTGATGCACTTGTCTGCTGGTTGGGTTTCCCAAACTTACCCCTGTGTGGCACTGTGGCTAAGGGTCTGAGCTCTGACTTCAGCCAGCCCGTGGGTGTATTCTGACTCTGCAGGTGGCAAAACACATGGCCTGTGGGTCTCGGTTTCCCCATCCTTGAAATGAGGGTCATAATATGTGTGCTTACGTAGGGTTTGTTGTAAGAATCACACAAGGCAGTCTATGTAATATTTATTCTAATGTTTGGCCCTTAGAAATAGTTAATAAATATTATTTATTAGCACAACAACATACTCCAGAGCTTTGAAAATGTAATTTTTTATCCTTTTAGGATATATTTCCTCCTTAACTCAAACAGGGACAAACAATAAATAATTATTGATAAGTGAATTTGTGCACATTGTTGGCATATCCAGAGAAGGAGGAATGATGGGGCGGAGGGAAGTTCCCAAATTCTGCATGTACCATTACCTAAATTCAGGGTTTTTTAGTTTGTTTTGTTTTACCAGTAACTCATTCACATTGTTGAAAGTTTAAATGGGTTCTTTCAGGTCCTGTGTTTGTGAGGAGCAAGGGGCGCCGACAGTTAAAGCTCTAGTTGTTGGTGCTCCAATCAGTCACAATGAGGCCGCCTGGCCCAGAACACAGTGTGCTGTTCTTAGATTAGATGCTGCTCTGACAGGATTAGGGAGACAGCGCACAGCTGCGGCTTTGTGCGCAGGCTGCCTGGAACCCGTCCATTGAGTGATGCCGCCATCTAGTGGCAGCACGGGGGAGCGGTACTGGGCAGAGCCCTTTCCTTTGGGCAAGAGCCTCGGAATTGCCGTCCATTCTTTAGAAAGAGTAGGTGAGACCCGGGACGAGGGAAAGGATATGGGGGGAAACACAGCAAGGGGGAGGAGGAAAACACTTCAGCACAGGTTTGGGGAAGTAAAGGGCACAAAGGACGCCTGTGCCCACCTAGAACAACCTTGTTGATATCACACGGCAATTCCTTCCCCCATCCCAACACCAGCTAAACTTTGATTTTTTTTTTTTTTCTTCTTCACTTTCCAACACTCTGTGCAGACCTGATATCCTGAACAGACCTTGCTTCACCTTCTCATTTCTCTTTTTCTGGGTTAGGAATGGAGGGCTAGGAAAATTGAGCCGAATCATCTCATCTGGCTACCACCCCAGGAGCAGCGGCCCCAGGAGCAGCGCCCCCAGGAGCACCTCCCCACGCGACAGCCGCAGGTAAGGGACAGGCGAGACTGCGGCAGGGAGAGGCTACGGTCCACTGGGGCTCCCCAGTCCTTTCAGGACTGTCATTCTGGTCACTGAAATCAGAGCGAGTTGATGTTCTCTTTGTGAAACTGAAGTGAGCGATGTTGACCATGCAGGCGTCCCCACCTTTCGTTTCTTTTCACAAGCTATTCTAACCCCTAGTGTTATCAATCTGCCTATGATCAATACATGGATTGTATAGGTCATTGTAGTGAGTCAGCACAGCGCTTTAGGGTGGAGGGGACTGGAGGGAAGACACTGACGCTTCCAACTGGAGCGTGTGTAGTGAGTGGGCACACTGGCCGCGTCTTAGAGCGCAGTGATGGAAAGGAGCGACTCCGGGGCTTCGCTCTGCCACCCCCGGCTGGTGGACTTCGGGTGAGTTGTTTACGCTAGTCGAAGCCCCCGCTACCCTTTTCTAAAATGGGCATGATTAAAGCTACTTCTCAAAGTCACCGTGAAGATTATTAAATGGCATACAGAAAAGCCTGCATATTTAAGAGACCAAGACTGTATTTTAGAGCATTCATGGAAGAAGTTGGTTAAAGGAGAGAATGATAAAAGACGATACCTCAAATAATTTATTTTACCTTAAAATATAGAATTTCCCTATCTTTAAAAAACAGTTTATTTATTTATTTATTTTTAGACAGAGGGGAAAGAAGGGAGAGAAACATCAATGTGTGGTTGCTTCTTGCGTGCCCCCCCACTGGGAAACCTGGCCTGCAACCCAGCCATGTGCCCTGACTGGGAATCGAACCAACCAGGTTCCTGGGCCGGCGCTCAACCCACTGAGCCGCACCAGCCAGGGCAGAATTTCCCAATCTTTCATGCAGGGACATAGCCTCTTCTCTGCATATGAATCCGCTCGTTGGTGTGTCCTGAGTTGTCCTTCTTGCACAAGCCACACACGTAATACGTCATTTGTAAGTTCTGGTTCTTTCAGTGTAATGAGAATGTAACGACATCTGGGAAGACGCTGATAAAATCACCTTCTGCAGAATCATTCTAATTCCAATAACCATTCCAGATTATTAAAACTTTTTCTAAACTTTTAGTGTCCATACCTCGTTATATAGCAATTGTTTTAACAGCTTCCCATTGGTGAATCTTCCCAAAACATTCCACCTTGCTTTCATAGAAACAACTTGCTTTGTATGCGCATATGTCATGAGTTTCTGTAGCATTTAAATTTCACAGTTACGATAACAAGTCCGGCTGTCATGAACTGATTCTTGGTAACATGTCAGGATGAGTGCAGCAGAGGTTAGGAGTGAGCACTGTCCACCACAAAGCTTTTGGTGGACCGTTCACAGGTGCCTGGAACCTGGCCTGTTGGTTAGGCAGAGGTCAGCAAAAGCAGCTTCCCCTGCAGCATATGCAAAATGCTACATACAGTACTCAGCATATACAATTGCGCAATAAATGGTGCGATAAATATTGTTGTCACCATCAATATGTTCAGAGTTGAAAGGACTGTTAGAAATTGCAAAGTTCTTCCCCTCCTTTTACAGGTAAGATCAAAGTGTTTTGTAATTTTGACCTTTATAATATACCTTAGGAAAATCTGAAGCATGAGCCAAGATGGTCTATTTGTACGAAAAAGCCACTAGAAAGAGGCAAAGTTGTGGGGGGCAGGGCCTCAGGGAATCACCAGGGTGGAGTGAACAGTGTGAGCCAGGCTGATGGAGTCTCAGATAGAGTGCCTACCTGCTGACTCTGTGGAGGGCTCAGCAAAGGAACAATGGCGTAGCAGCACTTCTGTCTGGGAGAAAGCTGCCCCTCATGTGCTCTCCCTGAAACCAGACAATTCAGTTCTTCCCTGTGGGTCCCTGGTGCCTTTTGAGCTGCTGCCCCAATGCTGGGGCTCAGAGCAAGTGAATCCGAGTACGTCCATGTGCTGGCCCTTTAAGAAGAACACCTGGACTCCAGAAGCCTAGGTCTCAATCAGTCACAGTCCCCTCTGGTTTTTACAGCCAGAAGTTAGGTGGCCTTCTCTTCCCAGCACTGAGACCTTGGGCGGGGGATCCTGGTGTGGGGCTGGGATCACTTGCTTTTCATGGGGCACTTACATCCTTAGTTGTAGGACTTCAGCTAGATTTCAGGCTGTTCCAAATGATGGTTGCTCTGTAGTTTAGTTGTAACTTTGATGTGGTTTGGGGAAGATGTGAGAACCTCATTTACCAACTCTACCATCTGGACCGGAAGCCATTTTGTTTGATTTTTTTTTTTAAAGGAAACTGTTTATTTAAGAATAGCATCCAAGAAGAGTGTATAAATCATAATCTGTACAGCTCGATGTAATTTTCATTTTATTTTGAAAGTGAAATTCACTGTGCTTCACAAATACATGCCTTCAATCCCTTGCTCTCTGCAAAGACCCTGGTGCTCTCCCAGGACTTACCCTGGGTAGGCGGAGCTGCTCCTCTGACTCTGCCCCCTGGCCCCCTTGCCTGGCCTGGGTTCATGGAGTGTGCCAGTTCTGTGGTTATTCCATTTCCAGTGCCGAGGTTCCAGACACCAGCATGTGTGTAGCATCACCAGGCACCTTGTAAAAACATGCATTGTGCAGACCCTGAGCTTCCTGTGATTCAGATCCAATCATTATGAGCCGGGCCTGCAGTTTATAACAAGCACCCCAAGGGCCTCTGGAATAGGAGGTCCAGCCAACTGTGAGAAGTGTGTTCTCTGCACCAAAGATCAAGATGAACCCGACAACCTGTGAGACTGAACCAGATCAGATTTAATCTTATGATGGAGAAGTGGGGAGGTGGGCAGGTGTTTGCTAGCAGAGGTGGTGAGCTAACCACACGCTGAATCTGCCGTGCAGAACGCTCAGCTCTCCTTTACTTTGCCCTGTTTGACAGCTTTTTATGGCATTAAATTCTAGATGTGCCATTAAGAAGCGACAAGGCTGGATGCTTGGTGCCGTCTTCTTTTTCTTCTTTGACTGTCAGTGACATTTTATTTGGGAAATTGCTATGTATTACATAGGTATTAACTTCCTTTCTTTCATCACTTCCCCTAAATCAACCAGAAAGACAAAAAAAAAAACCCCATATAAAGTCTTAGTTTCTCTAAAGTCTTAGGTTTTTAAAAAAAAACTTAAATGGTACTTCTTCTTTATGAGGATGCTGCATTTTAAGGAGGACTCATAGTCTGTCCTTATATTCATAAGCAGGCTTCCTGGGGGGAAAATGGTCAGTGTTCCTGCTTCCTTCTAACAAATCCACTTTGTGATTATGATACATTATCATTCCCCACTGACACCTTCTAAGAAACTTGATTGCTGGATGCATTCTTCATTTGGCAGAAATCCACTGTGGCTTTGCGTGGGTTGCCTAAGTGTCAGAAACAGCAGTGTTGATGTTCTGGTTTTGAGAGGGAAAATATATGAAGATATGTATGGACATGCAGACATTCCTGGGAAGAGCAAATGGAGGAGGGTGAAATATGGTGTGCACAGAGTTCAGAAGGCTGATGGACACTACTTGGTTTTGAATTGTGTGGCCACCAGGCACCAGAGACTGGAGTGTAGGCCAGAAGAGAACTCTTCACGGAAAGAAGTGTATTCAGACCCTGCGGAATGACAGCTTCATTTTGTTCTGAGCAGATGCAGGGAAGAAGGAGCGGCATGGGTTCTCTGCAGTGAGCGGTACCCTGCTCATGGTCACATGTGGGCATTTCTGCAAATGCTCTGTCAGCCTAGGCTCAGGGAGAAGCAAAAAGAAGCATCCTGTTAAAGTACACTTCCACCACTCACTCACCCAAGACCCCAGGCCTCCTTAGCTCTGTGATTTGCAAGGCCAAAGTGAAGTTCAGAGTTCTTTGTCACCGGACTGTCTCAAAAGACCTAGTGTTGCCAAGACAGCAGCAACACCACTCAGAAGGGTGTGTGCCTTGATGATGTTCACATTGTCCACAGGGTGGTCCTGGGAGTTTGCTCTCATTGTTGCTACATGAGTCAGCAATCCTATACCTGGCACTCATGGCCCAAAGTGGTGTGTTTGCTGTCAAGCCACTGGGCGGGAGCTAGGGTTCTAAAGAACTGGCTGCTGTTACTATCTGGCCCTGCATTGCCATTGCAGGAATTCCAGCCCCTGTGAATTTCAAGTCTGGATGAAGTTCATCTTCAAATTGCTTGCCCTACATAGATGTACCACCTTGATCTGTTCCTGTTGGGTCACTTCCCAGGATCATGGAGTCTTAGATGATGCTATGGGGTTTGGTGCCATTGTACTAACCTCAACGCACCAACTCGGCAAAGCGCTTACAGGTCTTTGGAGTGTGCTTGCCCTATAGCCCCAGCACAACGAGCCCATGCTGGGATCCACATGTACCCTGGCCGCTGGCTGCTGGGAGGCCGGAGAGATCGCTGCCGTGCTGAAGATGGAGGGCCCTTTCTTCCTGGATGCTTGGCTTCTGACGTAGGGAAATCTGCCCTGGCTCTGCTGACCCTGTGAGAGGAGTTGAGTATAAAGGACAGGGAACCATGTTCGCTGTCATCCCAAGGGGGACAAGCTTTAAACATGACTTTCTTGTGCCTCAGAACAGAGAGAGGAAGCCCGTGTCCTCCTTGGTGAGCAGCCCTCAGCCTGAGGGAGCTCTGGTGCTTTTATTTTGTTTCTTAAGATTCTTATTTATTTGTTTTTAGAGAAGGGGAGGGAAGGAGAAAGGGAGGAAGAGAAACATCAATGCAGGAGAGAAACATCAACTGGTTGCCTCTTGCAAGCACCCAACTGGGAACCTAGCCTGCAACCCAGGCATGTGCCCTGACCAGGTATCGAACCAGTGACCTTTCAGTTTGTAGTCTGACACTCAGTCCACTGAGCCACACCAGCCAGGGCAGTTCTGCTTCTTTCAAACTTCCCATATTCATTGTCAGGCTCCTGTCAACACTCATCCCGAGCGTTCAGCCTGAAGACTGGCAGGTTCATTTGAAACAGAAGGTTGTGTGCAGGAAACCCCTGGAAAGAAACCTCCAAGCATGCTTTGTTGTTGTTGTTGTATTCTGTTGTTTTGTTTTTGCCCTAGTATAACCTTTTAAGCCCTTGATTCTGGAGCAAAATGGTGTTGCAACACTGGTTTCATCCTCTTCATGTGTTGGTTCTTAAAGTGTGGTCCCGCCTCCCAGCATCCATCACCCAGGAGCTTGTTAGACCGTGAACATCGGGCCCTGCTCCAGATGTGCAGAATCCAGGCCTCCGGGAATCTGTGTTTTCACAAGTCTCCCAGGTGATTCTGATGCACACTCAGATGTGAGAACCACAGGCCGAATGGAGAGCTTATGGGGATGCCTTTACTCAAACAAACAATATATCTTGCAAATTGGTGGGGCTGTAGTCTCCTGGAGTTTTATTTGGGTCCCTCATTGTAGTGGTAAGAGGAGGTCAGCTGACCAGGGAGGAAGGAGAAACAGGGCTGGGGCTGTGGGAGAAGAGGCACTTCTATGGACCTCTCAGTGTCTTCCGCCCGGAGAGCGTTACCAAACCCGGGGGGAGGGGGCAGGGGCGGAGATGATGGAGAAACCAAATCCCTAAGTACCTCCAGGTCAGCCAGGGCCGAAGGCCCAGAGCACAGCTGTGTAGCAGGGCTGGGCTCTACCAGCTACCTGCGTTTACATAAGCTCAAGACTCAGGAACAGTCAGACTCATGGACATGGACAACAGTGTGGTGATTGAGGGGAAGGGCAGTATGAAAAAGATAAATGGTAGTGAAAAAAATACAATAAAAAAAAGAATAATCAGTAGGGTGGCCACACACCATATATAAAAACAGACTCAAAATGGATCAACAATCTGAATATACTCAATACTATAAAAATTCTAGAAGAAAACATAAAAATAAATCTTTATGACCTTGGACTTGGCAATGGATTCTTAGCTATACCACTAAAACCATGAACAACAACACTGAAAATAGATAAATTAGACTTTGTCAAAATGAAAAATGGCTGTGTATCAAAATGAAAAATGGCTGTGTATCAAAAGACATTAAGGAAGTAAAAAGACAACCTACAGAGGGAAAGTGTCTATAGATCACATATTTAATAATGGTCTACTGTCCAGAAACTATAACGAACTCTACAACTCAAAAGCAAAAAGATAAACCATCCACTAAAAAATGGGTGAAGACACTTGAACAGACACTTCTTTGAAAAAGATACACGAGCCACCAACAAGCACACAAAAAGATGCCATTAGTCTTTAGGGAAGTACAGGCCAAACCCACAACGACATGTCACTTCGTACCCACTAGGTTGGATATAATAGTAGTTTACAAGCCTGGAAAACAATGACTGCTGGTGATGTGGAGAAATTGGAATCCTTGCATATTGCTGATTGACGGAAATGTCAACTGGAGCGTTCCCCTGCAGAAAATGGCTTGGTGGTCCCTCATAAAGGTAAACATAGAGTCACCATCTGACTCAGCAAATCCTCTCCCAGGTATACACCCTGAGAACTGAAAGCAGGGACCCAAACAAATCCTTGTATGCCGGTGTTCACAGCAGCTCTACTCACAATAGCCAGCGCATGGAAACAGCCTGAGTGTCTGTCAGCAGATAAATGGATAAACAAAATGTGGTATGTCCATGTACTGGAACATTGTCCAGACATGATAGGGCATGAAGCACCAGTACATGCTCCAACATGGAGGAACCTCAAACAAATTGTGATGAGAAAAAAACCAGACATAAAAGGTCACAATATTAAATGACTCCATTTATAAAGAATACCCAGAACAGGTAAATTCACAGAGACAGAAAACAGATTAATGGTTGCTGGGGAATAACTTCATAATGGGTATGGGGTTTCTTTCCTTGTGGGGCAATAAAAAAGTTTAGGGCTAAATAGAGGTAGTGGTTGTAGGACACTGATAATATAACTGATTGTATGTTATGGGGACTTTACCTCAGTAAAAAAATGAATGGTGTACTCTTATCTACAAAAGACAATTGAAACTAAACTCTGGTGGTCAAAGTCCTTCCCAGCAGGTCTTCCTGAAGCCTTATCTGTTACCATTCTCTGAGTTACTCCTGTTCACGAACCCATGTCAAACACTCTGCGTCTCCTGAAAGCTCACTCTAGTGCCAGGGGAGGCCTCTGCCGGCCACTGCAGCCACAGTCCTCTCTTGATTCTTGCAGCTCTTAACTGCTTATCCTTACACTTGAAGTGTGGTCCTGGGACCAGCAGCCTTGGTGTCCCCTCAGGAGCCTATCAGAAAGGCACCATCTGGCACCCCCACCCTGGACCCACTGAGTCCGAACCTGCATTTTAACAAGACCCTCTGATGATTCAAATGCCCCTTAAAGTCTGAGAAGCGCTGGTTTCTACCAGAAGCCTGCAGTTAGGCTGGAGGCCAGAATCACTTTGTGAGCTGTGTTTATTTATAATACATATTTTAAATAATATATACATTTGGTAGAGTGACAGACTCTAAGTATATATATGTATATATACATAAAGATATATTTTTTAAGTAGTAAAAAACAAACCTCCCTGCTGCTTCAGTTGCTCAGATTTCTTCCCCAGAGGCAATTTTTATTCAAGGTTCTTGGCTACTCTTCCCTGTTCTGCGCACATGCAAGCAAACACGTACCAACTGATTTCCCTCCCCCGCTCTGTGTTTACGCAGATGGCAGTGTGCTTACACACTGAGTTGCCCTTCTCACACTGCCATTCACTACGGAGATCATTTTAGCACGTAGACGGCATAATGCTTTTTAACGGCTGCAAAGTGGCCGTCTGTGGTTGTATAGTTGTCGTGCACATGTGGAAGTTCTCTGTGGTGCAACTGTTAAAGGACATTAGGTTGTTCTTGCAAAGCTTTGCTGCCCCTCCTTCGGGAATATCTTTGAGCACACGACGTGTCAGTGTGTGACAGAGTTGCTGAAAGGTATGTGCATGTTAACATTGTAAGAGACATAAAAATCTCCTCTAAAAGGCAGAAAGAGTTTATCTTCTTGGGGAGACTTAAAGAATGTCTCAGGCTACTTTTTTACTTCGACTGTCTGTAGGAGTATCTGTTTTGTTTCTGGTTTTGTTTTTCGGTGATTTTGATACAGGAAGGCTATGGGGTGGGCTGGAAAGCAGGGGCACGTGTCCCGAACCCTGTACTCTGATTCATCCTGGGCCGCCTAGAATTGCTCTGTAGCTTTTCATGTGGCCACTTAACCTCCTCACCAAGGTGACAGGTTCCTAAGGACAGGCCTTGGGAAGGTTGTTTCTTTATAGTTCTACCTTGTCACAGTGCTTTGTACAATGATGCTGGTTGATGATGAGACTTCAAAGAGTATTAGTGGCTCATATGATAGGGTTTTTTTTTTTCAGCTCCATGCACCAAACACAGAGAAGAATGCTGGGCCAGCGCCTTGCCATCCCCACTGCGCAGCCCAAGAAGAAAAGGACATCAGTGACATCTTTCTTTTCCAAGGTCTGACACAAAATATTCTGAACGAATGTCCCTCCCCAGCAGCCACTTGGTGACCCATGTGCTTGCCTGGTCTAAATTCATCAGCTGGCTGCACTGAGGTTCCTCCTTCTAAACAATGTCTGATAATAGTTCTTTAAACACAGACAGGATGTTTACAGAGTCACAAGAACGTGAGTTGGGATGAATGTAGCTTGCTGTGAAATTCATGAAAAAATATAGATTGAAGGGCAGTGAGTGCTTAGAGATAACAACAAGACTTGGTAATCACTCAAGCACCAAGTGGGGCTATCGCTCCCATCTCCAGCTCCCCACCCTATAACTAAGGATGGTGAAGAGGTGGCTTTTTTTTGAGACGTTGTCTGCCTCTTGCATCATCTGGCTCTGACTCCGGCGCACGTTGCCATGCCCTGAACTGTGCAGAACCCCAGGGCCTTCTGGCCTCAGGGCTCATGAGTGCACAGTGGAAATAACCCAGCTCTTACCCAGCAGTTCTTGGCGTTCAGTCCTCGATGCGTAGGGTTCTGGGTCAGCCACACAGCACTGCCCAATTCTGTGCTCCTTGTGCATTTCTTTTCCTAATCTTAATTAGGAAGTTAATTATGTAGATCAAACTAATATACAGGATGGGGGGAAAGGAGGTGCGCTGTTGTATGCAAAACACAGTTTATTGTTGTATTGTTATTAATTATTGTATTATTTTCCAAACAAACAGCTGTAAACCTACTTTAGCTCCACCCTGTATCCCCAACAAAAAAATCAGGTGACTTTTGATGGAGAAAGAGTGTAGAAGAAATGTGTAAAATTGAGCTGGCCACACAGGATCCTGTCTTGAGGGAGGGATTGAGGTTGGGGCTGGGGATGACTCTGAACACTCCCGAATCAATCCATTTTTGACTCCCCACCCAGGTCTCATGGAAACTGAGGTCCCGGAAGCAGGAGCCTCTGAAGAATGTGTTTTTCATCTTGGCAGAAAGAGCCCGGGACCCCAGTGCTAAAAAGCGTCACATGGCCATGAGAGGCCTGGGGACCATAGCCCGTGAGAAACCCAACAAGGTAGGCTGAGAAGGTGGCCTGCAGTCCCTAGGACTGGGCTCTGGTACCTCAGGTACTAGTCATCATTGCCATGTAACTGCTCACCCCGGACCTGGCAGGAGCCCAGGCACAGCGTAGCTGGGTCCCCTGTTCAGGGTCCTGCAAGGCTACCATCAAGGTGTGGGCCAGATTACATTCCTTCCCGAAGCTTGGGGTCCTCATTCTAGCTAACATGGCTGTTGGAAGAATTCAGTGCTTTCCAGTTGTAGGACCAAGGTCCTTATTTCCTGGCTGGCTGTCAGTCAGGAGCCACTCTTAGCTCCTAGAGGCTGCCCACTCACAATATGGTAACTTACTTCTTCAAGATCAGCAGGAGACTGTCCCCTGCCTCTCTGCTAAGAAAACTTATTCAACATAAGTAACCTTGGGAATGACATCCCATGAATATTGTCATGTTCAATAGGCTGGATGCAAGTCATCGGTTCCTCCCACCCTCAGGGGAAGGAGATTACACAGGACATGACTCATTTGGGGTCATCTTAGGGTCATCACACCTCAGTATTATCTTGGGAATAGAGTTGCTAGCCTTGGGAATAGAGTTGCTGGCATGATTAGTGCACAGTTGGACATAATCCTCTTTGGTAAATTCAATTTATTTTTCTAATAACTTAGGCTTGTTTAGCAAAAATGTTTCCCCCACTTCCTCCTTTAGCATCTGTCAACTTTAGTGACCATTTCATTTTGTCCCCAGTATGTCTCAGAAACCTAGATTATCCAGTTTACCACCCACCTTGACCCACCCTGCCTACCCTTGTCCACCCAAGGGCCATGCTTCCAAATCACTCTCTGCTCTCCCTCTAAGACTGACTTGGGCTCCTGGGTCAGGTTCGTGGAAGCGCTTGTCTTTTGATGGAAGTTGTTGCGGCAGATCCCAAAGAAAACCATAATCTCTCAGTTCAGGTCCTATGTTGTTGGACAATTAGAAGTACAGTTGCTTTTCAACTCATGGGGAGCAATTCCTGTGAAACTCATGTTTTTAAAACCTTGATCCCAGGTGAGAAAGTATAAGAAAATTGTGCTAGACCTGCTGGTCCACGGGTTGTATGATCCCATGAGTTCCGAAGTCATCCATGAGAGCATGAAGTCGCTGACTGTCATCCTGGGCAAGATCCAGGGGAAAGGTTTGGGCTCCTTCTTCATAGACATCACCCTTCAGACCAGGACTCTATTAGATGACGTAAGTGAGACAGCTCAGAAGAATCACTGGTGATGGAAATCCGAGTGGGATTAGAAATGTGAGCCTGGGTGGTGTGGGGCTCAGGGAACAAGATCTCTATTATTCATTTATTTATTAACAAGTCTTTTTAAAAAATTAAATGTATTCAGGTGACATGCTGAAAATGTCCATATCACTCCAAGCAGTGTATAGATTTGGTGCAATCTCCATCAAAATCCCAAAGATATTTTAAAAATAAATAAAATAAAAAATAATCAGATCTTCATGGAACCCCAAATGTTACAGAACAGACCTGGGGGTAGTGAATGATACACTATTACCGAATGGACCCACCCTTGTGCTCCCGGGGTCCCCCACCCTGTATTAGGTTCACCTTGCATGCTGCCGAGGAAAGACATCCCTCAAAGCCAGAGATTGGAGAAAAGGAAAGAGATTACTTATTTACAGAATTATACAAACTTAAGAGTAATGACTTAATGTCTTCATTGAGATCCCAAAGACCCTTAGAATAGCCACAAACTCAGTCCTTCCTTCCCCCTCTGCCCAGTCTGGGGTACCGTATCTCAGAAAAAGAAATAGAAGTCTGTGGTTCTTCTCTGCCCAAGCCATGTGGTCCCCAAAAGATGCCACATGGCTGCTGTGCCTGGGTTTAAACCCCAGTGCCAATCTTCCTCTGCCGCACCATTTCCAACTCCTCCCACAATTGGCCACAGCTGCCAGCATTCTCATATTTTTTCCAGCTTTACTGGGTTGCCATAGTAAGTCAGGGCAGGTGTGGCCCTGTGGTGTAGAGCCAATCATATCCAAGTTCTCACGCAGGCTCTGTAACCAGGAAGAGTTGCCTACTCCCATCCCACCCTGGCTCAAAGCATGGCCACAGCTGTTTAACATATCTATGAAACTAGCTAAAGGTTATAGATATGTTAAACAACCATTCTAGAGGTTAGCTGCAAAACTGTTGCTATTCAAAACAACTCTCAATGGCCCTGCTCCCTGCGTCCCATCCCCCAGCTCAGACTTGTAGGGGTGAGGACATCCTATATATATATTTTTTTTCCTAATATTTCTTGGACACTGAGTTCTGGACCCCATCACAAATCTCTATTTGCCCCCCCCCTTGGCTGCACCCTGTTACACAAAGACCTCAAATAGTCAAAGCAATCCTGAAAAAAAAAAGAATAAAGATGCAGGTATTATACCACCTGACTTCAGATTATGCCACAGAGCAACAATAATCAGAACGGCGTGGTACTGGCAGTACAACAGACGCACCGACCAATGGAACAGAACTGGGAGCCCAGACATAAAACCACATGTATATGGGCAAATAATTTTTGACGAAGGTCTCAAAAACACACAATGGAGAAAAGAAACTCTCTTCAATAGATGGTGCTGGGAAAATTGAAAAGCCATATGCAAAAGAATGAAACTAGACTATAGTTTGTCCCCATATACAAAAAAAATAATTCAAAATCAAAGACCTAAATATAAGATCTAAATAAGTTACATAGAATAAAACATAGGTACTAAACTTATAGCCATTCATCTTAGAGAAGATTTTATGACTTTGACCCCCAGGGCGAGGGAAGTCGAGGCAAAACTAAATGAATAGGACTATATCAAACAGCTCTTACTAAGAGGCTGGGACTGTGCTGAGGGTTACAGAAGACATAAAGAAGGATAGGATTCCAAAAACACCCCTCAAGTTACCATTGTAAGAGAGAAGTGGATATATATACACTGATGATGAGGATGATGGTGCCTCTCTTATAAAGGTAGCAATAACAACAGTGGGTATCTCAGGAGCCTCTACTGTGCGCCAGGCATGGTGCTAGGCAACTGACATGGATTACTCACATAATCTTCACAATGACCCTGGGAGGGGGAATTATTATTATCTTCACTGTGTAAATGAAGAAACTAAGGCAGAGAGGTTAGGTAACTTGTGGAAGGTTCCCAGAGCCAGGGAACCTTCCACAAGTGGATATGAAACCAGGCCTGCTGACTCCAGGGTACTGTACTCTTAACTGCCAGGTGACAAGACAAGCTGAGCAAAAAGGGCACTGATGGAACTGTTAGGGCTCTGAGATACCTTCCTTCTAAACTAACCTGTAAGCCCGCTCCAGTGACATGTATGTACGTACACACACACCCAGAGCAGTGAAGAAAGCACAACACGAAAGCAATTTCTGGATGCATCACATGGGCTAAACAGTGTTTAAAAAACTTCACCAAATCTTCAGTCTCAGGTTGCTCCTTTTGCCCTAGGAGCCTCCTCCCAGCCCTGTCCCCTCTGGTCCACCTGGAGCTGGACAGGACCAGGAAACACTGACATAAAAGCCCTGCACCAAGAGTTAGGTCACTTCTCTGTTCCCTGATAATGTGACCCTGGCCCTCAGTTTCCTCACCGGGGAAGGGAGATACTTTGGAGCAGACAGCTCACCTCGGAGAGGAAGAAGGGGCTGAAAGGGCTGAACCTGCCGACAAGCACTCAGGGACAAACCAGCAGGGTTTGACTAACAGCAGGGAGAGTCGGCTGGGTGTCAGGGAATAAATCTGTTATTTCTACCACCAATGGGAGAAACGCAGACCAAAGATAAGAGAGACGACCTGGCAACAATGCTGTGAGGAGTAAACAGAGAACGGGTCAAATGCATTATGGAGTAGCCAAAAATTTTTTTCTTTATCTATTGACGCAGAAAGAGCTCCCAGCTCTCTCGTTTGATGGGAAAAAATGAAGGTGCAGAACAGTGCCACGGGATGCTTTTACTTTTATAAAAACATTGCAAAGAACTGCCTAACACGTGCTTTTTCTTAGTCTTCTGGAGGGATACACACAAAATTCACCCTATTAGCTTGTGGGGAGGAAAATTTCATGGGTTGAGAGGGGTAGGAAAAAGACTGACTTTTAGAGATAACCCTTTTTGGTTATTTTGAATTGTGAACCACATTAACATATTTTATCACCAAAACAGTAAGTAATGAAGAAAAATGTGGGGATCTGGAAGTAGCACTAGGGATCCCCAAGTCAAATCGTCTTCTCTGCCGGCAAAGAGGTTCATTGAAGACTCAGCCCCTCTCCGCCCCTCCCCCACCCCAGCCAGCCACGTGCTGCGGGCTGGGTCTGAAGCCCCCCCTGTAACCTGCTGTGGTTTCCTCCCATGCAGTTGCCTTTTGGTAACGACCTGGATTTTGTTGTTTTGTTCCCTTGGGAACCGCAGGAGAACGACAGCCTGAGATGCTCAGCCTTTGTCTTGTTTGGGCAACTGGCTGCCTTTGCTGGGCGGAAATGGAAGAAATTTTTCACCTACCAAGTTAAGCAGACGCGGGATTCCCTCCTGATCCATTTACAGGATAGAAATCCCCGGGTTGCCAAGGTAAGTCCCTGACTCTCCAACCAGCCGCAGGAAACCTCTGAGCCATGGACCCAGGGAGCCTCAATGCTCCCTGTCCTGTCGGGTCCAGATGCCAGGCTCTCAGCTCCAGCCAGTTCAGTTACAAACGCTAAGCAGCACACCGCGTGAATCCTGGAAAAAGTGCCCCCTCGCTGCGGGATGGCTCTCGGAGCAGGCGTGTTCTTTCCCACCTGTGCCTGCCCCACCTGCCCAGTCCCAGCCCCTGGTGGTGCTGGAGGAGTTCAGGTCAATGGGGCGGGGTCGGGGGGGGGGGGCAGAGAGGCCTGGGTTTAAGTCAAGGGGCAGCCGTCCACATACTGAGGATATTTATTCAGGCCTGTTAGCTTTTGTCATTGCACCTACTGGAGACTTCCTACTCCTGGCCACTCAATTTCCTATGGAGCCTTCATTTTATTCTTGGAGAAAATATGTCCTAACAGGGTTGGATCAACCTCAGGGCTGCTTGCAACTGGGACTGGGGGGTGGTTTCAAAACCACTGGGAACAAAGGGTTTCACCAAACCAACTGTCTTCTTTAAGTTGGGGAGTTGGGGTGGGGAGAGAGATGGAGATAGAGAGAGAGAGAGAAGGGAAGTTAGCTTTAAGAATCCAGTCCCACTTTGGATGGGACCACAAATGTCCTTCCCACCAGCCCCAAATTATAGACATGGTTCAAGTTTTCAAACTTCCTGTAGACCCTTTCACACTCTCAGTGGCGCCCACGCCGCAGATTGGGTGAGGTCCTCTTCCTTGGTTGGGATTAGAGAACTCTCTAGTAAAGCATATGATTGTCTGACCACTGTGCTGTACACCTGAAAGTAATACTAACTAATATATTGCAAACGTAAACTCTAATTGGAAAAAATAAAGGGAATTCTCTGATATGTTTGACACTAAGATGGTAATACTATTTTTCTCAGGCTTGCAAAACCACGTTTCGAGCCTGTTCTCCCTACCTGAGACAGAGGAGGGAACGCAGCTTTCAGACTGAAGATCAAGGGAACCCCAAGCTCTGCTGGCAGCTGGTGAGTGAGTCAGGGTTGGGGGACCCTCCTGGAGGTCACAGTGTCCTGGTGTTAATGCAGAGGGTGGAAGGGCGCCGGGGAGTTTGCCCCTCCCCCCCATAAAGAACTCAGATCAATTGCTTAGATTGTAATTGACCCATAATGCAACGTGACAAAACACCTGGAAGATTAGGAACAAAATACATTGGCAGTTTCATTCCACATCATCTGATGGACCCAGGCAACGACGCCTCCAACTCTGAGGATGTGCAGATCACAGGTCCTCATGCTCTGCATGGGACAATTGTCTGTGTTCTGTAGTTGAGGAGGTTCCTTGTCTCCCTGCCTCACCTGTACCTCCGCTAATTTCTTTCAGAGCCACTGCCATCCAGAGCTCCTGCAGTACTTCTACGCAAACAAGATTCTGTAAACGCAGAGCCACAGGGAAATGCTTCCACGTGAGCACTTTGCAGGGAGTGGGGGCTGATGTTGCCCTTTTCTAACTTTTCAGCTGTTGCTGCTTGCCTCTGGTGATTGTAACACAAAAGGGGATGTTGGGAGAGCAGTTAATGGCAAAAAATGATACTGCAGAATTGTATGATTACAGCCAAAGTAAGTCTAAATTGTTTTCACACATCAGTTTCTCCCATACAAATTTGATGAGAAGGAACATACTTCCTTTAAAACGTGTAAGGTCTATGTTGTTTCACGGCTTATGTCTCAGCTTTTTTCTCAAGTTCAACACTGTCACTTACCTTCTGTTTTTTTCATTTTATTTTAATTTCTGAGGCTTAGAAGATAACATGTATCTTAAGTAATATTTTAATCAGCTATTGGTACATTGCTATTTGCCACTGATACCTTTTTTTTAAGACCGACCGAAGGGTGGTGAAGGTTCCAAGAAGGTGGTTTGGAGGGGTAGCTTCAGTTTCTCACGATCGTCACCAGCCACTGCCTCTAACATTCCAAACAAGAATTAACGAAGAGGAAAAGTCTCTAAAGCACGTGTTGAAAAACCTCAGGCTGATGCTAACATGTGGAATAATATGAAGTCAACTTTATTGAGAATGTTTATAATTTACTGAGTGCTAAGAGTTGTGAAAGTTTTATTTAATACAACAACATGATGAGAAAGGTGCCCTTATTATCTTCATTTCGTGGATAGAAAACTGATGCGCAGAGAGGGATATGAAAGAACTTGTCCAGGATGACCCAGTAAGTGATGGGGCCAGAATTCAAACCCATGTGGTCTGACTTTTGGAGCCAACATTCAACCGTCATGAGGTACTGCCTTGTTATGGAATAATTGGTGGATGGTTAGAAATGTAACAAAATAAAAATGAATAAAAACACCCCGCGGCTCCTGTGCTTCTCTTTAACTCAGCTAACTTTTTTTTTAATGGACTAAGCATACATTTTTATTAGGTTAATTTGTGAGTTAAGTATATATTTTTGTTAATTACCTCTTAGCTATTATGTCAATATTTTGGTGATCAATCGTAGTTACATGAGAAGTCACAGAACTCTTATAAGAGGTTTCAAGAAAAATCTTTGTCCCTCCCACCTTCCCTCCAACCAGATTGCTCCCAGAACTTCTCCTATAGAAATTCTAGTATTACCACTGAACTTGGCATTCAGGTCATACCCTGGACTATGTCCATTTTGAAAATCAAAAACACAAGAGACTCATAGATGCTACAGGGGATCTTGATGTCGTTCTTGAATGAGGGACTCATAGTTTTGAGCGCCAGTTCTCTAGAGATGGGACTCAGTAACACAGATGAGGGGTGAGGTGTGTCCCAGGAGAGAAAAGAATGTGGGTGGTGACAGAAGGGACAGCAGGAGCCAGGAATGAATGAGTTTTCTTTCTTCTTGTTTTGCACTGGGGGCTCCCAGGTGTAAATCTGGTTTTGCCACTTACCAGTGTGAATCTGGATAAGTTAGCCCACCAAGCCTCAGTTTGTTGATCTGTGAAAGGGACATCATAACCCAACTCATGCACTTGCTCTGCTAAAAAAATTCATTTGATCACACCGAACACGTGGCACAGTACTTGGCACATAGAAGGTACTCACTTTTTCCTCCTCACTTCTAATATGCTTTTCAGAAATTGTTTCTTCTCTTCTTGGAGTTGCCCAGGTCTTCTGAGAGGTCCACTCTAGCTTATGCTATGGGGATTGCAGTATTACCTTAGTTCTCCCCAAGAAATAATTGTATCAATAGTGCTAAGGGAAGCCCTGTATCCTGCTTCCCATCAGAACCCTGAGAGTGTTGCTTTGACTTTATGGGATTGCAAATCAACCCCGGTGCCTTGACCAAGCATGAGTCTGTCTTCTCATAGGTTTGGGAATGACTCAGTGCATTTATTTATTTTTTGATGTTTTAAAATATATTTTATTAATTATGCCATTACAGTTGTTCTATTTCCCCCCTTCATTCCCCTCCACCCTGCACATCCCCTCCCCCACCATTCCCCCCTCCTTTAGTTTATGACCACGTGTCTCAAGTTCTTCAGATTCTATATTTCCCATACTATTCTTGCCCCCCCATCTATTTTCTATCTACTGTCTATGCTACTTATTTTCTGTATCTTTTCCCCCCTTCTTCTTCTCCCACTCCCCTGTCGCTAACCCTCCATGTGACTCAGTACATTTAAATGAGTGTGAAAGTCATAACTGAATGCATATAACAGGTTGTTCTTTCCCACTGGGCTCCTGTAGGGGTGCTGTGAGTGCTCAGGGCAGGAGCGGTGCCTTTTATGCCTTCAAAATTCCCAGAATGGCTCATGAGCTCCATTCATTCTGTCCTGAGGGTCCCAGCAGCTCCAATAATAGTTCTCCTTGGTATCTTTTGTGTGATCTTGTTAACAATTAATGCCCCACCTTCCGTTTTCAAGTGTGACCCCTGCAATCATGTTCCTTTCAAGCTAATGAATTTCCCGCAGCAATGGGTAAATGTTAACCAGGTAATGGACCAAGTGTCCCTCTTCAAGAAGAAAATGTTTTTGAGAAATGTAGATCAGAGAGCTAAAATGTGATTTCCTAAGCCACGCTGCTTGAGGCACGTGCCTCTGTCGTAACAAAAATGTGGTCAGAAATTCAAAGTTCTTCAACATCTCCAGTTGACTGCACCCGCAGATGTAGCCTCCATGGAGGGGAGAAGCTCAGTTTCCAGATATGAACTTGTGCGTGCTGGAAGGACACATGACTTGGCGTAGGACCCTGACATTATCTCTTAACTTGCTGGGTATCGTCAGCAAGTCACATAACCTCTCAGAGCCTCTGTTTTTTCATCCAGGAAATGGGAGGGAAACCCACCACATAAGATACTCTCATGATCGAGTGAGACAGGCTGAGTAAATGGTAAAATGTTACACCAGGAAATGCGTTGTCCTTATTCACTTGGTAGCCACCCATTATTGCAGCCTATTTGTACAAGGCAAAAGGTGAAAAGAATGAAATATAATATGGACACAGACCCCAATTTAAAAGCAGCAATCAACATGTAAGAATCTTAACAATGTAAAAATGGTAGAATTAAGTATACAGTCCATTGTTTTACAGAACGATGTTCCTCTGGACAACAAGGACCCCCGTTACAATGTGGAATAAAATTCAGTTTTCAAACTTAACATGTATCTATTTTGTTAAGTTTGTTACAGTTTAGCGATGCCCAAACTTTCCAATATGCTAGGAAGAGGAACATTCAGAAATTGCGGAAAACCTGGTTCTCTTCCTTGGGATCGCTCTAATACCGAAGTCAAATTTAACTGAAAATACTTACGGTTTTGTTAGGAAAGAGTACGTTTTCCCGTGTTTGGATTTAGAACAGTTTATTTACCAGCCCCGTGTAAGAATGGGCAGAGTGAGCCAGGGATCCCGCACCACGTGCAGAGGCTGGGTTACATTAACCCAAAGCTAGTGAGCTCATTTTACAATTTGAGTGAGCAAATTCAATTTCCTGGACTAAACTTTATGACTTGAGGGGGCAAACACAATGTCTTGTATTAAACATGGTTTGCTTGTTTGCATGGCTAACCTATGTTATTTGTGTTGCTCCTCCTTAACTATCAGTAAACAAAGATAGAATTTTATTATGAAGGCAGCGGAAGATGCACAATTAAATCTGTTTAATCTTAAAAGACCTTTGGCCTACCTGCCTCTGTGTTGGTACCTGGACCTACCTATACATTGATTAACCTCCTTGCTCTTGTCTTTCTCAAGAAAAAGAACGGTTGGCCCAGCATTTTGGATTTCACAAAGCTTTTTATTAAAGTTAATTAATCTAGGAGGTGGGCAAGGGGAAGGGAGATGAGGGACACCTGTAATAGTGTCAACAGTAAAAATTTTTCACGAATAAAGCTCATTTAAATTAACATGTTAATAAATGAAGTTTGCCGGAGAAATCAAAGCCTGTGACTCCTGGTTCCCACAACACTGACGCCAAGGTTGCCCCCAGCTGGCCCCGGAGAGGGTGTGTCCCTCCTCATAGTACAGACTGTCTGGTGGCGGGGGGGGGGGGGATTGGGTTATGTCCTCTTTTGGGCCTTCCTCCAAATTTTACCCTTCTTGAACCAAACTAAAACGGAGTCACTTGTGTCAAAGACAAAATAGAGCTAGTCAGCAGAGGCGCATAAAGGAAACTCGATCTGACCTTACAGAAATTTACAACGATGCTCAGAAACCTGCAGGGGACACCAGCCAGTTCCCAAATACCAAGTCAGTTCACGCCATCTCTGGCCTTCCTTGTTTCCCTGACTCAGCTACCCTGATCCAAATAAGGAAGAAGACCACTAGGTGACCAATCCGCTGAAAAAGTCAAATTACTTTCTTATTTATCCCACAAAAATTCCCTGATCTGTGGGCAACTTGTAACTCATTGCTCCTACAGCCTTGAGTCCCCCAATTTGCAGGTCAAAAGCTTTGCAGTAAACCAGGCAGGTGGGGAGGGGGCTTTGAGCCAGGGATTCCCAGAAAGCAAACTGTTGTGCTCCTCTAAGAATAAGGGTCCCTCTGAAGGGAACTGAGTTAACTTGCAGTCTCCTGTCTGGGAGCAGCAAGGAGGGAGGAGAAGGAGGTAAAGGAGAGAGGTAGCCCTTGGCAGGGCCAGACCTGAACCTGCATGGGACAGTCCTGGCTTATGGGGGCCCTCACGGGCTGGAAGCTTGGGCTGGGCAGGGAGGAGAGGCCCCCAAGGTCAGTTACCGTGCCCCTCTGCCTCTGCCAAGGTCAGTTACCGTGCCCCTCTGCCTCGGAGGAAATGCCAGCTAGGCCAGTTTGGCACCTGGGACAACAGAACTAGGCTGGGGCATTAGTGCCCCGGGCAACAGCTTTGTGACCTTGGGTGAGGCACTGGGCCTCATTTTTCTGATCACAAATGGAGGGAGGCATTCACCCAGGTTCCTCAATTCTGCAGTCATTGTTCTTCTCCCCACTCACAAGTTGAACGCTCTGGATGGTGGTCCCCTCCGGGCACAATGATCAGTCAGCCCAGTTTGCCTGGGCTGGCGGTTTCCTGGGTCACAGGACTTGCAGGGCTGAACAGGGACAGTCCAGTAACTGGGGCGGTCGGTCTCCTTGCCCCCAGGGGCCCAGCTCAGACTAGAAACTGAGTAGCTACTGCAAGGTGAGTGTGTAAGAAGTAAAGGGGGCTTGCCTGGGAGAGGATGACTGGGGGAGCCAAGGGCTGAGACCACCCCTTCGTCTTCTGCCAGCAGCAGCTGACCCTGGAGTGACTGAAGGGCACGGGAGTGGGAGATGTTGTGTAGGTGGAGGTGGAGATGGGTGTGGGGGAGTAGGAAGGCTCTCGCAGGGGCGGCTGAGATCTGCCGGAGCTCCCCACAGTCTCCCGCTCATTCATGTAAGATCACAGGACGTGGAATGTCTGCTCCTGTACCCTCCCTCCCTCAATAGTTTGGGTCCTAGAATCTAAGCTATTTTAGGTAAGTGTGCAAATGGTCATCATCACTGCAAAAAACATGGGCACTCTTCTTCCCTGCCCTCTCTCTTTAAGTAGCAATTTTTTCCTGTGCAGTATCCACAGTTCCCCCTGGGGACGTCCCCCTCACATGTCAATCACTGCAGCTGGATACCGGCTGTGCCTGAGTTCCCGGCGTCACTGGTAGAGCCTGGTCTGGTAAGTAGCTTCCCAGAAGTCACGGGTTCGATTCCTGGTCATGGCGCATGCCTAGGTTTTGGTTCAGTCTCCAGTCGGAGGGCATACGATTGGCAATCGATCAATGTTTCTCTCCTCTCTGTCCCTCTGTTCCCCCCTCTCTGAAACCAGCAAGCATGTTCTTGGGTGAGGATAAAAAACAACTAAGCAAAACCCAGGTATAGGCTGCTCAGCACACCTGACATCAGACTTCCCGGAGGTAAGACCCAGGCATTAGTATGTTTTAAAAAGCCCCCCAGGTGCATTTGAAAGCTATAAAAAGGTATTGATGAGACATTATGCAAAGTGATGTAAGCCAGGGGTGAAAAGGACAGATGCCCTGAGATTCAACTCGTAGGAGGTACCTGGAGCAATGAAATTCCCGGGGGTCAGGGGCTGGGGGGAGGGGCAGTGGGGAGCTAGTGCTGGGTGGGGACGGGGTCTGGTTTGGGAAGATGAGAACTTCCTGCAGGCAGACAGTGGTGACAGGTCCTCAACAGTGTGAATGTGCTTGATGTCATGGGGCCGAATACTCAAAACTGGGTAAAACGGTAAATTTTATATTACGTGTATTTTGCCACAATCAAAAGGGGGGTGTTGAGTAAAATGTGCCTTTCTTCCCTGGCTGTCCTTCCCATAAAAAGCCCATCACCAGTTTATTGAGTCTCCTTCCAGACATTCTCACATTTACAAACACTTATGGATTTATGTCCTTTTCCACAAATGGAAATGTTACGCTGTTCTACATGCTACATTTTCTCCTAAACAATAAACCTTGGAAAAATTTTCCTATTACAACATACAACCTCATTTTACAAAATCTATAGTGTCAGATCGTGTAGTACTACTATGATTTACATAACCAGTCTTCTACTACAGAAAGGGTTTCCCCGTCTTTTGTTATTAAAGCTGTGTTGCAACAAACATTCTTGTCATTTCATCCATGCAGAAGTCCGCCTATAGGATAAATACTTAGGAGTTGGGTAATTGAGTGAAAGCGTCAGTGCATTTAAAGTTTGGACGGGTAGTTCCGAGTGGCTCCCCACAGTGGCTGCACCAGCTGGCACCCCAGTGTGCCGTGAGCAGGAAAGTGCCTGGGCTTCCCACTCGCTCCTGGCACAGTGGGTCTCTGCCAATCTGGTACTGAAAAGTGGCATCTTGTTGCAGTTTTCTTTTGAGTTTCTCATCAGTGGTGAGACTAAGCAACTGTCTGATGGTATTGTGGTTACTTCAAGGCAAAGTGATGAGCTGGTAAGGGAAATGCCTTTGGGTGGCAAGCTCTGCACGATCTTGCCAGTCACCCTGAGCAGGCAGCTCTTTATCCACATAAAAGGCCAGCCCAGCTCAGATACAGCAGGCAGGGTGGAAGTTCCAGTGTGCTGAGCAGCACCCCACCGAGTCCTTATGAATGAAATTGGACCACTCGAGACAAAGGGACACCTGTTCCCAGTCGGATCTTTATCATGGGCCAGGGAAGAGTAGCCTTGGGGTGAGGAGTCCCTCTGTCCCTCACTGTGTCTGGGAAAATTGTAGGGGAGGATGTTGGAGAGGTCCCTCCCCAGGAATGAAAGCTGGTGTAGAAGCCCAGTTTATCCCTTGAAAAGGAGGAAGACTGACATTATAAATGGGGACCATTACTGCTTTGACATTTCTGCAGGTTCTTGGTAGGGTTTGGCAATGAACCTATTGCATGGAAAGGGTATGAACTTGTCTTACAAGAAATGAGCCAAGGGATGTGGGTGTCAGGAGGGTCGTATGGGAGAGAGGGCAGGCTGGGACCCAGGAGCCAGGTGCATGGGAGGAAGGAGGGTGCAGGACACCAGTGTGTGTGAAGGGGGGGGAACAGCGAAGGGTGTGCTACCTTCATGACCCCTGCAGCTCCTGAACCTCTCAAGCCTCCAGTCCAGCACGTGGCAAGGCGAGACTGCCTAGCCAGTCCCGCTCCCTCCGCGGCAGGTGCTCTCGCCTTAGCTAGCAGGAAGGAGAAATAACAAAGCTTCCCAGTGACCAGAGGAGGGCGACAATGTCCTGTCTTTTACCTTCTAACAGCCTTCTCCAGGTAGGGTAAAGAATGGTTTAGGATTTCCAGGCCACACTTGGAATTCTCACGGTGAGAAAAGCTTTATTCTCTGCTTCAGCCGGGAAACACTCTTAAACAGCGAGGGCAGGAATTTTCTCTCATTCCAGTCTCCAGCCTTTCAATGGAAATTGGATGAAGGCTTTTGTGTGCTTAGCTGGTAATCTCTGGAGGGTCACTCTGCCTTGTTCTGTGACCACCTCTGGGCTGTCGGCTGCCCTGCCCTGCCCACTGCCCTTGTCTGGGCTGCCCCAGGGGAAGCGCCTCTGTCTCTTCGTGCTTCCAGACCCCTCTCTTTTGGGGGGCTGGGGTGGCAAAATTCATATAACATAAAACTCACCATTTTAATCATTTGGCATCAAATCAGTGGCGTCTAGTGCACTCACAATGTTGTGCCGTCGTCACCACCACCTAGTTCAGAACTTCTTCATCACTCCAAGAGACACGATGAGTAAACAAGCTGCGGTGCATCCAGACAGCGAAGCACCACCCGGCAGTGAAAAGAAAGGAGCAAGGACGCCACGAGAAAACATGCAAGAAACTTTGATGCACATTACTAAGTGAAAGAAACCCATCTGAAAAGCCATGTACCATATGATTCCAAATATATGACACTCTGGGAAATGCACATCTGTAGGGGCAGCTGTAAGAGGAGGGGCTTGAGGGGAGGGAGGGAGAAGTGAACAGGTGCAACCTGAGGCATCATAGGACGTGAAGCTATTCTGTATGATACTGCAATGGAGGATAAGGGTCATTATACATCATGAAAATCCAGAGAACTGTACAAAACAAGGAGTGAAGCTAATGTAAACTATGGACTTTAGCTAATAAAAATGCTTCAATACTGGTTCATCAACTTTTACTATATGCCACACCGATGCGAGATGTTTATAATAGAGGAGCCTGGGATGGGTGGGGAATATATGGGAACTTTGGGTCCTCTGTAAGCTTAAAACTGCTCTAAGAAACAGTCTGTTAATTTAAAAACCTCACCCCACAAAGCAAAGGTGACGTGGGGCATCTGTGCTAATGTCCCCTTTATGTTTATTTGAATGCTTTTACGTGTGGGTGGAAGGCTGACTATCGTATCTGTCTTAGAACCGCAAAGGCATAAGTCAGAACAACATCCAACATCCCGGAGTGAAGAATTAAAAAAATGAAAATAAAATACTGTCTTTCAAGATATGAAAGGGTAAAATGAACTAACTGTGAAACCATCCTGTCTCCAGATTCCTTGTGGTAGGAAAATTAATCTCTTGTCATTGCTTTTCATTGGTCTTCATTTGTGTGCAGTTAGGAACACCCTAAATCACGTGTGAGGGACAACCAGTCCATTTCATGCATAAGTGAACCGAGAAGAGGGGACACTCAGAGCTGCTTGTCCAGGAGCACGGAGCTGGAAAGCGGCACGGCTGGGATTTGACTGGGTTTCCTAACTCGTAGCCCTCCGCAGGCTTTTGGCTTCACCTGCGCTTCCCTTAAGTGTGGGTGGGACACCTGTTTGTAACCAATAGAACCTGGCAAACGTGTTACAGAGCTCCTCACTGAGGTCTTGATGAGATAAAGTGGCCACATTGGAGAATCGAGAAACCGCCAGGGGTCTCAAGGACCCAAGGGTGGCCTCCAGCGGATAGCAAGCAAAAACATATAGCTCAGGGAAACTAATTTCAGCAACAAATGAACTTGGAGACGAATTCTTCCCAAGTCAAGCCTCTCTGAAAATGCAACCCAGGTAGTAGGCTGATTACAGCCGCGTGACCTTAAGCAGGGGACCCAGCTAAGCTGTGCCTGAACTCCTGACTCCCGACCCATAGAGATGCTGAGATAATAAAGGGGTGATTTGCAAGCTACTGAGTGTGTACTAATCCATTGTGCAGCAATGGAAAAGTAACACACTAGCCCCTCCATGATCCATATTTTGATTCCCCATGATTACCTAAGTTGGATTTTATAAATCTTGACATTGCTACAAATTTAAACTTGTATTTCAGATGGATAAACATTGATTCTGGAATGAAACAAGTTGCTAGCACGAGGTCTTATCTTTTTGTTTTGAATTGCAGGAAAACAAAAAGCAATGTCTGTGGTTTGAGCACAGCATAATTAAATTGTCTTTCTTGAGACCTTGTGTCAATCTGATTAGCAAGCTAAGGATTTTTTTCTTTGACTCCCTGGGTTGTAAATATTCACTAGCTTTTAAGTCCTTTTTTTCCAGAAGGGATTTATGACACTGAATAGCAAAGTCCTTTCAGGCCCAAATGATTTGTTTTATAGATTCTCTTCCAAGGGAAAGCTTATCCCATTTTAAAAAGACCCATGCATCTGATTTTCCTCTACTTCTCTTTCTAAAATAGGGACTTATATATATATCTCAACAACACAGCTCTCATGTACGTAATTTCTGTTAATGGTTCTCTACCAGGCAAAGGATATAGCCTCTTTTCTCATGGACTTGTATCTGAGAGACGCAGCCTCGAGGGGAGGACCATAATTTCCTAGCCTGGTCACCCCCGCTGACAGGCTTGACTTACGAAGATGGGAAGGCTGTTAAACTGAGGAACAGGGGGTGGACAGAACCCCAAGGCCAAGACCAGGCCCACTTCTACACCACAATACCAAAAACAGCCAAGAGCTCCATTGTTGAGTTACTAGCACGTAGGATTGACTAGTCTATTCCATTTTCAGGAAGCTTTATCGCCAAAGTCCCAGAGCCAGCAGACGGTCCCTAGGTCGATCTCAAGTTGCTGATGGAGATTGGGCTGCTGGCCCTGTCAGATCCCCAGAGAAGACGTGCTTTCCAATGCCCACCTGAGGTGTGGCCGTGGAAGACAAGCTCCACGGGAGAGTCCTTCGGGCCCCTGGGTGGGGCTGACACCAGGCAGGGAGCCCCTGCTGTTTCTATTCAGGTGGCCCCCTGTGCGTGGTTCACCGTTCTCCCCTCCTCTAAGCGGGGGTTTGTGTTGCAGTTACGCTGTCTCTTAGCCCCGTTTCGCCCCGGTCTTTGGGTGGGCCAGGCAAACAGTCATTCTACAGCCTTTGATCACAGACCTACTCCACCAAGGCCTTGCGAGAGAGCTCATATCTCAGAGATCCTGGCCTTGGAGGCGGATGAACCAACAAGTTCAGCCTTTACTTGTTCAAGGGCTGTCATATTTATCGGCTTCCCCAGCCCTGGCTCACTCCCGGGCATATAGTCATCCTCATTCCATATTGTTAATTGAGGGAATTGACTGAAGCAATTTTTAATTGTCCAGGTTTTGCAGGGCAGGACACAGGGGCACGAAGAGGATGAGAGGCCCGACCTGAGCTCTGAAGGAGCGTTTCAGACCAGCACTTGCTAAATGGCCACTTGGCCTCCCAATGTCCCCATTTTTCTGTGGGCTGGGCTGGAACAGTGAGGCCCCTGAATCACATTCAAACTGCAGTGGCAACAGAGTGCAACCTTTTAACTCAGCACCTCTCTCGGTCTCTCCCTCTCTCTCCTAAACTGATCGGTTCCTGCTCATTTAATTTCCTCCCTGATTCTGACGGAAGTTTGGCTCCAGCTGCTGGGTCTGCAAGTCGGGGCCTTGGAGGCACAGCGGCTGTTTCTGGCCTCATCGTGCAGGGAAGAGCAGAGACCAGCCCGCTGCAGAAAGCGCTGACGTGGGAGATGATGGGCGCAGATGTCCCCTGCAGGGGCCTCAAGCCAAGGGCATGAAAGGGTCACTCCCACCTCTCTCATGTCCTCTAGTTTTCCCTCTGGGTGGGTGCGTTCTGCACGTGCCCAGATAAATGTCTGTTCTTGGCCTCCAGAAGGACAGGTGGTGCGTTGGGGGAGCTGGCAGGGAGTGAGCTGTTAGAGACGCTCATTAGAACAAATATCGAATGAGGGTAAATACACAAAAACCGAACTGAGTAAGATTCTGATCCGTATGAAAACAAGCCCCTGGGCGACTCATGCCAGATGAGGGAAGTGGAAAAACATGATGTCACCACTCAGGCAGGAGTCTCCCTCTCTGGCCCCACCCTCCCCCACCCCTTCTCTGTGTCTTCTCTCTCTGTCACCTCTTCTTGTCCCCCCTCCACTCCTTTAATCTCAGCGTCAGCTTCCTTCCTTGCCCTCTCTCTCCATCATCTTACACCCTTCCCCTTCTGACAAGACCCATGCAGAGTGTCTCCTGCCTTTAAGGTAAACTTATTAACAGGGAGGTGCCAACAATTGATAAGGCAAGACGTCTTTGGTTTGCAAGGGCTCTGTGTCGGCCTATTGGCAGGTGACAAAGGGGAAGGGGTCTTTAATAGGGGAACTTCCTCCCCTACCCTGGGAGGTGCTTTTTGTGTTTGCGCCTCCTTTGGAGTCCTTGGAATCATATCTTAGACCTACAAGGCTGGCAGATTCAGAATTCAGCTGAACAGAAGCCCTGGAGATGCAGGAAAGGAAGGGGCAAGGTTACCTGGGCTCAGAGCCAGACTGGCTGGTGTTGCAGGCCTGTGGGACACTCCAGGTCCCCTTCCAGGCTGGAACAGGTGGTCGGCAGACACCAGCCAGGTGGCTCCTCCCGCCTGTTCCTTTGTTTCCACACAGTCACATCAGATCTCATTATCCTCTCCTCCAGGGCTTCCCAGCACAGCGGTGCTGCCTGCTTGCTCCTCGATTCTTCCCCGGTTCTGGTCTGCTGCCTCCCCCCTCCCCACACCCCCAATACTCTTTGCACTTCCTGGTAATTCCATCACCAGACATTTGATCCAATTTTGGGTCCACAGCTTCCGAGAGTGGCAGATGGACTGCACGAGTCCCCAAGTGAAAAGCTGGCTTGGGACGACTTCGCCTGAGTCATATGGGCGATGCCAGAGCACAGAGGCAGCCACAAATTGCGGGCTCCACTTGCCT
This sequence comes from Artibeus jamaicensis, assembly GCF_021234435.1. Taxonomy (NCBI): domain Eukaryota; kingdom Metazoa; phylum Chordata; class Mammalia; order Chiroptera; family Phyllostomidae; genus Artibeus; species Artibeus jamaicensis. The sequence goes on along the minus strand of NW_026521803.1, from coordinate 30,516,971 downwards.
GCCTGTGAGGTCCGTTAGGGCAGCAGTGGGTGGGGCTTATTCGTGCTGCCTGTCCAGCTCTAAGCACAGTGCCTGGCCCACAGCAGACACTTACTTCATCAGTGGTGTTGTGTTAACCTACTCAATCCTACTGGGGCCATGGAGACTCGCCCAAAGGACTGCTCTTATTGGAGCTAGAGCCATTCAGCCAGGTGTATGCCCACCTTAATGCCCCCCTTTTAGATAACCCTTCAGACTGTAGTATGTATGTGCAGAACTTCATAATATGTTGCCCTGCCAGGGCCATTATCTCATCAGGTCATCTCAGTCTTGGGATGCAGTCAGGGCGGGGTCTCCACTGCCCAGGCTGCCTCCTGGACCGGAGACCTTCTCATCCCCCAACCCCCACCTCCAGGCTGGTTAGGAACAGAACAGCAGCTAAGGCAGAGGCTTGTGGCTCCTTTAAACAGTGGTCACTGCTTCCTCCACTAACCCCCTCTTCCTCCCATGCCCAGCAGAAGGGAACTGGGAATCTGGTGGGAAGCGGGGGCAGGTTGCAGGCAGGCTGAGGATGCTCTGGGCAGGGGAGTGCACAGCTCGGACAGGTGCTCCTGGTAGAGGTCTGGAGTGACCACTCGGGGTGAGGGGCTGCTTCATCCCAGGGGTGTTAGCTGAACACTTTTCTCTCTCATTTGCAAAGGAGATCAGACATGCTACCCTCAAGTACTCCACTTTGGCATAAAGATTATTTTGAGCTAAAGGCAAAAGAGAATCAAATGATGCAGAGAGAACCTTCTTGGAGCTTTCCTTATCTGACTAAAAGCAGCAAATTCTGGGAAATGAGGCTGCCATAAATTTCTTTTTCAGGAAAGATGTACCGAGAAGGGAGAATGTAAGTAAAATCTACCCCAGTTCCCTTCTCCAGGCCCCGAAGGATCGGGAAAGTTCACTCATACTGTCCAGGCAAACATTATCATAAACTTTATTTCCTGATTGTTCTAAAAATCCGTTTATTTTTCCTAAAGCTCATAAAAGCATTTTATTTCCCCTCCCTTTTCCCTACTAAGTTAGGAATACAATCTTCTGACTTCAACTCTTTAACAAGCCAGTGACGTTTTTTGTGGGTTCCCATGCATATATAAATAAACCTTTTCTCTTATTAATCTGTCATTTGTGGATGTAATTCCCAGGCCCCAGGTAGAGAACCTAAGAGAGGAAAATTTCCCCTTCCCGATGGTTACATGTCATTATGTGCAGAGTGACGGCCAGCATCCTGGACTCCGGTCTGAGCTACTAGATCTTTGCTCTGGAGTGGGAGTCTTTCCCTGACCCCCACCTTCCTGTAGAGACCCCCCCTCCCACTTTCTGGGCCACTCGCTGCAGATCATGTTAACTCGGCAGAGCGCAATTTGGCTCCGCCGATGATCTCAGCTCCCAAAGTGAACGCACTTCCCTCTCATCTTCAGTGGTCCACAGAGGTGGATTCAGAGAGAACACAAAACAGTCTTCCTGCTTTATAACCTTCTCACACGACAGTGCATACTCACAATCATTATTTCCCCCAGCATCCCTAAACCGGAAGCAGAGCTGTTAAAATCGAGGCCTCTGACCAGTGAGAGTTTGTCACCAAATCCCGCTATGATGGTTCATAACCCGTCACTGGTTCAGTTCTCATTAAACCTCTGTAGTGCTGCGAGGCATGTTGGCAGACAGTTGGAAGGAAGCGTCACGCGTCATGCAGAAGGTCAAGGGCTGGCCTCTCCATGGTGGAGTGGGGGTGGCCTTGGGAGGGTGAGGTGCTGGGGCAGTGGGCAACCTCTGGCTCCTGACTCTTTCCTGTGTCGCTCTGCTTCTTGCCTTTGGTTCAAGAAAGACCATTCGCAGTGCAAAGCAGGGGCCTGGGAAGTAGCACAGTGTGGCGGGATCCCTCCAGGACTAGTGACCAAATAGTAAACTCCCTCGGATGGAAATCCCTGCAGGGTGCTTGGGTTCTGATCTCGCCCCAGGCACACCCCCGCGGCAGTCCTCCTGGGCCCTGGATCTCGTCGGTGGTACTAAATCCACAGTGAAAGCCCCAGCGATCCTGGGGAAGTCGGCCAAACCCGGGCACCTGCCAGGACTGGCAGGTGAAACTGGTTTGAAGAACATAGGGCTGAGTCAGCACTTCTGAGCTTGATTCTCATCCGTCAGCCCCGCTACCCAGGAGCCTTCCCCCTAGAAGAGTCAATTCCTGAGATTTCAGACCGAGATTATTGATGGCCCATCTGTCATCCCTGCTGGTTTGCACAAACAAAATGTCTCCCTTCCCCAGGCTGGGCTGAAGCAGGTGAGAGAGTAAGTGATAGGAAAAAAATGAGGTGACTGATTTGGGCCAGTGGCCCCACATGAGGGAAGGGAAAACAAAAACCAACACAAAGCAACTGGGAGGTGTTACCAGTGACAGTTCTCTGCTGGGAACGGCCTCCGGCATGAAGACCGGGCTCCTGTTTGATCTTTCCCAGGCTCAGTGGTGGTGGGGGAGGGGAGGCTGGAGCTGGTGGGAAACAGCTGGTGGGCTGCGGGATAATGGACCTCACAGCCAGGCCCATGTTCATAAAACTTTAACAGTGGTTCACAGAGCCTAACCCTATAACCCTAACACGGTCCCCCACCCCCGACTCTTGTAAGTCAATAGACTTTCTCTCCAGAAAAGAGGAACCATGGTGTGACCTGTTTGTCATTCACACAGCAGAGTCTCTCTCTGGCTAGAGCCTGAGAGAGGGAGGCAGGTCTGCACCTGCTCAGAGGCTGGTGGCATGGGCCAGGCTAGGAGTCTGCTGCTTCGGGGAGCTGCGCTCTCTCCTGCCCCCCTCCCTCCCTCTGAGGAAGGGAATCTTGAAGCAGGAGGAAGAGGAAGCCACAGGAAGGGGCTTTGAGTAGGGCTTTGCCGTAAGTTCCCTGAAGCTTCTGTTGCCCTGGCAGCTGCTGCCTGGATGTTAGGTCCCTTTGGTCTTAAGAGTAAACCTGGCCTTTCGGAGCCTGTGCTGAAGAGGCAGGTCACAGTAGGTGTCACGGGGGGCCAAGATGGTTTCCTTGGTGCACACGTGGGGAAGAAACTGGCTAAGGCTGCGAGTCCTGCATTGTCAGGCTAGAGAAGAGACTAAGAAATGTCCCTGTTGTTCTCGCTGCCGCGAGGCTAGTTCAGCTCTCAGGCTACTTGAACTGGGAAATGTGGTAATACAGTTTTTAGAAGGAGAAATGATCAACTAAGGCTTCGCTACCAAGGAGAGAGCCACGATAGGGCTTTAGATTGGTAACCAGGCCAACCAAGGCAGGTGACCCCTGCAATACTAAATGCTCCGGCTGTGGACGAAATGAAAGTCAAGCTCTAGGGCTCCGTGACTCTTGGGGTTTCGGATCTGAAGGCTCCTCCTTCCTCAGCCCCTCCTGTTCATATTCTCTGTCTCCTGTGAGGTTCTGCCTTGAGGCAGGGCCTGCTCCTGGCCTGACTTGGTTTTCCCTTCTCTGGGAGGGATTTCAGATGATCTGTCCAGAGCAAAGCTTCTCCCAGAGAGCCTTTCTCTCCCCTCCTCCGTGGCATTCCCCTGCCAGTCTCAGTCCACTTCAACCTCCCGCTCCTTCACCCCATGGCAATGATTCTTCTACCTGGTTTTCAGCTCTCTTCCTTTGAAGGTTCTCATAGAGGAAGCAAAAATTCACCTCTACCCAATCTCAGGTTTTCCGATGGGACTTTACCAGAAAGACAGATTAACATGAGAAAAACAAACAGTTTACTACCGTGTGCAGCACACCCTCCAGGGAAAACCAGCACAAGGAGTAACTCGAAGTGGTGACTTAGAACTCTGGCTTGATTTCAACAGAGGACACAATACATCTGTAGAGAAACGACAGGACAGAGGAAAGCAGGTTCAGGCAAACTGTGGGGAGGTAAATGTATGGGAGGGAACTAGAGAGTACGGTTTGTTCACAGATTCCTCTGGTGCTCTCTCTGAGCTGTTAAGAGCCTGTCTCCAGGAAGAGGGACATTTGTATTCCTGACTTAAAAAAGAAAAGAGGAAAGGTAGTGAGAGTACTTCCTGCATTTGTTGCTTCTTTTTTTTAATTAGAGGGGAGGGGGGGGGGAGGGGACTGGGAATTGACGTGGGGGGCTTATGGCCTTCAGCTCAAAATAACTTTTATGCCAAAGTGGCTTACACTGGGGTGGCATATCCTACTACCCTTTATTCTGTTGCCGGCTCACACCTTTCCCGCCCACCTCATTTAAACTGCTATAACTTCTGTCCCTTTCTCTTGGGCCTTGCTCTCAGTCTAGCTAAGCTGGTGAAGGACCTCATGCTAGTGCAAGGTGGTGTTCCTTCCAGGTTGCACTCAATAATGGAATGGCTGTGATGCAAGAGATGCTGGCACCTGGGACAGACTGGAGTAGGGGAGGGGGGAGGGGTCTTCTCCGTGGGGCTTGGTTCACTCCATTTGGGGGGCAGTGGCCACTGTCATGAGAGATCTAGCCATGGCTGCTTTTTTTTTATCTGACCAGGTTCTGTGAGTTTTTTTAAGGGGTTAAATTTTGTTTCCACAGTCCTCCATGTATGCAGATCTTTGTAATTATGAGTTATTGTAAAGGTTTCCCATCTTTTGACCTAATTTTGCAAGCAGAAAACTGAGCTCCCTGAGACTAAGGAGGCTCACCCCCCTTTCAATCAGTGGCCATCTTTGGAAGCAGCTCCTTCCACTTTCAGATTCAGACTGAAATTTCTTCTGCATGCACAAGGCAGACTCGTCTCATTGTCAAGTCTAATGAATAAACTCCAGCTGAGAGGCATGGGACCCAAACATAAAATGCAGTGCCTGGCACCAGTGGAAGTAAAATAAATGACCTGTAATCTGGTGAGCAGGTCACCTTGATCCTCTACTCTGTTATGGTGACTTCAGTGATTGATTTTACTAAATTCAGATGAAGCAGAAGGATGTCCAGGTTCAGGGCTTCAAGCAACACGAGAGCAGTGGGGCCAACATGAGATAATAAAACCCTTTGTGGAGGGAGGTAAAGAGAAGAAAAATCTCATTTCTCGGCTTCTCGAGGGCTTCATGTTTGGTCCTTCTCGAGGCTTGAGTCTGCTTCTTGCCTTCAGATTTTGAAAGACTCTGTTGAATCTGCTTAATAAACACTTCTTTTTTTGTGTAGTGCAGTTTAAGTGGGCTTGCAAATAATCTTTAAGGCAAGAGGCACATGCTTTTATTACTTTATTTGACTTGGAAGATGCTTGCTCCACAAAGACTACATGGATCCTGGAGTTCTCCTGTGAAGGTCACGTTTTTTACTTTGAGAAGATGAAGACCTTGCTAAAATAAAATATTACAATAAAAATAATCAGCTCATAGCATTCCAGAACTGTGCTGACAAATAGAAGTGTAATGTGAGTTGCCTATGTAATTTAAAACTTTTATATTAGCCAGGCACACTAAAAAAAAAGTAAAAAGAGATGGATGAAGTTTTTAAAATATATTTTACTTAATATAAGATATAAAAGTGTTATAATTTTACTATGTAATCAATATAAATAATGATGAATAAGATATTTTACATTCTTTTTGGGGGGTACTAAGTCTTTGCAATCTGGTATGTATTTGACACAGGCCATTTCGATTCTGACTAGCCACATTTCAAGTTCTCAGGGTTTCAGCCTCTAGGATGGGAGCTAGACAAGGGAAGAGCTATTGGAAATGGCCTTTGAATAGTCAACCACAGTGAATGCCTCTGGTCCCAAGGTAAGACATCCTGCTGTTCAAAGAAGAGCAGTAGATTATGAGCCAGGAGCCACCAGCTTGCCGCCTGACCTCTGAGTTTATACAACCTTATTTCTAGGGCGGGGGGTTGAGTGCATTAGAATGTCTTTTTCTGCTCTAATACCTGTGGTTGTATTTAAACTCCTTGAGGGCATTGAATGAGCTGTCCAGTGGCAATGTAATTAATTTAATGTGATCCATTTGGTAAAAACAGCTGTGGCTCTTCTCATTCCTATGGTCAGGGGACATTTGTTGGCTGGATAAACCCTCATGTTCACAGATTTTGATGGAAGTCTAATTATACCAATAACCCGGTGTCCTTGGTCTCCGGATGTCTGTTCCCAGTGAGAATGTCAGACGTGCTAAGCTAAAGGGACTTCTCCTGGCGCTGACTGACCTCTGCCCTGCCCAGATCGGGTCAACCCCAGGCAGAACTGTGGAGGAGAGGAGGTTGGCCCTCTGAGGTCCCTCCATACCCTCCCCTCCCACCCGGCATTCATTTCTTTCCCATGGTTGGGTTCATCCATCTCTGGCCCAGATGTGGCTTTTGTCTAAACCCTTCCGAGAGCCCTTCACCTCATGGAACTACTCAGCTTCCTCCCTTTCCTCAAAGCACTGCTCACAGGGGCTGCTGTGCTGAGCTGCCTGTGCAAAGTGTCCCTGTGTGGTGTGGGGGCAGGGTGGGGGGATGTAAGCTCCTCCCCCATCCAGGTCAGGTATGAGCGTGCAGCACGGGGCTCCTGCTGGCCAGGCCAGGCCACAGGTCAGCAGCTGAGTCAGGCTCTGCTCGGTTGCAAGTAACAGAGTCCACTGAAGGGAGATGCACATAAAGGGGAGTTATAGTAAGGTCAGCGGGTATCTGATGAGCACTAGGGGCTGGAGCAACAAATTAAAACAGAAAAAAACCCGTCCAGGAGCACTAGGGCAGTCTCCCTCTCTCTCTGTCTCTCTCTCTCCCTTTTATTTTCCTCCCTGTGTGAATCAGGACACAATAAACTTGGTCACTCCACAGTTCTGAAGTTGGCTTGTCCTCAGTGCAAGCAATAGCAAAGACTGGCAAGCATCGCTGCATTATAAGCCTAAATTCCTGGGAGAGAGAATTCTTGTGATCAGCCTAACTTGGGGCAGGTGTCCATCCTGGTCCAGCCACTCAGGTGGGGTGAGAGGCGTGAGGGACGAAGGCTGCCCTGTCACAAACCTGGGCACAAGGGCCTTGCCTGTGGGAGAGAGAACATACCTCTCAGAGAAGGGATGGTGGGGGCTGGGCAAGTCCTCCAAAGGCTGGTATTTTTGTTGTTGGTTTGGGAAGGGCGTTTTCCACATTTCTGATGCAGAGAAATGTAAAAACCCCAGAGAACACAATGTTAAAAGTGTTAGTAGGTCTGCATTCTGGATCCATTATTTACTATTAGTATAATCTTGTTTATTTTAATTATTTATCAGATCTTACAGTGTAGCATTTTCTTTTTTTTTAAAGATAATGCTCCTTTTTTATTGAAGATTTTATTTATTTATTTTTAGAGAAAAGATAAGGGAGGGGAAAGAGAGTGAGAGAAACATCGATGTGAGAGAGAATGGTCGCCTCTCGTATGCTCCCAGATGGGGACCAAACCCGCAACCCAGGCATGTGCCCTGACCGGGAATTGTACTGGTGACCTTTCATTTCACGGACTGATGCTCAAGCAACTGAGCCACATGCACTGGCCAGGGCGCCCCAGGATTAACCACGCCGACAAAATGAGCAGTGAGCTAGGTTGCAAATCTGTCGACAAGCTTGGCTTTCATGGGCAGACCATGATTAAATAAGAAAAGGTGTCTCAGGTGTGAGATTGCCTAACCCTGCCTCAGCAGGTATGCTTTTATTATTTTTATTGTTATATTTTAAGAATGCTGCATGTTCCTAAAAATATGTAGGCATATTCTCCCAAATAACAAAGCTGTGTTGCCTCAGCTTTGCTGTAATGTTCACGCGAGACACAACTTTGCACACAGCTGTGGGATTACAGGAGACACAACGGTATTCAAAGTCAGTGGAGCATTATCTCAGCAGGCCCCCCTTCCTAAACCTTGGACATTCTGAAGGAAGGCTGGCATTCAGAGGCCTGGCCCTCCTCTGGCTCCCAGGAGATAACCTCTGGGCCCCTGTAACATCCTGCCTGGTAAGTGTTTTTGCAAGTGCGAGGCCCTGGGCCCTCCTGGATCACTTTGATCTCTGAGGGGCTGCAGAGCCAAGTAACACAGATCAACTCAGAGTCCGACATGGCTGATCCCCAGAACAAATTCTGGATGCCAGAGCTCAGGTGAGGTCCCCTGGTTGATAGCACCTGTCGTCACATGTTGCTGCTGGGAGAACTGTGACCCTGGGCAACTGTGTCCTATGGGGGGGGCACTTTTTGGTGCTGTTTGCGGTTGGGACTTCTCAACTCCTTCTCCCTCAAACCCTATTTCCTACATTCTAGCAACCCCAGGACTGAGGGCTGCTCAAATGTAAAATTTCACCAGGACTCTGCCCTGGCCCAGGGCCACTCTGCATTCACATCTTCCCAGCTGGGAGAGAGTTACTCTCAGCTGACACTTTGGAGGGAATCCCAACTGGCTCACAGGATGCTCCTCTTGGCTTAGATGCACTTCCACAGTCGAAAGTTCCTTTAGTCAAAAGGTCTTTCAGAAAAGTCGAACTAAACAGAAACAGAATTTTAAAACCCTCTCTATTGTTTATATCTACATTTGCAGAATAACAAACGAAGTTTGGGCTAACGTTTGGACATAGGTATTACAAAAGGGTGAACTTCAGATGGGTGGAATCCAGGGCCTCTGTAAGGTGTGGCTCAGGCAGTTATTTTTGGGTCGTTGGCTCCCCCAAATCTCACGATGTTGGCACCTTCTACGACCGGAGGAAAGGATAGCCTTGGTCGGAAGGGTTGGAGTTGGCTTCTAGATATGGTTTGAAATCTATAGTATAAACACCAGGCCAGACCCAGATGATTTTGCAGTCACTTTCCTGACCACCAGTCTGGGTAGATTCTCCTCTCCCCTCCCCTCCAGCTGCCGTCCCTCACACCGCTGGCCTTCATGGGTGCTGCGAGAAGCCAGCCGGGTTCTGATCAATCACCCGCTGTTAAAGACAAGGTCAGATGATGCATAAACAAATAACATAATAAGTAAGTGAACAAATGAATCCATGTTCCAATAAAACTTTATTTGGCCCGTCCAGATCAAGTTTAATAATGCTTAATAGATTTTTTTAAAATATGAGTAGTAATAGCAATTCCTCTGTAATAACAATTATATATGAACTTCCGGGCAAGGCCAGCAGCTTGTTCCTTCACTAAAAATGTAAAGCCGCCCTCTGAGGACGAATGGCACATGAGGAGCAGTGTACATTTCCTTTTCTTTAAAATAAAAACCGAACCAAATACTTCATATTTACATATTCTCCATTTAAAAATCGGTCAGTGTGATTAATTCTGTTTTTAAATAGAAGTTTCTAATCTGTTGCAGGTTCCGATGTACAAATCCTAGTTAGCTGATTAGATTTAAGGTGCCGTTGCAGTGAAAGTGGACACAGCTAAGACCAAGACCGGGGCATCCTCCGCCTGGCGTGCCTAGACTCCCCGTGGGTATCTTTGGGTGTGTTGGGGTGGGGGTGGGGCTGAACACCAGCGGTGGAAATCGCACAGCCTTCCAGGCGCCTGCACTATGCTTCTGCAGAGGGGCTGCTGTGTCCACACACCATCCCCCCAGGCTCTGCGTGGGGGTGCCCCTCTGGGTGTGAGTGTTCCACACTCATCCTGGCCTAAATTAGGAGGGGTGTGGTTGCTTGGAGCCCCTTCTGTTGTCATGAGGTCTCCATGCTGCTGCCTGACCCCTGAGTGCCCTCACTGTTGGCACCTCACTTCTCACATCTTCCTACCTTCCTGGACTCCTTGTCCCCCAGGCCACTTGCTCTCCAATGCATTTCTTTGGGGCCTGCTCTTTGCCAAGGCTAAACAGATGATCAAAATCAAGGGCGATATTCATGATGCCTGATAGGGCCCTTCTGAACTCTTCCCTCCTCACACACGTGCTCTATGGTAAGCACTTCAGTAGGTGTGGGGAGCTCTGAAGGGGTTCGTGGCATTGCTACCTCCCAGCTCACTCATGTATGACACCCCTTGGGGAGCTAGGGCTGTCGCCGTGTCTGTGCCTGTGTCAGGAAAGTGTGCAAGAAGTGTGGAGGAGGTGGGTGCACAGGCCTAGGAGGATGAGCTCTCTTACCCACAGACCCCAAACTGGCCTGACCCAAACAAAGATCTCAGCTCATGCAGCGGGGAGGCAAACGCAGGGGCGTGACAAATGAGAATGTTTATGCACTGGAGGCACCAGAAAAAATGTGCTTGCGGAGGGAAAAGACTCTGGCCCAGTTTTCAGATTTGGAACACGGGAAACACTGTTCCGAATCAAGGAACATGGCATGGGTCAGGTGGTCGCGGACAGGGAAGATGCTCTCGGACTAACTTCTCTGACTGAAATGCCAGTGCGACCCAGCAGAGGGAGGTGCTCCATGAGGACAGACACAGGCTGAGGGCCGGGAGACTGGGGTTCAAGGCTCGCCCAGGCACTGGCCAGACTTTGCTTCTCTGCTTCTCACTGTCTTCCCTCATCTGTCAGTGGAGGCTGACGGTTTAAACGCCAGGCCTGCAAGGTTCCTGTCTCCACCCACCCAGACAGGACCTGCGGACTGGGTCTAAGACCTGTTTCTTTCCTGCACGCCACTACTTAGAAAATGCAAGGGCCTCCTCTTCGCTGGGACACTGATCAACCCAAACTAGGCTCCTGTTCAAACCCGTTCCCAGAGGTTAAAGGCTAGTTATTAAGGCAGTTTAAGAAATGGACATTCCTCTCGCTCCTTGGATCCTTCCTATGTTCTGCTAACCCCCAGGCAGCAGAGAGGGGAGGATGGGGTGGTGGGGGTGCCGGGGAGCTGGCCGCCTCCTGCCAGGCCCGACTTTCCCAGGTGGCCCTTCTGGGTGGGAGTGGGGGTTGTGCTGGAGCGCCCCCTCGGCCCTCACCACCTTTCTTTGGAGAAAGCCTCGGTCTGCACGAGATCTCCAGGGTGCTCGGAGATGCATGTGCCATTGAGGTCGCCCAGTTTGTTGTCTGGTAGGTCTTCGGGCTTGGTGCAGAGTTTCAGCGCGCGGGAGATGAACACGTCCAGGTCGAACTGAGGGCTAGTGCTACCGTCTTTGGCGGCAGGGTGGCTGGGCGGGGAGGCAGACAATCGGTGCTCAGGACCCTCGGGGGGCGGGCTGGCGCGCTCTGGGCCACCCTGAGTGCTCTTGACCCACTGCGCGATCTCCAGGAAGAGGCTGGCCTGCTCGTCCTCGCGCACCCCAGCGTCCGCGGCCACTGCAGCGGCAGTCGGGGGCGCGCCGGCCGCCTGTTTCCAGTGCGACAGGTCCAGGATGAGCTTGGGCTCCGAGTAGTGGTGCGGCTTGTTGTCGCGCCACAGCAGCTTGTCCAGGTAGGACGGCGACCCCACCTTGTAGTCGCAGGAGCGCCCGTAGTCGGCCTCGAAGGCGCGCTCCATCGAGGAGTGTGACTGCTCCAGGAAGCGCTCGGAGCTGCTCTGTGAGTCCTTGCGTGGATCCACCTGCACGTCCTCCGCCAGCGGAGCTGAGCCGGCGCGCGGGTCGCGCTGCACTTCGCTGGCGTCCAGGCAGCGGTCTGACCGCCACTCCAGGTCGGATGACAGGCTTACGGGGTACCTGCAAGGATACAGAGGGAACAGTGATTGGATCCCCAGCCTAGTCCCTTCAGCTCCTGTCCCCACCTCGCTCCAAGGTGGAAGGGTGATGGGACAAGGTGATGGTGAGCTTCCAGGGCTCAGGTAGAGGGACTGTTCGACTTAACCCTTGTATCCTTTTATATTCATTCGATACCCTACAAATATTTCTCAGTGGCTGCTCTGTACCAGGCACTGTTCTAACCATTACCAGACATCGCAGTGAACAACACAACAAAATCCCTGTTCTCATGGAAGTTACTTTCTGGTGAATGCACCGAGGCAGTGCCCCTTAACCTTTGCTGTGCAGGTAAATGGCCGTGTTAACGTTTCCATGCAGCAGGTCTCCGTGCAGTAGATCTGAGCTGGGGCCTTGGGCTCTGAGTTCTAGTAGGCTCCCAGTGATCTGGGGGTCTGGGGACCACACTTAGAGTAGCAGGGCCCTAATGAGTGCGTCTCAGCCCTGGCTCAGATTAGAACACCTGCGGGAATACCAAATGACATCCCGTGGCTGCCCTACACCCCCAATTTTGATCCAGTAGGTCTAGGGTGGGGTCCTGCATCAGCATGGTTTTCAAACCTCCCCACGTGATTCTAAGGCACAGCCAGGGCTGAGAACCCCCGCCCTAATGGACTGTGTTCGATGCCCCGCAGCGCCGTGCCTGGATGCAGAGCAGGTGGGGCCTACGGAAAGGTTATGGGCTCCTCCGGAAAGGCCAGCCATCCATCCTTGGAACTCTGCCCTCTGTTAACTGCTCTGCAGCCACAGAAAGTGAAGGCAGCCAGCCAAGAGCAAATGAAGGGCAGGCGGGCAGGAGAGCCAGCTGTCAGCTCAGGCTGAGCCCTCCCTTCCCTGGGCCAGGTGCTCTCTGCAGAACCTTTGCGGGGAGGGGTGGGTAAGGCAGGGAGCACAGAGGAGGCATCGGCCAGCTGCCAGCTGCCCCTGAAACAAGGGACCTACTGCTCACACAGGAAAACCCAACGCACCAAGGGCAAGCAGGTTGGCTGTGTGAAAGTACAGATTGCAGTCCATTTGGTTTGAGAGGCACGGGAAGGCCCCAATACTGCCTGCCCTCCCAGTGACACCAGTAGGGTCAGGGTCACTCCCAGTGGTGAACACAGCCTCCTCCCACAAGGGTCCTCGAAATTGCGAATATTTCCAGTAGGAAGAATTGATGAAGACCCTAAACCAAGAGCCAAATGGAAGTTGTAGCCCTCATAGCAGCCTGGACTGTGGACTCAGTGTTATCACCACCTCAGATAAGGACACAGGTGTCCAGAGGTTAGCAGTTTGTCCAGAGCAGCTGGGCCTGTAGGAGGGGGTTTGCCCCCACCTTTGTTGTTCACCTCCCCCCACCACAGGTATGATGGGAAAGGTTGGGAGCAGAAGTGTACCAGGTTTAGAAGTGGTCAGAGTTGATGGGCAGAAACCCTGCTACAGTTTTTTCCTGGCACCAACCCCCTGCCAGAGCCATGATTAGCATGGGATGAACCTCGCTGAGCCCCACTGCTGCGGAGTGGAGGGGGAGGGGCTGCAGGGACCAGAGCCAAGGGCAGGCCTAGCACCAGGGGTGGCAGGAGAGAGAGTCTTCACTAATCTCCATTTGTTGGCAACTCTTGATAACAACAATCGATGTGGACAAACTGTCCAGTAATAGCAACGTGGCCCTGACCAGCCATTAGTGGTGCCTTCTTAATCCAAAACCCACTGAATGACTAAAAAGGAGGAATTGCTCGTCTGTCACATATGTAACTAGCCGTTACATCCCCACAACAGCAGGGCTCCCCCTTAGGCCCCTCAGAGTCCTAGCTGCTAAGCCCTTGACTTTATTTCTAAATTGAGCAGCTAGGCTGTCCCTCCCAGGAGTAGCAGATGGTGATTCCCAAACGTTTAGCTTCGTGCTCTAAGAGGAAAGGGCCTAAGAGAGCATGTGTGCCTTGCCCAGGTGGAGGCTGTTAAAAGTATCTTCTTTAAAAGTATCTTCTACCCAACTCTGATTCATTGGTAGCGATGTCTGGACACTCTGTGCTGAGAGGGATTCTGATGCCCAGCCCACTTTAGCAGGAGAGAGTCCCGTGATTGCTTAGCAGCGTCTGACATGGGTGCAGACTGGGGAGGACCCGGATGGGCCAGATACAGGCTGTATGACACAATACCACCCCCAACCTCTCTGAGCTGCAGCCGCCTCAGGTGCCGATGGGCAATACCAATAACGGCACCTCCCCTAGAGGCACTCTGTGGGCGTGCGAACGATGTGAACACGCCAGGGTGGCGCAGTGGTAAATTTTGCATTGTTCTTTTGCCTTGCGTTACTACAGTTTACTTTTCCAGGGCAAATGCCCAGCCTTCCAGAAGTCAGCTGATGGCTTACTAATGCTCATGGAACATTGCACTGAGCCCCGTGTACACCACGTGAAGAGCAGAGCTGGCGGTGCCACGCTACACAAAGGAAAGCCCTCGACCTGTGCACAGGTGAGCGACAGGCTGCATGTGTCAGGGGACAGGAGAGACGAAGGCAGGAAGGTAAGTTGGAAAAAGCGCCCCTGGGCTATACAATGTGGAAAATGGGGAAAGGTCACAAAGGATCACAGGAATGTGGGCTCTAGACTCCAGGGCTGGAAACTTCTGGAAACACACCTGTCCCAGTTGGAGAGCTGGCTCTGGCTGGCGGCCATCAGCAGGATGTCGTCAATCTCGTCCTCAATGTGGAAGGGGTGCTGGGAGGTGGGCTCGTCCTCAGGGCATGAGTATGGGCTCATGTAGGGGTGCTGCAGCCCCATCTCAGCGGTCAGGCGATCCATGGGGTTAAAGGTCAGGATCTTCTCCAGAAAGTCGATGGCTGTGGGGAGCAGAACAGAACAGGAAGGTCATTTGTTGCTGCTGCCACCCCGAGGAGGAGACCCCTCCGCATGGTGGTGTTCCCAGGGGTTTGTACTTTTCCATTTGTAGAAAAAAGGTTTTCAGCCATTTTCTTTCTCACGATCCTCACCACAATCCAGTGACAAATTCAGAGCCGATGCTGCTTTTTTGACTTCACACATCCAAGAAATAGAGGTTGGTGAGGGTGGTAGGGAGAGGGACTTGCTCAGGGTCATGGTTAGTTACAGGAGGTCTAGGGCTAGAACTCTGCCTCAGGCTGCCAGAGACAAGGATTGAGGTGCAGGTGGTCATGTGGCGGTGGTCCCTGAAAGTGCACCGGGTGGGGTGGGGTGGGGGGAAGAAGCCAGCTGAGGACGTGCTAATGAGCAGGTTCCTCCTGTGGGCACCTGGGGCTCAGTGCCACGGGGGTCCCCCAGGAGACAGCGTGGGACGAACCTCGGAGGCGGCTTTGCTTAGGGGACGCTGGCAGGGCATCATCACTAGTATTATTGTTATTTAAAAAGCACTCATGAACCCTGAAGTTGGGCAGCACCTACCCCAAAGGCCACTCCACCGACTACCAAGGACCAGTCTCCTCTTTCCTCCCCGTGGCAGCTGGTCCTCTAGCAAGTGCCCAGATACTTCTAGGAAGCCCTAATCCTAGAAATCCTTCCTCTGTCCAACATGCGTCTGTTGCCTTTAACCTCCACCCCTGCGCCTACCTCTGCCCTTTGTGGTCCCCTGATATCAGCATGGTCTCTCTTCCCCGTGCCTGCCTGGGACACACTGGCCTGTATCTTCCAGCTGCTCCTGTGGTTAGATGTGGCTGTGTGACAGGGGCCATGGAATGGGGTAGAACTGACGTGTGTACCCCAGTTCCAGGCCTGGCCCACAGAAACCTCCTGCTCTAAGAGAGAGCCCTTGGCTTCAGCTCGAAGTTGGTGCCCTGGGGCGCGTTGAAAGCTGTGCATTGAAGATGGCGGCTGACAGCTGCCCTGACAGCCAAGGTCCCAGCAGAGCGTCCAGGCTCCCCCAGTCTGTCAGATCAGTAGTGAACCCACTACCGTGGGTTAAGCCGTAGAGATTTCAGATTTTCTGCTACAGTGCTAGCTTACCTTTAACTCATGAACCACCGTATCCTCCCTCCCCCAACTCCTTTTTTTCCTGGGCTCAACTTCCCCAGGTGTTTTTAAGGTACGTCTAATATAGATGAGGCTTATGTACCATCCTGTAACCCTCTGTGGCCCCGTGGCTTCTCAGCTAGACTTCTCGGAAGCCCGAGGTTCTGAAAGATTCTCAGGGGTGTCTCTGGTGATCGAGAGTCAAGCGGGCAAGGCTCGGAGGCCCTCGACCCTAATTCATCCAGAACCTTCCTTCCACCTGTTTTGTGTATTCGGTTTTCTAGTCTGATTTGTCACTTGTGGGGTATTTACTTCTGGTAGTAAATGCAGAACCATGGGCTCTCGGGGCCTGCCTTCCTTGTGCTGCATCCGTGGCATGACGGCTGCATCGGCTGCTGGGGGACATGGACACCTAGACTGTGTCCTTTGAGCCCCTGGGGGCTATAGCAGAAAGACCCCTGCCTCTTCCCACATCTGCAGGGCCTCAGAAGCACAGCAGAGGGGGTGAACCAAGGGTCACCAACTGGCTGTCCTAGCCATATGGGCTTGAGTCCCCTTCCTGCCACCGATATTCCATATTCCACGCCGGTGCTACCTCATTACCTGAGGTCCAGAGGCTGAACTGGGTTACTTTTCAAGGCCAGAGGCAAATGCGAGAATTTTGGATGAAGTTGGCATGATGGGACAGCGCAGCAAGCCTGGCTTTAAGGGACATCTGTTCAGCTGCAGGACTGAGTCCAAATCCATCAGCTGGGCATTCAAAGCCCCGTGGCTCTCAGTCCTTTTCACCTCTTCAGTTCTATGGTTTGCAACTCATCCTACTGATCTAGGCCCTCACCACTCTTCTGGGCCAGCCTCTGTCCCTCTCAGCACTTGGTGGCTCTTTCCCCCTTCCCAAGTGCCCGGAGCTCTCACTTGCCCTGTAGAATGTGCCCCTTAAGTCTCCATCCTCATCTCTAATGGGATTCCCTGTCTCCCCAGCTAGACCAGCTCTTGTGTCTGTTTGCATTTCCATCCGTGGCAGTGCTCCAGCCACAGTGGGTCAATCAATGTGGGCGGAGGCTGCTGATGACAGTGAGGAGCTTCATCATATTCGATCAGGCACCAGTTCTGACTTCGCTGAGACCAGGCCCACCACTCTCAGAGCCAGGTCACCAAGGGCTGCAGTGTGTGTTGTTGCTTGGGGGAGGGGACCTGGGTGACACATTCCTGATCCAGAATTCGTGAGAGGTGAATGCACCTCTTGACACTTGGTGGGGTTTCTACAGCAGGCTCAGAATCAAAATAAATAGGGATGGCCGAGCCTTAATTTGTGGTGAATCAAATAATCCCTTCTCCCTTTTAGTGACAGGGAAACTGAGGCAATTCACTGATTGAATGGGAATCATGGCCAAAGACATTGTGAGTCCAAGTTCTTGGTTTCTTGATGGGGAGGAGTACAGCAGAGACTGCTGGTTTGTACCCTGTGTCTGTTCTCCTCTTTCCTAATTTTGGACACAAAGTATCATGGAGTAAAATACCCACTTCACAGTCTCCACTGCAGAGAGGTGGGGCCCTGTGACTCAGCTCTGGCCAACGAGGCATGAATGAAGGTGAGGTGTGTAAATTCTGGCTCATGACCTGAAGGGCCAGGGGACCCAACCCCCTTCCTCTCCCTCCTCCAGGGACTAAGGGCAGCACCGTACAGTGGCAGAACAAGACAGAAGGGCCGTGTGCCCCTGGGTGACTATGGGGAGGGTCCACCTAGTGGCCTTGGACTGCCTGCTTTTGGATTACTAAATAAAAGGGAAATAAACGTCTTAATTTCTTTTTTCTTAAAGAAGCATGAACTCAATGGAGCCATTGCGAATTTGGGTCTCTCTCACGATTGGCTGAACCTGTATCCTACTTATACAGGAGCTTCCTAAGGAAGCCTCTGACAGGGATGGGGCCCAGTGAGAATGTAATGTCTGAGATGACACTCTCCTTTGCCCAGGGTGTTACAAATTCTATGTTACTGACTTGTCACAACCACCTGTCTAATATATATTAGGAGGTAAGGAAACAGAGATGCAGAGAAGTCAAGAAACTTACCAGGGCCAAAGAGCTGGGCACTGGTGGAGCTAGGAGTTGAACCCGGCTTTGGCTCGCAAGCAGATAAAGCTCATGTTCTCTGCACCGTATCATACCCTCCAACGAGGAAGAAGTAAAGGGGATGAAGGAGGGAGGCAAGCAGGAAAGACAAGAAGGAAAAGCAAACCAGGGCCAGAATGTGGAGGACCACTGAGGACTGTGGTGAGGGGTGCCTGCTGGCCAGACTCCAGAGCGCCATCCTTCCCAGTCTGGAAGGAGCCAGGGCACAGGCTGCCTGCTGGGGGGCTCGCTTGTATGGCTAGGGACTATGCGTGGTCCTTTGGAAGGAGACCACCTGCCTCTGCCCTCAAGATGATGCCCCCAAGATGCTGGCCTGGATGTCTGGCTCAAGTACCTTCACTGTTCACTTCAGGGAGCAGCTTGCGCAGGGGCCTCTTCACCTCCCAGGTGCTGTTGACGAAGGAAGGCATCACCCTGAGCAGTTCGTCCTTGTCCTCCTCCCGGATCACAGGGATGGTGTCTAGTATGAGCTGCATCTGCTCTAGCTCGTGAGCCCCTGGGAAGGCAAATGCCAGGTGGTTAAGTGAGCTGCCCAAGTGGTGGGTGTGCAGAAGCACCATAGCAGCTCCAGAAGGCCTGGGAAGGGCAACACAGGACAGTGGGAACAGCACCAGGCTGGGAGCCAGGTGTCCTGGGCTCTGGCCTTCATTCCGCCGCTAACATGCTATTGACTACAAGCAGATTGCCTGCTGTCTCTGGGGCTCGGCTTTGTGAAATGTCTCTGCCTCTTAATGGAGCAGTCTGATCCAGACTGAGTCAGCCAACACTAAAGGGACGGGAGCAGCCTGGCCCAGGGCCTTCCAAGTGCTCCTTTCCATATACCTCTCCACATGGTCTTTACCAGGCTGGGGAAGGAAGTGATTTCGAGTCTAGAACTGAGCCTTAGCCTTTGGCTTCCAATTAGAAGGACTCCAGTTAGGAGGGAAAAAGAATCAGGAATAACAAATTGGGTTTGGGGTGTGTCCTGAGAGCACTGCCCCTGTGCTCCTTGGGGAGAGGGAGGAAGACAGGCTCTGCCCCTCCGTGGTCAGGATGGAGTCAAGCATTCATTCACTCATTCAACAAGTCATTATTTATTGAGTACCTTCTCTCTGCCAGGCACCATGCCAGATGCTGGGAATGAATACCTTTCTCATCTGTAAGGAGCATCAGTCTTTATGCATCTCAGAAACTTGCCTTCTACACCCAGGCAACATGGCGCCTGCATCGGAGCTTTGGCACTGCTGGTGTGGGTCGGGTCTGTCTCCCTGCGGTCCTGCTCTGACCTCCAGGCTGCAGTTACTTTCATCATTTCCACTTTCCCTTTTTGCATGAGTAGCCTTTCCACTTCCTCTACTAGGGTGAATCCTCAACCAAGCCTCTCTTTCCTGGAGGAGTCCCCCCACCACCCGCTCGTCCCCACTGCACAGTGGGCCCCCCCTTACCATTGGTTCCCATGGGATTTCAGAATGCCAGAGGCTGGTGGCCCAGGATGGGCTCTTCCGTGTTCCCCCACGATGCCCTGGGTGGCACTAATCATATGCAAATGCTTTCAATGCCCACCCAGAAACTGCCCACAGCATCAGGGTCTGCTCCCAAGGAGACCCTTTGGCCTCTCCAGGGGGCTCATGGAGGGTGGGTTCAGGGACTCTGGGAGCCCCGTGTGGGGTGCCCTTTCCAAATGAGCAATCCAGGCTAACAACTGCCCAGAGTGGCAGGGAGACATGAGGAAGGGATTGAAAATGGAGGGCAGGTGTTTCCAGCAGTCAATCTCAAGGTGTTTGAATACAAGTGGTTACTTGATTCTGAAAGTTCTGTCCTCAGAGATTATTTTGAGTCTAGTATTTTGCCTGAAATGATAGTAAGGCACCTCCAAGTAGTGCCATAAAAGCTACAGAGATTATTTCAAAGAGAAAGTTACCATGTTTTGTGCACTCAGTTCTTTCTTTTTCTAGAATATCACCGAAAGAAAAAAAAAAGGGGGAGAGAAACAAGCAAGCAAAAATTTAAAAAGGAGAAGAAAAGGGAAAAATATAAGCAGAATGACACCGGAGGAGCAGGAAGGTGGCGTGGTTAGCAGCTTACCTGCAAAGAGCATTCTCCCCGTGAGCATCTCGGCCAGGATGCAGCCTGCGGCCCACATGTCGATGGCTTTGGTGTAGTTGTTCGGGGAGAGGAGCAGGCGTGGTGAGCGGTACCACTTCGTTACCAAGCCTTCTGACAGATAACCCTGCAAGACAAAATCACTGGCCCTATTCATCCGTCACGCATATTCCCACGCCTCTTCTTGTTTTTCTTCACCTGGACACAGGACCCCCTTCAGGATCCTCTAGCCGTCTACTCTTTCCTGTTATCTGGAGTGAGCATTAAAGAACAGGGGTCTGATTATAGGGGTTCAGGTTAGTTTGTGGGGCTCAAGTGTGGAAGAATCTCAGGAGGCCCTGGAGTTCTCCTGTGTAGAAAGGGATTCAGGGTACCATTATTTTAGAAGTATCCTACACCAGCCTGATGTAACTGTGCAAAACAAATCTGCCCTCATCCAGTAAGAAGATGGGTAAATAAGAACCATATTCAAGTTCATTACCACTACTACCGGAACAACAATGAGATGATGAAATTTCATTTATCTAGTGGCTAAATCTCAGAAACAGCCATACATTTGAAATCAAGCCCACTGCTTTGGTGCTAGAGATTACAATTAATGCAGCTACAATGCCAGAGCCAAACTCCTGCTGAGCATGGGTGAGGCGAGCTTCATAATGGATGCTGATGAAGGGCCTATGAAAGCAGACCTAAATGGCAAAGTGGACACAGCTTTTTCCCAGAGGACTCTGTGATTAGATAGTGTTCTTTGGGGGGAATAGACAGTCTAGCTGATTTTAGCCATTGCTCAATAATTCGCAGTCTGGGATGGAATCCCTCCCTACAAGGTACAATGATGATCTACGTGGTTTTAGCACAGATAAAAAAAAAATAGCCAGGAAATTTGAAAGTTTTTCTCTACATAATTCAGAAGGCTGGCCCAACAGCAAAACATGGGAAATGTCCATCTGGATTAACTAAACAATCTCTCTAAAGTGGGCAAATGGACTCATTTTGGATTCAAGGTGAGACCATTCAGATCGAGGGGCTCCAATGAGAGATTCTAGGGGTGGTCTTGTTATTTGATGATGTCATGCCCCGTTTGGCATTTGAATTTGTCTTTTTACTGATGTAAAAGTATCACAGACAGACCCAAGTGAAAATGTATGAAAAGTTTGGAAGCCCAAGTACCCAGGCACTTCTGATCAGTTAAATCTGAAAATTTTTCAGTTGTTGAGCAAAGATTTGTTGTTTAAAAACCTTTTCAGGGCCCTGAAAAATGACAGCAACTTTCTCTCCTCTGCGGCACAAATTTCTTCAGAGTAGGGCTCAAACTGGTGGGGGAAAGAGGAGAACACCCCTGAGCCGGAAATGACTAGAGCAAAGCCGTCCTCTGGACTCAAAGCTCCCGTCAGAATGAACTCCTTCCAATTTGTTAATAATGTATCCCACTTTCTCTCCCTGGGCACCTCCCCGTGTGCATTCCACCAGCGGAGGTCCTCGCACCCACTGCCCTCCCTGGCTGACTCACGCTTGGGCTGGCTTCCTCTCAGAAGCTTCCCAATTTGCTGGGATGATGTGGATGCCCCTCCCAGGAGCTCCATGGTCCCTGTTTGGCTACTTTTTCTCCACTTCCATCAAGTCCCTCATTCTCCGACCACTAGACTGTATGCACCTCATGAGCAGAAGCTGTATCGTGTTCCACAGACATTTCCTCATTGCCTAGCCCCCAAGTCGGCCTCTTAAGAAGTGTGCAATCAACGCTGTTGAACAAAGGAATGAATAAATGAATGAATCAATAAGGAATGCCTCCTATGATCCGATCTTGTTTTGAATCCCCTTCAAAACAAGGCACATTTTGTGGGGATCACTGACCCTTTTCTTCGACATACCTGACCTTCCAGAGAGTTACAGTTCCCATTTTCAAAGGTGAATGAGATGTTCACAAAAGTTGGCAGCTATTTGTGCCTCACCTTGTTTCAAAAAGGATTGGCAAATATAAGACACTTTTTAAAAGTCAGGTGTATTGAAGTATGATTTACATACATTAAGTAAAATTTGCCCTGTTTAGTGTATAGTTCTATGAGTTTTGACAAAAGCCTAGAATCACATAACCACCATCACAATCAAGATACTATAACAATTTCATCATCTCAGACAAGTCCCTGTGTCCCTTCCTTGTCCCTCCAGTCTTGCCTTGGTTCTGAATGTCATGCAAAGGGAATCACAGTCATTTGAGTCTGAATTCCTCCACTTGACATTTAGACTCATCCAGGTTGTGTGCACAGTACTTTGTTAGGGGCTGAGGTTTGAGTCTAAAAATTACAGAGGCAAGCCAAACTGTCTGTACGAGGTCACTTCCGAGTGGGTGGGTTATAAGGAAAGGATGGTCTGATTTTATTTTCTAGTCAGAGGTGTGACTGTCAGAGGAAGACTATAAAGTAGGGATCGCCCGGGGGGCGGGGGGACAACTTAAGGAAAGTTTTCCTTGATATGCAGGTAAATAGTCTTTTAGAGAATGGATTCCCTAGAATGAGCTCCTACCTCTCTGCAGCACTGGGGCTGAAGTGGGGATGTGGGGTGGGAGGGGCTTCCTTCTGAAACACCTGCTCTCAAGTAAAGGAAAGATGTTCTTTTAGGCAAAGCTGCCCGTGGGCCAGAATTGTGGGCCTGGGCCTTGATAGCAGGGTGGGAAAGTTAACCCCTGCTTCTTGCTTACCTTTGAATGACAACCAAAAGCCGGCTGGATTTTTGTTAACTATTAGCTACTTCTTGATGTCTACTTGTCCCTCAAGCCCTTTGCAGACACAGAGTATTCACTGATGTGTTTCTGGAGCCACGAGACAGAGAAGAATCTGGGAAAGCACAGTGTCTTCTCCCTGGCTCTGAAGCAAGAGGACCCTGGGGAAGGGGGGATGAGAACAGGGGCTCCCTCCCCAGGGTAGGGGAGTGGGCGGACCCAGGAGGCCCCATGAGCCCCGGGCATCTGAGCAGGAGAGGCACTGGGGGGGGGGGGTCCACAACGTGATACTGGTGATCTAAATTCAAGAGAGGAGTTTCAGCTGAGTAGATGGGATGAAAGTCAGAATTTTCTAGAATAAAAAACATTCTTTAACGAATACTAAGGAGTGGAGACTCAATTTTATCAGAAGGGCTCATAAATCAGTAAGTATGTTGGCTCATGGAAATCCCTAAGCGGTTTTCCTGCTGAGCCTGCAGAGAGGAGAGGGTGGGCTCCCCTTGATGTAGGGGTCCCTGTCCTCAGTGACCAGACGTGGTCTCCAGGTGGCTCCCCCGTGGGCAGGCTGGCTGAGGAGGGACCGAGTGGGACACCAGGCACACACATCACACACTGTCCTGTGAGCTATTAGATATCTCCACTCTGAGGAGACACGGAGCTCATGTTCTGTAATTGTCCATGGTCCCCTCTCAGCAGACAACAGGCAAGACCGGAACAGGGCTGTCGCTTTCCTTCTGCCACCTGGTCCCTTGGCGTTCCTGGTGAGAGGCTGGCTCTGGGGGCGGCACTGGGAGGCAGTCGGATAGTTTCCTACCACGGGGCCTTCAGGTTTCCTCCAGCTGTTGCTCCCACCAGCCCACTTCACTGTCCTTTTAGAGTCCTGGACAGCCAGGAGGCTTTGACTTTGAAAGCTTCAGAGGTGTTTGAAAAATAACACTCCAGCAGCAGCTGCCCCGAGCGAGGCTAATGAGGGGCCTGCAACCGACCCAGAGGGAAGGTGCCCTTAGAGCTCTGAGCATGCCTTCGTCAGAAGCAGGTGTGTGGACTCAGTCCCAGATGTCTGCCAGGAAATTCAGTACAGTCTTGCTCAAACTCACCCTAGAAGGGTGGGCACCCATCTCCTGCCCTGACCAGCCAGCGCTGGGTGGACTCCTGTTCTGTGTGGCTTGCCCTATGTCTCCATCGCCTGGGGCCTGAGCTCGTGGATCTGGGTGTGGGAAGGCTGGGGGAGAAGCTCTGATCCCATAAGCCTCCGACTTCATGCATTAACGACAATGTAACTCCCGGCCTCTCACAAGGGTGGGGAGAATTCAAATGGAGACAACATTTTCCTGGGAAATAAAACCCAGTCAACTCTTCCTCTCCCTCTCTGAATGTAGTGGTGGGGTGACAGGGTGGGAAGAGGCGCCCCCCAATACTGAATGGATGCTTCTGGCCAGGATGGCGAGGGCCCCCAAGAGCCTCGCTTCCCCAACTTGCATCATCCTCCAGCACGTGTCCTGGGAGTGTGTGTCCCTCCCTATGACCCAGAAGTGAAGACGATTAGGAACCTCCCTGACCTCAAAGAGCATAAAACATGGTTAGAGGGACGAAAAGATGACCGGAAGGACCAGGAAGTGCACTCGGTCAACATTAAGGTAGGACTTGCTCTGTACTGGACGCTGTTTGCATTTTACATGAACTCGTTCAGCAGTCCTTCCATTGGCTTCCTGATGCAGGCTCTCCATGGGGAAGGAAGGCAACATGCCCAAGTCCAGAGCCCGTACTCTACTCTGTACACTGCTGGACCTCACCACCATGCACACTAGGTAGGGGTGATGATAAGCAGCAAGGGCCAGAGGTATGCTCAGAGTGCAGAGGGGTCATACTTTGTCCTGAGGCAGGTCAGGGAAGGCTTCGGGGACGTGAGGTTTGAGTTGGTCTTGATGGATGGGGACATCTTAGATAGCTGTACTAGGGAACCTTCCAGGTGGTGATGGGGAACCCGTGTGAATACAGGTGATGGGGTGGGAAGACCTAGAATGTGCTCAGGGGCCAGAGAAACTTCTGGACAAATGGGACACAGGGCAGGGGCTTAGAGTCAGTGGCCCCTCAGGCCTCCTCACATCAGAATCAGGGGAGTTGCTTGTGAGATGCGCAGATGGCCTGAAGCTACTGATCTCCACTTAAATGAGCCCCCTCCCAGTTTGAGAACCCCAAGAAGAACAAAGGGAGCGGGGAGGGTTGCAGAGTGGGAGGAAGGAGGGGTGGTGGGCATGTCGGGAGTTTCAGTGCTGGCTGTGTAGGGCCCTTGCTGCCTTAACTGTGGGAGGGGGCACCCAAGCAGAGAGCCGCTACCAAAGATGCTGCTTTCTGGATAGCAGGGGATTAATGGGCTCAGGACTGCCCCTGGGCACCACGTTTCCTTGGAAGGGGTTAGGAATGCACACACACCCCTGTCTGATCTAGAAGAAACTAGGTCAAGTAAAAAAGAAATCAGCTATGGAGAAGTAGACCCCGTAGCCTTAGGGGTAAGTGGGGGCTGTTCCACAGGCTGTAATTCTTGCGGCGAGCTCCTGGTGGATGTGTCATGGCAGATAAGGACACATTACACAGAGAATGCTTAAGACTGGACACTTTCACCCTGGAGAACATAGGTGGGGGCCAGGAGAGCTGCCTTTAGCCGTCTGCAAGGCTGTCATGCAGACAAGAGTTAAGTTTGCTCTGGAAGGCTCGGGGACAGACAAAGGCAAAGTAGGAGATGGATAGCTTTGCATTAGAATACTAACAGCTAACGTTTACTGAGCTTCTCAAACTGCTTTAACTGCTTTGTATGGGCTGACTCACGTCATCTCTGCAGCAACCCCCGAGGCAGAGACCTCTCATTACAGTCATTTCACTGTGAGAAAGCGGAGGAACGGAGAGGAGGAGGAACGGAGAGGATAAGCAACCTATCCACGGTCACACAGTGGACCCCAGGCTACGTGGATGTTGCACCTTTGATCTGAATATGGGGCTGTACCCCCTTTCACCTAAGAGAGCCCTCTAAAGCCATCAGGGCTGTCCAAGGTGGGGACTGGCCCTAGACGAAGACATCCAATCACAGAATGGATAACCTTGTGGGGAGGGGTGCCAACACCCACCCTCCAGGTGGATGCCAGAGCACAGGTGCTCAAACTCAGGGACTTGGATTAAGTGCAGATTGCACTTCATCTGACAAACAATGTGATAGGTTTGTACCAGCAGAGCCCCAGGCGATCTGTAATGCCCTGCCCCATGGATTTGTGATTGGCTGGGATGATTCCTCTAACCCAGCAGTAGCCTGACCTGTAACAGGTTCTTTGTGTAACAGACAATCATCAAAATATCACCAAGAAAAACACCACCATCCCAGAGGCCCAGCTGAAGGAGAACTACCTGGCCTCCCTTTCCACGGTCTTCTCCCTCTGAAGGTATAATTCTTATTTGTGCCGGTATCCATATCAGGCATGTTTAGAAGCCTTTTTAAAAAGAAAGAACACCACAGCCAAACAGCCTTTCTAATTGCTGACTCCAAACGCATTCTATTAAACTCATTTCCGTGAAAATATGCAGCAGGGATTCTCAAGCCGAGGGAAAGAATGCACAATCTCGAAAGCCCAGCACAGGCATTTGTAAGTCATCTGGTACATTCTGTTTATGCAGCTAAAATACACGCAGGTGAAGAAACAGCACAGTCAAATCAGCGGCACTGACTTTTCATTAACTTTTAAGAGGCCCCAAATGCTGATCACCTGCCCCTCCCCTGAAACGCACCAGCTCCCAGGTTTCCATGGAAATCAACCACAGGGCCAGTTCCTGCAGCCCCCTTGCGTTCGTTTTTGCTTAAAAAAATGATAGCATTGCTTTTTAAAAACTAATTTATTTTTAAACGTGGTAAAATACACAGAACACAGCATTCACCATCTCAACCGTTTCCCAGTGTGCAGCTCCATGACAGGAAGCACACTCACATGCTGCACAACCACCACCACCGTCTCCAGACTCTTCACCTCGCAAAACGGAGTCTGTACCCACAAAACAACACCCCACAGTCCTTGCCCTCCGGCCCTTGGCACGTGCCCTGTGACTCTCTGTCTCTATGAATCTCATTATCCTAGGTACCTCATGTAAGTGGGATCACACAGTATTTATTTGTCCTTTGGTGACAGGCTTATGTCACTCAGCATAACACACCACTCCTTACTTTTCAACAGCAGGAAGGTGGGAGCCATGGAGTTGGGCCACTTTCTAAAAAGCGCTTTCTTGAAATGTGGTGGTTTTCTGATTCACCTAGAGCTCACCGTTACAGATAGAAGTTTTGACATTGACCTCATGGGGTCCAAATCATGAACTCTGAGTTCTATTACAGTTCAAAGACAGGACAATATGTTCTGTTTCCTTGGAGCTGTACCAGGATCGCCAGCTTTGACCCCCCACCATCCTTGCCAGGACCAGCTGCTGGGTTGATTCGAGGGGAGGGTGAAGGGGAGGCTTGGTTCAGCTGCTTCAGCCTCCGTTTCCCCATCTGCTTGTGCTGCTGGTCTCCCAGCTGTCCTCTGTGGGACACGAGAGTCCCAGGAAGCTGCATTGCACTCAACAGCCATCTTTAAGCAAAGGCCCTGCTGGGCTAAAGTGATTAATTTTTAATGGGCCGGTCAGTTTGTGAGCAAATGGCTCCTTTTAGGAGGATGCATTAACTGCCAGGCTGTATGTAAGTAGACATGCGTCTCGCTGACTTTCAAGGGGGAAATTTGGCGGCACATGGAGCAGCGGCTCTCAGCCCTGCTACACCATGGAAGCACCTGGGGAACTTAAAACAATTCTGATGCTCAGGAAGCCTGCTGTGAAAATTACATTAGAATCTCTGAGGCACGGGCAGGCATCGGTAATGTTTGAAAGTCCCCACATGATCCCAATGTGTAGCCCATTTAGGAATCAGGGTCCTAGAGGTCTTTAGTTCACCTGCTTTGCAAAGGCACGCCATATTTTCACAGTCCCCCAATTAGTGCAGGCTTCTATTTCTAGCTCCATTCAAAATGAGATACACCCTTGAATAGGCAGAGGACTTCCCCAGATGGCCGACCCACGGGAAGTAAAAATTTACTGGAATATAACCAATAGTAACAATAGCCGGCATTTACTGAGTATGATACGCCAGGCACTGTGCCAACCGCTGCTTTATTATGAGTGCATTTAATGATCAAAATGACCTGATAAAAAAAATAGGCCAAATCAGGTTATTCGTTGGCAGGGCTGAGATTTGATCCCGACAAATCTAGTGAACAAAACCAGGTGCCTGTCGCCATGGGGCATAGCGCTTAGTGGGGAAAACAGCTGACCGTCTACATGTAACAGTATGTCTGGTGGAGACAGTGCTAGGAATAAAAATGAAGGGGGCGAGGAGACAGAGTGATGGATTGGGTGGGGGTCCCGAAGGCCTCTCCGACAAGGGGACATGAGCAGAGTGAACCAAGGGAGCGATCTGTGTGTAGGAACATCAGAGGAGCTGACCTCTGAGCCCCAAGTCCTCCTGCCCCCGCCCCAGGTGACAGCAGCACTCCCCTCTTCCTCCTCCTTCCTGGCAAGCCTTCCTCTCCGATCCCTCATCAACATTCAGGTATAAACAACTGAGAACACCTTCGAGTGGAGGCAGGAATCCAATATTGGATGAGCATTATGCACAAGAGATTTTGCCAGCTTTTACTCAGCTGACCTCATGACAAGCCTGGACGATGGGTATTTTTTTATTGTAAATTTAGAGAGATTAATGCAGACCCCTTCCCTCTGCCTGGTTTAGCTGATGAGCACCCCTGTGTTCCTAGATCCCTTCATTTCCAAATTCACAGCTCTGCAGTGGGGGAGGCCCTGCAGTCAGGGACCATCTGTTTTACTTCTACCTACAGTAAGCAGGTAGGTGCTCACTTTAAATGTGGGGCGCAAATGGGATAAAAACCTGAAGCTAAAGGAATGAGCAATATGCCCATGGTGTAATTTCAGGAACTGACCACCAGTCAAGAGAAAATGATTTTAAAGTCTCTTGGCTATGCTAAAATCGCAGGACAAAGGTAGTCACCGTGTTCAAGTCTAGCCCTTGGAAATCTAGGAGTGCCCTCAGGGGGGAGTAGCTGTGGATTTCTATTTGACATTACACCTTGATGCTGTGGTGGGGTAGCTGGGCCCCTTGGCCTGCTAATCTGGCCAGGAGCCAGCCTGGAAGTTGGAAGCAGCACTTCAGAAAAGAAAGAGTATTAACCCCACAGCACTTGGGAGTAACTTGTGTAATAATAATGTGTAGTTGTCAGCGCTGACCATGCACGAGGCACCGGCCTGAGCTCACTCAGCGTTCTCTCATTTGGTTCCCATGACACTCTCGCAAGGCAGGCACTGTTACTACCTCTGCTCTAGGAGAGGCCTGCGGGGGGTGGGGGTGGCGGGTGAGCTGAGACAGAAAGGTCAAAGACATAGTAGCAAGGTCGCCAAGTCCCCCAGCAGACAGTTCAGTCCCCAAAGTTCTTCTCCTGCCACCATCCACCCTATTTGTGCTCTTCCTCCCCAGCTACTTGCACCCCCTCCCTACACCAGAAGATAAGCGTCCCCCCAACCCCCGCTTTCACTTTGAAGAGCATGCTCAGAAAAATAAAAGGAACTTCCTTGGGCTCTCCTTTCTCCGAAGGCTCTGGGGTCTAAACCACCAGCTTCGTTGAAGGTAACCAAGATGGAATTAATAGACTAAGGACAGAAAGTAGGAGATACATTGGCAGGGTCTTGCTCCTTCCCATCCACGCAGGATCAGGTGGAACTTAGAAGGTGGGGCTGATTTTAGAGCCTCCAGGTGGCTTAAGTGCTTAAATAAACACAGACGGCTGTGGGACGGGCCTGGCATTGGGCCCAAAAGAGCTTACACACAGGTGTTGGAAGTTCTTCTCTCACTGGGTCCTGCAAAGAGAAGGGGCCAGGCCAGTGCCAGGCCTGTGTGTGGGAAGGAAGTAGCTACTTGTGGATTGTGGCCAAAGGAGCCAGAAATGACCTGTTACCTCTGAATTTGGCTACCTGCCTGTCCTGGTGTTGAAAAGTCTGTCTATAGCGATAGAAGTCACTGCTGTTATTCAGAATGGGGTTTCCCAAAATGGGCTCACACCCCAAAGATGCTAATGGGGAAAGGTTAAAGCATGTGGCCAGATGCCCTTAAGACAGGTTGGCAACACCCAGGAAGTTTATTTATAGAGTCTCAGGACCTCCTAGAAGGGGATTTAGGATGCAACACTGGCCAGACCTCTTTGTCCACATAACCACGTTTTTTTAGGTGCCTCTCGGGGACCAGTCTTTCTCGGGACACTCAGGAAATACCGAGTCAGGTCCCCACGAGCACGTTTACCTGGAAGAGAAAACATACTGACCCATTAGCCCCCGTCTTCCACTGCACCAGCAAGACTGACATTAACTTGGCTCCTGCCGAATGGGCTCTGCCCGAATGGAAACTCACATTGCCTCCCCCACTTACCTCTGAGCCCCTGTGGGCAGGGACCCTGGGACTTGCTGTGCCTTCTGGCACCTAAAGGCAAGGTGGCTGCAGGTTACAAAAGCCACGAGAGATGTGGGGAGTGCAGGCCTGACAGGGGAGAAGCATGGAGCGCCCCCACCCCTTGCAGGGAGGAAGCACAGGCTGCAGGAGACAGGGGGGCTGTGGGGAGGGGCAGGAAGGTGGCAGAAAGGCCCTGAGATCCACTCCAGCCCCTTCCCCAACACTGCTTCTGTCAGGGTCCAAAGACAGCTGTCTGACCCTGACCTTTAGAAGGGGCTTTTCTCCGTGGTGATGAGTCAGCCTACACAGATCACATTATCAACCAGGGACCACATCTTCTCTCAGCAGAAACAGTTCTCTTCCTAGAAATGCTGCAGGTCCCAGAGCTCATTCCACTTTGGAAGTTGCCCCAGGTGCTGAAAGGATGCCCAGGCCCTCTGCTCCAAGGACCTTGGGTCCAGCCCCATTTCAGAGGCTTTGTTGACAGGTGTTTAGTAAGTGTTTCCAGTGGGTCTGGCCCCGTGTGCGGCGCTATGAGTCCAGAGACTGTCCTCAGGGAGCCGTTCCCCTGGTATGGGCAGAGTTTGCTGGTTCAACTGCAAAGTCGATCTTTAAATCAGGGGCAGTCACCCCTGGGTGAGGGAGGGAGGGCGGAGTGGTCGTATGTGAAGATGAAGCAGAGAGAGGGCCAGGGCACACCCAGGTCTGGCGTGGCTTCTTAAAAACTACAAAATTGTGAACGCAAAATTAGGTACAAAAGTGGCATTTATTGTTTAGCTGGAAAATTGCAGCAAGTTTTAAAAAGCTGGCAAATACCACAAACTTCACAAAATTTGTAAAAATAACTTTTTTTTTACTAATTAACTCCTTGGCAAACTGCAGGTAGCAAACACATGAACATCTTGCATAGTCTCTAATCATATCTCCTGTGACAATTTTGTAATATGATTTTCAGAGGCAGAATTGAAAGCTAATTGAGTCTTTGAATGATAACTGAAAAGATAACTTAGTCTTTCCTGTAATATGGTTGATACTTTAGTACAGTTGGTATTCTAGAAACTTCTTCAAAACTAGTTATTGGCAATGTCATATAAATTTGCAAGGTTATTGTCAAATTTGAGGAAACTCTAGTACGTGTTCTTTTATATAGTATGTGAGGTGTAAGTAAGATTTGGGGGCCTTTCCTGTTTCCTTAGGTGATGGCTGAACTTATTCTTTGAACTGGTGATACTCATTCACCAGGCTGTCCATGGTGCCCTAGTTGGGGTCTTAGGAGCCGTAGGGTGGGCCAAAGACAGATTTCTAGAAGTTGTTCCTACAGCGAGACAGCTGGCAATGACTTCGTTGTATGTAGCAGTAACTGCAAACCATATAAAGATAACCCATTAAACCTGAACTAAATGTATCCTTAGCTCAACCTCTGCTTAGTTGGACCCGCCCCAGGTGCAGCTGCACCACTGCCCCGCAACACAAGGGGAAGCGTGGGGGTGGGCCAGTCAGGATGGAAACGGACTACTCCCTACCAAACTGCTGCCAAAATATCATACTTGGAAAATACTGCAACAATACTTGACCACGTGCACACAGGTCCCCCCCAAGGGCGTCGGGAGGGGTCAGGCAAGCGAGGGGCCCTGAGTTGGCTTTATGAACTCCCTGCTCGATGGGGTCTCTCCAGGAGCACAGAGGGTCAAAGAACAGGTGACTGGCCAAGGAAGACAGGGAAGCATCTCTTCAGGACTTTCAAGGTGGAGAAGCAGGGACGCATTCTAGAAACCCTCCCGGAGGCAAACCAAGGCAAGGCCTATCTTCTCACAGAAAAGCTGTATGGGGAGGGGCCATCCCGGCGAGTGTGTGCAGCGCCCAGGGAGGGGCATGCGTGCAGGGCGTGTGCACAGAGGAAGCCAGCGTGGTCCTGAAGGATGTTTCTCTCCTTCCACACACCAACAAGCTCACAGGATTTCGGCCACTAGAAAAGGTCTCTCCGTCCCTTCCCTGTGCCACCTTGCTTCCTTCAGTTCCTTCACCACGGACCCAAATCCTTAGTTTCATTTTGAGAGAAACGGCTGAAAAAGCAAATTTCTTGCCTCCCTCAAGAGAATTGCAGTGATTGTATTCTCTACACTCAGCAACGCACCTTCAAAGTTCTGGGGGCACCCAGGGAGGCAGGAGAATGCAAGAGCCCAGGACACTTAGAAGGAGACAGGGCTCCGAGGCGGGGAAGGCGTGTGAGAGGCGGGAGTGGGCCCCGAAGATCAAGGTTGCCTTCCTCACAAGTCCCATCACCCCATGCGGTGGTCCTGCCCACCCTTGGCAGATGGCTCTGCAGAAGAGTGGTGGTCTCGGCTTCACTCTTCATGACAAAGCAAGTGAATTTGATTTTCAGAACTGCAGTGCATGTGCGAACCTATTGTTTATTCATTTTCACAGCTGTGTGGCCTTTCAGTGTGGTTAGAGGGAGTGTGTGAAGAGGTGCCGGGCGGCCTTCTGTGAGATTTACTCCTAGCTATATAGTGTATAATAAAGAATACGGCTGGTCGTTGTTCCTGGTTCCTGGGAGGGGGCCCCTTGGAAATCCCTGAATGATATGAGTGTCTTTGATAATCACGGTGGGTTCCTGCACAGTTTTGAGATGGGTCCCGCCATGTCCCAAGGCCAACTATGGGATTCGAGGGCTAGAAGCTGACTTCATTTAGGTGGTCAAGGACTCACTCAACCCTGCCTACAGAAGGAAGTCCCAATAAAGACCCTGGACCCTGAAGGCTGAGTGAGTGTCCCTGGCTGGTACACATCAATGCGCTGAGAGGGTGAAAAGGAAGCTCACATTTGGGTCCCACCCAGACTTTGCCGTGTGGGT
Source organism: Artibeus jamaicensis (assembly GCF_021234435.1). Classification (NCBI taxonomy): domain Eukaryota; kingdom Metazoa; phylum Chordata; class Mammalia; order Chiroptera; family Phyllostomidae; genus Artibeus; species Artibeus jamaicensis. Next base: position 30,484,153 of record NW_026521803.1, on the reverse strand, counting down.
CTTTTCTTGTGGCTGGTCACGATTTGTATCCTTCATAATAACACTGCCGGCCCTCTTAAGTATACAGCTTTCCTGAGTTCTATAAATTGTTCCAGTGGAGGGGTATGGGAACCCCAAATTTGTAGCCAGTTGGTGAAACAGGCAGGTGGCCCGGGGACCCCTTAAGCTTACAACTGATAGGTAAAGTGAGGCAAGTCCTGTCGAGGGAATGCCCTTAACCTGTAAAGTTTGTCCTAACTCCGGGTCAGACCTGAATCGCCAATGACCAAATACTGTTTCGTTTATACTATAAATGACGTATTATTTTAAATTATGTTTTCATCCAGTGTACAAAAATGAAATTGATGTTTGTGTGCTGATCTTATCTTTGGCAACACTGCTAAAGTCTTTCTACTACATCTGTTAATTTTCCCGTAAATTGAGGTTTTGTTTAGGCAATCAAACTACCTGTGAGAAGTAACTTTGTCTTACTTTGCTTGCTGGGACTGACGCAATCGAGAACACAGGTGAGGGTGGTGGGCAACTGGGGCGCTTTCCTGGTTTGAAAGAACAAGCTTTTAATATTTCACTGTTGAGTATAACATTGTTAAGGATTTTTGGTAGAAACCACTTTTGAGATCATTACTATGAGTGTTTCACAGATAGCTAATTTCCTAGACTGCTTTTTGGCATCTACTGAGATGATCATAAGGTCTTTTTTTCCTCCTTTAATTGGTTTCTGGTGATTCAAAATCATAGATTTTTCTAATGTTAAGCCAACTTCAAATTTGGGGGGGTGAATTCAATTTTGACACCATACATGTTTTACATATTGCTGAATTTGGTTTGCTCAGGATTTTCATAACTATGTTCATAAATGAAATGAGTCTTTAATTTTCCTTTCCCCTAATATACTTGTCTTGTTTGGGTAGCAAGGTTATAACATACAGGAGTACTCTTTCTTTTTCTATTCTCTAAAAGAGTTTGATAAGATCAGATTTGATATTTAAAAGTTGGGTGGGACTTGTCTATGAAGCTATTGGGTCTGAGGTTTTCATTGCAAGAAGACTTTAAACTACTGATTCTGTTTCTTTCTAGTTTTTGTATTATTCAGGGATTCTATTTCTTTTTGAGTCAAATTTCATAAGATTATATTTTTCCAAGAATTTATTCATTGAGATAATTATTTCATAAAAATAGAAGCACATTTATTATATATATTATTTAATGAATAAATTTAAGGTATATATTAGTGCACTATCTAATAAATATTTATTTATTGTATATAATCATACATTTAATAAATGAACATCTGTGGGCACAAGCCTCACAGTACTCTCCTAGTTTTGACTCTTCTTTGCACCTGTGGCTACGTTCCTTGGTGACACAGGACTGCCCGAATGGCCTCGTCCGGAGGCCAGCTGGCATCTCTGTGCAAGGCTGACACTCCGAAGCTTGCTGACTTCACTGCTGGTCCGATTCAACTTCATGCTGATCAAAGAGACACCACCAGTAGGAGTGTGCAGGGCAAGGCCCAAGAAACGTCACCTGGGCCAGGACTGTTTCTTCGTGAGAATGGAAACCCCGAGCAGCTGTCATTTTAATTCCCGCGAGAAAGGGGTTCACTGTTGTTTCAGGGGCTGATGTGTGTGCTCTTCCTACAGGATAATGTTGTTTAGAGTGACAGGGGAACGTGGGTGGTCTCCTTTAACCGAAGCGAGTAAAGGGGCCTTGACAAGCCAACCCCACAAGGCAGCTCTGGAAGATGGCCTCCTGGCACGGCCCACCAGCCCCTGAACTGCAGGCTGTCTGCCCCGGAAGGGCCTCCTGCTGAGGGATTAGGACTCAGCTGATAGGAATAACTCAGGCCTGTGAAGCAGCCCACCTGCTCAGGGGACCCTCAGTCACTCTCTAGATGACTAAGGGTGGCTCTATACTTCGTGGGTCCCAGGCCCAGAGGTGACCGATATTATCCTGCTTCCTCTGTTCCCCTCTGCAGACCCCCATTTTGACATATTCACAGAGGCTGTGGATCTGATCTTCTGTCTCCTCCTTTAAAAGACATTATAAGTAATTTCAATCAAGTCTCTCTCTTGTAGAAGAGGAACTCCTCATCACCCTCACCATTATCAATAACCAGCCATGATTACAAGTACTCACTACATGCCTGCCAAGCACTGTATCAATACTTCACATAGAGAACTTCAATGAGTGCTGCACAATAGCCCCATTAAATTATTAATATAGCAAATATCTACCAAGCTTCTGCTACGCTGCAGCTACTTCTCTGGGTGCCAGGGCAGAGCAGTGAGCAAGCTCCCACCCCACAGCATCTATGTGCTATGCCTACAGAGTGTTTTTCTTCCTATTTTACACAGGAGTAAAGTAAGACTCAGAAAAAGATATGGTGACCCAGCTAGTTAATTGCTGCAGCTGTGAATGCCCCCAGGTCTTGTTTTGAACAGCTATACTTCACTCTACATCAGCAATTCTCACACTGAGGCCCACAGCAGCCACCTGGAGAGCTTGTTAAAACTCAGATGGCTGAGCCCCATCCTCAGAGCTTCTGATTCAGTAAGTCTGGGCTGGGGCCAGATAATTTGCATGTCTAATAAGTTCCCAGGTGACAGTGCTGGTCTGGGGACCACACTTTGAGAACCAGTGCTCTGTGGAGAGAACCAAGTGTTGGAGCCCTGAGTAAGGTCAGTGCGTTTGTCTTTCACACCCTCTCTTTGCCAAATCTCTCCTCCGTGTGTGTGCAAGGGACCCTGCACCAGGCCAACTCCCTGCATGACCCCAAGACTCTGCCCCAGCCCTACCAGCAAGCGCTGATGTTCTCTGCCGTCACCATCTGTGTCTACTTGTATAATTACCCTAATTAAACAGGCTCTCACTTATAATCCATGTAAACAAGTTTTGCTGCTAAAAAGGCACCTGATATGGGGGGCTGTTAGGACAACACATAGAACTCACACCAGCAGGGGCTGGCTGCTTTGGCTCTCAGCCAGGTGATGACGGAGTTCCCGGGTTCTAGAAAAGACCCAACACAGTCTTCCAGGGTGGGTGTGTCCTGATCACTCAGGTCTGTGGGTGCTGCTGAATGTCTCCTGTGTCTGCCCTGGGGAGCCCCTCCATTGCTCATTAAGCACCACTCTGGTTGGATAGCGGGGTTCAATGTCAGGGAGCATCATCCCATAACCCTCTCTCGGCTCTCAGGAGTCTGAGCCTCCTTCTGTCTCACTGTTGGGACCTCACCAGCTGTGTCCCCAACCTGCTCTGCTTGCCAAGTCCAAGGAGACAGGCCAAGCCCCCTAGAGGCCCTTAGGACTGGCACCATCATGGTGCTCCCTTCTATTTTCGATTCAAATAAAACCCATATGAACTCTAAAATAACTGCAAGAACATCTGTTTTGGGTTGAATTCTGTCCTCCAAAATTTGTATGTTGAAGTCTCAACCCCCAGTACCTTAGAATGTGAGCTTATTTGGAAATAGGGTCATTGCAGATATAAAAAGGGAAGATGAGGTCATGAGGATGGATCTTAATCCAGCCTGACTGGCATCCTTGTGAAAAGGGAAAATTTGGACACAGATGCACACGTAGAGAACGCCATGGGTAGATGTGGGCAGAGATCAGAGTGACGCACCTGCGAGACAAGGGTCAGCACACCAGAGAAGCCCAAAGGAAGGCAGGAGCACACGCTCCCGCACAGCCCTCAGAAGAAATGAAGCCCGGTGACCTCTTGATCTTGGACTTCCCCGCCTCCAGGACTGCGAGGCTGTAGGTTTCTAACAGGTGTCTGTGGTTTAAGGCCCTCGGTTCCCAGTGCTTTGTTACAGCAGCCCTAGTGGACTAATTCAAAGTCCCATTGAGGTCTATTTTTCTTCCCGCAGTAATTACTTTTAATTTTTTTTAAATAGCAAAAATCAAGCTCTTTACAACACTTTCGGGTGTCCCTGCTCTGCTGGTGTCCTCCCTCTCAGGGTGCCCTGAAACACTGTTGGGTTTTCTTAGCGGGAGGACCTGGCTCTGCTCTTACCCGGGGCAGCCTGCAATCCCCCGCCAAAGATTCCTCCAGGCTGTGTATCCATGTTGAAAACATGACCTTTCCTTCTAGGCCAGCGACTTACTTGCTGGTGACTTGGAGCTACTTTCCTGACCTCTCTGAGCCTCGGGTTCCTCATCTGCAAGATGGAGATAATACTTCATAAGGTTCCCGTCAGGATTAAACCGAAAACCAGCCAGGAGCACCCTACCCTGAACAGATGCTACTCTGCCCTCCCTCTCTGTATCTCCATTTTGAGGGAGACCTTAATGCTTCCCTTGGGCTTGTTATTAGGTCCAAACGCACCGGTCTAATTTCCGAGGTTCTTCCTGCCCTCCTCTTGCTCCCAGTCGCCTCACTCTCGTCTTCCCTGAGGCCATGCTGGACTGTGTGGGACATGCCCATCACTTTGCCTGGCCTCAACACCTCCTCCCTCCCTTCCAGTCTGGATCTCAACACCCCACAAGGCTCACTGCGTGCCTCGCCTTTGCAGGATGTCATCTTTCCGAATGACTCCTAACTCAGAGAAGAAAATGGGACCAGAGAAGGAGGCAAGGAAAGGACAGAGGCCCCATCTGCATCACCCATTCCCACGGGTGTACGGCAGCTCGTCTGGTTTGCGGAGGTTTTAGTCTGTGTTCCGTCTTCCCGGGCTGGTCACCCCCGGCAGGCAGGGAGCAGCAGAGTAGTAAACACTGCCACCTGTCCAGCATGCGGGACTCAGACTGACCGCTCAGGGTGGCCAGAAGAAGTAGTGCAATTTCCCTCCCACAATGTTCAACCAAGAGTTTCACCTTCGGTCAGTGTCTGGTAATGCTGACGGTGGTGATGTTAATGACTGACATGTGGATGCCACTTTCACCCTCTTCCTCATCTCTCAGTGAGGCGGGGTGTGGGTATGGAGTGAAGGAGGGAGCAGAGCCCGAGGTTGGCAATGAGGAGAGAAGAGCCAGATCTTTCTGGGTGACTTAGGAGCCACCTATAGGCTACACCAAAACCATCTGTGTGCAAATAACTCTTCCTGGGAATCTGTGGTGGGGCCCGATTTCCCACCGTCAGCATAAATTCTGTGGGGTGATACTCTGGGTGTGCAGGAGGCCACTGTTAAAATGCAGAAAGACACCTGTCATTCGTTCAGTGAGTACGCAGTGTTCACGGTTGGGGGCACACAAACAAAGTGGTGGGGCCACTTTAGAGTTTATTATAACAGGGCTCTGTCAGATCGAGAGGCCACCCTCCATGTGAAATGTGCTTTTTTAGTGGCATGTCATTCAAGAGCTAGCCAGTTGTCTGTCCTTAGGACTTTGAGGAAATAGGACACCAGAGGTGTGGAGGAGGAACGTGATTGGCCTGTGGAAGAGAGATGGTAAAGGGCATCGGTGGCCCTGGGTGGCCTGCGGACCTGGAGTCCATGGGGTGCGGGGACCTCCAGGGAACTCAACTGGAAAACGTCAGTGATGGAAAGAGCACTGGACCTCAAGTCCTGGAGTAAAGCCCAGATTTACCACTCACTAGTCATACAAGCGCCTTAGTTTCCCCATCTAGAAAATGGAGACAATAATACGAGCCCTACCTATATCACAGGACTATCATGGAGTCAAATGATGAACAGTCAAACCCACGGAAAGCAAATGCAGGGGAAGGATATGCACACTTAAAAGAATGACAATGGAACCCTGTCATTCACGTGACACACACAACTGCCTCCTTAAAATGCACTGAAGGTGACTTCCCGTCCTTCTGCGGGGTCTGGAACTGGAGCATCGTGATTCTGAGTCATCACACGCTCAGCTCCCAGAAATGAAAGGGACGCAGACTCCTCTCCAGAGGCCGATGGCCGTGACTCTCCATTAATTCGCTGTCTGCCTTTATGTTTTCTATCTCCTCCTTGTCAGACTGCAGCTGTCACTTCCCTCTGCTCGAAGACGGCCTGTCTTGTCCCTTTGTGGATTTGACAACCTGATAATATAGTCTGTGAGCGTCCTGTGTAAAGTGAGGGCCCCCTGGCTCAGGTAGGACACAGACACGTCGCCCTTGGGCTGCACGCCTCTGCTTCCCAGCAGACGCTCTTTTCGACTTCGGCTCACCTGGGGCTCAGATGGATGCGGCTGTAAATCAGAGGGACTGCTGTCCTCATGAGTGCAAAACGTGAGGTCGCTTGGGAGTCACCAGCCAACCCTACGACTCAGTGGTGTCCCACTGAGGGCTTTCCCAGACAACAAGGAAAGGCCCCCTCTGGAGAGCAGAGGGCAGTCCCCTGGGCGTGGGGGAGGCCCTGCCCCGAGGCTGCAGGTGAGAATACCCAAGCCCTGGGCGACAGGTGGTGCGACATAGGGAGCAATAGGAAGGTGCTTGAAAAATATTGCCTCCACCTGCTGGTAAAGCCTGAAAAACTCTTCTTGGAAACCAAACCAAGAGAAATGAAGATCTACATCCACATAAAAACGTGTAGGTGAATGTTCATACCATGCACTGATGTTCCTTTCCCTCTCTTTCTCCCTGCCCTCCCTTCTGCTGAAAATAAATAAATAAAATATTTAAAATATTTTAATTTATTTTTAGAGAGAAGGGAAGGAAGGGAGGAGAGGGTGAGAAACATCGATGTGTGAGAGATTCATCAATCGGCTGCCTCTCACACACCCCTGCCTGGGGACCCGGCCCACATTCCAGGCATGTGCCCTGACCTGGATTCAAAGCAGCGACCTTTGGGTTCACAGGCTGTCACTCAGTCCACTGAGTGACACCAGCCAGGGCAAAATTGTTTTTTTAAAAAAAGAGTTTAAGGCAAATGTAAACCATTTTTCTACTGAAAAGAATCCCTTAGCTGGTAACCTTTTCCCAATCAACTGTGCATTGAGGTAGCAGCTCTTGGCCCCTCAGCAGGAATCTGTGTCCCTGGGAAGAAGGCCCTGGGCCCCAGTAAGTTTCCAGTGGGCAGGATGGACGGAGCGGGATGTGTGTGCAGGAGTGATGGAAAGGACAGTGGGAGGGACGCGGGAGGGCGGGGGCACTGCGGGAAGGTGCGAGACTGTGTGGGCACCCACAGAGAGACGGAAGGGCCCAGGACACAGAGACCATACTTTCCTGTCCTGGGCCCAGGGGGCCAGGAAAGGTCACAGAAGGCCTCTGTTCTCCAGCTTTCCTCGTGACTCTCTCCCCTTCTCATCACAAAAGGCACCAGGGAGTCCTCCAGGCCTGGAGCCGAGCCCAGTTCTGTCAGCTGCTCCCGGCCCCTGGGATGCAGCTCTGGTCTCGCTCGGCCCCTCTCATTAGCAGCGGGGCCTTAGCTGAGCTCTTTAATCCCAGGGGCTCCCTAGTCTTCAGCTATTGAGTGAGGACAATCAGTAACCCACCCTGCCACCTTCAGAGGGTTCGTGTGAGGATCCAGAGTTAGCATGAGTGGGAAGAACTCTCAGGGTACATTATTGCGAACTGAAGGAAAAATGTCAGGGTAGACATGATGGTGTTGATCCCCCACCTATGGGAATTACCGGCTGTTCACGCTCTCTTGTTAGCTTCTGACCCACACAGCATTTGTGGATTGGTTGGGGTCAGGGTTGAAGGCAGCCAGTGACCACAGAACAAAGCTAATACCTCATAGGCCTTCAGAGAACCAGATGCACAACTCAGTCCTCCTGCCTCGGGCTCCTCCGAGCTCAGCTTGTGAGCTACTGAGCACCTCCTCCCCACACGGTGATCCCTCAGGCCTGTGATGCCAGGCCAGGCAGGCCATTCTGTGCTCCTGGGCTTGTCCTCCTGCACAAGGAACTGCGACTCAAATTCCAAAACAAAAGGTGTGGGGATTAAAAATGAAAAAAATCCACCCCCAAGAAGACGAGTCCTACAAATCCGAGCTCGATACTGGGAGGATGCATGGTTTCTACAGACGGCTCCTGTGTGGAAGATACCAGGGTGATATCTGCATGACCACACCCTAAGGTGCCCACACCCCAGAAACCTGCCATCTGGGTCACCTGGGGGCTCAGGAGGGGTGGCATGGTGCAGGAGGGGAACGAGGATGGCTCCTCTTTTCCTGCTGACACAGACAACAGTGGGTTTTGTCGGGTCTGTGATGGACAGTCAAGGGCAAACATGCTGTCACGGAAAAGAGGAGAAGGAAGTAAGGATAAGAGCACCGGGGCAGCTGTGGGGCCAGAGCCTGCCTCTTCCCAGCGCAGGCCCCTGGGTGCTGCACCATGCGCCTGGACGTGGAAGTGGCTGGCGGACTTCGGCTTCCATCCAGGAGGATGTCTAAATGAGCACCACTGGGGAGCCCAGGCCCTGCTGGCTCTCCAGCCTTTGCAGGGTGAAGGGGCAGGAGAGGAGTGGTGGGTGCTCAAATGGACTCATTCTGATTGGTCACCACTGATGTCTATTCTGTTGGCTGGTCCCAAAGCTTACCAACTGTTCAATACTTTGAATTGCATCCCTAATGTGTAACCTCAGTACCAGAACTAGTCATTCCAAATGGCAAAAGGGTCAAAATTTAGTGGGCCTCCCTATTCTGGTTTCCTTTGGGTTAAACACACTCCCCCAAGCCCCGTGCTTCTGGATAAATTCATTTTGACAAGTTCGTTCAAATAAAGGTTTTCTAATTTGGTCCCACGCTTCTTCATGCCTTCAGTTTGTCCCTTAGAAGAGAAACTAAAACGTGGCCAACTGCCTCAATAAAATTTACTGCTAGAGGTAGAATTTCAGAACAGAGACAGTCCCCCCAACAGTGACTGAGAACCGTAAAAAAAAAAAAAAAGCTAATATTTACCAAGTGCCTCCCAGATGCTGGACACAGTGGTAAGCATTTCATACATGTGCCATCTACTCCTCACACAGCCCTCTGAGGTAGGATCTATCATGATGAGTGGACAGAGGCAGCCCAAGGCAGGCTAAGTAACTTCACGGGGGTCTCATGACCCCAGTCAGCACCTGCCCACCTCTGTGAAGACAGGGCACAGCACACCCAGGTAAGCCCATCCCACGGTCCCCATGGAGGCAGCAGCTAAGGTGGGACTGCCACTCTGGGGGGGAGGTGAGACCCACATCAACACAGTGGACACTGCTGGGGAGGACACAGTCAAGGGGCAGTGGGCACAGCTCCTGGCCCAGATGCAGCTGCGCCCAACCCTCGTCTTGCAGGAGCGGGTAGCTCAGGCTCGGCGCGCTTCACTTTGTCACAAACACGTTCTCGGTGAACTCTCCTCACAGCACCTTCCCCAAGGAAGCTCACTGTGATAAAACAGCGCAAGTTCATGTTGCACATTTTCAGGAATTATAAAAAAATAAAAAGAAGGGGGAAAAGTCATGCATTGTCCAATCACCGTTCACATTGTACAGTTCTTCCCTTCTGATCTATTTTTATAGGTCATTTTTTCCTCCTTGTTTTAAATTGTTATGATCATACCATTTATATAATTCTGTATCTTGCTTTTTAAATCCAATTACTATTACATACACATTTTCTGTTACTGTAAACTCTTCAAAAACGCCACTGAAAGTAGTCACATACCACTCTTTTTAGTGGATGAGCCATAGTCTCGTTTATGCCCTAAATTCCAACATGAATTCATCAAGTTCAGATCCTCATGTATCAGCTTTTCTGCTGGTAAAGTGCTGGTGTTTGCCAATATCTGAGTTCTGTGTATCTAGGAATTATGGTGTCACAGCTGGTCAAGCGGTTTGAATTGGGCTTTTTAAACTTCAGGATGATTTTAAAATTGTATCCGGGTAGAATAAGAGGATTCTATAGACAAGGTCCCTGAATCTCAATAAGGTGTTTAGCTAAATCTCTTGGAACATCTGTGAAGACAATGAAGAAACACGGGCCAGACAACTGTATAATTATATAAACTCACAACTGGTTAAACAAATAAACCAGAAGAACGCTAGCTTCGGGTCAGTGTCACCCTGGAAGGAGGTGTCCAGTAACCACAAGGCTAAGCCTTTCATCTAATCTCTTTACACAACTTTTTAATCAGTGATATGGGGGAAGTCCTAGAAGACAAGCTTAGAAGTAGAAAGCTGTCAGGGATAAGATTAGGCAATACAACAAAGACCAAAAAGATCTCATCGGGTTGGAATATTTGCCTGGAGTCAGGAAGATGAAATCTATCAGGGAGAAGCACAGAGCCTTGTACTTGGAGGAAAAAAAGTTAACCAAGAAAATGTAAAATAGAGAATACTGAGCTTCACGGAAGTCAACTGGCTACTGGCACAATAGCAGCTAGTGGTGTGAGGTGCCCGCAGCATGAACAGAGGTCATGTACAGAGCGGAGAGGCCACACTTCCCACCAGTCTACGAGTTCAATTACATGGCCTCTGTTCTGGAAGGCACATTTTAAGAAAGGGTCTGACAAGCAGGAGGAGGCGAATGGAAGGACAGTCAGGGTAGTGTGGCTCTGGAAACACTGTCCTCTGAATATCCACAAGGCAGTGGAGCTCAGCGGCTAGAAGTGTAGCCCCTGAAGAGACTGCTGGGCTTTGAAACCCAACTCTGCTGTTTACTAGCTGGGTGACCTTGGACGAGTTACTCTCTATGCCTCAGTGTCTTCCTCTGTGAAATGGGACAACACAGCACCTATTAAGTCAGGTTTGTTATGAGGATTAGGTAGGCCAATACCTGTCAAACACTTGGAACAGTGCCTGAATATTACTGTGTAAAGATGGAGGGGTTTTGCACTACAGAGATTGAAAAGGGCATGATAGGTGGTTTTCAGTATTTGAAAGTTTTACCCTGAGAAGCTCTTTCTGCTCTTAAGTATCACTCTCTCTCAGTACAAAGTCAGAGGCTCAGCTTCTTCACTCAATAAGCATTTAATGAGCACACATTATGGGTCAGCTACTGTGCTAGGTGCTAGGAATAGCGATGAATAAAATATAAACTCTTTCCTTAAGGACCCCACTGTCTATCGGGGACAAGGCATGTAAAGAGAAAATCACAACAGTGTAAGGATACCTGCTTTGGGCAACCAGAGGGAGATGTAATTAACTCTCCCCCGGGGAGCTGGGTGAAGCTGCGCAGAGGCGGGGCTTTTGAGCAGGATCTGCAGGGATAAGTAGGAATTTATGTGGGAGCAGCAAGATCAATGTGTGGGACCAGAGCTGTCAGGGAGTGCGTTTTCTAGGGAATGGTAATAAGTCAGTGACTTCACAGCACAAGATGAGTGACACGGTAGCAGATGAAGCTGGAGATAAGAGCTGGTCTCTCCCGGCTCAGAGTGTAGCACTGATGTGGAAGGTGGCCAGTAAAGTCAGAATAATCATAGCAATCTGATACTCTCCCCGAGCCTTCTATTCCTACATCACTCCTATCTTCTCAACAGGCAATACAGCAAAGGATGAATCAAGAAACCACATTTCAGGAGAAACTTGGAAAGGATTTGATTTAATTTTTTAATCATCCTTCTTCAGCATAAACACAGAAATATCTGTCTGTAGAATGAGACAGTGTCGTGTTCCTGAGACATTTACGACCTGGAGGACATCTGAGCAGAGATTCTGTGGAGTAAGGACTAAAGGCTGGGACTCTTCCCATCAAGATTGGAGATATTATCTAAAAGGGAATTCCCTTACCAGCAAATACTGTTGGTACAAAGGGAAGGAAAAATACATTATTCAACATTTATCCCCCAGACTCTCCCACTTAATTCCACTTAATAGTATTCATTAAGGATGCTACAAGGGATATACAGATAAGTTATTAACACTTCCTTCAAGATGCTTAAAATCTAGCAATAAAGGGAATTAGCTACATAGAGCACTAGCTCTTTAGCTGTAAGGGTTGGCTACTTCTGGTCATGATGGAGTAACTGGTACTGGATTTGCCCTCCTGTTATGAGCTACTATAAAACTGGACAGTCACACATAGCAGGTATTTTCAGGCATTGCACAATGGGCTATGCAGGATCCCTGACATAAAGGAAGGGAACACATAACGTGAACTTCACATCTACCTGGCACTCTGTGTGGGTTGTCTTCCCAACCACAGCACAGTGTGGTGGAGCAAAGTAGAACTTTATTGTCTACTGAGCTGAGGAAGTAAAGACCAGAGTCCGGGGCTGCTAAAGCATCTGGAGCTGGTAGAAGATATTGGAAAAGAGGGAGCTTCATCATCCCAGAAGTTTGTTGCCATTGAGGGGTGGGTTCCTCCTGAGATCTCTGGCTGAAGGCTGTGCTACACATACACAGGATGAGATTCTGGCAAGGTCCAGCAAAGAACAACTGTTTGAGAACTAAGAGAAAAACAGGGATATTAAAGGTTGCAAATGCATTGGATCCATAGAAGTTCCAGACCCACCAGAGGGGAAGAACCTTGTTAACATTTCAGGCATTCAGGTAAGACAAGAGAAAGGCCATGCTCTGAGAGCAAGGACCATGCTGACATTAGAGTTAGACCTGCCCTATCAAAGACTGAAAACAAGCCTTAACAGGATCATGGAGAACCATCAGTAAACTCACTGCTTGCCAGAACAAACTTCAACGCTCATTCAAGGATGACAATATAATGCAAAATCCTTTTAGAGCAGAGCTGTGCAAACTTTTGGTGTCTCTGGGCAACACTGGAAGAAGAAGAGTTGTCTTGGGCTACACATTAAATACACTGTGACATGTAATCACAAAGAAATCTCATAATGTTTTCAGTACATTTATGATTTTTGTGTTGGGCTGCATTCATAGCCACCCCAGGCCACACGCGGCCCGAGGACCACAGTTTTGACACCCCTGTTTTACAGTTTCAACTTCAGTGTCCACAAACAATCAAACATTGCTGGAAATGAGGAGGAGCAAAAAAATGTGACCCCAATTCAAGAAAAAAAAGTAGTCAATAGACAGACACAGTCAATAGACTCTGAGGTGTCCCAGATGTTGGGATTACCAAAGACTTTAAAGCAGCTGTTATAAATATGCTCAGATATTTAAAGGAAAATATGTTCTCAATGAATGAAGAGATGGGGAATTTCAGCACATAAATGAAAACTCTAAAAAAGAACCAAATAAAGGACAAATGGATGGACAATAAACATATGAAAAGATGCTCAATGTCACTAATCATCAGAGAAATGCAAATTAAAATCACAATAATATATCACCTCACACCTGTCAGAATGGCCATCATCAATAAATCAATAAGCAACAAGGGCTGGCAAGGATGTGGAGTGAAGGGAACCCTGGTGCACTGTTGGTGGGAATGCAGACTGATCCACTCATTGTGGAAAGCAGTACAGAGTGTCTTCAGTAAGTAAAAAATGGAACTGCCTTATGACCCAGCAATTCCACTTCTGGGAATATATTCCAAGAAAACCAAAACACTAATTCAAAAGAACACATGCACCCTATGTTCACAGCAGCAATATTTACAATAGTTGAGATTTAGAAATAGCCCAAGTGCCCATCAGTAGATGAGAGGGGAAAAAAGCTGTGGACACTTACCCAGTGGAATTCTATGTAGGTGTAAAAAAGAAGGAAATCTGACCTTTTGTGACAGCATGGATGGGCTTGGAGAATATTGTGCTAAGTGAAATAAGCCAGTCAGAGAAAGACAAATACCATATAATTTCACTTATATGTGGAATCTAATGAACAAAATTAATAAACAAACACAATAGAAATAGACTTATAGATACAGAAAACAGACTGACAACTGTCAGAGGGGAAGGGAGTTGGGGAGCTGGATGAAAAAGGTGAAGAAATTAAGCAAAAAAAAAAATCCTTAAAGACACAGACAACAGCATGGTGATTAATCACCAGAGAGAAAGGGGGGCTGGCGGGGGAGACAAGGGTAAAGGGGAGATAAATGGTGACAGATGGTGAACACATAATACAATATATAGATGATGTATTATAGAACTGTAGACTTGAAACCTACATAATTTTATTAAACAATGTCACCCCTATGAATTCAATAAAAATTAAACACACACACAGAACCAAATAAAAATTCTAGGGATGGAAAAGTATATTATCCAAAATCAAAAATGCACCTAATGGGAACAAATTAGACACATAAGAAGAAAGCATCAGTGAAACTGAAGACAGAGCTACAGAATTTATTCATTCTGGAGAGAATGAATTCAAAAGGAGAGAAAAAAGGTTGGATGATCTTTTGTGTCGATACCAAGCTGAGTTCATATACATGTAATCAGAGTCCAGAGGAGAAGAGAGAGAAAGTGAGGCAGGAAAAGGTAACTGTCCTTGCTCCAGTCACTTTACCTAGATGCTCCCAAGGTGGGAATATCTCAGGAACATGACACTGTCTTACTCTATAGGTAGATATTCCTGTGTTTATACTCTAATTTGATGAAGGGCAAAAAATCAACTTACAGATCTAAGAAACTCAGTGAACCCCAAGGATGACACATACAGAGAAAACCACCCCCGGGCACTGCACAGTCAAGCTGCTAAAGTTAAAGATCTACTTCATCAACCACTCCCTCCAAGTACAGAACCAGATCCACAGGCACATTCAAAGGGCAAGCTCTGATCCGGAGAAGAAGGCAGAAAAAGCATGGCTGGTGAATAGCCACTGCTCCAAACCCCTGCTTTCCTCACTCCTCACTTTGGCTTCCTTCCCAGATACTCCCAGACTTCCCGATGATCTGGCAATAAAGGGTCAATTACTGACAAGCAGGGCACCCGCAGGATGCTGCCTTAGGACTCTGGCTGGTGCCTGGGCTATGCTGGTTGTTAAAGTCCTATGATATGCCCCTGACACTAAGTGGGGTTGCTTCCAACAAAGGGAGGCCTGGATGCTGTGTTCTTGGAGTGGACAGCAGCGGCAGATGCCTGGAGGCCAAGGGACGGCATGAAAACCTCGCTCCTGGCGATGGGGCTACACCGAGAAGGGGAGGGGAGGCACTGAAAGCCAACAGAATTAGCTTTCCAAGTCCACCTGAGGGTTCAGGGACACTTGATCTCCAGTACAACCTCTGTTCTAATCCCTTAGGTCAAATTTTCTCTTTTAAAAAGGGATATTTCATAGCCATTTAAATAAATCTTTTCGGCTCCACTGATTTGGAATAACACGCTTAGCAGCTTAAGGACTTCTAACTGGGCCCCCAGCAGGTTGTCCTTCCACAAGTCCATTTTCTCATGAATCCCTGAGCTCTGAGCATGGCTGGCCCCTTTCCAGTGCCAGCACTGTGGGCTCCAGTCCTGTCCTAGGATCCTGGGAAGCCCTTTCTCACTCCATTGTGGAGACCATCTAAAATATCAGCACATAGCCCTGGCTGGTGTGGCTCAGTGGGTTGAGTGCTCGCCTGAGAACCAAAAGGTCACTGGTTCTACTCCCTGTCAGGGCACATGCCTGGGTCATAGGCCAGGTCCCTGGTTGGGGGCATGCAAGAGGCAACTGATCGATGTCTCTCTCACCCATCAATGTTTCTCTCCCTCTCCTTCTCTCTCCCTTCCCCCCTCTATAGGAATAAATAAATAAAATCTTTTTTTAAAATAAGCATATAGAACACCAAATGGACACTACATTGACCACTAACAAAGATCCTATTTCAGCAGCAGAAAAGAGCACTCCTCCCTTTGGGTTCAGTGTCAAGGCTGAGTGGTCAGGAGAGGGAGGAAGGAGGTAAGGTTGCTCAGCTCAACATAATGAAACCAGCATAAAGGCTGCCAACCAAAACTCCATACCAAGCACCAAGCCTTCGGAAGCTGGCTGTATGTGTTCAGCATCATGTACCACTTTGCCTCCTGTGGGACCTTGAAGTGAATCACAAGCCTTCACAAACTACAGTGTCTCGCTGAGCCCTCAATCAAATACTCAGTCTCACTAAACTGTGAAAGCCAATGCCTCTGTTTTTAAATAACATCTAGTGAAGTAGTTTACAGCAGAATCAATAGTATACGTTTTCTAAAATAACTGTTTATATCACCTAACTCTTGTTAAAATCATACCCAGATGGAACAACCTCTCCCTTTGGTTTAGGTTCCTGGCATGTGTAGCTTCCCACCAAACTCGAGCGGTGGCTGACCAGCCCAGCAGTTTGCAGTGTAATCGGAGTCCTAAAAGTCATTCTACCCCAAACAACCTTCACAGCTCCCTGTCATAGCGCCTGAGAGCCCCACCTTTGACTACCCCTTTTAGTTAAGGTTCCTGTGTCATCTAGGGGGGGCGGTGTTCTTAGCCTTCCTCATTGCACAAAAGTTTGAGAGCCACAGCTTTAAGCACCAGCAAACACCCCAGGGGCACCAGCTTTCTGTCCACCCACAGCCTGCTCCGTGTCTTCAGAGCCGTAGTTCTGAAAAGTTCAGCATTGGAATCACACAGCTTGCAGGGCCTGCCCTGAGCTCCTGATTCAGCAGGTCTCTGACGGAGCCTGAGGGTGTGAATCTTGAACAACTTCCCAGGTGAAGCAGGTACCACTCGCCCAGCACCCACTTTGACAACCCTGCCCTGGTTAGTTTCTAAGGAATCTTCATGAGACACGAAGGCACAGTGAGAAAGCATTCTCAACATGACTGATGTAAGAAAGTAGAGGGCTCTGAAGCAGGGACGGGTCAGGGTCAGGATGCTGCCAAGGCAGGCCAGCCAGGCAGGAAACTTAGATTCTGTGGAATGATCCACCAAAATGCAAGAGCCTGTGGTTGCCCAACTTCTGATGAGCCTCCTATCTTCCTTCCTTCCCTGGGTATTTTCTGTCTACCGCCCCCAGGAAGGGCAAGTCTGCTGGCAGCCTCCCGGCCCCCACCACAAGGGCAAAAGGCGGCGCCCTCCCGTGGCAGACGGTGGCCCCTCTGGAGGGGAGCTAATCAGGCTGTCAATGTGCTACTGAGCCCTCTGCAGTTTCCCGGGGGGCTCCTGACATTTCTTAGAATTTACACAGGGCTCAGTGAAGTCTCAAACAACATTCTCTCCTCTCTTTCGAGATCATCGACTTCCTAATAGGATAAATTCAAAGGACAACATGCTCCGTGGGAGGCCACCCTTCACACAGGGCCCCTTCTGACTTTGGAACCAGGAGCTGGTTCCATATTTCAGTCGGGGGGGGGGGTCAGGGGGCGGGGTCCAGGGCTGGAGAGAACTGACATCTGATGTCTGTCATTTCCCCATCCTGTAACGTGGCATTTATTGGGCAAATAGATCTGTTAGTGATTTAGCTTCCATCTGAGAGCACTTTGACATCCGCACTTGCATTCGACTCCAACATGAGTCCCATGAAGTCATCTGAAAGGCAGTGAGGACCCTGTTTGGTCCACAAGGCCACGGAGAAGAGGGGCTCAGGAAAGTCGGTGGACACGGAGCTGAAACACGGGCATCGCACTCCTGGCCAAGCCATTTATCATGTGACCTTGAGCAGGTCTCTCTTCCTTTCTAGGTCTCAGTTTTATTGTCTGTGAAGTGAAGGAAATGCCTACGATGACTGGGAGGTCTTACTTTCCTCTTATTCTAAGGATAAGCTACACAAATAAAAGGACTTGCCTGGAGTCATGCAGGTGGTGAGGTGAGCACTAACGACACAAACAAGACCAGTGCTCCCCCAGCTGCCTCTGGTGAGAGACAGCCACCAGAGCACCCCCACTGCACTGTCACCACTACCATCTCGCTCACAGTGTGAGCTTCTGGGGCCTCTAGTTACCCTGTGGACCTCGAGAAGACCAAGACCGCCAGGGGTAGTGTGGTGGGGGACACGAGCCCAAACTTGGATTGGAGCCTGGTGCTCCCAGCTGCTCCTTAAAGAAGACAACTTTCACCAGCATCTCCGTCAGCAGACAAACACAACAGCCCCCTGCCCTGTGCCGGACTTCGTGTTAGAGGAGGGGATGTAAAGGTTTAGGAGATGTACTGTCCACCCATGGGAAAGGCCTGGTGTGGATGCTGAGGTCCCAGCTGCTGCTTAGTGCTAGGTGGGTTGTGCTGGGTTGGGGGCTCAGTCCAGCCCCCGGTTGCATCACGAAGCCTGTCCCTGGCACTGAGTTCAATCAGTCTGGAAAAACGGTCACCTTTTTTGTAACTTAAACCAAGGCACTTGCTGCATCCCAGGTGGGCATAGGCTCTTCAAAACGGAATCCAAAAAGGTTTAGGAGAGGGTCAAATTCAGAGCAGTTCACATGTAAACAACGTCCTCCACACACACCAGTGAGAGCAGATGCACAAATCTGACCCCAAGCAATCCACCAGCTGGAAGAATTATGTGCTCTTTGTTTTCTTCCTCCTCTGATTCCATTAGAATTGTTTTATATATTAGCTCTCATTATGCATGTACAAATTGTACATTAATTTTCATCTATTTAAGTTTTGAAGGTATACATTTTATTTTGTTTATGGATTTGAGAGAAACACTGATTTGTTGTTCCACTAATTTATGCATTCATTGGTTGATTCTTGTATGTGTCCTCTCCAGGGGTGGAACCGGCAACCTGGGCCTAGAGGGACGATGATGCCCTAACTAACTGAGCTACCTGGCCAGGGCAAAGGTGTACATTTTAATGTCTCTCCCTGTATGTGCTCTTTGTCAAAGCTTCTAACCACGTGGGATCAGTAAACTCTACCAGCTTCCTGTATGAATGAGTTGGTAAGTGACTAGTCTTCCACCTGCTTCAGACAGCCAACCAGATCAACTGGGCCAGGTCTCAGGTACAGTGATTAGACTCTCTGGAGGAAACCAACACAAACATAAAGACAACCTTCAAGGAACCAAGGGGCTCCCAGCCTAGGAGAGCACAAGAGGCACATGCCCACAAGACAGAGCAGAGCATGGTCGTCAGTGCTAGAAGATCCAGGTTGCAGAATGGGGGAAAAGTGACACGGAAGCCCAGAGGAAGGAAAGACTAATTCCAACTGCAGATTCAGAAAGCCTTCCTGAAGCAGATGGGGCACTGGAAGGCCATCCACCAAGACCCACGAAGGCCAAGTTCCAGTGCCCCTTTGGCCACCATCGGTCGAGTAATCTGGAGAAAGCCAGTTCTCTGTTTCAGAATGGACCATCTTCCCTAAGTGCCTCCCAGCATTATGAGGATTTAATGAGAACTGATTTCAGTGCACTTTGGATAAAGAAAAGCACCAAATATAACCCTTCCGTCATCACTCAGGGAAGAGAAGAGAGGAAGCTAAAAGCAGAAGGTAGATGAGAAAAAGAGTGGGCAAGGCGGGTGGCGCCTGCCGAACACAGGGATCATGTGCACACCTACTGGGCTTGTGACTGGCTCCAGTGATTTTTTTTTTAACCTCCAAGAGCTATTATTGAAGAGAGCCCAAGGAGAGTAAGTCAGAACACTGAAATTCCTCTGGATCATGACAGTGAAAGTCCCCTTCAAAGAAGCGGCTTCCTGCCCTGAGTAAGGGGGTAACAGCTGCTTATAGTGGGTGGTCAGTGAACCTCCTAGGCTCCCAGCACTTGGCCTGAGCCTGGCATGCACTCAAAAAAACTCTCAAGAAATGAATGGATGGGGGCCTCACTACTGTCCAAGGGGCTTTACATTCATGCTCCATTTTGACACATAACCACAGCCAGTAGGACAGACAGAGCATGTGTTATCATCCCTGTCAAAGGAGGGGAAAAAGGGTCCCAGCTGGGGAGAGTCCGTGTCCCAAGCTAGCACCAGCAGAAGGCCTCTGCCTCCTCACACCACTCACCTCCTAGGATTTATTTCTACAGCCAATCCTTGCCCCAGAAGTCACCTTTGCTGACTTTCCTGAACAACTGTTCTGAGCATTTTCCCTATAATACAAAACTTCACCAATTAGACTCTGTAATCAAGGACGGTCCTGTTATTGTTCCCAGTGTACTAGTTTAATCCAATTCAGAAGGCGGTTTTGTGCATCCCAGAAATAAGAGTGTCATGGGCTCTCTTAAGATTACCAAATAAAAACTGGTTTGAGTTAAAATTTTGGTTCAATTGCTTGGAGTCATTGCTCCTTAGAGGAAAGAGAAGGTAGAAACAGCACAGAGCATTCGGACGACAGGAAACCTTGCGGGTATGTGTGTTTACATGGATGTGTTTTTGTTTGTTTGCCATAGACATTCCTGCCCAAGGAGTCAGCTGTCAGTTCTGACAGATGTGGCCTGGGAGGCAGAGGGCAATCTCACGGGGAAGGTGGCACCAAGGAGCTAGAGCCAGTTGAGCTGATTTGGGCTCTGAAATCTGGGCTGGAGTCCAAGTTCCAGCCAGTGAAGGTGGGACAGGGAGTGCTGCCTCCCTCTCCCCTGCACGCCCTCCCGCTGCAGCTGCACCAGAGAGGTCGGCGCCTTTCTGTACATCTGTGATCTTCTGGCTGTAGGCAAACAGTGTGCTGGGGCATGTTCAAGATCCAAGCTAGCCTTCCCTTTCATAACCCACACTAGCTCCTTGGCTGATAATAGTTTACGGTACACGTACTTCCTAGGGAATGTTTACATTCTAATAAAAATTTGTGGCACAAAGGTTTTGGCAGGAGGCTGGAAGTGACATCCACCCCCCAGCTCTGGTCAAGGGTACCTGGTGACATGCATTCAGGCTGAGCTACTGAAAGGCTCCCCCAAGTAGCCAGAACCATGGGGTAAAGGGAACAGACTTCCAAAGGACTCCCAGCTCCTGAGAGGAGCAGTGTACTTAGGTAAGAAGTGGTCTGGGGGTATGCCACTATCTCCACAAGTATACTGGGGGTCAGCTCTGACCCCTGAGCACTCTGGTGGGGCATTTAGCCACCCACCACATGGGGTCTCAGTAGTACCATCCAGACCCCTGTAGCTTTATCTCACTCAGGGGCAGGGGCATCGTGGGACCTAAAACACCTGAACCATTTGCTGGATAATGAACTCTGAGGATGAGTTGATCAGATTTATTGTTTGTGGCCCTTGCCCACTGACAGAGAGAATGGGACAGAGAGTGGGTAATCTTTGATGGAAGGGGGAGGCAAGACGAACCACAGCATGTGTGGTGAGAAGCCTCATCAGGAGGCCTGAGCAGGCAATACGGGGAAGGGGGGGTTGGAGGATCCTATAGGCAAATTCACCAGCTGCACAATTTTAAAGCCATAGAGTTTGGAGCTGGAAGAAATCTTAGAAGCAATCTAGTCCAATCCCCTCTTGCACAGCCAGGAGTTATTATTCAAGGCCATTGGGCAGAGCCAAGATCAAGAACCCAAACCTCCCCCCTACCACATCTTTTCAGGCCAGTGGTCTTTCCAGCACCCTCCCACTACCCCCAGAAACAGTCCCCAGCCCCGACTCCCATGGAACTAGCAATGCACTCTCAGGACACTCCAAAACATCGAGAGCAGGCTGGAGGACTCCACGGGCTCCCCCATCAGCCATTCCAGCCAGACGTACCTTGTGCGAATAGTGCTGATCAACGATCCTCGCCAACCCAAAGTCCCCGATCTTGAGCACGAGGTCCTCCGTGCTGATGAAGATGTTGGCGGGCTTCAGGTCCCTGTGCAGCACGTTGGCGGAGTGGATGTACTTGAGTCCGCGGAGCAGCTGGTACATGAATAGCTTTGCGTGCTCCTCTGTCAGGGTGCCCTGCTCCAGCAGACGGGCCAGGTCGGTCTCCATGTACTCCTGCACAATGTAGGCCACGCTGAACTTGAACAGCTCGCCCTGTAGGCTGGTGCCCTTGGGCCCCAGCACCTCGTATACCTTCACGATGTTGTCGTGGTCCAGGCGCCGGATGATTTTGATCTCCCGGAGCGCATGCTTCATGCTGCGGGCGTCGCTCAGGGTGATCTTCTTCACGGCCACCTTCCGGCAGGCCCTGCTGTCCATGGCCGACAGCACCAGCCCATTGACGCCAAAGCCCAGGGGCCGGAAGTCAACGAAGCGCCCACCGAGGTCATACCCGTAGACACTGGCAATGCAGTCACCCTTCTCGGCCATCGTTGGCTCAGTGGTGGTCAGGGGCTGCCCGTGTGATGGAGGGGCAGTCAGGAAAGGCCAAGCCCCGGCCAGTGGCTTCCCCAGCACACCTCATTCTGTCAAGTTCCAAAGCGGAGGGATGCTTTTTCTTATGGTGATGTCACTGCCACCAACTCTCCAGAGACCAGAGTGGCACATGTCCATGCTTGCCGAGTTGCAGAAGCCGGAGGCTCACACTGCTTTGTTAACCTGCCCTGGGAGGGCTGTCCACCAACTCCTGTGGATCCCAAGCCCTCCTCCACACTTACAATGGCTCATGTTTCTTTCTGTGTGTCAAGTTATCAGAATGGACCACAAAGTAAAAGTGCAGAAACTCTCCCCTTTAAATCCGTTGTTAAAAGAGATTCCTTGGGGCTGCAATGCCTTTGCTGAACTGTGTTCCTTTACTGCTGATGGTCCAAAGCTCGGTGGTATCACAGCCCCAGGCAGCTTCGTGCGTGGCTGCTCTCTGTGTCCTCAGCAGAATGAAGGTATCCCAACAATGGATTCTGGAGACTTCTAGGGGCTTCTTTCCACCTTTACCAGCTCTCCTTTCTACCAGCTCACCTTGGATTCTGCAACCCAAACCAGCCTGGTGA
This sequence comes from Artibeus jamaicensis, assembly GCF_021234435.1. NCBI lineage: Eukaryota > Metazoa > Chordata > Mammalia > Chiroptera > Phyllostomidae > Artibeus > Artibeus jamaicensis. The sequence goes on along the minus strand of NW_026521803.1, from coordinate 30,461,718 downwards.
GTGCCAGTGAAGAAAGCTGGAGGAACTCAAGCACTGTGAGTGTGAGCTCTACACCAAGTTACACCTAAGTCCCGAATCCCAGGGGCGTTCAGCTGCCAGGCCAGGCTCCTCCGGAGGCTTCAGCGGGGGCAGCATCCTCTGTCACCCCCTCACCCACGCCACCTCGAACGAGACTGTGCTCTGCAGGGCTCGGCGTGGCTGCAGGAACACGGCATCTTTCAGAGTCTCCTTCCCTGTCACAGAAAAACGTTGGGTAAATTTCCACACTCTGGCTTCCAACACCTTCCCACTTGCCTGCCTTTTGTTAACCAGCCCTAGTGTTATTTGATCTGTCCAGCCAGCTGAAACACTGCTTGCTCAGGGGATTCCAGGCTCTGCACGGCCCAGCCACCCCTCCTGCTGTGTGCAGCACTCCCCTGGAAGAGAGAAGACGGACTGATTTGATAAGATCATCAAATGGTGTGCCTTTTATGTAAATACTTGCTTCCCTAAGGTTAACATACATGAATTGCAGGTGGGAGTGATGGGCTCTGACCTTTGCAGAATTCATTCTCTAAGCTCTCCAAACACCCAACAGCACCAGCTGGGAAGGCTGAGAGTAAAAAGTAACGGGTTGCAGATAGAAAAATAAAGAATCAATAAATTTGTTTTCCACTTGGATCCCCTTTCTTCCTTCTTTTGCTAATGTCTTTGCATATTTTAATAACTTAATATTCAAATTAGAAATTTAATTACAATTGCATCTCTTGATTCCCACGTAAGTGGCATAAGCACACACACCAAATTAAAAGGAAATTATGTTGCCACTCTAATCAAGGGATTCTGCCCAGGAAACCAGGGCACAGACTTTTTTTTAAATCTTCACCTGAGGATATGTTTTTATTGATTTTAGAGAGAGAGGAAAGAGGAGAGGAAGAAAGAAACATGAGGGATTGCCTCCTGTACATGCCCTGACCAGGAATTGGACCCGTAATCTTTTGGTGCATGGATAATGCTCCAACCAACTGAGCCACCCGGCCAGGGCACCAGGGCACAGACGTCTTAGCATGACACCAGGACTAGCACAGTATTCTTTTTGATGATGGGGACCTAGCTCTTCAAAGCAATGGGTCATATCCAGTCTTGACTGCTCCCTGGTGGCTGCCCCCTCCAATTACAGGCCTACGACCCAAGGTGGGGGGGGAAACCTGCAAAACTATCCATGTAAATTCAGACCTCTGAGGTAAAGGCAATAATATTATAGCTTCTAAGGAAGTGGCAGGTTTCATAAGTTTATTAAGTCCATGCACACACGAAGAACAAACACTGCATCCAGAACAAAAGAGTGAATCTAGCTAGGGCTCCTTCTTTATTCCCATCACACTGCAGGGTCCCCTGCAGGGAATACTTTCATATCTGTACTCTGCACATTTCTGGAAATGACAAATGGAGCAAAACAACAGTCGATGCTCTGACATTAAGAAGGCAAATTAGAGGACACAGATGACATGAAATAGTGAGTAATCAGATCCCCTCTAAAAACTTCTAGTGAAAGAAATTTGCCAAGGGTCTGGAACATAGCACTTGCCCAAAAGATGTCACCTATTGTTGCTACTGTTGGAAATTCCCTTACACTTAAATAAGATGCACCCACTATTCTGGTTTTTCATCAGATCTTCAGCAATTTCACTTTGTATGTTTGTATTGGGCCCAGCAGCAAAATAATCATAGACTGGCAGAATTTCAGACTGGGGAGCAATTGTGGCAAACAAACCCAATCGTCCTTAACTGGGGATGGCTTGCCCTCCCCAGCTCATTTGAGGAGGGGTCACTGCTGACCTTTGATGGGCAGGGTCAGATTGGCTTACCATCTGGCCAAGCTCCTTCGTCAGTGAATAGCCGATACCCACCCCCAAATGCCAGCGCCTCCACTGAAAGACAAAGTTCTCACCTTGCACACGAGGGCACGAAGCTCAGCGAATACCAGCTCAGTGCTTCTAGCACAGACAGGGTCGATAAACACTTGATGAAGTGATAAATGAAGACCATTCGCTCTGTTTGGGGATTCCTGGCCAATGGCAGTCAATGCTGGGCCACAACAGAGGTGCCCCGGGGTCCCGTTCCATCCCTCCTCTGGCTCCTGCTGTCCAAGTCAGGTAGCAGAAAGCCACTTGGAGCTCCTGTCACTTTCTACCCACGGGCCCCGTCTGGTTTTCAAGGGCACAGCCACCAGAGGCAACGATCTGTTTTGCTTTTCGAGGCGAGACCTAAGCCTTCTTCCTTTCCAGCACTCACTGGGTTGTAAACAGAGACGGGAACACGCACCTAAGCAGCGAGGAGATGACATCACCAGCTGGCTGAAAGCAGGGTTTGTTCGAGATCAGCTGCAATGCAGATAATCTGTGAATAATTAAGAGGTGCTTTATTTATTTTTGAAAACTCTTTCCTTTCCCTCTCACAGGGTGGAGGGACTATCTGCCCTGCATGTATCTGCCCGTGTCTGAGTGGGTATGTGTGGTCTTCCCAACACGCTGTCACCTTCAGTGGGCTGGCACCACGTCACCTGGCACAGCTTCGCCACCTTCCTCGTGGGCCTCTAAATATACTCTGCCAATCCCTGCCTTGCTTCTCTGCGTGCACCTTCGCGGGCCCTGAAATGTTCTCCTGCTTCCTCCCCACTTGTTGAAATCCTGCCCAGCCCATCACTCAGGATCCAGACGAGGTCTCGCTTCCTTGGAGATGCATCCACCCTGGTCCTCAGGGACATGTCTCTGCTTCCCAAACTCCTATAGTGTCCGTGTGCATATCATTCGGAGTGTGTTGCACACCCTGTGCCAAGACAAACTGGCCCCCTACAAGAGTGTTAGTTAAATTTCATACATGTCCACCACTCGATTAGACTTCAAGCTTAAGTCCAGGGCTTGAAGTATAGAAAACAATGGTGGACTGGGGTCCCCAAGGAGCCTCAGCTACGTCCCCACCATCATGATGCCCACAGCCCTAGACAGCCAGCCTGGCCTGGCTGCACGTGCCACTGCAGGGCGGCGTGTTTGGCGGGCTCTGCCCACAGCAGGCCCCGACCGCTCAGATGAACAGTTATCCCTGAACTTCCACCCACTCCTCATCATCTTCTGCTTTGATGCTGCCTCTCTGAGTTTCAGCACCAACCAGGTGGCCCTTGTCTGACCCCCTCTGTTCCCATTTGAGTTTGCTGTGATGCATCTTGAACCAAATCTCTTTATTTTCTATGTTTCTCTCTATAACTTCTCTACAATTTCTACTGTCAAAGCTTTGTCTTTTTCCACAGGTAGACTGATTACAAACACCTATTACCTAAGAAGTCTCAGATTAGTGGTTCGTTGCTTGTGTGACATACCAAGAAGTACGGGCCCATCGGCCCTGGAGAGGGGCAGACCTGGCATCGGATGTGCCCAGCCAGGCAGAAGACTGAGTGTGGCAGCCCTTGGCACAACGCAGCTTCAGGGGGCGGCACATCCAGCCTCCAAGTGGAGCTGGTGGCTCAGAGCTGCTCTGAATCACAACTGTGACTTCAAACCAGGGACCTGGCATTCACCTTGAGAGGAAGGAAGGTCATGGGTTCAGCTGTGCTCCAATAACACCCAGCTAGAAGAAGGTACGTAATTCTTTCCAGGGTACCCCAGACTCCCACAGTTTCATGGTGACTATCGTAAGCAAACACAGGAGAATAAATATCTACCCCGGGTCTCCTGACAATGGAGCTTCATCTCTCCACCGACTCTACCCTGACTCTCCTGAAACATCTTATTTAAGGCCAATTAATTATCCTCTCATGCATTCAACCTTCAAACGTGTGGAGGCAAACCAGAGATGAGATGGTGTGTGCCAACTGCCCCTTTCTGGGCTTCCTGGGGCTCCGGTTTACAAAGCAGCTCTGTGGAAAGTCTAAATTTAGACTCACCTCCTCTGCCTGCTCAGATCCCCCCAAACTTCATGCTGTTGACTCCCAGCAGGAGCTATGGCCTCTGGTGAGGTGCTGACATTTCCAAGACGCTGCTTTCTTCCCTCTTCGGAGCACCCCAAAACTGGCAGGAAACCCTCCTCAGGCAGGGCGGGAACTGTTTGCGGTAGAACAGCCTGCGCACTGCGCAATTCTAGGTGACACCCTGCATCTCACGGTCAAGCCGGTCTGACTCTAAGGTTCGTGACCCTAGTCACTGCCGTCCATGTGAATGAAGCCCTCTAGACCAGAGAGCAGCAACTTTTTTCTATGAAGGGCCAGAGGATAAAATAGCTTAGGCTTTGCAGGATATACATTCTCTTTTTTCGACTAGTCAACCCAGACACTCAACCCTGCCTTTGTAGCACAAAAGCAGCCACAGACAATACCCAAGGGAAGGGCATGGCTGCGTTTTAACAAAATGTTATTTACAAAAATAGGCAGGGGGCTGGATTTGGCCCGGGGCTGCAGTTTGCCCACCCCTGTTCTAGATTGTGTAGGAACTTCCGCTAGTTTATTCCTGAGTAGATGCTGCAGTGTGTCATAACCCAGACCCCTTCCAGTCTCACTGCCTCCCCCCTGGACTCAGTCTTCCTGTCGCCCCTCATGGTGGCACTATCCCAGGACTTTCCCTCCAGGATGTACCCTGCGCTCGGGCCCCCAGACTTAGTGAAGGTTTCCTGTGCTCAGGGCCCAGCTCTCTGCCCTTCACAAGCTACCTTCTAGTCCTGTAATTTGATGGTACCAAGGATGCACCTCACCCCTAAACCGTACTTGGACTTCAACAGAGGCTTTCTGGAGAGGTGGCGAAGACGACATGCTGGCGGATGAGGTGAGCACACTAACTGGGAGTTTACCATGGGCCAAGGGCTGTCTGATTGTTTCAGCTGGGTCTCACACGAACCCCATGAGTTGTTGTCATTCTCCCATGAAGGCTTCAGTGGGAAGCTACCTGCCCAAAGTCCCGCCACTAGCTGGGATGTAAACTCAGGTGTGTCTGACGCCAAAGCCCACACTTCTCATCATCCTAACACATGATCTGAGCCCACGTGAGTGACTCTCACCATGAGCCTTCGAGGCCCAGTGTGACTTCCCAGGCCTAGCATAGGACAGTTGGGGTGGGCAGGCCTTGTGGTACCACTCAAATTAAAGCAAGAAACATGTAGCTTTCAGCATGTATTCAGCTCCAGGGTGGAGGCCACGGTTATGAAGCTCACTTTATGGAAAGAAACTGAGATATAGAACATTGAAATAAGAGTAAGAGTTGAGAAAAAATAAAACAGATAACACCAAGTTCAAACACCCATAACCTTGCCTTCCACCCATTTCTTGACCTCCCTGGCTGCCAACACCTCAGGTACACAGGAGGCCATTTCGGACGTGAGCTGAGCTGAGCATTTGCCCAGCTGGCCGATGAACAGGGGCTTAAGGCTGACACTAGCCACCGGCCCAGGAACCTTCCCCCTTCCTCTGAACAAAGACCAGGTCCGGGTTTGCCACTGAGCCGCTGAGCCCAACTCAGAGATGACTCTGATGGGTCTGAACCAGGGTGTTTCAGCCTCAGCATGATTGACAGTTTGAGCAAGGTTGCTCTCAGCTGCAGGGCTAGAATGTGCACCGTAGAACCTTCAGCAGCCTCCCTGGCCTCAACCTAGTAGGTGCCAGTAGCAACCCCTAGTTGTGACGACCAAAACATCTCAAACTCTGAAAACCGCCACCAGTGGAGGGGGCGCTGCACCATCCTTGGTTGAGAACCACTGATCTAAGTCAGCAGCTTCCAGCAAAGACAATATTGACCTCCGAGCAGAAGAACAACTGGTTTTGTGGAGCTGCCTAGTGCATGCTTGTTGAAAGTTTAAGCAGCCGGGTCCCGACCTGCTAAATGCCAACGGCCCTTCCTGGATGCTGTGACAGCCTCACACTTTCCAAAATCCTAGAGGCCAACGGTACCTCCCACACCCATCTCTACTGAGGGCTGTGAGTCGAAGCCAATCACAGTAATTGGATTCCTGGCTGGCAGAGGATGGTGTAGGGACGGTCGATTCAGTTCTGAACAATGAGTCTGAAGGGACCAGGCCCTGGGAGGCTCAGGGGAAAGTTTTCCTCCTCTACTTCCGGTCTCCGGGGGAGGAGGTGGTGTTGGTGCTACAGCGTGACCTTGAGTCCAAGCAGGGACAATCCGGGGGACAAAGGCCAGCACAGTGGGTTGGCAGGTGAGCCTGGGGCCTGGTTGGCATCGTTGAGTAGCGGAGTGGAGCCTGGAAATGCCTACCTCCAAATCTCTTGTTAAGGGAGATCATCAAGCCCAACTGTTGAGACATTTTTACTGTCATACAGTTTTATTTTTAACTTGAGGCTGAATTATCTAATGATAGAAACTAGTGAGGGTGCAAGGATGGTTTAAGGGAGAAATAAAGAGATGTAGAGCACGTGACTCCCAACCTCTAGGAGCTTGCGTTCCTACAGGGAGAGAAAAACCAGACCAATCCCAATTACAGAAGCAAGAATATTCGGGAGCTGCAGCACGACCCCTGCTGCAGGTGGGGCAGAGTGAGGGTGAGGTGAGCCAGTCAGGGAAGCACCTGCAGGCCGGGGAAGGCGGCTTCTAGGATGCCCACCAGTGGTTGTGGCTCCGGACAGGGGTGGGTTCTTCCCCTTAAGGAATGCTGGACTTAGTGACTCACCTCTAAGGAACAGAATATGCAGAAGTGATGGGGTATCACTTCTGAAATGGGGTTATTACAGAACCGTGGCTTCCATCTTGGGTGACCCCTTTCAGGAAAGCTGGTGGCCCTGTCATGAGGCAGCCCCACGGGAAGACCTGTGGGAGTCCTTGGAAGTAGATCTTACGAGCCACCACAGGGGTGAGCTCGCAAGCAGATCCTGGGCCTTGAGAGGACTAGAGCCCTGGCCACAGCCCGACCGAAGTCTCACAAGAGACCTTACATCAGTCACAGCCACCTGGCAAAGCTGTGCCCAGATTCCTGGCCCATGGAAATGATGTGACAATAAGGGCTGTTTAAGCCATTGAATTGGGGGTTACATAGCAGTAGATAACCAATGGGGAGGAAGGGCTCAGAGACCTGTAGTTTTTGATGGCTCCAAAATGGCAAAGTGGCAAACTAGGACTGAGACTTTGGAAAGTTGTTGGGCTGGGTCCTGGGTCCTACCTGGCTTAGGTCTCATCAGATTCCACAGTGAGACAGAACCTCCAGAAGGGGAGGACCCTTACCTTTCTTCTTCTCACGGATGCCGTCCCAGGGTCTAGCCCGTAGAATGGCTGTGTGTCTGCAGTAACATTTCAGTTATGACAAAGTGTGAGCCAAATGGAGGAGGCTTTGCAATGTGTTCCTGCAGTCTAGAACGGAGAGCTTTTGACTCTCCCAGGGTGGGTGGAGGTTGGAGGGGGTTCCAAAAGGATGCCACACAGGCCCCCCCAAAAGCATAGTGACTGGAGGTGTTTCCTCACCCATCAAGGAACTGCTGGTCCTGAGGCCATTTTCTTGTGTTAGGTCTGATTTTTAGTATTGATACCCAGAAATAACAGCTCTTCCTGGTCTTCTAGCTTTTGAAAGGAAGTACCACCCCCTCCACCCAGGAGGGGAGCCGGCTGAAGGTCATGCAGAGTGACCTGCCGTGCCTGGGAGCCCTTTCTTTTTGTGAAAACCCAGGCGCACAGGCAGACGGCTGCTCCTTCTGTGCTCAGATGGCACTGCCTGTGCCCCGTGCCTCTGATGCCCAGCACCCCTCCCGGCAGAGGTCCCGGGTGACCCTTCACACACCAGCCAGGAGGACAGCAACACACCAGAGCCCAAAGCACTGCTTAGCCGCAGACAAATGTCTCGAGCAGGCAGCCACTGACAGGCACCGATCCCCAAGGCCCATGCAAGCGTCCTCCCCCAGGATGTGCCAACGTCTTAACATCCCTGCCAGGCAGCGATACCAGCCACCCCAGCTTGTTTTCCTTCTATGTTTCCTCCAGAACATGCTGGCGGGATGATGCCTCGGGGCAAGAAACCGGAGGCAACCCTGTTGCTTTGATCTCACAGTGAGGGGCTGAGAGGAGAGGTACTGAAAGCAGAAAGAAAACGTGAGCAGAAGGAACATCAGGCCCTGGAGAGGGGGTGTTAACTCCTCCCCCAAAAGCAAACTCTGGGAGCCTTCACTTCAGACTTTGCTCTGCCTTTTTTCTTGAAAATTACATAACCAGCCAGGGAGAACAAAGACTTCCCAGGCTTCCCGACAGTACTGAAATAGCACAGAGAAATTCCGGCAGCCTTATTGGAGCTCCACGCGCACGGCAGTGCAGAGCTGGGGAGACAGGGCAGTGTGGGTCCCTGCATGTGAAGTATGGGTGCTTGTTGCCACGGGAACAGCACAGGCTGTAGAGGCTGCACCTGCCCAGGCTGGAGCCTGGGTGTCAGACCTCCAGATGGCAGGTGTGCAAGGGAGTTTGTGCCTCTGAGTTCAGACAACTCCTGTGTTTGACCTTTGTGGGTTCAAGGGAACACTTCTCATTCTCTCTTTTTTTTAAGGAAGGAAACCTGGGGTCGCAGAAAATGTTGGTTTCTTTCAAAATCCAAATCAGGACAGTTATGACTTTATTGGCTAAATAAGGTAGGGTTTGCTGTGTATGGACTGTGTTCTGAAGGGCAAAGATCGTGGCCAGGGGCCAAATGTCTCAAAAGCAGAGCTCACACCTCTCATTTCTCCCTGTTGGATGGTGCCCAAGGGCCCCTGTGCCCGCCTTGGATTTGGAGGTTCCTCTCTGTGAGCCCAGATTTAATAATCTCTCATGGGAAAGCACATAGCAGCTGACCCTTGAGGAGCTCCATGTTTAGACCTGATCTTTCCTGCCAAACTTTGGGGTCCTTACATGGGACCACTTACTCCTACCTGCAAAGTAATCCCATGGCAGAGATGCTAAAAGATCCCAGCTTTGTAGCTAAAGGACACAGCATTAAGTTATCTTGCTTGTAGACCATAAGTACTACTATTGACCCACCTTGCACCCATGGCAGACATTGATAATTAATCTTCACCCTTACCTTCCTGGTGAACAGGAAAACCAGAAGCCTTTGCAAACGGCAACCCCAGAGCCTCTGGCAATCACCTGGAGCTGGCACTCAGGGCAAAGCCTATTCGCATCCACAGCCTGGCTCTCGCTAACCCTACATTTCCCATGCCACAACTGGGGTCTTGCCTGGTTTCAGAACTGGGCTCTTGCCTGGCTTCAGGGACCAAGCACCCACTTTTTTATAGGCACAAGTCCAACTCAGCTGGCACTTACTGAGGGCCTACTGTGTGGCTGGGCATGGTCACAAATGCTCAACGATATTTGACTTAAACTTCACGACACTGAAAGGCAGGGGTAACTATTCCTCCCTATGAATAAACACAGCACTGTGAATGGTAGGTGCCTGCTTCCTCCTTGTGCTTCCATTTTGCAGAATTGAAGCGACTTCCTCAAGGTCATACACAAGAAGAGGTAGAGCCAGGTCCTAATCCAGCCTTGGTTCCAGCACCAGTTCACTCTTTGTCACCTCCTATGGGGGCTTCCTGTTGTAGACCCCACCCCCTCTCACACTTGTGTGCCAGCTTTTGTTTTCTTGAGTTTTCCCAGTTCTTTGGAGAAGGATTTACTTTCCTCCCTTAAGTCATCTTAGGAACTGACATCCCTTCTAAACTCCTGCAGCCTTCGATCTCATGGTTTCCTAGACTCTACTCACCAGCCATGCAAAACGTCTCTCAGCCACTGAAAATGTCATGTTCTCCCTTGCCTCTGGGCCTCGCCACATGCTGTTCCCTCTCCTCTTCCCCTGGCTAGTTCTGACTTATCCTTTAGATCTAAGTTTAAATGCCCCTTCACCCAGGAAGGCTTCCTTGAGGGTCCTTTCCCTTGCCAGACTAGCTTGTCTGTCAGGCTGTGTCTCCCTGTTCTCCCATCTCACGTCCCTTTCCTCCCTTTTTGATCAGCTTTAATTGCTTGTCTCAGTGTTTGACTTGGAAGGGACTCCAGTAGGGACAGGGATTCCTTCACTGTCTACATTACTACAGACCCAGGGCCTAATCCCTAAGCTACTCAATAATAAGTAATAATCTTTAGGCAGAACAAATGCATTCTGAGAAGTACCGTGCTCCAGACCATTGTTCACAAATCCAGATTTGTAACACACTGGCCCTGGCCAGTGTAGCTCACTTGGTTGGAGCATCGTTCTATAAACCGAAAAAGCAAAGGTTCAATTCCCAGTCAGGACACATGCCTCAGTTGAGGGTTCATCCCCAGTCTGGGCACCTACAAGAGGCAACCAATCGATGTTTCTTCCTCACAAAAATGCTTCTTTTCCTCTCTCTCTCCCTCTCTTCTCCTCTCTCTAAACTCAATGAGTATGTCCTTGGGTGAGGATTAAAAAACAAACAAACAAAAAGCAAGGTGTAATACACTGTACTTGCTTCTTTCCTCCCTTTGAGAGATGCCAACCACATGTGAGAATTTCACGGATCTTGCCGGGGTCCAATCTGGCACTCAGTCTCTTTAAATTTCATGGAGCCCTGGACTTGATTTCTTTTCAGCAGCCCTGCTTCTCACCATCGCCTGGCCCATTACCTGGTGAACGTGTGCCCAGCTCCCTCCTACTATTCCCATGGAGGCTAATCATTTACAGGGGCTGTGCTCGGAGGCATAAAGAAATCATTTGCAGTGCAGGGGAAAAAGTAAGAGTCCCTCTCTGGGCAACTGCATCTCCCTGCTCATAAGTGACAGAAGTGGTATTTTAACAGCTCAGGTGACAGAAACAATCCCTGGACCTCATGGGTCTGTCACAGCCAGGGAAGAAAGCCTTGGGCTTGGAGTCAGGAGGCCTGGGTTCTAGTCCTGCCACTGCCTGTGAGCCCTTGGGCAAGAAGTGTCAAGTCTGGGAAGTGGGAATAACCACCCTGGCCCAATTACCCATGGGATCAACAGACAGAGACTGGTGTTACAGACACACTTGAAAAAGTGTAAAGCTCAGATGTGACATAAGTCATGACCACAACCCAATTATACTAAAATTAGCCATTTTAAAATTAACATAGTGGCGTTAGCTAAGCTCTAGGGGGTTGGCAGTGTCACCCTCTCTCATCTCTCAGGCTCGTCCCTTTCCATCCCTCTGAGTGGCCTCCCCTCGGAAGGGGAGTATTGGCCCACCAGCCATTACACATAAATTTTTTAGTGGGGGGGGAGGAGGGGCAGAGGGAAAGAGCGGGGGAAGGTCAGGCTAAATCGTCCCTGTCTGATTAGTGATGAGGCTGGGGCTCTCCTGAGTGACATCAATGCCCTGTAACGGTGACACCAGATGGCTCGTGCCCTCTTTCCACCCTGTGAGGACACAATGAGAAGCCAGCCATCTGCAACCCAGAAGAGAGCCCTCACTGGAACCTGACCACGCTGGCACCCTGACCTTCGACTTTCCAGCCTTCAGAACCAAAAGGAATGGGTTTCTGTCATTTATGTAGCACCCGGTCTACTCTTTTAGCACCGCCCAAACTAACTAAGACACTGACCATGCCCGTCACGGCAAGGCCATCACCTGATCTGACTTTCTGAACTCCGCTGCCACGTGTCCAACACCCCCTCTCTTCTGCTCACCCCAAGGGTGACTCCTTCAGCAAAGGCATAATACCTGATCCACTGGAGAGGCAATGCGGGCTGTTGGGGGGTTGCTTTTTCACTTTCATTCCTGCTCTAGGAGAGATACAGGGAGAGATAGAGAGAGAGATACAGGCAAGACTGTGAGGGATTCCACACACAAATAAGTTTCTTATGTCTTGATGGTCAGGGCCCCGTGGGAGGGCACCAAACACCAATGGACATGGAAGGGGGAGGAAGGAAGTGATCAGCCTATGAGATGCCTAGAGAAGAAGACTGATGGCCCCACTGCCTGGGAGGGCAGTGCAGGAAGACTGGGAAAGAAGGCAACAAGAGCAACGAAGGAAGAGGAACCAGGGAGGTGGGCAATGAACTGAGGAACCTGCCCCTCTCCCACCCTGGAATGCTTAGATAAATGAGAACCAGAGCCTCTATGGAGACAGATGCTGGGTTTCCACCAGCTGGCAGGTGCGCTCTTAGCTGGTTTTGATTCCCTTTGGAGAGAGGTGACCATCCTGGCCTTCAGGTGGCAGATGAGTCCCAGGTCCATTCATACTAATTGCAATAGTAACTGACACTTCCTCCACTGCCAAATGGGGAAACTGAGGCCCAGAAAAGGGAACTGACTCCTCCAAGGTCACAGAGAGGCAGGGACCAGGCCTTGTAGAGTGCCCAGGATGCCGTTTGTTGTACTGTGGCTGTTTTGTTTCATTTTGTTTTGGAACAGGCCCTTCCAGGTGCTTCCTGGGCCTCAGGAGGACCTTGTGGATTGCCCAGCCTCCCTCCCTCAAATGAGCAAGAGGGTCCTGACTCAGCTTGCAAAGGAGCAGCTCTTCCTCCTCAAATAATTAGGAAATTGTTCTGTATCAGGAACAAAATGTCACATATGGACCATGTGGCAGCAGCTACCAGCCTTCCCAGCTGGAATGCTGTCCCTTCACTGAGAGCGGAGCTGGGAGCCAGGCTGCCTGGGGGCTGGAGAAAGGAGTGGGTGGCTAATCGGTCCCTGTCCCCACTGAGGACACGTGGAGCTGGTGCCTAGTGCCGTGCCTGCCCCCTGAGGGGCTGAGCCAGCATTTGCTGCACAAGGAAAGCTGCAGTTTCATTTAGTCTGAGGAGAGCCAGGCCCCTCCAGGGCCAGGAGCAAGAGCCACCTCTATCCATTCAGGTGCAACAGAGATGATAAATGAATCATAGGGATGTGGACAGTTTTATGCTTATGCTCAGTGGGAAACCAAACACTCAGGATCCCGAGGGTACAAGGCAAGGTCTGGGCCCCCGCTAGGGGAGCAGGGTTGAAGAGGAGGAGCTGGGGGGAGAGACAGAGAGTCAGGGGAAGAAAGACGAACCTCACCTTCACTCCCAGAGGCGACTCCCTCCTGCCTTGATCTTTGAGCTGCTCAGCTATTGTTAGCACTTGGCCCACACATACCAACCAGCCTCATTGCCCGAGAGCCTTAGCCACATGCATCGATAAAGTCCTCATTGCAGAAAATGCTGGAACCTTGACAATAGCAGCTGCATGACCAACACAATACAGTGCATTAGCCTGACAAATGTAATTGTGCTGGCAGCCAAGAACTCCACAGTTCTCCCAGGCACGGGGAGTCCTGGGTCGGTTACTGGATTTTACCTGCACAGAGTAGTTCGCTGGAATCTTGGATCGGGGCTGGAGCCCCAGCCAACACAGTGGGATGCAGTACACATTCCTTTGCCTCTCCTCTTCTCTACACACTCCAGAATAGGGGACCTCCGGGTTTAAAGAGCTCTGAAAAAACCAGCTGGAACCAGGCTCTGTCACCTTTTTGTGACCTGAGTCAATGGGTCTGGACAGAGGGCTGCCTGGGAAGGTCTCAGCCACTCCCAGGCTTATATGCAGGCCAGTCTCCAAGTCAGGCTTTGGGATGAAGGCTACCTGATAGATAGTGCTATCAGTATCTATCAATGCCACGGGGCCCGGGCAAGTTGGGGCTCAAGGGAGTAGTAGGTAAGGCAGTGGAGTGGCTATGCATCGTGGACAGAGCTGCCCTCTAGAACATGCAGGAGAGGTAAAGGCCAGATACTAAGAAGGGGTGGATGGGAAGAGCTGCCTCGTCCTGACTGGTCACCTCCCACTCGGAGTAAGCTGAGAGAGACTGCTGCTCACCAAGGGTGGTGGAAGGGACATACATCCCAGTGGAGTGGAGAACCTTGGCTTATGAAAACACTCTGGGTTCAAGTCTGACCCCTGGCAGGAACAGGTTATGTGAACATGCGCCTCAATTTCCACATCTGTTAACCGGAATAGTCATGCCCTTCATAATGATCTTACAGGGTTTTTGTGAGAGTTCAAACCAGCAGACAGGGAGACAGTGTGAAAAGCGAAAGTATCACACAAAGACTGCTCAAATAATGATCACATCAGTGTTATTTACCTTTCCACACTAACTAATAGCAGGTAATGATGCACTTTATCTCATTTAATTCCACAACGACATTCCTAGGAACGTATCAGTATTACGTCCTCTCACAAGTGGGAGATGCACGCACAGCCTGGTGAAGGGACTGGCCCAAGCCTACCCGGCTGGGAAGCGCCAGAGCTGGGCCTCAAACCCCAGCAGCCTGCCTCCAAACCCCATGCCCTTCCCATCAGGCAGCCTCAGTGAATTAAATGCCCAGGACACTTCACGCCAGGAGCTGTCCCAGTCATCAGACTATGGAGCTGGTGTGCTGAGTGACACCACTCAATTGTCAGTAGCTCGCCAAGTGCCCCATTAACAAGGGACTGCCTTTCTCTTGCTTCTGGTTCCTTCTGTGACCCCCCAGGACAGCAACTGGGCTGATGGGCTCATCGTAGGAGACCCCGGGAAAGAGACCTAGCTCCTGCTGCTCACACCAGCTGTCTGCATACACACAGTGTTTAACAATCGCACACCACAGGATTCTGTGTGGGTTCTCTCCTCCAAGCTGGCACAAGCTTCTGCCAACTTCGAAAGCATGCAGTGCTCTGCCGGGTTCGAGGACCATTTTGAATGGGGTATCGGCCTTCTTCCCTCACATTTAATTTCGTAGCTTCAAATCTTCTCTGCAGAAAGCTCACTAACCTTTTGGACTTGGGGGGAGGGTTGTTTGTTTTGGGGTTTTTTTGCCATATCCCACCATCCCTCCTCTCTCTCTCCCACTCTTTCCCAGGCACCCCATTTCGTCCGCTAGCACCCTTCCCTCCTGATGCCCCCTCACCCTGTCTTTTCTCTCCAGATGGTTCTCCCTGCTGACCCTCAGGGGGACTGCTGATCCCTGCAGTCCCCTTCCCTCCACTGCAACTCCAACAGAGTTGGAGTTGTCCAGCCCCGCAGAACAGTCCATCTACACAACTGGCAGAGAAACCTCTGGTTCAGTGGTTCCAAAGCCACTTCCTGTTCCCATTCATTCCCGACAGGGTCCTCTCTGCCTTTGCAAACACTCGTACTCTTCCCTGTTAGCACCTGTGTGAGAACCTGACTCCAGCTGTTTATCTACATGTCTGTGTGACCAAGACCCTGGATTCCTTCTCCTAGGGATCTGTACTCAAGGTTTATCTCTAACTGTGGAATGACAGCCTGTGCCCTGGGTAGGCAGCACCTTGGCTATTTTAGGAAATTGTACATTGACACAATGGAGATCGTCTCCTGGGATGCTGAGAAAAGGAGAAGAGAGGGTCAAGGAGGCCCTTGAAGCAGGGGGTGGAGAGGGTGTCAAGGGTAATGTACCTAAAGCAGTGCCCCACCCCCAAAAGCACTGCTGTCTGTTCTCCCTGCTCAAGTAACTCCCAAGTCCTCTGCTTGCATGACTGAACAGGTTTGGGGCCCTCCAGAGATCACCGACAAGGGTGACTTTGTTCCCAGCCACCTAGCTGATCCTAGCCACTGAACAGTTCCAATCTGGTGACTACCTTCCCTTTGACCATCAGCCCCCGGTCAGACCAGCTGATAGCAGCTCCCTGCCCCTCACCCTCCTCGGGTGCTACTTACAGTGGGAGGCTGTTACCCAGGAGTCCATGTGGACATTATTTTACACTATCGTATTCTGTCCGCCCCTTCCCTCTCCCCAACTGCCCAGATGAAAAGGTAGCTAAGCAAGTTCTCCTCCCCTATGCAAAAACCCCAAATCTTCGTGCATTCAAGTCTTACTGGGAGGCAGCTGCCAAAGAGAAGGGGAGGCGAATCAGATGCTGTACTAAGGTGCAGACCAAGCAGGCTTCTTCTTAGACAGCATTAAAAGGAGAGCAAGGGGGCCTCTGACCTGACATGAGCCCACAGCAATGAAGGGAACAGGAGGGGAACAACTGGCAGACAAGGATTTCAACATGTCTCTGAAAGGTTGAGACTGTGGAAGCCTCAGCCCAGGATGCACAGTGAAGATGGGGGTCAAGAGCAGGAGGCAGCTGAGGAGGGCCCTTGTGGCTTCACTGACACCTGGAGAGGCCCCAGGGTGGGTCAAAAAGCACGTGGGAAGGGAATGACTTGAAGGTTTACATGGGAAACCACTGGGCACCCTTCTCCACCGCCGCCACCACACATACAACAGCAGGCAGTTCCTGCCTCTCTCACCTTCCCCTCCTCTTTTTTAACCCCAAGTTCTTAAACCCTTAAACCTCTTCCTAACCCCAAGTTCTGAAGGGGCATGGTGAGAGTTGCAATGGAAAACAAGGGACAGGATGAGAGTTAGTGAGCAGGGGAAAGTTTTGGGGGCTTTTTTCCCTTGTTTTGTTTTTCACAAATTCATTAAGTTAGTGCTGTTAAGTCATTTTCAACTTTTAGAATCAATCGATAGAAAAATATGTCACAAACAAAATGTCAATGCCATCTACTCTGACATGTCAAAGAAAAGATCTGGTAGAAATAAAACTGTTGGGGAGGTGGAAGAGAAGACAGAGGGAATGAAAAGGGACAATATTCTCGTACAGAGCTGAGAGCTGCTGCTGAAAGTGGGTGGAACAAGAAGAAAGTTAAAGATGAAGATAAGCGCTTGAGGCTAAAGGAGAGTAAATATAAGCTCTTTAAAAAGTGATAATTACTATTAAAGTAAATAAAGATACTGACCACGATGCTCACATCCTAGTGAAAGAGGTATTACAGAGTCACCAAAAAATACATAACATGACATCAGATGGTTTAATGGGCAGGCAAGCAGATCTGCCCTTTCTGATCAAATCATTCATGTCTCTCTCTCGTTCTTTTTTTCTTAACAACAAAAACAAATGACAACACAAAGCACTAATAAGCAGGTAAGGAATATTATTTAGAGATATGGAACTGACCAATAAAACCACTAAGGAAAGAAATGCTTGAAAGTTTAGGAGCAGGGATGGGAAAGGGGTGGTAGATTTTCATTATAAGCCTCTTATGAGCCCCTTTCAAAACCATGGCTTGCACTGATTAAAATTAGAAAGACCTGCAAGTCAACCTCTTGGTCACCAGGGCAAAGTGGGAAGGCTGCTCCAGAGACAGGAGGCTGACTCTGTCCCATGGAACAAGATGCTGGGAGGGACCCAGTTCAAGTCTGGCTGCTGGGGAAGAGAGAAGAAGGCACACAGTGACGGCTGCCTGGAGACCAGCTTCGCGGAGCCTGTGGCTCAGGTCAGTGACTGGGCTTCCCCCTCAGGGACTGAGCCATCCCCATCCTTACCTCCTTCAGGTGCCCTTGATATTTTAGCCCATTGATTGGTAAACTCAGTGGCCATCAAAAACACTTGCGAAGTTTTAAAATAGCAATGCCTAAAAAGAATAAGCCAGGGACTGGAAGAAAATACTTGCAAGACATCTCTGAAAAAGGACTATTGTCCGAAGTATTCGAAGAACTCTTAAACCTCAACAATAAGAAAACAAATAACTCAATTTAAAAATGAGCCAAAGACTTTAACAGCCACCTCACCAGAGAAGATACACAGATGGAAAATTAGGGAATGTTGGTGACGGGGAAGGCTGTGCATGTATTGGCGGCTGAGGGCATGTGGGGAATCTCTGTACCTTCCTCCCAATTTTGCTATAAACCTAAAACTGCTCTAAAAAAATCTTAAATAATCCCAGTGCACAGGCTGCACTCTGATCATCAAATCAGAATTTCCAGGGAGTGGGGATCCCCAGGCCATTCCAATGTGTAGCCAAGTTCAAAGACCACAGCAGAGGATGAAGACTGGCTCGCAAAACGGCTACCCTCCCAAAAAGCACATGGTGAGAGGAACTATCCTTTCACTGTCGTAAACAATCAGAGAGTGCCCTGATCGATGCACCTGTGTCCATGTGTGCACACGCATGTGCGTGTGTGTAAGGCTCCTTTGGCAAGATTGCCCAAATCATTTTTTGAAGCAGAAAGAAGACTGTACAGAACCAGACCCAAATTAAGTGAGAGTCTAAACTCAAGTGTCCAGTTAGCATGACATGACAGAAGTCCTTGAACCAGGGCCCTGAATGGCCACTCTGTGCATTGGAGTCGCAGGGAGCAGTGCTCAAACTTGGGTGAGCAGCAGGATTACCTGGGAGGCTCATTCACACACAGAAGATTGGCTCCACCCCCTGAGGGGCCCATTCAGGAGGTTTGGGGTGAGATTTGAAATCGGATTTCTGCCAGTTTCTCAGGTCATGCTGATGCCACAGACGCTAAGACCAGCATCTGTACCACTGGAGAACCACTGGCCTAGAGAGACTTGAAGGAAAGGTGGGTGCAGGCACCCCCCTTCCCAAGGCACAAGTGCAGCCACCAAGGGGACAATGGCACCACAGCCCCTCTAGTCTCACTGGCAAGGGTCAACACTGAGGTTGACGGATTACCAACAACCCCCTGCAGTGTGTTAATCCCAGAGGGACGGCTGGGCTTTAAACACTGTATGTTGGACCCAGTTACAATGTTCTCTGTTCAGATAATGTGATGTTAGATCACATGCCCGCAATCATTTGACTGCAAAAATAGGTAACCGTCTGAGGGGCATCTGTTTAGTGCAGAGGTGCCATCCTTAAAAAGGAATCTACTTAACGCTTCCCTGTATTGATAGTGGTTAGAATGGAGCACAAAGGTGCTCTTGAAAACAACTTCCTGATAGTCCTGACTGCTCGGGGTGAGGCAATTTCTTGAAGGTTTTTTTCACTAAATATGACGGGTGGTTGTTTTATAAAATAAGATAAAAGAAGGAAGGCAAAATGCATATACCAGCAAACTTGATCTTTATAAACCAACATTTGGAGTCAGTACTTTGCAATTTAATTTAGAATGAGCAACTGAGCAATCAACCCAAACATGTTCCCCCCAATCCTCTGGGTGGAATTCTTGCGATCTGGCGCTAGCCTTGTAGGCTTCAGATAAATTTCCTCTCTCCAGACACGCAACACTGTGTGTGGTTCCACTGATGACCAAACAGCAGCCTAACAGTAGGGGAAATCATTAGCAAATTCATTTATTAGGACACTGCTTACACTTCTTTGGTACCAGTTATCACATTAACTACATTTTAATGAACTATCCTAATCCCCTGCCATCTACTAAAACCATTAAAGGTCATTAGTAGATACTATTACATTTGGGGTGGGGGGCGCAAGTATATTTCGTTTTATGGGTACAAATGTAGTTGGTATAGAATGTCTGGTCTGAAGTGTTCTCAGAGGTAATGCTGCAGAACATTTAGAACAAAATCTTACAGGAAACCAGATACATGCAATGGAGAACCGAGAACAGTGGCTGGACACTTACTACAAGACAGGCACTGGGCAAAGCTACTTAAGTTGTTCAGTTTTAGTGCAAATTCTAACCGCTTAATTACAGACAGTGAAAACATTAAACCTGATTCTTATATAATGTTTCAGGTTACTTTTAAATTTTAACTGTATATTATTGAGAAAATCCTGATTCCTACAGATAAGCTATAGAAAATATGTAAGGGCTTTTAAAAATAGTTCACGTATTTTTTGTTCTAATTCTTAAAAGAAATTAAAAACATATTTTAAAAGAGGTTCAAATCGAACACCAAATGGAACACCGAAGCACCGGTCTAACACAAGTTAAAAATGACTACAAGTCTGTATGAACTGTTTTTTTATAGATGAGGAAATCGAGGCCCAAGAAAGGTGGGAAGGCTCAGCCAAAGCCCACAGTTAGTGCGGATTTAGGGACAGGGTGAGAGTCACACCAACTCCTCCTGGCCACATATACAGGCCACTTTCTATGTTCCATGTTTCAGAGAGGGGACACTGTAAGTTTTTTTTTTTTTTTTTTAATGAAAAGTCGCTCCTCTAGGTCTTCAGTGAACTAGTGAGAAGCCAGAGAATGGAGCCCGGTTTTGTGTGCCACAAACGCCACATGTCAGCCAACCGACATCAGCTTTCAGGGGGCTGCTTGCATGGGGGCCCGAAATGGGCAAAGAATGATCTCGGGCCATTGCCGAGGTAACAAACACAGAACTGATCCGTGAATTTGCGAATCATTCTTGTCCGCTACAGAACATGAGTGTGTCTTCTTGGTTTTTTAGATACATTCATAGAAGGCTGCTCCCTCATTCTGTAACTTGTCCCGTCTTCTCCTCCGTGGCTGCTCAGCCACTAGCACGTCTGTGTGTGTGTGTGTGTGTGTGTGTGTGTGTGTGTGTGTGTGTGTGTGTTAAGGCCAATGAATGGGATGAAGATAGCCACATTCCTGCTCCTATGGCGAGATCATTCATGTGACTTTTCTGTAGGTAAAAAGAAAAATGTCCTGGGACGAGAATCAATGGAGATTGGGTACAAACCCAAGTTTCCCTGGTGCAACAGCCCTGAAAGGCCACGCTGCCGACGTGGAGCCCAAGGGGGTAGAAGCCCATGGTGTAGTACGTCTCCGATTGTCCACGTCCTTCAAAACACCTCCTTTCTACAGGAGCCGTTCTGTTCCCGGTGTGGTGGGTTCGGCTACTTGCCCTTTAGTTCTTACACACACACATATGTAAAGGTCATGCATGTGTGTGAATGCATATAAATGACACGGGGCTGTGGCTGGCGTTCCCAAGGCGAATCCTCTTTCTCTAATATTTCCCTCTGGGAATAAAAGGCTTGTGACACATTTAAGCTGTTTCTGTTGGGAGGAAGAGAGAATGTGAGGTGGCTACAAATACTACATACAAACACTAGTCTGAACTAGTGATCTGATCACTGTTAGTTGATATTAGATGTAATTATTAACAGAGTGAACTATATATAAATAGCACGGATTTCCCAACATAGACACCCTGTTTTGCTGTTGGGAGGTTCCTAATGAGGGTGTCCCACCAGGCAAGCTAATCAAGGCAGGGAACACTTGACCATTCCCAGGCCCAACAGGGAAGGATTAATTACTTTTTAGTACAGCACCCAGTCAAGGAGAGAAAGTTTGGTTTGAAAAGGACATTTAAAGATACCGGGAAACATGCACGATATAGATGAAGAGATAAAAGTTATGAAGTGATGAAAATTGTGATCTTGTTTTGTTTTCAAATGAGATAGAAAAGAGACTGGGAGGCTAGTCTATTAAAATTTTGATGGGTATCTTCAAGTGGTAGATTACAGAAATTTTTTCCTTTATAATTTGTGTTTTCCTTCCAAATTTTCTACAATGACCACAACTATACAACCAGAAAAAAATTTGAATAAAGCAAGAGTGGTTTGACATTAAGGTTACAGCTTTTTCCCAATCCCTCCCCACCTCCCTTACTAGAACACCAAACGCTCGGAGTGAGCAACTGTGGAATAGAGAGCATTCTTTCAGGGTACAAACCACACACAGAAAAAGCAGATGACAAATTTGTCTTAGAACTTAGCTAATTTGGCTCTACTATAAAGATTTCTGCTTTCCAGGTTCATTCCCATTCCCAGTCCTTGTGCTTGGCACCAGCCCTAAGAAAATTAATTTCTCCAAGGCTGCTCACTTCTGCCCATAGGCGGAGGTTGAGGTGTTGTTTTACTCCATTCCCTGACATCTGAAGGGCAAGGTCGTGTGAGGTCTAGGCACCAGGACACTCTTTTCTGATTTAAGTGTCCGCTGTTCTCCCCCATGCACCTGTGTCACCTACATGGCTTTCCCAGGTTGTGCCCATGGGAGCCTCTGGGTGGTGAGTTGTGCAGCATCACTGAGCCTTAGTTCCCCTCTGAAGACAGGGCTCATTAAACCTGCTCTGAGGGCAGTATAAAGGTTGGAGATAGAGTACCGACAGCGCTCTGCCTAGTGCCTGGCATTTAACAGACACATGGTCAACAGCAGCTCCTATTAGGGTAACAGCATGGCTGCTGACTCTCGGTTCTCCCTCCCAGAATTTGATCTTTCTCTAAAGAGGCTCCGCATTTCTTTCCATGTTCACCTCACCATGCTAGAGCATCCTCCTGAGCCCGAGCACTAAATTATATTTCCACTCTCCTGGCTCCTGTCGGGAAGTCCACCTGTAACCTGCTGTGACTTTGGACAGGTGGGCTCCCAGGAGGGAAGGTGAGGCCAGAAGTAGACACAGGAGCATTCGGGGCACAGCAGCCCTTGGCAGCTCCGAGACGCCTGTTGTTGTTGGTATGAAAAGTGCTAATGCCTCAGCTATGCATCTGGGAGGAGAGGGAGAGACACTGCCTTTCTTGGGGCAGAAGGATAAATCAACATCTGAAAGGCAAGCTAACATCGTTGGATAAAATGCCGTGCAAGTTGGAAGGACTGGGGTTCATCATAATATTTTTCTAAGACTTCAAGGTCTCCAGTGTTAACTCTGGGACTGTGAACCATGCCATAAAGGATATAAAATGAAGGAGAGGATTTTTTCCACTCTAGAAATAGCTGCCAAACAGATTCTACCCAATGCGCACTCGCATGCTGCCCACAGAGCATCGGACCTCATAGTGACCCAGGGGGAAGGGGCTGGATATGGAGCCAGGACCAGCAGAGAGAGGGGGTGGACCCAGCATTACCTGAGTGCCCACGCTAGGTCAGGCACTTCGCCCAACACGATGTCCTTGGCGGTGCCCCAAACTCCCTTATTATGGGCTGAATTGTGTCTGCCCACCTCCAGTTTATAAGTTGAAGTCCTAACTCCCAGTACCTCAGAACGTGCCTATTTTGGAGTTAATGGTAGATAAGTCTTTAAAGAGTTGATTAAGACAAAATGAGATGCTATGGGGGGGGGGCTAATGCACCATGACAACGTCCTTGTAAGAAGAGACTGGGACGCAGACATGTATGAGCACCGAGGAAGGACCCCGAGAGGACAACAGTGAGAAGTCATTTGCAAGCCAAGGGGAGAAACCAACCCTACTGATATTTTGATCTTAAACTTCAAGCCTCCAAATCTGTGAGAGAAAAAAAGTCTCTTGTTTAAGCCCCCCATTCTGTGGTATTTTGTTATAGCAGCCCTAGCAAACTGATACACCCTGATGCAGGTATTATCCCGATTTCACGAATGGGTGAACAGGTGCACAGAAGTAGCCTGGCCAGGGTCAGGTAGCTGGTAATTGGTAGAGTCAGTCCTGAAGCCAGGTCTGTTAGACTCCAAAGTCCAGTCTCTGTCTTCTACACTAGCTGGCAAAGAGTGGGGGCTCTGGGGCCGGTGTCCCTGGGTTTGAAGTCCAGCTCTGTCACTTCCTGGCTCTGTAGCCTTGAGCAAGTTGCTTAATTTCACTCGCCCGAGTTTCCACAGCTGTAAAATGGAGCCACAGAAATTCCTACTTTATCTGCTTGTAAAGGGGATTAATGAATTTACAAATGAGCCAATATGTGTGTGTGTGTGTATATATATATATATATATATATATATATATATATAAAGTATACACTTGAGCCTTGAATAATGCGTGTATTCAGGGTACCAATCCCCCACACAGTCAAAAATCCTGGCATAACTTAAGTTGGCACCTTGCATAGGTGGATTCCCAATTGGGAACTAAAATACTATATGGTGTGTGGTTCCTGATAACATTTGGTCTTTGATCCTGGTTCGTGAGAGAGAACTCCTAGAAGCCTGCGGGTTCCCGAGTGAGAGGGGTGTCTGACACAGCTGCTGGTCATTTGGAATTTCCTGGGTGACAGGAACATCTTTTGTTGTAAGGAGGGGACTCTTGGTGGGCTCCTGGAAGGGGGCTGGTCACCAGCCAGACGGAGCCACGGTTAGAAGCTTGGGACTTCCAGCCCCACCTCCCTTTCTCTGGAGAAAAAAGAGGGACTAGTAGTGGAGTTAACCATTGATCACATCTACCATCTACGTGATTAAGCCTCCACAAAGATCTCAAAAATACAGATGAAGTTTGGAGAGCTCCAAGTTGGAGAACAAGAACATATCCATGTATTGGTGGGGGCATTGCACCCCAAACTCCAAGGGACAAAGTTCCTGTGCTCAGGACCCTTCTGGACCTCACTCTGTGTATCTCTTCTTCTGGTTATTCACTCATATCCTTCAATATCCTTTGTAATATGCAGGTAATTTAGTGAGTAAGTTGTTTTCCTGGATTCCATGAGCTCCTGTAGCAAGTTAATTAAACCTGAGTAGCGGGTGGTGAGAACCTTTGATTTACAGCCAGAGAGAAGCACAGGTGACAAGCTGGATTCACCACTGGCACCCGAGGTGGAGACGGGTGCCAGTTTTGCGGGACTGAGCCCTTGACCTGATGCTAGCTTCAGGTAGATAGGGTTAGAACTGAATCAAACTGTAGGGCACTCGATTCTGTGTCACAGAAATGGTCAGCGTGAGGCAAGAGCCCCCAGGCATTTGGTGTTGGAAGTGATGTGGGTAAAAATAGAGGAACACACTGCATTTTCACGGACAATGTAAAGTACTTTGTGCCTGGTCCACGGTGAGTGCCCAATAGATGCTAACTAGTATTCTTACCGCTTGTTACTAGTTCTATCATTATTATTCCTGAGGATCCTGAATAATCCGGTCCGAACATCTCATTTTTCCAGAGGGGGGAAATGTTTTAGAAGGTCTGCAAACCAGGTCATTAAGGTCTGGTCCGAAGTTCTGTCTTGTTTTGGGGAGGCTCAAAGACAGCAAGGTGTGAATGCGGAGTTTTGTTTCTGGTGGCTTTTAAGACGAGGGGAGGGTGTGCAGTGAAGTCAAGTTGGGAGCCGGGAGAGGAGCGGCTGGACCTTCGTCCTCACACTCCCCACCCAGCCATCCCTGTGAGGCCACAGATGCTGGTGCACAAACACACCTGGATGACATAGGAGGACATTGTGCCATGGCCTTCAAAACAAAAAAGAACAGGTCTCAAAAATCCTTGTGTGCCAAAGGGCCGAATATGGGATAGCTGTACAGGATACCTTGACCTCAGGTCAAGACCCAAAAGATTAAAATTCAGGAACATCCTAAGGAGATTAAGAAACATCAAAAGATTCCCCTAAGAAAGCAACCGATGGATGTGGATATTAATAGGTCTTTAGGAGGCTGCTGAAAATAGGGCAAAGCAGACACGTCATGTGGGATGTTTTATATAACTATGCTGTTAGAAACCGGCACAGGGGTCTCAGACCAGAGAGGCAGCCCCTGCCTGAGAAGAGGGGAAAAGAGAGGCCCGCAGCTGCCCCTGCTCGTGGAGCTCCAGAACCAAAGAGGTCTGCAGCCGGTTGGCAAAGCCATCTGGTCCACAAGTATTTATTGAGCACTTTCTGGGTTGAGCACTTTCTGGGTGCTCTGCCTTTGCTCAGCACTGGGGACAAAATGAGTAAATGAGATACAGCCCTGCCCTCTGGGACCTCAGGCAGGCAGAGAGACGTGGGGCAAACAATCCCCCAGTTGGAAGGGCAGCCACGGACTAAGGCAACCCCCTACAGAGAAGCAGGCCTGATACGAAAAGAGCACAGGACAAGAGTTTTTGAATGGGGCCTGAGAAGCCTTCACCAAATAAGGGCGCTTAAGCAGAGAACTAAAGGATCAACAGCAATTAATGAGGCAAAGAGAAAGAGGGAGATGGGGAGAGTATTTCAAACCAAGGGAAACTCATATGCAAAGGCCCCAAGGCTAGAGGGGGCATGGAAGCCAAGGAAATGAAAGAAAGCTAGAGGGGCTGGAGTGCAAAAAATGTGGCAGAGAGTAGAGTGGATTAAGACTGAGAAAGTAGGTCAGGCCACAGAGCCTGTGGACCAGACCACAGGGCCTTGTCAGCCAGATTAAGAAGTCTGGTCTCCTAACAGCAGTGGGAGGTCACTGAAGGGTTTTAATCAATGGATCCTGAGATCATGTTTGTATTTATAAAGGTGATTCTGACTGTGGTGCAGACGATGGGTTGGTGGAGCAGGGCTGCACAGAGGCAGCCTGGCCAGAGGGCTTGTGAGGAAGTTCTGGGGATTAATGACAGTAGTTTAAATGAGGATGATGCTGGTGAGTATGGAAACAAGTGCCCAGATTTGAGAGATATTTATATGTAAAGTCACCACACATAGTGAAGGCCTGGCCCTGGATGGTTGCTCAGTGGACCGAGCACCAGCCTGCGACCCAAAGGGTTGCTGGTTCAATTCCCAGTCAGGGCACAAGCCTGGGATGCAACCTAGGTCTCCAGCTGGGGGCATGCAAGAGGCAATCAATCAATGTTTCTTCATCTATTGCTCTCTCCCTCTTTTACCTTCTCAAAAAAAAATCAATAAGCACAGTGAAGGCCTAAAGTGCAGAGAAGGGAGGGAGGGAAAGAACAGATTGAAGATGAGTCCTGAGCCTGACAGAAATGCAAACACTGAGGCAGGGGCCCTGGGAGAGAGATAGATAGGCTCCGGGCTCCATCTGAGAATCACGTTGTGCTAAGTTACGTGATATCCACGAGGAGGCGTTGATAGGAGGCACAGACATTTGCTGAATATTCACTCTGTGCCAAGTACTCTACGAGGCCCTGGAGAGAAATGATTAATAAAACAGATTCCCTGTCCTCAAATAGCTCATGCTCAGCCTTGGCTGCATATGGGAATCACCTGGGAATCTGACAGCTACTGACGCCTGTGTCCCACCCACAGGGAGTCTCAGTTAATTGGGCATCAGGGTGTTTAGGGGCTCCCCAGGCGATTCTAAGTGCAGCCAGGGTGGAGAATCACAGCTTCAGAGCATTCAAGACCCTGCGTGTAATCACACAGAAAGACAAAGTAGTAAAACGACTCATGCTCTTAGGCTTTAAGGATTTAGAACAGAAATACTAAAGCACATGGGTGTAATGGGAATAATATTATTTGGATATTAAACCAATATATTTTCATCCTCAGTAGTTCCTGATTCCTAGTCGTCCCTGGCTCCCTTATTAAGAACAGAGCTTGGCTGTCTCAGATTGTAGTTTCTCTGTGACATATAGAAATGCCTCGTATGCCGATAGGGGAATGGAAACTAGATGACAGCTGACCCCTCCTCTAAAAGTTGATGCTCCAATACAAGTTGTAAGTCCAATATAACACCAGTAGGATATGACCCCTGCCAAGGACCAAGGAACAAAACCAAACTACAATGGACCACTCGGGTTTCTCATTCCTGGAACTGAACTCACCTCGCCCTTGAACTCACTCTGACAGCACACATTTCTCAGTTTTCCTGGAAAGAAAGAAACCTGACAGCCAGGCTGAAAAAAAAGGCTGCATGTGCCAGGCAAACAACACTCTGACTATACTGTGCCAGGTGCTTGCATTGCGCCTGGCGCTGCTCCCCATCACGTTCTCTGTGGGCTGATGGGAAGGGAGTCGCCGGTTTTCATTAAGCCCATTTGGAAAGGGGAGAGATGAAGCGCTTGGGAGATATAAAACGTTGTATCTGGGAGCGGCAGGGACCTGGTAAAAAAGAATCCTGAACTTTAACCTCTGACTAAACTACGGCTCTCCCGCCTTCTGCCCAAAACTCAAACTGTATGTTTACTGCCCCGTGTTCCCCAAATTCTTCTGAACACCCCTCCCCTAATTATCAGCAATGAAATAGCCAGGATGTGGTAGACTGTGCTTCCTACCTGAGGGTGTAGAACTGGCTGACAACACTGTAGTCTCACAATTCTCCGGAAGTGGCCACAGATAAAAATCAAACCAACTCTTTGCATTTCATCCCTGGCCGTATCAGCTGTCCCGAGGAGAGCAGTAAGGAGTATCAGATGGAGATTCTGACCTCAGGGACTGCGGAGTAAGACTGAAGGAGTTTGGGTTTTGTCCTTTGTCAGTATAAGCCACCTAGGGTTTCAGGGTGATGGGATCAAGGTGTCGTAGTGATGTTAATCTGGCAGCATCCTGCCCAGATGCTTGGCCTGGTAAGCCACTAAACAAAGGAAGGTCACCGATAAGAATCAAACCTCCAGAAGCCCAGACTGTTGTCAAATATGCTGGAGATGCACTAGAACATTCCCTGAGCCAGTGTTATGTTTAACTCAATGAGGATGCCTGCTCAGAGCTACAGGAAGCAGGACCTCCCGGGGCTTTTTCTGCCACAAGAGCTCAGGCCAGACTCCGAAGGGGCCCGGCCACGGCTGCAGGAGGACAGGCAGGCCCTTGTTTCCAGGCAACCATTCTAGACAGATGGAGGCCACTCTCTCCTCAAGATTCCCAGTGAAAGGGATCCCCAGGGCCCTCGAGGAACTTCCGGACTCGAGGAGGACCTTCCTGTGTTCTTCCCACCTCTGTCCTGCCACAACCAGCCTCTTCGCTCGCCACAGAATGGAGAATCGCTGGACAATTCTTCCCTGTCACACAGACACCTGGGACAGGTGAGGACTGTAAGTCAGACACACCCATCTCCTTATTGCCCCTGGGACCCAGATGTGGAACCTTAACCTTCCTTAAGGCTTTCATTAAATTACTCCATCAGTTCAACAGATCATAACAATACATCTATGACATTCTGGGCACAGTGGTACATATAGAAGGACAATCCTGACAGAGCCTCAGTCTTCAAGGGATGATTAAAGGCCAGAGGTGCTTAACACCATTCACAAAGATCCATAATGAGAGACAGAATATAACAGAATGTGAAAGAACCCAAGAGAAACAGTTGAGAAAAATGCCATAGGCAGCCAGGACACTGAAGGGACACATCCAAAAGGGAAAGACTGGGGGTGGAAGATTCTGATGACACACAAAGAAGAACCTTGCCAATCTATCCAGAAGCGAAGAGAGGAAACACAGGCGCATGTGCTCTGCAGCCCACCCCCACCGTGGCCACCTACTGTGTCACGAGTGCCCTCGCAGTAACTGGGCAGCAGAGCCCCTCACCACTCGGAACTGTATGAGGGCGGACTGAAATATACATGGCCAGTGCCTGAGGGGAGGCAGTCCCAGCAGGCAGATGCCAGAGGACATCTGATTAAGGGTCATTTGAAATCACGTTCTTCCCTCACAGAGTGAACTCCTTGGCAGGTTTGATGGGTTGGGGTCCTGGCCTCGAAAGAGCCGAGTAAGCCTTTCCCAGCCGTGCTGGACCCCTCGGCCTAGAGGGCGTGAGCAGCCCACCTGGGGATCCCTCCCCCAGGGCCACCCACGGATGTCAACAGCGAAGAACACCTAATGCTCACGTGGCACCTTCAAAGTTCACTTCGTGCTTTTGCAAACCTTTCTGATCCTCACAACATCCCTGAGGGGTAGGCTCTCTGGAGTTTTTCTTGTTGGTAAAGGTTCTGTTGTATTATTTCCTACTGTGTCTAGTATCTATCCACCAGCACATTCCATTCAAATGATTGCTTTGGCTTCAGTACTCCTTCATGGTCCACCTCCACAGGAAGGACGCTTGTGAGGGCCAGTGGTGTTTTGCCCTAAGAGGACTGGCTGTCCATTTGGGGGTCACACCTGGAGAGTTAAAATAACAATCAAGGAGCATCAGAAGGCAACATTTAAGTGTGCATCAAATAACAGGCAGACACTGATGGAAAATGAGCTCACAGAATAGAAAAGCAGTGGCCTGGACCAAGCAGGGAGCCCCAGAGCCCCAGAGGGGTTTGTCTGATGTCCAACACTTAGTAGAAACCAACTTTTTTTTAGGGGGGGGTACAGCTGATCCTCAATATCTGTGGGAGATATATTCTATAAACTCGCCATGAACACTGAATCAGTGACTACCGAACCATGGCTCCCAGGGGAAATACAAGGTTAGGTTCCTTCCAGCTTGTGGTCAAAACAATGGAGTAGCCTCACATACATTTTGATGAATTCCCTCTTTGCTGGGATGTACCAGATTGTTGATTCATTAACACCAAACTCATGGTCAACAGCACTATAACCCATGCCTGGTTGAAGCTTTTCTAACACTCCTGTTTCCCCACCAGGCATATCACAGACTTCTTGTGCTCAGGAACACTAGACAGCACTTCAGCCCTACACTTGGGGGGATTTTCAACAAAGAAATCATCAGCAAAAAACACTAAAAGGCACAGAAGTGGCATTAAATAAGACTCCAGAAAGGATGCTTGTTCATAGTATGACAGCTGAAACCAGAAGCAGAGCGTGGCCTCCTTGGGTCTTGGCTGGGAATGTGCAAGTGGGGTGACTCAATTTTTTGGCTATTCCGCCTGCACATGTCAGTGAATAGCAGTGAAAACACCACGAGGGTTGGTTGGGGAGTTAAAAATAAATATTAGTGGGCAGGCAAATTGGCAAAGATGGAAGACGTCGATAATGAGAATTGACTGTACTTTGCTCCAGAAGGGGTTTAAGAAGAAGCACCCAGGCCACATCTGTGGAATTGAACTGAAACTTAGAGACAGGTGGAGAAAATGAATGTGGAGGCTGGCAGGGTCAGGGTGAGATGCTGGTTATGTGTAACAAAGTGATGGAGGCGGCCTGGTTGGCAAGGAAGGTGTAGGAAGATGGGGGAAGGCTGTGGATATCAGGATAAGGGAGTATGAGCTTCACCCAGCATTTTACTGAGAACCTCACAAGTGCAGAAACAGAGAAAAGTATCATTTTAGGACCTTGAAGCATGGGTCAGGAGAGGACACTACGGATAGAGAGGTCCCTGCATGCAGAGCAATCCTACATCCCCAGGATGGAGATAAGAGGCTGGCGTATAGGGAGCAAGAAGAGGGAATGGCTTTGTGGTATAAGAGTCCCAAGTCTCAGTATCCATCCATGAGGAACAGAGCCAGGATCCAGGCAGAATGAATGCTCCAAGGGCATTCTCCACTCCATTCACTGGCTCCCTCCAGTGCGCCACAGGGCAATTTACTTGCTTCTTTACTAGCATTCACTGAAGCCCTTGATGTACCCACACTTGCACATGCTTATAATGTGCTTAGTCCTCATAAAAGAGGTGGGCGTTATTTACAGATAGGAAAGAGACAAGGTTAGGTGGAGCTCTTAAAGTTCTCTGGGAGCTGAGAGTCTGAGGCCTGAGCCTTCAGCCACAACCACGAACCAGGCAGCTCCTGATTGCTCACTGCTGAATCCCTGCCCTTAGAACAGAGTTGGGCATCTAAGTGACTCCAAAATATAAGCCAAATGACTTTTAGCTCTTACCTTCCAGGCAAGTGGCATTTGGTGCAACAAAAACCCCATAGAACTAAGCTTATATCCTCCTTTCTACCATAGCTGCAACCAGGGCCAACTTCAAGGGCATATGAACTATGCAGTCCCAACAGCACCCCACCATGCTCGGAAAGACTTTGCACTTGGTAATGCCCTGCTATGGCCATCCTGAAATTCTTCATAATTTTCAAACAAGGGGCCCACATCTTCATCTTGCACTGGGCCTCTCAAATTCAGCAGCCAGTCCTGCTCCTGACTCCCCAATCTCCTCTCCCACAGAGTGCTTTGCCGTTGGCCAACCCTGAGGACCGGAGACAAGTCTGTGCAAGCAGCCACTGCTTTG
The DNA here is from genome assembly GCF_021234435.1 of Artibeus jamaicensis. NCBI lineage: Eukaryota > Metazoa > Chordata > Mammalia > Chiroptera > Phyllostomidae > Artibeus > Artibeus jamaicensis. The sequence goes on along the minus strand of NW_026521803.1, from coordinate 30,430,407 downwards.
TTGAAAACTTTCCATCCCAAATTAACACATACATTTCTATTCTGGTTATGGAGCCAACTAATGGGCGTAACTTAATCACACTGTTATTTGCTCATTCTCGCTGTAAACCATGTAAACACCATGTAAACACCATCCTCCCAGGAGCTTTCGCTGCTGGTAGGGAAATTAACAGCACACATCCAGCGCCTGTGTGGCTCTCTCAGGGTTCTGCTCCAGTTTCTGCTCTCGGATGTCTAACGCTGAGCATGCTGCCTTCAGCTCTGGGTGATGCTCTGCCTTAAATTATCGAAGGTAAGGACCTACTCTGAAAAGTCCCCACAGATCAAAAAGAACAAAGCCAAACCATGAAACTCTAATCACATATTAGAGTGTCTACCCTTCCACAGCAGACTTAGTCCTAAAAATCTCCTTCTATAAAGTGTTTCCAGAGAGATTTTTTTTAAAAAACAGATCCTTTCACCTCTCTAGTTTAATCTGAATATAAAATGAAATCGAAATCAGCAGAGAACTATCTGTAAGCCTTAGTTTACCAATCAGACAAATGGGTTGACCAACTTACCTACATTTAATTCCATGGAAAACAAAACAGCAGGTGGCTGTCAGCCATGAGAATCGTGAGATACAAATGTCTAGCACTGTTGAGAAACACGGCGGGGTCCAAAGGAAGAATGTGGGTGGGAGAGGGGTTGGAGGGATTGTAGGGAGACCCTGGCTCTCGCCTTAGTTCTGCTATTCATTAGCTTTTAGAATTGGGTTTATATCAATTCACTCTCTGGGCTTTGGTTTCCTCCTTTGAAAAAAAATGCTTACAAAACTATTTGGAGATAGTGAGATTAAATAAGGCCATAAATAAATTTAAAAAACCACTTTCTTCTAAGATATAAGTTTTAGAAGTTTTCTTACAAAGTTTTCTTCTAAAATATAAGATGCCCCATGTTCCATGTACTTAATGGGCCTTCAGAAGGTCCAGGTTCGATTCCAGCAGCTTCCACAGAAACTGCCAGGACCCTGGAAGGGTTTTAGGAGCCCAGGCGCCAGGGAGGCAAAATCACAACGCAATGGAAAGAATTTCCACTCCCCATGGCCTGCCAGCCCTCGGCCTCCTAAAGCGATCAGATGCTGGATTTGGAAACGGCCAACCCGATCAAATTCTTCACACTTCTAATTATTTCATGATTTGTACACATTTTGGCGGTTGCTTCAAGGCTGTTTTATTAATTCACAGATTTTCACTATTTTTGCCTCTCTTTTTCTTGCCAATTAGCTGAGCTAGCTGCAACCTGGCATCTGGGGAGAGCTACAGTGGGGACCGGCCCTCCCTCCCCCCCAGCCCCCACCACCGGGGACCTTCCCTCAGGGTGAGACTCAGCAATCACCACGGGAGACAGATGGATGGGGGTGGCCTGGGGGAAGCTTATTCCCCGGTGACTAAATGTCTGTTTGCTCTGCTCGGAGAAAACACCCTGGATCACCTCTCCCGTGTCGAATGCTGACACCGCACATACTCACAGCCCTGTAGCTCACACTCAGAATCTGACCCCTCAGGGAGAATGCTGCTGTCCCCAGACTTGGTTCACTAACCCAGCGAAGATTCTTCCATGAAGCCTCAAAAGATCGGAAGAGAAACCCAGTGCAGCCAGGTCTCTGATGTGGCCTGTAAACACCATCCAAACTCACGGCCCAGTCAGCCGCCACCCTTCCAAACTGGCAAGGATCGGGTTCAAGTGCTGGCACTCGCGGGCCGCACCTCACCTCTCTAGAATGGGGATGATGACCTGGTCTGTCCTCCTCGTCAGGTTACACGACAAAGAGGGATAAATGCTCTAAGTGCTACATACAGGCAAGGGACCATGGCAAGCAGGCAAATTTGGTGTGAATACACCCTCGTAGTATGGTGTTTTGGCTCCATTTTCAAATCAAAAGGATCTCAAGTACATGGAGTAGAAAACATAGCTAAAGCCTTTCCTTTCCTCAGGCCGAGGCTGACCCAGAAGCTAGTAGTAGGAAGCAGTAAGGAATGTTCTGGAAGGGAGTGTCTGTGGCCTTACTAGGCCATTGCTATCCATTGTATCCCCCTCAGATGATTTTTGTCAGCTTGTTGCTTTCAGAATCTCCCTGCAGAGGGAGGTCCGGGTGGGATCCAGCCAAGGAAACGAAACAGGAACTGAAATGGAAGCCATTTGGCCAAGGCTAGGGCAGAAAATGCTTAAGTGCCGAGCTGGGATAGTAATGTTCTGCTTCCCTCCCTTAGTTACAGGGCTAATGAAAACACCCATTTGTCTGACAGATTAATGGGAGCCTGGGAATGGCCAGGAGGCTGGTTTCCCTGTGCACGGAGTGTGGAGAAGGTCCTTCAGAGTATAAATTATACCTACATGATGAACGACATCACACGCTGAGTAACATTAGCAAAGAGCGGCTGGGGCCCGGGGGCAGGGAAGACAGGGAAGGACAGGACAAAGCCTCTTCCTGAGCATCGCTGAGACCCGATGCATGAGCAGCGCCATGGACTGAGGCTGTGGCTCATTCTGCGGGTTCGGAACGAAGCGCCTTTTCTGGAGTCTCTTGGGACCTCCAGCGAGACAGACAGACCTTGTCCGGCCTGATGTTTAAACTGATGGAGGGGGGCAAAGACAGGGAAAGTATGGGGAGGAGAAAAGGGAGCGGAAAGAGGACAAGAAAAAGGAAAATGGGCTCCCATGGTGAGGCCGTATGGGGACAAGCAGGCTGAAAGTAACGGCCTGATGTCTGCTTGGAATAAAGACTGTCGACCCATTCGCCATCCCGGAATCCTGCCAGCTTCTAGTGAGGGCATTGGGGCACGGGCTCTGCAGTCTCTCTTGTGGCTTAATATGCAAGAACGGTGGGCACCACGAAGCCCAATCCATCCGCCAACACTGGTTCAAGCCCACCTGTCACAAGAAGCCTTCTCTGACTACTTGGTCTACTCACTAACCTCGTGTTCAGAGGAGGATTTACCAGGTGTGATGGTTAATTTTGTACCAACTTGGCTTAGGCATGGTCCCTAGATATTTGGTTAAACATTATTCTGGATATTTCAGTGAGGATGTTTTGGGGTGAGGTTTTAAATCAGTAGACTTTAAGTAAGGCAGATTGCCCTCCACAATGTGGGTGGGCCTTATCCAATCAGTTGAAGACTTGAATAGAACAGGCTGATCTCTGAGCAAGAGAAAATTCTGCCAGGAGATAGCCTTTAGACTTCAACTACAATACTGGTTCTTCTCAGGGTTCCAGCCTACCAGACCCCCTGCAGATTGTGAAGTTGCCAGCTTCTATAATTCTGTGAGCCAATTCTTTAAAACGAATTCTATTTCTTCCAGAATCCTTGGAGGGGCCCTAGCTGTTCTGTATTTCTTCTTTTTAAGAGGGCTTCCAATACGCTGTAAACTTCAGGCCTCATCAGTCCTGGATGCAGCTCCATGCCTACCCTGGTGTCTCTGCCTTATACTTGTCTTGCCCTCAACAGCCCACCTCCCTGCTCTAATTCAAATAGGAGCTCTATGAAGGAGGAGACTACCCTTCTACTCCTAGGCCTCTTCTGCCATCTCCACTGCACATCTGTCCACAGAATGTTGCCTCTTGACTCCTGAGGGTCTTGGGGAAAGGAAGCTACATAGGGGCTCTCTAAGAAGAATGCTGGGGGCCCAGGAAAGGTAGAAAATTGGAAACAAGGACAAAGCAAGGAAGGAGGAAAAAACTAGCCACATTGCATGCCCAGCATCTTTGCTCTCCCTTAGCATCTGGGATTCTGCTCATCTGAGGCTTGGGGTTCTGAGGTCCCAGAGGCCAGCCGCCCCTGATGCAGACCCTGCTCCCTCTCCAGCATCTTCCCCATGCCCTAGCTCAGGAAAGCACTAAGCGGGTTGAGTTTTCAGGGCGGCCAATTTCACCTTCTCATGCTGGTGTGCTGGGGCAAGTACAAATCAGCCAGAATGTGAATCTCAGTTCCAGATATCTCCCATCTTCCAGGGATGCCAGAGAGTGATTCAGATAGAATCCAGTGCCACAGACCAAGGGAGACTCGGCTGTCTGGCTCGGCCCAGTGCTTTGACAAGGCATAGAGCTGATTCAATGCTCTTGAAGTGGACTAGCGGGTACTCCAGGGCCAATTTCTGAACACAGCAAGTTCTCTGAAGACCCCAAGGCAGCCAAAACTTCCCAGGAGGCTGTACCGGGACGGCACACGTGGCAGAGGCCTTCAGGAAGGACACCTGCATATCTTGGAAGAGATTTGTCTTAAAACAGTATTGCCACCAATGCCACCACAGCCACCTTCTCCGCCACTGCCGCCACCTCCACAAACTCCTAACTCAGAGCTTATTTTGAAAAAGCAACTAAAACCAAGGTATAAAAAGTTAGATTTAGGCAAAGGTCAAAGATGGTACTTAGTCTTTACCTCATAAAAGGTAATATTTAAAAAGAAAAAAACAATTGCTGCTTTGAAAAAAATTACAAATCTACTGTATCAAAATTGGATAATAAAAATAAGAAAAACAAACCAGAAAGAATAACCCTAACATCCCACATAATCCTCACTAACACTTCGGTAACACCGTTCCAGCTTCTGCTGAATGTATATAAAAACACGTTGTAGAAGGAAAAATAGGACCATGCAGTATATACTGTTTTATACGTGATATGCTATAAAAAAGCCTGTGAATGAGAAGACTGCCACACCATTTACTAGCTCCATGGCATCACTACCATTTACTCATGTGCTGACTTCCTTTAAAGAGTGTATTCTTCTAGAACCTTCAATAAAATCTTTGCACATTAAAAAAAAAAAAACAACAATGTACCAATCTCTAGGATTGTAATTAAGAAATGGTGACTTGGCTGGTGCTCTTTGTATTGTTTTCACTTGTACAATAGGCCCGTAAAAGCCCGTATACTCATTACAATCATTCATTCTTCCACCATATCCTGGTTACGTGCCTACTACGTCCCCATCATTGTGTTAGCTCTGGGATGGAACAGAAACCTGGGGCACAGACAGGTCTCTGCTGTGGTGGAACAGGGAGAGGAGAGAGATAATACTTAAGAAAATGGAGATAAAATAAAATCAGACTTTGATAAGGTCCATGAAGGAGATAAAGACATGAATGATGTGACCATGAGCATATACATCTCTCAGGGTAGAGGATCAATTCAGCTAGAAACCCTCTCTGAAAAGATGTCATCTGGGTTTGGACCTGAAAGATAAGAAGGAGCCATCCTTATAAACTGCTGGAGGAAGAGTGAGCCAGGCAGAGAAAACAGCAAGTGCAAAGGCCCTGGGGCAGGAAAGAGCTCGATATATTCAAGAAAGAGACTAGTGGGGCTGAAGCAAGAAGAGCAGTGAGGAAGGAGGCTGAACAGGCAAATCACACAGAGTCTGGTATGGAGCAGTAAGGAGTTTGAATTTGATTCCAGTCTACTGGGGAGCCATAAAGTGTTCCCTGTAGGGGAGTGAAGTGATCCAATTAGCATGTTTACAAGTTTCCTCTGGTGGATTCCTGACGTGTGAAGAACGTATGGGGGTGGGGGCGGGGGGAGCAAGAGTGAAAACAGGGAGATCAGTAGGAAGGCTTTTTCACAGTGATCCAGGTGGGTGAGATGGTAGCTTGAACTTGGATGTTGGGGTCAAGGGAGAAGGGTGGAGAGAGATATGAAATGCCTTCTGGAAGTGGAACTAATAAGATTTCTGACAGATCAGCTGTAAGGAATGAGGGCAGGAAAAATTAAAGGAAGATTCCACTTCTTTAGCTTAACTGACTCGGTATTTCCAGTCCTGTGTACACAGGCAGGAAAGTCCAGGGCACAGGCAGATTTAGGAGGAGTCTAACTGAGTTTGTTAAAACTCTACACTGCAGCACAATCTCTAATCCTTTTGAGGTCTATCCCCCCTTGTTCCCCCCACACCAAGGATCTTCGTACTTTAACCACTGAGATACGCTGGTCCAGGGATTACCCACTTCCTGACCTGAGACTCAGAGAACTGACCCACTCTGTGGAGATTCTCCCTATCTCTGACCAAATAAATAGAATAAATGCCCCTTCTTAACTCCTACAGCTCTCTCGAAGCTGGGAAATGATGCCCACAGAGCTATTTCAGCTCCTGGGAAGGAGGCATGCTATAAATTATTCTGTTTCCTTAGCTATCTCCCAAATGAACTAAGAGTTGTGTACACGGGAGATATTTATCTCACTCCAAAGGTTTTGTCTCTGATAGAAATCTTCAGGGAACAGCATCTGAAATGATAGCGTTTATCTGACTGTACAGGTCACTGATTCCTCGCCAGTGATCATTAATTGACTTGAGGACTGACATTCACGCTCTTACAAATGACACACCTATTGGAAAGCCCAAACCCATCTACTTGACAATTTGTGGTGGTGGCTGCCTGACCATTCCCAAAATGGTCTTTCTTGGCCTGGAAAATGACTGTTCTTTAAACAAATTCTGCCATTCCAAACCCACTCTGCCTGTGTCGAAGCCACTAGTCAGGAGCCCGGTGCCATCTGAGAGTGAGCTATCCTCAGTGACGCGTCAGCCTTTCACGAGCTGCCCGTGTCCCCCTTCAGAAATGAAGGACTCGTTGCCATGGACACAAGGGTGCCACCCTCACTAAGAAGTGCCTTGGTGAAATAGAGGTGACATCCAGGGACGAAGTGACCTGAAGGTATAAAGGCAAGTTGGAGCAACTCTGAAGGCCCATTTTAGCTGCCAAAGGCCCCAGAGTGTCAGCCAAAGCTATTGCTGGGACAGCCTCACGGCCCGAGTGTATCCTCAATGCCACTTCCTTCTTTCTTCTTTCCCGAGAGGCCTCTCTAAAAATGCTCTTTACACTGACCTTGTCACAGAGCGGGCTTCCCAGGGAGCCCCACTGGCCACTGCCTCTGCTGTGTGATGTGTGGGATAGGCCCCCATGGGAGATGGGGTTGGATCCTGCAGTTGGACCCTTGGCCCCTCCCAGGGGCTACGGTGTAGGCAGAGAGAGACTGGTTTTAAGCATCTACACTACCCCACCTTGCATAACTCCAGTCCTCCTAGCAAAGCTTGCTTTTAGGGCCTATCTGCTCTAAAAAACAAGTCCCTCACACCCCAGGCCATACCCAGGACTCATGGCCTCTCCCCCCTCCTACTCTTTGGCTCACGTTTGATCTGTCTTTTTAATCTGTGGCCTCCCCTTATAGGAAAGTCCATTGAGATCACAGAGAACTAGAAGGGCTGTTAATTAGTATTATGGATGAGGCTTGTCTCTCCAAAAAGGCTGTAAAGACCAATGGCAGAGGCTGAAATATCTCTCATGCCTTGCCCAGCACAGGGCATAAGACTTAAATGTCAGTTGCCATCCATAATGGTGATGAGAGCACGTGAAACACTGGCATGTGTGCGCACTAAGTGCCAAATGAATGGTACCAAGTATCACAAAAACTTGGAAAAGGAAGAGACGGAAGAAACTTCAGGGAAATCATAGCAAACTTTTGTAATAACTAACTCACCAGGGATGATGGAGATTTCATTTCTGGGGGAAATTGTGTTCTTGATAGCACCTCTACTCTGCCTTATTAACAGCTCAGTTTTCCAGCTCATCATTCCCTTTTCCTACCATTTGTGGTCCTCTCTGTGCTAATTAATGGCTCTGGAGAGATAGAAGAGTGAAATCTCAACTCTTAGTGGAAAGTCGGCCAAAGCCGATAGCTTCATGGCCGATCTGGGCTCTCTGTGACTTCCCATTCCACTGAGTTCCTCCCTTGCCCCAGGCCTACACCGGCTGCCTCTGCCACTGGGATAAAGCCCCGTTTTTGTCCCTTGCATTAAAGGCTTCCAGCTCACACGGATGTTTCCCTACTCTTACTCCCTACAGCACCATCTCTTTTTGACACCCGTTTTAGAACTTGAGGACACATTATTTTTGTCCTCCAGACGTGTCCTGTTTACATCCCTTCCTTCATAGAGGTGAGGACCTGAAAGACAGACATCTTCTGTTTTTTGTTTCCATGTCTGGAAGGCAGTGTGATGAGGAAGAACATAAACGTTAAAGTTAGAGGGTTTGAATCTCAGCTTTACTGCTTACGAACTGGGGAACTTGGTTCAAGATACTTAGCCTTTCCAAGTCTCAGTTTTCTCATCGAGAAAGTGAGGATAATAGGACTTTCCTCATAAGGTCGATGTGATTCAGTGGGTGAATGTGTGTAAAACACTGAACATAGGGCCCAATGATGTAACCATTATTATGAAATACTACTAAATAATGTTTTTCCTCTTTCATGGTTTTTGAGGGCCCTGTTTCCTAGCAAATCAAATAATAAAGAGGCTACTTGGCTCCAAAGAAATAAAAATAAGGTCAAGTAATTATCAGGTTGATAGTTACCCAAATAGGTGGGCAACCTCTCCAAAGACAGAAGAGAAGGTAAACAGATGGCTTGATGGGGGCTGGGCACTGGCAACATATTTTTCTTTCTGTGTATTATTGTGATGTTCTTTGTGCTGTAATTTTTTAAATAAGCGTATTCAATGATCTGCATACTTAACTGCGTAGCCTCACTTCTTTCCCTCGGTGATTATAAGCAGATGGAAAGTATCGATTACCCAGAATGATCCAATAAATGCAGGAATGCCAGATCCTGGGCCACCGGGAAGTGCAAGTTCAACAGGCAGGTTTCACATCAGACTCGAGAAAGAAGACCTACAACTCTGCATTTTATTAACCAGCTCTTCAAGTGATGATATGCTCCCAAAAGTATGAGAAGTTCTAGAAAGAACCCCAGATTTGGAATCAGAAGGTACAAGTTCTAGTCTTAGCTCCGTGACTATCTTTTAGCAAGCCATGTGTCCCCTGGGTCCCATTTGGCTTTTCGACTATAATACTTCCAACTGGATGATGGTTAAGGCCCCTTCTGAAAGGAGAAGGGGTCATTCGCATTCCCCACTGGGAACCCCTGCCAAAGGGAAAAAGTTGGCCAGAGAGCCTGGATTCCTGAGGATAACTAAATAATCTTTGGGACAAATAAATATTCAGCAAGTGATTGGGCTCAGCAAAAGTGAAGGGCATGACTCCGGTTGCCAACCCAAATAAAGATGCTGCCCAGTCTTCATTTCCTGGGGAGAGTCAACACCCCGTTTCTGTTTGGGGGCGGTAACTCTAAAGCACAGTCTGGGGTCCCTGCTCACTCCAAGCTCCCCGTGGTCGGCCTGGCCCAAGGTTGTGCCTCCTCTGTCACCAACAATGCAGACAGAAAGGACTGCAGAGGGGACAGGGAGAGACCTATCGATCTGATTTATGGGTCTCAGCTTGGCTAAAAGGATGAAGTAGTTAAAAGTAAAGCCTAAAGGAGGTTTCCTTGAGTCTGAGTACATCACTGCCTGGGGAAGGAAGGGTTACAGAACACACCCGAGAAGATGGGACATTCATCAGTGACAATTGAGATTTGCTTGTCTTATTGGATGAGACAAGGATTGTAGGTCCATTTTAATGCAAACTCCTGAATTTTGATGAGGCAGCTCATGTGCTGGGTAAATATCATAATGATTCATGGAAAAACAAATCATGGCTGGTCATGTCATTTTTCTGATGAAGGAGTGTCAGACATCGGGACTGCAGCCTAATTAGTATATGATACAGGATCTCACACACCTCTAGCTAGGAATCTCTGGCTGGATCATGTTCATCCAGGTTCACAGAAATTGGAGTCTTCACATTAGATCCTTCAAATGATTCTTTCTTTTGCAGAGAGATGGCCAGGCAGGTCAGAGGCACCATGGCACATGAAGGATGATGAGCGAACTGAGAATGTTCAGACTGGAGTTGGAGGTGAGTTGGCTTCAAATATTTCAAAGGCTGCTGTGGAAGAGGGGTCAAATTGGCATGGGGTTGATCTGAAGGGTAAAAATGGGATATATATATATATAATTATCTCAGAAAAGCTGGTTTCAAGGCACAAGAGGGAAGTTATCAGGTATGTTGGCACCTTCCTCCAAAGGAAGGGCCAACTCCTAATAAAGCAGGCAGCTCCCTGTGTTAGAGAAGGAATAGCGACAATGGGTCAAGGATGACATGAGGAAGTCTGGCACTGGATGACATCTGAGCGTCACTTCAGCATGAGTATGCGAGGATTCTATAAACAAGGGCAGTTACAGAGCTAGAAAACAAGACGAGTGAGGGGTGGTTAAAAGTCTAGGGTTACCCATTGGAGTGAAGACAACAGGACTAGTCTAGAGAGGATGTTAAATCAAAAGATGAGCGAGTGGATCAGAAGTCCTGTCCCATTTCTTCCATTTGATTCTTGGTCTAAGTACAAACTGAGCCAGAAGGACACTGCAGTCAATGATCCCTAAGCCTTCTCAGCACCAGGACCATACAGTTTGGCAAGATAACTTCATTGGCTCTGCACTGAGCTTTGTAATAATAAGACCCCCCTACACAGAACCACTGAGAGAAACTGCCTGGAGTTTGTCAAGGGTTTAACAAACTGGAATAAGTTGGAGTCTAAAATCAAAGGCACTTTAATCCCTGGAAAGTCAAGTTTGACAAAAAGTAATATCATGGGGTTTTCCATGGGCTTGTCCCTCTCCTTAACTGTTTAAAGGGCTTTCAACTCTGTATTTTATTTCCTACCATGTACAGTATAAAAAACTGAATCATTTTTCTCCTTGATTTAAAAGAATAAAGCTGTTTTCTCTGTGAGAAATTAGTTCTTTCAATGTTGCCTCTGAAATTACAGAAGCTACATATTAGTTATGTTTAAATTGTTTTACCCAGAATGAGCTAACTCTAATGTGCCTGGTTTTGAGAGAACCTGCAAAAATCTGAGAGGGAAGAGAAAAACCCACTGATAAGTATTCACCTGATAAAAGAGCCCTTCATCTGGCACATGCACAGAAACACAAAGCCTAGGAGCTGAAGCCTTGGAGTTGAGCTTGTTGGTGGGGATGACGATAGCAATCATCCCCACTTATAAACTTGCCTTTCATGCTACACTTGCCAATACAAGACTTCTCAACTGTATTATCTCATTTCAGCCTGAAGACAATCCCAAGAGGTAAATAATCATAGCAATATTTTAAAAGAGGGAACAATATTCTAAAGATGAGGCTCAGGAAGGCTAAGTACCTTAGCCCAAGTCATCACAGGGGGTAAGCAACAGAGCTGAGGTTCAAAGCCAGGCAGTCTGACTCCATGTGCTGTGACCTCCATGAGGCACCACAGTGTCCAGGCACTTTCAGACTTTCTATTTAGCTGTGACAGTCCTCTCCTGCCCCATGTCCCACAACCAGTAAAAATAGAGATGGTATGACTAGTACATAGGCAAGAAGAGTTCACAGCCAACCCTTACCCCCTGAAATGACCCTACGGAACCCTAAGGATCCTTGGAACCCACTTCGTAAACCAGCAGTCGATTAGTCCAAAGCCTCATTTAATAAAAGTGAACTGAAACCGAGAGAATAATGTCACTGACTCAAGCTCGCTTTACTAGGTTGTGGCTGGTTGTGGATCTGACCCCAGGTCAGTTTCCCAACCACCTCTGCCAGGTGTCTTGAAAGACTTAGCAACCTCAGCTAAATCTTTCAGGTAGCATATGGCCTGCGATGTGCTTTAAACCATCCAAAGCTTTTTCCTACATGTCTGTTGTTTTGATGAATGACAGCTAAATGTGGGCAACCTTGTATCCTTGAGTCTATATCCATGAATCTAAGCTGTCATCCCTCCTTCCAAACTTGTGTAAAAAATATACACCTGTGGCCAAGACGACTGGTTCCAACCCAAGTTAGGTTCTCCCTTTTTCTCAGAGAAATGTCGTTTTTAGTTGGATGCGAAGACACCGAGGGGAAGAGTACATTTCTCAGCCACCCGTGGACAGTGGGACGTGCACAGAATTGATGTGTGCAATCTCATGGTCAGACGCTTCAAAAGAGGGGCATTCCCTGCTTGCAACCTTTCCCCCTTCCTTCTGGCTGATGTGCAAATATGGCGGGCACCATCCCGAACCATTCAGATGAGAGCAACATCTTAGGGCAGGGGAGCGACAAGACAGAGGGAGCCTGGGCCACTGGCTGGGGAGCTGGCATGACTTCATGGACTACTTAGGCTTGCAAGGTCACGTGAGAGGGAAATAAACTTCTACATTGTTTAAGCCATTAATATTTGGGGCAGCAACCACCCCTTAGACTCAGGCTAGAAGGATATATGCATGCAGCCCCACTTCAGAAAGCCCTGGATGCTCACACATACACAATTGTTAAAGGATATTTGGGTCCGCCAGTCACTCAGGACCCGGGGCTAGGCGCCAACGCAGTGCTACAGTACCTCGAACATTACCTAGCGTCACTTAAGCCCCAGGGAAACCTTTCTCAGCTCTTGCCTTAGTCCTCAAAGCAAAAGGTCACTGTGTCCAAATGCTGCGAAAGACCGGGGACTTTGCCATGGGTGGGATCGGAGAAAGGTGTAGCTTCACGGAGAAGGGAGCATGGGGGGAAGGTGAGCAGTGCCTGCGCTTGCATATTAACTCATCAAATCCTTCTTGTCAGGTAGCATCAGTGTGACAGATTTCTGCATAATGAAGAAGCATTATCTCCCAGAAGGGTGGGATATCCTTTTATTATTATTATTATTATTATTTATTATTATTATTATTATTATTATTATTGTCCTTCTCTTCCTTTTCCAGCTCCTGACTCCAGAGGTACCACTGGATTAGTGTGGTACTTACAAGAGCTGCATATGGAAGTGGAGAAACACTTTGCAATATTAAACAATTCATATAGAAGGCTCATTTATATACATTTATGCAGGTCTAGAAGTAATATATGTGAATTGTGATCCTGATTCTTTACATTGGCAATTAGATGGACTTTAAAAGCTACGACTACAAATAGTTTTATTTTTATAACAATGTTTAATAAGACTTTGAATTAAATGTTCAAGAAATTAAGTAACATTTTAGCCTTATTTAAATTAAATTCAAAATGTGGGAGACTATAGTTTATCTGGTCACATAGTGTATACATATGTAAAAAATCCACCGAGCCGTGCATTTAAGATTCATGAGCTTTACTTTAGGTAACATGCTTCAATCTTTAAAAATCTAAATTAAAAAGAGAGGATGAGCCCGTCCAGGTGGCTCAGTTGACTGGAGCATTGTCCTGTGGGACAAAGGCTGCAGGATCCCTGGTCAGGACATATACCTAGGTCATGAGTTCAATTCCCATTGAGGGCACACACTGGAGGCAACCAAATGACATTTCCCACATCAATGTTTTTCTCTCTCTCTCTCTCTTTTTCTCTCATCCATAAACATATGAGTAGTTGGGTGAAGATTTTTTAGAAAAGGAGAGGTTGAGGGGGTTGTGCAGAGGGCTCCATGTAAAGAGCCCGGCCCCGTTCCTGCATAAGGAGTCAGTATTCTTATTGGGGAAAGTGAGGTCAACCCTGCGATCGTCTCGAAGGGTCCAGCACCAGAGTCCTCCCCCTGGCTTGCCGCCGAGGAACCCTACCATTCCTCTGGCCACTTTCTCCTTCTCTGCAGACCTTGAAGTTAAGGTGCTGCTTTACGAAAAGGTGTCCCGACGTCTTCTTTGAGGGCAGGGAACCAAGCCCCAGCTGTCAGAGAGATGTGCAGCTGTGTCTAAGGTCACATCTGCCAGGTTACACCCTGGCCTAGGCCTGCATGAGGAGCTCAGTGACAGCTGCCCGCAAAAGGTGAGCTCCGTTCGCTCACCTGGCGGAGGTGTGCGCGGATGCACCGGCGGCTGCTCCCGAGGGAGATGCTCTGTTGCAGACTTTCTGCAGCCACGAACAAGCAACTCTGCTGGGTGCTCTCTTATCTCTACGTTCATTTTCTAAATGTAGGACATTGCACATTATTGCTCCCACTGTGGGAAAATGATGCTGAGGAAAAGCACCACGTCGGAGATGCCAGGTGCCAGAGAGGGCAGAACACACAGCTTCTCGCAAGCACACAAGCCGTTGGAGAAACTGGGTCTCCCGGTCAGTGCACAGAGACTGGTAAGAAGCCCCTCCTCCGGAAAGCCTCCTACTCCACGTAGTGTGGGTTTCTCTCCTGTCCCTGAACTCAGACAGGGAAGCATCAGTAAAAGGGGAAACAAAACTGCTTATGTAATTTTTACTTACTTACTTGCCTATTTATTTATTTAATTCTCACCTGAGGACATGCTTATCCATTTTAGAGAGAGGGGGGTAAGGAGAGAGAGAAAGGAACATCGATGTGAGAAAGAATCATTGATTGGTTGCTGTCTCGTAAGCAACCAGACTGGGGACCAAACCTGCAACCTCAGTATGTGCCTTGACCGGGAATCAAACCTACGAGCTTTCAGTTTACAGGACGGTGTTCCAACCAACTGGTCACCCTGGCCAGGGCTGTGATTCTCATTTTTTGATTAGGAAGAGGCATCATTTTGATGAGAAAGTTCCCAGGACACTAAATAAAGAAACATAATTAAGTGGGACTACGGAATGATGCAATGGACAGTATCTGCAGGGGTAGCTCTTCAGAAGTCACAAGAACGCATTATGTGGCTTCTTGTTAGTGGGTCAAATAGAGTTGGGCCACTGCAACTCGAGAACAGTCGATGATCTGCGAAGCCATCCCAGATGACAGGCATAGCTTGTTCGGTGCTTTGCCAGGCCAGGAAGGGGAGTGACACGATTTCTCCAGACAGTTCCAGAATGTCAGTGATTCCTCCCCTCCAGAGAATGTGGCTGCGAGTGGAAAGACAATAACATGCCTAGGAGACAACTAATGGAAACACGCAAAACCACCACGGAGAGTGACTTCGGAGGTCCGCCTCCCTCCAGAGTGGCCATCTTCCTGTGTGTGTCCGACCTGCCAACCCAATCCATCCCTCCGGCTACTCCCATCGACCTCCTCCCTGGCTCAGACCAGCACTTGTCTGGAAGCAGCACTCTGTTCTCACCCTGCTGACAGGGCCATGGGGGTCATGTCAAAACAGCACACATGGCCAGGAGCAGCAATCAAAGAGGAGAAGGGATAAAAGAAAAACACAATCCAAAGACCTGAGCCCAAGACGGTAGCGAAGCTTTAGAACTCACGGTTCAGAATTAGAAGACCTGGGCTCTGGTGCCGGTTCCAGCATTTAATTCTTCGTGAGATCGTGGATGAGCCATCTCACCTCTCTAAACTTCCTCCCCTGTTTCTGGAAAAACTGGCTGTAATGACAGTACTCTGGCCCCGTGGTTGTGGGAAGGAGTTATTGAAACGAAGTCGGTAAAGGCCTCCGCAGAGTGCTCAGCACAGAGTAAGTGTTGAGCAAATGTTTACTGTGGTGATGAGGACGAAGAGAATGCAGAGAGTGAAGCTTTATCTGCGTCCATGGCGCAGTCTCGTTGTTCAGCAAAGAGAGGTTCTGCTGCGGGAGGAAATGGCGTCAAAATCTCAGTGGCTTAACACTACCAGGTTTATATCTGATTCATGCCTGTGCTCACTTGGGGTCCCGCGCTGGCAGAGGCTTCCCTTCCACACGTGCCTCCATGGTCACCACACACCATGATCAGAGGTTGTCTAAAAGTGTCACTTGTGCTCACAATGCATTGGCCCGGAGTTCAGCAAACGATCACCTGCGGGCCAGCCACCCATTTTACTAAATGAAGCTTTACTGGCACATGGCTGCACTTTCTCTTCTTTGGGTCTCAACTTCAGCTCCTTCCGTGGTGAGCTGTGTGGTTTGGGATAAGTCACTTAACCTCTCTGAGTCTTGATCTTCCCATTATATAAAGTATCTACCTGGTAGGGTTGATAGCATCTGAGCTGAAGTGTTCGTGTGTGCACACTACCTGGTACACAGTAAGAGCTTAATAAATGGCAACGCCATGGCAGTAATGCCAGGCTGTAATTACCATCCTCCCCCTTAATGGGGAAGCACGGGCAGGAATCCAAGGCCCTGGCTCTTGTCAGATCACTTGTCACAGACCTTCAAACCCATTACCCATTTCCCAACTATGTGTCGCTGAGAAAGACACAAATCAAAACCCAGGCTGGGTCATGCCTGAGTCACTGGTGGGGCAAAGCCCCTGCTCCAGGCCACTGTCCCCTCAAGTCTGGCTGCTGCTGAAAAGCCAAGGCAAGCCTGAACAAAGACCTCTGTGACAGTCTTTGCCACCCAAAGTGAGATAGTCCACAAGCCTTTCCCTGGAACCCCTAAAACACATCTGCTCCCCACTTAGCAAAACATAACAGTGGCTGAGGCCTTCTAGGGCAAGACAAGAAGAAGTTAAAAACAGAAGTCAGAGAGGGCTCTTTCTTGATTGGCATCAGTCCCTTGCCTGGCTCCATTGTCCTCCAGGCTCTGTGTGTGCTCAGGTGTGTCTGCAACCCTCCTTCGGCTCCAGCAGGGGGCAGTCGTGGGAGCTGTTTCCAACAGTGTGAGTGAGCGTGCCTCTCATGCACTGGGGGTATTTTACAAACATTAACTTCCGTAACCCTGTGAGGTGATGCCTCATTTATCCAGTACAGTCTGGGTGCTGGGCATGTTAGATAAATTGTCTTAACAGATGACAGAAGGATACTTTATCGCTCCCAGCACCGAGACTTTCACATCCGCCACATCGTGGGAAGTTCTAAAGCTCATCACACACTGTCCTGCCTCATTCACCCAAGCATGCTACAAACCATTTAATCATCTCTCGGTAACTCGGGGCCATTATTAGAAGCATCAGCCATTACACCAGGCTTTTAGAACAATGTTACTATTCAAGAACTACTGAGGTATGGGACTATTTTTGTCTTTTTTTTTCCTTACCCAAATGGCCCAAGAAGTTAGAAGTTCTCTTGCCTGATTTTTACACTTTTATGACTTCCGTCACTATCAGCAGTCACTTCCTGCTGCTTCGATTATGTTGACACAGATTCTTTTTAATTTGGTGTTGCTAATCTTCCGTGAAGTAAGAAAGCAAATTGATCTTATTAGAACTCCATGTAAACCAAGAGCAAGTAACCCTTACAGAAGGATTAATGAGACTGTTTTATGAGTAAAAAACTGACTAAAGCACCCGTGTGATGAACCTGACTATTAGAACAAAGCTTCAACATGAGAGAGCCCTGGCTGGTGCGGCTCAGTGGATTGAGCACTGGCCTGCAGGCCAGGTCCCCAGTAGGGAGCGCCTGAGAGCAACCACACACTGATGTTTCTCTCCCTTTCTTTCTCCCTCTCTTTCCTTCTCTCTAAATAAATAAAATCTTTTAAAAAATTAAAAAATAATGAGAGAGGGAAACAATGAACACTTAGTGCTCACATGGTGCTGGGCAGTGTTCTGGGGCCTCTGCGTGTAAACAAGTCTCCTCCACAACAGGACCATGGAAGGGACACTACCCTCAGACCCACTCTGCAGGCCAGTCCCTGGGGCACGGAGAAGGGAGGACTAACCACAAGGGGCTGGAGTGGAAGGCTTGGGTTCTGGAGGAGCAACAGCATGGCATTTGCTGGTACAGTCATGGGTCACGGCTCCTGCAAGAACCCTGGCAATGGAGGCAGCGGGGGGAGCAGGAGGAGGAGGAGGAGGAGGAAGAGGCAGGACACTGGCAGAACACTGGCATGTGTTTGCCTAGCACCAAGGTCCCCTCTTTTCAGTGGCTCCAGGAGGAGGGCAGATGTGGGAGTCCCTTCACTGAGGACCTTAGTTGCCCAAAAGTCCCCAGTGCAGCCACTTTTATTCCATGGAACAGAGAGGAGACAATAAATGAAAGCCCATGGAGCTGTCAGACCTCTGGGTGGCTGACAACTCGCTGCCTTGGTCAGCATCACTGTGAGAACAGGGGGGACCAGGGTGAGGATCGATCCTGCTGACACTGCCTGCGAGAGGTGGGGAAGGGGGGTTGCGGGTGGCCCTTGATCCCTCTGCTTTGAGGCCAAATTGTCCCTGTGGTTCTTATCAGCAGCCTCGGGTTTAGCAGAGGACTGACAGCCCCTCCCTGTGACCTCCCTGCCCACAGGTGTGTGACAGGATTTAAGCAATTCTTACATGAACTGCAGCCAACTGTCGAATGTTTATTAGCGAGCCTGCAAACACAGTCACAGGAGCGGTTCCTGTAGCTCGGGAAAGTCCCGACCCTCCCACACCTCAGCCAGCACCTATTTCCGCTTCCAACACAGGCAGCAAGGGGTCCCAGGAACCCCAGGGCACCCAGCTGCCAGAGCTTGCAGATTCTTCTACCTGCTTCACACAGGAGGTGTCACCTGGACAATTGTCCTAACTGATCACTGACCACCACTCATTACACAAGGAAAAGTCATTTCTCACATACCTTATGCTAAATAAGCCTTGGGTGCAGACTTCAAGGACACCTGCAAGGCTGAGTGACTGTCTCAGGAATGTTGGTTCCTGATGAGGCTAAATCAAACGCTAAGCACTTACCCTGGGGCATAAAGTGAAGTTAGGTTGTGTCTACCATTCCACTCCAACTTCTTATATGGAACTATTTTTAAAGATTTTATTTATTTATTTTTAGAGAGAGGGGAAGGGAAGGTGAAAGAGAGGGAGAGAAACATCAGTGTGTGAGAAACACTTATCAGTTGGCTCTGGCACCCAACCAGGGACAGAACCCACAAACCAGGGCACGTGCCCTGCCTGATAATCGAACCTGTGGACTTCTGTTTTGCAGAATGACCCCCAACCAACTGAGCCACACTGATCAGGACTTTACAGAATTACAGTAAACTATCACACAGATACTCCTGGGCACTAAGCTCAGGGGCAGGGCTGGCCATTACGGTACAAAAACGGGGAGTGGAGTTCCGGATGAGTCCCAACATGGGACTTAGAAGTGGCAAAGTTCAAACACGAGTTCAGGGAAGTTTAAGTTCTCCCAGATGGGTTTCAGGCTACTGAGTAGACCTTGGGGCAAGGACAGCAGAAGTGGAGGGAGAGCAGAGGTGGGGGCAGTTAGGGTCAAATAAGTTAAACAGTTGTCTTGTCTTTGCACAGGGTTGTCAGGACCTGCATAACGTGCTAAAAGGCAGCATTTTCCCAATGACATAGTCTATGGAATCCTTTTTCTGCAGAGTACCTTAAGGGACTCTATTAAGAGAAAGATAATTGAAGAAACACAGTATTAAAAAATAGGGGATAAAGCTACATCATACCAGCTAAGAAATATTGGGCTGTTGGCTGGAGAGAGAAAAAAATTTTTTTTCTTACTAGGCTGAGGTTTAAGATTCTAAAATATTGGGTCTTTTCCTCAGGATGGAGGGAAAACTAACTGAAGTGTGTCGGAAATGAAGAGAATGTTCTCCATAAACCCTTCACACTGAGTGTCTGTGGGGGCAGCAGGGAGATGAGAAGGGTGTAGACCATGCCCGGTGATCAAGGGAGTGAAGGGGAAAGGCAAGAAA
Organism: Artibeus jamaicensis; assembly: GCF_021234435.1. Classification (NCBI taxonomy): domain Eukaryota; kingdom Metazoa; phylum Chordata; class Mammalia; order Chiroptera; family Phyllostomidae; genus Artibeus; species Artibeus jamaicensis. The sequence continues at coordinate 30,411,038 of NW_026521803.1, read as the reverse complement.
TCATACTCCTGGGCTTGAATTCCCACAGCTGTCAGCACGCAGTCTTGCTGAGAAACAAAATCACCCTGCACTCATGTCATGAAGCAGTAAACAGGATCTCTGAGAAACGGGGGGAGCTCAAGGATAGACTCCAGCAGTGAAGGGGGTCGTCCTGTTCTGAAGACTCAGAGGCAGGCTGGGGCAGAGTGAAGCCTGCATCTGGGAAGCCAGCTCGGTGCACACCTACCCATATCACACGAAGACACCCAGAAGGAAGAGGAAGAGGCCCTGCCAGGTAGTGCCACTGGCTGGAGGGCCGTCCTATCCACCAAAAGTTGTGAGTGCGATCCTCCAGCGGGGTGCAGCTGGGAACCAATGGATTGGTCTCTGTCTGTCTGTCTCTTTCTCTCCCTTCCTCTCTCTCTTAAATCAATTAGTATATTTTCGGGTATGAATTTTTTTTAAAAAAAGGAAGAGGAAGAGAAGGGGCGCAGCAGTGGAAGGGCAGAAAGAACTGAGACTCGGGAGGTGAGAGTGGTATGTGTTTCAGAAGAGGGGACGATCTGGACGGCTTCGTGGCCCCAGGGTCCATGCTATCGGCACACCAGACCAGCCTACTGCACCCTGATATTTTAATCTTGTATCCTCCAACCATGAACAGCACCAAACCTTAAAATAACATTTAGCAAATACATTGATTAAAAAGTATACAGGAATAAAAATAAACTATATATGCTTTAAAGTTTTCCAACTGGTATGAAATTGCTTTCCAAATCAAAGTGAACTAGAGCTTTTAGTTCAATTTTAATCTCTCCTTCCAAAGAAGTCCTTTGGCACTAATATCAATCAAAAATGCTTGATGGCAACTCTGTCCTTCAGGATGCCTTTGGCTGCAGGTAACCAGACACTTACCTCAAGTACATGTATTGCTTTAAACTGGAAGTACACTTACTGCTCCCATACCTGGAAGCCACAGCCATTGCCCTGAGATTCTCTGGGCTTCATGCTCCACTGGAGATGGGGACCTCCTGCAGCTGCAAATGACAAAGTCCATAGGCAAAGAAACCACCTCACCTCTCCCTGTTGTTTTTTAAGATAAAGGGCACTTTTCTCAGAAGCTCCCAGCAAGGCCCCTCTCAGATGGACTATCAGGGGTTCTCTGCACAGTCCTCCGCTGATCATAAGCAAGGGTGAGTGCCCTTAGACCAACCAGATCCATCCCTACAGCTAAGGGGGGAGCAGTTTCTCCTGAGATACCCGGTAGAGGTGGGGAAGAAGGTTTCTGAATAAATTGGAATTAGTTGAATAGAAGGGAAGATGCAGATGAATGTAGGATAGACAACCAGCAACAAATACTACAAATGCCACAAGCTAGTCACTGCAGGAGACAAAACTGAAAGTCACAGACTATTCTCTCAAAAATAATTGGAGTGTGGTTGGGGAAAAGCACATCAATGGAAAATGACTACAACATACAAAGCAGTGTATATCAAGTACCAAATACAATGCAGGCCACTGGACAGAATCCAAGACAGAGTCATCTTAAACCAAACTCTGTTCTATTGGAAACCGAGTCGTACGGGCAGACGCTGGAGTTTTTGAGAATGCAGACATTTCCTAATTAAATATCATAATCGGCTTTGCAGTCCTTAGAGAAATGTGTTCCAATTAGAGGTTGTATTGCAATATAATAAATAGATTAAAATCCAAGGCCATTTTTACCAAACATATTCTTTGAAATAACTTAGGATTACGTTCCACAGGAAAGCAGAAAATACAAAGTAAAATATCTGTGGAGAGTTACTCGAGCTGAGGCTCTGTAGATAGGCTCTTTAGAAACACAACCGTAGGGGACAGACTTCACTGATACCTCCACTCGCAGCTATACAAATTTCAGCTTAGAAGTGAAGTGAAGACTGATGGGTTTTTAGACAGACTTCTATTTACAGATCAGTGAAGTGAGAATTAGTGAGATTCAGCTGTAATGTCTAATTAGGATTAATTAGCTAGTGTTCTCAAAGCACGAAGCAAGGATGAAATGTAGCACCAAGTTGGATTGTACTGTAGTACAGAGGCTGAATATTAATTCTGTTCAAAAAAAGATTCATCCGAATAAGATATGTAGATACATTTAGGGTGTGCCCAACAGTGGAAAAATCTAGAAATCGCCTCCTTAATGAAGTGGTCAAGGATTAACATAATCAGTGATGTCTGTGGATGTCTTATATCCCTGAGAGGATATCAAGAGAAGACCTCAATTCTATGTTCTTTCTAAAAACCCCAGTCTGATCATGAGAACACCATCAGGGACACCCAGCTCAGGCAACGTGCTACAGGACTAGACTGCCAAGGGCATGACTAAACAAAGAAAGACCAAGAAACTGTCACAGACCACAGGAGGCTGAGGAGACATGACAACTGAGTATGGTGTCATGCCCAGGAATGAATCCTGGAATAGAATAAGGACATTAAGTAAAATCCAAATAAATGGTGGCATTTGTTTTTAAAACAGTCAGCTTTTAAGGCAAGAATTATGAAGATAAATGGGTATGGCAATTTTTAAAACAAAAGCCATCCATAAATTGAGAACACAATATCAAGTTTGCCTATGACTCTTTCAAAAAATGCAGCAATTGATTTTTTTTGTCCCATCTGAGGAAGTCATAAAAGAATTCTTTCCTGGCTGGGCCACTATTCACTGTGAGAGGAAACTCGGGAAGGCATTATTAAATGTGTGAGAGAGGGCAGAGACTGGCCAAACTGAGATGACCTGGGAAGAAGACCAGTAGTGGCGGTTAGGGAATGGAACAGGGAGGCACAGTTTGTGCGGGATTCTTGTCCTGAAGGCATCTGACCCAGGTGTGAATTCCCGGAGGGCAGGAGCTATTTCTTACTCATTTTTATAACCTCCACAGTGCTTGACATGCAGTAGATGTTTAACACTGAAGTCAGTTAACTCGATTTAGAAGCTCAAGTTTCAAGGTCTAACATTTTTCAGGCGGTTTCAGCCAGGAGGGGAGGGACCATGAAGAATGGATGACTAAAGGTGAATTTTCTAACACAGAGGGACTGAAAAGGTTGCTCTGTGGTCCCAAACTCTACTATACTTTTCTTTCTTCCCCATGAGCTCAATTTCTCCAAGAAGTCATAGGACGGCCTTAACTAGCAATGCTTTCTAACGTCATACCACTTGTATACATTTTCATAGCTCTATTTAATATCTCATTCAACATTATCAATAATCTTGAAATAGAAAAACATCATTAATCTAAATTTTCAGATGAGGACGTCATGGCCCAAAGAAGTGTCTATACAGAGTCGGGCTCAGATGGAGTCCCAGGGCGACCTAGGTACGCCTTCTCAAACAAGTGTCTGTCTTAGGGTTTAGATGGCATCTTCATTAGTATTTAACAGCTAAGTCGAATCGACACAGATCTTAAGTATCTGACGTAAAGACCATGTCCACCTATATAACCATCACCCCAATCAAGATACAGAATGTTTCTGTTACCCTAGAATGTCTTCTCATGCCCCCTTTCAGTCCATTCTCATCCACTACTCACAAAGGCAACCACTGCTCTGGTTTCTATCACCATATGTTAGTTTTGTCTGTTCTTGAACTTCATATGCATAGAATCACTTAGGAAGTATTCTTTTTTTTCCTGGATTTTTTTCACTGGCTAATATGTTTTCGAGATTCTATTGCATGGGTCAGCATTTCATTCCTTCTTTATTGCTGAGTACTCTTCCATCTTCCATGATCATATGACAATATACTTACCACTCCCAGTTGACGGGGTTGATTCCAGGTTAGGACTGTCATGAATAAAGCTGCTATGCACATTCTCATATGAGTCTTTTTATGGGCATGTTTACCCTTCTCTTGTGTAAGGAACTAAGAGTGAAATAGTGTGGTGATAAGGCAGAGGTATGCCTGAGTCAGAACTGCCAACAGTTCTCCAAGATGGCTGTATAACTTTACAATCCATCAGTACTGTATGAGTGTCCCGGAATATTCCATATTCTTGCCAACATTTGGTATTGCCAGTCTTTCTGATTTTAGATATTCTAGTGATTGTACATAGTTTCTCACTGTTCTTTTAACTTGCATTTCCCTTATGATAAATGATGTAAATCCCTTACTGGTAATTTGTATATTTTCTTTTGTCAAATATCTATTCACGTCTTTTTCCCATGGTTTCCACTGGGTTGTTTGTGTTTTATTATTGATTTGTTGTAGGAGTTCTTTAACTATTACATTTCAAGTCTTATTTAATCTCATGTTGCAGATATTTTCTTGCAGTCTGTAGACCGCCTACTCATTTTCTTCATCAACAAACAGCGTCTCTTCATGAATAGAAAGATCCAATTTTGATAAAGTCAAATATATCCTTTTTTGGTCAGTACTTTTTGTATCCTAATCTCTGACTAACCCAAAGTCTTCTATGTTTTCTTTTTGAAATTTTATGTTTTACTTTCACATTACATCTATGATGTAACTCCGAGTAGTTTTGATGTGTACAGCAGAGCTGAGATGGAGGACTATCTTATTTGCAAACAGATATTCATGTTTTTCTAGCACCATCTGTTCAAAACTCTTTCTTGTTGAATTAACTTCACATCTTTGTCAAAAAAGCACTTAACTGTACACGTGTGGGTCTATTTCTAGATTCAGTTCTGTTTCATTGATCTATTTGCCTGTCTTTATGCCAGTATCATGCTATCTTTGTTCCTATAGTTTTAAAGTAAATCTTGAAATCAGATAGTATGAGTCCTCTAACTTGGTTTCTCATTTTCAATATTGTTTTTGCTATTTTACAACCTTTAAATTAGCATTTTATTTCTAGATCACCTTGTCAATTTCTTCAAATTAACCTGCTATGGTTTTGATTGAGATTTTTAAAGGTACAGGTCAATTTGGAGGGAATGAATACGGTTGTCATTGTAGCTAGTTACACAGTTAAAACAAGAATAATAGTTAACCTTTATGGAGTTCACACTATGAATCTTGCCATTTGCTCATCTTTACAATGACCCAAGAAGCTTAGAATTAGTCCCATTTCACAAACATAGGGTCCTCTTCTTGGAAGACTGATGAAGTATCTGCTCAAGTATATATAGCTAGTAAGTAAAGGGGCTGAGATGCCAGCCCAGTTGGGTTTGACCTCAAATCTCGGGCACTTTTCACCAGGCTATCTGAACTTGACACACAGCCAGGGGAAGCACCAGGAGCATGGAAATCACACCATGTGAGAAATGTGTGAGTGAACTAAAGACTGCCATCCTAGGGAAGAAAAGTGACAGGAAGACATGACACTGTGTCTGAAAATACTTGATGAATCATTGTGTGAAGGACACCAGGGCAGAAACTGTAAGGGGACAATTTTGATGCAAAATGAGAAAAAAACACATTAATTACTAGAGATGTTTTCACAGAAAGGTAGCAAAGCTGGTGATTAAATGCACTGACTATAGAGTCACGCTGCCTGGGTTCCAATCCCATCTCTGTCACTTACCAGCTCTGTGGCTGTGGGCAGGTTACTTAACCTCTCTGTGTCTGAATTTCTTCATCTGTAAAATAGGAATCAAGGTCATGCTGGATCAATGACTCGTAACTGTAAAGGATTCACACAATGTATGTCTGGAACATAGCAGGTGCCATGTAAGGATTAATAGGTTAAAAAAATTAGAAAAGGACTGAGCAGTCTTGTGAGTAAGTAAATTCCTTTTTTTGAAAGTGTTTCGAAAATGTCTGAACTGCCATCTCTGCATGTAGCTGCGGAGAAGATTCCTGCCTCAAATGAAAAGTTGGACTGCACAGTCTCTGAAGTTCCTTTGTTCAGCTTGAAGATCCAATGATTCTAAGTCAGCTCCTTCAGAAGTTATGCAGAAAATAACAGGCACGGCAGCCTTCTTGCCTCAATGAATCGATCTACATTCTCACTTCCTTCAATCAATAAATCCCCAACCTGCTTGGAAACAAAAGTCTCTAAGTGATGTAAGGAAACCTAAACCAGTCTGTGCCCCATTCATACAAGAGTGATGGGGGAAAAAAGAGAGAGAAAGAAAGAAGAAAGACACCAAGAGGAGTTAACGATTAATTTGCTCACAACATGAGCTGGTTGCTTCCCCATCTGTGGGATCCAGTGTTCAATTCCCCTGAGATCCATCAAAGGAGGAATGGCATTATTCTGCCTCAAAGAAGGTGGGTATTTTTTTTAACATTTTACTTATCTTTAGAAGGGAAGGGAAGGGGAGAGGGAGAGAAATATCAATGTATGGTTGCCTCTCGTGCGTCCCCTGCTGGGAACTGGACTGCAACCCAGGCATGTGCCCTGACTGGGAATCAAACCTCGATCCTTTGGTTCACAGGCCCACACTCAATCCACTGAGCTACACCAGCCAGGGCGAAGATGGGTATTTTTGTCCTTAGTTCCACATCAGGGACTGTTTCTTCTCCAGCTCTGGTCTTCATGGATTTGTACTTGTCTAAAACTTCTTATCCCTCAAACCCTTCTTGCTCCAAATAAAGAAGAGAACACAGCTTCCCTATAGACGGAGCCACTTGCCACGTCTGTTTGACCCTCTGCTGGGCCTCCCGGCAAACACTGCTAGTTTTCCCAGCAGCATTTCTTATTCATGACAGGCGGGGCCTGCAAACCTTAAAAAAACGTTCATTCCTAAGTCCTTTGCCCTTCTCTCAGTGCCTTCTGTCCACTTAGCCCCAAATGGAAATGAGCTGCTTAATTAACTTCCCAGGCCCTTTGGGTCAATTAAAATCAGTCATGCCCTACAAGAGGCTGCTGCATTTCTCACCACGGTCATGATCAGAGATTGTACTTCTCTCTCTTCACAGAGGAGAATCAATCCCAGCATCTCGTGAGGTGCTCATTAGGAACCCTCTGCCCTAGAATGAAAACCTGTCTCCCAAGTTTGGTAACTTGCTGGAGAAACTCTGAAATCAGGAATGAGGGGCCAGTGAGGGGTCACATGTCAGAAATACTTGGGCACTCAGTCACACACGGCTGATGTGTCACCTTGAACAACCCACTTAATCTTTCTGAGCTTTTTATCCTCTGTTAGGAAAAAAAATGGTAACACCAAGACCTCTAACAGGTACCTGTGCCTTATGCTTCCCATCCATCAAAGAGATGCTGCAAACAGATAAAGTACTTTATAGACCAGAAAAGCACTAAACAAATAAAAGGCTTGTTTAATGGGGCAGCTCCTTGGACACACTGAATGAAGAAACTAGGAACAATGCACATCTTCGAGTAATTGAATTCTACATTGTCACCTAGGTCAGCATGCTACATCTTCATCAGTTTGCACCCTAAATGTTACTAGGTATTAAAAGAAACATCCTAAATGGGCATGGCTTTGGCCAGATACAGCTGTTGGGATCACATACAAGAGGTAGGATTAGGGAAGTATGTAGAATCAGAAGGTGGGAAGCCTAGGTTCCAGTTTCTGTAGTCTTATTAATGAGCTGTGAGATTCTCTCTGTCTATCTTGTTCCCCAGACTCTCCCACTGATCGGGGTTGCTATGAGATAAAGTCATACATGAGAAATGATTTGCGAACTTATAAATACAGTGGACAATATTATTGGGAAGATTTTACTGATTCAACTATCAAGAACCAAGGGCTTCTTTCCCTATGAGCTACACCAAATCCAAAGCCAGCAGAAGTCAGGCCACTGAGGGTGCCAATATGAATTTGAATAACCATCATTACTTTAAAAAAAAAAGCTTACTCAAGGAAAAGGTCCTGATTTGGATCTCTACTGTCAAGAGTAAGTTTGTTAAAAGCATAAAACATAGTCCGTGTGCTTATTTCTCTGCAGATGAGAAATAACCTGCTTAGCGCCCACTCAGTGCTGAGCTCCATGCTCTGAGGGACCATGTAACTTTCCATCTAAACCTGGACATTTATGACAGTAAAAGGAGACTTTAATGATTATGCAAGGACCACAAACTATACTGAGACTGCCCCCCACAAACCAGAACACATCGTCCAAGAACTCCAAGGGCAACAGTATGGCCAGTCCACACTAGAATTTTCCCACCTGATGCAACATTATCATTCCACTCCAGTGACATACCTGTGTTTGCCTGTCTGCTCTAATTTCAGCACAGCAAGAAAGCCCATTAGTTGCAATTGAGGAAATTTCCTCCTTAACTTCTGTGAGGTGCTCCGAGTTGGATTTACAGGTCCATATGACTGCTAACAGGACCCTACACTGCCCCATATCCCTCCTACATAATGCTCAGGTCCATGAATGAATGAACTCAAATGCCCTACAAAGAGAAAGCCACTGCCAGGGCTAGGCAAAAACACATTTCCTGGTGGTCCTGCCACTGGCTGCAAACAGCAAGTTTTTATACCACTAACTGGAATTCAAGTTAAAAAATGCGTATCTTTGCATCTTAACTTCAAGACCAAGGCCATTCGTAAGCTATTAACAGGTGCTTTAGTTCCAAGAATTGCTCCTTTCTCATCACAGCGAGGCACCCTTCCGTGGGCATTAGGGTAAGCATTTTACAAGCTGGAAGTGTGCAAAGGCAAAAACACTGCTACAGAGGACTTAAGTTCTGGCTTTGCCACTGCTTGACCAAATTCTTAACATTCCTGGATTTCCGGTTCCTTCTTTCTACAAGAGAGCAATCTTACTCAGTGTTGTCTTAAGGAGTTGCCATGAAAATGAAATGTAATAATGCATCTGAAAGCTCTCTGAAAAAACAAAGAGCTCTACAAATATGTTGGCAATGCAAATTTGCAGGTGAGAGGACAACCACACAGAAAAATAGAAGCTCCAGCTGGGAGTTCTCGGTCAATTGCAATTTGAATGCCTGTGTACCCAATTCTCTCAATGCGTGCACGAGCTAACAAAAGCTTGTTCAGGAAAGAAGAATGTGGTTGAGTGGATGGACAGAAACTAAAAGAGAAAACCATTTTCTAGCCACAAGCAACTGAAGAAGTGCCTATTTGACCATATTATTTGAATTTGAAACACATTTGGCTCCAAAAGGCTTTGGACACATCATTATTATAAAATTTAGAATTCATATGTTTCTATCATCTAATGGGCTAACTCTTGGGCCATATCTTGAATTTGTTCTTCTCCATCCATAAATGTCTGTCTGAATTGAGTTTGGGTTGGATGCATAAAGTCATCTTCTGCACCAAGGCCATGGTTCCTGGAGCTATGGACCATCCCAGAGAGGACCCCAAACAGGGTCTGGACTGTCAACAGGCAGAGGTCCCACATTCCGGGACTGTTCCTCTGGCTTACACTCACACTGGACTGAATGTTCTGTTCCTGAATTTTCGCAAATGTTTCATGCGTGTTAAGTGGATTTAACAAATAGTCTTCTTTGTATCTATAGATTGGGCTTACTAGTAAAAATGTCTGAGTTTCACCCTGGCTGGGTGGTTCAATTTGTTGGAGCATTATCCCATATGCTAAAAGGTTGCAGGTTCAATCCTTCATCAGGACACATACCTAGGTTGTGTGTTCAATCCCCCATCAGGGCACGTACAGGAGACAACCAATCAAAGTTCCTCTGTCACATTGATGTTTCTGTCTCTCAAATCAATAAACACATTCTCAGGTGAGGATTTTTTAAAAAAATACCTGAGTTTCTCTCAGCAAGTAGACACGTGAACGTTATTGTAGTGGGCAGACTCCACATTTGGCCACCACCAACTCCTCCCATTGCACAGGCAAGCCACCCCCCACATCCAGAAGTGGAGTCTGTGCTGCCTGTCAGTCTGGGCTGGCCTGTGACTCGCTTTGACCCAGAGAAGGTGGTGGAGATGACGTTCATTCTGAGACTTCTGAGTCTGGGTCTTAAGAGAGCTGACAACTTCTGCTTACTCCCTCAGATGCCAGTCTCTACCTAAGAAGTCCACCTACCCTGAGACCACCACGCTGTAAGGAAGCCCGAGCCAGACACAGAGAGAGACCACACATTGGCGAGAGGCACGTGAGCAAAGCCTGGGACCTTCTGGCTGGCCCGGCCCAGTCAGCAGCCAAGAGCAGCCACATGAGGAGTCCCGTTTGATGCCGCACAGAGCAGGAGAATCACCCAGCCAAGCACGGCCCAGATGACATGATTATGAGAAATAATCAGTCATTGTTGAGTTAAGACACCATATTTTGGGGTGGTTTGTTATGCAGCAGTAAGTAACTGGGATAGCTGTGACTCTTCATCTACCACCAAAGAGAACTCAGAAATACTGGTGTAATGGTATCATCAGCCATCTAGACAGAGAATTCCAAACCCTTCTGTGTAGAAAATAGCCCAAATCCTGCATTCAGTAGTTGTCTAGGAAAGTTCAGTAGTCTCCGTGTGCTCCTACTTCCCACTGCTCCTGACAAACACTCTTTGAAAGCATCTACCGCACCTTCAAGTAGGGGCCACACCTAGTGGGATGGGAGAGGAGCTCCGGTGCAGACCCGGAGGCCTACACTCCAGCTCTCTCTCACGCCCTTTTGACTTACTCCAGACTTTGGGCAAGACAGTCAGTCTCTTCTGCCTGTAAGATGGAAATAAAATCACCCTATTGACTGAAAAGAACACTGCAATTTAAGGATGCCACCACCAGATGGCTACAGTCTATAAACAGAGTCGCCAAAATCCCAAAAGTAAAGATTAAATTAAAAATGAAGGTAAGTTTCTATTTCCACAAATATACAGAAGTACTTGCCTGGAGTAACTGTACTGAACATTATGAGGCCTTTATAACATCCTGGCCAATAACAGTTGTCAGACTAAATTCTGTAACTGGGGATCCTTTTCCACCCTCAACCCATAGGCTAGTAGAGTTTCCCAGGGAGACCCCAAGGCCACGTGAGAAAGTGAGTCCTTAGCAGAGGGGGACTCAGCCATCTCTGCTCATCCATTTGGTCAGACCCAGGAGCCATACTTTAAGTGATGTTTAAAATATGTTCACAATTTATCTGATACTCCTTTCCCTTTGAGTGTGGGCTGGACCTCATGACTCACTTCTAATAAACAGGGGTAAAAGGGACTGATCACACGCGGCTTCAGAGTCTAGGTCATCAAAGGCCCTGTAAAGTCCTGGTTGCTGTCTCTTGGGTCACTTGCTCTGGGGGAGGCCAGGTGCTGTGTCGTGTGGCCCTCTGGAGACGGGGCCACACAGAAAGGAACTGAGGCCTATCACCAATAGCCATAAGAGTGAACTTGGAAGCAGACTCTTCTGCCCAAGGCAAGCCTTCTGAGATCTCTACCCCTAACCAACATCATGGCCACGACTTCATGAGAGACCTTAAGCTAGAACCACCCAGCCGAGCTGCTTCCAAATCCCAGACCCATAGAAACTATAAGACAACAGATGTTTACTGGTTTAAGCTTTTAAAGTGTAGAACAGTTTGTAACACAGGGATAGTTAATTATTGTAATGCATCTTATTTCCTCACTTTTTAAGGAGAGACACTAATATAGTTTTGGAACATTGGGAGGACCCAGAGTGAATATGCAAAGTATAACCCTTATTGCCCATGAGTGAATGATGAATAATAAATGCATCTAATTTCCCTACTGGGTGAGGATGAGGCAAAAGGCCCACGAGCAGTACTTGATGGATACTGGAAAGGTAGATGTGTTCAGATAATGAGTTGACTCAAAGCCAAGGGAAATTTTGGCACCTCAATCAAGCATCCAGTTATACAACAGCTACTGCACAACAGTAAGCAAAATGGAAAGTCAGAGGGTGATACAAAAGAAGTTCTGTAACCAGTTTCTCTTCCTGCTCTTAAGGTTTACTATGCATCCAAAGAGACAAGACTAGCACAGTCAACGCCATTAGAGAATAAGACAGTTTCTATTCCAGTGCTGATCCGCGGAGCAGGGCTGACAGTAAACACCATGCAAGAGAGGGACAGACAAGGGAGAGTCCCCCTCAAATGATCCAAGAACAGACTTCCGAGATGGTACCCACCCTACAGCGCGCTTCATTCAGAGACAAACGGCAGGCAGAATCAGGAGACAGGCACCTCTGCGAGGCCAGCCACAGGCCAATACAAATTTCCTTGGACGTCTGGCCAAACACTGTTTGAGACTCTCTAGCAAGAGAATCCCAACTGAATCATTAGCCAAATCCCTGGACAGTCCTCAGTGAGTCATTTAGGCTGTGTCTCTTGGGACAGCATCTCTCCTGCCCTGACCAGCCACTAGGGCAAACATTGACAATGGATTATGCCCATTACTTTCTGCTCTTACCCACCCTTCCCACCGGAGGCAGACGGCCGGCTCCCCCTCCTGCCCTCTCCTCCCACACCTGCGGTGCTGGTTTGAAGCAACAAAGCCACCTTGACATAGCTGACCTATCCATCTTGCTGCCACGGCCTCACGGCACAAACTGCTCACGGACGCTGGTCATCAGCCTGTTCAGGGCCACGCCTGCCTCTCTAGCAGCAGCCCACTCAGGCTTCGGAGGAAGCCCCTACCTCGACCACTGGTGCAACCCCATGGCCTGAAGGAGGAAGGGGTGCGACAGGCGACATGGAGCCTACAAAAATCCCCAGGAGGCTCTCTGGGTACAGCCGAGAACTGTAAGAATTGAATTCCTCAAGAGTCGCTTGTTGGAAATGTATCAATTACAGTGTGATGAAGAGCCCTTGAAGGGGAAACCACAAATCACATTCCCATTATTAGGTGAAGTGAGATGCACCACAAGTGAAATCCATCACTGTTGGGGTTTGTTTTTTTTTTAAAGATGGACCAGGGACAGAGGAGAACTCACTCCCCCAACTCCTTCTGCATTTGCCCCATGTACCATTAGTTCACCTCAGCTTTCTCTGTCATTTTCTCCATGCATGACTCGCTTACAACTGACAGCAAAGGGCTTTATCTGCTTCGGACATCCCTGTCCATCCATAATGCCCAGCATCAGAGCCATCTTGAGGGCACCGTGAACTTAGGAGACTGCCCTGGGCAGCAACGCCCCCCACGCTGAAGGGCTGGAGGGCAGGGAGATGGGGCTGCCAGCAAGTGGCTGGACTATGACTCGGGAGAAACAGGAGAGAAAAGCATGGCTCTCAGGAAGAAGTCAAAAATAAAAATAAATAAATGTTAAAAATCAGAGCAATACAATAGATACACAACATGCAAAGAACATCCCTCCCCAACCTCATCCAGGCTGAGTAGGTGGGCCAGCCCCCCTCCCTCCTACACAGGCCCCTCTTATAGTTGCCTTTTTTAGGTTTGCCTGCTTCAAGGTTACCCTTGACATTCATCTTCTCTTAATTATTCCTGAAAAATAATATCTGCGTAGGAAAAGCACAGGAGTAATTGCCTGGTTCCACTCTGAAAGCACACACTGTAGATGCTCCAAAAGCTAGTCAACGCACCATTGGAGATGGCTTTGAAAAGTTTGCAACGCTGAGCAGAGACAGAGGGTGATGCAAGGACAAGATGACGTGAAGGCCACATCCCCCGTGGCCTCATCACTTCCCAAGGGGCCTCCAGGAACAGTCTACGGTGTCTCCTGTAGGAACACGCTCCCTCTAGGCAAATCCAATCACACTCCTCACCTGCCATAAATCCCTTAATGACTCTTCTTGCCTTTCAGATCAGTTCAGACACCTCTTTGTGGAGAACGGTCCCCCAAGATCCTGCTCTGCCTGTCTGTCCACACTAAGCTCACTCTCCCCATCAAACTCTTCATCCATCACCCTAAACCATGAGTGGCTCCCTGCACCAGGCTTGTTCATGGTATGTTCTGTCACCCTCATCCATGCTACTCCTGGGGCACTGACCACTTTCCTCAACTGGCAAACCCCCAGTCATTCTGCAAGATTCTGCCCTGGCACCGCCTGCTCCTGGAAGCCTCCTCAGAGCCACCCTCCCTCCTGCCCATGTGTGTCCCATGGAATGATGGGCATTCCCTCTGCAGAGCACTAGGGACTGGCATGGTGACTGTCTTACTGGTCCATTGCCCATCCAGCCCCAGACTAGCCGCTTAGTGAGAAACTGTGTTTTCCTCCTCTTTACAGTAACAAAGCTTATACAACCCCTAGTATGTAACAGGCGTTTCATAACTTTTTTAAAAAATCAATCTATCAGTATAGTTGGGGGGGGAGTCATTTCAGTTCCTGGCCTTGTGACCATTAGGTAGATTTGCAGCAGTCAGATAATGTCTTTTTCCCTAAACAACATGGGAATCATCTGCATCCTTCCTCCTTGAGCAGTGGTTCCAGAGGACGGTCTCTGGACCATGAGCAACAAGCATCACCCAGGACAGTGTTAGACATGCAAATTTAGGGGCCCCATCCAATCCTACTGAATCAGAATTCTGGGCACTGCCCCAGCAAGCTGTAGTTTAACACACCTCCAGGGGGTTCTGGGGCACACTCAGGTTTGAGGACCAGTGCCCTAGGGCCTTCAAAGACCATTAGAAACAGTTCAGATCCTGCTCTGAAAGCAGCTGCTGTGAACTCTCTGCCTGGCAATTTCCCCTTTCCAGGCTGGTGGAGCCTCCCCACAGCTGAAAGCAGCTGCCTTCACTGGGCCAGATGCGGAAATGCTTCCCCTACCAGTACCCCTTGGAATAAACAAGAATCACCTAGGGAACAAAGGAAACTAGGCAACACACTCGTGCTTCGTGCTCTAGGGAGTTCTTACTAACCCTGGGCAGTGGGAGGACTCTTGCAGAGGCTTGCTGCATAGGACGGAGTTCAGTGCATGCTAAAGCCATCTCCTGATCTTACAGAAGCAGGTTTCTTTTTCTCCAAAGAACTATGTTGCACACATCAGAACTGTGACGGCCAGATCTGCCACCCCTGCCACAGGTAGATGTTGTACAAAGGAACAGAGCAACAGCCGAGGAAGATCTCAGCCGTCAGGTCCACTGCAAGTTCCCCTGGGAGCCAGAGCTAAGGCAATGGTAGTGAGCCAAATTCATTAGGTTTTTGCAGCGCACCCCACCCCAAATCCCAGCATATTTTCTGGCCAATGGAAGTGCACAAAGAACAAGCAATGTGCAACTTTTTAACACTGACATTTCTTAGAAACACTTCCATCTATCTTTCATTCCACACTTAATTTTTATTGAGCACCTACCTACTATATGCAAGATAAGCCAGGTTTCACTCACTTACCTTATGGATTACATAAGGCTGCGTATTAGAATCACATAAAGAGCTTTGAAAAAATTCTGATGCCCAGACCAGATCTCAAACTAATTAAACCAGAATTTCTGGAGTGGGACCCTGGCATCAGTATTCTTTAAACTCTCCAGATAACCCCAATGTGCAACCAATTTTGGAAACAATGGTTTTAAATAATATTGATGTCTGAACCCCATCCCAAATGCCATAGATCAGTCTCTAGGACTAGAGCCTGGGCATATGTGTATAACACATACACACATGCATGTGATGTACATATGTGTGTATGTATGTGTACATGCATATACATGCATAGACGCATGAAAATATATACATATGCATATATTTATCTATATTATATAAAGCCTCCAGGTGATGCTAATACAAATTTAGCAAAACCACTCCATACAGAATTGGTTTCCAAATTCATCTGCACTTTGGAATCATCTCTAAAAATTCCAAAGCTCAGGCCATATGTAAACCAATCAGCTCTGGGATGGTAGTATGGGCACAGACATCAGTACATGTTTTTTCTGACGCTCCCTTGATGAGTCCAATGTGCAGAAAAGCGTGGAAAGCACTGCACAGATGCCAAACTCCAGGACAGTCTTCTGCTCTTTTACTTGTAAGCGTCCTCTAGCACCTACCTTACACATTTATTAAACCGAATATGCAGACACCCTTTACCACAATGTCCTTTACAACCATGCCTACTGGATCCACCAGGGGTTGGTCCAAAAGGTACTTAATTCATGACACTGCATTCTGCCTTCTCACCTATGAATCCGATCCAGGGCTCCCGCTGTCCCCACACTTTGGGGACTGACTTCTTCTTTGAAATTTCTTCTGTTGCTCTTTTGGGCGGCTTCAGACAAAACTATCTTCCCAGCTCCCTTCTCATCATGTTTGAAAAGTGGAAGTGATATTGGGGCACTCAGGTGCCCAGGAGTGGATTTAGAAATTGGAGGACTCTCCACTCCCCGCTGAAGAGGGAGGTACTGGCTCCTTCACCTGACCAGACAGGGCTGACGTTTTAAGAAGCCAGAGTATAAAATAGAAAACACTGTTGATTCCTCATTGCACAGCTGTGATGCTGTGTGACTTGCCTTACCCAACAAGTGAGGATAATTTTACTCTATATCTAAAGTACATGGTTGAGATACTTCTCATCTAAAGGATTCCTGCTATCTGCCCCTTGGCAGAAATGCTGACACAAGTTTGCTTTAAAAAGAGGTACACCAGAAAAACCACTCATTAAAACTTGGAGAAATAAGCACAATACCTCTTCTTCCCACGGTTGGGGTTTCAATTCAGTGCGACCTAGTCTTTGGCAGCACCAGCCATTTGTCTAAAGGTCTGATGACCCAGAGACTCGTTCTCTGCAATGGTTGTTGCAGCAGGAGGAGGGATGGGCTGGAAGTTAGGGGAACTGGGCTCTCTGCACCAACACCAATTCCCTGTGTGATCCTGAGCACGTTATTTGATCTGTGGGTTCCTCGTTTATAAAACAAGAGAATAAACACTTGCAAAGATGGTTTTCTTCCAGCTCAAACATCATGTGGTTCCAATTCTCTCATGGGCAATGGCATTAGTCTTGTGGAAATGGCTAAGTTTATTAGTTTGTTTTTCCTAAAAATGGATAATTATTTGGGAGAAAGTCTCCAGTTTCATAAAACAAAGATTAAGTAACTAATATATGCACCATCACGTGCTAGACACAGTAAGGACACAAAGAGAAGAGAGAAAGCCTATGCTGATAAAATTAATGAGGGAAACAATTATATAGCTAACCATGATTTAAGACAGAATGAAACAGATGCTATGGCATGAAACCAGAGAGAAGGCAGCTTGGAGTGTTTAAAAAAGAATGTCCAGAATAAATAGTAAATTTCTTTCTATCAGGGCTAAAAGAGTCCAACTTGGAATTGAACTTGGGTTGTAGTTCTGGATATCCTAGGTAGTGACTACGTCATCTTGGACAAGCCACCTATCTTCCCCACGCTTAAGTGACCCCCAACTTCCTGCAAAATGAGAATCATCTAGCATATTGGACAATGCCACTGGGAGGCTCAAAGAGGTCGTTGGCATCCTGCATAAGTTACATAAAACCATGGAGGATACACATAACGTATGCTAAACATGTGTTCCTATAGGTTTTGATCTGAGGATTTATAAAAACCAGAATTTCCACTGAGGAAGACATCCAGAAGTTAAATTCGGAGCTTCGGGACCTCATACAAAGTGGTTTCATTTCTTCTTCTTCCACCTTCTTAATTTTCCCCCTTACTTATTAAATACAAGTATGTGCTTCTTTTAAAAATAAGATAGTATAGAAAGGTATAAAATATAAAAATCTTTTCCCTCGCCTCAATAACCAGCTACTTCTTATTTTACCATTACTAACAATGTCCTGTGTCCTTCCAGAAAAAAAAAAGCTGATGATTACCCAAGAATCATAACTGTACATGTATATGCTCCTCTATCTATAGCCCCACAACCTTCTTCTCCAGGTGTCTGTTACTGGAGAGGGAAGATCTTATTTCAAATAATCTCAGTTTAAGGCAGTATAGGTTTAGATTACTGAAATCTGACATTGCTTTCAGTGGCGATAGTTAAATAATAATGCTCTCATTATTTCTTACCAATAGGAAAGGTAGAACGGAAAACAAGAGGTTATTTAATGTGTTGTGGAAACCAAATCTGAATTCAGGGGTGTAGAGCAAAACACTGTGTTGTTTGTTGGTTAAATAAGAGGAAAGTGGCTGTTAAAGGATGGATAGATCTTTGGTTCTGGGGATCTGCTTCTGAATAAATTGAAGAAAGAAGCCAAAGGATTTGGCTGCCTCTCGTTCCATAAATGCATTTCAAATTCACTTTCAAAGACTGCTCATAAAAACGGGGGATTTTCAGGACTGACAAATTCACTCAGTGACTTCTGAAAAATGAAAGCATGCACAACCATTTGGAAACAAGACTTAACTCTTTGAACTGAAATACTTTAATAAACTAAGAGCATTTTCATGTTGGGATCTCGCTCCCTATCATCCTTCACTCGGGGACCACACAAAATTAAGGATCTCAGTCTTTTACTTGCCTTTAGTCTCTATTCAGCTGAAGAACATGGTCAAGTATAGAAAAATGAACAGTTCTCTAGGTCACAACCTGCCCAGAACTATTTACCAGACATATTCTCACTCACAGTATTAAAAAATTTGTCTCTCTCCTTACTCCGTATGTCCTAGCGTACTCTCTGAACTCCTGATGGCAGAAATTTCACTGGCTTTATTACACAGATGGGTGTCCGTTATCAAAGCCCTCTTTGAGTCCTCTATAGTGGATATTAGAACGCTGTTATAATCGGCCAAAACTTTTTCATTTTCTCTCCTCCAGTCTGGAAAGCTCAAAGCAGCTCACTGCAGTTACTCCCTTGTGCTTCTTGCCTCCTCTCCCTCAGTGCTTTGCTGCAGCTTCCTTATTTCCCTCTTCCGCACATAATCACACCAGATTTCTGAACCTTGCTGTCCCCTTTCTTCTTCTGTTGAATGAGCTGTAGTACTTGACTGTTCTCAGTTCTCTAAGAAGTTCTGTAGACTTGGTAAAGAGTCTCATTACTGCCCCATGCTGAAAGCAAAGTCCTGGTCTCTAAGTACAGGCATTAGCTCAGCTAACGTGGTCTGAATTTTCTGTGGCTCTCACACATTACCAAAATCACAGCACATTATATCTTATTAGCAGACAAAGTGGCCCCAAAAGGACTGGAAAAACTTCAAATTCAAATTAATGGAAAATTTGCCAGTAGAAATATATAAATGGGCTTGATCTCAAAATAACTACACCTCTTTAGAAAAATCAGCATAAGAGTCTAAGTTACTGATAAAGAAATATGACTTACACCTCAAGTGAATCATGCTGGAGGAATTAATTGTCTTTCTTTCAGGCTGAATAGTTTTTAGACATCACTGTCCATAAATTTTCATGGCTGCTGGGACTTTCTAGTAATTCAGCCTCCAAAAATACTCACATATTCTGGGAGAATAAAAAATTTGCTTCTTCAAAATTCACTAAGTCGCTTATCAGTTTATCATTTCTTCCAAAGGGATTGATCACAATCTAGAACTACCTGGAGTGAAGGGGGAGAGAGGTGCCTTTCAGAAGACTATTTAAAACCTAACTGGCAGATTTCCATTTCCAGTGTACAAAGTTACATATGGTCTTTCCTATGTGTGCAATACTGTAAAATTAAACAGAAGCGGGATAAATCATTGAGGAATACACAGAAGTTTCTATGACATGAGGAGGTCTCCAAACAGTTGGGGGGATGCCCCCCAAAACAAGCCCCCTCCAGGGGGCAGATCCATGCTGCCCACACCTTCTTTCCCTTTACCCGATGACTACACACCCAAAGGGTGACAGAAGACCTATGGCTTCCCTGTGCAGACAGCAATTTTCTGAGACGGCAGCTCTGAGGTTTCCAGGGAGCAAGGTACTCTGAAATAAAAGGAAGAACCCCCCCCTCCAAAAAGCCAATGAAGGCTCTTGTAAGGTGGTGGAGGAGGGCTCCCCACCACTCCACACCCTTTTCCCAGCCTCTTCAAACTCAGCAAGTACATTTTTCTCATTGTAAATTTTTCTGGCTTTGTAACAATTTGGGGAGAACACCTCTGAGAGCTGGAGCAAGGTAGGAGTCAGTACATTTGGCTGATGATCCTGAAGACACCTGGATGGGCACGTGCCTTCTAAAAGCGGGGACGGATCAGAAAGCTTCTTCTGAAACATTTAATTCAAGAAGAGTTCTCTAGAAAGGCAACCCTGATTCCTGAGCCCAGACACAATGGTTCCATTTCCACAAGGGCTAGCCTTGGCCGTGGGTGAGAACTTTGCATTCAAAATGAGAAGATTAGGGGCCATCATGAGAACAAGAACAGAAGATAGAAGAAATGGACATGTAATATTCCAGATAGAAAATTTACCAGACACAAAATGTAAAACAACTACATTTATTATGCTCCAGAAGATACAAATGGGGCTTAAAATTTTCAAAACAAGAAACCAGGAACTATATAAAGTAACATTAAAGATTTGAAAAAGAACTGGAAATTCTAGAAGTGAAATTAAGAATGCAACAACAGATGGATTTAACTGCAGATCAGATACAGCTGAAGAGACACAGAGTGACTTAGAAGACAGGCCAAAAGAAACTACCAGACTGTAGCTATAGAAGGGGTGGGAAATCCAAAAGAGAGGGTAAGAGAAATAGGAGATACAGAGCGGTAGTTCAAGATAGTAAAATTAGCCCTGGCTAGTGCGGCTCAGTTGGTTGGAGTGTCATCCTGAAACCAAAAGGTTGTGGGTTGGATTCCCGGTCAGGGCGCATACCTAGGTTGTAGGTTTGATCCCTGGTCTGGGCATGTACAGGATGCAACGGATAGATACTTCTCTGTTACATCAATGTTTCTCTCTCTCCCTCCTTTCCTTCCTCTCTCTAAAAACAATGAAAGAATGTCCTCGGGTGAGGAATAAAAGAAAAACATCGTAAAATTACCTACCACCACAGAGTTCTCCCAGGAATGAGCAATATGGTTAGGAGGAAGATGCTAACACCCCTAAGCCCAGCTCCCTCAAAGACTGACTACACAACCAAGGCAGGTCATGTTAATGACTATCTAGGGGCGGTACAACAGTTAAAATTGTCATATTGGGATTTATGAGAAATATGCATGTGGCCATTCAGATGAACAACATATATTTCTCATACATATTTGGTCTCCATCCATGACCACAGTCCCTGGCTCACAGCTCCCAAAATTCTTGGAATTTCCTGAGCGATAAGAGCAATTGGAGCATCTTTCATCAAAATATTTGCTCTCTTATCCCCACTTCCTAAAACCACCTCAGAGCCAAAAAGGTGAAATGGGTGTCTTATTATTCTTAACAAAGTCCACCCCACCACAAGTGGGTTTCATTCATGAAGGTGACTTTTGGAAAGCGCCTATGAATCGGTGCTGGTTGCAAGAGGAACCAAATCTGAATGGAGGGATGGAACTTTTGGTCCCCCGCCCTGATTTCCAGGAAGGGGAGAGGGGCTGGAGGTTAAAATCAATCACCAATGGCTAATGAGTTCATTAATCACGCCTATGTAGTGAAGCCGACCTAAAAACCCAAAAGGAGGGTGTTAAAGAGCTCCCAGGTTGGGGAACTAGACATTTCTACACGCTGGGACCCAAACTCTACCAGGACAGAAGCTCCTTTGTTAGGGACTAAATATTTCTTCACCTCACTATTGATTTGAATCCTTTAGCATCCTTTGTAATAAATTGACAATTGACTGAGTACACGGGTCTTCCTGAGTTCTGTGAGCCATTCTAGCAATTCCATCAAACCCACAGAGGAGGCTGTGGGCACCTGATTTTCAGCCAGTGAGTCAGAAACACAGGTGACAGCATGGGCTTGTGATTGGCATCTAAAGTGAAGGGTCGGCTGTCTGGTGGCACTGACCCTTAAACCTGTGGAAACCGGTGCTGTCTCTGGGTAAATGGTAGCAGAACTGAGTTGACTTCCAGGACATCCAGCTGGTGTCCAAGAATCATGTTGGCATTGGTGACCAGAACCCTTTAAAAAGTATATATGACTTTGGTGATGTCACCTTGCTGCGCATCCCTGTCCTGAAATGTAGATGGATATAGTAAAACAGTACCCACTTCACAATGTGAAGCACTGAATGAGTGGTCACTGTGGGGTCATGCTCCCTCCCCCACTAAACTCGCCTTGGGGACTGAAGAGGCAGTTCCACTACTCTGAACAAAAGAAGTTCAGCCTGAAACATAGTAGTGGAAATGCTCCATAGTGCATGGAACATTAGGGTTGGATGGAACGCTTCATAAAATATCCGTGAGAGCAGACATTTACTGTTTTTTCTTTTTTTTAAAAAAAAATGAGTTGTCTACATATAGATCATTTTTTCAAAAACACTTAAATAGAAAAATAGATAATGAACAAAAAAATCTAAACAGAACAACCCTATAGAGAAATGTTTGGCTCTACTGGTAACCAAAAGGCAATTGAAAGCAACAATGATCTACTTTTCACCTTATCAAATTTTTTTAAAAAGAAAATACCCTGTGCTATGAATGATGTGGTGAAATCATTTTCAGTTTTGGAACCAGTTTGTTAACATGGTTCACCCTACCCTTGGGTGAGTAATTTCACTATCCGAGGATGTAGACTAAGAAATAATCCAAATTGTAGAGAACGTGGATCCAAACTTGCTCGTTGCAATGACACAGCCAAGAGAAATCGGGAGAAAACAATATCCACTAACACCAGAATGTTGTTGTATTGTTGTTGTAAGTTAACAGGTTTCCAAAGTATTGCGTTATGCAGTCATTACAAATTATGTTTACAGCCCTGGCCGTTGTGGTTCAGTAGGTTGCACATTGTCCCGCAAAGCAAAAGGTTGCCAGTTTGATTCCAAGTTGGGGCACATGCCTGGGTTGAGGGCCTGGTCCCCCAAAGTTTATCTCTCACATTGATACTTCTCTCCTTCTCTTTCTCCCTATCTTCCTCTCTCTCTCTCTCTCTCTCTAAACAAATAAAATCTTGTAAAAAAATTTTAATGTGTTTACAAAGAATTTGTAGCAACATGGAAATTGTCATAATATTAACTGAAAAAAGCAAGATAAAACTTAATTAAATTGTGTTTTAAATGAGCTGAGAAAAAACACTAAAAATAAACATAGCAAAATATGATTGGGTCAACCAATCACAGATAGAATTTTTAAATTCTTCTTTCTACTTTTCATAATGAATATGTATTGCTTTCCCAAATAGAGAAATAAATGTTTTCATTCTAATTATTTAATGTAAAGACAATATAAAAGAGCATCAAAGAAAAGGGTTTTTTTTCCATTTTTTATTGGGACATAATTGATGAATAACACTATGTTAGTTTCAGGTGTACAACACAGTGGTTTGATATTTGTACATACAGAGTGGGTTCTGTGTTTCATGTACTCACAACTGTAAATCTACTCTTGTCCCACCCTGTATTGCAAAATAATCCCCACAACTAGTCTAGTTAGCATCCACCGCCACACACAGTTATAGTTTTTTTCCTTGAGATGAGCAGTTTTAAGATCTACTCTCTTAGCAAATTTCAAATATACAGTACAGTATTATTAGATATAGTCACCATGCTGTACATGGGAAGTTTTATAAAACAATCTCATTCCACTAATCCAATTGTTTGTTTTCCCATGGCTCTTTTCAGTACCACGCGTGGGCACACATACTCCTGGCGTAGATGTAATCAGTTTGAATTAGTGATTAGTTCTATCAGGATTAGGTGACCTAGAAATGAGTTATTTTATCAAACCCCATTCTTGCCTGGACCTCCACCAACAAGCACTGGGAAGATGGACAGGCACTCGGGGAGTAGGGAGGGAAGGAGACAGACTCCTGAGGCCTAGCCCCACCTGCGCACAGACCTTTGTGTAGCCCTGGCAAGCCAGCTAACTTCCCTCAGCCTCGGTTTCCCCGTTTATACAATGAGGCAAGGAAAGCCGCTAGCTAATCTCCGAGATCCCTTGCAGGTCTCATCTCTGAGACTGGGTATCGATTTGTCCCCACATCTCCAAACTGCTCTCAACTCTTGACAAGTTTTACAAAAATCAAACTGGTTTAAACAAAAATGGAAAAGTAGTTATTTTTTAAATCCTACCTATAGCAAATCTTGTAGAGTCTTTTCATTTATGTTCAATCTACACATTGATGTATTGACAGATCAGTCTCAGGCACAGCCAGACACATTTAGAATCTAAAGCAATAATCATAGCGCTTTTCTTCATTGCAGATACACCAATTTAGATTGAGGAAACAGACTGTGAATGAACGAAACATCTGACAAATAAGGTGTTTTTTTTTTAAGTTTTATTACTTTAAGTGTTTAAGTACTGGAATTACTTGCCCAACCCCCAACCTCAACCCCAAAGGTATTTCTTATCTGGCTGACTTCAATGCAAGGAAAACAATCTCATCCCAGGCTCGGGTGTTCCAAAACAGAAATTTGAATCAATGAAATCTTATTGGAAACTTTTCAAATACCATTATAATGACCTAAATAAAGAATTTCTTCACTTTCTGGAGCAATAATGTGGGCATGGGGCCAATCTTACCTACTGTGCATTCAGTTGCTCTGTCCACTGGGGGCCTCTCAGATGCCCTAGTGGCATCTTCAAGAAGAACTTGAACTAACCTCGCTCCACATTCCATCCTTCAAAGATACCACTGACATGGACGCTGATCTGGAGTTGCTGAAGATCCGGAAGTTCTTACTGTTGATGGCACATATTCACAGAAGTACAGACTACCCTGCATTTAACTATTCTACTTTGATCCATGCTCTCTATTTAAGTTAAGCCTTTGGGGAGCTTCTCTTAGTTCTTGTGAGAAGACCCTACTTTCTTCTTCCTATTTTCCTATTCCTGAAGCCACAGCTGCCCCCCTCACCCCTCAAAACCTCTCCAAGAGGCAGCTTTCCTTGAAGCTAATAAAAACTGAAAGCTCAGAGCCCCTCTCAGGACTCTTTCCTGAAAGAGTGCACAGGACTCTTTCAGGCTGGGAAGGAGCACCAGCAATGGGTTCACCTGGTCATTTTGTTTTTTTCTTAAAAAGGACCTCAAGTCACAGAGCATCCTGTCCCACCAGGACTGGATGTTCCCGTGCCACCTCCCTCACTCGCTCCTGCCCACCAGCCCCCGCCAAAGCAGCAGGCCGAGATCACCCTGTGTTATACACATCAGCCACATGTTAGGGGAAGACGTCAAGAATTTTTTGTCTCAATAGACTGTCTTAATATGATGACCACATTAAAATATATGACCCCCCAAAAATGTTTATTCTGATTTAAAAAGTTATTCCTATGGAAAGTTTTACAATGTTAATAACACATTTAGTACATCAACTTCATTAAAAAGAACCAAGTTGTTTTAAATAAGACCTCCCCCAGTAAACTGAGACTAGTTGTATAGCACAATAAATAACCAATACCCCTGAGAAGCGTGGGTCTCAATCGGCAGTGATTTTGCTCCCCAGGGGACACTTGGCAATAACTGGACACAGTTTTGATTGTCATAACGTGGGAAGGGGGTGTGGGATGCTACGGGCATCTAGTGGGCAGAGGCTGGGGATGCTGCTAAACATTCTACAATGCACAGGACAGCTCCCCATGACAAAAAATTACTCAGCCCACAACATCCATAGGGCCCATGTTGAGAATCCCTGCCTTAAAATAATGGACACGTGCAGGTAAAGATGCTGGGATTCTGTGTGGAAACCCATTTGCCTTTAGAGAGCAGAAGGCCAGCTTAACAGGTAGCTCATGCTGAGCTGCTGTGTCACACATCAACCACCACACCAGGCTGGAAAGCAACAAAGGTCCCTGACTTTCATGGGTCACGGGACTGCACGGACCCTTGTCAAGGGTAGCTATGTGAGGAGGTGGCAGCATAATTTCAGGAGCACTAGGAAAGGCACCCTGCCTCCCCAATTACCTCCAGCACCCACTTGTCTGTGCCTGAAATCCTCACCTGATGGACAAAGCCCTTCATTCCATATTGAGGCTTAAAGTGCAAAGGCACCCCAATGCCCCCATCATCCCCGGAGAAGAGAACAGTGACCTACTGTTATATTCGAGAGGGAGTGACTGACAACAGATGGTTTTTCCCTGAGTTTTCATACAGTGAGAATGTCTGGGCAGCTGAAAGTGGAGAGGAAGAGAGGACAGGCGCCAGTGAGGTAGGGAAAGGGGGAAGAAATGGACAATACAGGGTTCTGGAATAAACGTCACCTACTCCACAGACTACACCTGAGCCTGCAGGGAAGGAAGGATGCAGAGAGGGAGGGAAAAAGTCACATTCTTGTCCTTCAAGGAAGTTCAAATCAAGCTCAGCTCAGGTGAAAAAACTCCAAGAAGGCTTGAAAGAACGGTAGGGACATGGTGCTATCATTACGGCTGGAACAGGAGACAAGGGTCCTTACCAGCTGTGAGGATCACAGTGAACCCTAAACTGTGCTGGATGAAACCCCCACCTGACACCTAAAAAGTCATGGACACAGTAAAAGGCTCAGGCAGGGCCTCTTAGTTGAATGAATGGCAGCTATTCCAGATGAAGCGCTTTAAAGATGATCTGTGTCCTCCTTCACACCTCTGTTTCTACCATTTCTCTCCACTTGGGAAGGAGGCCTTTGTGGCCTTCTTTGACTAGCTGAATCCCATTCCCTCTTGAAAGGCTAGCTCATTGTTTCTCTGCATATTTGGGCCTCTGTTGTTTTTTTCTTCCCTCATAGAAGTAAAGAGCCACCAAGTCATTCATCTGGTGCCATTTCCTACGTAACAGGCCAACTTCCAGAAAAGATTTGAGGGGGGATTTCAAGTTCATAACAATAATAATATAAAGAGTAAGAAGAAGAAGAAGAAGCTTTAAAAGAACTTAAAAAGGGAGACCAGAAATAATTTCAGGGGAAAAAAAATCATTGTACCAAGAAGCTAGGATTAAATGGTTACCAGGAATTGTTGGAGGCCACACTAGACATTTAGCATGTTCTCACTCTCTGATACAAGGAAAACCACAATTCCATGACGACAGAAATTTCTTTCTGACACTAAATTCTAGGAGGAACTTGCTCCTGGCTTTTTATGTATGCTGTGTGGTCACCGTATGTGTTTATCTCAAGAACTCTGTTAGATCCTTTGGAACAAAGCCCATATCTCTGATGATATACCCTTGATAACAGCCTATATATAACATTCTAAGTGCTTAAATATTTGCCGATAGACTAAAGACCTCAGTTCTCTTGCCAATCTGGATATTCCACTGTATCTCAGGATCATAAGATTCTTAGAACAATAGAGTCGTCAAATCTTTTAGCAGGAAGAAGCCTCAGACCACTTCACTTTGCCTCCAGGTCCCCGGTCATTTTAACCATGAGATTTCTAAAATATTCTTGCCCCAATTGCTGTCACTGGTTTGCAGTGAGGGGCTGAGAGGTCTTTGCTGGCCCTGTCCTCACACTTCCCCCTCTCCCCTCCTGATTTAGGTGACTGTCCTTTGCCTATATTTTTGTCCTCACCACAGATTCTCCATTCCTTTGAGTGGCCGAGCTTTGCCTCGCTAACCTTGGGTTCCCTGCAGTGCTAGCACGGTGCTTTTTGCAGAATTGCCTCTTTGTTAAGCTTTTTATTTATTTATTTTTAGAGAGAGGAGAAGGGAGCGAGACATTGATGTGAGAGAGAAACATCATCAATCAGCTGCCACCTGCACACCACCAACTGGGGACCTGGTCCACAACCCAGACACGTGCCCTGACTGGGAATCGAACCAGTGACCTTTTGGGTTACAGGATAACACTCAGTCCACTGAGCCACACCAGCCAAGGTTAAACTACCTTCTTTTTTTTTCAATGTAAGGAAATTGAATTGGAAAGAGGTCAAAGAGGTCCCAGAGTAGGCCTTTCATTATTCTGCCCTGATCCCCTCTGACAAACCCCAGCACTAGAGTAGAAACTCTTGCTATACCACATCAGCAGTCTAGAAAGGTTACAATGCAGGTCACTAGCTCAGTTGGTTAGAGTATCCTCGCCATTTGCCACGGTTGCGGGTTCCATCCCCATCAGAGCACATATAAGAAACAACCAATAAATGCACAAATAACTGGGATAACAAAGTGACGTTTTTCTCTCTCTCTCTTTAAAAATCAGTAAATGAAAATGATTTTTAAAAGAAATGCAGGTCACTAAAGGAACTGAAGATTCAAGGGTCCAGAGATATATTCTCTCACTCTTGTCTCCATATGGCCCCCAAAAGTGCACTAGGTGACCCTTCAGAGAAAAAAAAAAAAAAACACCTGTACTCAGTAGGTGCTGTTAAAAAAAAAAAGTAACAGGAAAGCTAGTTTGAACACAGCACATATTCAATAAATGCCTTTTAAATGGAAAAGCTTGTAACATCCACTTTGCACATAGTAGGCGCTCGATACATATCTTTTAAATTCAGATGATCACAGGGCTGCTGCCTTGCACATTTTAGGCCCTCTGTAAATGCCTGTTAAGTCAAAGTGCAGCAGGCACTGTCTCCTTAGAGAACCCGGGCAGAGGTGACATTAATCAAGTCCCAGGCACAGATCCATGAATGGAAATGCGCGTCTGGAGCTAGCGCTTTCGAGAGTGGAGAGGCGCGTGACAGTACGCAGCGGAGGTGGACACAGCGCTCTACCTGAGCCTCACACCGCTGCCAGATCCCGGCATTGATTAGCTATAGGGATCCATTCCCCACCCGGGTGGGAAACGGTCGCTGCCTCCAAATGTCACTTCGGGGACCCCACCTGGAGCTCCAGCCACGGCCCCCTCCTGGGGCAACCGCCCACTCTGGCTTCTCCTGGGATTCCGAAGAGTTGCGGGCAGAACAAAAGCAAAAGCCAGCCGGGCTTCTACCTGATGGAGAGCAGCAGGGGCAGAAGCTCGAGAAGACGGCCGGGACCCAGCAGTGATGTCAAACCAGATCCTCTGCGGGCGGCCACCAGCCTTCCCCAGCAGATTCCGGCTCTGGGTTGCCCAGCCCGGGAAAGCGCTGGGGCTCCCTCCCTCCCTACTCTTTGGGGCCCCCGCCCCGAGCCCCCGCCCTGGGTCTGAGGAGGGGCCGAGTGGAAGACTCCGTCGGGTGGGGCGTGGGCGCGCTGCATAAACCCTTGAACGAGACAGGATGGAGGTTGGAGGGAAGGAGTGGGGCAGACCCCACAACCGAGATCCAAATCTGAAATCGCAGGGCGAACCGCCCCTCGGCGCCCCCGAAACGCACCGAGCTGTCCCCGGGGTGGGGTTCCCTCGTGGCGCCTCATCCCTACATTCCCCTCCACCAAACACTCCTCCAGGGAGCCCAGCGGCAACCTTCCATCCAAGCCGCGGACCCAGGGACAGCACCCGCGCGCGGTCGCGGAACAAGGGGTCACAGAGGGCGGCCTGGGCAGTCCCGCGGGAGAAACCCACTGCTCGAAAACTCGCCACTTTAGTATTTGCTTGGTTTTTGTTTTTGTTTTTGTTTAAGATGGGGTGGAGGTTGCAGAAAGCGGGGAACTCCCCGGTTTCCCCGGAGCCGGTGGAACTCCAAGAGGGGCAGGCAGAGCGAAGAAGAAAGAAAGCGCAGGGGGAGCCACTTACCCGGGCAGAGCTGCAGAGCGCGGCTGCCGGACGTGAGCGGCGCCTTTGTCTGAGGTCGCGGCGCCGGCGCGCTCGGCCAGGCGGGTCCCAGCGCCGGGGCGCGACGAGCTCCCGCGGGCTTTCGGACGGCCCCGCTCGCCGCCGGCGCTCCCGCTGCGGCTCTGGCTCCGGCCCCCGCCCGCACCGCCCCGCGCGTGCCGCGGCCGCGGCTCCGCCCCGAGCTCGGCCCCGCCCCCGGGCCTCCGGGCCCCCCACCTGCTGCGGCGGCGGGCGCGGGGTTGCCCAGCCCAGGGTGGCCGTTTTCCTCGCGCGCGCCCCGCTCCCCCTTCCCACAGCCCCCAGGCCGCTCAGCTGCGTGGTTCCGGGGCGGAGCGCCCGCAGTGTAGACAGGCTTCCCGACCCAGCCCCTCGGAGTCAGCCTCACCTGTTTTCCGAGTGGAGCCCCCAGTCCCGGGAAGCCTCGCTTTCCTGCCTGCGGGCACGCTTCCCAGAGACCTCGGTCACCTTAGAAGCCCGTGCGCACTGCAGCCGGAAGAAGGAGACCCCTCGGGCTCAGTCCCGCCGGGATTGGGGGCGGGGTTGGGGGAGCGGGAGTCCCCGCTTCAGTCCCCTGACTGAAACGGCCTCCCGCCGGGTCAGCACCGCGCTGCTTCAGCGGCCGGGGACGGAGGGCTCGGGAAGGAGAAGGAGCTGGCGGGGACTGTATGGCGGGTTTGGAACCAAGCCATCCCCCGCCGGTGTCCCGCGGAGAAAGACTCGGGTGGGCCGGAGGCTCGCACTGGGCGGAAGGGTTGAGTGGGCGCAGAACCCAAGTGCATGGGCCCAGAGCCCTTCGCCTGGGCTGTGAATCCGTGATTATTTGTATGGCCAGGATAATCCTGACAGGAGGGAACCAACACTTTAGAAGCCAGAGAAAAGGAAAGCAGAAGCCACCGGCTCCGAAACACAGGCAATACCTGGTGTTTAGGGGGTGACTTCCAGCAAATCGAAAGTGGTCCACACGGATTAGCTGCGTGCACCCCAGTGGAATGGTTTTCTAGGCAGAGAAACATATGACAACCTAAATATCGTGTAATGAGGTCATTAGTGGGTTTAGCTACGCATGAGCCCTACTTTCTCCCAACTCTGGAAACATTGGATGAGAACCTCACTTTGACACTTCACAGGGTCTGCCGTGTACTATGGTTATTTCTGCTTCATCTCCCACCACCAACCACAACCTCCAGAGCCTCGTACAATTCCAGGTGCATAATAGGTGCTTGTTAACTGTCGAGAAAATTACCTGTGAATCCTATTACTGTGCTGATTATAACGTGGGCAAAAACATAAAAATTTTCAATTGTGGAATCATATACTTCGAGTGGGTATTGTAGACCAGTAATGGCTAATATGAATGGCAATGAGTGTTAACTGTAATTATTACGTAAATACAATTGCTATTAATCATATCATGTGGGTAGTGGTTTAAAGATTACATGCTAACTTAGAGATAGTTACCCAAACCTTCCTGGGCCTGCAAGAATGTGTAGGGATAAGGAGAGGGTGGGTGACAAGCAAATGCGTGTGCATCTGTGACAAAGGCATTCCGGTGCCTCTTTCCCGAAGAGAATATTTTAACATTCTGCTTCTTTAATTTTCATTACAAATAAGTATTATCAATTCAGTGGGTATGCATACATATGAAATGCTCTGTGTTGATTTATTCTTTTTTATCACATCTTTTCTAGGACGAATAAGAGGTTTTATCACATCTTTTCTAGGAAGGAAGAATAAGAGGCTCCAAGAATGATCATTTTGTCCAAAAAAGCCAGAAAGTCAAATGTCCCACCACAGGAAGGTGGGAGTGCAGGTCTGGAGACTCGAGTGGAGGACACCCCGAAAGCTCTGTCTCCCCGCTGGGTGTTTTAGATCAGTGTCTTGGGTCTGTGAAGCTGCTCTTAGGAACAATGTGCTTGTCCACGTGAGATCACTTATCTCTTCCATTTGGCAACTGGGAAAACATAATTCCACCCCCCCCCCCCCCCGTGATGAACGTGAGTGAATGGCTCATGCGCGGTGAATGGCCCTCCTCTAAATTGTGGGACAAGGCTGTGAAACGTGCATTCGGACACTGGCGTCCATTCCTGCACAACGCCAGGGCGATGAACAGGCACCCTCCATCATTCGTGCAACGCATGGGGTTGGTCTCCTGTGGGTGCTACTGTCCAGAAACAAGCAGCTTATTTCTTATTTTTATCCCAAGGGAAGATTCTTAAAGAAACAGCTGGCCTAGGTAGGGGTCAGTCAGCAGAAAATGACCACACAGAGCCCAGAGGTTGGGAAGGTCACCAGGTCATTTTAGGACTTCTTTTTTCTTTTTTCTGAGGGGGAAAATGTACCAGCATTTCCCCATTGGGGTGACTTGATACCACAAGCTGTACCTCAGTGGCGAGGCCAGGGGTGCCAACAACTGCGGTGGTCCTGGAGGGCACTGGGGCAGGGAGCCGCTGCACTGAGCAGTGAAGTGCCATGCCTGCCTTGCTTGGGGTATTTAGATATAATTTTTTTAATATTGGTAAAATATTTGTGTCTCCCCAAAACTCATATGTTGAAACCTAACCCCCAATTGTGCCTTTGGGAGGTGAGTATATTATTGGGGTACAGCTCTCGATAATGGGATTGGTGCCTCAGGACAGGGCACAGTTGAAGACAGTGGTGTAAGAACCAGGAGTCAGCTTTCACCAGACACCAAACCTGCTAGCACCTTGAGCTTGAACTTCCTAGCCTTCAAAACTATGAGAAATAAAAATGTGTGGCTCTGGGAATGCCTTTACTCACCAGCAGGGAGATGAGATCTAAGATGCAGGAATAGACTTGGGGGAAGGAAGCAACAGGACCTTTGGGTTGTTTAGATTTAACTACAGGCCAGTGACTCCAGACCTAGATGTTCACTCGAATCACCTCATGTAACTGAAAGCAGGTCCAGCTGCCTGCCACTGCAAGAGGCAGGTGCTGATGTAAAGGGAAGTGTTTTATTTTCAGGTTCTGGCCACCTGGAAGATGGGGGATTCATGTCTCAAAGCCCATCTCTACCTCTCAGTGGAGGCAGAGGTTTTACAGGGAGGTAAAGGGGAACAGAAAAAGGTCAAGGGAGGGGGTTGAAAAGTTCTCTATGTGCAGGTGAGCACAGTCCATTCCGATAAGGCAAGTGATGGTCCAGTGTGCAGCATCCTGGCTTAGTCGTCCTGGATTCATGTCATCTTGGCTTCCCATCATCCTTGATCTATGGTTGAAATTCAGCAAATCTCCCAGAGCTGGGGTTCCTGAAGGTTGGGGTTTGTATCCTTAGAAGGTAGTTCCTAGGATTCTTACACAATCATGCTGTTCATCTACAAGCCATATGTTAATTAGAGTTAGCACTTAAAGAAACAATATCAAAAGAATAGTGGGATGGGTTACAATTTCCCACCATACAATTTTCCACTGTTACGCTAGGAAATCTTTAATTACACTGGGAAAAGGAAGCAATAGTTGATGACAATGACTTGCTTACCAACATCTGTACCCATTTACCATATTCTGCCTTTCCTCCTCCTATGGTAGATAAACCGTCCCTGCTCTATTGGAAGTCACCCTCCACTTGTGTACAAGATCCCATCCCCTCTCACTTATTCGAAGACATCATTCTGTAAGTGCTCTCCTTTCTCTTTGCTCATTAGTTTTTCCTCTTACTGAGTCATAAGCAGCAACTTTCAAATATGGTTTAATGTCTCTTCTCTTTAAAAAACAAGACAAAACCAATAAGGGGGATATATGGTCATGGAAAAAATACAATAAAAATAAGTTAAAAAGAAAAAGCCCCCAAAACTCTTGACTCCTTTGTCTCCAGCTTCTCTCCCAATTCTCTTCTCCTTTTTACTACAAACCTACAAAACAAAACTTGCCTTTTCTCACTGTCTCCAATTCCCCTCCTCCATTCTCTCTGTAACCCATTCTAATAATCTCTCCATGGAAACTGTTCTTGTTAAGGTCATTAGTGACCTCCGTGTTCTTCAGACTTTTCTAACTTGACCTATCCAGCATTTGACATAGTTAACCACTCTTGTCTTTTTGAAATACTTTTTTTCACTTGGATCCCAGGACACTTCTGGCTTTTATTAAACCCTTCTGGCTCCTAGGAAGCAATATAAATGTTCCTACTCCAAACAGAACAGCAAATAGCATACAAAATTGAATCATACTAAAGTCATTTTCTACCAAATTCAGAAACAAAGCAGAAATGCTGGCTATCATCACTATTATTAACATACTTTTAGAGGTTAAAATAAAGCAATAAGACATGAAAATGAAATAGTGGATACAAATCTTCAAAAGGAAGATACAAAAAAGCCTTTGTAGATGCTATAATGCTACAATTGAAAACATTAGGACTCTAGATTTCTTTTTTTTTTTAAACCTACTAAAATTAATGAGAGTGTGGTAAGGTAGCTAGAAGTAATAGAAAGAATAAATAAAACCAAAAGGTGGTTCTTTGAAAAAAAGTAAAAATATATATATATATGCAAAGTCCTCAAAAGCCTGATTAAGGATAAATAAATAAATAAATAAATAAATACTATCAGTGAAAAGAGTAATATAAGCATAGATTCAAGAGATAGTTTAAAAATTATCAAAGAAAATTGAGTGCAATGCTTTAGTAAAAAATTCAAATTACTTATTTTTATGTTTTATTATCTGACATGGAACTCATAGTGTAGTGGGAAGATATATATTAAATACGGTCATGTGCCACATAATGACATCTAGTTCAAGGACAGACTGCATATACAAAGGTAGTCCCATAGATTACAACGGATCTGAAAAATTATCCTACCACCTAGTGAGGTCATAGCCATCATAACGTCACAGAGCAACCCATTATGTGTTTGTGGTGATGTTGGTATGAACAATCTGCTGTGCAGCCAACTGTAAACAGTACAGCACATATAATTAATTACACAGCACATAATACTTGATGATGATAATAAATAACTATATTACTGATTTATGTATTTACTATACTGTGCCCCTCATCATTGTTTTAGAGTGCACTCTTTCTAACTACATAAAAATAGTTTGTTGTAACATAACATGCTGTGTTATACCGGCAGCAGCTTCATACATCTCATGTTTACCATATCCCTGAATGGCATCATTTTCTCTGGTGCTTGATTTAATCTCGTGTTCTTTTGTGCAGTACCATGATGTCCAGGCTTGTAGCCTAGGAGCAATAGGCTATAATACCACACAGCCTAGGTGTGTAGTGGGCTATAGCATCTAGGTTTGTGTGCGTGTACTCTGTGACGTTCACACAACAATAAAATCACCCAGCGACTCGTTTCTCAGGACGCGTCCTTGTCATTAAAGTGATGCATGTCTGTACGTGCTCACACAAATCATTGATTCTCCTTGTATGAAAGGTCTGGCCGGCAGACCTAATCTCATCTGGGGGGGGGGGTTGTCAAAAAAGGCTTTGTGGGGAAGCAAAAATTAAATTGTCTGTGGGACACCAGAAGAGTGACTCAAGCAGAGTGAAAAGACCAACGAAAAGGTGGGAGCATTTGAACATGGCACAAATGGAGGGCTGGGTGGGCAGAAAGGAGAGCAGCCCCAGAGAGAATCAGGGCTTTGTGACCCATGGCAAGAATTCCAGCCTTAATCCTAAGTGTCATGTACACCCGCTCAGCATTTAAACAGGGGAGAGTTGAGCCCCTACTGTATAAATTGCTTTATCTGAAAGGTCTGCAAAAAAATGTAACTATGCAACAAGGCAGCATTTTCCCCAGTCCCTTGTCCCCAGCATAATCCCCTCCTCTTCCTGTGACCCTGTAAGTGCTCCCTGCCTTAGAGGCTCCATGGAAATTCGGCAGCACTTTCAAGGCCAGCCAATCCAGGTGTTAGGCACCAAGAGTGGTTTGGGAAGGTCGTGCCTCTCACTCAGTTCTCACAAACAGAGCCAACCTCTCCTCCTGCTAACTTCCCAGAAGTTTCTTGGCTGCTTTGGGCCATCCCAGCATTCTCTTCTTTCAACCGGTGATAAG
Organism: Artibeus jamaicensis; assembly: GCF_021234435.1. NCBI lineage: Eukaryota > Metazoa > Chordata > Mammalia > Chiroptera > Phyllostomidae > Artibeus > Artibeus jamaicensis. The sequence goes on along the minus strand of NW_026521803.1, from coordinate 30,375,656 downwards.
AACTGACTGAAATTCAAACTATGTGTTCCTTACTCTGTCCTTACCTCACCCAGCCGTATGTGTTGTTTTTTAACTATAGGTCATAACACATTACAGGCTGTGAAATCAATTTAGCAGGACCTGCCAGCATTTTTGAGATGCTTGAGTAGAATAAAATAGAAAATATCAAAGTTCCTTGTATGTGAGAAGAGTATCACTTGATGACTTTTTATTACAGGTATGTGTGCATTTGTGTGGGATGAGGATATGTGTGTGCACACGCACCATTAATCACACCATTAAATGGTTTTTTTAATTTGGATCATGATCAAAAAAAGTTTGAGCTTCACTATTCCACTTCCTCCCATCTCCTGCTCTGTGTAGAGACTTGAATTTAGTAAGATCTGACTTTCCTGCCATACCTTGTTCCATTTCTCCAAGTCATTTTTATTCATTTCCTGACAGGCTAAAATATCCTCTCATACAAACAACCCACTGTTAGTAATTGTAATTTAAAATTTTTTTTTCCTGATCGCAGAGCCTACCTTGAGTTTTTCTCCTCATCACCAATAGTGGCTTGTATTAAAAAAGTGACTGATCCAGTCAGGGCACATGCTTGGGTTGCAGGCCGGTTCCCTGCAGGCCAGTTCCCAGCAGGGGACGCAAGAAAGGCAACCATACATTGATGTTCCTCTCTCTCTCTCCTTCCCCCCTTCCCCTCTAAAGATAAATTTAAAAAAAAAAAGTGACTGATGGTTTGATGAGTAGCTCAAACCCTTATGTACCGATAGAGTCCAGGACAGGCTGCACCAAGATGTTCCAGAGTAGCATATCGACCATTTTGAATTGAAACCACTTGAGTGTAAGAAATAGAACCATCAAATGTAGACAGTTCTTTCAAAAGCCTTCAACTGTTGCTGTGCTTTGACCTAGATTTTTCACTTCTGGAGATCTACACAAACGAAATAATAATTAGAGATGCTGACAAAGATTTAGGCACAAGGGTGATAATTGCAACTTTATCTATAATAGAGAAATGTTGGCAACAATTTAAGTAACCAAACAATAGGCACTTAAATAAATTAATGGTATGTCTTCATGAGGGAACATTGTTCCAGTCAATAAACATGGTATTTTGAAAGAATTTTTTCATGGCACAGACTAATATTTATAATGGACCAAGTAAAACACAGGGTATAAAAATATGATTTATGAATTTATATATAATACAAGAAAAGCAAGAAAGAAAATCATAAATTTTTCTTAAATTTTTGCTGATGTCTTAAAATTAGCATTTCTTATTTTTATAATCAGGACAGTTTTTTATTTTTAATTTTTTTAAGACTTCTTTTAGTCTTTTTACAAAAGATTTTATGTGTTTATTTTTACAGAGAGGGGAAGGGCAGGAGAAAGAGAGGGAGAGAAACAGCAATGAGTGGTTGCCTCCCACATGCCCCAGGCTGGGGACCTGGGGGCAACCCAGGCGTGTGCCCTGACTGGGAATTAAACCTGTGACCCTTTGGTTCACAGTCAGGCGCTCGATCCACTGAGCCACACCAGCCAGGACAGGATACTTTAAAAAAACAATGAAATTTGCTCTGAAGGAAAAGAAGGAGAGCGGTGACTGTGGGACTGGCACAGAAGGGCAAAGGCCTAAAGAACGAGCAGATGTTTCTAATTTCCAAAAATGACCTCTATACAGCTCATCACGTTTCCCTGTGACATCTGGCTGCCAGGAACCTCAGAAAGAGAGTTGATGTGTAGTCACAGGTATATTCTTTTCTTTACATACTTGGTTTGTCCCCTTTTGGGGGGCCCAGTTTCCTCAATTGCAAAGATAAGAAGAGGCGCGTTAAATAATTTAGCCTGGTGGGAGGTATCAAGTCCTCCCACCATGGCCCAAAGCCCATTTGGCCAAGAGACACAAGTCATGTTGAGACATCAAACATCCCTCGTGGCAAGGCTCAGATCAGAGGCATTCGTGGGGACTGAAAACAGCATACAGCAGATGGGCATTAATCCCCATCTACTCGACCACATTGTACGATAGCAGACTGGGCTATCGTACAGACTGGGGAGGCAGGACCCTGTCAGTAATGGTGGCCAGGCGATGGCTCTTGTTCCATCTGTGGCAGCATCATGACAGCCGGCCGTGGAGGAGCCATTGAATCTGTGAGACTTAGGAGGACAAATCCGAGGGACAGACTCATGGGCAACCCAGAACCACCCCTTCCCCGTGACAGCCTTCTCTCGTCGCTCATGAAAATGTGAGGATGACCCCCTCAGAGTCCATGTCACAGAAGAGACATGATCTTGGTCTAGCAGAGCATGCATTTAATTCTAGCCTTTTATAGTTCCTGGCTTCAGTGTAGGATTTTGTTCAAGGAGTTTTAAGGTTCTCAAAAGGCATACATGGCACTCTGAATTGGTTTTCTATACCCGAGCCTGGCACTGTTCAATAGAACTTTCTGCAAAGACAGGACTTGCTGTGCACGATGGGAGCCATTAGCCACAAGCAGCAACTGAACACTTGAAATACGGCTCTTGTGACTGAAAGACGGAACTGTCCATTTTATTTCATTTTGACTCATCTAAACTTAAAATTTAAAAGCCCTCATGTGGCAAATAGTTCCCATATAGGACAATACTGGCCTAGTTCTTACGAATCCTAACAAAGACCCTGAAAATCCTAATGTTAATTATGTTACGGCAACGTATATCCACCTTCCCAGCATTAATTCCAGAACTGTTTAAGGCAAACAAAAGCCATTTCATCAGCAAAACTAAGCATTTCCTAGAGGCATAGATAGAGTTCGTGCTTTCTTTTGACTCCTAAACAGGCCCAGAACAGAGTTATCCATGTAATATTTAACCATCATTATTTATGAAGAAAGAAGTAAAGGGAAACATTTACTATATTTTTCAGACTATAAGACACTCTTTCTCCCCCAAATTTGGGAGGAATAATGGTCATTAATGCTGCTCTTGGTTTACATTGACATTGGTGAAATGTTATTTGTGTTATGAAATAATTTACCACATTTTTTGCTTCAAAAATTTTTTTCCAATTTTCCTCCTCTAAAACCTAAGTGTGTCTTATGGCCCCAAAAATACAGTAACCAAAGTTGGATCTTCCTAACTTCATTTCCCTCATCCCACCCGTTGAGGCTGTACTCAGTAGACCTGTTCTGTGCCCCCGGCACATCACATGGACACTGCTAGTCTGGAAGAAGCCAATGACAATATTTAGCTTATCTGTCTCCGTGTTTCCCATCAACCATCACAAACTCTGCCAACACTCGAAGCCTGCAGTTCTTTTAGGCAAAGACACACTGTTAAGATGCTTATGAAATGGTGGCGTAGGGAGCTCCAAGAGATCATCCCCTCTACGAAGACAGTGAATAAACTGGCCAAATAAATTTCACTGGAACCCTGGAAACTAGTCAGAGGTTTACAGCAACCAGATGAATACTTAATCAAGGAGGGAAAGAGGCTGCATCTCTGTAGGAAACCCCTGGGGTATTCTGGCTTATCCCAGCCCCATTCTCCCCTGCCTGGATCCGCAGCAGTCTTGAAGATGGAACCCGAATTGCTGGTGTGGGTTCCCGGTGCTGGAGCAAACAGAGCAGACCTGGTTCTCAAAGGGTTGTGGTTGTTGGGTTTGATCTGTCTGGTAGATCCTCGAACTGGCACAAAGGGCTCGCTTCTGTTTTGCTTAGCTTGGAACTCCCGTGGAGCAGAGAGACAGCTACCTCTACCTGGGTCGGGGGGTGGCATTTTTCAGAAACATTTAAAGGCAAATATATTAGCCACTGCTGCCAGAGCAAAGGATAACAGGCAGGACACGCAATGCACGCAGCAAAACCTTGGGAGGAAAGGACGGGGAGTGAGATACATTAGGAATAAGGCCTTGGAAAAGCTCCCGCATATTCCTGGGAATCTAGTAGACCACCCACATGGCCAGGGTAGGGTATATGCTCAGAGAAGACCAGAGAAGGCTCTAAACTTTCACCTCTGGCCGACCTTCAGGCTGCACAAGCAGGAAGTGAAGGCTACTGCAGAGTTGCAAACTGCCCAGCTGAGCGTTGAAGACAGGCGGCACACGCACCATCTGCAGAGACTTGAATATTTTTATGGGTTTGGTTCCGGGCATTTCAGCAAATCTCTGTTGAATCACTAGCTGGCTATTAAGCTAATCGAAGAGGCATTTCAATGGCCACACATGACAAGGAATGCAGATTTTTTAAATTAGTTCAAAAAAGTCACCAACCAAACAATCAGTAAATACAAGCATCAATAACAAACTTTGAGGAGGGAGGAGAGTCTCACTCCCAGAGTCAGCACATGATAACTTTCAAGATGTCTGGTTTTCAACAAAAATTTAATTAGGAAGCAAGCCAATAAACATGGGGGAAAAGGAAATAGAGAGTGCTTGGTGGGCACGAGTTTTTTTAGGAGTGATGGCATATTCCGGAATCGGACAGTGGTGATGGCTGCCCAACAAGGTGGATACAGTGGAAACTACTGTACTGTACACATTTAAATGGTCAAAATGGTGAATTTGTCTTATATGAACTTTACCTCAAAAACAGAAGATTTACTGCAGAATGGATATTTAGGCAGTATGCGGGGGCTTTGCTGTGATACAGTTGTATCACATTTTGTCCCCTGGCTGGTGTGGCTCAGCTGGTTGGAGCATTGCCCCATACGCAGGTTCAGACTGGGAGTGGTAGGTCCATGTTTCTCTCTCTCTCTCTCTCTCTCTCTCCTTCTCTCTCTTTGTCTCCCTCACTCCCCCCACCCTTCTCTCTCTAAAAGCAATGGAAAAAAATGTCCTAGGATGAGGAGGGAATAAAAAAGTCCTTTTTTAACTTTCCCCAGCAATTTCTCCTTTGCCTTTAGACACACACCTCAGCAATTCCAGGTCACCAAGTTCTTTATGGGAGCTGCCATTGGAGGCCTACTTCTGGGCGGCATTTGCCGTGGGGACTGCTGGCAGGTTCAGATTGTCATATGAAACACATGGTTTTTTCCAACATCCCCCCAAACACTACATGTCCAAAGCACAGCCCTGCTTTCTTCCCACCCTGTCCCCTCTGTCACCCTACGTTAGCAGAGGGTGTCTCCCCATGCCATTTTGGACAGCTGTATCCAATTAATCCCACGTCCAGATATTTAACCTTGTAAATGGCTTTCAAATCTATTTACTTCTCTTCATTGTCCCTGCCACCACCTTCGTTCACTCTGCCCCATGGTTTATCTGTACTGTTAAAAGAGACTCCCAACTGGTCTAACTCACCACATGCTCTCTTGACCCTTTTTAGTCTATTCTTTCATACTCGATCCATTTGCATTTTTAAAATGCAAATCTAATTACTTCACTCCCCCATGTAAAGCCTTTAATTAGCTTTCCATTTCTCTTAGAATAGACTCCTCAAGCACTGAAATGGTCTGCAAGGCCCCGTGTGAAGCGGCTCCTCTCCAGCCTCCCCGCTGACTCACGACTCTACTGTCATGGAGGCTTTTCTCTGTCTCTCTACTTCGGGCCATTCTATACATGCTCATCTCTTTCTAGAATATTTTATGTTCTCTCCTGTCTGGACTTTTCCAGTTCTACTCATTTTCAGAGCTTAGATGAAATGTAACTTCCTGAAGGAAGTCTTCTTGGCTCTCCCAAGCTCACATAAGTTCCCCCATGTGGGCTAAGTGCCCAGAGCTCTCTTTCTCTTCCAATTTCTGTGATCTATTGCTCTGGGTTTGCCTCCCCCACTACAATGTGAAACCCATGAGGCAGGTACTGTCTCGTTCAGTGCTCTAACCTTACTACCCATCTCATTGCCATGTGCACAGCAGGCAGGTAATCCATGTTTGTGGATTTAACACTATGAATGCCACCAGGTCTGGCCAATAGCACCTTACTAATCAGCTGGCACCTTAGTAAGAAAGAGTTGACAGCCTGTCAGAGAAAGAATGCAGCCCATGTGTGCTTCAAGCTCCAGGCTCCTTATCGCAGGAGCAGGGTGGGGTGACAGGGGTGGGGATGGTGCGGCCATCACCGGGGGCCCTGTGTCAAGCCAGCCAAGTACATTCAGGATCCCAGAAGAACTACGTATGAGCAGTCCTTCACTCTTCATCTCACACACTGTCCATTCCAACACACACTGTCTCAGGACCGCAGAATTTAGGGAGTGAATTATTCATTCTGGTTCAACTTGACCTTCCAGAGTGTTTGATCAATTCAAAGTCTTTTCTCTAGACTCTCAGGTGCCCCGAGTGGGGGTTGCTGGGAGTTAGAGAAACTTCTGATCCTGGACGCCTCCCTGTTTCTGTCCTACCCCCTTTCCCACAGCCCGAGTCAGTTTTAATTGCTTCATTCTTTCTGTAGTCCCCACCCATCCCAGTCCACTTCAGGGCCCCATGTCTTGTTGTGGTAGATTGCCCGTCGTCAGTTGTCAATCATTTGCCTTCATCGATTGTGGCGCTTGGTGGGGTCCACCAGTGAGGAGGGGAGGGGGAACAGGCCCACAGGTGCTCTGACCTCAGGGAGAGAGAGGGGTAAACAATCAGATTTTTCATTCTGCCAATGTTAACCGCCTGCTACCTTTTTCTCTGGACATTATTATGCTAAAGAAACATCTGTTTTCTCTAGTTCTATTCCTACAGGCCTCCTCTGTTATTTTAGCTTCAGGATGTGCCAGACAGGATCCCCCAAGGTGAGATGAAAAGCCCGTAGAGCCTGGGTATCAGAAAGAGTGGCAGCGGTGGGGGCAGAGGGAGCAGCTACAGGAGAGGGCGGGAGGCTCAGGACAGCCTTCATCAACCTCACAGACTTTCTGAGAGTCTGACATAATTCTGTGTTTCTGCAGAAAACAGGTATCAGGAGGGATACTGCAAAACCATTTCTGTAAACTGTCTAAAATGGAGATAATGTGCTGGGAGTGACAGTGATCAAAATAGACTCCTGAATCCTTCCTCGTGTGCTTCAGCTTTCTCCATCAGTGCCTTGGGCTACAAAGGGCCGAGCAAACCTGGGTCAGGCCAGGGGGTCAGCAGTGACTGAAGAGTATGTCTGAAAAGGGAGGAGTCGGTCCAAGTGCCTGAGCCTCCCAGCCTAGCTGGGCTGCATTGTGTGGGAATGAGAGGGCCCATGAACAAGACGTATTAACTCAGGCCATAACCTCAGAGAGACTTGGAGAAGGGCTGAGGCAGGAAGACTAGAAACAGGCTGATTATGATGTCAATTCGAGTGATTAAGGTCACGGCTTGTGAGCATTAAATGTAAAGGAAGAAATGATCAGAGTACCTGTGTAGAAACCCCATGTCCTCCTGGGATTTTTGGGTGGGAAACGGGATAGAACAGCAGGTAGGGCATCTGGGTTTCTGTAAAGCATCAGACACTATGAACCCCTAAGAGCACCCATGCAAAAACTGCACCAGCACCGCTTGGGGACAGAGTTCCAGAGACATTCCACAGGGCTCTCACTTCAGTCTGTCCCTGTCCCCAAACTGTCACCATGAAATTTAGTTGTCCTGGCATTGAGCCCATATTTGTTTATATTTCCCGAAGGAAAAAAAATTTAGTAAAATTCAACAGTGATAAACATAAGGTCCTGTACTTTGGTCTAGAATCAGCTGCTTGTCTCTAACAAGAAAGATATGGTTTAGCCATGAATCTATTAAGAGTTAATAATAATTTGCCTCACTCTCAAAGGATCCTCGTAGCAAGTGTGCTGTTGGGTGACTATCTCCATGCTGCACAACACCTGCTCTCCTTTGATATGAATCTATTAATTTTATCTTTAGACATCAAGGGATCTGCGCCCTGATCTCGGACTGTGCCAGGTACGGACCGTTTCCCTGAAAAGCTTCAAAGTGAGTTGATTTGCTCTCTCTTATGCATTGTCATCCAATGACTGACTCAAAGTTCAACAGCCAAGAATTCACACCAAAGGGAACAATGGAGAGAAGTCACCTCTAAAGAAGCCCCTTGAATTCATAGCATTCTTAAGAGTTTAAAAGCACTCTTCACCCGACTCACTTGATCTTCTTATGCACAATCCTATGAGATAAACAAGACAGGTGTCTCCAGTTGACTGATGGGGAATCAAATAACCTGAGAGAAGCCAAGGCTCCCCTGCTTCTCAGTGTCAGAGCTGGGCCCAGAAGCCAAGTTGCAACTTCAAGTTTAGCTCACACGACACAGTGAAACCGACACATTGAAACCGTGGGGCATGCATGTGTGCATAAAATGAATAGTTAAATCAAATTGTCCTATGAAAAAGAGTCCCATTCAATTATCATTAGCTATTAACATTTCACAACTGTTAACTTTGTAAAAGAACCTATTATATGTAAATAACTGCTCCCATTGCAGTGGGAGGGGGAGGGGTGGCAGGATGTAAGAGTAGGAGTGATTTCAGCCTCTGAGCTCAGCCCATGACAGGGAGGGTGTAAGCTGAAGGTGATAAAACCCACCAGTGTGTGGCAGAGCTGTGCTTGGACAAAGGTTTAGACTCCGACAATCTACTCTGGTTGATCTTGTTACAAGTTCAGAAGGAAGTGCCTGGAGGTTCTGTTATTTTAAATAGAACCTTAATATTGGCATCTCAGACACATGTGACAAGGCAAAGGAAGAAACCTCTGGTTTCAGGGCCCTTTCCTGGACTGCAGATGCATCAGCAGGCCTTGTGTGCCTGCCTGCTCCTCCTGGCCCGCCCCTCTGGTCCTTCTCTCTCTGCTCCTGAGTTAGTTTGGTGTTTGGATTTTTTGGCTCCTTCTTCCCCTAGCACTGCCCTGGTTTGTGACCATTCTTATCCCTGCCCCCCAACCAAGCCTAATTCTGGTCTTTCAGAAAACACTGATGTGCCAAGTTTGAAAAATAAAACTTCAAACTCTTCCCCACTGTTGTTGTAGATCAGTGAGCCTCAGAGTGTTAGCCCAAGAATAGCAACATTATGGTCATCTGGGAAGGAGCTAGACATCAAATTCTCAGGCCCCAGCCCAGATCGACTAAATCAGAAAGTCTGGGGTTGGAGCCCAGAAATCTGTAGAAGGGAGGCAGAGTTTGCCACTCCAAAGATATGCCTCTTCAGGGTATTGATTACATTAACCTGGTTATTTTTAAGAAACAAAAGACTCAGGAAAAAAACCTTTGACTTTCCCCCTAATTGGCTAAAAGAATTTAGATAGAGAACCTCTCTGGAAAGGGAGAATATTGTCGCAGGTAACTGTAGTTTAGCATGAACGAGTGTGTGGCAGCCAGGGACTCTGGCACGGCCCCTTGATCAGACTCCTCTCTGTGTCCCGTTGTTAATGATGGCTCATTAAACATTTACTTACTGCACATTTGCTTTTCCATCTCCATGTGAATTGCCTTCCTGCCCTTTGAATTCCTGAGCCTGAGTTCTCTCCCCCTTCACCTTAGCTCAAAGTGGCATATTAAGCCTCAAAAGACGGATATGTCTGTCCTCCAGTCCCATATTCTTGCAGAACCCCCATAAGTACATATGTAACTAAATTGGATTATTTTTCTCCTGTTAATCTGCCTCATGTCAATTTGATTATTAAACCAGCCAGAAGTACAAAGGGGAGAAATTCCCTGCCCCAACACACGCTGTTTTAACAAGTCCTCCAGGTGATTCTGATGCATGTTCCAGTTCAAGACCCACTGGTTTAGAGAATTAGAACATCAAGCCAAGTGGCATGCTTTTCTTTGCCCATTTTCCTGACCCTTTCTTCAAAAGCCAGGTCACAGGATGCCTCTTGTCCCGCCTGCTTCTTTTGGCCTCCATATGCCATTCACGGGATTCGAGCCTGCTTACACTGATTTTTCTTCCTTTTCTCTGTGTTTGTCTTGGTTGTCGTGGCCAAAACTGCCTGGCTAGACACTGGTACTCCATTACAAAAACCCAGAGTTCAGCCTGCTCCCAGAACATCCAGCAGGAGCACACATCACACAAACACACAAACATGCCACCTCCCTTCTCCTGTGACATCCTCAGTTTCCAGGGCACACTGGGCTTTTTCATGGCCTGAGACATGCCATCTATTCCAAGAGTGCTCTTGTCTTACTGAAGAGTCCCCTGGCAGTCTCGACTCTGCTCCTCCTCTGCCTCATCCTCCTTTCTCCCAAGGAAATGTTCATCATTCTCCTGCATGTTATAGCCTTGGCAGGAAGCTCATCTTCCTGCTCGGTTTAAGGTACAGATTATTCCTGATTCTGCTGGAGGCATCATCGCAGTGTATTACCTAACCACCCGGACCCCATTTCCCAACCGAGCGTTCTAGCTACTTCTCCAGTAACGTCCCTTTCTTACCTAGCTCACACTCTGTTAATGTTTTATTCTATCTCCTGCTTCTGCCAAAGTTCAAGGTATGTATCCTGAACACATACATATCCCATTCTTTCAACCCGAATCCCTCCTTTTCTATCAGCTCATGTCCTCCACCCTTTCTGATCATCCTAGCAAGCCGTGGACAACTGCAGATGTGCAATCAGCTGTGGTTAGTCTGTCCATTCCCCTTTGTAACTTCCATCAAGTCAAATACAGTCTTCTACAGACCCAGGATGCATAGGAAATGATGCTGCCTAAGAGGTTAACATGCAGAAAATGCCTATTCTGGACAAAATTCTATTGTAAGAGCTTTGCATATAATATTTTAATAACATTATATAACAACATTAAATAAATTAATCTTGCCCGCATAGAATGTTTAAGGGATACCATTTGCCTATTTTTATCCACCCCAGGCTCAGTACTGTGACTGTAATAGGCTGAATACTGCTAAGTTCAGACAGCTCACAAATCATTCCTGAATGGTTTCTCTAACTTGAGGCTAACGTCAAGGACAGAGCACGTAGTCTTTGAAGAGACTATATTTATGAATCGAGAGAGTAATATGCAGATTTTTATAGGCCACGTACAAAGCGACTATGAAGGGAACCACAGATTCTGACCCCACCCTCCAGCACTTTCTCAAAAGGAACTGTTCATTAGCTTTGATCAGTGCAGCCAAGACCTGCCCCTGGTGGGCCCAGCCTGGGGACTCTCTGCTGTGTCTGATACTCTGTGTGTCTACTTCACTGCCATATTGAGATGCCTATTTCATGCATTAGGCTGAGCACTCAATAGTGATTTTCCCACTAAAACACGTGACTAAACTTCCCTGTAAGCTCAGCCATTATCAACTGGTTTCCACAAAGGCGGTTTCCACCCTTAGCTTCTGGGAGGTGCTGGCTGCCTGCTCCCATGTTAAACAAAGTGCACAGTGCCTCTCTGGTTGTCTAATATGAATGATTGGTGTCTCTGTATTCTTTGCTGGCTGCATCCTCTCTGCAGGCCTAGCATTTTTCTGCATGTGGCAGCAATGGGTCAAGTGTCTTAAATCTCTCTGGGGAAAAAGAATAATTTCCTGAGTTGGAGAGGGATCTCCAATTAGTCAATTCTATGACACTTTCTATGAAACACTATTGAATATCCTTAGAGGTAGCAATAAGACAATATTGTTTAATTACTACTTGCCAAATGTTATAAGGAGCCTATTGGAGTCCTGAGAGGTATTACTGACTTTATTAGAAGAACTCAAGATGTTATGTGGTTTGCCCAAGATGACCCAGCTCATGTGAGGCAGAGCAAGTTCCAATTCTAGGCTCCTCCTACTCAGATGCACTTGTTCCAAGCCTTGGATAAGGGGAGGCATCACGCTGCTCTCCCACCAGCTGAGCCCAAGCTCATCCTGTACTGCTACTTTTTCTCACCTGGACCATTTTTACCTGGACCTCATAGACCTCAGTGATCTTTCTACACCTGAGTATTCTCAGAGTGGACTTACTCATTAGGACAGTTAAGGTAGCATAAAGGTTAAGTGCACAGAATGAAACCCAGCTCTGTAGGTTCAAATCCAAGTTTCACTACTTACTGGCAGTGTGACCAAGCAATGTGACCTCAGGCAGGCTAGTTGCCTTCTATGTGCTTTGGTTTTCTCATTTGTAAAATGATGATAATAATTGACTGCCTATCTCCCTGGATTATGAAAAGTAAACACCTTATATAGTTAAATCACTTAGAAGAGTGCTTGTTATATAGATACATATGCTATAATTTATATTCATCATTTGCATTATTTGTCCTATCCTTCGTGCTATCTCTTCTGTTCTGGGTCGCTCTATTTCCTTCTTCATGTGCTCTCTCATTTACTGGCTCAATCCGTATATAATACCTTCAGCCCAACTACTCTTGAAAGGACTTGGTTCTAACTCTCATCTTAACTGTGAACCCAGGGACCAACTCCTTTCTCTTGCCTATTTTCTTCTGTATCAAAATTCTTTGCTACATGACAGTGGAGTGGCGTGGACCACCAATGGGATGGGAATGCAGAATACCTCAGCTCAGGTCTGAACTCTGCCGTGTAGAGCAGCTGAATCTTGGGTAAGGCATTTATTTAACTTTCCCAGCCTCTGACCTCAGGAATAAGTAACAATGTCACGTTACCCTGTGATGGGTTGCTCAGCCTCTCTGCTCCAAGGCATTTCCTTCTTGCACATCAGTTTAAACAATAAATAGTGGCCTTCTGAATAGCATGCCTTGGCCCAGCCCCTCCCCATGAATGTATCTGCCCAGCTCCATGAAGGCTCTGAGACATGGCGGGGAGAAAGTCTGGGGGACCAGCCTGCCTCACATTTCACTGCTGTAATCCTGCCCGCCAAGGCTGCTTCTCACATGCCACATTTATTAGGAGTATATTACAATTCTTTATTCCTGACCTCCATCGGGCTCCCTGCAAGGAGTCATGGGCATGGTATTTGAGAGCTAGAGAGGAAACCAGAACCCCGTATTAAATTGCCTACCATGCTGATATCCCTGAAGGAGTTCATTCTAATTTTCATTTCCTTAATATCCAGCTAGAATTTGAAATCTGCTTTTACTGCACTTTCCATTGCGGTGAGGGGCTATTCTCATTACCTGGAAGGACCACTGGGCTGCAGTTAGGGAACCACTTCCTTTTGTTTTGAGCTCCTGACTTCATGGGGCCACTTGCCTCCACCTTCAGGCGAGTTGGGAAAGGGCTCCTGGGGCCCATAAGCTGTGAGCAGGGCCACTGTCTGCCTCAGTAGCTGGCTGGTGGAGCTCTTTCTCCTTTGCTCTTTATTTACTGCCGTGGATATTTTCCAACTAAGCTTCATCCATGGGATCACACCCTGGCTTCCTGAGTTTCCTCGTAAGCATGGCTCTTTCTTGGGAAGGTATCTATCAGGTCCCTTGGCTTGTAGATGTAATCTGATATTTATATAGCATTTTCTGGTGACTTTAGAATTGAGCCATGCCATCTGGTGCAAGGTCAAATAATCAGTCATTGCATACATGCATTACTATGTGCAGGGCATGAGTTGGGATGCAGACACATGGACCTGACACTGTCGCCAAGGCAGACACTCAGCCTTGGCCCTCGGGGTTACAGTGGGGCCAACTGAAGGAGGACAAGAATGAGAGGGGAGATTTGAAAACTTCAGTTCAGTGGTTTTCCGTGGTAGTCAAGAGAGGTGTGACAATGTGGGCATTGTCCAGGGACAGTATAGCAGGCACAGTGATGGGCGAGGAGGAGGAATGGGGACTGGGAGGCTGTGTTGGAGCCTCCAGCTTTCACAAGTGGAAATAGGGCACCAAGTTCCCACAAAAGTAATCAAACAAAGGCCTCCAGACTTTGCATCTTGGCCTCAATAATCTCAACAAAATGTCTCATTCAGCGGCAATTAGCCACGTAATTGGATGGCTGAGTTGGGTGGATGGTGGAATAAAAGGTATGAAATAGTCACAGAACATTCTGACTGCAGTGTATTTTCAAATTGTCCGCATGGTTCCCTGTTGCTGAAACTAATTATTGTTCCTTCTGCCCTCTTTCTCTTCCTGGCTAAATTTGTCTCATAATCATGTAATTCATTGCTGAAGTCCAATCTCACTGGTCTCAGCTCAACAAACTTAGACTCATTTTGCCCTCAAAAACAATGTCCTTAACAACACAGAGAATAAGATTTCGTATGACTGACAGACCATATTGCCCAAGACAAGGATTTTTTTTTCTGGTTTGATCAGGGAACTCATGCAGAAGAGATGTGACTGCATCAGTAAGCCAGCGGTTTGCCAGCCTGCTTCCCAGAGCAGCAGCACCGGCATCACCTGGAAACCTGGTGGAGATGCAAAGTCAGGGGCCCCACCCCAGACTTCCAGCACCAGAAACACTGAAGGTGGGACCCAGACATCTATGAAACACTCCCAATGGCTGCGATGTATGCTGGAGCCCGAGGCCCCTGTTTGGAAAGATCTTCAAAGTGAGCTCTGTTATAGTGAGTTGTTTTGGCAAATGGGAAGCCCACACTGTGACGCTGAGGCCTAAGAGAGGTGTGAGGGGAAGTGACTAAACAGGGGACCCTCTCCATAGAATTTCATTCTTCAAAGATACAGGTTGGGCTTTGGTTTGGTTTTTGGGGTTTTTTAATGTCACAGAGAAAAACAGTCTTACTGTGGTCTGTTAGAAGGGGCTCTAGGAGTCATTCACTCAGAGAGGTACTCTCAAGGTGGTCACCCAACAGCTATGGAACTTTGAGCAAGTCACAGTGCCTCTCTGCTTATCAGTTCCTCATCTGTAAAAATCGGGAAATTGAAATGGAGCATCCTTTCTTATGCTAACACCCTTTTGTTCTCTCATTTGAATGCAGGGCTGACAGATTTTGCAAATACAAGTACAACCAGTGTTTATAAATATGTGAAAATAATGTGTTAAAAATATATATGCCCAGTAAAAGTTGAATATTAGTTCAATAATTTTACTGTACATATATATACTAATAGATGTAATAAATGTATAAATAAATACCTTTTATTACATATGTAAATGCACACACATGCATAGAACATACTGATACTAAAAAATTGTTGTTATTTATCTGATATTCATATTTTACTGGACATCCTGTAATTCATCCTGTAATGAATTCATGTTTGCTAAATTGAGCAACACTGAGTGCCAATTTTGATCAGAAATTACATCAGTTGAAAGAACCTAATCCAAATCTCTCCCAGGGTGGAAAAGACTCTGCAACCTCTAGGAGGGGCAGCAGGTTGGGGGGAGTGAAAGATACAAGATTTTGGTCATGACCCCGTCTTCAGTAAGTCACTTCCCTTTGCTGGGACTCAGTTTTGTTCCTTGTACAGTGAGAGATATTGGACCAAATTATCTCTAAAGTCCTGTCCAGCTCCAAATGTCTGTGAGTATTGGCTTTTTCTTTGGATTCGTGAATGGCATTTCACCGTCTTTTTTCTGATGCTTTAATTGTGGGGAACAATGGATTAATCATGTGAAATTTAGAAAAATAAGTCTTACTAATGAACACATATGGCTTCAGGAAGGCGATGGACCCTAACCTGATATGTTAAAAGCCTTTAACATATCTACTTTGAAAGCCTTGTAATTTAGTGGTCAGAATTTATTTAATACTTAACGCCCAAATTACTTTTAATATCATGAATAATGCTAGAATGACCATTCTTATAGCTAAAGCTTTTCACACAATTCCTGATTATTTCCTTAGGTAGACTCCTTGGAGTGGGGTTGTGGGGTCAAAGGTGAAGGTCTCTGGGGGAAGAATACCTCTCTCCTTATCTGCCCACCCCACACCCACGCTCCGGTCCTACCCAAGGAAGACAAGGGGGGTCTGCATCCATCAGATTCCAGCTCACCGAGGGACCTTGTTTTTTGATTCAGCACTCAGGCTCAGGGTAGGATTGGAGGCTTCCGCTGGAGCAGCTTACAGCCTGCTTTGGTGCAACACCATTTAAACCCAGTTAATTTCAGAAAAAAAAAGGACACGCCATTTCATCCAGCACAGGTATGAGAGTTCTAACACTGGGTGGATCCAAAGCCCCTCCTAATAGCAAGCAGCCCCCTTTCCTTGCCTTGCCCCCCTTGTGCCCCCCTTGCCTTTTCTCCTGTGGGATGTGACAAGAAGGAATCTGGGCTGAGGGGACACTCAGCCCCACCCGGGTCCCCGGCCAGATGCACCAGAGACATCTCCAACAACAGGCTTTTACAGCTGTTCATATGTTTCACCAAGTTCTGTTCTGAACGTTTATTATTTTATAAACAGAAAAAGTTGTTCTCTTAAAAAAGATAATTACAATTACTTCCAACTACACATTTTTGGGGTAACCAGAATGCAACTCATTACTCCTTGGCTGACTTGCTTTGCATAACAGATTGAATATATAATTAATAATTGGACTGATGACATTAGATATCAAAGATAAAAAATGTGTAAGTAGGTTACACTTGGTCTTGTAAGGAAGAGAAATGATGAAAAAAGAGGTAAACCTGAGGAAAGGACACATCTAAGAAAAAAATAAAGGAGGAACAAAAGTACAGCTGTGTCTTCAGGGAATGCATGGTGACAAGGGTCAGTCACACGGTAACTGTTGGCTGGTCCAGAATGAGGGACTGGGAAACCAAGGAGGGGCTAAGAGCCTTCATGTGGCCCAGACCAGCCATTCCCCCCAGAATGAGTTAATGCCTTGGAAGGTGGGCAGAGAGCCTGCTCTGAAATTACTTTGCCTTTTTTGCTGTGATGTACCAAGAACTTTAATCCCAGGCTTAGGCTGTGAGAGCATATATAAATACTAGCATTAAAAGTGTATTTGCTTAGATTATTATAGTTTTGTTGGGGGTTTTGTAAAGTCGTGTTTAGAACAGTTTCAGGTACACAGAAAAATTGAGAGGAAGGTACAGAGATTTCCAATATACTACCTGCTCCCACAGACAATATACCTCCCCCACTATCACCACCCCCCAACAGAGTGGTTCATTTGTAATAGATGAGCCTACGTTAACACATCGTAATCACCAACGCCCAGAAGTTTCCTGAGGCTTCTCCCATTCTGTGGATTTGGACAAATGCACAGTGACGCGTATCCCTCATGATAATATCATACAGAGTATTTTCCCTGCCCTAATGTTACTTTACATTTTCACTGTGTCACAATATAGTGACTTTCTCCACCCTACCAGAAAAAAATGTGCCCCGCTTACCTAAGTGTGAAACGTATGTGCTTGGTTGAGCCCTGAAGGAGAATTCAACCATACTGATGACAGCAGAGAAAGGTAACTTGAAGGGGCGTGAACCGGCAGGAGGGCTGGAAGACACTCTGGGTAAGCTGTTTCTGGTACTCAATTAAAGCACTACAACCCTGGGGCTATTTAGTTGAGCTAGGCCCTCTCTCCAACTCTGGTCCTTGGTTAACAGAGCAAGTCCGCTGTTACATCACGAGCCTCAGGGCTGACGTAAGTTTGGCTGAAGTTCTCTGTGCGGAGTTTGTTCATTGGATAGAAACTGGAAGTTAGTTGGGTTGTTGGATGCTTGAAAAAAAGGTAACAGAAATGTTTAAAGGGGTTTCCAATTTTGTGTTTATTTAGACCATTGGCAGAGCACCCATTGAGAAATAAGGAAAATGCAGGGTTCAGTAATTCTTTTCTCATGTACATTGCCAAATCAAGTAGTTCTTCACAAAGGAAAGACATTTCTTTACCTTTATTGTCTAAATATTATCAGTCCAATTATTAACACTTATTTGCCTAATGCTGTACTCTGAGTAATGTCATTGATATAAATTATCTATTTTAATCTTCTCAATGGTATTATAAGGTGAGCAGTAAAGGTTTGTCATCCTGGTTGTTGATAAGGAAATGGAGGGTTCAAGGTTACACGTCAGTTAAGTGGCAGAGCTGAGACCCAAACAAGTAACGTCAGCCTCGTGGTCTGGAGTCCTCTGCATTGCTGAAAGGACCAAATCCTGGTGTTTTAAGAGCTGAGTTGGAGCACTCAGCTCTCATAACAGCTAGAAGCATTGAGTTTGGCTGGTATTTGTTTCAAACACAGCCTTACACAAGAAATGTCATAATAGGAATAAATCAGAGAAGTTCAACTAAAATGCTTGTGGAGACTGAACCACTTTCATTTCAAGATAGACTGAAATAATAACTACTTAAGCTCAAAGGGAGCAGATCAGAGCAGATTAATGAAGGAAACTTAGTTTTTATTTCAACATTAGAAACTAGAAGTGACTTCCCTGCAGTCTGGGCAATGTTGTTTTAGGACAAGCACCAACAGCAGGGTCACGTGATTCGTGATTGGCCCAGGTAGTCCTGCCCCTTAAGACCTAAAGAAGGTTTCTCAAATGCTCACTCCACAAGCATTTGTCCAAGCTCTTACCCCAGATTTCTGCAACCTTCCCAGGGGCTTATGTTTTCATATTCACCTCTGGCTCTAATTCCTTTCTTCTGATGAATAACTTGAGTTTATGAATTTCCCAATGTTCTATCCTGGATCCACCCTGATAGAAAACTTCATCTATTTCTTTCACCCTTCTCCTACCAAAAAAACAACAAGAAGTAAATATAATCTTGTTATAAATGCCTTCACATAGAAATTTCTGGGGAAAACAAAATATTTACATTGCAGAACACAAATCGTTTTAAACCATGTATTAGGCCTCCCTCTCCCTAACAGTCACTTCAGCCACAGTGCTGCCAGCTGTTTCGCTGGCCAGACTCACTGCATCAAAGCTTTGTGCCAACCAGCTGGCTCCGGCTTTCTCCTTTCTTCTTTTATCCTTAGCCCTCCCCACAATACTGTCCCCAGAAACCACACATTCTTGTTATTCATTAAGACTGGCACTTCAATTCTCTTCAGAGAGACTTGAACATGCCCTATTCCTGATCCTAGCACCAGGTTCACGTCCAAAGTTATCATGATGCTCCGCTGAAAAATAAGGCTCATTAGCATGTTAGCCCAGGAGATTGGCAAAGACTCAGCTATGTCTGACTTTTAAGGTATCTACATTCCTTGCAGGCCGCTGTGATTTCGAAAAGCATTCCCCTCCTTTCTTACAATATTATCTTCTCAAAATATTAAGGAGTACCAAAGGTTTTAGACTCAAATAGTTGGAAGTTATTGAGTACCTTGAGCACCCCTAAGGTTGCCAGGTTCACATATGGCCCCAGGATATGGCCCATGGAAGGTATTTCCAGAGGCATCTGGGATCTGTGGGCCACAGGGTTATCTCAACATGGCTGCTTTATCCTAACCTTGTCATAGGACCCACCTGTGAGGGAGAGAATATGAAGTGGTTTCTTTTTGCCTTCTTTGGCAAATGGTCCCCAAATTGTAATGAACTCTCCCAATCTATTGGGGACTGATCAGAAGTTTATTGTACATTGAGAGAGTATGCGTGAAAGGAGCACAAAAGGTGAAAAAAATTAGACTTCATATCCATTTATCACAGAAGACACTTTGCTCTTTAATGTCATAATAGTACTTGAAAGGAAAATTTCTGCTATTTCATTTTCTTTCTTCATGCTGACTTTGAGGGTGTGAGAATCTTAATGAGAAAAAGGAAGAAATTATTTAATCAGGAAATGCCAGGAATAAGCTGTCAGCTAGAAATATTAAACCCAAGAAACTTAAGCTGCTAACTTCAGAATTTTATTTTTTTTAAGTTTCCTAATTGCAGTCCAAGAACTTATTTATATGCTGTATTTGAGACATTAAATAAATATGTTAAATTGGGAGGCAAAGCCTTTCCTTAATCCACTCCATCCCTCCCGAGTAGGGTACACAGTAACACAGATCACATCCATCATATCAACTTCACTGTCTTTTATTAACTTTGTCAGTAAAAACTAGGAGAATATTTTTCTAACATTCTTCACGTGTGGTTGCTTTGATTATCGCTGACTTGTTTGAGTGCTTCCTAGGAAAAGAGGTAGATACTTTATATAGGCTGTATTTTTTTTATTTTTTAACTTTTCATTATGGAAAATTTCAAACACATGCTAATGTAGGACACCATCTTGCACAAATACATCCCGTACCTATTATTCTTTTTTCATGCGTTTCCCTGAAGACTTTTAATGAACTTATTTTAAAGTAGATCCCAGACATCATATTATTTCATCTACAAATACTTCAGTACATATCTCTAAAAGGTAAAGACTTTTGAAAAAGCCACAAAGCCATGTCACAGCCAGTGAACTTCACAATAATTCTGCAATATCATGTCATTCTCAGTCCATATGCAAACATCCCTGAGTGCGGCGAACTGCCTTTCAGACATTTAGTTTGTTCAAGGCAGGATCCAAATTAAGTCCCTTCACTACATTTCGCTATCCTGTCTTAAGTCTCTTTTTATCTGCACTGGTTTTCTCTCTTTTGTGTGTGTGCCACCGAATGTTAAATAAAGTGATAAATCTGGGGTAGAACTTACAATTTGTCTCTTTTGTCCTTGCCTGATTGTCTTGGTGGTGTTGCTAAACACGTGCCACCATCTCCTGTGTCCCCCTGGCAGATCCAGAACCGGACTGAGTTAGGCTCAACTTGGCAGGGGCAAGGGTACTTCACAGGAAGTGCTCTGTGTTTCCTCTTCTACCCAATCAGAAGACTCCTAATGAGTGAATGTCCCACCTCTAGTAATGCTAACATTGATGAGTGGGTTCAAGTGAAGCCAGCCTGATTGCATCGTTTTGCACACTTAAATCTTGAATCCATCTGTAAGTTATTTAACTGTACAGTGCAAAGTGGGGATCTGATTTTAAACCATTGTCGGTTAAGTAATCCATCTTTTTTCCAGTGATATGGAATGACATCTTATTATATACTGTTTGCATGAAATAAAGGCATTTCAAGACTCAGAATGTTTATCACCCACATACCCTCACCAAAAGAACTACCAGACAATGTTCTCTATTAAGGAAAGTGAACCCAGAAGGAACCAAACGGATAGAAGAAGTTGTGATACACAAGCAAAATTCTTACACAAATTATTTTTGCCCTGGCTGGTGTGGCTCAGTGGATTGAGTGCCGGCCTGTGAACCAGAGGGTCCCTGGTTTAAGTCCCAATCAGGGCACATGCCTGGGTTGCAGGCCAGGTTCCCAGTAGGGGGCACATGAGAGGCAACCACACATTGATGTTTCTCTCTCTCTCTTTCTCCCTCCCTTCTCCTCTCTCTAAAAATAAATAAATAAAATCTTTAAAAATTATTTTTAATAACTAAGTCTAAAATTTTAGATAATAACAAGAGTGGGTAGGTATCAGGTTGCAGGGGGGCAACAGGAGAGCAGGGGAGAGTAAAAGTACACTAGTGTTCTTGTTATATCCTGGAGGAATGATATGCTGATTAAGTTGGGAGTTTTTGAGAATAATATAAACTTACATATGCATGTGACAACTTTAAGCAGAATCGTAACTACCACATTGGCTAAAATTAAAAAGCCTGACAATACTAAGAGTTGAAATTATGTGAACAAAAATGCTCAAACACTTTTGAGGGTAATGTACATTGTTACAAATCCCTTTGAAAAACAATGTGGTATTATCTACTAAGATTGAAGATTTTTATGCCCTGTGACTGAGCATTTTCACAGAGAAACTGAGTACATAAGCACCAAGACACATATATAAGAAGGTTTTACCAGGAATGTTCTTAATATTCCAAAGCTAGGCACACCAGAATAGTCAATAGCAAAGCAGAAAATACATCATGTTCTATTAAAACAATAGTGCTAAACGGCAATGAAGGTGAACTACAGCATGATGCCTGCAGCATAGACAAATCTTAAAAAGAGTTTTAAGCAAAAGATTTCAGACATAAAAGATATATACTATTTCATTTCATTTATATTAAATTCAAAAATAAGCAAAACAAAACTATCTTATTTAGACATACTAATCAAGTTCTAGGAGTTCATTATCATAACAGTGCGGATGGTAGCTGCCTTGGGGAGAGGAAGGAAGTGGTGATTGGGAAGGCATAAAACAAATGTAAAACATAATGCAGTATTTCAAAGGAAATGCCATAACATCATGTGGAATAATGGAAAAAATATATACTGGTCTCTGCCTCCATTCCTGACACAGAGCTCCTAAAACTCTTCAAATTTTCCTGGTGATAGGAGTGAATTTTGTTCTAATGAGGCAGCGCTTGGTGGGCTCCTAAGTCGCTTCAGGATGGGGGCTGGTCACCAGGAAGACAGCCGTGATTAAACCCTTGGAACTTGCAGCCCTACCACCACCATCCTCTTGGAAAGGGGAGAAGGGCTAGAGACTGGGCTGATGATTAATCATGTCTATTTGAGGAAGCTTCTATAAAAATCCCAAAAGTACAGTGTTTGGGGAGCTTCTGGGTTGGTGAAAACATCCACATGACGGAGGATGACGCACCCCAACTCTACAGAGACAGGGCTCCTGCTCTGGGGATCCTTCCAGATCTCACCCTAGTTATCTCTTCATTTGTCTGTTTATCTGTGTCCTCTATTTACAGCCTTTATTGTATCAATATAACAAACAGTAAACATAAGTAAATATTTCCTCGGGTTCTGTGTGCCGTTCTAGAAAATAATTGAAACTAAGGAGGGGGTTGGGGGAACCCTGATTTATAACCAGTCTGGCAGAAGTACAGATGACAACCTGGGACTTGCTATTGGCATTTGAAGGAGGGAAGCAGTCTTGTGGGACTGAGCCCATCCCGGGTAGGGGCTGATGCTAACCTCAGGTAGACAGTGTCGGAATCAAGTTAAACTCTACTGCCTGATATGTGGCAAACCCATACACCTGATGTTGGAAGTCCAGTGTGGTAGCATTGTGAGGGAAAAGGAGAGGCACCAATTTTTTCTCTATGCACCATCATCCAGGTCCACAATAAAACATCGCCAACATCCAGAAACTCCCACATGTTCCATCCTTATTAAAAGAGTCCATAGAAAGAATTCCAAATGCATTAGTAATTTCCCAAAATATGAATGAGCTAAGCTTGTTTATTAAAATATTTATCATTGGAGAGTGGATTGACATCTTTATAATGCTGAGTCTTCCTGTGTAAGAATTCAGTGTATTTTCCCTTTAATCAAGTCTTCCCTATGATCTCCAGCAGAACTCTAAAGTTTTCTTCCTTCTCCACGTCACTCTCATGGGGTTCCTCATCTTGTATTTGATTTTTGTTTGTTTGGTATTTTTTTTTAATGTCTAAGTGGAATAGTTGGCATTTAATGCTGTTGGAATTCAAGCTCTTGATTTCATTCCAGCCTGACCTTGCTTCACATCCATCTCTATCTTCACACAAATCACTGATACAAAACTGGTGCCCAGGACAGAGCTTCAGCTCTGTAACATGCTGCCAGAGACTCCCTTCCAGAGCATCATGTGACTCGTCCATCAAAAATACTTAAGGAGAGTTGTATAAACATCTGTTGCTTTATCTAACCACACTGTTCCACCATCCGTATTTCTCCGTGTGTCTTCAAGAATGTCATGGAAACAATTAAAGTGTCCTTCTAATATCCAAGTAGAGTGTAACTACTACATTCCCTCAATTTAGTTGTAGTGTACATCTAAGGGAGAAAGAATCCGAAATTAGATTGACCTGATTTATTCTTACTAAAGTTGTACTGGCTCCTTGGATCCATCATGTTCTTTTCCAGGTACCCATGAACCAGTCATTCAATAATCTCTTCTGGAATTTGCTGGGCATCAACTCCTCTATATTTTTCATGATCAACTCTCTGTGATAGATTGGGTTATTGTTACTGATTCTCCACTTACCTGTATTGGAATAATACATGGTTTTCTTTTGGTGTGTGACACTGCAGGATTCCCAGTGGGGCTGGCAGATTCTACTTCCCTACAGCATTGACATTGGACATGGCCATGTGGTTGCTCTAGTGAATAAGAAGAAGGCAGGCAGAAGAGACTGTAGGTGCAAGCCCTGGCTCGAAAGGCATTTTATGTCTACTCACCTCTCAAGTACTGCCATTCACCATGAAAACCACCCATCCTAGGGATCGCTGGACTGACAGAATGAAGGACATGTGGGGCTGACCTGAACCAGACCGGCACAGTCTGCAGCAGAGATGGCCAGGTGACCTGCACATCTGAGAGTGAGACAAAGAAATATTTGTTTTTGTGAACCACTGAGATTTTGAGTGTGCTTGCTGTATTGCAAAAAGGAATATACTATACTCCTCTGTTTGAAAACTCGACAAAACCAGTCTATCTACAGCCTTTCAGCATTTCCAGTGTTCTTCACGAATTCTTAAAGAGTACAAATAGTATGTACATACAATGGAATGTTATTCATCCTTAAAGAGGAATAAAATCCTTTTCTATAGTAGCCAACCTAATAGGTGTCGGGTAGTAACTCGTTGCGGTTTTGATTTGCATTTACCTGACTATTAGTGATGTTAACATCTTTTTATAGACCTCTGGGTCATTTGAACATAGTGGGACTTTTTGAGGAGATCAAAATGTTCTACACTTTGATTTATGGTGGCAGTTCCACAACTGTGTCCAAGAGGAATGCAGCTCTGATACATGCTACAACACAGATGAGTCTTAAAGACATTGTGGGAAAGGAAATAAGCCAGTCATAAGAAGACAAATGTTATATGGGGTCTGGAGGAGTCAAATTAATGGAGATGGGAAGTAAAATGATGATTGTCAGGACTAGAAGGAGAAGAGAAGTAGCAGGGGTTGTTTTGTGGGTACATAGTTTCAGTTTGGGGAGGTAAAAAACTCCTGGAGCCTTGGCTGGTGTGGCTCAATGGATTGAGCATCCTGTGAACTGAAAGCTCGCCAGCAGGATTTCAGTCAGGGTACATGCCTGGGTTGCAGGCCAGGTCCCCAGTAGGGGGCATTCAAGAGGCAACCGAATCTCTGGCACATTTTCGTTTCCCTCTCTGCCTTCCTCCCTTCCCCTCTCTTCAAAAATAAATAAATGAAATAAAAAATCTTTAGGAAAAAAGTTCAGGAGATGGATGGTGCTGATGGTTCCACATCTGAATGTACTTCATACCACTGAACTGTACACTTAAATGGTTAAAACTAGGTGTTATATTATGCATTTTTAATCACATACTACTACACAGTAGGGCATTAGTTTGGGTCCTCAGAAAAGCAGACTTTGGGACAAGGACTTAAGTTTAGGCCATTTATTTGGAAGGCAAAGCCAGGAAGCTCCAGTGTTAAAACAAAGAAAGCGAGTCAGGAAAAGCAGACTGCCAGTGCAAGGGAGTGTATGGAGCAGGCTCCAGCAGCAGACAGCCTTGCTGATCCTGAGCCACTGCGTGAGCAGGACTGACAAGCACTTCCCTGGAGGAGGGAAGGTTGCAGCGCCTATCACTGACTCCCATTCTGCATTGGTTGAGACTTGCCTCTGGGTGCGTTAACTTCCCTCCCACTTTCTGGGTTGTACCTGAGACCAGTCAAGCGACATCCAGCAGTGATGGAGAAAGCCATCACACAGAGAGGAGAGTTGGGTGCTTGAGCTAGGAGTGCAGCAGCATGCGGGAACTGTCCACCTTCGCTGCACACTTGGGTGGGTCGCTGGGATGGGGGCAGGGCATCAATGGCATCCCATGACAATAGGACAGTCTTAGCTGCCTGGTTCAGCAGGATAGCTAGAATCACTAGAGATTCAGCAGGACTGCTGGAATCTCTAACTTCCCCTCACCTATCTTGGCCCTTAGGCACCAAGGTACTGTTTATTCCATCTGTTCCAATTTGATGTCCCCACCTCCTGGATAAGAACTGTGAAAAGGGGGAAGAGTTATGTCTTATTCCCAGCATTTGTCATATGATGTCATCCACATCAGGCAACTGGATTCTGTCCTCCCCCTCACTTACGCTAGGAAGTTCGAAACGCTTTATATTTTTGTGGCTTTTCTTCTTTCTCCCAATTTCACCACCCCATCACAGCCACTTGCTTCCATAAGCAAGAGAAAGACCATTTAGGAAGTTCAAGTTCCTAATTCCAGTCTGTTTTGGCAGCAACAGCCAAAGCCTTGTGAGTGTGTATGCCAGAAAATACTAAAAGTTCCTGAGAATCCTCAAGTTTTACCATTGGATAGACTTAGCTTCGTCGAATTTTAAAAGTTTGACCTCGGGTTCACTGACCCAGTAGGCGAGGGGAAGGTCCTCCCTTCGGAAGGCTGCTCTGAGGCCGTGCTCTGCTGGGGGCTCCTTTTGCATTTGGTCACCAGTGGGGATGGAGGTGGGACAAACATTTTATAATTAACCTCCCACAAGAACAACCCGTTCTTTAAATTCAGAAGCCAAGGAACTTTGAATAGGATCAGTTTAGAGGAACTGGGTTGTTGTTTTTTAAAAAATTCAAGTGGAGCCATTCTTATTCAGCCAGAACCAAAATCCTGTCTAACTGTATTTGCATCACACTTGTTGGCACAAATCGCCTGGTAATGAAAATAAAAGAGCCTGTGTAAAGGTCTGGGAATAAAAACAACACACCAAAGAGAAAAGGGAAAAGAAGAGTGAAAGGGAACAGCAAGGGGAAAGCGGGCAAGAGGGGGAAATGGAGGAGGAAGGGAAAGGGGGGGAGTGTCCTCAGAGAACACTTGTGTTGGAAGTTGCCTTAAAGATCCGTTTATCTAACCTTTATTTTAATGGGGCGGTCATGGAGACACAGAGAAGTGACCTTCAGTCCTGTCACCCAAATAGTTAATGGCAAAGCCTGTGGCCATCATCTCCCAACCCTTGTTCAGTTTTCTTTCTTTGACCCGCCCCCCACAAACAGGCTCATTCATTATTTTTTTTTAACATTCATTAATTTTTTAATTGGGTTAACTCATGAGAATAGAAGCAACTGCCCCTTAGAAAAGTCCAAGGGAAAGTTTGGATACATTTAGAAGACTAGGGGGAAAAAACATGAGATTTTCAGTCAAGCCTTTGACTGACATTTATTTGTCCAAACATAGTTATTTCCCTACCTGAAAAATTAAACTCTGAGTTTTCTTCTGGTTGGAAGCTGTTCTCCCAACACAGAAAGTCCTTCAGGGCAGATTCCAAAGCTCCACCCAGTTGCTCTGGAAACGGGTTGCGGTCCTTCCTCATCCTGCTGTGATCCATCCCAACCTAGACCCCGAGATGTGCTGGAATTTCCAGAAGAGAGAAGAGCGAAGCTGGCAGGGCTTCCATCCTGATCTTCCCATCTCGTGCTGAGGTGCGCTTGGCTCAGCATACACACACAGGCGCACACACACACACACAGAGTCACGTAAAACACAACTTGCTCAAGGACTTTTGCCTTTTAGCCCTCTTCACCACAGCTACCTCCTGTACCAGTTAACATATCGTAGGGTGGGAGGGGAGCAGGAATCATTCTAGCTAGTGAGGATTGGAGGTCCCTGCCCTGAAATTAAGGCTCGTTTCCCAGAATTAGTCCAGAGGATATTTCAGGTGTCTTTGACACCCTATGACGGTTGTTCAGAATCTGACTGTATCCAACAAATTATGTGCAACACCCAAACATCCTTTTCCTCCAGTTGTTATGCTTGGAGCTAATGGCTAGTCTGTGGACACATTGGAAGCATAAGTTCAAGGGGGAGATTAGAGGAGAGAGAACCTTTGGGGTGCTGTTTTCTTAAGGGAAAACAAGAAGTTTGGGGCACAAGTATTGTTGCTAAAGGGCCTATGAGCCCGAGCCAGGATAGATCTGGTTGGAGATTTCCACTGGGATGCAGCGTGGCTCTCATAGTGCGTGGACGGAGATAGACGGGAACACAGTCAGCCGTGCTGATGAAGTTCAGAGGGCTCTTCGGCCCTTTGCCCAGGAAGCAGCAGCCCGGGGAGGGGGTGGTCATTGCTCTTAGAAAGCAGCCCAGCAGCAACTGTGGAAACACACTGCCCTCAAGTGGCTTGTGGGCTGGGCATCCCAAAGAGGAGGCAGCGGCCAACTTAGTCTGGAACATACCTGCGGTGGGAATTACATGAGGCATCCTGAAAATTCTAGGTCATGTAGGGGGCAACTGTGAGCTAGCTCGTTCATGTGTTAGTGTTAGCACGGTGTGCTCCCACGGTGGGGAGGCTCAGGAAGAGGCCAATCTCTCATTCCGGGCCCTACACCCACGTTCCGTCTCTCTCCAGCACCCCCAATCCCAGCTCCTGGATCGAAACCATCCTTTCCCCCAGCACTCCTGCTCCCTACAGGTGAACAAGGCACACACCACCCACAGTTGTGTGAGTGTACATTACACAATTGCAGAGAACTAGTCACCTCATAGACATCATAGAGTTGTGTCACCATTATAAATATTCTGTGAAGTGACCTGAGGTCAGGAGCTTTTTTCTAATTTGCACCAAGTTGCCATATTGGCTAGCAGAGGGCTTCCCTAGAGATCCTTTAGGGAAAGACCCTGTTCCAGGTGTGGTGGCCCAGGAGACACCCAGAGGGGTTGCCACAGAAGAGATCCCCCTGCCCTGCCCAGAATTGGAGCTGAAATGGGGGGACTGTTACACCCTCTGCATTAGTAATTAGCTGTCTGGGTGACGGAAAGTGTGAAGACAAAAATGTGTGGATTTTTAGCAACTGACTGTCAAATTATGAGATGACCTATAAAGACAAACATGCCTCATTCGGGCACTGGTTCTGGATGACAGCTCCAAGGGCAGAATTTGTGTTCTATTCATCTGCTTGTGTGAACTGACATAGTACCCAGATGCTTTTGAGTTTAAGGGTGTTAAATCTCTCTTTCAACGAGAGCTATCAATACACACAACAGCAGCAGACAAATGGAGCTTTACCACATTTCATTAGAACATGGTTCCAATAGATAGACGATGTATTATTGAATTGTATACCTGAAACCTATATCATTTTATTAAGCAATGACACCCCAATAAACTCAATTTTAAAAAAAGAATAGAGTTCCAGGATATAATGCAATCAGTTTGAGTCTTTCCACTGCATCCCAGCTTGAGTGGGGTTGGAAGATTGTGGAACACAGAGGGACATGACAGGAAGAGAAATTAGCATTTGTCAAGCACCTTCTATGTACTAAATGTTCTACTCTTGTTACCTTTGCTCAGGGTTTGGTGAAAGGTTGGAGGTTCTAGTCTGTCCTCCACTCTCTTTCTCCCTTCTGATTATAAACAACCAAATTTACTCATTAGGAACAATAACCAAATGACAAACAAAGAAATATTTTATAAATAGCAGACTCCATCCTACACCAGTACTCAAAAGGAGGTTGGAGAATTGAACTTACAGAG
Organism: Artibeus jamaicensis; assembly: GCF_021234435.1. NCBI lineage: Eukaryota > Metazoa > Chordata > Mammalia > Chiroptera > Phyllostomidae > Artibeus > Artibeus jamaicensis. Next base: position 30,346,578 of record NW_026521803.1, on the reverse strand, counting down.
AGGCCTCCTGGTTCTTTTTTTTTTTTTTAATCTTAGGTGGTCAGTTCCCCAGAGTGGATCGAACCTGATTTACCAGTCAGTTCCCAGCAGAGATGCTGGAACACAGAGAGAATGTATGAGGTAGGCCTCGTACTTCATGAAGATGGGAAACAAAAAGAAAGAAATGGCTAAACCCTCCAAAGGACCCAGGCCTTCCTTCTAAACCAGCCTCATTGTATTAGTTATCTATTTTTTGTGTAAGAAATTATTCCAAAACCTAGTGGCTTAAAATAGCGGCATTTATTATCACAGTTTCTGTAAGTCAGAATTCTGGACATGCCACCCTGGCTGGTATGGCTCAATTGGTTGGAGCACCATCCCATAAACTGAAAGGTTGCAGGTTTGATTCCTAGTCAGGCACATATGAGAGGCATCTGATTGCTATTTCTCTTCCACATGGAGATTTCTCTTTCTCTCTTTCTCCCCCCCTTCCCGTCTCTCTAGAATCAATAAGCATGTCCTTAGGTGAGGATAAAAAAAGAAAAAGAAATCTGGGCTCTCCTTGACTGGGTCCTCTGGCTCAGGTTTTCTCACACAACGTAATTTAGTTCCCTGTGGGCTGGTGATGTGAGAGCCGCAGTCCCTTGCTGGCTTGTTGGCCAGAGACTTCCCTCCCATTCCTGACACATGGGCCTCTCTATAGGGCAGGATGTAATGCTGTAGTTTGCTTCATTAGAGACAGAAAGAGCAAAAAGCCACGTGCAAACAAGAAGTCACAGTTTTTTTGATATTTTTTCAATTTTGCCATATTCTATCCATTATAATATGAAAAACACTTAGGAAATTTATGGGAAAAAAACACTCCTAAATAAACAATGCAACTGAGTAAATCAGGGTTCTGCGGGGGTGGGGAAAGGTGGAACAAAGGTGAACAAAATGGCTATTGGGGAAGCAACCAACTACGTTCACCAGGCTGTGCTATCATCCCTGGGGAGATAAAATGAATAACACAGCCCCATGTGACTCAATGCAGACCTCTCTGTCTCTTGATTATAGACCCTCCTTTCTGCTTGGGTCAGACAGGACAAGATAAATAGCACAACCCTGAGCAGCCAGATGTTGACCATTACTAATTTCTAGAAAGGGAAGCCGATTTGAACTGTACTGGACTTCTGTTGTCATCCCATGGCTGGTGTGTATCCTCCCCCTTCACATTCACTCTTCCCCTCCTTTAGCACATTCTGCACTGAGAGGTCAGTGAGGGCTTTCCAAAACATAATCATAAGAGAGTAATAATGTCACCCCATACCCTGCTTGAAACCATCCGAAGGCTATTCCAGCTTTCTTATATATCCCTACTTCCTTACATGCCCCAGCTTCCCTTGCAGCTAGATGTGACCATGTGACTAAGTTTTGGCCAATTAGATTTAAGCAGAGTGTGGTATGGTAGTTCTGGGAAGTGTCCTTAGAAGGGGCAGCATGAAGCCCTCTCTGTTCCTCCTTCCTGGTTGCTAGGATTTAGACATTAGGGCTGGAGCTGGGGCAGCCATCTTAGACCCCAGGTTGCTGTGCCAAGGACAGTAGATCAGCAAGCTGGACAGAGCCTGGATTCCTAATGACTGTGGAGCTACCATTTGAACTCTGGAGCGTTAATCTCTGGACTACATTGATTTTTTTATTTTAAAGATTTTATTTATTTATTTTTAGAGAGAGGGGAAGGGAGGGAGAAAGAGAAACATCAATATGTGGTTGCCCCTCATGTGGCCCCTACTGGGGACCTAGCCCACAACCCAGGCATGTGCTCTGACTGGCAATTAAACTGGTGACCCTCTGGTTCACGGGATGGTGCTCAATCCACGGGGCCATACCAGCCAGGGGCCAGACTACATTTAATGTATGAGAGAAATAAACTTCTATTTATTTAAGCTACTATTTTCTTTTTATTGCATGCAGCCAAACTTGATTATAATACAACACTGAATCATCTCCTTACGCATAGTAGAATCTCAATAAACACTGTGGAAGGAAGGAAGGCAAGCAAGCACTGGGTGAGAATGACAAGTGCCATGTATGATAAACATGTAAGCAAAAACCTGTGAGAGTCCAGCAGACAGAAAAATTGGCCCCAGCTAAAATAATCTGGAAAATTCTTGCATTTGGACACGGTGACTTATTTTATTACTTGCATGACTCTCGGTCTGTATCTCTTTGATGGCACTGCCAGCCTGCATTGTTGTTGTTTTATAACGTATGTGATCTGTGCTCATTGTGCAACGAGTAATTTCTGAACATATGGAGGATATAAAGTGGAAAGGAAAAACCTCACTCCTTGCCTGTTTCCCCAAAGCCAAGCCTCCAGAAATAACCAGTTATCCTGTGTGCTTCCAGAAATGTTCTCTGCATATGCAATCACATGCCTTCTATTTCTCTGTAAGTATAAATAACTCCTGCTACTCACAAGGGACAGGTATTACTCAGGCTGCTACCCACCTTGCTTTTTTCTCCTAATAGTGAGTCTCTGGCCACATCCAGGCTGCTTCCAGTGATCTGGTTTGGAGTCTGTTTTGTACTAGACCACAAGCCCCATTAGAAATGAGTCCTGTGCTTGCTCATCTCTGAAATTTGGGGAACTACAACAGGTGCTTGATAAAAGTGTTGCTGAATGAATGCTGAGGAAATATTTGAATTGGTCCTTGTTGCTGACCCAAGGCAAGTGGCAGAGGTGGAACTTCCTTCACCCATCAGCTGTTCTTTGAAAGACAGCCAGGGTCACTGGGCAGGCACAACATCATTGTTATGCTCCTGAGTCAGCCTGGGACTTTTCAACAAGACAAAAGCTGATGCTTCAGAATGAGGGTGGCGGTGTGGTGTCAGGAGTGTTAAATGAGCCAAACTCCTCAGTTGGAGCTCTGGGTGCTGCCCAAGACCCAGAAGGAAAAAAATAATCATGTCGAAGATCCAGGATCTTGAATCAAAGTGCTGTGCTGGCTCCCTGAACCCCCAAAGCCATCCCTTGGGGTCTCATTAAAATGCAGCTCTGGATGAAGAGGAAGGAGAAGGCCCCTCCAGGGCAGTCTGAAGAAAACAACTGAGATTCGATTTTTGACTTTTTAAAAAACCATGAACAGGGTGCTAAAAAACAAAAGTTCATGGCAGATCTCAGACCTTTGACCTGTGAGCACTTCCACTGAGAAAATTTGTGTCTGGAAATAAAACTTGAGACAAAAAAAATAGGAAGACTATAGCTACTCTTAGTCCCCTTTTCCAAAATTCTTTATCATTTTTAGGCTTTGCCTACTTTTGGTCTTCATTTATTGATTAAAACCCAGTTTTGACAAACCTGACAGGTTTGAACGGAAGCCTGTTACTACCCTATACAGTGGCAGCGCTTCTGACAACTTAGGGGTTCTCTCCCCTCCTTTGAGCCCCTCACCGCAACCCCTACCCTACAATGCTGAAACCAACCCTGCTCTTACGAAGAATTGCAGGCAGCTGTCCTCTCATTGTTGAACATAAAGTCAACCCTGCCCTTTGATGTTCTATTTTTTGCCCAATTTCAGCTACCCTCCCAGAGAGGCAACTGGAGTTTGTTAAGTTCTGGCTGAGTGCTACAGGGGATGGCCAATAGCAATGCAAAATTATTTTTTGTCTATAGACATGTAAATTCAGTCCTGCCAGAAGTTCAGTTGACATTCAGTTGAACGCACCCTTGTATTGCAAGCAATGATTGGGACTGCCCTTTGCTTGGGAGGAATAGATCCTCAAGGTGGCTCGATACAAACACAGTCCTGAGAAACCCCCTTGCATTTTCAGCATACCCAGAAAATCATGTAGGAGCACAAGAGACTCATGGAATGCTCTCTCCCCCAACCACGACATACGATTGAGTAAAGAAAGCAGGCCATAGAGCTACATGTAAGGTGAATCCCATTTTTATAAAATCAGAGAATGTACAGGGTCCAGCAGAAGTAATGCCTTTTTGAGCATTGTTGATAGGGTAATAATGTGGGCATAGTAATTTATACATAGTTTTAATTTGAAAATTTCACCTAAAATGTCATATGGTGTGTGCTTGAGTGTGATATTGCTATGTTACAGAATTACATTAAGATTGTGATTACATTGCTTATGATTTTGTAATAAAAGATTTTATAATAAAAAGGCAGCATCATTTGTGCCAGACCCTGTAGATATGCAAATGTCTGAAAGGATGTTTACCAAAAAGTTGACAGTGGTTGTCCTGAGGGGTCATAGAAAGTCATATGATTTTTAGATTTTTTCTCTTGGCATCTTTTTATAAACTTTTTTTAGTGTCCTTTTGTTTAAATTAATTTCAATGGGAATATATAGTTTTTTTAATAAAAAGCAGACATACAGCTATTCTTCAAAAAATTGGGTGGGATCACAATTCAAAGTGAATTGCAAGATTAATTCACACTCAGGGACTTGGGTTGATAAAATGCAGAAGCAACCAAAGAGACTGGACATCCACCAGAATGTGGGGAAGAGAGAAGACTGGGACCCTGGGAGCTGACGTACATTTGCTGGTTATCATGCCAAAGACAAGAGAACAGTCAAGGCTGTGATCAAATTCATTTTGACATTTGGGAAGCTTGACTCCACAGTGAAAATCCAGGAATAACCAAGTCGGTGCTGACCATGGCTCTGACATCATCTTAGCACATCCTGTCCCTTTGAAATGACAAGTCCAAATCAAGCAGAGACAGAAGGATAAAATAGGGTTTTCCTCATTAAGTCACTATCTTTCTATATCTCTGGGCTGAATGCAGTCAGTTTTCAAATATAGCACCACCCTGTTACAATACAGCTTGTTAGGATATGCATGAGTTAAAACATGAGCCATGAGAGATAATGGCAAAAAAGCACTATGATTCCAGGCAAATGTAGGACTTTCACCGTAATATCTGATGCCTTTCAAATGGCATCAGGTTTACCCCTAAAATAAAAATCTGAATTGTAATCATTTGCATTGCTAGAGTAAGTTGTCCCACTTGAAAATGACATATTAAGTCAGTGGCAGTATGTTTTCAGAATCCTGGCTTTTAGGGGATCAAAGCTGTTTCCCTAGTTGTCCCTCAGTGTGGCGATTGTCAATATAAATGTTCCAGAAGGCTCAGTCTCAGCCTCGTCCCAGAACAGTGATTGGTACTAACTCCCAGATGGGGCACAAATGGAACCATTGCGGGGGTCAGGGGGCTGGCGCTGGAGTCCGCCCCCCAGTTTCCAAGATACCAGATTTTGAGAAGAAGCAGCTAGAGTTAAAGTTGTCAAGAGGGTTGTTTGCGAAGGGCTGGAAAGGAATCCAGCAGACAGGAACCAGAGGAAGGGAGGCAAGGAACCAGGAGGAGGAGCAGAAATGAGCGCAGGCTCCAGGAGCCAAGGTACACATGCAAGTTCAAAGCTCAGGCAGAGGGGCAGTGCCCTTGGACAGGGACTGGGCCAGCTACGAGCTCTGGCCCTGGCCTGCAGTTCTTCCAATGGCCACAGGCCTGGCAGTACTGACTTCGTGAGCCCCTGGCCTTGTGCAAAATCTCCCACACCCATCTGGTGGTCATTCTGTCACCGAGGCTCTCTCCGTGAGCAGTCCCCAGGAGCATCCCCAGGTCAGGGGCTGTGGAGTGGGACAGACCCTTGGCAGCTGCTACTCTCTGACTGGAACACCCATGACAGACCCACTCTGCGAGGGAAATAACTGGAGCCAGTGGCTCCACTGCCCCTTCTGCTCGGCTGCTTTGTGGGGGAGGCCGGGTACTTTGTTTTCCTGGTTAACTGAAAAATGCACACTGTCCCATGAAAATCAAAGAAGTCCCAATTTTCTGTCTTCCCAGTCTTTGGTTTTTTGTTTTTACCAGGAGAGCCCTATGTATACATTTTTTCTCACCCTTACCCTGTTCTTTGACAAAAGTCTTCTCTATAGGAGGAGCTCACCCCATGCAAAAACTGGTCCAGGAACACACAGCACCTTCCGCAGGGTGAACACCTACCTGCCTGTTCTGCAGACTGAACAGTTGGAGTGTCCAGTGTGTCTTGGTCAGAGGTACCTCCTTCTCCCCAGGGTGGCCGGGAAAGGTCCACAGTCTTAGACCACCCCTCTTCTGCAAGGAGGAAACCCTGCCCGACAAATTGTGCTTGGCTAAAAGCTATACTTTCTTTGTCAAAAAAAAGAGAGAATATACATTTCAAATACTGTTAGATCTTTTAGGTAGGTGAAGGCATCCCACGGGGATAGATTGTCCCATCTGGTCCTTGTTTCTTAGATGCCACTGGCTTTCTCTGAGCATCCTATGTAAGCAGGAGCAAACACACTGACACTGTCCTGTACAGTAGCAGAAAGAGTGTTTATGGGAAGAATGGAGTGGGCCAGATTATGCTTCATACACACACACACACACACACACACACACACACACACACACACACCTTTCTCTTTTCTAGAGTGGCTTAACACCACACAGCCTCTGAGAACTGTTTGCTCACCGAAAGGGCACGTGTACACACATGTGCATTCGCCTTACTGTGCTGAAACATTTTTCAGGCTTTACATTTTATTTAACTTCTGTCACATTTGTGCCTTGTCTCCCCAGCTAGACTTTAGGAACCCTGAAAACAAGGTTGGGGTTAAATCTCTGGTCCTCTACAGTCAAGTGGACAGAAATAAATAACAAATGGCAAAATAGAGTTAATTCTCCCAACATGCCCTGTTTTGCCTGCTCTGTTCTGACTAGAGCAACAGTCCGTTTAGACCAAAGAGTGTTCTTGCCAGGAAAGCTGGCCTTAGAAATGAACTGCAGCGGCTGTTCCCAGTGAACACCGGTTTGCCGCGGTCCAGGGGAGCCAAGAGGCAAAGGGAAGAATCACAATGTGTTTGACTTGTAGAAGCAGGGCAACTCAGAGGGCCTGATAAGTCTTGCTTTTCTAACATTTCTGAGTAAATAAGATGAAAGGGGCCTATTTTTAAAACCTTCTTTCTCGTCTCCGGACCTAAGAGCACACATCTTCCCGCTGTTTGGGACTGTCAATGAGTACGGTAAGTACCTTTTGAGAAGAGTAGGCATATTATGAGAGCTGGGAGGCAGCATGGCCCCTGCTTGTGAAACTGCACTTGAACCAGGGTCAGAATACCTGGATTGGAATTTCAGCCTCGTTTATAAGCTGTGATCTTGGGTAAATCACGAAGCACATTTGCTACTGGGTTATCCAAGGAGTGACCCAGTAAGTCACCACGTAATTCCGGAAGATCTCTGAATGTGGAATCCTTGACCAGACATCGGCAAACTACATACGGCCCATGTGCCAAATTCAGCCCACCACCTGTTTTTATAAATAAGTTTAATTGGCCCCTAGCCATCCGTGACATTTACGTATTATTTCATGCTACAATGGCATGAAATAGTTGCTACAGAAACTACGTGGCTCAAAAGCCAGAAATATTTACTATATAGCTTCTTATAGAAAAAAAGTTGGTGTACCCTGTTCTAGACTCATGCACTGACTCCTGCTGACCTTGAGCTCCAGCTCCCACAAATGGTTTTCTTCATGAGCAAAGCCTGGGGTGCTACAGAGAATAATCATTAAATGCTTCTGGAACAGAATGCCATCTCACCTCAGGGCAGTCAGGAGCTTCCTTCTACAGAAAGCCTGCCCTCTCTGTGGCTCCCAGAGTGTGCGCCTGCCCTCAAGTCTGAATATTCCTCATCTATTATTGATGTTACTGCAGAGCCAGCAATGAGGTAGCCTTCTCTGCCACCTGAGCTTGTCACTGTTTTATTCCTCTGGCATTAAAGACAGCGAGCAATGTGATAATGTACCTGAAGGTCAGGAAGTGTGCAAGGATCCCTCTAGTATTCATGGGAATGAGACACTTTCTCTATGGGGCCTGAACAACTGGGAAAGATTTCTTTACTATTTCATGGCACGTCACTAAGAGCTGGAAGAGGCCTTGGGCCATTTCCAAGTTCAGCCCTCTCATTTTATAAATGAGGAACTGGAGACAAGGAACTGGAGATTGGCTCGGGGTCACCTCATTGGTTAAGGACTGAGCCAGGTCAGAGTCAAGTCTCTCACTTTCCGAGCTGATGCTCTTTTCATTAGAGGAAGCGGGAGCTCCAAGCTCCTGCTGCTTCAGCCCCCAGTCTTTGTCCATTCTCTGAAGCCCACATGCACCAATCGGCTGCTGTGAAGCCACTAAAAAAACCTCAGAGAGCAGGCACCAGCCTCCCCCACCCAGAAATGGCTCCCCTGCCGGCTGCCTCCCCAGAGATTTCAGGGTTCTGTGGGTGTGGATTAATTTAAGTTCAGACAATGACAGGGAACTGCGGGAATGTTCCTGGGGATGGATGCTCCTGCTGCTCGCCCACCACTGCCTGCCTCCTGCAGCCTCAGCTAGTACCAGAGGCCATCACCAGAGCCCTGGGGGCCCAGCCAGGCTGCCAGGGACCACCTCCTCCCGCCTGCTCATTCCACAGCACCTGGCTTTGCCTCCCCATCATCTGGCACTTGTGGGACCTGTGCCAGTGACAAGATGATGAATCAGGTGTGGAGCCCTATTAGCCGTTTCCAAAAATATTTGCTCCTGTGTTTTGAATTCCTCTGGTACTTGTCATTCTCTCTACTCATTTAGCTTACAGAGCCTGAAGTTTCTGAAGTTTTAGGTTCATTTCGCAGCATCATATCACAGTAAACTATCTAGCATCATATCAGCTAGATAGTAAACTCCGGGAGAAGCAAGCCAATGCCCCCTGGGTCATTTTTCTCCTGCAGAGATCTGCACCCAGTGTTGTGAGGAGAGCAGGCCTTCACTATATCTTAGCTGGCCAAAGGCTTGACTGGGCCTCCCTAAATTTCAAAATTCCCAGAATCATAAACTGTCTCTATAACTCATATCTTGGAGTTGTTGTGGATCAGGGGGACTTGGCCTCAAGACACCCACAATGAAGAGAAAAGGGAGAAGCCAGGAATAAGTAGGCCCATGGCCAGATGGGGTCCCAGGCCTGCCAGTAACCTAAACTAGAGGACTGTGGTAAAGTGGAAGTCATTCTGGATAGTATTGACATCCAAGGGGATAGGGGTCTCTAGCCAAGAATGACAAATGCCTTTGATCTTGATGACCAATACTAATGCTCAAGAGTGACTACCTGGAGTTGGGTGTAAAAAAAGATCCCCAGGCTGCAGCCAGGACAGTGGGAAAGGTTGCAGGCTCATTGGCACTGACCGCATGGGCCCAGGGGAGGAGAGCATGCGTTGGCCATTCTCCTCTGGACAGTCCTGGCAGTTAGAGTTGGGTGGGTGGCAAACTTCATGGTTCCAGAAGCTCCTTCTGTGAAGAGTAGAGATGTGTCTAGAAGTGAAGGCGAAGAGGAATGGTCAGAACTTCATGCCAGAGAGAGCAGGCAGCTGGTCACTCAGTGGACAGCTCTCCTTTGGGCCACCTGGAGCACCTATGAGCAAACAGACGGTGGTGTGCACAGTCATGGGGACGAGGTAAAGGGAGGCATGCCAGGGGAAGGCTTGAGTCTCTGGGTTCACCTCGCACGGCCCAGATACTAAGCTCTCGGCCACCAGTCCGATTCCAGACCCCACTCATGAGTGGAGCCGACCACTTTAATATAACGGCAGACTGTTGAGACGTGCAGTTGAGTTCTGGGCCTCAGTGAGCGGCAGTGCTGCCAAGGGGAAGAATTAATAAGCATGGATGTCCGGTTTGTATCTTCAACTTGGAGAAGTACAGTGGCCTCCCAGCCACCAGGCTTCTTCCACTTTAGTTCATTGTCACTAGTGCCGCCAAAGTGTTCTAACGCACACATTAACTCCTTCCAGCCTCCTGTTAAGATCGTTCAATGAATCTTTCCCATCAACAGAATGAAATCTAAGATCCCTAGTGTGGCACGAGGGAACCTCCACAATACACATCTTCTGTCTACCTCTCTAGCCTGAAAAGAGTCTTTTTGCTTACCTGGGGGATTGGGGCCATGCTGGGTAGTCTTGGCTGACGGTGTGATTTATGGCTGGGGGCTTTGGGTCACACAGTGTCAGCTCAACCGCTAGAGGGGCTGGAGACTAAAGTCAGCCATGTCTCTGTGACTAAGCACCAATAAAAACTCTGGACACCAAGGTTCAGGTCCACTCCAGCAGCTGGCAATATCCTATGCACATTGTCCCATTGTTGGGGGAGAAGTCGGTGCTGTTTGCGGTCCACCGATGAGCCAAGGGGAGAGCATCAGGAAACTGTGCTTGGCGTCTCCTGGACGCTGCCCTGTGTCCCTCTCCCTGGGCTGACTGTCAGCTGTGTCCTTCTGCTGTGACAGATATAACTGTGACTATAATGGTGTCGCTGAGCTCTGCAAGTCCTTCCGGTAAATCACGAAAACTGAAGGTGGTCTTGAGGCCCCCAAACGTGTAGTTGGTGTCAGAAGAGAGGGTAGAATTGGGGAGTCTTGAATTTGCAATTCTGCACTTTATTAGAGTGCAGAATTGCCACACTGTGGCAAGAAGATCCTTATTCATACATGTGTTTCTTCAGGACAAACACATAGAAGTTAGTCACTGAGCCCATGTGTTTTAAATATCTTCAGTTATGAAAGGTAACACTACACCATCCTTGTGCCCCCAAATAGTCCATCCAATCGTACTTCCTCCCGCAGGTTGAGAAAATCTTTTTAGCATGTTACCAATCTTTTTTCCCCAATCTAATACAAGGGTTTTTTGTTTTTTTTTTTCTGAAAAGATAATCCACAAAATAACATCTATTGTGTTGATTTGAGGTTTTAAAATTATTAGTGAGGTTGGGTATCTTTTCACATTGTTTTTTGACCGCTTACATGTCTTCGGGGAATTTTTGATTCTTGTTCTCTCCCTGTTTTTCTACTGCATTTCCGTTTTCATTGTACTCATTGGTGAAAGCTCTGTGTATAACAGGGACCTTAACCTTTCCTCTTTGACCTGAAGTGTTTGAAGTCAGAAATCATACTTGCCTTTAGAGAACTGCTCTTTTCAAATGGCAAAGGGGTGCTTCTGTGGGATGAAAAGTTACAAGCACATTTCCCCAAAGGTAAGGCTGTATTTATGTTAGGTCTTAAAGCTCAAACTTGTGATGCCTAGTAGGATTTAAATATATTGACAAGAAAAGTCATTGAAACCCATCATTCTGCCTGAGCTTAGAGATAAATAATTTTAAGCCACATGGTAATTTAACAACTGAATTATTGCAGCACAAATGAGGTCAAACCACAAAGCTCAATTTAAAGCTTTACTGTGGCTTCAACTAAACTCATCATACCAAACTCACTGTAAGTTGTCTTTTATAAAGATGATACTTTTGAAGTCATGTTTTCCAGTCCCAGAGTGAGATTTGTGCTAGGCCATCCCTGTCCCTTGAGGCCAATACTGCCCTTAGACCTGGGGGTACGGGGAGCAGGCAACCCTGGGCCTGTGCTTTCCAGGGCCCACAGATCACGTGCACAATCTAAATTGTGTGCCTCTTAAAAGATGTAGCTTTACACGTTGAGGGGTGGGGGTGAGAGATTCTGACACTAAACGTGGGTTTTGGGAAACACCAAGCCCCAACCCTCCAAGACCAAACAGATATCCAACAATTCAACTCAATTCTGACACTAGCTATGCTGAGTCAGGACAGACCTCACACGTTCAGGGCTCAGTCCCACAAGACTGGCCCCCACAAGTCACAGGGGCCACCTGTACTTCTGGCTTACTGGCTGCTAATTCAGGGGTTCCCACAACACCCTCCTCAGGTTCTGTAATTTGCTAGAGTGACTCATAGAATTCAGGAAAGCCCTTTCCTTACTCTTACAGGTTTGTGATTAAGGAACAGCCAAATGGGAGAGATGCATAGGGCCAGGCATGGGAAGAGGGGCACAGACCTTCCATGCCCTCTCGAGGCAAGTCACCAGACATCACGATGTGCTCGCCAACCCAGAAGCTTCTAGAAACCCATCATTTAGGGGTTTTTATGGAGGCTTCATCACGTGGGCACAACTGATTAAATCACTGGCTATGAGCGATGGAACTCAATCTCCAGCTCCCTCTGCCCCTGGAAGCTGGGGGATGGAGCTGGAAGTTTCAATGCTCTCATCATGGCCTGGTCTTTCTGGCCACCAGCCCCTGTCCTGACGTGTCTAGCACCCCGGTCCACACTCCATCTCAGGTGACATCTTGTCAGTATACAAAAGACAATGAATCCGAAGGCTTCTGGGAATCCTATGCCAGGAACCTGGGGCAAAGACCAAACGTTTATTTTCCTGATACCCCACACATCTTATTTAATGGCAGGGTTATGGAGGCGTATTGGTCAAGGCAGACAGAGAACACTTTTCATTTAACAATTAGTTAGCTGGATTTAGAACTTTCAAATATTTAGACATTTGGTCAGGTGGGACACTGTTAGGAGCCTGTCCCAGGCTCTGTAAAAGTTAGGAGCCAGACTGCACGCGGCACATGGTCTCAGCTGCTGGGCCAGGTTAAGGGGAGTGAGTCTGCCTGCATGTCTTTCCCAGTGACTCCTACTGTCAGGAGGCGCCTCCACACTGCAGCGCAGGAGTAGCAGCAGGGGGTGGCTAAGGAGCTTCAGAGTCAGACAGTCTGATTTCTGTGCTAGCTTGCCACTCACACAGTATATGACCTCGATCAAATTATTTTACCTCTCTGAGCTTCAAGCTCCTCACCTAAAACGAAGGTTAATAGCCAACCCAGCATGACCCTTCAGAGGGCATCCAGGGGCCAAAGGTCCCGGTTTGGAAGACCCCAAGGCATCCAACAGGTCATGGAAACTTGAGGCACCCTTTAGTGGCGACAACATCTACCTCTATATTTTTTTCCATTACTATTGGTTTCCTTTGTATTACCATTCATTTCAATTAGTTTAGCTTCCATATGTTTCTCTAATTTGTGACTAAAATCAACCAGTTCTGTAAGGATCCTGATAACCAGTGTTTTGAACTGTGCATCTGAAAGACTGGCTATTTCTTCATCGCTTAGATCTATCGGTTCTGGGGCTCTGAGTTGTCCTAGAGCCATTTTTGGTCTATTCGTGCTGTTAAGTAAGCGGAGTGAAGCCTTAGTTGTTTACCAGGACGGGGAGACCCAGGTTGCTGGTTTGTGACGCTGTGTGTGGGGGCGTGGTCAGAGAGGGAGCAATGGCGGTCCTCTCCGGAAAATTGGGACTCAACCAAGGGAGTGGACCAGAAGGAAGAAAAAAATGATCAAACAGAAAAGAATGAAGAAATAAGAATTCAGAAAAATGAGGAGAAGCTTAGGAACCTCCAGGACATCTTTAAACGTTCCAACATCCGAATTATAGGGGTACCAGAAGGGGAAAGGCACAGCCACCAGTGGAAAACTTATTTGAACAAATAATAAAGGAGAATTTCCCCAAGCTGGCAAAGGAAATAGACTTCCAAGAAATCCAGGAAGCTCAGAGAGTCCCAAAGAAGTTGGACCCAAGAAGGAACACACCAAGGCACATCATCATTACATTAGCCAAGATTAAAATGAAGGAGAGAATCCTAGAAGCAGCAAGAGCTAAAGGGACAGTCACCTACAAAGGAGTTCCCATCAGACTGTCAGCTAATTTCTCAAAAGAGACCTTACAGGCAAGAAGGGGCTGGAAAGAGGTATTCCAAGTCATGAAAACCAAAGATCTACAACCAAGATTGCTCTACCCAGCAAAGTTTTCATTTAGAATGGAAGGACAGATAAAGTGCTTCTCAGATAAGACCAAATTCAAGGAGTTCATCATCACCAAGCCCTTATTATATGAAATGTTAAAGGGACTTACCTAAGAAAAAGAAGATAAAAAAGATGAACAGTGAAAGGACAGCAAACTCACAGTTATTAAGAACCACACCTAAAACAAAAGCAAACTAAGAGGACAGCTAGATCAGGAGCAGAACCATAGAAATGAAGATCTCATGGAGGGTTAGCAACAGGGGAGTGGGAGGAGGGGAAGGGGGAGAAGGTACAGAAAATAAGTAGCATAGACGGTAGGTAGAAAATAGATAGGGGGAGGGCAAGAATAGTATGGGAAATATAGAATCTAAAGAACTTGAGACACGTGTTCATGAACTAAAGGGGGAAATGGTGGGGGAGGGGTATGCAGGGTGGAGGGGAATGGAGGGGGGAATAGAGCAAATGTAATGGCATAATCAATAAAAAAAGTTTTTAAAAAATCTACCTCTATAGGTAAACGTCTGTCAAAAACACTGTAGGGAGGAGACTCGGGAAGAGATCAGACCGACATTATTTCTCATGATGGAGGATGGTTTTATCCCGCAGAAATGTTCAAAGCATTTAAAAATCTCGAGAAATATAATAAGCATATCAAAAGTTTTCTTCATTTGAAAACTCTCCCCATTTAAGACCGGAAATAGGGAAGAGCCGAGAGACGGGAGGAACTGACACTGACTTTCACAAGGCTTCCTAAAATGCAGCAGCGGGGAGATCTGGGTGGAGGCAGGGGGAGCAGGGCTGTTTCCTGTGGGGGATGTGGGCAAGTCCCACCACCTCCTCAGACTCCAGCTTCTTTTCTTGTAAAATAACAGTTTTAAACTGAATAATTTCTAGGGATTCCTATAACCACAGAAAGTTCCATGCCAATTTATTTCAACCATCAGCTTCTTCCAACCTTATGAGTACCTTGCTGATAATAATACCTGAGAGAATACATTGAGCCTTTTCCCATTTTAATTCAAAGCCTAGCCTGCCTGAAAATCATATCTATCAAGCCAGGGATCCAGAAGCCCATGCAAATCACATGGGTGGGCTAGGAAACCTATGAAGGATACACTGAAGTGGGAGTCAGGAATCTTGGGTCCTGGACCCAGCTCTGGTACTAACCTAGATGATCCTGTGTAAAAGACTTCATTCATTATCAATAAAAGACTTCATCCATATCCTTGGAGCCTTGGCTTTTTCCTCTGTAAGATGTGGCAGTTGGGCTAAGTTGAGCCATGCTGCCTGCCTTCATAGTCCCGAAGACTCTTGTTGGACAGAATTGCTCATGTCTAACAGGACATCTAACGCCCCAAACCCCTGGGTTCTGACTGCAGTTATACAACCCTCCACCCCTAGCCATTATTAAAACCGAAATCACCTCTAAGCATTTCCAACTGCCCGTGGCTGAGGAGCGGGCAGTGCGGGGAAGAGCCACTGAACTCAGTGGTCTCTAAGAGGGCCTTCCAGCCATAGGGTTGAGTTGACAAATGTGAGGATGAAGAGTTGTGTCCAGGCTCTTCCCCAACCCACCCCAAGTACCTGACATGCGCTGTGCCAACCAGGGCTTGCAAGAGCTTGATTAAGAAAGACCTACTTGGTGGTCAGGTCTGCTGGCTTATTCTGTGTTTTAATGTTTGTCTTTTGTCCCATCCTCATGCCTTCAGAGGTATGGAGCATTGAATTGAAGTCATTTAGGCCCCTGGGAAAAGGTTCTTGGTGACAATCAGCTCTTTCTTCCCACCTGACAGAACAGCCATTCAGGAGATAATGAGTTTGCTGCGGCTTCACCTTCTTTAGCAGGCTTGCTACATCTGACTTGTACCTCCTCTGAGCTCTCAAGCAAAGTTCAGACACTAAGACTTTTGGGTTTATTACCATGGATGGCTACAAATTAAGAAAAATTCACAAATGGTCAAAACGTTTTCCCTGGGGCCGAGGAGGCCAGCATTCCTGTACCCAAATTGGTTGCTCTGGCATTGGCCTTGACAGCCAACAGCCTCCTTGCAGGAGCTGTCCCAACCACCAGCAGCTGTCAGAATTTGGGCTGCAAAAGGCACCCCAGCGCTGTTAATTGAATGAAGTGGCAGACTGTGTTTAAGAGACTTGAATGGCTGTGTGTATTTATGAAGCATGAATAAGTTATGACTCTCTGTCTAAGAATCTGCTTGGAAAACAGCTGCTCTGTGCTCCTGGCCCTCCACTTGGAGGCTGCTCCTGGCCTGTGGCTGTGCCTTAGTCAACACCTGGGATGGGCAGGTGATGATTTTGGTTTTTTAAAATCTTTTCTTCTAGTACAGGCTTCAGAAAGCACCCTCTAAAATGGAATGCTTGTCACATTCGGCCTTATGACCCTTCCTCCTAGGCCACCTGTGTAGGACCTGGTGGCTGGAATTAAGCCACCCTGACGGGGAGCTAAACTGAGCGTGCAGAGATCGGGGTTTAAATTGGCTCCACCGTGTCTCGGGTCCCCTCTGCTCATGCCTGCAGCCTCAGGGGCTGTCTCTGCATCAGTGATGGACCAGAGGAACCAACGCAGAGGTGAGTGACAGGACGCCAGCTGGAGCAGGATCCAGGACCTCACACCTGCCCCGGGCTGACAAGCGCAGGCCAGGCACCACTGCCCTGACTGAGCTCAGGCAAGCGGAAATGCTGTGCTTGTTACTGGCGGCCTCGACAGCATTACTGCTAAGTTGAATATTAAATACTCCACTGTGGAGAATTGATCTTACAAACGCCTCTCCCCTGGAAATGTCCACTGTGCAGAAAAGGGAAGTATTTTTTGTTTTTACTCTCTTCCGCTGTTGCCATGCCACTAAGCTTTGTTCTTTATTTCCTCAGAAGGTCTCCAGACTCGCCTTTCTTGCCCCAGTGCTGGGCGACAGCCTGATCCAGACCCTCACTGACACACAGCTCAACTATTGTTTGTAAACTCTGGGATCAAAACGCAGCTAGGGGGCTGGTAAGTGTTCCCCTGACAGGCTCCAACAAAGAGCCATTAATTCGCTGACCATTGCTGTAGAGCAAGTCTAAAGCTCTAGTTGGCTAGAATCAGTTGAACAGTCTCTGAGGAAGAGATGAGGAAGGACCCCTAATCCTCTTCCACACCTCCCCTCCTAAACCCCACCCACAGGGCCCCAGCTGAAGAGCATTGCTGCCCTAGAGGGACAGGGAGGAAGCAGCAGGTGGAACCAGAGCAAAAGACACTCTCTCCCAGAATTCTCAGGCGGGTGCCTCATCCGGTAGGCCTCCCATGATGGTGCCTTTGCAGATATCCTAGGGTGCATGGCACTTGTAAACTAGTCTTACTCAGTACTGAGAAATCAACTCTCATTATGCTGATACAAATCCTGCTACTGAAGGATGTAGCTGAAAAACTTTTCAAAAATGCAACATGGGAGCCCTGGCTTGTGTGGCTCAGTGGATTGAATGCCAGTCTGTGAACCAAATGGTCATTGGTTTGATTCATAGTCAAGGCACATGCCTGGGTTGCAGGCCAGGTTAGATCCCCAGTAAGGGGTGCCCAAGAGACAACCACACATTGATATTTCTCTCCCTTTCTTTCTCCTTCCCTCCCCCTCTGCCTAAAATAATCTTTACTCTAGAACAGGGGTAGGCAAACTACAACCCTATAGGCCCACCACTTGTTTTGGTGAATAAAGTTTGATTGGACAATAGACACACCTACCATTTACATATTGTCTACTATTGGCTACTTTTGCTACAACAGCAGAGTTGAGTAACTCCAACGGAGACCACGTTTCCTTTCACAAAGACAAATTTTTTGCCACATGGCCCTTGCCATCCCCTACTCTGGAGCTACCAAGAGATGGCTCATAAAAACCTGAATGTTCCTTCTGTGTGTAGGGCAAGTGTTTTGGAATATGGGCTTTGCCTTCAGACCAACTTAAATCCTCCATCTGCAACCCACCAGCTGTGGGATGTGGTATAAATGGGCAGCCTTGTCTCCCCCTGCCCAGATTCCAGCCACAAGTACCATATATCCAAATTCAAACAGGCTAACAAGGTTATAAATGATGTCACCTCACATAACAGAGAGTACAGAAGTAGAACAGTCTTCAAGGCTAAGTGGATTCAAAGACTCAGCAACGTCTTGAGGTACCAGGCTCCTGGAATCAATCTCTCTGTCACTTGGCGATGTCCACATGCCTAAGCTGGTAGCAGGAGAACTGCTGCAGTGCCCGGCAACACATCTAGACTCAGAGATTTCCAAAAGAATGGAAGAAACCATCTCTCCCTTTGGTACTCTCTTGGGAGTAAGAACAAACTTGCCAACACCCACCAGCTGGTCATCTCTCAGCTCTCACATGCAGATATTGGGTACACGGCCATTCTTGAACCATCCATTGGAAAGAGGAGCAGAATTACCCTTATCCTAATCTGGTCCTATTAGAATTAAAGGTGGGGTCAGCTTTCTGAGGCACAGAGCTGCATTGGAAAAAGGTGGACATAGGACAAGATTGGGGTTTTGTTAGGAAAAGAGGGACATATATTGAGAAACTAAACCAGCCATTAAAATCATCCCTCCAGACTCATTTCCTGAACCAGTTTGCTCAGACCCAGACACTCCCACCAAAGGGTTTCATTGATGCCTGCTCTATGAGTGAGCTGGACTACCTTAACTAAATACCACAGACTGGTGGCTCCAATAACAGAAATGCATTTTCTCATATCTCTGGAGGCCGGAAGTCCAAGATCATGGTAGGCAGCTTTGGTTTCTCCAGAGGTCTCTCTCCTTGCCTTACAAATGGCCACCTTCTTGGTCTGTCCTCACATGGCCTTTCTTTTGTGTACCCACATCCCTGTGCCACTTCTTCTTTTTGTAAAGAAACCAGACCTGGGCCCCTACACCAGACTCTAGAGCTTATGTCACAGAGGAATACTAGATGATGGAATCTGCTAGTGTTGTAGATGGAGATAAGAATGAAAGTCATGGTGGAAGTCACAGTCAGTCTGTAGAGGAGGAGGGGAAGCAGGGGCCACATTAAAAAAGTAGGACCGTCAACAGAGCCAGTAGAAGGGGCTGCACCCCCTGACCGCAGCAGGGCCTGCCCGAGGCCGGGGCTGTACCAGGATTTTCGATGCTACTCCTGGCTGTATTTCTTCTGTCTTCCTGGAGAGTCTGGGAACTGCTCAATATGCATAATAAATTGTTTTAAAATTTAAATTGGACCCCAGCTGGTGTCCAATTTACACAGGTCGGCACTCAGTGGATTGAGTACCGACCTGCGAACCCATGGGTCACCAGTTCCATTCCCAGTCACGGCATATACCTGGGTTGTGGGCCAGGTCCTCAGTATGGGGCACACCAGACGGAACCACACATTGATGTTTCCCTCTTTCTCCTTCCCTTCCCCTCTCTCTACAAATAAAATCTTAAAAAACAAAACAAAACAAAACTTAAATTGGTCAAATTATACCTCTTTGCCTGAGATTAAAAATCCTGAGTTATAAGAAAGTTGGTTCCAGGAATGGTTGCAAGGAACAGACCCTTACAGTACTAGGGGAAATCCAGACTCAATTACCTAGTATGATTATCTAGACTAGAATGATTATCTACACCAGCAAATTCAGGCACAATGGGGTCCAGTGATTAAACTGGTAGTTAAATTATTACCTAAATCAGCTGGAACAAAGTGTGCATTAAAGGTAGGGACTAAATGGCACCTGCCACAAAAGAGCTGTGAAAAGCACATGTAATTCAAGGAACAGGTGGTGAGGTGGTTGCTTCTCAACAACACTGAGGGCTTAAAGAAATAAAAATAACAAGCTCTAAGTCCTGTATTATCAAATCAAGGCATGAACAGACATAATGACTACTGAAATAATTTGTCATCTTTTGAAGCTACGAGGCTGAAATATCCAAAATCTAAACTCTCAATTTGATCCTATGGGTTGCTGAATTACAACCTTAGCTTAATTCAAACTTCATCCATTCTTATGTAAAAGTTTGGCTATCGATCAGGAAACAGTGGATTGGGATGGAAGGCACTAAAACAGGAGGATGTGAATGCCCCAGAAGCATCCACACAGAGCAGAAGGGGCCTTTCCCTTCTGACGAGGTCGTCTCTGCCTTGCCTGAAGGCCCCCGAAGATCATGGCTGAGGCTAGTACCTTGCAAGGGAGTCCATTCCCCTCATGCTACTTAATTTGTTTCCAGACTTTTGAATCGGTTCCAGTTTCCAACACCAGCATGGCTTGGAATGTGATTATGAAGACAAACTCAGGAGGAGATGTGCACACCAGAAGATATACAAGGTATCACTAATTTTTATTTTCAAAAGCATGCAGAATATGAGTCTACAGTGTCTAACCTTTTGGTGTCTCTGGGCCACACTGGAAGAAGAGTTGTCTTAGGCTACACATTAAATACACAAACACTAACTAAAACTAATGACCAAAAAAAGGTTTTAAGTAAAATTGCGATTTTATGTTGGGCTACATTCACTGCCATCCTGGGCCACATGTGGCCCATGGGCCACGGATTGGACACCCCTGGGTGGACTAAGGAGAAAGAGACAAACATTTTAGATCAGGCTAAACTGACTGCTCTTCCTGTGTCCCAGAAACTCGAAATGCAATATGCCGGGCTGAGCAGCTGGAAGAGATTTTCACTGTGTTTTCAATTAGCTGACTGATACCTGGGCTCAGTCAGTTGAGCCCAGGTGGCCTGACTGCAAGATGGTGAGACGCCAGAAATTCACTGGCATGGCCATGGGTGAGTGCTGCACAGACTGCAGTGTGTATGTGAATAGGGTGGAGGTCTTGTTAAAATTCTGATTCAGTAAGGTCCGGGGTAGG
Organism: Artibeus jamaicensis; assembly: GCF_021234435.1. Lineage (NCBI taxonomy): Eukaryota > Metazoa > Chordata > Mammalia > Chiroptera > Phyllostomidae > Artibeus > Artibeus jamaicensis. Next base: position 30,326,034 of record NW_026521803.1, on the reverse strand, counting down.
GTCCAAGATTCTGAATTTCTAACAAGGTCCCAGGTGATGCCAATGTTCTTGGTCCTCACACGCTTTGAATGATAAGGGTGCAGAGCTAGGATCCAATGCCTTGGGGGTGTAGGACTAATAAATTGCGTTCATAATGGGCATCCCACTCATCCATTGTCTCTGTACCCCAAGAAAACCCAGAAGGCGCTCTTCACCAAGCTCTTGAGAATTACGCTGGTGGCAGTAGTGCTATCATCTTTGAAAGGAATGGCAGGGCCTGTTCCCTATAGGCTGAGGACGCTGGTGGGAAAACCTAAAATGGAAATGGGTGTCCTGATGTCGATAACAATGCTGGAACCCCAAGGTATTTAAAGCTAAGGAGTAGCCCTTGACTCCCAGAGGCAAGATCAAGGTAACGACTGACTAGGATGTGGGACCAAAGTCAAAGAATTGTCTGATGCCCTGGGGATGTTTGGCAATGGTCATTGTTCATGAGTTTCTCAGAACTGAAGTAGGTGGCCAGTACCCTTGGTTCCTCCTTGATTAATACAACAGGCAAACAAACAAAAGATAAGTCTGAGCAACAGAGACCCAGGCCACCTCAATAGTAATGACTCCTGTCTTACTTAAGTCAAGTTCTTTGGAAGCAGAACCTGACAGGAGGACTTCCATGCAAGCTTCCAGGAGAAACTGGTAAGGAAAGAGAAAGCAGGATGGGAAAGGGGAAGAAACCAAGCAGGGTATAATTTCAGGTGATGTCTCAGCTTCTGCCTGATCCCAAGGGGATGTCTAGAATTGAAATTATAGCTGAGTTTGTCCCAACTCCAGACAAGGAAGCTGAGCTCTCACATGAATGCTTCAATTGATCAGGAGCGCCGGCACTTTCTGGCTCTCTGCGTGTGTCAGTGTCGTGGGGAAGCTCATGCTCCAGTAAGCCTCTGCCTGTCACAGTGACACCCCTCCCTCCATCGATGGGGAGTTTCCTAGAGAGTTAGCATTTCTAGAACATTCTGCATGTTAGGTACCAGTGGAATGATATAACAGGCCATATGACAACGCAGAAGGGAATTTCTCCTAAAAAAGAACTTGAAACTGGGAACTGAAGCATTGTCTGCTTTGCTCTCAAAGCCTGACTTACGGCCAGGGTACGGACATGTAAATTAGGCCCTGATGATTAGACACGACCAGAGCAGCTATTACTCAACAACTAATGACAAAGATTTGGAATCCATGCTTCTGAGCACAGCGGCAGTTGGAGTCACTGTGTCTGGTTTCCAAAAGTGGCTACAACACTGTCCACTGTCCAGTATTGATGGTACCACTGGTACCAGAAGAACTGGTATCTTCCTGGCATAAATGCCATGGAATTAATTGGATCCTGTTACTGGACTTGCTTCTACAGCACTCTAGAATATTCTGTAAGCGACCTAATCTTTTAGTAAACTGCATTTCAGCCAAAATTGGCCAGAATTAATCTCTATTATTTTCAATTAAGGACCCCGAGTAATAGATTGGCTGTCATTTATTCCCTCCTATCACTGCACTTCTTCCTGCCACAGGACCTTTGCTCGTGTTTTCTTCCATCTGCTTTCTTCTCACTTCATTCAGTTATTTGCTATTTATTTTTAGGTTCTTAGCTACAATAAATGGTACCTCTTCAGGAAGCCTTCTCTGATCCACCATTAAATATTCTCACAGTACCATTTACCTCTCCTTCCCATTATGTATTTCCTTTGCATGGCTACTTGATTAATACTCATATCCCCCTCCTAGTACATAAACTCTCTGAGATCAAGGGCCACATCTGTTTGGGCCATTCTATTTCCAGAGCTGAGTCCTCTGGCTAGAATATAAGAAGCACACAATAAGCATTTGTTAAATGAATACATTAAAGAAAGAAACTGAAATCTTTCCTCTAACTATTCAAGGGATTACCCTGAATAAAATGAGCATGTATGTGAAGCAGACACCAGAATTTTGGGCATAGAGAGGCAGATCGGTAGTAAATCACTCCATTCCTCCTAGCTCCTCTTCCTCCATTTCTGCACCTCACTTCCAGTCCCTCCTTGGTCTTCATCGCTATTATCTAAACAGGATATTTTATAAATCCTCACGATGGCGCATACTGAAGCCAAGGAATTGTGAAAACTTGAGTTGCTCTCCGTCTTCTGTGATCAAAACTTAAATTCCTAAATTGGAAAAGACCTCTTGATTTTGTTCTGCCTTCGGGAAGAATCCCAACCGCTCTGAAAGTTCCAGCCGGTTATAGCTTTTACTGTTCTTGATAACTCCACACAAACCGCATTCCTGTAAAAGCTCCCAAGCTAAGAAATACCTTTTTGTTCTTTGGTTCATTCATGCAGCGTAGGCTTGCACTTTTTCCCTCCCCCTCACTGATAAATTTATTCAGTTTCATTCCTTGTTCTTAGCTTGAAGTACCAATTAGAAGTTGCCTTGCGGTAGCTGATAGAAGCATCTGTGACTTAATATATATAGTTACATGAGGATTTTCAAGGAAGGGCGATCCACGCGGAATGTATAAGCACACATAGGGTGAACTTGCGTGTTGGCACAGTCCCACCCGCCCACACACAGCTTCACAGAGATGTTGCCATGGCATTTCTTCTACAATGAGAAGGACTCCCTGCCTGAATGCTATTGTTCTTCTCCAGCACCTGCAAGGTCTGTTTAAATGTCAGACTCCTTAATTTTTACCCTAACTGAACACAGCGTCACCAGTTAAGAGCAGCGGCTCATCAAAGGCTTCAGAGGGAGATACTTTCCATTCAAAGGACTTTAATGGCTACATTTTATTCATTCACTCAGTCCCCTTTGTTAATTCAAAAATGGCAAAGAGCTTTTTTTTTAAATCTGCCGATTTCTAATTCTCCATTCCGTTTCATTTTGAAGGCTCAGGTTAGGCAGCAAGTCTGAGTTACCTTTGAAAGACAGCAGCTCAGTCCAAATTGCATTTTGTGTAACTCAGCCAAATTAGATCGCAAAAAGAGCCCAGCTGCTTGGCTGGGGCGAGCACCAGAGTCCTCTCCTGCTGAAATGGGAGCTGTCACCCATTTTTCTGTCACAAAAACCAGACACACAGTGTTCCGTAAATTATTCTTCCTACCAGTGTAGGAGGAAAATATAATAAGAGGAAGTCATTTGTGCAGTAAAGAGCAATCTAACAGCACTGAGATAACACTCGTCTAGACTCATCCTAATTCAGTTCCTTTATCCTGCAAAATCAGTGGGGATGCAGTAGACATACCCCACCCACTTATAGATCCAGGCAAGAAATGGAGGGTCTGTCCCAATGATAGCATCATAAAGTAGTTGGATATCAGCCTCTCTGAGATGCTGCACTGAGATTTTATGTGTGGGGTTTTCTTTTTATAGCTACTTCATCTGTGATATGGATTCACTGCTGTAGGTCAAACCAGGACCTTACTGAACTGAGACCTAAAAACAGCAAGTTAATCAGTCTTGCTTCCAGGAATACAAACACAGGTTTCTTTTGGGGGGAGAAAAAAGGATTTATTTTCATTGAAATAAAGAGTGAATTGACTTTGAACTGGTGTACTTAAGTTCTAGTCACAGCTGTATCTACTGTCCAGCTGGGTCCTTCAGCTAGATTACTTCCTCTCTCCTTTGCAGAGTTAGAGTTGGATTAGGTAGTTGCTAAATTTGGAGATCCGAGTGGAATTCTGTTAGGCCAAACCTAATAAACTTAGCCTATTTTAGTAAAACAAGCACTAATCAGAGACATGACTTCAGAAAAAAAGTAAATAACAGAGATGACTAAGTGTCCTTTGCCAAACAGCAGAACAAAAATTTTTAGTGGAGATCTGCTTTGTGCTAGGCACTTTCGTAAGTGGTTTAGGTTCAGCCCATTTCCTTGGTGACCCCAGGTTAAGGACTCTGAAGACTCAAGTTTTGCCCTTGGCACTTACTACTGTTAAGCTACACAGGCCTAGCCCCTCCAGGAAGTCTTACTATGGGGTGGCTCTACATCTGCCATGCACTTGGTGAAGAGGAGTCTCTGGGTTCAAGTGTCTTGAACTCTTGCTCTGGCTGGGCTCAGGTGTGCATCAGACTAACTGCCTGAGGTAAGCTGGCCTTGGGGCACATTTTTTTAAATGTTCACAATTGGCCCTGGCTGGTGTGGCTCAGTGGATTGAGCACAGGCCTGTGAGGCAAAGGGTCGCTGGTTGGATTCTGGGTCAGGGCACATGCCTGGGTTGTGGGCCAGTCCACAGTAGGGGACACATGAGGGGCAACCACACATTGATGTTTCTCTCCCGATCTTTCTCCTTCCCTTCCCCTCTCTCTAAAAATACATAAATAAAATATTTTTAAATAAAATTAACAATTGGTAAGGCCCATGATCTCATCAATCAGAATGAATACTGACCATCCTGATGGCCTGACCCGGTGCAAACAGCTGAAGGTCAGCCCTAACTTTATGCTAACCTTCACATAGAACAAAGCCACAGGGCCATTGCACATGCTGTCTATCCTGCCTAGAAGGATATCTCTCCCCTCTTCACCGACTGCTGCCTACTGACTCATTCAGATGAGGTGAATCCAATCATCCTATGCGATTAAAAAGACACAAATTATATGATTCAGTTTATATGATATTATGGGAGAGATAAAACCCTGGGGACACAAGACAGACTAGAGCTGCCTAGGGACTGGGTATGAGGGACGGGGATTGACTGCAGAGGGGCAGGAGGGAACTTTGGGGTGATAGAAGTATTTTCTATCTTGATTACGGCAAAGGTTGCATAACTGTGTTTGTCAAAATTCAATGAAGTATCCTCCTTAAAAGCAAGAATTTTACCATATTTAATTTATACCTCAAAAAAGCCTGGCTTACATAAAAAACCCCACACAATTAAAAGTGAAATAAAACTCCAAAACTTAGGATGTAAGACTATTTCATGACTTTCTACATAGAACAGTGGCTGGCTATGATGCAATTGTCCTTTCTTTTTAGTTGGCACAAATGTCCCTAAATTTAATAAGCAAGACTTCTTATGTGACACTCCCTGCCAGGGCAGAGTCTGAGAAAGAGTGGGGTCTGGGAATGAAGGACATGTCCCCAAGGTCACATTGCTTTGTGGTCAGGCTGAATGTGCAGGGCAGAGATGTGGGAATAAATTCTGAGCTGAGCTTCGGGGAGCAAAGTAGTGGGCCAGGCTGGACAAGCGCACAGAGAAGTCTGCTGCCGAGCTGGGAAAGGGGCAGAAGCAGAGAAGTGGTGGAACAAGCTACAGACTGGACATGTAACTGTGCTCTAAAGGTATGGAAGCCAGGGCATCCTGTTGCTCTCAACAAATCCCTCCCCATTAACTCTCTCCAGTACGTTAGATTCACACCAACATACACGAGAGTGAGGGCAGGGCTGTGTCTTTGTCACCCACAATAGTCTCTGGCATATGTTAGCAACTTGGTGTATTTCTGAAAGGAATGAATCTTCTATACCATGTGCTGGGCATAAGTTCAGGAGTTACAGACCATGGGTTTTGCAGTTAGCAAGAGCTGCAAAGGTTTTCAATTTATATGCCCAGCCACGTGGCCTTAGGCAATATATGTAGCTTGTCTGAGCCCCTGTTACCTGCCTGTGCAATGAGGCCAACACATCCTGGGGGAGTATTGCGGACTGAAGTGGGAACTTGGGTGAGCAGGCAGTAAGCACCAGTGAACCAAAGCTCACAAGTGAGCAGTTATTACAGCCCAAATGAAACCCACGGAAATGGGGACGGTCCACACAAGGAGCTTTTTTGAAAATTACTTCAATTGCCCAGGCTCAAAAAGGGAGACCTTTTACATAAATATCTGGGTCTGGAGCTTCTCTTTAACACCAGAACCTGCCTTTTGCCAGGGCGGCCATGAGAGGGATTCTCCCTTCAGACAGGACAGGTGTTGTCCAGGTCTCGTGTTGTCTCAAACCACTTCCGTGACTTCGCCCACTCGGTCACTGTGGCCGTGTGTGTTTGAACCAACAGTAATGGTAGCGGTGTGATTCATGTGTTTCTGATTGGCACTTAAACAGCAGCTGTTCCTTTTTGGGTTGCTCTTATTACATTTTCCTGGCCACTAGAGGGCAACACAGACTCAATTAAAAAAACATGCAGAAGTTATTTTTAAAAACATCACATATTTAAAAATATGTGAATAGTTTCCATAACTACATGCTATATATTTATATGCACACATCTACAGAAAAATTTTTTTATTTTTTAAAAGGTTTCATTTATTTATTTTTAGAGAGAGGAGAAAGGAGGGAGAGAAACGTCTATGTGTGGTTACCTCTTGGGTGTCCCCTACTGGGGACCTGATCCACAACCCAGGTATGTGCCCTGACTGGGAATTGAACCAACGACCCTTTGGTTCACAGGCTGGCACTCAGTCCACTGAGCCACACCAGCCAGGGCCAGAGAGATTTTTTTAAATGAGTACAATGCCGATACATGACAGGCCATTTCTTTCGGTAATGTTGACAAATATAAAGAATAGATGACTCACCACCTACACTTGGAGGGAAAACACAAAGAAATGGCTTCCTTCCCTGTGCTTCCAAACTCCCAGACTGTGAATTCTGGCATTGACTCCCATACCACAGGCTATGCATAGGGGTCAGTGTAAGGGTTGAGAGCAGAAATATGGGGTATACTACCCAAGTTCAAATCCCTGCTATGTGATGGTTGGCTGGTCACTTTGCCTTGCATATCTGTGAAAGGTGAATTCATCTGTGCAGGGCCAGGTTCACGGAACCAGCGCGTTCTCATAGACCGTTTTTTCCCTTCCTCAGAAAGGCCTTGTGCTTGGGGTTCATGCCCCTCCATCCCAAGCCTGAAATTCTTAACGATTTTATATTTTTGTGCTTTGTAAGTGAAACCTGTCGGGACAATGAAACACATGCCAGGGACTCGGAGCCTCAGCACACACAAGGCCCTGCTTCCCACTGCGCCCCAGGATGGATCTTCCCCTGCTCCCCTGGGGCGTGACAACAGTGAGATAAGTGGAAAGTGTCCTGCGGGGACATTCGTCACTGATAAATTCGCCCCTTCAGGGCATGGTCAGGCGGCCTCCATGCTGAATTCCGAGCAGCACAGAGGGAGGCAGAATAAGTAGACTGGAAACCAGAGAGCAAGCAGTCCTGGTAAAGCCGGCCCGGAACTGGTCCCAGCCGGCTGTGGCCGCCCAGACAGCACCGCTAACTCTGGCCAGAACAACTGTGGAACTAGGAAGGGTTCCACACACCCCTCAAGACTAAGCATGCTTGTAATGGCTTCTCGGTGGACGCTTCCAGATGACCAAGATCCCTGCTGTCAAAAATTACCTTTGATCTAGTACTAATGTCTCAAGGAGCATGAACTGCATCAGTTCTTGGGGAAACAGATTTAAGAGAAATTCAAAATCAGATGGACATAAGATAAAATTTTAGCTTTTTTAAATTAATATTTTAAAGGATTCATAAACCCCTATAACTTAACTGAGAATTCTCCAATGCCTATAAATGCATGTTTTTGTTGATAGTAATATAATGAAGAAATCAGGGGCCTGGCTGGTATGGCTCAGTGAACTAAGTGCTGGCCTGAGAACTGAACAGTCACTGGTTCAATTCCCCATCAAGGCACATGCATGGGTTGTGGGCCAGGTCCCCAGATGGGGGACTTGCAAGAAGCAAGCTATTAATATATCTCTTGCACATCAGTGTTTCTCTCCCTATTTTTCTCCCTTCCTTCCTCCAAAAATAAATAAATTCTTTTTTTAAAAAGCAGTAATAAGTTTATATAGCTTAAAATGTTTTTAAATAACCTGAACTGGGAAGTAACCTACTTTCCCTTGAATTTACATGAAGTATTAGTTTTCTACCAAGTTTAATTATAAATTATAAAAGCAATTTTTAAAATGTCCATTTATGGTTTATGATGGTAAATATTTTAAGAAAACATTATAATTTTAATTCTATAGCTAAAGCTAATATCCATGGCTTTTCATGATCACAAATAAAGTTATCATGGAAATATAAATTGAAAACCTTACCTAAAATTACAAAAAAATTTCATAATGCTTCTTTCTACTCTTGCTGCTTTAACAACCAAGTTTTTTCAAACAATTATTAAAATCTCCCTTTTTTGTATCTCCTAACCAATGTATGAGGAGTGAATCTCAAATTCAACTAAAGAACAAGAAGAACTGCTGTATAGGATTTCCAAAGCTAGAAAGATGTAACAACGTATTTTACAGACTTTTTGGACATATAATGGTTATAAATTTTGGAAGCACCTCCAATGCTTGCAAATAAAGAACTAATAAATCATTACACAAGAAAGTATGCAGTTATATAAATGATGTGGAATAGTACTTACAGGCATGACAACATGTGTGATCTAGTAAACAAAAAGAAGCAGCTATCTACATGTTGCACAAGACTATTGCGATAAATTTAACACTATATAGCTGGGAAGAAAAAAAGGAAGCATGAACCCCTCTCTTAAAGATGGTCACCTCTGGGGAGAGATGCATTTCCTAAGGACTTTTCTTGCTGTCTTATTATTTTTATTAATTGCTATATGTAAGGTCTGTGTCTGGTACATTAAACCATTTTAGAAGTGCATTTCTCAATTATGAATCATACCTGGACTCTTAGTGAAATGACAATTTTCTAACAATTCATGATTTATCTTCTTAAAAAGCTGCAGCAGGTTCATATTCATCTCTGCAATGACTTCGCTGTTCCTTTTGCATTCTACATACCCTTGGGCAGCGGAGGAAAGGATGGGTTGAGTATAGGACAGAGTTGGAGGCTGGACATAACCCTGGATTCTTCCTGGGCACATGTCATGCTTGGGGATATTGGAGACATCCCTTCTGCTTGAATGCCCCCTACCCCCAATCGCCCAGGCCTTGGCCTAGATATCTCTTCCCCCAGGAAACCTTCCTCGATGCCTATACATTTCTGTTAGTGCTTTTGTGTGTCCCTACATGCATGTCAAAGCATTCAAATTGCTCAAGTATTTTTTATTTACTTAGCTTTAATCCCTCCTCCAATATAAATTCGAGAGAAGCAAAAACTCATATCTTTTTTCATTATCACTGATCTCCAGCCCCTTACACAGCATCTGCATCAAAGTAGATGTTTAGTAAATATTTGTCAAGTGGATAAAAAGATCCATACTGTCCATCAGAGTGGGGAAAAGATGGAGTACCACCGTGTGAAGTTTCTCCCAGGACCTTCCACAGAAGCTGCGCTGGCTGAAAGAGACTCACCTCTCTGCGGGTTCAAGGTTCAGACCACATGGAGCCAGGAGAGGCAGAAAATGGGGCTGGGTTTAAGAATAGATACAGGATGAGACAAAAGATAGAATAAATGATTCAGAGATGACCAAACTAGGAGAAAAATTAGTAGCTAAGAAAACTGGAGCAGTCACTTTCCATCCTTCCATCCTGAAGGATCCTCTATGGCTGGGGACAGACATTTTCACCCTCTGAGGGTACAGCCACCTAGAGGTTCTGTCAATACAACATGAGATTTAACCCCTTACAAAACTAAACATACTCCACTGAGGTTCTTGGGCCCAATCTCTTAATGTTGCAAACAAGTATTTTAGAAACAAGAGGATTGTTTTTATCATTATGTCTCTGCCCCAGGGGCATACACAGGTACAAAATCACGTCAGACATGAATTCATAGCCTGTGGGGTTAGAACACTGCTGTTCACTAATCTCAAGTGCACTCTGGGCTCCAGAAGCTGGAAATACAGCAGTTAACTTGGCATGTAGTCTCTTCTGAAGCAGAAGAGGGAGGAGGAGAAAGCAAATGCCCTTCTCAGTCCTCCCCCAAGACAGAAGTCAGCCTACACTCACAAACGGCAAAGGTGTTTGTGCCTGCGATCTGAGTCTAGCCCCACCTCTGAGGAGAAACTCAGAATGGAAGAGAACCACCCATCTCCGCGCCTGCCCTGCCCACGGGAACAGCAGAGGCTGGGCATCCCAGTTAGGAAACACATGACTGTGTGACTCACCACAGTCTCCAACTTGGAAAGAAGGATTCTAGTGTGTTTCTGATAATACATAGGTGCAGAGCCCAGACAGCTGGTGGAGGTGTTTTTTTTTCACTTATTAGCTTTGATGATAAAAGTATAAACAGAAGTACAATTCTCAATATTCTTCCAACATGTGGAAACAGGTCAGAATTAAGTCTATACATATACATGTGTCCTGCATGAAGAAAATCCTAAATTCAAAAAACAAATGTCTAAAATACTAATGGGCCCTACAGGACACACGGCAGGCGTGTGACATTTTAGATTACCAGTGACCCAGGGAGATAAGGAGTAATATCTATATTCTAAAAAGATACTCTGTGATTCTCACGAAAAAGGTCCAGAGGTAGCCTCTTGGGTTCAGTCCCAGGAAGGGAGGAATAGATTAAAATGGGCTGACTCTCCCACAGGTTACAACTGTAAACAGTATGAAAAATATTGTAATAAACAGCTATTTGAAGGCTCTTAAAAATGGCCAAAAGCAGGCAGAACTGGAGGGAACGTGCCTGTGGCAAGAAGGCAACTGCGCTGGGCAAGATCGACATTTAGACAGGCTTTTCCCTGAGGCATGCCCCGGCTATGTGCAGGTAAGTTAAAATTGCCTTGTTTATGGTTAAAACTAGATAAGCCAGAAGAAGAGAGATTAAAAAAAAAAGAAATGAAGAACAAATGCAGCAAACAGAAAACAGTAACAAATACGGCAGAGATTAATCCAAAAATATCAATGATCACTTCAAATGTGAATTATCTAAATATACCAATTAAAAGACAGAGACTGACAGAGTAGATAAAAAAAGACCCAACTATATCATGTCTACAAGAAAACCATTTTAAACATAAAGTCATAGATAAATTGAAAGTAAAGGGATTGAGAAAGATACACCTTGCTAATACTAATGAAAACAAACCTAGAGTAGCTATTTCAATTTCAGACAAAGACAACTTCAGAACAAGGAGAAACATCAAGAACGAAGTAGAAAGGGTGTTGAGGATTAAAAGGTCGATTCTCCAAGAAGACATAACAATTGTTAACGTGCACGCACCTAACAACACGGCATCAAAATATGTGAGGCATCAAAATATGTGAGGCAAAAACGGGTGGAGCTGCAAGGAGAAACAGACAGAGTGTTAGAGCCGGAGAGCTCAGCCTCCCCGTCAGCCAACTGACAGGTGCAGCAGCTAGAAGGTCCAAGGACATAGCTGGGCTCACAGCACCGTCAGTCAATTGGATTTCATTGATACTTGTAGAATACTTCATCCAACAACAAAACACACTCTGCTGAAGCTCACATGGAATATTCACCAAGATAGGCCACCTCCTAGGTTAGAAAGTCACACCTTAGCAAATATAAAATTGAAATCATACAAAGTATGCTCTCCCAACAACACAAACGTACAACTAAAAATTTATAACAGAAAGCTAGCTGGGAAATCCCCAAATACCTAGAGGTTAATTAAGCAACTTATAAACAATACATGGGTAAAATAGGAGTCTCGAGAGAAATTTTAAAATATTTTAAGGAAGAAAAATGAAAATGCCACTTATGAAAACTGGTGGGATTTGGTGAAAGCAGTACTCAGAGGGAATGTAAGATGGTTTGGCAGTTCAAGATGAAGAGCTAAAGACGCAACTACCACAGGACCCTGCAGTCACACTCAGAGAATTGCAGTTCTCCCAAAAAGATTTCCATCCACACAAAAACCTGTACTCAGAGGTTTACCGCAGCTTCATTTCTGATACCCACAGACTGGAAACGATGCAGCTGTACTTCCACAGGTGGAATGATTCAACGACGGATCGTACAGCCGTCCCACGCACACCACGGAGTACCACTCGGCCGTGAAACTGGAGCTGTGTGCAACCGCCAGGACCAATCTCCAGAGAATTGGGCCGAGTGAAAAATGGCTGATCTCCCGAAGTTTCATGCTGTATCATTCCATTTACATAACATTCTTGAAATGACAAAATTATGGAGCTGGAGAATGAATGAGGGGTTGTCAGGGGCTAAGGAGGGAGTGGTAGTGGGAGGGAAGAGGGTGTGACGAGAGGGAGACATGAGGGTTTTTTGTGGTGATGGGAATGTTCTGCACTGTAACTGATTCAATGCCAATATCCTGGTTGTGATAATAGAGGAAAAGAATAAAGGGTACAAGGTCTGTCTCCGCATTTTTTATGAAAGATTATATTCTGTTTATTTTTAGAGGAGAAGGGAGAGAAACATCGATCGGTTGCCTGTGGCACATGCCCCAACCCGTGACCAGCTGGCAACCCAGGCATGTGCCCTGACCAGGAAATAGAACCAGCAACCTTTTGCTTTTCGGAACGATGCCCAACAGACAGAGCCGCACTGGTCAGGGATCTGCACGATTTATTACAACTGCACATGAACCTATAGTTATTTAAAAATTGAAAGTTTAAGAAAAAAATGATAGGGGTGTGGGTTACATGGGTGTAAACTTAATCTCAACTTTAAAATAATGATGTGACCTCTTACCCACTAATTTACTGCTTTTCAATAAACTAGGACAAGAGTGATCATAAGATTTGAACTAAAATTTTGCATATTGTACCATAATTTCTCATAAATACTTCTTTTGTAAGCTCCTTAGAGACTATCTTGAGTCAACCTAATAGAGTTCAATTCATATTAAAATATTACTACTTTCTAGTCTCATATTAGTCTTGGCTCCCATTTGAGTAACATTGTTTGAAATAGACCCAGGGAGATTCCTTAATAATATATTGAGTAACCCTTCTTTTTTTGCCACTTATATAATTAGATATAATTATAGAACAATGGTAATGGCTTATTAGGAGATGGGATGTTTTATAAAGAAACCACTTAATATTATGAAACAAAAGTGCATGCTATCACACAAAGCTCTATTCAATGCAGCACAGTAATTCATTTGCTTGGGTGTAGAATTTATACGTTGTGAAACCTGAAACTATACCTTGTAAAGCAAAATAAATTTGAAAACTAAAGATGTTGGCTGAGCCCTGGCTGGTGTGGCTGAGTGGATTGAGCACTGACCTGCAAATCAAAAGGTTTCTGGTTTGATCTCCAGTCAGGGCACATGCCTGGGGTGCAGGCCAGGTGCCCAGTTAGGGGCACGCAAGAAGCAACTGATTGATATTTCTCTCCCTCTTTCTCCCTCCTTTCCCCTCTCTCTGAAAATAAATAAATAAAATCTTTTTTAAAAAATAATTGTACATTAAAGGAAAGATGTTGGCTGGATTTTGTAAGTGCTCCTTACTCAATGAAAGGTTCATTTAATTGCTTAACTAATAATTTAAATTTCATTATTTCTCAAAACTGAAATCAGATTTTTTGCTTAAAAGATAGTTCCACAGCATTTGAGAGCTTGCCCCTTGGCATATGTCATCAGTTTGGTTCAAACAAACTCTTACCCCAAAAAAGAGCTTTCTATATAATTACCAGAATATCTTTTTTTTTTAAGCTCAGGTTATTCTTCTTTTTTAAAAAAAATATTTTATTTATTTTTTTAGAGAGAGGGGAAGGGAGGGAGAGAGGGAGAGAAACATCAATGTGTGGTTGCCTTTCACATGCCCCCTACTGGGGACCTGGCCCACAATCCAGGCATGTGCCCTGACTGGGAACCAAACCAGTGACCCTTTGGTTCCTAGGTCTGCACTCTATCCACTGAGCTACAACAGCCAGGGCCAGAATATCTTTTTACAATTTTTTATAACCCAGCCAGACAGAATATCCTTTAATTTCAACATGAGTGAGAAGTAACTGGGGATATCAGAATCATAGAATATTAAAACTAGAAAGTCGAGACAATTTCTGTTTAGCTATCTCAATATATACAGAAGGAATCTGAACCACAGAAAAGTGAAGAAGTCACTCAAGCACACAAACTGTTTCAGTTAATGTGCATTTAATCAATACTTATTTATAGCACCCTCTACTGGAAAGCCCTGTTAGATTGGCTGGGGACATAGCAGTGAATGAAAAGGGAGAAAAAAACTCCTAACCTCCAGAGTTTATATTCTAGTGGGGGGAAAAATACAAATAAACTATATAAACCACCAGACAGACAGATGTGCTATGAAGGAAAATGAAGCAGAAAGAGGCATGTGTTGCAAAAGGAAATGGCCGATTTAAACATAAGGTCTGAGAAGGACTTGATCAAATGACATTTGAGCAGCTACACAGGTGAAGTGGGAGGGTTGCATGAGTCAAGGCTGAGCTTTCTGGGCAGAAACAAGGGTCCACACAAAGGTCAGAGGGAGACTCATTCTTGGCCTGTTCTGGAAACAGCCTGGAGGCTGCCGTGGCTGGAGCAGAGCAGGGAAATGGAGTAGACGTTATCACCGAGTTGGAAAGTCATGGCCCTTTGTAAAAAGTTTGGGACCAGGGTGGTAGATACCTTGCTTGTGAGAAGGAATTACATTTCTGAAGGAACAACTAAGAGAAAGTAAATGGCAGAGCTGGGTCTAGGACCCCGGTTTGGGTGCTTAGGTTTTCTTTTTCATACACTATGTTGCTGAATTATTTTTTAAAGTTAAAGAGAGTATTGCCAAGAAACAATTTGAATCCGAGTTGCAATGAGGGACTAGAAGTACAGTTTTTAGTACCCAGCCGAGCACAGCTCACAAGGCCTGGTGAGACAGTGTCTCTCTCTGCTATGAGGATCAGCCTGCCCAGCAGAAGCAGATTGTGACAGTTACCTTCCTGTCACCTAGATGGGCCTTGGGGTGCCCAGACTAAACGTTATTTCTGGCTGTGTCTGTGAGGGTGTCTCCAGATGAGACTGGCATTTGAATCGGCTGACTCAGTAAAGTGCTCTCCCAGTTTGGAGGGCACCACCCAATCCATCTAGGACCTGAACGGAACCAAAGGTAGAGGAAGGAGGAATTTGTTCTTTTTCCTGCCATGCTATTTGAGCTGAAATGTCTCACCTCGTCTTCTCTGGCCTGCCTCCCCTGGTCCTCAGTCCTTCAGACTCAGGTTGAATTGCACCCCCGGTCCCCGGTTTTCCTATCAGTTCTGTTTCTCTGGAGAACACCAACTAAAATATACACAAGACGGGCACCTGAGTACAGAAGAAAAACACAGCTAAACTTTACAATCCAACCACCCATTTTTCATGACCTGCTTACACATAGTGTTTTACCATCTTTTTCATCTGAGTATACTTTTATTACAATTTCAAAACAACATAAGGGAAGGGGAGGCAATCACATGGACAGGCTGCCTCCAGATCTCAAACTTATGCCTGTAGACTGAAATGCCCTTGCTGGGATTTAGACATTTAATGATCTTTAATGCCAGAGAAGCTGAGCATCCTTGACCTTATCTCCTAGACCTTTTTTTCCCATTATCACGTCTGCATCCATCTTACTGGGGTCTGTAGCAGTGTCACTAGACACAAAAAATAGACACATTTTTTTTTTTAGTTCCATTATATGCCTAGCACAGAGGCTCAGAGGGTAGGCAGTTAAATATTTGCTGAAGGAAGTTTATTTTAGAATATACGTGCTTTATTTTCAAAGAAGTTTTATTTTTACAAGAGACAAGAAAAGATGGATACAAATAATTACATGAAAACTACAGGAATTGCCTCCGTACTCTGCTGCTGGCAGGTTGGAAGCGCACAAGGGCCTCAGGTTAGGACGTACCGCGTGAGGCCCCCGCCCCGGACCTCCGACAGCCGCCGGCAGTGCCGCAAGATGTTCAGTATCACGTGAAACCGCTTGTCCACTTTCAAAGCTGTGAACTCCTTTACGTCAGCTTCCACTATAAAATAATGGCCTGCAAGTAAAGATACCAGCGCTAATTTTTTCTGGTGATTTCAAATTTTTTATTGATTTCTGATCTGATCTCATTACATCATCATTGCTTTCATCTCCTGCGTACTAGGAATATTGTAGAATGGTCCACACTGCCATTTTCTTGTTCTCTTTGCTTTTTTTGTTAGTATTGTCTTCCATCCACGTTCCCGGTTTTTCTTACTTTTTTATTGATAGTGATAAGGATAACTTTCAAGATGAGTCTTTAATGCATTATATACAATGCCTATGAACAGCATTAATCATTTTTTCTGTCATTATCCAACCAAAGTAAGAAATGGTATTCTTACTAAAATATCAGTAACAATTTTTCCTTCAGCTGAAGTTGCATGTTTACCATAGCATTTCAGCGATGTAGCCCTGCTTATTACATCACTAGCTATCTGCTGGCATCTTTTGAATGATTTGCTTTTCAGGAGTTAACATGGGATAGTGAAGAACAGAATGAAACCCTCAGCAGCTTTACCGCTTCACTGGCTGACCCTGGACGAGAAATGCAAGCTCTCTCTGCACAGCCTGTAAACTGGGGTTAGTGACAGGCTGAACCACCCAAAGGTGTCAGGAGGACTACAGCCGTTAGCACACCACCTGGGGCACAGTCAGTGCTACGTAAGAATGACCCACTGTTATCGTTCCTATTCGAATCCTGGAAACATTGGTTATAGTTCCATGATAACGCTCAACCCCAGCACCACAGACATTCTGGGTCAGATTATTCTTTTCTGTGGGAGCTGTCTTGTGGGTCGTTAGGTATTTAGCAGCATCCTTGGTCTCCAGGCACTGGATGCCAACCCGACCTCAGCAGTAACAACCGATGTCTCCAGAGATGGCCAAATGTTCCCTGGTGGGAAAATCACCATGGGGTTGAGAGCCATTACTGTAAATTTAGAATTTTCTAGAACTAGCTTTGTTTCTTCTGATTTATTTATACTCCAAACAGTTGACATACACACAAACACACACATATATATGCTATTATTTACCTTTAGTATCCTTTGTTTCTTCATCAAGGAATCTGTGATAGAGATTTCGGGCCACAGAACTCATAGTGGACTTTTTTGGCTGATGTAGGATCTTATATTTACTAACTACTGCCTTATTGATTTCTTTAATAACATCATTGATTTGACAATAGGTTAAGCGGGATTTCATGTACCTGTAAACAAGTATATGATTAATGTTTCTGAAGACTCACCATACAAAACATTTTCATTGAAAAGTATTTATGATGACTTCATACAGTAACAAAGCTATTAGTACTCCTTATACAAAATGTTAAATCCACTTTCAAATACACCAGACATGTCTCAACAGCTAAAAACTTACCTAGAGACCACAACATACTAGTGGTCTCCCTAGTTATATCTGGAGGCACTGATCTCTGTTCCCCACCTACAGACTGAATGAACTGATTAACTGCAAGTCAGAGGCTTATTTAAACATTTTTATATGTTTCCAAGCAAGGGAATAACAAAATTTTAATGGTAGCAAATTATGTAACTTATACCAGTCTAGTTTTCTGCAGAAACTTGTGTGTCAGAGCAAGAACAAACGGGAAGGAAAGGAAGGCGAAGGATACCAGAAGGCCAAGGCAAAGACAACGGTGCCGGTGCAGACACAGATGGTGGAGGGTGTGAGGAGGGCTCTTAAGTGGAGCTGCAAGGCAGAGAGCCTGCTCGGGGCCACGCCCTGCTCTACTCGGGGCCACGCCCTGCTCCATCCCCGAGCTCCCATTACCTCCAAACGCTGTCCCTTCACTCTGCTATCTTCTCCCAGTCACCCCACAGTCTTAGCATATGAAAACAGGCCACTCTCTATTTTGAGTGGTTTGTACATTCCAAAAACAAATCTTAATGACCGGCCTCAATTTTCCCCTTCAACAAACTCTAAATTCCTTCCGTATGTTAAACTCTGTCCTTCACCTCTATTCAAAGGGCAAGTTTTCTAAACAAACTTCCTTAATGTAACATAATACAGAAATATGTTTAAAGAAAAATGTTCACATTGCCCAAAAGCATTCATTTTCATTATTCCCTTCTTTTCTAAGTTCATTTCTGTGGCAATTTTTTCTGACCACGGAGCTTGGTTTCCACAAAGTGTTGATACCACAGCTCTGCACAGTGCAATTCCGTTAAAGTTTCTGAACTACAGCACCTTAACTTCCTCAACACCCTCCCCCTGCTTCTGCCAGTACTTTCCACTGGAAAGTAGGAATGTATTTCCACCCTCAGTATTAATGTTTTAAAGAAAGAAAGAAAAGCCCCACATTTGAAATACATTCTTCCTTATCCTAATCCTCAAATTTCTCTTATTTCCTAAATAACATCTTAGTTTAAAAATTAACACTCTAGCCCTGGCCGGGCAGCTCTGTTGGTTGGAACATCATCCCGAACACCAAAAGGTTGCGGTTCAGTCCTCAGTCAGGTGCATGCGGGAGGCAAATGACCAATGTCTTTCTCTCTCTCTCAAATCAATGAGTACATCCTCCAGCGAGGATTAAAAAAAATTAATACTTTACCATGACTATTTAATTTCCTTCTTTTATCTCTTCATGAAAGCATTTTATAAACAACAACAAAAAAGCCCTTCTGTACCAGAGTTCCTCACTGACATTTCCTCTTCCTTGTAGTTTGGCCAACTAACAATAATAACGATTTAAAAAATGGAATAGCATCAAACAGAATTTCCATGCAAAAAACGCTGTCAATAAAGGAAAAGTCTGACTGACACCCCCCCCTAAAAAAAAGATTAAAGAGAAATGTCAGCCTCCTTACTAGTCCCAGAATTATCAAACAGCCAGGCATTTTTTCAAGTGGCTCATAAGCACGTGAAAAGATGTTCAACATCATCTGTCATCATGAAACTGAAAATTATGCGACATCACTACACACCTATTAGAAAAGAGAAGAAAAACATGACACAACACCAGTGAGAATGGGAAACAACGAGAACCCTCGTTCATGGCTCGTGGGAATGCAAGACGGCACAGTAACTTTGGAAGACAGTTTGACAGCTTCTCACAACGCTGAAGATAGTCCTACCACTGGACCTCGCAACCCCACTCTTCGGTGTTTGTCCAAAAGAGTTACAAATGAATGTCCACACAAAAGCCTGCACATGGACGTCTACAGAAGCTTTGTTCACAACTGCCCCAAACTGGAAGTAACCAAGATGTCCTTCAGTAGGTGAGTGGACAAACTGTGGCACATCCAGACAACGAAGTATTAGTCAGTGATAAAAAGACATGAACTACCGACCCATAAAAAGACACGGGGGTCAAACATATAGTGACAGAAGACTTGACTCTGGGTAGCAAGTACACAATGCAGTGCACAGATGATGTATCATAGCACTGCATGCTTGAAACCTATATAATCTTATTAACCGATGTCACCCCAATAAACTTAATTTTTAAACATTCTGAAGGTTGGGGAGGAAGTTTTCAGCACAGTAAAATGATTTTATATCCTTAAGTAAAATGTGCTCTCAAATTGTGTTTCTACCTATGGAAATAAAAAAATTAGACCATTTATTTTGTTTCTTAGTTGTAATGGCCACTGGGAGATTCAACTAAAATAAAAATTAAAAAAAAAAAAAAAGACATGGGGGGAGTCTTAGATTCATATTACCAAATGAAAGAAAAAGAAGCCAATCTGAAAGGCTACACAGTGTACGATTCCACCTAAATGATACCCGAAACCACAGAGCCATGGAGACAGAGAACAGACTAGAGGTCGTCCAGAGCTCGGGGGAAGAGACGTGTGGGTGAAGCGCAGGGTGGTGTTGGGCCAGGGAAACTACCTGTGTGATACTGGAATGGTGGACACGTGTCACTGTGCATCTGTCAAAACCCACAGAATGTACAACAGCAAAGGGCAAATTCTACTGAGAACTATGTTCTTTGGTTAATGATGTCTCTGCATCAGTTTATCAGTTCTAACAGATGTACCAATGACGCCAGATGTTAATGACAGGAGAAACTGTTCTCGGGTCTGAGAACACTCTGTGCTATCTACTGAATTTTCCTGTAAACCTAAAACTGTTCTAACAAAGTTTATCAATTAAAAAACAACCAACAAAAACTGGTATAGACAACTCTTAGGACAGTGAAATAATCATGCCCCTTGTCCCAGGGATTTCCCTCTTAGGCCTCTATCTCAGGATAATGAAGAATTACAAAATAGACTTGCCTAAAAGAAATGTCACTGTACCATTGTTTCTAAGAATTAAATCAACCCAAATAGTTAATAAGGGAATGCTTAAATAACTTACAGGGTAGCTACATGAGAAAATATTATACAGCTATTAAAATCCAAGTTTACAATAATAGTTGATGATAGGAAAATGCTCAAAAAGAAAATTGTATTTATAGTATAACTACATTGTTATAATAATCAGCAACAACCAGTTATATGTATGAAATTAAATAAAATCTAGAAGGAAATACTCAACCTTATCTGAGAGGCAGAATTACAGATGAGTTGCTCTCTGACAACAAACATTTTCTAACATGTATTATAAAGAGGTAATAAAAATCTGTAACACAAGGCCAAGAGGTGAAGCAAAGCCCTGACGTTATAAGAGTTACAAACATGGATTTCCACACTAGGGTTCCCTACTGCTGTCACCTGTAAAGAGCAAAGGAGACCCGCCTCCAGGGCGGGGGTGTTTTATGTCATTTCACCCCTGTGTTCTCCTCAGGGACCCAGGCCCAGAATGGAAAACAGACTCCAACAAGTGTGGCATAAGCTAAGGGACAAGTATGTCAACACACACTTCCACAACATCCCCCATTCTAATCTCAAATCTACGCAACATACTTTCTCTGCAATTACAGCAAAACTGAGGCTACTCTAAAATGTAACTGGAGAGACCGATCACAAAATGGTCCTGGAGAGGATGTGGCAATAAACTGAGCCAGCTCTGTATGTCTCCATGCAAAGATGCTTCACGACTAAACAAAAAGCAGGCCCTGACTGCTGTAGCTCAGTGGATTGAGTGTGGGCCTGTGAACCACATGATTGCGGTTCGATTCCCAGTCAGGGCACATGTCTGGGTTGCAGGCCGGTCCCCTGCAGGCCAGTTCCCAGCAGGGGATGCACGAAAGGCAACCATACATTGATGTTTCTCTCCCTCTCTCCTTCCCTTCCCTTCTAAAGAAATAAATAAAATCTTTAAAAAATAAAAATAAATTTTAAAAAAGCATGACTTTAAGCACCTTCAACAAGAGATTTACTGTGTTTTCCCAGTACAATGTAAAACTATTTAGAAAAGATTGACATTTGAACATAGCAATTATGAATATAATCAAGCTTTGTGATTTAAACAATCATGTATGTCGCTTATTAATGAGTTGAATGTTAAAAGTACCTACACATGCCCTGGCTGGTGTAGCCCAGTGGATTGAGCATGGGCTGTGAACCAAAGGGTCACCAATTCGATTCCCAGTCAGGGCATACGCCTGGGTTACTGGCCAGGTCTCCAGTAGGGGGCGCGTGAGAGGCAACCACACATTGATGTTTCTCTCCCTTTCTTTCTCCCTCCCTTCCCCTCTCTCTAAAAATAAATAAAATCCTTTCAAAGTACTTACGCAGGAATGCCATTAAACTCCTCAGAAGTTATAAAGGGCATTTCTTTAATGTTTCTTTGCTCTTTTGGCTTCTTCTTTGTGGCTCCAGGTTCCTCACCTTTGACAGGTTCTTCACCTTTGACATGTTCCTCGGGGTCAAGATCCGACACAGCAGCACTACAGAACAGACGCACAGACGTACAGGTAATCGTCAGAACTGTGCAGCACCACAAAGTTCTTCCGACGGAAGATAATCAGTATCAAACACATGCCTTGTCTCATTATAATAATTTCATAGCAAACATTTTTTCTATCTCTCCCCCTATTGTTCATGGAGATCCAAATAGTGAGAATACTGACAAACCAGGTCCCTGAAACTTCAGTAATGTAATTGTATTTGCGTACCCCCAAAGGGAGCCTGTGGCACCTACACTAAACATCTTCATCAGTTATCCCCTGGCCCCTCAGAGTCACTATGGGCAAGTCGGTCATCTTATACTTCCGTTTTTCTCATTTATCCCGTTGGTTGCTGGCCTCAGTCTCCCCCTGCTGCAGAGTCATTTGCGTTGCCAGCAAGGAACACAGTCACCCTTGATTCAGTCCTGCCCAATGTATGGAGTCAATGAGAAAGCTAATCTAGCTCCTACCCACTAGCAGAGAAGTCTATAGAGACAGATTAGCTTCCAGGTTAACTTCCCGGGGAGGAAAGGAGCCCTGTTGCCAGTCACAAATCAAGCCATACCGGCTTTACTGTTCCACAAAAGAAATGGGATACAGGAAGGGCAGATCCAACCCAGGAGCCAGTGAGCCTCAAGGAAGATCGTGAGGATAGCTGAGCACCAGGCACTGAGGGCAAGCAGGCTTGACTGAGGAGGTGGCCATGTCAGGGGCTGTCAGGATGAAGATGCCTGATGCTATGGGTCCATCACCCTTGCATGAACCCTGACATGAGACTCCACAGTGAGCCTGACTGGTACTTGCTTGTCTTGACCATGTGCTAAGGACACTCCTGATTCTCCTTTACACCCTGTTGTATCAGCTGAAACCTACAGTTAAGGTTCTGCTTTGACCTGGCCCTGAAAACCAGAACCAAGCCATAGTGACTTCAGAAGAAAATTCCTATTCCCCAGGCCATATTCCTGCCAATGTCCACTGTCCAGCCCACAATGTCTATCACTGTGGCAGATATCATGTAATGACCTCGGTTACCAGCATTCATTCATGACCCTGCCCACTCGTTTTCTCTTCTAAAGGGAAACTCCAAGGTACCCAGGGACTCTGTGGAGCTGACTTGTGGAGGCCTTCAACTATCAGCAGTAACCTGGCTCTCTTCCTGCACAGCGGGGTTCGGCCTTCCTCTCGGTTTTTAAAATTTAAGCAGTCCCTGGCTGGCGTAGCTCAGTGGATTGAGCGCAGGCCTGCGAACCAGAGTATCGCGGTTCGATTCCCAGTCAGGGCACATGCCTGGGTTGCAGGCCAGTTCCCAGCAGGGGACTCAAGAGAGGCAACCACACATTGATGTTTCTCTCCCACTCTTTCTCCTTCCCTTCCCCTCTCTCTAAAAATAAATAAATAAAATATTTTAAAAAAAATTTAAGCAGTATTTCACTTATAGGAATATATGCAAAAGTGTGATTATCACAAATACCAGATAATTACTTCTGACAGAAGGAAGGTCTGCAACAGAAGTATTTTAAGTACTGGTAGTGTCTTATTTCTTAATCTGACTGGTAGATACCAATTTATTATTATTTTAATTGCACAAATAATACTTTAATCCCTTTTTGTATATATGATGTACAAGGTCTGGCAGAAGTAACGCCTGCTTGAGTATGGTTGGTAGGGTAATAATGTGGGGGTAGCAATTTATAGTTTTAATTTGAACATTTTACCTAAAATGTCATATGGTGTGCTTGAGTGTGACGTTGATATGTTACAGAATTACATGCTTATGATTTTGTAAGAAAAGATTTTGTTACAAAAGGGGCATTACTTCTGCTGGGCCCTATATTTTCAAAATCAAAAAAATTTAAGTTAGTCATGGAATGTTTTTACATACTTGGAGCCCCCTTTTAGAAATATAATTTTGGTGGCAAAGGACTGAGAGATGAGAGTAGAGAAATACTAGAAAGACAAGTCACAGGAACTCCCAAATCATAAAGACAAAAGATGGCAGAAGCTCTCATTCAGGGCCAGGCAATGAGAACAGAAGGGAGGGAAGGGACAGACAAAAGCCTGCAGAGGCAGAACCGACAGCTGATGGCCACGAGAGCACAATTCGGGCTGAAGATGCCAACTTCCTGTCGGGTGACGGAAGGGTCACAGCAACGGGCACAGATGTAACAGGGAACCACTGAGTTCAGTTTCAGACATGCAAAGTTGGAGAGAGCAGCCCATTCATCGGACTGCCTGCAAAACAGCAGAACTATATGTCATGTCCAAAGACTGAAGCTGGACATTTGGGAGCATCAACAGCGGTGCTGGGTAAGAGCGAGTAAGACAGAGCTTTAGGAGATACTTGTAACTTAAAGGAGGTCTGAGGCAAAGCAGGCAGCCAAGTCAGGGATGTGAGTGACAACTAAGAAACCACAGCGGTGATACAGGTAGCAAAATTTCAAAAACCAAGAAGGTGGACAACAAAATACAACCTGAAAAGAGAATCAGGGCTGAAGAGCGATCTCTGACGTCTTTTTAACCTGGGACTATCAGTTTCCTAAGTGTGGTGGTAATGACAGCCCCAGGCCAGGTTTCAGCTGCTCTGGGGAAGGTACAAACACGGCTGATCAGAGGTAGGCCAGGCATTTGAGGGGGAAGCAGAGCTGAGGTTTTTGTTGTCGTTGTTCCTTTGGCTGTTTTTATTTTTTTAAAGGATACTTTTTAAAAAAAGATTTCACTTATTTTCAGAGAAAGGGGGAGGGTAGAAGAAAGAGATGGAGAGAAACATCAATTGGTTGCCTCCCACTGGGGACCTGGCCTGCAACCCAGGCATGTGCCCTGACCAGGAATCAAACCAGTGACCTTTCAGTTTGCAGGCCAGCATTCAATGCACTGAGCCATACCAGCCAGGGCGCTTTGGCTGTTTTAAAGATGGGAAGCTCATTAAGGTTATTTTGACCCGAAGGCTGTGGTCCTCAAGGTCAGGGGAGCTTTGTTCCCCCAGAGGACATGGCAATGTCTGCAGACATTTTCACTGGGTAGAGGTGCAGGGGATTTGGGGTGCTACTGATCTCTGGTTGGTAGAGTGAGAGATGTAACTAAACACCCTATTATCACAACACAGAACTATCTGGCCCCAAATGACAAACTCGGCTCTAAGGGAAGGAAATGAGAAAAGGCAGAGAAAGAGACCCTAGAGGAGGCTCACACTTGGGGAAGGGGGGAGACACTTTTCTCAGAGAGAGCAGGATAAGAAAACTGGCAAAGGCAGGGGAAGTATTATTTCTGGTGTAACTAACAGAACAAAACAAAACAAACAAAAAGCCCAGACAATCACAAACAAAACTGCAAGTACACGAAAAAGCAAAAAGATCTGAGGTGTTTGTTTTAATAGTTTTATAAATCCAGATGGCAAGAGTAATTATAAATATACTTACGAGTTCTGGGTTACTGTTACTTGAGGCAAATGGGGAGGAATGTTCTCTTTGAGATGTTGCACATCTTTATAATCTTCTTCCAGAGAGGCACAGAGTTCCTGAAATTGAAGAAACATTCACAAGTAAGCACCCACCCTGCCAGTGTGTGTACTAAGATGCTGTAAACAGCGTGACAGGCCCAGACACACAATCGCAGTAATTCCCAGTGTTCAGAACACAGAAGGGGTGAAAAAGCACTGAATGCAGCAATGCTTTAAAGAGCCCTCTGGTTCCTAGAGCTGTTCTTGGATGGCGATATAATACTTTTCTCTACAGATTTTTTAAAAGATTTTATTTATTTGTCCTTAGAGAGCAGAACAGAGGGAGAAAGAGAGGAAGAGAAATATCAACATGAGAAACATCGGTCAGTTGTCTCTTGCATACACCCGGACTGGGACCGAACTCGCAACCCAGGCATGTGCCCTGACCGGGAATCAAACCAGTAACCTTTTGAGGACATGTGCCCGGTCAGGGCTCTATAGATTTTCTTGAAGAATAATTATTATAATCACATTACAAGAGGCAGGTTGACATTTCTAAACTACTTTAACCTTGAAGAGCAACTAGAAAAACATGAAAGATATATGCTCGCCATTCTGGTAAATTGCTTTTGTTGACTTAGTAAAGGTTCCCAGTGTTATCTGGGCAACAGCACGAGGGTAATGACATTAATGACTCGTGCCTGGAACTCAAGGACAAGAGGCCACTCGGAACAGCTTCCATTGCTGACATGCTCATACTCCAGCTTAATGAAAATTTCTGTGATTCTAATGGCTCGTTCTGGTTTTCAGTTGTTTTTGTGTAACTGTCAGCAGAACTTGAGGCAATGAACTCATGCAAATTTAACAGGAAAAATATTCCGCAACTTTGAGTTCCTGCCTTCTGATTCTCAATCACACTGTTAGCACAATTTCCAAGTAGCCCTCAGTTCTGAGTTGAACATTCTCCAGACCCACACCTAACCCTGGGTATTTTGGGGCAGGTTAGAATTCAAAGCAATATGGGTTTCTGTTTTAAATTTATAGGGCATCTCTGTTTTAAAGAGCTAAATGATGTTCATACATACTATTTTTATCTCAACTAGTAGTAAGATGGGCATAATCATGTCCGCTCCTATAGCTGAAAAATCTTTACAGACCTTAAGAATCACGAGGTTGAAATGCACTGTAGAGGCACTTCATTCAATCCCATTGAACTTGTCAATGGCTCTAAGAGCATGAGGTAATTGTAGTCCAGAATGAGTATTTCATCATCAGGAAGTACATAGCACCTTATTGGCTGAAGTCAGTTAAGCTCTTTGAGGACAAAATGTGCATGTGAATAGGGCTCAAGGTTCATCTTTACTTGTGAATCCGCATATGACTTATTATAGGAATTTAAAGATGCATAATAGAAGGGTCTTAAGAAATAGTTCGGCATGACCCATTATTTTCCAACTGAGGACCCAGAGACCCCAAGAGGTCCAGCAGCTGTCTCAGGGTGGCAGAGGGTGCTAAGGGCAGCCCGGGTGCACATCCACAACTCATCTCAGGGCAGATACTCCCTCATCACCAGCCTACCAGGATATCGTGTGTTTAAACTAAACCTATCAAGAATTATTGAGGAAATCTTCATTTTTAGTCAAGTTCAATTCCATTGGCTACTAGCATATAAAAAGGAATACCTGTGGAGTTCTGGAGTCCTTTATATTAGGAAAATAAAATGCAAATAACACACTCTACAATTAATAATAATTTACAAAGCTAAGAACATTATAAACTTACAGAACCCTTAAGAATTCCTGGTGATTAGGAAATTTGTACGTATTGCCTTTTTATTTTGTTGCTTCATCCAGAAAACACTACCTTAAGTGTATTAGTAGTTTGTTCTTGATACTGAATTTCCAATTCCAATTTATTTAGAAGTTCATTTACGACAATGATCTCATCTCCGATTTTATTTAAGATAGTCTTCAAGATGGGTTCTTGACCTATTCATAAACAAAGATGAAAAGGAAAATTAAGTGTATAGAAAACCAGTAACATACATGTACCCAACCAAACTCCTGGAACAGAGCTTTACCTTAGAGAGACATTTAGAGGCAGAGGAAGAACTGTTGTCTCAGGCCCTAGGACCTGTCTGCACGGGTGATCTTAAAACCTCGTTTCTAAGTGTTAGCATGGAAAAGAAGGGAGAGGCAAGTACAAATGTCTCCTGCGTCTTTCATCTCTGGCAAAACCCTCCACTATTAAAAAGAAATCTCTATAAATGCTAGATAGAATAAACACCCTCTACACATACAACCAAGCTTTCGTGAGAATAAGGTGAATGCCCAGGGAGGGAGAGCCGGAAGGGAGAACCACAGCCCAGGCAGTGCACGCGAGATGATGCGGCAGCAGCCCTAATCTGGGGGGAGCAGAGTGAAGCCAGAAAGTTTGGCAGTCTCGGCTAATGTATTTGGGGTTTTTTAAAAGACATTATTTATTTATTTTAGAGAGGGGAAGAGATGGAGACAAAGGGAGAGAAACATCAGTCAGCTGCCTCTGGCAAACCCCCAACGGGGTATCTGGCCTGCAACCCAGGCATGTGCCCTGACAGGGAACTGAACCAGCAACCTTTTGTTTTGCAGGATGACACCCAACCCACTGAACTCCATCAGTCATGGCAAATAATATATTTGGTTTTAACGGGGACCAAGCCCACGTTTTGGAACTTTAAAGCACAGGGTGTTAGAAGTGAGAATCCCAGATTGAAGCCAGGGCCCCTCTGCATGGGCTACATCTTCAGTGAAAGTGTAAAGCTAAAAAATTCTAATCACTGGCTAGGGAGATATAAGCTCATGTCCTGGCCTGGCCCTCAGGTGTGTGTGGAAGGTTAGGGAGAATTCCGCTTCAGAAGGTCCCTTCAGAGGTCTGGGATTCACATTTACACTGTCCACATGATTAATGATCCCTAAGTGAAGAAAGGAACAGAAAAAGTCACATGCCGGTGGTAGCCCTGGGGTGCCAGACAGGAACAAACGCTTCATATAAAGTAGCAGGCTCACTTACTCCCAACCCCACCTCCCTGGCTTCATAGATTTGAGGATGGGAAAACTGAGGTTTCCTCCTCTCAAGAAATAAAAGAAGTACCCCCCAAAAAATTTTTTAAGGGCAGGGCTAAAGCACAAAAGAAGAACTGATCTCATAATCAAATCTTTCCGTCTTCTAGCAACCAAATATGCATAAGAGCACAATTTTTATATCTATAAATTATGGAGACAGTAGAATGAAATGGCTAGAGGCTCCAAGCCTAAATTCAGAAACATTAGTACCTACTTTGAGATTCCTGCAAAGGTAAGGGAGGAAGTTTCTATAACAGGGGCTTAGCATTATGTTTGGAACCTGGTGAAACACTCAGTAATATCTAACTACTATTCCTCACCATCATGAGAAGCAATATATTATTCTACCTAATGGAGCAGTGCGAACTGTATTGGACACTAGGTTCATAACAACAAAATCAAATTAGGAATTAAATGAGAGTATTGATGTCTTTACTGAGATTAATTTCGGGGGGTTAAATAACTAGTTGAATACATTCGTATTTTAAATAACTTTTAGTCATTTAAATTTTAGGGCCCTGTTTACTGATTTGTATTAATGTTAATGGCTAAACCAATTTACCACTCTGGATACTAGTGATCTAATAAATTACAGCAGCCAAAGTGGCAAACAAATCACTGTTTTATAATATAGGTTTTAGAACCAAGCAAATCATTCCCCCCATATACAAATGACAATTACCCAGTGTGTTGTGCAATCTACTAGGTTAGACTGCTTTGGCCACTCCCAGTGCCTTAGTAGGATCAGCTGAATGTAAGGCTTGATAGTTTTAGTTTTATAGGCTATCCAAATTCTATCTTTTCACCCAATAGTAATCATGCCCTCTGAAAGAGAATGTTGTTTAGAATTAGTCTAAACAAGACTATTAAACATCTAAATATCCTTTTAAGATTTCTCAATAAAAGTGGCACAGGAGTAGAAAGAGAACTAGACTGGGAATCAGGACACACAAACTGCAGTCCCAAATGATTATTCATAAGCTGGGGGACCCAGGAAGTCACGTGACTTCTGAGTCTCCATTGCCTCATGTGAGATGCAGGAGTTGGAGATGAAGCCACAGCACCTTCGGCTTTAACTTTCTACAGAATATGTTAATCACAAACCATAAGATAGATGAGGCTCCTTTATTAGCGGTTCTCAACAAGAGATGGAAATACCAAAGTGCCTAGGAGGGCATGTACAATTTGAAAGGGAGTTCCAACATTATAATTTCATATTTTAATTTTTTAAAAATTATCAATTCATGCCACAAGCTACAGTCAAGTTCAACAGTCTTCTCAGCAGATACAATCCTAGCTATTGATAAATTTTCAGCTCTCCTAGGTAGGCTTGGGAGCACATCATTTTTGTAAACACCATTGTCCCAGACTTGACAAGGATCACTTACTTCTTTGCATCTTCGGTGC
Source organism: Artibeus jamaicensis (assembly GCF_021234435.1). Classification (NCBI taxonomy): domain Eukaryota; kingdom Metazoa; phylum Chordata; class Mammalia; order Chiroptera; family Phyllostomidae; genus Artibeus; species Artibeus jamaicensis. The sequence continues at coordinate 30,296,489 of NW_026521803.1, read as the reverse complement.
ATCATCCCCTTTCAGCCCATCAGAATATTTTGGGAGATGGTTACAACCTACAAGTTTCTGCCTATTTAAAAAAATTGGTTTCATTTTCAGTTAGTTGTTTCCTAGTGATATATAGGGATAAGCGTCCTCTAAAGCAGGCTATCTGATGAGTTATGGGCTATTTACTTCTGCCCTGGGTCTTTCCCACTTCTGCTTTTACCCCTTACCTTTAAGTATTTCCATTTAGTTCTAGAACCACAAATGCCATGTAACCTTCAAACCCTACTATTTTGCCTTGTATATCTCAGAAGAACATAATAAATCTAATTACTATCCAGTATCCTCTGCAATATTCAAAATATGGATGCCAGACTGCTTTTAAGTCACCATTTGAAACCTAAAATTACCTTTGCAAGATACATTCACTTAGCCAGGCATAAAATATCAAAGTGGAACAATAATCAAAATGCATTTTGTTTGTACAGTCAGTAAAATCTATTCTACTTACCACAATTCCTTAATGCCAGACATGTTTTAATATTCCTAATCTTTTCATTAATATAAGAGCATATTTGTTCCAGATCTGAAGAGGCCATCCTTTAAGCCTCTGAAGAAAAAAATATATAAACACAGTTAGTTTCCAAAAACAAAAACCAAATTTCTGTTCACTTTCAAAATCCAAGAATGGTTAATATCCAGTAGATCACATACCCTTGAAAAGAAAGTACAAAAAGTCAAGAGCAATTTCTTTCAAATCTACAAAATTCGGTTTCTAACCAAAATGCAGTACTGACGTTTCTACTGCAGCCTTCTGTATGTAGTCAATGCATCCCAAACCATGACACAGGGAATAAGCCTGCATCATCTCTTTAAGGACTTGAAGGGAGGGCAAATACACTATGAATAAAAACAACTTTGGCATTTTCTTTAAAAACGCAAAAACATGCAAATTTTAAGAAAAAACAAACAGCAAGTGCAAAGAAACGAGTGCAGGTAAGCGTTTCTCCATGCTGTGGGGGACTGTTTGGGGGCGGTAACGACGCGGAGGAAAGCTATCGGTTACAGTGCACTCCGAAGGTAGCTGAGAACGTCTCCAGCGCCCACTCTAACCCAGAGGGCGGAGGACGGAGGATCCCTGCTCCCCCGCCTGGCGCGATCCCACATCCCACATCCCGCTCAAGCAATGCCTTTTGCCTGCTTCCTATTCCAGGATCCCCAACTTCGCGCGGGTCTGGGAGTCAAGGATCCATTCTGGGGCGAGAGGGCCCGACCACTCACTCTCCGGTCTCAGGCGGAAGCCAGGGATCCCGCGAGAAATTCAAATAGCCCGCCGGGACTTGGCGCCGCGCAGGCGCGTTTCGGCACTCGGGACTGTAGGCTCAGCGCCGTCAAGCGTTTAGGCCACAGCAAGGTTGAGACGGCGGAAAAGGCGGAACTTGGTAAGGCGGGAGCCTTAGTATTTTTGAAAACACCCAGATGGTTCCAAAACGCAGCCAGAGTTTACAGCCTCTGTAATGCAAATTTACAATAAGAAAAAGTTTAGTTGTGGCCAGTGTGGCTCAGTTGGTTGGGCGCAGTCCCGACCGAAAGGTCGCCGGTGCATTCCTGTGTGTTGGTTCCATTCTCGTGCGCTCACTTGCCCGTGGCAACCTCTGGTACCTCCAGACTTAGACTCTTACAGGTTAGCAGTCCTTGCTTTTCTGGGAGATCTAGCAAAAAAACCCACGGTTACATCTCATTGGCCCAACTTGGGCCACGCCCAAGTCAATCAGTCTATTTCGACGGATGGAATGGTCTTGGAGCTGGAGGCCAGGTCAGCTCTACCCAAAATAGCAGGACTCAGACTGAAATAGAGGTGCTTTCTCAAAGGAAAATGTAGCTGCTTTTACGACATAAGGGGAACGGGGGATGTGTTGGAGGCAGGTAAAAATGAAACAAAAACAAAAACCTGTCTTCAGGTTATAACTACACGTATAAAAACGGGAAAAAATGAAATGGTCAAGTTGTAAGATATTGCAGAACTGTTTCTTGCAAAAATAAGAGCAAGGGTAAAAGTAATATAAGCTCTAGTCTTTAGGGAAAATAATATCAGTTAACGTGTATTGGGTATTTACTCTAATCCTGTTATTTTACATATATTAATATTACCCCACTTAATCTTTGTAATAAACATAAACACTTAAAATCATGATCTGCATTTTACAGAGGAGGAGACTGAGACTTATAATTAAGTAACTTGCCCAAGTCAATAAAAGGAAAAAATTGAATCCCTGACCTCAGAGCCTATCTTCTGCCTCTCAGGAGCAGGGAGTCATTTGCTCCCCTTTTTTGTGTTCCCAAACCTAAAGATTTCCATTGTTGCTTAATTTCCTCATGTAATTTATACAACACATGAACAATTCTAAATTATTTATGAACCCCAAGTTTTTGAAACCCAACTGACTTTGACAGAAAAGACTTTATCTGCACTTTTAGTGCTTTTCTTTGTCTTTTTCTTGCCGCCAGGTGTCCAGTTTAACTTCTGAATGTACCCAAGTCAGAATTAGCTAAGAGTCTCATTGTAGAGGTAGAACTGTAGAATAATACAAGAATCTCTTTAAACAAGAGGACCCTGCATTTCTGGGCAGCTTGGGAAATGCTTATTTCTTTAGTTTTGACCAGTGACTGGCAACCAATTGGTCCAATAACTTTGAGGGTAGTCCATACCTATCTAGTACAGAAAAGGTCTTCCTTTCAGAAGAGGGAATCCTATTCCAAGAGATGGGACCATTCTGGGGTGCCTCACTGACCGCCTGGGGTGGGTCTGACCCTTTGGGGAGTTATGACATCCGAAGCAAATTATGGTTCTCCATTTCCTGCTAAATGACATTCCTTTGGCTTGTTTTTATAAGCTGTTTTCCAGATGAAAAAATTAAAATTGGAGGCATTTATTTGTAATACAGCTCTCACAGGGATTATTTCTCAATTTTCATTAGCTGCCACGGCAGCCAAACTGAATCATCCCAGAAAATCAAGCTCCTTGCTAGTGTTCTTTTCATTTTATTGAGTCTTCATCTGGTATATAATTTTTTAGTGTTATAGTTAGAGCCCCAATTTCTGTGCCACCAGGCTGCCCTTAACAAGGGCCCTGGGGTACATAGTATGACTAGAGGCAGGAAGGGAAGGTCCCCAGCATGAAAACTGTCTTTCAATGACCTCTCTCTCCTCTCCAATCTCTCAATCAATCAGTCTTTTCCCTCCATCCCTCTCCCTCTGATGTGCCTCGTTGGTGACACAAAGGAAGATGGAAAAAGCATCAGGTCATCTTTTTGTTACACCAAGTCTGTGAACTTCAGAGGTGGATGACTTCTGAGATCACTTCCAGGTCAAAGCATTAGATTCTTTTTCTTGTGAAACACTCCTCCTAACTGTAGCCTGCTTTTAAAATAAAAATATGAGTATGTATAGGATAATAGGCTTTTAAGTTGGCAAGGAGAATTAAGATTGCTTCACAGATTTTTCTTCCTCTACCTCTTAATAAAATGCACCAAAAATAGGCTTAACATACTCTAAGAATCCGTTAATAATTACCAACAAGGAAAGTGAGATAAATGTGAGGTAATAAAATCTAAAAACTGATGCCAAAGAGATCAACAGGGTTCTGGAGCAGAGAGGAGTGAAGAGTGTGATCTGGCACCTAGCCATGCCACCACCCCTAAAAAGTTACAGCTATAGTCTCTCATTAGCTGTCTTGGTTACCAGATCAATGGTTGCGGTATCACAGTGCTTGCATTCAAGTCGCCCTTATTTTACCTAATTTACAAGAGTAGTGATGCTGGTGATTTGGTCATGCCCAAGAGCAGTTATAAAGTGCTTCCTGTAAGTGAAAAGGTGAAAGTTCCCGACTTAATAAGGAAAGAAAAAAAATTGTATGCTGACGTTGCTAAGACCTAGGGCACGAACAACTCTATCTTTGAAATTGTGAAGAAGGAAAAAGAAATTTGGGCTAGTTCCATCATATCCTCACACTGCAAAAGTTACAGCCATAGTGCATGATAAGTGCTTAGTTAAGATAGAAAAAGCACTGAATTTGTGGATGGGAGACATAAACAGAAAATATGTCCCCACTGTCACAACTTTTATGACAGTATATTTTTGTAATTGGTCTATTTTACTTACTGTTGTTAATCTCTTACTGTCCCTAATTTGTAAAACTTACAGGTATGTATGTATAGGAAAAAACATAGTAAATAGGGAGTTTGGTACTGTCTACAGTTTGAGGCATTCATTGGGGGTCCTGGAACATATCCCCTGCAGATAAAGGGGGACTATACTGTATCAATGATCACTTTAAATGTAACTAGGTCTAACTGCACCGATTAAAAGAAAGAGATTGGTGAGCTCTCCTCCCAGAGCATGCCCACACCTTTCTCTTCCCTCTCAGGCATGCATCTCTTAAACCCTGAGGGACCCCACAAAACTTGTAACTGGGGAAGCCATGGGCCACAGCACCTCGTTCTGGCCGAACCCCTGAACCTTCCCAAGGCCCCCTTTTCTCTGGTTCTCCAGTGAGTGGACAGCAGCCCTGCTTTGGCTCACTTCTTTCCTATAACATTGTTAGAGCCCCAAAGCAGCCCCGCCTGGGCTCTCTCCTGTTCCTTCTTCTACCCTAAGCCTTTCCTTGTTTCACTGTCCCCAGCTTTAATAAATGTTCTTTCTCTCTCTCTCTCTCTCTCTCTCTCTCTGGGAGAGAGAGATTGTCATTCATATATATATATATATATATATAGAGAGAGAGAGAGAGAGAGAGAGAGAGAGAGAGAGAGAGAGAAGGAGGGAGAGAGAGAGATTGTCAGAGTGGATTTGTTTAAAATGAGGCCCCAACTATATGTTGCCTACAAGAAAACCACTTTAAATATAAATAATTCAATAGATTAAAAGTAAAGGAATAGAAAAAGATATACAATGATAATACTAATCAAAAGAAAGCTGAAGTAGCTTATTTATTTTGGACAAAGTAGACTTCAAAACAAAGAAAATTATCAGGCATAAACTGAAACACTACATAGTAATAGGGGGTCATTTTCCAAGAAGACATACAATCCTAAAATTGTATGCACCCAACAATAATGTCATCCCAATAAACTCAAAAAACATGTGAGACAAAAACTGATAGAAATAGAAGAAAAATAGACAAATCCAATATTATAGTTTGAGACTACAACCAATCGAAAATGTACCTAGAACACTGTATATTTGTTGTCTTCAAACTTGGTAAAACAGCTTTTTGCTTTATTGAGTGCCAGTTGGAAGGCTCCCTGGCCACCTGGCCACTAGATGGCAGGGCAGCACCATTCTCCAGGGCACCAGCAAAACAAATCACAGTCTCAGGGATAAGTGGCCACAGGTAGGAAGGCCGCCTGCTCTAAAAGTTTAGGAAGTAAAATTTCACTATGTTCTTTTTGAGCACTCATTTTTTTATTGTTATTGAAGAACATTTTAAATTTGAAATGTGAACAACACAGGAGTGTATACAGAATAAAATGGAAACTCTCCTTATTCTGTCGAAAGTAAACAGGATCCAGGTCTTGCTTCCGAGGATAAATATGGCCCAGTGTGGACCGTGGCCAGCGTTCTCTGTAAACACCGTCTCCTTAGGGTTTCCTTCTCTCTCCCTGAGTTTCACCTAAACCTACCCTTAATCCCTATTCAATCCTAACCCTGACCCACAACTCCCTCCTCTAAAATGTATAACGGCTGCTTCTGAAACTGAGCGTGGTGGGTGGAAGGGTAAGTTCGCGGTTTGCAGTACTCAGCGTGAACACCAAATCGGTGACAATGCAGCAGCAGGTACCAATCTAGGTAAACTCAATAAGCTCTGTCATTGTAAAATATAGGTAATGCCCTGACTGGTGTGGCTCAGTGGGTTGAGTGCCAGCCCACAAACCGAAAAAGTCACCAGTTTGATTCCCAGTCAGGGCACATGCCTTGGTTGTAGGCCAGGTCCCCAGTGGAGTGGGGGTGGGGTGAGAGGCAACGGATTATTTCTCTCACACATCAATATTCCTCTCCTTCTCTTCCTCCCTTCCCTCTCTGAAAACAAATTAAAGTATAGGTAAAACAATGACACCTGAAAAGACATCACAGAGAAGTTAGAATTTGGTTAAAGAAACCAAACTCTAGCCCTGGCTGGTGTAGCCCAGTGGATTGAGAAACCAAACTCTAACTGACCACCAAAGTCACCTTTGGTGGTCAGACATAGAAGGTTTACTTACTTTGGGTTACACTGTAAATTTATATTTTTTTCCATCAAAATACAGTTAAAATGACTTTGTACAGGTTTAACAAATGTATTGATTGTGTAAATACCATCACAAGTCAGGAACCAGAAGAGCCCCATTACCTCAAAACAGCTACTCTATGATCACTCATGAATGGCTAGTGATGTTGGGTGTCTTTTCGGGAGCTCACTGGTGAAATGTCTGTTCAGATCTAGAGCCTACTTTTTTAAGATTAGGTTTAGATTTCTTACTGTTGAGTTTTGAGAGCTTTTCTAAATATATTTTATTGATTGTGCTGTTACAGTTGTCCCAATTTTTACCTACTTTCCTCCAGCAATCCCTTAGTTTATTTCCATGGGTAGTGCATATAAGTCCTTTGGCTTCTCCATTTCCTATACTGTTCTTGTCATCCCTCTGCCTATTTGTATCTGCTAATTATGCTTCTTAATCCCTGCACCTTTTCCACCAGTCTTTCTCTTCCCTCTCCCAGCTGATAACCCTCCAAATGATCTCCATATCCATGATTCTGTTCCTGTTCTGGTTGTTTTTTTAGATTCACTTGTCAATAGTTGTGAATTTGTTGTCCTTTTAATGTTCATAGTTTTGATCTTCTTTTTCTTAAATAAGTCCTTTTAACATTTCATGCAATAATAGCTTGGTGACAATGAATTCCTTTATCTTTATTTTGTCTGGGAGGCACTTTATCTGCCCTTCGATCCTAAAGGATAGCTTTGCTGGATAGATTAATCTAGGTTGCAGGTCCTTGCTTTTCATCACTTTGAACACTTCTTGCCAGCCCCTTCTTGCCTGCAGAGTTTCTTTTGAGAAATCAGCTTACAGTCTTGTGGAAACTCCTTTGCAGGTAACTCTCTCCTTTTCTCTTGCTGCTTTTAAGATGATTTTTTTCTTTATGTTTAACCTTTGGCATTTTCATTATGATGTGTCTTGTTGTGGTCCCCTTTGGGTCCAGCTTGTTCAGGACTCTGGGCTTCCTGGACTTGTATGTCTATTTCCTTCACCAAATTAAGGAAGTTTTCTTTCATTACTTTTTCAAGTAAGTTTTCAATTTCTTGTTTTCTCTCTTCTTCTGGCACTCCTATGATTTGGATATTAATATATTTGGAGAAGTCCCAGAGGCTGCTTATACTATCCTCATTTAAAATTTTTTTTTCTTGCTATTCTGGTTGAATGCTTATTTCTTCCTTATGCTCCAATTGTTGATTTGAATCCTGACTTCATTCCCTCCGCTGTTGTTCACTGTAGATTTTTCTATATTTCATTGAGTGTAACTTTCATTTCTGCCTGGGTCTTTTTTATGCTGTTGCCATACTCAGTGAGTTCTTTGAGCATCCTGATCACCAGTGTTTTGAACTCTGCATCTGATAGGTTAGTTATCTCAGTTTTGTTTAGTTCTTTTTCTGGGGTTTTGTTCTGTTCTTTCATTTGGGCCATATATCCTTGTCTCAATTTGGCAGCCTCCCGGTGTTCGTTTCTATGTATTAGGTAGAGCTGCTTTGACTCCCTATGTTAGTAGCATGGCCTGTTGTAGACAGGTGAATCTGTAAATTATGGGGGGTAAAGCCTTAGGTAATCACCAAGGCTTCCCACTTCACCACTCTGTGGCTCTGTGTTAGGGGAGACATGGAGAGGGGACAGTGCCACTACCTGGCTTCTGGAGGTTTGCCTGGCACTTGCCTTGTTTCCAGTCACTTCACTTACTTCCAGTGTGTGACTATTGCCCTTCCAGCTGTTGCCTTGTGAATCCCAGAGGGAGTGGATCTGCATATATCTTATGCCCAAGTAGATCCTTTAAGTGGAGTCTTTTGAAAATGGCAGTTTCTTCCACCACCCCAACCCACACTGGTTTACACAGTCAGAAGTTACGGGGATTTATGTTCCTGGAGCTGGAACCCTGGGCTGTGTGATCTGGCCTGGGGCTGGGGTCTCTCACTCCCAAGGTATCCCTCCCGATTTTTATCCACCACACATGAATGTGGGATCACCCGTACCATTACTGCCACCTCTCTGCACCACACTGCACCTTTGGCCTCTCTGCTCATTTCTGCATCTCTGCCCCTCCTACCCGTCTGGATGAATGTGGCTTCTTTAAATCCTTGGTGGTTGGTGTTCCATACAGCTCAATCTTCTGATGGTTCTGGGTGTTACTTGTTTTGAGATAGTGGTAATTCTTTCTGCAGTTGCATGTGGAGGCGAAGCATGTTTACCTGCACCTCCATCTTGACCAAAAGTCCAGAGTTTTATACGTAGTACACTAGACAGATTCCTTTGTCGGATGCATGTTTTTCAAATACAGGGTGGGCAAAAGTAGCTTTACAGTAGTTCATGTGGAAAAAGAAATGTGGGTTGCGATGATTACAATAGCTTTATTAACTCGAAAGGTCACAATGCAATGGGAAACCTGCTTTTGCCCATCCCCCCACCTCATATATTTCCTGGGCCTTTGTCTTTCCATTTTATGAAGTGTCAGTCATAGGGCAAAAGTTTTGAATTTTGATAAAGTCTAATTTATCTATTTTTACCTCTGATGTATCATACTTCTGTGTGATGTCTAAAACTCCTTACTTACTTCCAGGTCATTAAGATTGTCTCCTATGTTTCCTTATAAAAGTTTTGTAATGTCAATGAATGCAAAGAATATAAAGGACTCTGCTGTTTCAACCCAACTGATCTTATAGAAATAAGACATTTTAAAACTAGCAGTGAGGGAATGACAAGGGACTACAGAGTTGGAAAATTTTAGTGAATAGTTAATAAGCCTAGGAGGTAATGCATATGTGAAAGCTATTGTTTCAGGAACTGCAGGTAGGCCCCCACTCCCGGGAGAGACAGCTGAGCTCCTGGGGCCCAGCTGGAGACATCCGAGCCATTGTGTTCCAGGGAGTGGGTTCCAGCTGCTGCCGCGGCCGCCTGCCTGGGACAGCTAACTGCCCAGGGCAAGAATGCCACAGGTTTTTTAAATCTAATTTTCCCTGAATTTCAAAACCCCTCACCGCGCTTTGTTCTCTGTTGTAAAAACGCTGGCTTGGAAGGAAATGTAAAACAGTCTGTTAGGGCATAAACCTGCCCTGCTGTCTTCTCAGATCACCAGCCATCTGAATAAAGCGACCATAAAGATTTTTTAAAAGTTTTATAATGTCATCTTTTAGATATATGGTTCATTTTAGTAACTTTTGGTGCATGGTGTGAGGGTTGAGTTGAGATTCATTTTTGTTTTTTGCATGTGGATGTCCAACTTCATTTGTTGAAAAATATCATCTTCTCTATATTGAATTGCCTTTTTTATCTTTGAAAAAAATCAGTTGGCCATATGTGAGTGAGTCTATTCTGTACTTTCTAAACTTTTGCACTGATGGATTTGTCTGTCTGTCCCTTCACTAATACCACACTGTTTTGCTTACTGTAGTCTTAAACACACGTGATGTTAAGTGAAATAAGCCAGTCCGAGACAAATACCATATGATTTCACTCCTATATGGAATCTAGTGAACAAACTGAACTAACAAGGAAAATGAGCACAGAGTCATAAATGGAGAGCAGGGTGATAGCCAGTGGGGTACTGGGATAGAGGGACGTTAGGGGTGGAAAGACTGAGGAAAAAGGACTCCTGGACACGGACAACAGTGTGGTGATGGGTATAAAGGAATTAAATGGTAATGGGAAAGAATACAATAAAGATTAAGTCCAAAAAAGGAAGGGAGGAAGGGAGGGAAAGAAAGACATGTGAATCCACCAAATGTCTTCTTTTAAAATTTGTTTTGGCTCCTCTAGTTCCTTTGTTCCCATAAAATTTAAAAATCAACTTGAGTATACATACACCCCAAATCCTGCTTACGTTTTGACTGGAGTTGTGTTAAGGCTGTAGATCATCTTGTGGATGATGGATATCTTAAATATATTGAGTCATCCACTCTGTGGGCCCGACACGGCTCTCCCTTTAATTAGATCTTCGATTTTTCTCATTACTATTTCGTAGATTTATGCGTACAGATACAGCACATATTTTGTTAGAGTTATACCTAAATATTTCATTATTTTGGAGTTACTGTAAGTAATAGTATTTAAAATTGTTTACTTAAAATTGACATGATTTCCATATAGACAAATACTTAATTTTGTGTGTTGGTACTTTATCCTGTGACATTACTAAACTGCTTATAAATTCTAGGAGCTTTTTTTTTAAGATTCTTATGTAGAAAATCTTGTTTGAGAATAGGGGAAGTTTTATTTCATTCTTTCCAATTGGTATGCCTTTGCTTTTTTTGAGGTGGTCTCATTTTACCGAATAGAACATAAGTATTCTGGTGAACAGGGATTGTGAAAACAGACGTCAATCAAGTGACATCAGTTGCCTAGGAGCAACATTTCTAGGATGTCAAGGCAATCAACATACTGTTTGCAGATGTTGGAATAGCCAAGAAAGACGTAACTCAGAGAAGCCAAATGGAACCATGCTTTGCTCACTTGGAGAAGAGGCAGAGCAAGATCAGCTTTAGCAGTGAGTCTGTGTCCTCCTTGGCCAACAGGGCTTGTCCCACGGCCAAAAATAGGAGGTAGGCTACGCACACTCTTCTTGGCTGCAAGCAAGAGAACTCATTACCTCCCCTCTAGCCACCGGAACAGATACAGCAGGGAGGCTGGCCAGGTACCCTATGACACACACAGAAGAAAGTAAAAAGTGCACATTAAGCCTGGAGCAGGAGAAGGTATTCCCGAAGAGATGTGCCATCGCAGGCTGTGCGGGCTCTTTATCTCTTTGCTCAGAAATGTTCCAGGTGCAAGGCCACCCTGATGCAATCATGAAGGGAGAAGAAGCTGCCTCTTTTTTCCCCCCCACAGCAGATATCCTTGTCTTATTCCCAGTCTTAAGGAGAAAGCATTCAGTCTTTCTCTATTTAAATGTGATATTAACTATAGATTTTTTTGTAGATGCTTTACCAGGTTAAAAGGGTGATCTTGTCCCTGGCTAGAAAGCTCAGTGGTTAGAGTATTGCCCCTACCCCCCTGTAAGCCAAATCTCCAGTCAGGATTCATACAAGAAGCAACCAATGATGCATAAATAAGTGGAGCAACAAATCGATGTCTGTCTGTCTGTCTGTCTCTCTTTCCCCTGCCCTCCTTCTTACCTTTCCTCTCTAAAATCAATAAATATATATTTTTAATTTAAAAAAGTTGATCTTCTACCTTGCAACTTCACTGAATTTGTTTACTAACTCTAGTATTTTTTTATTTGTTAGCATTTTCTATAGGATTATGTCATCTAAGAATAGAGATCGTCTCACGTCTTTCTTTCCGATTTGGATGCCTTCTATGTCCTTCCCTTGCCTAACTGCTCCGGCCAGAACTTCCGGTGGAATGGCGAATGCAGGTGGCAAGAGCGGCCGTTCTTTTCTTGTTCCTGATCAGTCTTTCTCCATCTGTGACGACAGCACGATGTTAGCTGTGAGTTTTTCATGAATGTCTTTATGCTGAGGAAGTTTCCTTTTAGTCCTCGTTTTCTGGGTGTTTTTACCATGAAAATATGTTAGATTTTTGTCAAATGTTTTTTCTTCATCAAATGATCAGGTTTTTTTTCTTTCATTCTATTCATGTGGTATATTATATTGGTTAATTGTCTTTTGTCGGTTTGTTACATTCCTTCTCACTTGGTCATGGTGTACAATTTTTTAAAATAGGCTGTTTGATTCAATTTGCTAGTATTTTGATGAGAGTAATTTGCATCTATATGTATAAAGGACATTGGTGAATAGTTTTCTTGTGATGCTTTGCCTACTTCGGCCTCAGGTTGCCTGCCTGAGGGGGCTGGTGATGGGGACCCCTTGCTCCAGCCTGCAGCCCAGGAGGTGGGTTTTCTCAGCCTGCGCTCCCCCTGTGTCACCACAGTGGCCTTTCTGGCTTCCCTGAGGTCAACCCTTCCCCACCTAGTGACACTCCTCATTCCACCTGTCCCCAAATATGAGCTGACCTGGCCCTGCTCTGCCATTTGCCTCTCCCCACATGGAGGTGGAAGTCCAGTCCTGTGGGGTAGGGATGGAAGCAGTTTGGCCAAGGGCTCCTCCTGCCACACTGATTTTTCTGAGGGCAAAGGGCAAATGGTCAGCTGCAGACCCCCGTGGAGGAAAGCACGCGTCCCCTTCACAGGAACCCTGCTCTCTGTGGAAAGCCACCCCAAACCTGGGCGGTGCCTATAGGGGTCTCCCTGGGGTGGTGCTGGGCTCAGGGAAAGCTGAGTCTTCTGTCACTGAGCTGAGGCCCCTCCTGCTCCAGGTGCCTAGTGGGACGGTTCAGGGTTTCTGTTACTGGAAACCCAGCCTCTCCAGTAGTAGCTCAGAGGTTGGGCACTTTTCCATGGGGCTCAGAGATCCGACACGGGACCTACCTTTTGGGGGCCTCCTTTCCAGGATGCCAATTTCTTGGACTGCCTACCGTCTCTGATCAGGGCCCTTCCCACCTGTGCCTTCGTGGAGGCACCCTGCCCCCCACTCTCCCACCTGCTTGTAGAGGGGCATTCCTGCATGCCCAGCCCCCTATAAGCTGCTACAATAAATAACAAAAGTATCCTCAGGTTCAATGAAAGCCCTAACTGCATTGTTTTTAAACTAGATGCAATCTACCTAGGATTAAGGATTACTACTGTGTATAAACTACAGGTTATAAAGAATTGTAATAAGACCCTCGACTTTTCTTTTTCCAATTAAGAAGGCTCTGCCACACCTCGCAGGCTGAAGTGGAGGGAGGAGGGGAAGACAAGGTGAAGACCAGCAGAGTCAGCTACTCCTCTCCAGTAAAAAGTTGTGAGTCCCTCTGTCATCGGTTCCCATGGTGACCCTGCGCCTTCCCTCCCCTCTTGCAGGATACACACAACATGGCAACCAGACTGTCCGGTGCCATAAGTGGATTCCCTAGGCTCTGCAGGTCACTTCAGTCATGGGAATCCTCCCCCTTCAAATGGGACATGGGCAGCAGACCGCAGGAGGCAATGTGACCCTACTGTACCTGATGATCGATGATTGTGGTAAGTGCAGGCGGGCATGCTATCCTGAGCCATAGTTGGCCTCCACCACCAGCCACATCCAGTCTACCTGGACCTGCAGTTAGAATATATCCGAGGAAAGAGTATGGCCTGGAGAGTTGCGTTGAGATTTTGAATATGAGAAAATATAAGAAGTATAATCATAGCCTCTCCCCAACACCACCTCTACCATCACCACACACACCACAAAATTTCCCTGCATTACTTAATCTATGTTTATGAGAATATATATTTAAAGAATGATAATCTGTCATCTTAAAGGTCTTTATAACTAAGGACTCCTTGAAAAGGCACTGTAAGATGGGGAGCAGGTGTCACTGAAGGGCACTGTGGTGGGTGTCACATCTGGGCCCTGACCTGGCCGTTATGCAGCTGTGTGCTCAGCTCTGTGGGAGACACAGCAGTGAATCTGGTAAACTGTGGGAGGTTTCCTCTTCAGGAGACCCATGATTCCTGCCTTCAGAAAGCTTTATAATCTAATTGGGAAAACTTTCCTTGTGCATGAGATCATTACATTTAACAGAGAAGGTGCCCTCACTGGTGTGGCTCAGTGGATTCAGCGCTGACCTGTGAACCAAAGGGTCACTGGCTTGATTCCCGGTCAAAGCACATACCTGGGTTGCAGGCCATGTCCAGTGGGGGCCGCATGGGGGGCAGCCGCACATTGATGTTTCTCTCTCTCTCTTTCTCCCTCCCTTTCCCTCTCTCTGAAAATAAATAAAATCTTTAAAAAAAAACAGAGAAAGAAATGATGTGCTATGTTGTTTGTAGCAGATTTTAGAAGAGAGGGGAGAGAGAAGGAATAATTAAGGGGAAGTGGACAGCCAACACATACAGAAAAAGATTTTGTGATGCTCCGTTTTGTGCCTAGCAAACCTCATTCAACATACAGACCTGCTCCCTCTTCTCTAGGTCCAAGGGCCTTAAAAAACCTGGAACTAGAAAGCAGTAGACTGGAGGCTTCCGCAGACTGTAGGATTCAAGGTGACATTTACAGACCGGCTTTATGAGAGACAACACTGATCCATCTACTCAGAGGCTGGACCATAGAACGATTGCCAGGGCTTGTGTAGAAGTCAGTAGGAACTGGAAAAACCCACCACCAAACCAGAGGAGCAGGCCTGTTCAGTCCTTTGAGCTTATAGAGGAAGCAAGCAAGAAAGGAGGAGAGAGTAGAAAGTTGGTTGGTGTATCTGCTCCAACTGGTGCAAATCCCAGAAGCCCGAGAGTGATAAGTTTGGATATTAGGGGTGGAGGAGCTGGGGTTGGGGTTGGGGGATAGAATTAGGGCCACCGTAAAACAACCTAAACAAGCCATCTTCGTAAATAATATTAAGTGGCTTCTGGGTGAGACCTGGCAGTGTCTCTAAATATTTCCTCAGGGAAACAACAATTGAAAATGTAATGTGAATAAATGAGGAAAGGAACTGCAGTTTGGTGAGTTCTTCTTTATGGACCCAGTACTTTATTTTACTATTGTACTATTTCCCTGTGTGCTGCAGATGAGCCATTTTGCTGACCTCGCACCATCTGTGCTGATCTGCCCTCGTGGAGGGCTCACAGGTCAGTTGCTTAAAATATTCCAGGAGATCTGCATATTCATTTCCATAGGAGATGACTTTAATCACTTTGTCCAGCATGTTTGTTCTTGAACTCATCTACTTCTCTCTGAAACAGCGTGCAATGTTCTCAATCAGATTTATGGTAGACGGCCTCCAGAATAAGGGCTTGATAAGTAATGTCATCCACAGTTAAGCCACACTGGAGGGAAAGAAATGACTTTTCTTCATGGACTTTCTGAATATCTCGTGTGACTTTAGTGTTCCTGACCACATTCTGATACACACCCAGCTTGGTGAAGAGCAGTGTCGTGGGTGTTGGTGTAGACCTTGCCAACATCTGACACACTCAGCTTCCGCTTCTCCTGAGCCCACTTCAGGACCTTTGTCACTTTTAAGTTCAAGGGATTCAAGCTGTTTTTTCTGACCTACTGCATACAGTTTCGGGAGACTGTCAAAATCTGTAGTCACTATGGGGCTTCATTTTTCATCACGTGGAGAACTGAATGAAGTAACTGTTTTCCAGAATCTTCCATCTTTGACTTTAACAGTACTTCATATAAACAGTTTTTGAAAAACAAGGATCAAACATTACTAGTACAAGCAGAGAGTTTCTGAACAAGGGCATGGGCAACAGGAACAAGATTCTTGTCTGCATGGAGACATTCCTGAAATTTTTTGCTCCCTGCATCATCTGGAAGATCATATCAATGGCAGCATCTTGTACGATCTCACCGAACCTTTCCCAGGATGTCAGGCCTGGAATCGGAGGTGCAACCATACCACTAATGTCTGTTCCAAGCACCAGCTCAAGTTCCTGAGTCATCTTAGTTTTTAAGCTTGTAAGTGTTACTGTCAGTATTTAGCTAGAAAAGGTGGTCAAAGGGAACTAGACATTGAGCTGAAGAAACTGGGGAGCATGAGCCTGCTTGCCAGCCGGGAAGCCACAGCTTCACACCCCAGGAAATCCCAGCATTGCTCCACCAAAGGGGTCAGCAGTTCGCCCACCTCACCACCTCAGATGCTGGATTGCGTACTTGAAGTGGGTGAATGTTATGACATGAATTATCTTTCAATAAAGTTGTTTCTTTTAAAAAAGAAAAAGAAAACATAATGAGATAGCCATGACTGGTGTGGCATAGGTGGTTGGGCATTGTCCCGCAAACTGAGAGGTCCCCAGGTCAAATCTGATTAGGACACATGCCTGGGTGCGGGCTTGGTGCTGGTTGGGGCTTAGCTGATCAGTGTTTCTCTCTCATATCAATGTTTCTCTCTCCCCCACACACACCCTAAAAAAATATCTTTTTTGAAAAAATGCAATGAAATAAAATACATTGCCCATGAAATAGACACTTGGAAAAGTTTGGGAGTTCAAAAAAGTTAAACATACTCTTACCATATCACCCTGCAATCCCACTTAGGCATTTACTCAAGAAAAATGAAGTAATTTTAAACAATTATTTATAGTGGTTTTATTCATAACCACCCTAAACCACAAACAACATAGATAGAGCCCTGGCCAGTGGCTGCTGGTTGGAGCATCATCCTGTCCACCAAGAGGCTGCGGTTCAGTCTCTGGTCAGGGGCCTACAGGAGGCAACCAAGCCAACTGATCGTTATTTTTCTCTCTCCCTCCCTGCCTTTCTAAAAAATCAATAATATCCTTGGGTGAAGATTTAAAAAATTAAAATAGATAAAATATGGTACACCCATACAAAGCACTACCGTAGTTAAGGAACTATCGATACATGCACTAACTTGGGTAAATTTCGGAGGCATTAATTCGAGTAAAAGAGGCCTATGTAAAGCATTCGTCTTTAAATCCCAGGAGGTTGCATACCACAAGGTAAGGGAATGTGCAGAGGGGTGTCTTGACTCTGATGGTTGTTACACAACTGAAAGAGCTTGTTCAAATGTATGGAGCTCTGCTGTGAAAGGGGTAGATTTTATTGTGCACAAAGTGTGATAGGTGAACTAAGAATCCAATCAGTCCTGACTACAGGAAAGAGCGCCCATCTCTGTGAATGCAAAGCAGCAGTTGGGAGGCGCAGCCAGGGTGTTCGATGTTACTTTCGATGTGACGCTTCCGATGAATTCAGCTCCCATGTCGATGTGCAGGGAGGCATGGGGAAGAGCTCATAACATGTAAACAGTGGTCAGGTTAGGAAGGACCTCTCTGCCATCTTGGAAGGTGGTCAGCAAAGGGGAACCTGGGACTTCTCCGGACCAAGGCATAGGCGCAAATGCAGCAACTTGAGAGATGGGGCGGTCACTGCACAGATGAGGAAGCGGCTGGTTCCAGAAGTAACTAAGGAGGGGTGAGCCCAAAGGATATAATCACAAGAAAGACAAATGCCACATTTTTAAAATCCAGTTTATGAAGTACAGAACAGGTTACGGGGGCCCTTTATCCCTCCCCAAGGCTAGTAGAAAAGATCTGCTTCCAACTGTCCTCCCACCAAGAACTACCTACATTGTCCCCTTTGCCAGACTGAGGGACATATCTAAAGCCAATCAGCAAAGTGCCTGCTGGATCCCAGATGGGATCAGTAATGTGCACGCAAGTGGCTGCTGCGCTCAGCCCTCGGGTAAAGCACCTCATGTCTGGAACCTGTGTCTGTGCTGTCTGGCACAGTCCGTGCAGGTTTTCACCTGGCACTTTTTCACCTGGTCACTCTGATAAGTAGTACAGTTACTAACATGTTCAATCGAGGTGTTCTAAACACCCGAAAAAGAAGGATCTGGCCCAAAGATTCTTCCTGGGATCAAGGCAGCTCCTTATGTAGTGCTGAGATTAAAATCAGTGGCCTTATTAAGATAGAGTTGTAAGTAATCTTGAAATACTATAATGGTAGAAAAAAATCAGGGACTTTTCTCACGTTTTTTATTAGATCAAAGGAAAAACATGTATTCAAATGAAAATAGTAACCCTTATAGTTGCCATGCTTCTTTGTAGTATTACAAATGATTTCTTTAAAAAAAAAAAAAAGTCCCTTTATATAAGAGCCAGGGGACACTTGCCCTGACGGCCACAGACTCCAGCTGCGGAGGAGGCAGGCTTCTCTGCCTTCTGCTCTGCTCCTCAGTGTGTCACCGCTCTCTGAAGCCCATGACGTCCTTCGCGGCTTCTGTGAGGTCAACCTTGTTCCCATCTAGAGATGCTTCTCCTTCCACTTGTCCCTGGCCTTGAACCAGCTGGCGCAGCTGGGTGACAGCCTCTCCCCACCTGGGGGCAGAGGGTCCAGTCCTTGCTGGGGGTGAGACTGGTAGGTTCTTTATCACACTATCGTCTGTGTTAAAATAACATCTGTTAGGTGGAGCCCAAGGCGCTGCAAGGCCAGTTCTCCTTCAACCACAGACCACAAGAAAAACTGGGTTAGGGGAGCTCCCAGGGCCTGGGGGAAGTGCCCTGCTTTCCTCCAGGGGCCACCCCGGGAGGTCCAGGCACAGTGCGGACAGAGGCCGGGCTTAGGCTACTTGCCTTTATTAGGTAGGGACCCTGGGTAGAATACTTTGGGGTTACCTGGCTAGGGCTGGATCGGTGGATTCAAATCAGAAGGTTGGGGTTTATCCACGTCCCAGTGGGGTCTTATCTAAGGCGTGCATACAGGCGCTGAGAGGCAGGGAAGACGAGGTTGTAGGTGCTGCGGGTGAAGTGTCGGGAATTTACATGTGCGACTCTGGCTGTTACCTTGCGCATGGCCCCTGCATGAGGGGCGAGTATCAGCTTGGAGGGCCTTACGAACCACCTGGCCAAGGGACATGGATGCGGAGGCAGCAGGACCATGGCGTAACTTAGCTCAGCCTTCCACACGCTGACCCAGGTTTTGCAGTGAGAGTGAAGGTCAGCTGGCGGTCGGCTGCAGACCCGGCCCCGGAGGGTGCGCGGCTCCCGTGGGGCATCCTCTGAAGCCACCCGGACTGCGGGCAGCGCCCTGGCACAGGGCCTGGCTCCTGGACAGCAGCCTCCCGCCGCGTGTGCAGGCCCCTCCTGCTCCAGGTGCACGCTGACCACCCAGGGTTGCGGGGTTTCTGTGAGGGAAACCCATCCTCCGAGAAGCAGGTTCGGAGGTTGGACACATGCCCATGGGGCTGAGGGACCCCCGCCAGGCCCGACTTTTGAGGTGCTCCCTTGTGCGATGCTCAGCTGTTCGAGCGCCCATGGTTTCCGGTTGGGACCCCTCCTACCGAGGCCGAGGCCGTAGTGAAGGCACCAGTGCGGCTGCCCTGGGACCCAACGGGCGGGCAGGGGCCCCGTTGCCGCCATCGTGACTCCCGCCATCTCCCGCCGGTCCGAGAGGGGCGTTCCTGCCCTCCCGCCCTTATAGAAGCTGGTACAGTAAACAACAAAATAAGACAGATCTTCAGATGTGCTAAAAAAAAGCCCCTCTAAACACCCCTGGACCCAGATGAGATCTAACCAGAACGTCGTACCCGCAGCAAGATTCCATGAGCTGTATAATTTGTGGCTGTGTTGAGACCTTGCCGCTTCAGAAAGGAAACCCGTGGACTTGGCTCGCCTTCCGGACAGAACCTGGACAACGTCCAGCGAGGGTGCCCTGGACGGAGGAGAGGATCTCGAAGTTTCCGTTTCTCCGCGCCCAGGGGAAGTAAGTATTCTACAGCTGGTTTCGGCATAATCGGTTCCTCCGACGATAACATGTCCAACTTCCGGCGGGACACAAACACACTGCCAACCCGCTCCGCGCACCCCCCCCGTAGCCCATGGCAACGAGAACGCTGCGCCTGGAAGCAGTCCCGCTGGTCGCTGAGATTTGTGGGTAACGGCAGCCGTGGGTCCCAGAGGACCCGAGAATGTGTGGACAACTTCCTGGCTCTCTGGGGCAGGGATTGGTGAAACTCCTCACCTTCCTTCTCAGCAAAGGTAACAGGTGAAGGGTTGGAGGGAGGTGGGAGGAGAAAGCGGAAAGAAGGGAGTTAATGACCTGGGTCTTAGACCCTGGAAATTTGGCCGGTGGCCCATTTGTAGGCCCAGCTTAAGACCTGCAGCCCAGTTTAAGACCCTCAGTCAGGGCTGGTGTTAAGAGGAAAGGGTGACAGCCCATGTCTGTGGATTGGAAGATTTCAAATTGTTACCATGGCAGTGCCCCCTAAATTGCTCTAGGGATTCAACCCAAGTACCAAAGTCTCAGCTGACTTCCTTGCAAAATTAAACAAGCTCATCATAAAATATGTATGGAAATTTAAGGGACTGAGAGTAGCCAAAACGATATCCAAAAAGAACAACAGCCCAAGCTGGTATGGGTCAGTGGACTGAGTGCAGACCTCTGAACTAAAGTGTTATGGGTTCCATTCCCAGTCAGGACACATGCCTGGGTTGTGGGCCTGGTCCCCAATAGAAGGTGTGTGAGAGGCAACCACATATCGGATGTTTCTCCCTCCCTTCCCCTCTAAAAGAAATAAATAAAATCTTAAAAAAATAAAAAAGAACAACAAAGTTGGAGGATTCACACTTCCTGATTTCAAAACTGACTACAAAGGTACAGTGACCAAGGCACAGATATGTAGCACTGGCGCGGGACAGACATGTAATCAATGGAATGGGATTGAAAATCCCAAAATGAACCCTCACATTTACTGACAAGTGACTTTTGGCAAAGTGCTATAACTACTCAGAGTCAACAAATCATGCTGGGACAACTGGATACTCATATGCATAAAAATGAAGTCAGACCCCTACTTCACACCACGGAGAAAACTCAGAATTGGTCTTTTAACTCAGTGAACCAAAGACCTAAATGTAGGAGCTTAAGCTATAAAACTCTTAGAAGGAAACATAAATGTGAATCTTTGGGACCTTGGATTTGGCAATGGTTTCCTAGATGTAACACTAAAAGCACAAGTGATAAAAGAAAAAATAGATAAACTGGACATCATCAAAATTAAAAACTTTTATGTGTCAAAGAACACCATCAAGAAAGTGAAGAGATGATCTACAGAATGGGAGAAAACATTTGCAAATCATATATCTGATAAGCAACATATATCCAGATATTTAGAAATATTACATTCTTGGCTCAGTGGATTGAGCATCGGCCTGTGAACCTAAAGGTCATTGGTTCAATTCCTCATCAGGACACGTGCCTGGATTGCTAGCCAGGTTCCCAGTTAGGGGTGTGCAAGAGGCAACGAACTGATGCTTCTTTCACACACTGATGTTTCTCTACCTCTCTTTGTCCACTCCCTTCTCTCTTAATCTTTACAAATCATAATTTTTTTATTATTAAGAACAAATAACAAAAAAGGGCAAAGGATCAAAGAAGATAGAGCTGGTCAAAGAAGATATAAAAATGACCGATAAGCACCTGGGAAGATGTGCCACATCATTACCAATCAAGGAAATGCAAATCAAAACCACAATGAGATACCACTTCACACCCTCTAGCAAGGCTGTAAAACAAAAAAACGATAATAAATGTTGGTGAGGATGCGGAGAAATGAGAACCCTCACACACTGCTCTGGAAATATAAAATGGCACAGTCACTGTGGAAAACAGTTACACGTGGGGATACCGTAGGACCCAGCAATTCCACTCTTAGTTACATACTCAGCAGAAATGAAATACATGTTTATCGTTCTGTGCATGATGGGCTCCGTGCACCCCTCCTGTGCTGCAGGTGAAGGACTTTATTCTTGGTAGGATATGGTCATCTACTTGGGGCAGTAGAGTCGGTCAAGTGCCATATGATGCACATGCTTTAAGCAGAACAAAGAATTACATGTTGAGTCTGACACAAGAAACGTATCTCACACAAACGTGGGGGACCAATGACCCATTATTGAAGCTGATCTTGCTTTGTCTCTTCTCTATGTAGGTGAAGCTTATTCCATCCAGGGCCTCCTGTGTCATGTATTTCTTGGTGACTCCAACACCTACAAACGACAGGGTGGGTTGACGTCCTGGGGCTGATCCTCCTGGTGACAGATATTGGGACACTATTTGCTGTCCTTGTGGCAGGAGTGCTGCCCTGGAGGTAGAAACAGATGCTATTGCCTCTACATCAGCAAACCATAGGATGCAATGTGATACTTACAGACCAGCTTTGTGAGGGATAGACACCAACCAACTCAGGGGCTGGACCAGAGGTTGGCTTCTAGGGATTGTGTGACAATCAACAGTAAGAGGAGAAGTCTACCACAAAACCAGAGGAGCAGGCTTTTGTGCTTTTAAGGAAGTAAGTGGGAACTCTCATGATATGAGTTTTTCTGTCTCGTTTTTCTGTATGTTGCCTCCAGTAGAACATTTATATAAGCTATATAAAAGAGTATTAACCGTTTTCTTATGTATTTTCAGCAATCATATACAGTCAGACTATATAGGAATCCCAAAGAACAGGTATAACTGTTATTAAGACTAATATTAACAGCGAAGTAAAGATTCTCAGGCACCAAAGAATATGGCACAAAGTCCAGAGAGAGCTTACCAGACATTGTCGGAACCGCGGCGGCTTCCCACAGCACAGGCCCTTCTCTATGGTCCCTCTCTCGGGGTGCACCCACTCCACGGCATCTGCTCTTCTCCTTGGTTGCTCCCACAGGCTTCTCTGGGATCCACTGCTTTACCACACTGGATGCCTTGTGGCTCCTCTCTCTGCCACTCTGGATTCAGGGATCCAAAACTATGATCACCACATTGGCTATTTTGGAGCTAAAGAGGGTTCAGTCTCTTGGGAGCTTGCTGTAAAACGAAGCAGATACCAACACAGCATCTCTTACTTAACCAGCAGAGATTTTGTTCAGACTCTCAGTTTGTGTGATCTGGTGAAAAAGCTGAAATTAAAAGCAACCACTCATTTTTTTTTCTTCTCCTTTTCCTGAATTATCTCAACCCTTACTTACCCACTTTGAGGATTTTCTAAGAACAACAGCTCAGATGAAGTCAGGATCCACTACTTAAAGCAAGGAGGCTCAGGATATCAAGTGAAGACTCACCAAGTTTACCCAATGAAAAAGTGGAGAGTTGTGAGCCTTTTGCTTATACCTAGCTCCAGGTCCAGGACCACAGGGCAGTCCTGGGTGGGCTGCTTCAGAATCCTGCTGACTACGCCAAGTAAACGTCAACATAAGAAACATCCAAACCTGTAGAGAACTTTTATGAGTTTATTTGTGCCAAACCTGTGACAATAGCCAGGAAGCAAGATCTCAAATGCTTTGGTGAATGTCAAGTTTGAAGTATCTTTTATGCATTTGAAACTAAGAAGGCCATGTAAGATTACATGAAGGTGGGAGAGAACAAGGCAAGGACTAAATTACAGAACATTTAACAGGACTATGTGCCCTTGTGAGAGAGGTTAAGCTTATGTCAGAGGCATGTTAACACAGATGCATTACAACAAGGGGTAGGGCAGGGTTTGCTTTACATTGACAGGTAAAGGCCAATGTTTCCTTTATTTGTCAGTGTTTCCCTCTCTCCCTTTCTAAAGAAAGAAGTAAATAAGATCTTAAAAAAATAAAATAAAATAAATAAAAGCAAATTAAACCCCACACAGAAGGGAGTCATAATAAAGATTAAAGTAGAAATTAAGGAAATAGAGATGAAAAAAAACAATGAAAGAATACATTCTTTGAAAAGATTTAAATTTTTTTCAAATTTCTTTTTGAAGATCTAATTTGTTTTTAGAGAGCGGAGAGGGTGGGGGACAGAGAGGGAGAGGAGAGGACAGCAATGTGAGAGAGAAACATTGATCCGTTTCCTCTTGTGGGGCCGGGACTGGGGAACTGCCAGGAAACCCAGGCATGTGCCAGGACCAGGAACGGAACCAGCAAACTTTCGTTTTGCAGGCTGACGCTCAGTCCACTGAGCCACACCAGCCAGGGCTAAAGAGCTTTTTTTTAAAGAGGAGGAAGTCAAAGAACCTGTGTTGTAACCCTGTGTCTCAGGGTCGGTGACAGTGTGGAGGGGACCATGAGAAAAATGGTTTAGGAAAGGTGCAGCATAGTCCTCAGCGGTGAATAAGTTGCTACTGTGACCAGAGCCAGGAATTACAGAAAAACTGCCAGTCAAGGGTGAAAACTCCCATTTCCCCCAGACGCATCTCCTCAAAATAAAGTCCTGCCTCTGAATGTGGATATTGACTACGACCACCACTCCCACAGCTACTTATTTGGGGGGCTTGGGGCGGTGCTGGCGAGAAAGAGAAGGGGGATAACAAGCGTTGCTTATAAAATAACACTGACACGTTGTATCTCATTTGACTGCCATGGTCGCCCAGGTGAGAGCATTACCCTTGAGGGGCCATGGAACCCTGACCCGTACAGATTTTCTTTACATAATTTAAATTAAAAATAATATATTAACTTTTATATTGGAGAAATTGTTC
Source organism: Artibeus jamaicensis (assembly GCF_021234435.1). Classification (NCBI taxonomy): domain Eukaryota; kingdom Metazoa; phylum Chordata; class Mammalia; order Chiroptera; family Phyllostomidae; genus Artibeus; species Artibeus jamaicensis. The sequence continues at coordinate 30,272,298 of NW_026521803.1, read as the reverse complement.
GATATGTATGAAATGAGAACCAAAGTGGACATCATCAGGAACCAGCAAATCTACATTCTGCCGGCAGCGGTGGCGGCGCCTCAGCCGCCAGGGGAGGACTCAGTGAAGCCGACTGTAAAAGATTTCAAATCCACTTTGGTCCAGCCACTCCTCACCAGCAACGACCAGGCCACCATTGTTTATGGCCTCCCAGGGTTGTTCTGGACTAATTCTAGGGATGCCAGTGGTCTTGAAAAGGCCCAGAGGCTGAGCCGTGCCAGGCCTGGCTGAGGAACTGCGAGGAACGAGAACGGGAAAGAGTGGCGGGAAGTGATGTCGGAGACACGAGAGTGCGGCTGGTTGGCCTCACAGCGCGACTTTCTGCCAGAACACTATTCAAAAGTGCCAAAGGGAAAAGTGATCGGAAAAATGAGTGCGACTTGATCTTGGAAGTGTTTCACAAGCGGCCGCTTTCCCTGTGAACTCAGCAGCACAAGAGTGTGGAATCGACTCCCAACACAGCGTCGCCCCCGTGGAAGCCGCAAACTGGACGCTGCCAAGTGCTACCTGTGAACATAGAAACTCGGCCATCTTACGGAATCAGATTCCAATATGATGGCGTTTGTATCAAAGTCTTGCAGTGGGTGCGGCCATATTGCCTTCAACTTCGAGTCCGTACAAGCGGCCACCCTACGGACTCAACCGACAAGGTGGCGGCTTCCTCAGGAAAGCAACTGTAGGGCACGGCCATGTTTCCTGCGAACGTACGGAGTCGGGTGCCGTACGGCCCCGGTAACCAAGATGGCGGCGCCTGAGAGACCGCCGGGGCTTTATTGGGGCGACACCTTGGTCGTCGCGTAGTTGACGCACTGAACCTGCGTAATAGGGGTACGGTGCCCGGGAGGCGCGACGAGAAGCGGAAGTAGTAGTGGGCACTTTTGCAACCGCCGCGGACGCTGAGTGAATCAGTGCAGGTTCACGGGTCGCTGGCGGGGGTCGCGAAGGGGTTCGCCAGTAGTTGAGAGATGGTGAGTACCGGGTCCAAGGACAGCGTCGGTGTAGAGGTTAGGGCAGTTGGTTACGGTGGGGTTCATCTGCAGACGCGTGGGGGTCTGTGTTCAACCCTAAGGGGAGTCTGTGAGCAAATTGTGAGGTCCTGTGGGGAGCCTTAATTGGGCTCTGTGGGCAGAATAGTGGGGAGCTGGTGGTCCTATTTTCTCCCGATGTATGAACCATCTGGGAGGTCTGTGATGAGCCACTGTGGGAGTCCGTAATAGAAGTTTAGTGGGATCACTGATGGTAGTTCCTTGGGCGTCCGGATGAGGGATTCGTTTGGTGGAGAGAAGGGGTGTGCGATGAGCCGCACTGGGTAGCCTGTAGGGTGCCGTGGCGACTTTGAATCGAGGGATCCGTGCGGAAACCACGAGGGCGGCGGGGTGTGTGGGGTTAATGACAGGGGATCTGTTGGGAACTGTGACAGGAAGTCCGGATAAATTAGGTCGTGTTGGTGAGAGCCTGCAATGGGGGTCTGTGAGGAGCCACGATGTGGGCAGTCCGGGTGAGTGTTAGGTGTTTGTAACGAGTGTGTGGATAGAGTGCTGGGGTGTCCGTGGGGTAAGCGTGGGAGGCCTGGGGCAGAGCGATGGGGTTTATAAGAAGAGTAATGGGGTGTCAGGGATGAATGGTGAGGTGGCGTCTGTAGGGAGCATAGTGGGGAGATTTATGAGGAGTGGGGACACCTTTTGGCAGGGTGTTGGGGTCTGTGGTGAGCCATGATGGGGGTTCTCTAAGGAGCCATAATGCGGGGTATCCCACAGGAGGGGGATGGCTCAGACCCAGAGCCCCCAGATGCTGGCGAGGACAGCAAGTCGGAGAATGGGGAGAACGCGCCCATCTACTGCATATGCCGCAAACCAGACATCAATTGCTTCATGATGTGAGCCGGGGGAAAGGTGGGCGGGGCTGACATCTGTCAAGGTTGGGGGAGGCCGGTGGGTCCGACCCCTCACATCTCCGCCACTCGCTCCATCCTCTGCAGCGGCTGTGACAACTGCAATGAGTGGTTCCATGGGGACTGCATCCGGATCACTGAGAAGATGGCCAAGGCCATCCGGGAGTGGTACTGTCGGGAGTGCCGAGGTGAGGGGTGGAATGGACAGGGCAGGCAGGTGGGGCTTAGAGGGAGTAGGAGGAGCCATAACGGGAGGGAGGCTGGGTCGTGGGGAGTAGCAATAATATTCATTTGGCCAAAAAGTTTGTTTGCTTTTTTGGGGGGGGGGGTAAGAGAGCTCTAGTAGCGCTTAGTTGTCTTTAACTTCATTGGAAACAATTTTGTTAGATTGTGACAGCAATCAAGTCAGCATGCATTTTTTAAAAAAACTCGCTGGTGTGGCTCAGTGGATTGAGCACCAGCCTGTGAACCAAAAGGATCTCCAGTTCGATTCCCAGTCAGGGCACATTCCTGGGTTCTGGGCCTGGTCTCAAGTAAGGGGCATGGAAGAGGCAACCACACATCAATGTTTCTCTCCCTTTCTCTCCCTTCACCTCTCTAAAAAGAAATAAATACATAAAACATCAAAATTGGAAAGTTTTCTGTAGCCATTTTAGTATTGAAGATGGAAGAAAATATACAACATTTTTGGCATATTATGCTTTATTATTTCCTTTTTTCTTTTTAGATTTTATTTATTTATTTTCAGAGAGAGGGGAAAAAGAGGAAGAGAGAGGGAGAGAAACATTGATCAGTTGCATCTCACATGCCCCCAACTGGGGACCGGGCCACAACCCAGGCGTGTGCCCTGACTGGGAATCAAACCAGCAACCTTTTGGTTCACAGGATGACACTCAATCCCCTGAGCCATATGAGCCAGAGTACTTTATTATTTCAAGAAAGGTAAAAACGCAACTGAAACACAAAAAAAGATTTGCACTCCACATGGAGAAGGTGCTGTGACTGATTGAATATGTCAAAAATGGTTTGTGAAGTTTCGTGCCAGAGTTTTCTCAGTGGATGATGCTCTGTAGTCGGGTAAACCATTTGAAGTTGATAGTGATCAGATCGAGACATTGAGAACGACGAACGTTATACCATGTGGGAGATAGCTGACATAATCAAAATATCCTAATCAATGAAGTTATTGGTGAAAATGAAAACTGTGTCTTTTATTTTACATAAAAACTTCAATGGACTTTTTGGCCAACCCAGTATGTCTGTGGGCAGAGTGATTGTTCTGTGGTGAGCCATAATAGAGGGTCTCATTGGAGGGGGCAGGCTGTGCCCTAGAATGGGGGGACTAGAGCAATTGGGTGGGACAGAAGAGGAGAGAAGAGGAAGAAAGAGTTCTGGGACCATTCAAGTTCCCCAGTGCCAACCTCCTGTGGTCCACCTTCTGCCCCACAGAGAAAGACCCCAAGCTGGAGATCCGCTATCGGCACAAGAAATCAAGGGAACGGGACAGCAATGAGCGAGACGGCAGTGAGCCCCGGGATGAGGGTGGAGGGCGCAAGAGGCCTACCCCGGATCCAGACCTGCAGCGCCGGGCGGGGTCAGGGACAGGGGTTGGGGCCATGCTTGCTCGGGGCTCTGCCTCGCCCCACAAATCCTCTCCACAGCCCTTGGTGGTCACACCCAGCCAGGTGAGTGGCTGCAGTGGCTGGGATATGTAAGGTGATCCTGTTTCGGGCCCTACTTGGGTTCTTGATTTGTGTTCCGGGCACCTTCCCTCAGCATCACCAGCAGCAGCAGCAGATCAAACGGTCAGCCCGCATGTGCGGCGAGTGTGAGGCCTGCCGGCGCACTGAGGACTGTGGCCATTGCGACTTTTGCCGGGACATGAAAAAGTTTGGGGGCCCCAACAAGATCCGCCAGAAGTGCCGGCTGCGTCAGTGCCAGCTACGGGCCCGGGTGAGCATGGGCAGAGCAGGGCAGGGTCAAATTAGGGGGCCGGTGTGTTCCAAGAAGAGCTGATTGAGGCTAGGATTGGTGGGCCAGGTGGAGTGGTCCCTAATTGCATATAGGTAGGTGGAAAGGAGCCTGGCCTGTCCAGATGAATGGGGCATGACCAAGAGTGCTGGGCTAGCAGGGAGCCCCCCAACCTCAGGTCGACAGGGTACAACTAGGTGTTTCTAGGTAGTCAGGTATGTCAGGCAGGTAGGGCATGGCCAAGCATGTCCGGCTATCAGGGTTGGGGCATGCAGATGTGCCTGGGGAGGCAAGGTAGGGTAAACTGGTGGGGCTAGGCACCCTCCATCTACCTGGGGCTGACCTGGGCCTTCCTCCTGCTGGCACAGGAATCGTACAAGTACTTCCCGTCCTCGGTGAGTCCAGCCTTCCAGGTGGGGCAGGGCATGCGGGCAGGTTGTTCAGGGCCAGTCCTGAGATTCTGCCCTGCAGCTCTCGCCAGTGACGCCTTCAGAGTCCCTGCCAAGGCCTCGCCGGCCACTGCCCACCCAGCAGCAGCCACAGCCATCACAGAAGCTGGGACGCATTCGTGAGGACGAGGGGACAGTGGCATCATCAGTAATCAAGGATCCACCTGAGGCTACAGCCACACCTGAACCACTCTCAGATGAGGATCTACCCCTGGACCCTGACCTGTATCAGGACTTCTGTGCAGCGGCCTTTGATGACCACGGCCTGGTGAGCAGGCGGAGCATCCCATGGTGGAAGGGTGGAGGTTGCAGAAGCAGAGTACCCATAATGAAAAGAGAGGAGGCAGAGGGTATGGAAGGCTAATTTGGGAACTGAGTAGGTGGTGGGGTAGTCCTGAGTGGGGCAAGTGGGTCAGTGTATGCCTCACTTGTAGCCCTGGATGAGCGACACAGAGGAGTCCCCATTCCTGGACCCTGCGCTGCGAAAGAGAGCAGTGAAAGTGAAGCACGTGAAGCGTCGGGAAAAGAAGTCTGAGAAGAAGGTGTTGGAGAGGGTGACATGGCTGTGGGAAGGTGGAGGGCAGGGGCTGAGTGGGGCAAGAGCCAAAAAGGGGCGGGACGCAGGGGGAGACAGGGGTCTGGGGCTGATTTCAACTCCACTCCAACTCCTGACCTGCCACGTCCCATAGAAGGAAGAGAGATACAAACGGCATCGACAGAAGCAGAAGCACAAGGACAAATGGAAACATCCGGAGCGAGCTGATGTTAAGGATCCTGCATCCCTACCACAGTGCCTGGGACCTGGGTGTGTGCGCCCTGCACAGCCTGGCTCCAAGTATTGCTCAGATGACTGTGGCATGAAGCTGGCAGCCAAGTGAGTCGTTCTTCAAGGGTTCAAGGGAGTCAGCGAGTACAGGATAGGGCTTGACAAGATTCTTCTATGTCAGTTACCTGTCCATCATTCAGTTAAACAAGCACCCACCTATCTGTCCACCTGTCCGTCCACCACTCAGTTACTCATCTGCCAGTCCATCTACCATTCAGTCACCTGTTTTCTTACCTTTTACCATTTAGTCATCCATCCATTCTGCCCTTTTTGGCTTACCCCACTTAATCATCTTGTTGCCTGCCACCTTTCTACCTGCATTCAAACGACTGCTTCCTGTAGCCGCATCTACGAGATCCTCCCCCAGCGCATCCAGCAGTGGCAGCAGAGCCCCTGCATTGCTGAGGAGCATGGTAAGAAGCTCCTTGAACGCATTCGCCGTGAGCAGCAAGGTGCCCGCACCCGCCTTCAGGAAATGGAGCGCAGATTCCATGAACTTGAGGCCATCATTGCACGTGCCAAGCAGCAGGCTGTGCGAGAGGATGAGGAGGTGAGCAAGCACAGGCATGGCGATGTGGGACCTGGTACCTGTTTCTGCCTGGCCTCATTCTTTCCATCCCATGCAGAGCAACGAGGGTGACAGTGACGACACGGACCTGCAAATCTTCTGCGTCTCCTGTGGGCACCCCATCAACCCACGTGTTGCCTTGCGCCACATGGAGCGCTGCTACGCCAAGGTCAGGGTGTCAGCCTGAGAGGGCAGATGGTGTGGGAACATCATTGGGTTCTTGAAGAACGGATGTGCTGTCTGGGTGCTGTCTTGGGAGGGCATGCAGCACATATCCACAGTTCCCTCTATTTGTGTTCATCCTTCCAGTATGAGAGCCAGACGTCCTTTGGGTCCATGTACCCCACGCGAATTGAAGGGTGAGTGTGGGTAATGCGGAGCTAGTACAGGGAGATTAAGGCTAGGGTCAGAAGTAAAATGTAGGGGCAGGATATTGTGATGGGCAAGGATAGGTGGGCCCCCTTCCATTTCTCCCTTCACTACCCTCTTTTTACTTCAACCCCCCAGGGCCACACGACTCTTCTGTGATGTCTACAATCCTCAGAGCAAGACATACTGTAAGCGGCTCCAGGTGTTGTGTCCGGAGCACTCACGGGACCCCAAAGTAAGGTTTTCCCTCAGTTCCCCACGTTCTGTCACTCCTCCCTTCTTCACTGCCCCACATTTATCTCTTCCTTTCCCCCTCCCCTCCTTCCTTTCCTTTCCCTACCTGACCACTCTCATAACTGCCATGTTCCCTGCCTCATCACCCTTTATTCCTCCTTTTTCCTGTCTTATCACCTCCTATTCCTCCTCCTTTCCTTGCCTCTTTAGCTTCTACGCCTCCCCTTTTCCGTTCCTCTCCACTGTCCCCTGAACTCTCTACTCCTTCCCTCCTTTCTCCCTTCCTAATTCCTCATTCTTTTTCTTTTTTTTCTTGGAGAGTGGGAGGAAAGGGGGGAGAGAGGGAGAGAAACACTGATGTGAAAGGGAAACATCCATCAGTTGACTCTTGTACTCATCCATGCTAACCCAGGATCAAACTTGCAACCTAGGCACCTCCCCTGACCAAGAATCCAACCCCTAACTTTTTGGTTTACTGGACTATGCTCCAACCGACTGATCCACTCCAGCCAGGGCCCCATCCCCATTCTTATCCTCCTTCCTTACCACACCCCATTAATGTCCATGTCCTCAATCCCTGCAGGTGCCAGCCGATGAGGTATGCGGGTGCCCCCTTGTGCGTGATGTTTTTGAGCTCACAGGTGAATTCTGCCGCCTGCCCAAGCGCCAGTGCAACCGCCATTACTGCTGGGAGAAGTTGCGGCGAGCTGAAGTGGACTTGGAGCGTGTGCGTGTGGTAGGTTTGGAGCGTGTGCGTGTGGTAGGAGCGTGTGCGTGTGCGTATGCTGGAGGAGGCCAGGGTGAGGCGGGTCATCCAGAGCTCCATGTCATGACTCCTTCTGCTCCCCTGGCAGTGGTACAAGCTGGATGAGCTGTTTGAGCAAGAACGCAATGTACGCACAGCCATGACAAACCGGGCAGGATTACTGGCCCTGATGCTGCACCAAACCATCCAGCATGACCCACTCACCACCGACCTGCGCTCCAGTGCAGACCGTTGAGCCTCATCTGCTCAGACATCCTCACAGCCTGCATTCCTCCATTTGTCTTTCTCCAGTGGTCCCTCGGTTTCTCATTGTGCCCATCCACCATTTGACGGCCCATCTGCCTTTACCAGATGGTCTCAAAATGCCCTCCTGTCCTTGTCTGGCCTGTTTCTCCACCTCCATCTTCTGTGACCAGGTGGAACGGTGCAGTCTGCTCGCCCTTGCTTCATTTTCCCCTGGTTTTGTTAATAAAATTTTGAAGAACCAAACTTTGGTCTCCAAACTTTACCTAGTTGCATCTGAATTCTCAAACCGCCCCCCCGCGGGGGATAGAAGGGCCAGTGTATGTGTAGGCTGTGAGTACACACAGCTGGCACCCTCTAGATGCCGGTTCTCCCCGTGGGCTGTGGGGATATGACCTGCTGCGCGAGAGCCCAGTGATCTATATTCACCGCCTCATTTTGAGACAGTGGGAATACAGTCGTCGCTCTTTCAGTGTGGCTCATTTATCACCCTGTGTGAACGTTGATGTTCTCTAGACCAGAAGTGTAGTCAACCATGGGCACAAGGCCCCCTCTTTTCTCACAACCCCCTCTCTTTGGGCATGCATGCAGAAAAAGTCCACTGACTGTCCCAGGACCTCCACCCGGCCGGCCATGGTTGTCCGGTCCAGGACAGACTCGCACTCAGCGGTTGGTTGCCGCGACCTGGCCTGTTTACTTCTAGTGCGGCACCGCCCCCTTCCCCAGTTCCCGCGGAAGGAGCGGGGGCCAGCGCGCGCCGCCAATTGTCTCCGCGCGCTCCAGCAACTGTGCAGCGGAGTGGAGAGAGCGGGACACAATAGTCCTGGGGAACAGTTTCCGCAGGGACTGGAGAGCACTGGCGCGACCTAGGCGAGAGGTGGGAGAGGAGGGCTCCGGCACAGCCCCAGTCTTCCTCGCTCCTACCCCGGGCTATCCCGGGTTACTCGTGGAGACCATCTAGGCAACCGTGAACGCAGGGCCATCCCCAACCCTCCACGCCCACTTCGGTTGGGATCGGAAAGCGCAGGCGCGAACGAGGTGGGCGGAGTGGCGAGAACTAACGGGGGGCGAAGCGAGAAGCGTTGGGGCTGCGGGTCTCTTATAGGTACGCGAGGGTAGTTGGGCTTCAGCACGCAAGCGCAGCCAGAACGGCAGGTGGGCGCGCACCGCTGCGGGGCGTAGCACGCAGGCGCGGGATCCTCCCTATTAAGGGCAAGCGCCAACCCAGCATTAGCGCGCAGGCGTCTCTGTAGGAGCGGAACCCTGGGGGCGGGCCCCGGATTTCCGGTTACGGGTGCAACGAACGGCCGCGGCGGCGACAGCTACAGCTTGAGCGGCTGCAGAGGAGGAAGAAGAGCAGGGCAAGGCGGGAGTCACAGGCGGGACCCTCGTCATGGGTCCGCGAACCTAGAGCTACGAAAGCTACCGGCCCGGTGCCGAGCTGGTGAGACAGTCGTGGGGGTGGAAGTGGAGATCGCTTAGGCGGAGGAAAGGGAAGAAGTGAGGCTCAGAACGCAGACGGAGAGGGCCCTCAGGCCGACGAGTGGGAGGAATGGCGGCGTCGGAATACTGAACGGGAGGAATGGGGAGATTTAGGCGGAGGACGGAGGGGACTAGGGCTCCGAACGCTGACAGTGGAAATGTCGGGATCCTGGGAGAGAACTTAGAGGAATGAGGGAGGATCCAAATGCTGAGGGGAGACATCGGGGCCTCTCAGGTTAAGGAGAGACAAACGGGTGTTCAGAACTTGAGGGGGATAAATGAGGGCCTCTCAGGCAGATGACGGAAAGAAGTGGGGGCGTTGGGATGCTGAAAGGGAGGGACGGGGCCTCTTAGGGGGGACGAGGAGAAATAGGGTGACGAAAACACTGACAGGGATGGCATGGTTCTGGTACAAGAACGGAGAGAAATGCGGGGTTTAGAATGTCGAGAGAAGAAATCAGGGCCTTCGGACTGACGAGAAGAATGGAGGATGAGGATGCTGAGAGGAAGGAGTTAAAAGAACTTTTTAGTTGCAGAGGAGAGGAATAGGAAGGTTCTGGGTCTGAGATTGCGGGAGGAATTATGGCTCAGAACACTGACGGAGGAAATAAGGCGGGAGGATTTCAGGCAGAGGAACAGAGGGAATGAGGGGCTGTTCAGGTCGGGCATGTACCGGAGGCGTGGACTCGGGTAGAGAGCACAGAGGAAATTGAGGCAGCGCTGTGGGAGCAGGATAAGAGGGTGTCATACAGGGAAGGAATGGGAGCGTTGAAAGACTGAAAGAAACTGGGGACTCCTGAGTCAAGAAAGGGAGTCAGTGGGCACCAGAACACTGACATACGGTGCTTGGACCTCAGTCTGAGGATGAGAGGAACGGGGGCCTCCTGAGCTGAGGGTGGGGAGTGCGGAGGTCTCAGGGTGACAAAGGAGAAGAATAGGGGGCCAGTGAGTCAAAGACAGAGAATATTTTCTGGGCCAAGGACAGGGAGAAATAAAGAGGAAGAATGAAAGGCTCCTAGGTTGGCAGTAGGGAGAAATGATGGGCTTTCGGGCCGAGGCTGGGGAGGAATAGGGGATCCAGACACTCAGAGTGAGGAAGGAGGACCCTTGGGTTGAGGGAATTTAAAGCTCCTGGGCTCAGGTCAGGGAAGAACTGAGGAGAGTGGGGGTTTTTCTTCCTTATATTGGCCAGTTACCTGTATCGGGCCTCAGGTCTTGGACAAGTATGAATAGATACCAGTGGTTTGTGTGGCCTGGGGCACAACATGTCAGCTCCTACAGCCTCAGTTTCTCTCATTTTCCCCTCTGTGTTGCAGGCTGCTGCTCCTTCCCTTGTCCCCCATGGCTGAGGAGTGGCTGGACTGCCCAGCCCTGGGCCCAGGCTGGAAGCGCCGTGAGGTTTTTCGCAAGTCAGGTGCCACCTGTGGACGTTCAGACACCTATTACCAGAGGTACTGGTTGGGTTGTGGACAGAGTCATGCTGGGCTGAGCCTGGTTAGGCAGAGTGAAATCGAGGTGTGTGTTTAAATTTATGGCCAAACTAAAATTAGGCATATATATTTGATCCTCATTATTTGCAGAGTCCATATTTGCAAATTCGCCTATTCACTAAAATGTGTTTGTGTCCCTAAAGTTATTGCTCAGCTGTGCTTTCGTGATCATTTGTGGACATGCACAGAACAGCAAAAAATTTAAGTCGCCTGATGTACATGTCCCCAGGTGTAGAACAAGGCCTTCTGATTTCAGCACTTGAACTGTAAACAAGACCTTTTCCGGTGTACTTAGCGTAGTGTTTTTCAAATTCTTGTGCTGTTTGCAGTAGCCCCCAAGCTTTGTGGTGAAGTGCTATCTAGTGTTGTAAGTGCAAGAAATCTATGACGTGCTTGTAGGAGAAAATAATGTTAAATAAGATTTGTTCAGGTGTGAGTTGCAGTGCTGTTGGCTGTGCATTCAATATCAATGAATCGAAAGTGTGGTACATCTAGAAAAAGAAGAGGAAATTTACCAATTTGCACGAGGATACTTTAGAAAATGCTAAAGTAGCATGCGATGAAGCTAAAGAAAAGGTGGAAAATACGGAAAGTCCTAAAATACCATATATAGTGAAGATGGACTCCAAAGCTTCTGGCTTTACATTATTCAAAGACCTTTACACTTAAGGATTTAAGATATTTTAAGGTATATTAGTAATGTACTACTTATTAATTTTTTTACATTCTTTCTGAACTTTGTCTAACTTGTTTTCCTGAAAGAATATAGTAAAATTACAAATGTAATTATATTATTCATATTTAGTTGTACATTTATTCGCATACTTATAATGTATAAAACCGGCCAGTGTGGCTCAGTTGGTTAGGGCGCCTTCCTGTAAACTGAAAGGCTGTGGATTCAGTCCCAAGTCAGGACACTTACCTGGGTTGTGAGTTCATTCCCTGGTCTGGTTGGGGTGCATACAGGGGGCAGCCAGTCGATGTTTCTCACATCAGTGTTTCTTTCTCCCTCTCCCCCCTTCCTTCCCTATCTTTCTAAAAGTAATGGGAAAAAAATGTCCTCAGGTGAGAAAAAAACTTTCAACATTTACAAATGTAAGTGCAGTTATCAAGAACTATAAAGGATTAGAGATTTTGCCGTAACTAGGTGAAGATAACAAGTGAGTATGTCACTGTTCAGTGAATGCTGGTAGGAGACACGAGATTCCTGGGTCAGAGATGAAAGAGTTTATTACTCATAGCAACAGCAGTATCCAGGATGACGTCCTTTTTGTGCTCGTTCCCTGAATATGGGTTCCCACAGGGTCACATGACAAGAGGGCTAACTAGCACCTGCATATGCACTGGGTTATGTTGTAGGAAAGGAACCCTGAGTTCCCCCCCTTTTTTATGTTAAATTTATTAGGATGACATTGGTTCATATGGCCATATAGGTTTCAAGTGTACCCTTCTATGACACATGATCCACATACTGCATTGTGTGCCTACCACCCAAAGTCAAGTCATCTTCTGTCCTGTGTATTTGGCATCCAGTCTTTTTTTTTTTTTTTTTTAATTTATTTATCTTTAGAGGGGAAGGAGAGGGGGAGAGAAACATCAATGTATGGTTGCCTCTAGTGCATCCCCTGCTGGGAACTGGCCTGCAGGGAACTGGCTTGCAACCCAGGAATGTGCCCTGACTGGGAATTGAACCGGGATCTTCTGGTTCGCAGACCTGCGTTCAATCCACTGAGCTGCACTAGCCAGGTGGCATCCAGTCTTTTACAGTGTTTAGGACAGTAGGGTGTCTGCCCTTTTCTCTAAAAGGAAATCCTTTGTCTTATCTTCCAAGGTTTTGATGTACAAACATCCTTGAAAAGATAGTTAATTGCAAAGGACAGTTCATGCCTTCTTTTAGATACCTGTTGAGTATTGTGTCCTAATATCAATTGCTTAAATACTTATTTTTTATGTAGTATTTATTTGTTTATACATCTGTTTGTGTATTTACATGTGCATTTTATGTGTATCTTTTTAAGCATGTTTTTGTGTAAGTTTTCTTATTTGTGTATTTAGTATGTAATGCTAATACATTTATGTGTTTAGTGTGTTTCTGTTTCTATTTGTGTTTATTTCACTTACATAGAATACCATTAGTAGTATATATTATAAATATAGACACTTATTTGCATTTACATTACTTACTAGTGTTTGTATACCTGTTGGTATTTATATACCTTTAATATTCTTCTTATTCAGGGTTAGTTGGGGTAGGGCCTGGTCAGGCGGGTCCCAGGCTACCTTTTATATCCTGCCAGCCCTGCAGACCTGTTTACCTCCTGGTGGGAAGGTTGTCTGGGAGCAGCAATAGTGTCTCCACCTGCCTACCAACTCTTCCTGGCCCACTCCCAGCCCCACAGGAGACAGGATCCGAAGCAAGGTTGAACTGACCCGATACCTGGGCCCTGCATGTGATCTCACCCTCTTCGACTTCAAGCAAGGCATCCTGTGCTATCCAGCCCCCAAGGTACTGCACAGTGTGGGGTACCCAGATGCACGAGTGGCTGAGCCACCTAATACCCACCCACTGACCTACATTCTTCCTCCCTTTGCTCTCATCTCTAGGCCCATTCTGAGGCTGTCCCTAGCAAGAAGCGGAAGAAGCCTTCAAAGCCTTCGAAGCCTTCGAAGCCTTCGAAGCCTTCAAAGCCTTCAAAGCCTTCGAAGCCAGTTAAACCTGGGAAATGTCAGGTTGGACCCCAGAGAGTTGAGGTCAGAAAGGAGGCTCCAAGGGATGAGACCAAGGCTGATGCTAACACAGCCCCAGCTTCGCTTCCTGCGCCTGGGTGAGTTTTGGCCTAAAGTGAACCAACTGGGAGATGGTTGTGGTTGGCAGTGCACTCAGGGCCCCACACTTATGTCTCCTATTCCAGGTATTGTGAGAACTGTGGAATCAGCTTCTCAGGGGATGGTACTCGAAGGCAGCGGCTCAAGACATTGTGCAAGGACTGCCGAGGTGAGTGGCCCTTAGGATTCTGGGAAATAGGAGCTGGACCGGGTCCAGTGTTGGGCTGGAGGTTGAATGGTGGGTGTCGAGGCGGAGGCATTGGATAAGGCCATGTATCTGATGCTCCCTTTCCACTTCTCTTGTCATATCTCCTTTCCCTCAGCTCAGAGAATTGCTTTCAACCGGGAGCAGAGGATGTTTAAGGTAAGCACAGTCTGTCTCCTCACAAATATATGGTGGGAGCAAGATGTGATGGAAGCTGGCGGAGTGTCTGAAGGAGTGGTGATGGATCCAGAGGGTGTTAGAGTTATTTTGTAGGGAGCTAGCTACAGTCAGCAGGCTGCAATGGGAGGTAAGGGGTGGCAGTAGACACAGTGACGAGGTTAATGGGAACAGTAGACATTGTGGGGGCCTTAGTGATGGTGGCTAATTAATAATTATCAGATACAGTAATGAGTCAAATAGGGGACTAGCAGACTTGGCGATGGGAACTAATTAGGGTCAGCAGACACTTGAGGGGCAGTGCTCCTGGAGTCATTCTGCTTGGGCATGTGACCTTGCCCCACCCATTCCTGGCAGCGTGTGGGCTGCGGAGAGTGTTCAGCCTGCCGGGTAACTGAGGACTGCGGGGCCTGCTCCACCTGCCTTCTGCAGCTGCCCCATGATGTGGCCTCGGGGCTGTTTTGCAAGTGTGAGCAGAGACGATGCCTGCGGATTGTGGAAAAGGTGAGTAGGGCAGATGGGATGGACCCAAGGCTAACCCTACCCCCTGGCCCTCGTAGCCCTGGCCCTGTGCATCATGCCTCTGGCCCCCCCACAGAGCCGAGGGTGTGGAGTATGCCGGGGCTGTCAAACCCGAGAGGACTGTGGCCATTGCCGAGTCTGCCTTCGCCCTCCCCGCCCTGGTCTCAGGCGCCAGTGGAGGTGCGTCCAGCGGCGCTGCCTACGAGTGAGTCAGGCTGGAGGGGCCGGTGCTGGTGGGGCCAGGGCTGGGGCAGAGCTCATTCTTCTATTAAACTTGCTGCTGCTGCTGCTTTTAAACTGGCCTTGCCCACCTCATGTCTTCTTTTCTCCTTCACCCCACTCTCACCTCCCTGGCTCCACCTACCTGCTCCTGTCTGCCAGCATCTTGCCCACCGCCTGCGTCGCCACCATCAGCGATGTCAACGACGCCCTCCCCTAGCTGTGGCTCCCCCTGCTGTGAGTGCCTTATCCCACACTCTGCCTGTCTGTCCCATGCATGCTTTCTGCATTCCTGGGTGGGGAGGGTCCTGTGTCTGCCTGGTGCTACCAAGCTTAAACTAAAGTACCTTTTTGGCTTTCTCATAGGGTAAGAAACGTAGCCGTCGCAGGGGAGGCTGCGACTCCAAGATGACTGCCCGGCGGCGCCCCCGAACCCAGCCACTGCCTCCGCTTCCCCCATCTCAGCCTCCAGAGTCCCCAGAGCTGGTGAGGCCCTGGAGGGCAGGGGGAAGGCACGACCCTAATCTTACCCAGTACCTACCCTGACCCCACCCCATTTGCCTCTGCAGCGCCCCAGAGCCCTGGGCCCCTCGCCACCTGCCGAGTTCATCTATTACTGTGTAGACGAGGACGAGCTAGTGAGTGGCCCCATCTTATCTGGACAAGCCTAGACTCTCCCAGGGCCCTCAGTTAAGCCCAAAGAAGCACATGCTGCACTGGGCCTAATAGGGGAATAGCAAGGCATAGCAATGGGCACTAGTATGGGATGAGCAGACAGTGGGCGAGGGACTAATATGGGACCAACAAATGCACTGATCATACCTAATGTCAGATGAAGCAACATTCTGGTGGGGCTACAAGAGGAAAAGCTGACACAGTGACCAGAGTTCACATAGGACGAGTAGATGTAGCAGGTATGGTGATAGGAGCTAATAGAGAGTCAGCAAACTCCTTCTGGAGGTGGGAAGGTCAAAGATACTGCCTTGGTAGCTAGTGGGGGCTAGCAGATAGAGTGATAGGTACTGTGTTGGAGCAGCCACTGTGCTAATGGCACGAGAGCTACCTGGTATAAGATAGTGCCTAATGCAGGGCTAACAAGACACTGAACTGTGACTGAGGGGAGTCAGGCTAAGACTACAACCAGTTCCTTCCCATGGGGCTAGTGGAGAAGCAACAGGAACAGTGCTGTAATTGTCCTAGTGACAGTACCCCTGTACTCCCTTGTCTCCCAGCAGCCTTACACAAACCGCCGGCAGAACCGAAAGTGTGGGGCCTGTGCAGCCTGCCTGCGGCGGATGGACTGTGGCCACTGTGACTTCTGCTGTGACAAGCCCAAATTTGGTGGCAGCAACCAGAAACGCCAGAAGTGTCGTTGGCGCCAGTGCCTGCAGTTTGCCATGGTAGGTGGGGCAGGAAGGGTCAGATGGGCAAGATAGGTTGGACCAGGTCCCCCAAGTCCCTGGGAGTGATAGACCTGGTATGTAGGTGAGTGAGGCCAGAGGGGTCCTGCAGCCTCAGAGGAGTGCATGGGGCAATGGGTTTGGTCAGGGATTAGCAGATTTTGTGCCAGAGTAAATGAGAAATCTGGGTGGTGTTGGCATTGGTAGCAGGAGACTAGGAGGCTCAGTGATGAAGGGTTCATATGTAAGCAGATTTTGTGCCATTACTACTGGGGGGGATCAGCAGGTATGTTGGTCAGGTCATTGCATCAGGTGGCTATAACACCCCACCTTTTCTCACAGAAGCGCCTGCTGCCAAGTGTCTGGGCAGAGTCCGAGGATGGGGCAGGTTCACCCCCACCTTACCCTCGTCGAAAGAGGCCTGGATCTACTCGACGGCCCCATCTGGGCCATACCCTGAAGCATCCCTTGGGTACTCCCATAGCCCGACGAGAACATGCCCAAACTCCAATGAAGCAGGAGGCAGGCAGTGGTTTTGTGTTGCCCCCACCTGGCACTGACCTTGTGTTCTTACGAGAGGGTGCAACTAGTCCTGTACAGGTGCCTGGCCCTACTCCAGCTTCTACACAACCCCGCTTGCAGGTGAGGGCTCCACCTTATCCTGCCCTTCCCAGCCCTGTCCAGCCTTGTTCCAGGAAGCTGGGACCAAGTCTGCTGCCATCCTCCTTCACACAGGAGGCCCAGAGCCCTGGCCTGAGTTGGGTTGTGGCCTTACCCCAGGTGAAGCAAGAGAAGGCGGATGCCCACGAAGACTGGACACCGGGTACAGCCATCCTGACTCCTGTATTGCTGCCTGGCTGCCCCAGCAAGGTGGGGGTCAGTGATGGGTGATCTGTGAGCAGAGTGATGGTGAGCCATAATGATGGTTCTTTGTGCAGAGCAATAGGTGTGCTGATTGCAGCTTCTTTGCCAAATTACCCTGCCTTCCCCAGGCAACTAGCTTTGCCTGCTTTGCTGCCTAGCTAACAGAAAAATGGAAATCTGTGAGGAATGGGATGGTTTTTCTGCTGAAGTGTGATAGAAGTGGGATTTATCAGCACAGTGACAGGTTGGCCTATAGAGACTCTTTTTCTCAGGCCAACCTGCCTTTCTGACTGTTGCTCATTTCCCACCTCTCCCAGGCAGTAGACCAAGGCCTGCCACGTGTGAAGCAAGAGCCACCTGACCCTGAGGAGGACAAGGAGAAGAGCAAGGATGACTCAGCCTCTGATTCAGCCCCAGAGGAGGCAGGAGGGGCTGGCACGCCAGTGGTCAGTGCTGGGGGACACTGCACCCTGCCCTGACCCAGCTTAACCTCGCCAGCCATGTTGACCCATGATGTTAATTCTTCCCCAGATCACGGAGATTTTCAGCCTGGGTGGAACCCGCCTCCGGGATACAGCAGTCTGGTTACCAAGGTGTGCCCCGCATAGTGAGGGGTGGGGATGGGGTGGGTACCGGTCAGGTGCGGGCCTTCAGTTTTGAAAGTACAGCCAATATTTTGCCATGTGCAGTGGGAGGTAACGGCCCCATGCCACTGCACAGAGCATGATCAGTGAGGAGGTATCTAGGAGCAAACCTAGACCCTTAGAGATTTCCAGAGGTCCAGGTCAGGGCTCACTTGGGGGCAGGGAGTAGGGTGTCAGCTAGGAGGACTTGGTGTCCTGTGATGAGATTAGAAGGAAAAAAAGGCAGGAAAGCCTGGTTCCTAAGAAAAACAAGCAGGTGTCAGACTTTAAATTTTTTTTCATAGAATCATCATTTGGGGTCTTCAATGCCTTTAATGTCTCCTAGAGATGACCAGGTGGGCTGGGCTGTGGTAAGTGGGCAGGAGATCTGGCTCCACATGCTACTGTGTGATCTTGAACTAGTTCTGCACCTCCTGGAGCATCCTCTGTGGAGGGGGTTAGGCCGTTTTTCTTGAGTTTTTCCTGGGCCTGTTGAGGTTATTAACAGTTTCAGCTGCTGTGCAGAAATGTCCCTACAGGCCTGGCAAGAGGACAAAAGATAGGCGCCTTTAAGGACTGGGGTAGTGGGTGAGGGCAGGGGAATGCTGCTTCCTGCAGAATGTTAACAGGCTCTGCACAGAGCCCTAGACACAGGCAACATAAACAATTGGCCTCAGCACCTGGATTCCTTTGTTCTATAAACTAGTTTCTATAGGCTAGAAACCCCTCTGTCTGCACTTGGGCAATTACAGAGCTACTGATTTAGTCCCTGCTGCATACACTGCAGTGTGGGAGATATAGCAGTGAATACAGTGATGGTGGGAGGCTTATCCTTTAGGATTCCTGCCTTCAGGGAGCTTACAATCTAACTGGGAAACAGTTTCCCTGTGCATTACATATAATGGAGAAGGTAATGATATTCTACGTCGTTAGTAGTGGAAGATTTTAGAGAGGAGAGAAGGAATAATTAAGGGGAAGTGGACAGCCAACACATACAGAAAAAGATTTTGTGATGCTCCGTTTTGTGCCTAGCAAACCTCATTCAACATACAGACCTGCTCCCTCTTCTCTAGGTCCAAGGGCCTTAAAAAACCTGGAACTAGAAAGCAGTAGACTGGAGGCTTCCGCAGACTGTAGGATTCAAGGTGACATTTACAGACCGGCTTTATGAGAGACAACACTGATCCATCTACTCAGAGGCTGGACCATAGAACGATTGCCAGGGCTTGTGTAGAAGTCAGTAGGAACTGGAAAAACCCACCACCAAACCAGAGGAGCAGGCCTGTTCAGTCCTTTGAGCTTATAGAGGAAGCAAGCAAGAAAGGAGGAGAGAGTAGAAAGTTGGTTGGTGTATCTGCTCCAATTGGTGCAAATCCCAGAAGCCCGAGAGTGATAAGTTTGGATATTAGGGGTGGAGGAGCTGGGGTTGGGGTCGGGGGATAGAATTAGAGCCACCGTAAAACAACCTAAACAAGCCATCTTCGTAAATAATATTAAGTGGCTTCTGGGTGAGACCTGGCAGTGTCTCTAAATATTTCCTCAGGGAAACAGCATTTGAAAATGTAATGTGAATAAATAAGGAAAGGAACTGCAATTTGGTGAGTTCTTCCTTATGGACCCAGTTTATTTCTCAGAACGGTCTTTTTAGGAAGACAATGATTTTGCCCATTTTTGCAGATGGAAAAACAGACTCAGAAATTAAATAACTTGTCCAATGTCAGACAGTTAGTATTGATAGAGCCTAGAATCAAACCAGGTTGTAAAATCCCTGTTCTTTAAACCACTAACCTGTAAACTGTAATCCCAAGTTCAATGATGTAATAGTATAGTAACAGAAGTTTCCAGCGACTCTGAAAACAAGGATGAATTTGAGCATTATAACAAATCCCTTACACTGCTGTCTGGCGTGGTTTAGGGAGTGCGGAGGCTGTGTGGATGTGGTCACCTTGTCAGAGCACCTGTGCACACAGGGACTGCGTTCTTTCCAGGCCTCTGGTGTTGCGTAGGGTTCCTCAAACCCTGAAGAGCACCCTTCCCCACTGGTTGCTGCCCATTTGGTTTGTTTCCTTTACTCCTGCTCCTCAGCCAAAGTAGTCTTTTGAAGTAAAGCTCCAGCCTGGCTCATCTTTCTTGACTACTTGCATCCCCTGCCCCTTGACATTTGTGCTTGGTTTCTGTTCTCAGCTGCTCTGCTAGGAGCCTGAGTCCCCTGTCAAAGGCCAGTGTTGGCTTAGCCCTGCCTCACTTTCCAGTACTTTGCATAATGCTAAACATGATTAGACATGTGGTTCATTACCTACCAGCTTTATAGGGCTGGGACTGAGTGTGTGCCCCCTTAAATTTTGTATCTATGTCCCTCCCCTGCCTTATTCCAGTTCCAGCCCTGCAGCTTTAGATAATTCACATGTATATTAACCATTCCCCTACCTTAACTCATGAGTCCTCTGGCCCTTCCTTTGCCTGTTCTTACCTACTTCAGCCAGAGCCCACTGGATAATTTTCTGCTATTTTGCTCTTCCCAGGATCCAGCCACCCAGCCCTAGTATTCTGGTAATTTTGGCAATGATGTCCTAAGTGAAATTATTTGATTGGTATTCTGACTGATGAGATAAGAGTCTGGTTACCATGTGTATCAGGGTACAATTAGAAAAGCAGCACCACTAATATAAAGATTTTATATATATGTATGTATGTATATTTATATATATGTATATATGTATATTGTTCTACGGGATTTATTATAGGGATTTCACCATATGCAATTGTGGGAGCTGGTTAAACAGTCTCTGTAAGGCTTTCGTCTTCGCATCTAATGTTGGAGCTTGAAGTGTGTAGGGCAGGCAGTTGGGATGGGAACATGGATATAAAGTGTGGGAGACGGAGGACACATTGGCACCCACAAGCAGAAGCTGGACACCCCTCAGATGGCCTGGAACCCCTGTCACTGTCTCACCACCTCCAACTTCGATGATGTGGGTGTCCACAAGTGGAAGAAGCTGGTGCCTTTCACCAGAGTTAAATATGCATCTGGCCTAAGAATTTGAGAACCTGAAGGAAGATCCTGGGGAAGGTGGGGCAGCTGCAGACCCATACCTCTAAGGTGAGCCAGCAGATAGATGACAACGTGTGAACTGCAGCAGTGCCTGGTGTCCCCACTCCACACTTCAAAGTATAAAAACAGCATTCTACTGCTTCACTTCTGCCCTCCAGTTAGCATGTAAAATGTTTCTTGTGGCTCATCCTAACTGGAAGCATACAGGGAAGGGAGTTCTGGGAAAATAGGACTAGTCAAGGTGACACATCACAAAGCCACCCTGCGTGAATCAGCTCCCAAAGGGTCTCACTACTCACCTGAGGATAACTTGATAAAGCTACAGTGGAAAGTGGAAGACCATGGATTTCATGGTGACCCCAGCAAGTGCAGAAATTCTGTTGAGCCCACCCATTAAAAACACAGGTCTCAGCTTTCTGTCATGCAAATACTGAAAATGGGCCTGTTGTAGGCTCTAAACTTAATACTGGGGTTCAGGAATGAGAAAGATACAGTCCATGCAATTTTATTGAATACATCAATATGTATTAGAAATGGTGAATGGATTTCCAACTTTAATGGAATTTAATGGTGAAAATACAGAATTCAGGAAACAATCAGGACAGCCCTTGTGTGAACCTTGTTGGGGCATAATAGGAATTGGAAATCATAGTTTCTGTCTCTAAACTGTTTAATTTTAAAATTATTTTAAAATGATTTTTATTGTCCCATTTACTGATTCATACATTTAGTGTTTCTTTTGGGAAATGTCTTGATGACGTTAACAGTGTTGACTGCCTCTGAAAAAGTGGAGTAGTGGGTGGCAAGATAAAGGTCAGGTTGTCCAAGGACTTTGGGCAAATCATTTCTTTTAGGCCTCCGTGGGGTTTTGGCTGAAGGCCAAGGCTTACCTTTCCAAGTGAGAAGCCTGGCCCCTCCACTCTCTGAAGAAGCCCACCAGGTGCATGGGAACCACAGTCTCACCTGGGCTTAGGAAACACTGCCCTCCATCCCTGGCCTGGGCGGTCCAGGGCGGTGGCCTCAGCCAAGCCTAAGAGAAATCGACTCCCTTCATTTAAACAGTGGTGAAACCAAGCAAAACCGAACCGGAATTAAATTGTGGGGCTTGCCCAGGGTGAGGATGCAGCACAACAAGCTCTGGGCCAACGCTGGGGATGTAAGGGCACCCAGGTGTCTTCCAGGGGCAGCTTCCACTGTCGCCAAAACTCATTTTGACAGGACCCTCTGGGTTGCACAAGCTCAGGGGTGCCCTGTAGGTGTCCCTGAATCTCAGTGACTTTTCTCAAACACCAGTGCCTCACTGAGCACGTTTTCATTACCTCCCTTCCTGGAGTGTGTTGGGTGGTTCCACCCAGACCAGCTGGTGGGCCGGGCACCTGTAGGACTTCAAGGAACCGGCTGGCCCTCAGGATTCCATCCAGGGAGAACCAAGATGACCATCTAATTTCTTTGTTTCAGGCTATGTAAACTTAGCAGTAAATAAAAATGAGCATTTTACTGAACTGCAATTGGAAGAAGCAGCATTATAGGAGAAAAAAAACAAAATTATTTAAAAGATTATTAAAGGAGAAGAAACTTTGTGGCTGAAAAGCTGAACCAGCATTTCAGGAAATTAAATCTAGAAATGTACCATGTTAAAAATCTGAAGTGGGTGGGTTACAAATGTAACCACTAATATACAGTAAATCGCAACCTTAACATGGTGTGCACAGTAGTTGTACTTCAGTGGTTACACGCAGTGACTGACTAGGTACTGCTTTTTTCTGTGCTCTGTACTTGCCCCCACTTAAGAGAGTGGCAAAGTGTGATTATTGGCTTCAAGGTATCAACTGCTGTTGACTGGAATTATAGCAGTGGTCTCCACCTGTGCTGAGGGCCCCTCTAGGTTCCGTGTCTGGGACCCGGATTCTCAGGGCCTGTTTATCTGCATTTCTGATCCATGTGTCCTCACCTAGGTCCACTGTGGTCCTTGACTGGACTGCTAGTTTCTGCTGTGCCCAGCCATTGGTATCCTTACGCTGCCAGCTGTCCCATTTGTCTGCCCTCCCCACCGTAGAGTGTCCCAAGTCTAAGCCCTGGTTTCTACCCAGTGCAATATGATTTTATTAATAAGAGATTTATCATTACTGGTGGGGGAGGCTGACAAGGCAGTTAGGTTCTTAGCATTGTCTTAGCTGTAAAATGATAGTGACCTGCTTTTCCATTAACCTATATTTGTGAGTCTCAAACATTTCGTGTGAAAATGCCTTGCAAATTACTCTAAAGAACTAAAAAACATGGAAGATGGTTTTGTGATGGTTTACATTACCAAGATTAACCCAGACATGGTCACAAAATTTAATAACCTTTTCACAAAATGCCCTTTAAACTGATTTCAGGACTTAAGTAGCAAAGTCAAATGGAATGTTACTAGATCTTCAACTTCACTTCGGGTAAAGGAGGCTTTTTTCTGCCTTTCTGATGAACCTTAGAGGAAGAGGGCGAGGTCGTCGGGAGGCTTGAGCGAGGGCTGAGGGAAAAGCGGACTCGGCCTCCCTGAGTCCCAGAGGAAGTTGCAAGTGCCGCGTTCATGGTCGCCATAGCGACGGAACCAACTTCCGCTCCACCCACTACTTCCCCCCTCGAGGCGCACCATGACAACCAGACTCCTGCGTTGCGGAAGCTAGGACTTAGGTTACTACGGTTAGGGAACCGTGGCAGATATCACCGCCACTCTGAAGGCGCTCGAGAATGTACAGCCAGCGGTTTGGTATCATACAGCGGGAGATTAAGGGCCCCACTCCCAAAGCGGTGATTGTGGTAAGCACGAAACGTGGGGTGGGGGGTAGGGACCTCCGCAGGACCATGCCACTTTCTGCATCCTCCTGCACTCCGGGCCCAGTCGAGTGAACCTGACCTCCAGCAGGGGCTCTCTCAAGGGTAGCATGTGCCTGATGCAATGGAGATGAGTTATGAAAGGAAGGATAAGGTCGCTTCCATACTCTGTCTTTCCCCACCCCTCTCAGCCTCCTTCTCCCCTGTGTCAGTTATAATATTTAGATTCTGTGTTTGGAGAGGAACTCCTTGGGATCTTGAGGGTTTTCAGTCTCCAAGACACCCGAAGGCAGTCATCCCTTGCGACGTGGTGTGTATGTTACCAGAAGGGATGCTGGGCCAGGCGGCAGGAAATCAGATCTGGGTTGGTGGTGATTCATCTGTACAATCTTGGGTTGGTCTTGCAGCCCTAGGAAAACCATCTGTGGGAAGGGTGTTGGCCTTTGAAGGGTTCTGAGTGGTTATTATGGTGCCCTTCCTGTATGAACTCAACTGTAACAGAAGTGTCCCCGCAGGCCTGAATGGCATTAGGACTGTTTGTTGTCTGGAAGGCTGGGGTGGTCACAGGCAGCTAGAGGAATGCTGCCTGTTGCAGAATTTGATGGATCCTGCACAGAACCCCAGGCACTTGGTCCGTGCACCTGTATTTCAACAGGCTAGAAAAGTTCCACGTGTAATTAGGCAACTGTAAGGGTATTATTGCCTATTCCTGTTGTGTGCAGCACCAGTGGGAGATACAGGTGTGAATACAATGGCTGTGGGACATTTACCCTTCAATAGAAGTATGTTCCCTGCCTTCAAGTCGCTTATTATCTAACTGCAGAAACAACTTGCTCATGAATAAAACCACTAAAAGTTCACAGTAGGTAATGATTGACATGCTATAGTCTGTGATGGCACTTTATGGAAGAAAGATCAGGATAATGAAGGATATAGTTTTATGTTCCATGGTGCACATAGCAATTCTCAGCCAATTTATTTAATTATTAAAAAGGTTTTACTTATTTATTTTTAGAGGAGAAGGGAGGGAGAAAAACATCAAGTAGCTGCCTCTCGCATGTGCCCTACTGGGGACTGAACACACACGACCCAGGCACGTGCCTTGACTGGGAATCCAACCAGGGACCTTCACTTTGCAGAATGACACCCAACCAACTGAGCCACACTGGTCAGGGCAATTCTCAGTCAATTTAAAGACCTGCTCCCTTTCCTCTAGGTCCAAGAACTGTAGGATTAGGTCTAGAAATCAGGGAACTGGAGTTTTCTACAGACTGTAGGATTCAAGGTAATGATTACAGACAGGTCTCATGAGGGACAGAAATTTATCTACTTTGGGTTCATATCCGAACACAGAGCTCAGGGCTGGTGCCGTCCATTGCTTGTGTTGGAAACTAGTAAGGATTTCTGTTCCACCAGATTACGACCAAACCAGAGAAGCAGGCCTGTTTAATGCTTTAAGCTTAGAGAAAAATAAAAAAGAGGTTGGCGTCAGTGCGTCTCAGATGTCAGAGTGTGGTACATGTAGATGTTAGAGTGGAGGAGTGGTACTGGGAGAAGAATAGGAGCCACCAGACCTGAGACTCGGGTGCCAAACAACTCCTCCAGGAAACAGCCATAAAAGATGTGATGTCTGGAGTCATAGAGAAGTGAGATGAGCCACAGTTTGGTGAGTGCCTCCTAGGTACCCAGTTATTCACTTCTCAAAGTAGTTTTTTAGGAGAACATTTATTTTGGCCCAGAATCAAACCTGGGATATAAAACATTGTTCTTTAAGACATTAAATTGTAAATCATAATGCTAGAAACTATAATGTGAGCTGTTACAGTAACAAAAACCTGCAGTGACCTTGGAAATACAAGGTAGTTATATAATTCTTTGCTTTCTTGCCTTTAGCATGGTGTAGAGTCCCATGTCCATACATGGCTTTTGAGCACTTGAAATATGCCTAGAGTCACATGTTGAAGTGATCATATTTTGGATATGCTGGTTAAATAAAATATATTGTTAAAATTTCCCCTGTTTCTTTTCACTTTTTATTTTAACTTTATTGGTTTTTTAAAATATTTTATTTATTTATTTTTAGAGGGGAAAGGGAAGGAGAAAGAGTGGGAGAGAAACATCAATGTGTGGTTGCCTCCAATGTGTCCTCCAATGGGGACCCGGCCTGCAATCCAGGCATGTGCCCCAACTGGGAACCGAACCAGCGACCCCTTGCTTCACAGGCTTGCGCTCAATCCATTGAGCTACACCAGCCAGGGCTTAACTTTATTGTTTAATTATGGTTTACATTCAATGTTATTTTTTGTATTAGTTTCAGGTGTTTTTTTACTTTTTAAAATGCAGCTACAAGAAAATGTGAAATTACAGATGTCTCACATTGTATTTCCATTAAACAGTGCTGGTTTTGACTTATGACTGTGCATGGATTGGCACCTTCTTGTTAGAGAGCTCCAGACCGCACCTCATTCACCCAGAGGCTGGTCCTTCCCGACCACAGGCCCCTGTGCGCCCCGAGCTGAAAGAGCTTCCTGATCTCCGGCCACTGCTCAGGCTGTTTCTCACCACCACCCTGTAACCCCATTCTTCTCTTTAGTTAAAATGTACCTCAGAGCCTGGTTTTTAGAAAAAAATATTTTATGTATTCATTTCTCGAAAGAGGGGAAGGGGGGAATAAAGAGAGGGAGAGAAACATCAGTGTGTGAGAGAAACACTGAACAGATGCCTCTTGCACACCCCCAACCAGGGACCTGGCCTGCAACCTGACTGGGAATTGAATTGGTGACATTTCAGTTCACAGGCTGGCACTCAACCCACTGAGCCACACCAGCCAGGGCAGAGCCTGGTTCTTGACCTGGTGACTCAAAACCATTGATTTCTAATGACATTGGTGCTCAGTTCCTGTTCTGAGTCTGCAAGTCTACTGGGAGCCTGAGTTCCTGTGTGTATCCCACCCAAGGTGCAGTCTCGACCCTGCTCTGATTTGGTGTCACTGAACCTGCATTTGTAAAACGTACTGCCCTGACTGGTGTGGCTCAGTGTTTGGGCATCATCCCACAAACCAAAAGTTTGCTGGTTCGATTTGTGGTCAGAGCACATGCCTGGGTTGCAGGTTCAGCCCCTGGTTGGGGTGCATATGAAAGGCAGCTGAATGATGTTTCTCTCTGGTGAAAATTTCTCACCCTCTCTCCCTTCCCCTCTCTGAAAATAAATAAAATCTTTAACAAGTGTTATGCCTGTTAGATAACAGTAATTTTTTAACTGGCTCCAGACTCTAAATAACCCTGAAATGGATTAGCTCCTTCCCATGACATAACCCCAAATGTCATCTTCTGTCTTCAACACACCTCTGCCTTGCCTTGTCCTTTCCACTAAATCTAGGTATCTACACGTGTACCCTGACCCTGAATCTCTTCATCAAGCTGTCTCCAGATGTTGATTTTCTTTCCCCAGGAGACCCCCTTACCAACACCCAATCCCATATTTTGGTAATTCTGACAGTGAGGTTCTCCTAAGTGTGAGTGATCAGATTGACTCTCTGCCATGAGTGAAGAGCTCTGTGACTGTGAATCAGCACCTCAGAGCTTCACCACTCACAGAAGGCTGACTTGATTAGCCTGGCTGGAAAGGCAAAGCTCAAGGCCATGGATGTAATGGTGGCTCTAGGAGGAGCAGAGATTGCATCGAGCCCACCCAGAAATACTGTCTTTCCTTCCTGTCATTCAGACTGAGAACCTGATAGTGGTAGGTATCATGTTCAATGCTAGGAATACAGCAATGAAAAAGATAGAGTCCATGTGATTTTATTAAATGTATCACTATATATTCAAAATGGTGTATGCATTTCCAACTTTTGAGTGGATATTTGTAAAAAATGAACATATTTATAGAACTTCAAGTTACCCAAAATGTCAGGGACATAGCCTGTGCATTAAACTTCTGGGCACCACAGAAATAGAAATGAAGTTCTACTACCAGCTTTGCTTTTCTTTTTTACTTTTCTTTCTTCCCTTTCTCCTTCCCTTGCTTCCTCCTCACAACTCGTTTGGTACACAACCTACATACAGTTGACCCTTGAACAACACAGGTTTGAATTGCATGGGTCCTCTCATACATAGATTTTTTTCAATAAATACTCATACTATTTTTGATTCAGTTGGGAGTCAAGGGATATACAGGGCCAACTGTATGCATTAAGCTACATTATTTTATATAGGGGACTAGCATTCATGGATTTTGGTATTAGGAAGGTGGGCCCTGGAACCAATTCCCTGTGGATACTGAAAATTTTAAATTTGGGGAAGTCAAGTTCTATGTGGATTTTTGACTATGTGGGGGGGGTGCCCCTAACCCCTATATTGTTCAAGGGCCAACTGTACTTAGTAGCCTCTTTTAATTGAAAGTGTTTTGATGGTGGTAACTACGTTGTCTGCCCTTGAAAATCAGTGGGATACTGAATGGCAAGATCAAGGTGAGGAATTGGAAAACCTCTAATTCTTGTTCTATTCAGGTCTGTTCCAGTTATTTGAAGCACCTTGGGCAAATCATTTAATGCCTATAGTTTGGCCAAATAATCTGTAGACTCCCATTCAAATATTTTACTTTATAATCCCATGAACTTTTACTCAGAACATGAGAAATATTTCAGACTGATTTCACAGCCTTTTAGATATAGACTCAAAGAATCAAGCAGGTTACACCTGAGGCACTTAAACTTTGCAGTTGTAACAGGGTGTATTAGTTTATTTTTTCTTTTTTATCACATTTTTGCCATTGGCATTTAGCCCCTTTATAACCCCATCCCCTGTATTAGTTTTATATACCAAGTTCTATTTAGTATGAATATTGATGGAGGTCATGATTAATTGAAAAGATGCTATTGGCCCTTCCTCGTGTGGCTCATTGGATTGATTGACACCCAGTGAACTGAAAAGCTGCCAGTTCAATTCCCAGTCAGGGCACATGCCTGGGTTGCAGGCCAGGTCCCCAGCTGGGGGCATGCGAGAGGCAACCAATTGATGTATCTCACTCACTGATACTGCTTTGCCTTTCTCCTTCTCTTCCCCTCTCTCTAAAAGTTAATAAATAAAATCTTTTAAAAATATTCTTGATTTTGGATCTATCAAAAGTGATAGTTGTTATTTGTTTTCAGAGAGCCAAGCCTCCCCAAGGCCAAAGGGTTGAGCAACATCTTGAAAGAATCCGACGCAACTATCAGAAACATCAGGCTGTTTTGGATTCCATTAAGTCAATAGAGCGGGATCGCTTGAGAGTTGACTGGCACCAGCACAGTGACCGCAAATTTGTGAAGAGTCTTGTGAAAGCCAGAGTCAAGGATGCCGCACAAGGGTTTATCATCAACACCGAAGAAAGACGAAATAAGTAAGGCTTACAAACCTGATGGCCAAGACTTTGAAATAGCCCTAAAACCACAGCTTGAGATCAACCAATCAAAAAAATTTAAGTGAATTCTACAGTGAGGATCATGGCCAAGATCTTCATATTCCTGCCAAATCAATAATTATATTTTCACTTGTAATACCTACATCATTATAATAGCAAAAGAATAACCGCTTTATATTTAATTCACATCTGCTCATTATTTCTTTTGTTGAAGATGCACAGTACGTATCTCATCTGTGTGGGGTCAGGTAAAACACAGCACAGATCAGTCTGTTCATTGCTCTGAATGGCAGCCGATTTTCTTTTATGGAAGATTGCATTGGTCTTTTTCTTCTTCCAAAACTTATAAACATGAACTTCTGAAATCAAATTTAACATAATAAAAATTAGTAAAATGGTACATGTGGCATCACAGTTTTTTTGTTTGTTTGTCATTTTGTTTCAGGCTCCGTGAGCTTTTAGCATCTGAAGAAAATAAGTATTTTGCTGAAATACGATTGAAAGAAGAAACAATTGAGGAGAGAAAAGATAGAATGAGAGAGAAAATCAAATTATTAAAGGAGAAGAAAGAAAAAGAGAGACAGGATTTTGTGGCTGAAAAGCTAGACCAGCAATTCAGGTATTGATGTCAGAGAAACACGCACACAGAATCTGGGGACTGAAAAGGATATGGGAGCCCTGGCTGGTGTGGCTCAGTGGATTGAGCACCGGCATGCAAACCAAAAGGTGGCAAGTTCAATTCCCAGTCAGGGCACATGCCTGAGTTGCGGGCCAGCTTTCCAACTGGGGGCATGTGAGAGGCAGCCACACATTGATCTTTTTCTCCCTCTCTTCTTCTCTTCCCCTCTGTCTAAAAATAAAATAAAATCTTTAAAAAAGAAAAAGGATTTGGCCAGGGTGGTTCAGTTGGTTGGAATGTCATCCTGTAGACCAAAAGGTTGTGGGTTTGATCCCTAGTCAGGGCACATACCCAGGTTGCAGATTCGACGGTCCCGGGTTGGGGTGCGTACAGGAGTGCAACCAATCAATGTTTCTGTGTCATATGGATATCTCTGTCTGTCTCTCTCCCTTCCTCTCTAACGTGATGAAAAAAGTTTTCAGATAAAGATAAAAAATAATAATAAATAAAAATAAAAAGATTTAGGAGTGCTAATTTACAGTAAAGTGTAGCCTTAACAGGGTATAGCCGGTGGTTGTGTTTTTAAATCTTGGGAATTATATATGTATCATTGTACAATGCAGCACTGAGGGGTTTTGTTTCATTTTGTCTTAAGAACACTTAAGATTTACTCTCAACAAATTTCAACTATATGATACGGTGTTATTGCTTACAGTTACCACACAGCACAGTAGATTCCCCAGAACCTACTCATCTTCTGACTCAAAGTTTGTGCTCTGTGACCAACTTCTCCCCTTGCCCCCTCCCCCGTCCCTGGGGAACACGCACGCTGCACTCTGCTTCTACGTGTTCAACTCTTTGTTTTGGGTTTTTAGACTCCGCGTGGAAGCAAGACCATATGCTCTTTGTCTTTCCCCGTCTGGTTTGTTTCATTTAGTGTAATGTCCTCCAAGCTCATTCATGCAGGTGCCATGTTGAAAAAAGTGGGAGGGGTGGGCACCTTGTTTCCTTCCTGACTTTGGAGGAAAGGCCTTCAGCTTCCCACAGTTGAATGTAATGGTCACCGAGGACCTGTCACACGTGGCCTTATTGGGTTGAGCTGCATTGCGTCTCTACCTAATATGTTGAAAGTGTTTTTTATCATGGATTTGTCAAATGCTTTTTCTACACCTATTGAGATTATCATATAATTTTTACCCTTCCTTCTGTTAAGATGGTTATCACATGCATTGATTTGCATATGTTTAATCATTCTTGCATCCCAGAAATAAATCCCTCTTGACCATAGTATATGATCTTTTAATGTGCTCTTCAATTCAGCTTGCTAGTATTTATTGCATCCGTGTTCATCAGGGATATTGGCCTGCAATTTTCTTTTCTTGTAGTATCCATGTCTCCAGCTTTGGTGCCAAGGTAGTGCTGGCCTTGTAAATGAGTTTGGAAGTGTTCTCTCTTATTTTGTTTCTTGGAAGTGTTTGCAAAGGATTGGTATTATTATTGAGCAGCTTAACAAAAAAGGAGTGTCACTTAGGCTGTCAGGGCACCGAGTATGAGTGTAGCAGGTGTACATGGTATTACTCTAGGTCAGGAACAGAGTGGTCCAAGATAAAGGAAAATGTAAACTCTGAGTTTACAGGAGAAAACAAAAGGAATATAAGAGGTCATCCTTTTAAGATATTTTATTTATTTATTTTTAGACAGAGGGGAAGGGAGGAAGAAAGGGAGAGAAACATTAATGTGTGGTTACCTCTTGTGCATCCCCACCTAGGGACCTGGCCCAAAACCCCAGGCGTGTGCACCTGACTAGGAATCACACTGGCGACCCTTTGATTCACAGGCTGGTGCTCAGCCCACTGAATTGCACCAGCCAGGGCTATAAGAGTTCATTTTTCACGGCACATGAAATTTGAATAGGTGAGAAATCTGAAGGTCAACAGATGTGAGAAAGAAACAAAACCAAGCGTGTGGAGGGATCAAGACTTACGGTTCAGAGATAAAGCTTTTCCCATCTCCTCTCTCTCTGCCGTGAAGTTGCTCCTAATTACGTAGACTGCCCTAAATCCTCCTAGTAGAGACCCAAGAGGGGATATTGCAGTGAGTAGTGCATGCAAATTGCAGGTTCAGCTGCTAACAAGGTAAATTAGATGGCTAAAACTAGAGGGAATGGGAAGTTTCAGGGCTTGGGGAACTGCTAACGAAGGCCAGGGAAGAAAACCAGAGTGGAGCAGTAATGCCTACGACCAGAAAGCCTTGCTACTCCACATCTTGCAGATGGGTAATTTAAGTTCCGAAGATATGAATTTTACTAGGTTTCCAACCTTGTAGTAACGAAACCAGGATTAGACTTGGATTTTCTGGCCTTTCTGAAGTTTGGCCTCGCCTCCTGTCCTTGGTAGGGCTCGGACACTCCCTCCTGGCTGCTGGAGAAGATGCTGTGAGGGACAAAGGGGACACTAGCAAACGAATTGCAATGGGCCATTCTTTATTTCCCTAGTGGCTGGTGATGTTGAACAACTGTTCGTGTGCTTATTTGCCATCTGTATGTCATCCTCTTTGGTGAAGTGTCTCTTTATGTCTTTTGCCCATTCTCTAGTTGGATTAGCTAATTAAGTTTGGAGAGTTCTTTATGTATTCTGGATATGAGACCTTTGTGTGGGATATGTGGTTTAGAAATATATTTTTCTAATCTGTAGCTTGTTTTTTTAATTCTCTTAATAGGGTGTTTCACAGAGAAAAACATTTTAAGTTTGATGAAATCCACTTTATCAATATTTCTTTTATGTACCATGCTTTTGGTACACTGTGATTTTCTTTTTTAATGTCCTATATTTATACATAATTAGTGATTGGATCAACCACAGACTAAGGTAGACAGTTTTTGGCTTTGTTTTGTTTTGGGATTTTTTTTGTTAAACAAATACCCTGAGATGAATGGTCAGAACTCTTGAGGGTAGTCTCGTCTTTTTTAATGACTGGCAGAGGTGATATAATGAAGAACCAAAGAACCTAAACTCTAGGGCCAGCCTGCCAGGTTTTCTCTCCCATGCTTATCACATACGAAATGGATGAACTTACCTATGATGCTTAATTGCTCTGTGCCTCCTTTTACTTATCCGTAAACTGGGGGTGATATAATGATGAAAATGAACTTACAATAATGTTCACTGCAACACTGGCTCTTAACGAAGGTTATGAGAGTCCATATGTGTAAAGTGCTTAGGACAATGCCTGGCAAATAAAAACTCAGTAACTTGCCAATAATGTTACTGCCGCAGGTCATGTGGTTTAGGAAGACACAGGCTCCTTGAGTTTTGATTGCTCCAACTCTGAAATGGGGAGAGTACTTGCTGCTGTGTCTAAGTTATAACGTACTCACGAGGATAAAGGAAGATTTTACATGTGAAAGTATCACGTAAAGCACTCAAAAACAAAAAGTTGTCCTCTTTATCAATAATATTTGATGCAGGGAGATAGCTATTCTACCTATCAAATGTTATTGATAAACAGAGAGCATCCCTCAAGGGTTCCTAAGGTTAAGTGAATAGGTGAATCAGTAGAATGTTGGCAGAAAATGCTCGATGTTTATTTTTATCTTTTTTTAATTTTAATTTTTTGCATATATTTAATAACTTGTGTTATAGTAACAACTGCATACAGTTTATAAATAATAATCATATTCATGGGTACTTAGAAATTTTTTTACTGAAAGGGGTACATAATCAAAAAAGTTTGAAAAGCTGTTGATCTGAAGACATAGTTGATATGGGCACCTTTATATAGTGTTATTTCAGGCTTTTTCAGCAGCAGGCATCAACTGCTTAGTGTTTTTGTCGTCTGATTTTATAGTAAGGAAGGGAATGATCTTAAGGAAATCATCAGAGATAAGCAGAAAGAGGTACATTTAAGAATATTCTCTGTACCCTGGCTGCTATAGCTCAGTGGATTGAGCATGGGCTGCAAACCAAAGGGTTGCCAGTTCAATTCCCAGTCAGGGTACATGCCTGGGTTGCGGGCCAGGTCCCCAGTTGGGACCATTTGAGAGGCAACCACACAGTGATGTTTCTCTCCCTCTCTTTCTCCCTCCCTTTCCCCCTCTCTATAAATAAATAAAATTTAAAAAAAGTATGTTATTACAATGTTATAATAGAAGTCAGAAGTAACCTATATGACCCTGGCTGGGTAGGTCAGTTGGTTAGAACATCATCCCAATATGCCAAGGTTGCAGGTTCAATCCCTGGTCAGGACCGATACAAGAATCAACCAATGAATGCATAAATAAGTGGAAGAACAAATCAATATTTTTCTATCTCTCTAAAACCAATAAATAAATTTAAAAAAGGAAGTAACCTATGTGTTCATCAAAAAAGATGTATCAGTAAAGCATGATATGTTCATAGGTTCCAGTCTATATTACACAGCTTAGTAAACTAGTAAGTTTTTGAAGTCAGGAATTATATTTAAGAATATCTCCTGAGAAAACATTTTTTAGTACCTTCTTTTTTTTCTTTATTGTTTATACTTTTACAGTTGTTCCCACTGTTTTCCCCTTTGCCCACCTCCACCTAGCCCACACCTGCTGAGGAAACAGTTTTATTTCCTTAGGATTTTGTTTATTTATTTTTAAAGGGGAAGAGAAGGAGAAAGAGAGGAAGAGAAACATCAGTGTGAGAGAGAAACGTCAATTGGTTGCTTCTCATATGCGCCCCAACCAGGGGCTGAACCAGCAACCCAGGCATGTGCCCTGACTGGGAATGGAACCCGCAGCCTTTTGCTTTGTGAGATGATGTCCAAGCAACTGAGCCCATCAGTCAGGGAGGAAACATTTCTAATATAATATTAGGTAGAAAAATTGAGATACAAGGAGATATTGGTATAGATGTACAATTATACAGAACAACCCCAGTTCTACTAAAAACGCACACATACAAGATTGGAAAGAACTACTAATACTCTTAATAGCAGTTATTTCTTGGTAGTGGAATTAAGTCTTTTTAGTGTCTTCATACTTTTTATGTTTATGTTTTTCAGTTTTTCTGTAATGAACATGTATTAGTTTTGTATTTAGGAAGAAGGAGATTATTCTCCTTAAAAGCACAAATATAATAGGCCGTACTCGTTATTCTTAGGTCTTAGATTTTTATTATTTATTTATTTTACATTTTTTAAATTTTTCAACTACAGTTTACATTTAATATTATTTTGTGTTAGTTTTGGATGCACAGCATGGTGGTTAGATAATCGTGTACTTTACAAAGTGTCTCCCTCAAGTTTCCAGTACCCACCTGGCACCATACATAGTTACTGCAGTATTATTAACTTTATTCCCTGTGCTGTACTTTGTATCCCCATGACTGTTTTGTAACTACCAGTGTTTACTTCTTCATCTCTTCAACTTTTTCACCCAGTCCCCTAAGTCCCCTCCCCTCTGGCAACCATCAATCTGTTTTCTGTGTCTATAAACCTCTGTCAATTGTGTTTGTTTGTTTCTTTATATTCCACATATAAGTGAAATCATATGGTATTTGTCTTTCTCTGACTTATTTCACTGAACATAATACCTTTGCGACCATCTATGCTGTCACAAATGTTAAGATTCTGATAGAATGTTTAGACTCTGATAGAATTCTGGTAGAATTTTACCGATGAATTTCAGACAAAGGAATTAATTT
Organism: Artibeus jamaicensis; assembly: GCF_021234435.1. Taxonomy (NCBI): domain Eukaryota; kingdom Metazoa; phylum Chordata; class Mammalia; order Chiroptera; family Phyllostomidae; genus Artibeus; species Artibeus jamaicensis. Next base: position 30,237,580 of record NW_026521803.1, on the reverse strand, counting down.
TTCAATGTTCAAGTGTTTTGTTTTGTTTGATAACCTAGTGTTTTCAGCTTCTGTTATCTCTTGAGCCTTAGGTAACCGGTAGTGATCATTAATGTTCCTAAAAGTCTTGACCATATATCAGTTAAACCAACAATTATTTATTGGGCATTGGGTAGGTAATATGGGGTATATATTCCTGAAATATAGTCCTTAGTCTCAGCACTCAAGCGAATCCAGTTTATGTAGGGAAATGAGATAAGTCCTCATCAAATGGTGAACAGTATTCAACAGTATTTGATAAATGTCAATTTGTGAGGTATTGATCAGTCTTGCAATGAGAGTTTAGATGTCTGTCTTTCAGTCCTAGAGATTAAAATTTCATCAGAATTTCCATGTTGAGCCTGTTCTCCAACTCCAGCTTCTTGGTGCTGAATTTGATTTAGAGACCAGGAAGGCTTGATACTTACAAACTTTGCCTTCAGTTGGGTCCTTACGAGCCGGCTGTGAGCCAGAGCCTCCTGCACGCTCTGAAAAAGTGCAGCGGAAGCCGGCGTCCTACCCCCAGGTGCTCTGATGTAACCAGTCTGGCCTGGGAGTAGGTGGGGAAGAAGTGGGGGTTTTCAACGCATCTCTCAGTAATTCTAAAGTGTAGACATTGCTGACTCTCAGGGGGCTCAATGAAGAACTTTTGAAGAAATGGAGTTACTGAGACTGAAAGAAAGGGTGAGGTCTGAACACATATGGAGAGAGCGTTTCTTCCTGAATGGTGAGAGAAGCCTGAGTGTGAAAAGGCCGCTCTGGCAGAGACCCCTTCAGTGGACGTGCACCCGCCAGGGGTCCAGGGGCCACGGGGAAGCTCCACAGCGATACGCGCCTCTGCCCTCGGGTCTTTCCGCGGATGTGCACGTGGGGTCTCTTCCTGCCAAAGCTGAGTGGACCCACCTCTCTGCTATTTCCTCCACAGTAATAATCATGGTTACCATTTATTGAACTCTGGTTATTCATTCATCAGGCATTTACATCCATTATCTCTGACACTTAACAGAACCTTAAAAGACAGTTGTTTTGCAGATTTAAAAACAACAGGCTCAGATAGGTCAAGTTTTTGATCCAAGGTCACACAGGAAATGTCAAAACTAGATTTCAAAGCCTGTGCTGTCCTACCCAGTGCCGGTATTTTGTCTGTGACGTCGTGGTACCTGCCTCCCGGCTGCTCCCTCACATATTTTCTCTGCTCGGACAGCCTGCATCCAGATCCTTTACTTTTCTTCTTCAGTTTCTGACTGTTCAGACATGCGCCCAAATAGAGCTGTGTCTCATGGAAGACTTGATTTTGTCCTTTTAAAATTCCCCTTTCAGGGAACGCTGTGAAGAGCTCCGCGCCCAGTTGTCTTGTATCCATGAGAAGAAGGTGTGCGAGGAGCGGAAAGCACAGATTGAATTTAACAAGGAGCTGAAAAGGCAAAAGCTGGTAGAAGAGGAGATGTTCTCAAAGCTCTGGGAGGAAGACCGATTAGCCAAGGAACAGCGAGACAGCGAAGAGGCGAGGAGACAGAAAGAGCTGGTGGAGAACACACGCCTGGGGCTGAATGCCCAGATCACCGCCATCCAGGCACAAAGGCTGGCGGCGCGGCAGCTGGAGGAAGAGGAGGCACGCCTTGTGGTGGGCCTTCTAAAATGCCTGTCCTGGGGTGATCAGCTGGGGGGGTGTGGGGCGCACTTAGCAGGCCTGTTACTGTCCCGTTTGCCTAAAGGCCTGGGCTGGTTCACAGGGCAACACAGGAGCCTTGGGCTTTGCGGCCCAGCTACCTCATTACATGGGGCAAGTTACTGAACTACTGTGTCTCAGTTGCTCTAGAAAAATGGGACAAAAGGCAGTTGTTTGGTGGGGGGAGGATGACATGGGACGATCATTGGCAGTGCTGTGGAGGACTGGTGACAGTGTGGCCCGCATCCGCTGTTCTTTAATCTGTAAATTGACACTTTCCAAATCCCGTGAAGAAGGGTTGTACAACAGCCACTGTAACCCTCTGGTCTCTAAAGTCAGTAATTTTGTTCCAACAAGACTGTTGCTGCCCCAGCTGCAGCCATTTTCAACCAGGGCACTGCAAGAATCTGTAAAACGTGCAACACCTGACTATTTAGTTACGGGCACTGACCTTTTTTCCCCTAGACTGTCAAAGAAAAAATGATAGCAGTCAACACAGCAATAGCCCTCTGGTGTGAATGAATCAAAATTATATCTGTTTTTTGTCAGATCAGTAAAAAACATTTTTGATGTGCTGCAGAATTTTAATTTATGTACCAGGAGATGAAACAGGGTGAAAATCACTCCCCTACTGTACAGAAATTAGAGTTTCCACTGAAAATGTGTGAAAGCACTTTAAAAAGTAGCAATTTTATATGATGTGTATAAAGCTGTCAACAACTGATATGTTATTACCACTAAATTTAGGAAAAAGTTATTATCTTTCTGGGAAACCCTAAGTTTTGAAATTTGGAACCATAAAAAAAGTCAAAGGAAAGCTAGAAGCCTTCTTGGGGTTTCAGATGGTTTTCTTTTGACATGTTTACTAGAAGATGTCTAAATATTTCAGCTCCTCTGAGGAAATCAAACTGGTGGCCCCCCTGCTGCCTCGTAGACCTGCCCTCTGGCATCAGACACCTAGGGACCCATTTTCGGATACCACATGTGTGTGGTTTTCTCTTGCGTCACCAATTCTCTGATTCTGTGTGGACAGCAGCAAGGCACCCTATGCTTTGATTCTGTCCTCACACATCCAGAGGTGGTGCCAGACTCAACAGGCTTACAGGCTCCATCTCCCAAGACTGCTAGTCATGAGTGGGGGGTCCCCAGGTTACCTGTACTTCCATCCCCCTTGGCTACAAAGTCAGAGGTGCTCACGACTCCTCTCAGGTGTGATAATTAACTACAACAACTCAGAGAACTCGGAGAAGTGCTGTCTGTATGTACCGTTACTAGTTTATTGTGAAGGATGTAACATGGGAACGTAGATTTATGTAGCCACTCCCAAAATCGGGACCCAGGGTTGTCCCATCACCCAGAGAAACTCCTTCCAGTGGTTCCTTTACAGTTGTAACCTCTCGCAAGCCTAACTTCTGGCAGCTACCACTATGTCTTTATCACTGTTTTGTTGTGCTTTTGAGAAGGTTATGTAATTTCGACCCTTTAAAATGTTTTATTTTTAAATGCACAGAGGTGGAGAGTCCAATGAACCCCTACGTACCTGCCTCTCGGCTTTGGTGGCTCCCACGTTTTGCCACGTTGGTCTCCCCTGTCCTTCCCATCCCCTCTGTCTTTGCTTTAAAACAAACCCCGACATCATATTTCCCCTTATACATCTCAACAGCAACATAATTCAGGACATTTTCTTATACAATGCCAATGTCACACCGAAAGAAAGTATTAATAATAATTCATCTTTATCATCCAAAGTCAGCATCAAGTTTCCATCATTGTCTCAGTTGACAATTAAATCCGATTCCAAATATGGTTGTTACAAGTCTGTTTTACAAAGAGTGACTGTATATTATTCATTTCAGGTTGAAAGGGGTGCAATAAATTCGTTACATTGGCACAACAGGTATAAGATCAGAACTATCCTGGTGAAACCAAAACATGGTAAACTACTCTGAGGTCTCTTAATCTTGGGCAGTTTCCCCCATCCCATCTCTACCTACGTTACAGTCTGGGTTTGGCCGACTGCTTCCCGCTGCTGTGATCAAGCTCACTGTGGACAAAGTGTGGCCTGCGCTTCCCCTGACTCTCCTGTTTGATGCCCACTGCTTTTCCTCAGATACCGCAGAGTACTTTCACTTCAATTATCAAATCTGGCCCTTACAATTCAGTTGGATTTACAGCTCATGACATTAATGGAAAAGTCTGGTAGTTATAACTCCCCTCTCACAAAAAAACGAATCACGGCTATTGTTAATCTCAGTTAAATCAAGTCAAATTGGCATTTGGATCCCATCCTCAGTGTTGCTACATCATCTCCCATCCCAGCTGGGCCAGTCCTTAACCCTCTAGGAGAGTTCTGCTGCCTCCGGCAGGAGGGCTAGAGCCTCTGGTATACTGCTTCCAAATTTTCTACCAAACCCACAGCGCTCAACAGCATTGCTGCCCCAGTTAAAACTGCTTGATTGGCCAGGCAACCAAGCTGGCCAGGAAGGTCAGAAAGCTAATAAGAGAGGGAGGAAGGGAGGGAGAGAGAGAGGGAGAAGTGGGGGAATACTTTTAAAGAACAGAATGCTTAAACTTTGGTCTGTGTGTTCAGCTGATGTGCACATTTCTGTTTTGGGACTCTTACTGCTGTTTAATACTGTGCTCAAATCGGGGCGTGCAGATGTGAGTACAGCCTAGAAGGCCACACGCTGAAACGTTGAGAGTGGTGCTGAGTGATGGGCACTAAGTGTAATGGTGATTTCTCTTCGCACTTTTCCGAATTTTGAACTTGACAACTGCTTATTCCTTTATGATTGCACACACAGCAACTTCACAAAGCCTTATTGCTGACTGAGCAATGAAAAGGGGGTTTTACGTCTCATCGTCCCTCTAACTCCAGGTGTGGGTGTTTCCAGGAAGCCTTGTTTTCTCATTTCCTGCATGCAGTGCATCGGTTTGTTTTGTCCAACTGTACTGAGGCATCACCTTCCTTGTTGTTCTACCTTAGGAAAATGGCAAAGCTCAGGTGAAACTTGAAGATGAGCGGGAAAAGCTAAAGAAACAGAAGACGAAACAGGAAATTAGGGTCACTTTGCAGAAAGCTCTCCAAGAGAAGATAGAACGTGTTCAGCAGGAACACAGACAAGAGCAGGACTTGGACCTGAAGCTCGTGCGCAGCGCCTTGCAAGACTTACAGGAAGAGGCTGATAAAAAGAAGCAAAAAAGAGTAAGACGTTCATTCAGTGCCTAATACATGCTGGGTGGGGTTCCTTGTTGAGTTCTCAGTCTTGCAGGAGCCGGACCTGTGCAGAATGAACCGCAGCAGTGCCACTGTAAGGGTGGCATCAGCTGTATCGGAGAACGGTACAAATAGAGATTCATAGGTGCCTGAATCAGAAGTCATAAATCCAGATCCCGGTAGGGACAAGGAACCTGTGTTTTAGCAGGATCCCTTACGTTGTTATTCGGGTCATCACTGAATTTCGATTGCTCCTAGTCGATAATGTGGCATTGGCACTGGGGTAGCAGGATGGGATCACGGGGGGAGGAGTGACTAAGTGTCGGGAAGCAGGGGAGGACATGCTTGAGAAAGTGATATTTGAGTTGGATCTTGGAGGGTACGTAAAGTTCCGTCAGGCAAAAAGGGTAGAGAGAAGCATTCTAGTAATTTTTGAGCTGTCTGTTCCTTTGAAATTTGTTTTTAAACTCTTAAGGGTGTCATGCTTTTCCTGTTGTACTATTTTTTATAGACTTTTTCGGAGTGGTTTTATGTTCAAGCAGAAGTGAGCGGAAGATAGAGATTTCCTATAGCCTCCTGTCCCCACAAGTGCACAGGCTCCCTCATCATCAACATCCCCTACCAGACGGGTGCATTCGTTACGGCTGATGAACCTGCACTGATATCATTATTACCCACAGTCCAGAGTTTCCATTAAGGTTCACTCTTGATGTTAAACATTCTATGGGTTTGGACTAATGAATAATGGCATGTAATCGCCACAACAGTATCACATGGAGCAGTTTCACTGCCCTGAAACTATCTCTATAGTACCGCCTTTTCCAGAATCTTATGTAGTTGGACTCATACAGTATGAGCCTTTTTAGATTGGCTTATTTCACTAAGTAGTATGCATTTAAACTTCCTATCTTTTCATGGCTGGATAGCTTATATCCTTTTAGCACTGAATAATATTCCATCATGCAGAGATGTACCACAGTTTATCCATTCACCTCCTGAAAGACACCCTTGGCTGCCCCCAGGTTTTGGTGGCTATTAATAAAGTTGCTGTGCACATTCACATGTAGGTTGTGGTGTGAACATAAGTTTTTAACTTGGGTAAATACAAACAGAGCTATTGTAGGATCATATGGTAAAAATGTGTTTAGTTTTGTAGGAAACCACCAAACAGTCTTCCAAAGTGTCGGTACCACTTTGCGTTCCCACCAACAGTGAATGAGGGCTCATATTACTCCACATTTTCATCAGCATTTGGGGTTGTCAGTGTTCCGGACTTTGGCCAGTCCAATAGACATGTAATGCTGTCTCATTGTTGTTTTAATTTGTGTTTCCCTGATGACATATGATGTGGTGCATTAAGGGTTCTGAACCCAATTTCATTATAAGGAAGTGGGGGTTTTCCAAGCAATGCCCAGGACATCAGCTGGGTGTCCTACAATTTGGCTCAATTCTGACACCGTTTACCAAGAGATAGCATCCAATTGCACAGGTAAAAAGGGCCCAGTTCTACAAGGCCAGCCACTATTTTAGGCACCAATTGCAAGCCCAGGTTGTTAACTGTGCTTCTAACTACCAGCTGCAAATTGGAGCTTCCAATAACTCGAATGCTGATTGCAAATTGAGGTTGTGACCTGTATTTCTGACCGGCTGGCTATAAATCAGAAGTTTCCACGGCCCCCTCCTTGGGCTTGATTAATTTTCTAGAGCAGTGAAGAGAACTCAGGAAACCCATTTACTCACTGAATTATCTGTTTGTTACGAAGGATATTAAAGGATGCAGACCAACACAAAAGAAGAGATACATAGGTTTTAGACAAAGGAGCTTTTGTCCTCGAGTGGTTTGGGACCCGGCATGGTGGAACATGAAAGTGTTCTGGCTCCCCGACCTGGGCGCCCTCCAAACCCTCTCTTTTTGGACTTTTATGAAGGTTTCATTACATAGACACAGTGATTAAATCACTGGCCGTTGATGTAACTTCCAGCCCCTTTCCCCTCTCTGGAGATCAGGGTGTTGGAACTGGGGTTCTAACTCCCTAAACACATGGTTGGTTCCCCTGGCAACCAGCCCCCAACCTTAGGTGCTGTATAAAAGTCACCTCATTAACATAAGACACCTTTCTCACTTTCATTACTTAGGAAGTCCTAAGAGTTTTAGGAGCTGTGTGCCAGAAATGGGAACCAAATCACCAAATATGTATTTCTTACTATAAATTGTTCACAATATTGCAAGCATCATGAAATCAGATGTGATGTGACCTTTGGCCTGGCTCCTTTCACTTAACGTGTTTTCAAGGTTGACCCATGTTGTGCTGTGGGTGAGCACTTCATTCCTTTATGTGGCTGGATAATGCTCCACTGTGTGGATGTACCCCATCTGGTTTATTCACTTGTCAGCTGATGGATACTTCAGCTCTTTCTACTTTTTGGCTATTATGAATCATGTTACTGTTATCATTGATGTGTAAGTTTTTGTTTGGACATAGGTATGTTTTTGGTTTTTTCGGGTACGTAACTGGGAGTAGAATTACTGAGTCCTAGGGTAACTCTTATGTTTAAGGTTTTGAGGAATTGCCACGTTATTTTCCAAAGTGGCTTCACTATTTTGCATTCTCACTAGCAGTATAGGAGGGTTCTGATTTCTTCACATGCTCATTGATACTCATTGTTTGCCTTTTTTAAAAATCTTCCTAGTGTGTCTGAAATGATATGTCATCTTATGGTATGTGATTTTGATTTGCATTTCCCTGCTGACTAATAATGTTGTGTCTCTTTTCTTATGCTTATTGACCATTTGTGTATCTTCCTTGGGAAAATGTATTTGAAATCTATTGTATAGACTTCTTAAAGAAGTTTATTCAAGTCATCTGCCCAATTTTCAATAGGGTTATTTGTCTTTTCATTATTGAGTTGTAAGAGTTCTTTTTACGTTCTACAAATTACCTTACATGTGTGGTTTGTAAATATTTTTTTCTTACTGCACTTTCTTGATGATGAACTTTGAAGTACAAAAGTTTTTAATTTTGATAAAGTCCAATTTATGTTTTCTTTCCTTGCTTTTGCTGTCATCTCTAAAAAACTATTTCTGGGCCCAGATTGCAAAGATGTTTTCTTGTTAGTTATATAGTTGTAGCTTTTACATTTGGGCCTTTGATGCATTTTTCGAGTTGTAGTTTTGTATGTGGTGTGAGGCAGAGGTCCACCTTCCACATGTGGACGTCCTGTGGTCCCAGCACCATTTCTTGAAGAGACTTCTTTTTCCCTTTGGAATTTTTGGCACCCTTGTTATAAATCCATTAACAGTACATGTGAGGGCTTATTTTTGGACTTTGACTTCTATTTCATTATCTGTGTGTCCACCCTTATGCTTTATCGCATGTTTGTATGTCTTTATCACTGCAGTGAGTTTGAAATCGGGAAATGTGAATCCCTCCGCTTGGTTCTCATTTTTCAAATTGTTTTGACTGTGCTGGCTTCCTTCCATTCTCGTAGGAATTTAGGATCACTTTACCCATTTCCACAAAGGAGACAATTGGGATTTGGATAGAAATTATTTTGAATCTCTAGACCAATTTGGGACAATTACCATTTTAACAATATTGTCTACTGATCCATGAACATAGAATGTCTTCATTTATTTAGGTCTTCTTTGATTTCTTTCAATAATATTTTTTAGTTTTAAGAGTATAAGTTTTGCTTTTCTGTGTTAAATTCACTCCTAAGTGAGACTGAGACTATGCCGACAAGCCATGGTGATAGTCCAGCTACACCCTCAGGCCTCACTAGTCCTACCTCAGATCTGTGACATTCTCCCAAGAGATCAGATCAGAGATCAGATGGAGCAGCACAAATACAAAACCAGGGAAGATGGAGAGCCAGCTGAAACATCTTTGTTATCCAGCCCAGTTGACAACCTTAGCTGCACATTAAGATCACCTGGAGAACTTAAACACTGTCCATTAGATAGGAAACTCTGGAGGTGAGACTCAGCCCTTGCTGCTTTTTAGAGCTCCCAAGTGTAGCTGAGATTAAGAGTTGCTGTGGTAAAGTATCAGGTGACTGAGTTGTCATCTAGACGGAGACAGTGCAGAGGCAGGAGTAGTGACTGACTTTGTCTATCAGGTTAAGATTTCATCTCCCTAAATTAAAATACATGAAAATAAAGCTGTATAATTGCAGATTATTTTGGAACTGCTTTGAGAAGTAACTCATTTAACAACATATTTTAAAACACTTCAAATAGATACAGAGAATAGTACAAAGAACCCCACGCGTCCCTCACCTGGTTTCAACAACCATCAGCTGACGGCCATCCTGGTTTCGTCTGTGCCCCCACACATCACCCCACCACTCCCAGATATTTTGAAGTAAGCCCTTGGCATAATCTTTCATCTATAAATGTTTCAGTAGTAGTTTTAAAACATTGAGATTGTAGCTCTAAAAGATTGTTTTGAATGTCCGCAGTATCATTATCACACCCAAAAGTTTTACCATGTGGTAATTTTTGTGTTGCGTAGGAGGATATGATAAGAGAACAGAAGATATATCATCAGTATCTGGCACAGTGTCGTGAGGAGGAAAGTGCCCAGGAGAGAGAACTGGACAGAATACTGGAGGAGGAGAAGGCAAAGAAGTTGGCTGAGAAGGACAAGCAGCTGAAACTTGAAAAGGAGGCAAGGAAACAACTTGTGAATGAGGTCATGTGCACAAGAAAACTTCAACTTCAAGAAAAGCGTAAGGAAATAAATTCTAATTCTGTTTTAATTGAGCCTTGTTACATTCATCGTAAAGTAACAACTTTATTGTTTATATTTATTTTAATATTCACATATTTATATTGAATAAATATTTTAAATGAATAAATATCAATAAATATTCAATATATTTATATTAAACATAAAATTATAATTATGGTTTTGTTTTATTGATTATGCTATTATAGCTGTCCCATTTTTTTCTCCCTTTTATCCCCCTCCACCCTGTACCCCCCACCCTCCAGCATTCCCCCCTTTGGTTCATGTCTATGGGTCATACATATAACTTCTTTGGCTTCTCCATTTCCCATACTATTCTTAACCTCCCCCTGTCTATTTTGTACCTACCATTTATGCTTCTAATCCTTATGCCTTTTCCCTCTTTCTCCCCCTTCCACTCCCCTGTTGATAACCCTCCATGTGATCTCCATTTCTGTGATTCTGTTCCTGTTCTATTGTTTGCTTAGTTTGCTTTTGTTTTTGTTTTTGTTCTTGTTCTTTAGGTTCAGTTGTTGATAGTTGTGAGTTTGTTGTCATTTTATTGCTCATAATTTTGGTCTTCTTTTTCTTAGATAAGTCTCTTTAAAATTTCATATAAAAAGGACTTGGTGATGATGAACTTCTTTAACTTGACCCTATCTGGGAAGTACTTTATCTGCCTTTCCATTGTAAATGATAGCTTTGCTGGATAGAGTCATCTTGGATGTAGGTCCTTGTCTTTCATGACTTGGAATACTTCTTTCCAGCCCCTTCTTGCCTATAAGGTCTCTTTGGAGAAATCAGCTGACAGTCTTATGGGCACTTCTTTGTAGGTAACTGTCTCCTTTTCTCTTGCTGCTTTTAAGATTTTCTCCTTATCTTTAATCTTGGGTAATTTAATGATGATGTGTCTTGATGTGTTCCTTCTTGAGTCCAACCTCTTTGGGACTCTCTGAGCTTCCTGGACTTACATGTCTATTACCTTCATTATTGTTTCATATGAGTTTTCAATTTCTTGGTCTTCCTATTCTCTTTCTGGTACCCCTATGATTCAGATGTTAGAATGTTTAAAGTTGTCCCAGAGGTCCCTAAGCCTCTGCTCATGGTTTTTTGTTTTTTTGTTTTTTGTTTTTTAATTCTTATTTCTTCATTCTGTTCTGGTTGAATGTTTTTTTCTTCCTTCTGTTCTGAATCATTGATTTGAGTGTCCCAGTTTACTTCCCTTCACTGTTGGTTCCCTGTATATTTTCTTTATTTCACTTTGTATAGGCTTCACTTCTTCCTTTATTTTGCATCTGTACTCAACCATTTCTGTGAAAATCTGATTACCAGTGTTTTGAACTCTGTATCTGATAGGTTGTCTATCTCCTCATTGCTTAGTTCTTTTTCTAGAGTTTTGACCTGTTCTTTCATTTGGGCCATATTTCTTTGTCTCGGTGCATTTGTTACATTGTAAGGAATGGAGCCTTAGGTATTTGCCTGGGTGGGGCAACCCACATTGCTGTGCTGTGCGGCACTGTATGTGAGGGAGGGGTCAGAAAGGGAACAATGCCACTTCCTTGGTTCTTGCCCTGCTCTCAGTCACTTCCTCCATTACGTATAAGCAATTGGGCCCTTCTGGTGCTAATTCCCAGATGGGTGGGTTTGTGTACATTCTAGCAGCCTGTGGGTCCCTCCAGTGGACTCTCCTGTAAGACTGGGAGTTTCTCCCACTGCCACAACCCCCACACATTTTTACAACCAGAGGTTTTGAGGCTTTATTTCCCTGTCCTGGAACCCTGGATTCCGTTGTCTGTCTTGCTCCCCAGTTGTTCCTCCTGGCTTATCCACACATGAATGTGGGACCACCAGGTCTGCCAGCCACCCCTTGCCGTGTGTCCCCTCTGCCCCAGCTGCCCGTCTCTGCCCCTCCCACCAGCCTGGATGAATGTTTCTTCTTTAACTCCTTGGTTGGTGGACTTCCATACAGTTCAATTTTTTGGCAGTTCTGGTTGTTTTTTTGTTTTCAAATTGGTTGGTGTCCTTCATTTGGTTGTGCAAGGAAGTGAAGCATATCTACCTACACCTCCATCTTGGCCAGAAGTTTCCTATGATTATGTTTTAATTGAGGCAAGTTAAAATTTCATTTAAGTAACAACCAATATATTCTTTTTTTATTAAAAATTTTTTATTTATTTATCTTTAGAAGGGAAAGGAAGGGAAGGAGAGAAGGAGAGAAATATCAATGTATGGTTGCTTCTCGTGTGTCCCCTTCTGGGAACTGGCCTCTGCTAGGAACTGGCCTGCAACCCAGGCATGTGCCCTGACTGGGAATCGAACCGCGATCTTTTGGTTTGCAGGCCCGTGCTCAATCCACTGAGCTACACCAGCCAGGGCCCAATATATTCTTTAAGTAGGTATTATGTATGAAATACTAGGAGGGATGAAAAAGGATTAAGGCAAGATCCTTCCCTTGCAGATGTTACCTAATTATGACCTCATACACTTTGACCATACTGTATGAAGAGTTTTGTATCCCAGCAGACTCTGAGTCGTAGCGGAGACGTCCTCAAGGTGGAAGGAACAGTGTGTCCTCTGAATGGTCTGTGCACCTTAGTGATTATGAAGAAGAGTGAGAAGGTCCCAGGGCACAGACTGCCATCTCCCCCCTCTCCCCTTTACCTATCCCTCTTTTCTTTCTGCAAGTGTCTCCGTGCTTTCCTACCTGCATACCTTTGCTTGGGTAGTTTTCTTTGCCTATGATGCTTTTGATCTTGAGACATTCTGGACATCCTTCAAGAAAGCTCAAATGTCTCATTCCTGGAGAGGCCCTCTGTGTCACCCAGTTCATAATAAATCCTCTTTCTGGGCCTCTCACGGTGTCTTACTCATGTCTTAGCACACCATTGTGTTCCCTGAGCTTCGAACGGTGCCTGGTTACTGAAGGAAATATTTGTAGAGAGGACCAACGGCCTCCTCAGGTTCCCACCATCCCGTGTCCAGCCCAAAGAACTGTAGGCAGGAAATGGATGGATTACTGGCAGGTGCCACAGACTTCACACTAGTTGTCTTTGCAAGAGAAAGCTCATCTCGGCTCTACTGGTGAATTCTCCACTCCAGACATGACAACAACAGCTGAAAATTGTTGAGTCAGGATTAGGTAGAGTTTTAGGAAAATGAAAAGAAAGCTTATAAGCTAAAAAGATTTCTGTTTTCACCCATGACAGTGTTTCAGAATGTACTGAGAAAACAGAAAATTTAAGTATTTGAGACCATTTATAAACAAGGAAACATAATCAACCGTAATTCCACCAGCCCAGGAATAGCTACTATTCACAACTTCATGTATTTCTTTTCAGTATTTGTAGTGTGTATATAATTTCCCCCCACAAATCAAGATCATGTGGAATGTATTGTTTTATGGTCTGGATTTTCTACTTATCATTAGTATTTTCCAGGTCATTTTCCTTTGATTTAAGGTTTGTAATGCTGCCTAGAAATCCATGATAAAAATGGACTGTATTTTATTTTACCTAAACCCAACTATTCAGAATGTTTTGAATCTTTTTACTACTACTTTAGCATTGCAGGTTACCATCAGTAAGCAACAGATGACTGTATTACAATATTGTAAAAGCTCTGTAAATTTTTTTTATTTTGACTTATATATGATTAAGATATGTTTCTATAAGTAGATTTGGGGAAGATATGTACCTTTCAGATGTATATAGCCCATTTGCATTTATTCTTTTGTGAACTCTATTCTTTGTTATTTTTTTCTATTGGGATGCTTCAGTTTTTCTTACTTAATTTATAAAGACCTTTTGTACTAAGGCTTTCTCAATGTTTTTTGCAATAAATAAAATCTCTCACTAGCATAAGAGAACTACTTTTAGAACTACTTGTCCACAAGAAGAGAAAGGCGAGCCCTGTTCTAACTGTGGTGATCTGGTTTGGAAAAGGCTGACCATAGAGTCTCAACAATAAATGATGGAAAGAAACTCTGTGGAGATTACAGCACCTACGGACCTCAGCCCCGTTCTTGCCTCGGTGGAGACACCCCCGTCTGCCTTATTGATCTGAGATCCAGCCCAGTGCTTCTACGTTCTGCCTTTCTAAAATGAGTATGGTACCAATGCCCAGAAGGATGTTAGCAAGCCTTGTCCAAAAAAGTCTGTTAGCAAAAATTGCTTTTGTCTTTTGTAGTGCAACGAAAGGCAAAAGAAAAAGAAGAACGTTCTCTGGAACAGGAGCACATAAATGAAAGCCTTAAAGAGCTTAACCGTGAAGAGAAGGAGAATTTCGAAAGGTATGGCTTTGTTTTCTTTATTATTACTTACTACCTAAAGAAAAAAAAGGAGGTTTTTGGCATAGAGGACAATGTGCTGTAATTCTGGCATTACTGACAGGATTTGACATCAGCATAGTTATGTGCTATGTGGCATTTCTGTCAACGACACCGCATGTGCGTTGGTGGTCCCACGAGATTCTAACAGAGCTGAAAAATTCCCGTCACCTTGTGAGGTCACAACTGTGGTAACGTTGTAGCACAACTCATTGCTCGTGGGGCTTTGTGGTGATGCTGGCGTAAACAAACCTGCTGGGCTGGCAGCTGAATAAAAACACTGTATTCTTGTTTTTACTGCTCTTTTTCTATGTTTAGGTATATTTGATACGCAAACACCAGGCTCGTAGCCTACGTACGTGGCAGGCTACACCATCTGGGTTCGTACAGCAATGAAATCAGCTAACAACATACGTCTCCTATGTCCCCGCTGTTAAGTGACATGTGACTGTATTACATTCATCCTCAAAGCTCACATCAGTTATGGAATCTCATGTTAAAATAAATACTAACTGTCTTGGCGAATTTAAATTCTTTTACTATTGTGTACATTCTGATTATACACATTGAGTATCGAAGTGGATGAACATCTTAAAAAACTAATGTAAATTAGAAACAAGCTTGAAAAATTTATTTTATTTTATTTTAGAGAGAGGGGAAGGGAAGGAGAGAGGCAGAGAAACATCAGTTCATTGCCCTCTGCCTTCTGCCAGCGCCCCAGTGGCGCAGAGCACAGAGCCTGCAAGCCAGGCGTGTGCCCTGCCTGGTGACATTTAGGTTTGCAGGGTGATGCCCAACTGAGCTGCAGTGGTCAGGGCAGAAACAAGGCACCCATCCCAAGTCCTAATGAAAGAACAAGACAATCCCATCCTCCCCACCCCAACCCCATGACAAAAACTCTGAAAATAGAATCTGCCACAGAGACACATACATTCTACAATCTTTATTTCTAATAAAAGCTGATATTCAAATGTGGCTTACAGCCCTGGCTGGTGTGGTTCAGTGGATTGAGCGCCAGCCTGGGAACCAAAGGGTGACTGGTTCTATTGCCAGCCAGGCACATGCCTGGGCTGCAGGCCAGGTCCCCAGTAGGGGACACACAAGAGGCAATCTCACATTGATGCTCTCTCCCTCTTAACTCTGCCAATAAATAAGTAAATAAATAAATAAATAAATAAATAAAATATTTAAAAAATCAAATAAAATGTGGTTTATAGATTGTAAAAATTGTATAGCTGCTGTGGATAACAGTATGAAATTTCCTCAAAAAAATTAGTAATAGAACTATCATATTATTGATGTAAGAAATGTTCATACCTGTAGAAAGTTTGTGTAAGAGTTTATTTGAGCCAAACGGATGACAGTGGTCAGGAAGCAAGATCTCAAATGTGAATGACAGTTTCACAGTTTCTTTTATGCATTTGGAATATACAAGGGAAGGTAGGGAAGATTACCTGAGGTTGTGAGAAAGCAATGATTATAGGCAGTGAACGAGATTACCTGCTTTCCTGAGGGTGGTTATGCTGATTTCAGAGGTGTGTTGGCCTGTATGCTTGGGGCATGATGACTCGTTTAGGAATTCATGGTCAGGTCGTCCTGGGAAGTCCCTTTCCACCGAACTCCTTTTTTGTCCACAGTCTGATCCAGCCATCTCACTTCTGGTATATATCCAGAATAGTGAAAAGCAAGAACTTGAAGAGATATGTGCGTGGCCATGTTCATAGCACCATTCACAATAGCCAAGAGGTGGAAATAACCCAAGTGTCCATTGGCAGAGCTGTAGATAAAATGTGGCATATGCGTACAATGGAGTATTATTATGCCTTAAAAAGGAGGGAAATTCTGACCCTTTTAACATGGGTGAACCTTGAGGACATTATGCCAAATGGAATAAGCCAGTCACCAAATTATAAGCACTGTATTGTTCTACTTATATAAGATAACTAGAATAGTCAATTCATAGAGCCAGCAAGTAGTGTGGTGTTTACCAGGGGCTGGGAAAGGAGGGAAAGGTAAGTTTTTATTGTTTGGTGGGTGTAGAGTTTCAGATTTATAAGATGAAAAAGTGAACTCACAACAATGTGAATATCCTCATACTTAACACTATGGAACTTAAAAACACTTTTAAGTGTTGAACTTAACACTTAAAAATGGTTAAGCTGGTAAGTTTTACATCATGTGTTTTTTACCACAATAAAAAAAAATCCCACTATAAATTTTAAGATATGACATATATTTAAAACGTTGCTTATGTGTGGAGGAAGTTGTCTAGTCACCCTGAGCGGAACGGGGCAAACCGACCCACGTCCTCACCGGCAGTGCGAGGCCACTGCGGGTGCTCCGGCGGCCCAGCCCCCTGGCAGGCAGCAGAGGCGGCACCTGGCAGACTGGCCTGGGCCCCTGCTCCCAGCCCTGGGGGGGTGGGGCGGGGGAGGGGTGGAAAGAGGCCCAGACTCTCCACGTCACAGTAAATATTTTGAAATCTTCTTTCCCTGAAATCAGTATTTCCTACGATTGATTATCTTATTGTGTCTTATTGTGTAAGGAACACGTCACTGAGTTTGTCATCTGTCTCTTCCCAGTCATACTGATTTTAATGGGAATTTTAATTTGACTTCACCAATTCTATTTTAATTGTGATGCCCTAAATAAACCCAAATGCTTACTTTTACAATTTTATTGCTTTGACATTTCGACATTTCCAATTCCATAGGCGCTCCAAGTTAGCCCAGGAGTACCGGCAGCAACTTGGGATGCAAATGTCCTACCAGCAGCAAGCCCGGCAGGCAGAGAAGGAGGAGGAGCGCCGCGAAGTGGAGGCGGGGCTGGCCGCGAACAGGGTCTGCCAGGACAAGATCCGCGAGCTGCTGTGCGCGCATCGGGTGCAGCCCCGAAACGTCCACCCCATGCGGAGGGCGTGCTCCACGCGGTTTCCACCATAGTTTCGTAACCAATTTTTCCTCAGTCTTTCCGTATTTTTAACTGCAGTATGCTTAGTATATGTTCCTTTGAACTCTTAGATAAACTTCTTATTTTCTCTGAGTTTGCATAATGATACATGATTTTGTTCCTTTTTTAGATGTCGCAGGCTTACAAATCTGAATGGTCTATTTCAGATCACGGTTATTTTCCGAACCTACCCCGTGACTCCATTCCTGTTATTTCTAAGAGCGACACCTTCTGTCTCCTGTCTGCCCATATTCCCCCCTCCTCTTGCCTCCTTTCTCTTCTCTCTCCCTAATTCATCATTACCAGCAGGGCACTTTTGCACACAGAGTTGGGATGATCAGCCACTCTCGCTGACCCTCTTTTTCAGTCATTAAACAAATATTTACTGAGTGCCTCCCATGTACGATCCTGGAGCTGAGACTTCAGTGAGAAGGAAACAAACCCCTCGCTCTCGTGGAGCTAACCTCCTAGGGGGGCAACAGAGAGACAAGTGCTGTGAAGCAGCAAATGGCAGGAGTGTGATTTCGTTTTATGTGGATGGCCGGAAAAGATCTCTTTGAGCAGCTGACACGTCAATGGACCGGTCATGCAGTTATCTGGGGGAAAACATCCCAGGCAAAGAGCCAGTGCGAGGGCACTGGGGCAGAGGTCCGCTTAGTGCATTTGCAGGGTAGCATTTGTGCTGGAGCAGAGGGAGCGAGGAGAGAGTGGTAGATTCATCAGAAGGGTAGTGAGACCAGACGAGGTATGGCCTTGGAGCCATGGTGAGGACCGGCTTTTTCTTGGTAATAGGAAGCTGTTATAGGGTTTTTATTCATTAAGCTTTTATTTATTTTTAGAGAGAGGGGAAGGGAGGGAGAAAGAGAGGGAGCGAAACATCAGTGTGTGGTAACAGCCTCTCGCTGTTACAGGGTTTTGAACGGAGGAACAACATGGTGTGATGTTAAGAGGCTTGCTGGCTGCTGCGTTGAAAACAGACTTCAGGGAGACAGAAACGGAGATTTGATTAAGAAGCAATCACAGTAACCCAGACGAGGGTGATGGTAGTGTGGTAGCCAGCCTCCAGGGCAGCCCCTAATGATCCTCTCCTCCTGTATTCCTGGCTTGTGTAGCCCCAGCCACCCTGAATCTTGCCTTCCCTGTGTGACCAATACGATACTGCAGAGGTGACAGGTGTAACTTGAAGTCTAGGTCATAAAAGATACTGCAGCTTCCGTCTTAAGTCTCTTGGATCACTCACTCTGAGGGAAGCCAGCTGGCTGCCATGCGTATGGAGAGGATGCTCAAGGAGCCCTCTTGAGAGGCCCGTGGGGGGGTCCAGGGCACTGAAGTCTCACCCAAAGGCTACAGGGCTTGCCAGCCCTGGGAGTGAGCTGGCTGCCTGGGAAGGTGCCTCCACACCAGCTGAGTTTTAAGATGATTATTTCCCTGGTGGACATCTTGAATGGTCAGGCAGGCTTTTCCCAAATTTCTGACCCCAGAAACTGAAAGAAATGATAAATGTGTATTGGGTTTTTAAGCCTCTGAGGTTTTGGGAATTGTGTTAGATGCTGCAACAGATAACTAATACACACATATATGTATCTTGGATGAGGGTAGAGTCTGGGGCACGGTGAGAGAGCTCATGCTCTGGCTCTATTTTGAAGGTCGGGCCGACTAGATTTGGTGGTGGGTGGATGTGTGGAAGGTAGAGTGTTGAGAGTGAGGGATGGGCGCTACTTTCCGTCAGAGCAGCAGCTAAGTGAACTGCACTCGGGGTGGGACGGTTGACACACCTCTTCTCCTGTTCTTACTGGCGTCTTGAAGAGCAAGACTGTTAAATTTCGATAGTCTATCCTTCTTTTCCTTTTATGGATCATGTGTTTAGTGGCATATCTAAAATCTTTGCATAATCCAAGGTCATAGATATTCTTCTGTTTTCTTCTAGAAGTTTCAGAGTTTTATCTATAACACTGAACACTATGCTCTATTTTGAGCTCTTTTTTTGGCAGGGCAGGAGATGGTGTGAGATGATGGTCTAAGTTCGTTTTTTCTCTCTCTTTTTGTATGTGGCTCACTGGTGGGTCAGCACAGTTGACTGAAAGGCTGTCTTGTGGGCAGCTTCATCCGTTTGCTCAGTGTGGTTCATTCATTCAGGGGTCAGTGGTTTTGCTTCCTCTCCGTGCTGGATCACATTAGCATCTTCACCTGGCTGGTGGTAATCCCACGTACTGTCTAAATGCTAGCCTGTTTGGTGGGGGATTTAGGCCTGGGAATCTTGGGCACTCCGTAAAATACGTACATTCACTGTGGAAATACACATGCTCATATTCCTGACATTCAACATTATAATTCTTTTCACTTCTCTGAGTTTCCTCCCAATGGAACTCGCTCAGGGATGTTCATATGGAAACTCATCTCTGCATGGTAAACACTGGGTTGTTGCTCTACAGATCATGTTCACAAAGTATAAAGGCTACACAGTGGTCTCCCGAGTTAGTGTGCTGGGATTTGTTAGACATTGGACTTTGTTTCCCATGCGTCTCTACTATCAGTTACACTGTAACAACAATATTCATTTGAGTTATTTCCTTAGGTCCACTTAATTCCTTGGAGTGGGATTTCTGGGTCAAAGGCGATGAACATTTTTTATATTTTGCTTTCAAGTGCCACATTTGCAAAAGCAGTTTTTAGAGATGTAGACTTTTTAGAGAAATGTTTCCAGGGCCACTTGGTATTATCTCTGAAGGGTTAAAATTTATTTAAGCAAATTGTCAGCTAGACTGTGAAATGTTTTTTTTGTTTGTTTTTCTTTAAAAAAAAAAAACCTTCTTACCCATTCATCCACTTTTATCTGATCTCTGTGAATCTGTTTCCCCCAGTGGATTCTTTCAAGTCTGCTGTAGCCAAAGTTAATTTCCAACCCCAGAGTGTGGGCATTCTGACAAAAAAGAAAAAGACCGTCCTTTGAGTTTCGTGGGAAATTAAGGTGGTTTTCTTCTGGGTGCTGTCTTCGGTCGATGTATTTGTTTATCCTGATACCTACACAACACTGGAGCGCTTAACTAGCCCTTTAGTAAGCTTTGCAGTTGGTGGCGTAAATCTTCGATAGTGTTCTTTTTTCCAGCATTGTTTTGTCTGTTCCAGATGGAATGCCCATGATCATTACTGGGGTCCTCTGGTCAGTTTCCAGCCACACGGAGCAGTCGCTCCCCGGCTCATGTGCTCTTTCTGCTCTCTCCTCGTTCTCTGCTGTTTCCACGTCCTCTTCTTGTTCTCTCTGTGTTTTGCACTCAGTAAATGACATAAAAGATCGTTTATACTGGTGGTGGTCATAATAGCACCAAGCTGGTAAAGTCCAAGTGCCCGTCCAGACTAGGGTGGAAAATAACACACACAGCAGGAACGAATGCACGTCACTGTGTGCAGCAGCATGGCTAAGCCTCAGAGACATGATGCTGAGCAGAGTCAGTCAGACGTAGAACAACACGCATTCGGAGGTTCCACTTGGGAAAAACTCGAAAGCAGCAACACGAATTCTTGGTGTTAGAAATCATGTGACTGCCCTTTTGGGGAGAGCGACTGGAAGGGGACTTTGGATGTTTATGTTCTGTTTCTTGATTTGGGTGGTGGTTACTCAGTGTGTTCACCTTGAGAAACTCTTCAAGCTATATATTTATGATTTGTGTACTTTTCTCTGTGTGTGTGTGTGTGTGTGTGTGTGTGTGTGTGTGTGTTATACTTCCACTGAGAGGTGGTTGATTTGTTTTTTTAAATCAGCCTTTCTGAAATAGCTGCCATGGGTCATGGTGCTGGTGTCTGGAGCTGCACAGACTCACTCCAGGGTCCAAAGGCCACTGTCAGGTCTTTTCATTTATTCTTTATGGGCACCTCCCAGGTGTCCGTCTGCTCGAGGCCAGTCTTTATTAGCTTGCCCTCTAGTGGTCACACCTCATTTTTCCAACTTGGTATTAAAGCAGCAGGCTCTGCACTGCGTACCTACAGCCCAGAAGGGGTCCGCAGAGCAGAATCCAGCGTGACCACACCTCCTTCAATCAGTGCATCACCTTCCATCCAATGCAACCCACAGCTGAGTGCCCATCTTCCAGTCCCACCTGAAAAATGCAGGTGCAGCTGCCTTCTCCCTGGCAGGCCCCACCGCTCTGTTACAAAGAAGACATCAAGGAGCTGTGTTTAACACCACTCGACAGGACAAAGTATCTCCACTCATTTTATCACTTTCTTTTTGCTCATAAATTACCAGCATGCTAACTCCTGCTGCTCTACCTAGTTGTCCAGGAAAACCTATTGTAGCAAGGCCTCCAGGCGACACCGCTAGGCTGACGGTTAATTCGAATTACTGTACGCTCTCCTGCACAGCACCGTATTCTCAGTCACCATGACTTTTCTCTATTTCAGATTGGCCTTCCCTCCCTCTTTCGGTTCTAGTTCAAAAGACCAGTAATGAAGACCAAACTTGACATAGATCTTACTAGGTAGGCACTAGCTATCACCCTACCGCTTTTTACGTGTGATTATTTATTTAAGCCTCACGCCTTAATCTTCTCTTTGAGGGGAGTGGTATTATTATCATACCCATTCCACAGCTGAGGGCACTGAGGCGTGGCAGGTTGAGAACTTTTCAAGACCACCAGGGTAACGTGGTGCAATAAATATTTTGTCTTTGTTCCCAGTTCCTAGCACAGAGCCCCCGAAATACGTGGGATTTCTCAAGTGACAGGCGTGCCTTTTCTCCTTAAGAACCCTGTTTAACCACACCTGATCTTGTGCTAATGTGGGGACTTAGGATGGGGCCCTCACATAGCAGCAGGGTGGAGCCGGTCACCCCAAAGACCAAGTGATTAGAGGATTAGAACTTTCAGCCTCACCCAGAAAAGGCAGGGGCTCCAGAAAGGGGACAGGCTGGAGACGGAGCTGTACGAAAACGCTTGGGTAGCGATGTTTGGTGTCTGCAGAGCTCCAGTGGGTGAGCAAGTGGAGGCGCTGGGAGGGCGACGCCCCCAGAGATGCATGGAAGTGCCGCCCCCCACCCCGGCCCGGTGCATCTCTTCTGTTGGGCTGTTCCCAAGTTTATCGTCTATAGTAAACCAGCAAGTGCATGGAAAAAGGCTTCCTGAGTTCTGGGAGCCATTCTAGTGCATCACTGAACCTGAGGTTTGTTATAGGAGCTCTCGGTTTACAGCCAGTTGGTCAAAAGCATGGGTGGCCCAGGACTTGCGTCTGGCCCTGGGAAGTGGGGGCAGCCTCGCAGGACTCCGCCTTCAATCCGTGGGGTCTGTGCTGGCTGCAGGTGGTCCGGGTCAGGACCGAAATGCTGTGGAGCACTGGTGTCTGGAGAGTCAGAGCGTGGGGTCTGGGTGTCGGAAGACGCCCAGTTAGTAAGCAGTGGTGCTGGCCCTGGAACCCGTGCGGCTGCGGAGGCTGTGCTTTCGGTGTTGCTGTCTCACGCCTCCCTCGGTGAACTGCAGACACTTATTATTTATTTATGGAGTAATTTAGTTCATCAGTGAATCTTCGATATGTGTTTCATTTTTAAATTTGTTTTTAATTTAATTGTTATTGAATTTTTTCCCATTACCTTTTGGTCCCCTTATACCTCCCTCCCCTCAGCAATCACACTGTTGTCCACGTCCACGAGTCCTTTTTCCTCAATCCCTCCACCCACCACCTTCCCTCCCACCAGCTGTCATCTGCTCTCCATCTCTGAGTCCGTCCCCATTTTCCTTGTTAGTTCAGTTTGTTCATTAGAGTCCACAGATGAGTGAAATCACATGGTACTTGTCTTTCTCTGACTGGCTTATTTCACTTACCGTGATGTTCTCCAGCTCTGTACATACTGTCACAAAGGGTACAATTTTCTTTTTCCTCTTCTTCTTCTTTTAATGGCCGAGTAGTACTCCATCGTGTAAATGTCCTACAGTTGTTTTATCCACTCATCTACCGATGGACACTTGGGCTGCTTCCGTATCTTGGTGATTGTAAATAACGCTGCAGTGAACATAGGGGTGCTGATGTTCTTTCACACTAGTGTTTGGGGTTCCTTCAGATATTCCCAGGAGTGAAATCGCTGGGTGAAAAGACAGGTCCATTTTTAACTTTTTGAAGTACCTCCATACCGCCTTCCACAGTGGCTGCACTAGTCTGCATTCCCATCAATAGTGTAAAAGGGCTCCCCTTTCTCTATATCCTCACCAGCACTTGTTTGTCGATTTATTGTTGATGGCCATTCTGATGGGTGTGAGGTGATATCTTATTGTGGTTTCAATTCGCATTTCTCTGACGATTAGTGATTTTGAGCATCTTTCCATATGTCTATGGGCCATCTGTATGTCCTCTTTGGAGAAGTATCTATTCAGGTCCTTTGCCCATTTTTTAATTGGTTTGTTGTTTTGGTGTTGAGTTTTGTAAGTACTTTAGAAATGTTGAATATTAACTCCTTTCAGGTGTATCAGCAAATATATTCTCCCATTCTGTGGGTTGTCTATTTTGTTGATGATTTCCTTTGTTTTGCAAAAACTTTTTAGTTTGCTTATTTTTTCTTTTGTTTCCCTGGCCCGGGGAGATAGATCTGATAAGAAATTGATCCAAGCAAGGTTCCACAACAGGTAGAACAGGGAACATCAATGAAAGACTTTTAGAATTCAAAAACCCATCACAAATAATTTACTTAGTTTTCTTTACTTTGCAAATGAACCAAAAGCCCAAATAAATCTATGTCTTGGTTCAGCACTGTTTCCATCACATAACATGATTTTTTACCCAAATTCATCTCGTTGTTAAAATACTCTTAACCAGCCGCCATGCCTTTTAAGTTCTGCTGTTCATTCAACGTAGAGCAAGAGGCTCTTTCCAGTCCCCTTCCCCCACTGCACAGCAGTCTCCACCCAGCCCTCTCGGTGTGCTGACACGGCATCCCGGTGCACGTCTGTGAAGCACACTCACGCACACACAGTCCATACTGTAACGCCTGGGTTACTTTAATAACCTTATATGAACTGGACAAACAGCCTTTCAGAATATAAATGGGTGTTTCAGTGAATAAAAAGAATATCTTACTATATGGGGAAGCTCCTGAGATAAGTGGAAAAGGGAGTTTTTTCACACCTAATGCAGGTCAAGATAGAAAGGTGTGATTCCGTTTGGGTCTCCGGTGAAGCTGTCATCTGGACGAGAGTTCTGGGAGCCTAAATTGCCTCCAAATGTTCATTCTTCTCCATAAAGCTCTGGGGCACGTGTTTTGGACAGAGGCCGAGGGTTATTTGTGCTTCCAAGCATTGCGATGTGGGACTTCCATTTGGATGACTTCGTAGATACAGTTCTGGGAAAACCTATGTGAGGACCTTGGGCAAGACTTTCAGGGATTCACTTTTCTTATCTAAATGACAGTGTCTTTGGTTCGATTATGCACAGGCATGCATTGCCTAAGGTGGAGGCTGGGGCATTTATCACCCCACTCCTGCCCCCGCCCCGGGGCAATGCCACAGGCATTGCTGGTGAAGTGGTGTAACAGGTTTGCATTCTCTCTCTGCTGGGACAGCTCACACCTCGACCGTACTGTACGCATCTGCTCTTGCTGCCTCTAGATGTAGAGAGCAATTCTAGGGCTTTGGGGCGAATGACTGACTATGCAGGCTGGGGGAAGTTTGGCCAGGTGGGTTGAAGTGGAAGGCATTTTGTCCTTTCGTGTCTTCCAGTCACTGAGTAAAGTTCGCTCTGTTTTTTTTTAAGGTCCCTCTTTCGATGGCAGGTTTCCCTCTGCCTCTCTGCAGGGGTTCTGGGGATTCGGGGCTGGTCAAGGGGGAAAGTTTCGGCCACAAGGTGGCAGTGGTACACACAACCTTCAGTTGGGCCCTCACTGCCTGAGGCTGTCCAGAGGCTTCTGGAGAAAAAGAGCCAGGGTCCAGACAGAGAGGAGGACGGGGAAGTCAAGGAGGGGCTTCCATGTTCGGGTGGCATCGCTCAGCAGCACGGTGGGACGTCTCAGCATCAGAGAACTCCAAAGGGGTGCTGACAGTTTGGCGCCTCGTTACTGCAAGGCTCTGTCGTTTTCTTTCATTTTTTGAGATTTTATTTATTTTTTAGAGGAGAAGGGAGGCAGAAAGAGAGGGGGAAAACATTGATCGGTTGCCTCTGACATGCCCCCAACTGGCGACCTGGCCTTCGACCCAGGCCTGTGCCCTACGTGGGAGTCGCGCCTGTTACCCTCCAGTTCCCGGGCCGCTCTCAGCCCACTGAGCCAGGCCAGCCAGGGCTGCACGGCCCCATCTTACTAATCGATAACAGCTGCTGGGCGAGGTGTCACTGGGTATACCAAGCAAGCAGTCTCTAAATAGCTAAATATTTGTGTGTTTGGGCTATTTTTAAAATAATCGGGTGTGTAAAACTTTGAGTTTAGCGGGCCTTTGAATTAACTGGTCTGGGCTCACAGTAGTGGAATAAACAGCCTAGGGGCCATACAGGGAGGCCGCCATTGTCTCTTATGTAACACTCTCTGAGCACCAAGAATCCAGCCACACAGCCCAGCTAAGTAGCTCATTTGGTTAGAGCATTGTCCCCATAGACCAAGGTTGTGGGTTTGATTCCCAGTTGGGGCACATGCAAGAAACAACCAATGAATGCATGAATAAGGGGAACAACAACTCCATGTTTCTCTCTCAAATCAGTAAATAAAAATTAATCATTAAAAAGAATCCAGCTACACAGAACTGACAGTCACTGCTCCCCAGACACCCTCCCCGCTCCACACATCCACATTCCCCCACCACTGCACCTTTCCTCACAGCGTGGCTTTAGGGCGCTGGCCCTCCCTCCCACGTGATCTGGGAAAGTCCAGCCTTTCCCTCACCGCGAGCTCAACTCCACCGCGTTGTCTCCCAGACTCCCTGCCTCTCTGTGCTATCACAGAGGCAAGCTGGCTGTGACCTGGCTCTGCCCGTCACTGACTCTGAGCTGTCAGGGGAAAGGGCTGCTGCGAGCCGAGTTGTGCCCCACCTTCCGATGCAGGAGCCTCCACCCCAAGGTGGCCGTAGGCGGAGATGGGCCTTTCGGGAGGTGATTAGGTTGAGGGCGGTGTTAACCATGGGGCCCTGATAGATAGGGCTGGTGGCCTTGTTGGAGGGAAAGAGGAGGAAAAGGCACCAGACAGCTCTCGGTCTGCATGCACGGAGAAGACAGCTGAGGCTGCAGTGAGAAGGCGGCCGTCTTCAAGACAGCAGGGGACTGAGTCCTCACCAGGAGCCAACCCGTCGGCACCTCGATCTTAGACTTCCAGCCCCAGAACTGTGCGAAAACTCACGTCTGTTGTTTCTGCACCCCCTGCCCCAGCCCGCGGTTGCTGCCGGCAGCCTGGCCCACTAGTACAGGTTCCTATCTCATTACCCTGACCAGTCCCCACAGGGCCTGGCACACAGACCCCCCTCAGCAAACGTTTGGTGGGTTGAAATGTGGTCCCCAAATAAACGGGAGGTGCTGGTGGTGCCCAGGGCCCGGAGCCTCTGAGAGACCCGGAGGCCAGCCCCACTCCAGTTCGCCCTGCAGACAGACACGGGGCATCAGCCCTTGTCTGCAACCGGGAACCCCCGAAAGCTCTGAGACCAGAAGGTTTGATGCCAAACCTCACTTGTCAGTAAAGCCTGACCTGAACCAGAGTGAAACTACTTCAAAGGATCACATTACGTCTTAGTATAAAATTGCTAATGTTTTTACTACCGGGCACTGCTCTAGCTCTGGCTGAGGGTGTTACAAAACCAATGCCTTACTCCTTTTCTGAAATCCCAGAAGCTCAGAATTCTGGCCCCAAGGATCTTGGAGAATGGGCTGTGAACCTGTGGTAGGTACCTGGGGCTTCATACCAACGCCACAGCTGTCAACCTGAGGGAGACGGTGGGGCAGACTTATTATCCAGGGCGTGCACAAACTGCGTTGCCCTTCAAACAGAATGAGCAATAGCTCAATCCTAAACTGGGGAGACACGTGACTGGAATTAAAAGATGCTTATTGATGTGCATTTGTAGATGTCGGCGTTGTTCCTGAGCCGTGGGTTCCATCCGCCT
This sequence comes from Artibeus jamaicensis, assembly GCF_021234435.1. Lineage (NCBI taxonomy): Eukaryota > Metazoa > Chordata > Mammalia > Chiroptera > Phyllostomidae > Artibeus > Artibeus jamaicensis. The sequence continues at coordinate 30,210,621 of NW_026521803.1, read as the reverse complement.
GTGGAGCGTGCTGAGCACACTCCCTCAGGGTGTGATGAAAAAGTGCGACCACCTCGGAAAACAGCAGCAGTGCAGTTGAGAGTCCAGCGGGCTCTTTATAAATTATACTGGACAACTGGAGAAATAAATAAAAATGCAATTACAGCAGAAACAATTACTCATTATGACTGTCAACATTAATACTATAAATAGCACGAATAAGAATAATCTGCTGAATTTACAAAGCATGGCACGTTTTTAGCAGAGCGTCTCGAAGTCTTTAGTGCCTAGTGTGGTCTTGGCTACGACAGACTCTCTGCTAGCCCCACAGAGCTCAGAGGATGAGACTGAGGAGTTCACAGCCTTGCTGAAGATCAAGACCTAGAAATGAGAATTGAGAACAGTACTAGGCAATGTAGAATTGGGTGCTGACTTAAATATAATCCCATGTGTAGGACAATACGGTTGTGCCTTCTTTTAAAGGCTCCAGAATGTCCCTGTAGCTGGGGCTGACGAGGGACGCCTGGCTGGAACACAGGTGGAGACAGCACATCCAGAACCCGCACTGGAGCAGCACGTGGTGTTGGCTCAGATTTTATGTGTTGGGAGTGGCTTTGTGGCAGGGCGTTTGGTGACTCAGAGCAGGGTGGCACCACCTGAGTCACAGTTTGGGTTGCTCCGCACCACTGCTGCTGAGGAGCTGTGGACAGGGGAGAGGTCTGTTACAGGCGGGGCTACCGAGGAAGGCTTCCGGGGAAGGGGGCACTGGAACTGGGCTTCCAGGTCGTGTGGAGAATAAATGGCCTAGACAAGGAAGGGGATATTTGGAGGTCAGTCTGTTGGGGGTCGGGTTGGGGGGAGGGTGGCTTGTCCCTAGTGAGAAGTGGACTCAGCTGGAGACTCAGAGGACTCAGTTTTGGGGCAGGAGGTCAAGCCATTCTGGGTCAGACCGAAAGGTCCCATACTCCTAGTGAGAAAAAGGAGAATTCCCTGAGCCCCACCAGATTTCAATAGGAAGTGATTGCCTGTGGAATGTCAGCTGCTTCCTGCCCCATCTCAGATGTGCTGCGTGACCAGACCACCTCGCCACCTTCCTCACTAAAGACACAGTCTTGATGGCACAGCTAACACTACGGGCTGCAATCACTCGGACTACGGACACCAGCAGGAAGAAGGTGCCTGCAGAGCCTCCCCAGCTTTGGGAGTTGGGGTTGGGCCAGGGGAGAGGTCAAAGAGCCGAGAGCGGCAGGGGCCACCCTGACTTGACTGCTGGGAAACTGGAAGAGATGATGCAAGCGCAGGGTGAGCACTCACTCGACATCAGAAACATCAACCGTAATGTGTATCCTGTCCTTCCAGTGAAATCCTGTAGCTGCTCGGAAATGCTCCATTTCTATTCCTGGTCAAGTCAGTTCAAGTCCAGAAGAATAGCATGGCTGTCGGAAGGCTCCGACGTCTCTCTAACATATTATTGCTTAATAACCATTCGGATATGTTTGGCGTCTTGCAAGCATGTCTAGTTCTACTTGGTCCTTACCACAGCCGTGGACACTTAGCAGGGATTTTCTGTTCTGTCTGTGATTGAGGTGTGACCTTCACGCCGTGAGATGTGTAAGGCGCACAGTGTGGTGAATTTGTACATTTGCTCCCGTGTAGTCCACCAGATCAAGGGGTAGGTCATGTGCAGCACCCTGCAGGCTCTCTGACGGCCCTTCCCCGTCAGTGCCCTCACGGAAATAACCACTCATCTGATTGCTGCCCCCATCCATAAGTTCTTCCCGATCTTGAACTTCCTGTAAATGGCATCATACAAGACGTGGTCTTCGGTACCTGGTTTCTTTCACTCGACACGTCTATACAACCATCCATGTTGGTGTTCATGTTTTGTTATTGCTGGATTTTACTCCATTGTATGGACACAGCAGCGTTTACTTATCTACTCTCTTTTAGGCAGGTATCATTCAACAGTGTTTACAAATGAAGAAACCCGGGGCCAGACTGGTTTAGACCCTTAGAACCTCAGGTCTGGCAGCTGAAAAAGTCGGGATTTGAATGAGTTCTCTGGCTCTGAATCCAGTGCTTTTCTGTATCTTTGAATCAGTGATTCCTGAAATGTTTTATTTCAAATTGCAGAACTTTGAACTACATGACTTACAGCATCTTAAATCACTTGACGAGAACAAGAAGTTCAGTCAAAAAGCAAAAGCCAAACTAAACCCCTATTTTGTTGGGCAACCTCATGTGAAAATGTAGGTATGGACTCAAAATGAGCACCATGCCCGTGGCAGCCCTTGAGCAAAGACTGAGTAGTTCTATTCACGTGGAAGAAGTCCCGGAGTCACGGACCCCGTTCTTCAACTCTGTGTTCATAGCTGCAGTCTCAGCGATTCTGGGGGAGAAGCATTGCTGGGCCCCTGCAGAGGCTCCGTGGGTGTGCACTGAGCATGCCGCTGACCAAGGTGAAACTCCAAAGCCTGTGTGCATGTGGGCGTTCGGCCTCTCCCTGCACTGGAAACCGAGGCCCATTGCCCAACCTCTGTAGGCGAGGCTTTCAGGAACAAACTCTTTCTCCAAAGGGTTGACTGTAGAGTCTCACTGCTGCCCAGGAAGCAGCCAGGTTTGGCACCTGCCAGAGAGGGTTGAGGGGGGGAGTGGAGAAGCTGGAGGCGGATCACTGATTTGGAAAAGCTGGGGCTGGGAAAACAGAGCCAGATCAAGCCTTAGGGTAATTACACCAAACAACAAATCATTTCATTGTAAATGCTGCAAATCAAATGCCAAGGCCGGGGACAAGCATTGGAGAAATTGATCAACGCGCAGCAGAGACCAGGGAGAGAGCATTCAGCTGCACGTGCTTGACCAACAATGTGCGAAGTGCAGGCGTCCACACTGAATTGGGGGACTCTTCCATTACTTGGCGGAGAAAGTACGCTTCCTGCGAGGAGTCACCTGAGTCACCCCGGTGACACATTGAGAGACAAGAAAACCAAGTTTTCTCTCAGGCAGTTCCCACATCTGCTCTCAGAGCCCCCCCACCCACCTGCGCCCACTCAGTGACATTCATCTCATCCCACTCAGCATCCAGTGGGCAGGCCCCCCACTTTATAACCCCACTCCTGACACATTGCTTGTGCCTTTTTCTTCCACAAGGACAAGTGGCTGCCCACCCATCCTCCACCTACCGCCCGCAAGTCAGTTCTCTCTCTTTGCCGACCCCGAACCCACTCGTTCTCAGTCCCATGTGTGCAGTGCCCTGCCCTCACCTGAAAGTGTTCCGGCGAACGAATCTCGCCAGAGTAATCACAGCACCTGGAATCTGCAGGAATCTGGGGCCACGACTACTCAGGTTAAGATGGATGGCGCCGTGGACAAACCTGCATGGGGCGTCATGGCTCGGGGAGACTCCTGTAGGTGGGAGTTTGGGTGGATTCCAGTCTTCCGCTATTTCAGATCACGCGGCAAGGAATAACCTCGTGCGTCCATCGGGGAAGCCGATTCCTACGGTGGCGTTTCTGCATTGCGGCGGGGAGTGTGTATTTCGGTTTCTGATCATAACTGCCAGGCCTCCAGCAACATCCCAGTCCACACCACCGCTTGGAAGCAGCAGAACAATGGTTGCAGGCTCAGTGACCGGAGGGTGACCTTGACCCCTGGTAGCTTCCCCAACTTCTGCGTGTACAACACGAGTGTATGTTTCAAATCACACCAGAAATACCCAAATATTTGCTGACACATCTGAAAGGATCAAAAGACATAAAACTATACAACACCGTTGTTACCGGAGCAGCACAGCCTCTTGGGGGTCTGTGAACGCCCAGGCCAGCGCTCTGCGCTCCATCTCCTGCACGTGGGTGGGTGCGGGGCTTGATGGCACTGTCCACACTCTCAGCCCAGAAAGTGCCAGCAAACTTGTTCCCTCATTTCCTCTCCATCAAAGCCAACAGCATGCTGTTCGTAGGAGTGTGTATCTTCAGTGGGAACAAAATTTACTTTTCATTGTACTCAGAACTTGGTGGCCCAGTAGTGACAGTTCACAGTGGTGCCTCAGTGTGCCAGAAGGCCAAGCAAATCCCCCAGCGGGGAGCAGGCAGCCCAGGAGGGGCCCAGCAGTGGGTCACAAAAACCCCGACACGTGAGTAATCACAGCACCTGGAATCTGCAGGCAAGGTGGAGGCAGGCTCCAGCACCCAGGAGGGATGCTGCATACACTGGGACAAAGTCGTGAGATGTGGGCTTAGCACCACTGCAGCTCCAAGGCTGAGCCTGCTTGTGCATGGTGCAGGGGGCAGGCCGGGGGACCGGGAGCCCGATGGTGACTTGTCCCGACTGCTTGTCATCTAAACTTTAAGACCAGCTTGGGCAGGCATGACAAGATGCTTGAGTCAAAAGATGACTTATGTATGTGAGAATTTCCCAACCTCAGTTATGGAGTAACACATGTTGAAATAGAAGGAGATCATAAACTTTCAGTTAGGGCATAAACTAACCTTCTAAATGAGATGCCTGCCCACACTCTGGAGCTGTGGAGGCTGAGGTGCAAACATTATCGGAGGTGCCAGCAGGCAGTTTCCAATGCATGGCCCTGGAGAGGAGCCACCTGGAGGCACAGACCTGCCCAGGACCAACCATGCTGCCATGCAGTGAGGGGAGAAGGTGGACCAGGAGCTGGCCTAAAGCAGAGGTTCTCAACCTTGGCCCTGACTTGAAATTACCTGGGGGTGTTTAAAGACCACAGCCCAGAACAATGAGGTTGGAGCTTCTAGGATGAGATGCGGGAATCAGTCTTTCCGAACTGATTCCCAGGTGATTCCAATGTGCAGCCAAGACCAAGAATCACATCCTTAAAGGATGGGGAGGATCTGGAAATAGACAGCATGTTCCAGCAGCTATTATTCATTTATAGTGTTATTTAATTAATGCAAACTCTCAGATCCATCCTTAGGCCAACCCTGGCTCTGATTCCCTCTCACTTTACCTCAGGACACAAGAAAGTCTCACCTGGAATCAGGTAGAAACTTGATTCAGTTCAATTTTGGTTTATTAATGGGTGATATGGGGTAAAGTGGGGTAAAGCGCTTTCTGGGCAAGCTGGGTGGGGAGAGGTTGTGAGTGAAATTCTCCTACTCAAGCAGGGTCTGTGACCCACTGTCCACTTCCTAGGTCTTCCCAGAGATGTTCAGGCCAGGGGATACTTGGCCACTAACCAGCTGTGTGGCTTTGGGCAGGTCCCATTCCCTCTCTGAGCCTCAGTTGTCTTATTTGTAAATTGAGACAGTTGGGCATTGACTTCTTCGAAAGATCAGGGAATTGTAAAATACTGAAAATGATAGAAAAGCAAAAATAAAACTAGCTGTTGGCCAAAGCGTCCAGAAGAGGGTGCAAGACTCTTCAGATAAACTATCCCGCGACTCCAGTCATCCTCTGGAAAGGGCCTGGTGGCGATGATCTGAGAGCAAGTGAGAGAACAAGGCCCTGTTATCAGAGAGCTAGAGGCTCAGAGCTAATTTCGAGGGGATGTGCAGGTGGTTACAGCTGCATTTCCTCGGGCCCCGGCCGCCTCCTCCACAGTACATTTGTCATTCCATTCTCAGGGAGGAGTCCTGACAGTTACTTATATTATGCAATGAAATCCAATCCTTTTGCAGTAGTCGGAAAGCTTAGTAGGAACCAAAGCCTTTCATTCCACTTAGGATTACCGTCAAGCTTTTGATGAAACCCTTCTAAAGAAAACACAGGACTTGCAGTCTCACTGAGTTGCCGGTGACTAACTGCAGACCTTTGTAGGAAGCAAGCGCCAAGGTGGGGGTTTCTCCATGAGGTTAGCAGTACAGCACGGTGACAACAGCGCTGAACCTGCCCTGGTGTCACCAGCCACCAGCAAACAGCCAATGAGGCCTGAGGGTATAGCCCTTCCTCCCACCCAAGGGCAGAATCGACACTGTCTTTGACAGTGACAATGCAGCCTCTGCCCGACTCCTCCAGGGACAGCAAGCTCTCTTCTCCAGAGATGCCCACCCCTCTTGACCAGTTTTTCTTATTAAAATTTGTGCTCATCTCTCTTGGTTGTCCAATATCTGTCACCCTGAAACTTCCTCCCTGTGGCCTGGGGTCAGAGGCCTCCATGTAGCAGAAGCAGCCTAACCTCTTTCACACGACAGATTTTCAAATACTTAAAAACCATCAGGACATTCCCATCACCCTTGTTGGGTGCCCCAGCCCCCTCAGTCCAAACCTTCTTTGTAGACTTGCTCTGAGGCTGGGGCAAGATCCCAGAAGTAAAATACTTGGCAAGCTTCTTTGGCACAAAGTAAGTTTTAAAATGCTTTTATTATTATTCAAAGGAGGAAAGCACCGATTTGATTGTGGGATTAGAAATTCACAAAGCCCTGGCCAAGAGCACTGTTCTCCTTAGGGATGAGGTTTGGTTCAATGCGCACCAGGTGTGGTGGGACCCAGGCCGATGGAACCGGTGGAGAGAAAGGTTGGAAGCAAATGAGTTTCAGGTTGGCCAGAGGTCCCGGTGGGATTGTTAGCTCTGCCTGCCTGGAAAGGTGGGTCTAAATCAAGGTTAGAACTGGATTTGTGATACGAGGTGAAAGAGAGGGTGAGGATGAGAAGAAGGAAGAGGTCTGCCTGGGAAATGGGTCATCAGCCTTATTCAGGAACTAGGAAGAGAAAGCAGAGCTAGCAAAGGGCTTGGTTGCAGAGGCTGGGAAAAGAGGAGAAAAGTGATAGGAGGTGGTTTAATGTCATGGGGAGAGTTCATTACTACCCCATGTTTTGGAGGGAGAGGGCAATTTCAACAGGATGGGGCTGAGAGAAACCAGCGAGGAACCAGTTAAAGATTAACCTTGGCTGTCATTAGAACCACCTAGTAGCTCCTAAGAATCCCTTTGCCTGAGCAACAGCCCAGGCAGACTTTCCCACTTTGCAAGTGGGATCCAAGCATCTGTTTTTGTAAACTTGACTCCAACACGCAGAGAGTGTCGAGAACCAGTGAATTATGGAGGGTCTGGGTGTGAGTAAGTGGAGCCAGCTGGTACAAGCTATCACTTCAAGAAGTTTAGCAGAACCAGAGAACAGAAAAGTTGAGAACCAATTGAGATAGACAGATAGATAGATAGATAGATAGATAGATAGATAGATAGATGATAGATTGATATGCTGATAGAGAGATGGGCTACCGATGCAGAAGTGAAGGGTCGCTGGAGCTGGGGTGGGGACTGAGCCTTATTCAGCAAGGGGTCGTTTTGCAGTCCCAGAGGGCCAGCTCCCTCTGGGTGTGGAAACACTGAGTGGAGCCACACCTGGAGAAGGACTAGGACTCAGGGCAGACTAGTATGCTCACAGAGGTCTGAGCGAGAGGGGACAGAACCATTTCCTTTCTGCTCTTGCTAGTGTCAGGAGGAGCTCCCAGGAGAACTGCCCAAGCTTTGGTGGACTCTGGGAGTACAATCCTTCAGAATCGTGGAGGAGGTTAAAAAAATTCAGGGCACACCCTTGGCCAGTGTATCAGAATTCCTGAAGGAATCCCTGTTAAAGTCCTCACCCCCCCAGGTGATGATTCTCACAGGAGAGGCATAATTGAGAAGCGCTGGCCATGTGAATTAAATGGGAATCCTGCCCTCCAGGTGGGAAGGTCGTGCAAAGGATCAGTTAAAAAACCCTTCCAGGGCACGGGGCTCCAGAACAATCGCTTCGGGGGGTGCAGATGGACACTCTGGTTGAACGCCACCTACAGAGGCTGTTCCTCATTCAGGTACAAATGTCAGCTTCAGAAAACCAGGGGACAGCTCCTGCTCTCCCCCCACTGACTCCTGCCAATTGTTTTTCTTTTTGGCTGAAATGCCTACTCTTTGCTGGAAGTAGAAGAGGGAGTGAAGCTGTGTAAGGCAGCCAAGTGCCACTGGCAGAGGGGAGAAAACTAAACGAGGTAGGAAGCGGTAGAAGGGCTGAGAGTGTGATGGGGACAGAGGGGAGAAAAACTGACACTTCCCAGAAAAGCCAACAATCCTCTGAGCAGGGTGGCAGGAAGCCTAGTTGGAAGCAGCGGGGAAACAGACAAGGTGGAGGGGTTACAGTCTCCACCTTGCCGATCAGGATCTCAGCGCAGGGAGTTCAGCTCGGTGGAGACAGTCCTTGGTATATCCAAGCCACCTTAATAACAAACTGTGACATAACTGAATTTTAATAACAAAAACCCTGGCTATAGATACGTAAAAACCAGAGGAGAATGTTTGGAGCCTTTCAGCAGTAGACAACTCTCATTTTATTCTTCTTTGCCCCTTTCTGGTTACTTTCCTCTTTTTTCCCCCCTCTTGTCCGCACTGCGTCCCCGCCCTGCCTCTCAGGCACAGCTGGGGTGGACAAGGCGCGTGGGGCGGCAGGTGCAGCTCGGGCGCGCACCTGTCCCGCATGCGCCCCGTGTCCAGCAGGGGGCGGCAGGCACCCGCCGCACGCCCGCCCCGCCCCCGCCGGGAGGACCCCGAGGTGCGGGGGCGCGTCCAGCCCGCCCCGCGGGGTGCAAAGGCGGTGGCGGCAGCTCGCTGGCCGCCGGCTCGGACGCCCGCCCTGCCTCGCCCCGCGCTCGCACCTCCTCCAATACCTGAGTGGGGAGCGGCGCGGCCTCCTCCCCCGCCCGCCCGTAACTCCGGCCGGGCCGCTGCGACGCCTCGCAGCGGGAGTAAAGGTCGCGCCGGCTGGGAGCGAGCCGGCCGCTGCGCCTCCAGGAAGCCGGCGGGGCAGGAGGGGGAGAGGGACGAGGAACCACAAACTCTCGGCCAGCCCAGGAAGATGGCGCCAGGCGGGCCGGCCGCGGACTGAGAGCCGCGGGGCCAGCGAGGAGCCGGGACCCGCCGCCCGCCGGGGCACCAGCGAGAGTCGTCCGCCCGCTCGGCGCCGCGGCTCGGCCGGGCCGCGGGGTCATGTCGGTCAGCGAGCTCTACAGCCAGGTGAGTGCGGCCGCGCGCCGCGGCCGGGCGGGCACAGGTGAGGGCGGCGGGGCGGTGTGTTGCGGGCCACCGCGGCCCTCGGGGGCGCCTTCTCCAGCGGCTCTGGGGGTCAGGGGGCGACCGGAGACACCCCTCAGCCTGCTCCCCGCAGCCGCCCTCGCGCCGCCAACTTCGGGGGGTGGATAAAGTTTGCTGTTCCGGGAGCGCCCCGCGCCAACCGGCCGCGGCGGTGCCCCTGGTCCGGGCTGTTGCCCCCTCCCCGACGCCCGGCCATCGCTCGCCTCCCCGGGGCTCTGCTCTCAATGAGTCCCCGAACTGGGGGGGGCGGCCCCGCCAGCTCCCAGCTGCTGCGAGGGGACAGCCCCCCGTGGTGGCGCCCATCTCGATCAGGACGCCACCCCAGGTGCCCTGCGGCGCGAACTCCCACGGGCGACCTTCTCATGTTTCTAAGGCTTCCTTTCCTCCCGCATGCCACCGAAGGGGACCCCTGAACTTGGGCGGCGCTCCGCCCCTTAAGCGGAGACAGGAGGGGTCCCAACCTGGTGTCCGGGGCCGGAGGGCGGAAGCTTCGCGGAAGGCGCCAGGCGCTCCGGGGGTCTCAGCTCGCCAGGGAGGGGCTCTCTGAGGCGGCCCTGCTGGGTGGGGACGTGGAGGGCTTCCGCGACTGCCGGGAGGGGGGTCGGTGTCAGGCTGTGCTAGGGGTGAGGGTGGTTTCCAGGATGCCTGCGAGGTTGTGATGCGTCTGCAGGGCTCCTCGGTCAGAGTCGGGAACAGGTGCAGCGGGGGCGGACACGCCCGCTTCCATGGCACTCACTGTGGTTAAGTTGGGGACCAGCCACCACTTCCCCGAGTGCCCGCGGCCAAGCAGCCCGAGCTCCCTAGGGACCCCCTTGGGTTTTGACTTGGCGCTGAGGGTTAGGGGGGCACAGGCCTTTAAGTATGCACCCTTCCCCCACTCCTAAGTTTTGGACGTTCCTCCCTCGCCTGCCAGTTTGTCTTCTCTGTGGCCGAAAATGTTTGGCAGTGCCTGGTGCGCACTTCTGGGTGCACAGAGGTGTGTTGGGGGGCGGGGGTTGGGACTGCGGTTCCCAGGATCCTGGCTCCAGCCAGCAGGTCTGGGCGGGGGAGGAAGAGCCACTTCCGTGTCTTCACCTGGCAGGTTCTTGCAGCTGCCCCCCCCAGCGTGGGCGTGACCTCCTGCCGGGTGGGCGAGTTTTCTAATTCCTCCTTCCTTTTGGAGGGGGGCAGGGCTGAACTAGAATGACAGGAGGTAGCCACAGAGGTTGTGCACTGGCTGGGGGTGATGGGGGCACAGCTGACTAGGACACTCAACTCCACCTGCACCAGGAGCCCCTGGCAGTGATCACAGATGAGAGGTAGTTGCTGAGAGAGCAGAGGGTGTGAGGTCTGGGCCGGGGTGTGTGTGGGGTGGGAGGACTGAAATCTCTGCCGCTTCAGGCTATAGAAAAGCACCCCACTCCGGTTACCCCCAGCAGGAGCTCTCAAGCTACACTTTCAGTTGTTTTCCCTGAAGCTGGACATCACAGGAGGCTGGAAACCAGGGGTGCAGGGAACAATCTGAACTGGAGTGTAAAGCACCGAGCTTGGCCACACCAAAGTGCATGAAAATACCACCTGTACTCCCAAGTAAAACAGTGACTCAAGTGGGTATACCTGCGGCGGATCATGAAGTCCTGTATGAGATAGTAACTAACCACTTCATTATATGAAGCAAAAGGACAACTGAATAAGCCCTTAATTTTTGGAGCCCTGGTCTTGAAAAATCAGAATACTGGGTTGCTTTTAAAGACAACACTTTCAGAAGAAAACACTCAGTTTAAGTTTTAGTTAGAAATGAGCACATTGCATGCTGATTTAGGAATGCTGAATTAGTGAGAGTCTGAGCTAAAGTTGTAGTGTGCTTTTTCTGCACTCAAGGAGCTGGACAAAGCTGTTCCACCAGGAAAAGGTCTCTAGAGGACACACAGAACAAACAAACAAAAAATGCGGCTTCACGAGTGTGAGGCTTTGGCCTAATCCAGAAAGTGTTTGTTGAGAACTTCTCCCTAGGGCTGTGGGGCTCTGTGCCCTGCTCTGTTCATGGGTTTCTGGTTGTTAATCACTTTTAGATTCACGAGTCTGAACTTGAGGTTTGTCTGCGATCAATGCAGTAGCTTCCAGATTGTGTTTGGGCAGTTGCTTTTCTTTCTGTCAGAGTTACTCGCTCAGGCTTTTCCTGTGAGAAGCAGTGGTATTGTTTTCTAACCATTGTCTCACTTGCTAGGCTGGATTCACAATTCGCACGTGAATCATAAGGTGCACAGGGAAAGTGTGCCGGCTGTTCAGATGCTCTTTGTTTCTGGGGAGATGACTTGTTCTTTTTAGTGTATTATCACAATAACCAATGCTCCTTTTATTTTTAACCTGCTAGAGGGCTTTTCTAACATCATGAATGCTAGTGCCAGACACATACTTCAATGTATTATGTATGATGGAAAGAATTACCCCTTATACCAACAGCACTTTTTTGTAAGGGGGATGGAAATTTTAAGGCCCTTTATTGGTTATACCTGTTGGAAGATGTTATTCTTGGAATGAGACACTTATTTCAGTGTATAAATTCACTAAGTATATACAGTTTCAGCTAAGAACTTAGTATGTTGGTCTATTCCTAGTTATCCAAGAAAAGACTTCTTCCTCGTCCCTCCCTCCAAGTCTCTGTTTTCTTGTTCTGTGTCACCTCGGTTCGACTGGCAGCTCCTGAGCTATGGGGACATTTTTGGGGGGAGTTGATCTCATTCCTTGGCAGAGGGCCCTTCCCATCAGCAAAGGCACACCGTTTTTGGAGGACCCAGCAGCTCAGCTGTGGGAAATCACTTCCTTTGTACTGAGGTGGATGGGGAAGGAGAATCGGAGCCGGCCACACACCTGGAGGCGGCTGCCGCAGCGAGTCAGCTGCATCCACACTCATGGAACAGTGGAACCACCCTTGGGCCCTTGTCATGAGAAGCATGCCTGTGGAAGGTGTCAGTACCTCGTTTCCACCCACAGAAAAGGACAGTGTGGGCCAGTCTGATTTGTGCAGGTCCCAGGAAGACGCCCAAATGTAAGCAGGCATGGCGAGTATGACTTAACTACAATAAGTGCAGAAAACAGTCTGGTTTTTAAAGTGTAAAATACATAATCTCTCCCTCAGGCTGAATAACACAAGTCTTTCGTAGAGAAAGGGTTATTCCGGATGAAATTTTAAATGGTGCTCCTTTAAGTATTAAGATTTTCAGTACCATTCTAGACAGCAGAGTGACCGAGAAGTCACCAGACTGAAAGCACTGCTTGGACCCTGTCCTGTGTGGTTTTGAATCGATAGGCGCTGCCCAAGCAGTGGATTTTGGGGGCTGCTGGGAGGTCACTTTACTGTGTAGACCAGAGTGGCTTTGAGCACAAGGGCCTTAGCTCTCAGGGCTGCAGTTTGGGGCTAGTCCTTTGGAACATGGAGCTTATGTGCTTTGGGCTGGCATCTTTCAGCTGTCCCTGACTTGTGTCTCGGGGGACGCGGGCCTCTGTTGAGCTCAGTCCTTTCCCATCTGTAGCTGCTACTCCTTTTGTCTCTGCCCCCCTTTCTGAGTGGACCTATAAACCCTGCTGGTGACAATCAGAACTTCGAAGTTTGCGTGCAATTTGTTACTCAGCTCACAGGGCCTGCTCTCTGCCTGCCTGTTACCTGTACACATGGAACAAGCATGCCCTGTCCCCCCTTGTTGGTAGTTTTTTTTCATGTCCCCTGTCCCAGCCAGGCTGAGATCTGGAGAGCAGAGGCTGCACGGGACACTCTCGGGAGGGGGCTCACGGGATGGTGGAGCGGACCCTGGGCTCTTGTCACAAGAGACACATGTATGGAGAGTGTTAGTACCTTGTTTCTACCCTCAGGGAAGGACAGTGCGTCCTCAGTGTGTGTGGTGCGCTGCCTCAGTAGGTGCTTATTTGGAAGGTTGTCCCCTAGGCCTGTCCCCGAGCCCTCCTCCCTCAAGTCCTGCTGGAACTTCCCATGGCCACTTGCTGATGCCAGGTCTCCCCACTTGGGCCTCTTAGAGAAGCTTGCCTTTAGCTGTTAGCTCCTTCGCTTTTTCTTTTGTGCTCCTCATATTGCGCCTCATCAGCTACAGCACAGTCACCCAGCAGAAGGCTTTCTGACAGCCCATGTCTGGTTGGAGTCTAAGTACATTGTTGCACTTTTGTTCGCAAAGATGGCCTTCTTTCTGTCAGAGGAACAACGCACTCGGAGTGGAAACTAACCAGACTTTCCAGATGCTCGCAAGATTAAAAAAAATACTGCCATTTTCTGTGGTGAGGCTCAGCTATAAACTATACTGTTTACAATATAGGGTCCAGACACCGCCTTCCCTAAGTGAGAGTGTACTTGTCAGAACACATACGGGATTGTCGAGGCAACGCCGTTCGGGTTTGAGCTAGTCGTTGACCTTGTTTTGTCATTCAGTGAGTCCCCAGCAGCCACACAGAAAAGCTGCCCACCTTAGAGAGAGCGTAGCGTGTGCTCTGGCGTCCTTGTCTGCACAAACACGCCTTGCATCGTCACTGGGCAGCAGAACCGAAATACACAGTTACCTGACGGTACAGCATCACCACATGTCTGGAGAGGAGGGCACACACTCCTGGTTAAAGGCGCTTTGGAGAAGCGGCGGCGGGCCGCGGCAGTGAGGGAAGACTTCAGACCACAGAGAACACCAAACACAGCAACCAAGGCACGGGGTGGGGAGAGGCTCCCGCTCAATCTCGGCCCCACCACCAACTCCCTGGGGGAAGAGCAAGAGCAGTTTGAAAGAAGGTTTAAATTTAAACTGTGCTTTCTGTCTCCTGTTATAGCTTTAAAGGAAAATTAAAAAGCATTTTTCACAATGTTCTCCTTTTTTTCTGTTAATTTGTATGACAATTGAAACAACTCATACGATGCGGGAAAGGCAAAGCCTCCTCCCAGGAACAGCTACTGTCACCCACTTACGTGGTCTCTAGACCTTGGCCGTCCAGTCAGGGGGTCACACGTGGCTGGAGCACTTGGGATGAGGCCGCCCCAGTGGGGGAGAGCTGGAGGTGTAACGTAGTGGACTTCCGAGACACGGAGCAGGCGTGCGCGTGGAACAGCGCACTCAACTTTTTAAATACTGATTAACTGTGGAGGTGCTATAATATTTTGGATGACTCACCTACGTTTAACCTGACTACTAGAAAATTTAAAATCTCACGTGTGTTGTGCCTGACTTCTGTTGGATAGTACCGCTTTAGACTTAGGCACGATCGTGGGTGCCATCACGGGTGCTGCATCTTAACCTACTGTGGCTTTTTTCCCTGTTGCATATAAAGGTAACCTCACCATTGTAAGGCCTGCATAATACAGTGTTATCTGGCTGTGCCATGGTGTTTTTAACTGTTCCCATTTCGATGAGTGCTTAATTGGTTCCAGGTTTTTGATGTGAAAAGTGTTACAAACAATCTTGGACCCTTTTTCAATTATTTCATCAGGAAAAGTTGCCGAAGGTGGACCTGCTGGTGTTGACGGTCTTCATTAACGTGGCCCGTTCATTAACGTGGCCTGCAGCCTCCAGGGGAGAGCTGGCCCGTCCCCGCCCCCACCCTCATACTGGGTGTTCCTGTCTTTCAACCACATGTTTCCTTTTCGATTTAAAGTTGATTTTCGTTGGGTAGTTGAACATCTTTTCATATGCTTGGTGTTTTCATTCGTAAGTTTTTTTTTGTATTTCCTGTACTAAAAGGCATTATAGCTTAGTTTTTCTTCATTAAATGATTATATTTATATTTTTATTATTTTTTAATGTTGGTAACCCTTATTTATGTTTTTAAAGATTTTATTTATCTTTAGAGGGGAAGGGAAGGAGAGAGGGAGAGAAATATCAATGTATGGTTACCTCTTGTGCATCCCCTGCCGGGAACTGGCCTGCAACCCAGGCATGTGCCCTGACTGGAAATCGAACCGGGATCCTTTGGTTCACAGGCCCACGCTCAGTCCACTGAGCTACACCAGCCAGGGCTAAATGATTATATTTTTAGAGCTAGGCAGTCATGGAAACCAGAATGTTCAGGAAAAAAGCATAAATATGTGTTAAATAAAGAACCTGGGCCTGTGCTTTCCCCACCTGTGTCTGAGCTCACAGCCCTCTGAGCTCAGACACTGGCCACTGAGACTCAGGCACGGCCGTCCTTCCGTCTACAGGTGGAGCGGCCTCAGGCCGACGCGACTCACCCAGAGCTGCAGGCCTCGAAGGCGGTGGGGCAGGGTCTCACCCCCGGGGGTCCGGCCGAGGGCCTTGCTGACCCCTCTGCTCTGCCGCCTCCTGTGAGGTCATGTTCCACCTGCGGTGGGTACGGAACATCACTTGTGCATGGAAGGTACCCATCTCCACACTCAGCCCCATGGCATTCTGACGCTCCTTAAAATGTGACCCAAACATAGGCAAAACCCTTGTTTTTGGCTTTTCTTAGGCCACGTAGGCTCCCAGAGAGGTTCACATCTTCCAAGAGGGCTACAGGGAACCAAAGAGATGCATGTGAAACTTGAGCAGTATAAAATTACTTGACTGTAAATTTAACCATCCTCACACGCCAGGACATGCTTTCCACGTGCTTTGCCTGACGCCGTCTCCTGAAAACGTCACAGTGAGAGCCTTCTTTTTCCTGCCACACTTGATGTCTAATGGGCACTTGTCCCTTTTAAAGCTATGAGCAGAGAACCAGGTCTGATCCTCCTTGTGGCCCTCGGCCAGCTGCCCGTCTAGTTAGAGGTCTTCACCTTTACAGGTGTGTCCTGCTCACTGCCTGTTGGCTGGGCACCTGTCTGCTGGAAAATGAGCTCCCTTCCTCACTCAGGTGGTTCGCGTGGCCGCCTTCTAAGCAGGGGCATCTTAGGCTGGACATGAGCTCTTCAGGTTGTCTGGGTCCTGGTGCAGATGAGCACCGGTGGTATCTGGCTAATTGGCTGTGGCAGAGATCAATCTTCTACAGGGTCCAGCAGAAGTAAAGCCTGCTTCAGTGTGGTCGGTAGGGTAATAATCTGGGTGTAATAATTTATAGTTTTAACCTGAACATGTCACCTAAAATGTCATATGGAGTGCTTGAATGTGATATTGTTACGTTACAGAATTACATGCTTACGATTTTGTAACAAAAGATTTTGTAATAAAAAAGGGGCATTGTTTGTGCTGGACCCAGTATCTCTAAGCACCAAGTTAATGGCTCATAATGTTTCTCTTACTACCATTTATTCCGGGACTTTTAAATTATTGTCCTTCTTTGAGTAATTCTTGTAGTGACACAGGCCTGGTAGGCTTTTCTCTCCTTGCAGAAGAGGCCCATCATGAGAAGTTACTGATTTTCTCCCCCCAAACAGCTTTTGCCATTATAAAATTCAAATGCATTGTGACATGAAATCCTTAGAGTAATGAGAAAATCCAGATGCCTCTGTATGGGATTCAAAGGCTTGGTTTATAAGCTCCTTGGCACTGAGAAGTTCAGGGCCCCTGGCTTAGAAACCAGCCTTTGCAAGAAAAAGATACCGGGCAGCAGAGTGCCAGGCTGTTTGTGCTGTGAGCTGGCTGCTGCGTGTCTTCAGGAAGGGAAGAAAAGGGATGATATTTGAACTAGCAAATTGTACCATATTCAACTATCGATTTTGTGTGCCCTAGCCATTAACTTTAGACTCTGGTTCAACTGATTTTTAAAAAATTCTTACTTGAGAATGTTTTTTTACTAATTTTTAGAGGGAAGAAGGAGTGGGGAGAGGGAGGGAGAGAGAAAAGAAACATCAATCGGTTGCCTCCCATGGGCACCCTGACCAGGAATGGAACCCACAACCATTTGGTGTACGGGACGGTGCCCAACTAATGTAGCCACCGGCCAGGGCCAGCTCTACTTCTTTCTGCTGACTCCCCATCCACACCCCAGTGCAGGTCCCACCAAAGGCATGAGGTGTGCTCTGAGCCTGCTACCTGCCTGTATACGATGCCAGTCACTTAAGCTGCCCTGGAGGCCAGTAGGTACAGAGTAAAATGACTTGTGAATTTCTGAAATCAGCAATGTAAACAGTATTGTACTTGGATACATGTGCAATGAACCCATGAGGGGACTCGGGGGACGGAAGCTAGGCCAGCTGTCCCCAGGGAGGGTGCTCCGAGGGCGGGCGTTCATTTTATCACTGCACCGTCTCAAGCACTTACACATCCGAAAGAGGGGACACTGCCGAGAATGGGATGGGTTACAAGGCCAAGTCTGTAGAAGCTCTGAGATTTTCTGATTCTCCGTTTTGCATTGTGTGTGCATAGAGTTGACGGTTGAACGTGTAGATTCGCAGAACTGCTCTCACTGAAGATGTCAGTTCAGCCTCACACCCAGTTCCCCAGACATGGTTTGCCTACTGTGGAAACTCTGCCACTGAACTGGTTTAAAGCCCACCTGTGCTCACCCCCTGTTTCTGGGCTGTGTGCTTGGAGGGGAAGGGTCTTTTGCCCCCATCAAGGAGCCACCCTTACTGTGACATGATCATCTGTCATTTTGGCTCGGCTTCTGGCTAGAGCACCCGTGGGGGGGGGGGGGTCTGTCCGTCAGGAGATAAGTAAATGTTTTCCTTTCTCATTTTCTTAGCCCAAAGGCTTGGCACAAGGTTTGAACGTGGAATGACAGCAAGCTAACATTTGTGGATGCGAAAGCGGCCGTAACAGCCTTCTTTTTGAAGAGCCTACTTTTGCAAATAAGTTTGAATACACACACACAATTTTTTTTGCATTTACCTTCCTCAGGTTATCATCATTTAGATTAAAAGTATAATCTGCTTTTAATTTTCCCCCAGTTAACTCACAAGCAGTCTCATCGGGACTCGTGGGTACTTGGTGTGGTTTGGTGGGGGCAAATTCGGTCCTCACAGCTCCCCTGAGATCAGACAAAGCAGGGGGCTTTCAAAAGAGAACGGTGAGTCCGGGGAGGAAAAACCAGATCCGGTCTGTTCCAGTTGCCTTCTCTCCCACAGGGGCCATGATAATGCTCCTTATAATTTTCATCTGAAGATTCGGACCCTCTGTGGTCATCGCTCAGCCACCCAGTGTGCAGGCCCCTCCTCCTCATGGGGGAGCAGGTGCCATAGCCCCCACCGAGGCTGGCAGGAAGAGCCCGTCCCCTCAGGGGCGTCCTTTGACCTTGAGTTCCTCCAGTCTAGTGGTTCATTTGTTGTAGGAATAAGCGTTAAGGAGGTGTTAGTACATTAAAAGGAGGTAAATTGCTTTATCTTGTCTCATTAGGTTTAATCACATTCTCAATATGCCTACACCCACTAGTGAGGGCTAATGTTAATTTGTAAAATAAGGGAAATGAAAGTCTCCTCAGCCAGAAACTAGTCTGTCTTTGCTCCCAAGCTGCTAGCTCTTTGTAGTTGCCAGTTTGCTGGGCGTGTGCATGCAACTGTGTGACAGGCGTGTGCACGGAGTGATGCGCGTGCCCTTCAAGTGCCAGCAGAGGTGTGCAGCGGAGCCTCAGTTCTTGAACGTAATTCGTTCTGGAAAACTGCTCAAGACACGGCCTGTTCAAAAATTGACCCACTTTTTGGTCACCTGAGAGGTGCACGACTGGTCATACAGGCATCAGCATGTCGTCAGGTACAAAACCGATACAATTTTCCCATGAACAGCTGGATCGAGAATGGAATTGTTAGAGAACCAAGGTTTGACTGTAGTGAACGTGCTAGACCCTGCCCATCTGAACAAATGCTGCTTCCTCCCGGGCGCCTCGGAGGCAGAGGGGTGGGGATGCTGGAGTCTGGTACTTCCTTCTCTGAAGCTGGCCTTAGACTTGGTGGTGTGTGCCTTGTTTCCTTCGTATAGTGGCGATAACT
Organism: Artibeus jamaicensis; assembly: GCF_021234435.1. Taxonomy (NCBI): domain Eukaryota; kingdom Metazoa; phylum Chordata; class Mammalia; order Chiroptera; family Phyllostomidae; genus Artibeus; species Artibeus jamaicensis. Next base: position 30,191,784 of record NW_026521803.1, on the reverse strand, counting down.
TGTGCCTGGGAGGTAGGGTCTCTGTGCTGGGAGTAGCCGGAAGTTATTCGAAGAACTAAGCTGGTTGAGTTACGGCAGGGATTCACAGACACATTTCTGTTACAGACTAAGTGTCGCTGCCAGGCACTGCCCCCGGTTTTGCGTGTCCTCTTACTAGTTGTCCTGGTGTGGGTTGGGGGCGGTTACAGCCAGGACTAGAACGCTCTCAGTGATCCATCAGTGTGAGCTCTCCAGCCTTCAGGGACACGAGTGTTTGAAAGTAGCAGTTCTGGCTTGTTTGCTTAAAAACTTAAAGGCTCACAGAATTTTATAATACTGATGTAGGGTCCCACTTAAATATATATGTATATTAATATTATCTTAGTGTGTGAGAATATAATTGTCTAAAGGTTATGGCAGTTTTTTAAAAAGATTTTTATTTATAGAGGGGGGAAGGGAGGGAGAAAGAAAGGGAGAGAAACATCAGTGTGTGGTTGCCTCTTGTGCGCCCCTACTGGAGACCTGGCCCACAACCTAGGCATGTGCCCTGACTGGGAATCGAACTGGAGACCCTTTTGTTTTGCAGGCTGGTGCTCAGTCCACTGAGCCATACCAGCCAGGGCTGTTGTGACAGGTTTAATAGCATTAATAAATACCTACAATCAGAACACTCAAACGGAGAGTTTATTCCACCTAACATCCTAAAATGCTCTTTTGAAGGCAGATGGAAGGGTGCTCTTCATTTGTTCTTTCCTCCTGTAATGTTAGCGATTGAATAGAAGATGACAGGAGGGCAAAATAGCATTATTCTCAGTAGCCAAAAGTTGGGGAAGCCACCCAGGATCCATCACGCATAAATGGGTGATCCGTGGCCTGTCCTTGCAAGGCAGTGTTACTTAGCTGTAAAGAGAGGGAAGTTCTGGCGCGCGCTACCACATGGCCGAACCTTGAGGACATGGTGCTCAGTGAAATAAGCCAGTCACCACAGGACAGCGATTGAGCGGTTCCACTCAGGTGAGGTGTCTAGAGGAGTCAGAGTTGTAGGGGTGGAGAGCAGAATGCTGGTCGTGGGAGGAGGGGAGCGTGGGGCACTGCCATTTAGTAGGCACAGAGTTTTATTTTCGCAAGAGAAAGAGTTCTGGAGACGGCTGGGGGGATGTCTGCCCAGCGCTGTGCGTGGGCTTGGTGCCACTGAGCTGTGCACTTAAAAACAGTTAAGATGGTAAATTTTATAGTGTACATTGTATCACAATGAAAAAAATAAACCAGGAGGAGGGGCAGGGAAAATACAGAGGTTATAAAAGCTTAACCTTTGGATGGGGGAGACGGAATATTGGTTTCCCCTTCCGTCAGCTGTGCGACCTTAGGCACCTGCTTAACCTCCAGGCTTTGGTTACCTGTAGAAGGGGGTAGGGAGCTAGTACAACCCTCAGGCTCGCTGATGAGAGGAAAGGAGAGCCTGTGAGGTGTACTAACCGTCGCTGCCCATCCCGTTGCTAGGAGAAGGTCTCGTCCTTGGGGAACCACGGTCCAGCGTAGGGGACTGTGGGGGCTAGGGAAAGGGTCCAGGTGCTGATCCACTAGCTGCAGCTTTCTTCTCCCTGTGGGCAGGCAACCTCGGACTGGCCCCTCCTACCTAGTGAAGTACCAGCCTGGATGCAGGAGCTTTAAGGCTGTACACATACTTTTCCTTTTTGAGGTGTGGGGAAGAAAGGAACAAAAGGTGGATTACGGTCCCGTCTTTGAGGACCAATATCCTCAAATCTTTATTCCCAGAGCTTCAGCCTTGATTGACCTATCGGTTCCCACTGTGGGACCACCCGCACTTTGTACTGAGAGGAAGAGCATCCCACCTTGGTACCACGAACGGATGAGCATGTCTGCCTGTAGCCCTTCCTGGCACTTGGCCTACTTGGCTATTTTGGTTGCAAGGATGTTTCAAGATGTGGGCTCTAGCCTAAGGATGCTCTCTCAGGGACCCGGCTTGGCTGGTCTGTCTGAACAAGCTGGCTTAACAGGCCAGCACAGCGGTCGGGGACCAGGAAGGTGCTCAAGACCTCTGAGACTTTAGGGACCAGGTGATCCTGCCAACAGCAGAGGTCGTTTCCCCCCACGCCAGCGCCATCAGTGTGATGGAGTGACTCTTGTCTCTGCTCGTTTTCTGTCTTCTCACCAAGCCTTTCTGAATCTCCAGTTCCAGTTTAGATTAGCTCTAGTCCCTGTCATTGCTCCTGTGTCACTAAGAAGTAAAGCTCTAATGCTTTTGTAAAGGGCAGTCTCTTGATTGGCTGCTCCCAGGCAGGTATACCTGGTGCAGGTAGCTTTGGCCATCTGACCCCAAGGAACTTCCCAGTTTGGCTCAGTCACTGAGAACCAGGTTCTTTCCCCAGCAGAGACTGGGGGGGGGGGGGCCCTGCAGGCACTGGAGCCCTGGTTTTCCCACGTTGGGGTGCGTCAGAGCTAGGGAGAATAGGGCCGGCGTTCGCCCCTGTGGAGCAGGATTCGGGAGGCCTGTGCTGGACCTGCCGTCGTTTCTTGCTGGATCCTGGTGAGCTTTGGTACTTGAAGCCTTCTGCTGAGTTTCTGATCTGGTTTTTGATCACGATCAATCCCTGCCTTGGATTCTGATGATGGTTTCCATGGCTACCTTGCTCTCACACCTTATAAACAATGCTGGGACATGGGCCTTAGTATCTGCTATTATAAATAGTCCAGTAATAAACTTTTTCTTCTGCTGAAAGTGTTCTAGGTCCTCTCCTTTTCTTTCCAGTTGCTTCCTCCACTTCCACCCTCCCCGCACATTCTTTACCCTTTGGTAATCCGCCCTTAATAAAGTCTCTAGGGATCGCCCACTGTTAATATTCCTGCAGTTGGACTGGCAGTGTGAAACCAGACCCCACTCAGCCGCTGGGGTTACACAACACTCAGCCACGCAGAACAGCCTTTACTGAATGGGACAGATGCTGAGGGTGTCAGTCTGCGCTGTGCTCACTTGCAAGGTGAACCGAAATCAGAAACTGCCAGAGTGCTGGCCAAAGAGCAATGATGTGAGTGGGCTGTAAGTAACAGCAGCAGCCCTGGACGGGTAGCCTGTGTCTGAAACAATTTGAAACAACGTAGCGGAGAGCTGCCAAGTCATGAGTTAGGCTGCCACTGTTTTGCACTCGATCCTATTCAATAAGTCAACTCTTGGCTTAAAGCTGGAATTTAAAATCTCGCCTTATGCTTATGCTTCATGTGCTTCGCCAGGGGCCAGTGGCTGCACTTCCCCACAGAGCTGTATTTATGCATTTCAAGTTTTTAATGTTAAGTTAACCGTGCAAGGCAGGTGCCTTAATTTTTCACAGATGTTGGTAAACAGTGGTTTGTCGGAGCTAGTTCACTGCGTCAGGGTGGGAGAGTTTGGTGGTTTTCAGTGATAGATGCACTTGGTGATTTAAGTGTTACCCAAGTGGGAGGTAGCACTGATTCTGCTGTGTGACAGGTCGGGCCGTGAACTCTGCCCTCTTTGCTGAGAACTCTGTCTCCAGCTGATGGTGCATGCTGGGACCGCCCCCACCCACCGCTGAAGCATCTGCCCATCTTGGTCTCCATGGGGGTCGGCAGTGCGGTGTCACAGACACAAATACGTGAGAATCTTCTTGATGTCAGGCTCAGCGCTGGGCACAAAGGACACATAAGACAATAGCTCTCACTAAGGAACTCAGTTATGCTCAGTGCGGTAAGTGGGTCCAGGGAGATGAGGCATTTCACCAAGACAAGGAGCGTGGTGTGGCATGGGCCCCTCCAGGAGACCGTTGCTCAGGGTCCTTGTCTGTCACGGCCGCTCTGAAGACATTAGCCTGGGAGGAAGTCTCACCTTCGGCTCCTGTCAGCCCCTCAGTGTGCTCCTCTGTCTCCTGCCTTGAGTGTGGAGGACAGCAGGTCCCCCTGTCTAGCACCGCACTTCAGTGGGGGTGACGAAGGTCACAGTCCCATCACCCCGGGGGGCCTCCACCGTCCAGATCCGTTCCCTCCTCTGAGCTCTCCCGGGGGTCCACGAGGACAGGAGCCCCACGTGTTCTGGGAAACTGCGTTTCCGCCTCCAGCCCTGGGGGCTGGGAACTTGTGCTGGACGGGGCCGCAGGGGCAGCCACCCACTTGGGTGGGCCGGGTAGGGCCCTAGCGTGATTGCACAGCCCTGCGAGATGGCGAAGACCTCAAACAGTGATGTCACAGGGTGGTTCCCAGAAAACACGGCGCCATTTGAGCAGGAAGGCAGAGATGGGAGGACGTAAAAACTCAAACAGAATGTTTATGAGCAGTCATTAGAGTTTGTTTACTCAACCCTCTTGTTTTAAAAAACGAGTTCCTCTAGAGCGTGAACATCCAGTGGGCGAGCGCCTGCGTGGACCTCTGGCTGCCTCTGTACCCTGAGCTGCGCACTTGTCTTCCCACGTAGCCCTTTGCTGCCCCTTATTCTCGAGAACCAAGTTAATTTAGCATCAACTTTTTTCCCCCAAAATGGACTTGTTTCCATAAAATTGGGATGATCTCGATCTATCTGATCATTTTAGTTTTACCGTTTTGACATTGTTTTAAATGGGTGTCATAGGAAGTTCTCTCAAAGCATGATGTTCATAATCTCCCTTATGAAATAGCCTTTTTATCTGCAATGAGGATGTTAACAGTGGCTTGTCTGCTGCTGGTGCACTGACATGATTTAAGGTGACTTCAGATGTAACCAGAAATACACAGACCAGGAACCCGTGCCAATAACTCTTTCGCCTGGTATGATAAATGGCTATCATAAGAGTGCACTGTTGTCTTACAAGCCCCCCCAAATTGTAGTTGCTTAAATTATTCCAGGCATTCGAAAAGGATGGTGATACCGATTTTATGTATTATAGTAAGATTGCTATCACATTAACCTCCTTACGACCTCGTTTTATTTAATTTTTTTATTGAGGCAATGATTTGCAAAAGTGAGACTTCAGAACATAAGTTTTGCAAAGTTCTTTGGATGAACTGTGCCCAGTGAGGGCTCTCTCTTGGCCACAATAAAATATTGGTCTAGATCGAGGACCAGTTGTGGAGATGTTGAACTTGACCCAAAGAAGGCAGATGTCATTTGAAGAGATCTGAGTAATAGCGGCACTTTCTCTGGCCTCAGGGATGCATTTAAATGTCAGGAAAGCTGCTGTGTATAGTAGGCAAAAGCAAATGATCCACAAGAAACCAGCCAACCAAAAAACAAAATCATTTGCACTGCTCCCAGGCTACGCCCTGGGGGGAGGGGGAGGGGAGGAGGGAATTTGGTGGCTTAGGCGGTTCAGAGCCTCTTGGTGTGAGAGCTTCTCGCTGTGATCGTGGACAACAAAGGGTTTTCAAGGAGAATTTTGGTGCAGCATGGGCTTCTGCTTTATTACTGACTGTAGAGTAACCCCCCCCCCCCCCAAGATGTGACTGCAGTCAGTTGTGTTCTGCTCTTGGTGACACACTGGAGGGGTCTCAGTAGATGGAGCTCAGCCAGAGGTGGGTCTGGAGCAGGAAATGCCTGGAAACTGGAGCATCTGAGGAGCAGCTGGGAGCCCAGGACTTGGAGTCCAGAGTGAAGGAGACCTGACTCAGAAATACTGCAGGGCCCTCACGTGGAGTTTCTGTCCCCACTCTGGGTCCTCCCCAAGCTCAGAGTGATCCCCAGTGGTCTGCGTTGCAGGAGGCAGGCGGAGCTTGCTTTGCAGGAGCACTGGGCTGATCACCCCTCCCCCCACAGTGGTAGGCGGGGCTGCCTGGTGCAGAAGGAGGGCTTCATCCCCCAGGCACCTGAGAGCACTGGGCACCATCCAGTGAGGATGTGGCAAGATGCGGCAGGGAAGTGACTTTCAAATGGGGATGTGACCCCTCTGACCTTGAAACTTCTCGCGCACTTGAAAGGTGTCCAGGCATGACTTGGGAAAGAAAAATACAAAATTAGGGCGAAAAGGAATACTTTCAAGTGAACAGTAAAAGAGGGGAGGCGCTCACCATTTTGTTGTGGAGCTTCTGCTCGTCTAAGGAAGGAAACCTAGAGAATTTGATTCGTAGTTCTTGCCACTTTTTAGAGAAGCAGGTGTCCAACTCACTTGAATTTATTCTAGGAATGGGAATTACAAAGCTTTATTGATTCAGCATAAACTAGTTTAAAATGCTTTAGTCCCGTGTTTGGCGGTGGCTGTTTGTGGTGGGAGCTGGAAAGGCAGCGTGAAAGGACCAGCTGTTACCTTTCTCGTAGGACGAAGCCGCGTGTAGGTTGCTGGCTTGGGCGCAGACGGAGAGGAATAGGAACGGAGATGAGAGGGAGGAAGGGCGCTCGAGGTGGGGGAGGAGCGTGTGAAAGAAGAGAACTAGGAGGGCCCTGTCACCTGGCCCGGCTGGCCCTCTGTGCCACCCCTCCCCCAAACACACCCGGAAGGTCGGAAGGTCGCTCTGCTCATCCTGGGAAGACGGGCTGCTGCAATGGAGCAGGGTCAGAGCCCCCGAGTCATCAGTGAGAGGCCCAGGAGGTGCTCATGTCCTCTCATGCTGGCTGGCTGCTGACTCCCCTGCCAGGCCATTGCTCTGCTTGTCACTTGAGAGGAGCCCTGGCATGGGCCGTGTCCTTCTAGGTGCAGGGCCTGGTGCCTGAGGTCAGACCCCTTCTGACAGTGCAGCTTGTCTGCACTAGGAAAATCACGGGCACCCTGGGTGAAGCGCTTGCGTAGTCAAATGAAGGACATACCGCGTTTTCCTCTTCACGCACGCGCCTCAGTGTCTGCAAGTGGACTACTGCCCACCCCGCCCCTGATTTTGGCCATTTATGGAGGGAGAAGCAGCTTCGAAGGAACCCACAGTGGGTTAGCTTCTGCTTTTTTCCCCTTCAGAAAACGTCAGCTCTTTATTCTTACAGCAGGATCCTTTGTGTTTTATATGCACTCTATGCTTTACAAAGTCATGCTCCGTCTAGTTGTCGTTTTCTGGTCCACGAGTGCTCTCAGGGGCGGGAAGACAAAGGAGCTGACGCTGGACTGGGAAGGAGCACCTGAGACTCAGTCTGTGGCGCCCCGATGGCGCCCCAGAGTAGCATCATGGTCTGAGGGGTGTGGGAAGGACCGTCTCCTGAGTCCTTGCTCTGTGTGTGTGTGTGTGCGCGCGCGCACGCGTGCGCGTGTTTTCCCGGATACTCAGTAGCTGGTTGTATCTGATGGGTTTAGGTCCCATGTCACTGGTTGCGCTAGTGTTTACTTTTCCAGTTGCCAGTCTGGTCAGGCTGCGCCCCAGGAGTGAGAGCTGATCGGCCACACGTGCCATAAGCGGCCTGGAGCCAGACGATGCAGTGGAGGGAGCACCGAGCTCCCTGCTTGGGGGTTTCATTGTGATGTCTTACATGGCACTAACACTGTGAAGCTTAGGTGACGTTAACGCCGGCAAGTCACTGTACTGCTCTGGGCTGCGGTTCCCTCACTTGCCGAATGAAGGGAGTGGGACCGGATTCCCTGGGTCCTTTCCGTCCTGCGAAAGTGTCACTCAGTCTGAGTCAGAATTAGTAAACCGGGAAACAACAGCGCTGCCTCTTTTACACTTCTCCTGACTCACCTTGTGGAGAGTGAAGTGGCCCAGTCCGAGGGCGGGTGCGTTTCCCAAAGCTGCTGCCTCACAGCGGATGGTGCTAAGAGGGCTTGTTTATTGCTAGTGCTGTTCTCCCCAGTCTCCCATTTCAGCAGCTGGCCCGGCCCGGTGGATCCCCCATGCCATCCCACATGCGTCTCGCCCGGTACCCGGTCCGTCTGCCTGGCCTTCTGACCGGGCCCCGGGACCCCCTCCTCACCTGCTTGCCACTCTGACCTGTCCAACTTGCAAAGTCTCCCAACTGGCTTGACTGCCTGCTCCCTTGTCCCTGCCAGTCTGTTCCCCACAGTAGCCAGATGAGGCTCCTAGAGCAGGGTCCCTAACCTCTGCGCTGTGGACTGGTACCTGTGTGTGGGCCTGTTAGGAGCCAGGCCATGCGGCAGGAGGGGAGCTTGAATGTGATGCACTTGAATCATCCCTGCCCACACACCCTGTCCCTTCCCCCCCATCTGTGGAAAAATTGTCTTCCATGAAACTGGTCCCTGGTGCCAAAAAGGTTGGGGACCGCTGTTGTAGAGTCATTCAGATTCCACCAGAGCTCACTGTGTTGGGACCTCACTGTGTCATGGTTGTATTGGGAACTGCAGTTCCCGAGGCTGGGACATGCGAGCAAGGACCAGTCCGGCTGATTTCCCGTGCTCATGCCCTCCCTGTGGGGAGTGTCCCAGCACAGTTCTGCTGTAATGGACGCAGGCCACCAGGGGCCTTTGAAATGAAGGTCCTTGTTGATTCTGCACGCTGGTTACATTACTTTAAGAACCCATGTGCATTTTTAAGTGTTTTTTTTTTAAGATTTTATTTATTTATCTTTAGAGGGGAAGGGAAGGAGAAAAATATCAATGTATGGTTGCCTCTCATGGAGCTCCTGCTGGGAACTGGCCTGTGACCCAGGCATGTACCCTGACTGGGAATTGAACCTCGATCTTTTGGTTCACAGGCCCACACTCAATCCACTGAGTGACACCAGCCAGGGCCCATGTGCATTTTAGATGGGCCTGGGAGGAAGATCGCTTGCTGTATTTCCAAGTCTGGTTTTGGATTTGCCTGTCCCCTGAGCAGCCTTGTCTGGCGTCCCCCGTGACCTTCCCTCCCAGGCTGGTGTGCAGGGCGAGCCCCTTGGACAAGGCCCAGTGCCCCCCAGGGGGAAGCCATTGGCGGTGGTGCATGCCCCAGCCAGGTCACCTGCTCCCCATTTTGCCTCGGTGACAGAAGTTTGATCTTGGAAACCTCTCCCTGCACGGCCATGAGTCTCAGGCTGACGTAAGACCAGAATGCACCAGGACTCTGGACTTTGTGCTGGTGTGACAGAGGTATCCTTCTGATTAAGCCAGTCCGAGCGGCCTTGTAGCCAGCGCCTCACGGCTGATAGACCGGCAGCCAGTCATTGCCTTGCCTTTCCCACGGGCAGACTCGGCCTGCTCGTCCTCTTCTGGACGCATCCTGAGCCTTCTGCACCCCTGCTGTATCTACCTGGAAGGAATATTCTCTCCCCTCCATTTCCACCTTCATTCTGTCTCTCAGGACCAAGGTCAAACTTGGGCTTTTCCCACAGACCCTTCTTCACTAAGCCTAAGGAAATCTGTTCTCTCCTCTGCAGCAGTTACTGTAAAGAATGTCCGTTCATTACTTGGTCTTGGCATTTGCTCACATGCTTCTCTTAGGCCTCCGCTCTGCTGTCGGTCTTCACTGTTTATTTCTTGGGTGATTGCTTAACTTTTTGCATATTTGCCTTATCTCCTCAACTGATTCAGGAGGTCAGGGACCAAGCCAAGGGCTGAGCACTCGGCCTCACGTAGCAGGTGCGCGGCACTTGCTGATTTGTGGAGCGGGGCTGCGTGGGGACTGTCAGCCAAGCATTTCAGGTTCTGGTGTTTCTGTGAGACGCCCCCCCCACTCTCGAAGGCCCCCAGAACCCTAGCTGAGGGGACGCTAGCTGAAGGGCAGTTGCGGAGGCAGGTGTGGGCTGCCCGCGTGGAGCAGTGGTGAGCAGCTTTGCGGCCCTTCACTTCTGAAACAGATGTGGACACGTGGAGGAAGATGAGGGATGCCGACTTCCCCGCGAGTTTTTTCCTAAGGATTTGTAAGGGGCGTGCGTTTCCTCCCGCCTGCTGTTTTCCGACCTTGCGTTCTAGCCACTTACAATGTAATCTTCCAACCTCGAGAAAGCAAGGAAGAGAACATTGTAAGCCGACAGTGCTGTTAGTGGCCTGCCACGTGACTTGGGCCAAAGAGCGCCGGGGTGGGGGTCACGGCTCAGAACCCTCCCTGTTACGCCATTTCCTCGCTGTGAAAACTCGGGCAGGTGGCTTAATCTCTCTGGACTTTGTTTTCTTTTTTCTTTTTATAATACTCACCTGAGGATATGTTTATTGATTTTAGAGAGGAAGGGGCAAAAAGAGAGACAGACAGATGACGATATGAGAAAGAAACATTGATCGGCACCTCGCACATGTGCTCTGACTGGAGACCAGACACGCAACCCAGGCATGTGCCCAAACTGGGGATTGACCCTGCGACCCTTTGGTGTATGGACGACACTCTAACCAACTGTTACCAACTCAGCCAAGGCTCGACTTTGTTTTCTTATGTGTTAAATGGAAGCAACTGGACTTACCTAAGTACTGTTGGGAGTGAGAATGAAATGAAGATAATGGTGTGAAGCAAACTTAGAAAGGTTGAGGGAGGGTTACTGGCCCAACATGATGTTTTGGTTCTTGGTTTGCTATTTTTTAAATTTTGGTATGCATTTTATTCACTGCTGATACTTGGACCAGCAATCAGATTATAAGGTTGAGATTCATGTGTCATATAATCTCAAGTCATAAAAATGTTCATGAGTCATAGAAATAGAGGTTTGGAGTTACAAGGTCATATAATTCACCTTGTTCTGGATACTGTTTCTGTTAAGGCTGCTTACCATGCGGGAGCCTTTTTGTAGCCACTCTGAGTTCTGCTCAGGAGGGCGGAGTGTGCTGAGAGGGAGGGACGCTGCGCAGGGCATCCTCCCAGCGGGCCAAGCCCCATTGAGCCAGCGGGAAACTCGCCCGGAGGCCTGTTGGGGAGCATCCTTAGCTCGGCAGAGCAGCAAGGAGCTGATCAGGGAGAAAGCTGGAAGCTGAGCCCTAGATCAGAGCTCCCTCGTTGCAGCGCCATTTCACCCAACGTGAGACAGTATGATAATAAAAGTAACTGGTGATTAGAAAAATAAAATGTAAGTTGATGCCTAAGAAACAGAGTTGCACTGCAAATGAAATCGCTGCGGACGGAAGTCCCCAGTTTACTGACAGGTTATATTCTAAGAGTTACTTCTAGTATTCATCCATTCGGGCTGTTGTGACAAACCACCAGAGACTGGGTGGGGGAATAGTCAACAGCAGAGATTGCTCCCAGTCTAGAGGCCAGAAACCCGGACAGGGTGCCAGCGAGGTCAGATTCAGGGGCAGGCTCTCCTCCCCTTGCATCCTCACATGGCAGAAAGAGGGTGAGAGAGCTTGGGGCTCCCTTTTGACAAGGCACTAACCCCACTCACGAGGGCTTCACCCTTATGTTGCAACTGCCTCCCAAAGGCCCCACTTCCGGACACCATATCCACACATGAATTTGGAGGGGATGCAGACCTCCAGCCCAGATGGATCTTTCGTAGATACTCTGTTGTGAGTGGAAGCCCCACTGAAGAGCCAGCATCAGGAAGCCAGGTAGTTCCTCTTGTATCTGAAGCGGGTGCTGCCGCGTTATGGCACAGACAGGTAGCGCCTTCTCTGGGAAATGCCTCTGAGGATGTCTTCTGTCCCTCTTTCATAACCAGCCATCAGAGTCCTGCTTCTAGCCCTATTCTCGACTCCCCCTTACCGCCACCCCAGCCATGTGGCAGCTCACTGGATTTTCCGTGGAGGTGGACCTGCTATTGGTGTTTCCAGCCATGTTTTCTTGACCGCCTGTCGCTGCCCCAGACACATTTTCTCTGCCTGGTCTCCGGAGCAAGTCATAGCTTTTCTGGCACTTTTTGGTAGGCTTTCCAATTAGCAACAGTGGGGGAAATGGGAAGGGAGTAGTCTTCTACCTGCTAAACATATTCGTTATGGTTGCTTTGGTTGTGGGTGGCAGAGAACCCTGCTGCAGTGACTTGAGCCATCGAGGGGCTTGTTTTCCTCCATGTCCCAGGTGTTGGGGTGGGCAACGAAGGTGGAAGGGTAAAGAGCAAGAGCAGTTTCTTTTTAAATATCATTGTGGAAGTGTTTCAAACTTACGGAAAAGTTGCAAGAATAATTCAAGGAGTTCCCATACACCTTAACTTGGGTGTCAGGTTTGAGCAGTTGTCCTGGTGACATCCTTCAAAGTAAAGGATCCAGTCCAGGATCACATGTCACACCCGCTTGTCACATCTCTGGTTTCCTTCAATCTGGAACCTTTCTGTATGGCTCCCCCGACTTGGATGTCTTTTAAGCTTGTAGCCAGGTCACTGCCAGAACGGCTGTCCATTGGGGTTGTGTGTCTTGGCCAGAGGCTTTGATGGCCCTTGCGACCTCTCAAGTGGCCCAGGCTGCCTAATCATCCTGTTGCTGCTGGTGTTAACTTTGACCCCTGGTTCCAGAGGGTGTCTCTCAGGCTCCTCCTCGGTGAGGTTGCCTTTCTCCCCTCTGTGTGGTCCGTTTTGTGGGGAGCTGCTTGGAGATGACGTGCATTTCTCTTCTCACGGGACTTTCGTTTGACTTGAGCGTCCTTTGTTTTTCTTAATCTGGGTTTATTTTTAGTGTGATTTCCATGTGGTGATTTGTTACCATAGCTCTTCCTCTGTTTATTGGGCTGCATTGTGTACAGGTGTTTTCCCTTTTTCCCATGCGTAGCCCTTTATTCACTTAAATGTGTGCACCCCGAGTTTGTTTTGTTGGATGGGTTATGAGATGTGACCGGCACTTATTTTGATGTCCAGATGGTCCCAGGTTAGGTCAGCGGGCACACCTTTAAACTGACTTCCTTGCCCTCTTGACCTGATGGCATCATTTCAGCACAACCCAATGTTCTAGACGCATCTTGGGTTTCTCTGCCTCATCCCAGAATGAACTGTTTCTCTGACGAGCCCTGGGTGGTCTTGGTGCAGAGTGGTACTTGGAGACCCGTTTCTGAGCAGTGAGTTGGCCGTTATGCCTGGGGTGGGCTGCCACCAGGCCTTTCGAGTGGACGGAGCCAGGAGATGGTTGTGTGTCCAGTCGTCCCCCTCCGCTTGTGTCTGGGCCCTGAGTCCACACCTCTGCTTGGGCCTCAGCACACCTTCCCCCGGGCCACCTGCGTGTTCAGGTCTAGTGGCTAGAAAAGATTTAGCTCTTTATTTTGAGATAATTCTATATTCACGTGCAATTGACCGAATAACAGCAATTCCACGCACCCTTTACTTAATTTGCCCCAGTGGAACACCTGGTAGAACTGCAGCACAATGTCCCAGCTGGGGTACCGACACTGGCACAGTCGGGTACAGAACATTTCCTTCACCACCAGGACCCCCGCCCCCCATCTGTTTCGTGGCCACACCCACCCCACCTGCCTCCATCTCCCCTTTGACCTCTCACAATCCGTTTTTCATTTCTGTAATGTGTCAGAATCTTACATATGTGGAGTTGCCTAGTAGGTAAGCTTTCGGAATGGGCTCTTTCACTCATCACAATTCTCCGGAGACTTACTCAGGCTGTGTGTGTATTGCTCACACAACAGCCTGATCCCTTTGTGTTGCTGATGACAACGTGGTTTAGATGTGCCACAGTCTGTCACCTGCCGAAGGGCGTTGGGTTGTTTTCCAGCTCTTCGGAATGAAGCTGCTGGAAGGACCTGTGTGCAGGCTTTCCCGGGAACGTCAGGTTCTCATTTCTGAGATGAATCCTCGCGGTGCAGGAGCCGGGCCTTGCGGTTGTTCACGTTTAGTTTTTTTAAAGGCCCTGCCGAATGGCTGAGTGGTCCAGCTTTTCCGCATCCTCATCAGCATTTTGGGTTGTCGTTATTTTTTAAAATAAACTTTTAATTTTAGAAGCTGTAGACTTGCAGAAAAGCTGCAAATACAGGAGCGAGAGTTGCCATGTGCCCCATGCCCAGTTTTCCCTGTTAACCTCGCACGCTATTTTGCTATATTTGTTGCAGTTAATAAATGAATATTAACACGTTGTTACTAAGGACTGCACTTGATTCCCACTTCTTACAGTTTCTACCTACTGTCCCAGGTGGTACTGGTGTAGCGGAGGAGCAGGGAGTGGGGGGAGCCGCAGGCTTTCTCGAGGACTGCAGGGGAAGGACAGTTCGGCAGGGCCCCCCATGCGGGCAGCCGCTCCCTTTCAACGTGCGTGTAACAAAGGGAGTTCAGGGGTCTTCATGAGGAGACAGCCCACGTTCTAAAGTGCCACGTGCTAGACGCGTCCTTCTTTCCCAACTCTTCTGGAACAGCAGGCCTCTGAAAGAACCTCAGTAAATCCCCTTGTCACCAGATTTTTCACTTTACTTCCTTGCTGTTTATGATTTGGCTCCTGAGGGTGGAGGCCCCTCCCCTCTGCCTGCGGAGGCAGTGGGAGGGCAGGGAGGCTGGGGTGGGGGGAGGTGTGCCTCCTGTGCTGTCCGGGCCAACACTGAAGCCAAGAGGATCCTTCTCAGCTGGGCCTGTGCCTTGGGGTTAGTATCTTAATTAGCAATATATCCATGTAGTGCTGAATAATTTAGAATTGCCAAAACGCTAGCCAAGGCCCCATGTGGTACTTCATTTAAGTGCAATATAAATACCAGGGAGCCTTGCCCTTTGTGAAATTTTACAGCTTTCTCTAATGGTCTGTTTTATTTGAGTTGTTGGTTTAATCCAGGCAGCAAGCCCTCGGGGCAGCAGTGGTCTTTATGCTGAAAACCTAGGTTTCTACTCATGATAATAGGGTTTTTGTCTCACACAAGGGGGGGGGAGGGGGCTTGGCTGTGTTTATTTTGGAGATTTGAACATCCAAGTTGTATACCATGGCAGACCTTGGAGATACTGAGTTTGGTTCCAGACAGCCATGATAGAGCAAGACACAGGAGGTTTTGGGCTTTCTGGTGCATGTCAAAGTTAGTTTACATTATACTGTAGTCATTAAGTGTGCAGTGGCATTATGTCTGAAAAACCAAGGTACATACTTCAATTTATAAATACTTTATTGCTAAAACATACTAATCATCACTGAAGCTGGTTGGAAGAATGGTGTTGATAGACATGCTCGGTGCAGGGTCACCATAAACTTTCCATTAGTAAACACACACACACACACACACACACACAGACACACACGAACTAATATCTTGGAAGCACCATAAAATGAAGCACAGCAAAACAGGATTCCTGTTTTAAAAAAATAGAAAGCCCTAGGCATCAGATCTAATCTCTTGACCATGGGTCACTGTCTGTCTCAGCTGGGGAATGGGGAAGTAGGGAGGGGAGAGGGCTTCCTGGAGTGTGATGGTCTTAAACCTGATCTTTAAGAGCCAATAGGATTCGGCCCAAGGAACAGCAAGGAGGGGCAGCGTTCTTACGAGCTTTCATGGGGTGGTCCAGCTATCTGCCTGCTATGACTTTTTCTCATTGCTGTACACTGAACCGAGTTTCTAGAGGTTGGGACAGTTGGTAAATAATGTCTAGAAGGAAGGTGGAGGTCGAGTGATTTGGATCCGAACATGAAACTGAGGGGGGCAGATGGAGCAGATGCCAGGGGTCCATGACACCCACCACTGAGTCACGGGAGCCACCTTCTCCCAGGGGCCTGTAACGAAAGCCCCACCCAAACCACCCTCGGGCCCTGGAGATAGATGAGCGGTGATGCCAGTGAACGCACCTAGCACATCCCCTGTACACAGGAGGAGCCGGGAGTGGTCTTTGACGTGTCTGACTGTGAATTCACGTCAGGAGGCAAAAGTGGAGGGAACCTTGGGCAGTGCACAGTCGGGGCTTTGCTCAGGAAGGACAGGGGTCCTTCGGTCTTTGTCCAAGGTCCCGCCGTGGCGTGCCTGCCAGGGTCGCAGTCCCTCAGGAGGTGCTTAGGGAAGCCAGTCAGCTCTCTGGGCCTTTTAATAGCCTTTCCAGGGAGTTCTTCCTTTAAAATTTTCTTGGCATCTTATTACAGTCATTTAAAAGATTGAAACCATTGATTCCCTACGTGCATTCAAGACTACAGTTCTTTCCAAATGGAATAAAAATGTGATACCCAAGATTGTGACCTTCATCAAGGGAAGTGTTGTGTGCTTGAACTTGGTTTCACTGAAGATGGAGACGCAGCGGGTCCTGAGCGGGGGGGAAGTGCTCGTTTGTCCCTTTCCCCGGGGAGTCATGCATCGAGACCTGTCTGGTGTTTTTTTATATGTGACCTTTGACTCAGCCTATGGAATCAAAACTCTGAACTTAGAAGTGGTTTATCTTGGTACATGGGGTGGGAAGTGGGTGTAGGGACATTTTTACTGTTTATTTTGTATGCAAACTATAAAATTATTTTTGGCAACAAGCTTGTAACTCTTAAAGTACTCATAAATTAGAGAAAATGATTGAAGGGCTCCTGTAATAGCCTGTAATCAAGGTGTATGAGATTAGTGTGTTCGTAGCTTGGGTTTCTGCTCCAGTATTCAGAGTGTAGAACGCTTAAGGTTTTAGACAGAACTTGAGGGCAAGGTCAGGTGGGATGAAGGGACCTCAGCACAGGTGTAAAGACTGTCATCACTCATTGGTCCTGTGAACCCCTCCAGGGATTGCTCAATGTGTGTCTGGGAAGTCCCAAGGTCAGCGTGTAATCTTGGGGTTGGGGGGAGAGCACTGTGACGGCATGTTACCTGACCCTGGATAGCAGGTCTGATAACTTCTCTGGGACCAGCAGTGAGACCAGGACCTCTTTGTCTGAGAGGAACCAGCACTTGGGGAGAGACATCTTGGTTGTTGACGAGGCGTGAAACCTTGGGTACCAAAAGCCATCCACCAGCCTCGCAGGTGAGGGGATCCCTAACCCTCCCAGCAAGCAGCCCTATGGCTCCGAGTGGACAGAGCCCTGAGAAGGAGAATCCGCTTGGCCCTGATGTCCCAGCCAGTTTGTTCTGAACATCAGTCCGTAAGTGCAGTTCTCTCCTGAGCTGGTCACCAGTTAGCATTCCAGATCTGCAAGCCCACAACCAACCCCCAGATCTCTGGTGGCCCCCCCCCACCCCGTCCCCATCACCATCACACCAGAGTCATTGGAAAAACCCGCCGGACACCCGATGAGCTACTCCCCCGCCCCTCCGTAGGTGGGGAGCCTCTGGGAGGCAGTCGGCAGCTCGTGGTGACGTGTTGACACTGGTCGACTCCCAGTCCCCACTTTTCCTAGCCTGGCATCAGCTCCATCGGGAAGGGACGTTCTCTGCCTGCCTCTCTCCATGGAAACTCGAATTTCAAAGAATCATCTCAGTTTGAAAAGCTGGTCGATTCTCACGAAATAGATCTCACTTCCTAGGAGGAGGCCATGAGTCACAGGTGTGGTGTGTAATGTTTGTGGCTGTGTTGTCAAGGGCATGTTTCCTTAAACGAGAGAGAACTGCCAAGTGGGCGGAGGGCCTCCCAGGTGTCAGCGGAGGTTCGTGTCCTGCTCCTCTCGGTCGACTCTCACTGAGAGCAGGCGCCGTGTGTTAGTAGCTGTGACCACGAGTCATGGGCCAGGCTGGGGTGTCATGCTTCATTTGAAGAGAATGCCACCCATAGTTATGTGTAGCTCTGGAAGGCACATGAGAGAAGTAGTGGAAATGACCCAAGTAACTGCTAGGCGAAGATCACTAGAGCACAAATAACAATGCAGAGGCTGCCCAGGGTTCGGAGTGGTGAGTCACCTGACCACGTAAACCCCAGGGCCAGTGGGGCCCAGGTGTTGGGGTCGGGCCCTGCAGCAGAATCTGTGGGCCACCGTGTCTGAAACCTAAAGCCGTCCCTGAGAACCAACTTGTGGTTTCAGGTAGACGGGCCTTCATTTTTCTTGAATTTTTCTTTGGGATGTTAGATCTCCAATAGCTTGAACCATTTTTGCAATGCCTTTTCTGTTAAAAATAGTCAGAACTTGTTCCTGCCTATGTGGCCGCAATAGAACATTCATAGGGTGTAGACTTGGAGGGGCGTTAGAGGTCATCTCACCTGTCTTTTGGGATCTCTGTGCAAATTAGAATTTGCATCAGGATTTGTTACTGATGTGAGCAGAGTAGTCACTGGGCGGTGAGGCTGGCACGGGAGGGCCGGCTCCGAGGTTCTCTCTGTTCTGTGCAGCTTCAATGTTCCCGGTCGGTGAGAGGTCTCTGCTGAAAGAAGCTGTTTTTGCCCAACTAACTTTCAGGAGAGGCCGACCAGATCGGTGACTCTGTGTTTTGTTAGGAAGGGTGCCCACAGTCCTATCAGAATCGCAGTGTAGAGAGTTTCCCACAGTTTCAGGCGCCCGGGCTGCTGGCGGCGCCCGGAGGTCATGAAACGAGAGAGCAGGAGAAACGAAGGCCGCGTGCCCCAGGAGAGCCGCGCTCCGTTTCTGCCCGGAGCAGCTGCCAGGGGTTCCCCTTCTCCCTCGGCGTGCACGACAGCTCGGAAAAGTAAAAAGGCCTTGCAAACGAAGTCCCGAGGGCCAGGCTGACATTATGGTGGAGGGGAAAGCCAGACCATGAATGGGGCCCCTGTTTGCCAGTCTCCTGGGGGAGTGGAAGCACCCAGAGGAAGTCACCACCCTGGAAGGCGTGGGGCCGGCTCTCTGCCCCCTCTCAGTTCTACCTCTGGGTGGGTCAGTTCCTGGTGGGGACTTTTCCTCTCGGGGAGAGTCAGGAGGCGGTGTAGGGGAGAAAAGGCATGGATATAAGCGGGCTGGGTTGGACTTCTCATTCGCTGGAGGTCTGTGTACATGAAGTCTTTAATCATCTTATGTCTTGGAAAGCCTGCAACTTCGGTAGCAGATCATTTCAGAAGATCTGCTGATTGCACTGTGTTCCACAGAGTCACTTTTGTGATTAGCCACAGTCGTGTGAACACCAAACAAAAAAAAATGATTGAAGTGTAAAACGTGTTTGCCTCAGCCAGTTTGTAAAAGGAGGTCTCTACCAAGGGCACTTTGCCATCCTTGCCCAAGGATGTTGCTCTCAGCACCTGGGCAGGTGAGATGGGACACTGCCCTGGCAGGGCTGGTGTGCATGGGTGGGGTCGGCCGTGGGGCGCTGCGTGACCGAAAGGTGTCTTCCAGTGATCTGCCAGTCTGACCTCCGGGCTGCAGGTGACGCCTGAGAAAGGCCGGCACAGCGTAGAACTAAGGAGACTGTGGACACTTCAACAATCCCATCTGAGGTCCTAGAGTGTCTTACCCACGAAGGGGATGTACTTAAGGAGCTAATGTGATGTGGCCCAGGGCTCAGGGGGCCCACGTTGGCCTTGAGAATGTAGCACAGATTTCTTGGCCATCCGACATTCCGGCATCTGCCTTCTGCCGTGGGTTCCATGCGGCTGTGGTTGAGCAGCCTTGGCAGTCACGTAGAAAACAGGCTCTTTCACGGCACAGTGCCCCGTGTGGAAAGGCTGGTCTTCCCCGACTGTTCCACCACACAGACACTCTTTTGCTTGTCCTTAACTTGCGATGTCACACACTGGGCTCAAGGATCCCTATTTTGAGTGGCGAAGATATTTCAGCCACATGCCAGCTTTTGGCAGGAGCTTGTGTGGGGTGGCGAGGGGAGGAGAGTGTTCCAAAGATTGTTTTCCTCACGCTGCTGCTGTTACAGAATGTGAACACGCAGAAGTGCATTGTAGAACCTGATTTCAAAGGAAGACTTGGGCCAAGCAGAACATGCTGGCAATGCCCTTTTCCTGCAAGACCGAAGCACAGAGGCAGCTGAGGACGGAGTGAATGAAGCCTCTTTGCAAGTTGCAAGCGGGGTGACTTCTCCGCCCCCTACTGGGGATCACCACTCCTGGAAGAATGGCCATTGGCCACCTGCCCTGCATGTGGCTGCAGAGCGTGCAGTCATTTCCATAAACCAAAAAAAAAAAAAAAAGATGCCAAACCAGTTTAGCAAGAAGCCGGTGGCCCTACCCTTGGCTGAGTTCCTCAGCTTGTCGGCCTCCTGAATTGGAGCATCTTTGAATTCTAAAAACAAACACCTCATGCCCCTCTAGAAACCTCCTCCCTCTGCCTTTGGTCGCAGTGGGGAGGGGCTCCTGCCTCTGCGTGTGACCGTGTTCAGGACCCTGGAGCTCGTGGCCTTGGCCTCCGGGCTGTGTCGTCACTGGGACTTCCGTCCAGAACTCAAGTTTTTCCAAGCATACTTCCTACTTCAAGGCCTGGGGGAAACTGAGGCATCAGGGCCATGGCAGGCAGGGTCAGGGCCGTTTGTGCTACAGTCTGGTCCTTCCGAGGGAGAGGTGGGACTTGGTAAGAACTGTGGGTCTTGTGCTCCTGGAACTCGGGTCCTCGTTACTATCCCCTTCCGTGCCTGCCACCCCCCTCTCAGTCCCTGCCGTGTCTGTGGTCTGGTCACACCACTTAGTGTTCGGGTGTACGCTTTTGGGTGGGGGTGGGGGAGAGAAGAAGGGGGTCCTTCATTTCACACACTGATCTGTCTTTCGAGGCCACACTGTGAGCTGCACAAGGGGGCTTTGTGTCCACCCGCTAGAGTGAGTCGCGTGCCCTGGGAGGAGCACAGATACACAGAAGAACAGTCGAGGAGAGAGGCCGCAGTGGCGAGGGAGGTGCTGCCGAAGTGTTTCGGTGCTCCTCTGGAGAAGAGAATGGGCGCAGAACGGGTCGGCTGGTGGTGGTGGCCGGGATGGACGCTGGATGTGAGCACTGCCTCTATGGAGTTCTCAGCTCAGTGTGGAATTGAGTGTGGGGGTGGGACAGGGGGAGGCCATGTACTGAGGGTTTACGCTTTGTCCTGGGTTCTTAAGATTTATTTCCTCTCCAAGGTCACAGCTGTGGTCAGTGGGTGGCAGTCTCAGGAGGAGACTGTAGCCCGATCTTGAGGATATAACTTTTAGGCAACTGGAACAGCTGGCCAAGCTGCCCATGAGTTCCTGCCTCTGGAGGCAGTGGAACAGGGCTGGCTGAACTTCCGGGGGGAGTGTGCCCGCCCCGACCCCGTTGGCCGTGGGGTTGTGTTCAGTGAAAGGTAGTCTCCTTGTTGGGGAATTGAAGTGAAGGGTGGTGGTGCTCTCTGAAATGAGTAAATACTGACTGGCCCATAGAATCCACAGGTCAGGGAACCCGGTTCCCATCAGCCTCTCATGGTTAACAGGACTGTGTCTGAGACCATTCAGGCCACTCTCAGCACCTGTGGGGGTGGGGCTGGTGGCGTGGCCTCTGAGCAGGGGACTCTTACCCTGTTTAGGTGGCTGCTCAACATTAAAGAAACCACTCACATAAAGTAGAACGATCAGGGGCAGTGGTTCTGGCTCGATCCCAAGTTAGGGGTGCAGATCCTAATGCTGCTTCTACTTCCACACGTACACTGGATGTTCTTGCCTGACCTTTCATCCCTCATGAGGGGGTGTTGACCTTGGCGTGTTGTGCTTGTTAGCACGTGGTCCCACATACATGATGGGAGCCCTTCTCACCCTTCTGTTCCATTTGTGGCTGAATAAATCCTCTTCCCTTTGTGGCTCTCCAGCATCCAGCTTGCATCCCCACATGCGTGTCTGTGTGCTTCTCTGAGTCCTGCGAGGGTGGGCCAGGCCCGAGCAGAAGGGTCCTGCCCTCTGAAGCTCCGTCGTGACTGGGGCAGCCGCAGCACGCACAGAGCTGGGGTGGGAAATGTGGTGGAAGGTGCGCGTGCGCTGCAGGGATGCGGGACGCTGTGACCGCAGTGGCCTGCAGTTGGTGCGACAGCGGGCGTGAAGGCCTGAAACGTGGACAGTGGGGAAAGGGAGACAGTGCTGGAGGTGGAGAGCAACAGAGGCCTGCAGGTGGGGGACAGTGAGGGATGTCTTCTTGGGGTGGAAGGTTCTTGTTGGGACAGCTGGGAGGTAAGTGCGTGAAGGGGAGGTGGAGGAGCCAGGTGTGCTTGGGGTGCGCTGCAGAGAGAGCAGCCCGGAGCAGCAGGCCCAGACCCTGCGCTGTCCAGCAGGGTGGCTTCCGATATCACTTAACCTCCTTCAGCTGGAGTGTCCTGGGCTGTAAGTTTTTGCTGGGATTGAAATGACCAAGTACCAGCGTCACAAAGTGGAGGGAAGCATCTTTTCTTGAACAGCTCGGGGAAGGGAAACGTGTGTTGCACTGAAACCTGTGCCTGGAGGCCGGGGGCGACCTGCCTGGGGGTAGCCGTGGCTCCGTGGCATCTGACTTTGAGGCTGACCATCACCTTCTCCAGGGTCTGCTTATTTTCTCCACACGTGCCTGGCAGCTGTGGACGAACCCGTCTGACTTCTTTGGGAATCTGCTCAGCGTGATGTGTTAAGTCCGTCTCCTGCAGTTGTCAGTCTGCACGCGTGAGAGGAGCTGTGGAATGTGCGCTGCTTTGCACGGCCAGCTCTCCCTCCATCAGAAATGGCCACCAGTAACAGCAGCAGGCCCCACGGGGCAGGGGAAGCACAGGGGCAGGTTTGTGTTTAGTCTGGGGATGCCATGGCGGTTCTTACCCATCATCGCTGCCGCCCAGGCCTCACGTGTAGACAAGTTCCCGCGTGTACCAGGAGGTTGGTAAGCACCGCCCTTCCCTTGAGAACACTGGCTCCGGCAGGAGATGATGGCTAGGCAGCTTCAGAGTGCCTGTGGGCAGCCGGCGTCCCCGTTTGAGTGGCCTCGGCGGTGGACTCTGACCTTGGACAAATCACCTCACCTCTCTGGGCCCAGGAACTTCCTGTCGAAAATTAGGATTGTGGCTCAGATGGTCTCGGGGGTCTTCTCGGGCACTTTCCATGCCTTGGGATTCTGTGATCGCCCACGTTCAAAGGCATCACTCAGTGGTGGTGTCACTGCATGAACAACAGCACAGATCATAAGAGTTAGGAATTCACACCAGGAAAGATGTAGTCATGCACCTGATAGTTAGAAGTGGCTTTGCCAGAAGATAGAAAGGGAGGTGAAAAGTTGGAATATCTGCATGAAAACACCTGCTCACCTGCCCACCTGCAGCTGTGGGCCTGGGAAAGGGCAGAACTGGCTCAGGGTCCGGAAGTTCTGGGCCGTGTTCGTGCTGGGAGACCAGACGCGGGCGCAGGGAGCTTTCTCCCCATCCCTTTCCCGTGCCGGCCGCACTGAGTGTTCTGATACTCCTATTCCAATATGCCAGGTGCCGTTTTTGCGTCAGACCTGTGATCCCAGAAGGACCTCGTATCAAAGCGAACACAACTTGCCTATTGAGGACTGTGAGCTCACGTCTCACTGGTCCCGATCACCAGCTTGCGTTGTCAGGGAAACGGCTTCGTGTGCCCCATTCCACATTAGGAACGCTGTCCTGCTGCCTCGTTTTCCACCTCTGAAAGCACAAGTGGTTGTGGAAAACTGTGTCCTGGAAAACTGCGTCCTATGTACAGTAAAGCCTCCAAAGTTGTGTTGTGAAGGTCCAGTGAATTCCGATTCAGGGCTGGAAGGAAAAAACCCAGGTTCTGTCATTGTTTAACCAGTTCTTTAGTCCCACAGTCACTTGAGTGTTTATTCCCGATGCTGCACGCACATCTGTGAACAGAGCAGACGTGTTCTGGCCCTCAGGCAGCTTGTGGTCTGGGGGAGGGACGGATGCTAAGTCACTGACAGGTGAGCGGAGCACCGATTGGATGGGCGCTGTGGTGACCTAGAACAGACTGGCCCAGGAGTGACAGGGGCGCCTGCTTCAGATTTGGGGTCAGGGGTGACATCTTTGAGGAAGTGGGCGTTGGTAAGAAGCCAGGCAGCTGGAAAGGGTTTAGTTGGGGATGGGGAGAAAAGTCTGTTTCATGCAGAGGAAAAATGCAGTGCCCAGGCCGGAGGCAGGAAAGAGGCTGCAGGGTTGGAAGAACCAGAGGATGAGTGTGGGGGGTGGTGGTGGTGAGATGAGGTGAGGGCAATAGGCCGGGGTCACAGAGGGGCTTCTGGTGAGATGCAAGTTTCGGATCTTATTCTCTACTCAAAGGAAATCTGTGGTTGAGTTTTAAAGGGGGCAGTGACGTAATTCAGCACAGATTTAACCAATCATTCTGGCTACAGTGTGGAGAATGGATTGTGGGGGACAGGGGCTGAGAGAGATCAGTTATAAGGGATCGTCCCGGCTGAGGTGAATGAAAGATGGCGGGGGTTGGGGTGGGACACTGACGGGGAGAGGGGTCGAGGTGACGCCTGACTTTTGGTTGTCACCAAAATGGAAATGCCGTGTAGTGAGACGCACTGCTGAAACTCATTCCTCGAATGTGCTGGGCTGCTTTTATGCTTTTCTGTGCCTGAGTGAGTAGAGCTAAAGACAACTTTTCATAGAGTGCGGGCCTTAGCATCATGAAACAGCAAATTTTACAATACATCTGTGGCTGAAAACAACACGTGTTAAGCTTTTGTTTTTTAAACATAACTAAATACACTCTTATATACTGTTCAGCAGTTGTGCTTCTTGGTAGCTGCCTAGATGAGTGAAAACTGATGTCCACAAAAACCTGCCCACAGATGTTTAGAGCAGCTTTATTCATAATTGGCCAAGGTTGGGAGCAGCCAGGACGTCCTTGAGCTGGTGAGTGGGTGGACCGTGGTCCATCCAGACAATGGAATACTATTCAGCACTGAAAAGTTACGAGCTGTTAAGCCATGAGAAGGCACAGAGGAAACTTAAGTGCCTGTTCCTGAGTGAGAGAAGCCGGTCTGCAAAGGCTGCGTACTGCGTGATTGTAACCACATGACACTGTGGAAATGCAAAACTCATACTGAAATGAGAGCTTGTAAAATACAAGTGTGCCCCGTCACCCTTCCCAGGGAGGCTGGAGTTTAACTCCTGAGATTAATTTGTGTCACTGGAAATGGATACTCCTGTGAAGCCAGCGACTTGCTTCACAGCCAGGACAGTGACAGAGCCACTTCAAGTCTGCATTTGTGTGCCACCTGTAGTGACTTTAGTTTGGTGTCCTGCGTTTTTCACAAGGAAAATAAACTCCAGTTGCTACTTGTCCAAGGGTGGGGTTTGGAATTCACCAATGTATGCACGAGGGGCGTGAGTTACTTTCCACTGTGATATTTGATTCTGTCTTTTAATTTTGCCAGATACTTCCTTTGATGAATACCCACTAGTATACAATAGTAGTTTTATAATTCACTCTAGATAGGTCTTAAGAACCCCGGTATCAGAATTTAGGAAATAGTTTAGTTTTTCAGAGTTTTAATTAAAGTCAAAATATCAATCTCAGTAAAACATCTTAGGCGGGTTTCTCCAGTCCTCTGGGCCTGGGGTGGTTTTGCGAACAGAACACTTGCCCTCTGTCTCAGTTCTCACCTGCGGAAGGTGGTGATGTGAAGCCCCTTGGCATGTCAGTCCCGGAGAAGATGCTTTGTAAACACCCTTATGGTCTTGGTGCTTAGAGGTTTTAGTAAACTCTGAAATAAAAATCACCAAAAGGCTGTCCTTTGGACTCAAGAAGAAAGCAGTGGCACCTGCCACCCTTGCAAGACTGTCATCTTTCCTCTGTCTTGATATCAGAGGGATGGTTTTAGTTTCTTAATCCAGACTTGCCCCAGAATAGTCTGCTCAGATTCCATCGGGGAGCATCGCGCCCTCTCTCTGGTCAAGGTCTGAAACACCCAGGGAAGCCTCGGACATCGTGTGAAGCGGCGTTGCTGTCTGACTGGGCAGGTGGCTTTAATCATCGGCCCGTCCCCTCAGCAGGACCCCTGCAGTGCTCCATGGGGGGGGGGCGGGGAGGGACTGGGGATTGTCAGGCTGTGATTTCCACGAAGGCCTGAGAATCGAGCTGCTGAGTAATGTATTGGTGTTGGGCTGCAGACCAATCTGGAGAGGAGTTCCTCCTCATGATGACTCAGCAGTCTTGCTTGCATAATCTTCCATTTAACAGACCATTCTTGCCATGGCCCCCGGCTATCCTAGATCCCAGGCAAGGGAGGCCCAGAGCTGGGTGGGTGGTCCGCTGGGACCCAGAACTCTCAGGGTTGCACCCCTGGGGCTGGAAGGCAGGCTGACGAGGCCCAGACCCAGAGGCTGGTAGGGTTTAGGGCGGACCCTTCCGTAAAGGAAGCGGGCAGGCACAGGGCAGACCACCGAGATTCCAAGTGAGCAGGTTAGAGAGCTGATTGATTCCCTCCTGTCCGTCGAAAAATTACGTGCTCCAGATGCTCAAAACAAAGTCTCTGTTCTTACAGATTGAGGCTTGTTTTTGTTTTTGTTGTTTTTTATTAGAGCCAAGCATTTTTCCTGCATAGTCGTACTAATTGGCATGACAGCATGTTGGAGGTTCAGAGTGTGATTCATTCTGGAGGTTCAGAGAGTTCAGCACACGAACTGATGGTGTTAAGGACACTCGAGTGTGGAGCTTGTGATTAAACCAGAACTGTCTGCTTCCGGGGGGCTTGATAATAGAATTTGAGGGTCATGTTCTTTGAATCACGGTCCGTGGAATTTGGACCCTTTCACGAGAGGGCTTGATCCAGAACAACTCAGCGGCTGCTTCAACGTGGTGACCTCTGATTGGTCACGAAGTTTGGAAACAACCCACTGTTCCCAGGAAGAACTCACAGTGGTTCACAGTGTGATTGAAAGTCTTTATCCTCGGAGTATCAGGCTCACGTGCTGGTATTAGCACGTCCTGAGCCAGGGTGCCCTGGCACATCTGTTTTTCAGAGTAGTTGGTACAGCGCAGGGTGGTTGGCAGGTGAGCAGATTAGAAAGAACAGTAGGGTAAAACCCAAACCAAACCCTGGAGTGAGAAGGAGGCCAAGGTCTCTCTGAACCGCACCCGAGGGAAGGCCAGGAGCTTGTTTCTCAGAGGCAGCGTCTAAGGCAGGTGTCCAGGGAGACAGGCAGGAATCGAGAGAGTGGGACCTGGGAGTCGAACCCTAAAATCCGATGCATGTGCTTCCCGATGTCGGTGAGCTATGTATGTACGGGCACAGGCTGGGCCTCGCGTGTGCCGTCGTGGGGGAGCTCCCAGAGAAGAGGTGTGCGGGGACCTCTGGGTCGTCCATCGCCCTCTTCAGTTCTGTGGCTTCTGCCCGATTCTCACGTCTGGTGGTGCTGGTCACTGCTTCTGCCTCCGACCCACCTCACGGGATCCCGGGACTCGGCACCCTAGTGAGGGCGCCCTTAGGAGGCAGCTTCCTCAATCATGTCTCTTTATCTTAAACTGTAAAGGCTTTTTTAGTTATCTGTAATATAGATACAGTTATTTAAAGTTAATTTTTATTTAAGGCCTTTTGCATGTTCTGAGTCCTTCCACGGCCTTAGTTCCTCCTGAGTTTGGGTCTGCCTCCCCTTTTTGCTCAGTCCAGTTGCCATGACAGTCGGTCCTACATAACAGGAATAGAGATGGTCATGTGATCCCAGACTGTTTGGTCACTAGCAACCTGGAAGGGTCAGCTAGATGAAGGACATCTGGAAGTCTCCAGAAATCTAAGGCAACTGTTATAAAATCTCACTGATCACCACCGGCTGTTACAGAGGCACATGCAGCTTTCGTTACACTTGTGCCGGACCGCAGTGGTCTAGGCAATGAGAGTAAGCGAGGGTTCACACGTGGTAGTTCATGTTCATGGGTCAGTGGCTGTGAGGGTTGGAATAGAGCCTTTTCACAAAGAAGTTTCTGGTCCTGTGGGGGAGGCGGAATCCACAAACGCAGGACCCTGTAAAGTGCTGTGACAGAGGCCCGCACGGGAAGGCTGATGAAAGGCGTCCCAGCGAGTCGGGTGAGCGAGGGCTTCCTGGAGGAGGGGGACACTTAAACCGAGACTTAGAGGACAAGGCAAGTAGGCAGAGAAGGGTGTTCTGGGCAGTGAGTACGGAGTGTGCATTCAGGGAACTGGCAACGGTCCAAAACATCTAGGGGGACGAGGCTGGGGCGCAACAAGCGGGAACAGTGAAGTGGGTGGGGATCTCAGTGGGGACTGAGATCAGGAAAGGCCTCCTGTGCGCTCTCAGATGTCTGGATTCTTCTACCTGAAGCAGTGGGGTGCCATGAACGAATCTTAATTTTGGTTTCGGCACTAGAATGTAATCCCCGTGAGCATGGGGACAGTGTCTGTCTGGTTGACAGCCGACCCTCAGCACCTGGAACAGCCCCTGACACACAGCGGTTTCTCAGCGAAGACCAAATGAACACAGGAGCGAACTGCGTCTGCCCCGTGCTGCGTGGGGGATGGACCTGAGGTCGGGGCCGTAGAGGCGGGGCCGCTATCAGCCATTCCTGAGATAAGTAATTCAGGTGACTCAGGGGAGGGCAGGACTGGTGATTAGCGGAGAAACCTCCTTGGAGAGAGGCCCCAGGAGGGGTGTGGCAAGTCCTGGGAGTGGAAGACGAAGGGAAGGGACGGAGAATGACTTCCAGGGTTCTGACCGGGGTGGGATGGATGCTGCAGGAGGGATGCGCATGGGGCAGGAGAGGGGAGGATGGTGAGTCCTGGTAGGGGCAGGTGGGGTTGAGAGGTCTGGGGCCGCAAGCAGTGTCAACCTGCGAGCCTTGGGACGTAGAGCGAGGGCCTGAGAAGGCATTCCCGGCTGGAAGCAGGGGTTTCGGGATTCATTAGGCGGAGGCAGAGATGGGAGCATCTGTAAGCTCACACTGCCCTCCTAGGGTATGGGGGACCAGACGGTGCCCCCAGAGGAACCCTGTGGGATGGCCGTCCTCCAGGGGACAGGGAGTGGAGCTGTGCAGGGGACTGCGGGACGGTAGCAAAACATGCTCCTGTCCCGGGGGTGGGGTGGGAGCACAGACTTAAATGAGGGGAAAAGTCCGCCCCTTCCCTTTCCCTCCTCACACCCTCTCCAGAAGTAGCTGCAGCAAGTTTCATCCCGTATCCTTCCGGCTGTTTTCTGTGTCCAAACAAGGCTAAATATGTATGCTCTTTATTTTTACTCAGAGGCATTTGACTTTCCTAACGCCCCCTGAAATTCTAAGAGTCTGTGATTTCACACAGAAAACCATTTAAAGGGATCCCATAGAAACACAGGTGGAGCCTTACAAGTGAGTTCATTTAGATTGAACAGCCTCGGTGAGAGCACAGTTTAAATCGTGTCTGCCCGGAACAGCCAGGGCTGGGTGATGTCACCGGTCCAAGGCACCGCTGGGCCTTGTGCCGGTGACGTCACTTCTCTGGGCTTCATCTTCTCCATCTTTAATGTGAGGGGCTCGGACCCAGACCCGCCAGGACCATGTCTGGCTCAAATACGTCATGCCACCTCGCTCCTCTGCCTGCCGTGGCTTCGGCTGCGTGGCAGGGCTGAAACATGGCTGCAGGCCGTACAATTTGCCCTTGATCATAATTAAACTGAGCTATCTAATGGCACCTGGTCTGCCTTCTAGTGATTTGGCATAATGATTTGTGAATTTGGAAGGCCTGTTCCTTTAATTTACAAAACAAAAGGTGTTTTTTGAAAATGGAGAGAACCTCGCAGACGGTGCTGCGCAGAGTATCGGTTTTTGGTCAGTGGTTCCCTCCATCGCTGTCCCAGGCCCCAGCGGAGGCCTGTGTGCTGACAAGTGTGCAGATTTCATCAGAATGGCTTTTCAGCTTCTAAAACGCCACCCCAGTGGGAAGCTGTTCTTTTTTTTTTTTTTCCTGATATGCCTCAGTGTCCTTCAAATGACATTTTCCCCTTGTTTGCACAAGTGTTTTCTGGGACTGCACTACTAAGTTGAATTCCAACCTTCTGTGATTTGGGGTAAAGCTGGTTGGGTCGTCTCCACAGAGACTTTGTTGTTGGAAACGTCCATTCTTTTAAACTAATGGGAAAAGACACTTTCTTTGGTGAATGAAATACATTTTTAAAGTTCTTCTCATCAGCATTTTTTATTTTAACACCTCACTTTAGGGATCATCCCGAGGGGACTGATAACTCTTAAAACTTTTAAAGGCACCTGAAAGTAGGTTGCTGCGTCATCACCCTCATTCTTACCACCGGCGGGACCTCCTGGCCCTTCCCGCCCCCACGAGGCTCTTGACCAGGACCCCTCCAGCGCTGAAGACTCCAGGCAGAAGCTTTCTCCCCAAGGGAGGTGCTTAATTGCTGCCTCTCCGGGGGTTCCCTGTGTTTAGGGTAACAGGCGGGTCAGTTGGAAGTCTGCATTGAGCCTGGACGTGTCCCCGACACTCGAGGGATTTGAAGAGGGAGAAAGCGTCCTTCCTGACACTGTGCCTGGGACTGAGACTCGTCCAGCCTGGGCACTTTGTCACCCGAGGGCCTGGAGGCGGACTGTGTGCGTCTGTCAGACGCTGTCTGGGTTGTGGCAAAGGGCCTTAGGAGTGTGTGGTCTCCCTACTTCTTCCTGAAGACTCCGGTTGGTCGCCCCCTTGATGTTTCACTTGTGAGAATATCGCTGCTTCCCTGTGTCCCAAGCAGGGCTTTGTGTCACCGAAGAATGGATTTTTCTGCTCTGAGGTCTTGTGAGGGTTGCTCCTCTCCTTTGCATACATAGCTCTTGGACAGCATTTTCTAGACGCTTCTCTTTTTTCCACTTAGGTCCTGCTTCCAGGTGGGAGAGTGGAAGTGCGTGTCACATAGGCCTGAGTTCTTGTTACAGCTGTCCCTCGTGACAGCTGCCTCATGACAAACCCCAGCCACTGGATGGGAAGGTGGCAGTGCTGTCTGGCTGCGGGGTGGTCAAGGGCCTGATCTGGACCCCCGTGGGGGCAGGAAAGGGCAGGCTGTCCCGTGCGCACCGCCAGGGGGTGAGGTGGGCTCATGGGGAAGAGCCGGCAGGCCTGGCACTGACTCTGGGTAGCACACTGCGTTCTGACTTCGCCCGTGGCCTTCCCCCGGTTCCGATCAGAAAAGGGTCTCTCTGGCTGTGCTGACAAGGGTTTGCAGAGGTTTTCTGGGTCTGGTGCTGATGTAATAGAACTTTTTCACTCTTCCTTACTCCCGGCCTTCATGCATCCAGACAAATACCGATGTGATTAAAGTCAGCTGGAACCCTTAGCTCCGGGCAGGTCGGCTGCTCCTTCTCGACCCCTCCCCTGGCAGAAGGCTGTGCGTCCGAGCCTGGGGTGCTCACTCTGGTAGGGGTGCTGCTGCTGTCCACAGAGGGCTCCCACCGTCGACTCTGCGCGGCCCTGCAAGTTCAGGACAGCGCGTGCTGTATTCCACCCGACAGCTCGCCAGGCGTTTCGGAGAGATGCCCGAGGCCCCTCCAAGCTCAGTGAACATGTCCAGGCCCTTCACTGCCCTCCCTCCTGAGTGTGACAGTGACCTTCTTCATGGGTGGTTTGTAATCTGTGGGGTTCAGGGCTGGACACTGTTACCTCGACGGATTGGAACAAACAGGATCAACTTAAAATGTTAAGTGGTTCATTTCAGTTAAAGTAATTTAATAATGTAAGTACCAAGTTCCCCTTGGCTGGATGGAGTGTGTGGGAAGAAGTGCTAAGGTTTGAGTTACCTCGTACTGAACTGAGTGGGTGATTTATCAGGAGTTTCTGGAATTCATCTTTATTTCCTTGAAAAGTCACATTCCTGTCATATGCCTCCTGGCACTTGTCTTCACTGTCATCTGTTACAACTGGAATGGTGTGTTTTGATCTCACCTGGTCCACCTGTGTGCTCGGGATTGCAGATTAAGGCGAAGCTGAACGTGCTGAGTGTACCTGTCGGCGACTGTGAGATCGGGTTTCCCGAAGCTCTGGCTATCGCTCCGGCTTGTGTGGTCTCACGTCGGAGTCGTCTTTCGGGGCCGAGGGACTACTACCCTCCCGTGATATGGGGGCTTTGGACCCTGACACTGTGAAGCAGGGGGGATAGTGAACCTGAAACGCTTAGCTCTGCAACTAGTCCACCCGTCTCTGAACTCAGGAGAAAGCAGTCATTGTAGCTACGGACCAAGTGCAAACCCCCAGTTCCTGATTGGAACCCCTTCAGCTGCCATCAGGGACGTGGATCCGGAGGTCATGCCTCTGGTTGGGGAATGGATGTGGCGGGGGTTTGGTTGCTCCTCCTGCTCCGACCACCTGGTAGAACTGTACTTCCTCACCTGGGGGAACTGGGGCATGGCCAGAGGCTGGGTTTGACCAAGAAAATGTGAGTGGAAGTAACTCATGACACTCCAGACGGCACGTTTTTCCTCCAGCCGCGGCCACCAGCACGAGTCCGGGTAGGCGCTGCTCCATTGCCCTGGATTCCGGATGAGGCTGACACAGGGCAGACTCCCCAGCCAGCCCACGATGGACACAGCGGAAGCAAGAGGCAGATACTCGTCGTGTTGCCCCTGAGATTTGGGGTGCTTTTTTATCATTTTTTATTGGTGTTTGAATACAGGTGTCTCCATTTTCCCACCACCACTTTCCCCTGCCCCACCCACCCCACCCTCAGTCCTACCCCCTTCAGCTCTGAGCGTGGGTCCCTTAGACTTGTTCTTCGTAGACCCTTTCCCTTCTTTCCTCCATTATTTCCCTTCCCCTGCCCCTCCGGTTACTGTCCGTTTGTCCTTTTGTTCTTAATTTCAGTGTTTTTGGTTATATTTTGTTTGCTGGTTTGTTTTGTGGATTAGGTTCCACCGGTAGGTGAGAACATGAGATTTGGGGTGCTTTGTGACCACAGGGGAACCCAGTGTGCCCTGGTGGATGCATTAGATGAGCAGGCTTCTAGGGCAACTTCCAAAAAGGCAGCTGGAGAATTACCTGCAATCAGAGCAAAATCAGTCCCATTGGTCCTGGAAGCAACACGGATTTCCCAAGGAGAAACAATATCCTTTTAAGTGGAAATGGTCTGTGGACTTCTTTACCTCTTAAGCTTCCATCCAACTCATTGTTACTGCCTTGCTCTTGACCCTCATTTAAAGAGAGGGGCAGTAGGCAAGCAGAGGTGGGTAGCTGGCTTCAGCTCTGGGAGGCTGACCTGATTTATTGGCTCTGTGTTAACAGGTTGCTACTATATCTGATTTTACGCCTGGCACACTCATTACCTCCTGCATATTACTGAAAATTCAACCTTGCCCACATAAAGGTCTGGCCTTTGTCAGGAGCTAACAATGTGATTTAGGGTGGAGACTGGCTCTTCCAGAAAGACCAGCAACATGATTTTGGGTGGGGATGGCCACACCTCAGGGAGGCCCGTGGCCATTCCAGGAAGATTAACAGTGTGACTTGGGATGCCCAGAGGGGCTGGAGACTCAGATCAGCTCTTCAGGTAGTTGTCTGGGAAACAGTTTGTCTTTGCTTTGTCTCACTGTGAAACCTTGTGAAACCCAAGGTATAGATGTCTTCTCCCCGCCTGCACTGGCCAAGTCTGACACAACCTAGAGATTGCAGCAGACAGAACACCTGACCCCACAGGTTAGGGCTCAGTCTCATCAGACTGCCCCCACCAGACTCCAGTCACAAGGGCAAGGTTAGGTATGACCTGCACTGCTGACCAACTGGCTGTAAACTGGGGTTCCTGTGGTCCTTCTCCTTGGGTTTGATAATTTGCAAGGAGGACTTCCAGAACTTGGAAAGAACAGTGTTCACTGGTTTAGTCTGAAGGGTACCAGTGAACAGCCGGATGAAAAGACAGATAGATAGAGTGCTGGAGGTGTCCTGTGTCTTCATGTATCCAAGGCTCAGTTTGCAGCCCCTCTCCCCTCTACAGAGAGTGGGGAACAGGGCTGAATGTTCCAAGCCCCTAATCATGGCGTGGTCTTTCTGTTCACCAGCCCTCACCCCTCCAGCAGCCCCCCTAAGAGTTACCTCATTAGAACAGAGATGTTCCTGTCACCCAGGAAATTCCAAGAGGTGTAGGGGTTCTGTGTCAGGAATCAAGGTTAAGGACCGAATGTTAGGAACTGGTGGCAGACCAGTGTGTTGATACAATCTTTATTTCATAGCAGTCAGTGGTACCTCATAGTGAGCCTGATAAAAACAGCAGCCGGCTTGGGTGGACCTCTGTGGCCGACAGTGTTCTATGTATGTTATCAGACGCGATGCCAGGAATGTGAGGCAGTTGGTCCATCTCTGAGCTCTGCTCACACGTCTCTTCCTTTGCTGATTGTACTTCTATGTAATAGCCCGAGACAGTGAGGGTAACAGCTTGCAGTAAGTCCTTCTGGTGAATTTATTGAACCCGAGGACTTCGGAGCTTGCAGTTAGTTTCAGAAGTGAGGCTCATTGCGTGGACCGTGCTCTCTAACTGTTCCTCACCCTCTGCTTCGTGATTCTTCAGGTCATTAGTTACTATTTTTTTGCTTTTCTGCTAAATGGAAAGAATTGGCTTTTATTCTGCTGGAGAGTGTCTGTGCATTGATTGTAAATTACAAAAAGGACTGAGAGTCGTTTTCTGTGGGTGTGGAGGGGTTCCATCCTATAGTAGGTGTGAGAATAGGCACACTGCTCTGGGTCGCGGTGGAACCACCAGCCCCCGTGGGAAACAGTCCCTCTCCATGTTGCCCAGCAACCCCAGTAACCCGGGACTTGTCCCTGTTCATCCTGGGTGTCCTGGGCATCGGTTCAGTCTCCTCCTCTGTTTCCCCACTTGCCTGTGTTTGGGAAGAGTTGTTACTTTTTAGCTTTGAGAATAAGATAACATGTTGCTTTCTTTGTGCATTTTGCAAATAGCAAGCAAAATAGTTACTCGTTTTCCCAAAATGGTAACCGGTGAGGATAGCCAAGAGCAAGCAGCATAGAGTCTGTCTAAATGTTACATCTAGAACAAAGCATGAAATGTTGGATCTCTTCCAGTTATAGTGAATTTCAAACAGCCACCTAAATGTCATATAGCAAACAAAAGAAGGGTAAAATTACATATCCAATAACCTGTGTTTATGCTGCTTTCTTAATAGTTCAGCCAATTAGCATTTTAAGTCTTCTTTTTCTCCCTTGGGTGGTTAACAGCTTTAAAAAATGGAACTTGGTAAGTTATGCTTTCCTGATGAGAAGCTGAATTTGCTCCCATCAACCATGGTGTTGGTTTCATAAATTTCTTAGATCGCTTTCTATCAAACTTGTATAATTTGTCCGTTTTTAAACCTAAGCCATTTAAGGAGCTATGGAGAGGCTGGGCCGCTTGTAGCCGGTGTAGGGTGAGTGGGAGCAGTGGCTGTTGTGCCGGGGTCCCCCGCCGCCTGCCTTGGGGCTGCCTGGCGGCAACTCCTCAGGAGCCAGCAGGCACCGTGCAGGATGGGACGAGTGCGGGTGCTCACGGAAATCCCGGGCCCTCAGTACTGGCAGTGCCTGTGGGGTGACTTGCCAGCAGTGTGGTTTTGGGAAATGCTGGAGCCACTGTTCTTTAAGGAGCTTCCTCCATGTCCTTCACTCACCTGTACCTTTTCCACTGGCAGCTAATGACTCGATCGCACCTGGATTAACCACAAGAAATCCACATCTAAGAATGCCAGTATGTCCATGGTCAGGATGTTTGCTTAAGGATTTGCTTAGAATTTCTTAGTTGTTGGAACAAAAGTAAAGTTGGAAATAGTACAGTCTGACATTCATGGTCACCTCTGGGGAGCTGAGGGGAAGAGCCTGTGATCTGCTAGTGTCCTAAGGTCTAGACCAAGGGGTTTTGACCCCAGATGAGCACCCCTGTCTAGTGTGGTTGGATCACCTGAACGCACCACACAAAGGGGGAGGGGCCTGGCTGCCGCTCACGCGTTGCCCAGCGTTACAATGGGCGTGGCCTCTGAAAGGACCTGAAGGACAGGCAGGGACACAGGGGTCTTGAGAACGGGCTTTCCAAAGGACCGTATTTCCTGTGCCCAGGGCTGCCCAAAGGGCTGCCAGGAATTCCTCAAAGTAGCCAAACGTTTCAATACTACAGGTAAATTGTTGGGGAAGGTGACCCAGGGATTCATTAGCATGCATTAACTTAGCGTGTTTGCCGGTTGAGGACAGGGTCCTGGAACACGGAATGAAGAGGGTCCTCGCTGAGGAGAGAGGTGTGGATCTGTCCAGCCCAGGGCCCTCTGCCCACAAGGCCCTGGACCTTACTCCTCAGAATGGACATCCAGGCCTTTGGGCCTTTGCTCATGCTGAGTGTGAATGCCCGGGCCCTGGTACTCAGTCAATACACAAATTAAAACAAGTACAGGAAGACTTTTTCTGTGTGCCCCCAGGGAGTAAGGTAACAGGTTCTGTGTGTGTGTGTATGTGTGTAGCTAAGGGTTTAATTACTTAGGCACCAAAGTGCTCCGTGAATTGATCTGTGGAGGACC
Organism: Artibeus jamaicensis; assembly: GCF_021234435.1. Taxonomy (NCBI): domain Eukaryota; kingdom Metazoa; phylum Chordata; class Mammalia; order Chiroptera; family Phyllostomidae; genus Artibeus; species Artibeus jamaicensis. Next base: position 30,155,921 of record NW_026521803.1, on the reverse strand, counting down.
AATCAAATCGAAGCTGCTGAGCATAATTTTACTTAATTTTCTTGGTGACTTAGGAGTCTCCAAAAAAAGCACACCAGTATGTCGGTGTCTTTAGCCAGGAGATTCTGTCATGGGGTCTACTGGGGGTCTGGCCTTCTGTGCCTCTCCGAGTGGAACCAGAGAAACTCGGCCCCCCATTCTTGCACCACCTTTGCATCCGGCCTTCTGCTCACTGCCCACTCACTGCCCACTCACTGCTCCAGTCCCCGTTCCTGCTCCAGCACCTGTGCCCTGTGCTGCCCCCCCCTCTGGGCATACTCCCCATGTTCCCTTTCTTTCAAAACTTTCCACCATAAATAATTTGTTTCCTGGGTAGGAAAGATTGCAGAAAGGAATGCTGAATACTGACATTTCTTTGTTCTGGGGATTGAAGTGACAGCCATTCAGCTTCACTATGGAGAACGTTCCTTTTAACACGACCATGTTACTAAATGATGTTTAGGAATACGTTTCCTACGTTTGTATTTTTAATACACGTCTCCGGAGGCAGTTTATTAATAGACCAATTGACAGCTGCAGTGGACCTTGCAGATAATCTAATTTCCTTGTTTCCAGCTGAGACCACTGAGGCCCGGGTGGAGCTTGGCAGAGCAGGGCCTTATTTCTGGTCCCTTCCATTTGGGTGGTTTTTAGAGGCTGTTACTACGCTAGGCCGGGGCCTCTCTGGCGGTGGGTTCTGTGCCTGAGTCACGTTTGGGTCTCCGGGGCCTGGCACAGTGTAGGCACACGGCAGGCCGGGAGAGACCGTTCACTGAGAAAGGGAGCAGAGTGGGTTTTCGCTTTTGGTAGATGGGACTAAGAACACCCTGCAGGAGTCGGGGCACACGGGGCAAGCACACCTGCAAACCGCTTTGATTATTAAATAAAGCGCCGTGGGGCCACTGTTCTTGCAATGAGTTGAAGCTCCTTTTCCCTGAATTAGCTCATCCCGTGGTAAACAGCATTTTACAAGAGGCAATGGGGGGTAGAAAGCCAAGAAGTGACCTTCCTTGCAGCTCCCCAACCCCAGGGTCTTTTTATCTGTTTGCACAGATGAACCGTTGACACCAGTTGCTGTAATACTCAAGTGGCTACACCGGGTTTGGCGTTTGAAGGTGGGGCGATGACAGCGGAGTTGGGTAGTCGGGGTTCTGTATTAAGGCGGGGAGGTGGTGGTGGTGAAGGAAGGATGGTGCTTCTCAGTCACTGAACGTTAGGCTTGGACAGGATCTCAGAGGTCATCTTGCTCTTTGAAGTTTCCTTAAAGGAATCTGCTCTCTAATATACCTGCTGGGCAAGTATTTAAATTTCTAAAAAGGCAAATAGTGAAAGTCACAGACCGTGGACAGGGCTCTCCCTTCAGCATTTCCTGAAGGGTTTCTGACACATTCTTTTCAGTGGCTCCTCAAAGATACCCGCTGGTGATGAGGATGGTCATATTCTTTCAGTATTTTGAACTACAGCACCAGTCTTACCTAAGGAACAAGCATTCTTATGAGCTTTCTGATCTTGGCCTGTAGCATCTTCTTTGTGCTATTTTTACCCTTTCCGGTTGAGGAGAGCCCCAAATAAAGACGGCAGATAGGGCCGTCTTTATTCTGGTTTGATGAATCTTTTTGCCTGGGGTGTGGTGTTCGTGCTGAAGTGCCTTTAAGGGGACGTGAAGAAAAGAACGACTCGAGACGCACTTTCTCGTTGATATTTTTGCTGGTCTTGGAGAGACATCTCAAAGCTTATCAGAAAATGACTGAACAGTGGGTCTCTATAAATTAGAAAACATCCCCCCAATTAATTAAGAGTTTTAAGTTTTATCATTTGCCTACTAAGAAATTTAAATACCTGCCTATCAGGTATTAGAGAGGAGGATCCTTTATTAGAAAATGAAACTTCAGATGTATGTGTAAGCCTCCCCTAAATCATCTGGACTTGGGGGAGTGTTTGCTCAGTGGGTGTGTGTGTAAGCAGGGCGCTTTGAGAAGGAGGTGGAGAAGTGGGGATGACGTGAAGGGATCGGAAGGTTTTTACGTATAGAATTTACTCACCTTTCACATTTCAGCTGGGACACTTAAAGCTCTTGAATTTCACATCCCTGCTTACCTGTTTTTAAACCTGGGAGCTTAAACCAGTGTGTTTCCCCTTGCTGATTGTTCAGTGTCAACCACCATAATCTGTTACCCGACACACTGAGCAGGCAGCTGTACCTTGGAGAAAGGTGGTAGAGCAGGCTGGGGTGGGGGGGGGGGGGGTACCTGCAGAGAAAAGCGTCTCACTGGGCAGAGTAGGATGCACATTTAATGCTCATTTTCTTCCCCAGCCTTTGGCAGACTGCTATGGGTCAGTCTTAGGAGAGTTACTGTTATTAATTAGCATTACTGACATTGAACTGTTACAATGTGAATCGTATCATAGTACCCCACATATATCAATCTCGTATTCAATCCTTATAACTGTGGAAGGAGGGAAGTTTCTATTTCTATTTTACATCCAACTGTGACGGGAGAGGTTTAGTAACTCTGATAAGGTCACACAGCTGGGCAGCAGCAGAGCCAGGATCTGAGCCTCTGATGCACAGCCCCTACTCTGCTCCCCCAGGTGTGTTCTGAGGCTCCCTGTCCTGCAGTTTCCAGAGGCTCCTCGAACCACCGCAGCGGACACTGTTTCAAAGCAGAGCGAGCATGGTGGTTCTGAGAATAGTTTTCTGTCCTTGATTCTGTGGAAGAATATTCAGTTTTTAATTTTGTTCTTAAAGTGGAGAGAGGAGGCGTTGGCATGTTGCGAAGGGGAGATGGCAGGGAATGCGGTGTGTTTTGCCAGTGCCCCATTCGAAGCAGGAGCCCCATTCAGTAAAGAATTCCGCAAATCGTTGTTCGCTGGGGAGAATGGCACCGCCGGGGGAGACAGCAGGTGCAAGAGTGAGGCATGTTCTTGCCACCAGCAGTGCAGGCACAGATCTGATTATGGACCGAGTCGCTTTGGTCTTCAGCCCACTGGATAATTAGAATGAGGCATATTTCGTACAGAGAGCGCGAAGTCCAGCCTTGCTATGAATAATGGAGGGGCGGTGTTCTCTCCTGCTGCTCTGGAACTTGTGAAATGTCACGTTGTCACCTCTGGTCATGGTGACAAATAGGCTTCTGTGTTGATCTCAGTATCCAGCTAAATGCTTTCAAATTACCTGTTACCCCATAGATTTTTGAGCTACAAATGCTTTTAAAGCACCACTCAGCTTCCCTTGCTATCACGGAACAGTAATAATTAGGATGATAATGTAGCTCCAGGCAGTGGAAAGCACTAAGTGTGGTGGGCGGCAGTGTTTACATGCTCGGGACCGGAGTCAGGGGGCCCGTTTGGCGGGCACTCCTAGGAGGTGGCAGGGGGCTTATACTGGTTACTTTCCTATTGACTCTGATTTTGGATGTGGTTGGAGGCCATTTCTGATAGGGATTTGGCAGCCTGTCTTAGAGCCCTGATATGTCCGGGGTTCATGGGACAAACTGAGCTTGAATGGAGCAAAATGCCCCTCTGGTCCCTACAGCCTGGGAGTGATAGGGAGTCGGAGGGTTACGAAAATACTGATCTTCAGTGTTAATGTTCTGTGATCAGTGATGAGGAACCTCAGGAAATTTCTTTCCAGGTGTAGTTACTAGAGCAAAGTTTTTTTTTCCCTGCATGTGTGTGGGTGTGTCTCAGATTTAGGGCCACCCCTTTAAAATGATCCTCGTGCACATTTTCGTGCCCTCGCCTGGGAGGGAGTGGGTGGCACAGTGTGAGAACCACAGCTGGGAACTGCCCCCTTTCTGCCCCCGGAGAGTGAACCTCCCTGGGCAGTGCTGTGTCCCCGGAGGAAACCAGTCCCCAAGTGCTGCTTCACACAAACTGCATTCAGTCGCCTCCCTTTGATGCTGGGACGTTGCAGTCACTGTAAGTCACCACCTGTGAAACTTTATTTCTGTCAGTAGACAGGGGTGGGAAGCAGGAGGTGAGGGTCAGAGGACCCGCAGGCTCTACGGTGAGCTGATACCAGGGAAGAAAGCGGAGCGTCTTTTCCTTTCTCCACGAGGGTCGTGGGGCTGCAGGGTGGGGAGTGCAGGGGGCGGGCAGGCGCTGGGGCTGAGACCCAGCTGGACCTCTCGCTGGGGCACCAGTGCTGGCCAAGTGCTGCAGGGAGGTTTGGAAGGAGCCTTGGCTCCCAAGCTTATGTTTCGATGGGCAGGTCAGATGAATGTCAGGCAGCTGGCCCTGAATAAATGCTGCTGTTACTGAGCAGTGACTCAAAGGGCCTGAAGGCACAGGCTGAAGGCCCACTGCTCCGTCAGCAGCTGGAGTTCAGGGGGTTTCGGCTGGTGACTCACTGAGCGTGGGGTTTGGGATTAGGTGCAGCGGCCAGTGTGAGCAGCTTCACCTGCGGCCTGGGAGGGGGCAGTGCCTCCTGGACATGTCTGCTCAGTCCCTCTGCCCTAAAGTCCAGTGGCTGAAGGACTATTGTCCTACTGGACTTTTCAGATCGGAGGTCCCCTTAGCAATTCAGGGTGTCTCAGCTGAGAGGAAGGCAGGAATCTGGGGGGGAGATGAAGGTGGGAGATGGACACGAGGACCTAGCAGTACTGTCTTGGGGGGTTTTATGGGACACTCTGTGTCCACGGCATCTGTGTTCACTGTGAGCCCCAGTCCAGGGCTGTGAGATTTAGGGATCACAGAGGATCCGGTCCCAAGGGAGTCACCTGGATCTCTTGAGCTGGCAGCCGGCTGACAGCAATCCTCCCCAAGGACCGACCTGCTGCTGGTTCTTAGAAACACTTGCTACTTGGGAGAAGTTATGAAAAGCAACTTGTGGAATGAATATATATTATTGACTCTAGAAAATGACTTGTGATGGAGCATGTTAAGAATAATCTAGAAAGTGATGTAAAAGATGAAAGTGAAATTTTAAATTGACTTAGAATTCTGTACGCTGGAGCAAGAATCTTAACAGTTAGCCCCCTCACCCCCCAGCCCCCGCCACACATCACACACAAATACGGGCACTGTAGCTGGAGAAGCAACTTGCCCAAGGTCATCAAGCTGAGTTCCTGAGACGAATCCAGGTTGACTCGTGGACCAGAGCTACCTTCCATCTTTATTGTGGCCCTGCACTCTTGTCCTGAATTCTTGTGGTCTCGTCACTGGGAGTGAGGGCTCGAAGGAACGTCCAGCCTCCCCTGGGGACACTGGGAGGAGGAGGCCATCCGCCCAGCACAGGCTGGAAAACCAAGGCAGCGTGGCTAGTGGTAGGCGGGGCCGGGGGAGGCTGGGCCAGGAAGAATCTGGAAATAATTCTGTTCAGTCCAGCTGCTTTTTAATCATGGTCTGGTGATCTCCCGTGGGCACCGTGGGAGGCTGACAGCTGGGGCTCTTGCAGAAGAGGACCTGCAGTTAATATTGTATAATATCAACATATAAATTAATATCAATGTATAGTTTGGTTATAATAATGATTTCAGGGAATAGTTGTATCTTATTGGGGGTCATTGAAAATAATGTTTTATTTCTTACCATTTTAAGTGAGCTTTTTTTATAGAAATACAACAAAGTATGCTCGTTCTGTCTTCTTCTTCTTCTGTGTCACAGACAAGAGCAGAGGGCCTGAGTTTGGCCTTTGAGCCCTGGCATTGGTAAGGAAGCAGTCCTAGCCACGCCCATCATCTAGAGGGCACAGGGTCAGTTCTGCACCCAGGGTGTTGGAGTTGGCCGTAGCATTTTTAGACCTCACTCAGCGTTCTCTCCTGGGGATGATACCGGAAGCTCTATAACCCCCTGGAAAGGTTGGCCTGAAACAGGTCCACCTTGGCCCCTCCTCTGTGAGTCATGCTGGATTCTGTGCAGTGCGAACGTCTGTGAAGTCCTCCTGAGTTTTACTTACTAAGTGGTTTTAACACTGGGACTCCCTTTCAGGCCTCCGTTTTGGTGCATTCTGTCCCAGGGCTCCATGCGGTTAAGGACTAACGTGGGCCAGCACAGGGCTAGTGTGGCCTGTGTCCTCTCGGTTGACTGAAGCACAGGGCCCTGGGACCTGAGCAGAAGAACGTGGTTCTCGTCCAGCACTGGTAAGAGTTTAAGGCTGGAGGAGGAGGCCTGCCCCACACTCTGCAGCTGGAACACGGAAGGCCTGGGGCCAGGGCCCAGTGCTCCCTATAGCCAGGCCGGGGTTCTTCCAGTCGGTGTAACTGCTCAGCGTGGGGTAAACTACGCCTAGAGATCAAAGGCCCAGGACCAGAGGGCTCAGGAGTGTATGGGAAGTAGAGGGACTGGGGCTGAGGAGTCCAGTTAGAGTGCTAAAGCCCTGGGGGAGGGCAGACGAAAAAATGTCCAGGGGAGGATTGGTGGCACACATATGTATATGTGTGTGTGTATATATATATAATGTATTTGTGCATATGTATACATACACACGTGCACATGTACACACATACGTGCACACATAGATGCTTTCGTCAGCACGTCTGCACTGCTCTCCTAGCCAGATCACCGAGTACTTTCGTGGGGCGGGGAGCTGGCACATCCTGTCTGTCTCTCCAGGACAGATAAGCCTTCCCAGGTGGTTGCGATTAAAAACCCACCAAGGGTACCTTTTGTTGGGTTTGCCAAAAAATCAGTTTTTTTTTCATAAAATAAGACATTTTTCATCAGTAACTTTATTGATTTGGATATTTTGAGTATATTGGCTATCTCCCACTTTTGACTTCTACTGGGTAGAGGCCCAGGGTGCAGCCAAACATCTTCCAGTGCATAAGACAGCCCCAAGGCAAAGAATTATTTGGCCATAATGTCAGTACTATCAAGAAACTTCACAAACCACTTCTGACATGTTCAATCAGTCACAACATGTTCTCCATATACCGCACAGATCACTTTTTGTGTTTCAGTTCTGTTTTTACTTATCTTAAAATAATAAAATGTAATATGCCAAGATATTGCATATTGTTTTCAGTATTAAAATGGCTGTACAAAAATTCACCAATTTGGTAAGTTTTTAAAAAAATGCATGCTGATATAACTGCTGTCATAATACAATCTAACAAAATTGCTTCGAATGACTTTAAAGACAACTAAGCACGATTTGGCCAAACCACCACTGCCTGATTCCTGCGGCAGTGCCCACTAGCTGGGCGGACACTGGGGGCTCACATTCTTGTCTCCTTCTGAAGGCACTTTTCCAGTAGTGCCCAGCGAGACTCCTGTGGCCCCACAGAAATGAACTGTGTATGTGCGCTCACCAGGGTAACTGGCTTCTGCTGGCTCTGCAGGCTGTCCAGACTCTCCTTTGGAAACGTAAGGATGTCCTTGGGCGTGAGCCACTGCTGTTGACTCTCATCCATCAAATTCTACAGGGCAGAGAGGGAGGTTTCCTGTCACCCAGAGACTTAATTACAAGTCCAAGTTCCTTCTGCTGCCTGATCGTTAACCAGCAAAGCTTTTTGCATTGTTGATTAAGTTCCTGGAAAAAGTCACAGGAAAGAGTTTCTTTCTTTCTTTCTTTCTTTCTTTCTTTCTTTCTTTCTTTCTTTCTTTCTTTCTTTCTTTCTTTCTTTCTTTCTCTCTTTTCTTTCTCTCTTTTCTTTCTCTCTTTTCTTTCTTTTCTTTCTCTCTTTTCTTTCTCTCTTTTCTTTCTCTCTTTTCTTTCTCTCTTTTCTTTCTTTCTTTCTTTCTTTCTCTCTCTCTCTTTCTTTCTTTCTTTCTTTTTCTTTCTTTTCTTTTTCTCTCTCTCTCTCTCTCTCTCTTTCTTTTCTTTTTTTATGAGGCTGATATATTTTTAATTGTACTCCCAGCATTATCCAGCCTTTCTTAATCAGATCTCTAGATAGCTGACAGCTGATTCCTACCTTGGCCGTCTGTACCCTGCCTGGCCCTCAGCCTTGCTGGGGCTGCTTGGGTGTTCCTGTTTGGGGGGAGCTAGCTCTGACCTCACCCATGGAAGGCCGGCACCTTCCGTGCAGGCAGCTCAGGTGCGCTGCTCTGGCTCCCGGTGGCCACCTGCGAGGGGTTTGACTTGGGGTAGGGGACCACTGAAAAAAACCACTCAGGGTTGGTTTTTGTGCTGAAGGAAGCATGTCATGTCTATTTTAGAGAATTCAGAAGGTTCAGACAACACAAAGCCACTGCCCTGACCTTTCTTGTTGGGCAGAAGCTCCTGTACATGCAGCCCTGTTATTTGCCCTTAGGCTACACTTCAGCAGTCACTAAAGGGCATAGATGTGGGAGCCACGCTCCTTCTGGGTTTGAATCCCAGCTCTGCTACTGACTAGTGAGCCTGGGCAGCTTAAGTCACCTCTGCATGCTTCAGTAGCGTGGAGACGCTGTCTCATAGGGCTGTGAGGGTTAAAGGAGTCAACAGGCACAGGCACGAGGCGATAGGACCTCACCTGCAGGAAGCTCAAAGTGTAGCTGTTGCGATTACCTCCCTGGTATTAGCCTGCTCAGGGATCACTCGTCTGCTTTCCCTGAAGTCGAAGGCAGAATAGTAATTCCAGCTGAATTTTCTGCTTTATCGGAGTTTGACACTCCCATTTCCATCCATGATCAGGTGTGCAGCGTTTATGCTGTGTTCATGGCCATGGTTGTCCATGACCGAAGTCACAGAGGGCAGAGACTTGCCCATGTCGTTCCCTGGAGCGGAGGGTGTGCCCTGGGTTTGCAGCGAGTGTGTTGTTACGGACAGTGTCGGCCCCAGCCCATGGGTTTGTAACCAAGGGGTTGGAAGCGCCAGTTTCAGGAACGGTTTTACTTGCAGGTCCTTGTCTTCTCCAGTGTCCTGCTCTGGCTACACCTCCCATCCACCCATCCCATTAGCCTTGGCCTCTACCACCCTAGGATGAGACCCAGGAGTTTCCTTAAGCTTTGCCAAGTGCTCCCTGCTGGCTAACGTAGCTGAGCTGGCTATGATGTCCCTCCTTGGCGCTGGTGTGGAAGGCAGGGGTGTTTGGTGGTGAGTCATTGCTGAGATTTAGCAAGTTGTTTTGTGACTTTAATTAGGCCTCGTGTGTGTTCGATGGGGGCCATCCTCTGCAGGTTTTGTCAGTGAAAAGCCGGCTTTTCCAGTGGGCTGCAGGCTGACTCAGCCCTTCGAGACGTCTCGCCAAGACAGTTTCCAGGGGCCCCGCCTTCTCCCTGGGCCACTGATGCTCCTTCCCATTTCCCATGTTACCCGCACGCTCCTCCTCTGAAGTAAACAGCACGGTGATTGGTTCTCCATTTCGTGGATAGGGAAACTGAGGCCAGAGGCGGTGAGTGAGGGGCTCAAAGTGTTGAACGCTCTCAGATTATTAGGCACTGGCAGGTGGCTTTCTGCGTGGGCTGTTTGGCCTTTGTACCTGGGTAGGTGTAGACCCGCTCCCGGAGCTGTTGATCAAGTCAAAGGGAGCATGAGAGTCTTCTCTCAAAGGAGCAGGAGATTCCCCCTTGATGTGCCTGTACACTGCAGCCAGCCAACCACCCCCTCACTCTCTCTCTCTCTCAGGCACACACACACACACACACACACACACGAGCACGCCTGTCACTTGTCTCCCACCTGCACAAATGCAGTGGCCACCTCGCTCCGGCCTTTTCTGTTCTCATCCACGTAGAGTTTTCTTTCCTAAAATTCTCCTTTCTGTGTGATTCGCAAGGTCACAGGCATTCTGTCTGCATGGAGGGCTGTGTTGAGAGTCCACCGCCTGTGCTCGGATTACCTGCTCTGCCTCCCACAGTCCCTGTTCCTCCGTGTGTCCTCTTTCCCCCCAACACCCACCTCATTCACTCATTTATTCCTACCTTCTTGCCTCTCTTCATTCTTTTTCTGAGACTTCTGGGAAGTTCCCCCGCTTCTCCCTTGCCAGGCCAACGGTGGCGTGTGGGCCCGGGTTCTCCAGAGAGGCAGACCCAGGACGGCGTGTGTGTGCTCACAGATGCGGAGCTGGCCCGTGTGACCGTGAGGCTTGCTGTCTGTCTCCCGGCGGAGCAGGGGCAGAGGCTGCTGCGTCTGCTGCCCTGTCCCTCCTGCCTGGCGTGGCATCCGGTTAGGGGACTCACACATGGAAAACGAGCATGACTGTGGTAAACTAGACACAAAATTCACCATCATAACCGTTTGTCAGTGTGCAGCTCAGGGGCACTGAGTCCGTCCCATTGCTGTGCACCATCCCCACCACCTGCCTGGAGAACTTGTTTACCTTCCCCACTGAACCCCGTGCCCACTAAACACTGACCCTTGTTCACCCTCTGCCCCCCCACCTGGCGGTCATCACTCTGCCTTCCCCTGTGGACCGGCCTGTTCTGGGCCTCTCGTGTAAGTGGATATATGATGTCGGTCCTTTCATGTCTGGTTCATTTTCCTTCGCACAGTGTCTCCATCCACGTTGCTGTATGTGTTGGAATTTCTTTCCTTTTTAAGTCTGAATAATTTTCCATTGTGTGCATTAGGCGTATTCGTTTATCTGCAGGGAGCATGTGGACAGTGTCCGCCTTCTGGCTCCTGGGAATAACGCTGCTATGGACATCGGCGTGTGGGTGTCTGCTTGAAATCCTGCTTTTGATTCCTCGGGTGTGTACCTAGATGCTGAAAGCTCAGAGTTGTTTGGAAGATTAAATGACCTAGGAATTACAAAGATCTTACAACAGTTCCTGGCAGATGGCACTACATATAAACATTTGCTCCATCAATATAAAACTTCAGTTGTCTTCATTTATCTTGATGTCTCGATCCAGAGTTTCTTTTCACTTTGGCATTTGGAAAGGCGCGCGGCAGGGGGCCCTTTGAGACAGGAAAGCTGCAGGGATGGTCACGCCCCCATGTGGCCCCACCCAAATGGCTGGGCATCCCCAGTGATTGTCCTTACAGGGGGGAGTCCGGGAGGGACAGGTCCTCGGCAGGCCCCTCCAACCTCAGGCCCGGGGTCTGGGTGGGGCCAGCTGGCTGGTGGAAGGCCAGGAACATGCGTGGGGCTTGGTTTCCGAAGGCTCCTGCTCTGGCTGCTCATATCCGGTCCTTGATTTGAGCCTGGTTTCCAGGGCTGCAGTCTCTTCATTAATCTTTGTAGTGTTGCCTCTCTCCTCTGTCAGTCTGGGGAAATTAAAGTATGCCTCCCCATTTTTATTTGGATGTCTGCAGTTCGTCGAGAAAGATAATACAGCATTCTTGATATATTTTCAGTTGAAGTTTACCTTAAAAAAATGCCGTATATTCAAAGCGATCAGGCAGCCAGAGAGAGAGGTGTGCCGAGAGCAAACAGTGCTGTGGCGTCAGGGACTCAGGGCCCCCGAGGTGAAGGTTTGGCTCCTGCTGCCAGGTCCGTGCACCCGTAGACTGCAGACTTAGACTGCAGACTTGCATGAGGGTTCTTTGCAGTTCTTACACTTACTAGCTTTCCTTCTGGCTCTAAAGCATTTTCTGGTTCTCTGGCGTTGCTGTTTTTGAAAGAGTTTCATTTTCTCTCCTTAAGGTTCACTCAGAAACAGGTGTGAGGTGCAGTAGTCACTTTTTCTAAGTCTTTTCATAAAACAAAAGAAAAAGCATGGCGACAGCTTCCACAGTGGAAACGCCACTGTCCATGACTTAAGGGTGAACAATGGGCCCGGAGGCTTGGGGCGAGGCGCGCCGGCCTCCCCTTGGGAATGAGAGCCTTCAGCTGCAGAAGCCCCATTAAAAAAATTTTTTTTAGAAAGAGGGAGAGAAACATTGATCAGTTGCCTCTTGCACAGACCCAACCAGGGACCTGGCCTGCAGCCCAGGCATGTGCCCTGACTGGGAATTGAACCGGTGACCTTTCAGTTCGCAGGCCAGCGCTGGATCTACTGAGCCACACCAGCCAGGGCTAAAGAAGCCACATTTTGGTGAAAATGTTTTAGCCTTGTGTGTCGGAAAACTCTTTAAAAGAAGCCTCACAGTTTTATAGAGAGATTTGGAGAATAAAATTGTCCGTTGCTAGAACCTCGAATATCGAAACCCAGTTTAACTAGGTAGTGTTATCAGAGGTTGTGTCTGGTATTTGCAGAATGAATACAAGGAATTTCTGTGCTGGTCAGTGTGGTGTATGTCAGTTTTTTAGGTGACACTTTAACCAAATCGACTGTGTAGGAGAAATCACAAGCAACGCTGTGGGAAGGGGTCTTATTTGTGTGTAAGTGCCATCCATGGGCCCATTTGCCGTCACTGAGGTGGGCGCTTCAGTGAAGTGAAGCTTTGAGTGGGAGGACACATCCTATTCTGTGGATGGCGTGTGCGTGTGTGTGTTGTGTGCTTGCACAAACAAACCTTACTTGACACACATACGGGGTGTCCGACCTTGGGGTCTCTGGGTCACACTGGAAGAAGAAGAGTTGTCTTGGGCCACACGTTAAATCCGCAAACACTAATGAAAACTGATGAGCAAAAGAAGGTTTAAGGAAAGGTACGGTTTTGTGTGGGGCCGCATCCGTAGTTTTCCTGGGCCTCGGACTGGACACGTGTACCAGGACTGGGCAGTAAGCCACACAAGGACGGAATCAGCGTCACGCCCGGTGCCTGGAACTCAGTCGACTTCCGGTGGGTGTTTGAAGAATGACAGCACTGGTGGTGACATGTGCGTATCCTACTTTTTGAAAATGGAAAATTCCTTCCTCTTGTAAATTAAGGGCCTGTCAATGTTTTTAAAAAGATAATCATATGAAATTCACATCCTAACCAGTGTCCATTTTAACACGTGCCGGGCAGCGTCTTTCGGCCACTCGCAGTTTGGGCAGCCACCATCTCTCTCCTTCCAGAGTGTTTCCATCACCAGCCGGGAAGACCCCTCGCCCCTCCCTCCCTCCTGCTGGTCCTGGCAGCCACCGATCTGCTTTCTGTCTCCCTAGACTGGCCTGTTCTGGGCAGTTCATACAAATGGAATCATGTGATGTGAGCTTTTGTGTCAGGCTGCTTTCTCAAAGCTTAACTTTTTCCAGGTTCCTCTGTGATGTCACACGTATCTGAACTTTGTTTCTTTTTGTAGCTGAATAATCGTCCATCACAGAGATCTGCCACTTTTTGTTTATCATTCCTCAGCTGATAGCCATTGGGGTTGCTTCTACCTTTTTGGCTATTGTGACTAGTGCTGTTATGAACATTCGTGGGAAAGTATTTGGCTACCGGTTCCCAGTTCTTTTGGGAGTGTGCCTGGGAGTGGAATTGCTGGACCGCACGATATTTCTGTGTTCACTTGTGGGCAGCACCAAGCCGTTTCCCATAGCAGCCACACTGTTTATACACGAGTCAGCAGCGTGCAAGGGTTTTGGTTTCTCCGCATTCTTGCCAACCCTTGCCATTTTTAGTTTGTTTGTTTGTTTTTTTTAATTTCAGCTATCATAGTGGAGGCAAGTGGTATGTCATTGTGCATTTGATTTGCAGTTTAGAACTGCTTTTAAATTAAACACAAAGAAAGAACCCCATTTCTTGTCTTAGGGCAGACTTCTTAGAAGGAGTTGTTACTTTTAAAGTGACTTTTGTATGAGCAGGAGAAAGGTGGTTTGGTGATGAAAACTGTCAGTGGGCGAATGCTTCTTCTGTGCCCAGTGTTCTGGTCCTCTCTGCACACATTAGGTTTAGTTCTCGAGTCACTCTGCTTCTTACCTGAGGAAACGGACCCAGAGAAGCTAAATTATGTGCTTCAGGTTGCATAGCTGCCAAGGAGCCACTTTGGAGTTCAAGACAGGGCAGCTCATCTGACTTCGAACGCTCCAGAGAGCTCATGCTCTCTTGTGGGGAGTTTGAACGTTAGAAGGAGGCAAAAAGAAGCAACAGATGATGTCTTATCCAGATATTTTAGTCAAAAGCACAGCCTTTGCAGATTGCAATGAAAAATGACTCATTCCATGAGCTAGTTTGGGGGTCCTGGGTTATCCACAAGCAGGGGGGATTCTCCACAAAGCAGAGGCAGCCCCTTATCCTGGCTGAGATCATCTTCCAGACTCAGGCCAAGCAGGATTTATCACCTGCTTTTCACCCATGAAGAAATGAAGGCTCGGTGTGAAGTGACCCCCTGGGGGGGGCAGCTGACTCCAAGGAGGGCCAGGGCTGGGCCGGGCATGCTGCCAGACCACGCCGGGCGGGCAGGACAGTGCTCCTGGCGGCCTGGACACCTCCACTTTCCACGAGTGCTTCCTTGGGATGTGACCCACTGGGACCTCACATGGGGCTCTGTGGGTCCCAGCAACAGACCAGCGCTGCCTCGAGGAGTGAGGTGTCTCCCTCATGCCACCCCAACTCCTTCCATTTCACTCCTTTAGTGAGTAGGGTGTGGTTTCAGGAAACAGACTCTAGAACTCAGACATGGCCTTGTGTCCTGGTAGAGGGGAGAGTGTTCCTGGTGGGCGGCCGTGCGGCCTGGGGGGGCATGGGCTCTGCAGGAGGCCCGTCTCAAGGGCCCGTCCCACATTTAGCTCAGAAGAAGAAGGCTGACTCTGAGGGTTGGGAGGCTGACCCGTTTCAGACGTCCTGCCAGGCTCCTCAAAGAAGCGGAAGTGAAAAGCGCTGCTCCGTGACCTTGTCTGCAGATGGCAGCAGGGGAAGTGGATCGCTGCGCTACTTAAGACATTTAGCAAACACGTGCATGTGCCCAGTATTCTGTTCGTGGAGTCCGCAGTGGCGGTTCTCATTTCCTTCCTTTCTGAAGACCCCACGAGGGAGAGGCTACCTACATACAGGGTCCAGCAGAAGTAAGGCCTGCTGAGTCTGGATGGTGGGGCAATGACATGGGTGTAATAATTTGTAGTGTTAATTTGAACATTTCACCTAAAATGTCATGTGTGCTTGAGTGTGATATTATTATGTCACAGAATTACATGCTTATGATTTTGTAGAAAGAGATTTTGTAATTAAAAAAGGGCATTATTTTTCATGTCCTGAATTTTTTAAAGTTGTGTTCTTGGCAAACCGAACATTCGACTTCAGAGCTGTGGGGAGAAGGCTGCCCCCTGAACTCTCCTTCATGTAGAGCGCTATGGGACGGGGTCTAGTTAGCACACTTAAAATTTTCTATGCCTATTAGAAGGTATCCAAAGCAAATTACATTTGTCCTTCGTTGGCACGGTCCCTCCTACCTAACCCTGCTTTCTTTTAGAATATTCTAGGAAGCTCGGGGAGACAGGGATTGGGGGTGGACCGCAGTGATGGGTGCCTGACTTGAGCAACTTGGGTCGCTTCTCTTGGTGTTGGTTGCCCTTCAGTGTGTCCCTCCTTGGAGGGGAAAGGGAGACACGTACGAATACTTTCACTGGGATCAAGAGGACGAATTCTTCCCACTCACCGACTGGAACCTTGTTTAAGCCTCCGGGGTTCTGAAGCCCTCTCACCTCCGGAGTGAAGAGGAAGTCCTTTCCGCCTGAGTCTCCCTCTGACCCTGTCATGCCAGCGGGGCAGACTGTCGGGCTGAAAACCTCCCCAGCCCATGAGATTCCAGCGTCTTCCGTGACAGTGACCCCAGAGTCTGCAGACACAGGGGTTGGAGTGCTGCCATTGGTGTAGTGAGGAGAGGAGTAGGATTTGTTGAAGATCAAGAAGATACTGAGTTCAAAGACTCGGAAAGCCCATAGCATAAGTACTGCTCAGCCCTGTGTTCACGACTGATATAAACATTGTCTGAGGGCCCCTTGGGGGCTGGAGAACAGCCCCTTAGCGCGGCCCCCCCCTCAGCTCCAGATCAGATTGCCCCGGATGGGAGCCGGTGAGAAGTCCAGCTTCCTGCGCCCACCTCACACCTGTTGAGTCAGAATGAGCGGGAAGAGCCCAGGAACCTGTCCTAGCAAGTGTCTCTTCCGCATGCTAAAGTTAGAGAAACACTTTTCTGGAAGCTTAACGTGTGGAAACCATTTACATTGCACAGGTAGAGAAGCAAGCCCAGAGAGGTCATTGTCTTCCCAGGAAGGTCCGTAGTTGACCCCGGCTTTGGAGGGAGCTCGCAGCTGAGCGGTCGCCTAGGCCCTTATGTGATCGTACCTAGTGTGGTCTGTGACCGCAACCCCAGTGCCACCCGAGTTTGTTAGAAATGCCCATGCATGGTTGCCTGGTCAGACCTATGGAGCAGAGTCGGGGGGGTCAGCAGCTCGTGCAGGAGACTCTCAAACCCCAGTATTCCTGGGAACCACCAGCCTCGCCTCCCACCCTGAGAGATATGATACGTAACTTGGTGAAGGCTGTGATGACCCTTTCCTGAGACTGTTTCCTTGGACTCGGATGGGAAACGTGTGGTTTGACCTACAGATGTTTTCCTGCAGCAGCAGACGGGTGCATCTCTTGTCCTGGGCAAACTAGGACAGCGGGTCGTCCCAGCTGGCTTCAGGGTTGAAAAAGCAATAAGCAAAAGTTGGTCTCATTCTCCCGAGTTGGAATCATTTGACGAAGCGTTTTCTTGACCGCACTAAGTGTGGGAGGCTGAGGCTGTAATAAAAAGGGGTGATGTTCGGCTGTCATCTGAGTCCGTTAGCCTTTTCCTTGCTCATCATGTGTGAAACATGCCAGTGCAGGGGCACAGCGGAGGGGAGGGGCTGGACGGCCCCACACCGCCATTTCCCCCTTTCATGCAGTAAGTGGTCACTGGTGAATGCTGGGCTGTGAGCCCCTTGGGCCGAGGCATGGCGCACCACATGGTGGGGATGTTACAGGAGTCAGGGAACCTGTTCTGTGGGCTCACTCCTGAGGCAGGGCAGCGTCCAAAAGAGGAAAGGATGTTTTGAGCAACAAAACCATTCCCATTTATGAGCTGAAGCTGGGAAGGTTCTCCTTTCTTCCATCTCTGCTGGCCAGTGTGGGGCCTACAGACAGAATACTGGCCCTGGTTTCTTCCCACTCTTATTCTTCCTGGGCTTTTCAGAGCATTTAAAGAGGTCCTGCAATTCTCCCACTTTATAGATTGTAGGTTGTGGTTCTAAAGAGGAAGAAAACCCAACTCCCAGGGACAAAGGGGCAGAGGTGTGGTGTGTGGAGCTATAGGATCTGAAGCCACTTTTCAGGTTGCGTAAGCCACGTCCTCTGAGCTGTGTCTGGTGCAGGGCTTAGAGCTCATGGGCGCCGCCCTGGTCTGCAGAGGGGCTGGAAGGGCTGTCTTGGGCCCGCAGAGACTGGGTGTGGGATGCCAAGGGGTCAGCTGCCGGGTCTTCCTCGAAGGGTCTCAGAGAAAAAGTCCAGATAGCTTGTGATTCATGGGCAGGCCGTTTTTTATGGCTGATTGAGATTGACTCTTTAGACTTATTTGTAGGAATTTACTGCTGTCTCTTGCTTTTTATAGGAACATAGTCATGATCATTCTCACGTAAGATCTCATTTTTTTTTTTTACTCCCAAATTGGGGCCAAAGGACACATTCAATCATGTGCTGACAAAGGGCGTTTTTGAAATGAGTTACAGATACACAGGAGGGTGTTCGGAGATTGCTGGGTGTTCACGAGAGCGGCACTGGTGCTAGCTCACCTCGTGCACAGTTTCAATTGCTGGACAAATGCACTGGCGCTTAGTAAATGCTCGTGGCCGTCAGGCGTGTTGTTGCCAGATGGTCGGGCAAGAGTGACGTATGCATGAAGAAAACACATTCACAGTTAAAGAATGTCATAGACGCTGGTGCTGTGTGTCCCGAACTTGGTGCGCTTTGTTTTGTGTCTCAGCAGTCCTCAGATTTTGCCGTGTATCAGAATCACCCGAAAGGCTTGTTCAACAAATTCCCCAGTCCCATCCCTGGAGCTTCTGATTCAGCTGGTCTAGGATGGGGCCTGCCCGCGTGCATTTCTGACAAGCCCCAGGCGGACTTGATGCTGCGGACCGAGGGACCGCCCCCGGAGAACCGCTGTCCCTGTCAGAGCCAGGGCTAGGCCCCTGGAGGTCAGGGCTGTCTTGCTTGACTTTCGATCTCCCTCCATACTAACTGAGCACTTTACACATTAGGGAACTCAGTAAATGCTGCAGTTCTTGTCCTTTTTTTGTTTGTTTGAGTTAGAGCTGAAACTGTCTCTTGCTACAGAAGTGACAGACTCCGTTTTGGGTCAGGGAAATCAAGCCTGTGTTCTTCATTGGAAAAACTGCTTCTGACCTCCTGTCCGAACTTTCCTCTTTTGGGTTTGGGAAGCAAGCGTCCTGGTCCCCATTGTCATTAACGGCAAACTTCTAAAGACTGAGTGTAGAGCACCCAGACGATGGCTGTTGGCTGGGAAATAAATGACAAAGGCCACTTTGCTCCTGACCTACTCCACCCAGGCAGCAAAGGGAAGGCTGTTAGGGCGATGAGTCTCCATGTGTCCCTGGGGGACTGAGAGCGGTTGCTGTGTGTCCACTGGCTGAGAACCTGGGTCTCTCAGGACCGCAGGAGTGCGTGGCATGACGAGTCTCAGGATTCTGCCCTAGACTTGCGGTTTTTCTTAAATTTGATCCGTTTTGAATCCCCTTCTAGGAAAACATTAGTCCACTTATTAGGAAAATCACTACATTTCAATTCAGTGTCCAAGTCATGGAGAAATGGGGAAGCTGGGTAGGGACTGGGTAGGAGATGGAAGGAGCGAAGATGTTGCATTAGTTGTTTCTCTTGTCATCTGTTACTAGTCGTTGCTGGAAACATTCCAAGCCTGCTTTTTCAGAAACGGAAGAGAAGGAGCTAACTACTAGCTTTGAACATGGTAGGTGCTCAGTGCCTGTTGGTGAAGGGAAAGTGGACATTCTCTTTGAAAGGAAGTGCTCACAAACTGTCATCCTCCCCTACCGAGGACCTGCTCCTGTCTGAGTATTGTGAGGAGCGTGGGGGAGGGGCCTGAGGCACCGAGGGGACCTTGCAGTGTATGTGGGGGGGTGCAGAGGCTGTGAGAGACAGACAGTTCAGGCTGTCACCCCATGTGGAGAGCTGTTGTCAGCAACAGGGAGGAGCAAAGGACAGGTGCTGGTATGGAGTCAGGTGTAAAGGTCGGACCAGTGCAAACTGGGGGGAGCCCCGATCGTGGCCCTGACAGCCGTCTCAGCCTTGTTTCTTTTGTAAAGAAACAGGAATCTGAGGCTCGGAGCAGGGAAGTACCTGAGCCAAGACCGAGCCCCCTGTCAGTGGTACAGCCCAGAGTAGAGCCCTGGGCTTCTGGCTTTCCAGTGTTACCTCTGTTCCCTCTGTGATTTGCAGAATTGCTCTGTGGAGTGACGAGGAGCCTCCTGGGTAAGGAAAGGGGGCGGGCAGGTCACCGTGAGCATCTTCCCTGAAGATGACGCTTCTCTGAGCAGTTGGCTGCCCCACCTCACACTCCGCCTGTGGACTGAAGGCCACCATCGCCGGTCTCCCCGGCACCTCCCAGCCTCCCGTGCCCATTGCCTGTTTGCTCCGGGGGCAGTGGCCCTGACCCCTCAGGTAGAGAGAGGGATGAGCCTTCGTTTCGGCTCTCGTCCTTTGGCTCTTTGCCCAGCACCCTCGAGCTGAGGCTTCCGAAGGAGTCAGCTGACACTTGAACGTGCCTGCCCAGCTTGGGCAAACGTCTGAATTGGGGACGGGTGATGCAACTTCATTACATAAGCCTGGTTCTTCCCGAGGCCTCAGTCACCCCTTAGTTAGGAGCCAGCTGCCCTCGGAAGCGGGGCAGCCCCTGGGCTCTTTGAGGATTGTTTGGGTGTCTCTGATGTGACAAGCCTTCTGGAGCGGTGTCTTGATGTGGTAGTGCAGCTTCTGAAGGTGCCCAGAAGTGAGTCGAGCAGTTGGACATTGCTGCGGCATTCAAGCGTGTGACTTTTCCTCGGTGATTCATTTTTATTGTCTTTTCCCAAAGCATCAGTCAGTGATAGTTTGCAAATTTCATAAGCGTTACTTTACCATAGGTAGTTTGAGGTCTCTGTCATCCAAAGCCTCTCCCTCGATTTAATAATAGTTAATGCATATAAAGCACGTGCTCTGTGTTAGGCTGTGTGTTAATTGCTTTAAAGTATTAATTACTCCTCAGGGACCCCGCTGTGAGCGGTCTGTTCTCAGGGCTGATCTGCGGCCCATACCGCTGCACTGCGTGGGGGAGGAGCTCCTGCCTCTCTAAAGCTCCTCTTTTAGTCTCCCTCCTGCCTTGCCCTCCGCCCCACCGCCTCCCTGTTTGTGCTGCAAGCAGAAGGCCATTTCTTGGTCTAAATGACAGCAGTTGCTACGCCCTTTCACCCCACTTTTGCCGTCACAGTGTTCTGTCATCTGCCCAACTCTAAGGTTTTGGGGAGCTATCTTTTGTGGATATGGATTCTGTAGTTGCAGGTGCCCATCTATAAAATAGAAGAGATGGTGGCTGGCACGTTCCCTGCCTCCCTCCCTTGTGATGCCTTACCAGCTTTTTCCCCTCTGTCGGTGTGTGGACGGCTGGCCTGACCCGGTGAGAACGATTGGAGGCAGGGCGAAGGGCCTCCCAGGAGCCCGCTGACTGAAGCCTCCGGCCACAGTGGAGACATGGGCTTCCTTTCTCTTTGCCCGCCTGTGATTTAACTTCTTGCGCATTCTCTAAATTGGATGTAGCATAAAGTATTATAATAACAGCATGAAGTTTTTAAGAAAGACAACCAAATTCTACCACCTCTTTTTCCTTATACCTGTGCCTCAGTTTACCTCTCTGCAAAACGCTGATTGTAGCACCTGCCCATTGCCACTGCTTGTGCCACAGAGCCAGCACCAAGCCGGATGCGGGAGGGACCCAGTGGGCCGGGTGCTTTAAAGAGAGGAGGCAAAGAACCACAGAGCCAGGCTCAGGTGGTAGATAGACTTCAATGCTATAAATGGGCCCAGGAGATGGAAGTTTAATCTTCTGCAATCTGATCCCATGTGTTCAGTCTGAGATTTAACCTGGGAAATCAATCAAATAAATTAATTGTGTGTGCTTTTTTCAACTGGGTTAGCCACTCTTTAGGCTTTGCACAAAAGCTAAAGTCCCATGTACTTAAAGCTAAAATAGCATTTGAGACGCCTGCAGGATAAGAACGGCAGCCTGAGTGGCTCCCATGGGGGATCCAGTGAAAGCCAGGACCAGGGTGGGAAAGAGGCTCTTAGGAGGCACCGTGATAGAGCCCTGCTCTGGCGTCAGCCCTCACAGGCTCCGCAATGTGTCTTTCTGGGTGGTTGATGCTTTCACGGACGCTCTTTAATGTACAGAAATGAATTGCAGTTCCTTATCTGAACCTGATAATTACAAGGCTCCACTTGACGTTCAGACATAAAGAAAAGGAAATAGCAGCTCTGATTTGAATAATTAAACTGTAATTAAGCCACATGCTGTGGCCCAGTGATGGGCTTTTCCTCTGGTGTTCACTTGTCCCTAGTTTTTAGCACAAATGTGGAATGTAGTTATCTGCTTCTAAGTCAGGGTGAGCCCCACAGTAAAGTGGGAAGAATGTGTCACAGTGGCAGGGAGGCACCAGTGACTCTTGGGAGAGCAGGTCAGGCTTCTTGTTTTGTGTTAAAGCACCACTGGAAACTGCTTTAGAACGGTGTGAACCTCCTGAGGGCAGGGCGTTCGTCTGTATGGCTTGCTGTTCTGTGCCCAGTACTCAAGGCAGTGCAACCATGGGTGCTGAGCAGTGATGTTTTGGAGGGTATGGCTGGGAGCTGTAGAGAATGCCTGCTTACATTCAGCAGCATGGTGGTGGGGGCAGGGCAGGGGCCAGAGGCCCCAGGGAAACCGCCCTTTCGGGAAACAGCCATGAAATCCTGGTGATGCGAAAGGGCTTTATGGTACATTATACCATATGAACAGTCATTCAGGCTCCATAGAGCCTTAATTAAATGAAATGATTTAACAGCTGAATGTTGGTGATGGGCTTGGGTGTTTGGGGTTTGATGCTTGTGCTGCATTAATGAAAGTCTTATTGAAATAAACGACCAGTTTGTTTCCATCCGGCGTGGTTGCAGGGAACGCAGGAGGCCACCACACTCGGCATTGAGCTGTTAGGAACTGTTTCTCAGACAATAGGGATTTTAGTCTTGTTGCTACTTAGCATTATTTATCAGGGATCAAACAGTGGTTGAGCCTCTACTGGGTTGCCCATTTAGACGCCTTCAGTGAGAGTTCATCGCTGTGCTGGAAGTGTGTACACGGAGTGGTTGGGACTGGAAGGGTGTGCGTTTACTTGGGGCAGACAGAAGAAGGTTCTTTGCGGGGCATAACTGTTTCGAGCATGACGCACAGTGCGTGTTCAGAGGAAGGCAGTGCTAGCGGTGCTTGGTTGGTTAAGGCGTCATGGAGTTTCTGAGCCTCAGGGTGGCTGTGCATCTGATTTTGTCTGTCTTTGCTACTAGAATGTGTGCTCCATGAGTGCAGCGCCCTTGCTTGCCCTCCTCTGGTACCCCAGTGCGCAGAGCCTGCCTGGCACCTGGCAGTCGCCCAATGAATGTGTCACACAAAGGTCTCCAGGTGATTCTTGTGCATGCTCAAATCCTTTAGTAGGTTAAAGAAGTGACTGAAAGGCTAATGTCATAATGTTCAGTTAGTAAGCTTGCAGGTCTGCCTTAATGAGAGAACTTACCAGCCTAATCTACAGAGAAGTTAAGGACCTTAATATCTCCTGGTGGTGATTGCAAAACATTTTGCAGACACACAGCCACGGAAGTAACCATAATGGCCATTACAGGTCTTCGTTAAAACCTACTCCCGAAAGAAGATAGGGCTTCAGCAGATTCCTGGTTCTTCTGAGCTTTGTCTTAACTAGTTTACCATAGTGAACATGTGTTTGAGTGACAGATGCAATCTGTCTGGAGACCTCCAGAGCTTGCAAAGAGGACAAAACCCAGAAGGGTCTATTAGTCTGCCTGTTTAAATCTAATCTTGAAGTTAGGCATTTCGACCTGTGACTAACCTAACAGCATCATCGACTGCTTCGTGCCCTTTGCAGGGTGGGGATTCGGTGGTTTTATGAATAGAATGTGCTTCTGTAAGATACGTTTTTTATTTGACTTCTCCACTGATTGTATTACACTTCTGCTGAAATGATACTTAAGTGAGGGTAGGGATGCCTTTAGTGCCGACCTCATTATATGCCTTTGAATTGGTAGCAGTTTAACCAAGGTGTCAACGATATGGAGAGTGAAAGACACAACATCGGTTTCCAGTTTAGTAATCTTGGCACTAATCTGAGTATTTTGTCTTTTTTTTTTTGCCATTTTCTTATTTAATATGATCTTGTCAAGAACAAAATGTCTAGTCTGTAGAAGAGTTTTTATAAGAGTTTATTTGAGCCAAAATTTTGAGGACATATGTGAATCAAAATCTCAATAGATGGAAAAGATACTCAGGTGAATGGTGGTTTTGCAGCTTATTTTATACACTGGGGTCAAAGGAGAAGGCGTGAGGGGGTTACATGAAATCCATTGGTGGTAGGTTAAGGGGGCAGGAGAGAGTAAAGTGGGGAAATCTCTGGGATTCGATGAAAAGCGAAATGGTGAACCATGCACCTCTGTTAGGTGGGTCCCTACAGGATAGTTAATAATGAACATTTATAGCACGTGGAGGTTGCCACAGGGAACAAGATAGCAATGAGGGTTTCCACGGTCTCGTGCCCTGGTGCATGTGCTCGTGCCTTTGATGGGGTCTGGAAAAGAAAATCACTCAGGCATTTCAAAGGTCCGTTATCCTAGATGCGGAGAGTAATGGACAGAGCTCACTGAAGGTGCAGACTGACCGTTGCTAAGGAAGCTGCAGGCCTGGATGTGACTCCCCTCTGTGACCTGCCCAGTCAGGCATTTACGATCAGACCATCCTGTGTGGCTACTTTGGCCGCTGAGCTTGTCGGGTCTGCCATGTGAGCTTGCTCTTGTGCATGCTTCCAGCTGGAGAAGATGGACCTTGTACTCTTGTCCACTAAGCACTGCCACCACCTTTGAAAACATCCCCCTCCATGGGCCAGGTCTGGGTAAGGTCCGTGGGCTGATTATCTTGTCAGGGACTCAGGGACACCCGACTGCTGCCTCACTGAGTACCAGCCTTTTTTGTGGCCTTCTTGAGGGACAATTGCCGAAGAGTAAACAAAGTTCCATCAGGTTTCGACTGGCCCCAAGCGCAGTGGCTTCCTAGGCAGGGTTCCGGGTTGGAGCATTGCAGTGTTGGGACGTGGTGCTGGCTCCAGCTCCCCCTGAGCCACATCCATGGCCAGGGGCCTTGCAGTCCTTCGGTCGTCCCCTGCAGAGCAAAGGCAGGAAGGAGAGAGCGGGGAGTGGGCCTGACACCAAGCAACCCTGACTTTGCCGACCCCTTGAGCTGGAGGAGGGAGGGTGAAGAGGGGGAGAAGCACTGTGTGTGACTGCTGGACCCCAGTGACTGTGACTGAGTCAGTGTCCTGGAATTGAACCAGTCCGTGTTCTGTGCTTTGGGGGAAGAGTAAGGAACTAGATGGAGAGGGTGGTGGGCACCCTCCATACCACGAGGGTTGTTTTCTACTTGAGCATCATGTAAGGCCAGCCGTGTGTGTGGTAGCGGAGGTTTGCTCGCTGCCCATGGCATGGACACACGGCAGTAGTAGATGCTTTGTAGATGCTCGGCGGAGCCGGGATCCCCACGCCGGGAGAGGCATTCTCTCGAGCCCCCGCCAGAGCGGCAGGCCCAGCGTCCTGCATCGCTGTCTTCAGTGTGACAGCGCAGGAGGAGACGAGCTGCTGATTTAGTGGGAGCAGATGTCACATAAAATGCTTGCTTTTAACCGTGACAAAGTGAAACCATGAATTAGTCATTTAGAATTTACTCTAGTAAATATGCAAACAGATGTGTGAATGTAGAAAAGAAATAGGCTCTGTCTTGCTATTGCTGGACCACGCCCGTGTGTGGGTTTTTTATGCTCTTCCTACATTTTCCAGCCAGGGCTTTACTGATGGTTCCTGGACTGTGCTTCTTGGCTCTGAGCTTGGAAGATGCCCACTGGGTTGGGAGAGGTAAGTTGCTGATGGTGGCTTGAGGACACTAGGGTCTGTGTGAGGGCTAGGGAGCCCTGGTCCAACATCTAGGGTCTTTAGCCACCCAGTGAGCTTGTAGCAGGCACATGGGCCCCTTAAATATTTGTCTGCATTTAGTTAGCCCTTTGGTATTGGGCAAAGGTAATAAGGTGTTACAATGCTGGATGCCCATTACCATCAATGAAGCCAGTTGGCTTTGCAGAAGAGAAAAGTAACTGCAAGGTATCTTGCGTTCCTCAGCTAACCATTGTGCAAATGCACGCTGGGCAGTTGCGGAAAGGATGCAAGTCCATCCACACCACTTAAAAGTGTAGCTTGAAGCTCAACCACAAAAAGTCTCCAGACATCAACAAATGCCCCCTAGGGGTCAAGGTCACCCCTGGCTGAGGTTCACAGCACTCACAACGGCACCACACAAACTGAGTTATAGCTTACAAGCCACTTGAAATAAGGGCAGTGTTTTTCTCTTTCTCGCCTTTGTTCAGGACAGCAGCTAGCTCGGCACAGTCAATGGGCACTTCAGTATTGGTTTCGATGGGGATCTTGGGGACATCTAACATGGACATTATAATTGGAATCTGCCAGTTGATAGCTCAGCCCCTAAACAGTTTGAGCAATATACTGATGAGATAAACAACTGCCTTAAGTGATGTGGTATCCCCACAAATCTGTATTAACTGTTACTAAAGTATACCACCGAGTAGATACACACATTGACCTGTGTGACGGAGAGTTAGACGTAAGGGAAGCACATTGCAGAGGCACACTTAAAGGAAACATTTTAGTCCACAGGGAATCATTTACTCTCGTCTTGAGAGGAGGTTGGCTGGCCGGCCTTCAGTGAGACGGGTCAGCCTCGTCCTTCCCAGGCTGTCACTACTAGCCTCTTTGGCAAAACAGCGTGCGGTTTCTCCTTTGTTTAGGGTGGAGTGTCAGTTTCCTGGCTGATGACTTTTCTTTGTCAGTCCCAAGTCGCGCCATCTCCAGTTTCCCTGCGCTGTCTTGGTTTCACGTGAACGTTGGTTTCACCAGGGCGTCTCTGATCTACTGCCCTGGTTTCCCTGCTGGCACCAGGGCCTTTGGCACCTGCGGCTGCTTCGTGAGCTGTCGAGGCTTCGCCTCTGCTCCTTGCATGCTCGCGCCTTGTATTGGAGAGTCACGCTCCTTCCCTGACCGCTGGTTTGCGTCATTTGGTGGCACCTTCTTTGGAACTTTGGAACCTGAAGCTCTTTGCTTGTTATGTCCATCATGCATGTTGCCTGGAAAACAAGCCTTGTGTTCTGCTGCTACCAAGCGATGCATGATTTTCTACAAACATAGCAGACCTGAGACGTCCGAATGAGTTCCACCGGTGACTGAAGTCACTTGAGGACTTCTCTAACCATGCTGCTGCTGCTCAAGAAGTTGTGGAGCTTCTCTTCACGATTGTGTCAAGTCTTAAGTAAAATAAACTTAAATATGTCTCATCAGAACAATGAATTAAGTTTGTATTGAGGACCTCTTTCTTAAAAAATTTAATTGTTTTTAGAGGGGAGACAGAGGGAGAGAAACATTGATCAGTTGCCTCTTGTACCTGCCCTGACGTGAGGACTAAGCCCACATCCCAGGCACGTGCACTGCCCGGGAATCAAACCGGCAACCCTTCGCTTTGTGGGAAGACACCCAAGCTATGGAGCCACACCAGCCAGGGCCGTGTTGAGGACTTCCGATGGGCCAGGTGGTACAGTAGGTCTGGGCGTCAAGGGAGTGATTAAGGCATGGTGTCTGCTTTCAGGGAGTCTGCAGGCTGCTCAGGTGAGTGTGTGATCGGCCATGGGAGGAGCCAGGATGTGTGGGCCTGCCGCGAGAGAGGCTGGGTTTGGGACGCTCGTCTGTGGGGAATGGGTGCAGGAGGAAAGTCAGATCCAGCTTCAGCCATGAAGGCCGGGGAGGATTGCAAGAGACTGAGAGAGGGGAGGGAGTGGACATTCCAGAAAGAGGCACCGTGTCAGCAGCCATATTTTGAAAATCAGGGGCTGGCTCAGGAAATGGGGTAATTCCATTTGGCTGGCTTACACGGCAGTCAGAGGAGTTCCCTCCACACCGGCCCTCTGGGGGGGGCAGGTGCCGGGAGGCCACAGGGTCTGTTCGGGCTCAGCGGGGTCGCCCCGAGGAGTGGGGAGGGCAGATGTGTCCAGAGGTAGGAGCACGTTGGGGCCACACTGAGGAGCACCTGGAGTCCAGGGCTGGGGGCCAGTGGGAGTTACAGGCTGAGGAGAGGACTTGGGAACAGGACAGGAAGCAGGAGTAAGTTACCTGGGCATCCTAGTTAGGTGTGGGCACGCGAGGCAGAAGAAACTCTGCACCAGGTCCTGGGCTTGGTGACCATGGCAATGGATTGGTACCAACAGAAAATTAGGATTGGGAGGTGGGAGATACTGACTTATCTCCTTCACTCAACATGGAGCAGACCCACACTTGACCTTCAAATAATTCCGTTTCCTCTCTAAAGATGGAACATTTTCACCCCCAAGGACACTTGAAAGCATAAAGCCTCTGAACACGGCTCCTGGAGGAGCCGTAACCGCTGTCATTCAGGTTGTTGGAAGATTGCTCTGGACGGCATGACTCAGGTCTGGGTGTGTAAGCTCTGGTGGGTCATTCGCACACGAGGCCTGCTGTGCTGTGGGCCTTCCTTGTATATGTGGCTAGAGTAAGTGCTGGTCAGCCTAGGCCACGGGGTTCATTCCTGTAAGTGTGTCTGTTAAATGATACAGATTGTTACCCCAAAGCCGCCAGCCCCACAGATGCTGGCCCTTGTCCCCTCAGAGGCTGGGCTCAGTGCAGACCCCCTGCCCGCCTTCCCAGACCCCAGTGCTCGAGGCTGCTTCGAGGGGCAGGCAGGCTCCAGGTGTGTGGTGGCAAAGCAGAACTGCACGGAGGAAAAGCTGCTCTTAATAGTTTTATTCCTAAAATCTGGCTCCAGTCCCTTGACTTCATGGGTTACCTGCAGGCCTTGGTGAGCAGAGGAGGGACATGCAGGTAGTTACTCCTGCTTCTGTTTCATGAGTGGAATCTCTAGCCATGCCAAGGCGTCAGTGCCCAGACCCCAAAGGATGAATGGCTTTGTCGGGCAGACCGGGACAGCAGAGGACAGTTAGCAGGAGGCATTTTGTCGCCCCTGCACTCAAGAGCATCCCGGTGTAGGAGCTGTCATGCAGGAGAGGTTTAAACACGCAGGTGTCCGGCGCTGGACCGGTCCGCACACGGTGGGTCCTGGGTTCAGTTGTCAGTGACCTCACAGAGTCAGTGCCCCGAGGAGTGGGGTGGCGCGTTACAGACCAGGTGTGCGCAGGAAGAATCTGGGACTGCCAGGGCACGCAGTCTGTGTTATATAGACAGAAATCAGTGCATATGCTTTTTTCTTCTTTTGATAAATGTTCTTGTGCAGTCGTGGCGTAGAGGGAGGGTCGTCCATGCATGGTTCTCCTGGACGGATGAACTGCCGCTTTCTATATTATTTCATTACGAAATCTTTGATATTTTAATGGACTTTTATTATGACCACAAAAGAACGTGTGAGCGTTTTATAAAATTGAGAAGATACAGAAAATAATCAAGAAAGTATGTATCATCCATTACGGTACCACTTCCCCCTTTCTGTAAGTCCGCCTGCTCTGCTCAGAGGTGGGCTGTAAATTTTGGTGCCGACTCTGTCCAGACTAGCCCTTTGTATCCGCGGGTCCATGTTTTTTAAAAAACAAAACAAGGGCCATCCTACGTATAATGTTTTATAACGTGTGTTTTCTATTTAACGTACCTCATCTTTCCCAGTCATCCCCACTAGTCTGCTACTCCGTGTTAGTGACTGCAAGGTTTGCACGGACGACTGCACAGTACGGTCACCATGCCACCTCGGAGGGAAACGTAGGCCCAGTTCTCTTCTTACAATTCTAAGCCGTGCTGTCGTTCCTGTCTCCATGCATTTACTTCTTCGCAGGCCTGATGCTTCAGGAGGAGGCTCCTAGACCCGGCCTGACGAGGTCAAGTTGTCCTCCAGGTTTAATCTGTCTTGCATTCCTGCCAATGGAATGAGTGTATATATTTCCTCATTTCTTGGTGTTAACCTGTCTTTTGATATTTTGCAAAATGGAGAGGTTTAAAGATGGCACCTCATTGTTTATCAGTCATTTCTTGAATCACAAGTGAGGTCAAGCACCTTTATATAGTTGGTGGGCTCTTTGTATTTCTTTGGTGAATTGTCTATTCACAGGTTGTTCATTTTTTTTTTTAATTCCTGGTTTATAGGTGTTTCAAGAATAACAGATTTAAACCTTTGTGCATTTGTGGATGTTTCTTCTCATCTTCTGTCATTCATTTTTAAATTTGTTTATGGAGTTTTTAAAAAATGAGCGCTGTCCAATCTGTCAGCTGTTTTTTATGGGCTTTGAATTTTTATGTCATGCTCAGGCGCTCAGATGCTTGGAGTTATTTTGGGGGCCCAACAGCCTTGACAGTTACTCAGCCGCTTGGTGAGTTAACTAACATCGAGCCTTCACTGAATGTGTTCTGTTCCTGCTCACCACAGTGTCCTCTCCCCAACCCCCTTTAACTTCATGTTTAGTGCTAGTGTATCCCTGGCATTCATTCATGAGGGTGGCTTTAGGAAATCGGATACCATCCTGCAGGAAAGCCAGAAAGTCACGGTTCAGCTAAGCGTTTCACAGACTCTTCCAGGAGCCTCATGGATGCCTCGTCACCTTTATGATTCTTTTATAGCCCTGTGAGTAGACTGTGTGCTTCTTCATTGAAAACTGACTCAGCCAAAGTCACGGGCTTCTAACACATCCTGCTTTACTGAGGGATGTCAGAACGGTGCCCAGAAGCAGGAGCTCTGCACGCTGATCTCCCTTCCACGTGAAGCTGTGTGACCTTGGGCTTGTCACTTACCCTGTCTAGTCTCCTGTATTCGCTGTTTAAATACAAGACCTAGCCATCCCTTTGAATGCCCCCCCACCACTGTTTCTTGGTTTCATGATTCTTCTAAGCTTCAGCTTAGGGCTGTCTCTGTTACTATGGTTTTCTTGTCTGTCATTGTCCTCTTTTAATCTTTTCTTTCCATCTTTTGAAACTTATTTGAAATCCCTTCCAGGCAGACAGTGATTTATTTGGACTCTTTGTTTCTGCAGGCCCTTGGATGTGTCTGCCTCATTTCCTGGGCTCGGTCCTCGCCGCCGAAATTAGAAAGCTGCAGCAGCATAGCAGATGCTAGACTCTCATGGAGCAGCAGGCCCGAAATAGCCCCAGTTCTTGTGCCTGCCAGTCCAGTGACAGCCCAGGCAGGGCTGCCCTGACGAGGTCATCCCACCGGTCCCCTGTTTCTCCCAGACCTTTAAGGGTGGCCTCAGACCACTGTCGTCCCCTTGGCCAGACCTTTGCCTTTCTGGTCTCATTTCCCCCCTTCTCCTTTTGGTGTGTTAGTGTTAAAACTTTGGGGAAATTTTCAGTGCAAACCTGTATGTAAATGGCAGTTTAAATCTACAAAAGAAGCAAGCAGACAGTAAACAGAAGTCAGGGTACTGAGCTGCATGGAACAGGTGTGGCAATAAGTCAGGTGGCTCTGGGGCACATGGCTCACTTGATAAGCAGGTGGATGTCTGGGTGCCTGAGAGCCTCTGGTGTGCAGAGAGAAGCAGCCTGGAACCTGGAAAGAAGGCAGAATTGTAGCTAGATTTGGGTTGATGTTTGGGGGCTACCGGTTGCTTTTTGTTTCAGACACATCCTTTCACCTTGGTGAGTGTGCCCGCTTCACGGGATGGCTGTGAGGATTCAGGGGTGATCCGTGTTCATTGAAAATTATGAAGAGTCATCTGTAAATGGTAGTGATAGTTTTAGCGTGCATGGGGGCGGTGACTGGATCTCCGAGAATACAAGGATAGGTATGCAAGTAATTTGAATGTGAGTACTATTTGTAATGCCATTGGAGACTGTTCAGAGAGTGTGCCAAAGAACGTGAAAGGAGAGAACTTCTAGCAACCTGGGTATAGGTGGGGAGTGTACAGCATTTGTATCCCTAAATATACATTGATGAATCAAAACTGCCATGTGATGGACTGCCAGCTATTTAATAAGTGCTTTGTGAATCTTTATAGCAGAGGATTTTGTCCGGATTCCTGTGCTCAGGTGGTGAGCGGCTGCAATGCATCACATCTACATGCACAAGTGGCCCCAACCCCCCACCCCAACTAAGGGGATCCCCTTGTGCCCATGACACAAGGGTGCCCAGGCACACACCTGCTGATACGTGATTTAAAAGGTGCTTCCTCAGAGAAATAGACGTTTGCTATGTTTTGGGCCTGTCCAGGGAACCTGTCACTTCTGGGATTGTTTCAGTGGAAACAAGTGAATTTTGAGTTCCAGACTCAGAACAAAGCTCACTCGAATATTGATTTGGAAAACCCTCACCTAATGCTACAGGGGGATGTGGGGCCATTATGGGGAGGTGGTGAGGCAGTGAGATTCTCTCCGCACGGACCCAAGAGGTAGTGGCTGCCCGTATTGCCCTGCAATGCTCGCCAGGTCAGTTGTAGGAAGACTGAGACATAAGGTGCTAGGGAGCTACTCTGCTTTGATTTTTAAAAATTTCACTTTGAAATCTTGGTGATTTTTTTTTCTTTAAACCAAGGCTATAAAAGGGAGGGGAACAGGAGCATCAGGAGGAACAGTGGCAGAAAGCCCACCTATGGTGGGATGGTGGTGATTTCTCAGTTTGGTAGAAATGCTGATCATACAGCGTATAGATGTGGTTGTTGGATTCTACAGGGATGTGGAGGCAAACCAATGAGGGATATTTGTTAACATCCCATAGCTGCTGTTTCCTGGAATCCCTGTGTCGTAAGCCATCGGGCTGCTGTCACAAACTACCACGGACTGAGTGGTTTATAAACAGCAGTGATTTATTTGTCCGGGTTTAGAGGCTGGGGCATCTGAGATCAAGGCCAAGGTGGACCCAGTCTTCGGCGAGGCCCTGCTGCCTGGTGCACAGACGGCTGTCTTCTCGCACATTCTCAGGTGGTGGAAGCAGGAGCTCTGCTCTCTGCAGCCGCTACAAGGGCACTAATCCTATTTGTGAGGGGTCCACCCTCATGACCTCATCACCCCCAGAGGTCCCACCTGCAGACACCATCAGACTGGGGTGTTTTGGGGGACACATTCAGTGCATGGCACCCTGTTAGCAGGCACGGTCTCTCTGCCCATGGTGCACCTGATGTCTGTCTTCCATGAACCACCTTTGTTAGCTCCTTCAGAGAGGGAACTTTATTTCTCGTATTTCCAGTTCTTGAAAGGAGGGTTCTCATAACTTGAACTTTAGATAAATTTTTAAAAAGTGATACTTAACAAGGAAACTGACTTGCCTTCTGGAAGGTGACTGGCCAGGAATTATGGGTGATTTAGAGAGACATTTCCCCCCAAACGATACTACCAAGGCTGGGAGTGATAAAAGGCAATCAGCAAGAATCTGTCAGGCACTGGCACAGCCTTCTGGGGACTGAGTGTTGTGGAAGAACCAAAGGTGAATAATATACAGCCCTCTTCAAAAGGAGTTTATCATGTCAGTGGGCAGATAAGATAGGCAAAACAATGACTGAAAAAGACAGTATAAAGTGAATTGCTTTGCTACAAATCTTTTTGGAAGATGGGAGATATAAATTATACATACATAAATGCATACATTTTAAATGGCAACGTTGTAACTTAGGCATGTGCCCTGACCAGGAATTAAACCCACGATCCTTTGGTCTATGGGGCGACGCTCCAACCAACTGAGCCATACCGCTCAGGGCTCTGTTTTTTCTTAACGAGCTAACCTGGAGTTAGAAAGGAACACAGTTTCTGTCTTAAAGATTTTAGTCACCTAAAAAAAGTTTTCCTCTCTGATTTCCCCAGTGTTGGTCCCCTTATTTAAACTGTGTCCAGGATTCCACATCTCGTATTTTCCCGATATGCGTGGTACCTATTCCCACAGGGGCCTGCTGCACAGGGCTTCCCCAAGGCTCAGCTCTGATCTCCTTTTATCAGGTTCAGATACTCAGAGTTGTTTACCATAGCACAAAGTCTCCTGTCCTCTGCATGGCATTCAGGGTCCTCCATCGTCCACGGTAGTGCTGACTTTCCAACTTTATTTTTGTCTTCCTTCCTTGGCTCACCAGCACCCCAACCGGCTTGCAGCAGGCCCCTCCGCCCACGCAGGGCGCCGTGCGTCTTCCGTGTGCGTCTCTTCCAGGTGCCCCTCTTCCACCTCTGCACGTCCTTCCAAGCTTTGCTCAAATGTTACTGCTTCTCCAAAGCCTTCACTTTTATTTTTCTGGCTCATAGAATCCCAGCTGTCTCTGTGTCTCTGTGGCACCCACCCCCCTGCTCTTGTGGCCCTTGCTACTTGTTTGTATTGCTGATTCGTGGGGAAGTCTTTCTTCTCCCTGCTGGAGAGAGGACAGAGGGCCCAGGCCCTCCGCACTTGCTTGTCCTACCTGTCTGGCGAGGGTGCCGCATAAATCAGAGCCTTCGGCCCCCAGTTCCCGTTCCATGCTTCATGACTGGGTCCTTCGGTTCTACCTAGTACACACCTGGGCCTCCTCATTGCTGCTCTTTCGTGCTCTTTTGATAGTTTTTGCCGGTGTCTGTACTGTTGATGGACACGTGCAGATAAGCACAACATGACTCTTTGAGCCTTCTGCTTTGTAACAGAGTTGCCAAGATGTCGTTTTATCCAAGGGAGTTTACCAGAGCAGCCAGGGGAAGGGGGTGTAAACAGGCAATTGTTTGCAAATATCAGAATCCTACCTGGCTGTAGCTTAAGGAAAGTGTTCTCAGGATGCTGGGAGAAAGCTGAAATATGGGGCTGCGTCCTGGGCCACAGGATGTGGAGGTGCATGCTTGTTATGTTGTTCACAGCAGTCAGACACCCTGGAAGGGCCAGATGTGCGGTCCTGGTGGGTCTCTTACAGGACTCGCTGTGCAGCCAGCCTGGTTTGGTGGAGTGGCTTCCTGTTTTGGTCACCAGTTGCTGCAAGTGAGCCACCCTAGCAGGTAGCAGCATAAAAACAAGAGCCTGTTTTTATTGTGTCCGTTGCCGTGGGTCGACCTCCACCTGTAGCAGAAGGCCTCTGGGCTCATTTGTTGAGCCTTTGCTCCCGTCCAGAGCTCCAGACATAACTAGCAGGCAGACGGCTGGCATGGTCAGCAGTCTTCCCCGACCTTGGCATTTCCACGAGCGAGATCTTTACCTTTGGCCTGGATGCAAGAATGCATGGTTTGTTTCTAGGCCTTTGGTGTCTGCTCCGTGTGCGGCACGCTCAGTGGAGTCTGAGGGACGCTGGGTGAGGTAGTGAGTCAGAGAACACTCGTCAGGGCCACTGGTGGGGGAGTAGGCAGATGATGGTACAGGCGCACACACGCTCACACTCATCCACACACAGGAATACTGAAGTGAGTGCGGCAGATCTGCCTGTGCTAACAGGATGAGTGTTCACGGTGAGTGGAAGGGGTGATGGACTGTGTGGTGTGCGTTGCCATCTGTCTCAAACCGTACTGTGGTCAAACCGTACTGTGCATTTATGGCTACCTGTCCAGTCACGGCACACAGACATGGAGGAGAGGGACTCGCTCCACTGTCAAGGTCGCAGTGATCTCTGGAGGTGGAGGGAGGCCAGGGGAGTGGGCTGTAAAACAGTAAACGTGTGTTGGGGATATGGATGTCTCCTCTCAAGCCTCTGTATTGAAAACATTGTCTGCAGTATTTTATACTTTTTTTAAAAGACAGTGATGTGCTATAGATCAGCAAAAACAAGTTTAGCGGGCCTCGTCAAGAAGCAAAGTAGGGACTTGATGAGGGTTATGCTTCTGAGTCACATTAGACCCTGGGTGACATGGCTTCACACTGCTTCCTGTTATCCTGCCATCCTCTGACCCAGAATGCTTTGCAAAGTCAGCGTCTTTCCAGCCATGTTAATGCTGACCGCCTGTTGCATGTGTTTGTGAGGCTGTGACCAGGTGGTATGTAGGGCCTGGCTTGTGTCAGTGTTGTGACATCTCTTTAAGGGGAATTGCTGCTGGCTCCCCTAAAACCCCTGAGGGCCTCACAAGTCCTTTTTTAAAAAGAATTTTATTTATTTATCTTTAGAGGGGAAGGGAAGGAGAGAGGAAGAGAAACATCAATGTATGGTTGCCTCTCATGCGTCCCCCACTGGGAACTGGCCTGCAACCCAGGCATGTGCCCTGACTGGGAATCAAACCGTGATCTTTCAGTTCTCAGGCCTG
The DNA here is from genome assembly GCF_021234435.1 of Artibeus jamaicensis. Taxonomy (NCBI): domain Eukaryota; kingdom Metazoa; phylum Chordata; class Mammalia; order Chiroptera; family Phyllostomidae; genus Artibeus; species Artibeus jamaicensis. The sequence continues at coordinate 30,120,724 of NW_026521803.1, read as the reverse complement.
CACTCAATCCACTAAGCTATACCAGCCAGGACCTCACAAGTCCTTTAATAGAGACCTACAACAAAAGGTGTTATGAGTGAGCCCAGAGGCCAAGGAGAGGTGGCCACGCATCGGGAGGTGCAGACTCAGATACCTGTGTGGACCAGGGACCACCTCTGAATGGTGCATGCATCTGTCCCCGCACCTGCCATACTGGTGCTTGAATATTTATTGGAGTGAATGGATGTAAGTATGTTTCATTAATGTGGCATTGTTAATCAAGATGGGGATGACACCCTCTTCCTGTGTGCTGAGTGTCACATATAATCTGTTGGGTTTAGGAAAGTAATAACAGGCTGGAAAGAAGCCTTCCACCTGGAAAGAGTTTCCTGGGAGCAGCTGTGGAGGCTTCTTTGCGGGAGATCTTGAGTTCTAGGCTGAGCTGCAGGTGTTTTGCCGTGAAGGCCTGACTGCCTTTTCCGGTTTCCCCAGCGCAGGCAGCCACAGCTCCTTTCCTTGCACCCTTAGACAGCCAGACTTGACTCACAGGGCTCCCCTCCATTGCGACGTGAAGCACTTCACTGTCAGCTCAGACTGCAGCATCCCAGGGTCACCTGGCAGTAAAAAGGTCAGCTTCCCTACAGCAGGGTGGCCAAAGCCTTCCTGGAGACATTGCAGTTTATGGAGAGGAGGCTGGTAGATAAGATAGTTGTGTCCTCTCTCTAAGCCCCTGTCATGTCTATTGTGTCAACTGTTCAAACTTGAAACACACTCTGTGGCCACATAGGTCAAAGCTGAAATAGGAAATAACAGCTTCTCAGAAATGCAAACAAGACAAATTTATACTCTATTGTGAGTGGTTGCCCATCCCTGTGGGTGATAGCTCTGTCATAAACAGCCTGCACATGTCAAATGATCTTTGTACTTTTGTGGCTGATGACATCACTGTATAGTGTAGTATTTTAACCAGTTGAATTATCTGTTGTATATTGTGTGTAATTTCTAGAGGGTGATGATAGGTGAATGGCTGGTGTCATTTGGGGGGAAAGTAGCTGGATAAAATATTCTTTGTTTAGCCTGAGAGTGGAGATTGAGGTGGTTATTAGCTAATCATTGCTCTCTGTGTTACAGGTTTTAGATTAGATTTTATGTTCCAAGAAATATATAGCTCAGTGGATTGAGCATGGGCCTATGAATCAAAGGGTCACTGGTTCAATTCCCAGTCAGGGCACATGCCTGGGTTGCAGGCCAGGTCCCCAGTAGGGGACACATGAGAGGCAACCACACATTGATCTTTCCTTCTCCTTCCCTTCCCCTCTCTCTAAAAATAAAAAAATAAAATATTAAAAAAAGAAAAAAATATTTTCTTGTCATGCTTTTTATTTCCTGAATAAACATTCTAAGCTGTTTGTATGTTGTAAAAACTACCACTGACTTCTTCCAATGAATCATGTAGGTAGAATAAGCTGGAAGGGCTGGGAGAACCATTGATGTCATTCATTACAGGCAGAGGTAACTTGGGCATTTCATGGTTGTGAGCTGCCTGGTGGGAAAAATGGACCGAAAGCCCCGACTTGGAGTGAGGAGACATGGGTTCCAGTTCTGCCTGTAGTTTTGTGTGGAAGTGGGGGAAGCCACTCACACTTGCTGAGCCTCCCCCACCCCTCCATTTTGCTAGGGGTGGAATAATACCTGCCCCACTTACTTCTCAGAGAAGTTGTGAGCTTTTCGAAGTCCTCCAAACTGTAAAGGCATCTGTCGTCATTCCTCAGGGCATGGGCATCCAGAGTCTGGCAGCTTGGTTTGGTCACATGTTCCCAGAAGGCAGGAGCATTAGGGACTGGGGAGGTCTCTGGCAAGGCAGAGAACTGCTGTGTGAGTGATGAGCTCCACAGCTCTGAGGGGATTTAAGCCCCAGCTGGATATCTGTCCTTCTACTGCAGCTTCGGAAATTGAACACTGAGTAGGCAGTTCCTTCCCAGCATCCTCTTTGCTCTCAGACGATGTAGCTTCTGTTCCTTGTGAGCACGTTTTTCTACCTACCACCCCACCGTGAGGGATAGAAAACATAATGGTCCAGAGAGGACAATTAAAAATGGCTAAAGCAGCATTTTAAAAAAATGAAAGTAACCTGGAAAGAGAAAGCTAAGAGGACAAGTCCCTCCTGACTCTACTGGAACAGACTGTTCATTCGTCCCAGAGAAGGGGCTGAATGCACGTATATTCTGATCCCACCTTCCCCAGCTTTGCAGACGAGGAAGTTGAGCTCAAGCCAGTGAGATGTGTTGCTAAGCGCCTGCTAACAGGTACCTGGCACTGTTCTACACACACTACATCTTAGGTCATGGAGTTCCCCATCTACCCTGCGGGAGCGATCCAATGATAAACTGAGGCCCAGGCAGGTTCTATAACTGGCCCAAGTCACACAGCTACTAAGTGGCAGGCAGCCTGGCTCCAGAGTCAGTTTCGCTGTGACACCTCCATGGCAGTTGTTCAGGGAAATGACAAAGTCGTACTCCACAATTCACTTCTCGTTGTCAGTCTCCATCAGAGGGGACTGGAGTGGTGTGCCCGAGGAGTGCGTCTGAGATCCCTGATGGTCCTGGGGGTCAGGACCGGGGCTCCCAGGAGGTCTGCCTCCCTCCACCCCAGTGCTGTGGGCCTTGGGGACCAGGCTTGTAACTGAGCCCATGTGTTTGCAGAAGGGCTGGCCAGATGTAGGGAGACCCTCAGAGCCTATGGATTGAAGCGAAGGCAATGCCCCCAAATAAGGATGAAATCCTCTGCCTCGTCTTTGCGTCCCCAGTGCTCTGATGCCCACCGGCCGCATGCAGCATGTTTCTGCAAACTGGCAGCTACTTCCTCCCATTGCATTGGGACAGCGCCTTGGCTGGAGTAAAGTGAACTCCAGTGCCTAATGGTCTCAGCTCTTAGGGAGCCTGGAAGTTGGAGAAGGTATCTGTGAGTGAAATTGAGGCCCTAATTTTACAATTACTTTTAAGCCAGACATTCCCTGAAGGTAAAAAGGATTAGGACTCAGAATAAGTTCCATGTGATATTAGCATTTTTCACCTATCCTCTCAGTTTTTGATTTTTTTTGAAAAAAGATTTTATTTATTTACTTTTTTAGAGATAAGGGGAAGGGAGGGAGAAAGACGGGTAGAGAACTATCAGTGTGCGGGATAGAAATATTGATAGATTGCCTCTCACATGCCCCCAACCAGGGACCTGGCCCACAACCAGGGCACGTGCCCTGACTGGGAATCAAACTGGCGACCACTCTATTTGCAGGCCGACATTCAGTCCACTGAGCAACACCAACCAGGTTCAGTTCTTGCTTTAAGCATAGTAAAGAATAAGGCTCTGGGCCTGAGTTGGTTTGTTTTTAAGATTGCATTTTAAATGTAGGCAGCTACTACTAATATCACTGTATTGTTATAAACATTTCTTTGATATTGTTTATTTGGAGTTTGGGATTCAGTTTCACATTAGAAGCATGCGTCTTTTTGCTGGAGACAGTTTCTGGGTCAATCTCTTTGGTCCGTAATCCTCCTGAGCTGTAATATTCCCAGCGTGCAGCTGAGAGGGAGGTGGGGCCTGGGGTGCCCTGAAGTGGGTATAGGGTGTGGTATGTGGTCTGGGGGCGACTGTGATGCCTGGCACTCTGCCTCCATCCTGTCACATCGGAACCCCGTGTCAAACCCTCTCTAGCGCTCGACGTCCTGTTGGGCCCTGAGCCCGTCATGTTTGAGGTGGCCCTGACCATGACATTCCCCCTGGGCCGCCCCTCCCAACTCGTTCTCCAGATGGCAGTGAGCTGATTGGTTAGGAGGGTGTGAGTCACCAATATATCGTGTTTCCATTAGAGGTATAGTTGCAGTTTTAGAAAAGAGTATCGTTAAACCAAATGAATCACTTTTTGGTAAAATTGTGACCTGTATAACCAAGAGTTTGGGAAATGAGGAATAAGAGTTAGTGGGGCAAGAAGGGCCTCTAGACTAGCTTTCCACCCTTCTCCCTTCCCTTTGCGTGCTTCTTTGTTTGAACTTGTGAATTTCTGTGTTCCTGGTTTTATTTTCTAACAAAGCTTACACATCAGAGAGAAGGGAGGAGGAGAGGTTGCATGTCTGAATTATAATATTAAATAAATGTTACTGCACTGAAATTTGCCCAGAAATGGTTTTTCCTCCTGTGAGTTTTTATGTCCCAGGACACCTGATTTGTGTTCTTGGATCAAAACAGAGCTGCTCAGCCAGCGCCCGGGTGTGATAACTCTTTGCTCTGGAGAGAGCGTTTCTATGTTATTACAGTGCAGCGATCGTGCACCTTCACAATGGGGATATTTTTCCTTGGTGGTTCCCCCACCTTCCCCGTCACCTTTACGCTAACAGGTGGATGAATCGCCTGTGTGTGGTCTGCGTGAATCAGCTGGCAACGTCCTGAGCCATCGGTTAGCTTTTGTTGGCTGTTCTTTAAAAATAGCAGGTGTTAGAAAAACCATCCCGTTTGGGATGATGGGCTGAGGGGTCCCTTAGACTCTGGGAGTAGGCTGCCAGCCAACCCCCTAGTGAGTTTGGGTTAGGGTAACTCATCCTGAGGCCCCCGGCCCCAGTGGAGGGAGCCACCGAAGAAGAGGCTGACCTACATGCAGGCTTTGTGGGCCTGTTGAAAGGTGCAGGAGGAGGGAGGGGTGCTGGCAAAGCCTCTTGGGAGCACAGAGCGGATGCTTTCTTGGAAGGCACATTCTAGTCTCAGGTGACTCATCACTTTCTTCCCTGTTTCGCTTGCTGCTCGTCACATGAAAATATTTTTCTTAGCTCCCAGCTCGTGGTCATTTTTAGGTTTAATGACCAAATTCAGTGTTTTAAAGAAACACCCAACTGGGAATGCCCTTCCCTTGGACAGGGGGGTGTGATGGGCAGATAAGTGACACAAATGGCCGAAGACCCCTCAGATATTCTCCTGCCAGCTGCAGGGGCACCAGAGGACATTGGTGTCTCGCCCCTGCCCGAGGTGCAGTGCTGTTCACGTGGGAACCTGGTTCATCCGGTGTCTGGCCCAGCGCCTTGTACCTGGCAAGTGGTGCATAGGTGCTATCACTGTTCCAGGGAGGGTTTGATGAAGTAGCATTTTTTCAGTTTGTCCCTCTTCCCCTTGTCGTCTTCTAATACCAAATGTGTCAGGGGACTCCCATTGAAGGCGGATGTCCTGTAAATGGCATGTGGAGGTCTGCTGGCCTCTTGTCAAACCACGACTCTGGAGGCAGCTGAAGGTCAACAAACCATTGGCCTCTCCCCACATTTTATAATAATGGCCACTTTGGAGTAACACGTGCATCCAGAGGGGTGGGAGGATAGGTGGGGAAACAGGTGCATCAGTTGGGAAGTGGTGGGCGTGGCTTGCTGGGAAGAAGGTGGAAGGAGCCTTGGTGGGCTGCCCTGGAGGTGAGAGCGTCATCTCCTCCCTGAGCCTCCACCCAGAGCCTTTGAGGGGGTGTGTGGCTTAGAGCCGCGGGGCTTCTGTAACAGAATGTCATAGAGTGGGCGGCTTCAACAACAACCGTTTATCTCTCGCAGTTCTGAAGGCCGAGAAGGTTAGCTATCCAGTGGGGGCCTGCTTTTTGGCGGGTGGGCCTGCTGAGGCCTCCCATGGCAGAAGAGCCATGTCCCTTTGATAAGGGCACCCATCCCGTTCATGAGAGCTCTACTCTCAGGCCCCGGTCACCCTCCTGAGGCCCCACCTCCAGACACTGTCACATTGGGTGTTAGGGTTTCACTCGAATTTGTAGGAGATACAAACGTTCAGTCTGAAGTAGGCAGCCAACTGGGGAACCTAGAGAGGCTCGTCACTGAGGTGTCAGGCTGCTCCCAAGGGTTCTCCGCGCCACCCTGGATTCCCTGACTGTCCCTCTCCCTGCAAGTCCAGGTCCTGCTGCTTGAGGGCTCACGGGAGTGTGTCTGACTTTCCCTCTCAGTCCGGGGTCTGTGGCTGTCCTTCAGGGCCACAGAGCGTGGGCCAGAATCTGGCAGGCGGCTGTGGGAGGGAACGTGGAACCTTAGGGCAGGGGTCATACAGCTTGTTCCTGGATCGCAGAGCATGCGAGGAGCAGAGGGGGCTCCCGACTCCTGCTGAGCTGCCCTTCACCCTGTGCCTTTGTGTCCCCAAGTTCGTGGGACAGGAATCTCTGCAGAACCTGTGTGCCTTTAAAGTCAGTAGAGCTCCTTAGATAGAACTGAGAGGTTCTGAGAAGCAGATTTCTAATTGCAGGACGTCCCCAAACACGTCATGTGCCGGTAACCACAACGGACCGGAAAACCAATGGGCCACGCCACAGCCCCCAGGTGCGTCCGACTGCTGACCCTTCCACTTGACTTTCTGATCCTGGCCACCTGTCAGCCCCTTGTGGCAGGCAGGAGGTCAGCGGCTGCATCCAGGGCCATTTAATGAGTTTACGGGCTGATTTCTTTTAGAGGAGGGTTTCTTTAGCGTGGTCAAGTATGAAGCAAAGTAGGAGGGTCTCTGGTTTCTAGAACCCTGTTTGTGCTCCGAGCTGTGGTGTGTTCTCCAAACTGGAACACAGACCACTGGTTCCCAGACTCTGGGTTCCATGAACTAGTAATAGACCAGCAAACAGAAAACCAGCCCCGTGACAGCAAGGCTCCGAGTCACTGAGGTGGGGTTGTCAGGTGTTTAAAATCGGACAGGATAAAGTAATGCTAACCAAAAAAATCTCAGCTGCCATTCCCCCATTTTTTCCATAGAAAACATCTTTTTCACAGCCTATTTTTGTAAAAGTTAAATTTATTGGGGTGATGTTAGTTGATAAAATTATATAGGTTTCAAGTGCACATTTCTATGATGTGTTATTCGTGTATTGCAAAGTCAACAAGGACGTATTAGTCAGGGACATAAATAGTAGTCCTTTACCCTGGCTGGTGTGACTGAGTGGACTAAGCGCTGGCCTGCAAACCCAAAGTGTTGTGGGTTCAATTCCCAGTCAAGGCACATGCGTGGGTTACAGGCCAGGTCCCCAGAAGGGGGGCACGAGAGACAGCAACACATGGATGTTTCTCTCACACTTTCTCCTTCCCTTCCCCTCTCTCTGAAAACAAGTAAATAAAATCTTTAAAAAGAGTTGTCCTTCCCATAAACAGAAGGACAGTTGGCATCCCATAAACATAAGACGGGGATATATTAAAAAACTGCTAATGAACAGAAATCACCAAAAATTTTTATAGTGTTATTTTGAATGTTTTGTTAAAACAACACGATTCTCAGTTTGGGCTCCTGTATTTCACAGTGTAATACCAGCGAAGCGTGAATGTCCCGACTGCTTTTATCACAGACGTTGCCAAGCTGCTTGCCTACTGTCACTGCACTCTGTTGGGAGTATTCGGGAAGAACCTTGAAAACCAAACATGAGTCGTTTCAGACTGCTGCTCCGACAGCGCCCGAGGGAACTGGAGGGGGGGCAGGGGTTCCGGGGGCAGCTGTCCGAGGTGTGAGGAGAGCGAACCAGCCCCTCCCTCTGTTCGGGGCCAGTTGATATCAGACAGATGCCCTGGCCCAGTGAGAATTATTCTGTGACCAACTTTTAGAAATGCCTAATCTGGGCCACCTACTGAATCCCCTTTGCTCGTTTCCGGGACTGTGACAGGCCCGTGGGGGTGTGGTTACAGGGACAGGAAGGGCAGGAGTGGGGGCTCGCTGTGTCCCAACGGTGTCAGAGCCCGGTGTCAGAGCCCTGGAGGACTCGGGAGGCACCTCTTTGGGGGTGTTTGCACCTGCGCATCCCTGGGCATCGCGGATGCGGACAAAGTGTTGGCCCCGTGGTTCCCTGGTGTTTTATTTCCTTAGTGCTTGTTTCTTTAGCGCAGAAGGCTGTTAGCAGCCAAGGAAATGGACCCTGAACTAGCCTACTGGAATCTCGACCCATATTTATCAATTCTGAGTGGAAGGAAGGAGGTGACTATTAGTTAGTATACTGTTGTTTGGAATTAACATGCTCCCTCCCCCACCCCCTGCCACCAGCTTTTTAAATGCCTCCTCTTCCCTTTGTCTCCTCCTGCCACTTTTTTCCCTTCTCCTTTTTGCCTCCATCCTACTGAGGCAAGCCGTTCTCCTCCATTACCTAGTGCCCCTCACTCTTCAGGTGCTGGGAGGGGGCATGGCAGGATGGGTCAGTAGTGCTGCGGCCACAGGGCGTGATCATCATGGGGCTCGAGTTCCACGTCATGCCCACAGCCAGGGGACGGGTCTCGCCTTCATCCTGAACACTCTCCTGCATAGTGAACGAGCCCTGCCTCTGGCTGAGGACTGCTTTCTGGTACATCTTCTGCAATTTAAGAAAGAAAACATCCTGCCAATCCTTCCTTCTTGCTCTCACAGCTGTGGCTTCATTTGAGACTATTTTTCAAGCAATGAGCTCATCCAGGAGCTGTCGGGGAGGTTAACAGGGGTTATCCTTGCAGCATTCTTGGATTCGGATTGCCTTTTGCAGTTCGACTCGCTGAACCGAAGTCCAGCCTTCTGACTGCTCCACAGCCCGGCACGCCCTGGCCCGAGGTACACTTACTGGTAGAGCTTCAAATCACCACTGAAATTGATCTTTTGAAATAGGCTGTAGTGACAGGGGAGAGTCCGGGAGCTGGAGGTCATTGGCCGGGGTTTTTGGCTCCATGCCCTTGTCAGGGACAGAGAGCTCGTTTCTCCTCAATCCCAACTGTTTCTAGGGGAATTGGGCTTCCTGTCCTGGGTTCCCCTCCCGCCTTTTGGTGCCTACATCCTTGAATCCAAAAGCAGAGAACTCTTGGTCTTTCTTGGGGAATGCAGTGTAGCGTGAATGGAGAGGGAAGGACCTTGAGCCCACTGGAATCCAGGCTTGCTCTGCTGCTGATGCCTGGCCCCTGGATAGAGAGAGAGGTACCTGCTCTGGGGGGCAGCCCCAGCATTTATAGAAATGAGGGAATGTAGTGCCTCGCTGAAGAGTGTGAGGATTAGATGAGAGAGAATAGAAAACCCGTGGTGTGATGGCAGATGCAGGGCGATGCTCGGAAAAGCCGGTCCCTGTCTTTAACCTGTTGGGAGGGAGGGAGACGACAGACTGATTCACGCCATGGAATTAGTGATGCTGTTCCTGCGTACCAGCCCTGCTCCCGCCCCCCACTTCACTACCCAGTAGGTGCTTAAATGATGGCTTCCTCTGTGTCTTGGCGTGCACCCGAAATGCCATCCTCCACCTCCATCCTGTGGCACCAGTTTCTCCTCCTTGAAGTCTCCCAGACCCATGGCACCCAGAGAACTGTCTCCCATTTGAGCCTTAGCCCTGGGCAAGGACAACTGGCATGCCCCCATTTCCTCCAGAGATGAAGCCCCTGTCATGCACATGGTGTATTTTAGCTCAGATTGGGTTCCCCTGCACATATTTGATCATCTGCCACACATCAGGCCTTATTCTTGGGGAAGGGACTGTGAACGAAACTGGGAGGTCTCTAACCTCCTGGAGCTTACATTTATGAACCTGACACAGGCGAGAAATGAACAATATCATTTCATGAAGAAAATATAATACGGAGTTTGGTTGAAAGTGATTAACAGGGACTATTCAGATTTGCTGGGCAGGAACTTTAGACTGTTGATATTTAAGCTGAGATTCCTGTGACATGGCAGAGCCACCAGAGAGCGGGGAGGCTGCCATTTCACAGGCCCCAAGGAAATCAGAGACCAGTGGTGCACTCTGCCGGGGGTGGAAAGGGCTGGGGTAGGGGCAGGACATGCAAGGGTTGCCAGCTTCCATGAGGAGGTGACATGATTTGGTGCACTTGAAAAGAAATTCTCACTGCTGTTTGGAAGCTGAGAGTGGAGCAGAGACCTGGTAAGAGAGTATAGGCACAGGCCTGGCGAGAAGGTAAGGGGTAGGGGATGGGTCAGAGCAAGCAGACTTGCTCATGGACTGGATGTGGGTATTAGAGGGAGACAGGACAACTTCTGGGCTTTTGGCTTGAGTAACCGAGTGGATCGAGATACGATTTTCTGAGGAGTGGACTAGGATTCCAGAGTTCAGTTGGGCCTTTAGACCATGCACCAGGTGTGCAATGTGTGTGCAGTGTGCTCTGTGTGTGGTGTGTGTGAAGTGTGATGTCTGTTGTGTGCTCCACGTGTGCTGTGTGCTCCATGTGTGTGATGTGTGTGTGCTGTGTGCAAGGTAAAGAAGAGAGAGTTAAGAAGTTGGGGCCTCCATCACCATCCACGTGTAGGTGATGGAGGAGAGGAACCAGTGACCTAAATGCTGAAGTGTCCAGGGAAGGAGGAAGACCAAGAATCTGGCTCAGAAAGCTAAGCCGCTTTGACAACCTGGCCTCTCCGCGTGCATTTGTGTAGAGAAGGTCTTTTCATTCTTGGCCCGTGTTGGTTTGGTTTCAGTTGCATAGCTTCCAGAGGTTCTTGGCTTTTCTTACCTTGCCCACTCCATCTGGGTGCAGAGGACTGTGCAGTGATTAAGTTGATATGAATTATTCATTGGTCTGTCTTGTCCTCTAATGTTTTTATTCTACCATCTGGATATGCTCTGCATGGTGCTGGGCTTCAAGGGGAGGTGCCAAGCATAGCAATGATGACAATTAGCATTTGTGTGATGCTCAATAGCTATAAACATACTTTTCTACTCACTACCCAACCACTCACACATTTTCTCTGGCATCTTCTGGGTGGAGGATCAGGTGAGAATCCCTGAGCTGGGAATTAAGTCCTCTGCTGTGGTGTGATTTCAACCTGCCTTTTGAACTTGGGCCCACCACCCCTGCCCACAAGTTCCTGGCTTCAACCCAGCTGATGACCCTGCCCTTTCCTGCCTGGGATGTTAACCCTTGTCCTACATGTGCTTCAGGTTATACGGGTCAAGTTCTTTGTGCACACTCCTCCTGGACTTTGCGCTGGAGTGAACTCCCACTTTGGCGTCTCTGAGGGCTGGTATCACTCACGAGGTTTAACTCTGTGCTGATCTCCAGGAACTCTGTGTCCTGTCTGCCGCCTACCTGTAATTTTTTATGCTTTGCCTAACCATGCTGCTAGTTTCCCAGGGGGAAGTCCACGCCTTAGAGGACTTCCTCCTCCCACAGTGCCAGGGCAGTGCTGTCATCTGCTCCTGTGAGGGGCTTAATATCTGGTTGGAAGCTCTGGTGTTCTTATGAGATGGAACGGACAGTTCCTGCAAATGAGGCAACTGAGGAAGGAAGCGAGCCTTCCTCAGTGAGCCCGACATTTGTCCGGGGTCACACAGCAGTCAGTGGCAGGACTGGGACCAGGATTCAGACCACACCTCCTGCTTCTAGCGTCTGCTCAGCCCGTGCCCCTCGAACACAGCACTGTTCCTTGTTTCTTGTTGTCACCTGTTGAAATCATACTGGTTTTCCATCAGCTTACCAGGCTCCCAGGCTCTGGACGGTTCCCCGAAGCCTGTGAGAGGCTCAGCTGGACTGTGGCCTCTTTCCTGAGCGCTCACAGATTAGAGGCAAAAGCTCGGCACTGTGCAGCCTGTGTTCTTTTTTGAATGGTCTCTGGTTATATAAGCTGCAGATCTACTGCAGCCAACTCCTGCCTTGGTGATCCCGGTGGCTCACCTTCAGAGCCCAGTTCCCACAGGGCCGAGGTCAGTGTTTTCTGGAGCCCTGGGAGAGGATTTGCGGGGAGTCCCTGTGGAAGTGACAGGCCTCGGTGGTGCCAAGGAGCCTGGATGAGTGACTTTCGGTTCCTTCTACTTCCTTCAGGCCAAGCCTTGTGGGGGTTGCTTGTTCCCCATGGTGGAGGTGGGACAGCCAGCGGGACACAGTGCATCCCAAAGTCAGCTGTGGACTTGTCCCTTGGGGACAGAGCCAGAGCCTGGGACTTGGTGGACGGCCCCTTGGCCGCTCCCCTGTAACTGTTAGCCCCATGCTAAGAATCCTGCTCTCGGCTTTCTTCTGTTGAGCTCTAGAGAAACAGAAAACATGGTGTTTATTTAACATACCCATTGCATCAAGGGTTTTGCAGTCCGCAGGAACCAGAAATTCCCACTGAACAGGAGTGCTAGCAGGCGGGACCTAAGGAGGTACGGGAGCTACAGCTGTGCCAGCGCCGCAGAGAGAAGTGCAGCCTCATCAGACCTCTGCGCTGGAGTTCAAAGACAAGGCCGCTCTTCCTCGTGCCCAGAAGTCCTTAGGCTGGTGACAGCCCTGTGCTGATGGGGCCTTTAGATAGTACTATATTTAGCCTGTCTGGTGGGAAAGAGCCTGTCCTGCTGTGAGAAGCAGGAATCTACAGGGTTTGGGTTCATCCATTCAACCAACTCATTCCAACTCACTTTCCAGGCCCCGTTCTACACGCACAGGACGTGCAGCTGGACGGCCTTTCAGTCTTACCCTGGGAGGGAGGGAAACGCTCCATAGGGGACTGTACTGCAATCAAAAGCTGTTACAGGGAAAACACAGGAGAGAGAGGCCCCTTGGGCCAACGGGAACAAAAGGCTCAGCAAAGGGAGTAATACTTAATCTGGACCTTAAAGACGAATATTGGTGGGGCAGGTGAAGGGAGGGAGAGGAAGATGGTCAGGGCAGAGGAAGGAGCACACATCAGCAGGCAGACGGGAGGGTCCGAGGTGTTGGAGATGCACGCCCAGTGGGGCTGGGGTGTAGCAGTGCCAGGTGGGGGTGGAGGGAGTCGGGAATGCAGGCAGGAGCGTCGTTAGGGCCCAGTCGTGAACTGTCGGGTATGAACTTCATCCTGCAAACAGTACGGCGTTTTGAAGCTGGGGAAGGACTTCATGGTGGATGAGAGAGATGTTTGTTGTTGTTGTTTTAGGATGGTTACTGTAGAACACAGTTTCTCAGCCTTGACACTGTTGGTATTTGGGGCTGGGTGATTTTTGCTGCGGGGGCTTTCCCGTGCTTTGTAGAGTCTTCAGCAGCATCCCTGGCCTCCATCTGTCAGAAGCCATCAGCACCCACTCCCCTCCCACTCTAGTGTGGCAACCAAAACTATCTCCCTTGGGGACAGTGTTGTCCCCCTGCCCTCATCCCAGCCAAAAAGTGCTATTGCAGAAGCACACAGTCCAGAAAATCCACTGGAGTAGGGAGAGATCAGAGGCAGGACGACCCATTGAGAATGCTCGCAGACTAGCATTTCCAGTGGAAGGTGAGCTGAGGCCGCAGAGCAGAACGCCAGAGTGGAAGGTGAATTCCAGGGAGAGGCTAATTCACCAGGGAGGTGAGTTCCAGGGGGAGTGTCTGGCCCATTCTTTGGGCCTGAGTGGGTGTGGGTGAGGCAATGGGCCTCCCAGGCTGATTGGAACTCCCCGTTGGACTTTGGCATTTGGGCTGGAGCACCGGCCAGGGAGTCAGCTCTGTTTCTGGGTCTGTTCTTTTTTCGGTTGTGAGTTGGCCAAGTCCCTTCCCCTCATGGATCTGTGTGTCCTTCATGCGTCAAATGCTTCTAAGAGTAGTACCTGCGCTTCCTGTCTCATGGAATTCTGAGGCTCCGTGTTGGGGAAGGCCCTTTGGAAACTGCAACGCAGTTTCTAAATGGACAGTGCATTTCTAGGTGTACAGCATGGAGGATGGGTGGGAACACAGATGGATGGGTGGGGACAGCACGGGCAGGGTGTCTCGTCCAGCTGTGGGCTAGTGGGCGACAAGGCCAGATAGCACTGAGTTCACACGAAGCCCCGAGTATGGGGATCTGGGATGTTGGGACTCTGCAGGGAAAACGTCGCTGACATTTTGGTGACTGACATCTCAGCTGGGAGGGGGGGAGTGCTGTCGTACACGAAGCTGTTCTTCCTCCTCCTGTCGGCTGTGAAAGCAGACTTTAGAGCTAAGGGTTAACCAAAATTTGGAGGTGCTGTGTGAGACAGGCAGATGGTGGGTACGGCAAGAGAGGAGGACCAGCAAGTGGCCTCTTTTAAACATCTAATGACGGTTTGTTACCCGGGATCTTCGCTACTCTCACCCGTCCCCTGCTGGTTCTCGGGGCGTGCTCTCACTCTAGAGAGCAGTGAGCTCTTGGGCTGGACACTGTGTCCCTCACCTGCTCAGAAAAGGTAGACCCGATGCTTGTTCACCTGAAAATGAAGCACCTGAACTGGTGGTCTCCCACGGTCTCTGTGACCGGAGAGATCTTTCCATGGGTGTGTTGAGGGTCAACAACAAAGATTTTAACTAGAGGTAGCCCTCTTCCTGGGAAACAGAGGTGGGAGAATGATAAATGCAGATGTAGCATTTGAAGCTTCTTTCAGTTCAGCCTACCAACTGGGAAAACCCTGGCCTGGAGAATTTGAATGATCCGATGTGGCAGTCCCGTGATTTAGATGCCAAGGGAGGGCCAGGCCCCTCGGTGACCCCTTAACAGACCACGCCGTGCACACCAGGACGCAGTTGCCTCCTGCTGGGCTTTCCCAGCTCTGTGTTCTCAGTCCCCGTGGAAACAGCCAGAGTAACTCGGCCTGTGTTCAAAGTGGAGTGATTGCTTTTCTTCCCTTTCATCCTTTTCGTGCGCTCATATGTTAAGGTGGGCAGCATCTGCATCACCTCCTACCTTTTTTTGGATGTTGGCTTTGTGAGGTTTCCCCAGGCTTTGCTGGGTCTTAGCACCAGGGTCACCGGGGAAGGACAGAGCTGAGGGCTGGATGCGCCCCTGTTTTAAGACCTACATGGTGCTGGAAAGGGTGCGGTGTCTCTCAGGCTTTGTCCCGACACCGGATGATCAAATGCCTGGCCCGTGTACCTATTTGAAGACCTGGGATGCACATCCAGTAATGTTTCCATACCCACCACGAACCACCGGTGCATTTGCCAAAAGCCGACCGGGGATCCAGCACACAGGCATCTGTAAGAAGGTGAGAGTTTTGTTGGGAGAGTTTGCCTTGGTTTTTGATCCCACCTGGATTTCACGTGTGTCCAGTTTGAAAGTGTTGCATATATAACCTTCCCAGGACATGCCTGTGGCAGCTTGGTAAGGAAGACAGCACTGGCAAGGCTGAGTGCTTCCTGTCACCTCCCCTCCCGGCTCCTGTGCTGGTCGTGGCGGCAGTGATTCCTGGCAGCCCTTTGGGGCAGCACCGCACACCTGGTGGGAGAGGCGGCAGCAGAGGCTTCCGTTTCCGCACCTCAGATGGGCTCTAGCAATGGGCGGCCCACGTACAAATTCAGCAGGAAATGCCATTGATCCCCCACTCATCTCACACCCCTTCTCTCAGTGGTTTTTCATGACAGCTGTTGCAGGGGGCGAGTTTTAGGCTGTGAAGATGAACCCACATTCTCTAATTTTAGCTTTTCTCAGCTGAGTCCTTCCCTCTGTGCCCCACCCTTCAGGACAGAGCCTATAATGGGCACATGTGACACCAGCCACAGGCCCTTCCCTCTTTTCCTGAACCTCTCCCAAGTCTTCTCTGGTAGTGACAGAGAAGTGGGGGTAGAGGGTGGGGCCAGCAATTCTTTCAAACTGCAGATGCACTTCTCAGCAGGCCCCGAAGTGACATTCCGTGTGAAGCTACATCTGAACCGGTCTCTCAAACATGATCATTTGGCACAGGGGAGACAGGTTAGCTGTGACCAGCCTAGAAAATCGATGGCTCTCTGACAGCAGGTTTGTTTGATATTAACACTGGGTGGGACTCACCGAAGAACGATTCAGTTACAAGCGGGCAGGATGCATTATTGATAATGGCCGCTCAGTAATCAATCCTCCCTGGCACCAGGACGAAAATCAGAGGCATCACTTGAAGGTTTCTGGCCAGTGGTGGTTTGCGCAGCAGACACCGCTGAACTTCTCAGCTCAGGAGTCGCAGTCAGCTTCATGGCCGCTGCTCAGTGAGAGTGAGCGTTGGTTCTGGAAAGTTTTATCCTTGAGGTCCCAGAGTGTAGGTGCCGTCACTGGGCCTTTTGGCCCGTGTACCCACACTGAACATTCTGGCATTGTTCTTCCTGGGAAGCATTTCTGCTCAACTCCCTGAAACTCCAGATAAAGCCCCACATGGCAAGATATAGTGGGGGGAAAAATAGGGGCATCTGGTTGAGGATGAAATAAAATAATACCTGAGTAAAGAGGATTCAAAAGCTGTGTGCATGTGTCCCTGAGGTAGTATTAGGGGAATGGCGGTTGAGCTGTCTGGGATGATGAAGCGCCTCGTAAGTGAAGTCCAAGGCGTAGTCAGGGACAGCATTTGAAGACAGGTTGTTCAGGGCAGGGTGAGTGTCCGCATGAGGACAGAGGTTCAGGACTGGCAGCATGCACTTTGGAAGATTTAGCTAAACCCCTACAGCGAGGATTCTTTTCCTTATCCATCAACCTGTAAGAACCGATCTTGTCGTGATGTAGTTTTGACCGTGTCTCTCCCCATGTTTAAAGCCCAGGCGAGTGTTTCCACTGGCTGTGGAATAATAAAAAGAAGCTGTCCCATGGCTCCCGAGAACTTCCTGCCTCCCCAGTGTCATTCTGAGCCCGTTCCTCTGCACTCGGCCCGGCCCGCTCTGGCCACCCTCCAGCTCTTCAGCAAGCTCTGCGCCTTCCTGCCCTAGGCTTGTCCCCCAGACAGCGCCTCAGCCTGGCACATTCCCTCTCCCTACCATGCCTTGCCCACTCCTTGTCTGTCTACGGTTCAGCTGGAATCTTGCTTTTTCAGCAAAGCCATTCCTGATGACCTAGACTAGGGTAGGTCCCTGTCACATACTGTGGGTTTCTGTGCTGTCCAATCAGTTATGACCTGTTCAGTTAATTAATTACATAATGTGGTCTGACACCATTGAAGGCGGGGACATGTTTTTTTCCCCACTGTGCACGGTGCGTCTCATCTGGTGGGTGTTCAGTAAACACCCATGAATGAATGAATGAATGAATGAATGCACAAACGAACAAACTAGAGGCCACGTTCCAGTCAGTGGGCCTTGTAACCTATGGGGCACGTGCAGCAGCTGAAGAACATTTATGGAGTCAGCCTCAAAAATAAAGTGGGGGAGGCTGGGGGGCTTTGTCCTGTAAAAGGAGGATTGAGAGCTGGCTTGAGTCTCAGATGCAGGTGTGCCGGATGTTTTAAGCTAGGTGATCTCTTAAAGCAAGAGAGAACCAAGCTGTGCCCATGTGTCCAGATGCAAGGGGCAGTTTCTCCAGTTTTTCCCGAGGAAAGGAGGGAGTCCCTGTGCATGCTCTCAGTTCCTCAGTTTTGATGAGGGAGGTGCTGTTTGCAGAGGTGACTCAGCCTGAACTAGCTCCAGACAGTGCTGGCTTTGCCGCTCAACAAGGCCACATAATGGAGCAGGTCTTACCTTTTCAAAATAGAAGCAAATGAACTCTGATGTGGTGAATATTTCTAGGGGTTGTGACTTTCTGATAAGGGCATGGCAGTTGTTAGCTGTTAGGACTTCTCTTCAGGGTAAAGCTGCATACCAGTCCGTGGTTGTCAAGATCGGGGGTGCATACCTAAGGGGACAAAAGGGAAAATAACTCCAGCGATGCTGTCATACTGGGTTTAGAAAGTCAGGGTATTTCAGAAAGCTTAGGTGGACGTGAAGATAGCATGCCCAAGAACAGTGTATTAACCGACTTAAAGGTTTGTAACATGCCCAAGGATTGCTTAATTCGCACACCAGACTGCTCTGCACAGAGGGGATTTGTAGCCCCGGGGCTGTTGTCATGACGTTGGAAGGGGCATCTCAGCAGAGCTTTTGCTCCTTGGTAGGACCCAGACATGTGTTCAATTGCATGAGGTGGACGAGCTTGGAGCGCATCTTCTCTTTCAGCTTCTTGGGTGAGCAGGTTCGTGGACTTAGCATTGCAGCCGAACAAAACTGACTTGCCATTGGCGTAGCCCTCTTTAAACGGGGACTCTCAGTGATCTTTCCAAAACCTCAGTCTCCCCACATAGCTTTCCAGCTGTTTCTCAGCCTCGGGTGTCACTGCAGCTGCCAGTGGGCTGCAGGCATACACTGGCCGGGCACAGTGACTCAGCACTGCTCCCTGCGGGGCCCCTCGGACTTCCCATCTGGTTCCTCTGTGACTTGAGGACGTGCTGTTCACTCTACCAACAACTTCTGCAAGGCAGTGAATAGGTAAATTTGCCTCTGACAGCTACGTGGAGACTTGGTTCGTTCTTTCTGAGCTTCAGACACAGATGTAGAAGAGTGTGGATGAGGACCTCATGGTGACTGATGACATCATCAGATACCAGAAAGAGTGGTCTTTTCTCAGAAGGCTGGGTTGAGATGACACACGGCTACAGGCATGTAAGATAGCAACTGTCAGCAACACAGTGTAGGGGCCACTGTCGGAAATATGGGGACAGAATGCCTTTGGCATGTTCGACTTTTGTTTCATTTAGATGGTTGGAAGTATCGAGCTTCATTATAGCTTTCCAGAATGAAGCTTCCTTCTCTGCTTTTTTAAAAATCCTCCTTTCCCCCAGTGATGCCAGTGGCTTTTTACTCCCCTAACCTGTCCTCTCATCTAGAAAAGAACAAGAAGCAAGTTATGAATGGACCTGGGTTGGACCTCAGGAACCTGCCTGATTGGCCCAGAAATTACACATGGAGTTTTCATTTACTTAGTTCTGGACAAACAGTATATTTACAATATTTAATGTAATGTAACCCATAATTTGCTCTGGCTTTAAGTTATAGGCAGCTTCCCAATGTTGGGGAGAAGAGAGGGGGTCACGGTCCAGAAGCCTTTAATGGGCGAGTAAGCAGGGAACTGGGGAGATGGGCTGGACTTGCTGCCGGGGAGGAGGCAGTAACTAACTCCAGGAACAGTGTGGGCGGGAGGCGTTGTCATGTTCCCTTGGCACTCAGTTTGCACACGGCTCTGTTGGGATTATTTGTGTCTGAGCTCTCCTGGACCCGAGTTCCTGCCACAGCGACAGTTACAACTGAGCACTCACTTTGTGTCAGATGCTGGGCCAAGTGTTTCATATACATCATTTCATTCAATCCCATCAGCAGCCCTCATACCGGCCGTATTTCCCAGTTTTACAGATGAGGAAGCTGAGCCTATGGTGGGAGTTGAGACTGGTACCCAGCATGCTCTCCTGTCTCTCATGGTGGGAGCCCAGCAGATGAGAAGGAAGGTGCTGGTGGGGATGTTCCTGATGTTGCCCCACACCCAAGTTTGGGGGACAAAGGCCCCACTGGGTTCAGGATGTAGTTGGGTGTCTGGACCCACGAAACTTGATCTTCAGACCTCTGATGGGAGGTTCTGTGCAGTGGGGGGTAGAAAGCCTAGCTTTTGTGCTCCCGACTCCTATTTTGCCCAAGTGAAATGTGACCAGCTTCCTGCTGCAAGGGCAGCGAGGAAGGTGTGTTCCCAGTGCCCCATGTCTGGGCAGTGAGGGCTCTGCCAGGCACCCGCCTGGGGACACCGCTGTGGTGATGATGGTGAATGGAAACTGTGGGCTGCGCTTGGAAGTGTTTTTTTCTCTTCCTTTCTTCCCCTTCCATATAACTGCTGCTTCAATAGAGAAGCTTCAAAATGGATACATTTACACCAAACAGAGAACATCATTTATGGCATTTCTGAGAAGTGTGTGTGTGGTTTTCTAGCCTCACTAAAGAACTGTGCTGTATGTATCTCCATTTTTAATGAGTGGTACACGGGTCTGTTTCCCCCTGGAGGGTTTTTCAGTGTCTCAGCGCGGCCCTGGACCTGGGGCTGCAGGCAGGGCTGGGGGAGCAGCCTGCCATCCTCTCACTGAGCGCCATCCCTCCTGCCTCGGAGGCATCTGAGCTCCAGGCCTCACCACTCTGCCTGGTCACAGCATGTTTTCCCGAGAGCCACAGCCTGTCTGCTCAGCTCGGAGCTGCTGACTTTTGTTTGTTGGTGCTGCTCTGTGTGATGGGTATCAGACTGGCCCTGGCTGGAGACTTCTGTGCTCCTTGGCCAATGGAAGATGATCAACTCAGTCTTGCATCTTCCCCAGTGAGTGCTAAAGCAAAATTCATGCCCTCAGCAAGTGTTGTGGTTTGTTTTCTCTGTTTTATCAGAAAGACTTCCCTCTCTCCCCACCCTACAGAGCAGCGATGGGAAGGCCTCGTGTTCATGTGAGGGTGCAGCCACGAGCAGGGCAGTGGTCCTGCTCCTTGTCCCCTGGACACAGGCAGGAAGGGACAGGCAGTTGATCACTCAGCTGCCAGATTAGGCTGGGAAGTCCCCTCTGTCCATGCCCAGGGTTCTGTGCCCAGACTGCCTTCGAGTTTGGAATGCAGCAACTCAAACTTCAGTCCTCCCAGTTATTAACTCGGAAACCGCCTGGGGGCTTAACCTGGAGTGTTGTTGTAAACGGGCATTTGTACCTTTTTTATATGTAATTACAAGACACTTGTATAAAATATACTCAGTGGGATGTGGGTGCTGTAAGAAGTCGGTATTTCTCCACGAGGGGGACAGGGTGAGAAAGTTAAGAGTCAGTCTGAGAGCTTTGCTTCTCCAAACTCAGCTAGTCACCATGAACTTGGGCACATCTGCACTTTTTACCCACAGCTTTTTCTCGATGAGATACTAGTGATAACCCTACTTACCTTAGGATTAAAATTAATAGGAGGTGATTAACGTATTTGAAATTACTTTTATTAGTGTAATTATGGGGGGGTCAGTGTGCCCAGCGTCCGAGGCCCTCCCCCTGAAGTCGGCCTTTGTTCCGAGGCTCACTCCGGAACAGTGGTTGTGACATGGACGGCACAGTCACCACTTCAGAAGCTTAAAATAAGGGAAAACAAAAACCACAGCACTTGGACCCTACTCCCAATGATTCAATCTTAATTTTTAAAGTGCGGAACACGCAGATCTGAAAAAACACTTGCTTGCTTAGATCTGTAGATCATTCTTAAATGCCAGCCAGCACTGAGAATCACCTCTTGCAGGGTTTTGGAGTTGAAGGCTACATCCAGGAGTCAATGTCGAAGGAAGGCATGGCGGCCCGCATCTGCCACTTGCAGGACATCCAGAGGGTCCCTGGAGTGCGAATGCCTTAGGCTTGTTATTCTCCCATCCCCACCCCTTAATCCCATGCAGGATCCCATGAGGATCCTGCCTTCTCGACTAAACAGTATACAGTATCATCATCACTCCACCACTACCATCACCGTTGTTAGCGCTCACTGTAAGCACTCTGATACTGTGGGGTCCCCTTTCATTCTTGGAATGCCTCGTGACTGTCTAAATTTTACCCCCTTGTACAACTGAGGGAACTGAGGCTCAGACCCAGTCATCAACCTGCTCAAGTGGTTGGAATTCTTCCCTGGGCTGCCTGGCCCTAGAGCCCACACGCTTCATCACAGCACTTAGACACAGCACGATAATCAGTATGAATGGGTAAATGCTCTGCTCTTCTCGACGCTGTTTGCATTTCAGCAGGGGCTTTCTGGAGGTAGTGCTTTAGCTCAGGAGAAAGAATACCCAGCTGGGGTTTTACATCTGGTGGGGAGAAGCCTCTAGGCACCTGAGGGTCTGCGGTGCCCTGGAAATCACAGTCAGCAATTCAAACTGCGTGGGCTGGTGGTTCTCAAAGTAGCTGGCACGTTGGATGCATCTGGGGACCCTGAAAAACATTGCCCGGTTCCTGCCCTCAGAGACTGAGGCACTGGGCCTGAGAGGCTGCCCAGCTTGGGACGCTGGAACAGTGCCCCAGGGCATTCTGATCAGCTGCCAGGGCTGAACACCGTGGCCATAGGCGTGGCCATGGGCAGTTGTGGGTCTGAGAACTGCCTCTGGGCCAGCCCTGCAGAGACGCAGGAAGTGCGTGGGGGCAGAAGACTGTCTGCACCAGTGCGCTTGTACCGTTTGCTCTGATAGGATGAATTAAGCATTGTGAAAACAGGACAGTAACCAGTGGGGCAGTGCTGTAATCGAGTTATGTGAGCAGGCTTGGTCTGCCACCCCCAGGGAACCTGTTGGGTGTGTCAGGAATTCCACGAAGGTGAGAAAGTGAAGAGGCAGCAAAGAACCTGAGATAGAGCATCCCTGTCTGGCTCGTAGGAGTGATGGCTTTGTCTAAAGCATATATTCTATCTTACTGCTTTCCAGAGGCTAGCAGGGAGAACCCACACCCAGAGACAGTGTCCAGGATGCCATGTGCTTCGTCTGCAAGCAAAAACAGTTATAAAATGAAGTGAAATTCCCATAACATGAAATCAACTATGTAAAGTGAACAGTTCCTTGGCATTTAAAACAGTGTTGTGCATCTACCACCTGTATGTGTTTCAAAACATTTTCATTTCCCCGAAGGAACCCCTTCCCCTCCAAGTCCTTTCCATTTCCACCACGCCGATCACATCTGTCTTGCCCCCTCCAGTCTCTGCTGGCTCCCGTGGTGCTGTCTGTCCCTTCTCTTCATCTGTTCTCTTGGCTGTTTGCATGGATTGTGTTCTGCCTTGTACTGGGCTACAGAGGCCATGTGCTTCCATGGCGGTGGGGTGGGATGGGGTGGGTCCGTGGAGGAAAAGGGGATGGTGGGGGTTGTTTGCAGAGGCAGCGTGTAAAGCACAATTCGATTATGGTTAAAATTGTCCTTGGAAGTCCTATAAATCACTCATCAAGCGTGACACGCATGACATTGGGTAAATGGCTCTGCTCTGTAACTCACAGGCACATCAAGCTGAGAATCCATGAAGCAGGATGAAGGCGGGGTGGCAGGAAGCTGAGGGGACCTGCCTGCAGGTGGCGCCCGCTGGCACTGTCGCAGTACAGGGTTTACTTTATTCTGGAGTAACAGCCAATTGCTGTACTCTCAGTACCAAGCCACGCGTGTCTTCTCCGTGGTGACAGAGGAGACGTGGCAGCATCTGGTGCAGAGGGGGCACATGCCAGGTGCTCCGATGTTCGCTGGGTGTGAGTCTAAAACTCGCTGGGTCACATGTGTAGGGTGCACCATCCTTTAAAAAGTTACCGGAGAGTTTGGCCACCTACTCCCTCTCTTTCCATGCTGGCATTAACTGTTGTTGCCCGCCCTTCTCTCACCTTGTCCTCCCCCACCAACATTTATTATCCTCTCCAGGAAATGGGCACATCACTCCTTAGAGTATATTTTCATGTGAACTATCTACCCAACTAGATTACGTGACCCTGAAGGTCAGGGATAGATCTTCACATCTGCGTTTGATTACATGGCGCTTATCAGTTTGTTTTACGTCTGAACCAGGTGCCTCCCAAATGTACATTCTCTTTACTGATTCCTGTGTCAGCAAACATTTATAGTGCGTCTTCTACATGCCAGGGATCCGAAGGTGCCCAACAGCGTACCCGAAAGATCTTGAAGTAGGGAGATGAAGCTTGATATGAAAGAGATGACTGTAAAACGATAAAGTTAATTACAGAAGAACTGATCGAAGCACTTAGGTTGGGAAAGGCTCACTCCAGGGCACAGGGAAGGAAGGGTTCAGTGAGGATATGGCGCTGGAACTTGGACTCTGCCCACGGGGACGAGCATCCTGGGTGGAGGAAGCAGCACGTACAAAGGTAGCGGGCAGCAACCCTTTTCCGTAAAGGCCAGGTAGTGAATCTGCTGGGATGTGGGGCCATCACACCGATGTCGTAACTACACAACTCGGTCACTGAAGTGTGGGAGCCACCACAGAGTGGACAGGAGTGGAGTGTGGAGTTGTGTTCTGATAATAATATGGACTCCAAAACTTGACTTTCATGTCATACACTGTTCATGTGTTAGGTGAGTATCGTTCTTTTGAACATTTTTAGCCATTTAAAGACCATTCTTAAACCCGTGGGCCGTACAGAAACAGGCAGCATGCTGGGTTTGGCCCAGGGCTGTGGTTGGCCAGCGAAGGCCGGGAAGCACAAGGTCATGGTGGGAGCAGGACAGATCTTAGGTGCTGTCTTTCCGACTCAGTGGCTGTGGGTGGAGGCTGCAGTGCTACGTTTCCAACAGGCCCCTAGAAATGGCGAGGCTGAGGTCCTTACCTGGTGTAGCCATGAGCTGGAGTGTCACTGGGTCCCCTTACACCCCCAGTGCTGTGATGAGTTCTGGGGAGTGTAGAAGACAAAAAGGGCTTCATAGAACCAGGAGGACGAATGGACCCTGCCAGAGGAAGAGCCAGGCAGTGAGATTCCCCAGTGCTGGGTGCAATCAACTGTTCAGCGGGTGGCACATAGGGGGTGCAGGGTAAAGGCCAGAGGAGTCCCTGAGCAACTGGGGACTGGGCTCCTTGGCTTCAGGAAGCCACACAGCTTGGTCCACACATCCTCACCTCCACGCAGCTACTGTCGGGATCCCCCATTCCTTCTTGGTGGTCGCTCTGTTATCCTGACCGCTCCTGAAACTGTTTACACTGAGTGGAGACTTTGACTCAAGCAAAATGTCTTGGGTGTGCTGTCCTGCCTTGGCTGGAGGGGAAGTCACAGGAGTGAAACTCAGAGGGGTGGAAACAGGAGCGAGGCTGAGGATCATCTCTTGCCTGAAGCTAGGGGCGGGGTCTTCTTTACAAGGCATTGCAGCCGGCTAGACTGTGGTCTGTAAAGACAGTGGAGGAGGGAAGTTAGAACACCTGAGGGGAGAAGAAATGTTGATAGTTAAGGTCGGCAAACACTCCAAATTTTCTCTGGAGACACCTCAGAACGTTCTTAACCTCTTACTCCCAAGCCCTCAGGCACTGTAAAGCTCTCTTGTATCTCCCTGTGGAGACAGAGTAAGTAACGTGTGACAGTCAGGCAGGTGGAGAGAAGATCGTGTGTCAGAGACTCTGTATGATGCCGAAACGAGCAGCCAGGGCTGCACATCCTGAGCAGAGGTGGCAGGGAGGGAGGCCAGCAGCTGTCCGCTTTCCCGTGGGTCAGGGTCTTGCCTTCTGCAGCATGGCTCTCACTGCGCAAAACTGCATCAGCGGCAAGCGTCACAGAGCCCACGAGCTGGCTTTTCAAAAAGGCCAGTGACCACCTGGAAGAAAACACTGGTGAAAAAAAGCAAAGGATCAAAATAAAGCCTGCAGGCTCCTTGCGTCCAAGCTGCCGATGGGCCACAGGGGCTGTGCCTGGAGCTGTTGCCCTACGAGGGAGTGGATTACACTGACCTATGCATTCTGGCTGGCCTTTGGGTCAGAAGAGACACTGGGTCCGGGTTTGCTAGTAAGCCACATGTTGTGGCGCATGTGCACACACTGGCTTCTAAAGCAAACCAGCCCTGTGGACATCGCATCGAGATGCAGCAGAAATTCTGAAGTCTGCCTGCCAGGTGGGAGCAGTGCAGTGCCAGCCGTGGCAACCAGCAGACCCAGCTGTGGACTGGTGGTTCAGTGTCGAGGACCTGTAGTCCTCTCTGGCTGCACCTGACACTCACCTGGGGCTCTTCTGTGTGACCTCAGCTTCTGACTGAGGCTGTCTGAGGTAGGACCCTCACACTTGGACTGCCAAAGCCCCCAGGCTATTCTAATGTGCACTCAGGGCTGAGGATCCTCGAGTTAAATAGAGGGGTGTTAATATTTACCCAGGGCTGGGTTCTCCCTGCCAGGACCTGGCCAGGGAGATGAAATGACCTGTGGAATCTGGAGAGCTGCTTGGGGAGGTTGAATGGGGTTTGGGGTTAGGTTTGTGACTTAAA
Organism: Artibeus jamaicensis; assembly: GCF_021234435.1. Classification (NCBI taxonomy): domain Eukaryota; kingdom Metazoa; phylum Chordata; class Mammalia; order Chiroptera; family Phyllostomidae; genus Artibeus; species Artibeus jamaicensis. Next base: position 30,095,184 of record NW_026521803.1, on the reverse strand, counting down.
GAATGCACAAGTAAGCAGAGGCTGCTGACAACTTAGGAATAGACAGGTACACATTCCATTTGCTGACACTGTCTTTCGCTTCTGCAGGGACGTGGGTTTGTCCCTGAATGCAGAAATCAGAGCAGAGACCCCAAGCTTGGAAGATGTGCCGTCTCGCTGGGTTTTGTGTGTGCTCTTTGGTGTTTGCAGCCCACAGACACCCCTCACCCCCCTCCCCCACCCCACGCACTTCGCTGTTTTGTGTCACTCTTGGAGTTGGTGGCACAGAAACACTGGGGAAAACAAATGCAGGCTTGGTAGTCTCCCTGGTAGAAGTCTAATTTCACTGATCTGTGATATTCTCTTAGGATCCAGAGGGTGCCCGCTGTTACCTGTGAGTTACTGATCTGTTACGGCATTGGATCATCCCGTGTCTTGAAATGAGATGGCTCACACAGGCAGCGACACATAGTTGGAAACCTGAAAGCTTCTCCGTGTGTCTGAGTTTCTTCTGTTCTGACCTTTCAGTGCACGAGGGTCTGGATCCCTGACCCTGATGAAGTGTGGCGCTCGGCCGAGCTAACCAAGGACTACAAGGAGGGCGACAGGAGCCTCCAGCTCCGTCTGGAAGATGACACTGTAAGTGTGGGTCGTGGGGACGGGATTGCTGGGGTCCACTGGACGAGGCTGGGTGGTACGCGGTGGGCTCGTGTTTCTCCTGCAGGTGGGAGCTTCCGCACGTCTGCCATCGTTTCTGTGGCTGTTGACAGTACACCTGGCAGTGCTAGGCCATGGGCCGCTCCCTGGATGTCACTGGAGAGCCCACTGGGGTTAGCTGCTGGCTGTGGCCAGAATCTGCTCAGTGCAGTGGAAGCGTCCGTGGGAGGTGATGGGGTAGCTGCTACGGGGGACAGGGCATGGTACTGTGGTGGGACGCGGCCAGCCCAGGATGGGGTCCTAGCTCATCTGGTGCTAGATTTGTGCCCTTGTGAATTTTGGCAGTCTTTCTGTGCCTGTCACCTCACCGGTGATAGGTCTCTTCTGAGAATAAAGAGTTGCCGCGTGACTTAGAGTAGAGCCTGGCACATGGGCGCTCGGTGTGTGTAGCTGCTGCAGTGGGAGCTCCTCATTAGTCGTTCAGGTGGTTTTGCTGGAAAGGAAGACAATGTCCTAACCGAAATCCTGTTCTTTCCAGGTCTGGTTCAGTTTCTCTTTTCTTGAGCCTTTGTGACCGAGCCTCTCTGTGACTTGTGCATTTGACAGATGTGTGAGTGCTTTCTCTGTGCTGGGTTTCGGGGGGTGTGGGTGAACAGTTGTGGCCCTGCCATCGGGGGAGCAGCTCAGTGCTGGAGGCAGCAGCGGGCACAAACACAGAAGTGAGCCAGAACAGCGCGTCACCGAAGCAGGTGGCCGAGGGGGGGGGGAACCTGCTGAGGGAGGAGGGGGAGGTAGAAAGGAACCAACCATTGAAGATGCATGGTGCAGTGGGCCTGGGGTAGAGAGTGCCTGGGCAGATGCATGTGCGCTCAGTCCCTGAGCCTGGATGTGTCCCTTCAGTGTGTAGAAGGGAAGGAAAAGCCCGTGCACCTGGTGGGAACCATTGGAGAAAGGGACGTGTGGTGGGTGGGATGCGAGCAGAGGTCACTCGTGCACGGTTTCCAGTGGGGAGACTGGGAGGAAACAGGTTAGGAATGGAGTGGCGGGAAGAAAACAAGAAGTGGCTCAGGGATGGGTTGCATTTGAGAGGCTGCAGAGTAGGCGTGGCTTAGAGGGAAGGCCGGAGTGACTGTCGCCTCCCTCTGAACTGCAGGGGCGCCAAGAGCTTGTGCCCCATCTTCAGCGTTGGATCACTTGCTGCCTTACTGTTTTCCCTTCTCTGAAGCATTTCGGTCTCGTCTTTGTGGATAGTTAATGACTGACTTGAGAAGTGGACCGTGTCTGATGCTTTGCTGATGTAGTATCTACTGTGGTTGGTGATTAACTCATTGATTAGTAGGAAGGGTGACCATCCTTCTTGCCCTACTCATTTCTGCCTTCTGTTAACTTGAGCAAATCACTTGGCGAGACTGGAGCGGGGAATTTGTTAGATGTTTCCTCCAAGGCCTGGGCCCTCACCTTCCCCTCCCTGGCAGAGGCCGGCTTTGCTAGGTTCCTCTTGGTTTCGAAGTGAGAAATGAAATTCCCAACAGATGGGTTCATGTTTACCATGTTGAATAATTCCTACCCCACGCCTGAAACAAAATAAAATTAGTTCACCCACTCGAATGGCTTGTCTTCTCCAACAGATTTCACTGCAGTTGATCTCGTAAGTGGGTGGGTGTTTTTAGAGAGCTGTGCGGGGGTTGTGCGGAGTGATCGGTGTTGCCAAAACAGCGCAGATGCGAGCCGCCCCAGCGGAAAGTGAGTCCAGCGCTGCATGACTAACCCTGGCAGCCGCCCAGGGCCCAGGTCCCCTCTCTCCCACCCTGTCCCTCCCTCTCCTGCCACACGGACTGTCAGCATGGAATCAGAAGGGACTCCGGGGCTGGACATGAGCAGCTCTGGAGAAATAATGTTCTCTGCACACCCGACTCCGTCCAGGCAGCTCCCAGGCTGCGGTTTGTCTGCTGCTGGCTCTGAGCTGTCGCTGGAGTGACCCGGTTGAGCTGTGGACCAGAGGCAGGATGGACCGAACACTCGAAGCGTCTGTCCTCAAGCTGAAATCATCCTTGATGGGCCATGCTGGCTGGAAAATCTAGCCTGGGTCCCTTTCCCCATCCCCCTGCTCCCCCGCGGTGAAACTTGGTTGTGAGGTGTAAGTGCAGCGGCAAAGAGTGAAAATGAAGTCGGCCTCTTCTGGAACAACAGTGACATCCCTGATCCCCGGCTTCTGCCTTCCGGCCAACCTGCACGTTCTGGCCACAGAGTCAGGCTCTTAGGTTCCACCAGGAAGTTTCTTTCTCCCTGCTGCTTGCTTGCTTATTTGTTGTAGTAAAACATACATAACATAAAATTGACCGAGTTAATGATTAAGTGGACAGTACATTGTCACAAAGTACAGTAGTCCCCCCACCAAAACCATGGTTTCGTATTCCATAGTTTCAGTTACCTGTGGTCAGTCACGATCCAAAAATACTAAATGGAAAATTCCAGAAATAAATAGTCCATAATTTTAAATTGCGTGCCATTCTGAGTGGTGTGATGAAATCTTGCACCATCCCATTCCACCCCACCTGGAATGTGAATCATGCTTTTGTCCAAAGTATCCACACCGTGTACTCCACCTGCCTGTCGGTCACTTAGTAGCCCTCTCTGTGGTCAGACTGCTTATCAGAGAGAGGGGGGGCTACATTGACATAACTTATTATACTATCTTGTTATAATTGTTCTATTTCATTATTAGTTTAATCTCTGTGGTGCCTGATTTAGAAGTTAAGCTTTACGATATGTGTGTGTAGGAAGAATATAGCATCTGCAGGGTTCGGTACCGTGCTGGGTGTCAGGGACCCACTGGTGGTCTTAGAACGCACCTGCTGCGTGTTGGCGGGACTGCTGTGCTTGCACCTGTGTGGCCACCACAGCCATCACCAGCCGCCATCTGCATCCGGAGCTGTTTTCATCCCACACTCCTGGAACGCTGTGCCTGGAGAATAACAGCTCCCCCTCCCAGCTCTCCTTTCCCTGGCCATTTCCATCCTCCTTTCTGTCTCGGAGTTGGGTACTTCTAGGTACCTTATAGAAATCGAATTGTACAGTATTTGTCCTTTTGCGTCTGGCCTGTTTTACTTAGCACAATGTAATGTGTTTTATACTGACACCGGTCAGAAGATGGGAAGCTCCTGAGGGGAGAAAGATAGTGTCTCTTTCTCCGCACAGTTGCGATGGGTGCAGGGTTCCTAGGTGTGGCATCCCCTAGCACAGGACTCCGTTTTCAACTGGATCAAACCTCTCAGTGTGTGTGCACCGTGGTGAGAAATGCAGCTTCTTCGTTCTTTGTCAGGAGTGTAACTGCCTGGCAGGCTTTTCGCTCTCCGACCCCACAACCCTTACAAACTGCTGGACTCCTGCCCTCTAGTGGCCAGGAAAACTCCCCCGCACCCTCGTTCCCATGGTTTTGTGTTTCAGTTCTGTATCCGGAGTCCAGCAGCCACCCTGATAACGAGCATCCCTGTGTGTGCGGGGCTGAGGGGGAGCAAGGCAGGAAAGCATGAGCGTTAACAGGAGCAACGTGCTCTGCCCGTGTCTTTGCACACCCCAGCCCTGCATTGCTCACCAGTGTCACCAATTCCCAGTGTGCACGTCAGTGGCCTAAAGCACAATGACCCTGTTGTGCAGCTGCCACCACCCTTGTCTCCAGGTGGCCGGCTGGCTGCTTGTTATCATCAACCTGTTCCTGCGAGGCATTCACGGTCTCTTCCGTCACATCATTTCCCCGGCTGCTTCTCTTTACAGACCGGCAAAGCAGCACTTTCTCCCACCCGCCCCCATGGGACATTGGGCCACATCTGGATCCGTGTTTGGTTGTCATGACTGAGGAGGGAACTTTGCTGCTGGCATAGGAGGGCAGGGGGCAGGGATGCTGGGGAGCGCCCTCCAGTGCACAGCACAGCCTCCACACCCCCACTTCCCCAGGGAAAAGGTGACCCAGTCCCAAACAAAAACAGTGCTGGGGTGGACGAGCCCTGGTTCAGGCCTGTAGAGGAAATGGTCTGGACTGTTTGTTGCCGATAAACACCAGGTTAAAAGCTAAGCTGCGACTCCATGATTCTAACAGAATGTGGAAGCTGTGTTCCCCACACCAAACTGAAAGTTGAAGACTGTCTTTAACTGCGTTATTTTACGCTGCTGTAATGCAGTTTGTAATCTGAACTTTTAGATTGTGTTTTTACAGCCTTTTCCTTCCTCTAATTACTTGTATCACCATTCATTCATTATTCATTCATTAAAACAATTATTACTGAGAAATTATTATATGCCAGGGTCTGGTTATACAGCAGTGAAATGGTACAGCTGAACCTTTGTGGAGCTTTCAGTCTAACTTGTAATGAACGTGTGGTATTTATAAATATAGGGTTTAGAATATGAGAAGTTCAAGGCCAATAATCTTTCTAAGTCTGCTGAGAAGCGTGGGGATATACTCGACCCTTCCCCACTACACAGTCTCTCTCTACTCCCCAGCCTGACACTTTTTTTTTGGGAAACCCTCCTGAGGATCTCCCTCTGAGGCCCCCACTGACCTCCCCAAACAGGCACACTTACCATGGCAGGGATGGCATCGAAACCCTTGCAGTCAGGTGGGACCCCGGCAACTTTTGTGCAGGAAGCTGTGGGCAGACTCAGTGGAGACCACTTCCAGGAGAAAGCACAGGGGGGCGCTCACGGGACTTCATTGTCTCTTCACCTGCCCGGCCACCGTGGAGGTAGTGTGCTGGTGTCAGTGACCTGTGGGGCATTGAGATTTCAGGGTCAGTGTGTTGCTTCCTCATAATCTGGCTTTGCAAGTCACTGACTATTTTGTTCTTCAAGTCACTGCCTGCCTGCTCTGGGCCATGGCCTGTGGTGGGCAGGAGGAGGAGGAGGAGGAGGAGGAGGAGAGATGAGTGGGCAGGTTCTCCATAAGAAGCTTGATCTTCCCGGGAGTTGGAGAAGATGGCGGGAGGACTTCAACATGGAATTGCTGCAGAATGGGGCCAGAGAACACTGATTCGGTGGCCACTCGTGCATTTTGCACTTGTTTAGGATGTACTATAACACAGTCCTTTGATGGGCGGTGAGCGAACCCAGAGTCTCACACAGGGCATGCCGGTTTAGCGTGCGTGGTGTCCAATTTAGGCCTCCTGTTATCCGGGAGTGTAGTTCCCTTCACCGTCTTTTCTCTGCAGGACACCTTTTCTAATTTCACACAGGAGAACACCCCTGCATCGTTGGCCTAAGTTATGTGCTTTAGGGCGGAAGGGCCCTTCGAGAGTGTTGGGGCCGGTCCCATCGCCCTGCCACTGGGGCATCTGTGGTCCAAGGAGGTGCAGGGCAGGCCTCGGGCCTCACAGCAGTGGGGGCAGTGGTTCTGACCTTCGGCAGCTCGCGAGAAACCCGTGGCAGGCTTTGTAAAACCCGCAGAGCCCAGGTAGCAGCCAGACTGCTGCCATCAGAGTTCGGGGATGGGACACAGAATATCTGTTTATAAGCTCCCTGTGGGATTCCGACGGCAGGAAAGTTGGGAGTCACTGTGTGAGCCGATGGCCAGGACTGGAGTAGAAGGTTTAACTCCGTTGGATACCATTTCCACCAGAGTATGTATATGCAGCCCCTCATGGTCCCCTTGCCAACTGGAAACCGTATTTTTTACTAGCTTACCTTTTCTCCAGATCTTCTGGTTCTGTGGGTGGGTAGAGTCGGAGAAAGAGGTTGGCTTTTTAAAAATCTGCCATCTGTGCTCATTACTAGCTCCAGTCCAGGTGCTGGGAGTCGTCCTCCAACGCTATCCCCGTGTTTTCTGGCTGTAGTACCCTGCAGCAGGGACCCAAACCAAGGTGAGGGGGAGGTTGTAAATTAGTCAGACACCCTTTCAACTGATACTTTAAATAGATATTTTCAGTCCTCATCCTAGGGTATGCTTATTGATTTTAGAGGGGCTGGGGAGAAGGAGAGGATGTGAGAGAGAAACATCTACTGGCCGTCTCCCGCATGCACCCTGACGTGGGGTGGGACACATAACCTAGGCATGTGCCCTGACTGGGAATTGAACCCACAGCCTTCCGGTGCGCGGGATGAGGCTCCAACCGACCCACCTGGCCAGGCTCAACTGACACTTTTCGAAAGCCGGCTACGTATCATAGACTCGCAGACCTACAGAGCTGAGAGCAGTCGAGACCGGCGCTGTCCAACAGAACATCGTGGTAGAGGCGATGTCCTCTGTCTGCATTGTTCAGCGTGGCAGTCCCTAGCCACGTGTGGGCATGGGGCCCCTGAAATGTGGCCAGTGTGACTGAGCAATGGAAGTTTCGTTGTATTTAACCTCAGTGAGTTCACTTTAAGTAGCCATGCACGCAGCTCTACTGGAAACAGGAGGTACAGACCAATCCCCTAGCCTATCCACCCTCCTTCTGCAGTCTCGAGGGTTGTCTAGTCCTGCACGCTAGATGGGCACAGCGGGAGGCCCCCTTCTGTTCCCGGTCTCAGGGAGGCTGCGGTCCATTCCGGGTAGGGGACTGAGAATTAATTTTGTGACAATATTCAATCTTTTTTTCATCTCCAAAGGCCCAGTTATTTTGTAGTGAAGTCTTTTTTGCCAGAAAGTTCATGGTCCCTGATCACAGCCTAAACACTTAGATTTCAAATAAAACCATGCTAACTATAAACATTAGACACTTGCAGCAGCTTTAGAATCACAGTCCTGTTAAAGAAAAAAGACCCGGTGCCCAGTCTCTTGCTCCCTCCTCCCCTCTGGATGTGTGCAGTGCACATGATCCAAAAAGTCTGTCGCTCTGAATGCTGAGCCCGCAGTTCTGCCTCTGCTGCTGCTCTGGGCATTTCTGCTCCCTATCCATTTTACAGTAACCAGTACCACTAGGTTATTTGTGGACTGTGTTTTTGCAAAATTGCATATGCGTTTCCCTCTGCATGCTTGCGGGAGAGTATTTTGAGGGGAGATTCATCTCATGAAAGATGGCATGCCAGCATTTCTTCTGTGGGGTTTAAAGACACTGGGCTCTGGTCCCAGCTTTCTGATCTGAACTCTGGAGTGGGCTGGGTGACCTCTGCAGCTCCGCCATTGGTTGTTCCCTGCGCTTCCTACCCAGGGGCTGGAGAGCTGCGTGGGAGATGCAGAGCAGCCTGGTTGGATGGGGCAGGAGTGGGGGGGGGGCTTCTCCGCTGGGAAGTCTTCAGGAAGGCTTGGGCAGGGAGGGCTGCTCGCTCAGCAGGAGGTGAAGGGGGCCATCTATTCTAGGTATTAATGAAATAAAAAGCAACTCTTGTTTCCCCTGGTTTCCCACCTTCTGGAAATTTTGTCTGCATGAGGTTCATGATCGTTGCTTACTGGTTTCCTGTATGGAGTAAGTGTGGGATAAACGAGTTTTCCACAGAAAGAAAAGAGCCTTGATCAATATACACATACAAAGCCAAACTAACATCAGGAAACTGCAGAGGTGAAAACCTCCCCAACACAGATAACCCCTGAGGTTTCGTAGGGCCGTTTCACTCCAGGCAGACTTGAACGTGCAGTTCTGAGTAAGTGCGGTCATACTACACATGTTGTCCTGTAACACGCCTTTTCTTAGATTCGGCGCCATGCTGTGTGTATCTGCCTGACTATGAATGTCGGCCTATGTCACGTTGTATTTTCATATTTATAGCTTTGGTGAGTCAGTATCTTTGCCAGTTTGTGAAACTGTCTCCTGAGGCCAGGAATGACTCTGTTCATGAGAAATCCTGAGCAGTGTTGCCAGCTGCCCTCTGGAAACCGTGAAGCGTTCTGGCCCCACACGCAGCGGACTCGCTGGTCACGTGCTCCCTAGTTACGGGCTTGTCAGTTTTTGGACCAGTGTTTATCAGATGGGTGATATTAGTGCAAACATCCTTTTATTTACATTGTTTTGGTTAATGGCCAAGTTAAATAACTCTTTGTTGTTCATTTGTCGTTCTTATTTTGTGACTTGGGAAATTTGACAGCAGATTTTCTGTCTGTGCTGGTGTCTCATGGCAACACAGGTATTTTGTTCAGTTTGCTTTTTTTTTATTGAACATCTTACCTGTTTTCATCCCTTACGATCGTATTGGGATAGCAATCTCAACCGACAAGGCAGGAACTGAATACAGGCTCAGTGCTTCAAAACTGCCTCTGTGTGTCTGTGGCTTGCATTTAGATTCAGGAATACCCCATTGATGTCCAAAGCAACCAGCTGCCCTTCCTGCGGAACCCAGACATCTTGGTGGGAGAAAATGACCTGACTGCCCTCAGCTATCTGCACGAGCCTGCCGTTCTGCATAACTTAAAGGTCCGTTTCCTGGAGTCCAACCATATCTACACTTATTGTGGTAAGTGCGGGGCGTCTCGTGGCTGCGTGTGTTTGAAAGCACTTCCAGTCTTTAGATTTACCACGTTCAGCTCCAGTGGTTAAGAATCCTGCTTTCACTGTCATTTGTGACTGCCTCTCATCTGAGACCCTTGAAGGGTTTGCCGTGGGTGAGTGTGGCTGCATTCGGCTCCCCTACGTCTCTGTGTTCATCACAGCTCAACCAGGGAAGAAGTGGCCACACTATGTCACTTGACTGGCTGAGACATGGTCCTGTAGTCTTAGGACACCAGTGTCCTCACTCGGGTGTCTGCTCTCTCCACTGAGCGCACTCCTGTATCTACACCTGGCTTAGTTTTTGTTTTCTGCTTGCAAAAGGGCTGCCTTTTGCTCTGACCGCCTCATTTGTTCCTGTACAAACATGGTGCATGAAGAGTATTTGTCAAGTTCATGAGCAGAAGCCTTAACAAATGTGTTCAACTAAAAGTCCTAGAATTCTACTTTTTTTTCTCTTGAAATTTCTCAATCTCCCACATTCTAAATGTTGGTTCTTCTTTTCAGAGTGTTGTTAAGTGGTGTATGGTAAAAACCAGAACCCTGTCAACTGTTGTTGGAGGGACAGACGTGTCAGGATCTGGCTGAGTAGTCGGAGCCCTGACTCTGCTACACGTGACTGGCTGAGCTACATGTTCATGGGGCTGCCCTGGTTGTACTTCAGAGCCCTGGCCTTGGCTGTGATAGCAAGTGAGGTCTCAGGGGATTAGGAGTCTTCTACTGAGTTGTTCCATTTTGCTTGGGAACTGGTCACTTGTCCATTAAGGGAGAGAGAGATTTCCTGCCAGATTTCAGGAGCAGTGAATAGCATGTTGATTTCAGCACTTGCTAGGTAGTTTTGCAAAAGTTCCTTCACTCCAATTGCTAGTGGGAGTTTTATTTGAAAGAAATCATCAATTATTACCAGGACCTTCAATATGTTTTTTTTTCTTCTTTGACAAGATTTGTAAAAGCTCCTCTTTTAGGAGAACATGACAAATGACCATCAGCTTCACTTTTATAAAAGTGTCCCTTGCAAGAGAGGTCCCAGTGTCTGCACACATCTATCCACGTGTCCCAGCTGTTCAGAGGGGCTGGCGTCACACAGACTTCAACTCACTGAGAATCACTCATCTCTGTCCTGGAGGGAGCTGAGACATTTTAGGAAAATGTGTGACCTCACAGTATAATATCAAACCTTGAATTGAATACTACATGGATTAGGGTTTTATACAACTCCAATAACCAGTGAAATACGTGATGCTGTTTTTTAAGAGGACTCTCCAAGACATTAGCCATATTAAGTGGAATTTATCAGAGTTCTGGGCCTTATACTTCTTCAGTCCAGGTTGTCTTTTCAGGCAAACTTTTATCTGAAGAGGACTTACTGGGTGTCTTTTTCCTCCCTTTGCCCTTTACGTGGAGTAATTTGGTTTGCTTTATTCCCTCTCATTTCCTCCTTTTTAAATAGTTTTACCTTTAAAGCAATTTTAGGTTCACAGCAACATTGCAGAGGTTTCTTGTGCCCCCCCGCCCCCCACTGCCTCTCTCGCTCTCAGCACTCTGCTCAAGAGTGGTACCTGTGCTGTCATCGATGAACCCCCCAGTGACACGTCCTTGTCACTCAAATTCCACAGTTTTATTTGGGTTCCCACTTGGTGGTGTACATTCCACAGGTTTGGACAAATGTGTAATGATATGTAACTACCATTGTGTCGTAACAGCAGCTTCACCACCTTGAACGTGATCTGTGCTCTGTCTGTTCATCCTTCTCTCCACTTGAACCCCTGGCACCCCTGGTCATTTATACCGTCTCCACGATCTTGACTTTTACAGAATGCTGTGTGCTGGGAAGTACAGTATGTCGCCTTTCCAGACTGACTCCCTCCACTTAGCAATGAGGGTCTCAGGTTCCCCTGTGTCTTTTCATATCTTGATAGCTCATTTTGTTTTAGTGCTGAATAATCTATTACCTGGACGTGCTGCACTTTATCTGTCGAAGGACAGTGGAGTCGCTGCTAAGTTTTGGCGATCACGAATAAAGCTGCAGTAACATCCATGCGCAGGTTTTTGTGTGGATATACCTCGGGATGAACACCAAGGAGTGTGAATGCTGGACAGTGTGGCAGGAGTATGTCTCGTTTCGTGAGAAGCTGTCAGGGTGGCCGCACCATCGTGCGTTCCCACCAGCAGTGAACGGGAGTGGCCGTTGCGCCACGTCCTTGTCAGCTTTTGGTGTTGTCTGTGTCCTGGGTCTTGGTCTCTCTAATGGGTGTGTAGTCGCATCTGCTAGTGCTTCAGTTTGTTTCCCTGACTGCATACGATGTGGAGCATCCTTTCAGATACTTATTGGCCATCTGTGTATCTTCTTCGGTGACATGTCTCCCTCTTGCCCAATTTTAAATTGGGTGCTTCATATACTTATTGTTGAGTTTTTAGTTCTTTGTATATTTTGGATAATATAGTCCTTTATCAGATGTGGCTTTTGCAACTATTTCTTCCAGTCTGTGGTTTGTCTTCTCATTCTCCTGACTGTCCCTCCTCAAACCCTGAAAGGTCACAGCACAGTGGAAGCCATTTCCCGTTGGCCGTGACCTTTCCACTCTTGTCTTCTCTTCCCCATGTGACTGGAGAAGCTCCTATGGTTTGAAGCCCTGACCATAGTTCTCCTGACGTCCAGAACGTGCTTCTGTGGGAAAGGAAAAGGCCCGGGTTTCCGTCTTATCATGAAGGTCAAGTTTGTGTTTTGTTCTTTTTATATTGTCAAATATCAATTTACCTTGCCCTTCTGTAAAAGACCTGAGGATTTCCTGAGTCTTCAGTCAACCTGTGTTTCTTGAGTCCACTATTGGAGCGCTTCCTTTTAGGGATACAAGATGAAAAAAATGGTGCCATGAAAGATGACACGTTACATAATATGATGTGAGATCTTCAAAACTGGCCAGCACTCCGTGCTTACTATGGAAGGTGCGGGTCTAAGTGCTTTCTCTCTCAGTAATTATTCTGCCCTCGGGACAACCCGGGAAAATGCAGCTCTCGTCCCCATCTCCCAGGCCAGTTATCTGAGGCTGTCTGTGTAAGTAACTCACCCGACTCACCCACTGTGTAACTGGCTGAGCCAAGATTTAACCTTCAGGTGTGTAAATCCCACCCCCTGTCCATAAGTTGTTCATATTTTAGTTAAGGTAATCCATACACAGATGAAAAATTAGTAGTCCCTTTACTAAATTTTAATCCTGAGGTGGCTTTTTGAGCCTAACACCTGTTGGCAGAGCCCAGCATCCTCTTCTCCCTGACCCTGCAGCACTTTGCACGTGTCTGTTTTATGAGCTCAGTTGGTGGATCAGCTCCATGTGCGTCTACGTGTGTGTGAGCTTGTTTCATGCTCCAGAATATTTGGAAGCCACCGTGTCATTCTCCACCAGGGCACAGTGCCTGGTAAAGACATACAGACGTCTCGGTTTAGTTGAGTGGCTGGTCAAGACCCATTCCATCACTCACTCTTTCTTTAGGTGGGTGTGTATGAACCGGGGCCTTCATTAGCGGATGTCAGGGGCCACTGCGTTACCAGAATCTGACCGCATCGTCTGTTCGCAGGTATTGTGCTCGTTGCCATTAATCCTTACGAACAGTTGCCAATCTATGGACAAGATGTCATCTATGCCTACAGTGGCCAAAACATGGGGGACATGGACCCCCACATCTTCGCTGTGGCGGAAGAAGCCTACAAGCAGATGGCCAGGTAAGAACCACCTCCGGCCAGAAGCCTTTCTGGGTGGTCGGGGTGAGGGTAGACTTTGCTGCTTTTGCCCGGTGGTTGGGAGGGTGGCTCTAGAATGGAGGAAGCATCTTCAAAACCGAGCCAGGTCCCGTTTCTTATCGCAGTCTCCTCATGCCTTCACTTTGTGCCTGTGAGCACAGACCTACGCTTGGAGAGCAGTGACCCCTTAGACTTACTTTATTGTCTGAGCAATGCGGTGAATGCCTGGCATCTCATCTCTCTGACCTCCTTCTGGCCCTCTCTTCTCCCCTCCTGGTGCAGTGGGTCCATTTTATAGCCTCACCGTGCAGCTTGCAGACCTCCCTGAAGGCTCCCTTTTGAAGGAACCAGGACTCTTTGGTAGCTTCTTGAGATGCCAAGCATATGGGGCTAAAATGGAAATTTCGAATTGATAGTCATGCACAGGGGTTTTGGGTTTTTCACCTGGAACTGGAGTTCTGTGTAACCAGTTCAATAGATGTCATTTTTTCTGTTTGTCCCCTCCCTCCAGCCTTTGAAGGACAGGTACAGGTCGTTTCCTCAGAAGACGGGCCAGGTGATTGTATTAGGGTTCTGTCGAGAACCAGAACCAGTACGAAGCGTGTGTGTGCACATGCATGCAGGGGGTGGGTGGAGGATTTTCATTTTAAGGAATCGGTTCAAGGCTTGTAGGTTGGCAACCCGGAAAAGAGTTGATGGTGCATTTGGAGTCTGCAGGCGGTCTCCTGGCAGAATCCTTTCTTTGGGAGACGTCGGGGGTTTTTTCTCATGTGACCTTCAGCTGATTGGATGAGGCCCACCCACATTATGGAGGGTGATCAGCTTTACTCAAAGACTACTGATGTAGATGTTAACCTCATCTAAAAAATACCTTCACAGCAGTGTCTAGGCTAGTGTTTGACCAAATGTCTGGGTAGTATAGTTTAGCCAAATTGACACATAAAATTCACCACCACAGTGTCGGTCTTGGAACTTTTCAGGCACAGTGTAGGGAGGGGCAGTTTTACTGAAGTTTCAGTGGAAATGCACATGCCAGTCAACACTAAAGTGCCGTATACTTTCAGCCGAACCTTTCTCTCGGCCTCTAGGGAACATCTGTGGAGCTAGAGGCAGACACAGGACAGTTCTCAGGTGGGGCCTGGGGAGGCTGCTTAGGCTGATTTGGGGAGAGGGGTGATTGATTTCTGTGACAGGAGAAACCCATTTAAGGTGGCCCGTTTATAAAGTTGGTGGATTTTTAAGTGTAATTTTTAGCCCAGTGAAAGTTCCCATCAGGGAAGATTGTTTCATAGGCTTCCTTACTGATTATGATATTTTATTGCTGGCTGTGGAGATCAGTATATAACAAAATCTGCTCCATTATAGTTGTACAGTGACCAAATTCCAAATATGCAGTGATTAGAGGACTAATAAGCAAGTTAAGAAGCACAGTGTTCTTGCTCTATAACCGTTTTGTTTCTCCGAAATGTGGTAAGAGACTGTGGAACTAGAATGGTTGTGACTTTGACCCCTGGAATACCATAAGAAGGCCCACACCCTACACTGATGTGCTCTCAGGGCCTGGCTGGGAGCCGCCTAGCTGGGTGTAACCTGTTGATGCACACCTCCTAACCCAAAGGTTGGCTCAAGGTCAGGTCCTGCGGAGAGAAGGATGGGTTTCAGTGTGTTGTAGCCCACAGCCCGGCTCATGAGTTACTGTTGGAGGTCAAGTGTATGGCAGAGCAGAGGGAGCCCTGGGATCCGAACAGGCTTCTGCGCCTTGGGAGAGTCACTTAAGCTGAGTCTTCAGTTGCCTCTTGGGAAGATGACTGCCTTCCCTCCGTTACAGGATGGATTTTATAGCTCTGAACTAGTTCCGATGACTCCCTACCATGGGAGACGTTCCAACAGCTCTCTAAGGCTTGTCCTTTCGGGGATGTCATTGATACTTGATTGCTTTTCATCCCACTCTCATGTCTTAGCCACGTGTCCTTAGATGTGTCAGAAGTTGCTGTTCTTCATCAAAGACTCCTTGAGGTGCCCCTGTAGCTTTGAAAATCTCTTGGCCTCCAACTTTATTAGCATTATAGGTCCCTTGACAAGAAGGCTCCATTCTGCCCTTCTGTGCCTGAAGCTGTGCTGGTGGTTATTCTATACTTGGGTTATTTCACTTGTTCTGGGTCCTCATTCACGCCCCTTAGAAGGAAGGGGATGTGGGCGTCCAGGGTGCTGGATCCTGTCTTGCTTAGGACAATGCGTTGGATGGTGAAGAAGGTGAGGGTTGAAGGTGTACCAGAATTTAACATTAAATCCTTATGGGTTTCCTTTAAGGTTTTAAAGTTTATACTTGTTTCACTTGCGGAGTCCCAGGGGTTAGCCAAATCATTTTGCTGAAATTCTTAAGCAGTTTTTGCTCATGAATGAGCACAGAAGTGTGGAAGTATAGGACCAGCACGGGTGGCCACGGGAGAGGGCTATTTTTGACTGTTCCATTGTCAGCAGCTCAGGGTTTTTGTTACTGATCTGGAGGCACAGAGTCTGCTGTGCAAAGACAGACACCCACTGGGTGGATGCGGGGAGGTTTCAGCTGTATTTCCAACACAGGTCTTCTCTGTCAGTTTGGAGTGTACAACACATTCATTCGACAGCGCCTGCCGGCTGTGCCCTGTCTCTCATGACCCGTCAGTAGTTGTTGCAGTCATGTGGTCTGAGCAGCCGTGGCTGCGTGTGGCCTAGCACAGTGTGTTTACCGCTGGGCGAGATGAAGGGTCATGAGGAATGGAAGTGGGCGACTGCCAGCCGTTGGAGGCTGTGGATCAGTTGGCCTTGGACGCAGCAGTTCTTGCTCTTCATTCACTGGGAACTGGCTTTTCTTTTCTGGTGGGGCTCACAGGGGGACTCTCCATCTCTCGACGCTGTATGTGGGTGGGTGGATGGAGGGGACTCTGTTGCAGACACTCGTCCCCATCCTGAGAGTTCACACAGGACCCTGCCGTGCAGGAGGAAAGGAGGAAAAGGCGCAGCGAGAGGCTTTGTTCCCTCTCCACATCCCTGTCGGACTCGCCAAGTCTAGACGGGAGTGAATGGAGATTTGCAGCAAAGAAGAATGTAAAGTGATACGAAACATCAAGTTCATGCATTCTGTCCGCTGCATAAGGACCTGCGGTTTCCCGTGAGAAGGGGGGCTGACCTCCTTGCTTATTACTTCTTCACTTCTGCTCCTCCTCCCTAGTCTGAGATGCAAAATGCCCTCGCCTTCATTTTTTAAAAAATCCTCACCCAGGGATATGTGTATTGATTTTAGAGAGGAAGGGAGGGGGGAAGGAAGGAATCAGTGGTGAGGAGAGAAGGAGGCACATCGATCCGTTACAGCCCATACGCAAACCAACCAGGGATCGAACCTGCAACCTAGCTGTGTGTCCTGACCAGAAATTGAACCCCCAGCCTTTTGGTGTATGGAACAACACTACAAGCAACTGAACCCCCTAGTTGGGGGGCCCTGTCTCTCATTGTTACCTGCCCTAACCTCTCCAGTCCGAGCTCCTACATTAAATCCTATCCGTGAATACTTGTGAGGTATCAGTTATTTGATAGGCTCCTTAATGAACACCAAGAAATATAAGGCTTCTTCCCAGTTCTTAAGCTCACAGTCTGGTTGGAGAGAGAAAAACATAAATATGCCAAAACCTAGTAGCTGCAGAAGCTGTAAGTAGACACTAGCATGGGGTCATTTGAACTGAGTTTGGAGACATGACTGCCATAGATAGTTTAAGAAAACTGTAGGAGTTAAGCTAGATCTTGCTGAATTGGTAGGATACATGGGGCGAGAAGAAGGCATCCAGGTGGGTGGAATGGAGCGGTCATAACCTTAGCAGTGAGGTCAGAAGTCCCGGTCCCCAAACCACAGTGATGTAGTGTTTTATGTCCACTATGATATCTGTAATTTAAGAGAGAAAAACAAGTGTTGGCAAGGATGTGGCAAAACTAGAATCCTCATACGCTGCTGGTACAAGTATAAAACAGTGTGGCTGCTTTGTAAAATAGTCTGGCAGCTCTTCAAATGTGAAACAGAGTTTCCACGCGGCTCAGCAATTCCATTCTTAAATACATACCCAAGAGAAGTGAAAACTTAGGTTTGGGCAAAAACTTATACACAAATGTTCATAACAGCGTTTCTCCAAAACAGCACGATAGCAAAAGGTGAAAACAATCTAAATACCCATCAGCTGTGGAGTGGATAAACAACCTGTAATATGTTCATACAGTGAAACATTATTTGGCTGTAAAAGGAACAAAGTGTGGTACATAGCATGTTCATACATGCTACCACATGGATGAACCTTGGAAATATGCTCAGTGAGGAAACCAGACACAAAGACCATATACAGGTCTGGGCAAAAGTGCGCTTACAGTTACGAGTATGCAAAACACAGTTTATTCTGGCAGCGTTTATTTGTATCATCCGCAAACCTACTTCTGCCCAGTCCTTGTATCATGTGATTCCACGGATATGGAACGTCCAGAACAAGCAAATCTCTGCAGACAGAAAGTGGATTCGTGGTTGCCTAGGGCTGGTGGTTTGAGGGGGAAATGGGGCATGGTCGCTTATGGACATGTTTTTTTGGGGGGGAGGGAGGGGATGAAGAAATGTTCTAAAATTAATTGTGGTGGCTGCACAGCTCTGCAAATGCACTCACGCCCTTTGAGTCGTATACTTTCAAATGGGCCACCTGTGTGCTGTTGTAGAAACAAAGGGACACGGTGGGAGAACAGCACCCGGGCAAGTTTAACCTGCGGGGGTGAGCTGGTCTGTAGGAGAGTTAGAGACAGTGTGGGTTAGAGACTGGGGAGGCCCGTCAAGGTCGGTGTGAACTTTGGGAGAAAAGTGTGTTCTGCCAACAGTGTGCAGAGGTGGTCAAACAAGTTTGGGAAGCCCTGGGTAAATAAATGGAACAGTTTTCTGTTGAGGTGGGGCTTGTAGGAGCTGTTACATTGACTCTGTTATGTCGACTCGTGTTCTGAGTCTCCAAGATGGGGATGCATTAGGCCGGGTTTGCATATCCTATTTAGACACAAAACTGTTGAAAGATTATCTCAGGGGACTAATGTTCTGTGCAACAGTCTCTGGGAAATGCTGGCCTAGAGAGATGGGAAAATTTTAGAGCTCGTTAAATGAAGACACAAGGGATGTTCAAAGAACAATGTTTCTCTGCTGAGCCGTGTTTCGTAATGACACTTCTTTCTCCATATTCCTATACAGTTTACAAGGACGAGAACATCTTCTCATGAGAAGCTTGGATTCTTGCAGAAATAACTTGTCTGTTGTTAACAAGCTCTGCGAAATGAGTGAAAGGGGAATGAATGGCCAGGTGCGAGACCGTGTAGCACAGTGTGATGTTTTGTTTCCTGTGTCACCAGCCCTGTACCCTAGGGCATATGATTACATTTAAGGAAGAATAGAAAGGTTCAACACACCAATGCGTTCAGGTCTTAAAACCACTGAGGTGCTCTCTCCCTCCGGGGAGCCTGCCTGCACCTTCCCCTCCCCGCCCTCCCTTTGGGCACGTTACCTTTCTCCCTCCTAAGTTCCAAGGGCCCGTCTTTTTTCCTCTGTAACTTGTTCCCTGAGCCCATTTCTTCTAACAGCTCACTTCTTCTGCCTCTGGGACTTTCTAAATAAACTTTTTTTTTGCAGTTTGGAAAAAAACCAAAACACAAAAACCACCAAGTGAGATTAGTTATCCCCACCATCCAGATGAGAATAGAGACTGACGGATGTTGGACAATTTCCCAAGGTCATGAAGATAGTAAGTGGGTGAAGCCAACATTCAGACCCAGTCTGTTTGCCGAGAAGCCACGACTCTCGCGTAGAAGGCATGCTACCTCTCAGTGGCGCCTGTGGACTGTTCCAGACTGTCGTTGCAAGAACCGAGTGCACTGTGGCCTTCGGGACACCACGAGTCAGTGTTCCACATAACAGTGGCTCGGCATTTCACCCAACCATGACTCAGCATTTTTACATACAATGACACAGCATTTTCAAGACCCCATGACTGGGCATTTTTACAATCGTGACTCAGCAGTTCTCCAAACCACCACTCAGCACTTTCTGGAGACAAAACAGCATTTTTATGACACCAACCACGGCATTGTTACATAACCATGATTCAACCTTTTTATGTAACCATGATTTGGCATTTCATGGCGCCATAACTCAGCGTTTTACAACACCATGGCTCCGTGTTTTCTGTAACCATGACTTGGTGATTCTACAAGCCATGACTCAGCACTTTTGTGATGCCATGACTAAACTTTTTCTAAACCACGACTCAGTGTTTTTATGACAACATGACTCAGCCCTCGAGCCCTGTAAAAACTTGGGGTGCAAATGTTAAAGCTGATGCCTCGTTGCATATTGTTGAATACAGTCAACAATAGCATCGCTGGGGAGGTCAGTAATCAAGGAGCACCGACTTGTTGAATTTTTTTTTTTTAAGATTTTATTTATTTATCTTTAGAGGGGAAGGGAAGGAGAGAGGGAGAGAAACATCAATGTATGGTTGCCTTTCGTGTGTCCCCTGCTGGGAACTGGCCTGCAGGGAACCTGCCTGCAACCCTGGCATGTGCCCTGACTAGGAATCGAACCGCGATTATCTGGTTCGCAGGCCCGCGCTCAATCCACTGAGCTACACCAGCCAGGGACTTGTTGAATTTTTACAGTCAGTTAGGAAACCATGACTTCAGTTGCCGCTGACTTTCGGAGGAAGTTTTGTTTTCCTTTGTATTCATTACGATTTCAAGTCAGGCCAAGGTATAGGAGCTGCTTGAGACATCTGCACACAGAGATGGCTTTAGGTTTCCTCTCTGGCGTTATCTCTTCTTCCTAGAACAGGTCCTGAGTGATTTCCCTTCGTCCCCAGGCCTGCTCGCCTGTACCTGCTGTTCCCGCTCACCTCGGTCTCCTCCTCCCTGCCCTCTTGCCCAGCAGTGCAGGCTCTCACCCATCGCCCTCCTCAAGGGGCACCGTGGTGCCGAGGTCTGTGGCATCATTTCCATCCTCAGTAATCTCTTAGACGGTGTCCTCTGTAATTCTTCCTGTCATATGTAAAGCTCTAGTTCTGTTGTTTAAATTTTGAGTGTAGGGGAAAGTTATTGTGTAGTGACTGTAGCCAATGGCACCCCCAGAGTAAAAGAAACCAATGAGTATATATACTGTCATCTCAAAATTGTGAGGTCAGAAAGGAGTAGGACCGGACCCCTTTCTAGGTGTAAGTTCCGTGACACTGCAGAGGTCGTGAACGTTACTAAGAATTACTTAGCTGCAGTGCACACAGCATGCTTTGCGAGGTCCCAAGTCAAAAACCATGGAGGTAAAAGGTGCTTCAGTTTGCTCATACTGATTTTCTTTTACTGGGGGAGTCGCAGCCTGCTAGAAAGGGGACAGCCTGCACTCATCAGGTGGAAACTGGTTGTACCATAACGATGTGGGGAGACTGTGTCCCGGCAGCCGGTCCTTTGGGCGCAGCCCGACTATCCCTAGTACAGGTACATAACTGTCTTGTGAATGTGTTTCCTTTATAACAGCTTCTGTTGCAGGAGTTTCTCTATTACACGGCACTCTACTTAGTCTCCAGTGGTTTCACCCGTGAGTCTGAGCTCCATCTCGTGCAGCTGTCCAGGACGTGGGTGTTTTCTTACACACGGCAGCCCTCGCTGTCACGTGTCCTTCTGTCCCCAGCTCTGGGCTCAACATCCCAGATGCCACAGCCATTCCTCCTGTGTGTGGTTTGCAGACCCTCTCCCATCGTGGGCACCCTCGGACACCCTCTGGTCCTTCTCTGATTTCGGTGGTCTCGGCGTGTAGCTCTGCCAGGGGAGGGGAAGAGGTTCTTGTGCAGAACTTCTGTTGGAGGAGGCTGTAATTGCATTGATTTCTGGCAGGCATTTCACATTGTTGATTTTTAATAAACTTGCAAGCTATTAAATTTCTATTCCGCTTCCCATTACCCAAATAAGCACAAGAACTATTTATTACAACTTTAATGAGCTTTAATTGTCCAGCAATGAACTGTCATGTTGGAACTGCACTTACAAACATTAGATTGCACACATAATCTGACATACTTTGATGTATGTGCACACCTGCGGAACTGCCAGCACCATCCAGATAATGAACATTTCATCAACTCCCCCTGATTTCCCCGCGTTTCTTTGAAATTCATTTCTCTGTGCCAGGTAACCACTGATACACTTTCTGTCACTAGATTCGAGCTTCTTTGAGATATGTTGCCTTCATTCCATACCTGCACAACTGATTTTTTATGTGCTGAGCGGCATCGACAGTTACAGGTATTAAATTTCGCCTTGTGCCCCTGTGCATCAGCGAGCGCGTCTGTCTGAATCCTGAGTTCTGCGTCTGATGTATTCGGTCCCCCTGGCTTGTCCGAATTTAACAAATCTGTTACCCCTGTTATTATTCATTGATTAATAAGTGTAAGTCTGGATGGATTTCAGTAACAGGGGCAGGAATTCTCTCTCTATATCCTAATACATGATTTAACCAAATCAACTATAAATTTAGGTACTTGCCTGTATTGTTAAAACCGGTGCACACTGGTTGGTCACATATGATTTTGGGGGTGCTCATGTCTGAGGGGAGACCTGCACAGATCCCCAGCCTTACCTCTTCCTTCCCGTGTTCTGCCCTGGGCACGTTCTTTTGCTGAAGGCACCGCGTGCCCCCAGAGCAAACAAGAGGTCGAACATGTGCCCGTCCAGGTTCAAGGGTGTGAGGCACTGGGCGGTGCCCAGGGACTCCAGCGCTTGCGGTCACCACGCGCTGTTCTTGTTGTGCAGCCTCGTCCCAGTGTCAGAGCCAGACTCGTCACCCACACAGGTTTCTGTTGGAATTCATAGCGATGGTGCCATGTGAGTAAGATTTAGTTTTTCAAGGTGTCCAAAATAATTTTCAGTGGGAAAAGCTAATAAAATGTGAAGCCTAGCGGGATGAAATGGCATTTCCATTTCCATCGCAGGGATGCCTTTCACGCCATGTTAAACCACTCTTTTCTTAACTGCCTGGTTTTATGTTTAGGTCCTGGAAGACAGGGTGGCTGTAAATGGTCCGGCATCGTGCCCAAGTTTAGAAGGAAAGGAAGATGCCTCAAAATGAGGCGGCTTGGGGCCCGGGGACAAGACTCTGGGGCCCTCAGAGCGTAGTTGTGTGGTCCTGGCACGTGACTGATGTTCACCTCACTGTGTCTGCGTCTGTGACGGGGGGGTAAATACAGCGTCTGACTCATTGTTAGAATTCAGTGAGTCGGTAAATGAGAAGGGCTCAGCACGACTATGGGCACAGAGCAGCTGTTCAGTTAAGTTTCTGATACAGTGATGGTGGTAGCACGTGGTATCCGGGACTGACTTCATCGTGTCTGGAAGAAAGACGTGTTGGAAGAAGAACCCAAGACTCAGTGGGATTCCCCTTGCAGGTTGCCCTCCGAGAACAGACAGTCCTTCCAGGCCAGGTGAACCATATAAGGAAGGCAGTTTAGTGAAGTTCCTTTGGACTTTTCTATATGTCTGTGTTTAAAATTAGAACTATAGAAGTTTATAGATGGCTGCCAGTCCGCCTAGAGGAAATATAGTCAACTGTGTTACATTTAAAAGTCCTTGTTGTCATAGAGAGAAAACCAACAACCTTCAGCTTCACATTTAAAGTGAGAGCGCCCGTACTGGGCGCAGCAGCCCCTGAATAGTGTCGGAAGGTGGACTCCTCTGCCCCGTGGGTGGGGTCGTCTGCAGGCTCAAGCGAAGGGCAGCAGTACAGTGCGCTGCAGGAGCCGAACGATTGCTCATTTGTTTTCTGGCCAGTTGCTTGAAAGGCAGCCTGCCAGATAGCACGCACCGGGCGCGTGGTGGAGGCCAGGAAGCATCTTGTCACAAACGGGCAGAAGTGAGGCTCGGTCACATCTGGTGCCTGCAGTGCTGAGTCAGGGTTGGAGAGCATTTGTTTTGGGAAGATGATTCATTGGAGCGTGGGCAAAAAATAGTAGAACTTCATTTTTTCACGTTCTCTTAATGTTGCTCCTCTGAAGTCATTTTCCCTGCTGCGCCACCAATATGCTGTGCACATTGTAAAAGCTACAGAGACATTATTTTAAATATTCAGTGTATATTTAGAGGGGTGTGCTCAGTTTTCCTTACTGACAGGGGTGCATGTGCAAAGAGATGGCTAGCTCGGCATCCAGGGCGGTGTCCAAAGCCACAGAGGAATAGTCTCAGACTGGTTCATGTTCCGCGGAGGAAGAGCTGTCGCCCCACGGTCTGCTGTGGTCTTGTCAGTGTGGCGAGTGGGGGGAAGGGGCGAGGAGGCGTCTGGCTCAGAGAGACCCATCCCCATCACGGGAGACGTGAGTGGGAGTGCACGGCCATCGTCCCCATGTCAGTGCCGTCTTTCTAGACTGGATTGAAGTGCCCTGCTTTTTAGAGTGGCTCCCTGATTCCATCAGGACGCAGGGGTACTACAGTGGACCGCGTGTCGGCTAAGGGAGAAGAAGACAGCTTTGTGCAGGCTGCTGACGGTGGAGATAGAGTGAGAATTGAATCCAGGACGTCATGGGCCTGGCCTGGTGCATGCGTGGAGCCAGCAGAGGTCCCCCGAATAGGTCTGCATGGAAATCCCTGAGGGATGCCACCCAATCCCACCCTCTGACCCTATGGAGTCAGAATCTCAAGGGTGAGACCAAATCGTCCATATTTTAAAAAACTAAGTGATTTAGAAATCGATAAGGGTGATCGATGCCGTAGACCCGTGTTTGGCAGCTTTTGGAATGGATGGGTGTCTGTGATTTCCGGGACTCGGGGCTGGAGCTCCCGTGAGGAATCTGCACCAGGAGTTTCAGTGGTCTCCCCAGTCTGCAACTGTCCTTGATTGACGTTGGCGTCTCAGCATGAATTGAGGATCGAGAGTGGTTCTGGTCAAGGTAAGAAGTCCCAGTTTGCAGGTGTGTGTAGGGCGGAGGATCCTTCAGATTTAGTGGACAGATGCCTGGCCTCTTCTGCTGTGATCCTCAACCCTGGCTGCCTGGGAGAGTCCCTGGGAAGGTTTCAGACTACTCGTGCCCAGGCCTCTGCCCCCAGAGGGTGAGTTCATCAGATGGGGCTCAGGTATCAATACTTCCACACCCCCAGACGCTATCTGTGTGAGGCAGAAAGAACTCTGCCGAAACCACCTGTGTAACTCAGGTGTAATCCACCTAGTCTTTGCCCCTAGCAGGGCGTTGGGAAGTGAGAGAACTCTTCTGTGCGTGAGGAATGTTCCAGAAAGTCTGCCAGTCAAGCAGCCTGTCCTGGAGAAGGCTTATGTTTATGTCCTTCAGAACTACAGTAGACGTATTTTTTAAATTCTTTAATTGATTTTTAGAGGGGGGATGGGGGGAGAGAAACATCGATTTGTTGTTCCACTTACTCATGCGTTCATTGGTTGGTTGTTCTGTGTGCCCTGACTGGGCATCAAACCCTTAGCCTTAGCATATGGAGATAATGCTCTAACCATCGGAGCTCCCCTGCCAGGGCTCACAGTGGACGCACTTAAAAGCAAATGCTTTTTAAGTCTGCCTGGCTCCTGCCCCCATTACAGATCAATGATGTCAGAAGCCAGAGGAGGGTCACCTACAGCCAAAAGATGACAGAAATTAATTCAGTTCTCTGTATTCCCAGAACTAGAGAACAAAACGCTTCAGGATCGATGACCTGCTTAAAAAAGATGTCCTTTTTGGTTAAGAAGGGAATTAACCTTTAGAAAAGCAATATCAAGAGTACTTAGAATTATGGGATTGTCTTTTTGGAAAATGCCTTACACCTAGTTGCAGGGAGAAAAAGAGCAGAGGGGATTCCAGACACTCATCAACTTCTCTGATTAGTCACCATCCCCAGCCGAGGTAGCTGTGCCGCTAACTAGTGAGAACATAACCTGGCATACTGAGGATCAGTGTGCCAGGTGGGGCAAAAGTAGGATTACAGTTGTTGGTGTGGAAAATAATACAGTAATTAATCAGTAATAGTGCAGCAATAGGGGAAAATGGAGACACCTGTACTGGAACAATAAATCCCAGATACTTTTCTTGGGGTTGAGCTACTGTCCAGTGAGCACTGAGTGAGGGCAGTACTGAAAACACAAAATAAAATGTTCCCAGAATGCACCCCCCAAAATGCAAGAACAAACTCTGTCTCACGTACGCACAGCTGTAAACCTACTTTGGCCCCACCCGGTATTCTCACCCCAGTTTGCTGTGTTCCCCAGGGGGCCAGTGGGCCCCTGAGGTTTTGTTCTGTATGTCATGGCTCATGGTGACCCATCGTAGTTAGAGTTCATGGGTGTGGACTCTGGCTCAACGACCTAAAGCGGAGCTTCCCCTTTCCGCTTGCGTGAGATCGTTATTTTTACAGTTCTGTCCTTTGACTTATATTTGTGGAACCCGTATTTTATTTCACAGAGTATGTGTTCATGAAATGCACAGAATGGCTAAGATTTCCTTACATGAACTTGGAAGGCTTTTGAGATCGAATCTTTTGTAACAGGGATTCCTCTTTCAGTATTTTCGGTGTTGTGGTACTAAGTCCTTCTGGAAACTTCTGGTTCCCTCAGGAGGCAGTCGTCCTAGTGTTTGAAACTCGGAGGCGAGCAGATGTTTCTGCCTCTTGGGGAGCACCTGCCGGGACGGTCTGCTCTGGGATGCTTGTTCAGTCCCACCTCCTCCCAGCCGAACCCTGCCTGGTGCAGCCAGCATCCTCCCCGTGACAGCTCACCGTGCTGTTTGCTGGCATATCACTCGTTTGTGATATGTGTTTCAAAGGGACGGCTAGCTTGAATGCTGGCCCCTGACAGACTGGACCACAGAACGAGCACGTGTGAGAGGGCGGGCCAGCCCGAGAAGGGTGTTCCCTGGAGGGGTGCAGAGCAGCGGCGCACAGAGGGGCAGGTGTGCGTGGGTTCTGTGGGTGCCCAAAGCCAACGGGGGCGGCAGAGGCCGACTCGAGCACCAGCCAGCCTGGGCCCTGTCACTGGTCACTTAAGGACAGCCCTCTCACCCACCTCTTGGTGACAGAGGCAAATATTAAGCCGCAAACTGCGACTTCTACCACTTCATTTTGTGAAACAGGTTACAGTTCCTCCACTAACTACTTGACAATAGTAGATTTTTAAAGTGCATTTAGCAGCTTTTCATTTTTCAAACACCAGCCGGGTATGACTTGGGGGTTTGCCGTGTCTGCATCTTGATTGACTGTCTTCTCTCCTAAATAGAGAAGAAATGGCTCTGGGGGAGCACACGGTTTCCTATCCTTCTTCTTGCAGATGAGCAAAGTGCAGCCAAGTGCGCAGGGTGATGGCCAAGACTGGGGGCTGGGTCTGTGTCGGAGCTGGTTGCAGAGGCGTGTGCTGCCTCTTTCATTGATGAGTTTGGGTTGTCTGTCTGTCTGCTTCCCTCCCTCCCTCCCTCCTGTGCGGCTCTTTAAAACTGTTCACAAAATCCGCCCTTTATTAGCCCGAGAGTGGTCTCTGTGCTGTGTGAAGAGGCATAGTTTTGCAACCAGGCAAAGAAAAAAACCTTTGAAAAGAGGACCAAGAGTTCTTAACCTTTTCTCTTGCATCTAACAGGTGTGTCACATGTCACATAAGATAAATAAAAATACAAAGGAAACTGACTATATTGAAAGTTATAAAAATGTTTTCAGAATTTATGATTTGAGGATTAAATATAAGGGATTGTTAATATATTAGTGGCAGGTTTGAAGCAGTGCCAAGTGTAGACATTTAGTGGCATCTGCGGCAACTATAATGCCTGGTGTCAGTGTCACAGGCCCTGCTAATGCTGCTGAGGGGTGTTTTTTTTGCTGTATTTTTAACTGACAGAATGTTAAAGTTAGAAGTTCGTACAGCAGTCTCCCCTTCTCTGGGGGGGGGGTATGTTCTGAGACCCCCCCAGTGGGTGCCTGAAAGTGAGGATAGTACTGAACTGTACATGCACTGTTTTTCCCCCGTACATGGACACTACTGAAGTTTAATTCATAAATTAGGCACAGTGAGAGATGAACAACAGTAACTAGTAAGAAAGTGGATCGTTACAACGATGTCACAAGTTGTGTGAATGGGCTCTTTCTCAGAATGCCTCACTGCGCTGTGCTCTCCTGTGTCCTGCTGCTGGATGATCAGTGCTCGTGTGAGGAGACGAAGAACAGGGGACTCGACGTTAAGTGAGGCTACATGTGCTCGAGTGCTGCCGCGCCTCGACGGTGGCTCTGATAACAGACGCCCGATGAGTGACAGCCGGGCAGGCAGCATGTATTCCTGGACCGTGGGGTGATTCGCCGCCTGGGTGGGGCAGCTCGGGGTCGCACGAGATTGCGTCTCGCTCCTCATGGTCATATGCAATTTAAAACTTATGAATTTTTTATTTCTAGAATTTTTCATTTAATATTTTCGGACTGTGGAAGGCAAAGCTATAGATAGTGGTGGACTGCTGTCACACTAAAGGTGTGTATTTTATTTCATCCAAGTGTACGGATCCCTCTGGATTCTGTCCACAGACTTGTTGGCGATTTGTTGGCCCCCAGTCAGAGCCCTTGCAGTAGGGGTCGTGTGCAGCGGGTTTCTTTTTCCCCGACTCCAGGCATCAGAGTGTGTGCATCAGTGTGCTGTGAACCTGCGAAGCTGGCCAGTCTACCCTGGTATCGAAACTGTGTATCGCTAACAGGGTAAATCTGGTTAGCGAGGAAACTGCTTCGATTTCCAGGTGATGCATCCAGAGCCATTAGCTGGAGCTTGGAATTAGGTGTCCAGGCTGTTATTAGTTGCAGTCAGGAGGAGGGGTTGATAAATGGGCAAATTCAAGATTCTGTTTAGCCTCTTAAAGCTAATCTTTGTTTTAAGTCCATTGTTACATTGTATTAGGCTAATATTGACTGTGCATAATTTACAAGGTATTTGAATGTGTTTATATAGTGACCTTTTTAATGGAACTGTTGAGTCTGCAGTAGTGGTGAAAAAAATATCCGGGCCCCACCCCCGCAGACGATGGTCCACGGTCTGGTGTGCAGCCCTGCGGGAGAAGCCTTGTCAACTCCATGGGCATTTCCTACGTGCGGTCAGGGTTAGTGAACCAGTGACGGTTCTTTGAGGTCAGTGTTGCCAGAGACCACAACTCAACAGTTGGAATCAGAGCGTCCTAGACTTTACCTGCTTCACGTACCAGCTGGGCTGTCGACCACTGAAAAGTCATTTTTTTCCTGATTTTCCTCAAATGTGTTCCTTCACTGAAAAATAGTTTCCAGGACCAAATGAAATAGAGTTTGAAAGGCAGTGTTTATTTGGGAGGGGCATCCAATATTATGGGTGTTTGTTATAGTTTATCCCTTTAGCTATTAACATCAAAACCTATTTATCCGAGGGGAGGACCCCCCAGAAAACAACTTATCTTCTGGAGGGCGGGCCCCTTGTAGTGCAGGCTTCCCCCGCTAGGCGAGTGTTCTAGGAACCCATCTGTGTACCAGTTAGCATTGTTGTGAGAGTCTGTGTTCGGCTTCGGGGAATTTTTTGGAAGACTTTCAGTGCATTTGCCCATTTCAGGATTTATAAGCACTCCTGCCCACACCACACTGAGTGTCCAGCAGTTTTGGACCCCATGACCCACCCTCCCTAGTCACCTGACCCCACCCAAGTGACTTTTTAAAAATTTTCCTGGATGAAAAAAGTCCTCAAAGGGAAACATTTTGCTGATGTAGAAGAGATGAAACAATCAGCAAAAGCATTAAAAGTCATCAGAATCAGTTCAAAAACTATTTTGAGTGTGAAAAACACCTTGACAGGTGTGTTGCATCAAATGGAGACTTTGAAGGTGACTGAGGTTTAAGCCTGTCAGAATAAACACAGTGTTTTATAAATAAATTCGGGTTTTGTGGGGTCCTCCCTTGTAAAGTATAAAATTGCAGGAAACACTCACCTCAACCTACAGGGTTCTGGGCTCCAAAACGCATTTTTGACATTAGCAGGCACGTGCAGTTGAGGTGGACGAGTTCACACAGCTCAGCCGTCACCTGGACCCGGAGTCACAGGATTCTGGGGGAGCAGGAGGGCTCAGGGACCATGTTGCAGCCTCTTATTTTCAGAGCGAAGAAGCTGGTGTGTTCCCAGTCGTGGTGCAGAGCCCCCCCAACCAGTTTTCAGCCTCACTCCACCCCAGCTTTTCTGCCTGTGAGGGTGGGCTGGGTGCAGCCCCCTGAGGTTCTTCCTGTGACACTGTCACCTCTGAGGGGTGAAGCCTGTCCCGGGAGCACAAGTGGAAGGGCTGAATCGATTTTGCAGGTACCTGCCCCGCACTGTACCTCTGTGGTCTATAAATAGAACTTAGCAGTCTACGGGCCGCTATGAAGCTGAAGTGGGAAAAGGATACTTGGATATTAAATGCCCGAGCACTTAGCTCCTATGCTGTCAGAGCTTCAGTTTCTTCTTTCCCAGTAGGCCCTTGGGACTCTGGCCGCTAAGTATCAGTTCAGTTGTGCCCAGTGACTGGGACAGCCTCCTGATGGCGAGAGTTCCAGGCTGTGCCTGCGTGCACGTACAGCCCTCCCAACAGAGGCGGGGGTGGGGGTGGGGAGGCAGTGTGGGACACCTGTGTCTGGTGACAGAGGTGCTCAGGTTTGTCTGTCCACCTCTCTCCCGCCCAGAACCCAGGGCCTGCCTGCAGGGCTCTCACTCAGGTGCCCTCCCTCCGGGTGCCCAGGGCGTATCTCCTCCTTCCCACCTCGAGGCCTGGCTTTCTGGGCGGCAGGGTTCATGGACTCTCTTGATTCCTGGCACAGCACCTTCTCACAGCAGACGTGTTTGAGAGACTCCCGCCCCAACCTTTGGGAGGAAGCCTTGAACTTCAGACCCATTAGGATCCAGTGTCTGTTGCCAGCCCCAGTGAGCCTCACTGTGACTGTTCGGGTCCCGCTCCCGTGACTTGCCCTCCACCCAACCCACTGCTGTCCCCCAGCCTCACCCTTTCCTCCCCACAGAAGCCAGTTTTGTTGCCCCCAGTCATGCCCGCCCACCACCTGACTTGGCCCAACTTCCCCGATGCCGCTGGGGTTCCGTTGCCATTTTGTATTAATGTAGTTCTGTCTTTGTGTCCTGAAGCATTATGTGGTTTTTCTTGTTTGAATTTTTAAAGATGATCATACCACATATAGTATTTTCTTTTTTTTTTTTTAGCATTGCATCTAAGACTCATTTTAATTTTATTTGCCAAGCCAATTTCCCAATTATTAACTCTGTCCATGGTGCTGACAGAAGCGTTTTGGTTGAACAAATTCTTAATTAAAAGTCCTTTGTATCTCATTCTCCAGTGTAGTTTTCCTTTTAAGGAAAAAACCCCGTAGCAGATGGTCTGTGTCGTGATGATGGTGTTGAAAACGTGACTGC
The DNA here is from genome assembly GCF_021234435.1 of Artibeus jamaicensis. Lineage (NCBI taxonomy): Eukaryota > Metazoa > Chordata > Mammalia > Chiroptera > Phyllostomidae > Artibeus > Artibeus jamaicensis. The sequence continues at coordinate 30,064,979 of NW_026521803.1, read as the reverse complement.
AGACTTGACGGACACAGACAGGCCAGCAACAGGGGATTGATGATCCCATTAGTGAAAGAGTGTGTTCCACTGACACACCCAGATTTTTGGATGGTTTGTCACTCGGGGAGGAAACAGTGGGGGACCTGAAGGTGTGTGTGGAGATGGGGTATTCTCCCTGCGGTGCTGTGGGCAGACTGCCCCCCTTGTTCGGAGACCGCGCTGCATGTCGGGGGACTCAGCACGTGTTGCCCACCACTCTGTCCTCTCCCAGGAGTGCCAGTTCCAGGAAACACAGACACAGGAGCCCTGTGCTCAGTCCCCTTCTCGTGGGTGGTCGTGGGAGACGCACAGGGGGAGACCACCAAGATCGATTTTGTGGACAGTAGATCGCACACCTCTGGGCTCAGCTCGTATGGGCCAGCGATCGGCCATCACGGGACCTATGTTCTAGTGGCAGAGACAAAGGTGTATAGTATGCCGGGAAGTAGACCAGTATGGCATTAGCGAATTGTATGGTGAATGCTCTGAGGGCGGGGTGGTCAGGGAGGGGCTTCTGCAGTGCCGCTTCAGCTAAGGAGTGAGGTGTGGCCAGCCAGTGCAGAGGATACCCGATTGATTCATCTCTTTCTCATACCAAGGCGAGGCTTGTTAGGGGAATTTGTTGAGAGACAGACACTTCATTGTACAAGAAAGGGCATGATGACAGTGGAGGTGTCCTGGCCCAGCCCGGAGGGAGCCGTGCAGGCCGATGGAAGCCCGCACTTGAGTTTGGGTGCGGTCTCGCACTCACCGAAAATATCACATCGCCTTTCCAAACTTCAGTTTGGGCTTCTTAAAATGGGAAGACTGGCACCCAGCAGTCTTGTGAGTCCTAAGCAGGGGACATGTGTCTGGGAATTTTGTGCACCGTTCGGGCGTGATGTAAATAGGTGATGAATTACATTGAAAAGCAGTGATATCTATGCTGCTATAAGGCAGATGATTGAGTGGTAGGAGTTGAGAGTTGTGAGATTAGAGAAGAGAAGTCAGCCGGAGCTAGACTGGCTTCGGGCACCTGTGAAGCAGGAGGGAATGAAGAATGAAGCCCAGTGTGGCTCGAACATCACCAGCAAAGACAAACGGCATGAGATGAAGCCAGAGAGAGGTGCTGGCTCCTTGGAGGGCCTGGAACACAGGGGAACCTGGATGTTGGGGGGCAGAGGGGTGCCTCTGGAAGGCGTGAGGCAGGGGAGGGGGTGCCCCGTACTCGTGAGCAGACGGGCACATAAGGAGGATGTATCACAGGTGGATGGGGGTGGAGGGCAGGAAGCTGCTGTTACAACACGTCTCAGAGCTGATGGTGGCTGAGGCAGAGAGGAGAGGACACGGCACACTGTATCAGGGGTGACTTCAACGGGACATGCTGATGTGGGCTGGAGGGAAGGGCAGGAGTCCACAGCCCCTCAGAGGTTTATGGCTGCAGTCGGTGAGTAGAGGCGGGTGCCACTCACAGGGAGAAGGTGGGTGGGTGGGTGGGATGGGAAAGGGTGGAGAAGCTCTGGCGTCTAGAGCCCTGGGGATTCGAGGCTAAAGCGAGTGCCTGCCCTTTGTAAGCTTGTAGTTCAGTGACTGGTGTGTAGACGGGCTGTGGCTCGAGGACACAGGGTCCCGGGGGGAGTACAAGGTGCCCCAGGTGTCTGAAAGCGGGGCACCTGGCTGTGCCCATGTCACAGCCAAGGTGGTTGTCCAGAGCTCTTCCCAGGCTTCTCTCAGTTCGAGGTGGAGGGAGGGGTGACTTGCTGCAGCTTCTGGGTGCACGTTGCTGATTGGGAGGCCTGGGCGACAAATTATTTTCCACAGGAAACCCAAACAAGAGAACACGTCAGCGGGATTCCTCAGGGCGGAGCCCCGGCAGCATCTCCCTGGCTGGTGAGCAGGGCTCTCCCTGGGTGGCATGACCCCAGGTGTCTGGCCAGCCGCCTGCTCCCCTCCCGAGGCAGGTCCCACCTGGAAGTGGGAGAGGACATTGGTTGACCCTGCTCAGGGAGCGTAACGTGCTCCCATGCTTCGGTGGGAAGTTTTGGTAGGAGTAGGTTGTTCAGAGCAATTGGGTCCTGCCTCTCAGGTGTCAGATGGCGATGCAGCACAAACTGGGGTGTGCGCATGTGTGCACGTGTGTGCACGTGTGCTGGCTGGCTGTGTCTTACCTGGAGGCTGGGGGGGGTGTCTGGGTTCCTTACCTCAGAAGTCTGTTTCTTGCCAAAGGCACAAGCCTTCAAGGGGCTTTTCCTGTTTGGAGGAATGGACTGTGTTCCATCCTGCCGACAGCATGGACTTGGACGGTGGCTGGACGCAGAACTCCTGGGCCATGGCGTGCTAACGGGAATTTCATTGGGGTCAGAAGAAAAGGGTTTATTGAAAGCAGATTAACTGAAGTTGCCAACTAAGTCACGTCTGTGATTGGGCTGAAGGGATGGAGCCGCACATGGGTTATGTTTTTTCTTAGTTTTTAAATTAATTTTTCAGAGAGAGAATCAGACATTGACTTGCTGCTCCACCCACTCATGCATTCACTGGTTGCTTCCCGTGTGCGTGCGTCCTGGCCAGGATCGAGCCTACAAACTTGGAGCATCAGGACATGGCTCTAACCAACTGGGCTACCTGGCCAGGGCTGGATTATGTTTTTGAAGGACACTGGGTAGAAATATCTTCCCCACAAGCAGCCCTCCCTAAATAACCAAAATGTGTGGCACTGGCATCTATAGAAGATGAGATGTGACGATGTCTGAGAAGTGGCACAAAGAGATGACGTGGGACGAGGAGAGGGAGAAACAGTTGCCTGCTGGGATGCCAGCCCAGAGCCGGGGCAGAGTGGACGTGGGTCATGGGTGGGAGCCAGCAGACAGGCACGTGCTGACTGATTTCAGCAGCAGGAGAGCCATCAGTGGCTGGGGTGGGAAAGCAAGCAGCGTCACAGCCAGACAAGTAGTCCAGTCTGGCTGAACTACAGTATCATCATCTATGAAGAAGTGCAGAGATCGTCTGATACAATCTTGCAGCAAAATCTAAGAGGTGGGAGGTGACCTCTGTCAGGTGGATAAGGTTCACAAAGCCTGCTGCTGGCCGAGCCAGGACGCAGGCCGGATCCTGGGACCGCCTGCTCTTTCCACGGCACCAGTGTGCCCCCGCCCGCTGAGGGGGTTTGTGTCCAGTGCAGGCGCTGTGGAGGGTTTCAAATACTCAAGCAGCCCGGGCTTGATTTGATCCACAATGCGTGCTTATCTCTCTTTGAATGGGGAAACATAACTAGGACTGTGCTTCAGACGTTGACTCTGGCAGGAGTGTTGGGATGAATTGGAGACCTGGGTCTAAGGCAAGGTGGCCACTTACAGGAACATGAGCGCAGGTGGGGGGTCACGGTCATAAGAGGTGGGGCTGAGATAGCCTGAGGATCAAATAGGCTAATGGCTTCGTCCCAAGTCAGATAGCTCATCGGCAGTGCATCTGAGCTGCCCGATGTTTTTAATGCCCGTATTCTGGGGTCGGTCTGTTTCCTAGCTGAGTTGAAAGCAAAGCTCACACATGCAGAACCGAGTGACGGTGCTGTGGTGCATCCCCCTAGAAGGCCAGTGTACGGGCCTTATGAACAGTGTATGTATCCATTCCTCCTGCTCACCTGGCCCTGCAGTGCACGGGGAGTGGGGGTGGGAGTGCAGTGGGGCGAGGTAAAATCATCAATTTTCAGGCATACTCGAAGTTGGTCTGAGATAGAGAAGTTGTGGGAAGGTGCCTGTTGGTCTAAAACAGCACGTTTACTGGGCTGTAGCCTGCCTGCTGCATCGGAGCTAATGCCTGTTGAATGAGGCAGGAGTTAGCGCTGATGGCCTTGGCCCAGACTTCCTCACACCCAAAGCCTGGGGTGCAGAGATTGTTAAAACTTGGGCATATTTCTAAGTCCTGGTAACATCTTGGTTATGCGCATGCATCTTCATTAGGACGACACAAGTGGCCCCTCATTCTGCTGGTGGCTTGTTTGTTTCCCCACCTCGATGCCTTCTGCCTTTGAGTTCAGGCACTTCATTGTCCATGAACCAGCCTCCCGTTTTGGCTTCCTGGCCACATACTCTTAGAACAGCCTGCTCGCTCCTCAGACTTTTCTCCCTGTTGTTTTATCCGGGTCTCCTCCGAGTCCAGTTTCCTGTGTGTGCCCTTGCCAGGGGGAGTCTGGCCCCTCTCACCCCCCACCTCCTGGCATCATGTGCAGCTCCCAAGGGTCCCTCCTGAGTTTGGGGGGCAGTTCTCTGCCGAGGACGAAGGCTCAGACACACCCTGTGCTCCTCCGTTCACTTCAGGTTAAACTTGCCGACTGGAGGCAACACTGCGAACTCCTGGGCGTGACTCCTGCGAGGCAGTTCTCCTTGTTGCAGATGCGGGGGTTCTTAAAGTCAGACTGGGGTCTCTTTTAGGGGTCTCAAGCTCAGCTTGTTAGCCTCCTGGACTCTGGGCTGCTCGTGCTTCTGTGCGGTTCTCTAGGGACTTGCTTATGAAGGTATTGAGAGGAGAGGTGGCACCCGTCATGACCCCCAGGGTCCAGCAGATGTCATATAAACTAACATGGATGGGAATGGGAGGTACAAGCATCCGCAGGCTTCTTTAGGGGCTTCAGTGTAAAGATGTCACGGACACAAGGAGTGACAAAACACACTCTGGTGACCACAGTGGTGTCCTAGAGGTCTCAGAACACTGCTTATTCTGTTCTCCATTAACAGGTCTCAGATTCTGTATGTTTTCAAGCAATTGGTTGTACAGCCGATTTAAAAGATCTTTTTTTCTTCATTTTCATCTGTTCAGCAGGGCCTACCAGCCACCTGTATTACTCAGGCCGCTCCCCGTGTGGTGATGGTTTGTGTGAGTGACAACCACACAGCTCCTCGCTGACCTTGAAGGGTGGTTGAAGGCTCAGGTTCCTTCAGCCCAACTGCCACACCTGAATCTCCCCGGTGCTCCCAGCCCAGTTCCTTTCTGTCTTTCTTGTTCATCTCTATTTAACATCAAGGTCATTCCACTTTTCAGTGGTACAGTCCAGATGAGAAGCAGGGCCAGCGTCCATTGCCCTGTGCTGATAAACTATGGCCTGCCTGGTTGACAATGGGCAGGCGGCCGTGGTGGCTTCTCTGTTCATTCTTCTCTAACCCGCTCTGCCAGGAAGCCACTGCAGCTGGAATTCAGAGCGTTAGGCTGGTGCCAGGAGACCTGTGTTCCTCACACTTCTCAGTTTCCTCATCTGGAAGACGGGGTTGGTTGATCCCCAAGCGGCCTCTAGTCCGAGTGTATATACTGAGTATATGTTTTGTGCCGGGCACTGGTGATGGAAAGCAAAGTGCCTGCTTCCTGGTGGTGCTTTCGTGAACTGGAGGTAGATGGGCGAGTGTGGCCCTTACAAGCAATTCATCTTCCACATCTGGGGCCCAAACGCTGGTGCTCAACTCCCTGCTTGAACAGCTGTGAAGACGTCACATGCTGCTTTTTCCATTACTCGTCTGTCTTCCTGCTATCTGTGTTAAAGGAATGAATATAGGTGCATTTTTACCTGGTATAGAGTGTCTTCTTTCTCCCTTCCATTCAGTCGGACTGAAGGCCATCTTATTGTAATTGGGAGTTGTTTTATCTAGTTTCTGGGAGACTTGAAGCAAGATCAGCCTGGTGATTTATGGTGGCCCTCTGTGATACATATATACACACACATCTGAACAAAAATGTTCAAAACTATCTGCTGGCCCACTAGGCTCAACTACAAGAGGAGAAGAAAGGATCCTCGTTCTTGGAAAAAAGCGATAGCGTACACACAGGCACAAGGTGGGCCTGCCATAGGGACAAAGGTGAGAAGGTGTGTCCGCTTGTTCCCAGAGGAGGTCTACGTACACATGGCAATGACCTAAGCCGTGCTGTGTGCAGAGGGACCGACTGGCTGCACTTTGGTCCTGCGGGTCATAAAAGGCATGTGCCCTTTTCAGAACTCCTTTCTTCTCGCATTTTTCAGATCTTGCAGAGGCATGTGATGGAGGGGAAAGTACTTTGACCCCGTCCCTCGAATTTACCCCTCGAAGAAAGGGAGGTGCTCTGATGGGGCTCAGGCCCTTGTCCACAGAGTCCCCAGCAGACACCAGAGCCTCCCCACGGCCAGCGACTGACCAGAGCTCTTTCCCTTCCAGAGACGAGAAGAACCAGTCCATCATCGTCAGCGGCGAGTCTGGAGCCGGCAAGACCGTGTCGGCCAAGTACGCCATGCGCTATTTTGCCACGGTTGGGGGCTCGGCCAGCGACACCAACATTGAAGAGAAAGTTCTGGCGTCCAGTCCCATCATGGAGGTAAAGCCTTCCAAGTGCCCTTGGCCTTCCTGGCTGGAGTCCCCGCCACTGGCAGCAGGACTGCGGGGTGTCCAGCCTTGTGTGGCCGCTCACCAGAACCCTTGGTCGCACTTCATGTGGTCAGTGTTCCAGTCTCGCCTAGTGGACAGCCCCTTGTCCACTGCTGAGGAAAAGAATTATGAAGATGCCCCCGAGGCCACAGATTTGGGAAGAAGCTAACTGGTAGTGTCCTTCAGGGACCCAGTGTTGGGTAGCCTGTCCCCTTTATGTTTTCCTTGTCACTTGACTCTGCAGAACGCTGTAGGGACTGCCCTTCCCCATCTACCGCCGCCTCTGCTGCCCTCGTGTGTCGGCAGATCAGTGTCCCACCGAACCCTTTTGGTGCTTAAAGGGCCACCGAACCAGGAGAACAATTCTCATGGGGGTGGAAAGTCTAGCCAGAAGATTCCTTTTTTCCCTAAAAAAATATTTGGAGACTTTATCCTTTAGGAGGAAGGTAGAGCCAAAAGCGATGTAATAACACAGAGACCGTTGGAGATCCTCAGAAAACTGCCCCCTGTGATGGAATGAATGGGCTGGGGCAGGTCCTATCTCTGCCCTCTCGCCCTCCCCATCAGCCCCTGGGCACGGCAGGCCCAGAGCTCGCGCTGCCAGTGCAGCGCCAGAGAGATACTGAAACCTAGACCTCGCTGTGTGCAGTGGAGCATGGTTCGGGGGCAGGACTCTGCTGCTGCTGCTTCCTTTGCTCTGTAAAAGCATCATCCTGATGGAGTAGCAGTGCGTGGCCGCTCAGTTCCTGGGCCAGCGTTGATTTCCTGCCTTTGAATCTGAGGCTGTTCGCTAATGTCTGGTCAACAGTCTGGCAGGAGTCCACCCCCTGCCGGCCTCGGGCAGCCCCTTTGTTTTAGTGTGAAGAAAACCCATTGAGGCTAAAAGCTGCCAAGATAGCATCCAATTCTCTGCAGTGTCCTGAGCCCCATATTAGTTCACAAGTCACTAAGGTGGTTGGTCTTTCAGATTATTTTGGAGCTGGGAGAACAAAAACCTGCCTGGACCTTCCCAGGTGTCCCCTCTCTCCTCCTCCCTTTTACCAAGTGCAGGAGTAAATGCCTAGTCTCAGTTTCTAGGAGTTCACTGGTTACTCAGGCAAAATCTCCTGCCAGCAGAGTTGTATTCTCTGGGGAACTTCATTCTCAATGTAGTCATTGAAAATTTGCAGCCAGTTTTGACATCTGTTCTTAATGTGCATTGGGAAATGGTTCATACTCGTACAGTTGGAGACATTTTTGCAAACAAATAAAAAGAAAATGTATTCTATTACAATGGCCCTTAAACTTTCCTGTGCATCAGAATTGCCCAGAGGGCTGGTTGAAGCAGATTATTGGACTCCCACCCTGCCCCTTGGATTTTTGAATCAGAAAGTCTGGGTGGGACTCAAGAATTTGCATTTCTCACCTGTTCCCCGGTGATGGTGATGCTGCTGGTCTGGGTACCACACTTCGAGAACCACTGACCTGGTAAAAAGGGAAGACAGGCAGCATGAAGGGCAGTATCCCCGCCAGCCCACAGCCTGCTGCTGGTCCTTGTTTCGGTGTTTTTCCTTCCAGCTCTTTCACTGACTGGTGTAGGATAAGCCTTGTCCCATTTCATTCAACATTTTTTGAACTGTCTTACTGACTGCAAACATATGTTACTAGGTTTTCACCAGTTTGTTTGACTCTATCATCAGGCTTTTCATTGTTAGCCCACTGGCTCACAACGTACATTCTAAGCCCTGAAGCAGGGCCTGGCCCCCGCCCCGGCCCCCGTTCAGAAAGCAACTGTGGACCTCGGCCTGGGCCTCCCAGGACCCTCCGCTGCTCCTAAGATCAGGCAGCTCAGCGCGGGCTCTGTGTGTTAACACCAGCGGAGCGAAACCAGGCATTCAGCTTCTCCTCCACCTGGGAGTTTTGAAATTCAGTTTATCTCCGGGCACTGAGGCTTCAAAGACGCAGAGGGCCTCCCCTTTTGCAGACAGAAGAAGTGGCTGCCCTGGGCCGAGCAGAGAAGGGAAGAAACCGGTTGGGTCTCTGGCAACTGGACAGAGCTGATTACTGGGCAAATGAGAATTTAACGATGGCAGATCACTGTGTTATTAAACCTGTGTAAGACCCGGGGTGAATGAGTTTTTAAGTGTTACTGTGATAAAACATGTAATATAAAGTTACCACATCAAGTATATGGTTGTGGGTGGTAAGTACACCCATGTGTTGTGCGATTGTCACCACCCTTCATTTCCGGGACTTTCTCATCTTCCCAGACAGACGCCCTTCCCACTGGACACTCACTCCCCTTCCCCGCTGCCCCCAGCCCTTGACAGCCACTCTTCTGCTCTCCTCTCTGTGGGTGCACTTCTTCTCGTACCTCATGGAAGGGGAATTGCACACTCCTTGTCTGTTTGGCTCTGGCTTATTTCACTTGCAGAATGTGCCCTTGTTGTGACTGGGGAGTATTTTATTGTGTGGCTCTACCATATTTGGTTTGTTTCCCCATTCTGGCTACTGCGAATAGTGCCACCGTGACCACTGGCATGTGTGTGTCTGAGTGGCTGCTTCGGGAATGCTTTTTGAAATGACAGTGGCCTAACACTATCTAATGTTTTCAGCATCCATTATGGCCAGAGCGGGCTGGTGGGTGCTGGGGAGGCAGGGTGCTTTGCTCTTGGAGAAATGAGAGCGATGTGTGTACCCCAAAGACACAAGATATGGGCCAGTTGCTAAGGTCTAAAGGAGGCAGCGTGTGCCCCGACTGGAGTGGCTCGGAGGCTGGGTGTCATTCTACAGAGCGACAGGTCGCTGGTGTGATTTCCCATAGGGCACCTGGGTTGCAGGTTCAGTCCTCAGCCAGGGTGTGTACAAGAAGCAAACAATTAATGTTTCTATCTCACATCAATGTTTTTCTCCCTTTCTTCCTCCCTTCCCCTTTCTCTAAAAAATTAAAATTAAAAAATACAGGCGTGTATACACAAACCAGCCTAATCTTGAATGGTGTCACGCAAATAAATGCTACAGCAGTTTGGGTTCAGAACATTAAGTTTCTGCCTGGACAGTTGGTGCATTGGCAACTTCTTGAGTAAGTCCTGGGAGCTCATTCTGTCAAATACAGGATTTTGTCAGCCTAGAGACTGTCCCTTGAGCTGCTATGAAGTCATATAAGAGAGAAATCTTGGACATGGGCAGGGACAGGAAGAACCCTGGGCAGGGTTGGCGTGTAGCCAAGCAGAGAAAGAGAGCCTTTCGTACTTGCAACACCCAGCTTTCCATAAGTATAGAGTCTCACTGGGTCCTTGTGTCCCGGAAGCCCAGCCAGCTTGGTGGCCCCTCAGAGGGCCATCGCCAACATAGGCCTGTGTAAATCCGGGAACAGCTGACTACTGATCGTGCTGCCCCTCTCCTGGGGGGAGGGTGGACAAAGCAGTCAGTTAGGGTCTTGTTATCATCTCATCGTTTTCGTGGCCCGGCAACTGCAGGTTGCTCCTGGGGAGACCGGGAGTTGAGCGCGGTCCCAGGAGGCGGGATTCCAGGTAGGCTGTGCTAAGTAGCAGTTGTTCAAATTAAAAAGTGACTTAGGGAGGGACTGGGCTGATTTATGGTCAGTACCAACACGCTCTGACCCTGTTCTGTGTAAGAGCTTGTTGCCTACCCTGTACTGACTTGTTCAGAGTCCGAGCTGATTAAAAGGACATTGGTAACCAAAGACTGTCAGAGCAGGGACAGAATCCCGTTCAGGCCAAAGGGGTTCCATGCTTCTTGGGGTGACTGGAGTCTGCTGGCATGCAACTATGGGAGCCACAGAGCCCCCCACCCCAGTCCTGGGAGAAAGAAAGGAGGGCAGGGTTTCAGCTGGGAGATGGAGAGAAACTGAGACCAGTTACAATTTCCTAGACAACTGAAAACTTTCGTGGGGGATATTTTTGTAGTGCTTCAGTCACCCAAAGAGTAAAGCCCATGAAAGCGATGACAAGCTAATGTATTTGTTACCAATCCATCAGTGTGATGTCTTACAGAAAGTATTTCCCCAAGGAGACCAGTCCTTTGGCCACTCATTTTAAAAGTCTCCACCAAGTGTGTTCCAATGGTACCAAGTAGGCCATGGCATCCTGATCTGTCCTCGTAATGAGTGTGGAGGGATGGGTGTTGATCTTTGGTCTCTTTCTAGGAAGTTCCATTTTTCAGGGGGGATGACATTTGATGGCTTAGTCATGAGACCTGATCAGAGTGGACTAAGCCCAAGAGGTTTTCTTTTTCTCACAAAAAGCTCAGAGCCCTTGGGCCCTTGCCCTGGTCTCGTGGCTGAAATGTGTCAGAGCAGTGGGCTCTCCGCGTCAATGGACCTTTCCCTCACAGTCTCAAGATGACTGCAACAGCTGTTGCAATCACGCACACATTCCAGGCAGGAGGTAGAGTCCACCAGTCAACTCATTACTACCGTGGGCCATCCTTTGGAATAAAGGAGGCAGAAAAACGAAGCTCTGTTTTGTTTTGGTGTGGCCCATTGTTGTCCCGTCAGCAGAGAGGTTCGGTGAGGAAGGGCATGCTGCCGCAAACATCCGGTCCTGACTTTCAGAGAGCCCTGCCTGTTTAGCACAGCTTTTGTTGGTTTGTTCTGAACAGGCCATCGGAAATGCCAAAACCACTCGCAATGACAACAGCAGCCGCTTTGGGAAGTATATTCAGATTGGCTTTGACAGAAGGTACCACATCATTGGAGCCAACATGAGGACCTACCTGCTGGAGAAGTCCAGAGTGGTCTTTCAGGTGAGTGGTGTGACCTGGGCTGCCTTGTGTTGTTCACGCCGTGGATGCTGGTGCCTGCGCCCTAACCCCATTCCCCGTGTCCAAAGGGCAACTCAGCTTCTGAGCCTGGGATTGGATACCTTGTTCTTTCGGTTTTCTTTCTTTCTTTCATGGGTAAGTATTGATTCCAATGCCATAGACATCATGCGTGAAAAACCTTTTACCAGTAAAACCTTTTACTGGTAAAAAGGTAAAACCTTTTACCGGTGTTATTTTTCAGCGAGTATTGCTTTTAGACTCAATCAACAAGCATATATTAGATGCTCACCTTTGCTAGACGCCGAAGACACAACCAGGAACCCACCAGCCTGCCCCGCATGGTTTCAGAGTCACGAGCAGGGCAACAGTATGTGGCGTCTGTGGCTTTCAGCGTTCCCCAGCCACCTGCTTATGGGCACACCGTAAAAAGGAGGGAAAGCCTGCCTGCTTTCCTTTTCAAATTCATGGATGTCCCGCTTCTCATCTGCCTTGCTTCTTCCTCTCTCTAAGCTCACCTTCCATTCTCTTCCTCCCCACTGCCCTTCAGCCCCTTGGTGGCCTCTCCCTCCTCCACCCTGGCCTTCCGTGGTGGTCAGTGCAGCTCACTGCATAAGAGCGGCCCTCCTCCAGCCCCCTTTGGGTGTCCCGTTACTGAACTGAGGTGCAGTGTGGGCCCTGGTATGAGCCGGCTGCACACTCTCCCCGTGTCAGGTGGCGTCCAGGCCCTGACATTGCAACTGCTGTCAGAAGGAACATGAAAACAGCTGCGGCCGTGTGCCGCTCAGTGGCACCCGACTCCGTGCCAGTCCTCAGCAGTGGATTTAATGCGTCTCTGAACCGGCTTTATTGTTTTTGTTTTCCTTGGATTGCCTAGGCTTTTCCTCCCTGTCCCAGGTTTGATTCGACAACCCCGTGCCCTTTATTTCCCTGCAGCAAAGCAGCCAGCCTGCTGTACTGGCTGTGGGTCCGGGTGCTGGCCCAGGTTCTGAACATCCCAGGAGCCTGCCTCTTCCTTGTTCCCATGGTCAGGCCTCCTGAAGTACCCCCCTATTCCCCACTGCCAGCGCTGCCAGCTGAAAGTAGGTTTGGCCCACTGTCCACTCTAAGGCCTCTCAAAGCCATGGACCTTTCTTGACTGCCCAGCCTGATGGCAGGCCAGAGCCCAGCGTTTCCTTGGTTCCAAGCCTTTGCGAGGAGACAAGGAGCCCACTGCAGGGGACTTATAGCCTGTGCCCAGGTAGCCTGTGGCACAGCTGCCCAGTAGCTGTGCGGTGATGGACTGACCCACCATTTGGGGAACAGCCATGATGTTCTTCATAGGAGGAAAAGGAAAAATACATGCTTTCATTTAAGAGGTGAAAATCCTGCCCTGGCTGGTGTAGCTCAGTGGGTTGCGCACAGGCCTGAAAACCGAAGGGTCACCAGTTTGATTCCCAGTCAGGACACATGCCTGGGTTGTGGGCTAGGTTGCCAGTAGGGGGTGCAAGAGAGGTGATCACACACTGATGTTTCTCTCCCTCTCTTCCTCCCTCCCTCCCCCTGGCTCTAAAAATAAATAAATAAAATCTTGAACAACAACAACAAAAAAAACACGAGGTGAAAATCCTCAGGTTGGAAGGAGGCCCCATAATAGTGAGTGAAGACCCACAGGTGGGAACTGAAGGGGGGCACAATGTGGAGGGACAGTCGTGACCTCTGTCCCCCTGAGCACCCTGGGATTAGAATGAGGAAGGGGACAATTTTGGGGGTTACCTCCCTAAAGCTGCATAACTCTGTCCTCCTCCAGGCAGACGATGAGAGGAACTACCACATCTTCTACCAGCTCTGCGCTGTGGCCAGTCTTCCGGACTTTAAGGAGCTTGCACTGAGTAAGCCAGCGCGTGCCCAACCTCAGGGCGGGCTGCGGCTGCAGCCGGTGGCGGGCACCCCTGGGGCCTCTGCTCAAAGCCCGCTGTCATGGTGGCATGTCCCCTGGGCCCCTTTACCCAGAGCCTTGTCACCCGGTCAGTAAACAAGCACTCACCACCCAGGCTGTCTGCCCCAGAAAAGGTCGGCAAGGATGAGAGGCAAGGGGTGGAACGGTGTTTGCCGAGCAAAGATGTCTAAGTATTATTGTTTTGAAAAATGTTTCCACTTTTCAAAATTTAATTTTTATCTAATCACAGAAAAATGTTTCCACTTTTGACATCATAAGAAATGTGTCCCCACCACGAGGATCTAGAAGGTTCAATTAATGCCGTCACTTCCATCTTAAGTAATAACTAAGGACTGAAGGCAGAGACAGAGAAGGGAGGGAGCGAGAGGGTAAACCCAGGATGAAGGAGGCCAGCTTGAAAGGCACATTGACAAAGCCTGGGCCTCACCCAAGGGAAGGTAAGAGAGGGGCCCACTGCTCAGCACTACTGGGCAGCTGTCCCGGGGTTTTCCTGTACACCGCCCTGGAGCACTGGCCAGGGGGATGCAGGGGCCAGGCTGGAGCCCTGGATGGTACATGTGTTGATCCCATCAGATAAACAGACAGTCCTTTGTTGGGGCCTGATCACTGACTCAACCCTCAGCCTGCCCTCTGCACTGCCTGCCTTACTTGCCTCAGGTGCCTGTGCCATACAACTTAGCATCGGTCCCTTCAGCCATCAGCCCGCACACGGGCAGTGTGAGGCACCAGAGTGCTGCGCCCAACACCACACTGTGCCCGGCTGTCCTCACTCAGCTCACAGTAGTTACAGTGCAGAGTGGTAGGCAGATGCTGAGGGAGGCTTTAGCTGATGCAGGTCGGAAGGTTCTCAGGGAAAGTACTATTTAAATTTAGACTCAGGAGGAAGCCCTAGAGGACATGCATTATGTTGGTTGTGCCTTGGACTCTGGTTTTTCAGTGTTTGGGAGTAAAATCATAAAGTCCTTGGATGCAGGATTGACTGTATGAGTCCTGTTTGGGGAGCAGGGACCTTGAGGCTGTCACGTTGGGTTATGGTCACAAGTGATTGGGAAGACAAGCCACATTCATGGCCACTGCCACCCTCAGACCCAGCTGGGCTTTCCAGGGCTAACCTGCAGGAGATGAAAGTTTTTTGTAAGTCCAATTGTTACAGAAAATGAACAAATACTGGCAAGATCCATTGGGCTGTATTTGGACCCTTTTCCCCAAATAATATGGCTTTCAGGTGATGGGTAAGAAATCCTCCTAAGTTCTTTTTGCACCGCCATGAGTATACTAAAGTGAAAATGGCTCTTCCTTATGCCGAGTCTCTGCAAGACGCAGACTCCCTGGGCTCCTGGCAGGTCAGCTGGACACTGCCCAGTTCAGTCCATTTCTCGCACTCTTTTTCCTGCATGTGCCCTCCGAGAGTATCTGGGGGCGGAGCGAAGACCTTTGATAAGCTCTTGTCTCCATCTCTTGGGGTGGAGATAGGCTGTGAGCCCCAAAGCTTGACATTTAGCTTCACTCACAACACTGGTTGAGTGGCTGGAAATGTCGGAAGAATGAGGAACTAGTCAGCGGCCCCCAGTGACCGGTTAGACCACCTCAGCCCCTTGTCTTCACCTAAAACATGGTGTTCAGATGCAGGGAAAAAAGCCTTACAGGAAGCCCCTGGCCCAGCAGGAGTCTTGTGCCTTTGAGAGTGGGGGGGGCAGACTTGCACGCGGTCATCACTGCTCACCTCCGCTCTGTTGGCGGTGGTCTCTCCCATTAACATGTCCACAGGATGAGTTGTTTTTTCTTATTAGAAAGCAGCCCAATGAATGATTTGTTACAGTGTGAATAAAAGATGGTCAAAAGAGGTGTAATGGGCCCATAGTCACTTGACTACGGCCTCTGGGTAACAAGGAAGAAATTCTTTTTTTTCATTCCATTAGTGTGTCAGTGCAGTTTTATGAACTGTCTCTCTTGCCTCGCACAAGCTGAAGTATAGTGCCCCCCCCCCCCCCAGTAAAGTGCAAGCCCTTGGCCATGGCCCTGGTGGTCCACTGCTCTCATCTCTGGTTCATGTCCCCTTCGCAGTCTGTACTTGGCTTGATCCAGTGTCTGCTGCCTGTTGAGCCAGTTCACAGGGGGTGTTGCAGTGTTTTCCTCCCTGGAAATTCAAAGTACAGAGAGGCCCAACCCGGAGGACACAAGAAGTCATTCTGGGACGGGGTGGCCAGTGACAGCATCCTGGGCCCGGCAGAGAGCTGAGGAGCCCCAGGCAGGCTCAGCAGACAGGGGAGTGTCTCTGAGACACCTCTCTTACTAAGAGGGCCTAGAGGGTGATGCTAACCAAAGTAACTGCAAACCTTAAGGCAGGTGGGAGGGCCGGTGGGTGGCTGTGATTAGATTTGGACCATTTGGGAGAGTGCTGTAACTGAGCCCGAGGTCCCTACAGTGAGGGGCCTCAGCCAGGGAAAGGGCCCAGCGGGGCCCGAGTGTGGGAACTGGAATCAGGGAAGGCGGGGTGGTGTGTCTGACTCAGGAGGGCCCTGGCTGTTGACAGCAGAGGGTCTTCGGGAGATGCTGCAAATACCTCCTTCCCTCCAGGACAGAGGTCTAATGTTCTTCTCTGGGGTTGCTTCCTGGTGGGTTCAGGTGCTACTTCTGATAATGAGTTAGGTCGAGTTTGTGGCTAAGTCATGGGATCTCATAGGTAAAGAATCATTTCCTCGATAGGTGATCTGGTAATGGGTTCCCAGGCCTGCCAAACCCTGGGTTAGCCTGGGAAGCCTCTTATGGCCCACTATGGGTTTCTCAGTTTGCCAGCCAGAAAACCGGGAGTAAATAATACCTCCAATTTTTCCCACATATGCCCCGTAAAAAATTATCAAATGTTTTGAAAGGTGAGTGAAAAGGGAAATCAGAGGTGCTTTTATTAAGCCTTCAACACTGTTATTCTATGCCAGAGCTCGCAGCTGGATTCAGTATGAAAGAGATAAATACGTAAACTCCAAAAGACCTGTAGTGGCTTCCTTCATCCAAACTTACCATGGCTGTGCATGGGCTCAAGGTCAGGGATGAAGTCCTTCCCCTTATAGCTCAAGTACCACCAGTCATTAGACTGGGGGACTCCTCCAGGAAGCCTGCCTTCCTTCACAAACTGCCACTTGGCATTCAGCTGTTCGTTCCTGTGGGCAGAGGGGTTGCCTGGTGTGCAGAGCTCAGGTTGGGCAAGACAAGTTTGGGACAGAGTTGTGCACTTCCTAGCTGGGCCTGGCAATGTGCACTTGACTGGCGGAGGAACTGATGAAGTGCAGCCTGACTCGGAGCAGGATGCGAGGTGAGAAATGGGGAGAGACCAGGAAGTCAGGTGAGCAGGGCCCTTTAAGACACCAATGAGGGTAGAGCTGAGGAACAACCATAAGGAAGCTGGTCTGTCTGGGACTGGGAGATGGGGAAGGACAAGCGATGTGTGTGGGGAGTGGCAGGAGGAAGCCACTCTATGAAGAAAGGTCTAGGGGACTCTTTTAGGGTATTTGACCTTTGCCTTGAGGGCCATGGCTGGGAGAGGGTCACTGGGAGTTGTTAGGAGAGCTGTGAGGTCGGAGGTACCAGCCGTTGGGAGGGACAGGAGCAGAAACAGGGACACTGGGTCAGTCTTTCGTAAGAGGCCTAGACGCCAAGGGCAGTGACCGTCGGAATGGAGGAAGGAAGGAGACTTGGGAAATTCCTAGGGGTCCAGCTGGAAATGCAGAGTGTTGAAGAAGGTGTGCCTAGGACCTGCCGCACCGCTGCGTCTGTGCACATTTGACTGACGAGTGTCCAACCGCAGGTGCTCAGGTCTGGGGGAGAGAATGAGCTGGAGGAGGAGGAGGAAGAGGAAGATCGGCCAGTGTTCAATTTCGACCTCTCCTCAAAGTCAAACATTGTACCCTTAGAGACACTAAGTACAGGGCAGGGTTGCACCACACAAAGCTTCTACACGTTTGGTGGGAAATTTAACTGATTTTCAGGGGTGATTTCGATTACGTGTGTGTGTTGCCTTAAATGCCAACTTCCCAGCCCCCCGGTGTGAAGACTGCCAGGAAGGTTTCCTCCCTCTGCTACGGTTGGTGTGAACTCTGGCACAGAACCTGGGCCCCTGCACACCAGCTGCCCCCCGACCGAGGGGGAGTGAGACGGGGGTGAGAACAAGCATGAGGGTCTCGACCTTGTTCGAGGGCCTGCGTAGCTCAAGGGAGCCCCGACTCACTGAAACACACACGGGAGCCAAGGCCACGTCACCTTGGGCACCTCATGGCCCTCACTGGTCAGATGAACTTGTTGCACTGAGGCCGAAGGTGACGACGTCTGTGATTCCGGGGTAGCCGTGCATCTTACTCGTGCGTATTAGATCCTCCTCAAACACAAGTCCGGATGAACCCTACTTCCCAGTGAACTCTCCGTGACTTGTCTTTTACCTGCACATGGTTTTCACAGAACAGTTTTACTCAAATACAGCAAACTCATTCTGACAGTGGGGCGTCATTTCCCAGCTTTTGTTACTTAGTTTTCTCTCCCATGTGCCAATGAAGGCAGTTTTTGAAAGGGCTCCACCTCATCTGGGAGCGCAGTCCAGCCTGGGGGAGCTTGCAGAGGGAGCAGAACCCCTCACGAGCCACTGTCTGCAGCTAAACTGGGGATGAAGCTTCCCTCCGACGCCTGATGCCCCGCCTCCTTCCTTCCACAGCCTGCGCAGAGGACTTTTTTTACACGTCGCAGGGTGGAGACACATCCATCGAGGGTGTGGATGATGCTGAGGACTTTGAGAAGACGCGACAAGCCTTCACACTCCTTGGTAAGGAGCTTGGGAAGCGGGCAGGGCCCGGGAGGTTTGAGGCCATGGCCAGGGGAGAAGCAGAGCCTCGAGCTGCTGGGCTTGTCCACCTTCACCAGCCGCTGCAGAGCCCACTCGTTCCTGGTGAATCTCTCCTTGCTCCCTCCTTCCATCCTGGCTCTCGGGCCCCCAGTGCTTAAGGCTTGGGGCTTTGTTGACTTTTCCTAAAAATAAGAATTTGAGAGTTGCTCCAGTATGTGTGTCATCTGAGTAAAGTTTTTAATCCTAGCATGATACACTTTTATGCCCATTAATATAGGTGTTGCTCATGTTTTTATAGCCTGATAAATCACTGCCTTAAAATTAAGTAACTACAGCAGAGGAGGAATGGGGAGGGAACAATTGTACTATCTCCTAAAGTGAGTGGTACGTTGACTGGCGTTCATTATATTATTCTGTAATTTTTTTATGCCTGAGATATTTTGCCGTTGAAAAAGAAATGATAATGCCTTAAAGCTGAGCATGAATGATAGAAGACCACCTGTGTCTTTGGTGACTTAGTTGCGTAAGTAAAGTAGGACAGTAGGAGTTGGCTGCCATGGTGGCTCCGAGGTAGGTGGCAGGCGCGCCTGTCCCGACCCAGAGTGCACAGCGCGGGGCACAGCCGTCTGCAGGACACCCAGCTCCACCACCCCGGCTTCCTCAAGGGCACTGCTCCTTGTCCCCCACTGGCCCTTTGGACGTGCATCACAGATGTTTGCAGGGCATCATGTTGGGAGAAAAATGGCCGCAGACAAATGACCATTCTTATCAAACTGGTGAAAACATCCATAAAGCATTAGTTGAAATCTCAAGTCCGAAATGAGCCCGCATGATTGCGCCTACCCTCTGCTCCTGGAGAAACTAAATTGGTGCCGTGACCCCGCTGGTTTGATTAGGATGATCAAAGTGAAGCTGCGTCCCTGCAGCCGGGGGAGTCCCTTGGCCCTCGGGGCTGTCGCTGTGAGTGGTAACCGCTTGGTGAGGGGCTGGCATCACTTCAGGAGTCACTGGCCCAGAAAGGAAAATCCAACCTTATTTCTGTTTTAAGTCCTTACAAAAAAGGTAAGCTGTCCTTCCCATCCTGCGTGGACATTGAGTGTCATTGGTTCTTTTTCCCCCCAGGAGTGAGGGAGTCCCACCAGATAAGCATTTTTAAGATCATTGCGTCCATCCTGCACCTGGGGAACGTGGAGATCCGGGCGGAGCGTGACGGTGACTCCTGCAGCGTGTCGGTGAGTCGCACTGTGGCCCCGGAGACAGAACACGCACACGTCTCAGCTGCTCCCGGCTGCGCACAGCTGGACCCTGTCTGCACACTCAGAGAGTGCTCATAGGTTCTTTATTCTTACCAGTAACGCGAGCTGTTCCCTTGATGACGACTTTTTATAAGAACAAACCCTTTTCAAATCAGCTGCCATCAAATTTCTGTCACAGAGGGCAGGGAATTTGGTAACTATTAAATAAATTTATTTTTATTTTTTGATTTTAGAGAGAGATAGACATAGATTTGTTGTTCCACTTACTTATGCATTCATTGGTTGATTCTTACATGTGCCCCGACTGGGGATTGAACCCTCAACCTTGGTGTATCAGGAAAACGCTCTAACCAACTGAGCTACCGAGCCAGGGCAATAAATTATTTTTGATGGGTTGATTTTCCAAGCACCCTGAGGCCCATGGAATTCTGCCAAATGTTGTCAGCCCACGGGTACTTGGAGCTCCCAACTGTGGGCCACACTGGAAGGCTGTGGAGGAGGGTTGGACGCTGTACTTGGTGACCGGCCCCAAGGAGCTTACAGTCTAACTGGGGAGCTGAGACAGCTGACAACATGTGCTGAGATCTTGACAGCGAGAGGCAGAGCATCGAGACCACCATGGGAAAGTGCTGCAGACTGTGAAGTGCTGGGTGAACGCTGGCGATGAGCGTTTTTTCCCAACGCCCGAAGAGGACCTGATTGGTGATGATCAAAGACATCCAAGCGAGTGGAGGGCAGGGGGGACGCCAGGCAGAGCAGACAGCGGCTGTAGGTGCTCGTCGGCGCTTCCCTGTGTTGTGCGAGGCAGCGTTGATACCCTGACCACGAATGAGTGGTCTGTGACAGTTCAGTACAGGCCTCTTTTATGCCCACTTATCAAGACACAGGCAGTGCCGAAGGTGGGGGAGGAGGGAGGCAGGACACCCAACAGACAGAGGCTTGGGTGCCACGTGGCGCAGCCGGCTTTTCCCTCTGAGCTCAGAGCAAGTCGAAGATTTTGAGCACAGGTACCTGGTCCAGGCTGGTCTCCGATGGTTCTCCAGCTGGAGGCTGCGTAGAGAACTGACTGAGAGTGAAAACTGAGAGTCAGGACTGCCAACATGCAAATCCTGGTTCTGCCACTTACTGATAGTTACTTAACTTTTCCGGGTCTGGTTCCTCATCTGCAGGGGGCGGGTGTGGTTAGAGCCAGAGTGGACCTTATGAGCACCCTTCTCACTGCACAGCGTGGGACAAACCGAAGGCCCAGAGAGAGGAGACATCTGTAAGGTCTAATGCTGTCCCATGGCGAAGCCGGTCCAGAGCCAGCCAGTGTTCTGTCCCCCACACCACTGCCAGTCCCTGGGCCTGGGGCTGCCCTCCTCCTCCTCCACGTACCCCCACTGGTGCCTAGCATGGTGTGGGGTGCACGGGGTGCACCCGAGAAACGCTCACTAACTGGTTGCCAGTGAAACTCCCCCTCTGCGTTGCGTTTTGGTTTGTTCCTTGGGACACAGGGTGGGCCCTGCGCTGGAACTGCTGTCTATCCATCCGCCGTGCGCCTTCTGCTCATGCGCGTTCATTTTCGATTAAGGCATGAAAATGTGTCCCACGACTGCCCGAGTTGCCTTGGAGATGCATCAGCACGCAATTACTTGGACACCAGCGGCAATTTGTTTCTTGAATTTGGCCCCATGGGCCCCACAAACCTAATCTGCCTCCTCTGATGCTGGCTCTTTATAATGGATTTAGCATCATTTAATTAAGCTTAAGTGTAAATTGCATGATGTCAAATCAGTTTCAATTAGCACCTTTAATCAACAGTCAGAAGAGGGTAATAGAGGGGTTCGCCGCAGCCCGCTGCAGTGGAGGGCACCCTTCCCAGGGGGGTGATCAGACCCTTGCTCCACTGCATCCACCTGGGAGGAGCCAGGGAGGGCAGGGAGCCTGTGGGCAGGCGTGGGCACTGGTGGCATGTCATTGACATGTCAGGGAACCCAGCTGCAGCCCTATGCCTGGCAATTAAGAATTTCTTGGAAATAGGTCGGATAAACAAGTCAGACACTTGTCACCTCTGAACCTGTTGCCTGCCAAGCAGTTCCCAGGCACTTCACCTTACCGAATGTGGCTCTGTTTGGGGGAGGGGGTGAGCAGCTGGGAGGGTCCCCGCAGGGGGAGAGGCTTGTGGGCCAGGAGACCTGGTCCGCACAACCCTGCCTCTCCACACCCACCCAGCTCACACTGATTCTCGTGGGCTGGGTGAGGGCTCTGGGCCACAGTTGGGGAGCACACTTCACCTCCGTCTCCTCCATTGAGAAGGTAGGAGGGTTGGGTTAGGATGACAGTTCCCAAGGTATTTTCCTGGGAACATCAATCCTAGGCTTTTTCTTAGGAAAAGAGGGGTTCTTTGGTCCGTTAAGTTCAGGAAGTGCTCAGTAAAGTACTTGTGTCTTGATGCTGATGGGTTCCGATTACAAACCAGGGCGTGCAGTCCCGTTTGACCTGAGGCCCCATCCCTCTTGTTAAGTAGAGCCAGTCTCCGTGCTCTGTAACTGTTGCTCCACACACCATACTTTGTAAAAACACTGGCCTTAACGATTGCTGGAGGTTCTTTCCTACTCAGACATTCTGTTACTTTGTAACTGTGTTTGTTCGGGGGTAGATTTTAAGTATCTATAGAAGTACACACACACACACACACACACACACACACACACAGAGAGAGAGAGAGAGAGAGAGAGAGAGAAGGGAGGGAATGGTACAGATACCTGCTCATTTTCATTGAACAAGCCCTCATTTAAATCCTACCATGCAGCCTCATCAGGAAATGAGTCCCCCTAGCAATTTGGGGCTATCAGGAGGCAGCAGTCATGTTCCGCAGGACTTCTTTCAACCTCAGAGTTACTAGGCTCCCCAGCAGGCTGATGGCTGAGTTACTGGCTTTCCTGGGTGGATGTAGAGGAGAAGGTGAAAAATGGGTGAGAGAAACCTTGTAGGAAAAGCAGGTTTTCCGAGAGGTGCCCTGGGTGCCCAAGAGATGTACCCACTGCGTGAAATCAGACAAGTCCCTGCGGGTGATCTGGTTCTCAGTGGCTCAAAGGCCAGGTAATGTGATTGGTACCTAGGGTAAAGGAGGGTCAAGACGAAAGGCAGCTAGCTGGCAGAGGCGGCTGGGTTCACTGGGTAGTGGGGCCCTGGGCACCTGGGTGAGACACTGCCCTGCTCTAGGACTGGGCTTCTCACCTGGATGGGGAAGGGCCTTAAGCCAGAGGAATCCTAGCTTGTTTTATTTTTCAGCTCTCAGCCTGTTATCAGTTAGTGTTCCAAGTGATCATTTCAGGTCAAAATTTGTTCCATATTTTTGCCATTGGTCCCAGCCTTCCACCCGGATTCACCTTTTCCCCTAAGCGTCAAGTGCTTTAAGAACATGAAGTTCAGTTACACCCTATAGTGTCACTGAGGCTAAGATGAAAGAAAGTCTGTTTGTAAGCTCAGGGTCGCGCAGGTCTGTGCAGAAGGGGCTGTGTCTGTGCAGGGTCAGCTGAGCGTGCAGTTCTGCGCATGCGGCTGTTAGACCAGGTGCTCGTCAAAGTTGCATTGACAGTGAGCTGCTTTCTGGGCTGTGGGTGAAGCACTGCACGTGGAACTCTGCAGAGGGAAACTGCCTTCACTGGGACTCTGCTGCCTTCCCTCCAGCTCCTTAATCTAAACAGTTTATCTGTGCCTAGGCTATTGCTTCTCATGTGGCTCCTACTGGAGCCTCTGCAAGCAGCTGGCCATGGAGGAGGGGACAGGATAAGTAGAGCACGTTTTTGTCTGTTGAAGGCCTGGTACTTTGGTCAGTAGCAGGCTCACTATCATCCACTTGAACCACACTCTTGAGGCCCTAATTTTCGTCTCTACTTATTGGTGTGAGTGTCCGTGAGACTCCAGAGCTGCGGCTGGTGTTGAAGTGGGGCTCTGCAATGCTGGAGCCTGTTCTGTCCCTGGGCAGGAGGGCAGAGGGCACGCTGGTGGGCTTGTCCCCCAGGTGCCTCCTGAGCCGTCTCCCATGTCTCTTCCAGCCTCAGGACGAGCACCTCAGCAACTTCTGCCAACTGCTGGGGGTGGAGCACAGCCAGATGAAGCACTGGCTGTGCCACCGCAAGCTGGTCACCGCCTCGGAGACCTACGTCAAGACCATGTCACTGCAGCAGGTGGTCAACGCTCGCAACGCCCTGGCCA
This sequence comes from Artibeus jamaicensis, assembly GCF_021234435.1. Classification (NCBI taxonomy): domain Eukaryota; kingdom Metazoa; phylum Chordata; class Mammalia; order Chiroptera; family Phyllostomidae; genus Artibeus; species Artibeus jamaicensis. The sequence goes on along the minus strand of NW_026521803.1, from coordinate 30,041,612 downwards.
AGCACATCTATGCGCAGCTGTTCGGCTGGATTGTGGAGCACGTCAACAAGGCCCTGCACACCTCCCTCAAGCAGCACTCCTTCATCGGGGTCCTGGACATCTACGGGTGGGTCGGCCTGCGCCCTCGCCCCTCCTGGGGACCCTTGGTGTCTTCCTGCTGGTGTTTGAGAGCCAGTGGGGGCCTGGGAGGCCTCCTGGGCAGATCTCACTCGAGAGTGGAGGATGTGGGATGGCGGTTTTGGTTGTCACGGTGCCCGGAGTCACTGCTGGCACCTGGTGGCCTGAGACCTGGGGTGATAGTTGTCCCACAGCATGGAGGCCAGTCCCGAGGAAGACTGGATCCTGTGCAGACACCAGTGGCTCCCCTGTTAGAACCCTGGAGGTGTCTGCGCAGCTGGGCAACAGGCCCAGAGAGGGAAAGGTCTTGCCCGGCATCATACTGGAATTTGCTGTGAACTTGAATTCAGGTTTTGTGTCCGTCATATTTAAATCAACCATTTGATTTCACTCACTAAGCCTCCAGTCAAGGTGATTATTTTAGTGCTGTAATCTCTCCCAGCTCTGTGCTGTGTCTTCATTCCTGAGGCTTCTCCTGTTTTCAGAGTCCGAGCCTGATAGAAAGACCGCGGCTCCTCGTCTCAGCCTGTTCTGCAGGGGGAGGCCATGTGGCACAGGCATGCGGAGGCTGGCGTTTTGGTTCCTTGCTGCCACCAGCTCGTTGACCGAGTCTGTGGATCACAGCCCCCTCTGGGCTTCCGCTGCCATAGCGCAGAACGAGGTTTCGAGCCACAGGCTCTCTGAGGTTCTTTCCAGATCCCCGTCGAATCATTCGACGTGATGTGCTGGGTGGCACCCTCTCTCGCACTTCATTTACGATCAGTGCCCTGCCCGCTTTATGCTAGTAATAGATTAAATCCTCCCAGTTCTTCGCGTCTCAGAAATTGTGGCCCCGCCCTAAAGGGGAAACTCGGACCCCTCACAGGGCAGAGCTTAGGTAGGTAACTACTGCGATGCTCTGGGGGGAACAGCAGCTGGGGGAGCCTCCCCCCACAGTGGCCACTTCCTGGCACAGTCAGCCCTCCAGCCGCCGCCTCCGCTCTTGCTCACCATTGGATTTCAAACTGAGCCACATGGCGTGCTGTGGAGGTACCGGCAGAAGAAGGAAACTCGATTTCTGGCATCACAGAGGCCTCCAGAACATACTGAAGAGTTAAGTCACACAAGGCAATGGGAGAAATTAAAGCAGGGCCAATGGGACACTCAGTTTTAAGGCAGCAGAGAGCCAGTTTGTTGGCACAGTCAGGGAAAGCTTTGTGTGGGGTGTGAGCTTGGAACTGGGTCTTTCAAAGCAGGGACAGCCCATCAGGGGGCGGGGCAGTCACCTGTAGCAACAGGAGCACAGTGGAGACCCGGAAAAAGTGAAGTGTGAAAGGAGAGCGACTGCTTCCCGGGAGCTCGGGCTCCTGGCTGAGTGGCTGTGGTTGGCCACCGCGCCTGCTGGCCAGTCAGGCGCCTGAGTTTGTGCTCAGTCGGCAGGATGGCACAACCTGCACACCTGCAGCGTGCTGCCTGCTGTCAGTGACTCCTGCGGCATTGTCCCTCTGCGGCGAGCACTCACAGGTCATCAGCTTTCCCAAAGGACTGACCTTTAGTGCTGCCTTCTGGAGTTAAGACCTCGAGGAACCCGGGTTGCAGCGTCCGACTCAGTTACCTTCATCTGCCTGAGCAAGAATCTAATTCTGCTGAGCTTCCCATGTGGGAAGATTAACATGTAGACTCGTTACTAGCATGAAAAAATATTTTGACTTCAGTGCTTCTAATAAGTAAAACCTCAGACGTCAGTTTTGTTCTAGTTACGTTCGGTCTCGTCAGTGCCCAGCGTCTGAGAAGACAGTGCCTCCCCTTCCCGGGGGTCCCTAGGAAAAGGCTCCGCTCATTGTCGAGGGGCCTCAGCGTCTAGCGCTGCTGAGTCTGGCTCATCTCATGTAAGTTAGGATTTTGTGCTGATATTTGCCATTTAGTTTTGTAATTGAGTTCCTTTCCTCCAAGGCCTGAGACTGCCCATGGGGGAAAAACAGACGTGGGTGGGCAGCCTGTGGGTCCCGACTCCTGTTTCTGGGGTCAGCTCCTGACCAGTGCGTGTCCCTCATCTCAGGGAGGCCGTGGGTTCCTTTGCAAGCGTCTGACAGCCTTCCCGTGAGAGCAGGGGCCTGTCTTGGGGCAGCGTGGGGACACTGACAAGCCCTCCCGGGGACTCTCCTACCCTTTGGGCTTCCTTTCAGACATGATGTGCTTTCTTTTAAATCCTTGTTCTTTCTCAGATGCCAATTTACTTTTTCAAACCATGTCATAAAGAAGTCACATTTAAAAAGTGATTCACTGTCTTAGAGAAATGCCTTGCAAGATGACTCTGACATGCTCTGGGCAGTGCCAGGTTCATACTCTGTGGGCAGAGTTCGAGACAGCAAGTCTGATACAGGTGAGTTCAGCGTTAACAAGCTGGCCACTCCGGGTCCCTCTGTGGCCAGAAAAGCACTCAGACACCCCCTGGAGGTGCCTGTGTGTGTTCCCCAAGGGTCCGGTCTGCAGAGACACGTTGTATCAGCTTGCACCGGCCTTAGCTCTCTCTTCTGGTCAGAGGGAATGTAATGAACTGGCAAGTGACTTGAATCTGGAAGTTACTGTTTCTGATCCATGAGGGCAGGGACATCATTTCTTAATCTGGGACAAGATGGTGGCCCTCCGGGGTGATTGAAGTTGAGCTATTTCTTGTCATTTCCCTTTTCCAATCACGGTCTCTTTCCGCCCTGTTTCCTTTGGACTTTGGAACCTTCTGGAAACCCATGGAATCTTTTTATTTTCAATGTGGTCATCTGTCCGTTATCCAGAAGTGGGCATAACATGACACTTCTCTCTTGCCCTCTCTAACCGACCTTCCTTCTATTTCACACTAACTGCCTTTAGGTTTGATTTATGCTGTAACTATGGGATGTGATTCTCTCTAAGGAGACTTTCCTCCTCTGTGGCATCGGAAAACTTCTTTTTTTTTTTTTTTTTTTAAATTTCTGAGCTTTCTACCCAAATCACTGACCACCCAACACTGGAGAGGGAGAAGGCCATCTGTCCATTGTCTCACTCATTGTATCTCAGCCCTACGATGGGGATACTCGGTGCACATAGACATGCCCTTGGGATGACCTCCTGCCTTTGACCTTCTTATTCCCCCTGTCAGCTGTGAGCAGAGGAGTGGCATGTGGAAGCTGGAGAGATTGGGAAGGATGGCAGGGATGTGTTTTGGAATACATTAAACTCTGTTCATTAAGAGGACAGGAATGAGTTCTCTCTCTCCCCCCTTGGGTTACAAATGTGCGTAGCTAGCAAATAAGAGTGGAATTGCCGCCCCCCTAGCCCACAAGTAGGCGCTACTTACTTCCACTGGGGTACTGTCCCCAGGTGAGCTGCAGCCCCATCCGTGGCATTACTGGCTCTCCAGGCAAGTGCCTCCTAGAGACAACGGAAAAGAGTTTTGTAGTGTAGACGAGCCACTCCAGGTTTTTCTGCAAATGTTTAAGATGTTACTGTACAATCAGCAGCCAGAGTGAATAAACTCTCACTTCTGTATACATGGAGCAGGTAGTGCACGAGCCAGCATGGCGACTCACGGAGCCCCTCGATGCTGTTCTGACTGGTGGTTAGTGTTCTGAACACCTAATGCACCGCATGGGCCACAGCTGCCTCCACCACACCTCTGACAAGTCCCTTGCTACAGTCCCTTCCCTGGGCTCTCCGAACATCTAGTTCCAGCGTCCCGGTACCCCAGTAGAAGGGTAGTTTCCCTACAGCTTGCTCCCCTGTCCCAGGTCCTAAAACGTGCAAAGCAAGCAACTCCCAGAGCATTTTAGCCAACCGGGTCCAAGGTCCTTTTCCTAACTAAGGATGTGGGAAGCTGTGTTGCTACCAGGTATTTCTTCCTGGGCAGGGGACGGAGATTGACAGGAGGATGCCAGGCAGCTTTGGCCGGAGTTTCCTTTTCACGTTGCATTAACCGGCACTTGCCTCTGCAGGCTTGATTAATTGCAGCCATAATCTTTTATTGCTCTCTGTTCCTCGAAGCAACAAGAAATAAATGGCTTGTACTTGGGAAGAAGCACACATTTATTTGTCTCTGACTCGAGCCTTCAACGTGTGATGGGAACTTTGGTGATGACCAGCCTGGGCTTGGTGAGGACAGTTGGCCTGGGAGACTTGGAGCAAGGCAGGGGTGTGGATGCACGCCCAGCGCTGAGAACGGTGGGGGAGGCAGGGGGGGAGGGTGGGGTGTTGGGGCCCCAGGACCAGGGAATGGGATTGGCTGGGGTTTTATGTTCCTCTCAGCCCTCGGGTTACTTTCTGTGTCTCTTACCGTGTTTCTTAACTTTAAAATTAGAATCCAGATCTCTTGAGGGCTTTTTAATGATGTGTTTTTAAGATAAATTTTTAAACTTGGCTAAACAAAACTGTAACATAAAACCCGCCACGTTAGCCATCTGTGAGTGCACAGGTCTGCGGGGTTACGTCCAATCACGTTGTCATGCTCGGACTCCCGAGCTTTGGACCAGCCCCACTGTCCCTCCTGCCAGCCCTGCAAGCTGCTGCTCCGCTTCCTGTTTCCATGGCTTTGCTCCTTGAGGTGCGTCATATAAGCGAACTCCATACCTCGTGTCTGCGGAATCATACCATATCTGTCTTTCCACGCAACCTTGACCTGTGCTCCGCAGGAAGGGCTGTTTCCCAGACTTCAAGGCATCTCGGGGCTCCCCCGGAGTGAGAGGTTCTTGGAGGTTAATAATTAACTCAGAGTAACTGGCCTACTTAATTTTTATTGCAGTTTCACTTTCCAGTAAACACTCCCCCATTTGTAGAGACATTGGTGACCCTCACCACACCCAGAAGTCAGGCTGGAATGAGAGGGAGATTTTTATCTCTACTGATTTTGAAGGAAGGGTGAGAACAGAACCCCTACAACCAGAGCTCTCCGGTCTCAGCTTCAAGTCTGAGTCTGTGTTGACCCCCCCCCCCCAGCCCCGGCAAGGATTTGGTCTATAGTAGTGTCAACCTTGACTTTACAGAAGAAATCTGATTGTCTCTAGTATATACATTTCTTTGTGACAGTTGATCTGGATTATAAATCGATTCATTGTGTTTATTTTAAAAAACCATCTCTGTTGATGGGAGGAATTACTGCAGATGAAATTCTGTTGTAGAGGAGAAGTCACCTGCCGTGGCTTCCTGAGGTCAGTTGTCTCAGCCGTTTTCCAAGCCACCCAAACCCCTCATTCGTCTCCGGCCCTTCAGCATTGCAATAATCACCCTACACGGCAGAGAAATTGTTTCCAGATAATATCTTAGAAATCAGGAAATTACGAGCGAATATCAGGGCACCTCGAGTTGATGAGACTGTCCTTTGTGGAGCGCTGTCGGTGTAAACCTGTCGCCAGTGGTCAGTGGGACATAGATCCCTTCTCTGTGGGGCTCAGGAGTCCTGCGAGCACCCGCCGGTGCTATCTGGCCGCTTGCGAGGTGGCTGCTTTATCTTCCCTTTAGGTTTTATTAATTTAATTTCCTCTGGGGCTTGGCGTGGATTCTCTCGGGGTATGATGCGGTGGGGGCAGGGAGGGAGTGGGGTTCTAAGTGACATAAGTAGGTCTGTGGGGGGACCACTACCTGGGCTGAGAGGGGCAGAAACCTGGGGAACAGGCCCAGGGCCTCTCTCCATTGGCCCTGGAGTGCAGCCCCCGCTCGGACTTCGCATCTTTGATCGTATTTTATTACCTAGACTTACTTCTCTTACGTGGGTGTGAGCCAGGGCTGTTCATTCGCGTGGCTTTTGGCAAGCAGTTGACTGCTTTGATCTTCCTCCACCTCCATGTTTTATTCTTTGAGGCGGGCGCAGAGGAGATGGGCGGGCCGGGTCGGGTGTGCTCTGGGCAGCGACCCAGCCCGCTGGGCGTCTGAGGCATTTATTTTTGCTGGTCCCTCTGCATAGGGCACTTTCTCGGTACTCTGTCCAGCCCCTGCCACGGTGGCGCCAACATTTTTATTGGGGAATGGTCATTATGGAGGCCAGTTTGTTTGGAGGGGCTGACTTCATTTTCTGTGATACTGAGCGAATGCCGCCGTCTGCACTGAGGAATGAGAGACATGACGAATACTTAAGGCGGCGCAGGCTGGATGAGGCCTGTGCCCCAGTCCCAGGCCCCGCGTTGGTGCCCCCACTCCGCGTGTGCCCCAATGCCTCCTCCTCAGGGGAGCGGTCCTTAGTCACCCTTCCCGGTCCTCACTTCCTTCTTTTCTTAATGAAGCAGTCGCTCTTCTCTAAGTGGAGAACGTGGCCTCAGAAATCAGGCTCTCTGGGTTCAAATGCTGGCTTCTGCCCACTGACTCTCTGATTTGGGGCAAGTTGTGTAACCACTCTGTACCTTATTCCTTCAACTGGAGAGTGGGAGTAATGATACACCCTAGCTCCTTCCTGGGTGTTGTGGGCACCTAGTGAGAGCCCATGAAGCACTTGGGCCCAGAATCCACAGGCGCTCAGCAACGGGGCCTCCGCCGGTTCGTTCAGCCTGTTGTGTGCAGGAGAAAAGGCCCCTCCTCCTCCCGGGTTTCTCCTCCTGGGTTTCTCCTCCCACTGCCTCAGCCTGAGGACATTGCTCAGCATGCAACATGGTGGCCTCACTCCTTTGTAGCTGCAGCTGCTGGCCTGTTGCAGCGTCCCCAGCTGGTGAGCGGCGGCCCACCCGTTTAGTTGTGCCAGAACTGTCCCCTGCGTGCCCCATTGGTCATTCAGAGTCCCCTCATTTGCACCTCCCTCTGAATCTTTAGAACCTTTCCGTTACTTGGCACCACCAGCTTCAGTGAAGCCCTGACTGGATCTTGCCTGGACTATCGCTGCAGTGATAGCGGCCCTCCGTCTCGCAGACCTTACCCCAAATCAGTGCACTCCACCCTTCTGCCAGTTTCTAAGACGCAAATCTGATGGTCAAAAAGTGAATAAAAAAGCCTTCAGAGTCTCCCATTGCTCCTGGTGAGATCCAAACCCCTTGGTGTGGCAAACAAGGCCGGCAGCAGGACCCCCGCCCGGCTCTGCCAGGCCCCGCCCAGCTCAGCCAGGTGTCATGGCTGAGCCCAGCCTCCACTCCGCGCTCTGCCTTCCTCCCCTCGGCAGCAACCCAGCCATGTGCAGAGATGTGAGCTGATCAGCACATGACAGAGTTGATAAAGTATAAATACTTCAAACACATTCATTTTTTAAAGTTAAAACCCATTAAAGACCTCAGCCTGGATCACAGACAGTTCACAAAGCACAGATGATTGCACATACAGAAGGTGTCCAACTCCATTAACGATCAGAGATTAAAACTCAAACAAAAGCACCGTTCGTGTACCAGGTCACCACAGACTTTTGGAAGTTGCCCTGCAACTGGGGACCGGGGGCTGAGGCACAGGAACACCCCCGGCGTGGGGCTGAAGCAGGGTGCAGGGGTGGGGGTTGCGGGGTGCAGAGCATTCTGTGTCTGAGTCATGGTGCCAGTCACCTGCTGCAGAACGTTCCTCAAGAACTCGTTGACATTCATCCTTGAATTTGCTGCGTCTTGCACGTCAACTCCATGAACAGGGATTTAAAAAAATGAAAACATCCTTGACCAGTATTGGGAGAACGGATACTTTCACCCGTTGGAAGGTGGGGGTGGGGTGATAACACAAACTGGCTTTGCCTTCCTGGAAGTTATTTTGCTTCTACCTCTTAAGAACCCCACACTCTGACATGGCGTATCCCCTTCTAGGGTAATATCCTACAGAGGGGATCATGAAGTCAAAGGTGCACGTACAGTATTTGTCACAGCATCAATATCAGCTGAACACCAGGGGAAAAATACCCAAAATGTTCTGCAATAGGAGACGGTTCAATTGTAATTCATCCGAATGGGGGGCATGGCCAGCCCACGATGAGCCTTTGTGTGGAGTGGGAAAACACCCCCTCTGGGTGGGACAGCCACTCCCAGGCCTGTGGGGGGTTACCAGCCAAATCTCAGTCCCACATGTCCCCTCATCTGGACGCCTTGTGTCATCTGTGTGTCAATCCATGCCGTGGTTGATGAGGCTGATATTAACATGGATACTTTTGGGGAACAATGGCATGAAGAAATGTTTGTCGTGGAGAATTAAGTGACAAAAATGGTCTGATTTTACATGTAATTTTAATTTGTTCAAAAACAAAATTAGTGAAAGGAAACCTACCAAAATGTAACTGGCAGTCAGCTTGATGGAATCGTGGGTGACTTTCTCTCCTTCGTATCTGCTTTTTCTAAGTTTTCCTGTTGGTGGTACTTTTTCTAATTATGAAAATACGTACATTCCTACTCTCCTAATTTCACAGGGCTCTGTCATCCTGATGGCTTGCAACGGTGGCCTCTCTAGGCACAAGAGCAGGACTGGGGCTTCAAGCTGGAGTGGAGGCAGAGCTGGGTGGGAGTGCAGGGGGTGGCGGCGGCCCTGCGGAGCCCCAGGGAGTCCTTCAGTAACCGGAAGGGTCGCCGACTTTGTCCTCTCCTCTCCCGCCCTGCAGGTTTGAGACCTTCGAGGTAAACAGCTTTGAGCAGTTTTGTATCAACTACGCCAATGAGAAGCTCCAGCAGCAGTTCAACTCGGTGGGCTGTGCGTCTGGACCTGGGGTTTTGGGGTGGGGGTCCTCTGGCTTCCTGAGCATGACTGCCCAGGCCACTTCTCTTCCATTCAGGGTCACCGGCTCTGGCTCTGCCCTGACTTTCTGTAGGTGTCCTGGGGAGGGGCCCTGCTTTAGGAAAGTGCTCTCCACTGCTCAAGAGGAGGCCTGAACGGGGTGGCCGGGTTCTGAAGGTGAAGGAGCCCCCTCTGGGCTTTGACTTCCATCTTCCTGGGCCTGGGCCTCTGGGGCACTGGAGCAGCTGCAGGCAGACAGGAGGCTTCCTGTGACCGGTTGGGTGTGGCATCGTGGGCAGTGGTCAGGATGTCCTAGAGCAGGTTTGTGGGAATGAGGACCACCCACTGAGCATTTCTTTTCTGTAGTCCTGACAGTGACTCAGTGTCCAAACCTGTCATCATGGTGCACGTCAATCTCCAGGACGCAAAACCCATGTGGTCACCGCCTAGGGGAGATGAATGTTAAGGTGTGTGTCCCACTTGCTAACCTTGACCTTTGACTTTTTATCCTAGCACGTCTTCAAACTGGAGCAAGAAGAATACATGAAGGAGCAGATCCCGTGGACCTTGATTGATTTCTATGATAACCAGCCTTGCATCGACCTCATAGAAGCAAAGCTGGGCATCCTAGACCTGCTGGATGAAGAATGTAAGGTAAAAGCGATGATGCTGTCAGGTCAGTTCTAGGCTTTGGGTGAGGCAGAGGACAGCTGTGTGGTGCCAGGCGACACAGGAGACCTTGAAGCTGGAGTTTCATCTGCGACTGGCCAGTGGCCTTCTGTGAGCCAAGACAAGTCCTGGCATCTCCAGGAGCAGCCTTTCCCTCCTGCAGCCCCGTTCTCAGTTCTGTCCCTCCTCCAGCTCCACACCCCCAACACAAAGGCAGCACCATGTCCTGTGTGCTCTCCGGTGTAGCTGCCCCAGGCCCCGGGTGGAGGGGGCCTGCAGCTCTTCACTCCCCTCCCCAGGGGTGAAGGCCAAGGTCTACACGATTCTGAGGAGCACCAGAGGCAGGAAGTTTGTCTGGCGCTGGTCTGCCTGGTTCTGTGAGGAGGAGCTGACTGGCAGAAACCCTAACCCTCAGGGGCACGGCCTGTGCTTTCCCATGTGCACACCTCTCACGGAGACACTGGGGTCCTTCAGGCAGACTGATCCTGCGGGACTCACTGACTCTTGGTGACTCCACCTGCCTGTAGCAGGCACAGGAGGACCACAGTGGGTTTGCTTTGGCCTGTGGCTAGAAATATGAGAGGCACCCCTGCCCAAGGGAACATGTCCCAGAGCATCCGGTTGGAGTGGTGGGGGCAGTGGTCCCAACGTTCAGGTGCAGAGACCTCAGACTGCTCTTCAGAGGGGGGGACACAGCCACCTTGGGGAAGCCTGGGGCAGCATGGGGTGGGGGGGCTCTCAGCACACAGTGGTCCCCAGTGCACACCACACTCAGCAATGATGAAAGTAGCCTCCGCAGTCCCTAGACTCTGCAGCCTTGGTGTTCCCAGTGTAGGCGGGACCCCCAGACCCCCCCATCCTCTGTCTTCCTGCTGAGCACATGCCACCTGTGCTCCCCCGTCAGAATCCATTTTACTTTCAAGAAGCTGAGGGAAAGTAAAACTCAACTGTATGGATGATCTCTGCCTCCGGCCCGTGGAGGCTTCTGTATGGGTCAGATTTGTAAAACCAGGTGATTTCCACTGAAGACTGTATCTAGTTCCAACTCCTGCCGCTTCAGTCCATCAGACACCTGGAATGCATGCTTTGTGCACCTACCGGATGTCTGGTCTGGAGGGAAAATCCTCAGGAGAGGAGGAAGGGATCTTCCTGCTGGTCAGCAGGGGAGGAGCCAGCCTGAGCAAGCCAGGAGGGCCCAGGGTCCCAGAACAGGCGGGAAGAGGCCGGGCCACAGCCCAAGGGCAGAGGGTGACAGCTCACAGAAAGGAGCACAGGTGATGCTAACTCGCAGACTGCGGAGCCGCACGCAGCTGCTGAGGGGAACAAGAAGCAGAGGTGGAATACCAGCCGTCTGCTGCCGGCTGTTGTGCGGAGGCCGGGTCCCGGCCCCGGGCGGTGTCCCAGGCCAGTGAGGGAAGCCTGTCTGTGAGGGCACGAATCCTGCCCAGGGCCACGCACAGCACCTGCTGAAAGTCGTCCTGGGGCCCAGGCTTCTGGGGAAGAGGCGCTTAGTGAGCCTAAGGGCCTTCTTTTTCCCTCTATTTTTTGCTATTTTATTTCAGTAGCAAAAAGACAAATCAGGTTTAATATATTTTCACAGCACTACTGAGCTGTAATTAACATGCAGTTCAGCCACTTAAAATACGCAGGTCAGCGGGTTTGCGTATATTCAGGGTTGTGTAACCATCAGCAGGACAATCCATTTTAGAGCACTTCATCCCCCAGAAGGAACCCACTCCCAGTCACTCCCGATTTCCCCACAGCCCCAGGCAGCCAATAATCCACTTCTGTCTCTACAGACTTGCTTATTCTGGACATCTCACATAGATGGGACCCTCACTTTTTACTGGGACCACTGGCAGGCCACAGGGACAGGCCCCTGAGGGACGGTCCCTGTGTAGCTTACGGCGGAGCTGGGACCCAGGCTCCTGACCCAGCGCCCTCCACCCCAGTGCCCTCTGCCCCACACGACTTTAAGAGGAGAGTATAGACACTTGTGAAGCCACTTGCACACTTTTTCCTAGGCTTTTGAAAACTATTCTTTAAACAATTGCTAAGGCTGCACTCAAATAGAAGGCACAACAGTTTTGCTATTTGAATTGTGTGTGGGGCAGTGAGGGGGTGGAGGGTGGTTTACAAATACAAATTAAAGATGAAAAAACTCTACTTCCAAAAACCCCTAACAATTCAAGAAAAGCGTAACCGGTTGCATTCTAAGCGGTTAAAACCTATCTCCCAATTTAAATTTCCACGGTAAGAGAACAGTCCGTTGGACATTCTTTTTTGAAGGATTTGATTCGCTGCCTATCCCAGAGCTGCTGATAGCCGCGCCTAGATTTTATCAGAATAAAGATTGGCTTTCCTTCTCCCAGGCCTGTCTTCTTAAATCTGCCTCTGCAGAAAGATTTTTGGAGATTAGTGCCTTCTACCTCTCACTGCCCTTGTGGCTTAAACCCCGTCGTCCAACAAAACAGCATAAGAGCCGAGGGACCATGCCCCAGAGCTGGCCCGTCCCGGTGTGGACCCCAGCTCTGTGTCCTTGTGCGAGTTGTCCACCCTCTCCCTGTCCGTACCCTCTCCCCGTGTGTAAACCCAGCGCCTGGCCCGTGGGGTTACTGTGAGGATGAAATGAGTTGCTACATCTAAAATACAAGGACATTGGCAAATAATAAGCACCGTGGGCATTTGCCGTTGGTATTATCTGACCATCTTACTTGCGAATTCCTGCTGGCTCTTGTTTTTAGCTGAGGGTGGGGAGTGAGGAGAGAGATGGGGATTCCCTCAGCAAGGAGTATGTGTACACGTGACCTTGCTCATTGATTCCCACCAGCCTACATCAGTGAGTGTGTAGGATCGTGGAGTCTTCTGACCAGAAGTACATTTCATCATCAAGACAAGACGATTTCAATTTCAGCAGATGCATGTGCCGACTTAGGTGGGGCTGCTCGTCACCCTGCTGCCCTTCGGGTTCTGTCTCCCCCAGCCCGGCCAGGCCTGCGTCCCGTGTGCCTGCCCCCCATCCTGTCTCCTGACAGCCGTGCCGAACCTGGTGGTGCCTCCCCCACACCTGACGTTTCTAAATACAGGGTGCTTAGAGACAAATCTAAAATAGTATATGAAAAAATGCTGAATGGGATATATTTTGTTTTGTCTGCCTAACACAATTAATAGCCTCCTTCAAGAAAAAGTTTTCTCCTCTCCAATATCCTACGGCACTTAGCACTGGCTAGTCAATACTAGTTACACCAAATTGAACATTGAGAAAAATCTGCTTGCTTAACAAAGTATTTGAGAAATTTGTTCTCAACTATGTAAGCATTTTCCTTATGGCACAGATTTTAATAGTTTACTGGAAAAAGCTCTTTTTAAATGGCTAGTGCAGGGGTCACCTTCAACCCTACCCCATCCAAATGTTCCATCTGAACTAATGAAGGGGGCAGGTCAGTAGGTGACCTGTACCCCAGGGCTGGGTGTGTGCTGCAGTGTTCAGGGATAACGGGGGGCGGGGCACCTTCTGGGAAGAGTCCCCATCATCTGTGACAATTATAGGCCGTTACAGTGACTCTGTTACATCTCAACAAAGCAAGATGTTTTTTTTACTTTCGAAGCCATCTCTAAAGATATTGAAAGGGGCAGAATTCTTAGTGTAGTGGAGCCTCTAAATTTAAATTGGAGGAGGCAGAGCTCGGTGCCATGCAGCCTAATCACTGGCGCCCAGTGTGCAGCTGGAACCCAATTTAAGTTCTTTGAGAGGCAGGAAACCAATAGTAAGGCCTCGTCCTTGAGCCCAGCAAGCTCACAGCCAGTAGTGACAAGACAGCCTACAAAAGCCAGCGATGCACACCACTAGGGGGCGTATGTGTGAGAGCACATTGGGAGGGAGTCCACAGTGAGGTCACGAGTGGTCAGGAAAGGCTTCAGAGAAAAGGCCAGGCTGAGCCGGCCGGACAGCGGCACTGAGATGAACTTGGAGAGGGAGGCAGGGCTTTCCTGCCACCGGACTTGGCCTGAGTGAGCAGGAGCACGCACCAGCAAGGGTCGAGGCGTGTTCTTGACACTGAGGTTCCTGGCCTGACCAGGGGGAGGGGCGAACCTCTTTAGGTATGTCCCATGAGTTGTGACCCTGCTCCTGTGACCATGGCCTCTGCTTTCACCCTCCTCTGACCCTGCCAGCGTCCACCTTCCAGGTGGAGCGTGCTCCTACGGGCACCAGGGGAGCCAGCCCCCACGGTGTGTTGAGTACATACTGTGGCGGGACCCTACCTATCCATGGGTTGAATCTCATTTTCCATGTCCGTGCGGGGTCATGGGGTCAACTTACTAGACGACCCCACCCCCTTGCTTCATCTCTTGGTTCCCTTTTTCCTCGTCACAAAGCACCTGGTTCTGTGGTTCCGCAGGTCCCCAAAGGAACTGACCAGAACTGGGCTCAGAAGCTGTACGGCCGGCACTCTGGCAGCCAGCACTTCCAGAAACCCCGCATGTCCAACACGGCCTTCATCGTGGTGCACTTTGCCGATAAGGTGGGTCTCTCCCTGTGGCTCCGACGGAGCTGCCGCAGCCTGAAGTCTCATAGGTAGGCCCCTCCCACCCTTTCTTCCCTGCCCGCCACCTCTGTGCCGCACAGTTGGTGACCACATGGCGGAAGCTGAGCGGGTGGTCGTAGTTACCCAGCTGCATGCTTACCAAATACTTGGTGAGGGTCTCCTTCCTGGGAATCTAGCAGCTGTGACAGAGTCGTGAGTCCATCCTGGAGCTTGAGAGAGAGAAGCCAAGAGTGAAACATAGGGGTGCTCATCTTTGGAGGGGGGCGGTTCCTCTCCCCAGAACTGGTGGCTACTTGGACTGTTTTTACATAGATTTCTGTTCCGCACGCACCAACCTGGTGCTTCTCGAGTTTCCTGTGCACTCACGTTGCCTGCGAGTTTGTTAAAATGCAGGTTCTCATTCAGCGGGGCCGCGCCGTGGCCAACAAGCTGCATTTCTGTCCCCAGAGCAAGCCTTCTAGTAGAAGGAACTCCTTTTGGAAATAGTATGTTTTTCTGCAAAATGAATATCCAGTTCTCTCTGTGTAAACCCCTACCATGTCTTGGGTTTGCATTTATTCTTTTTAAATTTTTACTTATTGGTTTTAAGAGAAAAATACCGATTTGTCATTCCACTTATTTATGCATTCATTGGTTGATTCTTGTATGTGCCTTGACTGGAGAGCAAACCCACAACCTGGGTGTATCAGGACAACGCTCTAACCAACTGAGCTACCCGGGCAGGGCTGGGTTTGCATTTTTACCGGGAGCATCGGTGGGGTTCCTGCTGCAGCGCTCCTGTGTGGATGGGTGGAACTCGTGGAGGAAGCTGGCCGGGCCGAAGCCCTCACTGCTCTTCCTGCTTCCCTCGGTGGCCCAGGTGGAGTACCTCTCAGATGGTTTCCTGGAGAAAAACAGAGACACCGTGTACGAGGAGCAGATCAACATCCTGAAGGCCAGCAAGGTAACGTGCAGGAGAAACGGGGAATGATGGTGAGAATTCTGCAGCCGGAGCCTTTCATTCTAGTGTGTTTCTCCCTGCGCATTGGATTTCCGTCTGCAGAACCTCCCTATAAGCGAACGTCACGTGGAAGAGAAGGCAGGAGTTAAGGGACACTTAAGTCTACAATACTATGTTACTTTGCAATATCTCCAGGATTTCTTTTCTTCTCATGACTGTAACAAAAAGGTAGCAAATACTGTATCCACTCACAGGTTGAAAAAACAAGGCACCATTCATGTAAACAGATATTTCTTAAGCACCTTCCATGTGGGGCATGGCCCTGAAAACACCCCAGGTCGCACAAAGATGAGTAAGACAGGTGCTTCCCTCCAGTGGCTGACGTGCCGGGGTGTCGTGAGCGGGCAGGTAAACACACGCACAGTAACTGGAAAGAGAGGAGGCGTGGGAGGTGGTTCCGTGCCCGGGAGGAGGTGGGCACTGTCACCCCACAGGCCGAGGCCCCAAGGCAGGTGCTGTTCTGGCTTGAGCCCTTCTGGGGGAACCGGGAAGAGGAATTCCCAGGATTTAGGAGGCTTTCTCTCAGACCTCAAGACACTGAACTCACTGCAGGGGCCTGATAGCATCAGAAGTGGCAGATTGATTTCTCTCTGTGATAAGCCTTAGATGAATGCAGTGGGGTGAGATAATGGGATGGAGAAAACACACCCAGCAAAATGTACCCAATAAAGGCAAGCAAGCCTCATGAAATCGTGTGGCCCCGCCGCAAGGGGTTTAGGGAGGGTTTGTATCAGTATCAGGGTGTGGGCGACCCCTGCCCTGCATCTCTGGGTCTCTAGAAGGTCTGGGAATTAGTTGTTACAAAGACAGATTTGCTCTGGGGAAATGTGCATATCATTTTGGAGTTCAACACAAGATTGACCTCTCAGCCCACCTAGCTCTCTATCCATGGTGGTCATTATGACTGACTTCATTCTCTACGAGGCTGGTGGTGTGGGGGGGCGGGGAAAAGGAGAGGAGCTACAAGCCACAGGGGGAGTGTGGAAGTAGATGGTTTGAGTGCCAGCGGTAATTTTCCTTGTCGTGCGTGTCTCAGAAGCTCAGAGGCCTGTGTCCTTCTGTTAGTCTGACAGTGGCCTCAGGGAGCCGACAAACTTTGCTGGCTTGTCACAACTTTCCCCTTTCAGGTTGGGGCACAGATGAGTGCTAAGGACAGCTGGGTGCCTTCTGTTAAGTATGGAGTTCGGTTCTGCCCTTGTATCCGTTTTTGTCTTGAGTGTGTCTCAGGGATCCTAGAATCTAAAAAGAGATCTGACAGATCGTCTTTAATTAGTAACTGAGATTTTTTCTCTCTTTTTAATTCTATCAATATTTGAGTGGTATGTGGTGACACAAATACAGATAGTTAACCTCATGAAGTTTAAAGTCTAGTGAAAAAGACATACAGTTCAGTGACTAATTTTGGGAATGCTGTAAGGTCAAGAAGAAGTTGTTAAGGAAAAGAATCACGGGGGTTCCTCGGGCGTCCCCAGAACCACCGCAGGTTCAGTCCTTTGCTAGGAGGACTCTCAGGTCTCAGCGTATGGCTGTGCTCGTGGTCTTGATTTACTACAGTGAGAGGATGCGGAGCGAGTCAGCGGGGGGAAACGGGTGCGGTGCAGTCCAGGGGAGATCGGCTGGGCTCCCGAGAGTCCTCTCCCTGCGCAGTCGTGCAGACGGTGCCTGCCTCCCACGGCAGCGGGTGGTGACAGTGCATGTGGACTGTCCACCCGGGCAGCCTCCCAGACCCGAGCACTCAGGGAGTTTACGGGGGTCGGTTTCCTAGGCTCCCTCTGCCGAGCACATGCCGAAATTTTGGACTCCCGGAGCAGAGCAGGGGTTCAGCGTAACCCATGTTGTTTGTGTAAAGTGTGGGCGCCATGAGCTGGGGTCGGCAATTGGTAAGAATCCTCCTGAAACCCATGCTCCCAGACGCCAGCCAGGTTGGGGTCGTAAGCAGACCTTCCTGAGGGTGGTCTCAGGCCTGTGCTGCCAACTCTTTTCTATACAGGGGTGTGATTTTACCTAAAGGGTACTGGATTTTTATTAGAAGTGAAATGCAGGCTCATAAAAATTCTGAATAGTATAGAAATACATAAACTGAGAGGTGCTCTTCTCCTCGACCCCCGTTTGTGCATTCCCGTTCTGCATGCATGGGCGTATTGACGCGCCCTGTAAAGAGTGAACCCAGCTGCTTCACCGCGGCCCTCTGATTTCCCACTCGCCACCGATCCCGGCCCTCTCTCCACGTGAGCGCCCACCCATCTACTCTGTTGTTTAAACAGCTGCTGGTGTTGTGCAAATTCAAGGGATGCAGCGGTGAATGCCCTTCGCAAGTGTTTCTGCTTCCTGGTACAGTGATGCCTGTCGGGTGAATGTTTAGAAGTGGAGCCGATGGTTCAGAGAGCAGGCACTTCCAAAGTTTATAGATATTGCTAAATCGGAGCGAAGAGCAAGCAGGTCAGTGATCCGCTCTCTTCAAAGGCAACTGGCCCCTTTACCTCCCCTCCCTACCTGCCGGCCACAGCTCCCCTCTCCCCTCTCCCCTCTCCCCTGCACCAGCTCCTGTTTCTGAGAACCGGTGACCTTGCTGCCAGGCTCCCTCGGAGCTGCTGTCACATTGGCCAGCAGCACTGGGAGAACGACCAAGCGGGGCTTCTAGGCCTGCTGCATTCTGGCGGGGGAGGGGGCTAATGTGCCCCCCCCCCCCCCCCCCCCCCCCCGAGCCATCCCAGCCCATTGCAGACGTCCCAGAGGACAGAAAGCATAGATGAACAGACACCAGGTCATTGTCACCCGAGCACTGGCCTCTGCACAGACCGCAGCTAACACGCAGAGAGTGGTGTGAGGTATGTTTTTAATCACTCAGACAGATGGACTGTGTGTGGCAGCGTCTGTTATTGTAGCACTTTTAAAACCTGGCTGATGACTGAGCCTCTATTCTCTTTAAAAGTTCCTGTTTTCACAGTAGCCCCGTGAGGTTTGCGTTGCTCACGCCGTGTTAGAGAGGGAACACGAAGGCCTAGAATGGTACAAGGCTCCGTGGCATGAAACTGATGCCCAGGGTTTTTCACTGGTTTTTATCTCACTGATCAGAGATAAATCCCAAATCCTGTATGTGCATCCAAAGTTTTACTTACAGTATTTTTATTTTATGGGAGACCTAGTAGCTTTGTGTGTGTGTGTGGCCCTCGTGGTAGGGAATTAGCAGATCACTGTGCAGTTAGGCAGTAGGAGTGGGAGACACCCGTGTACCCTACCAGCCAAAGCTGTGTTGGAAGAACTCCCACCAAGAGCAGTGAGATGAAACAGTGTTAATGAGAATGTAATTAGTGAAGCCCAGCTAGCCTGCCTGAGAGGTTCTAATGTAGCTCATTGCTTTCTCAGCCGTCAGAGAGCTATAAATAGAGACTTAAGAAAAGAAGTGCCTCTTTAAAACGTGACTTGTTATTATATAAACAGACTGGTCTGTTTCAGACTTGATAGGGTAGAGGTTTTCCCCTCTCACTTTTTATTCATTATAAGAAGCAATATTTTATCAGTCTGAAAAGTAAATCTCGAGTGGAGACTGTTTTTCCTCTGAAGATTTCCAGTTCCAGGGCAGCATGGAATGTGGCCTGAGGGACGAGCCGTGGGCCGGGTGCGTGCCAGCCAGTGCCAGGTAACAAGGGCCATCCATCCCGGGCGGTGGTCCTGGGCACACCAGCCCAATGCCCTCTCGCTGCTGCATCGCCACAGAAGGGGTCTCAGGACCAACGTGGTACAGAGGCCGGGTAAACCATACTGGCCGCGGCAGTCCCTGCAGGGTCCCAGAGTCACAGTGGTGCCGCTCGGACAAGGCCCAGGGTGCTCCCTCCCATCTCCTTCCTGTGGCTTCAGCTGGACTTCAACCCCCACCCCGGGGATGACAGTGCGTGCGGGCCTGGTGCTTTCTACACTGGGGCGTCCCTTACAGGGGACACACGCATTTCATTTTGAGCAAATGTGTTTGCTTTAAAAAAAAAAAACATGTTTCTTCTTCTTTTGTATTTTTAATTTATTTTTGTATGGCAACTTTATTGAGATATACTGGACATGCTATAAAACTTGCTTTTAACAGTGTTTGATTGAATTGCATCCTGTTTAAAATCAGTTTGTGCCGATCACTGAAAGCTTCCACCAGTATTTAGAGTGAACAGGTCACTATGTGGAGGAAACTTTTTAGTACGTGAAACAGTGTCAGCCCCTTTGCAGTGCGGGAAAGTGAAATGCCCAGACTTTTTCTCCAAAGTCCATTAAAACCCTTTTAAGCAAAATTATTGTTTTCTTAAAAGTTGTAGATTTCCCCCCCAAAGGGGTAACAGTGACCATGTAAAAAAAATGATTGAAAGAAAACTTATTTTTTATTATGCTTACCAGGTTTTTAAAGGTAAGATCCTAGCCCTGGCTTGTGGCCCAGTGGATTGGCACCAAAAACTTGTGGTTTCAATTCCCGGTCAGGGCACATGCCCAGGTTGCGGGTTCGATCCCAGGTCTGGGTGCATATGGGAGGAATGTTTCTCTCCTTCCCTACCCCCCATTCTTTTCCTCTCTCTAAAATCAATGAACATATCCTTGGGCAAGAAATTTTTTTAAAAAGATATTCTAGGCATCCCAATCAAATGGTTATTATCGTGTCTTATTTTAGTTTCACGTGTCTGTTTTAAAGAGAATATATTTTATGTTCTTATAAACAAGTGAATAGGCGTGACTTCCAAGGTAATAGCTGTGTATGTAGCTGTAATTGACAATTTTCTTAAACTGTTAAATGGCCTTTAGAAAGTGTTTTCATACTTATAATCCGTTTCAAATAGATTTTCCTAGGTTTTTACAATCTCCCTATAAACTCGAACAGCAGAGAACACCAAAGCTGGAACTTGCAGACCCCCAGGGAACGGCGCACAGTGTCAGGGAAGCTCTGGGCCTCTGCGGGTACCGAGTGCTTCCAAGCGAAGGGAGGAGACTTTTTAAAAGGCCTGGGGCTGCTGCTTACGGCCTAGGGCGAATTATAATGGTTCCACTACTGATCAGCTTACAGACAGACTTCACAGTAGCTCTCTAAAAGCCTGAGTGTCTAGTCAATTAAATGAAAAATAACTTCTCTCCCTCACTCAGGAGTGCATTCTTTTTTGCAAGAATCCTTATTCACGCAAGAGCTTGGTAACTACTCTTCATTGAGACTGGAGGTTTATGTGCAGGTGGGACCCTCAGGTGCCTGTCTGGTCCAGCCTCTTATCCGGGTGGGTGCATGGGGTGGGTGGGCAGCATTTGCTGTTTCTTGCCCAGTTTTTTGCTGTTGCCTACAGCCCAAGGTCAAACATGCTCTTTCAGCCCCGTGGTCAGACTAGACGTCTTAGTGTGATCATTGAGTTGATACAACAAATTCTGAGTAGAATGTGATCCTACCCCTCCCACCCAGCGGTCACGTCCCAGCAAACTCCTCCCCCCCCCCCCAGAGATCCCACCACTTCCAAGTGCATCTCAATATCAGGGACCTGCAACAAAACATTGCTTTTAAACTAAAATAGAAATTCTCCAGAATAGCACACTGCCAGCGTAGGTTAAAATGTGCCTTGAGAAGTTTTCATTTTCTGCTCTTGAGTTGTAAATCCCTTGTGTGGGAGAGAGATAGATGGAGAGATAAATAGACAGGTAGATGGCACAGCTTTTCTGAAGCAGGGAAAAAAGGGGCTTAAATTTTAATACTCTTATTGTTGAATCTGATCTCAAAGTTTGTCATGTGGCTTTGATACATGCTTCTGACCTCAGAACTTAACAGATTTCTCACAGGAAAGAAAGGCCACTATTAATGATTTCTGGAAATTAGACCTCTCCAACAGTGCGACCATGAAGTCGGTAACTTCCACCCATGACTCAGACATCTGGAAGTCCATTTCAGAAAGTATACACGACTTGGAACACTCTAACCAGTGCTGTGTTTGGGCAGGACAAGCCACCTCCCAGCGAAGGCTTTAGAAAGAGAACCTGCTGTCAGCCTGCATTACTTCCCTATGGAATTTTCTTGGTGCCAGTCTGAGTGGGCATGCGACCCTTTCTCACGGGTGCCTTGGCCGTCTGGGGCCAGGCCACGGAGCCTCCCGGGCCCGACCGTCCTCTCCCTGCCCCTGGTTTTCTTCTGTTTCTGCCCATCTCATGATCTCGGCTCACCCGTGCAGTGCCGGCTTTCCGGCAGTGAGGACCAGTGAGTTTTTACACAAGCATTTCGGGACACAGGTTGCATTGAGAGAAAACTCTGGCTGATGGCTAGAATATGTTCGGATGAAGGTGCAGCTGGAGGTGGGCACTCGGGTTTCAGGTGACTACAAGTACTGATCCAGGAGAGAGCTTCCGTAGACCTGAACGAGGGCAGCACTGTTCTGCTTGATTGAGATAGGGCTGCTGAAAGGTGACCGTGGACAGAACTTGGTAGTTGATTTGGATACCAATACAGAGATGGCGGGACCTCTAGCTTGAATTTGGGAAGGCATCAGGTGAGCAGGTTCGGGCCATGTTGCATTTGGAATCTGCAGTGGAACACCCAGCGTGAAGAAGATACTGAGCACATGGTGGGGCCTGTGGACCCCAGAAAGGGAAACCACCAAGACGAGAGGCAGGCCTGAAGGGGGAAGTTGAAGCCGTAGGCACCAAAGAGACCAGGGAATGAGTGTTAGAGAAGATCAGTGGTGGGGATGCGGTTCTGGGAAGCAGCGACGTGAGGGAGAGACAAGCAGGAAGACGGAGCAGTGAACGGTGCTGGAAAGCTCAAGGAAAGAAGTGGGGGGAGAGCCGGAGGAAGGGGGTCTTCAGAGAGGGAGGCCGAGCAGAATGAAACCGCACCGCCTCCCACCACTGGATTTGGCCAGTAGGGCCCCCTGCAGCTGCGAGGTCAGTGCCTGCAGCGTGGGGTGTAAGCAGGGGACGTTTGATGGAGGAAGGTCGGAGAAGGGGTGACATGAAAGGTGGCGGGCACTTTGCCTGAGGTTGCCTGGGATAAGGTGAGAGAGGAGGGCAGCAGCGGAGCCGGGAGGTTTTTCTAAGTATAAAAGACACTTGAGCACATTTATGTGTTTAGGGGAAGGAGCCAGTGAACAGGGAGAGATTACAGGTGGAGAAAATGCAGGAGTCCAGGGAGTGACTTAAAGGAATCATTCGACTCCATCCCCTCCCCTCTGCAGAGAATGAAAATTTCTTAAGGTTAAGAGGTTGGCCATGGGTCATGCAGCTAATTAAGTGGCAGAGTCACATTGAAAAGTCGGCTCTCCTGACCCTTGCTCTGTGCCCTTTCTACTACTTCACCTTTCCTTGTGGAAACTGACTTGGTTACAATCTCTGCTGGTCTCCCCACTCCTCTGGGCACCTGTCGCAGTGCCGGTTGTGCGGGGGACTTCAGCCTCCTCCTGTGCTGCAGCCAGAGCGCCACTGCTTCTCTCCGTGTTACCCTGTCACTGGGGCGCTGAACCCCGGCTGCCGGCCAGCACATCCTGGCTTTGCCACCTACCAAGCCCGTGACCTGGGGCCCCAAGCCTTGGTTCACCATCATAAAATGGGATGCCGTGGTGCCTATACCATGGGATTATTGGGAAAATTGAATGAGTTCACATATGCCCGGCACATTCTAAGCATTCAGTAAATGTTGGTGTCTATTATTTTTTAAAAAAGGCCCTTCTTAGAGTAAAGAACATTGTTCTTAGGCTAAAGACCAAAACCCTCACCTACATGACATGAAGGCCGTCTTATTCAGTCTCATGGCAATTCCAGGTAACAGGCGCATTCTGACCTCCATCACGCACATGACTAAATAAAGGCTCAGGTTCCAACCACAGGAAGTGTGGAGACCGTTAATAAAATGCAGTCCCATTAGAGTGCAGCCAGCTGCCACCACCACAAAGGAAGGGATTTTTGCTTATCTTCGAAGGTTGAAAAAGACCGTTTGGGAAAGTTACCTTCTCTTTTCTTTAAATTGACGTAGAATTCTTGACCAGAATCTACCCTTTGAAAGTGTACAATTCAGTAGCGTTGTCCAACTGTGAACGCTCTGAGTTCTGGAGTGTGTTCGTTACTCCAGAAGGAACCTCTGTGCTCATGATGGGGGTCCCCCTTCATCCCTCCCCTGCAACCACAGAACTGCTTTCTGTCCCCGGGTGGTCCGTGGACAGGAATCCCACACCACGATGTTTTACGACTGGTTCTGTCACTTGGCGCGTTTCCGAGGTTGGTCCCTAGTGCAGCACCTGTCCAACCTTCACTGCTGCACGTTGTGGGATGACGACAGTTGCCGTGGGGACACACCACATCCAGGGCACCGGTTTGCCAGCTGACGGGTCTTTGCGTGGTCCCCACATTGTGGCCGCTACGAATGCTGGCGTGCAAGTTTGGGCTCATGTTTCACTCCTCTTGGGTAGATGTTGGAAAGCTACTTTGAAAGAATTTCAGCAAAGCTCAAGTTCAAGTCCAAGAGCTCTTGTTTTCAGTGTTCCTCTTCTGTTTGTTTCTAGTTCCCACTGGTGGCCGACTTGTTTCATGATGACAAGGACCCCGTCCCTGCCTCTGTAGCATCTGCAAAGGGCTCATCTTCAAAGATCAACGTCCGCTCTGCCAGACCCCAACTGAAAGCCCCCAACAAGGAGCACAAGAAAACCGTGGGCCACCAGGTCAGCCCCAGGGCTCGAGGCAGGAAGCCTGGGCCACTGTGTGCGTGCAGCGCAGGCCTCTGTAGGGGAAGGACAGCTGTGGAACCACACGGAGGCCCAGGTGGCCTCGGGCCCCCAGCTCCATCCTTCTCTGCTGTTTGAAGAACAAGACTGCGGAACCCTCTCTAGACGGAACAGCCAGGAGAGGGAAAGGGGGTGACGGCAGTCTCAGTGCACTTGACCCCCATGCTAGGACACATCACAGCACCACAGGTGCCTGGTAGGGGCAGGGGCAAGAGGGTCTAGAAGCTGACAGGGCCTGGAGGAGGATTTAAATAAGCCTAGGGACCCAAAAAACTGAGAAACAACCTCCCCTGCTTCGGGGACTCCGTGGTGTGTTAAGTCGCCATGAGAAGAGATGAGAGCGCCTGCCAAGTCCCTGACAACACTGACCTTGCTACGCCACTGGATGTGCCCACTCTGCACGTTCATATAGTTGCAGTGATTTCCAGGACGCCCGGCAGGAGTGCAGGCTCAGGGCCCAGGTGCAGGGGTAAGAGGCCCCAGCACAGAGGTCACCTCTCGTAGCGCTTGCTCGCCTTCCATCTCCTTTGCTCCACAGCACTGAGTTAGACACTCCACAGGATGGTCTCTCCCCACTTGGTTTTAGGAGCCCTGAGGCCAGGATACTGGAGGGATTTGATTTTAGTCATCCAGCAAGGTAGGGTGTCAGAGCTAGAATCTGACCCCAGGTCTCTGAATTTCTTCCTGTTCTAGATTAACAGTAGTAATCAAAACAGTTATAGTAACAACTACTACCACTAGCCTGTGGGCGTTCCTTTAGGTTTATTATGCACCCACAAAATGTTAAAGATGAATAAATAACCAGGCGTGACTTTTGCCTCCCCAGTTCCGCACCTCCCTGCACCTGCTCATGGAGACCCTGAACGCCACCACGCCACACTACGTCCGCTGTATCAAGCCCAACGATGAGAAACTCCCCTTCCAGTAAGTGTGTGCGCAGGTGTCGGCCCGCTGCGCACGGCGGGAGTCAAGCTGGCCCAGCCCATCGAGCGCAGCCTCTCAGGACTCCCTTGGGGGCTCAGGAGGACCAGGGAACGAGCAGGCCCAGCCTCACAGCAGTCTGCAGTCTGCAGCAGGGTACATGGCTGACGTACATGCCCCAGGTGGTTTATATGCTGACCACAGGCCCACGGATATTCACCAAGGTCACCCCTCTGCCACCCGGGAGGATTCAAGGGGAAGAGAATACGCAGTTCCCCGTCCCGTGTCCCTCACAGCGGCGTTGAGGACAGTGTGCATAGAGAACCACGGGAACATGTGCCACTGAAGGACAACATGAGTGTGTCTCACAGGGAATGTTCCGTCCAGACACAGGAGGCTCACTGGGGTGGCTGGGGAAGGCTGCTAGTGTTGAAGCAACTTGACCTCCAGTGCCGAGTGACTGATGGCTCACTCCGGTGCTCCTGTTTCTCCCGTCCCCTCTGCCCCTGAGTCTCCAGAGTCACCCACCCTTGCCCACTGTCCCTCACTCAGCCCACTCTGATCCAGTTCTGCCTCCAGCCCTGCCTTGAACACCCCCTTCCAAGTCTGCCTGTTCTTACGCGGTTGATTCCACCCACATCTATGGAGCTGTGATACTTAAATGTTTTTGCCTGTCTCTGGTTCCTGCCAAGTTCAGACCTTGATTCTGCAGCTTCTTTTGCCACCTCCTGTTCGCCCTGTCTGAAACCAGACTCGTCCCTTCCCCACCGGGCTCCCCCATGTCTGGTCTCTGGGGGAGTAAAGGGCATAAGCACCTCCTGACATCTCACTTGCCTGCCAGTGAGCTTCCAGACTAGACACCTGGACCACTGCCATCTGATAGCACTTTCTGTGATGACAAAGCTGTCCTGCAGTCTACGTTGTTTGACCTGGTAGCTGCTGGTCACAGATGGATATTGAGTGTTTGGACCCTGGCTAGTGGGAGTGAGAAATTGAATTCCTAATTTCATTTCAGTTACATTCAGACACCCATTGGTGGCTCGTGGAGGCCCTATTGGACAGCGTAAGCCTTGATTCTTCCTCCTCCCTTCTTCCGCAGGGGCCAGTCATTGTCAAAATTTCATGGAGGCCAAAGTCCCTCACGTTGGTCTCCCTTTAGCCTGCCTTCCGTTATCACCTTGCTTTAGACCGTCCTCATTCTTCCGTGGAAAGCTGCTCGAAGCCTTTGGAATGGCCTCACCCCTGCAGCTGCTGCTTCTAATCCCCTGAGCCTCTACAATGCTATTTCCTCTGTCCAGAAAGAGATACACTTAAAAATTTTTTAAGTGCTTTCTTCCCAGCTTTCTGACTTCCTTTTGGTCCTAGCATAATAACTTCCTGTGAAATAGTTCGGCAACTCGGGCTCTCAGAACCAATAACTGAACTGCCTTGGCCGTTGCCCTCCTTCGATAAAGCCTGACTTGCGAGCACAGGGGCCCTGTGCCGGAGAAGGTTAGGGAGACGGTATTGAACCAGCCTTCTGTGAAGTGGGCCCGTTGTTCACTCTTCCCCTTCCTCCGAATTTCTGCTACGTGCTGAGGAGCTCCCTCCACCCCTGGAAGCATCCATTTACCAGCCGACTGCAGAAGAAAAGAGTCGGTTAGAAGAGCAGTGTGTGTGAAAGACATAGATTATGTGTGAAGGGCAGGAACAGGAGAGAGAAGAGGAGGGCTGGCTGTCAGCTCGGGCCCCAGCCAGCTGTGACCGTGGGCTGTTTATGCACTAGAACCTGCCACCAGCCTGCCATGTGCTTCTTGCTTGTTGGGCCTCCCTTGCAAATGAGAGAAGATGCTGAGGACCTTGAAAGGGGCTTTCTAGTCCTAATATCCCATTTTCCTAAGACCTTCCTTTGCTTTAGGGACAAAAGTATTCCTCCTGGCAAAGAAAGGGGGGAGAAAACGGAACCAACTCAGTAGCTCTGCCACCAGTTGTTTGGCTAATGGCAAGCTAGTCCTTTACACCTTCTCATTCCTCCATCTTTTAATTGTGGTTAAAAATAATTATGAATGTATTTGAGAAGATAATTCATGTGATTAAAATGTATAACATAATCAACGTTATTCTGGAAGGAAAGTGCTGTGTCCCTCCTCCAATCCCACACAACTGGGCTTTCTCAGCCTCAGCACGATGGACATTTTGGGCTAAGTGGTTCTTTGTTGTGGGGCCGTGCTGTGCCCTGCAGGGAGCGCAGCACCCTGGCCCCTGTCCTTCACCTGCCAGTGGCCTCCCCACCACAGAGACACTAATGGTGTTTCAGGACATTGCCAAGTGTTGCTTAGAAGACAGAATGGTCCCCAGTGGAGGCTGCTGTCCACACTGAGTGCTGTGATAGCATCTCTTGTACACAGGCCCTTTTCCCTCTGCTGCTTCCTTTATTTTAAAAAAAAAGTCATATCTAATACTCATTGGGCACTGGGCTGGGACAGGTGGAATGACAGTGAGTAAGATGTGTCCCTTATCCTTAGAGAGTTGCCAGTCACAAACAACTGACATGACATAGAAGTGACCGTCGGTGGGTCCCCAACAGTGCAGGATCGAGAGGGGAGACCATGAGCGAGTGTCCAGTGGGGAGGCGGCGATCTGGGATGGCCTCTCAGAGGAGCTGGCCAGGTCTCCCGGAGGCCAGTCCCCGGGTCTCAGAAGCCAGCGGTCCTGAGAGTCTCAGGGTCTGGAGTGTGACCATGGGATGCTGTGGAGCCTGGCGAGGTGGGTGGGGGGCTTGCAGCCTGTGCAAAAACGAGTCAAGTGGCACTCGGCTGCTGAGGTGGAGCCCAGCCGAACACCATGGGAGCCTCGCTCTGCTCACCCTGCACCTTCTGTTGGGAGGGTGGAGTGTGACCCTGCGTTTCAACAGTTTGACCCTGTGTGCATCCTGGGTAGTTCTCCAGTCCAGGTAGGTGTTGCACGGTGAACACACCGTGGCCCTCCAGAATTTAACAGGAGGAAGGGCTGGTCTTTACTCCTGGTTACCTAGTAAGGAATGCAGATTGTGAGATGCATCCGACAGCGAGTTTGCTGCTGGGGAGGTGGGATTAAAGTTCAGAAGCCTGGCTGTCTTCACGGGCCCTCTGGGGGTGCGTGAGCAGGGAAAGAGGAAGACAGTGTCGTCTTTGCACGGTGTCACCTTTTTCCTAATAGCGTTCCTTTCCTTTATGTCCCTTGATCATTACAACAACCAGTGAGGTATAGTTGGGCAACTAGTCTCCTAGTGACCAGATGAGGAAACCGAGTTACAGGGGGAGTGTTCTTTGCCCAAAGTAGCACTAACAGGGCTGAGGCCAGTTGTCTCCTTCACCCTTGCTCATTTCCCTCACCGGACGAAAGGAAGTGATGTTGAGGTCATTAAGAAGCAGGGAAGAATGTTCAAGTTCACGGGTCCTTTGCTGGATGCTTTCCATGGGACCAGCTCGCTGTGCAGGGCTCCGCAGGAGACTGAGCAGGCCGTACAGAGGTGGGAGGACGAGAGTCTCCAGTGGGAGAGGTGACTTGAGGGTGGCGGGCCCCCGGCCGGGCCTTCCTGGAGAATTCCAGGATCCTGAGTGGGCCCAGCTGCTGGTATGGGAACACCCAGGGCTGTCAGGGAGCAGGGCAGATAGGTGTGATGGGAGGTTGCCCGCTGGGGCCTTGCTCTGCAGGCAGAGAAGCCACCTCCTGCATTTTTCCAACAGAGCCAGGAGGCGTCCTAACTGCAGGGTCAATGTGTGTGCTGAAGCCAGCGTGACCTGTGGTATCTGGAGCTGAGTCTAGAGGGCCTGGCCCGTGGCTTCGGCTGAGCTGCAGACCAGCCCAGGAGCAAAGGGAGCATTTATTTCTCCTCCCTTCTCAGATTGGGGCAACAGCCTTAGCGAATTAGAAATCATGGTTAATTCTAGTTCAGCTTAACTCTCCACGAGTACTCCCTGATTACCTCAGCGTCCTTCCTCTGGTTCCTTGTAGCAACTTAACCACACTTACTGTGTGCCGCCCTCTGGGGTGCACTTTCTGTACCCTCTTGTCCTCTGCAAGTGTGGATACTCTTAGGACGTCTGACCATGTTTGGCTTCACTCTGCTTTCCTAAATATATGTGCTTGAGCAAACACTAGGGTTTCAGTGCTAGGCTTAGCATTGCGGGGAGTGCGAGTTGTTAAGATGTTTCTTTTAAGAAGTCCTTCATCGGTGTGATTCTGAACTGAGCAGCTATCGTGGCCATAACTGACAGTATGGTGCCCTTATGTGGGACCAGGCGCTGTTCTGCTTTCTTGGGCCATTACATTTCATCTTCACACTACCCTTGTAAAAGGAGTACTGTCACTATCTCAGTTTTATAGATGAGGAAACTGAGGCCCAAACCTTACGTTGCTTGCCCCAAATTACATGGGCAGCTGGTAAGAGGCCGCGTCATTCAAGCCCAGAAATGCCTGAAACTCCTTTCAACTCCTGAGCCATAAGCATATATGTTTTGGCCACTGAATTAAGATAGGTGCCCATGGGGGTGGGAATAATAAAGGAAGGCTTTGGAGGGGAGGCAAGCATGAGTCCTGGAGGGCAGAGAGAGTTCAAGTAGGCAAAGAAGACGGGTGTCCCAGGCGAGACCGAGAACATGTGCAGAGCTGAGAGGCTGATCAGCATCTTTGCTTTTCACCTGCCCTTGTGCTCCGTGGTGCAGGCTGACCGGTAACTCGGGGTGAGAGGAGGTGGTCTGCCTTCTCTCCTGTTTTGGTCCCTCTTTGCAGGGTGGCCCCTCATTGCTTCTCTGGTTGTCTTGCAGCTTCGACCCAAAGAGAGCGGTGCAGCAGCTCCGAGCATGTGGGGTGTTAGAGACCATCCGGATCAGTGCGGCCGGCTACCCGTCCAGGTACGTACCCAGATCAGCATTGGCCCGGGTGATAAGCTAGCCAGAGTTGCAAAGAGGATTTCTCCTTTTCTCCACTCCCACCTTGTCCTTTTTACCTCCCCCAGCCTTTTCATACTCATGGTAAAAAAAAAAAAAAAAAAGCATATAACATTTACTATTTTAACCATTTTAAGTGGAGAGTTCAGTGGCATTAGTACATCCACGTTGTCACGCAACCATCACCACCATCCATTTGCAGAGCTCTTCCCCTTGAAAACTGAACCTCCATGCCCATGAAACAGTAACTCCCTTTTCCTCCCCCTGCCAAGCCCTGACAGCCGCTGTGATATCATCCATCTGTGTGATTCCGACCGTTTCACGTGAGTGGAATCACACAGTATTTGCCTTCTTGCAACTGGCTTATTTCACTCAGCATAATGCCCTCTGGGTTCGCCCACGTTGCAGCATGTGTCAGAATGTCCCTTTTTAAGGCTGAGTAAAGTGTACCCCACTGTGGGTACATACCACACTTACCTGTCAGTGACTCCTTTGCCTTTTAGTGCAGACTCACATTTATGGTTGTCTGCACTAAAGCACCGCTGTTGTGACCCATGTGCACCGTGGATAAGCCAGTCAGCCCCCAGCGTCTGCCGAAGTTCTGCCAAGACTGTGGGTGCCTCCTGGACACTGGCCTGGACTAGGGGTGGGGGGCCACCAGCTAGCTTTCGTGAAGTCACACTGCCCGCCAGTGTCACAGAGGCCAGACATCTGTCGAGAACTGGAGCTGAGCAGGGCCGAGCCACAGGCCAGAGCCCGTGGTGTAGCCTGTGTCCCGGGGAGCCCGGAAGTGTTGGGTGGAGAGAGAAACAGGAGGGGGAGATGCTGTCCAGCCCCCTCTTCCCTGCCATCTCCACCTGGCACTTTCCCACTGAGTTTGTGGAACCATTTCATAAGCCGTGGTTGATTACCCAGGAACAACCCCCCATCATGAAAGTGAGGCCTGGGCAGGAAGCTGCCGATGGACTTAGGAATTTGCATTTGACCTGGAAAGCCCAGCACTGTCACTAATCGCATAGCCAGGCAGCTTTTCAAACCTCAGCAGGTTCAGGCATTGTTCTGAATGATCTGCTCCAGCCAGGGTTGGAAGACTATTGTTACTTTCTCTTCAACCACATCCCTCTCTGCATGGAAAAAAGCCAGGCAGTTTCCTGGGGCTCCATCTCGTTTTTCTTCCAACTTAGGGTCTGAACACAAGCAGGTGACAGCTACTTGTCCCTAGATGAAGGCTCTGCCCCTTCCCTGGCTGCCTCCTGGTGTCTGGCATCAGCCTTTGATTGAGAGAATGGGGCTGAGGCCACGGGCGCAGCCGTTCACTTGCGAGTTTGAAGTACTGCAGCCTGGCCAGTTAGATCACCTGTCATGGCCCGCTCTGCACCAAGCTCAGATCAGGCGGAATTCATCAACCCAGAGTGAGACAAGGACCTCAGGGAGCTGCAGCGCCCCTGCTGGTCAGACTCCGCACCGCAGGCACCAGCTGCACTCCTGTCCCTGGGCTCTTGTGATCGATTGGTCTCCCAGAAAGGTTTCTTTAGTCCTGGCTTTCTCAGTGCTTCATCACAACCCACTAGCGGGTCAGGAAATCAATGGAATGGGTTGTGACTGATATCTTTTTTTAACAAGATATGTTGGGATGAAAACATAAGATGGCATAACATCGTGACATAGCCTATGTCCGTGTTATGTATAGGTGTGGGCACGTCATGATTTAAATGTACTTTCACCGCTGAGACCCAGGGAGGGAAGGGAGCTGCTCAAGGCCACCAGCAGGTTAGTGATGGAGTTGGGGCTGGCACCGCCCTTCCTCTGCCCGGCCAGGTGGCAGGTGCCAAGCACCTTACTGCCCACACCAGGGAGGAGTTGATATCCAAGCAGAGGCTGATTGAAGGAGTGAGGCGCCGGGCAGTGTCCTCTGGTCTGCCCCACAGGGCTGGGCCCAACCCTGCGGCCTGGTGTAAAACTTCTCCCTGCTCAATCCAACTGGTAAAAAAAGCAAAACAAAGAAATCAGTCCAGACCGTAGGACTGTGGCTGGGCTCCAGCTGAATGACACTGGTGATTCAACCCTAGGCTCTGGGGTCAGGCCTAGATTGCAGTGTCAACTTCATACCTTCAGGCTGGGTGACCTCAGGTGAGCACATTAATCTCTCTGGGCCTGGGTTCTCTTATCATTCAGTGGAATGATCGTATTCATAGGTAGTTGTGATGAGTAAGATAATGCATTTATGTTTTTCAGCACAGTGTTCAAGTATTTAATAAAGTGTTTATTACTCATCAGATGTGAGCAAGAAGCCACATTCCTGTGGGTATAATTACATAGGTAGAACATGTCTATACCAGAAATGTCTAGCTTTTTTGTGTGTGACATCCTGATGTGTCTTAAACTGTTGAGGGTCCTCCCGTAAGAAACTGAGGGATCACAGGTCCTTCCAGCCACAGCGCAGAGGCCTGGGGGTAAACTGAGAAACCCAGCTTGTCTGCATAAAACTTACGTTTGGTGCTGATGGGGGGCTTGCTCCATGGGAGTCATGGACGTTGGCACTGGATCCCGCCAGGGGAGAAGCAGCAAGGGGAGCACATGACTGCTGCCATTGGAAGGCAGGTGGCACCTTGGGGACCCATGTCAATGCGCGAAGAATCCACCCATTTCACCAGCACTCTCTGATGATGGAATGAGCTGCCCAGTATCAGGACCAGAGACTGGCAGAGGGCATGGAGCTCTGTTCTCAGAGGCTGTCAGGGAGAGGCCAGCCGTCCTGGGTGGTGTGGTTGATGATAGACTGCGCTGCAGGCCGAGGCCACCTCTGAGTCATCGAGCTTGCTCACAGCCTCACTGTGAAATCAGAGTGACAGTGTGCCAGCCTCACTCCTGGTTTTTCTGTCGAGGTACAGAATGATCATTTTGGGGGTGGAAGAGGGAGGGGGAGAGGGTTTTAGCTCTGTGGTCTCACATGAGCTTTATGGAGAATGAGAAGATTTTCTTGCCATCGTGGTGTCTGTCCTACTCCCTGTGTCTGTCCTACTCCCTGTCTCATCCCTTACCCAGCTTTAGCCCTGAGCTGGTGGCTGTGAGGGATTAAGGACCTAAATCACAGCCCCGCCCACCAGGAGCTCACAGTCTGGAAGAAGTGATACAAGCCCAAACCACTTAGAAAACAACATACAATCAGGTGCAAGTTAGGGAGGAGCTGTGACTTGGTGGAGGAGGTGAGATTGGAGCTGGACCTTGAGGGGGGAGGAGGATTTGGATGGGTGGGGAGGCAGCGGGAGGCCACTGCCGGCCAGGGGGCAGCAGACCGTCCAGGATGGAAGGAGCGATAATGTGCTTTTCTTGTCCACTGATTCGGGAAGAGTTCTCCTCTGCCAGCTCAGGCCCCAGTCCTGCTGTCTGGTCCTCCAGCTGTAGCATCCTGAGAGGCCAGGTATGCTTTTTGCCTCATCAGACAACCTCTTCCTTGGCAGCAAAGAGGATGCATTGCCTCCAAGTCTTTGGACTTACGGAGATAATGGCCCCTCCGACTGTTCATTCCGTCTGGCTCTGGCCACAGTTGCCAGCAAGGTTACGATGCCCACAGGCTTGCCGGCCTCGTGTACGGATGCTGGTGGATGTCTTTTCCTGCCTCCCTGATTTTTTCCAACTTCTGTCTAGCAGGTACCTACAAGGGCATCTGTACCTTTCCTTTTTGTGATTACAGGCATTGCGGGAGATGGAGGGAAGGGAGGAAAGACTGTACTTCCAGTAGCTCAGGAAATGGCACTTAACGCCATGGTCTCGGTTTTCCCAAGTGGATCCAGAACACTGCCTTGCGTCTCCTCACCTTCACTTACTCAGCAGAGTTTGGGAAAAGGTCAAAGAGAGGGTTTCCTTCCAAAACTGCCATTTGAAATGTTAACTTTGGAAAGAGGCACTGTTGTGGCACTTTTGTTCATTCCGAGGCAGAGTGGAATCATCCCCAGTATTTGGTATACGTCCTAGGCCCCCTTCACCCGCTCCTCACGGCCAGGCCACCGCCCCTCGAGCTGCAGCTGCTTTTGCACGTGAGTGGTGAGGGGACAGCGTGGGCAGCCACCGCGCCTGTAGTGGCCGGACTGCGTGCGTTGCCTAACTTTCTGCACCTGCCCACTGTGGGAACTGCACTGGTTTTCGGAGTGACCACATGGTTTGGTGTTTTGTTTTTTTGTTCTATATTTTGTTCGTTTGTTTTTTATGCTACCTAACTGCTTCATCTGGGAAACTGGTATATGTCTGCTGTGCCTGGAGATAAAGCCAGTGAGGTTTTATAGAAAGTGTATCCATCCAGGTGTTAGCTGTTGAAGGCAGTGCCTGTCGTGTGTGCTGACCTGGCCGTACAGAGCTGAGCATAGTGTTGATCGGACTTTGAGAGAACTTCTTGGGACCAGAGTGGCTTGAATAGATCGGGGTCATTGCAAAAAGAATCCGACTCCATGGTGGCCGAGACCCAGCCCAACAGAGGGATCTCACTGGCATAAGCTGGCCACATAACCACACGGTTTTGCGCAGCTGCCCCTAAGGGAAACCTCAATGGCTTCTTCGATTGAGGGAATTAGAACCTACACACTTTTCCCACATTTCTCCTACTTCAGTGGCCAGAGGGCAGATACCACTTCACAGAGAGGAAAATGGCAAAGGAGAGAAAATGCATGGCTGTGGATCACAGGACAATGGGGAAACAGGACACAGGGCTCTTGCCCAGGAGCCCGGGCAGAGGGCCGCCCTTTCCCATTGGGGTTTCAGGCTGTGCTCCTGCACCGACTCGTGGGCCCCAAACTGCTAGCCTTGCTCTAAAACTGACGTCTGCTCAGTGGAGCCGAGCAGGCTGCCCACCCCTGCCTCCACCCGGCCGTCAGCACACCTTTCTATTTTTATCCTCCCTGGGAAATACGGCTCTCTGGGAGTCTGATTTAAAATGAGAATCATTCAACTTGAAATGTGCAGCAGCGGCTTAGAAATATGTTCATTATCATGTCCATAAAGCACTGTGATGAATGCTCTGTCCGGGAAGAGACGCCGTCCGCCAGTCATGGGCTCCCATCCCTCTCCCCACGGCCCCCCCACTGCCGTGTGCCCTGTGCCTGTACAGTCACCCGCCTCCTCCCGGGGGCTCGGAGCTGCTTTGTGTCCGGGAGGAACTGTGAAGCAGATACCACTTAGGCAGAAACAGCGTTTGTGCGGGGCTGCTTGAATGTGCACTGTTTATATATTTTTTCAAAAAATGCCTGTTTCCTAAATCTTCAGCTCTCCTTCACTTCATTTATCTCATCTCATTCACATCCGAAAAACTCAAGGGCGCTTTCGGAAACCAGCCCCACTCCTCCTCCAGCTTCCGCCCCCTCCCCCCAGCCCCATGCAGAGTAAATAGCACAGCTCTGTGGGGCTGGGGAGAGGCTGAGAAATTGCTGTATTGACTTTCCTGTTGAATCGTGATTAACACACACGGCCCCTAGCCTTGTTATGAAAAATCCCACTGTGAGAGGATCATTTTAAACTTATTTTGGAGTGCGGTAATTCTTTTTATGTATTGGGGGGAGGGAGGGAGAGAAGCATTGATTTGTTGTTCCACTTATTTATGTGTCAATTCTTGTATGTGCCCTGACCGAGGATTGAACCTGCAAACCTGGCGTATCTAGACGGTGCTCTAACACCTGGGCTACCCGGCCAGGGCTGGAGTGCAGTGATTCTGTACCTCGGGATCTTACAGCCCTCAGTTCTGGCTCCTTTGCCTGAGAGCCGTGCTCACACACATCCTTAGACTTGAGTCTGGCGCAGGGTTCTCACCTGGGCCGTACGCACGGCCACCTGGAAGGGATTAGGTGGGTTTGAATTACTTTAATGATCAGGGGAGAGTTACACTCAAAATCTACTTTGGGGAGAAAATAGTTCCTTCTAAACCACACCCAAATGTGTGAACAGTGTTATCTCCAGGGGTTAGAATATGTCCGCTCTTAACTTACGTGTACTTTACTACGTTAAAAAAGCGCTCCATGAGCTGTATTAGTTTTATAAGAAGCAGTTTCATGAGAAGTAACCCAACCCTGGAAGACCCAGCTGCATTCCGGGCAGGGCGCCCACTCGGCAGCAGTGCCCTGGGGCTGCTCGTGCTGGGGCAGACACCCCGAGAGTGGCTGTGCCTCTGGTCAGCCCCCCAGAGGGGCCTTCAGCCACGATCCTGGAATTCCCCCAGGCACTGAAACCCTTGGGGGTGACCACAGGAGGGCAGCACATTTAGCTGCTCTGAGAAGGGCGTTATGGGAGAAGTATCGATCTCCATGGGACACTCTCAGACCACCTGTGGCCCTCCTGTGACCCAGAGGCAGGACATGTCACCTGATATACCTGTGTTCCCTCCAGGTGGGCCTACCATGATTTCTTCAACCGGTACCGGGTGCTGATCAAGAAGAGAGAGCTCGCCAATGCAGACAGAAAGGCCGTCTGCAGGTCTGTCTTGGAGAGCCTCATCAAGGTGAGCGGCCGGGCCCTGGGCGCCAGGAAAGGCTTACCTGGACGGCAGTGAGGACTGCGGAGGGTAGGGTGGTGGGGTGGTAACTGCGTTTTGGGGTCTTTATCCTTATTGCAACAGTTTCTGAGCTGCTAGTCCCATTTTCATACATCAGTGACTGTAAAGGAAAAGCCCCATCACCTGCCTGAAGCACATCCTAGCTCTTTTCCACACCTCAGCACACAGAGAAAGTGAAATTATTCACTCAGGCCACTGGGGTTTGTGGTGAGGCCCCTCCTGCCTGAAAGCTACTGGCCCAGATCTCTGGCTCCTGCAGAGCTCGGGCTCCGTCTGCCATCACCTGCCACCTGTGACGTGCCCGGGGCTCTGTCCTGGAGCCTGGCACCAGCAGAGGGGAAAATAGCTGTGCTTCTCCTACCTTTCTCCTGGTGCAGCTGGCCTGCCACAGGCCCAATGCCAGACGCTGACTTATGTTAGACAACAGACTTCACTTCGGTGGAAACAACCCGAACTCTCTCCGGACACCTGAGACTGGAGAACTGTGGTAGCAGAACTACTGGGGGCCTTTTATGATGAACACTTCATCATTTCCAGAGTGTTCAGTGATTACAGCAGAGCATGTTACTTAATGGTCTCGATAAAGAGTTAAATATATCACAAATCTTTCCTTTAAGGAGGTACTAGAATTACATCAAAAGTAATTTTCTTTTGCTAGGAAAATCTGTTCCTCTGGAGCAGTGCATTGCCGGCCCAGGATGTAAGGCCCAGCGTTACCCTGTATGAGGGGTGCTGTTAGTCCCTGAGCGTTGTCTTAGCTGCTCAGGTCTGCAGCGGAGACAGTGCGGAGCCCCGTGCTAACCAGTCAGTACAGAGCCAGAGGGTGACAGTTTCATTCATTGAAGGCTGCACTTGGTTATTTGGACTCTGGTTAATTGAGGGTTTCGCCATGGTGCATCTAACTGTGTTTGCATCTCAACATCTCATTTTTCACGGGTGAGAGAAATCTGTGTTCAAGGTCAGCTGATTCTGATTGGCATGGAGCACCAGGAGTCTTTCTCCTTGTGCATATCAGGAGCTGCCTCTCAGTGTGTGGTGGTTTGGTTTTTTCCTCCCAGAGTAGGAAATGGAGCGTGTGTACTATGGTTCCCGAAATGCAGCAGCCCCTCACCCCCAGCCCTCACTTTCAGCCCTGGCTCTGCCAAAGCCCGAGCACCCAGGCTTGGTCCTCCACTGTGAGGGCGGAACCGCCTTCCTGTGCTCCCCACCCCTTCCTCAAGCGGGGAAGCCTCCCCAGCAAGGCAGGGAGAGGAGCAGGTGCAGGGCGAGGACCAGGCCCCCGCCCTGTCCCTGAAGCCTGGCCACAGAGGAGACAGTGACAGTCTAGCCGGACGCTGTGTCCCAGCCCAGCACAGCTGAGGTGGCGCCCTCTTCTCCGGGTGTGGACCTGTTAGCTGTGCAGGGCTCCGGCCACAAAGAGCGGTGATTCTGCGTTACTTCATAGCCACCTGTCAGTGCGGGGCAGTCTCGCGTGTTTTCCGGAGACCGTGGCCCATTGCTTATGGCCATCTTGCCCATGAGCAAAACCAGATGGAAGTTCGCTTGCACAGGACATGCAGTTGTTGTGGGCTAACTCTTGAGTGTTTTAGCCCAGGCTGGTCCGCAAGCATGCTGCTGGGTCATCGATCCTTGCCCACCTGGACGAGTGCAGAGAAGGGCATCTAATTTTAACATAAATAGGTATGATTAAGACAGTAATTATATTTTCCCCACCCCCAAATCTCATACCATAGTTTGAAGCCAAATAAAACTTACTTGGGGAGTTATTTGTGATCTGAAATTATTCAGTCAACCGTGTGGCCATTTGGGGACAATCTTTTTAAGATGTCGACCAGATCAGGCCATTCCCTTGCTTAGAGTCCCCCAGTGGCCCCCCTCCAATTTTTTGGCCTGTGATGACTAGTTTCTCCCATTCTTACCCTCACTTCCCCACTCAGCTGTCCCAGCTTTTCTGTTCCTCAAACACACAGCTTGTTGCCACCACAGGACATTTGCATCTGCTCTGCTCTGCTTATAAACTCTCCTCCTCTAGACTTTCTCCAGGCTGCCTCCTTCAGTTCACTGAGGCCTTGGCTCGGGTCTCACCTGCACAGAAATGGCTTATGTCATCCTGTGGAAACATTTCCATCCCACCCTCCAGCTCTCACCTGAAAACATTGTGTCTTTGCTAAAACAAAAACATACTTTGTCTTTTTCTGTGCTCACCATGTCAGCTGCTCGAGAAGCAGGTGTGTTGTTCACGGCTGCATCCTGGGCACCGAGCCCAGGGCCTGGGCCATAGGTGCAGGTGGGCTCAGCAGCGGACACAGGCTTGCTGAGAGCTACTGTGTGTCTAAGGCGCAGGGGCCTGTGAGCTCTGACGGGAATTCTGCACAGGAGGGACTGGCAGGGTGGACCTGCCACCTCACTGCTCTCTGATGGTGAACCACCTGTCTTCCCTGCCTCTTAAGGACCCTGACAAGTTCCAGTTTGGCCGAACCAAGATCTTCTTCCGGGCAGGCCAGGTGGCCTACCTGGAGAAGCTTCGGGCTGACAAGTTCCGGGCGGCCACCATCATGATCCAGAAAACTGTGCGGGGCTGGCTGCAGAGGGTGAAACACCGCAGGCTGAAGGGGGCCGCCTTAACTCTGCAGAGGTACTTCCGAGGACACCTGGCCCGCAGGTGAGCCGAGCTGGGGCACGTCCGGGCAGCAGGTTGGGGGCGGGAGGCTGGGCTCTCTCAGCTGGTTGGCTTCTCCCAGCCTCTGTCCTCGGATGGTTCTCGTTGGGCCCTGTCTGCAGCCTGACTTGGGCCCAGCAGCTGGGCCCGCCTGTCTCATGCTCCTCTCACCTGAGGGAGTAGGTACAGTCCCCAGGTGTCCCAGTCCCTGCAGTCTGTTCCTGTCACAGCCATGCCACCTCGGACTGACTGGTTCTGCTACAAAACCACCATTTTCTTTTTACTTAACTGAGCTCCAAAGTAAAATGATCTTCTTTTATAAAAAGTGATAAATTCAGCCTTTCTGTCATAGTGAACTTGGACCCTGCTTCATGATTTACACCACCCATTTCAGAATCCGTTGGGAGTTTAAAACTAGGGCAGGAGAGGTCCCAGGGGGCCCCCGTTTGAGCTGCTGCACTGAGTCTGCATGGAGAAGGTGTGACTTGTCCCACCACAAGTGGCCACCAAGGGGTTGAACTTGGGTGCCGGTTAGGCTGTCTGCCCAGCTTAACACCAAGCTGAAGAAAGCTCTCAATTTTAGCTGTTGCCCGCTGAGTGAGGTCGTTGGGTGGATGAAATGCGAAAGCTGTCTAGGTGTCCCCCCCCGAGACAGGCTCGGAGGACACGGCCTCCTGGAAACCGGCCCTGGCAGCGACCTCTGCCAGTAGGGATGTCCTTGGAGAAGTGACAGTAATTGCCGTAAGGTCTTGCATTTGGAAGCCAATGTAATTCAGTCACCTCTGCCTAAATGCGAAAAAATCAGCGAGCCCCAGGGTTACAAGGCCAGAGCGGGAACCCTTCGTACCGCAAGTGTGGAGGCCTGTTCCTGCCCACCTCCTGTCCTGGCCGTGAGCTGTTCACTAGAGCACATCCAGAGATGACGGGCCCCTGCGACTACTCTGAACCATTGAGAGCACAAAATGCGAACCAACAACCTGTGCCAGCTAAGTCGTCGCCCACTGTCCTGTGCATGGGGCCATGCCTGGGGCCCAGCAGGGAGGGTATAAAGCAGAGCTGGCCTGTGCTCCCTGTGTGAGAGTTTGTGTTCCAGTGGGTACACGGGCCCACCTGTGGAGAGAACCTGGGGGAGCCGGAAATCAGACGCGTTTCGGCAGCCTGCGGGGCTGGGGGTTGGTTACCTCCTCCTCTGGGGCTGCGCTAGATGAGTTCTAAGTCCTTGTAGCTTTTAATATTCTGAGTCCGAAATTGAATACTTGCTATGAGTGCGTCACCAAATGAAGTCCCCAAGGAGGGTAGGAAGCGTCAGACTGACATTCTGTCTTCTCGGTGGCTGTGGTGGGGAGAGAAGAAATGCAGCAGAGGAAAGTCACTGTCCACATGCAGTCCGGCCCAGGCAGAGGGGCGGGGGGCGAGCGGGATCCGGGCAGGCCTGAGAAGGTGGTGTCGGTTCAGTGAGCATTGCCTTAGCGCCTACTAGGCCGGGCCCTGTACTAGATGGGGGTGGGGGGGCCGCAAGGACAACTGAGACACGTCCCCAATATCTCTAAGCCCCATGAGTCCAGGGGACAGGCGTAAGTGTGAACTCAGGGTGTGCCCAGGTTGTGGTGGGGGGGTGGGCACGTGAAGGTCACAGAGTTGGTCACACTCCCACTGAGTTTTGTGGAAAGGCCTGTTGGATTAACAAGGAAGAAGCGAATTCTGTCTTTCTGAGCCTGAGCTTCAAGTGCCTGGGCACTGCTTCCCTGACTGACACCCTGGGTCAGTCAGGGTGATGAGACTTGGCTTGATCCAGGGTGTCCAGACGGGGCCCAGTGGGGAGGGGCTTCGTTCAGGACCGGCTCAGAGCCGCTGTCAGCGTGGCCCACCCGTCTCCCTCCCCAGGCTGGCCGAGCATCTGCGGAGGACCCGGGCGGCCGTCGTGCTCCAGAAGCAGTACCGCATGCGGAGGGCCCGCCAGGCATACCAGAGGGTCCTCGGGGCCGCCGTCGTCATCCAGGCCTTCGTGCGGGGCATGTTCGTGCGGAGGACCTACCACCAGGTGTGTAGCTGCACTAGGGGCTCGCAGGCCGAGGACCCAGACGTCGACAGCCAAAAGTGCACCCTCACCAACTTGGATGTTTGGTGGGGGCAACTAAGTTTTTTCTAAGTCATTGCACAGCTCCGTTCTCACTGAATCCAAAGTCCCATGAGATGTGTTAGGGTTTTCCAGAGAAATAGAACTATATAGGAGATATGAACATGTATATGTGTGTATATGGAAATTCATTAGGAGAGATGGGCTCAGTGATTATGGAGGCTGATGAGTCTCCTGTCTACAGCTGGAGGCCCAGGAAGGCCGGTGGGCGTGTTCAGCTCGAGTCTGCAGGCCTCCGACCCAGGGGAGGCTGTGGTGTGAGTCCCACCTGAGGGCAGGAGAAGAAGGGATGAGACATCCCAGCTCAGCACTGGAAAGGGGGTGAATTCCTCCTTCCTCCACCCTTAGTTCTGTTCAGGCCCCCTGTGGATTGGATGGCGCCACGCACACCGAGTCCACTGTGTGCATTGCTCACCTCTCTGGAAACACCCTCACAGACACTCCTAGAAGCAGCGCTTAACCTGACCACCCATGGCCAGTTGACACATAAAATTAACCATCACAGCTAGGAAGGGTGCTTGCCTTTGCCCTCCTTCAACAGCTGAGATGCTTGGAGAAGCTGAGTCACCTTCCCAAGGACACTCAGCGAACCCGTGGCAGAGCCTGGTGGCCCATCCTGGGCTCACTCAGACTTTGAGAGCAGGGCTGATATCAGACAGCACCAGGACCAGACCCTTTATTTAACAGATCGGCAACCTTAAGCCCAGCAAGGAGAGGTCAGGAAAAGGGGCCCCAGCTCCTCCCAGCCGGGCCATTACCCCATGAAGCTGAGCTGCCTGGTGAGGCAGCCTCACATCTGAGCACCTCCTGCCACCAAGTCCACACACACAACAGACGCCCAAGGCCAAGGCCAAAGATGAGTTGAAAGGAAACATCGAAAATGGTTTATTTTTCTAAAATGAATGTCTCTACCAGGATGGAGCACACCCTTATGTGCTAGGTGGAGAAACTCAGACCAGGGGACCAAGGTTCTGTGACTGTTCCTGGGAGGTTGGCGACACCTGTGCGACGTCACCGGAGAAGGGGCAGGTGTACTTGGGAGGCACTAGGTTCAAGCCAGCTCCTCTAGGGGCCATGGGACTGGGCAGTGGGTCTTTCAGGATGTTTGCTTATTTATCCCCTTATCCTACAAACACTTATTTCGTAGGATGTTGGTGCAAGAACGTTGATAACACTTCAGTTTTCTGAGTGGTGGTAGCGTGGCGGGAAAAAACGAGAACCAGCGACCTACAAACCCAGTCTGTGGCTGTAAGCCATCAGCAGCCCCCTGCGGGCCCCCACTCAGGGCTCTTGCCCCGACTCCCCTCACCAGTGTGAAAGCCAAATCTGGTGAATGGGGAGGTGCCGGCTGGGAAATCTTCAGGCTCCTTCAACTTTGAGGTTTTTAGACTGTGGTTTGCTAACCGATAAAAGAAAAAGTTAAATAAACTTAAAACAAGGGTTTGACAGCTGACTCCCTGCAGGCACGGAGGCTGCAGAACCTGGGAAGTTCTTAAAGCCAATGGCCATCAAAGCCTTACACATGGGGGGCAGATCCCCTCAGTATCTCCTAAAGCTTAGCTGACCACGGCCCTCACCTCCCCTGGGCAGGGCCTGAGCCTCTCTTGCTGCTGTCCTGCAGTGCGGACTCACAAGGTGTGTGCTTGTCCCCTGCCAGGTCCTCCGGGAGCACAAGGCCACTGTCATCCAGAAGCACACTCGGGGCTGGATGGCACGCCAGCGCTTCCAGCGGCTGCGGGGCGCGGCCATTGTCATCCAGTGCGCTTTCCGGAGGCTCAAGGCCAAGCAGGAGCTGAAGGCCCTCAAGATCGAGGCTCGCTCAGCAGAGCACCTGAAACGCCTCAACGTGGGCATGGAGAACAAGGTGGTGCAGCTGCAGCGGAAGATCGACGACCAGGTGGGGTCAGGATCCCCCCACAGGGGCTGGGGGCTGTGGGCTGCTCCACATTTGAGAGGGACCCACTGCTTCCTCTGGGACCTTCATGGGCCACTGGCCCGAGAGAGTGCACGTGTCCTCAGGGTGTCCCTGCTTGGCAGCAAGGGCTACTGACTATGGCAGGCAGAATAACAGCCCCGAAGATGCCCATGTCCTAATCCCCAGAGCCTCTGAATATGGTACCTTACGGAGCAAAAGACACTTTGCAGATGCAATTGAGTCGAGGACCTGGAGATGGGGAGGAAACCCTGGAGTGAGTGGGCCCAGCGTTTTCACAGGTGTGCTGGTCAGAGAGGCAGGAAGTTCAGGTTCCGAGGAGAAGTGATGACAGGCCTGGAGTGGGAGTGACGTGGGTCGTGAGCAGGGAATGTACCCAGCCTGTAGCAACTGGAAAAGGCCATGAAAGGGGTCCTCCCGTAGAGCCTCCAGGAGGAACTCTGCCTCGCTGACCCCTGTTAGATGCCTGACCTCCAGAAGTGCAGGGTCATAGATCTGTGTTGTTACGGGTCACTGGCTCAGCGGTAATTTGTCAGAGCAGCAAGAGGAGGTGAATCCATTAGCCTGGAGTCACGTTCTCCCTCCCTCGTCAAGGCAGCGTGATGTGGGAGCTGTGGCTGGTGTTTATGGGGGGTTCACCGTGAGCCACGTGCTGTCTTAGGCTCTGTCTGTCTCTTAACTCTCACAACATTGAGATAAATAGTGTTATCCTGCTGCTTTGTAACAGTGAGGAAACTGAGAGGGCAAGTGACTTCCTCAAGTCCTATAGGTGACAGTGGCGGGGCCACCATTTGAGCCCCAGCTGTCTGGCTTCAGAGCCTGTTTTCTCACCACTTTGCTCTTCTGTGCCTCTGTTGTTGTGGTGTGTGGTATTGTGTGGGGTGGTGGGGAGAGCACGGGCTTTGGAATTAGAGTCCGATTCAATCTCAGCACTGTCGCTCAGAAGTTGTGTGCCTGATCTAACTACCCCGAGCCTCAGTTTCCTGGTCTGTAAAATCGGGCTGTCAGAGGCATAAGCGAGCAGACTTCG
The DNA here is from genome assembly GCF_021234435.1 of Artibeus jamaicensis. Lineage (NCBI taxonomy): Eukaryota > Metazoa > Chordata > Mammalia > Chiroptera > Phyllostomidae > Artibeus > Artibeus jamaicensis. Next base: position 29,997,842 of record NW_026521803.1, on the reverse strand, counting down.
ATGAAGGGCCAGCTGTGCTTCAGGAAACTCAGGAGATGGTTACTGCTGATACTGCATTTAAGCACTTTCGTTTGTCTTTCTTCTCTGGCCACCTTCCCGTGTCAGTGAATCACATGAATGACAAGTCATTGATCAAGTCCCTGCAAGGGTGGGGTGCGGTGCGGGGTGCTGGGAGGGATCCGAGACAGACCCGGGACACCTGGCACCCCCGCCAGGTTGGAAAGGCGAGGCACCCACTGTGTGGTGGCCCAGGGGCCAGTCTTCCTTCTCTTCAGAACAACTCTGGTGCTCTGGTGGGCTCGGTGAGCACGGACGACTCTGACATGCACTGGGTGCTATGTTGTGAGGAAGCAGCTGTACCTCAATGGGGCCCCCACCACCCCGACTTTTCTCCTATCACCAGGCCCTGTGATAGGTGTTTCATGTTCCCTCTCATTTGATCTTTGCACAGCTTTGCAAGGTCATTTTACAGAGGAGGACATTGTAAATCAGGGACATCGGGTACCTTGCCAAGGTCAGAGAGTTGGAAAGATCTAGAACCAGCATTCCAGCCCAGGTCTGCCTGACCCCACTGCCATGAGTAGGGCGATACTAATGTTTCAGTTCCAAGCATTTGTCAGTTTCAGTCCTTTCCTGTGCAGTTGCTTGGCTGGGCTCCCAGAGCCTGGAAGGAGTTCACTCCATGTTACTTGGCTCATGCACGGTGTTAGGATGACCACCGACCACCGGAGCAGGCCCCTGCAGCTCCCGGAGGGTTTGCAGAGAGAGGGAGAGTGTGCACCAACGAGTGTGCATGCCGTGGGCGTGTGGAGAAAGACGGCAAGTTAGCTTTGGGGCCACCAGGCATTGCCTGGGAGGTCATTTGGTTTTATTTTACCTATTCTATGCTAAGTATTTTTTAGGTTTCTTATGACCCCAGTAGAGCAAGAAAATAAGTGAGCCATTTCATATCAGGGCCATCTGCCCAGAACAAGAGCCCCAAAGCAGTGCAGAGATGGCTGTGTTCCTACTCCTCTGCTCTTGCAAAAAAAAAAAAATCCTGACAAGAGACCATCACCCCAGAGGTTTCCTTCTCTACGTGAGTTTTGCATAGTGTCCGGGTTGGCACGGCTTTTTAGTGGGGAAGCAAGGCAGACAGCTGAGTGTGGGGTAAAGACACTAGGCGCCTGCCTGCAGCGATATGCAGGGTCAGGGGAGAAGGGCCACCCGATCAAAGGGACAGGAGTGGAAAGGAAGAGATCTGGTCTCTGGGACTGGATGTTTGAAAAATGCCAGCACAAAGGTGTCTAAGTTTTTTATTATCGCTATCATGGCTGTTGACATCTGACCAGAAAAGATATCTGGGGAGTCCAATTTTGCCAGTTACCTTCTGAGCAAAGAATAGAGGGACAAGAAGGCTTTGTGGGCACGGCTGCACCCTGCCCAGTGCCCTGGGCAATGCCCGGCCACCTCAGCCCTTCAGGGCCGGCATTGGCTTTGCTGATTTCCGAAGCTGACTTGAGAGGTTAAAAATAGGTCTGGTATTTTACAATTCACGTGCTTGAACATCAAAGAGAAGCAGATTTAAAAGGCTATTTTTAAAAAGAGCTTTTGCCTTCCTGCTTGGCAAGCATCTGTGAATGGTGGCACGTGTTACCGCCTGGGGCAGGGGCCCTGTGAGCAGGGAGTGGTCAGAGAAGGCAGGGAGGGGTGCATCTGATCTTGCTTTCTTGCACCCCTCCCCATGTTGCCTGACTCTGTGCCATTCACTATTCTCAAATTCACATAGGAACTTATTTAACCCTCACTGTAACCCTATGAAATAATACCAACATTATTCACATTTTAAACTGAGGCACAGAGGTTAACTAGTCTGGCCAAGGTTACACAGCCAGTAAGCAGCACGCCTGACACTCTAGTTCCAGAGCATATTCTGCCACCTCTGACCAGTGCAGACAGCCTTAGGCCTCAGACTGGCTGGCCCCTTACAGTGGGGTGAGCCCTGGGGTCCTGGGCCATGCTGGGCACTCTGCCGGGGGGTGTGCCCATACAGTCTGTGGCACCAGCTCGCCAGAGGTTCTTGCATCAGGGCAGCCTCTCAGCAGCGGGGCCGCCACTGGCAAATGAGTGGGTTTCTGTTCTTTCAGTGATGCCCGGAATGCCTCAGGCTGCCCCCGACACACAGAGCTCGCCAGCAGACGGAGAGCAGGCACATGTGCCAGCGATGCCACAGACAAAGGCACCTCCAAGCATTTGTTGGGCAGTACAGGGTGGACGAGCTCCCAGCCAGATGGAGGCCTGAGTTCTTGTCTCAGTTACATTTGCAACAGAGCTGACAGCTTGGGATCAGGGCCAAACCTCCCATTGAACCCTGAATCTTCCAGAGGCCGGGGGGTGGGGGAGGGTTGTTGGCTTAAGATCTCTAAGGTAACTTCTAGCTCAGCAATGCACTGACATCATGGTGGGGCAAGAGGAGTAGTTCCCAGCTCCCCAGGGTAGATGGGGGGTTGGTGCTTTTACGTTGTCAAGAAGTCAGCAAGGGAGGAAACTGGAAAATAAAACCAGGGTGAGGCTAGCACCCAAAGTTCATATGCAGGCTTTGTGCACCCAACCAGAAAGACACAGAATCAGTACGTCCTTCCAAGGACACTACGGAAAGGAGGAAACAGGGCCCCTTGAGAGTTAGTTGCTGGAAGAGAAAGTGCAGAATCGGAGCTGTCCTTGGTGCTGACGCTTTCTGGTGTGGTTTTGTAACGGGATGTAATAAGCCACATGCTTCACAGTACCCTTCAGGGAAGTAACAGTGACAGTTCCTGGGGCCAGTTTTTACAGTGTCCTCGATTGAGGCCATGCTGTGACATTTTTCAGCCAAAATGTTGTGACCTGTGAACTCTGCTTTACCAGTGCCGCTTCGCTTAGGCACAACGTGTAGAGCGACTAGTTCAGTGGCACCTGTGACCTTTTCATAGTGAAAGTCAAGTTTCTTAGGCCTTTATGAATATAAGACTATATTTAAGTATGTTTTATCTTAAAAATATTGACACAAACATATGAATTCAGTCAGTAGCCTTTAAAAAAAAAACTTTACCCAAGGACATGCTTATTGATTTCAGAGAGAGGAGAAGGGAGGGCAAAAGAGGGAGGGAAACATCGATGTGAGAGATAAACATCAATCAATTGCCTCTCATACACACCCTGACCAGGGGCCAAACCCATAGCCTAGGTGCGTGCCCTGGGTTGGGAATCAAACCCTCAACCTTCCAGTGTATGGGGCAACGCTTCTACCAACTGAGCCACACTGGCCAGGGCAGTCAGTAGCCATTTGTTTGTTTGTTTGTTTATTTATTTATTACAGATTTTATTTATTTACTTTTAGAGAGGAAGGGAGAGAGGGAGAAAAACATCAATGTGTGGCTGCCTCTTGTGCACCCCTCACTGGGCACCTGGCTCACAACCCTGACTGGGAATTGAATTGGTGACCCTTTGGTTCATAGACTGGCACTCAGTCCACTGAGCCACACCAGCCAGGGCAATAGCCTTTTAAATCAGTTTGACTGAGTACACTTAGTATGCACACAGTAAGTGTGTTAAATTTTTTCACGTTTATGATCACAAAAGCATTTATGTACATTTGAAAAATAGTATGTTACAAGTCACCTTTTGGCCTTCTGTGCCTCGGTTTTCTCAGCTGTGAAATGGGGCCATGAATCATCCATACTAAATAGGGTTTTTCAGAGGAGCGAATGCGTTAATCTGGGGGATCATGCGCCACAGTGCCTGCCGCACAGCAAGCGCCCAGTAAGTACTAGCACTGTGTGGGGGGTATGTCATTCTTCGTGCTGCAGACTGTCTTGCAATGATTCGCCCCACCCCTCTCTGCAGACCACTGGTTGGGAACCGCTCAAAGGCTCTTGCATACAGCTCTTCAAGTTGTGCTCTGTACAGGGCGACTGGCCGTGTGGACAAGTGGGGCTGAAATCCAGCCCACACACTGATCACCTAACCAGGAGCCCTGATGCAGTGTTGCCCTCCGGTCAGCAGGGTCTCAGCCTTGAGGTCCCAGAGCATGTGTGGCATTTCATGGGCCTAGCAGCTGTCCTCACTGCTTTCCCTAGAGCTTAATTTCTCGTGTAAATTAACGATTGATTCCTGATGCCCCAGCTTATGGGTGTTTCAGCCAGGAGCTCTGTTCTTCCTGGAGCTTCTACAGAGACTGGCGACGAACAGTCATCAGTGCCTGTTGTTGCATGATTGCTTATTTGGAGAGTCCTGCTTCCCTCTGCACTTTCCCCGCTGGCCACTAGCGCTGATGCTCTCAGAGACTGCAGGACCAGCTTTGCCCACGTGTCCACTGGTACTCGACACTGGCCCTGGGTCCTCAGTGCTTCATCCACGTGAGCTCATCTGCCTTCCACTTTCCAGGCCCCCCCACACACCTGCGCCAGGCCCATGGGGGGAATGCTTCTCACACACCTATCATCTAAGCAGGCACACGAGCAGGCACCCCATCTGTGGGTGACGGCATGGACGGACTCTGCCTGGGCCTTGTCTCTGGAGTCAGAGCCCTCCAGGGCATGCCAACAGGTGGTGAGAGAGATCCTGGAGCCCTGTGGGGGCCTCCTTGGACGAGGGATGCTGAAGGGGTCCTTTGTTTCAGAGCCAGAGATTAGGTTGCAGTTCTTTGTGCCGGTGAGGCCAAGGGTAGGAGGGCTCAGAGTGGCAGAACAAGGAATTTGGGAAAGCAGAGGCTGCGGGCCTAGGAAACCAGCTACGTTGTTGCCAGGCGTGAGGTCCGTCCTGCCAGGCACAGAAAGCTGTCTACGGTCAGCCAGCTGCCAGCTCCGCCTCAGCTCGCAGTCACTCCTCAAGCACCAGGATGGGTGGTTTTGTTTTCCAGCTTTTCTCCTGACCCACAGCAGAGTTGCATTAGGGAGATGCCGGAAAGCACACGGCATACAGTGAGTGTGGGGTTTAATTCCAGCCCGAGTGTCCCTTTTTTTTTTTTAAGTTGCCTTTGTGTTTTTTCCTGGCCAGATAACATTGCTCTCCACCTCTTCTCCCCTCTCCCTGTTTGCTCCCTGCAGAACAAAGAGTTCAGGACCCTGTCGGAGCAGCTTTCCACAGTCACCTCCACCCACGCCATGGAGGTGGAGAAGCTGAAGAAGGAGCTGGCCCACTACCAGCAGAGCCGAGGTGGGGACAGCAGCCCAAGGCTGCAGGAGGAGGTCGAGAGCCTGCGGACCGAGCTGCAGAAGGCCCACTCGGAGCGCAAGATCCTGGAGGACACCCACACCAGGGAGAACGATGAGCTGAGGAAGGTACGGTGGGGCGGGGGAGGGGTGGCTCCGTGGCGGGCGAGCCAACAGGGCATCCTCTCCGGGGCGTCCCTGTCACTAGTGTCCCCATGCTGACCGTCCCTCTGTGTTTAGATGTAAAGTGTCCTCACAGGTGTTCACTGAGTTCCTGCCGTGGGCTGAACACTCAGCATCCCCTCAGGGGGACACTTGTGGCTTTGGGTGTCCTATAGCCTAGACTTTTCTACTGTGTCAGCTTGGTGGCCTGAATCTTTGTTGACAAGAGAGAGAGTACACAGATGGTGACTTTTCTTCTTGACGTCACCTGCAGGGGTTACAGGCAACCTCTGGAAACCACTGTTCACAATAAGTCCTCGTGCTTTGGGGACTTATCCTAAGTGCTGGTAGTTTCGGCCTGACTCGCCCACTCCAGTTGGTGTGCTCTGTAGGGTTACTCTCTACCCATAAGACCGGTCTCCCTGGCTTCGGCCACACGCTTCCATCGCGAAAGTTAGGAAACACACAGTCCTTCTCCGTTCCCGAGTTAGCCGTTCAAACCAGGGATGTTCTGTGGGCCACTGGAGAGCCTTCCATGGAGTCCGGTCAATGCCTCTCTCTCCTGCATCCCTACAATGGCCCTCGTGACACCTCGCGCTCTTGTCATGCATACGGTTGTGGCTGGAGGGCTTCAGTAAGTTGAGACTCTGAGGAGGGAGGAGTTCAGAGTTCCTGATGTTGGAATAACAATAAGATGTTATTGTTCCTGATCCATCATGGAACAATATCCATCATGTTCCTGATGTTGTGAATAAAAATAAGAAAGTGGAATCCAAGGCAGAGAGAAGAAGCCAAGGTTGGAACTGGAGAGACTTGCGACTGGTGGCCCTGGGAGGAATAGAACAAGGAGTTCCCTACAGGGGGCGCCAGTCAGGCCAGACATGCGGCCTGTTGACCCAGCAGATCCACGAAACAGGGTCCTCTGTCTCCACCCACAGAAAGCACCCGACTCATCAAGTCCCCAGCCTCCTTCCCTGTTGCTCCTTGGGCTCTGTGACCAGGGTCTCAGACCACAATTAATTTTTTTAAACTTATTTGAGAGAGAGAGAGAGAAATATTGATTTGTTGTTCTACATATTTTATGCACTTACTGGTTGCTTCTTGCATGTGCCCTGGCTGGAACTCGAACCCGCAACCTTGGCATATTGGGACAATGCTCTAACCAACTAAGCTAGCCTTCCAGGGTTCAGAGCACTTCTAAAATACCCAAGTCTCCATCCAAGGAGGTCTAAGGTTTATTATAGAAAAGTCTTCCTCAGCAGAGCAAAACAGAGAAATGGACACCTTCCTCCTCTCCTTTAAAAAAAGCCGTTACTGTTTCCTAGGAGTGTGTTGAGCTAGGTCTTAAATACGGTGAGAGTTTGGAACTGGCAAGAAGAAGAAATTCAAGGACACTGCAAGAATGTGAACAATAGAACAATAGATGCAGAGGCAGAACCAGAAAAGCACCTTCCCTGATCCTGAACATCAGCAAATCCCAAGCTGGCAACCTGAGAACGAATGGGCATAAGATGATTCATTAACTGCAGTGTCTGCCTCTTTCCAGGAAGAGAAAGGAGTGGAAGCAAATTTATTCCTTCTCTGGGGTCTCCAGAACCTTTCATTCTGGTGGCTGCGAGGGAGCGGGGAGGCTGGCTTTCTTTTCTCCTTTTGTCTTTGGTGGCTAGTCAGGGTTTACTGTTTATCAAAGGCACCGCGTGCAGTCTTAACAATGCCGAGCAGCCAGACAATCAGTGTCCTCTCGGGCTTGTCCAGGGCCCACTCTGCATGGGGCGTGATTGGAAACACGGGAAAAGCCAAGGGGGAGCAGACTGCAGGGAGACGTTTAGTTAACGGGTCCGATGGGCCTGTCGGCAAACGCCGTGTCAGAACCGGCGTCCCGGAGACGGGGCTCGCCACCCGTGACGGCGTTCATTGTCAGGCCACGTGGCTGCGCGGTCTTGGGCCGTGGGAGGCCAGGTCCTCCTGGTGTCCACCGAGCCACGTAAGTTAGCTGACACCCCTTCTGCTGAAGGGCCCGTTATTGTGGCCCCTCCCCAGAGCAGGCCACACCTAGACCTTCAGCCTCCCTCCCTCTCGGCCTGGGTGCCAGTGCCATGGGCGTTTTGTTCTCATTTAAAGCCGTCGGTGATCCCCGTGCTGACCAACCAACTTGTGCCGCTGAGCTGTTTTGTGTTCCTAACGACAGACGTGGCTCCCAGGGCTGCCCTTGACACAGACGCACTGGCTTGTTATACAGAAGCTGTTCTGCATGTCGCCTGGCAGGGCCAGCGAGGCCTGGCTTGGGGCGAGGCTGTGGGCGGGTGAGGAAGAGCGGCCACAGCCAGGTGCCGGCTCTGAGCGAGGGTCCTTGACCCCTGTGAGGGGACGAAGGGCTGCCCCGGGCCCTGAGCAGCCAGACCGGTGGTGTTGTATTGTGTTGTTGTATTGTGTTGTGTCGTGTCTCTGGTGACTGAACCACCAGCCACACTAGTTGGTTACCTTGGGCTGTTCACTATGAAGGTTTGGGGGCTTTCTAGCAGGGAGGTATGACTGCGGGGGAGCGGGGCCCTCACAGTGGCATGGCTGAGTCTCCCCCACCCTGAAGGTGCAGAGCTGATGCCTGGGGCCAGCAAAGACTCCAAGCTGGGCTCTCCACAGCTCCGGGCTCACGGTTCCTAAGAAGGCCGAGGGTTGTTAGGAAGAGGACCCCCTCCCTCCATTTTCATGGAAGGAGTGTGTCATTGCAGAAATTGTGGAAGGTCATGGCCTTTCATTCATTCCGCAGACACTTACTGAGAGCCTGTATTTGTTAGATACTGTTCTGCACACCGGGGCAAAAGAAAACAATTTAAAAAAACTGTCATCCTTATGGAGCGTAAATAGTTAGGGGCTGTGGGGAAAAGTACAGAGAGGACTTAAGTGCAAATTATCCACCTTGTGCTACAAGGAAACATGAAGCAGAGTACAGGGGGAAAGGAAGGCCTCTGGGGGCAGAGGAAGGTATGGTTTCATGTCTGATGGCCAGAGTCAGTCTCCCTGAGAAGACGCCTGAGTGAGGTGAGGGGCGAACCCTGTGGATTTCTAGGAAGCGGGTGACGAAAGGAGCAGCAGGGGCAAGGCCTGAACAGGTGGGGGTAGGCTGGGTGGGCTTGAGGGCCAACAGGGAGACACTTGGGCTGAGGGGGGGTGAGCGAGTGAGGAGAAGGGTGGGGGTGATGAGGTCCGACCAGGGGCTCTCCTGACCTTGAGGGCAGCGTTGGCCGTGAAGCCGGCAGAATGAACCGTCTCAGGCCCTCTGTCCCTGCAGTGCACACTGAGTCCCTCCGCCCTGAGCTCCTTCCTCGGGCTCTTGCTGCTGGAACCAGTCTTTGGAGGCCACAGGCTGTTGACATCGAGGTTCTTCCCAGGTCGGCCTTCAGAAAGGTCGGGGCAGCGTGGGGCACAGCAGTTCAGAGCCGGGCACCAGACCCAGACTACCAGGGCCTCGCCCAGCTGTTCCCCTGCCTGGCTGTGTGGCCTTGGGCAAATTCTCTAATGTTTTGTACCTTAGCTTCCTTCCAAGCAAATAATGAGGTATTATTACCTCAGAGGTATTAAATACATTTGTAACAGGGCCTGGAGCAGAGCTCCATCAGCACTGCCCTTATCAACCAGCCAGTAACTTCATGGAGCAGGGCTGTGCCTGACTCTGCCTGGACCCCGTCCCCGCCCCCAGCCCCGTGTTTTGCACAGTGGCTGCTGAGTAACAACAGCAGCACCGTGGTGCTGGGCCCCGTCTGCACTCTGGGAGCCTCCCCTCTTCGGCTCTTCCCTGAGCCAGACGCTTCCTGAGAGCGGGGAGAGCCCCCCACCCTGGGTTTTGCTTCTGTAACTGCATAGGTACCCAACACAGTCCTGGGTAGCAGGTGAGTTCAGATTTTGTTTCCACGCTGTGCTCTTCCCACTTCCTGTCTCCTCTTCTCTCCCCTCTGCTTCTTCGCCCCATTTCCCATGAACTAAATGACTTCCCCATGTGTAGAAGGACCAGGGACACAGGCAGGGCAGTGGGTCAGTGAGCCCTTCCTGATGGTCAGCCTCCAGCCGTGTGTTCCATGGTGTTTACCAGAAACCTTGCCTGTGGCTCACAGTGCAAATGCCGAACTTGGGGAAAGAAATAGGTCAAGGCAAAAGCAGAGCCCAGAGCTGCTGAGTGCCTTTGTGTCCCTACAGGTTAACTGGTAGGGGCAGTTCTTGAGCACAGACTGGGATGTGTATGTCATTTAACTCACAGGGACTGTGTCAGCCTGGCAGTGACAGGCTTCACCCCAGTGTTGGCTCTGATGGTTGGTCCCAAGTAACCTTTAAGAAGGAGGAGACATTCCTGGTAATGCTGCCTGCAAAGTTAAAAGACCCCGCCCCACCTAAAAAAAAGTGGGGCTGCTGAATGAGGGTTCAGGAGCCCCCCAAACCCAGCAGAGGTGTTACTTATCATGCTGAGGGGACATACCTGGCGCTTGTTAAGTGTCTTTCCCTGCCACCTCCATCCCTGACAACTTGCGAAAAGGCGGCCATCTGACTATAGAGGTTTGTCACCTGCCATGTCTGCCAACAAACTGTCCACACACTGGCTGGCTGGGAAGGTGGGGGGTGGCCGGGGTCTGGGGAGATGTGGTGGGGGAAGCATTCTCTTCCTTCCCGGGTGTGGGGCCTATCCCTCTCTCTGTCCCCTGAGGAACAGGAACCGGGACCCCCTCCAGAACTGTTCAGGAAAGGAAGACAAAGCTCCTGATGCCAGTTTGATGTATGGCTTAGAGTAGCAAAGCCGAGTCCCTGGGAAGCCAGCCTCCATGAATCAAAGCCTTGGGCCCGAGCGGGCACATGCTGTTGTCTGTGGTTCTGCCGGATGGCAGTCTACATGGAGGTGCCAGGGTGTAAGCGGCTGCAGTGAAGTCGGGTGACGTCGGGCCAAGTTCATGGGGGTGGAGGTTTCAGGTCCAGCCCAGTGGTAACAGCATTTGCTCTGTATTGGTCAGAGGATGTGTTCCTCTTCCAAGGGACATGACTGACTGAAGGATGCTCAGAGGAAGGTGATGAGGATGGTGAGGGATCCTGGAAGCCTGCTTAGGGGACCACCTGCTTTGAGAGCCGTCTGCTTACTCAGAGACTGGTTAGGGGAGGCCACGGCCTAGTTGGGTGGTTACACGGAGCTTCCCCGCCAGCTATGAAATCACCCCCTTACCTCCCATGGTCAGTGAAGTCGGGGGTGACAGCCTTGCTCCTGGCCAGGGTGACTGGAGTCCTGTCCCCCGACCTGTAGGTTCACCTCAGGCCCCACTAGCAGCGTTATTTGCAGAGACATGTACAGCATGGGTTCCCGTCAGCTGTTTGCGGTCCGGCGTGACTTGTACATCTGGAAAGGGAAGATGCAGGCTATTTTGATGATTTGCCAAACTAATTTGAGGGCTCCCGTGAAGTCACTGGGTGGCAAACTGCCTCTGGTAGCAGCGAATTACGTGCACTCACAGAGTGAGGTCCCTAGGTTGCGTGTGCCTCCGGAGTTATTTCAGTGAACAGGGTCACATAGTCTAGATGTTTCCATCAACTGCAAATGGCGACGCAGCCCCCATTTTTGTCTGGGGAGAGCACAGTCACCTCCCACGGACCTGGTGGTGCGACACTTGGCGGGGTGGTCCCCTGGTCTGTGTCGGAGGCTTTGGAACAGGGTCACAGGTGTCTGGTGGAGAGAAGCCAGGGATGTTGCTGGGCATCTGACAGTGGACAGGACAACCCCCTCCCCTGCCAGCAAAGAGTCATTCAGCCTGCAGTGCTGCCGGTTGAGAAAACCTGCTTTATAGAACTCTGCTGCACAGGCGTCCATACCAGTTCCCTTACTGTTACGCACTTGCCCCTCAGCCCTGCTAAGCAGACATGCTCTGAGGGTGGCTACTGGGAGTCTTGTTCATTTTGCATCCCCCCCCCACTGCCCCGGCCCCTGGCACAGCTCCTGGCACAGAGTGTGTGCCAAGAAGTGTCTGGTGGATGAACAGTCAAATTTTAGAATATTTTTATCACCCCTCCCCAGAAGAACTCTATACCCATTAGTAGTCCCGCGCCATTCCCCCCAGTGCCCCACCCCTGTCCTAGGCAACCATGAATCTACTTTTTGCCTCTAATTCTGCCTAGGAGATTTCAAAAATTGGAATTATGTCATATGTGTCTTTGGTGGCTGGCCTTTTCCACTTGGCAAGTGTCATCCATTTGTAGCATGTGTCATACTTAATTTTATTGCTAAATAGTATTTTATTATATGGGTATATCACATGTTATTTATCAGTTTATTGGTTGATGGACATTTGTGTTGCCATTTGGGGGGCATTTGGAACAATGATGATACAAACATTTATGCACAAGCCTTTGTGTGGACATAGATATTTTCAAATATATAACCTTTATTGTTTGTTTTTCCATTACCATTTAGTCTCTTTAAACCCCCTTCCCCCCAGCAGTCGCCACACTGTTGTGGCCATAGATTTCCATTTCTCTTGGGTGTAGACCTAGGAGTGACCTTGCTGGGTCGAGTGGTAACTGTGTTTCACCTTTGGAGGGACTGCCACATGGGCTTCCAGGGCGGCTGCACCAGTTCGCACTCCCACCGGCAGTAAGCGAGGGCTCCCGTTTCCCCACACCCCCCACCAGCACCTGTGATCTGCCTTTTTTTTCTTAGCGTTGCCATCGTGGTGCACGCGAAGTAGTATCTCACTCTGGTTTGATGTGCACTCCCCTAATGTCTAACGGTGTTGAGCATCTTGGCATATGCTTATTAGCACCTGGGAGAAATGTCTATTCAAATCCTTTCCCATTTTTGTTTCGGGGGTTTGCCTTTTTATCATTGAGATGTACATGTTCTTTGTGTATTCAGGGTACAGGTCCCGTATCAGATGTATGATCTGAAAATATTTATTCCCACTTTGTGGGTTGCCTTTTCACTTTCTTGATAACACCCCTGGAGGCACGGAAGTTTTTTGTTTTGGTGAAGCAACACCCTTCTATCACCTCTTTGGTTGCTTGTGTTCGGTGTTGTAGCTGAGAAACCGCTGCCTGATCTGAGGTCGCAGAGATTTGCTTCTGTGTTTCCTTCCAAGAGTTTTGTAGTTTTAACTCCTGCCTTTAGGTCTGTGGAACACTTGACATTCGTTTTCATGTGTGGGATGAGGTAGGAGCCCCACGTCATTATTCTGTTCGTGGAAACCTAGTCGTCCCAGCCACAGCTGTCGGAAAGGTTATTCTTACTGAGTTACAACGTGAGCCTTTTCTCTGGATTCTAATCCTTGCCATCGATCCATGTGTCTGTTCTCGTCTAGTATCTCACTGACTTACTACTGTAGCTTTGTAGTAACTTTTAGAATGAGCGGTGTGAATTCTCCAGTTTGTTCTTTATCCGGATTATTTTCCCAGTTCTGGATCCCTAGATAGTCCATACGCTTATTAGGATCAGCTCATCAGTTTCTGCAGCAAACCAACTAGGATCTTGATAAGGGTTACATTGAATCTGTAGGTGAATTTGAGAAGTGTTATGTCTTAATATTAAGTCCCCCATCCTGTTAACTCAAGCTGTCTTTCCATTTATTTAGATCTTCTTTAATTCCTTACATTTTGTGGTTTTCACTTCTTTTGTTAAGTTTTATTCCTAAATATTTTCTTCTTTTTGATGCCATTATTATGCATGCAATTGTTTTCTTAATTTCTTTTTCAGGTTATTCAGTGCAGTGCATAGCGATACGATTGAGTTCTGTGTATCGATCTTGTGCCCTGCAGCCTGAACTCGTGTATTACTTCTGAGAGTTTCGAGGTGATTTCCTAGCATTTTCTGTGTAGCAGATCCTGTCAGCTGTGGGTGTAGTTTTACTTCTTCCTCTCCAACCTGGATACCTTTTTTTTCTTCTTCCTCTCCACTTGTCCCGGCTAGAACCCCCAGTGCAATGTCGAATAGCTTGGTGAGAGTGGACATGCTCAGCTTCATCCCGAGGCGGAGGCTTTTGGTCCTTTACCATGAAGTGTGGGATTAGCTGTGTGGTTTTGTGCACGCCCTTCACCAGGATGAGGGTGTTCCTTCTGTTCCTAGTTTGGTGAGTGTTTTTATCCCAAACACTTGTTTGTGTTTTGTTAAGGATTTTTTTTTTTATCTGTACTCACAAGAGTATGGTCTGTAGTTTTCTTGGGATATCTTTGGCCTTGGTATCAGGACCTTAGTGGCCCCACAGAGGGAACTGGGATGTGTTCTCTCCTCTTCCGTGATGAAGACTAGAAATTAATTTTTTTTAAGTTCTTGCAGAGTGATGGAATGATTTTAAAGTGCATGTTCCCATTTGGTGTCTAGCGGAGGGAGTGTGGACCCGTCTACTTATTTCCATCAGCTGCTCCATGCAGTACCTGCATCTGGCCCTCCACACACATGGTCTCGTTTAAGGCAGAAAACAGCCCTGGGAGGGAGCCGAGCAGAGCCGGGACGTGGGGCAGTGCAGCTCGGTCACTGTCTGCGTTAGGCCACACTCATGGCGTGAGTTCTTTCTTTCTTTATCTTTAAAGTTTTATTTACAGTGACCTGACTGGGAATCAAACTGGCAACCCTTTGGCCAGTGCTCAATCCACTGAGCCACACCACCTGGGGCTCATGACGTGAGTTCCTTCTGTGGTGACTTGTGATGGTTTAGGCAGCCTCCAGGGAAGTGGGGCTCAAGTCTGAAAGCCGGAATTGAGGGGCGCGAGGCATGCGTTCCTCATCCCTTCCCTGCCCAGATTCCACAGCCCACGGTTATTTCCTCACCTGTGTCTCCAAGGCGGGAGGTGACGTCAGTGGGGAAGGTCCCTGGACAAGCCTCCTGTAAAATGACTTCAGGGGCTTCCAGAGAGAAAGTGTGAAGGTGACCCTTGGCAGGTCGGCCCCCGTGTTGTAAAAAATGGACCCCTTCCCCATCCTCCTGTATAGCAACGGATAATTTCTCATTCTCTCACAGTGTGTCTGAACTGTTACATTCTTACACCCATACAGATATTGGCTCCAGTATTGAATAGCAGAACAATTTTATTCTTTAAAAACCTTGCCTCACACTGCTTTAATTCCTTCTCCTCTGAACAGACCAGAACATTTATTAGTATCTCTTTCTCTTTAGTCTCTTCTTTTCTGCCATCTTTTGCAGTAACAGTCACCTCCTGTTTCCTCTGGGGCTGCGGCTGGGAGCCAGACACCGGGTTGGGCAGCCGAGTGTCTGCAGCCAGCCTCCTTTCCCTCCCCGGCTGCGCTGGGCCAGAAAGACAGGCAGGGCCAAGGGGGCGGGGCCAGGGGGCGGGGCCAGGGGTGGTTCTTCCTCAGGAGCTTTGGACTTTCCCGAGCCTTGGATTCGAAGGCTCAGAATTTACCAAGACAATCAACCAAATGCAAGAAAGCCAGTTATAGGTTCCCGAACAAGGCTCAGGAGCTGGGAGCAGACTCAGCATGAGGCTCGTGAGGGCCCTGGAAGACCGCGACCTGTGGTGAGCTCATCTGGTGGAGTTTGTCTTTCAGCATATACTCTTCCCTTGAAATGTAAGCAGCTTTGACCCATTCAATTTTCTTAAATAAAAAGAGCACTTAAACATAACCAGCTGAAATTCAAACCCCACACAAGGGGCCGTTCCTTTGCCCAGTTTCACGTGGGAAACATTTTCTCTGTTCTCTTCCAGCGAGTTGCAGACCTGGAGCAAGAAAACGCTCTCCTGAAAGATGAGAAGGAGCAGCTCAACCGCCAGATCCTGTGCCAGTCCCGGGGTGAGTGCTCGAGTTTTCATTCTGAGTTTCGATTCCTTTGCCATGGCGACTTCCCCCCAAAGATTCCCAGCAAGCGTGCAGCTGGTCAGGATGCTGCAGCAGGAAAATGACGCCAGAGGAGGGGGTCCTTCGGTGGCAACGTGTGGTTTTCATAGAGACTCACGGTTGATGGGCAGCAGAAGGCGTGGGATCTGGGGTCGGGACGAGCCCTCAGAGACTGACTCTGCCCCATGCTGCCGCACAGCCTCGAGCAAGTCCCTGAACAACTGTAGGCCTCAGTCTCTTCATCTGCAGAGTGGACGCTGAGGTGCAGCCCTCAGCGGATGCTCAGGAGCCCCATTGCTGTTCGTGCACTGCCCACAGGGCGTGTGACAGACCCCACTCAGGTGTCGCATTGTTGCCATTTGTAAATGCACCGTTAGTGCCCCTAGTCCCCGGCACGGTTTCTCCTCCCCGGTGGACCCCGTGTTTGTATTTGCTGAAGACAGGGTCATGGGTCATGTCCGGGTCACGTCCAGGTCACCTGTCTCAGGCACCCCCAGGCCCTGGGTTGCTGTCAACCCCCATGTCCTGCTTGACCACAGAGGAGCAGGGGGTCCCCGTGTCCCAGTTCTCACCTGACTTAGCATGGCCTTCAGCAAACCAGTCCCTTCCCCCGCCCTCAGCTTCCTCCCAGACTACAAGAGAACTGAAGCACCTGAGTGCACAAACTCATTGTAATCTCCCTTAAAAAGTTGTTTCAGTCCATGAAATGAATGTTTTTGGGAGAGAAAAGTCCATGTTATTTTTTTGCCTACCACCCTTCCTAACCTTTTGGTGTTATTTCCTCAAATCCCCTTTAATCTTCCTGAACTCCAAGAACTGGAAAGAGCGGGACCAGGGAAGAAACTCTGGAACAAAACCTGGCTTCTTCCAGGAATGCCGCCAGCAGTTGCGGTGACACTTGTCACAGAGGGGCAAGAGAGAGGCCAGAGCATTAACGGCGGGGGCTGTCACACATGCCACCTGCATCTCCCCCTCACACCCCAAGGGCAGGGTCGGCTTCCTGCTGCTGCAAAGACTTGAGGCACAGTAACGAGGCTCCCTTTGCTGGGCCGTGGGCGGGAGGCCGGATACACTCATCCCTGTCTGTGCTGGGGTGGCCGTGGGTGGCCTTTTAACCAGAGGTTAAGAGAAAGCATGAGGCAGTGCTTGTGAGGGGACTCCATTCAGAAAGAGAAAGTGTGGCTTTGATGCTTGCTTCCCAGATGAATTTGCCCAGAACTCTGCCAAGGAGAATCTCCTGATGAAGAAGGAGCTGGAGGAGGAGCGTTCTCGGTACCAGAACCTCGTGAAGGAGTATTCCCGGTTGGAGCAGAGATACGACAACCTCCGGGACGAGATGACCATTCTAAAGGTAAGGAGGGCAGTCCCGTGGCCCTGCAGCGCCCGCCCCAGGGGCAGCTGTCCGGCCCGCACTGCTCAGTGAATCTGCGTCACCTGTCCGGGGTGGCCCTGCCTGGCCTGCAGGGGCCAGCACGTGGGGAGCAGCTGGGCCCGGCAGTCGTGCCCGAGGACGGCTCCTTCCCCAGTTTAGGGGTCTTACGAAGATCTCAGGAGTTTAAGGAAAATCCCACCAAGCGGATGTGTTCTCTTTCTTGTGTCCTGTTCTGGGGGCACTCGGGTTTGCAACAGTAACGGCAGGGGGCATTCTGGTCTCCGCGCACTAGCCGTTGATGAAATGCAGCGTACGTGGAAACGCTGTCACATTTCAGAGTTTATGGTGCCTTTTCACCACATATAAACATTCTCTCCAGAAACGCATATTCACACAAGACCCAGTAAGTTAATTGTGCAAAAACCAGGAAGAGAAACTGAATAGGAACATAGAAATCGAAAATTTTCCCACCAAGGTCAGTTTTTACTCTCAAAGCCAAACCTGATGCAAGAAACACAAAGGTATTTTTAAACGAAAGGTATAAATGGCAGCCTCTGTTTCTAACAGGCTTACTGTTTTCTTAAACACTTGGTGGGGTGCAGGTGCTGAAGTGGGGGCCCCGAGGGGCAGGCGTTCCAGAGGGAGCCCCCTGACGGGGCTGTCCGCACTGTCGGGCAGGACTGGCGGTACGAGCTCCTTCCCTGAGCCTGTGTGAGCGAGTGGCCCCAGTGTCAGGGATCCGTGTGTCATTGAGAGGCACCCCGTCCTTACAGACGAAGATGAGGTCCAACTCTCGGGCCCGCAGTTCTTTGAAGAGCAGTCGTTCTTATATAACCTTAGTTCATTATGACTCTGCACCTTTTTGTCCTGAAACAGCAAACCCCAGGCCACAGGCGGAACCCGTCAAACCAAAGTAGCCTCGAATCGGACTCCAATTACCCCTCCATCTCCACATCCGAGGTCGGAGACACAGAGGATACCCTCCAACAGGTGGAGGTGAGTGAGGCAGCCTCTGGGCTGGCCATGCACAGAGGGGAGGCAGTTACCGGGTAGGAGCCCCCGCAGAGGTTCCTTTGTCTGCTGGTGGGGCCTGGAGTGGCCAGGGGCTCCTTCCTGACGCGGGGACCGCGGGGGCCGCCTGGACTTACAGACTGTACTCTGGGTTAACATTTGCCGTGCAAAACAATACTTTACTGTTCACCCACCTGCTCTACAGAACAGGAGGAAGGAGGGAGGTCCCTGGCTCCTCTCACAAAGCTAAGAACCAACAGCCGGGATGTGCAGTGGCCGACCTCAGAAGGAGCAGCTAAGTCATTACGATAGATAGAATTTATTGTCCCTGTTTAGAGTCCCAGTGCAGACAGTGATGTCAAGAAACAGAAAAGAACATTTTCTTTTGCGACTCAGAAGCTGGATGAAGCTCAGAGGACAACCAATATTTACTGAGTGGCTGTGTTTTTGTCAGTAACAGCCTACCTAAGGGGGACTTTATAGCCTGCATGCAGTTTTGTCAAAGGTACATAGACACACAATTATTCCTCTGGCATTTGAAAAGAAGACAATCACAAGCATATAAAATGTTATGAAGCGCATGAGATAGATGTGGAGGGGAGACAGTTACGAAAACGCATGAGTTCTGAGCACGTCCCTGCTGGGCGTGCTTGAGGGGCTGGAGAAACTCGGGGGCCAAGCCCGGGAAGGTCCCCGCCCTCGTGCGGCTCGTCTGACCAGTGGATGGAAGACGTTTGTAATGTAGTTGCAGGCCCTGCTGAGTGCTGTGGAGAGAAATAAAGGGTGGTACGAGACCGTGAGCAATGCGAGGAAGAAGCAAAGGCTAGACAAGAAGGGCCTCGGGTGGAGGCTGTCTGTCTGCAGCCCAGGTGGCCTGCTGCACCTCAGGAGCACTTAGCACACATTTAAGGAACACCAGTGTAAGGCCCTTGGACTCGCCGCCACACTCTCTCAGGTCTGGAGGCTGTGTCTGTGGCACTTCCCCCAGTGGGGCTTCGTTCCCTCGGAAGCCAGAGCGGCAGGCACAGTCCCGGCTGAGCTCAAAGTGCTCCTTAAAGGCTGCTCGGGGCAAATGGCACCCTCACCTGCATTCCCTTTCTTGCACCCTGTTCCAGGGCCTCTGGGGTCGAAGCAGTAATGGCGCCTGGTGTTCTGAGGGCAAACCCAGGCATGAATCTAAAGGAAAACATGTGGGCAATGGATGCTGCAAGGCTGTTGGAGGAATGGCTCCCCTGACGGGGCATGTGCTGGCTCTGGTTTCAAGGCACAGCTGAGGGGCGCATGACAGCACAGTGGCGCTGATGGGTGACCTCACCGGTTCTTCCTCAGGATGCGTGATGTCCTGAGTGTTACAGTCTCTCAGGAATGAAACCGTTTTCCAGAAATGAGCCTTTAACTTCCAAATAAAAAGGCTGCCTCTTTATCCATTTGTTCTTGGAGTATATGATCGGTCACCTTACGTGGCCTACACAGGAGGAATATAAATGTTTGAGACTCAGATGTTATCTAGACAGAAAATGAGCCTAGGGCACCAACTTTAATATGAGAAATGATGTTGGTTGGCATTGGCTTTGTATCCGAAACGTGGACTGATGTGTGGGAGGAGGGAGAAGACAGCTGATAGAGCGGTGGGCGGCGAGACCACCCTCTTTTATTTATTTATTTATTCTGTTCACACCTCCTCTCCCCTGCTCCCTGTCTCTCTCTCAAGGAGATCGGCCTGGAGAAGGCGGCCATGGACATGACAGTCTTCCTGAAGCTGCAGAAGAGAGTGCGGGAGCTTGAGCAGGAGAGGAAGAAGCTGCAGGGGCAGCTGGAGAAGAGAGAGCAGCAGGACAGCAAGAATGCGCAGGTGCGGAAAGGGGCTGCGGGCCTCAGAGCCTCTGGGGGCTGCTCTGCCGCTGGGCTTGAGAGTGACTTTGTCTCACGCTGAGTCACAGTGGAGTCTTCCTTGCACGAGCCCCAGATCCCCCCAGCTGGGAGGAAGCGAGCTTTACAGTGCCCGCAGGGCAGAGGTGTCTGCTGTTAAAGCCAGCGGGGAGCCCGCGGCCTCACCGCCCACTGGCGAAGAGGACTGGGCCGTGCAACCACAGTGGGAGTGCGAGCAGAGTGACCGTAGAGTGGAGAAAGCGCGCTGCCTTCTCCTAGCTGGGATCCGGCTCGGTCCTGAGCTTGATTAGCCCCATTGGGTCAGGGCAGACCAGGCTCGCAGGCCCCAGCCCGCCCCCCATGCCCGCAGCCTCACCTCCATCCAGGTTCTCATCAGTGCTGAGCGTTGGAAGACGCTGTTGGGAGTCCTAGTGTCCCCAGGAGTGTCCCCCACTCTTCGTCTCAAGGACCCTCAGCACTGTGCTGGTGCCAGGCTTGTATTCAAAATGTTTATGAAATGAGAGGAGGTGAAGTGTGAGTGAGGGAAATCCCCAGCCACCGAGGAACGTGTCATCGAGTTGGGGAGGGCGAGGCAGAGCAGGCAAAAAACAGAAACCAGTGGCAGCAGTGCTGAAGGCGAGGCTGGGTGCAGACGCACTGGTGCTCCTCCACAGTGACCAGGAGAGGAGAGCCATTTGTCCTCTCAGGAGGGGTATGGCCACCTCTAATGGGACGCAAGGCTGACTCGGAGGGGTCTTACCGTTAGGGCGCTCGTAGTGGGTTTGTCAGAAACCTGTGGTCTTCTCAGGCTTGGGCTGCCGGCTGGGGGTTCAACCTGCTCCCCGTGTCCTCAGCCCCGCCCACCCCGCTCCTGCCTCTGCACGGCCTCCTTTTGTAACACCTGACGTCCCCTGCCAATCAGAGGTGTTACAGGTGCTAATACATTCTTGGGTTTTTCCCCCTGAGCACTAAGCGGGGAGGTAAGTCTTGCTGAGGGACTTAACTCTCTTGGGCAGATGGGATTCAGAACGAAAAGCGGGAAGAGCAGGTTTATACGTGACTTCGTACATTTAGAAGAGAAGCTGCCCTGAGGGGTGAGCGCAAAATCAGACATTTGCATAGACAACCTCAGACGGTGCCTGGCATAAAAGTTCTTGGCACACGCAGCTGCCCCTGAAGATTCACTCTCCCAGTTCCCCACCACAGAGATACACAACCATTTTGAAATCGGGCTTCAGGTCTTTTGTTTGTCTTGATACCAAATAAAAAGGGATATCTATTTGCTTAAAAAATAATCACCAAGCGAAGGCTGGAACTGTAGGCAGGGCACCTGTCCCTGCTGTCGCACTGGGGGTCTCCAAGGAGAATGACCAGCCCCGTTCCAACGGGGTTCAGTACGAAGGGCGCAGTGGTGTGGGGGGCAGGGGGTTATCGAATAACTCTCTAGCATCCTGAACCGAGGCTCTCACAGATGGTGTTCTTGGATCTGCCCTTGGTCCCAGGAAGAATCCTGAGACACCTGGTTCTTTATTCTGGAGAGTTATGGGCCGGGATGTCAGCCTTAGAGAGAGGTCAGCCCTTGTGTAAGGAATGACAGGGGAGTCTGTAGGGGGTACCGTCACTGTGGGAGTGACTGAGCCTGCCACGAGGACGGGGCCTCAGGGACAGCCAGCCAGGCCGTCCATGTACTTGGCTTTCCATCTATCCAGCTCCTGTCTCCTAGGCCTGGCCAAGTCACCTTGGCCACCAGGGTGACTCCCATGAGCTGCCCACTTAGAAACATGACAGCCGCACACATGAATGACCACAGCTGTTCGAACTGGAGTAGATGAGCTCTTTTCCAAGAGCCCAACGCACTCAGCAGTTGTTCATGGCCATGCGACAAACCCGCGCCGCACAGGATGCAAGCTCAGGCCTCTCCCACCGGGTAGCGGGCTCCTGGCTGACCCGGGTCAGTCACCTCCCCCTGCTGATGCTGTGAGAGCTGAAGCAGAGGGTGGCACCTTGGAGCATCGTTTTCCCAGGTTGCAGGGTAGCCACAGTGCACTGAGTGCACCGTCCCTGACGTGGAAGGAGCTGCAGGAGGGGCTCAGACGCAATGCTGGCCCCAAGCCTGAGGCACATCTCATGCAGCCGCAGTGGGACAGTGGGGGGGCGGCCTCGCCTTGAACTGAAGGTCGCCAGCACTGTAGATAATGGTCACCCATTACTTCAAACCACCCCAAGCAGTTAGTTAACCTTTGATGAAGTGTTTCTGTCCCTTCTCACCGGACAGGTGAGCAGCTCCCGAGTAATCACAGGGATCACTGGCCCCACTGGGTCCTAACAGACTAGTGCCCCAGTTGCTGCCGCCCCACCCGCTAGCTTGGGGTGCTGATATCAGGCAGCAGCAGCTAGACATCGGTGGGGCAAACTGTCATGCTGCCTGTCATGGGGTAACATGAAGAAGCAGGCTCCCTGCTTGGTGCTCAGGTGATTTGCCGAGAAAACAGTGCACACATGCACACACATAAACCAGAAGACCTAAGAGTGGCTCAGGAGCCTCACTAATAAGCAAAGAATTCTTACATAGCAGTAAACCTCTTTAATAAGTGCATGAGTCTTAACAGTGCTGTGTCCTACAGCTGTTGAGACAGCACTAAAGACTGGGCAGCTTAAAACAACAGGAACCTACTGTCCCTGGTTCCGGAGGCAGGGTCCAGAGTTAAGGCTTTATCACTGGTTCTCTGAAGGCTCCCAGAGAGAGGCTGTTCCAGGCCTGCCTGAGCCCCGGCTTTGCTGCCGTCCTTAGCGTTGCTGGCTTGCAGATGCATTGCTCCCATCTCTGCTTCCGTCTCCACATGGCTGTCTTCCCCGTGGGTCTGTCTGCTCTTCTTTTAGGACAGTCATAGGCCTCATCCAAAGACCACATCTCAGCTCGTGAACATCTGCAAAGACCTCATTTTCCAAACTAGGTTCCATTCGCAGGTACCAGGGTTAGGGCTTCATCACGTCTTTTGGGGTGACTTAACCCCTAGCAAAGAGTTGCACATACTCAACCTATGGTGCCTGTGAGGATCATGTACATAAAGTTAAAGAGAGGGCGGAGGTGGGCCAAGTCAGGGAGAGGTTTATGGAGCGCTCCGGAGCAGTGAGCCAGGAGAGCAGGAAGGGCCATCTTGACCATCCCTGGAAGCACTGCTGTGGGATGTCTGCTTTGTAGGCTGCGCCCACCTTCCTGTCTCTTGGTCTGTGCAGGTGGAGCAGCCAAAGAATGACATGGATCGGGACCAGGATGCAGACCTAGCCTACAACACTCTGAAGGTACGGCTCTGGGACTCCTGCCCCACTGAGGGCGGATGGCGGAGCGGGGCGTCCATGAAGCTGGCTGTCAGCTCCGGGCCGCTGATGAGTAAAGCCGTGAGCGCGCCATCTCCCTTTCTCGCACTTGGAAGTGGAGGGAGTTTTGTATTTACTACGAGGAACAATATATATGTTCCAGGAGGCTGTTCCCTCTGTTCACAGTACTTCTGACCCAACATGTGGGCTATTCCAACACTAAGCAGTTCTCCGCTCCTCTGCGGCCACCCACTGGGGGTCCCACAGCTCGTCTGCGGCACTGCGTACCCGGAGCCAGCACAGGCCCACTGGCTAGGGGTTCTGTCCCACAGGACTGCCGCCACTTCGGGTGCCAGTCACTTTACTGGGCCCCCAGGTTGCCCCTGCTCCTGCCCAGTTTGGCTACAAGTCAGGGCTTTCCACCACACCCTCCTCAAGTTTGATCATTTGGGAGAACAGCTGGCCCCCACGCTCATTCGGAACAGGCAGAGATTGTGCCCAGCGGTCTCCTGGTCCTGTGACGCTGCAGCTCCGTAGCTAGTGTGCAAGCAAGGCGCACTTGAACACACTTTCGGATTTTCTTTGGGAACGTGTACCCCAGGGCCTCACCAGTGATGTGTGTTGTGTGATCGTCAGACTCTAAATGGTCTGAATTCGTCTCAGACACAAAGGCACTACATCCAGGGAAGCGTAAATACGTTCCAAAGCTGAGATGCGCCCGCGGTGCGACTTCTGACTCTGACTACAGGTGGTCTTCCCCCACTGGACTGGACCACGGGCGGCTTTCTGTGTGAGCAGAACAGCGCAGGGCGTTGCTGGCCTGCTCTGTAAAACACAGCCCGGGGGGCGCGCCGGGCTACATGGCAGGAGGAGGGCAGCCATACATTCCGTTTCCCCCCAGAAAGTCACAAAGATCACCAAGGTATTGGGGCTCTAGGAAGTCTTGTCTGAAAAGCATTTGTTAATTTGTTTAAAATTAAGCTGGCCTTTCCACAAGGAAGGGCTTCCTAGGCCAAATCGGCTTAGAAACACACTTAGATCACTTCGGAGGACATGGAGACATCGGGCCAGGGGCTTCACACCCATAACAGGGGCCGTGCGTTCAAATCCAAGCTTTGGCTGCTGGCGGGTGCCAGTCAGGACTTTGTCTGTGGGGCTCATCACTGAGACGGGAGACTGCTCCTGGCTTCTCAGGAGGACGGGCGGGTTGGTCGAGGAAAGGGGAGCAGGAGCCCCCCGCAGGGAGAGGGCCCTGGGTCGGGGGGGTGATGGTGTGTCTCGCTCGGACTGTCTTCCAGAGGCAGGAGCTGGAGTCAGAAAACAAGAAGCTGAAGAACGACCTGAACGAGCTGCGGAAAGCGGTGGCCGCCCAGGCCGCCCAGGACAACTCTGCCCCCAGCTCCCCCGACGGCTACAGCCTCCTGCTGAACCAGCTCAAGCTGGCCCACGAGGAGCTGGAGGTCCGCAAGGAGGAGGTGCTCATCCTGAGGACCCAGATCGTCAGCGCCGACCAGCGCAGGCTTGCCGGCAAGAACTCGGTAACGAGATGGCAGCCTGAGTTGCGGGGGCGGGGGGGGGGGTGTCTGGGGGACTCTGGGTGACAGATTTGGTGTTTTTCTCATGTATCTTCACCCGTGAGTAAAGAGTGAGCAGAGCAAGCTACTGGAGCAACCAGAGCAGAGTCTTTTGCATGAGGGGCTCCTTTAAAGGCAGAGCAAGCTGCTTACTCCCCTCCCAGCAAGACCCTTCATGAGAGACGTGGCTGGAAGTTTCTAGAATCTTCTAAAATTTCTCAGTATGAACATGTTCAAAAGGAACAAGGCACAGAATGAGAGATGGGCTGTGGCCTGAGGAGCGCTCCTGACCCAGTTTTCCACTTTGTGCCCTGCACCCTGCTGTTGACCTTGTTCTTGAGGTGCAGGGAGCTTTCCCTCCCCCTCAGTCCCCCCAGGGTGGCGGGTCCAATGCCACGTCTGTTCCCGGTGTGTCCACCTGCTGGGACAGACTGTGGGGTGGGGGACGGAGGCCACCTGGGCCACCTCCGAGCACAGACCTAGGGCCAGCACGGGTGGGGTAGGTAGGCAGCGGTGAGTGTGGAGGATTCCAAACTGAGGGATCTCGGTCACATCCTCCAGATTTGGGGCGCTGTCTCCCCCTGGGACACTGTCCTTGCCGTGGTACCCCCGCCATCCACACGGCCTTTCACGGCCAGGCCTTGTCATTCTGTCATTTTTCCAATGTAACTTTTTTATAATCCTCACCCAAGGACATGCTTATTGATTTGAGAGAGAGAGGAAAAGAAACATTAACGTGAGAGAGAAACATCAATTGGTTGCCTCTTGTGCACGCCCCAACCAGGGACCAAACTTGCGACCTGGGCGTGTGCCCCGACTGGGAATGGAACCCGTGACCCTTTGGCCCGTGGGATGATGTGCCAACCAACTGAGCCACACTGGCCGGGGCCCAACGTGGTCTTTTAAAGTCGCATCCCTGCCTGGGTTTAACTGCTGTATCTGAAATGGTCCTGGGCCTTTGTCTTTTTCCAAAGGCTCATTTTTATACGTCTGTCTAGATATATAGTCATGTAAGAAAATTGTTCAAGTATAGTTGGCATTCAGTATTGTTTTAGTTTAGTTTCGGGCATATTGCGCAGCAGTGAGACACTTGTATAATTTATGAAGTGCTTCCCCCCCCCCATGTTTCCAGTGGCCCACCTGGCAGCGTGGTTAGTTACTACATGGCCATGTTCCCCACGCTGTACTGTGCATCCCTGTGACCATTTTCTACCGATTGGTACGCCCTAATCTCTTCACCTTTGCACCCAGGCCCCCAACACTCCTCCCAGCCTGAGTTTCAGTTTGGTTTGTTCATTTTGTTCTTCAGAGTCTGCTCGTAAGTGAGGTCATGGTATTTGTCTCTGTCTGACTTAGCTCACTGAGCATAATACCCTCTAGGTCCATCCATGTCGTTGCAGATGGTACGATTTCATTCTTTTTTATTGCTGTGTAGTATTCCATTGTGTGCCTATACCACAGCTTTTTTATCCACTCATCTACTGATGGGCACTTGGGTTGCTTCCAGAATCGGCCACTGTAAGTAACACTGCAGTGAACACAGGGGTGCACGTATCCTTTTGAATCAGTGTTTTGAATTTCTTTGGAGATATAAAGTCCGTCTGTGACCATCACTTGTATAACCAGAGTTTCTCTGTTTAACCGGGGACCTCCAGGAGCCGAACATCAATGCCAGGACAAGTTGGCCCAACAGTGAAAAGCATGTGGATCAGGAAGACGCCATCGAGGCCTATCACGGGGCCTGCCAGACAAACAGGTAAGTCGCACCTCACGGTGATTGTCCCTGGGGGAGGCACCGGCAGGGGGTCCTGCCCAGCCTGACCCGTGGAGGCTGCTTCGCCCACACTGACCACGGGCTCCATGTCAGGGCCTTACCTGTCTCAGGAGATGCATGAGAAGGAGCAGACGCAGCAAGCCCCACAACCTTAGGCAGGCTGCTGTCGACTCTGGTGGGACTCCAGGACACCTGGAGCACCCGGACCCTCCCTCGGAAAGGAAAGCACTCGGGAAGGGAGCTTCCCTGGTGGGCGGGGAGGTGACAAGGGGGCTGAGGACTGGACAGAGTGGCTTTTCTCATGGAGATGAAAGTCGGAGCCAGGTGTCCCACCTAAGCAGCAGGCAGGGCCTGCCCCAGCTGTCTGCTGTGATACTGTCTGCACTCAGCCTCTCTCGCTCGTGGGCCTTCCGCAGTGGTGGCCCATCACCTGCCACTCAAGAGAGGGGACCCAAGCTGTCACTACAAAGGCTGGGTGGGAGAAGGTGACCACTGCCATCTTGGCTGCAGTGAGATCAGGCAAAGAGCGACGGGTGAAGGGAGGCCGCAGGGCCCGGGGTGTGCAGCAGAGGGCCTGGGAAGGTGCGCTCGGACTCCAGTCACTTGCTGGTTGGTCTCCACTTCAGAGCCGCTCCATGCCTCAGTTTCCTCATCCGGGAATGGGGGGCAGTCACAGCCACATACTTCACCTGGCGACTGAGAACATCAGGTGAGTTAGTCTACAGGAAGCACTTAGAACAGTGCTGCACATGTTCAGGATGCGACATAGTAGCACTGTGGCTCCCACTGTCTCAGTCTGTGCCTGCTGTCTCCGGGAGCACTAGGGAAAACGGAGTGGCCTTTTCCCTGGCTGCCTTCCTCACTCAGCCTCCACTTACTAAATGTGGAGACTGTAAGCATTTGCTCGGAATTGCTGAAAACACGCACTTCCATGAAACCATCAGTAGGTGGCACTGGAGGTGCGTGTGAAGTCTGCAGGAATGCCAAGGTCACTCCTTAGGGGTCTGATTTCTGGATGTTTTGATCCAGCCGCTTTCTACACATGGGGAAACTGAGGCCCAGAAGGGTAGAGCTGGCCTGAAACTGAATTCAGCTAGCATCCAGGAGGCCTGACTTCCAGGCTGGGTCCATAATCAGAAAGTCCTAGGAGGAAGCTAAATGAATTTCAGCTGAGATGAATGTAATTCCTTTTCCATGAGGAAGGAGAGAAAAAAATGAAGGTGAAAATCACAGTGCTGAAACTAGTCAAGGGTTAGTCATTTTAAATCACCCTGGGTGGAGATAAGAAATGAGGGGAGTAAGAGAAAGGAGCACAGGTGATATTTAAAACTCCAGGGAAAGAAAGAAGCAGGCTCGCCCGGTCCTGGCCAGCGAGTGTGCGTATCTCCCTGACCTTCAGAACCGACACTTACCAGCTCCCTCTCTCCATCCAAATGGCTGTCAAGGACCCTGTCCCACACGTAGGTTTTCCAGGAGCTGCTTAATACCCTGGATTTGTCTTCCTGTGCAGCAGTAGTGATGGTGATAAAATAAAAATAGCTTTTTTGATATCTTAAAATCATTCCATTCCCAGCCAGCCCAGGGTACAATAGGGAACTGAATAGCCTGCGAATCAAGTTAAGAAGAGAAAGGAGCCACTGCCCCTGGAAGAACCGGTTCCCCACCTGGTGCCCGCCCACCTGGTGCCCGCCCACCTGGTGCCCGCCCACCTGGTGCCCGCCCACCTGGTGCCCGCCCACCTGGTGCCCGCCCACCTGGTGCCCGCCCACCTGGAGGTGACACTTGTGGGTTTGCCTCTCCTCCTACATGCTGGGTCCCAGTAGGGAGAGAGGACCGCTAGGCAGGCCGGCAGGGAGGGAGGGCCCAGACCCTGCTTCCTGGAGGCCATCGGCGTGGACATCTTTTTACCAGAAGAGCTTCCCTGACACAAGGGGGCTTTGAACACACAGAGTCACTCCTTTCCTGCTCTCCTGTAATGGAGAGTGTCCTGGTTCAAATGGGAATGGTTCATGTGGGTGGTGGGCACAGTGGGGGGAAGAGCTTGCACACCTCGAGTTTTGCTTAGATTTCTAGAGGGGTTTGAGACGCCCCCGTGCTCAGTCACAGCCTCTCTAAAGAATCTGTAGTCCCCAAGTTCAAAACTTTTTTCACTTGGTAACTTCCCTTGGTTACAGAGTTCTGTTTTGATTTTTTACATGTGTATATTTTCTGTTGTTTTCAAATTGGAAAGAAGCCAGCCTTGAGGGCCTGCCTTGGGAATAGCCACAGGAATGGGTATAGCACTTCTGCTTCCAAAAAGCTCCCTCATTTCCTGTCTCAGGAACTAAGAGAAACCAGCATCATTGTCACCATTTTACATAGGGCAAAACCGGAGCAAGGGCTGAGCTTCGCCCCAGAGACTGACTGCTGCAGGCAGAGGCGGGAGTTTGGGGAGCATCTTCTCAAGGCTGTCTGAGCCTGCCTGTCAGGATGGGTCTCAGAGAGGGACCAGAGGGTGGGTGAGTAGGGCACAGGTCCCTGCTGCCCTACGCTGGCCTCACCTCTAGGTATGCATTCAGGGTCATGAAGCTGGGAAGGAGCCAGGTGTGTGGCCAGGGCACAGGTCTGCTTCAGGAACAGAGTGTGTTCCATTGCTCCAGCCTTACCAAGTCTCTAGAGCCCCAAAGTGAAGTTCATTTCTTGGGTCCCTAGACACCTTCTTCCAGGCCCTCTTCAACCCACAGGTTCCATAAAACAGTAGGAGGCCCTTGGCACGAAAAGTGGCTTTGCTGTTGCCAACTGGGCTTGTAAAGGAAAGCCTGAGGTGACTTCTCACCCCCTAATGGGCCTGCCAGGGACAGTGGAGACCTTGTTTAACCAGGAAGAGGTATGTGTGGCTGCTTTAAGATAGACTTGGACTTGTGGGCAGATGCCCAGGTGCTACAGGAGGTCTTGCTCAGAACAGCAGGACGTTCCCTTTTGTTTCCTCGAGTTGCTGGTCCCAAGCCATCCTATTTATTCAAACAATTCACCTTCGTGTGGCCCAGCCTGTTGTTTTGAATGGTCCCAGGAAATCAGGTCTCAGAGCTCCCAGGAAATCTCCTGGGCAGTTGGGTAGGAATCGCAGGTGTGAACTGGCGAAGTAAGAACGCGCACGGAGCACGAAGTGGTCACTTTAGAAATGGGAAGCTAGCAGCTCCCAGCGGACGGGAGCTTCGCCCATTCTGTCAACAGGGAGGGAGATCCTTAAACCAGACAGAGGGGCAGGTGCCGGGTCCTAAGTTTCAGTCTTCACAGAGGGAAGTCAGTGCCACCCCAGGCCTTTTCTGGTGCCTGACCCCTGCAGTGAATGAGGTTGTGTAAGGAGAGGTCTAGAAGAAACCTCTCAGGTAATTCCGCGGGGCACTTCCACTTGAGACATGAAGAAAGTGGTGGCCACCCCACCGGCCTCCCCACCAGCTTGGTGGTGGAGCGGGGAGCTGCCCTCTGGACAGCGGACTCTCCAGCCAGTTTTGTGTTGCCTCCCACCCTCGGAGGCTGGGCCTACTGCTTCTTCCTGTGTGTCTGTGGCCTCTTTGGGAACGGGGCTCGGCCCAGGAGGTTCTCTGTGCTTGTTGATTGATTGACATCACATTTAACAAATTCCTGCGAGCTGAGTTGTCTGGGTTTTCCTTCTCCCACCACCAGATGGCATGCCCTCCCCAGCCTCTGCCCCTAGTGGTGTGTGAGGAGGAGGAGGGAGTAGCTCCAGGTGGGACTGGGTTCTTTCGTCTGGGAACAAAGGATGGCTGGAGTTGGTTGACTAGTCTTTAATTTACTCGCGTGCCTGACTTCTTGAGCACTGTGGGTGACTGGGCCACACGGCTCCCTTGATGTTATCCTGTGTGTAACACCTGGCAGGTCACAGAGTTAAGAACTGTGTGTCCCCTTCTGAGGCGGGCGGTGCGGGGTGAATGCCAGCTTCCTCCCTGGGTAGCCTAGCAACACACGAGCACCTCCCTGCGGAGGGTCAGGACCAGAGCATCTGCCGTCATGGGAACTGCAGGGTTTCGGAGAGCCTGGCAGAGACGCCAGCAGCCCCCGGGGGCTGGAGCAAGGCAGGGAAAGCGCGTCAGACCAGGGTCAGGACACCCACCGCCTGGGTTCTCGTGTAGTAGGTGGTCTCTATCCTGCAGTCCTCGGCGCCCCATCCCTGACTTCATGTAGAAAATAACAGGGGCAGAGTGCAGGCTGCCCGTGTGCCCCTCTGCAACAACTTGGTCACCTCCTGGGCCTCCCCAAGAGTGACTGCAGCCCAGCCTGGGCCCCTCCCGGTGGGCCACCTCTGTGGTTAGGGCCCTAGCTACTCAAAGGCCCTACCTAGTCGAATGTACCTGTGATACCTGTGAAGGGAAGGTGCTTTGCTCTCAGCTCCTCCTCACTGACAGCCCAGGGGTCCCTTCTGGGTTTGCTAGGACAGCCAGACCGAGAGCTCAGCCGAGCACCAGACAACAGCCACCAGTCTACCAGCGAAGGATGTGTCCCAGAGGCCTGGCCTGGGTGAGGGCTGGAACACCTGCGAGACATGAGCCCTGCACAGCAAGGTGCCTGGGCAGACCGGCTGGCAGTCATTCCCACCCCCAGCCTGCCCAGCTGGAGAGAGAACAAACTGTGACAGCGAGAGCAGGCCCAGGGAACGACCAGGTGACCCCAGAAGTATACTCACCCCCACCCCCTTTCCTTTCCATCAGACTCCAGAGCAGGACCCGGTGATGACGTGGGCAGCCTAGGTGTGACCCGCAGGGGCTGGGGCCTGGCTTCGTGAGGCCAAGCTGGGGGAGCTGTTGTGGCAGCTACACCCCCGGGGACGGTTGTCTTCCCCCCGGAGTTAGGAAGGGGTTACTGACCCTTAGAGCCAGCTGTGGGCATCAGCTCCTGAAAGCTGGGATCCAGCCAGCAGGCAGTTCTTCAGGGGCCCAGGGGCAGGATCCTGTGGGGCTCCCCTGTCACTCCCCACCCAGTCCCACTGGCCTCTGAATGTCTCATGTGCCCAGGGCTGTTCCCGGTGGCAGGTACGTGAGTGGGGCACGCATGACACCCGCCTGGCCTCCCGAGCTGCCCTGCTGGCATTGGGCCAACCCACCCCACCTGGAGATTGAGGGAGAAAATCTGTTCTCATCCTGCTCAGCACAAAGTATTAGCTGTTTCTTTTTTTTTTTTTTGCAAGACTGCAGCAAGGGCTAGAGTTGAGATAATATTTTTCCCCCTTGGGTAGTGACAGAAAAGAGATGCCATTGGAAAACAAAGTACAATGTTCATTCTCCCTCCTCTTCCTCACTGAGCCAGTGTCCCCGGCACTGCCCTGCCACTCCGCGCAGGGTCCGAGGGTCCCCTCCTCCCTGCCCTGCTTGGATCTCACCCGAGTGACCCTCCCCTTCTGCTTCCAGAGGGTCATTCTGGAGAGAGGAAAGGGGGCTGAGTGAGGGCTTGGGAAGGCCCAGCCCGCCCAAGCCCCTGCTGCTCTCAGACTTATCAAACCAGGACCACCCTTTGCTTCGACCCCATTTTCGTGCTGTGAGGGTGAGAGAGTCCTCAGGGGAGCACAGGGCGGTGTCTGCAGGCACCACGTGCTGAGACGAGAGGAAGGAGGGGAGCCCTGCCTTCGTGAGCCCTCCCTCCCTGTCCTGGTTTCCAAACCGTGGCTGGAATCGCCTCGCTTCCCTGGGTTTTCTACCTGCCTGTCCCTTTCCTCTACACTGGACACCCTGTGTTTTTTCTTTGTCGTTTTTGTACTTTGTTTCTAGCAAGACTGAGGACTGGGGCTATTTGAATGAAGATGGAGAACTCGGTTTGGCCTACCAAGGCCTGAAGCAAGTTGCCAGGTCAAATGCGTGCCTTACTTTGTGTGTCTGCCTTGTTCTGCCTGCTTGTGCCTGTGCTTGTTTCTCGGCTGGAGTGGCTGCGAGGGGTAGGCACAGTTCCCCGGGTGTGCGTGGGGCAGCCCTCCTGTGCACCTGTGCAGATGCCGTTGGAACGGGCCTTAGAAACCACCTAGTCCAGCTCCCTGGCTCGACATGGGAAGGGACAGGCGTGGGGAGTTTCACATGATGGTGGACATGCAGCTATTTTTAGAGCCAGGCTGAGAAGGAAATTTAATTCCCGGGCCTCTGGAGTCCGTGCGGCTTCTGTGCCACATGCTGACCACCCTAACTCTGCAGGGTCAGCTGAGCGCATCAACCAGATTTGTGCCACTGGCTGCGCTCCGAGTGCAGGGCATCTGGGCACCTGCGCTGCGTGCAGCAGGCCCACTGCGCCCTGCCCGAGACTGCCCGACACTGTGGACGAGCCCTGTGCTCCAGGTGCCACGTGTATGAAGCCTGCCCCACACCACACACGCAGGGGGCGAGGACGCTGGGCCTTGCTGTATATGCAGAAGGGTCTCAGTTTGACACCAGAGTCTGAGCCTCTAACCCACTGGCCTTCGGCTGTGGCTGCAGTTCGGTGAGGGAGATTAGACCCACACGGAAGAGACACAGTGTGGTGGCCACGTCGCACACTCATTGTCTGCGTGTGGGTTTGGGGCCAAGGCAGAGCTCTGTGCGTCTGAGACCCCCAACAACCAGTGGGGCAGTGGTCCTCAGGCTCGTTTCCCAGGAGAGGAGACTGAGGCTCAGTGAGGGGTTGCAGTCAGAACTGGAGCCAGGTGCCCAGTGTACCTCCTTCGAAGGCCCACCTGCTGACGACGGGCGGGGAGTCCTGTGAGACCCGAGAGAGCATCTCCTCTCAGGAAGAGGGGGTCCAGGTCAGCTGGTTCACGAGATAGTGTGTCCTCTGGCTCTGGGTTCAGACGTGGCCGCCTGTGAGCAGGGTGGCGTCTGTCTCCACTCCCTCACTGGAAGAATGTGCATCAGGATAGACCTGCTTCACTGGGTCACTACACACTGCAGGGTAAACACAGGTAAGGCACTTTGCACGAGACTGGCATGCCGCAAGCACAGAGTAAATATTAGCTGTTGTTTCTATTATAATGCATATTATTCAACGAGATTAGACTCCCGTTCCATCAAGAAGTTTGTTTCATTGGAAGGTGGGACCCATAGGTGAAGCCAGGCATCTCCCCGTGGCTCTGTCAACAGGCTGGCTGGGGTCGGACACCTGAGTGGCGGACGCGGTAACAAAACCAAGCCTGGGCCTCTGCATCAGGAGACCCGCCTCCAGACCCGGCTCTGCCCCGGGCTGTGGCCTCCAGCTCTCTCAGCCTTCATTTTCCTACCTGCAGGGTGAGGTGTCTGGCCCGACACTTGGGCAGGGGTTCTCTGACCCTGCACAGACCCCTGGCTAAGCCACCCACCCACAGTTTACATGGAGAGCAGAACAGACGTGAGCATAAACTCACACCCCACGAACTGATCCTGGGCCCTCTAGGAAGTCGCATCTAATTTACTAGTGAGTACTCGAGTGCACTGTCACCAAGGTTGGACGTTTCCGAGTACTGTGTGTCCTCCGAGGCGCTGCTGCAGTTTCCAGATTCTGCTCCACGACCCTCGCACCGCGGCCTTCCCGCAGTGGTGCTGCCTGTGGGGCACGGGGGACTGTCACCCCTGCACTGTGTCTTCACTTGCTCGCGTGGCTTTGTTGAGTAGCTGCTGGGAGCCTAGGGCGGCCCCCAGTGCCTCTTTGGAGCCAACTGTCCAGTGGAAACCGTGGCTGCTTCCATCTGGGAGTTGGCAGTGGAGACTCTCCCCTCCCTTGCTCGCTTCTCTCTTGTGGCAGCCGTCACATCCCAGAACATAGCAGAACTGCAAAAACATGGTGGCTCTTCGCTCCCCTGCCTCCAGAGCAGCCAGGGCTCCAGGAGCGGTCTGCTAGCCACTTCCGAGTCCCCCCCTCTGTGCCTAACTCTGTCACCATCTTCACCAGCATCCCGGGGAGAGTCGGGGTGGGGTTTCCCCAGGTGGGTTGGGTCAGGAAGCTTTGATGGTGCCTTCCACCCAGAGCTTCTTGCCTTTCTTTCATGTGATGTTCGCTGGGTCAGGAATCCTGCCCAGGTGGTCGAGCCCATGAAGACGGCACCATCCTCGTGTTAGCAGGTGACTTCCCGAAGGGGAGGCTGCTTAGGGACCTTCCTTAGGTTCTTGC
The DNA here is from genome assembly GCF_021234435.1 of Artibeus jamaicensis. Lineage (NCBI taxonomy): Eukaryota > Metazoa > Chordata > Mammalia > Chiroptera > Phyllostomidae > Artibeus > Artibeus jamaicensis. The sequence continues at coordinate 29,963,686 of NW_026521803.1, read as the reverse complement.
CTTTGCCCAAGTAGCCAGCGCCCCTGGTCCTGGGCCTTTTAGACTTGAGACTTCTCCCAGCATCCTCTGGGTCTCTCTGCTTCTTGTCATGATGGTAGGGTGGGCGGGGGGTTCTTTAAAGCTGGAGATAAAATGAGGTAACAGTGTTGAGAATAAAAGGGAGCTAATAATTTGCCTTTCTAAAACCTGCAGAGAATCTACTATAGTGAGACTATGAAAATAATTATTTCAGTCTACCAGAGTTTTGTCTTGAGATTCTCATGAGCTTGGAGACAAAGGTGGAGGCTTTTATTTAGAAGATGCTATAAGAAATGTATTTCTGCTGATGAAACAGACTATGCTCAAAAGTGAAGAACAAGAGAATGAGGGGGGGTCAAGAAGGAGGCCCGGGACCAGGGCTCCGTGGTTAGCCCTGGTGTCCCACCTTCCGAGAGGACAGGCTGGCCCGCTTGCCAGATGGGCTGCACAGGTCTGTGCCCCACGGCATCCATCCCACTGGGTTCATGCAGTTGCTGCTGCTGCTTGCCTGGCCGCTCCCCTGCTGCATGTCTGTCGGGGGCACTGGCTCCTGCCCCGCGGTCAGCTGCCCTCCTCACCCTGGTGCAGGTTGCTGGAGGCCCAGCTGCAGGCCCAGAGCCGCACGCACGAGGAGGAGGCAGAGGCTCTCAGGGCCCAGGTGGAGGCCTTGGAGGAGGAGCTGGACAGGCAGCAGCAGACCTTCTCCCAGATGCTGCTGCTGTCCCCCGAGGCCCAGGTGGAGTTCGCCGTCCAGCAGGAGATGTCCCGGCTGACCAGTGAGAACCTGGTGAGTAGCCACTGCCCAGCGGATCCCAGCTGCAGGGAGTCACATTCTGGAAGACAGTGGGACCAGAGATGGCCATTAGCCAGATGGACAAAGTTCATGTCCTTGGCCCAGGAACAGGGACAGAGAATCTAGACATCAGCCAGCCAGCCAGCAAGAATATGTGGAGACATCTCAGCCATCTATTGTCACACACCCACCTCCCCAAAACTTAGCAGCTTAAAATAGCAAGTGCACTGTGTGGGCGGAGACTGGCGAGGTGGGTGCACCGTGTCTGCACCGCACTGCTGTGGGCTAGGGCCGGAGGAGCAAGACAGCCTCAGTCCCAGGCTTGGGGCCTCGGAGCCACGCTTCGTGCCCGCTGACTCCCAGGAGCGGGAAGGGCAGCGGTGGGGAGGCCTTTAGGACCCGGTCCCAGCACTGATGCAGGGGCGCTTTGCCTCTTTCCACTGATGGAAGCAAACCCTGCAGCTAGACCACATACAGTGTGTGTCGTGGGGTTGGGGGGTAGACTCCTTTGGCTAGGGGTTGTCATGGGAGGGACTGTTGGTGGCCTGCTGACAGTCACCAAAGAAATGGAGGGCCGTCTGTCCTCAGCTTACAGGTGAGGAGAAATAAGATGTGTAAAGAAGAGAAAGATCACGTTTCTGAAAACATGATTCTATATGGGACTAATATGTATTGCAGAACAAGACAGATGCATAGAGGAGGCTGGAGCTGAGGCAGGAGGTGTGGAGAGATGTCACCCATGGCAATGGGCAGGGAGGAGGGGGAGGTGCCGACACACAGGCACAGCGTAGGAGTGGGGGCGAGGGTGGGGTGGCCCCGGAGCTGAGGGAGCCAGTGGGGAGCACAGTAGGGATTGCCCACACCTGCCCCCAGGCCCACCCACTGCAGAGCTTTTCTCCCTCATCACCGGGTGGCCCCGTGTGGGTGGCCAGCTCACTGAATCCTGATGCACGGGCAGTGGGGCTGGGCCCCAGGCCCCTGAATAGGCTTGTATACAAATGATCTGCCTGCCCCCCTTCCCTCTGTCTCTCTTCATCTGTATGTCACTGTCTATCGTACGCAGGGGGTAAGTGGTGGCTCTATGGAAAGGAGTGTACACGTTTAATTGCTGGACTGGCTTCTGCCAGGTGAAAGAGGCAGTGCGGGAGAGGCCTCTGCTGGCACGTGCTCCCGGGGGCTGGGCCACTGGCCAAGTGGCCTGGTGGGCGACCCCCTTGCAAGGAGGGTTGTGCTCGAAGAGGAACCATGTGAGGTCATGGGATAGCTCAGGAGTCAGCACTCGGGCCCCCTCTAGGCCCGACTGTGGGTCCTGGGGCCTGAACAGGAGCAGCCTGGGGTGTGGGCAGGTGAGGATGCAGGTGACGAGGAGAGCTTTGGCTTGCAGCCTGCTGGGAGGCTTCCAGAGCACGGTCCACACTGTTTGCCCAGGCGAGGCTGGGCCCGCAAGCAGAGCCACCAGGGCAGGGCTCTTTGCTCCCCAGCTGAGCAAGCATTAGTGCTTCCAGTGGGCCGCCAGTCAAGCACTGCCACCCACAGGGAGGATGTGGCCTGTGCGCCAGGTGCTGGGCACCTGAGGGGGCCAGGTTACAGGGATTCAGGGGAACAGCTTCCAGCCGAGGGATCACCTGGCACACTGACAGGGCTGTGTGGGAGAGAGGGTGTGGCAGTCTCCCAGTAGCACCTTGAAGAGCTTAGACATATGTCCTCTGGCTTGCCCACCAGTTCCCCAGATTCCTTGTGAGTAGAACTCATTCTTTTTTTTCTCAAGCTATCCGTAATTTTAGCGTCTAGGACTTTGGGCCTCAGTAGCTCAGTAGCTCCCCAAGTTCAATACCCAGTATGGCCAGCACTGTGTTGCCTTTCATTTGTCCTAAACTTGCTGAGGACAAGCTATGTTACACTCTCTTTTTATGAAGGTGGACGGTTGAAGTCCTGGACCGCGTCTGTAGCTGGGTTTGTGGTTGCCATGCCACAGCCCGGAGGTTGAGAATTTGGCCGACTTCCTCCCGTCTGCCACCCTTCCAAATCTGCCACCCAGGTGTCTGTGGCAACCCAGCAGCACTTGAAGGAGCGCTTGTCTTCAGTGGCGCTCCTCATCCCAGAGACGAATGGCAATAGGGTTCCCTGCCTCCTGCCGGAGGAAGGACCACACCCAGCTTGAGTAGGGGTTGCATTAATGCTGTTCCAGGGTTCAGTGGGCTGACTGCTTCCAGTGACCATGGTTGCTAGGGGCAGGCAGCCACAGAAGGGCATGGGCCAGGGGCCCGTTTTGCTTCTGGGCTCCAGGTCACCTCGTCAGCCTGCTGACTCTCACTCACCCCCCACCCACCGCAACTACCACGCTGTCCATTTTTTCCCAGGGCGCTGTCCACACACCTGGGATGCCCCTGGCTGCAGCTCTGGGGGTTGGCATGGCAGCCCGAGGACACGTGGCCTACATGACCATGAGGTTCAGAGGGCACCAGGCGGCCACAGCCAGGAGTTTGTCCGGATTGTGAGAATGAACTCCAACCCACCTCTCGCTTCCTAGGTCCAGACCAGGGGAAGTGAGCTGCGTGGGGCTGGTCCCCTGACCAGTCACAGAGCCACTGCTACCTTGGGTGGCTGCCTCAGGCACTCTGCACTAAAGGATTCTGCCCTTTGCCCTCCAGGGTGGGGTCAGGAATGTTCTCATACTGTGCCCTTCTGCTTTTAGGACCTTAAAGAGCTGGTAGAAAAGCTGGAAAAGAATGAGAAGAAACTCAAAAAACAATTGAAGATTCACATGAAGAAAGTCCAGGACCTAGAAGGTAAGGCATCTGTGAGTGCATGTTCTCTAAAGCCCTGGTGTGCCGAGCCAGGCCTCCCTCCCTCCGGGGGCTCTTCCCACCTGCCCGGCCTCCTGGCACCTGTGCCGGCGCAGTCATGGGGGCGAGCCCCTCCAACCACGAGCTAAACCTCGCTCAACCTCACTCACTCTGCCGGAGTCTGCACTAAAGACACTCGGACGTGGTGGGGCTCCAAACCAGAGCCTGGTCAGACAGAGATTTGACTTACTCTTTCAACAGCACTTAGAACATTCTCTTCCTCTGACACTCTCCTGTAAAACTAATCACATGAGTCCCTGCCCCCTCTTTGCACACGCCACCTTGCTTGGAACCCTCTCAGCCACCTCACCACTTGGATACCACCCGCATGCCTCCCACCCCTTTCCTCTTCAGCCCCGGAGCCACTCCCTCAGGGCTGTGTCCACCCACGGGTCTGTGGGCACTGCCCCTCCCAGGGGCCCTCTGTTGAACCACACCTGCTCCAGAGGAGGCTGTAAGGGGGCAGGGCTGTCTATCCTGTTCAGCCCCCCTCTCCATTTTCGGGTTTCTGTTGTCCTTGAGTTTTCATTGTCCTGATTGCTCAGGTAGTGGCAGGAGCAGCTGCTGCTTTTATAAAAATAAATGTATGCCACATTGTACTTGCTCAGTCTTGAAGACCTGCGACCCGCTGTCCTTGAATGTGTCTGTGTGCCCCACGCCCCTTAACCAGCTGTTTCCCCCCGCTCAGCCATCCAGACGCTAGCCCAGAGTGAGAAGAGGCACCACGAGCTGACCAGGCAGGTCACCGTCCAGCGGAAGGAGAAGGACTTCCAGGGCATGCTGGAGTACCACAAGGAGGACGAGGCCCTCCTCATTCGGAACCTGGTGACAGGTCAGGACCCTCGGGGGCCCCGCCCCTGCCTGTCCACCACTACAGACGGCCCCTCCCTCCGTCTCCTCATTCCCGTGGTCCCCCACCCCTGCACAGTCCCTACCCACTCCTCGCTCCCCTCACCCACCACCTCAAGCTGCTGCACACCTGGGAGTTCCCAGGTGATGCTGACACTAGGGTGCACGTGGCGCGCCCTCTGGGGGCCGACCTGCAGGGGTCGTGGGAGCCGCTTTCCTCACCAGCCCTGGGTCTGGTCCGTTCTTGTACAGGTTCCCGTGCCTCGGGGCCCATTCCGCATCCCACCCCAACAGTCCCATCTTCCCCCGGGAACGAGCTGCCCAGCCCAGGGCAGCAGCCACCTGCTGAGCCTTTGGGCAAGCCTCAGAGGAGAGAGTGCTAGTGAGCTGCCCTCTGTTTCCCACGGTGCCTTAGTTCCCGGTCTGTAATGAGGGGGATGAGGAGACGCCCCCCCCCCCTCCAGTGCATGAAATAAACAGTGATAGGGCTGTGGGAAAGCCACAGGACCCTTCTCAAATGCGAGAACTTAACGTGGTAGCTTTGGCAGGGGCATTTGAAGCTCAAAAAAGAGGTGAGCATTGTTTCAGAAAAATGTCAGTTTACTGAGGTCCCACTCTGCTGAGCACAGGGCCAAGGGCTAAGGCCACAGGGAGAAGGACCGTGACCTTGGCCTAGCACAGGTATTTGTCAGCTCTTTGCCTAGGGTGTTGTTAATGGTGAAGTATTTTGCTCTTGAAGGATAAACTCCCCTACAGTTGTCCAGCAGTTCAGTGTGATGTAAGTTCACGTCAGTCTGCCTTAAACAGGCTGCATCTTGAACAAATGCTGATGGGCCACTCATCTCTCTTGAGTGAACCCAGAATTCACAGCATCAGAGTGAAAAAGAACAATCCTCGTGGGGACTTCCTGTGCCAGCAGGTGGGGCCCCAGGCCAGGCTACCTTCTGCTGAGCTGCCTGAGCATGGCATCCCGGCACCTTCCCTCCAAAAGACCCTGTCCAAGTGAATGTCAAGACTGTGCTGACCACACCTCTTAGGTCCCCAGCACTGGCAGTTGCCGTGGTCCCTGCTCCCCAGGTGCTAATGGCTGGGTGGACCCAGCAAGCTCTGGGAAACGGGACTCACAGCCCACATTTGCAAAATGGAATGCCCCGGGCCGGACAAGCTGATTGCAATCTCTGCATGGGTCCGGCTTGATGCAAGAAGTTATAGGCTGAAATGTGGGCACTCAAATACATTTTCCTGAATAAATGTTATTGGCACTAACGTTAGAGCAAGGGCCAAGTCCCAGCCATCCATCGAGCCTGTGAGCTGCCCGAACGTTAACCATGTATCCAGAGCATTAGGGCCCATACTTAGCATTTAACCTGAAGGGCTGGGTGTAGTTCGGGGGACAGTGAAACCCAAGTACCCACTGGAGATGCTGGAAGCACACCCCAGCCCTGTCCCAGGGTCGCCCCAGCAGAAAACTTGAGGACGTTGCACCTTCTCCTTCTGGCCCACCTGCAGGTGGGGGTTGGGGTGACCACCCCTCTGAACCTGGAGATGTAACTCGTGAGGCTTGGGTTGGGCGGAGACTGGGGGTATAGGAAACAAGAGTGAGGAGTAAGGGCTGAGGAGGCCGTGCTGGGCCACAGTGAGCTCACCTGGGGTCTGAGGCTGTCCCAGGCCCCAGCCCCTTCTCGCCTTGCTGCCTTCCTTAGCACCAGGCCCCTCCCCCTCAGAATCATGTCCCCACTCAGGGCTCTCAGCCTGGCTGGCCTCACCTGCTTACTCTGGGAGGGAAAACAGTCGGCAGCTCCACCCTGGCTTTCTAGGGGCTTTGGCAAAAAAAGATGGAGAGGCTGAGTGGGTGTCTGCAGCTTCGAGGGGTCCTGCCAGAACACACCTGGTAGGGCCAAGGGAGGGGCTGGAGGAGCAGCCGCCCCAGACTGCAGCCAAGACAGAGGCTGGTGAGACCCTCGTCAAGGGTGGCACTGCAGAGGGGAGACAGTGGCCAGCCAGCAGCCTGTGGCTTTATCAGCTCTCAGAATGTCTGGGCAGGCAGGCACTGCCAGGGTCACCATCCCTGAGCGTACAGCCAAGTGGGCTGTAGGCTCCCCGCTGCCTGCACGCTGGCCCTGTCTTAGGGAATGTGCAGTTTGCCAGGTTCCCCTGGGGCAGCCCTCTCCTTCCTGCTGCTGAAGAGCCCTTTGTGCCCAGAATAGCAAATGCTGTTGAGAGTTCGGGCCCAGCTCCTGTCCTCAGTGTGCTCTGGCCCCACGCCTCTTGGTGAATACCGTGGCCTCCATGTGTCAATTCCAGCAGAGAGCAGCCTGTGGGCTCTTTTCCTCCATGCTATGCAGACAAGGCATTAGAAGCCTGCTTTAACGGTGTAGGCAAGGTGATCGGGAATGTGTTTTTGTCCATCAGGGGTTTTTAACTAGTTTATGGAACTACAGTAGTCAGGTCAGAGGGGTCTGTGGCTCCCAGGAAGGACACAGCCTCTCCCTACTCCCTGTCAAGCCTCCATGAGTGGCCACTCTCAGGTGAGCCAAGGAAGATCCTGATAATGGCTGCACCTCAGGCCCGGTTCTCACACCCTGAGCATTGCTGTAGACCTAACCCTTGCTGTTTGCTGCCGCTAGAGCTGAAGCCCCAGGTGCTGGCGGGCACGGTGCCCTGTCTCCCTGCTTACATCCTCTACATGTGCATCAGGCACGCGGACTACGTCAACGATGACCTCAAGGTGCACTCCCTGCTGACCTCCACCATCAACGGCATTAAGAAAGTCCTCAAGGTCAGTGCCCCATGCTAAAGGGGGCTGTCCAAGGGGGACTGAGTGGAGCATGCAGCATGCCGTCGATTCTTCCTGTCTGGGTTGTGCAGTCGCGAGTCAAAGTCTCTGACAGTAAATGACAGAAGCACAGCAGCAGTTCACCCCTGTAACAGGGTGGTCCCAGCCCAGAGAAGGATGCTCAGGCTCAGAAATGGCAGGAAGTCCAGAAATCCAGGGCAGCCCTCCAGCTGCTCCCTGCTGAGCTTCCGGGAACCTCACCCATTCTCAGCCAACCAGTGATGTTCAGGGGATCAACCTGAACAGAGACGCTCCCTGAGACCTTCCCACGGGGGCTGTGGGCCTACAGGCCAGGGCACACACAGGACACTGACTTGGATCAGGAGTGACACCTGAAGACAGGTGAGGCCTGGCCCACAGGGGGCCAGAGGCCGGGAGCCAGATTTTTTAATACAGCCCAGCAGGCCCAGACCCCATGTGGTATTACCCTGAGTGACTGTCGTCTTGTTCTTACATGTGCTGCCACTTCAGAGTGCCAGCCTTCCAGGATGGCACTGAGCTGCTCCGTCCCGCCCCCTCCCTGAGCACACCACAGCCAGCCCGTAAACCCTGGTCTCACGTAGCTCTGTGCCTGTGGCCGCACCTTCCTCCCTGCCATGGGCTCTGGAGGCACTTCCTTCACTCCCAGCCCCAAACACACACCCACGTGCGGGCAGCATTCAGATCTGGGCCTCCTGCCTCGACCTCTTCCCTGAGCTCCAGCTGGGGGCCTGGGCCAGGCTAGCTGCATCTATGGCTGATTTCGAATGTCCCTTCCTCAGAGAAGCCTTCCTCGTCACCAGGCTCCATTAGCACGCCCAGCCCCACCTGTCCCTCTGTTCCTGCGACACTGTCTTTGCAACTCGAGCCTCATCTGGTATTTACACCGTGGTAATTGATCACTGACAGAGGAGGTTCCACCAAGTCACTAGCTGTAGCACGGAAACCACCTCGTAGCTGTGAGGGCTGTTGAGCAGCCTTTCCCATTTAGTTACGATTTGTGGCCATTTTTCAGAGAGTTAAAGCCACTGGACATTGGACCTCTAAGTAAATGGGATACCAGAATATTCCACCAGCATGTCCCCTCACCTCTGATGTTGGGTCACTGAGAGTTCAGAACGGCCAGGACCTCTAGCCAGGCCGCTGGCGTCAGGGCCTGTGTTCTTCAGTTGGAGAAGCAGCCTGTCCCTGGTGTGTGCGCCACTGGTCAGGGGACCAGCAAGAGGCACCTGGGGGCCATCTTCAGTCTGGGGGGATGGTAACATGGCCTCCAGGCAGTGGGTCTCATTTGTGTGACTGGCCAGTGCCTGCCTGTCCTCAGGTCTGCTTGGGGCATGGTGGGTACGAGTGGCAAACGTGGACAGAGAGGCACCTGGTCGCATTTAACCAAATGCGAACTGTGATTCACGAGGAGGAACGTCATGGTCTTTTCACAGAAGCACAATGACGACTTTGAGATGACCTCGTTCTGGCTCTCCAATACCTGCCGCCTGCTTCATTGTTTGAAGCAGTACAGTGGGGATGAGGTGAGTGCTGAGGGGGAAGCCCAACCCTCCACAGTTGGTTTAGAAGCTAGCCAGGTGCTCCAGACCCTGCTGCAGCCCAGGCCGCATTCCTGGGATGGCGGCCTGTGTCCCAGCTCAGAGTACCGCAGACCCCGGCAGCCTGCTCGGTCCACACATGCTTCTCCCCAGGAGGGGGGCCCGGCCTGTGCAGCCACTCGGGGGCCTCAGGCCATGGGCACGTTGCACTATACCTGGTAGCTAGAAGCAGGAATGAGGCAGGCCCCAAGGACCCCAGGCCCCAGAAAGCATCCTGAATCGAGTAAGTAGAATAGGAAAGGAGCTGGCAAATCCACCCTTTGTCTGAGAGCTCCCGGGACTCTAGGGACACTCTGTGCCTCTGCATGTCTTGAGCAGCCCTAGAAGAGGCCCATTTCAGTGACAGCTGGGAGAAAGCCCACTCGGCTAGTGTGTGGGACCATCTCCAAAGCCAACCTATCAGTGTGTCCATTTTAAAGCTCAGAGAGGTGGTTGCAAGAAAAGAGGTTCAACATAAATCAACGACACTTGTACAAACTGACCTTGAGGCCCAGCATCGTGCTTCTCACCAAACCCGACTCCTTTGCTTGAGGCCCAGCTTCACCCGGCATGCACCATTCCCCACACCGATTCCTGGAAACACTCCTCCCATGCTCTGCACTCAGCCTCACAGCCTAGGAACACATGGTGTGCTTTCACTCTCAGTTCACTAGTAAGAGCCCAACCAGTGCCAGACGTGCCTGCTCCAGTCCCTGCAGGTCTCCTTGACTTTCCTTTCACACAGCTCACTCTCCACCCTGCCATCTTTTGTGCCAGCACAAGTTTGACAGAGCCCTCTGCCTGAGACAGTGAAAGGACATTCCGTCCCTGTCAGTCTTACCTTCTATGGAGTGTGAATGACAGGGTCTTCCCAAAAGTCACATACACACAGAGAGAAACAGGGTGTTGCGAAGCAGCCCGGGGGCCCTGAACTCCTGCTAAGCTGGACCAACCACAGAGCTTCAGTAAAGCAAGCATCTCCCTCTGCAGGGCTTCATGACTCAGAACTCCACCAAGCAGAACGAGCACTGCCTGAAGAACTTTGACCTCACGGAATACCGCCAGGTGCTGAGTGACCTTTCCATCCAGATCTACCAGCAGCTCATTAAAATCGCTGAGGGCATGTTGCAGCCTATGATAGGTAAGCCGGCGGCAGGGGCTCTCTAGCACTGGTCCTGGGGTCTGATGGGAGGGGAAGATGTGGCAAGCCCTGCTTACCTTTTGGGAACTGGGCATGCAGCGCACAGCCTTCGAAAAGCCAGGGCCGCTCCAGGGGGGTGCGGACTGTGAGCTCGGGAAGAGCTATGAAATTTTCACCACCATCCCATCAAACTACATAGTGCTTGGGAGGTGAGAATATAGATCATTTTGCTTTATCTCTTTTTCTGTAGTATTTTTCCCTAAAACAAACTAATTTCCATAGGTGATAAATTTGTAAGGTATAAATAATATACAGTGAAAAATATATCAGCCTGTTGCTTATTTAGATACCTAGTTCATGAAGAATGGAAAGCACTGTGTGTGTTTGCATGCAGAGAAGCATTGGCGTGCGCTCACGTCATAAAAACCATTGCACACTCGCTTCGCCCAGAGCAGCACATGTGGACCTGGAACATGAAACCAGGATTGACTCATAAGAGCAGTTCTGTCCTAAGGCACAACAAAAATTACACTCAAGCCCAAGCTCCGTGTAGGCTCGGGCAGAAATGCTTTCTCAGCTTCTTGCAACATAAGTAGGTTAGAAATGAATTCTAAGGAGGACAGAGTCCTTCATGCCACGCAGAAATATATCCTGGGGATAAGATTCATTCTAAATCCTTCTTCCAGTCTGAAAAGTTTCTTGTGAGACACCAGTTTATTCTCACCAGACACAGGGCAAACTGGGATACTCATGGACCAGAATAATGTGAGTTAATAACAGCGTCAGCTCTGGAGTCAGACAGGCCTGGGTTCAAGTGCTGACCTTGCCAGTTCCTAGTGGTGTGACCTTGGACAAGTTATTTAACCTCTGTATGCTTCAATTTCCTCATCAGCAAAGAGGTTGTTGAAAAATTAAATGCTGACCATGAAGTACCTGGCTCATAGTCAAGCGCTGTGTGGTGATGACACCAGCTACATGGTCAGTGGCTCAAGGTGAAGAGCTGTTTGGACAGGTGCAGGATGACCTCTGGGTCCAGGGGCAGGGCCAGCACATCCCAGTTTCTCAGTTCTCAAACTGTGGAGTCTTAGCACAGAATCCAGTATGTATTGAGTTGGTACATTTAAATGAAAATTTGGTCAACAGCTACTTTATTCCATATAAAGACCAGCACATTAGAAGTTCTGTGCTGAATGCGCTCAGTTGGGGGCCTGTCAACACTGAGCACCTCTGACAGTGTCATTGCCAAAGCCCTGACTACTGGAGGACCCGAACGGTGGTCTGGAAACAGACCTCTGGGGAATGCACAAGCTTCTGTAACAATGCTGTCCTTCCAGTTTCAGCCATGCTGGAAAATGAGAGCATCCAGGGCCTGTCTGGGATGAAGCCAACAGGCTACCGGAAGCGCTCCTCCAGCATGGTGGACGGAGAGAACTCCTACTGCCTGGAAGCCATCATCCGCCAGATGAATGCCTTTCACGTGACCATGTGTGACCAGGGCCTAGACCCCGAGATCGTCCTGCAGGTGTTCAAACAGCTCTTCTACATGATCACTGCTGTGACACTCAACAACCTTCTCCTGCGGAAGGACGTCTGCTCGTGGAGCACAGGCATGCAGCTCAGGTAGGAGGGGCGCTGGCACCTGCGCACACCAGCTGGGGCTGGAGCGCGAGGCACCTCTGAAAACGAAATTCCAGTCTGGCTTGATAGGCCTCGTCACTGTCAGTGTGCAGCTCAAATCCATCACCGTTTTACAGGTGGGTGGAATTCTCCAAACGCTGAGATGAGGACTTGGTAACAGATTAGTTGAAGGCCTAGAGACATTTACATACTCTAAAGACTGTAAACACAATCTGGATAGACAGCTCATTGACTTTTCTCTGTGAGCTAAGTGCCAGGAAGGCTCATGTAGAAGTATAAATACAGGGTGGGGCCAAAGTGGGTTCACAGTTGTTTATGTGGAAAATACAATAATTAATAAATAATAATACAAGAATAAATTCACATACTCACAGCTGTAAACCTACTTTTGCCCCCCCCCCGTATTTTGTGAATGTTAAATATTAGTTGTTTTAATTCAACACATTGAATATGTCTGTTCCCCATGAACTTCTACAGACCCCTCAGGTACCCATTCATTAAGTTACTGAGTGCTCAGCACTGTTCAGTTCTGGCCCCTGTGGGATGGTTCGGGTGAGAAGGCGAACAGTAGTGGCAGCGAGGCTGCCAGATAAACACGACAGATAAACACGACAGATGTGCGCATCCCAGTGCATTAGGAGGGCCAGCTTAACACAGCCCCTGTGCCTCTGGTTAAGGTACAATATCAGTCAGCTGGAAGAGTGGCTTCGAGGGAGAAACCTCCACCAGAGCGGAGCCGTGCAGACCATGGAACCTCTGATCCAAGCAGCCCAGCTCCTGCAGTTAAAGAAGAAAACCCCGGAGGACGCCGAGGCCATCTGCTCCCTCTGCACCTCCCTCAGCACTCAGCAGGTGCGGTCCCTGCGCATGGCATCACCAGGGGTTTCGGAGCGAGACCAGCTTTGTTCCAGTCTGTTCTTGCCAGTGGGTTTTTTTGCGGGGGGGGGGGGGGGGGGGGCACTTCCAGCCTTTCTATACACCTAAAGATACAATTCTGAAGTTGCAGCCAAGGGAATGTCCCTAAATGAATCAAAGACGACTGTGGTCAGTGAAATGAGACACCACTGTTTTTCATTAACTTTCTCTGCTTCCTGATGCTCACTTAGATAAGGTAGTAAACCCAGAAAACATCAACCTTAAGGTATAAGCATTTTTTAAATACAATGAATTCTGGGATGTTTCTCACCTAGAAATTTAAATGTTTTCAGAAATTGGCAGCATGAGGCATTTGGTATTAAATAAATTGCTTTTTTTTACAACTATAATTTCATTATGGTCAGTTTTAACCTAGAATTTATTTATATTGTTTTAAATAAAATCATGAAGCACCCAGGGGCATTTAAGTGTTCCTCTCCTTTCCTCCCAAATCGTATTTATCCTAGGACTTGTACAGAAAGATGAGTCCTGTCCACACACAGGGTGACCTTGACCTCCCTCCGGGGTGTGTACCTGTTTAGAAATGGGCCACCACAGGTGGTCTCACAAAATGAGACCAGCACAGGAAATCAGACTTCCTAAATTACATCATGGGCCTTCTCCCTCTCCAGTACCTAAAGAACAACAAAAATCCAAACTCAGCATGCAAAGTAAATGATTTCCCAACCTCTTCCACCAGTTACTAAAAGATAGTAACTTGGTGGAAGTTACTTAGATACTTGGACACTTAACCAAGACCTTGGTCTTTACTTGATTACTTGGAAGTCAGCAGTTACTTGGTCTTTTTTTCTTAAGACCAAGCTCTTAAGAAAACTGCTTTCCTTCTACAAATGTACTGAAATTTTTCAAACTTTTATTCTCCCTTAGAAATATATTGTTTATCTATCCAGAATGCATCTGGCAATGATTTGCATTTGGGCAGGCTACTTACACCAAATAAGATTAGGAACAAGATTATCCCCCAAATAAGAAAAAAATCTGTTCCTTTTGTAAGTGATTTGGGGGGATTCATAGGAGGTAGGGAGGTGTAGTTAAACAAGACCTTTATCGTCTAAGGTAAGATCTCCAGTACTTAAAGGTCTGAAGAAACCTTTAAATGACCAGTAGGTAAGAGGATGGAGATGTCAGGTTTCCTAAAACCCTCATTTTCTAAGCCATGGAGCATAGGGGGTGGGGCAGGCGGGGAGGTAGGGATGCGGATGGAAGGCCCAGCTCTGCCAGGCAGGGCTGCGACCCGCCAGTCTACCTCTGAGCTGGGGGTCCTGCCTGATGAGGGCTGGACTCTTGTGTCAATATCATGAGGTCTTTAAAGTTCAAAGGCTCTCCTATGTTCATTTTAGCACTTTGCTAAACTTTTTATTCCAACAGATTGTAAAAATTTTAAACCTCTACACTCCCTTGAATGAATTTGAAGAACGAGTGACAGTGGGCTTTATACGGACAATCCAGGTGAGTTTTGCCACCGGCATGTAACTGAACTGTGTACCAAGTGAAACTCACTAAGCAAGCAGAGTATCAACCCTACTCAAGGATGAACCAAGAAATATTCTTTTAAGAGAACAATTTGAGCTCTTAAATCTTTTCTGTAAGAATTATAATATTTGCTCTTAAGAATATGCTTGAAAGAAATGATATTTAAATCTGTCTTAAGATGATGGACATTTTTTACTTCAAGATGAGCTTCCTCACGCCAAGACCTAGGTGATTTTGGCTGAGTGCCTACCCTCTAGTGCGCCTGGAGCTGACAGTGTGATTGGAGTCGAGTCGGGATTATTTCCAACAGTGAACACTTCTCCACTGTGTATGGGAAACACCTTGAGACATTAATACTTTCTCAAGTTTTTAAACACACAGCCTTTACAGCCAGAGAGTTGATGGCAGCACAAAATAAGGATAAAAAGAAATGGGGGAAGCCATCAGGGCACGAAAAGGAGAAAAGAATGAATGAATTTTAGCAGGGCGTTTAAGTGGAGAATACAGGCTGAAGATCAAGGGAGGGGCTAAGTCAGATCAAAGGCTGTTCTCTCAGGTTCTGTGGGAAAGACGCAGTGAGGCGGTAGAGATCCAGGCCCCAGGGGGAAGCAGGCCGAGACTCTGGACACCTCAGTAGTGGGGGGGGGACGACACTGAGAGAAAGGGTCTGGGGATCAGGACACGTAGTCAGCTGCTGAAGGGGGAGGCAGAGTTGGATGACAGAAAAGAAGCCACTGAAATATCTGACCCACAACTGACTTTTACAACTTACACAAAACAAAGTATAAGTTTAGAAAGTCTTGATTGTTTTCAATGTAACTGCTTATAAATTGATAAGGGCGCTGTTTCTAAGAACAGAATTCAGACCAGAGGTGACAGAATACTTGCCAAGTCCAAGTTCAGGTTTGAATTAAGGACAGAGGAGAAACGTAGTGGAGGTTGGTCAGATAGTTGCTGAAGACATCACACAGTCTGATTCTGAGTCTTCCTCACCAGTCAGTGTCACACTCAGCAATTCTACCAAACTGTTTTGGTTTTCCAACTGTAGCTTTATATTTGATTGCTCCCCAGACAGTGCTCAGGGGAAGGTTGGAGCAGTCCATGCCACCCTTCTGTATCTGCACAGACCTCATGGAGGGTGACTACACATTGTCATCAGAGCAAGCCATCTGTTTGGGTGGCATGGGCCAGAGATGTCGGCTTTGAATATCTTTTCCACCCTTTTACTTTCCATCTCTTTGTGTCTCCAAAGTGAGACTTTGTGGGTAGCATATAGATGATCTGCATTTTATTTCATTCTGCCAGCTTGTCATTTCCTGCGATGTCACTCTCCCCATTGCATCTCCCAGATGAGGAAAGTGAGGCACAGGAAGGTCAGGCACTCACCCCAGGCATCGGCCTTCAGTGTTGCAGCCATAACCGCTCCAACGCACTGCCTCGCCACATGAGTTCCACCCGAAATGTATTTTCTCTTCTCCCTTAGATGGAAAAATGTTTAAGGAATGCTAAAATTAGGAGGGAGGTTAGTCATCTGACCTCCAACAAGCCTAAACCAGGGCTTCTCTCACGGCTGAATACCTTGGGAGGGAAGACCGCCGTCTCCTGCAGCCCTGCCCCGTTAACAGGACCGTTCCCACGTGCCTCACCGCTTCCCTGAGTTCACCTGCACAGGCTCACAGTGAGTGCAGGAGTGTTTCACACAGTCCTGTCCCCCCACAGGCACAACTACAGGAGCGGAGCGATGCCCAGCAGCTGCTGTTAGACTACAAGCACATGTTTCCCGTCTTGTTCCCCTTCAACCCATCCTCTCTGACCATGGACTCAATCCACATCCCAGCGTGTCTCAATCTGGAGTTCCTCAATGAAGTCTGAAAATGCACGTTTCCAACCTGGGCCCGGCTGCCAGGGAGAGCAAGGAGGGGGTGCACAGTGAAGTCCGTGAAAGCAGGTTGGATCGGAGACGGGGGGGATGGGCGGAGTGCTGGCCTGTACAGAATTAGACATCTGCCATTATTTTTTGTACCTACTGCTCAGAATAAAAACACTTGAAATGTGATTTTTTAAAGTATGATTTCAGTATAAACAACTATACATCATAATCTACACCACCAGGCAGCCCCCATGACCATATAAAAAATGCCAGTCTATAAAATAGAAACTGCCTAGTTTTGATCTGACAAATATACAAAGTATGAAAAAATGTAAGTCACATAAGTTGCCTTCAGAGAACCTTTAACAAACAGTGCTAAAAACCATAACACTATCACATAGTGTGGCACCTCCCAGGTCAACAAACTGTGGGTGTGAATGAGTGTGTGGGGACATACCTTCAGAATGAGACGCTCCCAGGCCTGGGCCTGGTGAGAAGTTGCCCAAAGGTGTGTTTAATGCTTGGGGACGCAGAGACAGTGCCGAACTGACCTCCAGCCCAAACAGTCTGCGCACTGGTTTCTGAAGCAAGATTGGATGACGCAGTTCCTGATGTGCACAAACCCTTTTGTGTAGTCCTGAGTTTCCTGAAGTTATGCTAAAAAGGCTGCTGTCCAACACGAAAAACGTGAGCCAGAAGGAAATGTTTCCAGCGCTGGTCCGAGTATTTAACTGAGTCACCAGAAATCTGTGTGAGCTCAGAATTACAAAGGAATAATGACTCTAGTTTTATTCGCTGATTAAAAACCAAACACGTCAGCATAAAAGCCTTTAATTCTGTAATTCAGTTAAACCTCTGATAAGAACATCAGGTCATGATGCACTGGTAAGTCCAGATAACCAAAAGAGTAAGGAAAACAAACCATCTTGAGAATCAGATTATTGGACAAACCTGTCTAAAACAGAGGTCAGGGATTAAGTGACTATCTGAAAGATTATGGTTTTCTGTCTGCGTGTGCTTTTTTAAAGAAAATAACTTACGTCAACTTTCCCTTTTGTTATTTTCAACATTTTTCAAATTCACCACGTAAAAATCATAAATATCTCTGCTTTGAAATAAAAATTAAGAGTATTTGGTAACAATATCACAACACATTTTAGATGTTGGCTGCTTCATTTTTTAATCCTCACCTGAGGATATGTTTATTGATTTTAGAGAGAAAGAGAGAGAGACATCAATGGGCTGCCTCCGTACATGCCCTGACCAGGGACCAAACCCACAACCTAGGTATGTGTCCTGCCTGGAAATCGAACCTGCAACCTTTTGGTGTACGGGACAGTGCTCCAACCAACTGAGCCACCTGATCTGGCTGTATGTTTGATGCTTTCACAAATTTTTCTTCATCTCTTCAAAAGCAGGCATTTGATTAGAAAACCCTACATGTTCTTTACACACAATTTTTTACTATTTTTCTGTACTTCCGGTAGGTAACAGCATGCTGTTTCCATGACATGAACAGATGGCGTTTGTAAATCATTAAGCCCCTGTATTGAGTCAAGATTTCTCCAGGAATTACACATGGGACACCCTGCCACACATACACCACCTTGGACACAACCACTCAAAGGGCCCTTGGAAACGCACCACTCCCAGCCCTGAGCCATCGTGCGTGCTCTGCTCCTGCAGCACAGCTTCCTTGGTTGGTTTCCTTACCCACCGGGCAGAAAACGGCACAGCCGCTGGGCAAAGACTGCGGCCCACACCGTCCACATCTGCCATCAGCAGTGCCCCCTCTCCCACCCGCCACCCTAACCACCCTGGCTTCTCTCAGAGTCGGTCCAGAGCTGTGCTTCCTTTCACAATTAGGTACATAATCTGGCACCCAGAACACATCCCTTCAACCCACACACTGACTGTGGAAGGCCACTCTAAAGACGGCTGGGTCTGTGGCTCCCTCTTTTTAAAGTTGTTGATAAAGTATAACTTACTTTTTACCACACTGTAGTTCAAAACTGAGTCTCTCATGAACTCAGTAAGGACTGTTGTAATCTTCAGGATAACCACAAATGGCTTGGCGGAGTGTTCAAGTTTGGAAGCAGTGATTCCGTATGCGAAACAGCTCGCTGTCCTTCTGCACTATCTTATACCCTCCTCCTTTCAACCTCTTCGGGTCACACCTCTCTGCTGCCACTGTTTAATCACTAGGTGCCAAGGACTCACTGAATAAAAGCTTGGCAACTAGAATAAATGGGAGGAAACTTACGAATAGTCCTCTGCTTAGCCTAAGAAATGGCCGACTTGGTTCTCTTGTTCCAAAATATAAAGTTATTTCACTGGAGCTACTTAATTTATACATACTTAAAAACAAGTCTTTTCCAGACCACTAACTGGCTACTTAATGTTCGTATCTGCCCTATCTAACCTAATACTTAGAGAACGGAAGACACATTTATAGGGAAGCTTTAATAACCCTTTGTTAGCATTTATATTTTTTGCATTTTTAAGTCAGTTCAACTCAAACTTTTTCCAATTTCATGAAATCAATAATGATTTTTAATTTAAATAATTCAACATAAAGGTTTAAACTCTGCCTCAGATATCTGTATATTTTTAATATGTATTATTTAGTTGATACTTTCTCAGTATGTGCCTTTAGCAGTCAGTAAGGTAACTGACTTATCACTTCTTTCTCTGGCCTAAGTCTTGCTCGACGTAACATCATGGTGGAGTTTTGTCTTTTGAAACATCAGAAGCATTTTAAAGATTACCCTAATCAAAAACAATTTATGTTTTAAGTATTATGTGGGACCCACCTGTTTGCCTGTAGCATGTGTGATGCATTCATCCTTGGTGCCAAAGCAGACAAGCACGTCACCAACACGCACGCCCCCTGTGCCAGCACGGGGCAGGCACGGCAGCGGCACCAGGCAAGCCCGTGAGACCCAAAGGAACGCACACTTTTCCCCCTTTCCATGGAGCACGGCAATAGGAGTCTCTTCTCAGATATTTACTTAGAACCTTAAATAATGCACTAAGACTACAGTGACCAGTAAGTTAGAGTCCATTTCTTTGGAATTTGGTAAATTTAATTTTTCTCATGCAGTTGACCGAATTCTGAGGCAGCGACACCCTGGTACAGTGCCCGTACGACCACTAAGGACTTACTGAAGTGGGCGGGCCCCGCAGCGTTTCCTCTAGATATGTCTCTGCAGTCAGTTTCCCTAATTTGCTGCATGAGCCAAACAGCCTGCGTTCACTTTTTATACACATTGTTGCCATGATTAGAGAATTAGGGGGTTGATGCCAAGGACAATAAAAGATAAGACTTGAAACATAAAACATAAGACTTTATCTTCTTATAAAGGTCTTTAATACTAAAGACCATTTTTCCTTGAAAAGACTCTCATGAAGGGGATCAATCAGAAATGTATGTAAGTGCTTTCTAAAGTTGTGCTGTTGGAAAACGACCCGGGTCCGGCTGTGACACTGGGCCAGGTGACATCTGTATGGACTGCCTCTCTGCAGGGGCGCATCCAACATCGTAGAAGAAAGACTAGCAAATATTGGTCCATTTTGAACCAATCTGTAAACTACACCATTTGTTTGTAGAAAAATACTTGTACTGGTCACTTTAATATTCACCTATGGAAAGAAATTTGTGGAAATAGGACTTCCGCCAAGATGGAGGCATAGGTGGATGTGCCGTGCCTTCTCACACAACCAAGTTTAGAGACAACTAAATATTAGCAACAGAAAACACAGCCAGAACACGGAAAATTGAACTTTTCGGAAGTCCGTTAACAACAAATTCTTCAGCCTGACCGGTAAGGGGCAAAACCAGCGACTGGTGAAGCGGGGCTGCACAGGAGGACTCGGTCAGAGGGACTCAGGCGGCGGAATGCAGACGCGCGGAATCCAGGCGCAGGGTTGGACCTAGTGAGCGACCGAGCGAGCGACCAGGCGAGCGACCGCGGAGGAGACAGCAGGGAGCGGTGCTGCGTGTTGACTGTGGCTCCCGCATTTGTGCGCGGGTGGACAGGGGAGGGAGTGGGCGGTTGGACCGGGGCCGGCGGGTCCCCGCGGCAAGCGGCAGTGGAGGGTGCCGCCATTTCCCTGCTCTGACCCCACCTCCACATACCGCGTCATAACCTGGCGACTCTGAGTGGCCCGGCCCAGGTGAACCACCTAAGGCACTGCTCCTCACCCAGCTGTGAGAAGCCGCAGAGGGGGTCGCCATTTCCCCGCTCTGACCACGCCCCCACATACAGCGTCACAACCCAGCGACCTAGGAGTCCTAGGCGCCGCTTCTCACACTTAAAGGGCACGAACAGACCAAAAATGGTGCAAGAAAATCTCAAAGCCCCAGAACCTATAGATCTAAGCAATGAAGAAATAGCAAAACTCTCAGACGCACAGTTTAAAACACTGGTGATCAGGATCCTCACAGAACTGGTTGATTATAGCCACAAATTAGACAAATATGTGAAGGCGAAACTAACTGAAATGAATGGAATTGCACAGGACACCAATAGCGATGAAAAGGAAACTGGGACTCAAATCAATGGAGTGGACCAGAAGAAAGCAAATAATGGCCAAACAGAAAAGAGTCAAGAAGCAAGAATTCAAAGAAATGAGGAGAGTCTTAGGAACCTCCAGGACATCTTTAAACGCTTCAACATCCGAATTATAGGGGTACCAGAAGGGGGAAAGGAACAGCCACCAGTGGAAAACTTATTTGAACAAATAATAAAGGAGAATTTCCCCAAGCTGGCAAAGGAAATAGACTTCCAGGAAATCCAGGAAGCTCAGAGAATCCCAAAGAAGTTGGACACAAGAAGGAACACACCAAGGCACATCATAATTACATTAGCCAAGATTAAAATGAAGGAGAGAATCCTAGAAGCAGCAAGAGCTAAGGGGACAGTCACCTACAAAGGAGTCCCCATCAGACTGTCAGCGGATTTCTCAAAAGAGACCTTACAGGCAAAAAGGGGCTGGAAAGAGGTATTCCAAGTCATGAAATCCAAAGACCTACAACCAAGATTGCTCTATCCAGCAAAACTTTCATTTAGAATGGAAGGACAGATAAAGTGCTTCTCAGATAAGATCAAATTCAAGGAGTTCATCATCACCAAGCCCTTATTATATGAAATGTTAAAGGGACTTATCTAAGAAAAAGAAGTTAAAGAAACATGAGCAGTGAAAGGACAGCAAACTCACAGTTATTAACAACCACACCTAAAACAAAAGCAAACTAAAAGAACAGCTAGATCAGGAGTGGAAACATAGAAATGAAGATCTCAAGGAGGGTTAGCAACAGGGGAGTGGGAGGAGGAGAAGGGGGAGAAGGTACAGAAAATAAGTAGCATAGACAGTAGATAGAAAATAGAAGGGGGGGGCAAGAATAGCATGGGAAATATAGAATCTAAAGAACTTGAGACACATGGACATAAACTAAAGGGGGGGTAATGGTGGGGACAGGGGGTAGGGTGGAGGGGAATAAAGGGGGAATAGAACAACTGTAACAGCATAATCAGTAAAAAATTTTTTAAAAATTTGTGGAAATAAATACTTTTGAATAAATAAAGTGCTGTGATAAATCTAAATGTAATTTAAAACTCGGTAGCTACACAGTAGCTGAAAAAGTTATTTTTTCATGCTTTCTTGGGAAACATTCTGGGACCTATATTCAAACACGCATCATGATCTCTTAAACCACAGGCTGGCAAACTGCAGCCTGCACAAGTTGCAGAGATCACCAGTCCCTATGCGATAACAAGACTTATGGAGAAACTACTTTAAAGCTACAGAATTCAAACAGCAGTTTGGGTGTAGGAAAAGAGTTCTTCTATGTATAACTTTGCATGTCATAAAGATGACATTGAAAATCAGTGGGAAAATATTTACAAGACCTGTAAGAATTGATAAAATATAACTAAAAATGATATAAAAATACTGGAGAACTATTTCAAGAGTAATTTGTTGCATTAAGCCACAAAAAATGTCAATTGTCCCAAAGTTAACCTATAAGTTAAAAATCAAAATCTCACCATAGTTCTTTGGTGAAAATTGACAAAGTAATTCTAAAATTCATATGAAAGATCAACAGACCAAGGATCAGGAAGATCCTCCTTAAGAGGAGGGAAGACTTTCCCTAACAGCTCTCTAAAACTTTAGTAATTAAGATGGATAGAATTAGCACAGAGAAAAACTGCCCAGTGGGACAACAGAAAGCCTAGAATCTGAATATCAATATGGGAAACATGGGTGAACTGTTTATTCTCTAAAGGAACACACACCAAAATCACCTGGAAATCTGACTTAAAATGCATACAACTAGCCCTATGTACAGAGATGTCCATCTCTAGAGATGGCACCTTTCAACACCCATCATTAGGCTCCACTAGTGGGATATTTTCTGATACACAGAAAATGTTCATGATGTGGTAGTCAGTGAAAAGTTTCCTGTCTATGCCAACTCCCAACCTCAGGATGAGCCCACCTCTTCTCTGGGTGGCTGATGGAAAACTGCCTCTCTTCAGAAAAGCCTTTACTTCATACCTGGGGAGGTCGAGGCTTATCCGCAAGCCCTTCATGGAAACTTCTGGTCAAGGTGACAGCGTAGGTAAATGTGGTCTCAGAACCTCTCATGTCCTCACAACCACATCAAAATTATAGAACCACCATTGTTCGGAATCGCCTGAAATCCAGCTGAACAGAGAAGTCCTGTAACTAAAGCTATAAAGCAGGTACCTCTGCCCTTGCCAGGTGGTTCAGCTGGTTGGAGCATCATCCAAAACACTAAAAGGTCATACATTCGATTCCCGGTCAAGGCACATGCCTAGGTTGCAGGTTTGATCCCTCGTCGGGGCATGGAAGGGTGGCAACAGATTGATGTTTCTCTCTCACATTGGTGTTTTTTTCCCCCTCTCCCTTCCTCTCTCTCTACAAGCAATAAAAATGTATCCATGGGTGAGAATTCAAAAAGAACAAGGAAAAGAAGGGGAAGAAAAAAGCGACACCTTGAAACTGGAAGGAGGCGCAGAGACACTGAAAAAGCTGATTCCATACCCTGTGTGTCGGTTAAATAGTTGTAGGATATCTTGGCTGTGGAGGTCCCCCCTGAGGAGTAAGGGGTCGCAGCCCCACACCAGAGTCCCCAGCCCAGAGTTCCAGGGCCAGGAAGAGAAGTCCACATAACTTCTGGCTGTGAAAACCAATGGGGACTCTGGCTGAGTGAGACGGGGCTTTTGGAGTCCCAGGCATTCCTCTTGAAGGGCCAGCACACAGATTTACTCACTCCCTCTGAGCTCCAGCATTGAGGCAACAGCTTCAAAAGGCACCAGGGACATATGGGGAGGAACCAAATTGTCTGGTTTCAGGGAGAGAGCCAGAGGGGTAGCTTTATCCCAAACAGAAGTGCCAGCAGAGGCCATTGTTTCTTTGCTGAGCCCTCTGTAGAGCCGGCAGGTGGGTGCCATATCTGAGACTCCATCAACCTAGCTAACACTGTTCATTCTACCCTGGTGATTCCCTGAGACCCCGTCCCACCCAATCCATTTCCAGTGACTTCCAAACAAATAGCCTGTCTCAGCTCATGCTTCACTCTTTCCTAAAAATCTCTCAAAGGCTCACAAACCCCAAACAAGCAGCATTTGCCCTCAGCGTGCTTTGTACCTCTTGCTAAGTGGCCCCAGGCCTAGCATGAGCAGCAGCCAGCCTCGGTTCACAGCTCAGCATGATCTTCAGATCACTCTGTAGCTCATGCTAGGTGGCCCTGGACAGGGCACAGGCAGTGGCTGACCTTGACCTGTCCCTCCCAGGAGGCCGCAGAGCCAGCTCACCTAGTGGTCAGCCTCAGACCCTGCTGAAACACCACGCAACCACCTCCAGAGGTGAACTCATCAGGCACCAGAGCCCTACAGAGGTAAGTCCTCCTCTGTGGGGTCAGCCCCTTGCACAGTAGCTCCTCCTCTGTAGCCACCACCAGTCCTTGCAGCCCATCAGCCTGGGGGTAAACCCCTCCCACTGAGGGGCCAACAGCAGACAAGGCAACTATAATAGGAGAGTGCACACAGTCCCCACAGGGGCTCTGGTGACAGTGCAGGCTGCACTACTGGACCCTACAAGACACCTGCTACATAAGGCCATTCTTCTAAGACTGGGAGACAGCTCTACATAGAAATAAACACAAGGAGGCAGCCAAAACGAGAGACCAAGAAACATGTCCCAAATAAAAGAATAGAACTAAACTCCATGAAAAAAAACTAAATAAAATGAAGACAAGCAATCTACCAAATACACAGCTCAAAGCACTGGATATAAGGATGTTCAATAGCTTAGGGGAAGAGTAGGTGAACTCAGAATTTCTGCAAAGAGGAAACATAAAACTGGACATAGAAAGCACTAAAGCAAAAAGACATACATCCATGTGTTCACTGCAGCATTATTTACAATAGCCAAGATATGGAAGCAACCTGAGTGTCCATAACAGATGAATGGATAAACAGGAAGTGGTACATCTATAGAATGGAACATGACTCAGCCACTAAAAAGAAAGAGAATGAAATGTTGCCATCTACAACATGGACAGACCTACAGACAGAGCCTTGTGTTGAATGAAGTAAGTCAGACAAAGACAAATAACATGATTTCACTTGTATGTGTTAATGTTAGGCCCAGAATTAGATAAAAGTAGCCAAAAGGAACCCGAGGCAGGCTCCAGACTGACTCAGCAAGGAAGATAGAAAGTACAGAAAAGTACAAAGAGTGCTGAACAAGATAAACCGCCTGTGCATGACCTTGTCTTTGCATGACCTTGTCTTTGCAGAAAAGTATCCATTGTTGCAAGCAGACAGCATAGCCATGTGTGTTCTCTCGAGATAGCCAATTGCTAACAGCTACATCTGCTTCTGTATTTGCTTGCTTGCTCACCCCCATAAAAACCCCAGGCTGTAAGCGCCAGGCGCGACTCTCATTTGCAGCCATCTTGGCACTGTGTCTCCGGACACCTTGAGAGTTCGCCCCTGCGCAGGTAAAACTTTGGCCAATAAAGTTCCATCTTAAACTCCTGAAAGTTTCCGACCATTTGTTGCTCGCATTGGTGGATGCCATATTTTGGAGGCCCCAGCGAGATCTCCCTCGGAGGAGTTTTGGGTCGGTAGCTGGAGGGACGGCTCAAGCTGAGTAAGTAACCGCGGTCGTGAGGATCAGGAAGGATCCTCTTTGGTATTTGGGCTCTAGAGCAATACTCTGAGGTTGGTAGGCGGGACGCTGCCAAGCCCACCCAGAGGCCCAGAAGACGGGACGCCGTACTGGGTGTAGTGTCGGTTTCTTGAAAATGTGACCGGTCACGATTAGGTATTACTTTCGGTTTGCGCAGCGCTCTCGGCTCGCAGCTCCCTCCTGGCGCCCTCCCGGCTTGGCTCGCATCACAGGCTGTGTGTGTTTGTATTGTAATGGCTGTGTTTGAATCGGTCTTTGCTTTTGTATCTTGTTTGTGATTCTTGTTTCTGAGCTCCCGAAGGTCTTACAGGCATCGGAGATGGGGCAGAGCGGGTCGGTCTCGAGACCGAGCTCACCCCTGGACTGCTTACTCACCAACTTCTCGGACTTCCAGCGGCGCGCAAACGGCTATGGTGGACCACGGCCAGATCCTGAGTTCCTCAGGACGCTAAGCCAGATAGAGTGGCCTACATTTGATGTGGGGTGGCCCACCGAAGGGACGTTTGACCTGCCCATATTGTTTGCAGTCCGAGCCACTGTGTACAGGGTGCCCCACCCTGACCAGTACCTGTATATGGATGTCTAGGTCGACATAGCCACCGAGCGGCCCGGGTACATCAGGAAATGCATGCAGGGGAACAAACAGGGAAGGGGAAGGAGGGCTATCTGTCTAGCTGCAGGGAGAGGGAGCGCGCAGGGAGGACGGCGCGAATCATGCAATAAGATGACCTCTGAGCAGCCCCCATCCGCGCCCCCATCCGGTAGACAGAGGTTATACCCCGTCTTGACCTGGCCACCGGAGGACCTTGTCGACCCAGTGAATGCCCCTCCACCCTACTATCAGAAGGAGGAGCCTGATACCATGGGGAGAAGGGAAAATGAGCCCCTCAGCCCTCCGCACACTCGGAGCGGAGCGGGGAACCATACCCCGGCGGGGCTGCCATTTTACCACTCCGGGAGGCGCCTCCGCAGTTAATTTATGTCCCCTTCTCCACTAGTGATTTATAGAATTGGAAACATCAGAACCCACCATTTTCCGAGAAACCTCAGGGATTAATCTCCCTCCTTGAAACCATATTCAGAACCCACCAGCCAGCCCACTTGGGATGACTGCCAACAAATTTCACAGACCCTGTTTACCTCGAAAGAAAGGAATAGGATAATCAGGGAAGCAGCAAAAGCAATGCTGGGCGGGGAGGGAGACACAGCGGCAGGGAGAAGAGAACTAGAGACTACCCACCCAGCTGCCTGCATGGGACCCTAACACTCCTGGGAGAAGGGACGCGCTCCTCCAATACCGCCGGGCTCTATTGAGAGGATTACAGGAAGCCCACCAATTTCAGTAAAGTTAGTGAAGTAATTCAAGGCAGGGAAGAGTCCCCCCCGCAGCGTTCCTAGAAAGACTCATGGAAGCGTACAGGGTTTACACCCCGCTAGATCCTGAGGCAGAAGAGAATAGGAGGCTCGTCAACATAGCATTTGTGACGCAGGCAGCCTCGGATATAAGGAAAAAGTTACAGAAGATAGAGGGTTTTGAGGGAGAGAATAGGAGCAAGCTCCTGGAAATTGCTCAGAAGGTGTATGTTAATAGAGATGACCCAAAGGTAGGGCGAGCGAAGGAGGTAGCACAGATCTTGATTGCTGTGCAGGAGCCCCCAGCCAAAGGAAAAGGGGGGCAGTGGAGGGGGCGGGAGCGCCCACCGGACAAAGATCAGTGTGCGTTTTGCAAAGAGAAAGGACACTGGAAGCAGGACTGCCCAAAACTGAAAGCTGCCAATCAAAGGCGGCAGCAGCAAGGCCCGGAGGCCTTGCTCCAGACTCTCGACTGACGGGGCCAGGGCTCCATCTCTGTTGGCTCCCAAGAGCCCATGGTCACCTTGAATGTTGAAGGAAAGCCTATAGATTTCCTAGTCGACATGGGAGCCGCCTTCTCCGTTTTAAAGCAGCCGCAGGGACAAATTCAGAAGGCCACCACCAAAATAGTCGGGCAACAGGAAAGGCGGAAGCTTACCCATGGGCCACCGCCAGGATCACTGACCTAGGGAAAGGAACCATCACCCATTCGTTCCTCGTAATCCCAGACTGCCCATACCCACTATTGGGAAGGGACTTGCTGCAGAAGTTTCAGGCCACTATTACCTTTAAGCCGGAAGGAGGTGCCCTGAGTGACCAGGAAGACACTAGGGTGAGCCTAGAGGTGACTGTCCCCTTGTCTGAGGAATACCTCCTAGCTGCAGCCCCAGAGAAGGAGGGAGCAGGCCTCGGGGTGCCAGAAGACTTACAGGTGCTAGTGCCTGGGGTCTGGGCAGAAACTAACCCCCCCCCCCCCCCGGGCTAGCCACACACCAGCCTCCTGTCCTAGTGCAACTCCTCAGTACGGCAACCCGTTAGGATCAGACAATACCCAGCGCCAGCGCGGGCACGACAGGGGATTGCGCGACACCTGCAACGTCTACTCAAGGCCGGCAGTTTGCAGAACTGCCAGTCGGCCTGGAACACCCCCCTTTTGCCCGTTCAGAAGCCGGGAACCCGGGACTATCAACTAATTCAGGACTTGCGAGAGGTAAACCTCAGGGTAGAGACTATACACCCAACGGTGCCAAACCCGTACACCCTACTCAGCTCCTTACCTCCTACTTACACCTACTACATGGTGTTAGACCTAAAGGACGCCTTTTTCTGCATACCCTTAGCCCCACAAAGTCAAGAAATATTTGCCTTTGAATGGAATGATCCAGAAAATGGACTAGTAGAGCAATATATATGGACAAGGCTACCACAAGGGTTCAAGAATTCCCCCACCATTTTTAACAAAGCATTAAGCAAAGATTTACAGGCCTACCGAGTAACCCATCCAGCGGTGACCCTGCTCCAGTATGTAGATGACCTCCTGGTCGCAGCAGAAGGGGCCAAGGACTGCAAGGCTGCCACCATAGATCTGCTCCAAGACCTAGAGCAGAAGGGATACAGAGTGTCTGCAAAGAAGGCCCAGATTGTGACACAAACTGTGAGCTACCTGGGGTACACTCTGCAGGGGGGCCAGAGAGCATTAACCAGCCAACGCATTCAGGCGGTCCTACAAATACCAGAGCCGACAACCAAAAGGCAAGTACGGGAGTTCCTTGGGGCAGTGGGGTACTGCAGACTATGGATCCTAGGATTTGCAGAGCTTGCCAGACCACTCCACGAGGTCACGAAGGGGAAGGAAGACCAGTTCATATGGACAGACAAGGAGAGACAGGCTTTCCAGGCCCTCAAGGAAGCCCTTGTAGCTGCCCCTGCTCTCGCATTGCCAGATTTGAGCAAGCCCTTCCAGTTATTTGTAGCAGAGAAGAAGGGGGTAGCACTTGGGGTACTCACCAAGAGTTAGGGCCGTGGAAAAGACCTGTCGCCTACCTCTCCAAGAAACTTGACCCAGTGGCCTCAGGCTGGCCGACATGCTTGCGAGCTCTCGCAGCCACCTCAGTATTAGTCAAAGAAGCCAGCAAACTAACCCTAGGACAAGACATCCAGGTCATAGGGGAGCACTATATAGAGCAAGTGCTCCGAGCACCACCTGACAGGTGGCTGACCAACGCTCGCCTGACTCAATACCAGGCCCAGTTATTGAACCCTCCCGCTGTGCAGTTCCTCAAAACCACAGCCCTCAACCCTGCCACCTTGCTGCCCATACCAGACTCAACCCTAATTCACAGCTGCAGCCAGATATTAGAAACAGTTACTGGCTCCCGCCCAGATCTCAAGGACCAGGCATATGAGAAGGTGGACCTAACCCTATTTACAGATGGGAGCAGTTTTATCAAGGATGGGCAGCGATATGCTGGAGTAGCGGTAACCACTGAAGATAAAGTATTATGGCAAGAGACGTTGCCCCCAGGGACCTCTGCACAGAAAGCAGAACTCATAGGGTTAACGAAGGCCCTACAAATAGCTGAAGGGAAAGCAGCCAACATTTACACAGACAGCCGCTATGCCTTTGCAACAGCCCACATCCATGGTGACATCTATAAAGAAAGAGGCCTCCTGACAGCAGGGGGAAAAGACATCAAAAACAGAAATGAAATCTTGGCCCTCCTCGACGCCATCTGGCTCCCCTCCAAGGTTGCAATGATTCACTGCAAGGGGCACCAGAAGGGAGAGTCCCCGGTCATAAGGGGGAACCACCTCACTGACTCGACTGCCAAGGAGGCAGCCACGAAGAAGCAACCACGAAGCAACCACACTTACTTCCCCTTGTGGCGCCCCCGACCCTGCCAGCAGACCCTAGCTACCTCCCAGAAGAAGAAGGAGGAGGAAAGAAACGAGGAGGACAGAAGAACCCCCAGGGATGGATAGAACTGCCAGATTCTAGGCTATATTTACCCCAGGGGGTAGAGGAATAGTCCAGGACCTATATACTTCCACCCATCTAGGGAAGAACAAATTGGAGCAACTCATCAAGAAATACTACTCAGGACCCCAAGTCCGGGACATTATCCACTCTATAGTCTCCAGGTGCAGCGCCTGTGCTAAGGTAAATGCCCAGAACAAGAAATTACCCACCTTTGTAAGATACAGGGGAAAAGCCCCTGGAGAGCTATGGGAGATTGATTTTACTGAGATGACTCCTGGGAAGCTAGGATACAAATGCCCATTGGTCCTAGTAGATACCTACTCGGGGTGGGTGGAGGCCTTCCCCACGAAGGGGGAGACTGCATCCACCGTATGTAAGGTTTTGTTGAGGGAAATCATACGCAGGTATGGCCTTCCTTTAGCAGTAGGATCAGATAATGGACCTGCATTTGTCTCCAAGATATCCCAGGAATTAGCTCAAAGGTTAGGAATTAATTGGAAATTACATTGCATTTATAGACCTCAGAGTTCAGGACAAGTAGAAAGGATGAATAGGACTTTAAAGGAAACAATAATAAAATTAAAAGAAGAAACCAGCGAGAACTGGGTTGAGCTGCTCCCTTTTGCCTTGCTTAGGGCACGATGCACCCCTTACCTTAACAAATGGACGCCCTATGAAATCCTCTTTGGACAACCTGTGCCCATTATTCCCCGCTTGGCACGGGAGGAGATTGAAATCTCTAACCATAATTTCCTAAAGTCCTTACAGGCTTTGCAGAAGATCAGGAGAGAAGTGTGTGACCTCAGGACCCAAGCTTTGCAGAACCGCGCACCTCAGTCCTGGTTACCAGACCCACCAGACCCTGGACAGTGGATATACATCCTCAACCACAGACGAGGTAATCTAGAGCCACGGTGGATTGGACCCTTCCAGGTGCTGTTAAGCACCCCGACGGCCGTACGAGTAGCAGAAAAACCCTATTGGATTCACCTTTCCCACGTGAAGCCCGCTGTGCCCCAAGACAGTGAGCCAAGACGATGGAGAGTCACCAGGAATCCCAACAACCCATTAAGGCTCACTTTCTCCCCAGAATAGGACTCCTATTTTACCTACTCGCAAGAGCCAGCGCTGGTATGCAAGAGTGGGTACTAATTAGAACTACAGATGGGACAGTCATTGCATCCAACTACACCTTGCCCAACGTGCCCACCATCACCCTCAAGACTGATTTCTCCAAATTATTTGGAGACGAGATATGCAACAACCCCCTGGGATATAGACATAGTGGTGACAGCAAAGACCCTCTAGGGGACGACCTGCCCTCGGCCTATTCCCTAGGATGGATCGGTTGTGACACCTCTCAAAAGAACCAGAACTTATATTATTCAGGGGCATATGGCTGCCCAGAACCTCCCCGGAGGTGGACACAAACCTGCGGGGGGGCGGGGAGGGGGTGATGACTACTACTGTAGGAGCTGGGGATGTGAAACTATTGTCTTGAAGGGGCACTGGACTCCTGGAGGAGTAAAAGAAAAACATCTAAATATTACAAGGATAGGGAAAGACCCCGGCCAAGGGTGGAACAAAGACTGTGCCATAAATAACTGCAACCCCACCATCTTTACAGTATTAAACCCCAGCGACCCTGAATGGCTCAAAGGGAGAACCTGGGGACTTAGATTGTACCTATCAGGCACTGACCCGGGAACCTTTTTTACAGTCAGAAAGTTACCAACAGGGAAGGGGCCATTATTAAGGAGGAACGGGGAGGGGTTACCACCCAAGCCACCTAAACCTTCCAGGGGCCCACAGCAACACAGGCTCCAAGGGCCTCTCAGCCTCCGCAATCAGATAGACCAGCGATCCCTGGTTCAACCCA
This sequence comes from Artibeus jamaicensis, assembly GCF_021234435.1. Classification (NCBI taxonomy): domain Eukaryota; kingdom Metazoa; phylum Chordata; class Mammalia; order Chiroptera; family Phyllostomidae; genus Artibeus; species Artibeus jamaicensis. The sequence goes on along the minus strand of NW_026521803.1, from coordinate 29,932,290 downwards.
GCCTGAAGAGCCTGAAGACCAGGAAGAAACAAAACATAAGGTACTCCTCCCTGCTCCAGATCACCTACATGAGAGACCTCACATCCAGGGTGTACCCACCTTAGAACTATTAGATAAGATCTTCCCGTTTATTAATTACACCCAGCCCAACATTACAGAATCCTGTTGGTTATGTTTAAGTCCAAGACCACCCTTCTATGTAGGGCTGGGAGCCAAAACCTCTGTTCCAGGCTACAAGATCTGGACTCCACCCGGCAGGAAGTACAAAACTGCTTATCTGATAGCCCCCTTTCCCTGGCAGAGTTCTATGGGAAAGGTACATGCTACTTATTACCTAATTTCAATTTGCTCAACTCTAGTTATAGTGACTACTGCTTAAATCAGAAGGAAATACCAGCCAACGGTAGTAGCCAGCCCTTAGTCATAAGGGCCCCAGAGGGACTTTGGTTTATATGCACCAGAGGGATTTTCAAGTGTATACTCCCAACTTCCCCTGAGCTATGTGTCAGTGCATATATTATACCCCAAGTATATCTGTACGGAGGGAATCCAGACTTCTTGCTAGACCCACCTAGAAGGATCAAGAGGGCCCCCTTATTAATCCCTATTATAGCTACCATGGGGATAATAGGATCCACTGCAGTAGGGGCAGGAGCTTTTATCCATGGAGAAAGTAAATTAAGACAATTATCCCAGACCTTCTCCAGGGACATATCACTCCTCCAGGATCAAGTAATCTACCTAGAGCACCAGGTAGATTCCTTAGCAGAAGTAGCCCTGCAGAACAGAAGAGGGCTCGACCTATTATCCCTCCAACAAGGGGGACTTTGTGCAGCACTAGGAGAAGAATGCTGTTTTTATGCCAACCACTCAGGAGTAATAAGAGAAAATATTAAAGTACTAATGAAAAGGTTAAAAGAAAGAGAACAAGCAGACAATGACTCCAGCTGGTGTTCCTCAATGTTCAGAACCTCCCCCTGGCTGACCACCCTACTCTCAGCCATAGCTGGGCCACTATTAATACTATTATTATTAACTATTGGACCCATAATACTCAACAAGATCCTCGCCTTCATCAGAGAATGGGTGGAAGTAGTCAAGCTAATGGTCCTGTCCCAGCCATATACCATGCTACCCGGAAATGAGACCAAATCAACGGTTTGATTCATAACCAAGAGAAGGGGGGAATGTTAATGTTAGGCCCAGAATTAGATAAAAGTAGCCAAGAGGAACCCGAGGCAGGCTCCAGACTGACTCAGCAAGGAAGATAGCACAGAAAGTACAAAGAGTGCTGAACAAGATAAACCGCCTGTGCATGACCTTGTCTTTGCATGACCTTGTCTTTGCAGAAAAGTATCCATTGTTGCAAGCAGACAGCATAGCCATGTGTGTTCTCTCGAGATAGCCAATTGCTAACAGCTACATCTGCTTCTGTATTTGCTTGCTTGCTCACCCCCATAAAAACCCCAGGCTGTAAGCGCCAGGCGCGACTCTCATTTGCAGCCATCTTGGCACTGTGTCTCCGGACACCTTGAGAGTTCGCCCCTGCGCAGGTAAAACTTTGGCCAATAAAGTTCCATCTTAAACTCCTGAAAGTTTCCGACCATTTGTTGCTCGCATTGGTGGATGCCACAGTATGCAGAATCTAGAAAACAAAATAAGAAAACAAGCAGACCAGATACAGACTCAAAGATACAGAGAACATTCTGACAGTTGCCAGATGGAAGAAGAGGGTCGGGAGGATGAGTAAAAAAGGTGAAGAGATTAAGAAATACAAATTGGGAGACTTCCGCCAAGATGGAGGCATAGGTGGAGAAGCCGTGCTTTCTCTCACAACCAAGTTTAGAGACAACTCAATATTAGCAACAGAAAACACAGCCAGAACATGGAAAATTGAAATTTTTGGAAGTCTGATAACAACAAATTCTTCAGCCTGACCGGTAAGAGGGGCGAAACCAGCATCTGTTGGAGCAGGGCTGAACAGAAAAACTCTGTCAGACGGACTCGGGCGCGCGGAACCCAGGCGCAGGGTTGGACCTAGTAAGCAACTCAGCGAGCGACCGCTGGGAAACAGCGAGGGAGCAGGGCTGCGGGTTGACTGTGGTCGCGCTTTCATGCGCAGATAGACAAGCGAGGGAGTGGGCGGTGAGATTACGGGACTGAGCAGGCCCCACAGCCCACAGCGAGCGGCAGCAGAGGGTGCCGCCATTTCCCCACTCTGACCCCGCCTCCACATACAGCGTCATAACCCAGCGACCTGAGTGGCCCCGCCCTGGTGAACCACCTGAGGCTCTGCTCCTCACCCAGCGGTGCGAAACTGCAGAGGAGGTCGCCATTTCCCCGCTTTGACCACACCCCCACATATAGCGTCACAACCCAGCGACCTGAGAGTCCTAGGGTCCGCTACTCATACTTAAGGGGCGAGAACGGACCAAAAATGGCGCAAGAAGATCTCAAAGCCCCAGAGCCTATAAATCTAAGCAATGAAGAAATAGCAAAACTCTCAGACACACAGTTTAAAACACTGGTGATCAGGATCCTCACAGAACTGGTTGATCATAGCCACAAATTAGACAAACATATGAAGGCGAAACTAATTGAAATGAATGGAATTGCACAGGAAACCAATAGCAATGAAAAGGAAACTGGGACTCAAATCAATGGAGTGGACCAGAAGAAAGCAAATAATGGCCAGACAGAAAAAAGTGAAGAACCAAGAATTCAAAGAAATGAGGAGAGGCTTAGGAACCTCCAGGACATCTTTAAACGCTTCAACATCCGAATTATAGGGGTACCAGAAGGGGGAAAGGAACAGCCACCAGTGGAAAACTTATTTGAACAAATAATAAAGGAGAATTTCCCCAAGCTGGCAAAGGAAATACACTTCCAGGAAATCCAGGAAGCTCAGAGAGTCCCAAAGAAGTTGGACCCAAGAAGGAACACACCAAGGCACATCATCATTACATTAGCCAAGATTAAAATGAAGGAGAGAATCCTAGAAGCAGCAAGAGCTAAGGGGACAGTCACCTACAAAGGAGTCCCCATCAGACTGTCAGCGGATTTCTCAAAAGAGACCTTACAGGCAAAAAGGGGCTGGAAAGAGGTATTCCAAGTCATGAAATCCAAAGACCTATAACCAAGACTGCTCTATCCAGAAAAGTTTTCATTTAGAATAGAAGGACAGATAAAGTGCTTCTCAGAAAAGATCAAATTCAAGGAGTTCATCATCACCAAGCCCTTATTATATGAAATGTTAAAGGGACTTATCTAAGAAAAAGAAGTTAAAGAAACATGAACAGTGAATGGACAACAAGCTCACAGTTATTAACAACCACACCTAAAACAAAAGCAAACTAAAAGGACAGCTAGATCAGGAGTGGAAACATAGAAATGAAGATCTCAAGGAGGGTTAGCAACAGGGGAGTGGGAGGAGGAGAAGGGGGAGAAGGTACAGAAAATAAGTAGCATAGACAGTAGATAGAAAATAGAAGGGGGGGGCAAGAATAGTATGGGAAATATAGAATCTAAAGAACTTGAGACACATGGTCATAAACTAAAGGGGGGGGTAATGGTGGGGACAGGGGGGTAGGGTGGAGGGGAATGAAGGGGGAATAGAACAACTGTAATGGCATAATCAATAAAAAAATAAATTTAAAAAAAAAAAGAAATACAAATTGGCGCTGGCTGGTGTGGCTTGGCTGTCTGCGGGCCAGGACCAAGATAGCGGTGTGCAAGAGGCGACTGACAGATGTTTGTCCCCCTCTCTTTTTCCCCTCCTTTCCTCTCTCTCTCTGAAAATAAATGGATAAAAATCTTTAAAAAAAAAGAAGTAGAAATTGGAGTTACAGATTAGGACATAAAGTACAGCATAGGGACTATAGTCGATATTAACTACGTATGGTGTCCGGGGGTTACCAGATTTACTGGGGTGATCATAAGTTATACAAATGTCTAATCACTGGGTTGTACACCCGAAACTAACATATTGTGTGTCAACTGTAATTGGAAAAAAAAAAAGACCTCAACCATAGAACTATGCCTGCAAGAAGTCAAATTTCATACCAAATACATTTATCTGGAAAGAGCTGACAAAGAACACGGCAGCCTGACGGACAGCGGGGACCTGACACAGAGCTAGGCCTGGGTGGCGGTGGGAGCTGGTGTGGTGCTGGCAGCTGGGTTGTGGTGTCCTCTTACACACAGCCTTCCAAACCAACATCAGCCCAGGTCCCTCTGTGACCGTGATGAGACAACACAAGGCCACCTTCTAGTTCTGCCTGAGCACGAAAACCAGATCACTGTGATATGGGAAACTTTGAAGAACCTCTGTTTAACCTTTATTTTCCCAGGCCCCAAGCGCCCTAGGGAGAAGGATGGGGCTGTCTAGGATAAGTAAACAACAGTGCATTAGCTAGGACTGAGATTAACACCCCTGCGGTTAAAAACTGACCTTCAAATTTAGTTAGCCTTTGTACTCTGCTTCTGCCCCATAGCTAGAACTAACTTCCGCATTCCGCTTCTGTATCCCGCTTTGCTACGTAGACAAGAAGACCCTGTAAACTATAAAAACCCCAAGAATCCTTTGTTCAGGGCTCAGAATTTGGAAATTGACTCCTCCGAGCCCGTGCACGTTAATAAAACCTCGTACTCCAGAAACCCTCGGTGTCTGGTTGCTTCATTTTCCTGCAACAACTGTAACAAACCACAGGGTACCAAACACCTCTCGCCCAGGGCATATGAGTGACTGCAGCTTCTTCACTAGTTGCAGCTGGAGTGTAGCTCCAGTCTGCCCTCCCTCTGGAGAGGCTCATACTCATATACCCAACCAAAGGCTGTTCCTACTTCCAAACGGCACTCCATCCAGAGCAAACCCCTGCTTCTCTGGACTCTCCCCAAATCACCCAATCAAACCGCCAACTCCTAACACCTTCTCACTGAGACGCTCCTCACTTCCCGAAGGTGTACGTGTGGTGTTGGATCTCTGGTGTCGGAACTTGTGCAAACACATGTGTGTTCCCAGAAGTGTTTGGCTGAGGGGCATCCATGCAATGTTTCTTTTCTAATCAGTGTTAGCATTTTATAGAGTAAACTTAGAACAAGGAGATAGGTTTCCCTAAGGTTATATTACTAAATGAAATTTAAAGCCTCAGTAAAACTACAGACACTACAATTTACTTTCAAACAGGCAGGGGAGAAAAGCACAAAAACATACCTAAGTTTGTGACAATGTCTTAAGCTACTGGGAACACAACAAAACTTAGGGTAAATTTAAAATGAGGACGTTTGGGAAACCAGTGGGTTACCTTTCATTTCTAATGTGCTTGTCTGGCAACATGAGCTTTCCAAAGAGTAGGAGTTTGTTGTAAAGACAAAACCATACCCAAGCTAACAATTACCATTTAATTAACAAAAACTGAAGTTATCACAAAGTGGTTAGATTAACAGTAAACACATACATGACTTTCCAAACTACTCAAGATTAGCAAACTCATCTGATTCAAATTGATACATTTATTTTTAAAAAACTGCCCTAGCTCCTACTGACTTCACCAATTTTCCTGTTTCCATTACTGAAACTTGTAAAGCCATTGCTGATGAAGCTGCCATTAATTTTGAATGTTATGGGAGGTTTAAGCATTAGGAAAATTATCCAGAAAATGTGGGAGATAGGCTGAGCCTACTAGACATTGCTGAAATTCTAATGAAATGTTCTTTTTGGGTATTTTTTTATTTTTAGCAGTTTTTTTGTTAATCCTCACCCGAGGACATGCTTATTGATCTCAGAGAGAGGGGAAGGGAGGAAGGCAGAGAGAGAAAAACCTTGACGAGTGCCTTTCATACGAGCCCCGTCCAGGGACCAAACCTACAACCCAGTCGTGTGCCCTGACTAGGAATTGAACTATGACCTTCTTGTTTACAGAATGATGCTCCAACAGCCACACCAGCCAGGGTCCAAATGAAATCTTAGCGCTATAATTTGCAGATTTATAACACAGTCATTGATTTCCAGTCTTATGCTAATGCTACTCCTCTTTCCCCCTCCCCCCAAAAAATAAGTACAGAAAGAAATGATAATAAAGGGGTTCTAAAAATGCTGAAAGCTCAATTTCTAAGAGTAGAACAACTTTAGATCTCATGAGGGTCCATGTCTAGACCAAAAAAATTATAAAATAACTAATTTTGATACATATGTCATTTTGTACAGGATATTCCTGGTTACATAAACATGAAAAGGACTACATATTTTAGAAAATAATTTTAGTCACGGGGATGTAAAGTACAGCACGGAGAACACACTCAATATTGTAATAAGTGGGTATGGTACCAGGTGGTACTTGAAATACAGGGAACACCACTGGGTAAAGTAATGACTGCCTAACCACTATGCTGTACACCTGAAACTGATGCAAAATTATATTGGATGTAAACTATAATTGGATTTAAAAAATAAAGAGTTTCTAATAAAAAATAAAATAAACCCTGACCCTTGTGCCCAGTTGGAACGAGGCCGCGGGTTTATTCCAGTCTGGGGCACCCACAGGCCTGGTCGCCAGGTTCAGCCCCTGGACAGGGCACACCCACCAGAAGCAACCGACTGGTGTTTCTCTTCCTCCCTCCCTCCCTCCCTCTCTCTCTAAAAGTAAATAAAATCTTTAAAAAATGGAGGAAAAAGCAAAAACAGTAACAATAGCTCACCATAGGAGCCCCATTCTCTACAGCCATAGACACTGCCAGCTGGTTCTGTTTCTGGTGGTAACTGTGCTTGGACTGTTCCGAGCCAGGGGAACAGGCTGTCCCGGCTGCAGCTGTCCTTGCCCCTGGCAGGCTGTTGTGCTTGCTGTTGCCAGGCTGTTAGGACTTTAAACAAGCGTAAGATTAAAGAGTGGTGTCCAATTTGGAAAAATAAAGATGTTATTCCCTCCACCACTGTATCTCACGTTTAGGCATAATTCGCTTCACATACAGGATGCAGCAGAAGTAGGTCTATACTTGTTCACATGGAAAATAATACAATAATTACAGAGTTAATGCCAGAACAAACTCTGTTTCCTCCTCGCACAACTGTAAACCTACTTTTGCCTACCGCTGCACGTTCTCTGGATTTTATTTTCTTCATTACAAAACACAGTTGACTAACTGAAGCTCGCTGGGTGTCAGCCTGAGGAAAAGATGGGTTGATTTTGACTCACCTAATGGCTTCCACTGTGGTTTCAATTTTATTATAAGTAGCCATTGTTCAATGCCACGAACATTGATTGATCACCTCCTGTGGGCCAGGCACTACACCCACCGGCAGCATTTTTAACTTCTCTAGTTTACATTCATTTTTAATAAGTATTCACACTGAATTCAGTAACGAATCTGAGCAAAGGCACAGACAATACTGTGCATCCAATGAGAAGGCACTGCTAAACCTGAACTCGATTGGCAGGCGTTGCCCAAAGGCCAGAGCTCCAAATTCTCAATCATGAACGTCCAAACACATCACAGCAATTTAAAGGTGGCAACACGCAGCGTGAGGGAAGCAGGCTGTACGAAACCCTACTGTGCAATTACTCACGAAGGCCTTTGTGTCTGACACTGATGGCCACTTACATAACAGTCTTTTCCAGCTTCTACCCTCCTTGGCAGAGCCCACTTTCTAAGACAGAAGCTGAAAAGGCCGGACATGTGTTTCCCCAGCCACTTCTGCTGCTGTGGCGTGGCCATGCAACTTCATTCTGACCAATGACACAGGAGGAAAAGACTGTTCTCCTTCATAAAGCAACATGTAAAGAGAAGATTCAAGACGATGGCAGTATAGGAGGACAGGAAGATAAGTCCCCACAACCACAACTTCTGGCTGCAAAAACCAGTGGGGACTGAGTCGGTGGAAACTTCTGGGGCCCCAAACAGTTCTTCTTAAAGAAAGTACATACAGACTCACCTACTCAAACTCACACTCTTTGTGCTCCAGCATGGGGGGGGGGGGGGGCAGCAGTTTGAAAGGCACCAGTAGCGTCCTGGGAGAAACTAAAGAGTCTGACATACAGGTGGGCAGAGGCCATTGTCCCTTTTCTGAACCCTCCCCACATGGGGCCACAAAGGCAGCAAGCCTCTTTTCCATGTGAATGGCTGGTCTTGGCTCATACAGCACAACCTCCTAAATCCTCTCAAATAAGCAACAGCTGGCCTCAGTGAGCCCCAGACCTGGCACCAGCAGCAGCCAGCCTAGAATTCACAGCTTGACTTTGCCTGGGAATCTCTAAGCCCAGCACAAGTAGCAGCCATCTCAGATTGCTTTACAATTCAGGTAGGGTGGCCCCAGGCAGAACATAGGTAGGGGCTGGCCATGACCTACACTACCTGGGAAACTCCAGAGCCAGTGTGCCCAGTGGGCAGCTATAGACCACACCACCCTGCCCCTGCACAGCTGATCCTCCAGGGGTGTAGAGGCTGGTGGTCAGTGGTCACAGCCAATCCTTGCAGCTGACTGGCCTGGGTAAATCCCTCCCATTGATCTGCCAACAGCAACCAAGGCTCAACTACAACAACAGAGTGTACTCAGCCCACACAAAGGGCCCACCTCGATGACCCAGCTTGGGTGGTAGGGGAGGCTGTGCCACTGGACCCTATAGCACACCTACTATATCAGCCCACACGACCAAGACAAAGTCAAAGCAGCTCTACCTAATACACAGAAACAAACACAGGGAGGCTGCCAAAATGAGGAGATAAAGAAATGTGGCCCAAATGAAAAAACAGATTAAAACTCCAGAAAAAGAGCTAAAAGAAATGGAGATAAGCAATCTATCAGATGTAGAATTCAAAACACTGGTTACATAACAGGGTGCAGCCAAGAGGGGGGCGGCAAATAGGGATTTGGAATGGGGTTCAAAGTGTCCAGGAAATATTAGAAAGATATGTAAGATGTCCTCACCCCTTCCCCGCCCACAGGTGTGAGTTGGGGGAAGGGACGCATGGAACAGGAACATACAGAGCTGTTTTGTACAGCAACAGCTTTGCAGCTAACTGCTGGCATGGCCATTTAACATATCTATAACCTCTAACTGGTTTCATAGATATGTTAAATAGCTGTGGCCATGCATTGAGCCAGAGGGATGAAAGTGACTTCCACCCAAGATGTAACTAGAAGGCAATTTCCCCTGATTACAGTGCCAGCGTGACAGCTTGGAGATGACTGGCTCCATGCCATGGGGCCTCGCCTGCCCAGATCCACTATGGCAGCCCAGTATAGCTGGAAGGATATGGGAGTGCTGGCAGGTGTAGCCGATTGTGGGAGGAGTTGAAAATGGGGATGCAGAGGAAGACTGGCTCGGGGATTTAAACCCAGACGAGGCAGCCATTAAGGGGAGAACTACGCAGTTTTGTCAGAGTACAGACCCTCCCAGCTTGGTGGACAGAACCACTCGGCTTTGGCCAGAGTGGGGACCCCCACAGCCACGTGAGAGAATCACCATGTAGTTTTGGCAAAGGGAGAACCACGCAGCTTTGCAAAGGAGAACCACTTGGCTTAATCCTGGCCGACAACACAGTTGAGAGTGCTGGGAGCCTGAATCTACTTTTCCTGAGATACGGTACCCCAAATCAGGGCAGAGGGAAAAGGAAGAACTGTGTGTATCTGTAGGTATCCTAAAGGACTTTGATATTTTAATGAAGACATTCGGTCACCACTTTAAGTCTGTATAGCTTTAAATAAACATTTCCTTTCCTTTTCACAAATCTGTCATTGAGAGACATCTTTCTTCTGGCAATGGACAAGCGAACCTAGTGGGGATCCTTTCAGTAATAGTTCTATCGCCCCCCCCACCCCCGTCCCTGTACTGTGACAGTTATAAGAATGTTCCAGGAACCTGCTGAGAACCTCAACAGCATAAAAAAGATCCAGGCAGAAACAAAGGATACACCAACTGAAATAAGAAACAGTAGTGGATGAAGCCAAGAATCAAATCAATGATTTGGAACATCAAGAAGCAAAAAACAACCAATCAGAGCAACAAGAAAAAATATTATTTTAAAATGACATCAATAGTATAAGCAGCCTCTGGGACAACTTCAAACAGTCTAACATTCATATCATAGGGGTGCCAGAAGGAGAAGGGTAAGAAATTGGAAAACTATTCGAAAAAAATAATGAAAGAAAAAAATTTTTAATAAATTTTTTAAGATTTTTATTTATCTTTAGAGGGGAAGGGAAGGAGAGAGGAGGAGAAACATCAATGTATGGTTGCTTTTCATGCGTCCCCTTCTGGGAACTGGCCTGCAGGGAACCGGCCTGCAACCCAGGCATGTGCCCTTGACTGGGAATCGAACCCCAATTGTCTGTTTCGCAGGCCAGCACTCAATCCACTGAGCTATACCAGCCAGGTCTGAAAGAAAAATTTCTTAATCTGGTGAAGGAGTCATGCAAATCAGGAAGCACAGAGTCCCACTCCAAGACACATCATATTAAAATGGCAAAGGTTAAAGATAAAAAGAGATCTTAAAAATAGCAGGAGAAAAGCAGTTACCTACACGGCAACTCCCCTAACTAAGACTGTCAGCTGATTTCTCTAAAGAAACTCTGCAGGCCAGAAGGAACTGGCAAGAAATATTCAAAGTCATGAAAAGCAGGGACCTACAGCCACTACTGCTCTACCCAGCAAAGCTATCATTTAGAATAGAAGTGCACGTAGTTTCCTAGAAAAAAACCCTAAAGGAGTTCATCATCACCAAACCATTATTATATGAAATATAATAGGACTTATTTAAGAACAAGATCAAAACTATTAACAATAAAATGGCAATAAATGCATATCTATCAACTGAGTCTTAAAAAAAAAAAAAAAAAACTAAGCACATAAGAATGGAGACAGAATCAAGGATATGGAGACAGAATCAAGGATATGGAGAGCATTTTGATGGTTCCAAGATGGGATTGGGATGTAGGGAATGGGTGGAGACGTGAGGGGATTAAGAATTACAAACAGGTAGTTACAGAATAGCTATAGGGATGTAAAGTACAGTATAGGAAATGGAGTAGCCAAAACATTTATATGCATGACCCATGGACAGAAACAATGGTGTGGGGGACTGCCTGAGGGAGTGGGGGCTGCTGGGTGGAGGGGGGCAAAGGGGGAAAAAATCAAGACAATTGCAATAGCATAATCGATCAAATACAATTTTTAAAAGTATGCATTTGCAAAACTCATCCAACTTAAGATTCGTACAATTGATTGCATCGGGATTTTTCCTTAAAAAAACTAAATAAATATTGACCTCTAACATGTGGGTGAATTGTACTAAGATCTGCATTAAAAAAATAACATGGTTTAATAGAACAGATAGGCGGATGTGATAGAGCAAATATGGAAAAGTGTTAACAGTTGTAGAATACAGGTGATGAGTATATGGATGTTCCTTGAAAAAATGTTACCACTTTCTGTTCAAAAGTTTTCATAATAAAAAATAATGGAATCAGAAAATAAACACAACGCGAGAGAGGTCCACCAAGGCGTTTGAAAAGCGAGGTTCCGGGACCCGCATTCTCTGATGGCTCCCAGAAAACCTCAAAGCCTCCCACCGCCGGGAACCCAGCCCTGAGCAGCCTGGCTCTCCTCCAGCCCCAGCGATGCGGATCTCCCCCATCTCTGCTCCGGTCGCCTCCTGCTCGCCCGGTCTCAGTCTGTTCTCAGAACACACTCCATCACCTGGTTTCCAGAACTCAGATTGCGCAGTGGTCTCGTCATCATCGACCAGGGCTCACAGTGACAGCGGAAGAGGCCTCCCTAAGCGTCCCCCATCTCTAGCCTAACCCGCTGCTCCTCCTCTCATCTCCCCGCCCCCGGTCTCTGGCCCCACTTCGCCAGACTCGGTCTCATAATCCTTTCAGGCTCAGGGCAGGCAGCGCCGCCAGCCACAGGGCCCAATCATATAAGGAAAATACTGCGGGCTCATCCTGGGGGCCGCAACCGGACCCGGGGGCACCCCTGCCCTACGACCCTCCCCTTACGGCATCGCCCTCCTACATCACCCTCCCCGCCCCCACTCGGCGACCCACCGACTGCACACACCGGCCCCCGGTCCTTTGTCTGCTCAAAGGCCCGCCGGGGCCCGTGAGCCACCGGGCCGGACGCGCCTGACCAGCCCCGCCCCGCGCCGTCCCCGCCCACCCGCCCGCCTCTCGCACGCACTTCTGCCAATGGGGTGGCAGTCTGTCTAGCCCCACGTTTAAGAGCATCCTCAGGCGTGGAGGGAAATGTTAATTACCTGTCGATGAGGGGTGGGGTGCTACTTATAAAGGACAGGGACAGGGTGGGTAGAGTCAAATCATTCTCACTTTGGAAACAGTAAAGCCTTTAAAAACGAGGATGTGCGGAGATAAACCGGCTCGCCAGGGACGGTCTTTTCTCCCAGGCCCGTTTCCGGGGAGGGGGAGGCGTGGGGATCAGTCCCGGCGCCCCAGTCTGATGCCCGCCTAGGGCGGGCCGGGGCGTCCGGAGAGGAAGTAGGTGAAAGGGCGGGGACCTGACCTCGCATGCGCCGTCCTGGGGGTTCGTAGATCCGGGCCTGGGCCGCAGCGCCCGAGCTTTGTTGGAGGAGGAATCCGGTGCTACCTACTCTGGCTGCTGCCATGGCCCTTCTCCGAGGTGAGCATTCCTCCTCGCCCCTGTAGGTCTTGCCCTCCTGAGGCCTGATTTCCTGTCTGGTCTCAGCGGGGAGTCGGGGGTCCTGGGTTTACAGTTCAGTGACATCAGCAATAAAGGGGACTTTAAAAAAAACGAAACACCCAACCCCAAATTGTTTGAGTTAATAAGAAAACATACTTGTAAGACACTAGCGACAGTGACTTCGGTGCAGTTTGCATTTGAGAGTTGAGACCATGGTTTAGTTGCTTCTGGTTGAAGGTCATTCCCCACCTCGTTGGAGTTTGGCTCCAGGAAAACGAAGGGTGATCTGCACCCGAGGCAGCCTGAAACGCGCGCAAGACCGCCTCGGCCTCTGCTGCGTGGCGGGGAGGGTTTGCGGGGGGCGGGGGGGAATTCTCTTCCAGTCGCCGGGGTTTTTGCCCTAGTGACCTGCTCCCCCAAAATGCTTGGCGTTCTGTTGAGAGACCTGCCTTACTTCCGTTTCCCTTCCATTCCTTTGAGTGACTCCCAGAAAGTGCAGTCATTAAGTACATAAATTCTAGGATTATTAACTTAAAAAATAAATAAATAAACCCGCCTTTATGTAACAAATAGTCACAATCAATGGAATTTTAGTTTTAAGGATATGGAAGTTTATCCTTAAAGAACATTCATGTAGGACGTTTTATATATCAAGGCGCCGAGGCAGGAAAACCCTTGGTGGGATCCCAGAATCGGTGTTCTGGTGCTCAGAGCCCTGGGGCTCTGTGCTGCAGGGAGGTGTGCGGTGTTATTCAAAATTTGGGAATTAATGGAAAACTTTCAAGTTGGGAAATAACAGGGCCAGATTTCCACTCTGCTCAGATTTCCTGAGAGCTATAAAACTGCCAGAAGAATTAAGACCATCTAAAAATCTGTTGCAGAGGTACTAGCTACAACAAATAACGTTTCAGACCACTGGGCAGAGAGGGGAAGTTGCAAAGGAGTTAGGGGTAAAGAGTGAGGGGTGACGAGATACATTTGGATGGATTTGATACAGCTTGGTGATAGGTGGTGTTACAGAAAACAACTCAGCCGCTTTCCGGTGTACAGAGTGGAAGTTTTATTTTCCACTCTGTACACCCGAAGCCATAATGGGCCTCACCTCCCCAGAAGGCAACTTCACCAGGGGAATTCCTGCTGTCTGGGGCCCCCCTTTATCTATTCTGAGAATGAGAGGAGGTCTCCCAAAGACTAATTCATACGGAGTATAGCCTGAAGGGTTAGGGGCATCCCTAATTCTAAGTAGTGCCAGCGGCAGCAAATCAGTCCAAGGCAGTCTAGTCTCCTGGTGGAACTTAGCCAGAGTTTCCCTGAGAGTCTGGTTCATGCGCTCTACTTTTCCTGAGTTCTGGGGTCAGCACGCAGTGTGCCCACCCTGCCCCGACCTGCGCCCCTTCTTCAAGGACACCCGCCACCCTATCCCGACCAGCAGCTCTAACAGCTGGCAAGGGCCCTCCCAGCACCTGTCTCGGGTTGATGTGGCTGAAAGGAGGTCATCTACACACTGCAGTAACACGGGGTCAGTCTCCTTCTCGGTGAATGATTTTAGATCTCTGGCCAGGGCCTCTGCGAGGGGAGTGGGAGAGTTTCTGAAGCCCTGTGGCATTCTGGTCTGGGTCTAAGCCTGCTAGGTTGAGGACTGTAGGACCTGCAGCCCTGGTCTTTGTCACCTGCCTTCTTTTTCCTTTTCAGAGCAGATACAGAGCAAAATCTGAAACACAGAGTTCCGAAACAACACACAGCTAGAGGCACTCTCCTGCACCAATGCGCCCACTGGTGCCTGCAGAGACATGCTCCTGCAGGCCCGGTCTCATGGCAGAGACTTGCTGCTTTGCCTCAGGCTGAAGCACTCAATTAACCCTTCCTGGGTTCCAGGTGGCAAAGGCATTCTCCCCAACTGGCTACAGGCAACCTTTCCTAGGTCTTATAATACAGGTTTCTGATCAGAAACAGAACCACATGTGAGAAATTTACTCTTTTCCCACGAAACCAGAAAACAAGTAGTTGAGGTTTCCTTTACTCCTTTATACATATTTCTACTTATCTAGATTTATCTATCCTTCTTTTTACTCTTGGTTCCTCTGCTTAGGCAGTCTGGTGGCTCCCTGCTCCTGGGAGGTATCTGGTTTCCTAAAGGGCCCAGGAGGTCTTCACAGCTCCCTCCTGGCTCAGTCAAGGGGGCTCCACTGGGGTAGCCCTGCTTCTCTCCTTGGCGACCCGTTTAGCAGGACCAGGTGCAGGGAGCCATGTGAGCCTCCGCTGCCTCCCGTCCCTCCAGTGGGGGCGGGGGGGGGGGGGGGGGGGGCGGGTCACTCTTGTTCCATGGGTTTTTCACCCATGGAGCCACAAACACAGTCACTTCTACAAACATACAGACAAACATCCAAGAGTTTATACAGTCCCACCCGAGTAGTACTCTGCCCAGGTGGGGATACGTTTCCTCTTCCACGTGGCCAATTAATTGGCCTGCAGAGGACTTACGGCTAATTGCCTACCTGAGAGGTGAGCAGTCTCTCCTTCCACCGCAAGGGGTAGGCTGGTCTCAGGCTCTGGTCCCTGGGGCACTTACCTACCATTCAGCACCTTCTCAGGTCTGGATAGTTCCAGTCCTCACCCCGCCTGCCCGGGTTGAAGAGTGGTCTGGAGGATGACTTCCACGGAGCCTGGGGTGTCCGGGACCTGAAATCACCAGGGCACGCATGCACTTCCCCTCAGCTGCCAGGCTCCCTCTGGGTCGCCCCCTCACCAGAGGCAAAAAGGTCTGCTCGCATGTGTCAGTTCCTGGTCAGAGAACCAAAATGTTACAGAAAACAACTCAGCCGCAACGGAGTGGAAGTTTTATTTTCACATGTGCGGACCCAGAGGAGTTAGTCTCCAAATTCTGGGCCTTGAACAATGGGAAAGCAGTTATTTGATAGAGCAAGGTGGAGCCCATCCTTTGGACCAAAAGCAGGCGGCAATTTACAGAAGCAGAAAACAGAGCATTTCATTATCTCTGGTATGTAGCAAATAAGCTAGAATAAACGAGGCGAATCACTGGGCTGTAAGAACCTGGGCTACAAAAACGACCCCCTAATTGCTGTGCTGTATTTCTAAAATAGTGAGTCACTCCCTACGCACTGTGCTATATTTTAAAATAGCTATCAATTTCCCTCAACATTAGCAGGTCAATGGGAAGGGAATATCAAGGGTGACTTTAGGTTGTGGTTTGAGGAATTGTGTTAGTAATGTTCCCTCCCTTACAGAATGAGGGAAGCTGGAGGGAGAATAGATTTGGAAGGGAAGATTGAGGCACTGAAGGTGTTCGGGGGGCAGTTGTGAATAGGGGAATCCAGCTCGGAAGAGCCAAAATGGCATGTGAACAGTTCTAGTAAAAAACATTCTAAGACATGATGTAGTGTATCCTGTTTCCTGCAGTTGGATTTAACTTGTCCAGTGAATGTTCTTCCCAGTTCTGAATTTACTACATTTAATTTTTTAAAAAGCACATTGAATTTTATTTTAAACAAGGTATTCAAAAAAACCCAATTCACATAAAAGCTGCATTGTAATGAACACCTTAAAATTTTTTTTGTATGATTTATCTACTTAGCATTTTATCAGTGGTTCCCTACCCTTTTCTTATAATACATCCCCATCTGAAAAGCCCAGTAGGGGAAAAGAAGGTACATCAACACCCGTATTAAAGAAGTGTAAAGTATATAAATTTGGGATACAGGATACTATGGAGTTAGAGCTAGTGATCATATTTTTGCCCATTTTCCTGTTTTATAGGTGAGGGGACTGGTGTCCAGAAAGTTAAAACAGCTTGTCTGTAATGACACAGGAAATTGGGAAATGAGTGAGTCTACAACCCGAGCCTGAAGGTTTAGGTAGCGATTGTTACTGACTAGGTAGACCGCATCGCAGGTAGGCACTTCTCTCTAGTAGCGTTCAGTGCTTGCGGGACTCATGGGTACGAGAGAACGTGCGACTGATTACTGCGGAGAAAAGGACACATCTGAACAGGAGCATGACTGACTGTGGTAAAGACTGTCATTAATTGATCAGATTATGGTTGAAAAGAACCCATGCCCCTGTTTTCACTAGCACCACCCCAGTGTTTGGCATGAGGCTACACAGGGCAGTTGAGCAGGGCTGCCAAGTTCCTGGCCCAAAAGTCTGTTTAGTTTCTTCAATAAAACACATTTTTCATTTTCCCCAATAACTTTATTACTTTGGTTACTTTGAGTATGTCAGCTGTCTCCCACTATTGGCTTCTAGTAGGTAGAAATCAGGGGTGCTGCTATAAACATCTTCCAATGCATGACAGCCCCACAGCAAAGAATTACTTGGCCAAAATGTCAACAGTTCCGAGAAACTTCCCAAACCACTTTTGATACATTCAGTCAGTCACAGCACCTTCTCCATACACTGCACAGATCTTTTTTGGTGTTTGCAGTTGTGTGTTTACCTTCCTTGAAATAGTAAAGCGTAACATGCTGAAATGTTGCATATTCTCTTTCATCTTCAATATTAAAATGTCTGCACAAAAACTCACCAGTTGGTAAGTTTTCTTTGATATGACAGCTGACACAATACAGTGTCACACCGCCAAGATGGAGGTATAGGTGGATGTGCCGTGCCTTCTCACACAACCAAGTTTAGGGACAACTAAATATTAGCAACACAAAACACAGCCAGAACACGGAAAATTGAACTTTTTGGAAGTCTGATAACAACAAATTCTTCAGCCTGACCGGTAAGAGGGGCGAAACCAGCATCTGTTGGAGCAGGGTTGCACAGAAAAACTCTGTCAGACGGACTCGGGCGCGCGGAACCCAGGCGCAGGGTTGGACCTAGTAAGCAACTCAGCGAGCGACCACTGGGAAACAGCGAGGGAGCAGGGCTGCGGGTTGACTGTGGTCGCGCTTTCATGCACAGATAGACAAGCGAGGGAGTGAGCGGTGAGATTACGGGACTGAGCAGGCCCCACAGCCCACAGCCAGCGGCAGCAGAGGGTGCCGCCATTTCCCCACTCTGACCCCGCCTCCACATACAGCGTCATAACCCAGCGACCTGAGTGGCCCCGCCCTGGTGAACCACCTGAGGCTCTGCTCCTCACCCAGCGGTGCGAAACTGCAGAGGAGGTCGCCATTTCCCCGCTTTGACCACGTCCCCACATACAGCATCACAACCCAGCGACCGGGGAGTCCCAGGCGCCGCTTCTCACACTTAAAGGGCCAGAACAGACCAAAAATGTCGCAAATTCTCAAAATCCCTGAGCCCATAGACCTAAGTGATGAAGAAATAGCAAAACTCTCAGACGCACAGTTTAAAACACTGGTCATCAGGATCCTCACAGAACTGGTTGATTATAGCCACAAATTAGAGAAACATATGAAGGCGAAACTAATTGAAATGAACAGAATTGCACAGGAAACCAATAGCGATGAAAAGGAAACTGGGACTCAAATCAATGGAGTGGACCAGAAGAAAGCAAATAATGGCCAAACAGAAAAGAGTCAAGAAGCAAGAATTCAAAGAAATGAGGAGAGTCTTAGGAACCTCCAGGACATCTTTAAACGCTCCAATATCTGAATTATAGGGGGACCAGAAAGGGGAAAGGCACAGCCACCACTGGAAAACTTATTTGCACAAATAATAAAGGAAAATTTCCCCAATTTGGCAAAGGAAATAGACTTCCAGGAAATCCAGGAAGCTCAGAGAGTACCAAAGAAGTTGGACCCAAGAAGGAACACACCAAGGCACATCATAATTACATTAGCCAAGATTAAAATGAAGGAGAGAATCCTAGAAGCAGCAAGAGATAAGGGGACAGTCACCTACAAAGGAGCTCCCATCAGACTGTCAGCGGATTTCTCAAAAGAGACCTTACAGGCAAGAAGGGGCTGGAAAGAGGTATTCCAAGTCATGAAATCCAAAGACCTACAACCAAGATTGCTCTATCCAGCAAAACTTTCATTTAAAATGGAAGGACAGATAAGGTGCTTCTCAGATAAGATCAAATTCAAGGAGTTCATCATCACCAAGCCCTTATTATATGAAATGTTAAAGGGACTTATCTAAGAAAAAGAAGTTAAAGAAACATGAACAGTGAAAGGACAGGAAACTCACAGTTATTAACAACCACACCTAAAACAAAAGCAAACTAAAAGGACAGCTAGATCAGAAGTGGAGACATAGAAATGAAGATCTCAAGGAGGGTTAGCAACAGGGGAGTGGGAGGAGGAGATGAGGGGAGAAGGTACAGAAAATAAGTAGCATAGACAGTAGAAAGAAAATAGATGGGGGGAGGGCAAGAATAGTAGGGGAAATATAGAATCTAAAGGATTGGAGACACATGGTCATAAACTAAAGAGGGGTAATGGTGGGGATGGGGGGGTAGGGTGGAGGGGAATGAAGGGGGGAATAGAACAACTGTAACAGCGTAATCAATTTAAAAAAATTAAAAATATATATATATGCCTTTTAATAAAATATTAGTTTTCTTCATTAAAAAAAAAAAAACAATACAGTGTCACAGAACTGTTCTGAATGAAGTTGAAGACAACTAAGCACTACAGCTCTCATGGAAAAAAACCAAAGGAACTCCTTGGCTAACCCAGGACTTTAACTCTGAAACTGAAATGCAGTAGTTAGCCATTTTCCTTCATTTGCCTTAGCCGCTGTCTGTCTCGGCTCTAATTACAAGTCAATATTTGTCTAACAAGCTTATGAAAAGCAAGGCAAAGTTCCTGTTTCTCTTCTAGTGTTTTTTTCTCCAGTTAATCAGCCCCTTGGTCGGGCCTTTTCTCAGTGTTTCTGACCCGCTACACTCAAGGGTCTTTTCACTGTCTTGCAGTTTGGGAAAATCTTCGTGAGTTTTCAATTTTTTTTTAAATCCTCTTCCTACAATGTTTTTATTGATTTTAGAGAGGAAGGAGAGGGACAGAGGGAGGGAGAGAACCACTGATGAGGGAAATGCACCCCAAGTGGGGGTTGAACCTGCAATCTTTATTGCACAGGAGGGCACTCCAGCTGAGCCACCAGGCCAGGGCAAAGGTCTTTTAGAATAAAGAAGATGTTAGTTTGGTGTTAGAGATTATTACATCTTAGACCTTTTAACAACCACAGAAAATTGGCATAGATCATATCCAGATTATGAAATTCCAAGAAAAAGAATTCTTTAAATTGTTCAGTCTTTATCCCTACACACCCCAGATTATGTTTAAAATATATTTAGTAGCATTTTCCCCTTCAAAATAATAGTGTTTCAGTATTAGCCTTACTCAAGCTAACCTGTAGGGTCTGGAAGCACAAGTAAGCAGAAGTGATATCTTAGGGGGCAGACCTTTTATTTTTGTTTTCCCCCACACTCTTTCATAGACAGCTCACATGTCACCATTAGTACCTTCCCACACCATTGTGTTCTCTTAGGTTATGAAGTACAGGGAGAAACTCATGGAAGGAAGTATACGGAGAAACATAGGAAATTAACCTTCATTGTTTCTGTTAAGTCAATAGTCACATGTTATCCCACACCAGTATCTCCTATTCTTAACATTTTACATCAGTTTTGGGAAAATTATCCAAGGCCAAGGAGCCGAGGAAAGAGGCCGACAACTCCAAAATTCCACGGAGAGTCTAAGAGTACTTACCGACAGGAGCAGCGCTCCGGCGCTGAGGCGGTGCAACTCCACGTGGCACGAGCCTACACGGGCGCTTTGTAGCCAGAGCCACGGGCTGACGCAGGTGGTTTGTGGTCTCCTGGCGCGGGCTGAGTGAGATCTGTGTGCTCCAAGGCAGTCATTAACTTAATGGGCCCATGTATCTGTGCAAGAATGTTCTTTTTGGATGGTACAAACCCACGTCAGTCACTTCAAGTACCAGAATCATTTCACCTAACAGTGTGGTGCATTTGTTGCAATTGAGCTAATACGGATGCGTTATTATTAACTGAAGTCTATAGCTTACGTAAGGTTCTCTGTTTGTGTTATAGCATTCTATTGGTGTTGACAGTGTATATAATGACATGTACCTACCATTACAGTATGATAAAGAGCGGCTTCGTTGCCCTAAAATCCCCTGTGGTCCACCTGTTCGTCCCTCCTTCCCCCTCCCACCCTCATGCAACCACTGATCTTACTCTCTCCTTGCCGCACCAAACTAACATGTGTGACCTTTTACGAATATTTGAGTATTACAGCTGTAAAAAAAAAACTAGATCTCTTCTAAATTATAGTTATGTATGTTGTGCCTAACATTCTTTTGGACTGTAAATTTGTCAACTGGAATAAAAGGAGAAGCTGATGTTGACTTTTAGGGTAGGGTTAGTGTGTTCTTCGGAAAGAGCTCACTAGCATAAATAGGGGGATTACACTTAGATACCAATGGTGGTGTAACGTTGGAGTGGCCTTAGTCACAGGTCAGTATCTAGGCACAAATCCATTATTAAAAGTTCTATGGTTTCTTGACAAGATGTGGAAATGGATGCCCAGATAGTTTGTGGGAGCCTTGGTGTATGCAAAGATTTTCAGTTATCTAATTGAAAACCATGCTGTATAGTAATGTTTCCCAGGGAGACTGTTTCACGCGTGCTAAGGGACACTGACTAAGCTCTGATTGCTCACAAACCTCTCCTCCTCGGAACAGGTGTGTTTATCGTCGCGGCGAAGAGAACCCCCTTTGGGGCCTTTGGAGGTCTTCTGAAAGACTTCACAGGTACAGACCTGACTGAATTCGCTGCCAGGGCAGCCTTGTCTGCGGGCAAAGTCTCACCCGAGACTGTGGACAGTGTTATCGTAGGCAACGTCATACAGGTTAGTCGGGCGAGGATGGGATTGGTTCCTGTTGCTTTATTTTATCAGTTTTTCAAGATTTCTCCTGTAACTGTCATCATGGAGAATCCATGAATAGTGAAAGGTGTTTATACTTAGAGTAATCCTCCGAGTTTAGAAGCAGTGACATGCGTAATTCAAAGGAGCAGATATTCTGGAAACTATATATGTGTCTAGTCTGGGATACATTTCATTTTTGGTTTTTTTCCAGTTATATTAAGGTATAATTGATTTATGGATTATATTAGTTTTAGGGGTAAAACAAAATGATTTGATTTCCTGCTTCTAAATAGATTAATTTCCTTGACTTATTTGAAGTTAGTGTTCTCTCTCTACCTACCTACCCACCTACCTACTTAAGGAGTATAGCAAAGCCAAGCAAAAAAAGTAAAAAAAAAAAAAAAAAAAGGAAAGAAAGAAAAAATAGAACAGTGAGTGCCCTAAAGCCTTTTTACCTTGGTGAGCCAATTCTCCACATTTTATCAAAGTTACTTGAGCTCTCTATACAGTAAACGCTGTTCTTATTTTTTTTTTTCAGTCTATTTCTGTTCCTTCTCACTCAGAGTGTGGTCCTTGGAGCAGCAACATTGCTTCATGAGGGCAGTGTTGAGAAGCGCAGGCTTTCACACAGCCCTAGACCCACTGACCGAGGGCCCACACAGGGACAGAAGGCGCCAGTGTGCATTTCTGAGTTTGGGCAGCATCTCTTACCCTCCTGCCCCGTCACCATCTCTCCCCTCCCTGGGTCAGCAGGTCTCAGCCTCAGTTCGCTTACACCTGGAACCTAACAAACAAAATTAACTAACAAACAAAATAGAAACAAGCTGAAAAGATAGAGAGCAGACTGACAGGGAAGAGGGGTTGGGGGGGATGAAAGGAGTGGGGGGATTAAGCAAAGGGGAAGAAACCTCAGGTACAACAGCACGTGATGACCAGAGGGGAGGGTGCAGGGAGGGTGAAAGGTGATGGAAGGAGACTCTGCCTGGGGTGGAGAACGCACAATACAGGATACAGATGATGTGGTGTAGACTAGTGCACCGAAAACCTATAGACCGTTATTAACCAGTGTCACCCCAATAAATGCAATAAAAATGTTTGTTAAAGTACAGTGGTCCCTGTTGTTTTCAGGGGACACATTCCAGGATGCTCACGGGAGGCCTGAAACCACAGATAATACTGAACTTTACGTACACTGTGTATTTTCCCTGTACACACATGCCTGTGACAAAGTTTAATTTATACACTAGGCAGTTTCATGGATAGAAGACTTGTTCTTACTGTAGGGCTTAGGAACTTCAGCATACAATTTTTTTCTTTCCTTACAAAGTGGAAAGCTTTAACTCTTTTACTTAAAGGAAGCACTTTACAGCTTCTTTGCATATCTGAATTGCCAACGTCACTACTCTCGCACCGTGGGGCCATTGGTAAGTAAGCTAACTAAGCATTAACTTAAACACAAGCACTGTAATAATGTGGTCCTATGATCTAGATGGCTACTAAGTAACAATGGGTAGGAAGCATGTCATGGAGATGCTGAACAAAGGGACAGTTCAGGTCACAGGCAAGACTTGCAGCATGCAATTTAAAACTTATATTTATTTCTGGAATTTTCATTTAATATTTGCAGACTGCAGTTGATCATGGGTAACTGAAACTGCAGAAAGTGAAACTGCCAATGCCAGGGACTACGGTAACTGCTGGTGCCCGTGCACTGCCTTCAGCATCTCTGGTTTAATTGGTTCCGTTAGGAGCTTGGTCAGCCGTGTGTGGCTGGAGCTCGCCCGGTTATTCCCGTGTGCAGCCAGGGTTGAGAACCACAGCCCCAGACGCTCATCTGTTAGGGAACATCCTACTGTGAGGTAGCCAACTCCATTTTAAACAGTTCTCCTGATTACAAATTTCTATCTTCTACTGATGACATAGGATTCTCATACTGTAGGTTTAAAAACATATAGACCAAATTATAGTTTTTATTTAAGTCACACATTTGTTATGTGAAATATTGTGTTCCCATATATGTTGTGGTCTACCTGAAGCCATACAGTTTATAATTTTTGATAGACTGCCGACGTTTCCATATATCTTGTCCTTAATTTCTAGATTTATGGAGGGAGTTCTGTTTCTTTTCCCTGCATTCCAGTCCGCTTCAGATGCTGCGTACTTGGCAAGGCACGTCGGTCTGCGTGTGGGTGTCCCGACGGAGGCCCCGGCTCTCACTCTCAACAGGCTGTGCGGCTCTGGTTTCCAGGCTCTCGTGAGCGGATGTCAGGTACCGACGGATGCCAATCACATCGGCTTCTCCGAAATGTGTCAAAAAGCTACTGGAGAAAATGCCCCACTTTGTATAACACTGTAGATTTTTATTTATGCTTCTGAAGAGAGGTCAGTATTTGAAATTTGGGAAAACATTCCCAGGAAGAAAAGCATTTCTTAAAAGCTAAAAGTGGACTTTAAATATTCTATGCTACATGGAGTAAACCAGTCACAAAAGGATAAATGCTGTATGAAGAACGGTCACATTCACAGAGACAGAGTGTAGGATGGTAGCTGCAAAGGCAGGAGAGAGAGGACAGGGAGGCAGAGTTCAGGAGCACAGAGCTTCAGTTTGGGAAGGTGACGAGGCTTCTGGATTTGGGGGCAGCCGCACGCCGGCGTGAGTGTACTTAACGAACTGTACGCGGGAAATCAGCTGGAGGGGTGCATTTCATGGTGTGTGTTCTTCATCACAGTTTTTAAAGAAGCCAGTCATGACCACTGGTTACACTCAACAGCTCACTTCATCTTCACACCTGTCCTGTGAGGCCAAGACCTGATTCTATTCCCATTTTATAAGCAAAGAAACTGATTATTGAAGGCATTAAAGTCACTAAGTCTGCGAGGTAGAATTTAAACCCGTGTCTGTGAGGCAGTTTGAAACTGAATAAAGACTGTAAGACTAGGAAGAGACTTGGAGAATGTAGAAGATGATAGGAAATATATTTTATAAAAAGGAACTAAGTGGTACTGTTAGTAGAAGTACAAACTACTCTGACTTCTTTAAGGGATAATTGAGCAAATAGATTTATGAGCACAGGGAAAAGGCATACAGCAAAATCAATTTTGTCTTCATTTTATTACAAAATAAAATAATACAGGTTTGTGATGATTGGTTAATTAATTAATTAATTAATTACCTTTAGAGGGGAAGGGAAGGAGAGAAATATCCATGTATGGTTGCCTCTCGTGAGTCCCCTGCTGGGCACTGGCCTACAACCCAGGTATGTGCCCTGACTGGTAATCGAACCACGATCCTTTGGTTCGCAGGCCCTCACTCAATCCACTGAGCTACACCAGCCAGGGCAATAAATTATTTCTATAACAGTATATCTTAAATAGTGATCCTGATTTTCCTAGCAATCATTTTGAACATGAAGCTCTTGAAGGCTTGTGATTTGCTTCTTTTCTGAGATATACAAATAGTGGAAAGAGTTGGAAGAATGAAATGTGTTCTTTTTTATGCGTCCTCTGGATTAACCCAGTTCCTTTAAATCTGTGGTGTCCTTCAGATTCATCCATTAGTAGGATAAATGTTACTTTTGTCTTTTTAAAAGGTTTGTTCTTTATTATTTGCTGGCAGTCTGTAAATTTATGCCGGACAATATCTCTGCTGATATTTAAGATTTCTGTTGAGTTAAGAATTGCCATTCCTTAGCAAAAAGTGGGTAGAGTTTGTTACTTGTGCACAAATGATTGAAAACCGTTAGGGCTTTTTTTCCTCCTTGTGTTTTGGGAATGGATACTTTAGCACTTGCTGTGAGATTACTTTAAAAGTATTTCCTTTTGAAACACTGTAAGGTTAGGATAGTTACTTATTAAGCTTAGTATTAGTTCACTACTTAACACTTACTTTTTAATATCCACTTCTGCCATTATAAAAGAGTTTGGTTGTCCATTTATTTTTCAATAGGAAATCTGTGTTAAAGATGCTGAGATCGTCCTCTGTGGAGGAACCGAAAGCATGAGCCAGGCGCCCTACTGGGTCAGAAACATACGTTTCGGAACCAAGTTTGGATCAGAACTCCAGGTTGGAACCATTAAAATTTTTTTAAAGAATTATTTCTCAAGCTATTCCACTAATAATTTTAATAGCACCATTTGGGGAAGAGAAAACTAATTTCAAAACCAATTTTGTTAATAGGGGTTTAGTAAGGTATAAGGGATTTGAATTTCATGAAGTATTTCAAAACTATCTTGGTTCTTTGTTTTGCCATTTCAATCCACATAAAATTAGACTATCTTAGCATACCTCTGGTGGTGGAATTAACACTTGGGGAAGTGGAGGAAAGGAAGAAGCAGATCAAAAGGTGGGCAAAGGTTGAATGATTAGTAAACCAAATAGTTAAATTTTTACCATGGAAAGTTTTCTGGCGCATTCTCCATTGAATAGATTTCTTCATCACAGAAAACATTTTCTTTGAATGTAGAATATATTGTCCCGTACCAGTCAGATAAAAGCGTGAGTGATAGTGCCAATAAGGAGTGGTAGACAGTACGCTGTCCTTCCCGTTTATTAAAGGGGAGATGGTGTCTCACACTGGTAGCATTTTTCAGTTGCTTTTACAGTGTTCATCCAGTTTCTCACCTGGCCTTTTCGAAAGTTGAAAGGAACAAGGCTTAGAAAAGATGAGATCGTCTTAGACGCCAAATATGTTTGAGAAAAAACCTTTGGATGCTAGGTCAGTGACTCAAAAGTGAGGCAATGCGGAAGAAACAGATGGGGCACACTTATTAGAGGCCGACTAATAAGGAACAACTTTCTCCCTTACCCAAGAAGTTCGTCCCAGGTTCTTTTCAAGTTCATAGTAGCTAACAGGGTCAGCTGTTCCTATCACTTGAGGGCACAGGGTGAAAAAGGAGCCCAGACAGACTCTTTCCTAACAGAGCTCCTAACTGTGGTTTACACAGGCGGCTACAGGGAAATGTTGCCGAGGACTCTGTTAGTTTCTTACGAAATGTAACTTTGAGGGGTTCTGACTGTAGAGTAAATGGCTGTGGTTCACCCTGCACATTCAGCACTGGCGGCTCTCTCTAGAGCCTCACAGTTACAGAAAGAGGAGAATGTGTCATTGTGTTATGTCACTGGGTTTTTCTCAGTGTGCCAGAGCCACATTGAAATATAAATAGTAGTAATAATAATGACATTAGAAAATCTTATTTTACTTTTGTTTATTGGAACTGCTAATTATTTAAATTTAAATAAAGTATAGCGTATTACTTTCAAAAGATACACTTTAAGAAATCACAGTATCATTCATGTCTTTTAATAGCTGGAAGATTCTCTGTGGACATCATTAAAGGATCAGCACGTCCAACTCTTCATGGGACTTACTGCGGAGAATCTTGCTTCCCAACATAAAATAAGCAGAGAAGACTGTGACAAATATGCCCTGCAGTCCCAGCAGAGGTGGAAAGCTGGTCAGTGAAAGTGGATGTTACCATGACTCAGGACGGAAAAGACGAGGGGGGGGGGGGTGGGGGTGAGTGAAATGGGCGAAGGGAGTCAGAAGGTACAGATGTTTAGCTGTGAAATAAAGCGGTTCTGGGTATAGAAGGTGCCACGTGCCGACTGTAGTTACAATACTATCACATATTCGACAGCTGCCGAGAGAGTAGATCTGAAAAGTTTTTGCCAGAAGAAAAAAATTTTTTGTAACTTTCTTTTGGTGATGGATGTTAACTAGACTTGTGATGGTGATCATTTTGCGATGGAGACAAATACTGATTTAGGTTGTTATACCTGAAACTAATATAATGTTATGTGTCAGTTTTACCCCAATTTAAAAAAAAAAAACTATAGGAAAGAATTTCATCTTTTCAGAGAATGATCATATAATAATATTAGTTTAAAATTGAACCTTTCGAAAGTCCCATTTCGTTCATTTTTTTAGATATTTAAGTTCTGATTGCAAAATTAACTGGGAGCCTCTCTTGTTGAATACGTTAATACCACTTTAAAAACCGGTGTTGTTAATTGGCCCGCCTGTGCTGGGACCGTCAGCAGGGGGACAAGCGCTCAGAGGGCTGAGAGGCCCTCGCTCTGCTGGAGGTGGCGGCTCACTGGGGCTGCTGGGGCAGAGAGGGTGCCCTCCTCTGTGGGGCTCGTTATACTCACAGGGAGGGGACCGCACGCCTGGGAGAGGCCCATCGGGTACCCGTGTGCCGCCCCACTCCTCACTGAGAATCAGCGCACCTGACTCGGAGCCAGTCCTCCGGGAGGACATCCCGGGCCCGTGTGACACCGCACTCTGCTGTTCAGGCCGTTCAGGGGGGCAACGTGGCGGAAGAGCTTCTCCCCATGTGGTCCGTTGAGGGACTGTGTTAGTCTTCTGAAAAAGATTTTTAAAATTAAACTCATAAACAAATGGAAACTCTTACTAGGGTATTGACATTTACCTGGAATAGTGAGGATAAAGTCCATCTTAGCATTTCAGAGGAATGAGTGGACTGGAGCTGATGCCACCCAGCCGGTCTCCTGTGCTGTTTAGTTCCATGTTTCTATGAAATGGAAGGGCGCCACCTAGAGGTCAAGAGTTACTGGCTCTAGTTCTAGTTTTGCCACACACTTTATCTGACCTCAGTTAGTTATTTACTGAGCATCTGTAAAATAGAGGTAAACGTGTTAGAGATAAAAAAATATTGGCCTTCCCAGTTTTCCTAATAGAGTTGTGAAAAACCAGTGAAGGGGAATGTTTAGCCTGCTGTAAAACATCATAAAATTAGGATGGCGTTGTTCCTGACATGCCCTGTTTTTGAAGCTTCGGATTACTCTAGTGCCCTGTGGTCGGTGGAGGTTGGGGAAGGTCAGCTGTTTTAGTGAGAACTGTGTCGGTACTCACCCATACAATTTCTCCAGGTGGCTTGTCGTCAAATGTCAGGCACAGATTACTTGGTGACGTGGGCAACTTGGTAACTTTTTCTCTTATTGTGCTAAGAAAACTCAACATGAGAGCTGCTCTCTTAAATGTTTAAGTGTATGATTTTCAGTGTATGTTGCAATACGTTATTTTGTACAACTCAGTAACTTTTTAATTACTTTTTATCCATTTAAAAAAGGGCAATTAAATCCATTCGCTGTCATTGCAAGTGTAGCTAATAGACAAATAATGCTACAGTTTCAGCACTACCTTGTTAAAAAAAAAGGTGGTTAAGAAAAGAAAATCAAAATAATAATTTTAAAAAGTAACAGATAAAAAGATGCAAAATGCATCTGCATAGAAGCATGGCAGTGTATTAAGTCCTCCGATAGGCAAGAGGAGTTACAGAAGCAATTAAGGCTTATATTAAAGTAGGCTGCGAGGAGAGGGTAGACCAGAAATTAGACTGAAGGACTTGTTTGATTTCGTTTCTTTTTCTGTTTCCTTCTTTTGTCCCCATTCTTATGACAGTCTTCCCACTGTTTCAGCTAATGATGCTGGCTACTTCAATAATGAGATGGCGCCGATTGAGGTGAAGACAAGGAAAGGAAAGCAGACCATGCAGGTAGATGAGCATGCGCGGCCCCAGACAACCCTGGAGCAGCTCGCCAAGCTCCCTCCTGTGTTCAAGAAGGAAGGAACCGTCACTGCTGGGAACGCCTCGGTAGGTGGCACCACCGATCCCCTCGAACTCTTCCTGCTGTGTCCTATGAAAAATAACCGCGCAGGATCTTTTAGCTACTTTTATGCTGGTATTTATTTATTTATTTATTTATTTATATATTTTATTGATTATGCCATTACAGTTCTATTTCCCCCCTTCATTCCCCTCCACCCTGCACACCCCTCCCCCACCATTCTCCCCCTTTAGTTTATGGCCATGTGTCTCAAGTTCTTTAGATTCTATATTTCCCCTACTATTCTTGCCCTCCCCCCTATCTATTTTCTACCTACTGTCTATGCTACTTATTTTCTGTTCCTTCTCCCCCCTTCTCCTTCTCCCACTCCCCTGTTGCTAACCCTCCATGTGATCTTCATTTCTATGGTTCTGCTCCTGATCTAGCTGTCCTCTTAGTTTGTTTTTGTTTTAGGTGTAGTTCTTAATAACTGAGAGTTTGCTGTCCTTTCACTGTTCATCTTTTTTATCTTCTTTTTCTTAGGTAAGTCCTTTTAATATTTCATATAATAAGGGCTTGGTGATGATGAACTCCTTGAATTTGATCTTTTCTGAGAAGCACTTTATCTGCCCTTCCATTCTAAATGAAAGCTTTTCTGGATAGATCAGTCTTGAATGTAGGTCTTTGGATTTCATGACTTGGAATACTTCTTTCCAGCTCCTTCTTGCCTGTAAGGTCTCTTTTGAGAAATCCACTGACAGTCTGATGAGAACTCCTTTCTAGGTGACTGTCCCCTTATCTCTTGCTGCTTCTAGAATTCTCTCCTTCATTTTAGTCTTGGCTAATGTAATGATGATGTGACTTGGTGTGTTCCTTCTTGGGTCCAACTTCTTTGGGACTCTCTGAGCTTCCTGGATTTCCCAAAAGTCTATTGCCTTGGCCAGATTGGGGAAATTCTCCTTTATTATTTGTTCAAATAAGTGTTCCACTTGTGGCTGTTCCTCTTCCCCTTCTGGTACCCCTATAATTCTGATGTTGGAATGTTTAAAGTTGTCCTGGAGGTTCCTAAGCCTCTCCTCATTTTTTTGAATTCTTGTTTCTTCATCCTTTTCTGTTTGGTCATTTTTTTCCTCTTTCTGGTCGACTCCTTTGATTTGAGTCCCAGTTTCCTTTCCATTACTATTGGTTTCCAGTGCATTTCCATTTATTTTAACTAGTTTAGCCTTCATATGTTCCTCTAATTTGTGACTAAAATCAACCAGTTCTGTGAGCATCCTGATCACCAGTGTTTTGAACTGTGCATCTGAAAGTTTGGCTATTTCTTCATCACTTAGATTTATGGGCTCTGGGGCTCTGAGTTGTTCTTGAGCCATGTTTTGATCTGTTCGTGCCTGTTATGTACGAGGAGGTGTTCACCAGGGCGGGGCCACTCAGGTCACTGGTTTGTGATGCTGTATGTGGGGGTGGGGTCAGAGAGGGACAATGGCAGTCCCCTCTGCTGCTTCCTGCCACTGGGGCCTGCACGGTCTGTCTCACCACTCGCTCCTTCACCAGTTTATCTGCGCTCGAATGTGTGACCGTGGTCAGCCCTCAGTGGGTCTACCGCCTTGCATCCTCAGTAGGTCCACCAGCTTCTCCACAACTGGGATCCTCCCGCAGCTGCTGGTGCACCTGGGTTGTGCGCCCGGGTCGGTCAGGTGGATCTTTCCTGCCCGACCCCGCTCTGCTGCTGGCTCTGCCCCTCCTACCGGTTTGGCTGAAGGGTTCATTGTTGTCAGACTTCCATATAGTTCAATTTTCTGTGGTTTGGCTGCATTTTTGTTGCTAAAACTTTGTTGTTTTTAAACTTGGTTGTGTGAGAAGGCACAGTGCTTCCACCTACACCTCCATCTTGGCGGAAGTCCTTGGTCTTTAGTTATGTAGATTAAACTAATAGAGCTCAGATTATATTAATTTGGAAGTTCATTGGTCAAAATACGAGTATTTTAGGTAGGGGCGCTGAAAGTACTTTCAGTTTCTTTTCAGAATGTTAGAAGGAAATCTACCTGGTTTATTATTTCAGTTTTCATGGTTTTTTTCTTTCTCATGTGTACAATTCATCAGATTTCTCCTTACGTCTACCCACATCCAGAATGTCAAGCTTTTCCCTGACATTCTTTCCTGTTTTCCCATAGCGAGGCTACGTTCTGTGCCCGGATTTAGCGATCTCTCCAACCCCCCAGAGCCTGCTAGTGTAAATCACGGCCCTGCTCCTCGGTCGTCCAGGATTGCTGTCATCCTGACAGTGCTGCCCCATTAGTTCAGACTTTGAGTAGCGAGGTTCTTTACCTTCCAGTTAACCTTGTTTTTGTTTCCAAGGGCATATGTGACGGTGCTGGAGCCATTATCCTTGCCAGCGAAGATGCTGTTAAAAAGCATAACTTCACACCGCTGGCGAGAATCGTGGGCTATTTTGTGTCTGGATGTGACCCCACTATCATGGGTATTGGTAAGTTTGTAGGGAAACAAACTGGTTCTGTTACATTTCTGGAGATAAATCTTCTTTGGCATTCCAATTCCAGAAACAGTAGCTAAGTCAAGGCTGCCAGTCTTTAAGAAAAACTGTTAGTTTCAGTAGGAAAACCAGGACTGTGTAAACTGCTGTGGGCAGCAATCATGTCTTCTTGTCCATTTGAGATCTTTAAAGTTGACAGACAGAGCCCTGACTGGTGTGGCTCCGTTGGTTGTCATCCACATAGCGAAAGGTCACCAGTTCAGTTCCGGTCAGGGCACATACCCGGGTTGGTGGTCTAGTCCCGGCCAGGGTACAAACAAAAGGTGACCAATTGATGTTTCTCTCCCTCCCTTCCCCCCTCTCTAGAAGTAAATAAATAAGTAATTTAAAAATAGAACTAACAGAAAATAACAGAAGAATTACCAGGTACTGACCAGATAAAGAAAATCTGAGATGGGAGAAACTATGGGGCAAAACAGCAAAGGCCGTATGGAGATGAACACCCTGTCGGGCGTCTTATGTGGGGTCACTGGTGTATCTAATTTCACCCTTCCAGCCCTGGGAAGTGGGCCTTCTCAGTCGGGGAGAAAATTGAGGTGGGCGTGGGGAGGTTGGCTCAGTTCCAAAGCAGCAGGCAGTGGAGCCGGGGTGCAACTCCAGCTCCAAGTCCAGTGCTCTTCTTGCTCTGTTGTCTCAGGAGGTCAGAGTAATGCTCTCCTGTCTCAGCTGAGGCTCAGCAGGACAGTGAGGAATTAGAAACTGTGTCCCCATTGGCAAAGCACTAGCAGGAGGTCTGTGACTTCCTACAAGCATGTATACAGTCTGAGCTGGAAGGGTATGAATTAGAACAAAAAGCTTTCTGCCGAAAGCACTCCTAGAAACTGCAGATGATGATGAATTTTAGCAGTTCCTGTCACCATTCTGTGGGGAAACAGGGAACTGATTAGGTACCTCGTGAAAATAAAATTGGTGCCCAAAGGTTCTAATCTGCTTCTCAGGCCCCAAGGAAAAGCCTGCCCTAGAATAGAGACTCAGCTTCTTGGTAGGTCCAAAGATTTGTCAATGAGATTAGATGAATCTTAGGCCATTTTTTACTAACTAAATTGTATTTTCTTAACACATTTTGTAAAGGTTTTATTCATCTATTTTTTTAGACAGTGGGGGAGGGAGAGAAACAGCGGTGTGTGAAACGTCAATTGGCTGCCTCCCACACACCCCCCAGTGGGGACCTGGCCTGCAACCCAGGCATGTGCCCTGACCGCAAATGGAACCAGCCAACTTTTGGTTCCCAGTCCAGCTGGTGCCCCACCACTGAGCCACACCAGCCAGGGCCTCACTTGGTTTTTGAAGTAGGTCCCAAGATTGAAGGAGGATGACTTGTGGCTGGCCTGCCTTTTCAAAGATCCTGCCCTGTAAGCTTCCAGGTCCTGCCCTGCTGATGACTAGGTTCATACCCAACAGGCTTGCTGCTGTGTCCTGCACCGAATTTCTGAGGAAGCCAGCTGGCGTGTCCACACCTTGCCATCTGTCACCGTGTTGCCAATTACGTCACCAAAAACTGTATACTATGTAAACATTTGTTAAAAGTCAACTTTTTCCTTTTATAGCCTTCAAAGTTTATTAGCTTTCGGCTGCCCACTATCAGCAAAACATAGTTTTTGTCATAGAGATGGGAAGTAGCTTGAAAAATTAAATGCCGTGGAACCTGGGTTCTTGAACTTAATTCGTTCCAGAAAAACGGTTCAAAAAGTGATTTGTTTGAAAACCGACTCTCTTTTGTTGCCTGAGATTCGTGTGACCAATCACACAGGCATCAGCATGAAAGGGTTGTTGGGACCCCAAGTTCTGTTGGACAATTGGACATTCTTTCTATGAACAACCTGGTCGAGAACCAAATTGTTGGGGAACCAAGACATTCAAGAGCCGAGGTTTGGCTGGATCTGTGTGTCCGTGTGGCATTTATCGCTGAGGTATTGAGAGCAGTGGTTCCCGGCCCTGAATGACGATCAGATGCACCTGTGATCCATTCCCCACGTGAGTTCGTTTTCGCAGCTGCAGGGTGGAGCCTGGGAATACGGGGTTTTTTCAGTGTATCTAGATGGTTTTGATGATGATCAATCAAATTTATCTGATATTGGAAAGTGGTTATTCTGTAGTTCTTTTTCAGTTTAACCTCATTTAATAGGTTCTGATACGTTAAAGTAGTGAGGAAGCAAGGAAATGTGGTTTGCCTTTCCTCTACGCCAGGCCCTGGATGTTCCCCCCCTTAGTGTGGTGAGTGGCCGATGGGGGGTCTTCTTCCTTCGGGCACGATTGCAGCTGTGTGTGTGCCAGTGTCCCCGTGCCAGATGTCCCCTCCATCCGGACAGTCCCTCTCTCAGCTGTGCTGGGGGGGTGAAACAAGGCACCAATGGGAGAACGCAGGACAAACAGCAGGGGGACAGACGCCTGCGTACCTGATGAGGACGGGCTCGTCGACCTAATTTCCGGGGAGGGTGCTTCCTCAGTTCCACAGTGTTCAGTGTGGGGCAGTCCTTTTCCCTGAGGTGCAACTGCAGACCCAGAGAAGGGGGGAAGCCAGAACTCGAAAGACAGCTCCGACCAAGGACACGGTCACAGAAAGTGTGTTCCCTGGAACTCCTGCCCCCCAGTGGTGGCGGCAGTGGTGGGGGCTGCTGGGCAGGACTTTGAGCCTCTCAGCCAGAGCGGCTCTACCTTTATCTGTTATTGGGCTTTATTTGTAAAAAGGATTCAAATGCTTCTAAAGAAAGAAGTTAAAAAACCAATTCAAAGCACCTCTGACGGGAAGCTTGTAGCCCAAAAAGGTGCCCATGGTCACCTGGCTGGCTCTTAGTAGTTGGAGCCACGACTAGAAGTCAAGTCTCCTTTTCCCCATGAGAACGCTACACCTTCCTGAGTCCCAGTAAATAGCAGAGTGGTTTGGGAATGGTCCTTAAAAACAAAGTGTGGTGTGTTGTTACAATTGCCTGCGACCGTTCCGAGTTCACAGGAGCACGGAGTCAGGCTCCCCGTGTTCGTGAAGGTGGGAGTGTGCGCGTGGGTGTGCTCCCTCCGGTTCTGCGTGTCTTCCCCGGTAGGGTGCCTCCTCCGCTGATCACGCGGGGCAGTGCTGCTCTACTCTCGACTGTCCACCTGTTTTCGTGCCTTCGAGATACAAAGAGAATCTGGAATTAGGTTCGGTGTTAAGTCAGTAGCCAGTGCAGAACTGGTGCTTTATGTTGAAGAGCACGGGCCTACCGATTTACAGACTGTTGTTTAAAAAGCATTTTAGTTAAGTGACAAAATAAATCACATTATATTTAGATTGCATTATACTTTTCTTGGAAAAACTGATTTCCCATCTTATCTTGGCTATATTTGTGAAGCTTGTTGTAGAATGTTTGACTACTTAAATTCAACAGAACATACCACATTTTTAAATTCATTTATGGCAATTTTATTCTTTTGGAACAGATAGAGAAGTAGATTCTCATCCCTAGTCAAATTTTGGGCCTTTTGAGGGGGAAATGAATTTATTTTAAAATCATGAGCAATATTAAACTCTCACTGGTGGTCATCAGAAATCTGGGAGCTAAAATTTCATTGTGTGGGTTTGTAGTTCGTCGGTGGGGTGTGTGTTTCATTAAACTCTGCCTTCCGTGGGAGTCGCAAACGCCTCTGCTGTTCAGACTCCTTCTCCTGCGGGGCCTCGTGGCTTCCTCCTGCTGGGCCCGTGCAGAAAGGCTGCTGCCATTTCTTCTCCGTTGTCCAGATGGGCTCAGAAACTCAGAGTGTGGGCGCAATCACTTCTGTGCCAGGAACGCATGTGATTTGTACCCCAGGAGAACACTGAAGTCCAAGTCACCGTTGGATAGGAAGCATGACCTAAAAATGGCTTTGAACTCTTGTGCAGAACCCCTTTGGCTGTTGGAGCTCCTGCAGCCGTTTATGTTTGGACACCTCATGGGAGGCTGTCAAGTACAGTTGCACGACGGAAACCGCTGTTCCCCTTGGTCCCGTGCTTTGTTCCGTCATTGTCACATGACTTAAGAGTGTGCTGTCAAGGTAGAAAGATCTGTGGCTACTAATAGCTGTCACATTATTTACCTGTTTAGTGAAGATGGAAACATTTGGTCCATAAACAAGCCTGAGATGATGCTGGCTTTTACTCTGACACAGGTCCCGTCCCGGCTGTCAAGGGGGCACTGAAGAAAGCGGGACTGAGCCTGAAGGACATGGATTTGGTGGAGGTGAGTGTTTGGCATTTTTACAGCATGAATAAACCACCAGTGTCCACGGCGCAAGTGGCCGCAGCCTGGCCCTCCGCAGCCCTTTCGCTTGGGTGCTGCTGGCCTTTCCAAAGGACGCACATTGAAACCCGTGCTGCTTCATTGCCTGACTTACGTTGGTGCGCTTCCCTGACCTGGTTAAAATGTTTCCTTTATATTTAGATAGTTAAAACAGGCTGATTTCTCCTAAAGTATAAATTCCTGGAAAAATCTTAGGACCTTATAAGATCCTATTACACTTTTGACTATTAATGTGCTTGTTGAACTGAAATGATTTCTATATGAAGTGTGTGGGGGCATAAGTACTTTCAACCCTGTTTTATGGATTAAAGTGAAAAAATACAAGTCAAGAACTGACCTAATAGGAAAACAGTATCTGGTGCCAAATCTAGAAGTTTCTTGTCCTCCCCTGACCCCGGGAATTTAGAAGTCAACCAGAGGGTAAAAGAAGGTGTGTGTGGCCAAGGTGTGAACCGCCCACCTGGCTGCAGCGCCTGTGGGCTCCGCAGGGTCCCGCTGCCCCTAGTGTTTGTGGGTGATATTGCCGAGAACTTCTTTTCTCTGAAGGATGCATTGGACTTACACTGCCATTTTCAAACCTGGTATTTCTACAGAGAACAACTAAAGATAGAATAATCTTGAAAGGTAATTTACATTGGGAAAAAAGCAGCAAAACTAGCCATCAACGGGACTGAACAATTCTCAGTTAAAAATCAGTTTGTGAATAAGGATTTTTACCAGTGTTTCAATCATTTTGAAGGTGAATGAAGCCTTTGCTTCCCAGTACTTGGCTGTTCAGAAGGGTTTGGATCTTGACCCAAGTAAAACCAATGTGAATGGAGGGGCCATTGCTTTGGGCCACCCACTGGGAGCGTCTGGAACAAGAATTACCAGCCACCTGGTTCATGAATTAAGGTACTTGCTAGAAATTGTTGGATTTCAGATTTTCCTCTCTTGTAGACATGCATGGATCTAGGTTTCCCCCGAACAATCCAACATTTTTTCGTTCTTCCTCAGATCCCCTTTGTGCTGCTTCTCACCAGGACCCATTGCTTGGCCACCAGTTTTCAGCTGGTCTATGCAGACGACCCCGCTGACTTGTTAGCAGCCCCGCTCTTGGGCACGCCGGCCCTCCTGCTGGCTGCGTGTTCCCTGGGGGATCCATGTGCCTAAGATAAAGTTATTTAGGAAAATAGAAATACTGAAGGGTTCTTACCTAGATGCTGTCTTTTAAGAAACCTAAGCTGACCGGTGATTTGGATCTGAACTCAGTTTTCCCTTGCTGTTTCCATGGTTCCAGGGGGCGCCTTCTGTGTGTCTGATACTTTCTGTTCTGACAGTAGTGCTTCTGCGGCTGCTGCTGCATATTTTGGACCACTTTGCTCTGTTAGTAGAAAAATTGCCAGTGAAGCCAAATATATCAGGACAAAAACTCACACCAGCTCCCTGTTAGGTTAAGGTAAATAGGACTCCTATTTCATTTCGAGATTCACTGAGTTGAAATGAGTGATTGACACACACCAAAATAATTCCCAAGGGTTCTCTCAAGGTCGTTCCATCAAGACGGAGGAGTGGAAGCGATGGCACTTTAAAGGAGTCTTTTTTATGAAAGGGACTTGAAATGTTTCTAAATTACCTTCCTTTCACATGGACAGGCTTCACTATCTACACTTATTCAGAGGTGCCGTAAACACCCGAAGCCATATAAACCGAAGGGACTGAGTGTTGCCCCCCCCCCACCTTTCTCCACCTCCGTTTGTCTACTCACTTCCTCTCCCCACTCCTTTTGTACACTGTGGCCAAGCTGGCTTGCTTTGTTTGTTTTTTGGCTTGGTCAGTAACTTTGTTGTTGTCTTTGTCTGGAAAATCTTCACAGAAAACCGTGCTGTGGTTCACTAGCTCTCAGCAGCCCATCCTCAGCCCTGAGGGTGCTTGCCTTCTAGTCAGCTACCCAGTCTTTCTTCTGGGCAGGAGACGTTTTGAAATGCCCTACCTCTTCTTCTTAACTCCTTTCTTAGGCATGTCCTCTAGACTGGATTCTCCCGTAGTGCAGCATGAGCGTTCTGGTGTGTCTCCCCCATCCTGTCGGGGGTGTGGTGTTCTTTGTGTATTGAGAGAACTGTTTCTTTTAAGCGTCTTCATCTTCTGCCACTATGTAGCATATATAATCTGCAATGTTCTGGCCCGTGGTGTGCTTCTGATGGACGCCTGCATTGAATTCCTTGCTTTCTGAATCCTAACCCAGGAATCGCTTGGCACTGTGAGGGTTAAACAGGCCTCCCCCGACAGCTCCCTCCAAGTCCCCAAACACTTCATTTCCGGCAGCAGTCCTGGCCAGCCCTGCATCTAGCTCATAGCAGGTGAAGGCACCAGGCCAGTCAGCGGTGCTTTCCACGTGGTGTTCACCTGGAGTCATCTGCACTTGGCCCTTCTAGACCTCGTCCACACCAGTCCTACCGAGAAGCCTGCGACCTGTCAGGCCAGCTGCACGCCACGTGTGGGAAGTTCATTGACAGAGGTCACAGACCGCCATGATCTCCTTCTGGACGGGCGTGAGCAGGCTGACAAACGACACCGCTGTCGGTCGCCTGGACGGTCGTCTTACACTTGGGCGAGTGGTGCTTATTTTCAGCCTCAAGCACCGGTGTTCCTGGGCTCAGCCATCAGTTCACCGGTCGTCGACTGCTGACTTTCACGTGGTATCTCTTTAAGTGTGGGTGGGACACCAGTGTCCCAGCACGCCACCACTGCTTTTTCTTTAATATTCAGCTTTCCTAATTCTCTCCTGTTGTGACTATCATACTGAAGGGTGAGGAAAATATTGAGATGATGGGATGAATGCAAATGAATAATACAAATGTGACCATTAGTAATTCAACTTAAGAGTTACCTAATTACTTCAGTAGACTGAGTCGATTTCAGCCACTGCTGTTGTCCCCAGGCGTCGGGGTGGAAAGTACGCCGTTGGATCAGCCTGCATTGGAGGCGGCCAGGGCATCGCAGTCATCATCGAGAGCATGGCCTGAGAGCGTGGGGCTGGCCACGGCCACTCTCACTGCACGTGGCCCGGCCACGGTGACCTGCCCACGGTGACCCGGCGACCTCGAGGGCAGCTGTGGAAACAGCTGCCACCGAAAGCGACTGAGTTTCACCAGAAGAGCCCGTGCCTGAATCAGGGCTCTTGGGCTTCCACTGAATGTGCTGTATTTCTGCACTAACACCCAGCTGTCGAGGCTTCAGAGGAGTGGTGTCCTTGCCAAGTAATCACCGCTTACGCCTTAGGTAATATAATATCATTGCGAGGAATTGGAATAAATATTGCCTTAAACTCGGCTAAGCATTTCCTGTCATTTTTTTAATTGTAGTAAAATACACATAACATAAATTTACTGTCCTTGCCATTTTTAGGTGTACAGCTTATTGGCATTAAGTGCTTCCACGTCTTAGGTAACCACCACCACAAAACTGCAATTACGTAGCTAGGAAATAGTAACCCCCTTCCCCCCACAGCCCAGCAACCACCCCTGCTCTCTGTGAATCTGACTGCTCCAGACACCTCACGCCAGTAGAATCAGTCACACGGTGTCTGTGTTCTCGTGACTGGCTGGTCTCACTTGGCGTCATGTCCACAGGTTCATCTATATTGCAGCGTGTGTCCGAACTTCCTTTTTTTAAGGCGGAGCACTATTCCATGATACTTGCAGACCACATGTTTGCTCAGTCACTGCCGAGTGGGCCCCAGAGAACAGCGCCACCGCAAATGCGGCGTGCAGACAGATGCCTGCCCGTGCCTTGCTTATAGCTCTTCTGGGCACTTCTCCAGAAGTGGAGTGGCCAGGTAAGTGTGAGGATTCTGTTTTTAGTACTTCCAGGAGTTGCCCTGCTGTTTGCCTTCCGCAGTAGCTGTGCCACGTGACACTGCGGTCAGCAGCGCGCACGTGTCCGATCTTTCCACAGATGCACCAGTACTTGCTGTTTTCTGTGTGGTTTTGTAGAAACCAGCCTGTGTGGTGTCCGGGGATGCCTCACTGCAGCGCTGAGTTGCATTTCCCTCATGACAGTGACGTGAGCATCTTTTTCTATGCTATAGGCCACTTGTATACCTTCTTTTGGAGAAATATCTCAGTCCTTTCCCCATTTTTTAAGTTGAGTTATTTTGTTGTTGTCTTGTATTATTTTTTTAAATATTTTGAAAACCAGTTTAATTTGTGTGTTGACTGATATTCATAACTTATACTGAGATAAATGTCCAAATTATACTGAGATAACTTATACTGAGATAAATGTCCAAATTACCAAATGTCCAGGAGCAAAATTACTGAACCTAGTCTTGGTATTAATAAGTGATATATTAGATAGTCCTTCCCTTGAATAAAGACAGTGCTGATTATGTATTTTAAGTCCTCGATACACTTGAGTGGAGACATAGCTTCCTGAAGGAAGATTCATGCTCGTCGTACAGACCACATTTTTACATGGAGAACATGGGGCTGAGGAAAGGCTGGAGGTCAAGTCTCAGAAGAAGGCAGGCGACACCCCTTTTCACCCACCACCAGCACTTCCCTGCAGAGCAATGTTGCTGCTAACATCCGCTGCACGGCCAACTCGGAATGAGCCAGTAGCAGGTTGCTGTTAGAAACCGCTGCGCTTACACGCAAGTTCAGAGGAACCTGGCGGAATGCCGTCAGGGCCACAGACAGGAGGCTGAGAGTTTTGCAAGTTCATCTG
The DNA here is from genome assembly GCF_021234435.1 of Artibeus jamaicensis. Taxonomy (NCBI): domain Eukaryota; kingdom Metazoa; phylum Chordata; class Mammalia; order Chiroptera; family Phyllostomidae; genus Artibeus; species Artibeus jamaicensis. The sequence goes on along the minus strand of NW_026521803.1, from coordinate 29,891,740 downwards.
AGTTATGTCCTGTGCTCATTCTCTAACCACACCTTCAACCTGCTGGTTTTCAGCGGGGGACACTGGCTGGGGATGTGTCTGGTTGTCATGGCTGGGCAGTGGGCAAAGGCCCAGAGGCTCCTAATGTCCTCTGATGCAGAGGACAGTGCCTACAGCAAAGGCTTCTCTGGCCCAAAACATCGAGTGCTGCAGTTGATGAACACTGCTCTAACCCTAAATCCACCCATCCCTCATCATGTCACCTCCCATTCTGTGTTTGTTTATATGCCTATGCAGGTATATGTGTACACACACACACACACACATATTTTAATATAAAAGTATTCAGCCTTCCCAACCCTGCTGTGAATACATATACACCAATACTGAGGATCCCAGGGGCTGGTCGGGAAGGTGAGGTGAGTGGGAACAAGTAACAATTGCAGCCACTTACATTCTTTAGAGTGTAAGCTCCTCGTCAACAGGGGTGTCATCAGTGTGCCTCACGGGTACACCTTGTCTCTCTCTCTCGTCCCATGATCTCAGGTCTGGATGTGGCTCATCGGCCTCGCTGCCCTCTAGCGCTGCTTCCGGACCAGCTGTCCCTGCCCTTCTGCAGGACTCTGGGCTATTTTGAGGTCCACACCAACTGCTGATGCCACCCTGCCACCGCCTGCATTTCCACCCACTGTCCCTGGACTGGCTTCCAGCTGTGTCCTGTCCCCCAGGGACCCTACCGCCGCTGCCTCCAGCACCTTCCTCTTTCCGTCATTAGATCACTTCTGAATTCTCAGGAACTTGAGTGCCCAGTTGGTCAGGGACCTCTCAGTTCCATGCCAAAACACTGGTGGCTTTCGTCATTCTGTGTCAGGGCCTGCTCCCTGGGTCACACAGCAGAGACTGCCACGGAGCCACCAGCTGAGAGGAGTCCCCTCCCAAGGAATCTCCTGGCACCATCTTGGTATAAAAGGTTTATTGCCTTTCCCCATAAAGGTCTTGGGTAGTTTTATTTGAATGAGATTTTTTTTTCCTATTTTATCTCCTATTTGGTTATTTCTAATGAACAGCTTTTGGATATTATGTATCTAGCCAGCTTGCTGAACCCTCGTATTAAGTTCTAATCATATAAACAATATTATTGCCTTAAAGAAAAAATTAAATGACAGTAAGAATAATATATAAAACCAGTTCTTGCCCTTTTGGAGAACGATTCTATTACAGGTTTTCTCACAGTAAGTCCCATCATTTCCACCTTCATGGGGGGAAGACGTTTGTAAATCCCTAACGACCGCAAACCAAGTGACTTAAATGTAGGATGAGAGGACAGACTTTTAAAGGTGCCCTAAAAGGAACACCTTTGTAAATGAAACATGATTGAAATAAGTTTTATGAAGTAAACATGACTTCCTTTCTTTCCCTTTCTCTCCATCGCATGTTTCGTTTTTAGAGTGAAGCCTTGATTTTCTCTTTTTTTAAAAAAGATTTTATTTATTCATCTTTTACAGGGGAAGGGAAAGAGAGAGGGAGAGAAATATCAATGTGTGGTTGCCTCTTGTGTGTCCCCTGCTGGGAACTGGCCTGCAACCCAGGCATGTGCCCTGACTGGGGATCGAACCGCTATCCTTTGGTTCCCAGGCCTGCACTCAATCCACCAAGCTACGCCAGCCAGTGCTGAAGCCTGGCTTTTCATAAACAGGATCAGCTCGTCTCTGGAGCCCCATCGGCGAACCCAGGGGCCTGCTCCCGCCTGGGCAGCACCACAGGCCTGTGCCACAGCTCGGCCCGTTCTCAGCAGCACCCAAAGATGCTTCTCTTTAGCAAAGTTGGCCTAACACTTGGTCTTTCTTTTTTCCCGGGAATTGAGGAAGGCAGAGCAGGAGTCCACAGTGCAGAAACCTAGGGCAGCAGGAAGGGGCCAAAACCTGTCCCACCTGCTGGCTCGTGCTCCAATCCCTCTGGCCAAGGAAGCTGCCCTTTGCTTCCTCCCATTTGTCCGCACCCTGGTTAATTAATCCCCATCGCCTGAAGTCCGCTAGCGTCTCTGCTCCCGGGACCCTGAAAGAACACTACGAACACACAGGATTTCCCTGTCCCACCAGCCTGTTCACCTCATCCGGAGCTGCCTCCTGGTGGCGCTGAGGCCGCACTACTCCAGGGTTCACACGCCCAGCCTCGCTCTGCAGCCAGGCCCCATCTGTCCTGTTGGTGTGTTGGTGGGCGCTTTCTTTCGACAACCCAGCTGAGCGTGCTGGGAGGACTCAGAACGTGTGGGAGGCCTGCCACTGCCCTCTGGCATTGGTGGACCTGTGTTCTGGTCCAAAGAAGGATGCTCAGTGGCTGCACCACACTGGAGTTTGCTAACAGAGTGACTGCTCTGTGCCCCCAGCACGGGCAGGGGATGGGGAGTTCTGGTCTGCAGAGGACCACACGCCATGGAGGACTGTAAGGTACAGCTCTGTTTTATGTGTCCCTGAGAAAGAAACAGAGGCCTGACTGGAGGGTCTTTTCAGAGACTTCTTCAGGACACCAGCACACTCAGGGGTCCAGCCTGGGTCCAGGTGACAAGTAAGGTAGCCGTGAGGGACAGCATGGAGACACCACACTGAGGGTCGGAACCACATGCTTCTCCTCACGCAGGTTTGCAGCCTCAGTTCACATTGCGAATGTGGTCCCCAGAAGCACTCAAGCCAAGAACTGCAAGTGGTTCCAATGGAAGAGACCGCAGCTCTCCTTGGGGGGTGAGATGCACCCCACCTCCAGGGATGCTGACAGAATGAGCCGCTCAGAGAATCCATGAGCTCCGGTGGCTTTTAATTTGTAAAGCATCAGAAAGAAAAAAAAAAGGACTGACCATTTAAATGGCTTGAGTGTCTGACTATGACCGACCACTGAGCAGCCCCTCAGGTCCTCCAGGGCCATCAGTGTCCTTATGACAAGTAGGGGACAGCTGTGAAGGCAGGAGGCAGAGAGTAGTTTCTTCCTTGAATAGATGCAAGGACGGAAATTTCTCTGTGTGTTTCATTCCCATCGAGAGGCCAGAGGAGGTGAGGAAAAGCTGAGCAAATGGCACAAGGAATGACCAGTGGGGAGACCAACCGAACAGGGAGAGAAGGGTGAAGTGTGGGCAGATGCCCGCTGCCTGCCCGAGGCCAAGTGCACAGCCTGCCCCCACCACCAGCACTTCTGAAAGGAGCTCCTGTGCTTCTCAGACAGGTAGGGGACATGCAGTTCCCTGGGGGGATCGTGTCCTACCTGGAAACCCATGGAAAAAGACCTGAAATGATTTAAATGCAAGACGGTGGAGAGTCCCACCTGCCCGGTCTGGACCGGGCGAGTCAGAGGAAAGAGAAGCCAGGACAAGCTGAGCACGGAGTAAGGGTGTGCTTGTTTGATAGTTCGTCCATTTGTCTTGCTTTATTTTGCCTTTGAAGAAGTTTTCATGTCAGAAGGGGGGCTCTGACATGGGCCTTAAAGGGTCAGAGTGGTGCAGGTGGCCGTGGTACTTAATTATCTCCTGCCCAGGATGCTGTGCCCAATGTGGCAGCTGCAGGCTTCTCAGGGGGCCACCCACCACACCCCGGCCCTGGGTGGCCGAGGCCTTCTCCACTGTCCCTGCACAGCCTCGGGCTGGTGCCCCCAGGCTGCCCACCCCCCCAGGCTGCCCCATGTGCAGAGGGTTCAGGTCTCAGCAGCCATTCCCTCCCAGCTCCAGTCCAAGGGAAACACCCGTGACCTGAGTGCTGGCCCTAGGAAGACCCAGGGAAGGAGAGAGAACATTCCCAGGCCCACAGGCCCCAGGATGGAAGGCCCAGTGCCCACCGTGGCACCCAGGCTTCGCCGGGAGCCAGTTCTGTGCTCAGTCCAGGGCTCTCTCTCCAGCACTGGATGTGACCCTCCCTCTCCTGAACACCTGTCAGGTGTCCCCAAATACTTAGTGAGCATCTTCAAGTAACAATAAAAACAGGGAGAAGGGTAATTATCTGTAACATTCTTGTGAGTTTCGTTAATTCTAAAGAAAGGAAAAAACAGTGCACAGAGACGCAGAGGCTGTGCCTGGCCAGGAGGAGTACGTCACAGATGCCCTTTGTGGTCCACAGGAAATTCCATCACTGGAAGCCCAGAAGACCTTACCGCCCTCCCGCCGCCCACCCTCCCTGTATTAACCGAAGACCCTACACGTGGAACAGCTGAGATGGAGAGAAAGCAGGTCCCCTGACTTGCCAGCTGGAGGCAGGGCGGTCCCAGTGAGCAATGCCATTGCTGACATCAAGCCCAAGGCAGAGTGCTGCTTTATCTCTTACTCTTGCTGTTTTGCAAATTCTCATAGCTCATCCCTGACCTCCCAGGACGCCCTTTACGGCTCAGCGAAGTGTGCTGAAATACAGCTCCAGAGGTTCCTAGAAGGAAGCTACAGACACCTCTCTCTTAAAACTGCCCAAGACTCCCCCCCAAAAAATATTCCAACCTCGGGCCCCTCCCCCAGCAGCACAGCCCGACCCCAGACTTCTGGCATAAAGGACCTCGACGAGGCCTGCTTCCACAGAAGGCTGACCCGGCCCTTCCCAGAAAAGTCGACCTGACTGCCATTAAGCCCAGGAAAACCTGAGCTCCTGCGGGTTTCTCTGTGTGGTCGCTAACTCAGGGGGCGTCACCTTCTGAGCTTGGGGATCCTGAACGGCTGTGTTAAGAGCCACTGGAAGCAGCCCCACCCGACCTGCTCCAGCGCCCGGGACAGCAGAGGGTTTTCGCCGTTATCACAGGCCATCCCTCTGCTTGGGGAGAGTTCCAGAGGGGTGAGGGGAATCTGTCCTTGTGAAGACGGAATAAGGAAAGGAGACACTGGGCCTTGGGTTTCCTTGATGGAAGGAGAGTGTTGGGAGATGAAGAGAGATGAGAGGAGAAGGGGTGAACAGGGCAAGGAGTGGAGAAAGGGAAGGAGGGTCCGGGCAAGGTGGGGCGAAAAGGGCCCCGGGGCCCAAGAGCCTCCCGCGCCTGCCTCCCTGCCTGCCCGGGCTGCTTCCCAGGACTTGCATTTCACTCACTACGGTCCCCTCCGTCACCTCCCAGGGGCAGGCTCTTCTCACCGCACCCTCGGCCCCCACCTGGCACACTGCTACCTCAGTGTCTGGGTGCTTCTGCCAGCAAAGAGCCAGAAAAACCAGAGTTCACTCAGCGGGTCCTCCCTCAAGGCCTAACATCACCGGTGAACCTTACAATGGTCTGAACTGCTGCCTGGGTGTACCCACGAGGGGTTCCCATCTTTGACCCACAGGTCAAGTCTTCACCCTCAAAATACTGGCACAGCTGGAACTGGAATGCTGACCCCTGAGGCCCCTCCCGGCCTCTGGGGGCCGCCCGTTCCCCACCACGGCTGTTGCGCCCAGCTCTGCCCTCTGGGGCCTCCACCAGCTCTGAGGTTGGTGTGCCATCTGTCAGCATTTATCCGCCCGGGGTCCTACGGCTCCAGGCCCCGGAAGCTGTGGTGACAAGGGGCTGCCCCTGCTGCTCTGTCCCAGGTATGTATTTGCACATTGAGGACCTTCTTGGAGGCCCAGTGGCCTCAATCCAAAGATTCTTTCTAACAGTAGCATTCCGGGCACTCAGATGAAAACGTTTCAGCCAACAGAGGCTCCAGGCTCCTTCGGATCCTCCTGCCGAAGCTCAGGGCTCTGCGCAGCTGCCCCAGGAGGAGTCCCTTGTCCCTTTCCCAGCCATGGGCCACTGGTCAAAAAGACAGCCCAAGACTCCATAGTATGAGCACGTGTGAGTGTGTGTGTGTGTGCAGGGAGCCCATGCGGGCAGGGCTAAGAGCTCCGCCATCCTGCTCGTGGGAGGCTGCTCCACTTCCCCTCCCCCACCTTGGACCACGAAGCCTGTAAGAAGCTCTTTGGGCAACACGGGGGACCAGAACCAGATCAGCTCGAGGCCTCGTGAGGAGGCAGCTGGTGCAGTTTGAGGAGAGCCCCCCCCCCCACGGCTTCCCGACCGCATCTCTCCCTGATTTCTAAAGTGGAGCCTCCACAGCTGCCCCTAATGGGTTGACTCCAGCATCCCAGCGAGGCACCTGAAGAGAAAACAGCTTTAAAGGTGAGAGAGAAGGAAAAACAAGTATCTGCACAAAAACAGTAGCTAGCATTTACTGAAGCCTTGCTCTGGCAGACTGTCCAAGTGTTCACCATGTGGGTGGGGCAGGTACGGTTATTATCACCCTGCCTGGTTAATCTAAATTGAAATTATCTCCATTTTACAGAAAAGGAACAGGAGATAGAGAGTGAGTGGCAGGGACTTGCCAAACATCAATGAGCTTGTGGGTGGTGGAGGCAGGATTTGAACATGCAGCCAGACTGGCCACCAAGCTGCCACTGTCACCAGATCTTGCACCCAGCACAGTGACTTACACCAGCCATTCAGCCCCTGCCTTCATCCCAGACAGCCTGTCTTCTGTAGCGCTCCAACCCTCCACCCCCAGAAGCCTCCCTGCCCCCAGACATGGCGCCACCCGGTCGACAGAAACGTGGGTTCCATCTCTGGTCAGGCTGCAAACTCCTGACAGCTGGAGGCCATCACGTGCTCACCGAGACCCAAAGGCCTGGGTTCCCGGACAAGCCTGATCCCAAATAAGCTGGGCCGTTATTAAGTCCTGTACACACGGGGGCCCTCACGGGGCCCCCACACGGTCTTAGCAGACGCTCCCCCCAACCTTGCAGCAGCTTGTGGTCTGACGTAAAGGCTGGAATTTCCTGGCAAACTCAGTTTGACAAATACCAAGTTAAAGTATTAGGTCTCTTAACTGTGGGGTTGCTCAGAGCACTTAAAAGCCTAAACGCTCACGGATCATCTATTGCATAAGAGGATGAGATACTGTGCAGATTCAGAAACTTCCCAAAGGAATGTGACCAGTGGTCAGACTGCAGGCCATGGTCAAAGGGCTCCAGGCTCCCAGCGAAACTGACCCAGGACCCAGGCCTTGCACAACGCTGGCACACAAGAAACGATCAGAGAGGTAGCGAGGATGATGATGGTGGCGATGACGATGGCGAGCGCATGTTTGGCAAATGTTTTTTTCTCTCAGTTACATGTTTGCTGGCAGGTGGCAGGGTTGGCAGATGTGTCTCAACTTACTAGGACAGCACTTTTTTCAATAGTTGTGCAAACTCAGCTCTGTGCTCAGGGCACTTTCCCAGGCCCGATCTCCCCTGATCTTCAGAGCAACGCTGTGAGGTAAGTGGGCAGGGTATCAGCATGATGCCACTTCTTGCTAGTTGCTCACCCTTTGCAAGCCTCAGTTTCATCATCTGTAAAATAGGAGAATACCTACTCATTCAGAAGTGCCTTGAAGACTGACTAAGATAAAATGGGAAAGGAAGGTACAGGTAAACACTAACCGAATCTAAATTGAAATCATCTCCATTTTACAGGTGATAAAACTGAGGCTAGAGTTCAAATGCCCACAGGTTGCTTCCCCTTCTGGCAACCTCAAGAACATGGGGCTACTAAACCAAACATATTTTGTGACTGATGTATCTACCCACAAGAGGGTTCATTTGCCCATCTCACTCTTGATTCAAACATCTGATTCGGTGGCTAAGTTAGACAAGCCTGACACTGGAATGAAAACACCAGATTTCTATCTTCTAAGATAATTCAGTGGAGAGGCAGTGGGTTGAGTTCACCGTTAGATACAAGTCACTAATTCTCTGAGTATTGGAAAGCTGGGGGGAAACCTTCACAGGCTTTTGGCAAGACAGTGAGTTCAGCTCTCCACCTGTGATCCTGGGCCCGCACAGCCTTCTCTGCCCGCACACTTGCTGCCCGCACACCTGCTAAGGATACTCTCAGGAAAGGCCCTGCAACCCACGTGAAATAGCAGGGATATATGTGAGCATGGGCACTGGGGAAATTGTATACTTCCACAGAATCAAAAGAGCAGAATGAAGGACTCTATAAAAATGTGTATTGAACAACCACAGTTAAAAACTAATTTAAAAAGATAAGGTTGGCTAGGAATCTGAATGGTGTTGTCAGGGTGAAGTTGGCCAGAAGGGAACACGAGGGAATTTGCTGGAGCGATGGGCATGTTCTACATTTTGTTCGCAGTGGCGGCTATTACAACAGGATGTACGATGGTCAGAACTCATCAAACCGGACACTGAAGTTTGGGTGTGTTATTAAATGTAATTACACCTCAGTAAAAGAAGAGCATTAAAACAAAGGCTACATTTTACAATAACAAGAATATAAAGACAAAACCTAACTGAAAATATGTGACATTTTAATGGAGAAAAATATAAAACAATGTTAAGAGAGATGGAAAAACTTAAATCGATATGCCAAGTTCACGGATAGGGGGATCCAATATTATAAAGTCATCCACTTTGCCTAAATTAGTTTATGAGTTTATTATAATGCTAATCAAAATCCTGACTTGATAGACTATCATTAACACTTATGTACAAAGCAAAGAGCCGAGATAAGTCAAGGCAATTCTGGAGAACAAGGCAGGAGAGACTTACTTAAAAGCTATGATGATTGGGACAGTGTGGCATCAACTCAGTGTTGGTCCTTAGGAAAGAGACAGCCCAGTAACAGTAAGGAGGCCTGACCTGTGTGACATGTGGCTCTGCAGATCAGCAGGGAGGGAATGGTGCAAGCGAAGTCACTTATCCTTATGGTGGGGGAGGGGCGGGGGGAGGATGATGTTGCCAGTTCATACAGGTCACACAACCAACCCCAGTGGATTGGAGACCTAAATGTCAAACCGAAACTTCAGAATAAAATACAGCAGACTATCCCCCTGAATTTGCAGGAGAAAGGATTTCCCCAGACAACTAACGAGGGGAGGACTGTTGCCAGGCATGTCGGCACCACGGTCCCTGGGTTGGAGAAGTGAGAGGCCCCTCTGGGGGCACCTGTCTCTGGGCTCCAAACGGTTGTTTCTGCCTGCACACCCGACTCCACTGAACGGCTCCTGGGCCGGCCAGCACTGCGGACAATTGACATTGGTTCTTCTAAGGCAACTGGTGATGAGAAACAGTTCAAGGCAGGAGTCCAATGTCAGCGAAGTCAGGTTTGGAGTCTTCAGCTCCTCTCCCTGCAGTTCTGGCTCTCTGGGCTGCCGTGGTTCAGAAACCATGGTCTCATTGGAGCATCCAATGAGACTCCCGCTCTGCTGGCTACTGCTTTCCCTAGCTCTGCCTCAGGTCCTCGGCCCTGGGTAGGTCACGTGATCTCTCTCCCAGCTGTATCTGTATCTGAGAGTGATCAGAGGAGTAATGTGCTACTGGGCAGAAAAGTACCTTCCATGGTGTAAAGCACCCCTCAGCTGTGGGAGAGCATTTCTAAGAACCAAAGTCTTGGTTTAAGAATTAGCTCTTGAAGAAGAATTTGGGCATCGGCTATTAGGCCGGAGGATTCTGTTCTCTTCCCAGTAACTCGGTGAATGTGTTCGCTGCCTCTCACTTTCACACAGGTGCACGCACTTGTCACTTAGAAGGGTCCCATTATGATGTCATTGAATTATAAGACTTCACGCTTTTTGTTTTTGTTTTATTTGTGTGTTCACATGTGTGTCTTTGTAGAAGGATTTCCCTTCCCCGAGATCATCAATATATTTCATATTTTTCTAATGTATTTATAGCACTCCAAAATGGTTTCACTCTTTATCCATCTCTCATTTATTTTCATGCCTGCTATGAGGTAGGGCTACAACTTTTTCCCCCTAATGAATAACCAACTATCCCACCCCTAAATCAGATTTCCTGAAATGATATTTTTTAATCAAATTCTGAATTCCCATATGCATACAACTTTGTTCATGGGCTTTCTACTCTGTTCCATTGAACTGTCTATTTCTGTACTGATAAAATGATTTGTTTTTTATATATTTTCATGTGTTTGTAGCTCACTGTTCTTTCTTTAAATTGACTTAGCTATTACTAGGTAATTATCTCTTCACAAAACTCAGAATAAATTATCATCATATTAAATTTTGAAACAAGCCTCCCAGAATTTACTAACCCAGTTATGTGTTTTCTCCCAAACAAAAGTCAGTACATTTCTTTTTCTCCAGATTTCAGAAACTTTTATTAAGTATTCTTATTTTTAATGACACTATATGCATTTACATAGGCTCAATTAGAATCTGGTCTCCTTGTAACAGGATACAATTGGACAAGTCCTGAGGCTGGCTTCCCAGCCTAGGGAGAATTTTAAAGATCTTATCTTAAATTCCTTATTACCAGACAATTTTAAAGAACTACGGTCGATTTCATGGAACCAATGAAGGCCTGTGGATATTACCAAAACTTTGACTGGAATGGCGTAGTTGAGATTAGGCACAGAATCACTGTCCTTGCTGCCACTGTGTAAATAATTGAATCAAATGGAGTAAGACTAGCCTCATTTTACAAACCAGTTAGGAATAACTATAGAAACTTGTGTTTCAGGGGGAAACTGCAGTGTACCCCTCTTCAGATTCTAGTCCCGCTCACTCTCCCCGAGCTTTTGTCCCCTGCACAGACACTGCAGAAGTCTCCACCCCAGCAGAGCATGGCAAAGACGCTCCATGCCTGCTACTGGGCGGGCCATGCAGGAGAGTTCACCTCGACAGTCGACAACATCACGAACACAGCCAAACTGCAAGCCAGGAAAGCCCATGGGATGGAAACTACCGTCCTCACTCCACCATTTAAATATGCAGCTGTAACTGAACAACAATTAAAAAAATATGCTTTCAACTCAAATCTAGAAATTTTCCCAACTGGCTGCCCTCCAAACTCAGAAAGTAGCTTATAATTTGCTCCAATGATTAACATTTGTTTTTCTTTTGTTTCCATAGCAATGCCTCTGATTAATCACCCAATTGTTCAGACCATACAGAGACCTAAGTTAGGCAGGAGCTCACCTGCAACCCCACCTCCTGAAAGAAAACATCCTCAGGTTCATCCTGCCTAAGTAATTGTGAGGCTATGTGCTTGCTATTACATCATGTTGTGCCTATGTAAATAACTCGTTGAAAATGCAAGCCGATTAATTACACATTACCCAAAGAAATGTAGACTCACTCAGCTAAGTAAAGCCTGCATTCCATTATAGCTCATTTGATTTCTGTAGTTCATTAAATCTTGGCTTCTGGGAATCCCTGCTCTGGGGAATTTTTCAGTCCTGAGCTATTATGCTCAGCATATTAACCACTCTGATGCACTGTACTCTCTCAAGGGGTTTAAATGCCTTTCCGCAGACGCTCACACACCAAATGATATCCATCAGGACTAGACAACATGAGGGACTCAGTGATCGGACCGCCCGTGTCAACTGATGATGCACAACCTTCCCCATCCTGACAACTCAACTAGCCGAAAAAGAACATGCAATTGTTCGCCCTACTACACCCACAGCGGTAACCAAGAATAATACTGTACCACTGGGTTCTACTCTCAGTCAATAGAGAGAATGAACAAGAGGGGAGAAGTGTTCAAATTAAATCGAAAATGGAGACCAGATTTCAAAATCCCCTGAGCACACAAGACTACTAAGTGAAACTTAATTTAGCTTATTTTGCAAAACAAGCGAAACTTAAACTCAGGCCACTTCTTGTCCTTGCCTAACAATTCTTTAAAAAATGTAAGTCACCTTCCCCACAGTGGTATGAAATAACCACTTTTAACCAACCTCCACCGTCCGGATACCCTCATAATAACCAAGAACGTGAAGGTTAAGCAACTTCCTCATTTTCACTTTATCAGCTCTCCTCTGATGTCATGCCCTGGAGCTCCACATCAGTCTTTGAATTTAAAAGATCTTTGTTACTAAATTTAAAATAAGCACAATTCACAAAAATAAACAAACAAAACTCTTTGTTAGTAAACTGTTCTTCTGTATAGAATCAATTCTTACTAAGTACTGCTTATTGATTTGGTGGATTTAACGGCACAGGTTAATCCCAGTCCTCTCCTTACATGGACATTCCCACTGTAACCCACAAATCGGTCCTTCTGTCCCTGAGCCTCTCAGGCCCTAATTTCACCTGCATGTTCCAGAAGCCCTTCAAATTCAAAATGTCCCAGACAACACCTGGGTGGTCACCAGGAAAAAGGCCATATTGGACCAATGTCCCACATTATACACCAGAATAAATTCCCAGTGGATGAAAGGTGTGTGTATAAAGAGTGAAGTTGTGCGAGTGTTTGAGCAAAGACTAAACGTGCGAGACTGAAAACACATGCCATGGGGTAGGTATATCTATATCAGTAGGTCTGCAGGCACCTTCTGGCCAAATTACTAAACTTAGAAAATAAAATATACGTGTTTGGTTACTTTTCACTTTCAGGACAAAAAGAAATTCACTTACGAGGAGGAAAATAAAGCAAGCTTCAGATGTCTTTCCAGCAGAATCTGTAAAGCGCCAGGACAAAGGAGAAATGTCCACAAGGAAAATAGCAGATGATCCAGGTGGACTCTACCCAGCCCAGCTGGACCGTAAGTATAAAGGCATGAGCTCACATTTTCAGACACAAAAGGACTCAGAAAATACAGCAACTATGTGTCCTTTCGAAACATCTGCTGGATGCTGAAATCTCACGCAGCAAAAGGTGGATCAAAATAGAGAGCCCTGCTGTCCTAAAGCCATAGAAATGGGGTTGGTGGGGAGCACAAAAACCACTTCGATACTGGAACGCTACTAACTGTCCTAGAGAATTACGGTTGCAGAATGCCGATGAACCCTCCGACAGAGTTCAATACCACAAGCATCAAAACTGGGAGGAAGGAGAGGGCAGAATGGAGGATACACCTCCATGTCAATCCCCCATTTTCCTAGCAAGTCATCACTCAATTCTGTCTATAAGGAAACTCCCATTTTTTAAAAAACCCACAGTGATTCCAACGTCTTCAATTCTCTTACATTTATTGGCATCTTCTAGGAACATATTTCCCTTTTAGGGAAGAAACATACCAGAAGTAGTTTAACCTAAGCATATACTTTTGTTATGTCGGCCTAAAATTAAATGCAGTGTTTGTTTTTTAAATGTCACCTACAGAATGATGCCGCCCTTATGCAGTCGCCTGCCCCTGTTTCAGTGTCTCTAGCTGGACCCTTCTTCCTCCACATGCGCAGAGAGCTGTCTGGCAGGGTGTCAACCAAAGGTTATTTTTAGGCAGCAGAATTTTTGGTAATTTGTGGCTTTCTCTTTTATACTTTCCTGTATGTCCTAAAATTTTTTATAGTAAGCATGCACAATTTATATTAAAATAATGACATAAAGAAAATAAAGGGATAGATGAAAAAATACCAAACAGGTACGCTAAAAGAAGAATTAAAAAGGCAGGTAGATGGTGGTACTAACGTCAGGCCAAGTGACAAAGTGGAATTTGAAGTAAAAGGTGTTAATCGGGGTGATGAGAGACACAACAGTACGGTAAAAGCTGCAGTTTGAAGACCAAGCAACAGCTGTAAATCGGGTGTTCCAAACAATATAATTATGAGGGACTACAACAACAACCACTAAAAATACAAGAAGGATTTAATTTAAAACATGAACGCACACACGATATAGTGAAATACTTAGATATACCTACTTCTAAATTTGACAAATCTAGTACCACAAACATAAATGACGCAAATCTGACTATGACAGCCAAAAAGCCTGATTTAGTACAAACACAGAATTGTGTGTCTTGATCATGGAAAAGAAACACTATTTTATTTTGCCCTCAGAATCTTTATAACAATTATTATATAAAATAATTTAATAAATATTATTATCACATATTTGGCTCAGAAGAAAACCTCAATAAAAAATGAAGTATGGAGGTTTATAATTCAAATTTCCTAAGCACAAGGAAATAAAATTTAAAATACACAATAAGAGCATACCTTAAAAGGTCCTAAGAACTTAGAATGAAGAAGTACTCCCCTAAATACCTCCTACATCAGAGAAATTCGAATTTAAAATTTTCTAGAAAACAATGAAAAGGAGACATATGTGAATGGATAAATAATTGAAGGAAGGAAGGAGGGAGGGAGAAAGTGAGAGGTGGGAAGGGAAGAGAAATTAACCTAACTGAATGTGTTTTGCTCATTTGAAAGAGCCATGGACTGAATGCCAGTTAGTGAAACCACACCATGAGCAGCAGGGAGAAAGAGAGGGAGAGAAGCATCCATGTATGGTTGCCTCTCGAACATCCCCTGCTGGGGACCTGGCCTGCAGCCCAGGCATAAGTCCTGACTGGGAATTGAACCCACAACTCTTTGGTTCCCAGGCCAGTGCTCAATCCACTGAGCCACACTAGCCAGGGCTCATACACCATCTTTTAAATGTTCCAATCAGCTACCCATGTTTACTACATATTAGGAGATTTGACATGAAAATCCAATCTCTGCTTTCTTTTAAATACCAGAAGATTAAGGGACATTCCCGAATCTGTGTCAAGGCCACCCCTGAGAAGGGGGCACACTGTCTCGTTACCGTGAGACCCCTCCGCCAGCTCCACCGTCAACGGCCTGGCCCCACCCCTCTGGGGTTTCCAGCACCCGAGCCGAAGGAAGAAAGGACTGTAGAACATCAGTTGTCGCTCTCTCCACAGAAAACCCGACTCACATGTTTTCATTTTTTCAGTCTTCCCCTCATAGTGAATTTGGGGTTCAGGGAGAATAGGTTCAGGGGGAATAGAACCTAAACCCGACTTTCTAATGTAACATCTCATTCTTGTTCTTCATAAAAATTTTCATCTGGACACTGTTTACACAATCCAAACTATTCCCACAAAAACAGGATAAGAAGCAGGAGAAAATCCCAGACCCACAGTGCTTGTTCCAGGCACCAAACCCCAAACCATCCTCATCAGTCCGGGTCCCCAGCGGGTCGGGGTGCCTGGGCTGGGCACGCCATCTGGTCGAGGGCTTACTGTGGTTCGGCCGAGTTGCATATGTAAAACTTTCATTCTAAAAAAAAATTGTTTTACAATGTAAGGGAGGAGGAGAACAATATGGACAAATGGCCAGAAGATTTAAAAAAAAGATCCTGAAAATCCACATAAATGACTAGTTTTGGCTTTCTTAGAGCAGCCTACTCCAGGAAGCTTCTAGTTTCTAAGGTGGTTGCTCTTTGGTAGTGAAAGAAATGACCTTTCTTTGCTCCTCTCAATAAGTCAAAATTTCCTTTGCATCCCTTTAAATGGCCCAGCCGCCTTGGCCTCCTTTCCCGCTGTGGCTGTGCCGGGCAGACACAGAAGGGCAGGGGTGAACCAAGGAAGGACGGTCTCTCAGACTTGGTGAGAACTGGATCCAGAAAGAACGACTGTGACCGTCTTCCTAACCCTTCTCTCCATCCCCACAGTGTGCAGGCGTGCCTGTACTCGGAGCGATCCTATGTAGACAGTACGTAGTTCAAGGTCACGCTGTTCGCCACTCAGCAGTATGTGCTGAATAGGTCTCTATGGGAGGAACTAAGATGGGCACAAACGGTGTTCCCGAGCACAGGCTGGGTTCAGACCATGGGCTCCCGGATTGGCTGCTCTGACCGACAGCCCTAGCAGGGTGAGATCGCCTGGCTTGTCGAGTCCTTCGCTGCATCAGGTTTTATTGTTCTGTTCATTCTTTGCCACTCTACGGCTGACAAAATAAATTTTAAAGCTGAAGTAAGACTTACCTTTCTCTGATTAACATTAATAGATAACTGCAATTATCCTCTCATGGTTATTGGTTGATTGTATCTCTTCTTCTGTGAATGATGCAGTCCTGTCCTCTGTCACTTTTTCAAACGGGGCATTATGGTGCATGTGTGATACTATCAGATGCCCAAGAGCACCTGGGAGTTCCGTGCCCCTTCCCCACACCTTGCTCTATGCATCTCTTCCAGCTGGCTATTCTGGAGTTATATGCTGCCTTTTGTAGTAAACCAGTAATCTAGTAAGTAAAATGTGCTTCTGAGCTCTGTGAGCTGCTCTGGGAAATTAGTTGAGCCCAAGGAAGGGGTCTGTGGAACTGATTTGTAGCCCATAAATCAGAGATAGAGGAGCCAACCGGACTTGCCCCTGGCCCCTGGAGTGAGGTGGGCAGGGCACAATGTAGGACTGATCCCTTAACCTGGGGGCTCTGATGTCACCTCCAGGGAGACAATGTCAGAATCGGGGGAAATTGCAGAACAACCAGCTGGTGTCAGAGTATTTCTTGCTAATGTGGAGCAAAAGACAAAAATTAGAAATAGCCCTTTTTTATTTAAAAAAAAAGCTGGGAATACCACTGGGATAAAGGACTCCACAAAGTCTAATCTCCCCTTGCCTGTCTATTCTTCTGGAAATTTCATAGGAAGACATGTGTTTTGAATGTCTTAGTGAGAGCAAGGAAGGATAAAGAATAACCAAAACACCAGGAAACCAGCTTCTCCAGTCTGAAGGGCAGAATAAGCCCGAAGCATAGGGTCTGTACCCCTAGTGAGGACAGCCAATTTCTCTCCCGGTAGATGGAACATGGAATGAACTCTCCATATGAAGGAATCTGGCATTTCTAAAGCCTCAAAAACCAACAAGAGGTGATGAGACGCGTGCCAGAACAGCGTGTATTTGGAGCTGCTTCATGTACAAGAGCTTTCTACTAGGTTAGGACACCCTTACTGAACAAAGATGAAAAAAGCAGGTGCGCCACACGGGAAAGCCTTAACCCCGTTAGTCCCAGACCCCCTACACCAGAACCGCCCACAAGGCGGAGCCTTGCCCCGGAGCTGGCACTCTCCCAGGTGCGTTAGTCTTCTGTTGTTGCCGTGTAACCATCACCACAAACGTAATGTGACACCGTCGTTTCTCACGGTTCCCCTGAGTCAGAAATCAGTGCTGCTTAGCTCTTCTGCCCCCGGTCTCACACGGCTGCAATGCAGGGGCCAGGGCAGGCTGCCGCACTCTCGCCTTGGGCCCAGGGGTCTTCCTCCCAGCCCCTGTGGTTGTTGGCAGAATTCACTCCATTGTGGTCACACCACGTGACCATCTCCACAGTCGGTTTACAGAATGGGAGCTCACTTCTCCCAGATCAGCAGGAGAGTCTGTCTGTCATCTATCTAATCTATCCGTCTGATAATAATATAATCATAGGAGTGACATCCCATCACCCTTGTCATATAGTCTGCTGGTTAGAAGAGTCACAGGTCCTGCCTACACTAGCAAGGAGAGGGCTACTCAGGGCGTGAACGGGAGCCACCTCCGTGTCTGTCACAGGTCCTTGACACCCTAGCCCAGAGTGTGCCGAAGGGCATGCCCGGAACACCAGTCTCACAAAAATGGCTTTTAAAGTAGAATCCTACCTCAGTTATACAAGTTTAGAATGGCTACATACTCTCCTCTCCTCAGGGAGAATCAAAATATACGTAAATATATTAAATTACTGAGAAGTCCTGGGTATCACTTATGATTACATTCAGCTAAAAAAGCACCACTTTTTTGGATGAGAACCCCGGAGAGGAGTGCTATGGCCTTGGTTCAGTGGCTTAATCATGCCACGGCTGACATCACTGCAATTTCCTTGGTTTTCCTCCGCAGTCTTATGGCTGCCACGGTTCCAGCCATCACATTTGTATTTGCAGCAGATAGAAGGGGAAATCCCCAGCTGGCACTCTGTTTCGTTTATCATGAAGCATAAACTTTCTGAGAATTCATGAACTTCTACCCTCTGAGGTTTCTCTTTACATCTCATGGATCAGAACGGGATTATATGCTCACCCCTAACTGAGAGAAAGACTGTAGAAGTGAGTGTTTAACAAGTCTAGCATTGATAATGAAAAACGGCAAGCTAGAAGGGGATTGGGGGGAGATTTGGGGCTATCCAACTAACATTGTCTGCCACATGGAGTCTTAAAGAAATGTGCTTAATTTTTCTACTTGGAGTTCTAACGTCTAACCACAGAAACACACCTTCAAAAATACTGCTGTAAAAAAAAAAACTGCTGTAACCAAAATGTGCTCGAGTAATAGAACCAGCAAAAACTTCTAATTTCTGGCATAAATATCTGATGCTACAGTCTTTTCTCCTGGTTCTCCCCACTTTTGCCAATAGCTTCTGGTCTTGACCACGGGATAAGGAGAAGGCGTTCTGGACTCTGAGGCATATCATGCATCAGCTGCCCATTACCGTATTTTAAAATCTTTTCTTTCCAGGGCAGCCAACCTCCTTTTCTACTAGCTCCTCAGCGGGAATGGGTGAAATTAGGAGTTCACATCCTAGGAAGGGTAGTGTCTGCCCTCTTACCTGTGAAGCACAATGACCCCTAATCCTTACAAGCCAAGTATCTCCTCCTCTCATGTTATAGTTGAAAACCAGAGCCCATTGCTAGGAAGGACACAAAGCTATTGAGCAGGAAACTGGCCCCAAGGTCAACCGGCCAGTTTTTAATAATAACCTCTTTCCAAACGTCTCCTTCCTTTCATTTCCACTTCCCAGTTTCTCTCACCTCTTCCAACCCAGAATGGGTGCCAAGAAGCTGCACCAGTCTCTGTCTTGGTTTTAGATCGTCAGCAGGACCAGCTTCCCTTTATCCCCTCCAGTTATAGCCCCCATTTTGGTTGGCAACTGTACCAATTTCTGTAGAGTCCCCCTGGCATAGAGTAAATGTCTGCTGCTCTCCAGGTATCATCCGGGTGATGGGACAATGTGGTCTTGTAGAAAGAGGACTGATGGGGTGTCCAGCTCCACCCTCATTAGATGGGACCCTGGGAGAGTCAGCACAGAGATCCCTTGCATTTAGAGGGGGTTGGGGGAGGGGACCGCCTGGTCCTCCAGCCTGTGCAGATTCCAGTGGAATCCCCAGACTAGACAAGCATTTCAAGAAGCAGATTCCACTTGGAGAAACTTGTCATTGCCAGAACGTTCAATGCTCTTAGAACCAGCAGTTTCAAGCCTGGATGTAGGTGCCCACTGTACCGTTATTCCAGATGAGAAAGGTGAGTCTTCTAGAGCCTGCGGTTAGACTGGTCAGAACCCGGTGTTCTTTTTAATCACTTGTGCCCATCCATGGCAAGGGTTCATTCATTCCTGTCTACTACCTTGCTGGCTCATGCCACATCCGGTTATTGAATGCCTGCCATAAAGTAGGGACTGTGCCAGGCCTCGGGGCCAGGGAGGTGAAAGCACACAGATCCCATTCCCAGGAACTTACTGTCCAGAGGGGAGACACCTAGCCACCAATAACACCAAAATCTAACGGCGACCACCACGTCGGGGTGGCAGGTGGGCTCAGCAGTTAGGCAGGAGCTGTCCAACTGGGCTGCTCCTTCCAGAAGGGCCCGACAGCACCTCAGCACATGGATGATCTCATTCTAAACAAAATCCTCAGGGGGTGGCAGAGCTGACTGGTGACCCTCAATGGTGGCAGAGAAAAGGACAATTCTCTCTGACCACTTCACTGGCCTTGGCCCTACAGAGCCTCCAATTTTCTCAGTTTGGCACCTTCCCCCTCTCTTCCCACCACGGCATGTGCAGAAGGACTGAAAAGGAGGGGTTCACAGGCCTCCCAGGAAGGGGTGGGAGGGTACCTGGTGGGGTGGATGAGCAGTCATCATGTGGGTGAGCAAGGACCAGGCCTTCCTGGGACAGGGAGACATGGATGTAGGAGGGTCAGTGTGTCCTGGAGACAAGAAGTAGTTGAGCCAGGGTCAAGGCCATTCAACAAGGGTCTTAGAAAAAAAAAATTTTTTTTTCTGAGGCAGGACACATATTTGGTCCTACCTCAGTTTTCTGAGACCTCTCAAAATAAATGCAATGCTTCCCTATTTTCTATATATGAAGTCTCAAGTAGGTGAACATATATAACAAAGCCCCAAAACATACATTAAAAAATAATCATCTCTTCTCCAATCTGAAAAACCCGGTGTGGCCCATATGGCCAAATGGCCTTGGGCTCAGCCCCTTGGAACTTGATCCAAACTGCCCTCCTGAAGGCATCCAGCACTGGGAAGAACTAGCCTGTGGGGAGGGTGCTAACAGCCCATAATCATTTGACACAAGGCCAGCTGAGATCGGGAAAACCTGCTGTCACCCAAGACGATCTTCCTTCCAACCTCATTCTCACTTTAGTGTTCAGAATCCTGTCCTAGCGTCATCTGCCTTTGGGAGATGCTATAAAGTATCTCCTTTCTCCTCCCTACACCGAATGCCTTCTTCCTAGGTACCATTTCTGGGCTTTGCATGGGCTTGCGTAAGTGTACATATCACTGTGTGTTATGGTTTATTTAATAACAAGTTCTGAGTCTATAAATTCCTTGAAAGGTGAAACTGTGTCCTGATAATCTTTGTTTCTCTCGCAAAGCCCAGGTCTCTCTCACAACACAAGACCTGTAATACAGTAGAAGTTTAATCAGTGTTTGTCCAACTAAGTTGAACTTTGAGAGCATCACAGGAGGTTACCACAGGAGGTGTGTCAGCATGAGCCCAATGATCAAAAGAATGACAGCCGAAGAATAACGGTAGAAAGTGACAATAGGGAGATGGCACATTTGACACACCAGTACATGTTGCAAATGATAGAAAATCTGACTCAAATTTATGCACAAAAGAATCTCATTCTTTTGGGACTGAAAAGCCCCAGTAGAACTTCAGGTGAGGCTTGATCCAGGAGCTCAAACAATATTACTAGTATTCAACCTCTATCTCCCGGCTTTGTTTGCTGGGCTATCCGCATTCTCGGTCTCTATGTGAGCCAAGGGACATGGCTAGTGGAGACCCACACAGTCCAGGTTTGTGTATAGTTAGAAGGAACACATACCTCTCTTCCAACTATTCCAATGAAAGTGGTGTGCAATGTCACCAGCTCTGCTGACGTAATTCTCAGCCTGAACCAGTCACTATGGCCATAGAAATGTGATGTTCTGATTTTACACTGTAAGGGAAATGATGTCAGGTACTGCTCTCATGGCAAATCATGTACGTAGCTCTCTGGTACAAATTGGCCCTGTGCAAGTTGAAACAGTACTATGGTTGAAAAGGAACACATTAGGCACCTCAGCTCTGCCAGTAATTCATATGGAGACTAGGCAAGTCACTCTGCACAACTTCACAGACTTCAATTCCTTCCCTGTAAAATGAAGCTGCACTTGACCTCCATGGGTCCCTCCAGCTCCAACGCTCATTCTTCAATAATCTCTTTTGTGTAAATGACCTGCCAAGTTCCAACTTGATGGCGCCAGTACCCTGGAGGTCTGTCTGCCCTGATCCCTACCCCAGCCGTAGCCCCTGTGGATGTTCAAGACATTCCCACCTCTAGGTTTGTGGGGCTGACCACAGGTGCCATTACAAACCTGAAGCATGAGGCTGGGTTTGGAGTTTTGCCCCTCTGGTGTCCCAGGAGCTTCTGCAAGTCCTGAAGACCCTGAGCACTTGGGGACAAAGTTCCAACGGAGAACTTCCAGACTAAGGAGGTTTGGAGATGTCTGTCCAAGCATCTAGGCTGAGCACCTGGAAAACTGTATGAGGTTCTCTGACTCAGGAGCAGGCAGAGTGAGTGTGGTAAGTTTGAAGGTTTGGGGGCTGATTCCAGAAGCGACAGGACCGCAATAGGTGGTAACACACAACCCCATTCACAGGGTGGCACTTAGACCATGCCCAATGTGAGGGGAGGGCCAGCCCGGGGACAGAGGCACGAACCCACCACCTAGAAGGGTAAGAGGGCAAGAGGACCCCTGGGGGCTGAGTGGTGCTTCCATATCCAGGTGCCCTCTCTCAGCAGCGAGGCATCTCCTGGTCAGAGAGGCAGCAGCAATGTGGGGTCTTTCATAGCTACGGGGTTTGTCTTAGTGATGGTTAGCATATGTTGAGTGTAGTTTCATGGGGCTTGCATGGTAGGTAAGCTCTAAATATCTTTTAAAATGTTTACGTGGATTATATTTAAAGCCATCGGATGTGTAGCAATTTGAGTTTGGCACTGGAAGGCTTTGGGCTAACAGTCCTAACCTACTGCGAATAAATATACAACATGGGAACTTTTAGGCCAGTGCACAAGGCCATATTTGGGTTATTTACAGAACAGTGAAATCCAGCTGAAAATGTTTCTGAGACAAGGGTTTACCAGCCAACCAGGCCATGGGTAAAAGTCCCACTGCATGGTGTTGGACTTACCCCGAGAAAACTCCAGGACCCAGACAGTTCTCACCATGATTTTCTTTCAAGGAATTAAGTAAATAACACTCCTTTCAGTATGAGAGAAACTTCATCCATGTTACAGCCCTTTTATATCTGGTTCTTAAACATCCTTGGAAAGAACCAGAACAGGAATGCTTCCCTCTACCACCAACCCCCCAACCCCCGACAGTTGGCAGGTGAGGATACAGGCTCAGACAGGCTTGGGGACAGAGGCCAGGAAGTGACAGCCAGGGCGGAGATCAGGTCTCCTGAACTCCTGCCTTCCTGCCTTGACAGACTGCCAGGGGAGCCAGTGGAAGGCACATTCATGGAGGATGAGAGAGGGAAACTTAGGAGCCTGTTCTTTTCTGCCTGGGGCTCCTACCTGGCACAGACTGACAAGGATTCACTCAGGACCTGGGACCATTTTGATCTTTGCTTTTTTTTTTTTTTTTAATGGAATGGAGCCGTCCTTGTAGAGGTTGCAGAGGAAGTAGTATCACTGTCTTTGTTTTGTCTCAGCACATTTGTTTGGCTGAGCACGTTCCTAAGAGTCACTTAGGCATTCCACAGATGGAGGAAGGCAGGACCAAGAAAGGGAAGAAGTGTCCTGCCCAAGGCTACTTACAGCTCAGCGTCCTGCAATGCCTTTTGCACAATAGGCCACACTTCAGCCTTTGAGCCCTAGGGGGCACCAGAGAGGTCACCTTTCCCAAAGCTTGATGCAGAGAACAAAACCTCAAGGAGGGTATTATCCACCAAAAGTCCACTGGCCTTAGGAGGCCAGTCAGCCTGCCTCTTTTCAAGACCTTGTTCTCTCAGCTCTCAGTGTCACCTCCATCCTGGCCCACAGAACTCAGAACGCCATGCCCTCGGGGCCTACAAGGGGCCTGCCGTCCCTGCCCCACAGAGGTTTTGGGCTGCTTTCCTCAACGATGTCTTCATTGCTCCAAACTCATTCACCTTCACCAGCGTGTAACTCCCCAAGGGTGTCCCTAGGCTCCGAGGCTGGAGGTACCCCAAATTCTCTTCAGGCTCACTCCCTTCTCCTTGGAGGGCCCAGGTCGTCACTCTTGGGCCTTCGGCTGGGGTGGATCCAGGCTTTGTGGGACCCTGAAGCTGATGCAGTTTGGGGGAACTTCTTTAAGAAAAATAATACAGAATTACACAAAAAGCGCCCCCCAAGCCTCTAGCAGGGGTCCTGGCGACATGGCACCCCTGGTCCCACGGTGGGGGTTCTCCCTGCAGCTGCCTCACTCTGGTTGGCTGGCTGGGCGGAGCAGCCCAGGGGCACTCCCACAGGCTCATCCTCTGCCCTCACACAGCCCTGCCATCGGTTCACAGTCAGGTCCCCTGTCTGTAAGGAGAATTTTGCTTTACTCTTGGCCAAAATGGAAAAACTTCTGCCAAGCAGGCTGGGCAAATTTTCACCTCTACTCTTGGCACCCCTATGGGTTCCAACAGGTCAGGGTGTCCCCAAAATACCCAGAATTCCCCGAGGATTTTCAACCTGGCTCAGAATTGCTGCCATCTCAGGTAGGCAACCAGTTCCTGGCTTGTCCTGGTTTTAGGACTATTAACCCCTGCGGGTTCCACAGCCCAGGAAACCGCCACCCCCCACTCCCAGCCCCCATCTTGAGCAAATCAATATGCCGGCCACTGTACTGTTAGCCCCTCACTCACGGTGGTCAGCTCTGGTCCAGGTCTCAGCCCAGTTCTTGGAACTCAACCTTGGATTCTAACAACGGGCCAGGTAAGAATAAGGACCCACCAGGTTCTGCCCTGTGCCCAGCTCTCTCCCTCTCCAGCTGAGGAAACAGAATCCCCTATTATTTTAGCAAACAAGGAGAACCTTTGATAGGTACCAGAGGATGGTACCATTGCCAGAGTACATAATAATAATAGTAGTCGTAGTAGCAGCAGCAGCATTATAAAGTCCCCCAGGAGCGCCAGATTCAACACTGGGAGCTTTTCATACACAGCTGCCCTTGCTCTTCACTACAAACCATGAGGGAGGGTTCACTCTGATTCTCCAGAGGGGGATTAGGCAGTTCCGAGATATCAATCAGCTCGTCTGAGGTTACCTGGTCAGCACAAGCTCTTTCAACCACACCACCCTGGCCAAGGAGACAGGGGCTCTTTCATTAACTAATTGCATAGTCTTGAGCAAGTCCCTAAGAACCCAGAGCCTCAGCATCGCTGAGTGCCCTGAGAGGTCTAAGAAGGTGCTAGCCAGTCCTTTCAGGGGTCTAGCTTAGTGTCACAACATGGGCTCAGGGCTCAGACAGGGCTGAATGTGGATGTCAACTCTGCCATTTACAGTACATTTGACCTTAGACAAGCTGCTTGACCTGCTTCCATCTGTCAAAGTAGGACACTATCTCAGGTCATTTGTGGTAAGGAGTAAAGGAAATATAGTCCATGTGAGTTCAGCACAAAGATTGGTATCTATTGAGACAAAAATAAAGACAAAGATGAACGAGACGAAGAAGGAGAAGAACAGGAAGGAGAACGAGAACAAGAAGAACAAGAAGAAGCCTCCAGGTATTAAGGGTTTGTTTCTGACACTGTGAGACTTGATGTGGTCCCTCCACGCCCTTTCACTAAAGCCAGTGGAAGTTCTGTATGGCCCCAAATACACTGTGTGCAAAGATATTAGAGATGGCTTCTTTACTCTTTTTCTCAACTATGTTTCCAGAAAGTGGAAAAGGTGCATCCATGGTAACCAGAGGGAGGTGGCCAGCAGAGATGGAGGGGAGAAGGGTTGGCTCCAAACTGGCCCTTAGATGTGAGCCTGTGTGTGGCCCCTTTCTAGACGGTTGCCATGGAGAACCAGCAAATCCAACCTACTAGCATTTCAGACACTGAGGTCACGGGGGTTGACTCCACAGTTTTCACACAGGACCCCACCCTCTTTAAACCTCTTTGGCACCTGCTTGCCCGACCCACATCTTAAGATCCGAACCAGAAATGAGCTGCTACTATGGAGAAGTGAGATTTTTACTGCAGGATTAAAAAGCCATCACACAGGTTCAATCCCATTAGGACTGACAACCTGGGAATTGACCAGTGAGCTCATTTAAACCAGGTGCAGGCCTCGTGGCCAGTTCTCCAAGGGGCAGGCGCTCACATGCACATTTTGTTGGCTGTCCTGTGGCTGTCTCTCATTTTCCTAACTTCCTCCAAACTTAACCGTTTTCGGGAAGCCATGCACACTGCCAGGGGCGGAGGAGCCGCGGGAGGCCACGGTGTTAGCAACATGCTCCAGCATCACCCAAGCCAAGCGATTGCGGGAGGCCCTTGGTCTGCTGCCTTCCAATAAGAGAAAGACCAGCTTTCCTCAGCATCAGGAGATCCTCTCAGCCAATGCGAGGCCCGACCCCAGTGACTCACGCCGCAGTGTGTGGTTTCTCAAGCAGATGTTCCCAGATTACATGAAAGGCTGGCAGAGTATCACTATCTGGATTACTGTTCCTTCTCTTGTTAAAATTCCTATGATGAGGAAGTGGGGGTGGGGATAGGAGGGAGCATCGGTTTACAGCCCAGCCCTCCCCCCCGGCACAGCTTGGGCTCTCACTGGCCCTCCAGGGGACAGGAGAGCTTCCCAGGGGCCTGTCTGCAGATTCCCCCTCCTCTTCTCCCTGGTTCTCCATCCAGAATGTCAATTCTACTAGAATTCATTTCAGCGCAGTGTGTGCAGTCAGGGGTGGAGAGGCCGGCCGGGGACACCGCAGTCAGGACCCGGGGTGTGAGCCAAGCAAGTCTCAGACCTCCAACCCCGGGAAGGAGTCTGGGCCTGGGCAGGTGGGTTAAGTCAGGGGGGAGAATGGAGCCTCTTTCCTCCACTTCAAGGTACACTTTAAAATTTCAAACATTAAAAGAAAACAGTATAGTGAATCTCTCCACATACCTATCACCCAGCTTTGATAATTATCCACCTCAAGTGCGTCTGAAATTGCGACATATGTACAGTCTGTGAGTCCACTGAGTGAACCCCACCAAAGCCGTGGGGCGTCCGACGATGAGTTAAGGACAGACAGGATGATGCAAACGTACAGCCAAGAAGAAAATCAACCGGGACACAGCCTTGTCCCTGAGCAGAGGTCCCCTACATTTTTACCACTCAAGACCCTTTTTGCTATTTTCTCCTCATTGGCCTTGGGTTTTGAAATTTTTATCTACCAGATTCCATTTATTCTTAATGTTCCTCATTTTTTTAATAATTAAAAGCCAAGAGCAACTGTACCCTAATGATCATAGCAGTGTTTCTCACGACAGTCAGAAGGCAGAAGCCACCCGAGTGTCCCCTGATGAAGGAACAGGCCAACGAAAGGTGCGGCCATGCAGTGGAAGGTTGTTCCGTCTCAGAGAGGAGGGAGACTGCCACAGGCCACGGCGCGGCCGGACCTCAAGGACATTGTGCCACGTGAAATGAGCCAGACACAAAGGGACAAATACCGTGTAATTCTACTTACATGACGTTCCTAGCATAGTCAGATTCTTAGAGACAGAAGGTGACAGGGAGCTTACTGGGCACTCAGGGCCGGGGAGGGTGGGAGTGACCGGGCGGAGAGCTTCTGTCTGGGGCAATGAAAGGGTCCCAGACATGAGCAGTGGTGATGTTTGTGCAACACTGTGAATGTGCTTAGCGCTGCTGAACTGTGCACTAAACCGAAGGCAAAATGTTTAATTTTATGCTATGTGTAGTTTACTATAATAACTTTTTCAGGTAGAAAATATTATTAAGGATTTAAAGACGGTGGCAGCAGAGTGTTAACCCAAGCGTGGGCCTGTCTGAGCGTGGAGTCGAACGCCCGGGAACAAGCATGCCTGTGACGGCCCTGGAGACGCAGCGCGGATGAGGCCCGGGTGCCGCGGGCCAGGAGGGGCGGCGGCCCCAGAGCCTGCAGGCCTTCACCCAGACACTCGAGGTGATGGGAAGAGCTCCTGACCGGGGTTTCCTGGCTCGGATTCTAGGCCTGGTTCCATCTCCTGTTCTAAGTCCTGTTTTCCCTCCGATGAAAGTAATACCACCCTAACCAGGTGGCTCAGTTGGTTGGAACATCATCCCATACGCCAAAAGGTTGTGGGTTCAATTCCTAGTCAGGGCATGTATGGGAAGCAGCCGATCAATATTTCTCTCTCACATCAATGTCTCTCTCTCTCTCTTCCCCTTCCTCTCCCTAAAATCAATAAGTAATATCTTTCACCTGTCTTACCTTCTGCTCCGTTAATGCAAGAATCACACGAGAAAAACCTTTGTCACTGTTTCTAGATGAGAATCAGGTGATGCAAACAGGAGTCATTGAGATGAAAGTGAAATGGGCCAGGGAAGTGGCCCTGGGCCGCCCACCCCACGCTGTACGGAGAGACAACTCCTCTGGACTGAGTGTGGAGGTGGAGAGTCAGAGGCGGAAATACTGATGAGGGGTGGCAGTGGGTGGGACCCACGGACCAGGAGATCGGCCTCGCCCCATCGCTGGGAAGGGTCCAGAGTTGCTCCTTTGCACGTTACAATGAAAAAGTGAGAGCCTCTCAACTTGCGGACTTTTTTCCCAAACTCAAACAGGGTGGGACAAAAGGAGGTTGTGCAAAACACAGTTTATTGTTGCATTGCTACTTATTAATTATTGTATTATTCTCCCTACAAACATACAAACCCTACTTTTGCTTCGCCCTGTAAGCAGAGGTGTAGGCACTGTCAGCTGTCATAGTTCTGCCCAGAACTACTATTCCACCGGCTATTCCACGGGCAGGCTCCAGGCCACCAGTGCGGGCCACACAAGAGGACAAGCCCACTTCATGGAGGGCTCTCCACCTGACTCACTGTACACTGGCAGATCCTACCATTCACCCACCTCTTTGTGAGCATCTCATACAATGTGCTAGGTACGTGCCTGTGTGGGGGGACGTCCCTGACTTTCCCAGATCACACGATTGTGTTCACTCAGGCTGGCTCTGGGCAGAACTTGGCTTGTGACTTGCTTGTGTTGTAACATGCCACCCAGGAGAAACTGGAGGGTGGTGGGGGAGGAGGACTACATGGCCTCTAGTTCCCACTCCGGAAGTTACTAGAAGAACGTGACCCGTTCTCTGGAAGACGAGCCAGACTAGCTTCCCCCACAACCAGGAAGCCACACCTTGTCCTAAAGTCAGAGTGAAAGTAGGATGTTAAATACCAATTACCTTCGAAAATCCCTTAAATTTTCCAAAACTTACACCCGCTATGGTTATATGTACACACGCCCTTTATCAGTTCCTGTAATTGTTACTCAAGGTTTCTCTGGGACCCTTAATTATTTTTCCATTTCTTCTTCAAGGACCTTGGCCAAACCATCACCCACCCGCCTGGGCCGTTGCAGACAGGCTACACTTCCTTTGTCTGCCACTGGTCAGGAACCACTTAAAGTGAGCCATGTGGATGCCACAGGCTTGCTGGCACTTTTCCAGGCTTCACTGCCTCCGTGGCCGTGACACAAGGGGAATGGTACCTGGAGGTCAGGCTTGAACTCCCGTAAGGTGAGTGTGCTTGGGAACCACCTCTGTGCCAAGGCAGAGCCCTGGAAAGGTGCAGACTCTCCAGGGACCTCGTCACCAAAATCCAGGACGAAGACAGCTAAACAGGACATTCACAGCTGGCCATGGGGAAGCAAAGCCAATACATTTTTTTTTAAAGAATAGCTGTACTAGAAGTGAAAATTTAAAGCAAAGCAAGTAGAGGGCAGTTTTAATGGAATTCCATTCTTTCATATTCTTCAGATGCTACAGTGTGTTATGGTGGCCAAAGGCTCCAAAGGAAAACTGCTTACAGCACAATATTAAAGGAGAGAAACCCCCCAGTGCGTCTCCCAGTGTCTGGCATTCTCTCTGACATTAGCTCAGCAGAGCCGCTGACCCAGGGGAGAATACACCCAAATAGCTGTGTTACAATGATGGGATTATGACCAATTTTTTCCTCTCTGTTCTCCAGCTTTCTGCCGTATGGTTACACTGTTTTGATCATTTTTAAAAATGATAAATACAGGGAAGGCAAACAAAGAAGTTAGACTAAAGATTTAAAGATTAGCAATTGTTGAATCCAAACTACTTAAAGCAATCTGGATTTTGTTAAAAGGTTTTGCTGAATCTCTGACTCAAATGCAGAGAGAGAGGAAGAGAGTGAGAGAGAGAAACTTAGTCCTTTAAACGCAAGCGAACTCATTAGAAGACAACCAAACAAGGACCAAAGCTGTTGCGTCCTGGCAGTGGAAGACACAGGAGCTGGGAAGACTGGGGAGGTTGGGGGGCAGGCACCCAGCAGCCATTCCAAACGGCTGCTCGCCCCCACCCCCACCTCCACTCTTCATAAGCTAAACAGAGGAGGAGTCTGTGCTTCAGCTGTCCATCAGCTCCTTCCCATCTCTAGCCCACGTCTGGCCCCGGCACCAGGGAACGCATGGTTTCCCAGTGCCTGGAGGCCCCCAGGAAGTGCAGAGACCGGCCCAGGGGAGCTTGGCAGGATGCCATCCTGAGTCAGGTTCCAGTTTCTGGGAAAGTGGCTAGAACTTTAGGCCTGTGGCTTTTCTCGGTGTAAGAGCCACACTTCCCCTTTGACCACAAGGAAAGCACAAGAGCTGGAGAGCAGCATCCTCATCAGGACCAGGGACAGGAGCAGCTCGGTCTCTCCTGCGGTCCTGCCCTTTTGCAGCCCGCTGCGCTCAACAGAAATGAAGATTAGGAACGGCGGCATCTGGTCCAGCCTGGTTCAGAATCCACAGTATCAAGTAAAAATGCTTCTCGGGTCCCTGAGGGTCTATTATGTACCAGGCACTTTGCAAGGTTTTAAGCTAATAGGAGAGAGGAAATGTCTGCCCTGACCCTCCTTGGTTGTACTAAGTGCCTCCAGGTGCTGAGCGAGCCCCGAGGGGCGTTTCTACCTGTCTAGGGAGCCCCAAAAGGTTTTACAAAGAAGATGATGGCTGACCCCATGTTGAAAGGCAGATTTGCCAGGGAGAAAAGATGACAGTCCCCACAGAAGGAACGGTAGTTACCGGTGGGATGACGAGACCTCGGTTCTCGTCTCCTTAAAGACAAGATTTCAGCCAAAGAGACAAAGTGCAGCGAAGCAAGAATTTACTGGCCGCGGCAAAAAACACTCAGGAAGGCGAAACAAGGAAGGGCTTAGCATGAACGAAGCAACAGGGAGACCCGGGCTGGGCTGTTTTAGCTCCCTGGGAAGTCAGAGAAAAGGGAGACACGGAGGCAGTTCAGGGGCTTAGCCCGGGACGAGCGGCCCCTGTCCGCTCCTCCCCTGGGTGCAAGTCTCCGGAAGTTCCTTAGAGTTTAGGAGATGTGTGCCTGTGGGGGGTGAGGGGGAAGGGAGTGTTCTCCAAGGGTTTTTATTTCTCTCTTGTAGGCAGGAATTTTAGGGGAGGCCTCAGGGGAGGATCTCAATCGAATATGCATCAGCTCTCCAGGTGTGTCCTTTCAGGGGCGTGGTCTCCCCTGATTGGTCCGCACCAGCACAGAGGTCATTAGTCCAGGCAGCTGGGCCTGAGGCAGCCAAGGCATCACTTGTCTGTGCAGCTGCTTTTCTGGGCCTGGAGCTGAAACGCGCCTGAGGCCTCAGTCCTAGACGCTCTCTCCAAGGAGGAAAGGTCAGGGGGTGCGAACCGCAGGACCAGCGATGTGCTAGGGGAGGAGAGGTCACCCTCTGGGTAGGGGCCTTGTTTTCACAGTTTCGCCCATTGCTAGGCCCCCAGGGCTTTTCACCCTGGTGACCTGTACCTCACCCGTTGTCCCTGCTCTGCTCTGGTCATCTGTCTATCACCGGAGGGCAAAGGCCCTCAGAGGTGGGCTTTCCCAGCTTCTTTAATGGGACTGCCATCATGTCAAGACTTTGAGTAAGTCACTTTCCCAGGTCACTTCCCAGCTGGAAATCTCCCAGTACCGTGACATACTCTTTCTGGGAACTTCGAAGGGATTTATTTTATGTTTAAACTAGTAAACAATGCACTACCCTACCAGGCTGAACTGGGCTTGAAAAGAGTCAACAGGAAAGGGTGTGGGTGAGAGATCCCCCCCAGGACTTCCAGTCTGAGCAACGTTTGTGAGAGTAGTGACATCCAGAGCAAGTCCGTGTTACTGAAATGGCCTGAGCTTTTGATCTCAAAGGCAGCAGATCTCAGCCAGGAAGTTTTAATGCCGACTTTGAATTTGGCTGCATCCTACGTAGAGCTCTCCTCTGGATCAGAAACCTCCTTACCTGAGTTGACTGGATGTGGGGGATGGGTGGGCGGAAGAAAAATACTGCTGAGCTCACTCTGCAAATGGGAAGCTCAGCAGAGCTGACTCCCGGGCCGCCACGCCCTTTTCACTCAGCGACAGCTCTTCAGGGGCGTCTCCGGAGACTTTCCGAAGTCAAGCAAGTCTGAACCTAGACAGCACTGTGCCTTCACCACGACTCGGAAGCGAGCAGGTCCTCACCTGCAAACTGCCTTCCAGCCACAACCAGCCCTACCCACAGGTCAGTTCCCAACCTATCTAGAAGTAAAATAGCCGTGAACTGTTCAGGGGTTTGTAGCTTCCCTACCTAAGGTGGTAGTTGATACGACTTTCCTTCTCTCTCATTTCTCCTCCGCCTTCTCGAGTGCCCGGTCCCTACATCTCCTACGTAGCCATCAAAACAGGAAAGCAGTGTAGCCTCACAGGTGCTCCAGGGGCCACAGCCTCCGTGGAAAGGTCACATCTCAGGAGGGAAGAGGCCGTGCTGACTGTGCCGCCACCCAGCACCACTCCGCACCGTGAGAGGTAAAAATACAGGTATCCCGTTTGTTGAAAATGGGAAACATTTTAAGAGATAAGACACATATATGAGGTTTGCCAGGTGTTCCATTATTTCCATTATATTTTTACTTTTGTATTGCTGAAATCTTTGAACTGTTGTATTACTTAAAAGTTCTCAGATCCACATGAAATGGTGCTCACCATCCCTGCTCATTAAGAAAATATAAACCAAAACCATAGTGATGTACCACTTCACACCCATGAGGATGGCTCCTCAAAAAAAAAAAAGACAGAAAATAGTCAGTGTTGTCGAGGACGTGCACTGCCGGGAGGGGTGTACAATGCTGCAGCCGCCCGTTTGCGGCTGTGGAAATAGTACGGCAGGCCTCAAAACTTAAACGTGGATCACCGCGTGATTTCACTCTGTGTAAACACCCGAAAGAACTGAAAGAAGGCTCTTGAAGAGGTGTTTGCACACCCGTGTTCATAGCAGCAGGATTCACAGCAGCCAGAAGGAAGAAAGCACTCAAATGTCCATGGGTGAATGAATGGATAAGCTAAATGTAGTATAGACTACATTAGCTTAAAGTATTATTCCATCTTAAGAGGGAAGGAAACTCTGACACATGCTACGCCATGGATGAACTTTGAAGACACTGTGCTGAGTGAAATAAACCGGACACAACAGGAAAAATGTCTGATTCCACGTGTCTGAGGTGCCCGGGACAGTCAAATTCACAGAACCTGAGAGCGGGGTGGTGGTTACCAGGGGCCGGAGATGTCATTGTGAGATGGCACAGAGGCTCTGTTTGGGGCGATGAGAACATTCTGGAGGTGGAGCTGGGTGGGGGCTGCATAGCAAAGGGAATATAGCAAGGGGGCTGCTATAGTGGGCTATATCAGCCCCCCGGGTGGGGGCATAGCAAGGGGGCTGCCCCTGAACTTGTAAGTGGTGAAGATGGTGAGTTTGATGTTGGGCGTATTCTGTGACCATAAGAAAAGCTGACAAATAAACAATAAAAGGAAACTCACAGGTCTTTGGGGAATAGTTAATTGCAAAACATTTAAACAATATAGATGGAAGCAAAACCCCCACTCCATGGCTCCTCATTAGACATTGCCGCTGAGCCCTAGCGCTCTTGGCGCTGTGCGTCTGTATCTACACGCATAGAATTGACATTCTGTTTCTATTCGCTTCTTTAAAAAAAAAATCATGGTCATTTTCAGCATTGTGTCCAATCCAGTTAAAGTCTGCTCTAGCTCTCTTTCTACATTTATTTCTGCCTTTATCACTGGACTTCCCTGCCACTCCCCCTCTCCCTCAGGGTTTTCTAAGACTTAAACCCCATTTCCTCCTTGCCCATGATTCTGGTTGAAAGTCTCCCCCACCTTCACAGTTTAGAGACAGAACCTAGGAAGTCTTAGGTAGGGCGGGAAGTAGCTCACGCCCTGCCCCTCCCCTTCCATCTCGCTTCATTTCACCTTTTTAATCTCAGATGGAATTGCCTGTTCACTCACTTATCAGCTTCCTGTGTATTTCCCAGCACTCCGCCCAGTGCTGAGGCTAACAAGGACCGGGAAAGGATTCAAAAGCAAAAACTAAAACAGTTGAGTCAAAAACTTGTCTCTTGATTAGTGAATACTTCTCCAGTGAATCTCTGAGCCCTGCCAGGCATAGGAAGCTCTTGGCAGAGAAGAGAGTGAGTACGTATCTTTCTTGGTTCTGTGTTTTTACACATGGCAGCATCAGGGTGGTTGGTTTCTCCTTTTGTTCATTTTATTTCAATGTTTGGAAAATCCGGGAACCAGCACCCAGCTCCATCTCCTGACTGCACCGGTGACCCCTTTCCAGGAAAAGCAGCTCCTGGGGGACACGTCCTTACAAGGCTGGTTCTTGTCCTCAGCGAGCCCCAGGTGGGAACACACCCTCCAACAAGACAATTTAAAGATTAATCAAAAGTAAAGCTCGGTGGGGCCAAGGCGGGGGTTGTGAATTTTTTTCCCTCTTTAATGGGAGTGCGACCAGGCCCGTGGATAAGGACATAGCAAGTCGGACTATGGGATTCTCACTTGTGTTCTCCCCAAAATAGAAAAATGCAGGTTCTGATGTTATTTACCAGCAGAAGAGCGAAAAGGGTTTGTCGAGTGCCCTCCTGGAAGGTTCTCAGGCCTCCTGCCAGCCAGCTCACTGGGCAGTAGCAGGACGGGGTTGGGCTCCACCCTGGCCGCAGGGCTGGGGAGACCACAGGGTCCCGGGGCTGGCTTTGGTGAGAACATGCTGTCTAATCTAGCTCCCTGACATAGAACAGTCTGATGGCCTTCTTTTTTTCTTTTACGACTTTATTGAGGCATAATTAACATATAATAAACTGCTCATATTTAAGATGAGCACCATGATGTTTGGATATATGTACACACCTGTAAACCATTCCTTAATCAAGATAGGGAACGTTCCCATCTTGAACGGGCATGAAAGTTTCCTCATGCCCTTTGGAAAGCTTCCCTCCGTCCATACCCCCATCCTCAGGCAACCACTGGTCTGCTTTTTATTGCTATAGACTAGCTTGCATTTTTTAGTTTCATATAAATGGAGTTGTGTAGGACATACATTTTCTTTTTGGCCTGGCTTTTTTCACTTTAGCATCATTATCCTGAGATTTATTCATCTCACTGCACATATCAATGGTTTGTTCATCCTTTTTGTTGCCTAGTAGCATTCCACTGTACAAACCCATTATTTGTTTAGCCATTCCTCTGCTGATGGACCCTGAGACTGCTTCCAGTCTGGGACCACTACCAAAAGGCTGCAATCAACATTCGTGTACAAGTTTTTGTGGGGACCTGTTTGCATTTCTCTTGGGTAAATACCAAAGCATGGAATGCCTGGGTCGTATTAATGGGTTTTTAATAAGAGCCCGAAGACCCCTGAGGTTTCTACTTGGACTGGCGAGAGAGTATAGGGAACAGGGACTTGGTTCCCATCTCAGACACAGCAGCAGCTCCAAGTGTGTCCTCACATAGTTGGCTCCCTCTGTCAGCTTTTCTTTGAAGAAAGATTTCCAGAGCCAAGGGAAAAAAAAGTTTGAAAATCTAACTCTCCTTCTAACTAACCACCCCCACTCCATCTTTTTGCAGAGAAAGAGATCTGAGTTTGCAAGGTTGAGGCACTAGATGTTAGTCTCTGCACTTTCCTAGGCCTGGGACTCTAGGCCAGTGACCATGGCCTCTTCCAGTTCATGACTTTCACCTCCCTGGGGAGTTGGGAAGCTGCAGATAGTGTCAGGTTGGCAGCTGGTAGAATCACATCCCAAATATGTGGGTATTTCCTTTAGAAGCCTGCAAGGCCAGACACGGCAGACAATTTAGGTCAAGGGGTCGAGAAGACATTAGTAAGGGGCTTTCCACAGTTACAAATCCAGAGAAGAACACTTAACGGCCCACTGGTGAGTCTAAGTCAGACAGTGCCAGAGGGGAAGGGCTTATCCTGCCTCTGTGTCTTTTGTGGTCAAGGGAAGAGAGAGAGGAGAGGCTTCTTTGGGGGCCCACCCTCACTTCACCACTCCTGCAAGGAGAGTGAAAGGCCTTCCCTCCGGGCCACTCCAGCCTGGCACAGCCCCTAGGCACTCAGTGCTGAGGACAAGAGCTAAGTTAGTTCATCCCTGTGCGCCCGGCAGTTTGAGATGAATTGCACATGTTGGGGCCCCCTCTGGTCCCTGCTTTTGAGGTGTTTGCTGATGAGGTGGCAGACGGAGGCTGGGCCACGTGGACCCTCCCAGGTCCAGACTTGATCTTGAGAGCAATGAGAAGTCACAGAGGGTTTGCACAGGAAAGGCCTGAGCACATCTCAACATTGTTGAGCGCACCTGGAAGTTAGGAAGAACAGTGATAGCCCAGCTCTCCAGGAGCTGCCTTCGATGAAGCAAGACTAAATGAGGTCAAGCTTGGAACAGAGGTACAAACAATCTGAAGTGAGAACCAAGAGATAGCATGATTAATTCCAATTGCAAGTTCAGAGAAGTTTTCCTCTGGGGGGGGGGCAGGAAAACTGGGTTCAGGAGCAAGGTGGTTTGCAGGAGCAGAGGGGAGGAAAGAAGGCTTGGAGACCTGGAAGTAAAAGGCCAGCCTCAGGAGCAGGTGGTCCAACAGAGTAACCTGCCAGGAGGAGAAGAGGGAGGAGCAGGTTACGACTGAACTTCGCTGTGCTTTAAATAGCTCGCTGAGGGTCTGTGGCTTCTTGTGCAGGGAGAGGTATACTGGTTGGTGAAACTTGTTCGTGCCCCCAGCAGGAATCTGGTACCCAGGCATTACTTATCTGTGGGAGTTCACTAACTTCTCACACGCAGGTTCTTGCTTGGGCTCACCCCTGCGGGGAGCAGAGGACTAAGCACCACTCAGCTGCACACTTTCCCCACGACACAGGCAGTGAGGAACTGAGCATCACCCTCCACAAGAGGCACAACTCCCCAGGTCCCCAGATGTCTACCCCCATCTCCCCATGGAACAAAAGCCTTCATCTGCAGAGGAAGGAGCAACAACATTAGAGCCATCAGAGCACTGGCTTTAAAAAAACCTTCTAGACCTGGGATAAGAGAAAGAACCTGCTACTCCATGGGGAGGGGCGGGAATACATTCCAGGGCCAGTGCCACATGCCAACGCCAGACCAAAGCAATCAAAAGAACCAGACTCAGATACAACAGAGATGTTGGGATACCTCACAGGGGATTTAAAGCAACTGCAGTGAATACGTTCAAGGCTCTACTGGAAAAGTTGGACCATACACCAGATCCTTTCAGCAGAAATATGGAAACTGTAAGACTCTGATGGAAACAGAAACAGAAATAAAGAATGTCTTCAGTGGGCTCTTTTGCAGACTTGACACAATTGAGGAAAGAATTGGTGAAGCTGAAGATAGGTCTAGAGGAAGAGCAGGGCCTGTAGCTTCCCAGCGGCGGAGTGATAGAAGGGAATGGAAAGACAGCTCAACTCCATTCAGCTCAACCTGCAGCACAGCTGTGAGGGAGGGCAGCAAAAGTGTATAGTAATCAGAAAACAAAAGTAATGATAGCTCACAATAAATGTAACGAATTCAAGTCACCCATTTAAAGACAAAATTATTAGACGGAATAAAAAAGAAAACAAAAGCCAGCTACATGTTGTTGCCAAGCCACTTGGCTACAACAAATCCATTCAGAAGAATTGAAAAGGAAGGAATGGAAAACTATACCATGCAAATGCTGACCAGAAGGCAGTTATTATCAAATGGAATTTACAGCAATAGTCATTAAAAGAGGTCCTTTCATGATAAAGAAGAAGCGTGCCATTTTTCCATAGCAATTAATATTTTTAGCAAGACACGGGGCCGCGCAGAATAAAGACTATTTCCCAGCCTCTCGTGCAGCCAGGAGTGGTTTACGTTCTGGAAGTCACCATTATTAATGCCAATATGGCCACATGATGCCTCTCTCACTTGCCCCGCTGTTACAAATGTGCTTAAAACTTAGCTTGTTTACAATATAAATCCATGTCCAGATGGTAATCCAGGCACTGTGCTACCTTATTATGTCTTGGCAAAACAAAAGGTATGTTCATATTTTATTCATCTTCAGATTAACTACAAATTGTTCATCTTTGTATAGCTTTTCCTCAGGCAAATGAGGAAGTCCCAGTTATTAGAATAAATGTATGAAAATCAAAATGAAAAATTTTTTCCTGGCACCCTGCTTGATGACAGAGAATTTAAATTGATGACAAAATTGCCCCTCGGTGCAAGGTTTCATTTTCTTCCACTGGGTAAATGAGAATCTTTGTGAAAGTTTGCTCTCACTTCTTCAAAACTTTCCTTTCCCTTTTCTCTCGCTGCCTCTCCCTCTCATTCTTTTGCCTGTGCAAAGGTTTGAGTATTCCTAGTCACTTTCACTTCTGCTGAGGAGATTACAACCCACTTACAAGATCAAGAAAAGGAGAAAATGTAGATTGTCTTGATACCAAGTCATTGGACTTTGGAGTGTGAGCTACCTTTCAAGGCCCAGCAGGTCCATAAAATGCCCCTGTGTCTGGGACAGGCACATGAATTGGGAAGGAAGAAAAAGATTCAGAAGAGGAATAGGGCATGAAAAAGAAGGAGGTAAAGACAGAAAAAAGAAGGTTTAGTGTGACTATTCTTGCATTCTACAAAGCCTCACCAAGCATCTGAGCTGAGCTGGGACAGTCACCAAAGTTAGGAGAGGCGCAGTATTAGGGTCACTCTGAAAAAGGTTATGCCCACGTGGAAGGATCTTCTGATCAGAATTTTTCTCCTGGGAAATTCTCTGCTTCATATTCGAAGCAAAGAACACAGCAGCGATAGCTACTTGTCCATTACATATTGTACAGCCAGCTTCTGGAAAAAGGAAGGTGTGTCCTACTTAAGTTGGAGATCGTTCCTCTGTTGCTCTCAGAGCGTGAGTCCAGAAAAGTGTCTGCTCCGTGGTAACGCTGCAGGAGCAGGTACAGTTTATGACTCACGGAAGGAAACGCTTTGCGAATGACCGTCATCCTCCTGGAATTTAAATTTTACGAGGCCAGGTCTAGGTCTCTTCTGTTCATCATTGAACTATCATCACCCTGCATAGCAGAAGCTCAATAAATATCTCAAATATACAAATGAATACTGTTTGTGAATCTAAGATATAGCCATTGCAATGACAGAAAATGAAGAGGGAAACTAGCCTGTGTTATCACTGTAATGTACCGAGAGACGTTTGTCACAGAAAAAGTTCAACCG
The DNA here is from genome assembly GCF_021234435.1 of Artibeus jamaicensis. Lineage (NCBI taxonomy): Eukaryota > Metazoa > Chordata > Mammalia > Chiroptera > Phyllostomidae > Artibeus > Artibeus jamaicensis. The sequence goes on along the minus strand of NW_026521803.1, from coordinate 29,853,136 downwards.
CCTGTGATGTATAATTAATTACTGGTGTGCAAGCTATGTGTGTGCCTTACACTTTCATCATCGCCTAAAAAGGAAAAGTTGAATAACATGAGCAGGAGTGACATTAATGAAAGAATAACCTGAATTCCTCTAATTTTGTAAAGAAAAGCATCCAAAGTAATCAGTTCCTTATTGTTAGTTCTAAGTAACTCACAACACATCTTATAATATTATGATTGAGGATGAGCAAAGTAGGCTATAAATGCCATGTAATAATTTGTAGACTAAACACAAGTTTTTTTCAAAATACTCAGTGAAAATTATTTCAGACTCTTTTGGGGGAGAGTCATATATTCTGTTTTATTTTTCACAAACATTACGTTATGAGCAAATTTCAATGTAATTAAATACTATTGCACAACATGATTTTTATTGAGATATAATTGATATATTTTAGTTTTGGGAACTTTTAAGGGCAGTACTACTTTTTTGTTGGGATGTAATTGACATGCAACCTTACATTAGTTTCAGGTGTATAACATAAGGACTCAAGGTGTGTAGATGCCGCAAAACAATCCCCACAGTATATCTACTAGCACCATCGCCACAGTTACAACTTTTTTCTTGTGATGAGAACCTTAAGATCTACTCTCCTAGCGACTTTCAGGAGTACAGTATATTATTATTAACTCCAGTCACCATGCTGCACATTGTACCCCAGGACATATTTATCACTGAAAGTTTGCGTCTTTTGACCACCTGCAACTATTTAGCTTACCCCCTACCCTCACACCCACCCCCAACCCCACCACCATGAGCAACCACCCATCTGTCCTCTGTATCTGAGTTGTTATGTAGAGTCTACATATAATGAGGTCACATGGTGTTCGTCTTTCTCCTTCCAACTTATTTCACTTGGAATAATCCCTCATAGTCTATCCATGTTGTTGCAAATGGCGGGATTTCCTTTCTTTTTATAGCTAAATAATATTCATATCTATTTTTTTATCCATTCACCCAGAGATGAACACTTGGGTTTTTTCCATGCCTTGGCTATTGGAAATAATACTGCAATGAATATCGGGGTGCAGGTGTCTTTTCAAGTTAGTGTTTTATTTTCTTCAGAAGTGGAATTACTAGAACACATGGCAGTCCTATTTTTAAGTTTTCTGAAGAACTTCCTTACTGTTTTCCACCGTGACCGCACTAATTTACATTCCCACTCACAATTGCACAATTGTTCCCATTTCTCCACATCCTCATGAACACTTGTTATTGCTCGTCTTTTTTATATCAGCCCTTCCTGGTTTCTTCCTTGCTACCTAAAATGATGCTGTGTCTTGGGTCAAGAGGATGAAGGTCCCACCCTGGAGATGATGGAAGGCTAAGGGCTCCAGGAAACAGAGCTGTCCCACCAACCCTAGGATCCCTGCTGGTGGACTTTTTGTCTTGTCGGGAGGTTTTTGGTACAGCTGAATCCAATCTCAGTGCTATACACGACTGCTATATTTTTATGCACACACATCTCTTAGCTAGATTCCATGTCCCTTGAAGGGGAAAGTGGTGTCTTACACCTTTTGGCATCCTACTTAATATCTAGCTTTGTGATTGGTTTTTATAATGGTCCAATCTGGGACCAAGTTCTGGTAAGTGTGTCTTTTATGTTGTTGGCTTTGTAAACATTGTAAAGACTAGTTATTTGTTGTTCTAAGTTTCTGATACCTACCGTAGAGCTGGAATGATTTGCCTTTGTCCATCAAGACTCCAGGTCTAAATTTAGAAAGAGCTTGCAATGTCTGGAAACCTAAATTCTTTTGAAGACTATTACACTGCTCAGCCCTAACAGAGACTTCTCACAAGTCTGCTGTTCTCCGCGCATACCTTCCCTTCCAAAACCTTCTGCCTCCTGACTAGGACCCTGGGCATCCCCAGAAATGAACAAGTTCATTTGCACCAAGGATCTGTCTGTGGCATGCTGTTGTTAGCAAAAGTTGTCACTTTGGAAGGAAAACACATTTATTTCAAGATTGAAAATAGTACCCATTTGGCAGTTTCACTGAACTCTCACCATTAAACTTGATTCCTCTTATTCCTAGTTCCTCTTTCCCTTTTGACCCTTGTCCGCAAAGTGCCCTAGGTCTCTCTTTCTGGTTCGTACATGACAGAATCAGTGCCCACAGAAATGACATGATGTCCTTCAGTGTTGGAAGAAAATGTGGCCTATTGGCCACTAGGATGTTCAATAGAACAGTCAAAGCAGAATTTGGCAAACCTCATAAAGGAGATTTTTCTTTTAAGAAAGGGGTGTATCTTTTTAGAAAGCACAGAGAGAACCCAATATGTCCTGGGGCAGGGGTCAGCAAACTCTTCCTACAAAAGGCCAGATAATGAATATTGTAGCTTCTGTGGGTCATTCAGTCTCTGTCACAACTACTCAACTCTGTCACCAAGGCATGAAAGCAGCGATAGACAACACCTAAGAGAATGAGCATGGCTGTGTGCCAATAAAACTTTATTTATAAGAATAGGCAGTAGGGACTTCTGCCAAGATGGAGGCATAGGTGGAAGCACTGTGCCTCCTCCCACAACAAAAGTTTAGCACCAACAAAGTTTAAAACCAACAAAGTTTTAGCAACAAAAACGCAGCCAAAACCACAGAAAATTAAACTTCATGGAAGTCTGACAACAATGAACCCTTCAGCCAAACTGATAAACCAGTGAAGGAGAGAGCGGTGAGACTGAGACAGACCATGCAGGCCCCAGTGGCAGGAAGCAGCAGAGGGGACTGCCATTGTCCCTCTCTGACCCTGCCCCCACCTTCAGCGTCACAAACCAGCAACCTGGGTGGCCCCGTCCTGGTGAACAACTAAGGCTCCGCTCCTCATAATTAACAGGCACAAACAGACCAAAACATGGCTCAAGAACAACTCAGAGCCCCAGAGCCCATAAATCTAAGTGATGAAGAAATAGCCGAATTTTCAGATGCACAGTTCAAAACACTGGAGATCAGGATGCTCACAGAACTGGTTGATTTTAGTCACAAATTAGAGGAACATATGAAGGCTAAACTAATTGAAATGAATGGAAATGCACAGGAAACCAATAGCAATGGAAAGGAAACTGGGACTCAAATCAAAGGAGTGGGCCAGAAAGAGGAAAAAAATGACCAAACAGAAAAGAATGTAGAAACAAGAATTCAAAAAAATGAGGAGAGGCTTAAGAACCTCCAGGACAACTTTAAACATTCCAACATCAGAATTATAGGGGTACCAGAAGGGGAAGAGGAACAGCCACAAGTGGAACACTTATTTGAACAAATAATAAAGGAGAATTTCCCCAATCTGGCCAAGGCAATAGACTTTTGGGAAATCCAGGAAGCTCAGAGAGTCCCAAAGAAGTTGGACCCAAGAAGGAACACACCAAGTCACATCATCATTACATTAGCCAAGATTAAAATGAAGGAGAGAATTCTAGAAGCAGCAAGAGATAAGGGGACAGTCACCTAGAAAGGAGTTCTCATCAGACTGTCAGTGGATTTCTCAAAAGAGACCTTACAGGCAAGAAGGAGCTGGAAAGAAGTATTCAAAGTCATGAAATCCAAAGACCTACATTCAAGACTGATCTATCCAGAAAAGCTTTCATTTAGAATGGAAGGGCAGATAAAGTGCTTCTCAGAAAAGATCAAATTCAAGGAGTTCATCATCACCAAGCCCTTATTATATGAAATATTAAAAGGACTTACCTAAGAAAAAGAAGATAAAAAAGATGAACAGTGAAAGGACAGCAAACTCACAGTTATTAACAACCACACCTAAAACAAAAGCAGACTAAGAGGACAGCTAGATCAGGAGCAGAACCATAGAAATGAAGATCACATGGAGGGTTAGCAACAGGGGAGTGGGAGGAGGAAAAGGGGGGAGAAGGTACGGAAAATAAGTAGCATAGATGGTAGGTAGAAAATAGAAGGGGGGAGGGCAAGAATAGTAGGGGAGATATAGAATCTAAAGAACTTGAGACACATGGCCATAAACTAAAGGGGGGGAATGGTGGGGGAGGGGGTATGCAGGGTGGAGGGGAATGAAGGGGGAAATAGACCAACTGTAATGGCATAATCAATAAAATATATTTAAAAAAATAAAAATTAAAAATTAAAGAAAAAAGGAATAGGCAGTGATCTAGAATATCCACCAAGTGCCAGGACCTGGAGATCTCCTCCATGGTGGGGCAGTATTTTCTCCTTCCTTTTTCCCAAGCTGGTATTCCGGCTCTGCCGAGCCACCCAGCAGATCCCACAGAAGCCTCCCAGCTGGGTGAGACTGCAAAGTCCTGCCTGCCACAGCCCTGGGCTGGGTCTGTCCTTGCCGGTCAGCATCCTCCCTCCCCGTCCATGGATGCCCGGCTCCCTCTAAAGCCCTCTTGCCTGCAGACTGCCCAGGAACTCCCTTCAGGGCCCACCTGGCTGCCACTCCAGACGGCACTGCGCTGCTCCCCTCCCTGCCGCCCCCCCCCCCCAAAACTGACCAACCACGAGGAAAGCTGACTCAGCCACCCAAAACCTTAAGGCAGCAGTTTTCAACCATTTTTGTCTTGTTGCACACATAACTTATTACTAAAATTCTGCAACACACCAAAAAATATATGTTTGCCCATCTGACAAAAAAATTGGTACAATTTTGATTCAGTCACACTGGAAAACTCTCACTGTGTTGGCTGTTGTCACTTTCTTATTTGACAATCTAAGAGAAAAGAGGTCAGTGCCCCTGACTAAGTAAATATTCAGGCATTGCGTGTTTTAACAATTCATCTGGCAGAATGTTATGCTAAGTGAAATAAGCCAGTCAGTGGAAGACAAGTACCACATAACCTCATTTATATGTGGAATCTAATGAACACAATAAACTAATGACTAAAATAGAAACAGAGGCATGGATACATGGAACAGACTGACAGCTGTCAGAGGGGAGAGGGGAGGACTGGGTGAAAGATGGTGAAGAGATCCTGGCAGGTGTAGCTCAGTGGATTGAGTGGGGGCCTGAGTACCAAAGGGTTGCTGGTTCAGTTCCCAGTCAGGGCACATGCCTGGGTTGTGGGCCAGGTCCCCCATAGGGGGTGTGCAAGAGGCAACCACACATTGAGTTTCTTTCCTTCTCTTCTTCCTTTCATCTCTCTCAAAAAATTAATAAATAAAAAAAAGTTTTTAAGCAACTGTTTAAAAGAAAGAAAGAAAGAAAGAAAGAAAGAAAGAAAGAAAGAAAGAAAGAAAGAAAGAAAGAAAGAAAGAAAGAAAGAAAAGATGGTGAAGTGATTAGCCAAAGAACATTTTTGCAGGACCCATGAACATGGACGTAGTATTGGAATTGACTGAGGGAGAGGAGAGGGTGGGACTGGGTGGAGGTGGAAAAGGGAGAAAAATTGGGAACTGTAACAGCATAAACAATTATTAAAAATTTTCTGTGGCACACAAGTTGAAAGTCCATGCTCTGAGGATACCTATCATGACACATCCATGCACTACTAATGCGATGGAACAAAGCCACGTGTGTAATTCCAGACCTTCTGGTAAGCAATAGAACTGTGAACTGGCGACCTAACACCTGTGCAGAAGGCTGGCAGGCCTAACTTGTATTAGGAGATGGGCCTGGGGCTGGGCTGCTGTGACCTGCTTCAGGAGCAGGACAGAGGCTCCTCTCAGGCTGGAGAGCATTTAATGGTCTGGTTAGTGGTGATTTGTCCCAACAGGGACCCTGGGTGGGCTCCTCTCAGGCCTCTCCCCAGACCTATCTGGCCCCCTCTGCTTATCTGGCTACAGGGCCACCAGTACAAGGATAAGAAATGCTGAGCTCCTTAGTTTTTGTTTCCCTCAAAGAGGCACTTGGCCAGTGTGTAGCAGCTCATGACCAGCTCATGACCCCCAGCCAGCCATCCCTTCTTCACAGGGAACTTGTCAGTTCCCTGGGCAGGGTCTGCAGGCATCACGCCCTCTCGGCCAAGGTCCTTCTGGTTCTCGGTTCTGAGACTGTCCTCCCTTCCCCGGGCTCTTCCCTCCTTCACACCTCACCCTAGCTACGGCCAACCAAAGCTGCTTCCCGCTCGATGTGGATAAATTTTCTCAGGGGCAGGGGTGGGGGTGGCGTAATTATGCAGCTAGAACATCAGGAAGCAGGGTTCGTTACACGAAAGACTTGGGTGACCAAGCTGATCAGATGAGTCAGGTGGAATTCATTTCTTCTCACTCCAGTTCTTTTGGTTTTCTAGGGCGTTATGGCCCTGGGATGCAGTAGCAATTTCTCTTTATTATCGCCTTTAAAATAGTAGTTCCTTTAAATTTAACGTCCAAGTATTTTACAACGGGAGACCCCAGAAATTAGTTATTAAAAATTCTGTATTTATCCTTATATGTTTAAACTTCAGTCACCTTCAAAGTACTTTTCATCTGATGCAATACACCTACTGAGACATTTTCCACTGCTCAGAACAGTTTTTGACCCTGCCAATTTTGATGGCTTTTAGTGCTTCTGACTTTTTTTTTCCACCTCTTCCACACTGACAAAACGTTTCCCTTTGAGGACTATTTTCATCTGGGGAAACAGAAAAATGGCTTGGGGTGACATCAAGTGAATAGGGAGGGTGGAGAAGAGGGACCATGCTATTTGGTCAAAAACTGCTGAACCCTCAGTGCAGTGTGAGAAGTTGTGCTTCTAAACCACCCATCGTGAAATGTGCATACGAGTTGAAAATCTTCAAAAAAAAACTTCACTGAAATCAAATGCAGCCTCTCACAACAACACCAGCTGGTGCACTGGCCCAGATGGGTTCCTAGAACACTAATCTAGCAGGAGAAGCCTGTATTCCAAGGGGCCTCCCCATCAGCCGATAATTCTGGGGGTTTTGGTGTCCCCCCTCATATTCTGTTTTTCTTTAGAGTTTGTTTTTTGCTTTTGGTTTCGGTTGTTTGCTGGTAGTTGAAAGCTTTTAATGTGTAATCATATTTTAACTTCTATCTTCTGGGACTGGACCCACAGAGGGTAGCATCTGGACGTGTCATCAAAAATGAATTAACTGCAGTGGCCCAGTGGGACTGGGGCAGGAGGAGGTGTAAGGGTGGCATGGGGCATTTGTCTTTTCTAGAATCTGGATCTTTTTGACCTTGTATGTCTGTGGAAGTCATTTTCACAACTTTTTAAAAGTAATTTTAGAGTACAGAAAACATGTAAATACAATATATGAAGTTTATATATCATTCAACCAGCTTCCCAGGATGTTAACATTTTACATAATATGAACATTCCTATTAGCAAAAGCAGGAAATTGACATTGATACAATACTGTTAACTAAACTACAGATCTCTGTTCACTTCCGGCAGTTTTCCAATTAACATCCTCTTTCCTGTCCTCCCCTCTGTGCCCCCTACTTCACCCAGGTGAGATGTGGATATGACAAATTGATGAAATAATATGAAGTCTTCATATCTGGCCCTGAATCTTACCCCCAAGCCACACTTTAGAAACAAAAGGGTGTTCCCTGTTCATTTTTTCAAAATCTTGGCCCCCTTGCTGCAGTTCCAGGCAGGCAGCTCAGTGTGGAGACAGCTTTCTTCCGCTCTGACATGACTAAGCCTTCCTAGTGAGGACCAGCAACTGGTTACATTTTGCTCCTTTCAAACGCGCCTCTTCCTGCAGTTGAGCTGATGGCTGGGATCTAAATACCCTGCACCTCTCCGGTTTCTCAATCCAGAATCAGCCAAGTAGGTATCAAATTTACAGGAAGCAGAGTCCTCCGCTTGGTGGTTAATGGGCATCTAGGCATGTCCCTCGGCCACTTGGGAACAGCCAATCTTGAACTTGCCCCCGGCTGCTGCCCCCATGGTGGCTATAGCAGTGCCCAATGCACACAGTGTTGCTTCATGAAGATTCTCTGGGTGGCAGATAGAGGGATGGACATACTGACTGTGGACTGACAGATGGACCAATGAAGGGATGGATGAGTGAGGATACATGGAAGATTTTTTAAATACCTATAAAATAATCCCTTCCATTAGCGGTGAGTGTTTGGAGCAGGAAAGCCCACGCACAGTCCTCAAGGCATGGACCAGGAACCCCGTGTCACAGTCTCCTGGGAGGCCTTTGAAACATGAAGATGCCTAGTGACAATGGGTCTGAAGTGGGACTTCGTAATGCGTAATTTTTCAGACCGCCCGCGTAACTCTGATGGGATGGAGCCCTTAGATCCTGCCCTTGGCCTTGCATCCACAAGCCTTCTGCTTCAAGACTAGGGAGGGAACCAGAATCTCCTTTCTCACCATGAGTTAATGTTATTCAAAACTCCAGCCTGCCTACTGGGAGGGGAAGTCCTTCCTCTCCTCGGGCTTCGGTCTCCACAGCAATTAAATAAAACTGGGGATGCTGACCCCTGAATTTCCTTCTGGCCAGGGGTGTTGTGGTTCTACAGTCTGAGAAGTGGTCACACTGTCACCTCACACCCCGGGGCATGCTCAAACACAGGAACCAGCCCTGAAGTCCAGGGGGCAGAAGAGGCATGCGTTCACCCCCCGACTTGCTGTCACCTTCGGCATGCCCCTTCCCCTCTGTTAACGTCACTGACTCAAATACAAATGTCATTGTAGGGAAAGCCTCACCCCAAAGACCCTTGGAAGCTCCCTAAGACCTGTAAGAAGTAGGACCACACAGGCCTTTTCCAGACTAAACAAATTACAGAGTCAGGAAATTCTTCAGTGACGTTCCAGTGAAGAAAGCCTGAGGGAGGTGACGCACGTCTGCTGGGCAGCCAGCCGTGAGCCACGCTGGAAGGGACGTAACAGGACTGGAAGGCACACCTCTGTTCTAATGAAGGCGCTGCTGACCTGAGAGAGGGATGGCTTCTGCCATGGCTGCCCCTGGGCGTTCATCTCCAGAGCTCACTTTCTCTTTGACCAGGTCGCAGTAATACCCAGAAGGAGGGAAAGGTATTTAGGTCTCTGATGCAGACTTTGGAGGTGAGTAGTTAGAGATGGAGGTCCCAGAATGTTTCCACGTGTGCCAGGCTGCGCTTTAAAAAAGAGGTTCTCGGTGGATCCTGGTTGGTTTTGTGGTGAGACGGAATGAAGGACACAGGTGGTGAAGAGCCTTCCTCCTGGAGCCCCGTCTTCCTCTCCCTGGGTGTGTAATTCACTGAAACCACTTAGGGCTTCATCTGCCACGTGGGGGATGGCTGTTTTGGAAGCCACTGTAGTCAAGTCCCAGTGTCATCCTCCTCTTCACTGAGACCTTCGCTCTCTGAAGTCCTAGTTTACCTGGCACCCGACCCAGAACGTCAGGGTCCCTTGCCCGGAGCAGGTACTCCCTAGCCCCTACAAAGTCACCATGCTGATGTGGAGTGGAGAGAAGATATACTGAAAATAACACAGAGGTCCACATGCAGGCCTGGTTCTACCCTTGCATGTAGCAAACCTTGTACCATATTGCTTACGGATTGAAGAAATAGTATGTCCCACATACTCATATACCAGTAAATCTGATTTGCTGCCCCATATTTGCAAATTAAATTTACCAAAACCTCAGTGGTATGGTAAATGTCCTGTCCTTCTTAATAAACTTTTTTTACAGCTTTATTGAGGTGGTATTCACACAGCATAAAATCCATCCATTTAAAGTGTACAGCTTAGTGGATTTTAGCATATTCACAAAGTTGTACAAGGTCTTTAGTTTCTCGTCTGTCTTAATAAGCTTTTTATTTTGAAATTGTATTAGATTTACAGAAGAGTTCCAAGATAGTACAGAGTTAGTTCCTGCACTTAGTTTTAGTTTTAGTTTTAGTTTTAGTTTTAGTTTTAGTTTTAGTTTTAGCTTTCCCTACTGTTATTGTCTTCCACTGATATTCGTCAAAACTAAGAAATCAACATTGGCACATTACTATTAACTAAACTCCAGGTGGTTTTGTTTTTTGGGTTTTTTGTTTGTTTGTCTGGAAGCCACCACTTTCTCCACTGACTTTCTTGCTTTGCGTGCATTCCAGGGACCAGTCCAGGACTTCGCCCCGCACTCAGCCAGTACGTCTCCTTTGCCTCCTCTGGCCCGCAAAGGTTTCCCAGGTTTTCTGTTTGTTTTTCACGACCTTGGCAGTCCTGAAGAGTGCTGGTCAGGTATTCGTAGAGAAGTCCCTCAGTTTGGACATGTCTGATGTCTTGTCGTGATTAGACTCGGGTTACAAGCTTTTTGAAAAGAACACCACAAAAGTGGCTCATCCTTCTCACCTCGCTATAGCATATTTCATATCACGTCAGTCCTGATGGTTAATTGTGTGTGTCTACTTGCCTGGGCTGCGAGATGCCCAAGCAGATGGTTGTAGGGGACCAGTTTGTTTTGGCCTGGTGAATGTGACTCAGCTCTGTATGGAAAACCTACAGAATCCAGGTGGTGGGCAGGAACCAGACCCTCAAACCAAATTTTCCTGTGGGAATCAGGCCTAGAAAATGCATACAGACTGTCACGGCTTGCTCTTGTTAAAACTCCATCACCCTGGTCTGAAGCAATAAATGTGTATTGTCTATCTTCAAGGTAATTTCCAGAATTGCGTGAATTTTCCTAAGGATGAAGATAATCAGCTCGCTGCCTTTCCCTTCTGTATGTTACTTTCATTTTCTTGATTGTACCTAAAATGTAGACAATATTCTATGTAATAGATAATAAGTCCTTCTTTAATGTAAGACCCAAGAAAAACAATAAAAGCCTGTCTAGGCCAGGGTCAGGGTGCTCTCCTCTTGCGAGAGTGGCTGTGCCATCCCCTTTTTCTACACAGGATTGCTGTCGCCTATGCATTTGTTCTCGTCCTCAGTCACAACAGGCAAACTCTGCTGGTCGGAGTCCACCACAGAGAGTAAAACACTATTTCTGAGTGTGTTTGTCACAGTGTTTCTAGAAGAGATAAGCATCTGAATCAGTGGACTGAGTAAGCAGACAGCCCTCACCAGTGTGGGTGGGCCCAGCCAGTCCACTGCAGGCCTGAACAGAACAAAAGGGCGAGGGAGGGTGAACTTGGTTTTTGCTTGATGGGTCATCTGTCTGCTGCTCTTGGACATCAGTGCTCCTTGTTCTAGAACTTTTAGACTCACACTGGGCTTTAACCATCTGCTTCCTAAGAGTCAGACCTTCATACTGGGGCCAAATTACATCAGCAGGTTTCCTGGGTCTCCAGCTTGCAGATGGCAAACCCTGGGACTCCTCAGCCTCCATAGTTATGTGAGCCAAAACCCATACTGGATCGATCTCTCTTTCTAGATACACAGAGAGATAGAGATAGCCTGTTGATATCAACATCCTGTTGATATCCTATTGATTCTGTTTTCTCTGTACAACCCTAATATAAGGGGGTACATGACACCATGCCACCAGTGATGTTAACCTTGACCACTAGGCTAAGGGGGTGTTTACAAGATGCCCCCACTGGGTGAACTTCCGAGTTTTCCCTTTCAATGCTCTGTGCTCTGGAAGTGAGTCACTGAGTCTGGCCCACACATGGAGTAGAGACAGGAGTAGGTTAAAGGCTCCCCCCCAGAGGTGAAATTATCACCATACATTGTTTGGACTTTTGTAAGAAACTCTCATTTCTCCTCCTGCGTGTATTCAGTTATCCAACCATTTGTTTAGATCAGTATGGATTTGTGTGTAAATGACATTTTCTTGTTGGTCTCTGAACTCTTCATTAGCTTCCTGCCCCCACAAGGGGTGCCCCACTTCTGCTGCCTTTAACACCTCAGAACTCTGATGGTGTTGACCTCAGACACCACTTTGCCATCCACAATCCTCCAGGTCTCTGTCTTTTGGGTGGATTGTAAGGAGTGGCTATTGTCTAGTTTGTCACCAAGATTGAAGTCCTCCCCTTTTTCCAGCAGGCAGTGCTAGGTAGATCTCAGCCTCCACTTTGACCTTGATGTTCAGCAGGGCCTTGTACTCCTGGGCCTGGCACTGCCCTGGTGCCCAGGTCTGGGCCAGCTCTGACTTTAGGGGCAGCGGGATCTCATGGAGATGACCCATCTGCCTGGCATAGCGCACCTCCTTCAGGCTGTTCTCCAAACCGGCCTGCAGGTTTCTCATCATGTCTAAGTTAATCTCCAAGGACCAAACCATACGTCTCAGCTCCACGAGTGCCGTCTCAGCAGCTCCCATCTCAGTGGTCTGCAAGGCAACCACGGTGGTGCGCTCCTCAATCTGAGGGGACCAGTACTTGTCTCGCTCTTCTTGCTTCTTCCCTTCCAGTTCATCATACTGCACTCAGATGTCCCCTATGATCTTGCTGAGGTTCTGAGATTTGGGAGCATCCAAGTCCATGCTCAACTCAGAGTTGGCAGTCTGGTTTTGTGGACCACTTCCTTCCTCCTCGTGGTTCTTCTTCATTGAAGAGCAGCTCCTCGTCGATCTCCGTCTCCAGTTGCAGTCGAATTATACTGGTGTCATCAGTGACCTTTCGGATCCCATTGATGGCACTCTCCACAGACTGGCACATGGCCAGCTCCACCTCACACCTGAGTCTGAAGTCATCAGTAGCAAGACAAGCATTGTCCATAGAACTTGCAAAGATCAGAGCTCTCAGGTCCTTGATGGTCTTGCAACAATGCCCTCCAGTCTCTGAGCTGGGTCACTTTTTCTCCAGGTGTTCCCAGATTTTGCTCTCCAGTTTCCAATGATCAGCCTCCAGGCTTCTCACCCTCTCCAGGTAGGAGGCCAGGCAGTCATTCTGGCCTTGCGTACTCTCCTTCTACCTCTGGATGAACCCTATGCCCCCAAGACCCCCAGCCATCTCCATAGCCAGGCCCCCAGACCCTCAACTGACCCACGCCCTGGCAGAGTGGGACACAGAAGATTCAGGAGCCCAAGCCCCTGACACATGCGTAGACACTGGCTGCGCTGCTGCTGGCCAGCAGGACCCAGTGGCCGGGTGACTGCATGAAGCCCAGGGTCCAGTAGTTTGTGGAGAAGCTGGAGCAGGTGCTGCAGCTCACGTGCAGGGAGGAAGGTGAGAAGCCAAGGCTCAGGTTCAAGCAGCAGTCTAAACACCCCTTTAATACTCCGTTTTGCTTCCTCTCCAGAAAGTCCCTGGTGTAACTCTGGGTAAGATCCTGTCCTCGTTGTTGTCCACCGAGGCAGTTCATCTCCCTCTCCACACTGAGGCTTGCACTATTTGCTAAGGCCAGAGTGTCTTGCACATGCCTTTTCTCCACCCAAGTCCGGCCTGTTTCTCAATGACCAACTCAAAGATCAATCTTCAGTGAAGTATCACCCAGCTCCAAATTTCTCCCTCTCCCTCTTCTCTTCTCTCTCTCTCTCAATTTCTATAACGTCAAGTGAGTGCATTATCCAAACTGGCACTTACGTACTTCTTCTAATTCTATTATTTCCTTAAAGAAAGAGAATATATTCTTTTCTTTTTGTCTTCTCCAAATAGCATGTACCCAACAATTCCATTCACTAAACTGAACAGAATCAGAGGATCAAATTCAAATTGAACAAAACAACCCCAGATAGGCTTGCATAAATTCTTTAACCCATGCTATCATAAGAAACCTGAAGGCCTGTGTCCTCCTCTGGGCCAAATACCAAGTCTTTTTTATTCATGACCAAAAATATCTAATTCCTTTCTTTTCTTTCACAGATTCCATTAGTCAATTTGATCAACATTTGTAATCAAGAAATCAATGGACTAATATTGACTGATTGCAAAATGTACCAACATTTACAAAGGCTCCTTGCCCTGGCAGGCTGCACGTGAGGGCCAGAATTGTTTCCCTGGTTCTTCACAGGAGAAAACAGCCCTTGGAGTATAACAATGCAGGACTGTAAGTGCAGGTTTATAGGGGAAAACAGTGGGAGGTGAGCATGGGGGGTGTGCAATACACCTTCTGATTCTACGCAGCATGTTGTCACGGCGACGCCCTGGTCCTCAGTCTTGCCCCATAAATGCTCGAACTAATGGAATTGCCGGTCAGTGCAGAGGGCAGGCCTACCCTCTCACACAAGCCTTGAAGGGCTCTCAGTGGCCAGACCAAGCCTGTGGGGTGTGTTTCGGTGGAGGGGTTGGTGGGAAAGAGGTTGCCCCTCCCATTGCCCAGCAAACTTCAGACTTAACTCAAGGGCGTGTGTCTCTGTATTTACTGCAATGACCATTTGCTGAAGCCACCAGCTTGCTGCTGTGCTGCCAGCTGCATGACTGGCTCCGAAAGTGACTGGGTGTCCATTACTTCAGTGTCTCTCCTCTGCAACTTTTACCCTTCGTGGGGGACTTTGTCACTGGCAGGGAACCTGACCACTATGAAATTTCCTGGCTTCCCAGGCTCTTGGGTGACGCTGGGGGGTCATTTCAAGCTCGGCCCCAGGAGTTGGAAGGTCATGAGAACCTCCTGAGGAGTTCATATGATGTTGCCATCTGTTGACAGTGTTTCCGTCCTCAGCCCTGTGAGTAGAATTGCTAAGAGTGTTCTCCTGTGTCTGCCCCAGAGAAGGGCTCCTTTTCCCATGCTTGGGAGCTGGGCAGCAGGCATTCACAGCACCGGGGTTTCTATTCACGAGTTCATAACACTGCCAGCATTGTTCACAGTTAGGCTGGGCATAACATAAAATTATCGTACACAGGTTGCCAAGAGTTGCATTGGCAGAGAAAATTTGTTCCATATACAAATGGCCAAGTGGCCTAGATACCTCATTAGGACTGTACCTTCCATGTTCTGGAAAGAGATGGAAATTTTATAGGCAACTTACTGCACAAACTCAGGTTTCTTTTAGCATCCTCGGTCAAAATAAAAAAGCGTGGACTTGGTCATGCAAGAGGCAGGGCACTCAAGTCTTGCCCAAGAAATGTGCTCCTACCTTCCCTCCCACACGGGGCTACAGATAGGCTCCTCTGGAAGTCCGTCAGAGGCCAACAGTCCAATCATCTCAACGTGGGCTTTTAAGTCTGTGGCAATTAATTTTATGTGCCTACCTTGGCTGTGCCCCAATACTCAGAGAGCTGGTCAAGCATTATTCTAGATATTTTTGTGAAGGTGTTTTTTGAATTTAATTAACATTTAAGTCGGTAAACTTTGAGTAAAGTAGATTACCCTCCATCATGTGGATGGGCCTCACCCAATCAGTTGAAGGCCTCAACAGAACAAGTACTGCCTTCCACAAGCAAGAAGGAATTCTCCCAGAAGAATGCCTTTGGACTTGAACCATAACTCTTCAGTGGGTTTCCAGCCTGCTGGTTTGCTCTGCACATTTTGGACTTAAACAGCCTCCACAATGGCATGAGCTAATTCCTTAAAATAAATCTCTCTCACTCTTTCAATATATAGATGGATGGATGAGTAGATATGTAGGTAGGTAGACAGACAGACAGATAGACAGACGCGGTAGAGTTATAGACATCTTTCTGGTCCAATTTCTCTGGAGAATCCTGACTAATTCACAGTTAACTCCTGTTTTCATGGAGGGTACCCAGAGTTTTGTAGTTATGGTTTCCTAAAAATGTCAGCTAAGTCCCTAAGCCCCCAAAGCCTCTGACTTATTCCTGTCATTCAAAAGCACTGCTCTCGTCCCATACAAAGTCTTACTTGCCCCAAATCTGGTATCCCTTGTACATTTTTGGCTGGTCTTCAGGTCTCTGCTGGTTCCATAAAGTAAGATCTCCTTCATTTCTTGCATGTCAGGTCAAGTCCGGGCGAGTTGTGGACAAGACAAGAGGGGACACATATTCTACAAATCGCTCTTGGACCTTCACACTCTTGGACTCCAAGACACCCAGGTTCCATTTCACCAGGCAGGCAGATGGCATTGCACTGATCCCCCTGTGGGCGGGCAGGGCTGACTCCCTCCAGTGCAGACATTCGCCTCTGCAGGAGCATCAGCATGAGAGCACACACTTTGGTTTCCAGTCACGGGCAACAGATGACGCCGCCCCCAGCCTCTCTAAGTCTGATTTCAGAATATATTCACCTTGTGATCACATTCTCTCCTCGTTACCCAATTTCTTTGCCTCTAATGGCATAATCCCATGAGCTCTGTCAGCTCAGTACAGTCTCAAGGGCTACAGTCTTTAGCCCCATGGACATAATAATGACTCCTTTTTAGTGGGTGTTCACTGTGTGGCAGACACTGTGCTAAAAACTTTGCATCACCTCATTTAGTTCTCACAAGAATCCCCTAAGTCACTCAGGTCACAAACAGTGGGGCTGGCCTTGTCCTGGGGACTTCCTGGGACAGGGAACATGATTGGGCAGTGCTGCGGGAAGGGAGGAGCTCAACCTGGGGTCCCAGATCTGAACCACGGAAGCCCAAAGTGCTAACTAATGGATTGCCCTTCACTGGAGGATAGCATGGCCCAAGGTCTCACAGCTCAAAGTCATCCAGGAGGCAGAAAAGGAGGCAGCAGGGAAAGTGGGAGGTTAAACAATCAAGGAGAACCCCAGGCTCATCTCAGGCGCCCACCACCCCAAGGCTGTGCCTCTCCTCCTGAGCGTGCTCCTTGTCCGGCCCAGGCTTCCCCACCCTCCTTCTTCCTGCACCCTCTGGTGCGGACCAGCTTTCAGGAAGCTCTGCTCAGTGAGTGTACACATGTTCTTAAAGTAAAAGATGTTCCACATGAGTTAACCTCTCCGTGTGCAGTAAACAGCATCCTGTGGAACAGACGTTCTGGCCTGGCCTGTGACGTAGGGCTGCCCTCAGGGTTGGTGACGGATGCCAGCTAGCTGGCCCAGCTCACCTGCTTTGCTGGCTACTAGGCCTGCTTCCCTAGACCTCCTGCCACTGCCTCTCTCTTCTCTTCCCATGTAACCTGCCTGATCTGTACCCACTCACCATCTGCTTTGCTGCAGGCTGGAGACCCTGCTCCGCAACTTCTGAGAACCAAGGAGGCAGGCCCTGAGGGAGGCCAGGCTGGGGGGACGGAGCTCCCCTGTAACTGTACGCACTGCTCACTTGGCCTGTGGAAGGCCCATTTGTAACCTGAATTCAAGCCTCCATTTCCTCCCCTTAAAAAGGTAGGTCATAGCTGAGAATTAGGGAGATAATGTAAGTGAAGAGCATATTACATGTAAATATACATTTACATATCTATGTGATAGGTATGTATAGCACCTTATGTCAAAAGCACTCAGTAAATAGTGCTTTGATATTCTTATTCCAACTGCCCTAGAATTCATGGTTCTTTCCATCTACCTCTTCTGCAGTATTGAGGATGTTAAATCAGTTAACACAATGTACGGTCGGATCTCTGTATTATTCTAGCCACACTTTTAGCACCTCCATGGAAAAAAGACATCTTTTTACATCTAGAGTCTCTTTTGACCCTGACGACCCTTCTGAGGCTGCTCAGCCACTGCCCTGCTTTTCAGGCAGCGTCCAGCCAGCGTCCCGCGTCCCGCGGCTCCTTCCTTCCCTGTGTATGGTGCCGTGCCCGCATCACATGCGTCCAGAAGACTGGGAGAGGAGCCGACTCCAAACCCCTGGGAACTTGATAAGTATGGTTGAGGTGATGTAATTGGAAGTATAAGTGGCCTTTCTGACTCTTCAAATTACAAAGAATGTGGTGAATTGAAAAACTTCTGTGAAAAATTGAATCCTTTTAAATGAGGGAATTTGCCTTTAAAAATCTTTTTTGTGACTCTGTTTTTACTGGTAAAGATCAAGTGAATAATCACCCCTTTATTCACCCATTTGCAAATGCAGACTGCCCCATGCCCACGTGGCCCAAGCCCACCACAGAGAGAAAAGCCCGCATTGTAGAAGCAAAGGGGTGCAGGGCTCTCAATGCCAGGTGACCTGGGGTCGGCCTGGTTGCCGGCTCAGTCTGTCTTCAGTTGTGACGCCTCAAAAATCACAGGCTGAGACTCACTCTCGCTGCAGAGGGATCGTCTTCCCGATCTACCCCCAGGGCAGGGGTGGGAGGAATGAGAAGGACTGGGGCTTGGCAGTGCAGGTGCTTCCCATCCACACTGTCATTTCGGGAGCAGAGAAGGGAAACATCCCAACGATGTGCCTTTGGGTTTCCAGCTCCTCCGAGGGCCACCTGCCCCGGCCAACACTCCTGTTTGACTATTACTCAGCTCACTCATCTCCCATTCCTTTACTGAAACTGGAACATGGTCAGAGGATGCTGGGGTGCCTTGGCACCCTTTCCCTCCTCTCCACTCTGGATCCAGTCTAAACGAAGGTCCAGAGATGATTTGGATGGGGAACAGGTTTCCTATTAAGAGCCAAATTCTGAAAGGGAGGCTCTGAGCGTTCAGTCTGATCTCATGGCTGAAGAGATCCTGAGTCCCGCCGCCTCCGCGGAGCACAGTGGGACCATCCCACCCCAGCAGCAGCGTGAATAGGGGCTCCTCGGCACAGTGACCTTGGGCAAGAAGCTGCTGGCCTCTCTGGCTGTGCCCAAGATGCCGCAAACTGGAACACCAGCAAGGAAGAGGCCTGAACAGAACCAGCAGAGGAAGGGAGGCTACCCAGAAAAGGGGGTCGTGTGATCCCCACCCTGTCCCACCACACTCTTCCTCCCTCCCTCCCACCCACCCACAACGTTTACACCCAGCTCAGAGGGTACACAAGGAGAGAGGGCACAGAGCAGGTAGCAATTTGGAGAATGTACTCAGACTTTCCAAAAAAAGAGGAAAAGCTCCTGAGACCACCGCCTTGGGGGAGGAGGGAGAGGCTTTGTGAGGAGGAATGGGGGTTGGAGGGAGAACAGTTATCGGAAAGGCTCAGAAAGACCAGGGAGCTTCCTGCATGACTGGAGGAACTTGGCGCTCACCTGAAAACCACCGTCCTCCCAGGGTGAAGGCTGGAATTATGTTGGAACTAGAAGGGGCTCAGGACCCGTGGCTTCGACTGCTTTGGGGTAACACATTACCTTGAGATGCTGGTAAAGGTGGGGGACCTCCCCTAAGAAAAAGGCATATGAGCTTCTTCATGTGTACATCACACACACACATACACTATACATACAGTTGCAGGAGGCTCACAGACCTCTCAAAACTCATCTTCGGGGTCCCCAAGATCTGCAAATCTCTGGCCTAAGAACTCTGCTTCTCATCCAGTGTTCTTAACTGAGGGCAATTTCCCCCCTGCATCTAGCAGGTAGGAGCCAGGGCTGCTGCCACACATCTATGGCGTACAGGACCACTGCCCGTGGCAGTCATCTGCCCCGAATCATCACTGACGTCAATGTTGAGGACCTTGCTGGACTAGAAGTCCAACCCATTGTGTCATCACAGAGAAGTAAGAGAATCTGTCTAAGATGGCACAAGCCAGGCCAGAACGACTAACACTGGGTGACAATGACAGCTTAATGGCTACACACTTATTATCTACCAGACACTAATGTAGGCACTTTACATGAACAGATTCACTTACTTCTCACAACTACCCTCTGAGATGGCTGTAGTTATGCCCATTTCACAGATAAGGGAATTGAGGCAAAGAGAAGTTCAGTGTCCCCCCGCCTGGGGCTGGTAAGTGGTGAAGCTGGGGTAGGAACCCAGGCACTCTGGCTTTCTGGTCAGCCCGGCCATTAACCCCCGCAGCACACTGCCTGGCCCCTGAAGACACGTGCTCCAGCACGTCAGCACAAAGCAGCGTCCCTCCCTGGGGGTGCAGCACTGGTCCTGTGAGGTCTTCTCTCATCTGGACTCCAGCTTTAGCTCCTTATCATGTTAGGCTTTGTCGTTGCTGGTTTTCTTCTTTAGTCTGATTTCTCCCCTTCCTAAGTAGATCTTACATGTTTACAGTTATTTACACTTACGAAATACCGTCATCCACTATTTCATCTAATCTGTAAAGCAAACAGGGCACTTTGCAGATGACAAAAGTGGAGACCAAGGTCCCTGGGCCAGCACATGGTCAGGGCCATGATAGGTGGCCTCTCGGTGCTGCAGGTCCCAAAGCTCTGCCTCCTTCCTCTGTCCTTGGCCACCAGCTGGGTCAGCTCTCGTGAGAACATGACAACCCAGGAAGCCCTCAGCTTTGTCCTGTGACCACACGGGGCTCAGCAGCCTCTGTGGCGTGGGAACCCTTACTCACATACCTACTACATTAAACATTTTATCAACCTTCAAGAAGCATAAAGTTAGGCGAGCGATGCCTGGCTTTCACTTAAATATATGTATTTAATCTTTGCTAATAAGGTGAAGAAATCTAAAATTCGCAAGTACATTCCTAGCTCCTGAATCGCTTCATCCGCCTCCCTTCTTGCTCCTTGCTACACTTTCTCACTAAAGACCACGTATGTTGTTGGCGGTGTTGTTTTGTTTTGATTTTTCTAAAAATGAGCTGTGCTGGGCTGACAGCCAGCTGGTGCCCCCTCCCCACCAGAAACTACACCCCTCTGCCTGCCCTCGGTGCCTCCTCAGAACCCACATGCCATTCAATAGGTCCAATCTACAGTTCATATCTTGTTTTGGCAGAAGTCTCTTTGGCACAAAATACACACACACACACAAAATGTTGCTAATATCTGGATAAGACCTGGTCACTTTAAGCAACATTCAAAACAAGATCCCAGAACAGAAAAAGAAGTTCCAGTTCCCCTCACTTCTTCCCCACGGCAGCCAGGCCTGGCCTCTTGAGTCCGTGCAGTGAGCAGCCTCAAGTGGGAGATGAAACTGAATGAACACTGCGTTTTCCTTACTTAATCCTGGATATATTCATTGGCGCGTTCAACTGCATACACCTAGCATCTATCACAGTTGACTTTTTACACTTCGACATGTTTTGAAGAAGATGGAAGGCAGGTGCAGGCTTTACTGGTAGAGATCATAATTCAGCTCAGTTTAATTATGCCGCCATATCTTTATTTTCTGCTGACTGTTGTACTTCAGGCCCGAGTCCCCCGCCCGTGAGACATTTCGAGTCTCTTGGGAGGGAAGATATTCATTTAAGAAGGAACTGGGGACTCATACACAGCCATCTCGAACTCACAGACGGGTTACCGTGTGTTGGTTAGGATTCTTTCAGATACAAGAGATGAAGAGTCTGCTGCAGCAGAAGGAAAAAGCAGGCGTGTTGCTCATGAGTCAGGAAAGCACAGGGACAGTAGCTGTCTCAGGGGCAGAGACCCAGGGCTCCTATGACGGACCAGGAGCCTCTCTCCTGCTCTTGACTCTGCTGCTCGGTGTGAACCCCTAGATTGGCCTTTGTGGAGGGCAGGCCCCGTAGCCAGGTGTACAGTATGGGCATGTGCAGTGAATGATGACTCGGAGGGCTCCGCAATCCCTCTGAGCACGCGCAGTAAGAGCGGTAAAATCCTGGGCTTATCTGAAGGTTAACACCCCCTCCCAGAGAGCGACGTGAACGACGTGGGCCTATCAGAAGTGAGGGAAACATGTTCGCGAGAAACTGCAAAAAACGACACGACCTTGCAGCCAAAGCAGCATAAAAGCAGAGGACTTCAGACCCCGGACAACACTTGCTCCTGAAGAGCGAGTCACCTTGATACACCCTGGACGGGCTAGGAAAGGGCTCTGCTGGGATCCTGTCCCTCTGACTTTGCCTTGCAGATGACAACTGCGCCCCATCGCCTCCGGGACCTGAGCCTGATCTGGAGTCTTGGACTCGGTTCATGACTCCCCCAACTCTCCTGTGTGACGTTATTGCTGCTTGTTTCTGAGTGATTGTTACTGTTATTAGGCTATGACAGATTTGGACAGATTCTGCATTAATGAAAGCTGAATGAATAGCATAGTCACCCGTGTTGACTCACTGTTATTTCTCGGTGCCAGTGTCCCCTGCAGGACTGGCGGCCGTATAGGTGGCCCAGTGCTTCCAGTTCTTAAGGCCTGGGTTAGACGACCTGAGCAGGGATCAAGGGTTGACTTATAGCAAAGACTCTACTGCGAAACATTCGCTTGCGACAGCCTTACTCTTCCCTGCTGTGGAGCCTCCTCTAACTGCCCCTCGAGGCAGGGCAGAACAGGACCAGACTGCCGGCAGCTCCTACCACACCTGCTCAGCAATCCCCAGAGGAAGGGAAAGGCCTGGGCAGGGCTTCACCGTGTCCAGATCTCAAGGTGAAACAGTGATTGGCCAGACTTCAGTCACCGATTCCATGGACCAGTCTCGGGGAAGTGGAGCAGCCGTGACTGG
This sequence comes from Artibeus jamaicensis, assembly GCF_021234435.1. Taxonomy (NCBI): domain Eukaryota; kingdom Metazoa; phylum Chordata; class Mammalia; order Chiroptera; family Phyllostomidae; genus Artibeus; species Artibeus jamaicensis. Next base: position 29,831,056 of record NW_026521803.1, on the reverse strand, counting down.
TCAAGCCTGGGTCACCAGTCCACCCATGACCTGGCAGCGGATCATTGTCGTGGCAGCCCCAGCTGCATCGCAAGCTTGGAGTTGGTGGGGTACACTTCCCCAGAGGAAGGGGGTGGGCGGCACTGTTAGCAGAAGATGGGGAACGACAACAGATTTCCACTGTAATTATATTCCAAGAGTTCATTTGAAAGTGGTCGTTTGGGACTCAGATGACACTTCCCAATAAAAACCGTCTACTAACCACCCCTTATATTGTGCTCTGGTTTATGAGGCATCCTATCCATTGTGTCATTTGACCCCTCAATAGCCCTGTGAGGTAAAGAGGAGGAGTGTCTCCCCCGCTGCCACATCTCACTCCCGCCCAGAAAGATCCTCTGTGGGGACAGGGCCTCCACGCCCGTCCCTGTGAGGCCTGCACTCCGACCGGAGGGAGCTTCGGCGGAAGTTCTTCCGTGATGGGGCGGGGAGTCACGCTAAGCTGACTGCTCCTTCCGGGCCCCAGTGGTTCCTCTCCCTCCTCCCCTGACTCTGCCCTGGGCCCCTCGGAGGCCATCGAAAGTGGATGGAGTCCCAAGACTATGTCCAGCGTTGTGAAAAAAGAGGGGTGAAAAAAAGGTGACCACCCAGCACCACACTCTCTCTCAGGAAAATATATGGAATAGCCCAAGGCTGAAAGGTGGAATGATACTCCAATAAACTTAATTAAAAATATTAAAACTAAAACTTAAAAAAATATGTTTTAAGAGATTGTTTCATGGAGAAATGCTCACCATATAGTAATTGCATTTTAAAAAGAAGTGATAAAACCCCAGTCACATCACCGAAAGTTAAAATTACTGGAGGGAGATACATCTCCCTGTCAACAATTGCTTTCTCTGGGTGATTGCTGACTTGTGATTTTTCTGTTTTTATGCTTTTCTGTATTCTCTAACATTCCTATCATTAGCATTTAATACTTTGTCATAAAAATAAGGGTGTATTTCTTAGTTGATTATCTGTTTTAAGAGTTCTCTGTAGGAAAAACTTTGGCCCCTCACTTTGACACTCTAGGCCCTTGATAATCGGGGCCCAAGACCCGTCCCCACCTTGCTGCCCACTCTGCTCCTCCGGCCACAAGTACCTGGGTAGGTCTAATTAGGTCGTCAGACCTTTCTTGCTGGTGCTCACCCTGGCTGTGCTCTACTCTCCTGTGGGCCCCTCATGCTTTTCTCCTCCTGTTCAAATCTCAGGAGTTTAAGGTCTCACCTTCTCGAAGTCCCAGCCAGGCCTTGTGCAGGCCAGGTGAGCCAGAATAAGCACCTGGTGCTCAACTCGTACGGCCTTTCCAGGCACCCTCAGTACCTCAGGCACAAAGAACCTCTTTCCCAAGAAGCCCCCCACCCCAGCGAGAGCTTCAGGCAGCCTTCTCACGCACACCGCGTGCCCGCCCTCCTCCCCAGTGTGCCCGCCCTCCTCCCCAGTGTGCCATGGAAGGGGAGTGATGCCCACCGATGCAAGAAGAGCACTCCGGGCCCCCGAGGGCTGCTGACCACCGTTCAAAATTCAGCCACTTCAGTTCAGTGTCAGAATGTCAACATTCAGAAACCACTCCTGACCCTGAGGGCAAAAAAGAAAGAAACAGCCAGTGCGTCCAGTCATTCATTCACCCAGTGTTACGCTTTTTCATTTTTTCTGTAGTTATTCATCCTGTTAACAATTCAAACAACAAATACTTGAGCATCTGCTATGTTGCAAACACATGCCCAGATTCTGAGATCACAGGATGTACAGTGTGTGCCTCCATTGTGGCACACAGTCTACCTGGGGAGGCAGGTAACACAGCTGTCGGGAGGAAAAGGCAAGACCAGCTCAGCCCCATCCCTACCATACACACACACACATACACACATACACACAGAATGCATATGCACACATGTGGCTCTAGAGCACAGCATGCAGTCTGGCCCGCAGCAAGCTAGGTTAGCAGAAGAGGGGTGAACTGTTTCTACTCACAACACTTGTGACACCAAGTCTGTGGGAGTATTTTCACACCAGCCAACTCTCAGACTGTCTGGGCAGCAGCTGGGTGTCCTACAATTCAATCCTGACACCTAGTGCCAGAGAGTGCAGACCCCACAGGTTAAGGGCTCAGTCCCACGAGACTGCCCCCACTTCAGATGTCAGCCCCAAGTCCCAGGTCACACCTGTACTTCTGATTGGCCAGCTATAAACCAGGAGTTCCCATGACCTCCTCCTCAGGTCCGATAATTTGCTAGAACTTATCCCGGAACTCAGAACACCTTGCTTATGTGTACCAGTTACTGCGAGAGGACATGACTGGGAACAGCTCAGTGGAGGAGACACGCGGGGAAAGGTGCAGGACAGCACACGGGGCTCCCGCGCCCCTTCCGAGCACGCCGCCTTCCCAGCACCTTGGCATGTTCACCAGCCCAGAAGCCCTTTAAACTGCACTGTTTAGGGTTTCTTACGGAGGCTTCAGCACACAGGCTCAGCTGATTAAATCGTTGTCTATCAGTAATCAACTCAATCTCCAGCCCCTCTTCCCTCCCTGGAGGTTGGGAGGCAGGGCTTAAAGACTGAACCCTCTAAACATGCCTTGGTCCTTCTGGTAGCCAGCCCACACCTTTTAAAAAAAATTTTAATTGACTTTACAGAGGGAGATTAAGGGAGGGAGAGAGACAGAGAGATGGACAGACAGACATCACTTTCTTGTTCCACTTATTTATGTATTCACTGGTTGATTCCTGTATGTGGCCTGACCAGGGATCAAACTTGCAACCTTGGTGTATGGGGACAATGCTCTAACCAACTGAGCTACGTGGCCAAGGCCAGCCCCCATCTTGAAGCTGTCTAGGGGCCACCAAAAGTGGCCCCATTAGAACAAAAGACAACCTTATTATTCAGGACATGCCATGGGGTTTAGAAAATATGTGCCAGGAACCAGGGGAGAAGATCAAATTCGTACTTCTCATATCACAGGGAGTGTTTTGTATTTCAACACCAAACAAAAAGGAGAAAGAGACATTTTCATATAGTAACAGTCAATGGGCTGAGAGTTGACTCTCCATGGTGCGAAAGTCCAGAATGACGTATGTAAAGTCAGAAACGAAGGGGAAAGTTCAGCATGGTTGTAGTGCAGCCTCTGAGTTGGGGCAATGGGAAAATATCCAGCTGGAAAGGTGGGCAGGGCCAGTGTAACAGGGTGCATCCAAGGTGGGGGGCCCAAATAGGGATTTGTAATGGGGTCCAGGACTCAGGGTGTTCAGGAAATATTAGAAAAAAATATATATAGGATGTTCTCACCCCTATGAGTCTGAGCTGGGGGATGGGAATGCAGGGAGCAGGGCCATTGAGAGTTGTTTTGAATAGCAACAGTTTTGCAGCTATACTCTGGAATGGTCATTTAACATATCTATAACCTTTAACTGGTTCCATAGATACATTAAAAAGCTGTGGCCATGCTTTGAGCCAGAGGAATGGAAGTGACTTCAACCCATGATGTAACTGGGAGTCAACTCCCCCTGGTTACAGAGCCTGCATAAGAACTTGGAGATAATTGGCTCCCTACCTCAAGGCCACACCTGCCTGGACTTACTATGGCAGCCCAGTAAAGCTGGAAAAATACAGGAATGCTGGCAGCTGTGACAATTGTGGGAGGAGCTGGAAATGGTGTGGCAGAGGAAGATTGGCACTGGGATTTAAACCCAGGTGCAGCAGCCATGCGGCATCTTTTTGGGACCATGCGTCCTGGGCAGAGAAGAACCACAGACTTCTATTTCTTTTTCCAAGATATGGTACCCTGGACTGGGCAGAGGAGGAAGGAAAAACTGTGCATTTATGGGTATTCTAAAGGAGTTTGGGATCTCAATGAAGACATTAAGTCATTACTCTTAAGTTTGTATAATTCTTTAAATAAGTAATTCCTTTCCTTTTTGCCAGTCTCTAGCTTTGAGAGACGTCTTTCCCTGGTGGTGGGCAAGGCAAACCTAGTACAAGGTGGGGGACCCCTGGAGCACAAGGGTGGGTCCATTAGGTAATAGTATATTGTTCACACACACCCCACCCCCAACTGGGCCTGTTCTGTAACATTAGGTCAGGAAAGGTGCAAAGGAGTTTGAACTTGAACATGAAAGCAATGGTCCATGAAAAGTTCGACAGGCTCAGATTAATGGCAGCAGTAGGTAGGATGGCGGGGGAGGGAGGAACAGAGCAAAAGCAGAGGCAGTGCACCGTGGGTGGTTGTCAGGTGGCCGCAAAGGGGGGGGGGGTGGCCTAAATTAGGGTAGTGCCTGAGGAAGTGCAGAGAAGTGGCTGTGTGTGGAATGTAGTAGTCCCCTCCATACTGGTGGGAGGGGGATTGCCTCGGCCCACGAGGCAGTCAACGGGGTCCGCCGATATACCTGTAACGGATGAAGGGGGATGGGACAGGAGGCGGGAAGAATGGCAGCAAGACAAAGGATTCTGATCAAGCTGCAAATTTTATTTCAAAATGGAGGGAGTTATATAGAGGAGGGCAGTGGAGGAAGTGCAGTGGATAGGTGGCTTCAAAGCGTGCTCTAGCCTGCGATTGGCCGGGGGGTGCATGGCAGGCGCGTGATCAAGGCACTGATTGGTGTGCCACCCGCATGTCCAGGAGGGGGAGTTCTATGGCTCCTAACCGCAGCATCCTGTTATTCAGGCGCAACCTTCAGGTCGGATTGTATCAGCCTGTTTCAGGCTTATCCCAGCCCCCAACATCTCCTCCCTTATTTTTATTTTTAAGGTGAGGAGTGGACATTAACCGGCTAGGGGAGGCAGAGGTCTGGCTCCTCCGGAGCTCGTCCTGAGCTCTGAAGCGCCCTTTTCGGAAGAGAGGGTTGGGGCGCTGACCTCTATGCAAGCCGACTTGCCTCTCAGGAGACATGGCAGGGCCACCTTCGGGGAAGCTTCTCCTTGCGATGCTTTGCTCTGCACCTAGCGGTGTCCATTACAATTGATATGTAAAGTATAATGCCAAGAGTTATACTGTTCTCGTAGGAGGTGGGGGTGTAAAAAGGAGTTTATGCGCAAGGACATTCTCGGAGAAAACGCTGCGAGTCAGCGCCAGGTTCATTCATTTCTAGCTGGTGATAATGTATCTGGATAGGCTTGCCAAGAAGGGAGTTAAGTTGGTCTCGGATGAGGTTTGTGGTGCGCCTGAGAACCCAGGGAGCAAAGGTCAGGAAAAGAATGATAGCTATTAAAGGCCCGAGGAGAGGGAGAAGAAAGGGGAGCAGTCCGTTGAAGGCTGTAAGGAAAGGGCTCTCAGTCAGAGCTTTTCGCCGTTTTTCCAGGTCTTCTTGAAGCGTCTTGATCTTGTCCCGTACGATGCCTGACTTGTTGGCATAAAAGCAGCATCGTTCCTGTAAAGCTAAACAGATACCTCCCTGCTCTGCTGTGAGTAAGTCTAGACCTCGTCTATTCTGTAGGACTACTTCTGCTAGGGAATCTAATTGGTCTTGAATGTCAGTAATAGTATTTGATAAGGCTTGGACATCATCGACAAGTTGTTTGGAAAGTTTTGTATAGGAGTGAACTGCAACTCCTAATCCTGCAGTTCCGGTAGCTACTGCTCCAGAGACTCCCAGACCAACAAGCAGGGGAATAACAGCTAAGGCTCTTTTGTGTCGTCCTGCGAAGTGGTCAAAAGCAGGGACGGGGACAGGCTCATCTCCTGGGATGATGTCTATGTCAGGTAATAAGGCAGCTAAGGCACATAGCCCTGTCCAATTGGCGGGCAAGGCGGTGAAAGCTAGATTATTACCACACACGAATGCTCGTCCTGGGCCAGGGCAGAGGGATGTGCTGTAATTAGGCGTGTGGCTACAATTGGTAAAACTAGCGAAACCAACAGAAATATCAAAAGAATTATTTTGTGAACCTTTATAGATACAAGGGGAGGAGTAAAAGAGCATAGACTGAACTCTAAAGGGTATGCTGAGGGTGCAGTTTTGTTCAGTGATATTCAGGGCTGATATGTTGGTGGAGACAGCTGGAGGCATGGGGGTGCCTTGCAGCCGCGGGTGAAATGGCGGACGCGCCACGCGCTGAAGGCAAAATGGCGGTGGCGGGTGCGCGAGAGGTACTATAAGGAGGCGGTTTGAATGGCGGAAGGACTGCCGCCACGAGCGGTGGCCAGTCAGGATTATTGTAGCGAGCGGCCTCGTCCTCTAACTCTGCCTGTTCAGAGGGGTCTAACTGGTCTCCGGGGTCCTGGGAATTGGGGGGTGGAGCAGAGGAATAGAACTCCCTGAAGGGGAGGGTACAGAGAAGGGACTTGAGGGTCTGTATCTATTCGGATGGAGACAGAAGGACAGTTTGAAGGCGCTCGTGAGGGAGGTGGCGAAAGCGAGTCAGCACGAACGTCGGGAAGGCCGTGGACTGAGGGGGGCTTTGGAGGGGGCCGGGGAGTGACTGCGGAGAATTTCTTGCCCCTCTTTGCAAAGGCGCTGTATGTCAGGGGGAATTATTGTGGTTTTTAAGGATGTCTGTTATGAGGTTATAATAGTTAAAGGCAGTTATAGGGATAGTCTCGGGGCCAAAAACCTTATAATAGTCATTTAGACAGTCGCCTACACGGCGCCAGACGCGGGAGTCAATGCTACCCTCCTGAGGAAACCATGGGCAGATTTTAAAAACGAAAGTGAAAAAGGAATTCAAATCTTTTTTACGAACTCTTATCTTGCGCACCTTGAGAGACTCTTTTAATTGAGCAACGAACAAATCATGTTGTGAGCATGCCTGTCCCATGGCTGGGTCTTACCTTTGAAATGCCGCTGTCGGGGAACGGGGGTCTTCAGGGAATGCCGGCGCGCGGCCGAGTAGTCGCGGTGAGCCGGGCGAAACGCTGCGATCGAAGGGGACAGCGGTCCGCACAGGCGATCAGCGGGGCCCCACGTTGGGCGCCAGTTGCCTCGGCCCGCGAGGCAGTCAACGGGGTCCGCCGATATACCTGTAACGGATGAAGGGGGGATGGGACAGGAGGCGCGAAGAATGGCAGCAAGACAAAGGATTCTGATCAAGCTGCAAATTTTATTTCAAAATGGAGGGAGTTATATAGAGGAGGGCAGTGGAGGAAGTGCAGTGGATGGGTGGCTTCAAAGCGTGCTCTAGCCTGCGATTGGCCGGGGGGTGCATGGCGGCGCGTGATCAAGGCACTGATTGGTGTGCCACCCGCATGTCCAGGAAGGGGAGTTCTATGGCTCCTAACCGCAGCATCCTGTTATTCAGGCGCAACCTTCAGGTCGGATTGTATCAGCCTGTTTCAGGCTTATCCCAGCCCCCAACAGGGGATGTCAATTCCAAGACCCCCAGTGGATGCCTGAAGTCGCAGATAGTACAGAGCCCTGTATATGCCATTTCTTCCTATGGGATAAAGTTTAACTTACAAGTTATCCACAGTGAGAGGTTAACAACACTAACCACTAATAAAATAGAACAATTATAACGAAAGTCTGTAATAACATTTAGGTTGAATGTGCTCTCCCTCTCTCTCAAAAAGACTTATTTTACTATACTCACCTTTTTACTTAAAGAAAGCATTTTATCACTTCTCTGTGATACACCCAAATCAGTAGGGTCACTATTTTTGCACTTTGAGGCCATTTTTATGAAAAATAAGTGTTACCCGACCACCAGCACAGCAATACCTGCTATACTTCATCTGATACTCAAGATGACTACCAGGCGACAACGGGTGGGAGGGAAGTTGTCCAGCGTGGGGGCTCCGCGCAAAGGAATGATTCGCTCACGTCCAGGGGTTGGACCAAGCGGAAATAATGTGGGATTTTACCATGATACTCAGGCACGTGTAATTTAAACTGTGTTATGTTGAATTGTTTATTTCTGAAATATTCCATTTAACATTTACAGACTGTGGTTGACCACTGGGTAACTGAAATCTCCGAAAGCAAAACCACAGGTAAGGGGAACAACTCTACACCACAGATCTTGGCATCGGACACCATTCTCCAGGAAGAGGAACCAGAGCTCTTCAGCGACATTGGGACTGGGGCAAGAAATGGACAAGATGAGGCTGGAGCATCCTGTAACGCCAGAAAATAAGAATCTGCTTTAAAAAAGAAAACCAGCCCCACCCATTGAGAGTATGTCCAAGGGGCACAGAAGCCTCCCGATGGCCAAAACTGTAATATAAGCAACAAAATAACATAGGATGGCATTCTAACCCAAAGTATGAAATAAATGCCCACAGGCCATGCTGATATTTAAAAACATTTGCATCAATTAATAAATGAGGGAGAAGAGACAACTCTTCAGAGGGGAATTCCAAATAAATTATGCAGATACTCCTGAGGAAGGTGGTGCGTGACTTCCCAACCCACAGGTGTGACTTTCTTCCAACAAGTGTAAAATGGAAAAGGGGAAAGGAAAAACCAAGAACCTCTGCAGCGCAGAAATGTGACAAACACCTCGTCTGGGTGATCAAGGTCAACATGAGCAGTGCTAAGTCAAATTGGTAGTGCGTGCCCTTGACATCATAAGAAGTATTTTAAAGTGGTAAGAGTTTATTCTCTCAACAAACATTTAACGCATGTAGCTTATTCATGGATTTGAAAAATATTGAGTGCCTTCTATGTACCAGGTACTGGTTTAAATGCTCAGGATTCATTCTACCAGAAAGAGACAATAAACAAAGAAATATGCAACATTTCAGGTATGGCAAGCACTATAAAGAAAAGCAAAGCAAGATAAGTATGTCGTGAGGGTAGGAGTGCATTCTATGAGGAGTGGTCCGTAAACACCTCTCTGATAAGGAAGATTTGAGCACAAGGAAACATAAAAGTGAGCCTTGCAGCCATTGAAGAAAGAGCATCAGTCAGAGAGACTGGTGTGGTGCAGCCTCCCAGACCGTCTCCTGCGATCCCTGCCTCCTGGAGTTGCTCCCTTGTGCAGCTCCGTAGGACCAGTTAAATATGTCAGAAGTGACGGCGTATAGTTCTGAGGCTAAGCCGTAGAAAGCATTGCAGCCTCCACCTTGCTCTCTTGGCCCTTTCAGTCTGTGGAAATCTAGCCTTCATGTCCTGAAGACAATTTACCGCAAACCCACAGAGAGGTCTATGGGGCAGGTAGAAGGCCTCCTGCCAACTACCTCGTCAGCCGTGCGAACGAGCCCCCTTGGAAGTACACCCTTGACTCCGGTCAAGCCTCAGATGACTTGGCCCTGCCAACATCTGACTGGAACCTTATGAAGTGCCATGAGCCAGAACCGCCCAGCCAAGCTGCTCCTGGTTCCGCATCCCACAGAAACCACGAGAGATAAAAGATGAGTATTGCTTTAAGCCACTCAGTTTTAGGGTGATCTGTTGTGCAGCCTTAGAGAACTGAAATCACCAGCAAGTCAAAGACCCCGGGCAGTCATACACTGTTGTATTAAAACATCTGTGGAGTCCTGTGAGCCCGGTGACTCAGAGCGTTGTCCACACACCAAAAAGGTGTGGGTTCAATTCCCCGTCAGGTTGCTGGTTTGATCCCCATTCAGGGAGCGAATGGGAGCCAACTGATTGAAGTTTCTCTCTCACATCAGTGTTTCCCTCTGCTCTCTCTCTCGCTCTCTCTCTCTCTCTCAAATCAATACCCTTATCCTCTGGTGAGGATTAAAAAAAGAAAAAACATCAGTGGACTCGGGGTCAAGGCAGCATGGCTGGAATGGTATAAACGTGGAGAAAGGAAAAATGAGGGTAGAGACCAGCCAGGAGCTCCATTAAGGACACGGATTTGCTCTCAGTGATCATCACGGCAAACCATCATGGCTGTGAGCAGAGGAACATGATTTCACTTAGATTTTAACAGGATCCCTCTGTGGCAGTGCTTGGGAATAGCCCCCAGCAGGGCAATGCGGAAGCAGGAAGAACAATTAGGAGGCAACTAACCACAGTGTTTCAAGCAACGGCTGACTGTGGTCTGCCCCAGGCAGTAGAATCAGGCAGCTTCAGGATATAATTCTTAGGCTGAACCGAGGAAAGAGTCAGGAATGTGTAGCTAACTGGGTATGGAGCCAGGTGTGTGCTTGGGGCGCTGGCCCAGGCCAGGGGGCACTCTACAGAGTGCACGGTTTTCTAGCCACTTTGCCATACACCCGAAACTGGTGGAGAATGGTATTGAAATTGGTGGGGGGTTTTTTCCAGAATAAACAATTTTAAAGGGAAAAAAATGACTCCAAGGTTTTTGGCCTAAAAAGGCCATAGGAATGGCATATCCATTTACAGAAAGAAAGAGAAGAGGAAGTCCATAGAGTATCTAGATTCCTGAAGGAGAAAGGGGCGTGCCGGAAGCCTATATAGACATGGCCATTCCTCTTGTGTGTTCCTGATCCTTTGGAACGCAACACCACACTTGGAGTCCTAAGGCCACTTACAACCACGTGCCTTCTTGCCCTGGAGACAGTTCCTTTTCGGTCTGGTCTCTTCATTTTGACGCCTCGGGAAGCAGAGGCGGGGAAGGGCCCGGAAAGGCAGGAACTGGAGAGCCAATGCCTCCTGAAGAGCGAGGGCTGTTACTGAGAACCCAGGGACATCACAGCTCCCGTTTTGTCCAGAGGAGCCGGAAATCCAGATTTTTACGCGAAATCTCCCAGTCTTTACATGTTATTATACAATTTGATTTTTTAGGAAGTTATGCAGAGCACAAAATACAGTAGTGAGCTGGATGTGGCCTAGGACCCCTGTGGTACAACCACAAGTTTAGATCAAAAGCGTGCCGGGCTTTTCTGATCACTTTCCTTGCTTATAAATGGGGCTTTGCATGTCTTCTCTGCCTGCCTCAGATGTCTTCTGGGAGGCGGAGGAAGAAGATCATGTGAGTGAAAAGGTTTATAAACTGTAGAACCTACTGAAGCAGAACAGCTTTGCTACTGTGGGTACCACGGATGTTATTCCAGCTATCAAACCTCAGATGCAGCATCCATCAATCAGTTTTGGTGGCATCCCTGACATCACAGACCTCTACCCAGAGTGCAATTCACTTATTCTTGTTATTCATTTATTTAGTGGAAACTCATCTCCCACAGCACCTTAACAGTGCCTAACTCATATAAATATTCAAGTATTTGCTCTAGGTGATGTTAATAATTCATTTGCTCATTAATGCTACTAGGATTTTCCCTCTGATACTAACTGTGTGCTCAGTGTTGCCTTGCGCACTATGGAAAAAACCAGCGTCAATGGCAGCCAGTGAGCAGTGAAGGCATCCACGTGTGACAGACACGCAAACCACTGAACACGCAGGAGGAGAATGGCAAGTGCCACGGGGCACCCAAAGGGAGCCGGAGAGGAGGAGAAGGCCTTCAGAGAAGAAGCAAGACCTACAGGAGGCTTTAAAGTGTGCTAAGACTTGGGCTGGAGCAGAGAAAGGCGAGCAACTGGGCTGACCAGCCACCTGGGTTTGCCTGGGGCTGGGGAGCTCCTCAGGATATGGGGCCTTAAATGCCAGAACCAGGACAGTCTGGAGCAAACCGTATGGTCGGTCACCCGGAGAGTGGAATAATGTAATGATTGCAGATTTAGACTCAGGAACCAGAACACCTGCAGTCACTCCTCTCACCGCCCCATCTGAGTATTTCTCAGCAATAAAAAGTAGTACGATCTTGCCAGTTGCAATAGCATGCATGGACTTTGAGGGCATTGTGCTAAGTGAAATAAGTCAGGCAGCAAAAGACAAATCTCACTCATATGTAGAATCTAAAAAGAAAAGAAAAGAAAAAAAAACAAGCTCATAGATAGGAGAACAGATTGGTGGTTGCCAGAGGCAGCAGTGTGGGAGGGTGGGGAGCCAGTCAGGTGGAGGAAGGCAAAAGGTATGAATTAAATGTCACGGGCATATAATCTACTTCCCGCTGACTGTAGTTAACAATATAGTGTTGCACATTTGAGAGCTGCTAAAAGAGTAGATCTTAAAAGTTCTCATCACAAGAAAAAAGTTTCTATAACTATGTGTGGTAACAAATGTTAACTAGACTTATTGTGGTGATGATTTTTGCAATATATATATATATATCAAATCATTACATCATACATCTAAAACTAATATAATATAATTACACCTCAGTTAAAAAATAAAAGAACAGTGAGCATTATCAGGAACTAGAGAATGTCAAAGCTGGAGGTGAACTTGGAGGTCATCAAGTCCAGCCTTCTCACATTATACATAAGAAGAGCCTGACCCAGAGAGGAGAAAAGGCAGCATCGACACCAGAATCCCAAGTTCTTGGCCCACGATCCATTCAATGCAAGAATATCTGCACTGTAAGGAATGTCTACAATGAGCAGAGCCTGCTCTGGGTCCTTACAGAACACAAGGATGTACCTCTGGCCACTTACGACCCACGCCAGGTGGTCCCTCGGCACAGCCTGTCGCACTGCTGGACTGTGCCTCGCGGGGAAGGATGCCAGAAGAGCATGCATTGGATAGGGGTTTGCATCACTGTGGAGCTAGTCTCACCTGCTCCAGGCAACACACTGTTTGCTGGACCCTTTCGCCATTTCCACATTCTGAATTTGGTCTTTAATCGAAATCAGGCCACTAGTTTCAACTTTGAAATCTTGCCACGTCAAGGCTTTAAGAATCTCTACCATGAATCAAGGATTCTCAGCTGGGGTCAGTTTTGCTCCCCCAGAGGACGTTGGGCAGTGTCTGGAGATATTTGTAGTTTTCACAGCTCAGGAGGTGCCACTGGCATCCAGTGGGTAGGGCCAGGGATGCCGTTCAACACCGCACGATGCACAGGAGCCCCCCACGACAGAGAATTATCCAACCCATGGTGTCGGTGGTGTTGAGGCTTGAGATTCTGGAGTATGCTGGGGGAGTGAAGGGAGAGAGGGAGAGGGCCAAGTTACATCCAGGAAGGAAGTAAATTCAAACTGCTGCCTTGGGTCTGGGCCAGAGGAACAATTAGAAGCCCCAGTTTTGGTCTGCTTGAGTGCTTGTGTAAAGGGGGAATTGTTTATGTTCTTAACAAGCCCTATGTAATTGACCCTTTGCCTGTCATTCTTTGGGAGGCCTGTCAGCCCAGAACAAGCACATTCCTCAGGAAGGAAGGGAGCCTTGACTGCATTCCTCCCCAACCCCGCCTAGGCTAATGAGCCCTCCAAATGAAAGTGCCTGTGCACCTGGGCACCGTGAGGCCGCATACCAAGGGACCTGCCTCTCCCGTCCCCCATTCCCCACCCCCACCAGCCATCCCCGTCTGTAATGCAGCTCTCTGCAGGGACAAAGGTGCCACTTCTCGGACTCCATGGAGCCTGGCCCAGCATCTGTTCTTCCGCCCCTTAGGGGGAGGAAGAGGAGTGGCCCAGGGTAGTCACTCCTGGTGATGAAAATCTCCGACAGAAAACACACCTTTCTTACATTCTCCTGCTTTCTTCCCAACACCTCACACCCTTTGTTTCTCACATAACTGCCCTGCTTTGATCTACTTCCTGAAGCTGGGAGAGATGCTAATGCTAACATAGAAATGAGGTGTCACATGGTGGAGACTGGGTCAGGCAAGCCCATAGCAAGGCAAGTAATCACCTAACTTACATGTTAAAACCATGTTTTACCTTATAATCAACTCCATTCTTTATCTCATATGAACCAAGTTTTTATGCTTTTTATAGGCATTGGATCCTCTCAAAGTGGGCAAAATATTTGTCTCCATAGATACGTTTCATTTCGACATCATTTATAATTCATGGCGGAAGCCCAGATCAGATATGAAGTCTTACTGGATGGTTATGATTCACACCAGAATCTCAAAGGCAAGTGATCCGCCCTTGCTGAGGTCTCGCTCCGGGGCCTGTTTCTGCAACAAGTCTCCTCAGCGAGCCCTGGTGGAGCTCAGAGGAGGCGGAGGCCAGATGGCGAAGCACGGGGCCGCTCCCTGAGGTCACAGACGAGCAGGGCTATGGCCTGTACGAGAAGGGGTTGCAGTGAACCGTGGCGCCCCCTCAGCTGTCCCCATCAGCCTGCCCCATTGGGACAGAATTCTGCTGGTCGTGCCCTCCTCTGATGGTGCCCCGTCTGCGCCAATGGCCTGCCACGTTTGGGTCAGTGCTCTGCCCAATGGCAATGATGACCAGTGCTCGTCTTCACAGGGGGTTTTAACTCAGGTTTGTGGGCAATGATCTGACCCATGGTTATTTATAATGACCCAGGTCATTTACAAAGAGGGTTCTTTTCTCCTCACTAAGGAACTGATGCAAACCCCTACCCAATGGGGCAAACAGAGCCCCTGTGGTCCAGTCTGGACACTCCTCTGTGTGCCCATGTCACCTTGTCCAATAGTAATGAGCCTGGACTGCTAAGTCTCAGCCTTTGATACCAGGCGGGCTTTCTCCTCTCGTGTGCCCCTTTGCCACGAGTGCCACCCCCACTGGGACCCCAGGTCAGGAATCAGTTACCCTCCACCACTCTCTCAGCCCACCGGCCCCGCCATATCAGGAAGTTCTGTCCCCTTAATTAAGTCGCAGCTCTCCTCCACCTCACCTCCTCACCCCCTGGTTTAGGCCCCAGTCACCTCCTAGCGGAACTGCAAGCTAACTGGACTCTGTCACTGAACTCCACTCCACCCATTGTTGCACCGGCCAGACTCCACTCCGCAGCCAGAAGGGTCTTTCTAGTAATGCAGGAGACTGATGTTGTCACTCTGCTCCTCAAAATTCCACTGGCTCCTCATTTCCTTAGGAAAACTCTACACTTCATCCTCTGGTGCTCAGGGCCTGTTCTGTTTGGACACTTGCTTCCCTGAAGGCCTCCTCAGTGCACCCCCCCACCCCCCACCACTTTCATGCCCCTTCACACACAGCCCGAGCTCTCTGGGCTCCAGACCTTTGCACAGGCTCCCCCCTGCTTAACATAACTGTTACAACTTGTTGCCCGATTGTCATCACACTGTTTGGGACTCTGAGTAGATGGTTCTTCATCCAAGGAAGCTTCCATGTCCCCTTGCTGGTCAGGAGGCTGTCCCCAAACTTTCACACTGCACCGTGCCTTGCCATTGTGTCTCATGTCCACCACTCAGGTCATCTGTTTGAATCTCAGTGTCCCTGTGGCAGGCACACTTAGAAGATGGGCCACAGGATTCCCCTCCTGGTACCAATGCCTCCTTGGAAGCTCCTCCTCTTGAGTGTGGGCTAGACCTAGTGACTCTCTCTAATGAAGAGGACACAGCAAAAGTGATGGAGAGTCACTTCCACAATTAGCTTACAAAAGACTGTGACTTTCACTCTGCCACCACCCTCTCCTTTGCTGGCATGCTCTTCCTTGCACATTTGCTCGCTTGCTCCGGTGAAGCCAGGAAAGGCCAGTGTGACAAGGAACTGAAGGTGATATCCAGCCAACAGACAGCCTCAGCTGAACAACCTGTGAGCAACTGAATCCTGCCAACGACCATGGAAGTAAGCTTGGGAGCAGATCCTTGTCTTCCGATGACTGCAGGCCAGGATGTGAGACGCAGAACCAGTGGACCCAGCTGAGCCATGCCTGACTCCCAGCCTTTGAAGTGTACATGCTGTTTCTTTAAGCCACTGCATGTTGAGGTAATTTGTTATGCAGCAATGGGTCACAAATATACTCAACCACTGTACAATAAATTACATGACAGCAAAAGTTATATCCCCAGAACTAGAGCTTATTGGTTGAGTCAGTGCATAACTAAATATTTTAAGAGGCTGGAAATAATCCAAATTTTTCTACTGTCAGGGAATTAGTTAAATTAGTTAAATTCATACAGCTATAAGAAGAATGAGACAGCATGATATGTATAAATATGATCTCCAGGATATATCATTAAATGCAAAATAGTAAAGCACATACTACCTTTTGTTTAAGGCAAAAGGAAATACAATTTTATAGTCCTATTTGCTTGTATTTGATCAAAGGGTAGACAAGAAACTCATGAAAGCTGGTCACCTGTAGGAGGTAAGAAGAAAGGGGTGGTAAGAAAAAAGCCAGTATTGTTTTGGTTTTTGAAACATGGAAGTATATTATATAGTCAAAAATAATTCTTTTTGTCTTATTGGGTCTTTTTAACATTAATGCACTTTATTTTTAGAGTAGTTTTAGGTTCAATGGTCAACAGTGTCACACACTACAAAGAGTCAAGTGAAAATGAGGACCTAAGGCTGTCCGCTGGACATCCAAGTGCAGGGGTCACTGCGCAGCAGTGCAAGTAAAAACTGGGCTGCGCCCTGACTGGTGCAGCTCAGTGGTTGGGCATCGTTCTGCAAAGCAGAAGGCCATCAGGGCACATGTCTGGGTTGCAGGTTCGGTCCCCAGTCAGGGTGCATATGAGAGGCAATTGACCAATATTTCTCTCTCACAGTGATGTTTCTCTCCCTCCCTCTTGTCCTCCCTTCCCCTCTCTACAAACAAAGAAATAAATGAATTAATCTTTTTTAAAAAACTGGTTGCAGTGTGTCGAGGAAGCAGAGACAATGCATGTAGGCATCTCTTTGTAGAAATGTGGCTGTGAAAGGGAAATAGGCTGTCTTACACAAATAACTGAAAGGGAGGTATAGACAGCAATGGAGACTTTATTGTATTTTATTTATTTTATCAGTGGGTGAACAGAAGCTGAGGGAGAGTCAGCAGACATGAAGAATTTTTTTTTCATTTTCATTTTGGCTTTTTCAAGGTCTTACCTAATTTTGGTAGGCAGCATAATGTCTTCCAAAGATGTCCATTTCCTAAACCTCTGAACCTGTGAGACATACGCTGCTTTATGTGACCAAGGGACTTTGCAGATGTGCTTAAGGTTATAGACCTTGAGGTGGGAAGTCACCTGGATTATCCAGGTGGCCCGGCACAATCACAAGGGTGCTTTAAAGTGGAAGAGGGAGGGAGGGGAGTCAGAGTCAAAGAACCTGAAAGATGAAAGCATGAGAACTTGGCCCAAGTTGCTGGTGAGAGGAAGGGGCCATGAGCCAAGGAAAGCGGTGCCTTGAGAAGCTGAAAGAGGCACCAAGATTATGTTGTGACTGAGGGCCTCCAGGAAGGAACACAACCCTGCCGACAGCCTTATCTTAGCTCAGCAAACGCCGTGTCTGATTTCCAACCTAGAGAACTGTAAAGTAATAAATGTGTGTTGTTTTAAGCCATCCAGTTCTTGGGGAGTGGCTCTAGCAGCAATAGGAATTGAATACACCTAAGGTAGCAGGCCCTGGGAACTTTGCGTGGGTTCTTTTATTTACTTGCCTGGCACCTTGGAAGTAGATAGTGCTGACCTACGTATCTCAGACACGGACTCTCCGTCTCACCCCTGGTCACATGGCGATTAAGTGGCCAGCGCAAGGATTTGAACCCAATGCACTTAGAGCTGTGAGGGAGTGGGAACTGTGAGGTGCAGAGAACGGGGGTGCCGGCAGCAGCAAGAAATTGAAGGTGTTTCTGGGACCTCTATTTTTGTCTGCGAAACTACATGATGCAAATTCTGCTAAATGACTTGGAAATGATAGGTTGAGAGCTTGAGGAAAAGGGAGAAGTTTGAACGAAAGAGTTTCCTTGATTCTGAGATGACCTGAATTATTAAAAATGCCATCAATATAATAAATATTGGGGGAGGCATTGTCATATTAAATATGCATATAGATGATAAGACATACCTTAATTAAGTTGCTTTAAAATATTTTAAAGTGAATCTTAGAATAAAGGAAACAGGGCCCTTGCTTTCGTTGGGAGCTGACTAGCATCCCAAGAGAGGGTCCTTTGCATTTCCCTGGACTCCCCCTGAGAATGGACTCCCGGTTTGGAATACACTGAGCACCACTGTGTGTCCACTTGAGTGCTGGGCACCAGGATGTAAAGATGGTGTGCCATGGAGCTCACCGTCAAACAAAAGACAGGCAGTAAAGGTTCAGAAGAAGGGTGACTGATCAGAATGGAGAGCAGAGGTCAGAGAGATCCTCACCTGTGAGCCATGGGTCTTGGAGGTTACATGAAGGTCAGCGGGCTAAGAATGAGGGCAAGACATTTCACAAAGAAAGAACAGGATAAGTAAGTTGAGGGGCATGGCTGGCGTGACCTGTTGGGAACCGTAGGGTCGGCTAGGATGTCGGGTGAGGTGGGAGAAGCAGGAGATGGTGTTTCAAAGGCAGGCAGAGCTGAGGATTCGTGGCTGTAAGGAGCCACAGGATGATATTAAGCAAGGGAATTAAATAATCAGATTTGCTTTTTGGACTGCCAGGTGAAGGAGCTTCCGTGCAGCCAAACCTATGACACTGCCTGGCACAAGACCATGGCCCTCCAGAAGCCCGTGTGAGCTGGGTTCCCTGGGAGGTCCCCAGGCCTGGCTGTTCCTGACCTCTCCATCAGGACACACCGGCAGGGGTCAGCCCCAGGCAGTGACACCAGGTCAGAGGCCGCCACAAGAATTTAGACAGAAGGAAAAAAGTGAGTCAGGGTGGGACCAATATCAAGTAACTGAGGAGATAACATCCAAGGAAGCAGATGGCTGGTTGGAGGGGGAACTCAAGGATTTCCTCTTTCCTGACTCTGGGAAGTGCTGGAAGGGACTGGGACACGCCAGAGGAACAGTTCGGGTGAGGACAGTCAGGCTCCTGTGGGGCACAGTTAGGATGCCGTGAATCAGGCACTGGGTCTGGGCAGGCTCAGCTTCATGCTCAGAACCCAGGACCTGGCCGGGGTGGGGAGGTGGGTGGTAGGAAGGAGTCAGGCCCCTGGGTTCCACCCGCAGCCCAGCACCCTCAGCTGTGCCACCTCTCTGGGCCTCGTGCTCCCCATGTCGTCTGCTGTGGGGGCACCACCACCCAGGTGGTTGTGAGGATTAGGGGATAACATGTGTGCGGGGCTTTGCATACACAGCTGGCTCCGGTAGATGCCCGGTGAAAGTCAGCCATGGTCATTACTGCAGCCGCCTAGTAGGTGTGCACTGGCTGAGACCAGGACTGTGTGACTGTGACTGACACCAACAGGAAGAGTCAATGAGCCACAAGAGGGAAGCACCGTGTGATTCCGCTTCTAGTTGGTCCCGAGAGTGGTGGCCACATTCATGGACGGAAAGCAGAATGCTGGTTGCCAGGGCTGGGTGGAGAGGCAGTGCAGAGTTAGTTACTGTTGGGGGGATGGGAAAGCTCTGGAGACGGCTGGCGGGACAGTTGCACAACAGTGCGAGTCTGCTTAATGCCATGGACTGACCTGTGCACTTAAAAATGGTTAAAATGCTGAATGTTATGCGTATTTTGTCACAATTTTTAAAATGAAATAAAAGGAGAGTGAGACAGTGCTGGAAAAAGAATGGGCATGAGAAGAGATGGTTGAGATGAAGGAACTTTAAAAACACTCTCATTTCTTCTCCGCAGATAAAATGTGGAACCAACACCACGGGCCACACCTGCAGACTGTCAGGTGGGGGGCCGAAGGTTCAGGCAGCTCTGGGCCCATGGGTCAGCGGCACCAGGACCAGTCACCGCAGCCCTGCTCTGGAGCAGCTGCGGTGTGCACAGGATGCGATGATAGGTTGGAAGCAAAAGTGGTTTAGGAACCAATCACTTTAGCATGTAGATGGACTCCTGGGTAGACACTCCAGTTTCCTCTCTCCCTGCCTGAGGTTTGGGGGCACTGGGCTCTTGCTGGGGAACCCCAGCACGGTTTGTTCACAGACCCAGACCTGGGCCCCAGGAAGGTGCCCTCTTACTGCCGAATTCTGTGAGCTTCCTGCCTCTGCCCCCATTCCAATATATTCAGTGACACTTGTCCTTTCTCTATCAGCACAGCTGATCTCCCAGAGGCTTCCCAAACACACACACACACACACACACACACCCCTCCATCCTTCCCTCCAACCGAAAAACTTCAGTGCCCATTTCTGCTCTCCACCTTGTGATAACCAGCTTTCCTCTCACTTCAGGCAGCAGCTGCTGCTGAGGATGGCTCTGTGATCACCCGCCACGTGTCCAAGCTACAGCTGACCAAGTAACGAGAGTCAGAGGCTGGGCCTTAGTGGGTATTTCTGTGCAGCCAGACCCCAGACATGAGTTAAATTGCCAGATCAAACTGCCCTCTTTTCTTCCTCCTCTTTCCCCTCTTTGCACTCCGGGCTTCCCACTCAAAGAGGCTCCAGCCTTCAGACCACACCAGCTTCTCTTTGGCCCCAGGGGCTGTCTAAGGGGCCAAACTGGCTGCAGACAAAGCCCCAGGCACAAAAAGCCTTCTGGGCAGTACTGGTCCAGCAGGGCAAGGGGAGGGCAGAGGACAGAGAGCCAACTGTCTGACTTTTAAGAGACCCAAGATCAACACTCCAGGAGGGAGGCAGGAGACAAAGCCAGGAAGGGCCCTCGGAGACATTTCTGGATCCCATGTCACTCCCTTCAGCTGCCTCAGTCCTGTCAGTGGTTCCTCAAAACTAGAAGTGGCTGTATTCCCCTCTTTCTAAGCTTCCAGTATCCATACCTGACAGCCAGGTGTGTCTCCCACAAAGGCAGCTGCTTTCTCCTGAGACGGGGAGGCCAGCAGCATGTTCTGAGGCCAGGGGCCCCAGAGCACACCCCTCTGCACCCCAGGTCTGGACTGAGAGCTGTGGGAGTTGAGTTTTTGGGAGACCCCCCCCAACCCAGAGCTGGGGCACCTGCTTTCTGCCAGACACCTTGTACCACACGACACGTCCGGGGCACGGGGAGAGAATAAGAGGTTGGTGGCACTGGTGGGCTTGTGAAGGTAGAAGAATCTCTTATGTTCTGAATAAAATTTGAAGGACAGAGAAAAAAAAAAAAAGGAAAATCAACCACATGAGATAATTTCAGCAAAATGACTGAAACCCAAGTCCAAAAACCCAAGAAGCCAGTTCAGGGAATGCTGAAAATGTGTCACAGAATTCCCCAGGTCCCTGTCCTTGACCCAGGAAGCCAGGCCCCTGCCAGGACAAGGCTGCTTGGCAGCTCCACAGGCTTCTTATCAGGGCCTGAGGGAAGGGAGGCAAAGCCCCGCCCCAGCCCCGCCCCGCCCCAGCCCCACCCTGCCACAGCCGGTATCCCACAGCGACCTTCTAAATTCTGCTGACTCAGAGTTGGAGCCTCCACTTGGCCTCCCGTTAATGTGGCCTCAGGCCAGCCAGAGCCGAGGTACAGGCACAAGCCAATCCTGTCTCCTCGGTGCCTTTCTAGAAAGATTCCAGCCCCATCATTTCCCCTTTTCCTCTCATCTCCAACCTTCCCCTCCTCAGCTTCACCCCTGCCCTGAGACAAGTGCACAGCTGCAGCCCTGCTGCGGGCAGCTCCCGTGTCTGGCACCAAAAGGAACAAGAGGACAAAGGAGGCAGAGAGTGCCCGAGGCCCCACAGCCTCCCAGTGGCAGGAGCAGGGGTGCTGCCCAGGCTATCACACTGGAGAACACACCAACACTTGGCCCGGCCCCTCGGCCCCTCGGAGAAGGACGGGAGCCTGCAGCCCATCCTGATAAACCTTCAGCCAGAAGTACCAGCCAAGTTTGCCAAGCTTGCCAAGCTTCGGTTCTGTCCAAAAGACTCCTGTTTAAACGAAATGCAAGCGAAGACCAGGCTTGCAAAATCCCTGAGCAGACAAAACCAGTGAAGTCATGCAAGCAAAACTTAACATAGCTTATTTTAAAGACAAGTGAGGCCAACACGATCAGCATCCCTTCCTGCTTATGCCTCTGAATATCATAAGCAAAACTTGAAGTGGTTCCCTGCATTGTCACGAGGTAACTACTGTATAAACTCCCCTTCGTTTAAGACAATTCCGACATTGGAACCATCGCTGTGAGGGATACACAGCCGCCGCCTCCACCCGGCACAGGCTGCTTTCTAACAGTCGGCCTGGAGCCACTTGGGCTCCTCGGTCGGAGGGCTCCCCATTCTCAAACTCCGCTTTTGGTGTGCAGTAAAGATTTGCGAGTCACTACTTCAATGATTCCTTGGTTTCCTGTTTTGTTTTCATGTCCTGAACTTTTGCCACCCTGGGGGGAGCCTGGGGAACCGGCGCCCTGGAGCAACGCAGCTGCCATTTCACCCAGGGGGGCGATGGAGAAGGGAAGGCACAGAGAGGGCAGGGTCGGAGGCTCAGAGTCCTCAGGGCGGCACTGCAGACTTGATCTCTCGGCTGCACCTCCTTCTCCGTATCTGCACAACGAAGTCAATAAAACCCACAGGCGGACCGTTTTAAAAACGGGAAATGAGAAAGTGCTTCCTGGTCTTGGTTATAATCGTGGCAATGATTATCCAGTTTCTGGGGTAATCGTCATGAATGAACAATCACCAGCTATATGTCAAGGACATTCGACACAGGGCCTTGCGTCATCTTCACAGCCACCCTGAGAAACAGGTGGCCCTCTTCCCATTTGATAGACACAGACACAGAGCCTGGGCCTTTGAGAAAGTTTATCGCTTTCTCAAAGTTCCTTCGCTGATAAGTGAGAAACTGGTCACAGGTGTGGAGCCTCCCAAGGCCCCGCCGCGGCTGCCGCAGACTCTGCCCCAGCGCTCTAGGCAGAAGGCAGGTGTGGGAGTCAGAATGCGAGTGGATGGGACAGTTAGAACGAGGGCGGTCCTGAGGGTAGACTCCCGCTGAAGAAGGTCACCCTCCAGAGTGGCCAGGGGGTTGACCTGCAGGAGGACAGAGCTGCCCAGCCCTCACCTGGCAGGTGGGAGACACAGGTGAGCAGAAAACAGAAACCAGGGCTCTGTGGCCAGCAAGGGGGGCGACTGGGGTCAAGGTGAAGGCCTGGTGCAGTAGGGGAAGGACACCTAATGGGAGGCAGGGGCGAAAAGCAGGCATCGGAGTGGGGAGGGGCACAGAGGCCCAGGGGCCAGTCCCTGGGGCACCCCACGCCCCACACGGAGCACAGTTACAACTCAACCAAGTTTGCCTTTATCTTCTGAAGCTTTCCATCCTCGCCCTCACCCTCCGTCTCCTTGGGGGCTCCCCTCCTTTCTAAGCCCAAGACCTCCAGCTCTGCCATTCTTCCCTTGGTTCTAACCTTTCTGAGCACTAGAATCTCCTGGGAGGCCTTTGAAAACGCAGAGCAGTTTCAAGTGTTCCGGAGGCAGTGAGGAAGGCCGGACACTTGTCTGAGAGAGAAAAGGACGTGCCCAAGGTCACAAAGCTGCCTAGAAGGGAAGCCTGGACTTCCGTGAGGCTTCTTGACTTCACACTCAGTTTCCCTCCATGTCCACCCCAAACGCAGAGGTGACAGGTGCTAAGCACGTCCCCACACGTCCCCACACGTGTTTGCTGGTGTTTGGGCTTCTGGGTTGGAGCTGAGTCCTGTGCCTCCCTCTGTCCCCTGAGGTGACCACCACTGTTTCCCGCTTGATGTCATAAGCATTTCTCTCAGCAAAGTCGGACTTTTGGCCTTGGGACAGTGAAAAATGCAGCTTCGACAACCAGGCTGTGTGGAGCCCAACATGAGTTTCTGAACTCCTGGTGACTACCAGGCCTGCAAATAGACACAACTTCATGCCCCTCGGGTCACTCCTGCGGGGCCCTTCTTGCCTTGGCTTTAATTTAAAATACGTAACAATGACATATAACTTACAAGCATTTTGCAAGAATAGCTAGAAATAATACCCATGGAGAATAATGTTTGGCAGAGGATCAGGCATTCAGCCATGGCCCACTCAGGATCTGCTGCGGGCCGAGCACGGGGAACAGTGTGTCCTCACAGACTTCCCAGTCCAATGGGGGATCCAAGCAAGCAGAGGCCATTAGCACCCAGAGAGCTGGGTGCTCTGGGGACACGGAGGAGATGCGCTTCACCCAGCTGCTCCGAGCACACAGCAAGAGGCTGCTGCGAGTCAGGCCGAAGCGGAGGAGAGGCAGAGCCGTGGAAGAATATTGAAGGAAGAGTGAGTGCGAAGAAATGCGAATAGCTCAATCCAGCAGAAACAATGAGTGCATAGGGGTCATGGGGCTACCATGACAAATTACCACAAATTTGGTGGATTTAAACAACAGAAGTATATCCTTTCAGAGTTCTGCCTGCTCCAAGTCCAAAGTCAAGGTGTCATCCGTGCCTTCTGAATGTTTCAGGGGAGAATTCTCCCTTACTTCCTCCTGGCTTCCGGAGACTCCCAGCAACCCTTGGGGCTTGTAACCGCGTCACTCCAGTCTCTGCCTCTGCCTTCCCAGGCCTGTCTTCTCTCTTCTCATTAGGACACCTAACCACTGGGTTTAGGGTCCACCTAACCTAATTGAGCTCACCTCCGTCTTTAACTAATTACATCTGCAAAGACCCTGTCTCCAAATAAATTTACATTCTGAGGTTCCAGGTAGACATGAATTCGGGGGTCACTATTCCAGGGAGGAAGTGGAGAGGGATGACATCGCAGAGGTAGGCTGGGGACACACACAGACTCTGGGCTTCCTCCCGGAACACTGGTGAAAATTGGAGTGTTTCGGGAAAAAATAAAAAGTTACAGAATAGGATTCAAGCTTTAGAAAGATGTGCTGACTGCAGGGTGGGGAACGGATTGGGGGGGCAGGATTAGGTGCAACAACAAGACACTGTTGCAGTGGTTCAGTGAGAAACATGTCAATAGTTGACTGATATTTGGGAGACAGAGCTGACAAGGGTTGGTGGTGATTTGGAATTTGGAGGAAAGAAAAGAGTCACGTTTTGTCCCCGAGTTTCTGACTCAGGCAAATAAACAAGGACACACGGGAGGAGGAGAAGGTGTGGGGCGGAAGGAGGTGGAAGGTACGGGTGGAGATGTGGAGAAGGCTGTGGACTCAGCGTAGTGGGCTCGCGCTCAGAGCTATTTCCCCCCTTCATTCCCCTCCACCCTGCACACCCCATCCCCACCATTCCCCCCCTTTAGTTTATGACCATGTGTCTCAAGTTCTTTAGATTCCATATTTCCCATACTATTCTTGCCCTCCACCCTATCTATTTTCTATCTACTGTCTATGCTACTTATTTTCTGTACCTTCTCCCCCTTCTCCTCCTCCCACTCCCCTGTTGCTAACCCTCCATGTGATCTTCATTTCTATGGTTCTGTTCCTAATCTAGCTGTCCTCTTAGTTTGCTTTTATTTTAGGTGTGAGTCTAAGAGGAGCTACCAGGGCTGGAGAGTGACCCTGCCCAAGGCCTGGTGCCCTGGGAAGAGAGTGGTGCAGAGCGTGGGGAGAGGAGAGGCCCAGAACAGACTGGAGAAGCACCAGCCTTCCAGGGTAGAGCAGATGAAGGGAGGGAAGACCTGGACGGCAGGCAAGCGGAAGTCACACAAAGGGACCGTGCCTAGCCCTTTATCTGTCTCCCATGCTCACGTCCTGTCCAGCTACCTTTGCCACTTCACCACAGCAGGAAAAACACTTGACCTTTTTCTGGTGGTAGGAGGAGAACCCTGTAAGGCAGAGCACAGAGCCCCTGATTTATTTACTCAAGCACGTTCTGTGTTTGCTTACCTAGTCACAGTCTGGACTGGGCAAACCTGCTTTTACTTCCATCACTTTCCACCTTTAGGCTCCAGCCCCAGGACCCTGGGTGACCCGGAGCTGTCCACCGCGTCATCCTGGCTCTCTCCGCCATGGCAGCTGTGAGCCCAGGTGTCCACTCACCATCGACACGAGGCTGGTCCACACTGAGGTGTGCTTTCAGTGTAAGCTACACACCGATTTCAAAGACTCGGTGTGCAAATACATGTAAAACTCAAGTACGGCATGGAGTCAATAACATTGGAATATAATCAGTAACATTGGAATAACTGAGTATTATGCCAGGTGGGTACTAGACTCATTGCGGGGATTGCTTTGTAAATTATCTAAATGTCTAACCACTATGCTGTACACCTAAAACGAATATAAAATAATATTGAATGTCAAGTGTAATTTAAAAAATAAAGAGAAAAGAGAAATGTAAAATACCCCAGAAATAACTTTATATTGATTACATGCTAAAATGGGGTTAATTTAAATCTATTATTATAATCAACGTCATCTGTTTCTTTGTGTTTTTTTTTTTAACGTGGCGACTAGAAAAGCTAAAAGCATGTATGTGGCTCCCATTATGTTCCTGGTGGACAGCTGCCCCGGAGACACGCGTTGCTGCCCCGACTTCCTTGGGCCACAGAGGAGAGATGGCGGTTTCCCCGGAGCTCTGCTGGCACAGGTCCTGGGGGGAGGAAGGGCACACCCTGCGCTGCACCTGGGGTTTCACGTTTTCCTTTTCTTTCTCATAACTCACAGTCGCTGTCCTTCCCTCTCCTCCCCTAAATGTTTAGATGGGAAAACGGACTGAGTTTTATTCATGTCTATTCAATTCCTAAGCCCATAATTTTCTTAATGCACAATGTTGTTGAGTGTTTTAATGGTTGATAAGAGTCTAAGAGACCCCCTCAGAAAATGATCATCTCCTTATGCACAGAGAGCCTCACATCTTTTACGTCGTCCCATCGGCTCCAGAAGAAATCCCTAGAACCTCCAATATAAGGTAGTCCTACTTTTTTTTTTTTATAAAAGTACACCTTTATTGTGGGCCTATTTGGTAGCAATCATTGTTTTATTTTTATTTTTTAATGTATTTTATTAATTATGCCATTACAGTTGTTCTATTTCCCCCCTTCATTCCCCTCCACCCTGCACACCCCCTCCCCCACCATTCCCCCCTTTAGTTTATGACCACGTGTCTCAAGTTCTTTAGATTCCATATTTCCCATACTATTCTTGCCCTCCCCCCTATCTATTTTCTACCTACCGTCTATGCTACTTATTTTCTGTACCTTCTCCCTCCTTTTCCTTCTCTCACTCCCCTGTTGCTAACCCTCCATGTGATCTCCATTTCTATGGTTCTGCTCCTGATCTAGCTGTCCTCTTAGTTTGCTTTTGTTTTAGGTGTGGTTGTTAATAACTGTGAGTTTGCTGACCCTTCACTGTTCATCTTTTTTATCTTCTTTTTCTTAGGTAAGTCCCTTTAACATTTCATATAATAAGGGCTTGGTGATGATGAACTCCTTGAATTTGATCTTATCTGAGAAGCACTTTATCTGTCCTTCCATTCTAAATGAAAGTTTTGCTGGATAGAGTAATCTTGGATTTCATGACTTGGAATACTTCTTTCCAGCCCCTTCTTGCCTGTAAGGTCTCTTTTGAGAAATCTGCTGACAGTCTGATGGGAACTCCTTTGTAGGTGACTGTCCCCTTATCTCTTGCTGCTTCTAGGATTCTCTCCTTCATTTTAATCTTGGCTAATATAATGATGATGTGCCTTGGTGTGTTTCTTCTTGGGTCCAACTTCTTTGGGACTCTCTGAGCTTCCTGGATTTCCTGGAAGTCTATTTCCTTTGCCAGATTGGAGAAATTCTCCTTTATTATTTGTTCAAATAAGTTTTCCACTGGTGGCTGTTCCTTTCCCCCTTCTGGTACCCCTGTAATTCAGATGTTGGAGTGTTTAAAGATTTCCTGGAGGTTCCTAAGCCTCTCCTCATTTTTTTTTGAATTCTTGTTTCTTCATATTTTCCTGTTTGGCCATTATTTTCTTCCTTCTGGTTCACTCCCTTGATATGAGTCCCAGTTTCCTCTTCATCACTATTGATTTCCTGTGCAATTCCCTTCATTTCAATTAGTTTAGCCTTCACATGTTCCTCTAATTTGTGACTATAATCAACCAGTTCTGTGAGCATCCTGATCACCAGTGTTTTGAACTGTGCATCTGAAAGTGTTGCTATTTCTTCATCGCTTAGATTTATGGGCTCTGGGGCTTTGAGATCTTCTTCAGCCATTTTTGGTCTGTTCGAGCCCGTTAATTTTGAGGAGCGGAGACTTAGGTGTTCACCAGGGCCGCCCCAGTCGCTGGGTTGTGACGCTGTATGTGGGGGCAGGGTCAGAGCGGGGAAATGGCAGCCCCCTCTGCTGCCTCTTGCTGCTAGGACCTGCTCAGTCCTGTTGTCTCACCGCCCACCCCCTCGCTGGTCTATCAGCGCACAAATGCAGGACCACAATCAACCCACTGCCCTGCACCCTCGCTGGGTACGCTGGACGCTCACTGTGTCGTTCACTGTGTCTGCCCGTTGCAACCCCACGCCTGGGATCCGTGCGCCTGAGTCCATCTGACCGAGTTTTCCTGTGCAATCCCGCTCTGCCAGCTGATAGCTTCGCCCTCTTACCGGTCAGGCTGAAGAATTTGTTGTTATCAGACTTCCGAACAGTTCAATTTTCTGTGTTCTGGCTATGTTTACTGTTGCTAATATTTTGTTGTCTGTCAACTTGGTTGTGGGAGAAAGCACGGCATCTCCACCTATGCCTCCATCTTGGCGGAAGTTCAAGGTAGTCCTACTTTCAAATTTAGTTTCCAGGTGGTGGAAGATGGAAAGGTAGAAAGGAGTAGCGAGAAGCCCACTTCCTCCCTTTTGCCACCCACCCCCCGTCTCCCCGCACCCCCATCAGTAACCTGTGTGTGCACTCCCCAGGGACAGCGATGCGCACAGACATCAGGCGTGTGGGTGGACATATAACCATTTTTCAAAAACTCATCCGCACAATCCACACAGTACTCTTTGTATTTAGCATCTTATCATAGAGACCCTTCCATATCTGTAATGAAGGTCTGCCTTTAACTGATAGGCCATATTTAAATGAAAAGCATGTTATAAAGGACAAAATATATTCAGATCAGGAGACTAAGGAATCAGAGGAATCGTGTGTTTTCTTCCACAGCAACAGTGGCAGAACGAGGATGGGACCCAGGCCGCCTGACCCCAGCCAGAGCCTGCTTCCTCTTCTTGTCCTTCCCAGTGTCCCCATCTGTGGAAGGGTAGGCATAATCCCTGGCTCATCTGCTATGCAGCTGCCTCGAAAACTGCAGAAGCTAACGAAACCCAGAAAGCACGACTCCAATAAGAAACATCATTACTATTATTACTGTAACTTTTTTTTACCTGAGTCCCACCTTGTAGAATTTTGAGCGACATGGGGGAAGGCAACTGTGTCTGGACAGGGGCACTCTTTCTACCCCAAACCACACCAGAAGAACATTACCCGCTGAGTGCAGAGTATTGGCCCCACTGGCACTGCCGCAGCCCAGGGGGACAGGTCCTGCCTGCCTCTCTCACCAGGCTGAAATGTTCTGAAGGGCTCAGGTGTGACTGGCCAGCCCTTCCTCAGGGGAATGGGTAGGGAGTAGGTGGTCAGAGGTCTTAGCCCCAAGGACAGGCCTCCCCAGGAAGGAGACGTCCCACCAGGGCGGAGACATAAACACAGACAGTTATAGGCCCTGGAAATGGGGAGCGAGGTGCGTGGAAAACTGTCCTCATCGCAGGCGTGGCTGATTATGTATGGTCGGCCACTGCGTGACATTTTCCAGGCCCAGGCCCAGCTCAGGGAGCTGACTGCTTCCACAACTATGGCTCCAGCCCCAACGCAGGGAGCCGTGGAAACGATGTGAACCAAAGCAGAATTAAGCTGGCCAAGGGGTCTGGCTTGTACCATCCCTATAAATAGTTCGAGAGCTGTCTCAAGGCTACAGCCTTGGTGTCTGGGGTTTGGTTCTCCTTGTCACTTGGTGAGTCTCCCTTGCCTCAGGGTCTGGGGGAAAAAGAAAAGGGAACCACACATCTCCAGAGAAGAAAAAGCAAACCCAGACTTACCCAAGCTAAACCCAGACCACTGGCCCCCTCGCCCAGACGTGCCCCACACATCTTCCCAGCTTCTCCAAGACAGCGCCACCGTCCCCGGACATGCAGGGAAAGTATGCTTAGGTCGTGTGAGCACCAAGGTCGACCTGCCTCAGGCGTGTCTAGAGCCCATTAGAAGGGCCCACGGAGCGCGGAGCCTCCAGACAGTACACTTTTCTTTGCCCTGGCTCCCCGGCCTGGCAAAGATTCACATTGTCTGCAGCCAGGGATGTGGTAAGCAAACCCACCCATCCTGTTTGCAGAGGTGTGAGGAGAGGAGCAGACGCCTCCCACCATCAACCAGGCTCCTCACCCAGCTGGCTGGGGACTGAGCGGTTACACTCCGCTCTCAGCCGACCACACACTGTACTTCGGCCAGCCAGCGCAGAAGCATCATTTATACAAAACGATGAGAATCCCGCTTATCTGTGGTGTTGCTTCCTGGGGTTTCAGCTACCCTCGGGCAACCAAAATCCGAAACTATTAAGTGAAAACTCCAGAAGTAAACAACTCATAAGTTTGAACTTGCACGTCGTTTTCAGTGGCTGTGATGAAATCTCATGCCGTCCTGCCCCGTCCCACCCGGGACGTAAATCGTCCCTGTCCAGTGTCTTTGAGATATGGGTGCCTCCCACCCGTTAGACACTATCGCAGTATCTCAGTGCACGAGTTCAAGTAACCCTTATTTTGCTTAACAGTGGCCCTAAAGCCATTCACATAACTTTTATTAAGGTATATTTTTATGATTGCTCCATTTTATTATTGTTGTTAATTTCTTACTATGCCTAATTTATGCATTAAACTTTACCACACGTATGTAGGTACAGGAAAAAGCAAAGCGTATATGGAGTTCAGTGCTATTTATGGTTTCAGCTATTGACTGGGGGTCTTGGGACACGTCCCCTGAGGATTAGGGAAGAATACTGCATTGCACAAAGCAGGTAACAATCTGATAACCCATCAGTAAAAATATGGTAAATAAATGGTGGTTTTGCCACTTCAAGAAATAGTATTTAGCCATTTAAAAATGCATTGTATTTATGCTTGTTAATTTGGCAGTTAACTTGAAGGAATTTTCATACTAAATTTTAAGAACTACATGACACCCGATGTTTCTCTCTCTTTTTTTTTTTTTAAGATTTTATTTATTTATCTTTAGAGAGGAAGGGAAGGAGAGAGGGAGAGAAACATCAATGTATGGTTGCCTTTTGTGCGTCTCCTGCTGGGAACTGGCCTGCTGGGAACTGGCCTGCAGGGAACTGGCCTGCAGGGAACTGGCCTGCAGGGAACGGGCCTGCAACCCAGGCATGTGCCCTGACTGGGAATCGAACCAGGATTGTCTGGTTCGCAGGCCCACGCTCAATCCACTGAGCTACACCAGCCAGGGCTCGATGTTTCTCTCTTATTCCCCCTCTATTTCTCCCTCTCCCTCTCTAAAAAACAATAACAACAAAGCAATGAAGAAATGTCCTCAGGTGAGGAAATAAATAAATAAATTTTAAAAGAATAACATGATGTACCAAAGTATGTATAGAATGGTCCTATTTAAAAAAACAAGAATAAAAAAGCCCTGGCTGGCGTAGCTCAGTGGATTGAGCGCGGGCCTGCGAACCAGAGTATCGCGGTTCGATTCCCAGTCAGGGCACATGCCTGGGTTGCAGGCCAGTTCCCGGCAGGGGACGCATGAGAGGCAACCACACATTGATGTTTCTCTCCCACTCTTTCTCCTTCCCTTCCCCTCTCTCCAAAAATAAATAAAGAAAATATTAAAAAAAAAACACACAAGTCAACCTACAGATGAGTTTGCTTGCTCGCATGCACATAGGGGAAGCCATGGAAGGGTAGACACTAGTGTGTTCTCATTGACTATCCGAGTTGGGGTGGGTTAGAGATGAGGAAAATCAGAGAGAGTTAGAAAGAGAGACAGAGAGATTCAGGAGCAGAGAGAGACAGAGGGAAGGACCACAAGGAACCCGCTTTGAACACCCCTTGTCCTCATCAACATAACACGCCAGTGAGCAGACCTCTTCACGCTGTGTGCTGGGCTGCGTGCTGGGCTGGGATGAGGGTGAAATGCAGGGACCATGCCTCCCAGGAGCTCATGAATTAAAGAGATAATAATATATGAACATGAAAAAAACACACTCAAGGCAGAGTGCCAGACTGATGACATAAATCATCAATGTGTATTTGCCATTCAGCTAATTCTCAGTGAGCTGCTTCATCCTGCCATGCTAAGTTCTCAGGATGGGAGAGGATAATACCAGGTGCCATCCTTGAGAAATGCAGAGAAGTCACTTCCGTTGAAGAAGGTCTCCCAGAACTGGACCTAGATGGGCTAGTAGAATTTGATAGTATACCAGGAGAAAGCAGGTATTCCACACCTGTGATTCAACTGACACCTGGGGCCCATGGCCTGTGGGACATCCAGGTGAGTTGGAGGTGAGGTGGGCAGAGGGTGGGTCAGTTTGGGAAGAAGGTCAGAGTAAGAGTAAAGAAGCAGATGAGACTGGAAGGACATTTAGATGCAGATGATAAAGTGCCCCAGATGGCACCCAAAGATCTTTGGGTTTCAGGCTGTGGGAACCTAAAGTGACAGAGGCCTTCTCATGTGTGGTGGGGCCCTGAGTACACCCCACAAAAGCTCCTGCCACTTCCCAAGTAAGTGGCAAATGGCCCCGAGTGGGGCTGGGTTTTTACTGTAGGGAATGTGCCCCAGAAAAAATAATTTAGATCCCATTCAAAATGCACTCCTTGAGTTTCATCAATCTGACCATTCACTTAGCTGTAGGATACACAGAAAGGATCTTCCAGTGTCTTGGGCAGGTGTGTGCATGCACACGTGTGTGTGTGTGTGTGTGTGTGTGTGTGTGTGTGTGTGTGTGTGCCTGCCTTCCTCTGTACCTGTGCAGCTCCTGGGCATGGGGTGTTAGGTGACCCACACCTAATGTCCCAGCCCAACGAGCAGCCAAACGATTGCGATGGGCTTCACTTTTGAAGGCGCCCATGAGCAAATCTCCTTGTGAGAACGTCATTGTCCCTGTGAACCCTGATGTCATGAACACATTGTACCACATGCTCCCACTCCTCACAGGTCTGGACAACTAAAATCAAACACCAAAGCAGCCTAGACTTTAAGCTCTGTGGCCAAGTTTCTACCAACACCTAGGTACCCAAAAAATATGTTGATTTAATGGTAAAGGTGTCATAAAGAGTCCAACTCCAAGAGGGTCATGTACCTGAGTAGGAGGAGCTCAGCCCACCCCCTTCTCTAGGCTGGTGGGAATGGCGGTAGAGATGGTGGGACTGATGGGGAAGAAGTCGTGGATTTGCCACAGCAGAATCTCTGGGGTGTTAGTCACCAGAGGCATTGATTCCTAAAGCATCCCAGGTGAAGTCAAAGATCGAGAAACAAGTGCCCGAGGAGAGAGGCACGAAGAGGAGGAGCCTTCTTTCAAACTGGGTACCATTCTTGGAATGAATCAATCCACCACTTTTTTAGAATCTGCTGGCTGGATCCTCACCATAACCTAGGTTCTTCCCTCATTCTACGGGCCACACTGCACATGACTCCCCCTCCCATCCTCCAGTTTAGCCCTTTAATATTTCCGCTCTCCACTGACTATCATTGCCTCACAACTTCCTTCCAGGCCGAGTAAGGGAAACATGATCTCCACCTTCCAGACCTCACCACCCCACGCTGCACACTCCAGGACCCTCGGTCCCCCGACTGGCAAAAGTAGGAAGAGTTTGGGTATTTCCCCCCTCCAAGCACACAGGCATTAACACACGGGGGAAATAGGGGCAGATATGGCACAACACTTCTGGGCACTGGGATGAACACACAGGCTAGACTGGAGCCCTGCCAGGGTGCCAGGCAATTGCAGTCTTTAAGTGCAGATTTCTCCCAGGGCAGCCCTGGCTCCTTCAGCAGGGGTGGTAGGCGCCCTGGGAGAAGGGATGAGCTTTAAATCGGTAATAAAGCACTGTACCAAATTGGACTTTGACCTTGTTCAGAATGCCACTGGCCCATGTTCCCTGACCTGCCAACCCCCTTTCTGCCCGCTTGTTCCCATGAGTAGCTGCCTGCCATCTAAGGCTGTCACTAGCTGCTGCCACCCTGGCTGCCTTCCACCTGGCCAGCTCAGAAAGCCTTGGAAATCAAAAGCTTCGCCTTTCTAGTCTTTCTTGCTACCTCTAAGCCTCGAGCAAGACAAGAGTGGTCTGGATGAGGCCTCCAGCCCGGCTGGGCCTGCTTGTAGGGCCTGGGAAGAGGTGAGTGCAGCCCCAACAAGCCCCTCTTTCACAGTCTTGGTTACCAGAGCGATTCCCAGACAACGCCTGGAATGGCCAGTGTGGGCTCGCATGCCTGCTATAGACATGGAATCGGTGTACACCCAGCACTTATTTCCTCCGACCCCCCCTACCGCCCTCAGACACCTCCGCTCACTGCAAAATACCAAGTCCTCGCTGATTTCCCCTGCCTGGAAGGTCTTCTATTCCAGTCTACATGTCCAAATTCTGCCCTTCCTTCCAGGGCCTTCCACTCCTCACCACGCAGCGCCTACCGCACTTCTTCTCCGCACTCTTCTTCAGTGCACGCAGCCTCTCATCAAAGGCAGTGAGCAGGGTCAGTTCTGCTCCCAAAGAGCAGACCCAAAAGAGAAGGCAGGTGCCCTGGCTGACACACCCCTCAGCTCGCTCAGCCCCTTCCTTTCTTTCCAGAGGAATTTTACATAGCACATTGGATGGGTACCTGCTGACGTAAAAACTGTTAGTCCACAGGGCGGGTGTCCAGGTGCGAGAAAGCCCCACACTGGGGTGTATTCCCACCTTGTGCTTCCTAGTGTCCCCCGGGACCACGGGAGGAAAGATAGCCGGTAAAGGAACAACGTCGAGGCGGCCTGCTGAACTTCCAAAAGGTCGGACCCTCACAGGGTAGGGAATTCTGTGTGTTTTGTGTGTGTACATGTGTGTGTGTTCAGCAAGCTCCCCCGGGGTTTTCATGCCACCTTCCCCTTCCCTGCGTTTGAAGTCGCCGGATGCCGGTGTGGATCCACGCAGGTCAGCGAGGCTCCTGTTGAAGGCCACGCGTCACTCACTCGAAGACAGACCCTGGGCCCAGAGCATGAACTGAGCAGAGAGGAGAGCTGGCCCACGTGGCCATGCAGGTAATCACCTTCAACTGGTTGATTTCCATTGTTCCCCAGGACCTTTTTCCTAGTACTTTGTTGTTTATTTTACAAAATCAACTGTTACAGATATTTGATGATGAAAACTTGAATGCTATTCTCCTTTTTTAAAACATATTTGCCAGCCTCACCTGCCACTGGTAATGTGAAAACCCATCACCCAGTGGCTTACCGAAGACAGGCCAGGGTCACTGAACCATTATTTTATCTTTCCTTTCCCCCAAGGCAAACATTCCTTTCCTTGGAGGTTCTGTTTACCTGAACTGTCCCATCTTCTGCTGCATGACTTGGAAAATCAGGCTTTGGCCAGTATCCTGGGCAAAAGAGCCGGGCCCACGAGACTGTGCCTTTGCTTCTTCTAGCTTTATTTTTGTTCTACCCAAGATAAGTCTAAGGTCACAGAAAAAAGCATTGCTTTCATGTGGCTTCTGCTGAATGCTTGCAGATTTACCAATGACGTCTTCCTCACAAGCTCTCCTGAGTCTGCGTCACACGCAGTGGAGTGTTTAAGAGGAGAAAGGTAAGTCCTAAAATAAATGACTTACCATTCATTTCACCAGGGAGGCCATACCACAGAAGCTCTCATTCTCGCCTACACACGGGGCCTGAGAGGTGGTTGGAAAGTGGTGGGAAAGGCTGTGAAATGTGGGGACAGGGAAACCAGCTGAAAGACCACCCGAGGTGGGTAGTCAGATCAGACACTCCATGCTACGTCCCCAAAGGGCTGTATTCAAGTGGAAACGTAGAACAAGACAGATGTCTGTCCCACAAAGCAGGGAAGGTGACTTGTCTCAACCTTGGCACGGAGTCAAAGGAAAATTATCTTCCTCGAGAAAGCATAGGGAAGGAGGGAGGGGTGGGAGGCAGGAAAACTGACATCCATCCAGAGTCCTTCCTACGATGTCTGTTACATAATAGGCACTCACATCCTATCTTCCTGTTGAAGCCCACAGCTTATCCCCTTTTCAGTGGAAGAGGAAACGAAGACACGCAGGCTGGGACTACGGTGTGAGACAGGAGAGCCTGTGGTTCCCAGCCTGGTGGTCTGGGATGCTTTGCTCCGATCCTCACCGCTGTTGTCAACCATTGCCCGGGAATGGATCCGCCACTCGGTCCCTCTCTTGCCTCTCTCCACATCTTTCTCTCACTCCCCACCTTCTCTCTCTCTCTCTCTCTCTCTCCTTCCAAAACCTACTCTCCCAGGGTGGTGGGAGGAAATGTGGGCTTGAGGGAAACTTTTATGCTCTCACCAGTCCTTGCACACTTCACTCACGTCAGCTCCCTGACCTGGGTTGCTGAATGTGCACAGGTAAGGGAGAGCGAAGGAGGGGAGGGGAGGAGTCAGGCTCGCATCCTCCCCCAGGTGTCTAGACACATGTATGGGGCGCTCAGGAAAGCTCTCTAGGCTGGAGTCGGGGATAGGCAATAGCTTCATGTTACGGAACTGGATGGAATTGCCGAGCGTGAGAGTGAAAATCAGAGAGGGACAGAAAGTGCTCCAGACACAGGAACAGAAGCTGCTAAGAGGAGAGCGAGGAGAGGCTGCAGATAGGAAAGCCAGGAACTTGTGCCATGTCAGAGAATTTAGGAGGAGTGTCAAGGAGTGTCAGGGGGCATTTCACCAGGAATAAAAGCTCCAGTCAAGAGAATCGATTCTGCCTAGAAAACGTACATTAGCTCTACAAATGGGCACTTCGGTCCCACGGTGGGAGCGTGTGGGGCCCAGTGGTAGATGGACAAGCCGGAGGGCTGTGAGCCCGGGCATGAAGTGTCGGGGCGGCAGAGAGTTGTCAGCTCCCTGGGAATTTGTTGGAGATGCACGTTCTCAGTCTCCATGTCAGACTCACCGAAACCTTGGAGTGGGGCCCAGTGATCTGCTTTAACAAGCTTTCCCGGTGATTCTGGTGCACGCTGGCGTTTGAGGACCACAACCCCTTGCAAAGCAAGGCTCTCGCTCCCACAACTCTTCCCCAGCACAGCAGTGCAAGCGGGTGGTGGAGGGCTCTCACCTCCCAGAGTGGGGGGCCCTGGTTGTGTGGAAAGCTCTGTTGGAGGAGAGGTGGGAGTGGGTTGGCTCCTGAGGGTCAACAGGTCTTCGGCCCTGGACGGTGGCAGAAGGAAGAGTGTCTCTGGAGTGGGACGCTGGGCAACAGTCAGAGGTGGGGCTGGGGCACACGTGGGGCAGGCGAGGGTTCGAGAACCAGGGCCTCCGGTCCTCTCTGCATTTGTTCATCTCACAGCTCAGGGCGCCTGCCTTCCCAGGCCCTTTGGGAAAGCGGTACATTCACCCATTTATACCAAGGTGTACCACTTCCAGGATCATTTGCATTTAAAAAGAGGCTTCCAGGAGAAAGCACTATTTCTAAAGTGGAATTTTAAGCTTTGGGGTTTCAGGGTAGGAAGCTGTCTGGTCTTCAAATCGTACTTCGTCAGCGACAGCTTGCGGTGGGCCATGAAAATAGCGAGGCCTCCAGCTTTCACCAGGGAAGGCGGGCAGGCCCCTCCCTGGCTGCCTGAGCTGAGGAATCCCCATCTGCTCCGCTGCCTCCTGGCAGCTCTCACGGAGGCTGCAATTAGCATAAGTGGAACAGATCCTCTTTGTCTGCATTCCAGAC
The DNA here is from genome assembly GCF_021234435.1 of Artibeus jamaicensis. Taxonomy (NCBI): domain Eukaryota; kingdom Metazoa; phylum Chordata; class Mammalia; order Chiroptera; family Phyllostomidae; genus Artibeus; species Artibeus jamaicensis. The sequence continues at coordinate 29,793,659 of NW_026521803.1, read as the reverse complement.
TGTGAGATGCGGCCTCCCCCAGAGACATGCTAATTATGTGGAAGGGACCCTGGGTGCCTTTTGGCACTCATCCTTGCTCCAGTGCTGCTGCTGCTGCTGCTGGAAACCAGACCCGATGGAGGTGAGGCCATGGCCCGGGCTTGTGCGTGGATGTACCCCCTTTCCCATCCAGGAAACCTCGAGCTGCCCCAGGCCCTCCAGCTCTCAGTATCTTCCTCCTCCAAATGTCTGCAGCCCTTTGTGGTCAGGAAAACACAGGCTCTTGGCATCAGTATCTTCTATCACCTCACCCGTGACTGAACTTCCTCCCCATCTGGACTGCGGTTCCTTCACAGGGAAGCTTGTTTTATAGTTAATTAATTAATCATTCAGCCAATCAATCAAAGTTTATTAAGGAAATTTTTTGCCAGCCACTGTGAGAAGACCAATAGGCTCCATCTGAAACAGGGCAAGTGCAGCCTCATCGGGGGCCCAGGGACGTACAGCAAGAGAACAGTTGCCGACCAGCAGTGAGCGGGGGTGGCCGGATGCTCTGGGAAGGCTGAATGGACATCCTGCATTGAGGATGAGTAGGGGTTTATCGTGTAGGTGTTACAGACAGAGGGAAGGCATGTATTGTACAAAGTCACACGGTGGGAAAGAGTTTGGGGCTTCCCTATGACAAGGAGAAAAATCTGATGTGGTCTAAATTAAATTACATCAGTAGAGAGAGAGAGAGACAATAGCTGTAGACCAACTAACAGAAGATGGTTCACACGCCTTCTGTGTCTCTTGGAACTTCGGGTTAATTTCTGAGATTAGCCACTGGCCTCTAGTTGCCTTCACTTCCACACGGCTGCCCACGGCCACTCCACAGGAGTGGGCCTTGCTTTGTGCGGACTCCGCACCCATCCCAGAGCTGACCTGCTTTACTCTTTCCCACCCCTTCGCCCATAGCCAATGTCAATTCTTTCTGTCAGTTTACATCTTTCTTCCCCACTCTCCCTACTTGCCGTATAAAAATGCTTGCAAAGTCCAAGACAATGGACTGGATGTGTTGTCTTTTCTACCTAGTCCTGCTGCTGCTGCTGCTGCTGATGGCTTAGGTTCTATGCCACAAGACCAGTCGTCTTTGTTTGCCGGGAGACGGGGGGGGGGGGGGGGTTGTTTGTTTTTGTTTTTGTTTGTTTGTTTTCATTGGCCTGATAAACCCTTTCTTTTAAAAAGACTTTCAGCTGGAGAAGTTAAAAACTTTGTTTAACACCTGGGACCATGAGTGGCTGAGGCAGCTGAATCGTGACCACCTGTGAGAAGAGAGGAAGGCAAAAGGGAGAGGTGGTGGGTGGCTGAGTTCTCAAAGGTTTTATCTTCCAAGCTAAAGAGTCTGGGGGTTAACTTGAGGTCACTGGACAACCCGTGAGAGATTCTAATGAGAGGGTCATGCGGTCGGAGTTGCATCTCAGAAGATGGCCACAGCGTGGAGGGTAGACTGGGGGGCTGAATGAAAGGGGAAGGCCAGGAACTGCTGAGGAACAAGACAGAGGCAGGGAGGTGGGGAACAAAGAAGGCAGGGAGAGAGAGAGGTCTCTGCGTTGACACGGCCCAGGGTCCCGGGTGGTGCCAAGGGGTATGAGAACATGTGCTGTTCTGGACATAGTAAGACTGAGGTGCCCAGGAGCAGACCTGACTTACAAGTTGCTCACAGGAGTGTGTAGTGAGGGAGGGGGACTAGAGAGACCTCATTGTGGAACATGGTATAACCTTGTGGCTTAAAGAAGGTGCTGAAGAGTCCAACGGAACCTGAAGCCTGGCTTTGCCTCTTCCTACTTGTGCGAACCCGAGGAAGACCTGATCTACGGCCTATCAGTGTGTTGCTCACCTCTTTTATAAGAAAGGAATCAAAGGCCCATCTTGCAAGATTGTGGGAGGACTAAATACAATAATGTACGTAAGGGATATCAGAGGCACTTAGCAAAAGGTTCTAAGTCATCAGGGAGGTGGAAGTTAAAGCTGGAAGGTGGGGAAGTTGCCCCTGGGGAGAATGAGCAGTAGGCAAAAGAGGAGAGCCAAGAACCAATTCCCCACGGAGCCAGCAGCCAGCGAGGCAAGACAGTGAAGTCAGAAAGACCAAGAAAGGAGGAGAGAGTGGCCAAGAGACCAGACACCACAGCGAGGTTGTGAGAGGAAGGGGGGACTATTGGATTATCAATCATGAGGTTACTAGTGATCGTAGAGGAATTTCAATGGAGTTAGAAATGAGTGTGGATAGTACTTGCTAAAAGCTTTGCTATAAAAGGTAGAAGACAAAAAAAATGAAGCAGGAGTAACAGGTACAGGGAAGACTTAAGACAGATTTTGTATGTATCTCTACCCTTTCACTTTTCATACATCACTGAGACTATGCAGGTAGGTGGACATCTGCCTCCCTGACTGTCTCTCAGCATCCCTGCCAAGACACTTAGGTGTCTCTCTCATTAGATTGCAAGGAGCACAGTCACTTGGGCTCCCCAGCACTTCTCCCAGTGCCTGGCACAAAATAGTCACTCAATAAACATGTCTTGAACCAGCTCGTGCAAGCAAGATGTTGAATGAATGTTCCTGCTTCTAGACACTGCCTATCTGGGGAGACCCAAATGGAGTGAACTATGATTGTCCTGGCGCTGGAGCCCCAAACCATTTGGCTGACCCTACTATAACTGAGAAAAACGGTGAAAGAGCAAAGGGCTCTATGGTTTCTCTGCTCATAAACCCAGGACCAATGCCTTGTGAGTGAATGTCCCAGTGCAGGCTCAGACATGTCTGCATCGGGCATGTGGACCCAGAGTGGCTCACTCACTTGCTCCTGACACTGGAGTTTGTGGGTGCCAAGGGTGTCTAAGTCTTGTCCCTCCTGAGTCATGTAACATCTTAAAAGGAAGCAGAGTCATCAGTGTTGATTAGGTAAATGGAGCTGTAAGCGAAAGGATCTGACAATTCACACATAGCCTTTCCCTCCTCCCGCTGCCTAGAATGGTTCTGGTCTTTCAGAGTGTGAGTGCAGAGGCAGGTGGATATGCTTCCGTGCGTAGAAACCTCACTTTCCTCACCTGGAGCGTAAAGGAGTCACTGCAGCTCCAGGTAGTTCAGATCCTGCTTAATTTCTAGATCCTTTCTTTAGACTGGGTTTTAAAAGGAAGAGCCTGGAAGCATGTTAATCACCTGAGAGGGAAGAAGGGCTTCTGTGGAGGGTGAATGACTAGGAAATGGGAGGTTCTGGCTCTGGAAGGCCAACTGCCTACCTCCCTGCCCTCACGTCATTTCCCAGTACATTGGAAGTCAGATTAACCAGAGCCATGAGATACCCTAACAATCAAAGCAAGTTCTTGGTGATTGCAAGTTCACGTGCGTTCCAGTGGGAAGTGGTGGTTTGGACCAGACCAGTTCAGACCCACCCTGAAAGTAGCCCAAAGGTCCACGAGGTGGTCTTAGGACTCCCTGGGACCATTCTCCCTAGGACCTTCTCAGTGAATTTTCTCTGGCCTGGACAGCCCTGTGCCGTAACCACCCTGTCAAGGTAAGCCAGGGCCACAGCAGACCCAACCTACAGGGAGAAAAGGCAGGCTCCTGGAGCTCCTGCCCAGGGCCGCCTTCCCCCTGATCTGCTGCAGAAGCGTGGAAGGAATCTCTGCCTGCCCCTGGCAACTTGAATAGGTTAGCCCGTGAGGGGTGGGTTTTGAGTCTCACTTGGCGGACCAAGCCGAGATCCTGAGAGAGCTTTGTGCACCTCCTCGGTCTCGAAGTTTCAGGAAGGGAAGCAGGGGGAGGATGCATACCGGGGCTCTGCTCTCCTTAGCTTTGCATAGGCCCATGTTTCTTATGCATTTGCCTCTCTCGCTGTGCCTAGCAGTGGGATGGGCAAACAGGTGTTGCCTCTAAAATATTCAATTGACTAAATTAATTGGACCTTGGAAGAAAACAAAATGGTTTTTCTATTTTCTAAGTTAACTGCGCTGAAGTCTGCCATTTTAACCTGATCCTGAAGGAATAAGTTCAGATGATCTGTTTGAACTCTAGGGGCTCTGATGCCCTGCATCCTTCTTCTGCAGGGTAATATATTCCTAGACCACGTCCATCTGCCATCCCCAAGGGCCCTGGCATCCAAGGCAGCCTCGTTCATGTTCAGGTTCGGGGCAGGCAGTGACAGTGTGCTTTGTGCCTTGGTCAGAGCTTGCTTTAGGAAGTGGTTCTTACATCTTGAAGTTGAAAAGCCCCTTTTTCATGCAGGATGAAGAAATTACCGCCTCTTCTGAGACTGTGTTTAACTTTCAATGCAATAACCATTCTCTAAAAAAGAGAGGAGTGTGCTTTCACAGGAAAAAGCTGTGAACTAGGAGTCAGAATACCTGAGTGATTTTGCCACTTAAGATTCACAGACACTTCACTACCTGGGTCTCAGTTTTCTTATCTATAAAACAGGGCTAAGAATACTTGTCTCAGTCCCTCACAGGCTAGTTTTAAGAAGCAAATAAGATCGAAATGTGAAGGTACCTTAGAAGCTGTTACACGCCGTCCTGAGGTAAGGGATGGTTCTCCCTATTACAAACCAGCTGGACGGTCCCTCCTCCAGTCTTCAGGGTGGGTGGTGTGCATGGGCGTGGGGCCGTCTCAGCCCAGTTCAGGCCCTCCAACTGGTACCAATTTGCACTTCTTAGTCCCTTCACCTTTTTCACCCATCCTTCCTCTGAACTGGCAACTGTCAAAATGTTCTCTGTGTCTATGAATCTGTTTCTGGTCTGCTTATTCATTTATTTTGTTTTTTAGATTCCACACATAAGTGAAATCATATGGTATTTGTCTTTCTCTATCTGACTTCACTCAGCACAATACCCTCTAGGCCCCTCCGTGTTGTTACAGATGGCAAGATTTCATTTTTAATGGTTGTTATATTCCATTGTGTATATGCACCACTTCCTCTTTACCCATTCATTTATTGATAGACACTTAGGTTGCTTCCATATCTTGGCTATTGTAAATAATGCTGCAATGAACATATGGATGCATATGTCTTTTTGATTTAGTGTTTTGGGTTTCTTTGGATAAATACCCAGAAGTAGAATTGCTGTCTCTTGTTATAGCCTTTGTTTTAAAGTCTATTTTGTCTGGTGTAAGTATTGCTACCCCAGGTTTTTTTGAAATTTCTATTTTCATGAAATAGTTTTTTCACCCCTTTACTTTTAGTTTGTCTCTTTTGATCTGCAGTGAGCCTCGTGTAGACAGCATAGGTAACAGTCTTGTTTCCTTATCCATTCAGCCACTGTATATCTTTTGACTGCAGCCCTTAATCCATTTACATTTAAAGTAATTGTTAATGGATGTTTACTTATTGCCATTTTATTATTCATATTTTTATCTTTTCTCTTCTTTCTTGTCTAGTAAGCTCTTCTTCTTCGATTTTAAATTATAGCTTTGCTGAGTAAAGTAATCTTCGTTGTAGGCCCTTGCTTTTCATCTCTTTGAATATTTTGTGCTAACCTGTTCTGGCCTGCAAAGCTTCTATTGAGAAATCAGCTGACTGTCTTATGGGAGCGCCCTTATAGGTAACTAACTGCTTTTTTCTTGCTGCTTTTAAGATTCTATCTTTAACCTTTGGAATTTTCATTATAATGTGCTGCCAGTAATGTCAGGCCTGAGGCCACTTAGCAAGTAGTACAGGGTACACAGAGGCAAATGCTATCTGTTTAGGGTTTGTGAACTGTTGAGAGATTTTAGGAAAGTCCACAATATGAGCCAAGACAGGCTGTTTTTATGGAAAAGCCACTAGAAATTGCTTGTGTGGGCTCCCAAAGTGGGTGGCATGAGATCTCAGAGAATCACCAGGGCAATGTAATAACCAGGTTGATAGAGACTCAGATGTGGCCCCTGCCTGATGGCTCTGCAGGGAGAGGGCTCAGAAAAGGAACTATGGCCTCTGCCAGTACTTCTCTCTGGGACAAAACTCCTCCTCCCCCTAATGCCAGACAATTCAGTTCCTCCCACATGCCCTTGGCACATTTTGAGCTGCTGCCCCAGCACTGGAGCTCAGAGTGAGTGAGTCCAAATAAATTGTGTGCGGGCCCTTTAAGAGGAACACCTGGGCCCTGGCCAGGTGGCTCAGTTGGTTGAAGCATTGTCTAGTAACCAAAATGTCATAGGTTTGATTCCCAGTCAGGGTACATACTGAGGTTGTGGGTGCAATCCCCAATCAAGGCACATATAAGAAGCAACCAATTGATGTATCTTTCTCATATTGATGTTTTTCTTTCTCTCTCTCTCTTTAAAATCAATAAACATATCCTCAGGTAAGAATTTTAAAAAATGGGGGTGAGCTGGGATGGGAGTAAAAGGCAGAAAACTGTACTTGAACAACAATTAAAATTTTTTAAATAAAAGACTTTAAAAAATAAAAAAGAGGAATGCCCGGGACCCTGGAAGCCCTCCACTCACTCGGCCTTCGTCTCTGCTGTTTTCACAAACAAAAGTTATAGGGACTTTTCTTCCCAGCACTGGAACCCTGGGCTGGGGGGCCTGGGGTGTGGCTGGGACCCCTTGCTTTTCAGGGGATCCTCTGCAGCCAAGGTGAGTATTCCTGCCAGTATTTAACTGCCAAACCTGGGTACGGGACCAGCCCATTCCGTGTCTCCCCCTCTCCTAACAGTCTCAAGGTGGCTTCCTCTGTATCTCCTCAGTTGTAGGACTCCCATTCAGCTAAATTTCAGGTAGGTCTGAGAGGTGATTGTTCTGGAGTTTAGCTGTAATTGTGATGTGGCTGTGGGAGGATGTGAGTGCCTCATTTACCTGCACCACCTTCTTGACCTCTCTGGCCTCTTTGCAGCACTCCCCAGTGCTGAATTAATAAGGGGGCAGACCAGGGAATTCTGCCGGACAATGAAAGGCATGGACCTGAGATGTTATGGACTCCCAGACATTCTCTTTTGATCAGGAGGCAGCTGACCTTGGAAGGACTGAAAGCTAGAATTTTCTCTGATCTGGCTGCTAGGGGTGGGGCAGTGGTAGGTCGTAAATTCCTAAGCCTCACCTTGTTAAAACTTTCTTATACGAAGCAGGAAAGAGCCAAGGGAGGGGGTGGCTGAGCCAGAAACGTCAGCATCAGGACTGTGGAATTTAGCCCGGTGGTTCAAGTGTTCATTAAAGTTGGCAATGCACTGATCTGGTGTCAGTGAAGAAGCATCAACATCTACCCAGCTAAAACAAACTTAAAAATGCCCCTGCAATGAGGTATGGTGTCATCAGATTGTTCCTTAAGGTGACTGACTTTCTCTCTGAAAACGCAGCCCACTGACTCTAAGTCGTACATATCATGGCATGCTTCCATTCAGCAGACTGGCTAGCCCAAGCCAATGTCCTTCTGAAGATTTCTCTGCCAAGAGGTACTCAGGCCCCCGAGCTGCAACTAGGTTACACTGACACTTCTGCCTCAGTTGAACTAAAGTACAGCCTCTGTTTTCACACAGAAAGAAAGAAGGGGCCAGTTCATCTCATAGCAGCGCAGCGAGCATTAAATAAAATGGAACTGGAAAGGGCCTGGGTCATGCTTGCTCCTCTACCCGGAACCCTCCGGGCCCGCCTCACCGTGTGGAGCTGGAGAGCACTCCAGCCTCAGCTCCTGCTCCCTCCCCCAGCACCTCCCCTTCTGTAGCTGCTCCTCTCCTCTCCATAGTGTCCCTGCTCACTAGGAGAAGTGGTTTGCTGATAAAACACCTCTAGGCCATTCTTTGTTAATCTGGTACCCAACTGCAAGCCAGTTGGGCAAGTTTGGAAATTTTGGTGACTGCCAATTTTCCACTTACCTGAGTGCCAGAAAGATTATTTTTGCATTGCCCATGTCCTGATGAGAGAATCTTGAAATGAGTGTTCCTTCAAAAAAAATCAGGCGGCCCCACCTTGTAACAGAAGAGCATCCAGAGTTATGTAGAGGACAGAGTCACAATAAGAGTCTCCTGAGAGGTAATTTCTTTTAGTGCTTTTAAAGGAACAGTGAACACAAGCTTTAGCATCTGTAGACTCACTATGTCCAAGTTCATCCACCTACTGAGGGGCCCTATAGCAGCCACTGACCACTTGGAACTTGAGTTTTTTCCTCTGCATGTGCCCACAATGACACTGCATGGCTGGTTAGAAAGCTCAAATGAGGGAACATGGTAAAAAGACCTTATACGATTGCATAAGGAATTCATTAGTCATTATTATATAATTAAATTTATAAAAGTATGGCTGTTGTATAAAGTAAACTGGCTTCTAGTCCAAGGTTAAATTTAGGCTGTATTCTAAGTTTTTTTTTAATGTGGGGTGATTCTATAGGCTTATATTATTGGGCCAGAGGAGGACAAGATTTATGGCAAGGTGGAAGACCATGTCAGCCAATGTCCAGCTGCCCACTTGTCAGTTCTGACTACTCTGGGTTTCAGCAGCATCCACTGGAGCATAAGCATGTTTGAGTATCACAGTGTTTAGTTCTATAGCAGTTTTCAGTGCTATCTCCTTCTACTTCCCACCTCAAACTCCTGCCCCGTGGGAGGGCAGTGGAGAGAGTTATGAAGTACATATTCTCCCCCTCCCACTGGGGCTTCCCGTGGGCACTCCCAGCTCTGTGACCCTGTCCCCAGTGGGTGAGCCTATCTGTTCAGTTCCACTTGGCCTGGATGGAAAGTCTCTGTCTTCCTCCCCCCACCTGTCCCCCATGGGGTCATCCATGCCCCTGCCACACTGAGCAGGCAGAAGCCTGCCAGGTGCTCTCTCTTCCTCCCACAGACAGTGTGATTTCAAATGGTGACCAGTAAAAGAGAAAGCGCCTCTCCCTTCTCCTCCCCAAGTCAGGGCGGTTTCCAGGGGTGCCCGAGTGAAAGGGAAGGCACCAGTGAGTTGGGCAAGTGCCTTTAGCCATAAGCAAAAGTCCTAGCAGGCCAGTGACACCTAAATACTAAATTTTGTAATTAAATTAAGAGTTTGGTAGGCAGGTTTATTTTTGAGCAGCTTGTAAGGTGTCTGCCGGCTGCGCGCTGTCTGTGAAATGGGGTACAGCTACATTTCAGCTCTTCACTGTGATTTCTCAGCAACAGCCGCCCCATCATCTTCCCCTCCACCCCTTCCCCTCTTCGTGGTGTTCTTCTCAGCCTTTGGGGTGTTTATCAGCTCCAACTTCTCACTCCTCTCCCTCATCATCTTCCTTGTCTGCATTTTCATCATTTTCACCAGGGGTCTCTTCAGCACTCCAGTCTTCCTCAGATCTCATCTGTGAGCCTCCAGGGCCGACCTGGGCTTCTCCATCCACACTCCTTTAAGCCCTGGAATAAATCTCGAGCTGTCTGGGAAGTGATCACCAGACTTCGACTGGATTCCCTGGGCTCTGAGTAGAGCTCTGGGGGTACAGCTACATTTCAACCCTGGATTCAGGCTCTGTCTGAGACAGGGATCTGTCTGCAGGACTTTTTACTGGGGAGTGAAGACAGAAGGACTGCGCAGGGTGAGAGGTGAACTGTGATGCCACAGAGGCCTTGGTGGATCTCACCATCTCCCGTGGCTCTTCAGAGTGTCCTCTCTTGAGGCAAGGGAGGGGGACCTGGTCACTAGTCATTGGATGTACACTGCCCCTGGGAAGGGGCTGTGACCTTGTCCTTTTCTAGTTCAAATGTTTACAAAGCAAGGATTTTTTTCAGTATATGGATTTAATAACCACAACAACCCTGTGAGATACTGTCTCTGTCACTCAAGCCTCTCAGACGGGCAGACAGAGGCTTGAGTGATTATTTTTAGCCTAAAGCTCACATAATACTGTGACATACCAGGACTTGGACTCTGAAGTAATTGCTCTTTTCCTAATTCTCCTATTGCCTGTTGGATTTTTGTCCCTGATTTGCCCCTTTCTTTTAAATATCTATTGAATACCTAACTATACTTCAGACACTAGTCCAAGAAGCCCTATAAAAATCAAGGCTCAGCCTCCTGGAGCCAACGGGCCAGAGGGCCCAGGAGAGCTCTGCACACAGAGGAAATGATGAAGAAACACAACATCGGTGAGCCTGGCTGTTCTATGCCTGCTTGGCACCCATCGTTTCAAGTTCAGTGCTCCCGTTTGTTGGTGGAGTCCAGGGCAGTTCTAGGGAAGCTCCCTAACTCCGACTGGTGAGGAGATGGCACTGGGTCTTAAGTCAGACAAGACACAGAGGAGTCAGTCGCCCAGACGGCTCCTCTACCTTCGGTCAATTTCAAATTGCCCTTGAGTCTGCCAGAGCGATTTCAGCCCTTTCCCTACCGCCTGAACCAGACGCAGAACATCCTCTTCCCGTCGACCCAATTCTTCCCCTACCCACTGTTAAGTCTGGTATTTCAGACTGTCCTGGGTGAAAATAAAGAGCAGCCACTTTCTCCTGTCATGAACACCCCTTATAGAGAGGTTTCTTCTCATTTTAAAACACTTTAACACTGAAGACTAGAAATAAGTCAAATTGATGCGATCCATTAAACTGCATAGTGATAGATCAGTTTATTACTAAAAGTTGGCTAGAAAATGGAACGATTTAAAAGTTGCTCTAGTGTATCTCCCTGTTTCTTTGGAATACAAATTAATTCCTGAGGAACAGAGAGCAATATACAAGTTCCTTTTTTATAAGTAGCAATTGGATTTGCAGCTGAGCCCCTGGGTGCCCTGAACAAAGACGGTATTTTCCAGCTTCCCATGTGACTATGATTTCTAGCCAGAAGCATGTGGGCAACTTCCCAGTAATGGTCTTAAGAGGGGACATGTGTCCAATTTCTGGAACTTCCTATCTTCCCACAGGCTGGAAGAGGACCTAACTGGGGACACATTGGATTGTAGGGATGAGGGGAACATCCTACGGATGACAGCAGAAAAACTAAGAGCCTAGACCCTGCTGGGCGTTATAGAGCAGAACCTCAGTACCAGCTACTGGGAGTTGAGACAGTAGAGAAATCAACTTCTCTCTGGTTTAAGTCACTATTGTCTAGGTCCCATGCAACCAAACCTGTATCCTCACTAATGATCCCCAATGTCCAGCCACCCTACCTCTTCTTCCTAACATTCACCTTCAGGCATCCTACTGTGATCCAAATAAGTTTTCTTCTTGTGCTTTAGTGAGAGGAGTTTTTTGTTCAATTCCTACCAACAATTAGTGTCAAATGTAGACTGTATCTTACACTGAAGTAACTTTTTGTCAAATCCTAGACCTGAGCAGCAATAAGTCTCTCCATTTCTAACAACTGAGTTGCCACACTGCTAAGAATTTTGCAGAGCTTTACTATTTTACTATTAAATTTTTTTCAAAATATTTTATTTATTTATTTCTGAAGAGAGAGGTAAGGAGGGAGAAAGAGAGGGAGAGAAACGCTGATGTGTGAGAGGAACATCAGTTGGTTGCCTCTCACGCACTCCCAACTGGGGACCCGGTCCACAACCCAGGCACGTGCCCTGACCCGGAACTGAACCAGCAGCGACCTTTTGGTCCGCAGGACAGCATTCAATCCACTGAGCCACACACGCCAGGGCTATTTTACTATTAAAATGCTTTAATCTTGACATTGGTTAATCTTAAAAGTAAAAAACTAACCATATATTTGTTTTTATAAAGTACATACACAAGAAATAAATAATGTTCTGCATAGCATTTTTTAAAAAGCATCATCATATACAAATAAATCTTCAAGCCAAATGTATAAATACAGGACCCACTGAGGACTGGATTCCCAAGGCTTCCATTACCAAAAACAGGTGAGAAGCAACCAGGAGTCTCTGTCAGTAATATAAGCTCCACTTTGGCTAGCAAGCAATCACAGAAAGAACAGACAAACACACAATTGGAGAGAAAAAACACCTTGACTTATGACTTGACTGGTTATGTCTTCTGAAGCTTGGCATTGAACAAGGATGCAAGGCTGGCACAGAGTAAACAGTGTCCTTTAAAACCCTAAGTACAAAAATCAGTCTTCACCCCGCCTGATATCATATCTCCTTCCAAATAAATCTCATCTGTAAAAGCCCAACCCTTGGCACAGATACTTTCCTTAGGGCTTTCGGAATGCCTTTGGAAATAATTCTTTACTTGTCACATGTAAGGCTAACGGGTGAGAAGGAGCTATGGAAGTCTTGAAGAAGTTGCAGAGATGAACACACCAGGGACTTTGCCTCCAGGAATTCTGAGTCCTCTCCTGGCCCCAGCACCAACTAGGTACATAATTCTAGGCATGTGGCTGACCCTCGTGGAGTGTCGGTTTTGTGAAATGGGGGTAATAGCTTCCCTGTTCACCTCTTGTTGTTGTTCTCTAACGAGGTGACCCACGTGAAAATCTTTTGCAAAGTGAAAAAGGGTTTCTTGGGTATCATGTATATTAACTCAAATGAAGAGCTGGGGGTTTTGAAGAAGGTCAACACAGAAAAGGGGCTGGTGTTAGAGGAAGGTGTTCCAAGGAAGAAGCAACACCGAGTCCAATCTGAGCACCTACTGTTTGACAGGTGACGGTTCTGGTTAAACAGACATGTGTCACATATGTAACACCTTCCACCTTTCTGGACAGAGGAGATTATGCTCCCAAGCAACCGTATCTGGCAATTGGCCACCATCTGGTCCCCAGCACATAGGGTACCTGCTCGCTACTCTGCGGGTGATCAGCCATGCCACTCTCAGGGGGATACATGTGTTAACTGACAAGAAATGGGCAGAAACTGCTGAAAGCCTCAGGGTCCCCAACTCTTGCACCCTCTGGCTCTTTTCAATGTCCCTTGTGCCTTCATGACATGTATATTCATGGGTCATCTAAACTTGAAGGGAGCCTAGAAATCCCAACCTCATTAAGGTTAAATGCTTACAAAAATTGCCCAATCAAAAAAATGAACAATGGAAAAATAAGAAAGTCAATGATGCGTGCTTTTGAGAGTGAGTTAAGGAGCAGGACAGAAGGTAAAAAAAAGAAAGTAACCAATATTGATCAGTGCAGTTCATTGAACCCCAACAGCGAGGGCTTCAGCCTTGCCCCAGATCGACCGTGTCTGGGTGAGCAAGGACACAGGTCTGCCATCCTGACATGAGTCAGCTCCCAGCAGGAAGGCCTCCCAGTGGCTCAGGTGGGGCCAGGCAGCTGGCAGCCTTCCACGCAGAGCCACTGTTCCTTGTCAGGCAAAGCACAGGCTCACCCAATGACAAGAGCCAGCCTGGTGTGGACAAGAGGCCAGGCAGCTGGCCGTTTGCCGCAGATCTGGCCGTTGGGCTAATTCTAGAGCAGCAGCAGGAGCAGCAGGAGCAGCAGGAGCAGCAGATGCAGCAGGAGCAGCAGCACACGGTCCCCTCTGGCAAGAAGACTCAGTGGTAACAATCCAGGTCCTGGGCCCCCCCAAGCAGGCTCTTTCCTGTGCTCCAGGGTCAAGACCAAGACGGGTCCTTCCGTCAGGTGGGTCCTCAGCAGTAACTTTCCTCCATGTGCTTGGACGGCGGGGCGGGGGCCTTGCTGGCACCCTCAGGGAAGCTCCACAGTTTGCCTGAAAGGAACCCGTGAGAGTGGCCTTCGTTAGCTCGCTTAGCACACCCCGCAGCCAGTACGGAGGGTATGCCCTGTTCACATCACAACCAAGCTGTCTTACAAACCTGCCGGACCCTTTTCCTTGTTTCCCTTCCAGAACTAATGGAAAAGGTCCTGAGTGCTTCTTTCTCCCCATCCTCCACCACACTGGAGGCCTCTCTGGGTGCCTCAGCATTGGCATCCACACACTAAGCACAATACTCACCTGCAACACACACACGCACACAAGGCACTTGCACGTGTGTACACACCTGTGCAACTGTGGGGAGAACTATCAACAAGTCCTCTGCCTTGATCGAGAAACAGAATGGAGACCATAGAATGGCAAGGAGCAAACAAGTCGGAGCCCAGAGACCTCGGTTCTGATCTCGGCAGCACCGACTCACTGTGGAACCTCCTGGAACCTCAACCTCCTTATCAGTGGAGAGGTGAACAGTGCCCAGGTCAGCCAACAATACTGCAGGCGTTACACAGGTTGAGGGATGTCGGGACTTCCTAGAGTTAATTTATTGCTTGGGCTACCATTGTTTATTGTTCCTCTGAGGGAGAAGGAAAAATGACTTGCTTTCTCAAAGAGGTAGCATGAGATAAGTTACAGCACTCTCAGCTCTCACAAAAGTCCGGGGTGAAAAAGAAGAAAATATCTTATTATAGATACTTTATCATGAGGACAGCGATCCTTCCTGGACATCTCCAATCTATGCAGCTGTTCTGAGGGTCCCTGAAGTTAATACATGAGGAAGTACTAGGAAAGGTATACATTTTAATACCAACATAAAAAATTAAAATTCTTATTGTAGCACAAAGTCATATGAGCCTAGACTGAGTTGCTTAATTAGACGGGCAGTTTCAGAATCCCACAGGCCCTGTGGTCACCGAGCCTGTGGTCCCACTGATGTTCTGGAATGAGAGACAGAGCTGCTGGCATGCAGACCAGCCCGCAGGGCTGGCAGAGTTCATCGCCGGGGACCCTGGTGTGAGTGCAGCTGCTTGGTAACTGATACCCAGACTGTGGTGAGGCAATTTACCTGAGCAGGTGGGATGTCCGTGCTTCAGAGGGAACACAGGCTCAGAGTAAAACAATTGGCCTCCGTCCTCCCTCTGTCCTGACCAGGTGGAGGACCTGGAAAGACTGGCCGAACTGAGCCTCCACCAGGTCCCCACCTGTCCACAGGGCAAACCACACCAGCTTCCTGGGGTTGGTGATATAGGTAAATGACATAACATACGGAAGGCACTAGACGCAGGGCGGGCACATCTGTGTGCTCGGTGTACGGCAGCGGCCTTATTATCTGGGACCTTGGCTAGGGCAAGAGGTGGGGGCCGGTGGGGAGCTAGTCTCTCTCCTCTTGGGCAGATGCTTAGGTCAGAGGAAGTACGACAAATTCCCCTTTGGGATGTGCCCACTGCCTCACACCTTGAGATGTCAGCTTTCCTCAATTCAGAAGCAAAAGGCCTCCAGCACAGGGCAAGGGGGCAGTGAGGTAAGATGATGCTTTTGTCAGTTTGTCATGACACAGACCAGAGTTCCTCAAAAAGAGCAGAATCGCTCACTAATATCCACTCGTACTGACCTGGGTTCCCGAAAGCCAAAAAATCAAAACTACTTTGTGGTTTTCCTTTACCTTCCCCTCAACTTCCCACTCCAACCTCTGCCCTGAAGGAAGCTGGGGACCCTGGAACGTCCCACAGCCCCGCTCACCATGGAGAAGTCTCGTCTAAGATGGGGCGTGGGCACCAACCCCAGGGATTCAGTTACAAAAGACACTCCCCCAGGACCATGGCTGTGACCCTATGTGGTCAGGCAGAGCAAGAGGCAAAGGGGCACTAACACCCTCCGACATCCTGTGTGTTCTGCTGACTTGCCTATCTCCTTGCAGCGGAAGGTCGGCTTCACATAGGAGGGGATCTCTCTCCGTCCTGTTCACTGCTATGTCCCAGGTGCCCAGCCCCGGGCTAGGTGACCAGTCAAGATGGGCTGCACGCACATAGGGAGAGCCCCACTCACCTGGTTTCGTTTCTTAGTCTCCACCTGTCCTGACACTTGTGAAACCAGAGCTCTTGGCCGGGGGATATGCTGGTGTTCTCAGGGTCTTCTGCACAAAAAGCAAACCTAGAAGGAAAAAGAAACCACTGAGGCAACCAACACTCTAGAGGGGAAGGTGGCGGGCTGTGCATTAGCCAGACAGTGCTTTCCTCCGATCCAAGGTGGGCGGAGCCAAGGTGGGTGAAGCCGAAGTGGGCGGAGCTGGGGGAAAAGAGCAGTTCTCATCCTGCTGCATCCTGACTCAAGAACCTTCATTATATGAAATGTTAAAAGGACTTATCTTAGAAAAAGAACTTAAAAAAACATGAACAGTGAAAGGACAGCAAACTCACAGTATTAACAACCACACCTAAAACAAAAGCAAACTAAAAGGACAGTTAGATCAGGAGTGGAAACATAGAAATGAAGATCTCAAGGAGGGTTAGCAACAGGGGAGTGGGAGGAGGAGAAGGGGGAGATGGTACAGAAAATAATTAGCATAGACAGTAGATAGAAAATAGATAGGGGGGAGGGTAAGAATAGTATGGGAAATATAGAATCTAAAGGACTTGAGACACATGGTCATAAACTAAAGGGGGGGTAATGGTGGGGATGGGGGTAGGGTGGAGGGGAATAAAGGGGGGGATAGAACAACTGTAATGGCATAATCAATAAAAAATTAAATTTATTAAAAAAAAAATGGTAAAAATCTGAAAAAAAAGAACCTTCAGAACCCAGGCGAGCGCTCTAACCCATGTCTCTCACTGACCTCTCCCGTGATTCGGCTCATGCAGCCTTTACTCATACCACTTCCACACTCTCCCCTCTGTCTCTCCAAAAGACTGCCTGCCTGTCTGAACCTCCATGATGGCCTGAGACTCTGATCTCTCAATTTAATAGGAAAGCATGTCCTTGTATAAATGTGGCTTTTGTTATCGTCACTCCTTCTTATGGCCTGGTGTTAATAATGAGTGCCTTGATGTGCCTGTGGATTCCTCTCTCCATGGTGGACTGTAAACTCCTCGGCTGGAGGGACTCAAGGCGCCTCCAGTTCTGTGCTCACAAATACCCACTGACAAGCATGGCGGAACTCAGCTGGGAGTCAAAATCAAAGATTCAGGAAGTGGACAGCCAAGATCACAGACAGAATCAATGTCCTAATAACCACTTCAACTAAAACTTACAGCCAAGCCACGTGGGTTACTCCCACCTCAGTGGCGGGTGATTAGCATGACCCCATGACCCACTGGTCACCCCAAGGACAAAAAGCCTAATCAGAACCACTTCGAGAACTTTTAACAGGAAGTGCAAACAGTACCTAAACATATAAAAGGGTTACTCACCTTATTACAACCAGAAAAAGTTTAAAACAACAGTAAGGGACCAATTCATACCCCACAGAAGAGCAAGAATGTCCCACCAAATGTAGGTGCAAAGGAGGGGAAAGGAGGACTCTTATTTTGTGGCTAAGGTTAAAATTGGTCCACCAACTTTGGAGAGAAAAATTAATAATACCTAGCCAAGTTGGAGAAGACATATACTATAACTGAGCAACTCCACTGGTTGGTATTTATACCCCAAAGGAGCCCTCTCACATGTGCACAAGCATATTCATCTCAGTGCTATTCGGGACTGCTGAAAAGCAGCAGCCACTGAAACATTCGGCAGAGCAATGGTGAAACAATTGTACAATGACATTATGCACACAGAATAGACTAGAGCTATATGTATTGGATAAATTTCATAAACAGTATTGAATAAATAAAAGCAGCTTGTTAAGGATATATCCACTTATAAGTTTTAGAAGCATCCAAAACAAGCAGAAATACAAAAGGTAAAAAAGTCACGAAGGAGGGCAAGGCACTAATATTATTTAATGTTGGAAGATCAGTGCATTTGGTTTGAATGGAGAGGAATTGAACACAGAAAGGGCACAAAGGAGCTCCAGCTCCACCTGGAATGTGTTACTTTTAAAAAATCTTCTATCTAAAACAGTATGGGAAACCACTTACATTTGTGAAGTCTTAGTAGTTTATTATATTTGAAACATTTTATAAAAATGGTCCTCTTTCTGCTACCACACCTCTAGGCACAGGTTGCACTTACAAGTAAAAGACACAATTATTGAGACCACAGCCTTGGCACTAACAGCTTCTCCCAGCTGGCGCTCCCCCCCTCCCCAGTTCACAGGTTTCTAGAGCAAAATCAGTAGGACAAGCAGCCCAAGCCTCCTCCCCTCTCCCAGCTATCCTGTGCCAGGGCAATGGATGGAAACAAGGGAAAATGACAGGTAAGACACAAAGAGGATGGAGACACAAAGAGGTCGGCTGCCCCCAACTACCCCCAGGCTGGCCATGACCTCCTAGAGGTCTGCTGAAGGATTTGACCAAAGTCCCTCCCATTCTTGAGAAAGGTCCTAGAAAGTAGGGTTTAAGGTGCTAACAGATAAAGGTCTGTATTTATCATGCTAATCTTGGGGTTAACAAACGTGGGAAAACTGCCCACTAGCTCGGCAGAAAGGATTCTCTTTTACTTGACGTCAGGACCCGCCCCATGACCTTGACTTGCAGCCTCAGAAGGAGAGGTCTAACGCTCTGGAAACAGGATGCTGAGGAAACCAAGTCCTCCCACAGACATCATCGCAGGGGCTCCCTGGACCTGACACTCTGGTTTGCTCTGCACAAGAGCAAGCCAAGACTTGGGGCTGCATGGACCTCAGGGCCAAGAGATTAGAAAGGCAGCACTCCTGAAGAGCCCTGTCCAGGAGCGGCCCCCTTCCTCTGGGCCAACCCAGCACTTGGAAAACAGACGAGGGCTGCATTGCAGGCCCAATTTATGTACCCTTCTCAGCCAAAGGCCTGGGATCACGGCACAAAAGTTGACACAGGATTTGACCTGGAATTTGCTTTTCCTTGAAAAAGTATTTGAGGTTTTGCCCGCGTGCGGATGTGAAAGGACTGAAGGCGCTTGCTTAGCAAAGGATAGGACGCTGCTGAGACACACTTCCTGCCTGCTACTGATGTGGGGCCCGAAAGGGTCATGAGGCACTTACTTCTTCTGGGTTTCCCCAGACTTGACCCGGATGCGCCTGACATTCACTTCCTGCTTGGACTTTGGGGATTGAGACAGCAAGCTGCGAAGCCCATTCCACAGGCTGTACCAGGACTGAGATGCCTTCTTCCAGGTGAGTCTGATCTTCAACAGGTCTCCCAAGTCCTCCTCTGTGTAGACCAGGAAGCTGTTGGTGGCATTCAGTCCGATCTCCACTCTACAAAGGGGAGAGAAAAGCTTGTCTCATTCCCCGCCCCCTGGGAAATTGCCACACCATGTGGGGTGACCCAGTGGTAGCACCTGCCTCCCGCAGACTGGAGAGAAATGAGGGGAGCTCCCTCCCCAGTGCCCCCATCTGTGTTCCACCAGCAGGACCACAGTAGAAGTCCGATGTGCAACATGCTGACCTACAGCACCCCACCTTCTTATCAAAACCATTCCTGAGCACCTCCCTATTTATACTACTTCCTGGGGGCACAGATCCAAGAAAAAACAGAAATAAAGAAGCACAGAGTTGCATCCCCACTCAACAGTATCCTCTTCCTCTGCACCCACAGGCATTGGTCTCCCAAGAAAGTCCTGGTGCCCTCCTGCCCATTTGGCACCTGGGGAGCCTGCCTCACCCCATTTGTGTGTGTGAGTGTGTGCACATGAAGCTGCTCTCCCAGCTAGACCCTGAGCCTGGGAGCCAGTACTGCGATGCCATTCCTTTGCAATCCCGGCACTGTGCAGCCTGACTCTTTGTACCCTAGGAGTCTCACCAAATCTATATAGATTCTGTGTGTCCGCCCCACAGAAAATCGGAAATGGTCCAGGGATAGCTTACACCGTTCCAGATTCCCTAAAGCCTCAGGGGTCAGGCATTGTCTAAAATGACACAGCAGTTTCTGCCTTCCAGCAGCTTCTCACGCTGCTGATTCATCCTGGAAGCTTCCCTCCCAGAAATGTTCTGTGTCAAGGGCTTGGTGGGAGAAAGCCAATGGAGAGACAGAGGACTGCAGGGACCGCTGGAACCACCCAGCCCCTCCCCCAGGCCCCCAGACTACACTCTTCCGCTCTGTTCACAGGCTCCTGCATGCTCTCATTCTGTCCCAACTGGCCCTCGCCCCAGCAAAGGGAACTTGGAACTTACGTTTCCAATGGCAGCATCTGGGAGTCTGCACCGATGCCATAAAGGGTGACATAAAATGTGGGCTCTATTTCTGTCGTATTCTCGTAGCTGAAGACGTGGATTTTCATCTGATAGTGATAAACTGCAGAGGCAGCAGAGCAAAGGTATGTGTCAGCCTTGACTGCCATGCCAGAGAGACCTGTCCCTAGCTCAGCCACCCAGCACACTGAGTGAGTTTTTAGGGACGGTCATCCTTTTGGCCCAGCCCAGCCTCCAGCTTCTCTCTGGTCTCATTCTGTCCAATGGTTTAAGAAGTCACTGGGATATAGAAGAGGGAGCTCTAAACTTGGGGTTCAGGAGAGCTTTTGGGGATTCTGGCCCACCTACTTTCCTGCTACATAACCTAGCATTAAGAACCAAGGCTCTTTAAGCCTTAATTTCCTAATATGTAAAATAATACCCCCAATACCCACAAAGCTTTATGGTTTTATAACATGCTATAAAGAGGCAGACATCATTTTGATCCCCTATTGGTCCTGCCTCGGATTTTTCGTAATGATCAAATGAGAAAACAAATACGAAACAGCTTTGAAAAGTTAAAGGCAAGAGAGATTTAAGATGTCAAATGTGATTGTGGCATGATAATTCACACAACAAAAGGAGTCCCCACCATTTGTTCTTAAAGATTAAATCTCCACGGCATGCACAGCATAACCCGATCTGCAATGATTTGATTTAACTGTGCCGGCCACACCTCTCTCGCTGGGATGTGCCCTGTCCCACAAGGCATTTAGAAGGAGGGCGAAGATAACCCTGGGGCCCTGGGGGACAGAGGGTTACCTCTGAAAGGCATGCCCGCCCGGGTCTTTAGGTACATCTTGCTGTTCCTCTTGTTCCTCGTTTTCTTGGTGTTGTAGCCAATGCTGTTACAACGGTTCTTTCGGCAGCTGAGACACATCCCCTTTTTGAAGCGGGTTGAGTCCGTGCACTGGTACGCAAAGCTCGGCTTGTCGTGATTCATCAGGGAGTCGACAAAGAGGTATATGGCCCGCTCATGCTCACATTTCATCCCCTCTGCGAATGCTGGTGAAGGAGAAAGGCAGAGACGGAAAACATGCCGGATAAGCCACTTGTCGATGATTCCCCACTCAGTCAGTAAGTACTGTGCAAAACTGGGAGTCACAAAATAGTCATGGGGGCGTACAGCGCAGCAAACACAGCCAATAATATTGTAGTATCTGTGTACAGCGCCGGGTGGGGACTGGAGACAGCGGAGGGACCACTCTGTAAAGATTATGATTGTCTAACCACTATGCTGTACCCCGGCCACTAACATAATATTAAATGTAAACTGCAATTGAGAAATAGAAAAATAAGTACTATACACCTCACCAACCATAACTAGTTGCACTGTTGCTGTTTGTATTCTTGTTTGTGTAATTCTGTGCACTGCCCCAGTGCTAGGCTTCCTCCCACTAAGATGCAGGAGAGTTAGAGGCCATTCCTCCTGCCTCACCACAGGCTCTCCAGGCAGGAAGGCAGCCCTAATGCACACAAAGCAGCCGGGAGCAACAGAGCACATGCAATAGGCCTGAAATCGGGTGATGAAGAGCCATGTCCAATAGAAGTCACCAAGTCCTGATAAGGTTGTACGGTCACAAAAAGGGGGAAATGGACCAGATGCTAAACATCATCCCGTCTGAGGCTCAGCAAACTACGGCTCACAGGCTGACCACTTGTTTTTGCAAATAAAGTTTTCCTGGAATGCAGCCACACTCGTTTGCTTGTATGTTGTCTACGGCTGCTTTTGTGCCACAGCAGCAGAGTGGAGTGCCGAAAACAGGCTCTGGCCTGCAAAGCCTGAAATATTTACTAGCTGACATTTTAGGAAAATGTTTGCCAACCATATTCTAGTCTATTCCTCTCCATTATAACCTAAAGGCCCATAAATGTGAAGTAATTTGCTCAGGCTCACACACACAGCTGGTTTCAAAGTTAGAAGTATCACTTGGATTTTCTGGCACATAATCCACCATTATTTCTTGTAACCAGAGGCTGAAGCCAATAGTTCTAGTAAGTCCTGGGACCCCAGAAATACCCCATTCTCACTAACACCACCAGTCTGAAGAAATGCACCCTGACAGGTGTGGCTCAGTGGGCTGAGCATCGGCCTGGGAACTGAAAGGTCGCTGGTTCTACTCCCATTTGAGGTGCATGCCTGTTTGTGGGCCAGGTCCCCAGTTGGGGGCACAATCAATGTTGCTCTCGCACATGGATGTGCCTCTCCCTTTCTCCTCCCTTCCTCTCTCTCTAAACAAATAAAAATAAAATGTTTCTTTCTTAAAGAAAGAAAAAGAAAGAAGGGAAAGGAGAGGAGAAAGAAAGAAAGAAAGAAAGAAAGAAAGAAAGAAAGAAAGAAAGAAAGAAAGAAAGAGAGAGAGGGAGGGAGGGAGGGAGGGAGGGAGGGAAGGAGGGAGGGAGGAAGGAAGGAAGGAAGGAAGGAAGGAAGGAAGGAAGGAAGGAAGGAAGGAAGGAAGGAGTTCCATCCTCCCATCCCCTGAGGCAGGGCTGGACTCCTTCTGCATGGACCTCCAAGTCCTTCAGGGGCTACTTGGATACATGGTCACATTGGGAGAGGGCAACAGTCTTAATACTGAGTGTCAGAGCAGGACACCCAAGGGCACAGCATCATAGCAGAGGGAACCGACTGAGGCCAAGACTTAGAGATGCTGCCAGGATCCAAGGCAGTGAGTGAAGGAGAAATCCAGAAAGAGGTCAGCCGTGGAGGCCACACATCTGTTTCAGTAGGAAACTTGGCCAAGCCCAGGCCTGCTGGGAGCAGACTCAGGCATCTGAAGACAAATGATAAGTGAATAGGGAAAGCATCTTGGGTTCACTTCTTTAAAATGTTACAAAAAATACATTATAGTGTATTCATGCTATAGAGTATCATGGTCTCTAAAAGTGAGAAGGTAAGATTTCAGTGCTCTGACGTTTAAGAATGACCATAATATATACTATGATTGAAAAAGGAAAGTCACGGGACAATGTCATTCTGACAAATACCATTAGACACACACGCATAAATAAATTTGCAGAGAAAAAGACTGGAAAGACAACACTGTTCACTCATATTGACTAGTTCTGAAGGGTGAGTAGAAGCAGGAGTGTGAGGTGAGGGGGCAACTTTGCTTTTTGCTTTACACAATTCTATATTGCTCGATTTTATTCAACAAATAGGTATTTCTTTTGTTAATCAATAGAAACTGGACCTCAAAGCATGAGAAGGCAGAGCAGAGACCATGGGGCGGGCTGTTCACAAGCTTATTGGACGAGAAATGGCAGACAGTGTTTGAGGGCCCCTGTGCAGGGTGGGGTGGGAATGATACAGTAAGATGGTTGGGACCTCTCACAGTTTGGGCTGATTTAGGAGGAGATGCAATAACTGAGTCAAACCTCCCATGTAGCAGAAAATAAGGAACTCACTTCCATATGCAATTGACCCCAAAATGTCGTTGAGTCCACAGCCTGGCTGGAAGTCACCCCCATTGGGGTAGATGTCGATGTGGCCCACGGGCCTCTGGATCCCGATGCTCAAGCCGAAGGAACGCGTGTAGGTGTGGAGGACGTCCACAAAGTCCGCATCGTCGGGGGACAGCCGGCTGTGGCTGTCTGCCTTTTCAAACAAGGGCCCAGCCGGATCCAAACCTACGGCAGAAGGGGGAGCCGATACCAACCGTGTCAGGTGCACCAAGTCAGGGCAAGTCCGCGTGTGCAGGAGGACACTGAACTTGGAGCCTGGCTGATCTGGAACGCTCGGTGCCTGCTGTCAAGGAATTTCTGCTTTCTTCTGACGCCTTCGCCTGTCCTGACACGTCAGCTGATTCAGTCAGTTGGCCACCAGCTGCACCCTGACCCGCAGCTCTGAGGAGCCATGGGGCTGTCAGAATGGCAGCCGTTCTAGAAAGAACTTGGACTGGCTGAAACTAAGCCATTCATCCCATTTTTCCTGGCACTGAGGAGCCTTCCACGGCCTCAAGTTAACAGGAGTTTTACAAAATAACTGAGCCTCCTACAATTTTGGGAAGGAAGCCTCAGTCTCCCAAATACACTGAGCTGTTTACATTTGGACTTACTCTCCCCCTTCCTTGAACGATGGGGTCAGGCCCGGGAGTGGAGGGGTGAGATACTCTGATAGTCTGTATCTCTCACCTCCAGAATTTCTCTGTGTCGCAGCTACAAAGAGAAAACATTGTCGCCTGAACACTTTCTGGATTGAACAGGCAAGTAGCCTGGTAGAGAGTACTGGTCCTCACATTTGAAAATCACAAATATCACTGGGAGCTTGTTACAAAATTCAGATTCTACTTTGTAACTACAAAGAGCTCTGGAAGGGCAGAGCAGCCACTGGTCACCTGTGGTATGTGTGTCGGGGGAGATGGCAGGGCAGGGCACTGGGCAGGGAGTGGCAGCCATGAGAGAGACTTTCACTATCTTTTAATTTTGGAACCACATGAACACAAAACCATTTTAAAAAAAAACTGTGAACTATAAAATGCAGATTCCCTGGCCCCCTAGAGATTCTGACTTGTAGGTCTGGTGTGGAGCCCAGACATATATATTTATTCCCCAGGTGACCCTAAAAGTAGGTAGTCTGTAGGCCAGATTTTGAAAAATTTCTCCCTACTTCAGTATCATCTGGAAAAATGGACCTGAATATCTCAATTCATACAGCTCATGTGAGAGAGTGTGAGGCTAAGTGCTTGTCAGGGCAAATACTGGCTCTTGTTACCAAACGCAAGTAATTATGGGAGCCAAACACATCCCAACCTAGAAGGCTCTCGCCCTACAGAAAACAAATGAAGAGACTATGTACAGCAGAGGAGGGGAGTCTGTTTAGTCTAGAATAGCGGTTCTCAACTGGGAGTGATTTTGCTTCCAAGGGGACAGTTGGCAATGTCTGGGGTCACTTTTGGTTGTCACAATTGCAGGGGGACATTGTGCACGGAAGCTACTAGCATTGCACGTAGAGGGTAGAGGCCGGGGGTGCTGACACACACCCAACAGCGCTCAGAGCAGCCCCCACTACGAAGCATTAACTGGCCCCAAATGTGAAGAGAGCCAAGGCTGAAAACCGTGATTGAGAAACAGCAAGGCAGAGAGGAGGTGTCCCCAAAACCAGTCCTGAAATGCAGGGGGTGGGAAATGGAACGGTGCTCCCAGACCCCGGGGCCATGGAACGAGGGAGCTCAATGGGAGGCTGAAAGAGCAGTTTTGGGGTAAACAAAAGGCAACACCGTTGTCCAGAGAGAACCTGTGGAACCCATTCTCATGAGGACTGTAAAACAGTTTTTAGAAGTTTAGATCAATGTATGTAAAACGGGGGCCAAAAGGGAGCCCAGGCTGCTCGGGACCCAAAAGAAAGGTGGCACAAAAGGAGTGTCCTCTCAGAACAGTCCATGATGACGCATTTTAGAGGCTACAGAGACCGCAGATCTGACACAAGTGGCCTCTCCCTGCCTGCTGCCATGTCCCCTGGAGAAAAATAAATAAATAAAGAGGAGCATTCTGCTTTGCAACCAACATAAGAGAGGAGCTCTTTGCTTGGTGTGAACAAAAGTCTCCACCAGACGGTCAGCACCATGGAAACCAAGCTGGGTTGGAGGAATGCAGGCAGCGGGGCTTCTTCATGACCAACCGACCGCTGACGGCCAGGCTGAGCCTGCACCTACCCAGGCTGACCCGGCCTGACACAGAGCCAGGGCCCAGGGACCTGGCAGAAAAGTTCCACAAATTACTTTTTTAACTAGGAACTGGAGGAAGAACTTACTCCCTCCAGAAAGACAGAAGATGGAGAACCACCCCTTTTTCCATTTAGTCTGACTCCCCCAGAAGTGCTCTGTCCAGCGAATGGGATACACACGCACGTACACACGCACACAGGAGCACTTCTGCATTCTGGCTTGGCAGGGCAGAGCCTCCTGCACGACATACAGCTCCTGCAGTGACCGGGGAGAGGCCGTGTGGTGCAGTGGGTAGGGGCGGGCTCTGGAATCGGACAGCCTGGGTTTGAGTCCCAGCCCTGCTACGCAGGATGTAAGATATCGCACTCATTGTTTAAGCAGGGTCATAGTCTCCTCACCTGTCTAATGGAGCCAAAGGACTCCCTTTGCCCAGGTGCTCTGTGACTTACCTGTCACAGGCAAGAAGTACTTGTCACACATTAAGTGCTTGACACTAAGCTGCAACTAACCCAGAGCCTACCGACTGCTCATTTCATTTATATTTCTTGAAGAATGAATAAATCTGTCTGCTTACTTATTTATAACTAACTAGATGTAGGTTCAATGAGAAACATATGCCCTCTTTACTAGCATATCACAGAATTCTCTCAGGAGCCTAGGAGTGTAAAACCGGAGCAGACCCCAACATGCAGCTCTGTGATCCAAGCAAGACTGGGATTCAGGTGTCCCCCACTGCGGGCCGCAGGCCTCTGCACAGCAGCAGCGCCCAGGGCCCCAGGGCCCCATTCCAGCTATAGTCTCTGGTCCCCTCACCAGTCAGGACCCCCTGGTGCCCAGGCCCAGGAGAAGTCCGAGGGCAGAGGGAAGTTTACAAGCCCCCCGCCCCTGCCCCCCATCAGACATGCGCAACAGCACATGTCAGGTCATCCACATACCCTCTGAGGGGCTGCTTGGCAACTGGGCGGAGGCCACGCCTTCCCCCCCCCCCGTGCTCACCCCACCCCCTGCTCCACAGAGAAAAGCTGGAAAGAAGGGGCTGAGCTCAGAACACGCGGCCCCCGTACCCCAGGCAGACAGCACGGAGGACTGATTAGCATTCTGCCAGCGAAGCCCACATCCCAGGGGCTGCCACCCAGACAGGGGAAAGAACAGGAATGCTTCATACTAGCGCCCCTCTCATTTGGGATTTAGAAATAAGGAAAGGGGGGCTCTGCAGCTTGTCCTTGCTGCTTAGGCCTTTCTGGTGGGGGCCTAGTATGCGCTGGCCCCCACCAGACCTGCTGGCCTGGCTCTGGACATTCCGCTTCGCACTGGGGCTAGGAGGAGGTGCTGAGACAATTGGGCCCAGAGTGGGGTAAGGTCAGACGGCTTTGCTCCGGCAGCAGGTTAATGAGCAGCCATGTGTGGCCACACAGCCGCCGTCCTCTTAGAGAGCTCAGGCCCTGCCGTCCTGGTGATAAAACATAAAGCTCTCCAAGTATGCTGAAGCAAATAACTGAATCTAAAGGAGTGTGTGCAAGCGTGCACAAGCACATTAGGCATAAACCAAGGACAATGACAATAAGGAGGGCTGCTAAAACCTCAGCGATTCATGTTTTTTATAAATCCGCCCCACCAGCTTACAGTATCGCTGAAATCCGATATTCCACCTTCGCTAAATCTTTCTTTAGCTAAGACCACACCTCTACCTAAGTCCCATTTCAAAATGCACATGCTGTTGGGAAAGAAATTGATCAACTCCTTCCTTCTATTTTGGGGGCAAAAGGGAAGCTGTGGGGGGAAGACAGCAGAAGGTGGGAAGGAGACTAGAAGTTCAGGGCAACCAATGGGCCACTTGTTTTAGCCCAGAGGAAGCCCTGAGCTGTGATTGAGGGGTCCCCCAACACGAGAGAAAGACGATCTTCCCCACTTTTCACAATCATTGAAGGATTTCATCCAAGCTCTCACATCAACAGCTAGGCAAAATGGAAAGCTCGATTTTCTGTTGGCAACCTAGGTGCTAATATCAGAAAAGTCTCTTTAAGGACAAAGTTTAATCATCTGTTTCAAACAGGTCATTATCACTAATAAGTCTTCCAGCTAAACATTGGCAAGAGGCTGTTGGTGGATGAAATAGAAATCAGAGGCAGAAGTCAACCTAGAATCCACCACTAGTTCTTTCTTTTGAGTTTCTAGAGTATCGCAAGTGGAGATGGGACGCGGGCCCCAGAAGCAGGGAGGCTCACTTTAGTTGTGAGCTGTTTGACCTTGGGTGTTTCCTCACCTGTTGGGTCAGACCAGTGGTTTTCAGACTGTACTTCCCTGGGGCTCTGGGCCACTGCAGTGCCTCCGGGAAAGGGGACGGTCCGAACAGCAAGGCTGACACTGTCCACCACACAGCTGCCTCGACCAGAATGTCCTTTCTGTGTCATATCTTGGGATGCCACACAAGTGTAATTTGCAAAAGAAGAGTTCTGTGACTGCATAGGACATTTGAAAAGCTAGGGGTTAGATGTTCTCCAGGTTTTTTCCAAAACTATTGCTCTATGGTTCACCCACGCTGCCTCATTTGGGAGCACTCTTGTTCTGAAAGGCCAGCTTGTCAGAGGGGCCGGGAAGCCCAGGGACCGGCTGTTTGTGGAGGAAGCTGAGCTTACCCGTGATTCTGCCCACCGTGCCCTTCACAAAGTTGCCAGCGTACCCAGCCACGTGAGCTCCAAGGCTGTAGCCAATCAAGTGAACATTCCCAAGAGAAAAACCGTCCTTCTCCTGCAGGAAAGCACAAAAGTGTGTCAGTGAGCGTGTAGTCCTGATCCCACAGAGACCCCCACAATCCAACAGTTCGATCACAGCAAGGAGACACGGGAGTCAGGGGCAGAGACTTGCAGGGGCATGGCTGGCTCTGAGGGCAATGCAACACAGATGGAGCACAGCCAGGAAAGAGGAGGTCAGAAGGACTCGGTGGTACTGCAAATGCCAAGTGCCAGCGGCAGGTTGTGACTAGAAGCTGTGTACCTGACCCTTCCCCTACATGTTTTCCATTCTTTCCAGCAGCATCTAAGGGGGGAGGGTGGCAGTGTGGAGGTCAAAGCCACCAGGCTCACTGGAGACTAAGTGCCAGCCTTGGCCTGCAGCTGCATATCCTTGCCCACTGTCTCAGGCCCCAGGAGCTGCACCCTCACTACAAGTTTGCCTGGGATCCCAGAGTTGCACCCCAACAGGGTGCTCTGATGGTGGGGTTGAGGAGGTGGGGGTTTGACCCCCACTGCTCAGGAACCAAGTTCCCCAAAACAACCTGGGCAGAAGACTGTGGGACTGTTTGAGAACCCAGAATTTTAAGACCTTTAGATTTGTTTTCCACGCTTGATATTTTAAGCAAGGCAGTGGGCTGCATTTGTGTGAACCAACACCCTCCCCACTCTCAGGACAGGCACCCTCCAGAGGAAAAGCAGACGGCCGTAGGTTTATAAGATTACAAGCTGGTCCTGGCTCCTGGCCATTCCCAACCAACTTAAGAGTACGTTTCCAGTATCAGAAAGTAATGACTCATCAGGCAAATTTTTTTCTAGCAAATAAAGTAACAGGAAGAATCCAGAGACATATCAGTAATGAAAAGGCTCTCTAAAAGTCCCAGATTTCAAGTATTTCAAGTCATACTTCATGCAGTAACAATGTGAATCCCAGAGATTTTGATCAGACATCTGAAGTCCACTGTAACATGGTCTGACCCCTATTTCTTAAGGTTTGAGTTCAAGATACTGCTCACGAAAGACGACTTCCTCTCATCCCCAGTACCTGCAGCCCGTCAAGCAGCCTCGCGATGCTCTGTCCCACCGCCCGAATGTTGTTGACCGCGTCTGTGTAAAGCTGGTGAGCCAGGGGCAGCCAGTCAACCACCACGACATTGGCTTCTTTCTCTCTCATCCGCAGGGCTGACACGAGCTTGTACAGCCACTGTTCAAATACACCACTCATCTGCAAAGAAAACAAGACATTTAAAAAAATTCTCTGTGCTCAGAGATCCTAATGAATATAAGATTCAGTTCCATGATCCTCTTCCCAGCCGATTCCAGAATCTTCACCTTAACTGCACAGGGACTGAACATTTGCACGTGAGCAGGGCCAACCACAGGCAGGGTTTCTACGTGGGTGTTTGTTTTCATTGCTCTTTATATCCCTGGTTTTTCTCATCAAAATGTTCATAGCTGCTGCCCCTACTGTCCTATAAAGCCACTGTGAGGTATGTATTGGTGGCAATGCTGGTCTGAGGTTGGCCTGAGTCCCTATCACAGTCAGGCAAAGTGACCTGCTCCATTGTTCAAAGGCAGCTGGGAAGGGTTGCCCTGGAGAATTAGCTTCTCTCTTGAAGATGCGGGGAGATGGTGTCTCCTAGGCAAACGCCAAGTTAACAAATGACCCCACCCCACAACCCATCTCCTCCATGCCTCCTGACCCCAGAGAAGGGAAGATCCATCCCAGGAATCCCAAACTAGAACTCGGGACACATTTTCCCACAGAAACAAAGTAGAAATGGTGACAAGGTCCAGTTGTAAACCTCTCCACAAGCACATTATTAGATAAAAAGATTTTCTGTGCCTGTCCTGGGAACCTACCCGCCATTTACAATCTCGCTTCTATGGGAAACTGCTATTCCAAGTTCCAAACAGATTACAAAAGAACTTTCTGGAATGCAACCCATTTGTAAGTTGCAGGCAGTTTGTATTTGCATTTTGACGGAGGGGGGGTGCGGGGGGTGCGGGGGGCTTAAGAAGATTCAAATGCACGATTCTAATCATGGGCTGTGGGATGCAGACAGCTGGCTGGACAGGCCTTGAATTGCCTCTTCAATCACATCAGATACATAGGCACCTACTCCCCGACTCCCCCCAGGCCTGACCCCAACAGTTGGTGATAGACCTAAAGACCCAGGAAACATGTAATGGATATGAATTTCTCATCATTAAGAAGAGGAATGTCCCCTCCCAATTAGCCCGGGCAGAAACCTACTCACTTAGTAGTGCCATTTTCCTACAGACTGTGACTATATGAATGAATGAATGAATAAATCCCTTGCTGGTCAAAAGCTTCTGAAGCTGAGTGTTCAAGCCCTTTTTTCTTGAAGTGTGTCATGGACCTTTCAATGTGAATTGCTCAGCTAGGACCCAGAAAGAGCCCCAGAGCCTTTAAAGGGAGCCACCTCTATGCAAACAGGTGGGCACCATGCCAGTGGTGGCCAGCAATCCAGGCCAGCTGGCTCCGCAGAAACTCTCCGAGCCAGTCAAGTTGCTTCAGCTCAGCTCAGTTCTTAGGGAGGGATGGCCCCCACGAGGCAGCGGCTGACCGACATAATTAAGTGTAATTAGAGGGATCCTTAGGAGCCAGGGGAGCTGGGCTGCTGCCCTCAGGAGAGCCACTTTTTGAAAGCCCGCTGTGTGCCCACATTAAATACCACCCTGCTGGAGTCCAGATTGCCCCCTCAGTGAAGTGCCCATTACATTCTTCACAGCTGTCTGAAATACAAGCAGCCCACAAGGAGACGGGGGAGTGGGGTGGGGGGAAGAGAGTGGAATCTGGAAGCGCCAGTATTCTTTTTAATTGACCAAAAACAAAAGAAACCAAATCTTGGGTGAAGCTGCCGAGCTCCCTCCCCTGGGCTCACCGTCCACCCATGAATGATGAAAAAGGTTTTGGCGGTCATGTTGAAGCCACAGTCTTCTACGGTGTGGTTGTGGCCAAAGGAGAGGTAACATCCTTCATGCGCCCGGTCGTCGGAGGTGCGGAGGTTAAACCGCACGGCAGGTTTGTCAACAGCCTGTACATCCTCGGGTGTGTGGAGCTCATCTGGGGAGAGAGAACAGAACTTGGTGCCTCTGGTGGGACTGAGTAATGAGTGGTCTGGGATATCGTTGCAGTGCAACCTTGAGTCAATTCTTCAAACACTCTGGGTCTCAGTTTTTACATCCGCAGAATGTGTCCTTCTCACCTCCCAGAAGAGTTGCGATGTTATTATAAAAGGGACATCTGGTCTATATTTAAGAGTATCACTCACTAGTATTAATTACTGTAACTCAAGTAAAGAGGTCTCTCTTGCTTTTCTTTCTTCTTCCCTATCAAAGCAAGTTCACTTTCCTTCCCTCAAGTTACTACTTTCAAAGTATGGGCCCTCAATTTCCCCCCTCCCCCAAAATGCTTGGAACCAGTTGAGTTGCGGAATTCAGAAATTTTCAGGTCGTAGGAAAATGGCATTATGGTACACACAGCAGGTACTATACAACACCCCCAAGTTGGGTCTGGAACATTCTGCACCAGCATTTCTGCCAGGAAATATGTGACTGCTCACAACCTGAGGACAAAAAGAAAATGATAAAATAGCCTCCTGTCAGTTCAGGTCAGTTTTGCTGCCAAATGAATTCAAGCCAGGTAAAGCCAAGTCTGCCACCAAATGAGTTGCCAAACAAATTTTCCAGTTTTGAGAGGTTTGGGAGTTTGGAATTCAAGGTAAGACGCTGTCCACCTATTACGCATGGGCTTCTCCCAGTGCTCCCCACTCCACGTCAGCAGCTACCGCAAAAAACCCTCATGCCTCCTCAGTGGCCTTTATGGAGTCCGGCATGTGCCCGGCATTCTTCTAGTTTGTTAAATAAGTGACCAAAACCATGGAAAAACTCATAAAAGCAGCCAAACCACTCTTTTTAGCTCCACCACTCAGAGACAGTGCCTTGGAGGAGATAACCAGATAACCCTGCCCCCATGACAAAGCCAATGTCACAGATGGTCCCTATGGCCTTTAAACACTTATAGGTGCTCTAATCCCCACACTGTGCCAATGGTCATAATCGAACCCCACCAAACACTCTTCCAGCTGTCTAGGAAACCACCCCTTGATAACGGGCTAAGAAATTAGAAAATCAAACTCCCCTGTCATCCAGAAACCAGGGGGAAAGATACCGAAGGAACATCCCAGGAGTTTCATTATGCCCAGAGTTAGGAAGCAAATGGAATCATAGAAAGAAGGACCAGAATGGTGGCGAGGGGGGTGGTGAATTCAGGGGGCAGGGGAGGGAGAGAATGCACCAGGTGTAAAAAGGATAGGGTTCCAGAAAAGGCATCTCAACACACATGAACAGAACTTTGTCATTATAGTCATGAACAACAGTTTCAACGGGCAAATATTTGAACCATGGACATAATTTAGTTTGACACCTCCCCAGTTTCCACCCATATAGCCACTTCACACAAAACCCAGATGGAAAATTCTAGAGAAAAAGGCCTTCTGGGACAGATTGGCAGATAAACCCTAATATCGACATAAAGGGTTCTCCTTAGCAGCTGCCTCTCTGACCCCAAAGTCCTGTAGCTTCATTGCTACTATTTTTGGCCTGGGTCACTTCAACCTCTGGCACTTTCTGATTGTTCTTCAGCCAGATGTCCTTGTGGCTCATTCTTTAGTTCCTTGCTCTCAGATTCTCGGAGAGGAAAGCCTGACCACAGGTTCTAACTGCACCAGCTTCTCCAGTCGGCACTCCATACCTCCCACAACACTGAGCACCATTCGTATATTTTAATTGGATTTCGTCTGTCTTCTCACCGAGGACTTGTAAGCTCCAGGAGGGTGGGGTTTCTAAGGAGACATGCAGTAAATACTCGTTTGAATGAATGAAATGGCCCACGAACACTCCGAGTTGCAGAACACAGAAGTTGGAAGGAACTAGAGGGGCCACCTACCCAGAGTCACACTACAACTTAACACTAGAGTCGGGGACATGCTTAGTAAAGCGAGCCCTTTCCATTCGTTCATTCACATTAGCCCTCCCACCAGTACATAAGTTGACATGGACCAACATCATTTGGCCAACTTCAACAGAATAGTAGACCGGGTGCAGTTTAGGGGTTCCCCTGGCACTCCTGCTGTGTGACTCCACCCTCGCTCCACTGAGGCAGACTTCTTCCAATGGAAGAGAAAGCCACTCGGAACTCAGAAGGAAGAAAAGCTAGCAGCTAGGAAGAGAGAGGGAGCTGGAAAGAGTGTGGGGGAGGAGGAGGCTCGCAACGTGTGAGCAGCAGCCCAGCAGCCGCCGGGCAGTCAATGCTCCTGCCACCTTAACTTTCAAAACACCTACGTGGAGATAGATTAAACGAAGGAAGGGCGCCGCGTGAGAGAGCTTCTTCTGACCTTGTACACTAGTAAACCTCCGGGTTCAAAGATGAGCGCAAGGTGGAAGAGCTGCTGTCAGCCAGTGGGGCCGACTGGACAGCATGTTTTAGGGGACCCATCGCGTCCTGGAAAGGGGTGGGGCGAGAGCGAGCGGGCTAGGTCGGGCCAGCGATGCCCTGGCCAGAAGCGCCAAGAAACAAGTGATGATTAGCGGGAGCAAGCGCAGAGCGCAGGGGGAAAGAAGGATTTCCCAGGAACGAGGGAACACTGGAGAAGGGTCTGCAAGACAGAGGGGTCCCGAGGGCACAGAAAAGAAGCTGGGGGGTGGCAATAACAAATCAGGGCACGTTACCTTGTAACGGTCCCTCTGGACCGAGGGTCGCGGGCCCTCCCGCGGCAAAGCAACAATAGACGCTCCAGAGGCAGAGCCGAAGCACGGAGTTTCTCATCTTTCCCCGCCACACACCCGTCGCCAAACAGGACTTTCAAAACGGGGGGCGGGGGCAAAACAAAACAAAACAAAACGAAACACCTCCCGGGGTTCCAGCAGTCCAAGCTCGTAAGACCCGAGGTGGGCACCTTCTCTCCCCCAGGGCGGTGTAGCCTTAGACCGCGGAAAGTGGAGAGTGTGCGGGATGAAAACTTGGCTGCCCTGAGCGGCTGGGGTGGCAGAGGGAGTGTGAATGGGGCTTAAACCAGAGTCAGATCTGCCTGCGCCCACGCCGCACGCCCGGGAGGCACGGGCTCGCCTCTGTCACGCAGAGAACTCCCGGAGAGGTAGGTTTCTTAAAGTAGGGGAGTCATCTGACCCATCGCCAGATGGTGATTTGCATAATTTATTCCCGGTTCCCAACTCCGATTGGTCACACCTTCTTTGACGCCAGAACCGAGACTCCCAAAGTTTGAATGAAAGCGCCACACACCCACCACGTGGACGCTCTGCACGCGCAGCCTTGCGTCTTCCCCCTCCAGCCTTTCTCCAGCCTCCACACTTCCTCCTAGTGCCCAGCCTGGGACCCCAGATTCTTCCCTCTCCTCTCCGGGGGTGGTGGGGCTGTGCCTTGATACGCTGCGCCCGCTGGGGACGCGATCCCTAAGGTAGGAAGATTATCCTCTCCAAAGTGCAAAGCTATCTCCGCGCCCAGAATGGTCTCTCCGCGCCCCTGGCCAAGGGTCCGGATGGGGGACAGCCACCTTGTCGCCTCTTTGGTACTTCCTTCACTCCCACCCAGAGAGACCCTCGACCGGTGCAGACGGCGCGACAGGACTATAATCGGGCAGAGCTGAGGGACCGGGGGCTGTTGGCACAGACCCTTTCCGCGTCCTGTTCCACCACTAGCTGTAACACTCGGCGCAAGCTACTGAACTTCTGCAAGGCCGTTCGCTCCTTGGTCCCCAATAACCGTGCGGACAGTTCCTGCTGCTTATGGATGTTGGCTAAAACTAAAAGAGATGGTGCACAGCGCTTAATGTGGCGCCTGCCACGTAGTAGGCTCCCTTATACCTCGTGTGGGGCAGGGGGTGAGGGGGCTGGAGGGATACCACGAGACGCTTCCCAAAGGGAACGGAGAGCTGAGCTCGGGAGGTCTCGGACGCGTGGCCCGCAACGAGTCTCTCCAGATGTGCGCAACTGCCTGTTGCGTGGGATTAAGTAGTTGCTTCTTCTCATCCGTCCTCCTTCCTCTCCTTCCCTTTATTGATCTGCCTCCCTGCTCCTCCCTTGGGTCTCGGAACCCAGCTCCCGCTCCGCCAGCCGGACTCCTGGACAGAGAACGGCGAGCGCGGGAAAACTCGTCACCGAGTCCGCATCCGGCGCAGGGGAGCTGGAGCTGAGCCCGGGGCTCTCCGAGGGCGACGGCCGGGAAAACGGGAGGGCGGCTGTGCTTCAACGGTCCTTGGGACGCTGCGGCGGTGGGAGGGATAGAAAGCTCCGCGCTAAGCGGCGCGCCGCCTTCCCCTGCGTCCCCGCCAAGCCTGAGCTCGCGCTGCACGGCTCAGCGAGTGACCGCGCGGTCGCTGGGAGACAACCTGTCCCACTCCAGCCCGCGGAGGAAAGCAGCCCCGCGCCCCTTCCTCCCTGATGTGGGCGCCCCAGCCTGGAGGGTCTGTGGGGAGAAATCAGTCCAGAGGAGCAGGTCCCGTTCCGACCTATAGTCTCAGTACTCTCGCGTGCTGTCATTCATTAACAAGAGGCAGGCTGGCTTTATTATTTGAGGATAAAACTCCATGCGTTTTACGGGATGGCAAATATCACCGCCGGATCACCTTTCTTCCGTCCTCCTCCCGCTCTCCTTCCCTACCGGCAAACCGCACAGGTACGTGTAAGTCAGGCACTATCTGCATTTTACAGATGGGAAAACTGACTGGTGGAGGAATTCTTAACCACCAGGCGCCCCTGCTCTAGGCTCTATATCGCCTCTAAAACATGCACATGAGCGCTTGGGCGCAATGTCTCCATCTCACAGTAGCTGAGGCAGTGGGTGACCTCGGAGAAAATGTCCTTCTCTGTCTTGAGTTGCTCACAGCCGTAGTATTGTCCCTAGCACTTAAAACTGGACAATGTGGTGTGCGTTGGGAGACTTTGTCACAGGTTAGTGAGATCCCCTAGGGAAGCTAGGTGTTCCTGCAAAGTTGGTTATCTTGCTGGGGAAGGGAGGTGGGGCCGGAGAACAGATTCAACAAAATCAACATCCATTTGTTAATGGCCAAGGTTATGAAACCATTGACGTTTTATTGCTAGTTGGTTAGAGTGTCCTCCTCTGTCTCTATGTTAAAACATGTGAGAACTCTCAAAGGACATAATGAAATCACAATCAAGGCTTTAGAGAAATGCACAATGTCAACTGCTTGCTGCTTTCCAGAAGAACCCCAAGGAGATCTGGCAAGCCTCCTGTGTGGAGGAAGTCCCTGCCTGAGGAGTTTCAGCAAAAAACTTCTCTTTGTGTTGCAGTCAAAATTTCAAGGTCTCAGGCCACTCTGGCAGACTCTGGTCATTCTTTCTGGCTGCCCAGCATCTGAATACCCCTTCCTATGTTAGAGCAATGAATTCCCCTCTTGTGAGAGGAGCTCACTTTCCACTACAGAAGCTGAAAAGCAAACACACCTTTCTAGCCTCCTTTGCAGCTAGAACACACAATGGGGGGGGGGCTGCCCCCCATTTAAACTCAGCCAACCAAACTCTGAACTGGCAGCTAGTGAGACTGGAAGCACTCTACTTCCCCAGCAGGGCAGCCAGCTTGGGCTCTCCGCAGCAGCAGTGGGGTCTACCCCGTCAGTCTGCCTGCGTGGGCAGGGGCCTGCAGAAGCAGCGCCTGCCTGAGTGTGTCTGGTAGGGTAATCATATGGGTGCATTAATTTATCCTTTCAATTTGAACATTTCACCTAAAATCTCATACAGTGTGCTTGAGTGTGATGTGGTTATGTTATAGAGTTACATGCTTATGATTTTGTAGTAAAAAGGGATGCTATTCGTGCTGACCCCTGCATTTTGCCAAGCCTGTTTCCTCTGCCCTGCAGACATTGCGGTCACTCCCCAATATCATTTTAATGAGTTCTTCTTCTGCAAAAATGAGCCAGAGGGGTATTGCTTACAACTAAGTAGATGACTTAATTACCAGTTGCTAACTGAGCAACTACTATCGGTAAAACACCTGGGCTGAGCACCCCAGCTGGACGGAACCGCCCTGTCTTGCACCACCGTCCCTTTCTCTCTCTGACTTCCTGCTGCACCGGCCTTGTCTTTAGTTCCTCTCTCTGCACTGTCTGACACAGTCCCCACGAGCTGCATGTGGCTACCAGGCACTAGAAATGTGGCTAGTCTGAATCGAGATGTGCTCTGAGTATAAAAGACACACCAGATTGCAAAGACTTGGATAAAATATATATATTATATATATTTATACATATAACATATATAAATATATATAATATTTATACATATAACATATATAAATATATATAATACTGTGTTCATAATTTTATGTTGATTAAATGTTGAAATGACAATATTTTGGATATCCTGAGAGTGAAGTAAAATATAACACTAAAATTAATTTCATGCCTCTCTCCTTCTTATAAATGGTTGCTGGAGAAATTTTAACTGCCTATGTGGCTCATATTTGTACTGAACATTCTAAAGCAACAAGATTTGGCCTTTGACCTAGTTAATCCTAACTGGCATCAAACTGCAGATATCTGCAGTGTCCCACGGTCAGGGAACCTTGCCCTGACCCCTGGCCTAGGCTTCCTATGTCATTGTAAGCAACATCCAGACCTGCAGAGCATCTTTATAAGTTTATTTGAGGACACCATCTGCTGAGGAGCAAG
This sequence comes from Artibeus jamaicensis, assembly GCF_021234435.1. Classification (NCBI taxonomy): domain Eukaryota; kingdom Metazoa; phylum Chordata; class Mammalia; order Chiroptera; family Phyllostomidae; genus Artibeus; species Artibeus jamaicensis. Next base: position 29,755,725 of record NW_026521803.1, on the reverse strand, counting down.
GTCTCAAATGCTCCCAAGAATAACAGTTTGCAGTTTTCTCTATGCATTTGAGATAATGAGGGAATGTAAGGAAAATTACATGGAAGTGGGAGAACACTGGGCAGGGATCGGATTACAGAATCGCTAAGATTATGTGTTCTCCGGAGGGAGGTCGCATACTACAAGGAGGGGTCTGGAAGAGGGAGTATTTCAAGGGTTAGTTATCTTAGATGTGCAGAATCAATGGACAGGGTTAGCTTAAGGCAAAGATAAGCCTTTGACTAAAGCAGTTACATGCCTGGGGCCTGACTACCCTCCTTGACCTGCCCAGCTAAGAATTTATGATCAGATCACCCTGTGAGGTTACTCATTTTCTATACAACGCCTTTGCCCACACCTGTAAGCACTTTCATTTCTTTTGTAGAATTTACTTGGGTCTGTAATTGGATATTATTTGTTTGGCTATTTGATTAATGTTTATCTCCCTATTAGAGTATAAGCCCCAGGCTTATACTCCAGCAACTAGGCTTCCTTTTGCTTCCAGAACCTGACAGAGAGCCTGGCACATACAAAGAGCTCAATATATATGCATTGAATGATTGTGTGAATGAACTGTATCATGAATCTCCAAGAACAGGACAAAGAAGTCAATTTTGCTGAACTGGTTTGACCACAGAGCTCTCAGTAAAGAATCAGAATCACCAGGATCTCAGTTTGGGAAGCACTGGATTAGGGGCTGTGACTGCAGAGAAAGTTAACTGAGCCTCAGTTGAAGTTTCCATGTGCACTCTGACCTTGGCTTCCTTTATGCTGAAGGTAGAGGTAGGCTTGTTTGGGGGCCGAGGGTTGAGAGGGGGGCTTATTTTTTATATTTCCCTTCCTCTGCAAATCACAAACTCCAATTCCTTGAATTCTTCTACTTAGAAGACATCTAAAAGGAGCTGAATAATTCTCCTTAATAAAGAGATTTTCATGCAAATTCATTCATGCAGTTTATGCATGGTTGTATTTTTTCTCCTGCAAATACACAGTCACCATGCAGGTGAAATAGTGGGTTTACCCAGGGAGTGGGGTAGTTGAAAGGAATCTGCCTGAAAGGCCAGCCAGGCCTGGCACATTTCTTCTGGGAGAGATAGCAAGCACATGGTTACCCACCGACGCAGAGCATGAGACCCAGCGTAAGGCCATCAGGTCCCACTCACACATCCAAAAACTCTAGTAGCTCAGCTGAAATGTCCTTTTAATTCGCTATGTTAATAATCTTCCCCAACCAGCCCTACACACAAAAGCTAAATGACTGCTGTAAAATCAGCCTAGAGCTCAGGGACTCTGAGCAGGCCTGGAGATCAGCACCTCCCAGGGAGCAGATGAGAGGAGGGCAGCCAGCACTGCGAGGAGGAAAGGCAGCTGAGCCAAGCGGCAGCTCCCCCTGCTGGGGCCCTTTCTCTTGCCCATGGCGCCTACACAAAGGGGCAGAGAAAAGAGAGGGTGAAGCAAAGGGGCTCATTGCCACACTGAGAAGCATTTTGAGTGTTTCCAATGACAGACTGGAGGACTAGGTCACCAAATTAAGTCTGTTTTTAAATACTCTAGGCATTTCCAAAGCTCAGTGGGAGTTGCGGGGGTGAGGGGATGACAGTTAAACCTCATTTTAAAAGGTCCATTTCCTAGCAAAACGTTACAAAGAACAGACCCCAGAATTTCTAAAAACACCAATGACGACCACAAGGAAAAATCGGTAGTGACCAACACTTCTATCCACACAGACTCCCAAAGTGCCAGATGTGTGTGTTCACTGGGTGAATTCCCTATATGACCAAACCCTTGTTTAAATCTAATTTTCACCTATTTCTATAACTACACTTATGTGGCAAACCAGAGATGAAACACACACACACACATAACACAAGCTCATTAAGTTCAATTAGTGACCCGCAGACTCCAGGGGCCTTCCAGTGCCGTCTAGCAATCACCTGTGTTTCCCTCCGCCTCTTCCTCCTCTCCTAAACAACCTTCTACATCTCTTCTCTCACACCCTCTTCCCTCCCTTCAGACCTTAGCATCTCTCTATCTTCACTCTCACTAGTGACCTGAGTTCTACTTTACTGGGAAAGTAAAAGCCATCGAAAGAGAACACCCACCCACTTGCACCTGGACCCGAGTTCTCAGTCTCCCTTCCAGTTACTCAGGACGCACCGTGTGTGCTTCTAAGACCTGACCCCACACACGAACACACCAGATTCACCCCCTGTCACATGCAGCCATCACTCCAAAATGTCTTCCACTCTGTTGGGTCATTTCCACCAGCAGTCAAACACAAGTTATGATTTTGCCGTCTGTTGAAAATTTTCATGGACTCCACTTCCTGCTCCGGGCTCCTCTTATTACAATTTCTCTGCTGCTGGTGACTGGGAGTTGTTGCAACGCCCGCTGATGTGAGCAAGAAAGAATGTGATCTGCCAGGAGATACTGGACAGTAGCCTCCACGTTCTCTTCCCTGGTTGGTCAGTCTCCTTTGTACGTTTGAGATAATAAAACTCTGAGAGAAGTTTCTTTGAAGCCCTCAGAGGGTAATCCACTGGGGAATAACTGCTGCTGTCAGCCTGGCCTTTACTCCCAAAGACACTCGCAGTGGGTCAAAGGCGGAACGTTCTTGGGGCCTCTCCTGCGGGGGCTTCAGACCTGCAGAGATTCACGGACAGGGTGAAGTTCAAGGGTATTTCCTCTGCTGGGTTGTGCAATGATCGCACTTACTATTATTTACGAAATACAGACTCTTTACTTCTGAGGTCTTAAATCCTACCCAGAAGACACCCATCCAATGGTGGGATCCCCTCCAGCTTCCTGGGCAGGTTGGTCCTGCCATGGACGCTGGTCAAACCCAGGTAAGAAAGGAAACTGGCCACTTCCAGGGGGCAGCTAGCTCATTTCATGCAGGTCACTGTAAATGCTAGAAGTCCTTTATGCACTGTAAATGCTAGAAGTCCTTTATCTGGAATTAAATCTAATCCTGAAAACGCACGACATTGATTCTAGTTCCTTTTATACCTTCACATGGGGAACGCACGACATTGATTCTAGTTCCTTTTATACCTTCACATGGGGAGACTCAGGGTGCAGAAGACTGTCGATAGTAGCCCCACCTCTGAGTCTTCTCTGGTCCAGGCCAGACACCCCCAGTTTACCTTAGAGCAACAGAAGGGCTGTGCACTTCGATGCCGATCGGCACATTTTACCCAACTGCCCTTGGGCCAGTCACTCAACCAGCTCGTCTTCCTTTTCCTCCCCTACACAACAAGAACAGAAGTGCCCACTTCACAGACGCTGGGGCAAACAGACTCTAAGGCAAGCCCTACAACTCCCACCCCGACCTCATGCTATTGTGTAAACTTCTCTGCACAAGTGTAGATGGGCCCTGTGGCGTGCTTGCAACCCAGAGAATACTAGTGAAGGGAACAGGATGTGACCTCCATGACTACATTACAGAAGACCCTGACTCCCGTCGTGCTGGAAGGTGCTCTCCTTGCTGGATTTGACGAGGTAAGCCAGGGTGCTGGCGAGGCCCATATAGCAAGGGATTGAGGGCCGCCTCTGGCCAGCAACTAACTTGGAACTGATCATGGCCTCTGGCTGACAGCCAGTGGGAAACTGAGGCCAGCAAAGACCTGACACTTGCCAGCAACCAGGTGTTGGAGCAGATCCTTTTCCAGTCAAGCCTTCAGGAGGGAACCCAGCCCTTGGTCACAGTCTTGCAGAGAATCCAGCCAGCCTTGCCGGTGTGCCTGACGCACAGGGACTGAAAGGTAATACGTGTGTGTTGTTTGAAGCCACTAAGTTGCAGGCGATGTTGTTACACAGCACTTCCCATTTCACTGCTCCTCACGTGGGGTTTCACCAGCACCGACACCTCTGTCTGCTGGACATCCCTCCGCTGAGCTCTCCTAGTTTACCCCTAGTCTTCAGACCATGTCTGACACCTAGAAATCTTTATGTTAAACAATTGCCTTTCCTAGGGGGGGGATAAAAAAAAAGAATTACCTTTCCAGACTGACAGCTGTTCGGGTAGGGTGGGGGGTGTTGCGGGGCTGGTTGGAAAAGGTGAAGAGATGAATTAAAAAAACTCACAAAAACCAAACCGTAGACACAGACAACAGTGTGGTGATGGCCAGAGGGAAAGGGGATGGGAGGGTAACAGTGGTGGAAGGAGACTTGACTTGGGATGGTGAACACACAATACAACATGCAGATGAGGTATTACAGAACAGTGCACCCAAAACCTATAGAATTTTATTAACCAATGTTACTCCCACAAATTCAATAAAAAAAAACTAATGCCCTGACGGCTATGGCTCAGTGGACTGGACGTCCTTCCACAAACTCAAAGGTCATCAGTTCAATTCCCAATCAGGGCACAAGCCTGAGTTGCAGGCCAGGTCCCTGACTGGGGGCATGCAAGAGGTAATCCATTGACTATTCTATCACACATCAGAGTTCCTCTCCCTCTCTTTCCTTCTCTCTAAAAATAATAAATAAAATATTTAAATAATAATAATAAAATAATATATAGGTAATTTTTAATGGCCTTTGTCAGATCTCTATTAAAATGCAACTGAAAACAGCTGGGGGCCCTTCAGGGAAACATATCATCTTCACATGAGCAAGTTGCCACCCGGGAAGCAAACACAGGGCCCCGAGGGAAGGCCCACGGGTTCCGTTCTCATGAACGAAGGAATTTTGGGGATTGAAGCAGTACCTGCGAAGGCTAGATCTGGGAAAAGGGCTGTGTTGGAAGGCTTCAGAGAAGAATGCCATCTAAGCAGGTGGCAGAAGGCAGAGGACTAAAGAAATAGCAAGCAAGTTAGCCCAGGGGCCTGATTGGAGAAACAGCTTCGGGATATTAATATCCCAAGCTCCAGCACCTGGAGGCCTCAGTCAATGGTGACGAGCATCCTCATATCCAGAAATACCGTCTCTTTCTTTGTGCTAAGCCTGGCTGGACCACACCTGTAACTAACACAGCCTCCTAGTTGGACCACAGCCTCATCAGGCCATGCCTGTATTACTGCATTTATCCCCCTAATTATTTCACTTAATTAGGTCTGAGCTTAAGAGCCTAGAGGCAGGGACCACATCTTTTTCATCTGTGAATGCTCCTCGTCTAGCACATCACTCACACGTTGTAGATGTTCATGAGATTTTAGTGGGCTGAATTGAGTGGTGAGGAATCTCAGTCACCAGTCTTTGGAAAAGTTTGATGGCAAAAAGAGGATGAAAGGGACAATAAACAGAAGTTGGGGGAAGAGAAAGAGAGGTTGGGAGTGTCTAAGGCAGGCAGAGACCCTCCCTGCCCAGATCCTAACAGTGGAAGCCGGGTGGAGGGGCAAGTTCTGGGAGGGGCGGCAGAGGTTGAGGGGCTCTGAGAAGGCCAAGTGCAGGGTCACTTGGAAGGGCACATGACCTGGGAGGCAATGTCTTCCTCCAGGAGTGAGAGGGGCCTCGGGATGTGGGGGAAAGACAAGTGCTCTAGGTGAGCCCGGGGACGCCAGCTTCCCTGTCTTCAGGACAGGATCACCATCCATCTCTCTTCACTGATACTTAGATCTTTTGTCTCAATTTTTCACTCAAAAAAAAAAAATGTGGCTATACTGCACAAATTACCCTGAAGGTAAGAGGGCATTCAGCAACCAGAAAGCAAAAATGGTGAATTCTGTCCCCCAAGAAATAAATGAACCTTTCCATATGTACACTTGATGAAATGTGCCTGAATAGGGCACCCAAAAAGCAATAAATACAGCGGCTCACCAGTGGGTTGAAGGGTGGGGAGGATGAGCCAGATGGGGAAAGGGATAGCCTTTTTATATTGCTTTGATTTTGAACCATCTAAATGTCTTCTCTGGTTTTTTACATTACATAATACATTTAAAGGAGAGAAAACCTGAAAATCTTGTCTAGAGAATTTCACCTGGGCAAAAAGAAAAGAAGTCCCCTTCAGAAGCAAAGAGAGGACAGCAAAAGTTGTACCTTTATGTAGTGGCCTTACAAAACAAACTTATTTCCACAGCTGGGAGTCTTTTAATAAGAAAGAGTTTATTAGGCCATTGCTAGCACGAAAGAGGACTGGTCTTGAGGCTTGGAGCTGAAACCACCCCCAGCAGCATAGCTGGGTAGGAAAGACGTGTCTGATGTCCAAGAGTTTTGCAAGCATTTTCATGTATCATGGAGGGGGAGCATGAAGTGAGCTGTTCCCAAAGGATTTTACATCAGCTACTGACAGCGGATGGAAAGAGCAGGGCTCCCTCCTTCTGGGCCAGGCGCAACAGGGCCAAAGCAGGGTCCAGAGCAGTGTCCCGAAAGTTCCGGTGTGAACAAGAAGCAAAGTCTCCTGGGGCTCTGTGGCGCCAGGCTATTCTCTCTGCTGGGTAATCGCGGAAACAGCCACCTGGAAATTAATCCCCGGTGCCAGCAGTTATGCAGGAGGCTGAGCTGTCTTCCACCAGGGCTGGTCCACCGTGATTAACAGGTTGTTTTGTCTCTTTCGCTCTCCTATTGCTAGATTGTTAACTCAGAACCCCTCAGAACTTTTTTTTTGTCCTTTCCCCCTTCTCATCCAAATCTTTTGAAGAAAGTATTGCTGATGAATGTCTGTTTGGTTTTAATTATGCTCAGATGGTCCCTTTGTGCTCACAGCGTGGTCCCATGTTGTTAGGAAGGCTTATTCCTCAGAGATCCTGTCCCGTGGAGAGAGATCCAAGGATTGTGTCAGGTGATGCCATGTCTTGGGTCAACTTGGGACAGTTGACCCAGTTGGGGACAGTTGAGGGAGATAGAATTATTAGCTAAGAACTGACAAGAATTTTTACATTGTTTTCTTGACGAGTAGCTTTTTCTGGAAAGGTACAGATGGTCTGATCTGTTTGAGTACACATACTGTTAGTGGGGCTTGGTTTGTGGGTTTACATAATTTAGAACATCTCAGAACTTTTCTTTTTGTCAGTCTTACCAGACAAGCTCTGATGCTCTCATGGTCTTTGAATAAGAGTTTTCCTTTGTTTGGTTTATAGGTTGGGTACTGTCCCCCCACTACATTGCCCTGTTGACCCGGGGCTGGGCTTCAACATCCTGTCTCCTCTCTCCCCATCCCCCCACCCCACCCACTGGCCCCACCCCACACCCTCCCATTCACGATCTCCTCCTTGTAAGGCTTAAAATTAAGCCCAGTTTGAAGGAAATACGAGTTCATTAGATCAAAGTCATATTTACATATCAAGGTAAATTGGAACTTGTTACAAGCACCCTTTGCCCACAAAAAAAATGACAGCAAAAGCTTCACCTAACGTGGAAGTGGTGCCACCTAGTGGGCAATAGTGTCACTCAAGAGGAACGACAGGAGCGTATCCTCCAGAAAGGTTTTGTGCGTAATTTTAGGATTGCTTTCCAGGCTAGCGCTTGGCAAAGCTGTAAAATCCAAGGCAAATTTTCCCGTATTTCCAGTTGACTCTCTCTGGAATTTCCCCCATGACAGGCAGGTGTGATGGGAAGAGAGTCAACGTTGGAGTCAGATCCTTCTGGCTCTACAGCAAATGCATCCTGTGCTGTCTGTTAGCTGTAGCCCCCAGGGCAAGTTACCCAGCCTCCCCGAGTGCCAAGGTCATCCTCTCTAAAACGTAGGGAGTGAAATCTTCCTTACAAAGTCTTTGTGGGAAGTAAGTGAGACGAAGTGTACATAGCGTTCAACATACAATAGGTGCACCCTAAATGTTAGTTCCATTGTCAAGTACAATGTTACTTAAATACAAGACCAAGAAGGTAAGTAAGATATTGAGCTCTGGTTGGTTTGGGCAGTATACAAATAGAGGGTAGATAACCTTCACTTTAGATGCCAGCAGAAAACAATTTCATGCAGAGAGCTCGCCAGACGAAACTCTAAGGGACTCTAGAGATGTGGGCAAAGTTAAGCAAACTAATAAGAGCCATGGGGGCACCCAGAGACCAGCAACAACAAAAAGTCATTTCCACGCCCAGGACTGATGGTACAAGCAGGTAGACTGTTACAATGCTTACATATTTAGGTGTATTAGAAATATGTGCTCTCCCATTTTATGTTGGTTCTTATGCCTTATATTACCAGACTTTCTTCCTACAGGCTCTACTCACTTCCAATTCAGTGCCACATCCCTCTACTGGTTTTACTACTATCCAGTCCCCAGCTTGACCCTAGATCTTCATAAGTAGGGTAGCACACAAGCAGGGCACATGCTCACTGAGACACTCAGTTAACCACCCACCTCCAAAAGCCCTCTTCTGGATGAAGAGAATGTGAACCATACGGGCATCTATTTCACAAGCTCTTTAAGAAAATCCTCCAAGTTTTCTCAATGAGAAAACCCAATCGAAATGCTTAAAACTGTGCCTGGCTCATAGCAAGTGCTACTGAAAATCGAGCATGTTTCTTCCTATTACCTTCCCAGCACCACATTTACCAAGCTTCCTGCACCTACTCATGTGCCCAGGTCCCCTCCTGTCATCAGAGATGTGAGAGCTACAGCCTTGTTCTGAGGGCAACCCCACCCACCGCCCACTTGGGCTCGTCTCTGCGTTTCAAGGGTTCAGCGCTTACAACTACACCTTCTTCCTTGCAGACTCAATTTCTCTTTCTCCATTGGAGGGGTTCACAGCTGTGCAAATATCCCCCAGTATGTCCCATCTTTTAAACTCATTCCTTATTCACATGTGAGGAAGATGGCTTTTTCGAATCCATGGGAAAAACAGAGACTACTGAACAAATCTGACATTTGGGGAGCCATGAGAAAGAGGTAAAATTGGATCCACACCTCAGGCTTCACAACAGATGAGTAGTGTATAGAAACATGGCAAACAAAACCATAAAGCATCCCCCCGAGTGGGAGAATTAAAACAATTATCAGAGTGGAAAAGCCTTTTCTAACACAGAACAATAAAAAAAAGAGTGAGAAATTTAAAAACATAGAAATAAAACATTTTTGGGCAAAGCAAAAGGCACCCTGCTATTATTCGAATGGCTTTATTCTGCTCAAACACTGGTGTCCTCTGGGGTTGGCCGAAAACCCCCTCTCCTGGCCGTACTCCAAACCCAACGGCTCCTCAAAAACACTGCCCCAAATGCTTGTGAATGAAATTCTTCCTACGGAGATCCATACTTCTCCTTTCAGTCTGACACAAAACGCCTCTGCGGGGCGTCATCCATAAAGCCGGTTTCCCATTGTTCTACTCTAAGAGGCAGAAGGAGGCTGGCCGTGATCTGCGCTCAGTGAGGGCATCTGCCAGCGGTCAGGAAGGACCCGTCCAGAAGGGCCTGGCAAGATCGCATAGCTACCAAGTTCCACAGCTTCCAGCCGTGCCATCCCGCGACTTCTGCTGAAACCTCTTCAATGCGCCCACCACTCTCCATTCTCTTTGCCGAAAAAAGAAAAGAGAGAATTGAATCAGAGCAGTTCAGGCCACCACCGTCTTTTGCCAGCCTCCGGTCTTGCCCCTGTGGCATCCCAAAATGTCTCCCTGCAGAGCGGTCCCTTCAAAGAGGAATCTGATCAAGTCACCTGAACCATCTCCCGCAGGGTTTAAATGCTTTCAAATGACCTTCATTGACTTTATTTTTCTGTTTATTTTTATTGTAGTTTTCCCATTACCATTTATCCCCTCTATACCCTCTTCCACCTCCACCCTTCTCTCACTCCTCCTCCCTATCACCACACTGTTGTGCTTGTGGATGAACTCTTTTATCTCTTTTTTCTTTTTTTGCTCGATCCCTGCCTGCCAAGACCTTCCCCTCCGCCCACGACAGACTCGAAGATAAGCTTAAAACTTTAGAGACAAATAGGATCCTTCAAGATCAGGTTCACCTCTCTCCTGTATCTCTCCCCACTGGCACCCAAAAGTAACCCTAACATCTGCAATTTCCTAAACAGACCTCTCCTGCTGGAAACGACAGTCATTTCCCCCTTGTGGTGGTGGCCAGCTAACTGCTTCTGGTCATTCACCTCGCAACTGCCATGTCATCTGCTGGGGTGGGGGAGCTCCCCCCACCCCCGCCCCGGTAAGTGCTATAAATAAGGTCCTCAACATTCACCCTACTTTAACAGTTTCACAGCGTATTCTAATTGATTGTTCAGCTCCACATTCCCTACGCTTCCATCGCCACCTACCCTCACCCCAAGACTAGGTTTCTTGAGGTTAGGGAATCTCCTAGTACCTGTTACAGCTCAGCATCTAGAACACCGGCAGGCCTGTAATATGCGTTCAACAAATATTCATTGAACAGGTGAATGAACAAGGAAAATGATGGTTAAGAATTAAACCTATTTGTAGTTCCCCATTGTTTTAATAATTAAGATTTCTGCACAATAAATACCATACAATAAGATACAAATTTACAAACAACAGATTTAAAGATATAGATGTCAAATAAAGTTGAAAGAGCATATTTAAATTTTATAGAAAAATCACTGAGGCTCTAAAAGAGAAACCATTCCCCTCAAAAGGAAATAATCTCAAGTTTCTCATCCTTCTGATCTAATCCAATGTTAGATGATAAAAAATCAAATGTGGTATCATGTCTACTTTTCACAATGGGCTTGATCTCTCTCTCACGCATCACCAAGAATCAGGTTTGGAGTGTGCAGGAGGAGAAAAAAAAAAGAGTAAGGGATGAGGAAGGCACAAGCCAGATTATAGAGGGCTCTTATGTTATCCCCAGGAATTTGGAACCAGAACCATGGGAAAAAAATAAAACCTGAAAGATGACATGATCATTTTGGCAGCTGTTTCGGCGAAATGATTCCATCACTAATGTGGAGGACATAGAGAGTGTGGAGAAATAAAGGTCCAAGGACCACTTAGAAGCCTCTAGCAGTCATTTAGATTTTAAGCGTGTGCGAAGACAAGAAAAAGAGAAATTGTTTTCTGGCTTTCTAGTTTGAGAACCTAGATGTACAGAGAAGCCGCTGGCCGAGGCAAGATTGCCTAGTGATGTCAAACCTGGTCACGGGGCTTGTCTTTGCTTCCAGATTTCACTTTTGCACTGTGGGACTTTGATTGAACTCCCTTAACTTCACTTATAAAGTGGAAACAATGGTAATAGCTCTTTCTACAGTTGTCCTGAGGATTAATTAAGAAAATGCATCTGATTGAAAAGCACTGAAACAATGCCTGGTATTTAGTAAACTTTTTAAAACCTTGGCTGGTATTCTCACTATGCAAGAGAAAAGAAGAAGCTGGGGGAGGAGATGATCTGTTTAGGGCACTTTGGGTTTCAGATATTATTTGCCTGGGGGATCTGCCAAGAAAGATGTCCGGGAAGCTGTTTGCTATCTGGGGCTAGCTCAGGAGAGCTGTGGAGTGAAGATTCTGACTTAGGAGTTCTCAGTCTGTGGTTGAAGGTGTGAGGGATGAGAATTACTGAGGAAAGACTGTGGAATCAATCATTTGGCAAGGGGAGTGGAGTCCAGGAAAGGGACCTGGGACTGGGGTCCCCTAGAATTGAGGTCAAGGAATCAACCACATAGAGTGTTTTTCAGAATCCCATTCCCTTGGACTTTGAATCTGCCTAGAATGATGGTGCCCTGAAACAAAGAGCCTAAAGCTAAGTGCTACAGCCAATAACTCAACAAAAGGGAAAAAAATGCCCACGGGTGTTTCTTCACCAGATGCAGATCAAGAGGTGGCAGTGGGGAACCAGAGTCCACTCTGGAACCAGACCCTTCTGTTAGCACAGGCTTTACACAGGCTGCAGAGCAATCAACTGAGTAAGATTCTTTTTCTCTTTTTTATTGAATGTACTGGGGTGACAGTAGCTTAAAAATCATGTAAGTTTCAGGTGTACAATTCCATAACACATCATCTGCATATTGCATTGTGTGTTCACCGCTTCAAGTCAAGTGCCTGGGTGATAGTCTCATCCTGAGAATTTTCTGATTAACATGATTACATCCCATCCTTTGCATCTTCTTTTAAAAAAATTAAATTTATTTTTAGAGAGGAGGGATGAAAGAGAGAAAAAGAGGGAAAGATGATGTAAGAGAGAAACATCCAAGGGCTGCCTCTCGCACGCATGTGCCCTGACGCTGCATCGAATAGGCAACATTTTGCTCCACAGAACTATCCTCACCGGAGGACGTTTTTTCATTGCTTTTAGAGAGGGAGACAGGGAGAGACAGAAACATCAATGCAAGAAACAAGAATCCTCCAGTAGGAACCAGACGATGATGAACCCGCAACCTAGGTGTGTCCCAACCGGGGATCAAACCCATAACCTTTTGATTATGGGACAACCCTCCAATGAACTGAGCCACACTTGAGCACAAACCTGTTTTTAATTAATTGATATTTAAAATTCCTAACTTTATTTCTGGGTTCCAAAAAAAAGGAGAATTTTGAGACATTCCCTAAGGAGGCGATTCGTTTTAGGATCTCCTAAAACACACCTCTCACTCCCTTTCTCCTCCCTCTTCCCCCCCCCCTTGAAATCTCGTTCTTTGGCTTGAAATCTCGCGAGACATTGAGTTCTCTTGCATTCTCCCAGGAGCCTTTGCTCTTCCTCTTCCCGAAAGCGACCAGAGGTGAGTACATTTTCCGCGGCTCTCAGAGTGTGGAATCCTCCGGTCATCGCCTCCATCCTGGTTTCGAGGGCACCGATCTCGAGGCTCCTGGGAGGGAAAGTCTTGCAGTTATTGATTTCTTGCTGAAGGCGGTGTACCCTTGTGCGGGGGGACGTGTCAGAGTGCCCGAGTCGGCGTCCCGTGGCCTGCTGCCCGAAAAGGGGAGCGATGGGCGGAAATGGGGACTCTGGGCATACGGACAGCCCGTGGTCTGTGCCGCTTCCTAATCTGGAAGTCCAGTGCCCCGCGGTGAGTGGTGGTCGAATATGCAGCGTGTTTGTGACCTCAGAGATAATGGCAGGGGAGTGCGGGATAAAGTCGGGTCGAGCCTTGACTCATTTTGCGAGGAGTTTCAAATTAGCTAGCGTTGAACGTTGGTTAGAGCACAGACGTGTGCAAAGACAGCATTACTTGTGAAGTTGCGTGAGTAAAGGGGGCTTCTGTGGGAAGGGAGCACGTCCAGGGCTGTAATGGAGCCCCGCCACCGCAGTGCCCCGCGTCTTTCTACGCCTGGAGGACCCGGGGTTGCATCGAAACAGGTCTATTCCCATCCGAAGCGTAAGAGGGGGTCGATGAAGTCCGTGTCGCTTAGTCTGGTGTTGTCGGGTCGGTGCACAGGGAAAGAGCGCTGCATGGAGGAAAGGATGGCTGCTGCGATGATGGCATTTCTTAGGACACCTTTGGATTAATCATGAAAACAACTCCATTCTGAGCAGCTGCTGGCAGCACTTAATATAGAGTCGGACTGTAAGCTGCCGGTGTATCTGTATTGCCAGTGACTCCCTCTCCCTTCCAGGTGACCTCTAAAGATGGTTCGCTATTCACTTGACCCGGAGAACCCCACAAAATGTAAGTGAACAAGAGTAACATTTCTTATTTTGACCTAAGAGAAACAATGAAATAACCCAAATTAACCAAAACGTTTTGGTTTTTTTTAGCATGCAAATCAAGAGGTTCAAATCTTCGTGTTCATTTTAAGGTACGTGAATCATAGTTATGTTCTAAGTCATTTTGCTTGTTCCAGTGAGGTGGGGTTTTTTTGTTTTTAAAACTGCTAAAAATGGTGCTGCAGTGATGTCAATCTTAGGACACCTTTGGATTTACCGTGAAAATGACTTGATTCTGAGCAGCCACCCTCTAGACACTGAACATCCCTGTGCAGTGACCGCTGTGATGCAGGAGTTGGGGGGGGGGGGACGGGAGGGGCGGGAATTGGGTGAAAATACCAGAGCGCTACTCGAGAACCTAGGGTGCAGGTCAGTCTATGGGACCTGATTGTTGCTGGATGTGGTGGGATTAAAAATACCACCCTGAGTGAACAGAGGTTTTGGACTCATTGCTCCTGGGGGTCAAACCAAGCCTCCCTGGTCCTTAATTAACCAATTTTCTTCAGCTCCCATGAAAATGGAAAGGCTTTAGCTGTTGATAAATGTTGACACATTGAGAATCTGAGAGTTTAATGTTTACTTTACAAATTGTGGTGCTTTCACATGGTAACTGCCAGTTTATGTTTATCTTTAGAACACTCGTGAAACTGCCCAGGCCATCAAGGGTATGCATATTCGAAAAGCCACCAAGTATCTGAAAGATGTCACTTTAAAGAAGCAGTGTGTCCCATTCCGCCGATACAATGGTGGAGTGGGTAGGTGTGCCCAGGTGAGAATGAGGGGCTGCTATTTGAAAAGACGTGGTAAGGGAAAGTGGTTGGACAGTGAGTACGGCTGAGGTTAATCGAGCTACTGCTGGTTGCTGTGATGACCATCTTAGGACACCTTTGGATTAACCGTGAAAAGAACCACATTCTGAGCAACCTTGAAGTGAACAAAACAATTTTTAAATATATTTATTTATTTTTATAGGGGGAGAGAAAAATCAGTGTGTGGTTGCCTTGCACATCCCCTACTGGGGGCCTGGCCTGCAACCCAGGCATGTGTCCTGACTGGGAATTGAATCGGCAACCCTTTGGTTTGCAAGTCGGCACTCAATCCACTGAGCCACACCAGCCAGGGCCAAAACAATGTTTTCCATTTTCGAGGGTACATTTATTAAAGCTGGGGACAGTGAAATGAGCTTAGAACAGAAGAAGCAATGGGAGAGCCAAGGCAGGCCTGCTGTGGCTCTTTGAAAAGTCAGGAAAGGGGGCCTTGGAGACAGGTTTGGGGGATTAGCCTGAGGAGCTGCTGCAGCCCATGGCTCCCCTGGTTGCAAGTCTCATGGGGTCCCTTAGAGTTGAAGACATGTACCTGTGGGGGAGATGGGAGGGGAGGGAAAGGTAAGGACATGATCCCAGGAAGGAGCGTGCCCCATAAATTAATCTTGATCATAACATTTTATTTAAATTGGGAAATGACTAATAGCCTCTATTTTCTTTCAGGCCAAACAGTGGGGCTGGACACAGGGTCGGTGGCCCAAAAAGAGTGCTGAATTTTTGCTGCACATGCTTAAAAATGCAGAGAGTAACGCTGAACTTAAGGTACCCAGACATTGAGGTCTATATGTATCCAGCTTGGATGGTGGTTCAGCCACTGTTGCCCTTGTCCAGATTTATTATACAAACAGTAAAACACTATTGCAAAGGAGCAAATATAGTTACCAAAATGGTTGCCTTAGTAATGGTTAATGTGGTTTGTTGCCCACATTCTTAGTGGAGACACATGTTAAATTCCACTTAGAAGTTAACTGATAACAACAAAACAGGTTTATCCCGCATGGGTCTCTAGCTGTAACCCTTTTAGCTGCTAGGCCATGCTGACAGAATCTTGTTTATCATCTAAGTCTAGAAATCAACACTGCTCTTAAAATGATCTTTAACACGCACTTGGCACTGAGTTTTGGTAGTTACTTGGGTTTAATTTAAGGAAGGATGATTAGAACAAAGTTGACAAGACTGCTCGAACAGATATGCTATTTGATCTCTTAAGGCTTGCCATTCCGAAATGAGTTCATTGAGGCAGGGACCTCATTTTCCAGTGATGGCATTAAGACAAGTGCTTAATGTGCTCCCTCTCCCTTCTCCTCCCTTCTCTCAGGGTTTAGATGTGGATTCTCTGGTCATTGAGCACATCCAGGTGAACAAAGCTCCCAAGATGCGGCGCAGAACGTACCGCGCTCACGGGAGGATCAACCCGTACATGAGCTCCCCCTGCCACATTGAGATGATCCTCACCGAGAAGGAGCAGATTGTTCCCAAACCGGAGGAGGAAGTTGCACAGAAGAAAAAGGTAAAGTGCTTAGTCTTTGCTCCTCTGCAGTCGGGTGAAGTAGATTTGCGGTTGCTGTGATGACCAACTTAGGACACCTTTGGATTAACCGTGAAAGGAAATTATTCTGAGCAACCAGCAGCCTTGTATTTTATTCAGGCTTTCGTGGGTCTTCATTTCTTGACTAACAGTGAATAACTGTGTAAACACTATTCAGTATATGGGAACTGTGATTGTCTAGTGATAGCCTTGCCTTGGAGTCCACAGCCACTTTGAATGCAGCATGTTCAGAAATAACCCTCCTTAATCTACTAAGCCTATTTCCAGTAAGTGACAATTCAGTGTTTTATTTTGTTGTTGCTTTGTTTTTAAGAAATACCTTATTTTTCTGTGTATAATGTGTGCTTTTTGAGGGAAAATAAGAATGCACATTATATATGGATGGTACTGATTCTATATCTATATAAATGTTTTTAATTCTTTTATTTATGCTTATACATTAAATGCATATCTTTAGAAAGTAATATCGACATCCATATGCAAATTACATTAATATAAAGAACAAATATCTCAATAAAAATTGAATTAAGAAATTAAAATGGAAATTTTTTTTTTCTCGAAAGTTGGGGCCAAAAATGTGGGTGTGCATTATACATGGCAGAATATGGTAATTGCTTCATCACTTTAAGGTATAGGCTAGACCATGTACTGTGAAATGATTACCACAGTAGGTCCTCATAGACAGAGAAGAAAAGGAAAGCCCTGGCCCAGTGTGGCTCAGCTGGTTGGAGCATCATCCTGCACACCAAAAGGTTGCAGGTTTGATCCTGACTCGGGGTGTGAACAGGAGGTGGCCAACTGGTCTTAGCCTCTCTCCCCCCTTCCTCTCTTTGGAGACAATAAACATCCTTGGGTGAGGATTAAAGAAGAATAAAAGGGAGAAAATTAGGTCTTTGTGATAAGAACCCTGGATTTACTCCTACTAAACTTCCCATGTGTCATGCAGCATTGTTAGCTATTGTCACTTAAATATCCTCCATCCTTCCTGCTACTGGAATCCTTACCAGCTGGTGTCCCTGCCTTCATTGAACTTCAGCTGAAACTCAATCCCTGATCACTATGCCAAAGAACTCTACCTCTGTTGGGGTCGTCAATTCTTTTCACTGAGCAAAGACCTACTCTTTTAGGTGTAATGTGGGTTTCTTTGGGAAACTTAGTCCTTTTTATTCTTTTCTTTCCTCAGATATCCCAGAAGAAGCTGAAGAAACAAAAGCTTATGGCCCGGGAGTAAATTCAGCATAAAGTAAACACCTAATAAAAGTAAAAGAATGTGTTGGTTGTCTTTATTACTAAATATATTTCAAATGATCACTCATTTTCTTCTGATTAGAATTAAAAACCATTTTCCATCTGTTACTTTTGGTTCATAAACATACTGTTTTGGATGTCTTGCTGTTTTGCACAAGACGGAATTAGAACACAGGGGAATTCTAAAATTTTTCAGTCACTTTATTGAGATTGAACACACCACAACATGCCACAGTCCAGTGGATCTTAGTAACAAGTATTGTTTTGTCACTAAGAACATTTTAATCACTGGAAGAGGAGTCTGTGACAGTGCTTAGCTGTCGTTCCCATCAGCCCTAGGGAACCACTCACCTGTAGATTGGCCTGTGCTGACACTTGAAGGAAGAAATCACAGTATGTGGCCTGTTGTCACTGGCTTTGACTTAGCCTACTGTATTTAGGGTTTATCTGGGTATTCGTGCTGCTTATTGGTGAATAATTTGTATCAATAGATTAGTTGAACATCAGGTTTTTTGTTTTTTTTTTAAGCCGTTACAAATAATGCTGCTGTGAGCCTTGACAAATTTTTGCAGGGGCATTTTCTCGAGTATAACCCAAGATAGGACTTGCTGGATCATAGTAACCAGATTTTTCAAAGCAGTTGTGCCACTTCGAATAAATACCATTAGTTCGGTGAGGGAAGCTTTCAGTTCACAGGCATAGCCATTTTTTTAAATGATTTATGCTGCTACAGTTGTCTCTCCCTTGGCCCTCATCCACCCAGCCGGTCCCTCACATTTCTCAAGCCAATAGCCAAATAAAGTTGACAATTATCCTGCTCCTGAATTTAACCCCATTTAGGAGAGGTTTAGGCACACCTGCATTTGAAAACGGCCCGGCCCTCCTGCAAGTGTACTGTCCACCCCTATGGCGGTGAAGCACAGGCGTTATTCCCTGGGTCATGTTTTGAGTTTTGTTCTAGTATTTGGGGACGGGAGGCGCACGAAGGCGCGGAGTAGTGCAGGTATCTGCCCTTCGGCTTGAACCTCACGCCGGGAGCGCCGAGTCCCCGCTCCTACGTCACAGTACGTCCTGTGTGTCGTCAGGGTGACGCAGCGCGCGCGTTTTGCGTTGCCCATTGGCTCCGCCGCGACACGTCCCTCCTCCGGAAGCACTGGCCTTTGCACTTGGGCTTGGTGGTTGCCGGTGAGTGGGGCCGGGTGGGCTCGGGCGGGTTCGGGCGTTAGGCCGGGGGTGTGGGGTGGGGGTGGGCTGTGGCCTTGGCGTTGTTAGGCTGCGGGCAGGCCCCGACCCGGCCGTGCTGACCGAGCCGGCCCGCCCGGTGGCGGCTGTCCTGCCCTGGGCCCCTCATGGCCCGCCTGCGCACTCTGGGGTACCCCCGCTTCGCCCTCCATCGCGCCCCTGTCGTCCGCCCTCCCTCACCCTTCGCCGCTCCCTGCGTTTGCGTCACTCATTCGCCTGGCTTCCGTTCTGCCGTTCCCTTTATCTCCGTTTATTCTCTTCTTGGCCTGAATTGTGGGTTTCTTCGCCCTTCGATTATCTTCATCACCATTCGCCCCCACTCTCCTGTCTTCTCAGTCGTGGTCTGTCTTCACTCAACCAGTCTCCGGTAAAATGATACGCTGGACTGGTTACCTAAAGGGAGGTGGCGTTCCGCACTCTGCCTGCCCCATTTCTGAGGGAGCCTCAGCCTTTTCCTCTCTATTCTATTGTATTGGACTAAGTCGAATGAAAGAAAATTCCTCTCCCACAATTTTAATCCGTTTCGCTTGCTTTGTCGTAGCACCGGAGAAATGGTTTGTAGAGATTAAGTAAAATGATAGTTTTATCAATTTATCATAGGCATCTTCTAGACCTTTCTAAGCCACAGTTTCCACATGCAGTAAAGTAAGTCATCGAAGAATCATTATGGAGATTAAGAAATGAAATACAGTATCATCATTTCCGAAGAGAGCTAAAAGTTTTTTCAAAAGCCACATTTATGACAAGACCGATTAGTACTATTTGTACTTGAGAGTTTATTTAAAACACAGTGCGTACAAAGTAACTTAAAACACAGCAATTACAAGTAGGTAAAAATGAATCTTTATGATGGAGGGGGATTGCCAGTCATTAGCGTAGACGAAGCGCTGCCAGTTAGTTGTTTTGGAGAATTAACATAATCATTGTGTTTTTTGGAAGGATAAGAGGCAAAAGCCTTGAGGTAGGAAACCAGACCCAGAATTCTGGTCTTAGCCTGCTATAGTTACTAGTTACCTTTTTGTGAACTTTGAACAGGCTTTTTTTTTTTTTAAGTAACAACACTTATGTAGCACTTAATACATACCGACACTCTTCTGCGCTCTGTACGCATATTAATTTATCTAATCCACATCCCTGTGAGGTAGGTACTCTTTATTGTCTACATTTTACACATGCGGGAATTAAGGCGCTGGTTAGATAATTTGCCCACGAACACCTTATAGAAAGTGGGGAGAGCAGGTCTCAAATCCAGGCAGCCGCGGTCCAGTCCGCTCGATTACTGTGCTTTGGTACCTCTAAGAATGCAACTCTAAACCAGACCACCTCTTAGGTCTCTGCAAATCAGATTCTAAATGTCTATACCCAAAAATAATGGTTCCTTGAAAAATGGTGAAAAAAGACTCACTGCTCACTTGGCTTTAAAATAGTTTGGTAAATTCTTGCCCTGGCTGGTGTGGCTCAGTGGATTGACCACCAACTTGAGAACCCAGAGGTCACTAGTTCTAGGGCACATGCCTGGGTTGTGGGCCACTGATCAATGTCTCTCCCTCTCTTTCTCCCTTCCCTTCTCTCTAAAAATAAATAATGTTTTTAAAAATATATTTTGGTAAATTCTTAAATTGCTATTTTAATTTGAATAAGAGACCTTTTTAAAGAATCCAGTTATGAATCCTTTGTAAAATAGCTGGTTGTTCATTGGTGTACATTTGGGTTTTCGTTTATAGCTCTTGCAATTCACTTCAGAGTCGTTAGCATTGGGTTGTCTGAGCTGTCATTTACCTGTATTGTGAGTAAGTTTAGGTTGCTGCAGTGCAGATGTGATGCCCACTTGCTTGTGGGTACATAATACTTCATTTACAAGATTTCGAAAATAAGAAATTTTAATATCCTGAATTACTAGCTTTATTCAGTGTTCTGAAGCTTCTTAGTTTTTCAAGCTACTCTAAGGGATTAAAAACTCATAAATCTCCCTGGCCAGTGTGGCTCAGTTGGTTGGAGTGTTGTCCTATAAACTGAAAGGTTGCCAGTTCGATTCCTGGTTGGGGCACATCCAGGTTGTGGTTTGGTCCTGTCAGAGGGCGTGCAAGAGGCACATCCGTGCTTCTCTCTCCCCCTTCCTTTCCTTCTCTGTAAAGTCAATAAGTGTGTCCTCGGGTGAGGATTAAAAGAAAAAAAAAAAACACCTTGTAAATTTAAGAAGGTTTTGATTTAATAGGATAGTATATTGTGGAAGTAGGATTTGTTCTTGTTTAAGAAATTGTTGATTTTGAGAAATTCCAAGGTGATTTCTAATTATCAGGAAAATTAGATACCTTAAGTTCTTGGAAATAATTTAATTATAATAATCATACTAAATAAAAATTTTTATTACATTGTATACCTTCTTTGCCATTAAAAAGAAAAGGCAGTTGTATCAAGGGAGAATTGCTGCGTGTAAAAGACCAGACCAGCCGCTTTGCAGCCTAGAGGTCTTCCAAAGTGGTAACTTAGTTTACTCTCACAAGATTTGCCCATTTGTAGGTTTGGCTAATCAGTACTGCCAGTCTTTGAAGGTGATTAGGCCATTATACTCACACCGAACTGGAGCGTGAGTCATAATTACCAAGTTTTTTAGCGCTTCGTGCCTTCCTTTGCTTTATGTGTAAGTTCAGATGGCAAGGGTACCCAACCTCACCTGGGTTTTGCATTAAATGAGTTGTACAGCCGTCCCTCAGTATCTTCAAGGGGTTGGCTCCAGGACACCCCGCCACCATCCCTCCCCCCACGCAAGTCCCCGGATGTTCCAGTCCCCTGTATAAAATGGTGTAGTATTTGTGAATAGATGGACGTATGCCTACACATCACTCCATTTGCATGGATTCAGCGAAGTGCTCTGTGCATGACAGATTCAAGTTTGGCCTTTTAGAATTTTTTTTCAAGTGTTTCTAATTTGGGGTTGGTTGACTCCATAGATCTAAAACCTGGGAATACAGAGGGCCAACCGTATATGCACAATGTTGGACTGCCTAGCACCTAGCAAATGTTGGTGGTGTCTTTCCTTTATTATTAAATTTATAGTTGGGAATAGTGATTGGAGATGTTTGGAGGCAGGAACCTCACTGTTATTTTCATGCCTACCACCTTTACCTTGCAGATAGCAGCATTTTTTAAAGATGATTGCTTTTAGCTAATAGTATGATCTCAGCTTTTCATTTGATGTAGAAATATTCCTTTCAAATATCTTAATCTAGGTAAGGTCCTCCAGTCATCAGTCTGTGGTGAACTAACTTGTTTTTCTTTGTGTCTTTCAGCAGTTCAGGAGCCCCCACCTGAGACAATGGTGTGCATCCCCTGTATCGTCATTCCGGTTCTGCTCTGGGTCTACAAAAAGTTCCTGGAGCCGTATATATACCCCCTGATTTCCCCCTTTGTTAGTCGTATGTGGCCTAGAAAGGCAGTACAAGAATCCAACGATAAAAGCAAAGGCAAAGTAGACTACAAGGTAAGAACGTTAAAATACCTCCAATAAGGAAGGGTGGGTGAAGGGGGAGGTACAGTCAGGGCGAAATAAATACTCGGCTTTTGGAAAGGCAGGTTCTTGGAACTGGAAGCTTTATCGATGTGTTTAATTTCCTTCTTTTTAAAAATAAGGGGTTTTGGCTGCTTGATTTCTTTTTAACTGGTTTTAACTAAGGTTTGGTTTAAACTAAGGGTTTAAACTAAGGTTTTAAACTCTACTTCTGATTAATACATTTGTGCCTTGCCTTATGGCCAAGATAATAAGCAGTATTTACTGGCTGGTGAGAGTAATAATCAAATAGCTGATGGATGAGAAGAGATGATACAAAGATAAGCCAGTTTCGATAACCGATAACTTTGGTAGAGGACTTAATCGGAAGGATCGTAGACGGTTTTTAAAATTTTTTCTAAATAAATGTTTAGACAACAGGTTGTCTTTAGCATCAGTGCTTGTTATGTTCAGCTCCAGCTGTGTTCCGCTGCACTGCCAGGGGCGCCTGGCCTGTGGACCAGGGTGGCTGTGATTTCGGCCCAACCCATCTGGTTTTCGCTCATCTGGTTTTGTTAGTGTTTGCGTATTTAACGTGTGGCCCAAGACAACTCCTCTTCTTCAGCGTGGCCCAGAGATGCCAAAAGGTTGGACACCCCTGCGTGATCCTGCACATTTCTAGAAGCAGGTTTTTTTTTTTTTCATTCTGAAGTTTGTCAGCTGTTTCAAAGAGAATATCTCCTATGATGATATCTTTTTGTTGTAATAATCTCTAAAATGGTTTTTCATTTTAGGGTGGAGACATAAATGGATTACCAGCCAAAGGACCAATAGAAGTCTCTGATAAAAAGAAAGACTGAAGTGACTGTCCCAGAGGACCTCATTGTTTTCCAAATGGACCTAATAATTTGAAGCACCTTCTTTGTAATTGTCTCTGACGTTTTCTCTTAGACCAGAATTCAGGGTAGATAGTTTAGATGTTTACCTGATACTAATCAGGAAATACATGCTATTTATATTTAAAATGTATTTAGTTATATTTAATGACCTCACTTTTGAGTTTCTTTCTCAGTACAGAAGCTTTCTTTCCTATTACTGCAGTTTGAATATGAATAAATAGAAGGTTTATGCCAGACACTATTACTAAATCAGTCCTTAGGCTTCTAGATTTTGTTCAGGCTCTTTGAATTTAAGTAGAGAGAGTATATTGTTACCGTAAAGCCGTTTAGTGAGACTGTGGTGAAATGAAGGGGAGGTTTTGGAGATGATA
Organism: Artibeus jamaicensis; assembly: GCF_021234435.1. Classification (NCBI taxonomy): domain Eukaryota; kingdom Metazoa; phylum Chordata; class Mammalia; order Chiroptera; family Phyllostomidae; genus Artibeus; species Artibeus jamaicensis. Next base: position 29,732,607 of record NW_026521803.1, on the reverse strand, counting down.
GTGGCTCGACATGTAAGGTTATAATTACCGCCCAACACAGTGGAGCCCCTTATCTACAAGAATAGTCATTTCTGGTTGTTATGCTGAAGAAGTAGCAAAGACAAGAAGTAGAGGAAAATTTTTTGAAGAAAATGGGACACCTTGAACATAAATGTCTAATGCATATTATAAAATTCTAATCTTTGTTGGCATTCCTTCTGTTCCTACAAAATGTATTAAATAATTCAGTTTAGCTGTGGTTGTTTTTTTTCTCTTAAGTGCAAATATTTTTAAAAGGGGCTTTTTTTAAACCACATTAGAAAGCAGAATTTATGATAATGTGATGGTATTTGAATAGTTCTGAGATGACAACGTTTTTTTTTTTAAAGAGTAGATCATGTCACTTAATTTATTGTTAACAAGACACTGCTCATTGGTTCTCACCGACAGTGGCTAGTGGCGTGACTGTGCCGTTCTTTGCGGATCTGGGCCTTTACCCATGGCTTTTCACCCCTGGGCTGCTTCACTTCACGGACCTGTAAGTGTTCAGAGACAGTGAACCATGTCATTGTAGCCTGTTCATTTATTCCCCCGAGGCATGGAGAGTTCAGAAGGGACTTCTGCCTTTGTGTCCCTGGTGAAGCCCTGGGGTCCCACCCAAGGTTCTGTTAAGTTAGTTCTGTGTCTGATCAAGTCACTGATTCATCCTGGACTTCATTCGATAGCAATCAGTAGGTTTCAGCTTTCCTACCCCAACCTACCTGAGGGATCAGATGAATTCCCTTTAGCAACTAAATTCAGTAGGATTTTGTTTGTTATTTAAGATGTAAAAACTATACTATAAAAATAGCACATGTTCATAGTAAAACAATGCAACAAACTTAAGTGAAAAGTTAATATCATCTTACTAGTCTTGTTCCCTTATTCATCTATACAAATGTAACCACTATTAGTTGTTTTTTTTATTCCTCAATGGAGGATATGTGTATTGATTCCTGAGAGAGTGGAAGAGCGAGAGAGAGGGAGAGCATCCACATGAGAGAGAAACATCAATCGGTTGCCTTCGTAGGTGTCCTGACCATGAATCAAACACACAACCTGGGTATGTGTCCTGACTGGGAATCAAACCCACAACCTTTTTGATGCATGGGCGACACTCCAACCAACCAAACCACCCAGCCAGGGCTACTATTAGTTGTTTTTTGTAGCCTCCAGCAACTTTCTTAAAATTTATGTTTTTATTGAGTACATCATGTTTGAAAATCACAATATAGCAGATATATAATGTCCATACGCCCTTAGACCCCAAAGGCTTTGCTCACGTGGTTGCGCGTTGTCCTCTGTGTCGTCTCTAATGCACACCTGCTGCCGTCTTCGGAGCTGTCACCCGGAGCTGTCAGCCTGCCACGTCGCTGACCTTCTCCATGGCTGGGGCTTGGCACTCGTACACTGTGCTCCCTCTGCTTTGCCCGCACATCCTCCATATAAGTCTTGTAAATTTTGGTTAAGTCCTTGATCAGCGTCTGTGGATTATGAGCTTCTTCCATTTGCCACTAAATCCCTGCTCCTTTCGCCCTACTTTGCTGCCCAAGAAAGGTGCATGGACGGCCTCCACAGGCTTCCGTGGCCTCTGGAGTCTGTTGGGTTTGACCAGTGGGGTCTGCAGCAGCAATGGGAAGGAGGGAGGGAGGGAGGGGTGTTTATTCCCTTGGCTATGTCCCTGCAAGGCCTCTTCAGACCAGGTGTGTTCCCCAGAGTAGATCCACGTCAAGGTGGCCCACTCACTCCACCTGCCTCCATCCAGTTTCTACCCACCTCTCCCTCTCCTTGGCCTTTTGGGCTGGGGTGGGGGGATGGTAACACCTCACTACTGGCTCTGTACCATGTGATTTCTGGAACACTGACTGACAATGAGCATAGGTACTGCCTACCACGTAGATTATATGTGTTCTGGTGGCTTTCTCACACAGTGTTGCTTTCTGGGGTTAATGACCTTGAGTGGTTGATGCTCAGCGGCAGTATTTGGGACTTTTTCTTAGCCACTCCCATGTTGGGGCTCTTGTTCCTGAATCCCAACCTTAAACCTTCGTCTTTCTTGGTTTACTCCTTATTTATTTATTTTTTTGGTAGCACACCAGTTTTCTAATTCAAAACTGTTAAGAGTTTGTGTATTAATAGAGTTTGAGGATAATTTTGTAAAGATCCCCCAGCTCACTCCAGGTCATTTAAATCCACCTTCCCTGAGAATTGCAGGTCTTCTAAGGCCTTTTCCACTTCTTCTCTTTTTTAGGATTTTTACTTATTTTTAGAGGGAGAGAAACATCAATTGGTTGCCTCTTATAAACACCCCAACCATGGATGGAACCTACAACCCAGACTTGTGCCCTGACCACGAGTCAAACCTGCGGAAACCTTTCTCTCTGCAGGACAAGGCCCAGCCAACGGAGCCGCACTGGTCAGGGGCCCTTTCCGCTTCTCTCTCGAGCCCTGGTTCCCAATCATGTATTTTACATACCAGGAATATGTTGAAAAGCTGTAGTGTTTCCATGAAAGACAAGACACTTTGACACCAAAAGAGTGAAAAAGAACTTAAAGGATAACAGTAGCCCATTTGTTTGAGTAAATTTATGAAATATATTTTTATGAAAAATTCACTTCTTTGTCCATGTTTTTCTTTTTTCTTCTTTCTTTTTTTTTTCTTCTTTTCTTTTTTCTACAATCTGTCACTGCACATTTCAGGGTTGCCTTTCTAGTAAGAGTTACCGCCTGTTAAACATGTTGGTGCTGAGCAAAGGTATTTCACACATGTGATCTTATCTTATCCCTTATAAAACTTTGAAATACAGTCAAACAGGATCAAAGAATCTAAATATGTTACCCGGAGAGTCTAGGATGTCAAAGCCATACTTTCATGTTGTCTTCAAGTACTGACCACCCACGAGGTAGTCACAGCTGTTGACACCTTGTGAGTAAGACCTTGGTGGGAAGAATTGGGCAGAAATGGAGAGAGGGGGAGTTTGGACTAATCGCTGATGATGGATTTGTTTTACAGTTTTAATTTTGCTCACTTTGCAGTATGACTTTTTAACTTGCCTAGTTTTCAATAACTTATTTTTGCCTTAGTTAATTTTAACTGCATTTCCTGCCTCTCTTTGTGAGACAGGCTCATTTTCTTAGGTACTTATTGAAAGCTCACCTGAGAGACTGGTTTTGTCACTTTATTATTATTATTTTTCATTATTAAGCTGCTTTTCTAGTCAACAGGTGAGTCAGCACTTCCACAAAGTAGCCACCACTGATGTTTTGATCTAACAGACCAATAGAATTGAAAAGAAATTGTAACCACTAATTTTAAGCCTCCCAAGCTCTAAAGCTACATTTCCTGGGTTCACTCAAAATCAAAAGGAAGGAAGGGAGGGGAGTTTCCTTGTGGTTTCCTCCCCAAGTTGCTACTGGCTGTTCAGTCCTCAAAGCCATGTTCATTTGCATGGCGGCAGCTCCACAGGGAAGAGGCAGAGGCGGTGGGCAAACTCGTCTAAGTGAAGCAAGAGGTTGAAATTGAGAAGAACTGTAATGAACTGTGAGGGGCCAGTGTGTAACAGCCACCACAAAATACACTTAACACTCCAAATATTAAGCTTATATGGACCTTTGGGTACATCTAGCCCAACCCTCTCATTTCTACGAAGGGCAGAAAATGTTTAAAGACATAGCCTAGATGCGGAGCAAGGCGAGAGTGGAGTCTCCTGCAGGGCCGCTGCGTGCGGTTGTGCTGGGTGTGCGTTGCCCAGTGGGCATCCCTCCCGTGGACGGCAATGTAAACGGTGCCTGTAGGCCCACACGCCGCACACCCACTACCATACACAGGTTCTGCTGCTTGCAGTTCAGCAAGTGAAGCTTCTTACTTCCTTAGTGTATTTATTTTGTGTTGCTGCAGAACAAGTGACAGAAAACTTAGTGGCTTAAAACAACGCAAATTGTCTCATGGTTTCCGAAGGTCAGAAACCCGGGGTTGGAATGGCTGCATTCTCTGCTCAGGATTTCCCTGGGCTGAAATGAGGATGTTGTCTAAGTGGGTCTGCAGTTCTCATTGGGGCTTCCAAGCTCACTGGTCGTGAGCAGGATTCATTTCCTTGAGGTTGCAGGACTGGAGTGTCCCTGTTTTCCCTCTAGTTGGGGGGGGGGACGACAAGGGGGGCTCTCAGCTCCTGCAGGCTGCCAGCTGTTCTTGGCATGCGGCCCCCGTGGGCAGCTCACCCGGATTTTCACCTCCTTCCAGGGCACCCAGAGCACATCTTTGACATCTATCTAATCTGAGATGAGCAGAGAAGGTTCTCTGCTTTTAGAAGTGCTCATGTGATTAAATCAGACCTACTTACATAATCTCTCTGTTTTAAGGTCAACTAAATTGTGACCTTAATTATAATTGCAAAATTTCTTCCCAGAAGTTCACCTTTGATTGATGTTTGGGAGAACACCAGTGGCCAGGAACCAGGAGGTAGTGGGGGCATCTTGGAAGTTTGTCTACCACCTCTTTGCTGACTGATGCTTCTAGTCCTTCAGTTACTCGGGAATCCACTTGGATCTGAATTGCATGGTCTCCACTTGTCAAATGCCCCAGGCTTCACTGATAAGCTCTGAAGGGTTTATAATCTTGAAATTTAAACTGCTATTCGGGATAGCCTTTTCTGCTCCCATGTCGGGTGGCTAGAAATCATTTCAGATGACGGCAAGAGGAAGCAGTTAAGGAATGTGTTTCACAGCAGGCAGCTCATAATCATGTGGAAATATGTTTCATCAGGGAAATGCAATTTCAAACCCAAATGGAACACTCCAGAGTGGTAAAAATTAAAGATCAAGTGTTGGAAGGGTGAACAGAAAGGGTTTGTATCTGTTGCCAGTGGGAGTGTAAATTGGTAGAACTTTGGAAAAAATTTTGGTACTACCTGATAAACATGCACCTGCGAGTCTTCTGGGACTGAGCCCTTAACCTGTGAAATCTGATGCTGTCAGAGGGGAACACCCCTCTCCCCACACTGGAAATTGGCCCAGCACCCTTGGAGCCACATTTAAATACCACACCCTCAGGGAAGCCTTGCTGTTCTCCCTTTCAGAGGGTCTGTTGCCCCTGGTAAGAGGGGAGCTTGCACTACAGAGAGCTGGGTACCTAGTGTGTCTTTCACAGGATGGTGAGCTCCTTGCAAACAGCCACCTCCCACAGTGCCTTGCAGATACATTTGCTAAATGTTTTGGAACTAAATAGAAAAAAGTGCAGCACGGTTAAAAATCACCAAGTGCTAAATCAGCAAAGTACTTGAATCTCTCCCCCTGATGTTTTAGTGGCCCACGATGGGGCAGTTACAATGACCTTGTCAAACAGCTACGCCACCACTCTGACACCTGGAGACCCGGTGGAGGGCTTGGAGGTTCCGGCCACTGCTCTGCTGTGCCCTTTTCTCTGGCTGTCCCCATCTCCATTCTCCACGGCAGGGCAGGATGTACCATGGACTAGGTCGTAAGTTCCTTAGGCTCGTGCTGCTAACTTCTGGGAGGGTCACTTCATCTAATGAGACCAGCAGTCTCATGACTGCATAGTCACACCCTCCTACAAAACATTATCGTGTGTGTCTGAGAAGGATTTTTACCTAATTGACGCACTGACACCAATAACTCTGGCCATGTCCTCTGAGGTCAGTTCTATTTCTTCAGATCTTCCCTGGATTAGCCGTTTGTACCCAGTGTTGCGGACTGAATTCCCCACCTCACCCCACCCTCAAATTCATATGTTTAAGTTCTGACCCCTTGGTACCCCCAATGCGACCTTACTTGGAAACGGGATCATTGTAGGTGAAATTAGTTTAGATGAGGTCATTAGGGTGGGCCTTAATCCAGTACGACTGGTATCTTCATAAAAAAAAGGAAATTTGCACACAGACTCACACAGAGAACACCACGAGAAGACGAAGGCAGCGGTCAGGTGCCCCTTCTACAAGCCAAAGACGGCCAGCAATCCAGCAGAAGCCCGGGGCAGGCAAGGGGCAGCGTCTCCTTCCCCGCCCGCGGAAAGACCAGCTCTGCCCACACTCCGATTTCAGACTTGTGGCTTCCAGAACTTTGAGACGGTACATTTCTGTTGTTCAAACTTCCCAGGTAGTCAGGTTGTGGTATTTGTGTTACAGCGGCCCCAGCAACTTAACACACACACCCTGGTGCTAGCCCGCGTTAGTCGGAAGGTCAGGTGACTGCGCGCACAGGTGGAGACGCGGGCAAACAGAGGAAGGCCTTTCCCGTTGAGTGCGAGCGGGTCTGGCTGGCAGCCAGGTGTCGGCTCGGACGCCAGCTTTGTGATGTTGGAGAGTCCATTTAACTTGTGAGTGTAAAATGTGGACCATGAATAAGTGCTTCTTCTGGGGGGTCAGAGTGACTACTGAATGAGTTAATATCCTTGAAACTTCCATAGCTGTGCCTGGCCCAGGCAGGTGTATTGTATTGTATTGTATTGTATTTTTTAATTTTATTAATTGTTCGAGTACAGTTTTCTGCTGGCAAGTGTTTTCAAAACACTGTTAATACACGTTTGTGACTCGTCCTAATTTGTCCCCAGAGGAAGGACACTGTGACAACGCACTGAGCGCCCTCCCCTAGGTCCCTCCCACAGTGATGCAGCCCATGGCTCCTCTCAGGAGGAAGAGTAGGGGAACTGTCACCACAGTCCTGGCTGTCCAAGTGGCTTTCTCCCCAGGCTTAGCCCCAGGGCTCAGGAAGGGGAGGACAAATGGGGGCTCTGTGGACACAAAGGTGTAGCCAGGCTCTGCTTCAGGCCAGGGGGATTGGGAAATGAGTTGTGTGGCGGCTGCCAGTTAATTCTGCCAAACAGGCAACCCTCCCGGAACTGCCAACCACTGCCTTCTGAGCACGCAACTCAACCTGCGGCAGTGTCTTCCTCGGCTGGTAACAGCGGGCCTGGCAGGGCATTCTGAAGGTTCAGGAGCCTCTGCCATCCAGAACAAAATAACAGAGGGTAGCTCATGGCAAACAACCTGTAATGTGAATTGTTGATTTCTAGTATGGATGATGTTGTCATAGGTTCTTTCACGGAGCTGAAATCTGCATCCTGTGACCCTCAGCCTTTGGTCTTCATTTGGTTCCCCAGATAAGACAAAAGAAGTCTAGTCACGCCCCTGACAACATTTCATTTACCTTAAGTTAATGAAGCTGTTCGCACCCAGGTCTGTCAGCCATTCCCCACGGGACTGACCTGTCTAGACTGCTCGCCCTTCCCTGGTCAGTCTAGTTCTGGTTAATCATATCCTGTTTCCAAGGAGGGCCCATGACCCAGACAGCATAATGTCTGAGCTACTGCCACCCAGATTATGCCGGCGAGCTAACATTTATTGAAAAAGGAATGCTTCGTGCGTTACCGAATTCTCACAGTACCCCTGAGATCAGAATGAGGTGCTTCTGTCTCCATTTTATGGACAGGAAAATGTGGCTTAGGGAAGTGAAGTAGCTGTCACGGAATGCACATCTGTGTCCCCCCCAAATATTGATACATAAGCCTGACCCCTGATAGGGTGGTATTAGGAGGTGGGGCTTTCTGGAGGCCATCATCATTAGATGAGGTTGTGAAGCCTGCGGCCCGTGTGGGTTCAGTGTCTCTATGAGAAGAGAGACCTGAGCTTCCTTTCTCTGCCACGTGAAGGTACGATGAGAAGATGCCATCCGCATACCAGGGAAAGGGTCCGAACCGGGCACCGGGTATGCCTTGACCTTGGACTTCCCCGCCATCAGAACTATGCAATCCAGGTCTGTTGTTTCAGCCGCCCAGTCTGTGGAATCCTGTTACAGCAGACAACTAGGAACTGAGAGAGGAGCTTTCCCGAAATCATTCAGCTCATAACTGCAGAACCAGAATTCAAACACAGGTCTGACTCCCAAAGCCTGTTTCTCAGGGAAGTAGGAAAACTGAGCACCGATGTTGCAACAGCTCGAAACAGTAACCTGGGGCGGGAGTAGTCTAGGTGCTGCTTGTGGAGTGCCCTTCCTGTAGGCAAAAGGTCCTTCAGGTTCTAAAGAGACTCAGCCTCACTCCAGGTGAAGACTGTACTCACATGTGAAGGCTGAATTCAACTTACAACACACAAGAGCCGCGCTCCAGACCTTGAAACCCAGTAATTGTCAACCGTACAGTTTGGCAGGTTTTGAAGGACACCCGTCTACCCATTTAGCTCCACTTCAGGCCCCACCGTTCTTTTTCTTCTGTGATCAATGTCGCAATTTTCTGTATTACATGTGTTTGTGAGTCACCTTAAATATGTTTAGAAAGGAGAGCATAAGCAAACCATCAAATAAACAATTAGCCCCTGCTCTTTCCCCTTTACTACGTCAACTCTGAACTGAACTCCCTGGAATACAATTAAGCTTTTTTAGTAGCCTGCCCTACTTACTGAGTTTACAGTCATCGAATGTCTTCTAGGATCCTTTTAATTTGAAACACATGCTACTTTTCCCAGTATTCACTAAAATCTTTCACAAGATTTTAGTTTCCAGTCTACAGCATTTCACATTTAATTGTATTTATTTTTTAAATGTATTTATTTTTTGGCACAAAATTCATAAGGTACAAGAGTACACACAGATAAAGATTTCTTCCTCCCACCCTGGTTCCCCGGCACCCAGTTCCCCTCCTAGGAGTCAGTCAAGGTCACTGCTTTTTCTTTATATTTTCAGAGATATTTACTGCATGCACGAGCAAATGCAGACATATTTGTGTATTTTACTTTGTTTTTTTATGAAGAAAGTAATATACAATATGCACTGTTTGCTTTTTTCAATTAAAAGTATATCTTTAAATATATATATCTTGAAGATCAGTGGGTATTAGGTTGTTTTCCATTGTTCAGTGCTTCAAAAATACTATAGTTACAGAGCCTCATTATATATGAAACAAAAATTGCCAGAATCCAAGGGAGAAATGGATAGTTCTACAATAATAGAGACTTTAATACATCACTTTTGATAATAGATAGAACAACCAGACAGAAGAAAAGTAAGGAAATAGCGGGCTTGACAACACCATAAACAAATCAGCTCTAACGAACACATGCAGAACACGACCCAGTACAACAGAATCCTCATTCTTCTCAAGCGCAGGTGGGATAATCCCCAGGATAGACCACATATGGAGCCATAAATTAAGTCCCAACAGAATTGAAACGTCGATTCTGTTGATGCCATAGTCATATCATATCCAGAGTCAAGAAAGATCATACAAAGCATCTTCTCTGACCACAGTAGGAGGAGGTTAGAAATCAATGACGGAATGAAACTAGAAAATTTACAAATCTGTGGAAATTAAACAATAAACTTTAACAACCAGTGGGTCAAAGAAGAAATCACAAGGGAAACGAGAAAATATCCTGAGGCAAATGAAACTAAAACATGATATACCAAAGCCTAGGGACACAGTGAAAACAGGGAGGAATTTATAGTCATAAACACTGACATTACCACAAAAAAGGGAAGGTCTTAAATCAATGACTAAACTTTACAATTTAAGGAACTAGAAGAAGAATAATAACCTGCACCCAAAGCTAGCAGAGGAAGGAAATAGTAAAAATTATAACAGAGATAAACAAAATAGAGAATTAAAAAAATAGAGAAAATCAATGAAACCAAAAGGTGGCTTTTTGGCCCTTTTTGGCCCTGGCCTGGTTAGAGCACTGTCCCCAATACACCAAGGCTGCAGGTTTGATCTCTGGTCAGGGCAGGTACAAGAAGCAACAAATGAATGCATAAATAGAACAACAAAACGATGTTCCTCCCTCCTCTCTCTCTCTCTTTCTCCCAAATCAATCTTTTAAAAAGTCAACTCCAAAGGGATCAAAGACCTTAAGAGCTACAACTATAAAACTCTTCAAAGATATAGGGGGAAAGTTTTACAACATGGAATTTGACAAGGATCTTGGATGTGACATCAAAGCACAGGCAATAAAAGAAAAAATAGACAAATTGGACTTAATAAAAATTAAAAACTTGTGTATCAAAATACACTATTAACTGAGTAAAAAGGCAATCCACAGAATGGGAGAAAATATTTTTAAATGATGTATCTGATAGGGAATTAATATCCAGAATACACTGCGAACTGTTCAAATTCAACAAGAAAACAAGCAACCTGATAAAAAATGAGGAAAGGACTCTGGCCACAATGCTTGGCCTCTCACCAGGGATTTCCCGAATTCCAGACACCAGGAGACACATTTTGGCCCAAGAGTCTTAAAGTTCCACTCTAAGCTGCAGTCTTTCCATCTCCACCTCTCTGTTAACATGTAAACTCAATGTCATATTCAGATCACAAGAAAACAACCAGTAAAAAAATCTGTTCTCCTTGAAATTTGCTCTTATATGCTGTTTATATTAGAAGTCAAATTCTTGGACGTCTGAGTGATTAGTTGTACAAACTTTGATAACAAAAAAACCCCAACTGTTCCATGTTATATTTTCTTATGAGTAAAATGGAGACTAATACTTTCGTGACAAGGTTGTGAGGATCAGGTCAAATCACAGATATATAGACATCGATATATTAATATATTCATGTACATATGTTTCGTTATTAAGATGTTGATGAATATTCTGGTCCTGCTCGTCTGGTTGATGGTCACCGTTTATTTTTCAGAAAGCTATTTCCTTGGTACTGTATATCATCAGGTTGTGCTGGCTGTTTTTGTCCTTCATGGAAAGTTAACTCAATATTTTTAAGTGTATTTTATTGATTGTACTGTTACACTTGTCCCTTTTTTTTCTTCCCCTGTATCCCCCTCTGCTCTGCACCCACCCCCCATCATTCCCCCTGCCCCACCCTTAGTTCATGTCTATGGGTCATACATATAAGTTCTTTGGCTTCTCCATGTCCTATACTATTATTAACCTGCCCCTGTCTATTTTGTGCCTACCAATTATGCTTCTTATTCCCTGTACCTTTTTCCCCATTCTCCCTCCATCCCCTCCCCCCTGATAACCCTCCATGTGATCTTCATTTCTGTGAGTCTATTCCTGTTTTAGTTGTTTGCTTAGTTTGTTTTTGTTTTTGGTTCTTTTTTCAGGTTCAGTTGTTGCCAGTTTTTAATTGTATTGTACATTGCCTGTTTTCTCCACTAGGCCCAGGTTTGAAGGGCAGTGCACTCAGAATTGCTAAGTAAATATTGAACAAAGGCAGGAATGAGCCAGATGGACATCCTCAATCAGAAGCATTTTACTTTTTTTTTAAAATCCTTACCTGAGGACATTTTCTCACTGCTTTTAGAGAGAGAGAAAGGGAGAAAGAGAAACATTGATGTGAGGGAGAAACATCAATTGGTTGCCTCCCATATGTATCCAGATCAAATCCACGACCTAGGTATATGCCCTTGTTGGGAATCAAACCCTCAACCCTTCAGCTTTGGGCTGATCCTCCAACCAAGAGCCCCACCAGTCAGGACCTCAGTAAGAAATATTTTAAATATCTCTCTGGAAAGCCACTGAGCAGTGAGGAGGATGAAGAAAGGTCACACAGGACTGCAGTTTGAAACACTGTAATATTTCCAAAGGCGCAGGTGGCATTTCACTGCTTGATTGGCTTTCCGTATTGAGTTGTAACTCAACGTATTTCTGGATGTACTTGATTTTCATATCTCTAACCAAAATGAGCTGGGAGGGTTATAAATCTGCTGCAAAAAATAAAAACTGTATGCCTTCCAAAGTGAACTCAACTTTTTGGGTGCATTTTTCATTTCCAGTTATTTTCTAAGTAGCATGATCAACGTGTACAGTTTCCTAGGTGGCAAAAATGTTGAGAAGACAGCCATTTGCAAGTTTTCCTTTTAAATGAGCTTTTTATTTTTGAATGTATTAATCTTCTGTTGCCACCACACAAATTACCCCAAATTTAGTCGAAACAACACAATGTCCTGGCTGCGTACCTCAGTTGGTTAGAGCATCAGCCTGACACGCCAAGGGTGTGGGTTTGTTCCCCAGTCAGGGCACATGTAAGAATCAACCAATCCAGTGCATCAATACGTGGAACAAAACAGATGTCTCTCTCTCTCTTCTTTCCTCTTGCTCTCTAAAAATCAATCAATAAATATTAAAACAACACAAATGTATTATTTTATAGGTGAGAAGTCTGACATGGTGTCATTGAATTAAAATTCAGATATCGACAAGCGTATGTTCCCTTCTGGAGGCTGTAGGGGACCATTTGTTGCCTCACCTTTCCAGATTTTAGAGGCCACCACCCGCATTCCCAGGCTCTTGTCACCTTTATGTCCAGTAATGCCTGGTCCTCCCTCACGCTGTACCACTTGATCTTCCAGAGCTGTTTTTATGACTCTTCTTCAGCCTGTCTAACTTTTTAGTTTTATGATTGTATTGGATTCACCCTGACAATACAGGATAATCTTTCTATTTTTAGGTTATCTGATTATCGACCTTAATGCCACCTGAAATCTTAGTTCCCCTTTGCCATGTAACCTAATGTATTCCTAGGTCTGGAGGAGTAGGATGTGCACATCTTCGGGGGACCTTTATTCTGACGACCACATGGAGTAATTTTGAATTCCCAGAAGAGCTGCAAGGTACAGAGAGAGCCTATATATCTTTCACCCAGTTTCCCTTAATGTTAGTATCTTATATAACCATAGCACATGAGTCAAAACTGGGAAATTAACATGGCTGCAATAGCTTTAACTAAACTCCAAACTTCATGGGATTTCATTAGTTTTCCCACTGTTGTCTTTTTTGGTACCAGAATCTGATTCAGGATAAGTCGTTGCACTTGGTGGGAGGGTTTTCATGGCCTTCCTGTTAGTGTTTCTGCCTAACTAGACACTGAAGTAGTCAAGTCAGTCGAAGTTATCACTATACTTGTGCAGGCAGCACTGAAAGTTGTTGACTAGAGATAATACTTTGCACATTAGATGTATGATTAATAGTTTTCAAGGGACTGTTACTCCGATGCATGCTTTATATGTTGTGAAAATCATTCCTAACCTTATTCTTTGATTTATGACCTTTGCCTAGGAACACTGGTGAAAATTTTTAAAAAATGTATCTATTTTTTTATTTGAAGACATCCCAAAAACACAAAAGGGAGGGGGATGTTAAAGTTCACTAACTGGATTGTCCAAAAGTAGAATAAGGGGCTTCTTGGTGTATAAAGCCAGTTCTGAAGAGATATTTACAATTGTTGCTGGGTCGTTTTGGGGTAGACTGTGTAATTTTGGCACTGGCAAAAGTATAAAGTACTTTGAGTTTGGTTTTGGTGCCTGACTCTCTTTTTGCTATAATTTTAAACTATTCTACATGTAATTCATATTCACTGCAGAAAAATTAGAGACCACATAGGTAAAAATTAATTTTAATTATGCATGATCTCATTCCTCAAAGTTAACAACTGTTAATATTCTTTTAGCCTTTTCCCTGTTGGCATATGTATGTAGGTATTGTAAATATACCTCATTTATGAAAATTGGATAATACTATAGATAACTGTTTCTGCTCAATATATCATGAGCATGTATCCACAGCGTTCTTCACAATGGCTACATAGCAGGGCGCACCTCTTTTTAGCTAGGCTCCTAGTTATCTTGTGTTCTAATGTATTTTCCTGTAACCCTTCTGCAAACTCAGGCAACTTAATTGGCACATATGCTGAAAATGTACATAAGATCTGTGTTGTGCTTTTCAGAGTACACTGGAACATATTGACCGTGTAAGGGAAATAACAATGATATCTACTCATAGCATTATTTGGAGAAATAAACAGGTGCGTAGTGCATAGCACATAGAAAACAGTAAATAATCTGAGTTAATTACTACTGTTATTGTCAGTAGTCTTGTGTGGAAGCATCATCACCATCTTCTACATACTTCAGGTGAGGAAACTGGCTGGGGGGAGTGTTATAAAGCTCAAGGACATCAACCTGATAACTTCAGCTCATTTAGCTTAATTCCATACTTCGGGTGCTGCAGGGTATGGATTCTCTTTCTTGGGGAACTTGTCCTTTTAAACACATTTATTTGTTAAAGAGAGACGAAGGGAGAGAAAGATCGACCGGTTGCCTCTCTTATATGCCCCAACCTGACCCGCAGCTCAGGCACGTCATGACCAGGAATCAAACCAGCGAATTTATAAGCTCACTGGCTGATGCTCTCAACCAAGTAATGCTGGCCAGGGCAGGACATGTCCTTTTTGACGATATTGCAGTCTTAGATCGTTAACTGTCTCCATCAAAAATTATTTCCTGGCCCTGGCTTATGTAGCTCAGTGGATTGAATTCCAGCCTGCAAACCAAAGGATCTGGGTTCGATTCCCAGTCAGGGCACATGACTGGGTTGCAGGCCAGTTCCCAATGGGAGAAGCAGGAGAGGCAACCCTACATTGATATTTCTCTCCTGTACCCTCTAAAGATAAAGAAATAAAATATTAAAAAATTATTTCCTGGAAGTTAGCCCTCACTATAACAGTCTGAAAAGAAGATAAAAAAATTTAAAAATAGATAAAATGTTAATTTACTTTCCTGTTTCCCAATTCATTTAGAGTGCTGTAAGGAATTGCTTGACTTTGGGATGATCACTCCGTTGGCACGAACAGCAGGGAGTTAAACCAGGGAGTAAGTGGTATATTGTAAGTAAGAACTCCAGTAGCGAGGAGGAGAGGGCTCATCAGGTTCTGGATTTTGCCACGTGGCCTCGAGGTTGCCCGGGAGGCGATAGGAGGGTGGAGAAATGCCTGAAGGACTACATTTCCCAGAAGTCCGCCTGCCACGTGCCACGTGACCGCTGGCAGGCTCGCGCCCGGCCGTTCGGTTCCCAGCTGCGTTCTGGGCCGCTTCCCTCTTCTTTCCCAGCCTCTCGGCCTCCGCACCAACGCGGCCGGGGCGGGAGCAGGGTTGGCGCGTAGTTGGAGCCGGAGCCGCAGACGCATGAAACGTGGAGGCCTGAGCTGGGGGCGATCGTGGCTTCTCCTGTTCCTCCTCTGCTACCTGCTTGTCCGTGAGCTGGAAGCGGTCTCCCCGCCGGCAGGGACAGGTGGGCTGGGAGATCCGCCGGGCCCCCAGCTCCTCGTCAGCGGATTCGGGGACGCCCTCACTTCCCCTCCCCCGTCGGCGCCGGGAGCTGAGGGGCAGCGCTGCCACGGAGGCGGGGAAGGGTTCCTTCCTGCCAATCGGGGACGGGGCCAGCCTGGAGAGGCTGTGCCTGAGCCGCCTGAGCTGCCCCACTCCCGTCCCTCCCCTCAGGACACAGTGGCACTCGGAGCCCAGGGGCGAGGGGGCGTGCTACCGGAGAGAGCCAGGGGGGCCTCTGTCGGAGTCCGGAGCTGGGCTGGGGGTGGGGTGGGGGGGTAGATGCCTGAGAGCAAGTTGATCATTAGGGAGGTAGGGCGCTGTTGGTCTGACAAATGGGCGTGTGATGGGCAGGGCGGGCAGTAGTGTTTGTGTTTTCTTTTTTGGGCAAGTACGTTTTTATTGAGATGTAATTCACGTTCCATAAATTTCACTTTTTAAAAAAAACTTGAAAAAAGATTTTATTTATCTTTAGAGGAGAAGGGAAGGAGAGAGGGAGAAAAATATCAATGTATGGTTGCCTCTGTGCGTCCCCTACTGGGAACTGGCCTGCAACCCAGGCATGTGCCCTGACTGGGAATTGAACCTCAATCCTTTGGTTTGGAGGCCCTCGTTCAATCCACTGAGCTACACCAGCTAGGGCTTCATAAATTTCACTTTTGAAAGGATAACTGAAGTATAACTCAGTGGCATTTTAGCGTATTGACAGGGTTGTGCAACTAACTCCACAACATTTTTATCACCCCCCAAAAAACCCCATAGCCAATGGGCAGTCACTCCTCTCTCGCTCCCTTTCCCCGCTCTCTGACACCCAGCAGTTTCGTTTTAACCACAGGAGAGTGAGAAGTTAGCTCTAGTGTGTGTGGCCTGGGGGCAGCAGTGGGGAGTGAGGGTAGTGGGGTGATGAAGCTGACAGGCTGCAGGTGCTGGAAAGGGTAGACAGGCTGAGGGGGGCGGGGCAGTTGGAGTGGGAGCCTTGAAAGGGGAGAAGGGAGGTTGGAAGCAGAGGTGTGTGGAACAAGGTCCTGTGCCGAAAAGCTATGAAGACACAAGGGGTGGAGGCCTGTAGCCTTGCAGATCAGTGTAACCTTACAGAGGTTACTGCACATTGGGGCTCAGGAGAGGAACTGGAGGTGGAAGGGAAAAGATTCTATAGGAATAGGTGAAATGGTTGCTGCCCAGTATGAAGTTTGTGACTATATAGCTTTCTCGAGGGATTATTCTGCTTTGTAGTTATTTATTTTATGAAATCCTTTTGTCAACTCAGAGATAGACTGGGCAAGTATAAATATTTCCATTCTGCAGATGAAGAACCCGTTTTTTAGGGGTTAGGTGACTTGCTGAAACTCAAGGTTAGTAAGTAAATAGGGAAGAATGAGGTGGGGATTAAAAATGATTGAGGAAACTCTCAGCTGCAGGTGGATTAAGCAGCAGAGAATTGAGGTGGGGCAGTGTTACAGGAAGGACATTTAACTATTAAACATATGAAGAAGTCTATTATTATGATAGGTTAAAGACTTTGTTCTTGTCCCATTTAAATACAGAAAAGTGCAAACAGTGGAATAATATATACCCCATGTACCGTTCCTCAGCTTCAACAATTAGTACTCAGGCTAATTTAGTTTTTTTCTCTACCTCTATCCATTCATATCCCTACTCCCAAGTGTATTTAAACAGGTGATAGGCATACCATTTCATTTGTAAATATTTGAGTATACTGTATATCTGTAGAAGACTGAATAACTATTGAATAATAGACACATGGAAACATTATCACACCTAAAATTAGTAAGCTCTTATTATCTTCAATATCTAGGGCTTATTTTTAAATTTTAAAATTGCTTGGAATGAAGAAAGAGGAACATTGATTTGTTATTGTACATATGCATTCACTGGTTGATTCTTTTTTAAAAAGATTTTATTAATTTTTCGAGAGAAGGGAAGGGTGGGAACAAGAGAGGGAGAGAAACATCAGTGTGTGGTTGCCTTTTGCGTGCCCCTAACTGGGGACCTGGCCCACAACCCAGGCATGTGCCCTGACTGGGAATCCAACCAGTGACATTTGGTTCACAGGCCAGCACTCAACCCATTGAGCCTCACCAGCCAGGTGGGAGTTGATTCTTGTATATGCCAGACCTGGGATCAAACCTCCAACCAGCTGAGCTATCTGGCTGGGAATAGGACTTATTTTAAAAATGTGGTATCCAGTTGATACAAGGGGAATAAGCAGTGCGAAGACCTAGTTGTTTGCTCCCCTGAAAAGTATGATTGTTTTCCTGATTTTCCCAGTGGATCACACTGTCTTGTTTTCTTGGTTGATATGGTTCATCTTCTACAGTTGTGAAGAATTGTCATTTTGGCTTTTAATGGATGGAGTTTTGTGAGGGCAGAGAAAGTAGAAGTGAAATATACTGCGGCATGTACAAATAACTGTTATGTCTCATACTGCTCTAACTATTTAGGCAATTTGATTATGTTTTTCTCTAGATAATTATATATATGGTTACAAGTTGTTTAGTACGTGTGTGTTAGTTTTCTATGACTACTGTAACAATGACCACAAGTTCGGTGGTTCGAAACAACAGACTCCTTTAAAGCCCTGTGTTTCAGAAGTCTGCGATGGGTCTCACTGGGCTAGAGTCAGTGAGTCGGCCCGGCCCTGTTCCTTTCTGGAGGTTTCCAAAGAGCATCTGTTTCCTTGCCTCTTCCAGTTTCTAGAAGCTGCCACATTCCTTGGCTTGTGCCCTCTTCTCCATCTTCAAAGTTGGCAACCTTGGTCTCCTGACCATTCTTCTCAAGTCAGTTTCTGACCACAGCTGGGAAAGGTTTCCACTCTAAGGACCTCAGGGATTAGGTCAGGCCCACCTGGATAATTCAGGATAATTTCCCCCATTGCAAGGTCCTTAATTATAACTGCAAAGTCCCTTCTACCATTTAAGATAACAGAATCACAGGTTCCATGGATGAGGATGTGGCTGTCTTTGGGGGCTATCATTCTGCCTAACAGTGGGTTTTGGGATAATTTGCCGAGTCTTAAGAAAATAGGTGATTTCTTTTGCTGCTATAAGTGCAATGTGTGGTCTTTCACTTTGTAGGTACTGGGAGTGGTTAGTGCTGAAGAGGACTGTTCAATTTCCTTTTTAGTGACAATAAACAGACATATAGGAAAACCTGGGACGCAGAGTATAGGCTTTGGTAAAATGAGGCCTTGAAAAGCGATTAAGTATAAATGCAATGTAACAGCGTGTGAAGTTTTTCTGTATTTTTGGTCTCTTTTTAATATTCATGTTTTTATACTTGTAATCGGAGTGTGTATAATCTTAGCTGCCACTCAAAGTCCTAGATCTCAGGGTGGTGATGGTTCCTGCCCAGAGGGGAGGGCGGGGCATTTTGTCCTGATGTGTGATGGAGGCGCCCTCAACTCTACAGGACAGGGCTTCAAGTGAGGGAACACTTTCAGGAAGAGGAGGTCCTGTGAGACTTGTGTTTGAAGCCCCTTCTAGAATTTTCTTTCTGGGACTCAGCTGGGCATGGTTGAGCCCGGCGGGCCTGAAAGCACAGGGGCAGGATGGCAGTTACCGCTCTGCCCTTCCCAGGCCTGGGAGGGGACTCTGAGTCTTGGAGGTGGAAAGGATTTCTGGAAGTCCTGTAGTTTGATATCGTGCTTCTTGAGGGGGCGCAGCCTTCCGGCTTATCTCTGGAGGTCCTGCCTGTCTTGGGGCCGTGTGTTTTAGCCCCGCTTATCAGTAAGTGTGTGATGGGAATCGTTCAGCTTGAAGGCAGGACCGGATATTTATTTTCTCTAGTAAGGTTCTCAGCTGAGCTTATGCTCTGAACTTCTACTTATGAACTTCTTGTAACCAGTTTTTAAGTTATTCTCATGTTACTTATTTTTAAATAAAATAAACTAGTAGTGTGGAGAACAACTTTACAAATAGGTTGTATTTACTAAAAGGTTTTTTTAATCCCTTTTTGGAGGTTTAGCTAGTACTTTTTGATGTCTTTAGTTTTTATCACATTCTTTAGAAATGCAGGTACCAGGTAGGTGGAGGGGTGGATGGACAAAATGGGTGAAAGTGGTCAAAAGGCTCCAACTTCTGTTCATAATTTAGTCCTCAGGATGTGATGTACGGTGTGGTAATTGCAGTTAATGACACTGTACTGCATATTTGGAAGTTGCTGAGAGACTAGATCTTAAAAGTTCCCATCACAAGAGAAAAATGTACCTGAGTGTTGATGGATGTTAACTGGACTTACTGGTGATCATTTTACAGGGTCTGCATATAATGAATCATTATGCTGCACACCCGAAACTATCAATAATACGTTGTTACATGTCAATCTTATTTCAATTAAAAAATGCAGACACCGAAAATGGCTGTAGCCCACCGATGTGGACATTGGGAAGATGTTAAGAAAATCTTTTGTGTGGCATATGACTGATAAATTTCTTTTTTTACATTGAGACTTTCACTGAATCTTGACAATGTTCCCTCCAAAATGTCTCTTGCAACCTTGGCCTTTTTCTTAGCATACTTTCAAAGCCCCCTGTGTCAGTTACACTTAGGTTTGCCTCTGAATAACAAGAGACTTGAAAAACAATAGCGTAAGCCTGTTTGTTTCTCATGTGAAAGAAGACCTGCAATAGTTCAGGGCTGGTATGGTGGCTCCACTGTCATTGGGGACTCAGCCCCCTTCCAGTTTCGTCCTCTGTCATCACCAGGGGTGTGGCCCTTGGTTTCTGGGTCCAGGGTGGCTGCTGGCTAATGTGCAGGCCACAGGATGGAGGAAGGGACAGAGAAGTGGCTGTTCGCTCCTAAGGAAGTTGATGTAATTCAGTATTAGCGAGGACTTGGTCACATGACCTTGCTGGCTGCAGGAGAGGGTAGGTAATGTATCTTTGAGCTGGACAGGAATGTGCTCAGCCAGAAATAGGGTTGTTACTATGGGCAGGGAGGACTGGAGACTGAGGTATGCAGTTGGCATTTCTAATACCTTACTTCGTAGTTGGTTTCTCTGTGGACTCCAGACTAACCCACTCATGTCCCAGATTTCTAGGTTTGAATCCTAGTTGTGTTACTGATATGCTTTGGTGTGTTACTCAGCCTGCTTGAACTTTCGTTTTCTCACCTGCAAAATGGCACTAATACTTTATGTATGGTAGTTACAACGAAATGAAACTGTTTCTTATGTGTCTGGCAACATACACGCTCTAAATACTAGTTGTTTTTCCTTCTCTTCCCTCAGGTTTCTGGATGTGGGTATCTGAACAGGCGATGTGAAAAAGAGAAGTTGAGATGGGTGGGGTGGGTGTGAAGTGCAGTGCTGAGCGTGCTGACAGCCGGTGGATAATGATGGCGGGCAGTCAGATAGAAGTGGTGTGTCTGTCACCCATAAGGCAGTTCTGGACTGGACACGGGTGTTTGGAAATCCTCACTGTGTAGGGGAAGAGCTCGCTGATCTGGGAGACTGGGGGGGGGGTTGCAATCTTATAGTTACCGTGGAAGGAGTAGAAGACATGCCCTTTAGTTCGTTTCCCCGTAAAGCACGGACATGCCCTTTAGTTTGTTTCCCTGTAAAGCACGGAGCAGCCGCTTGCTTTCTGGCCTTGTTGGCTCCCACTTTGGTTCCCTCCTGCTCCAGCCTCAGTGAACTTCTTTCAAGTCCTTGAATGGGCCCTGCCTGTTTCTGTCTTAATCCCAGGGCTTCTCACATGCTATTCTCTTTGCCTTGAACATTTTCTGAACCCTGCACCCACCCAAGCCAGTCCTTACCCTTCAGGTCTTAGTTTATGGCATGACTTATGGGAAGCTTTCATCGAGTCTTGAATGGTCGCCATATTGTAATTTCATGTTGACCTGTGTGTTTCTCTTCCTCGACTGTAAATAATAAATTCCATTCTGCACAGTTTTCACCTTGGCACTTAGCATTGCTCTGGCCACATCTTGGGCACCCGGGAAATACTGACAGATGCCTGTTCCTACATAACCATAATATGATGTATCTTCAGTGTGGCTAGTTTGTTTGGCAACTCTGCACTGTTCTTTAGTATTTGCACATTGAATTGTTAACGTGAGTCAGTGATTGTGAAATAGTAAAGCACATTCTCCCCAATTTGTTTGAAAGTTATTTCTTCTACTTAAAGTAATACTTCTATATTCAGATAATACTGGAAGGCATATTATAAAAAACAGCAGTATCCATTCTTCTTAGATTGGTCCTCAGAGGCAACTGCTTTGAACTGTGTTCGTAATCGTCTAAATGGTTATTTTGTGATTTGTCAGTTTTAGAGAACACCATTGACTCCTCACTGTGGTGAATGAAGTGTTCTTCCTCCGCCCCCTCCTCCTCTTCCAGACTTTCCAGTACAAACATAGAAGGATTCTTGGTTAATTTCATGTTCAGTGGTTACATCGTTATATGACATAAATACTAAATACTGCTCACCGCTGAGCTGCATGCTTTTTACCTTGTTTTCCTGCCCCTCCCCTCCATTTGCTTATTTTTCCACGAATGTGCTATTAACTTTAACCAAATACTTTGAAAGGCCTGTGTGGGTTGGGGCCCAGGAAGCTGATGCAAGGTGTTGCTCTGTCTGCGGCTGTGGCTGTGGGCAGTGAATTGTTTGTGTCTCTTCCCCGGAGGCTCCATGCCTTTGTCAGCCTGCAGGAAGGTAAATCTCAGACCCTTCACAGTTCCTGGCTCGACAGTGGAACATCCCTCTGTCTGTGCTTCCTTTTTGGAACTCCTGTTACTCTTAATACTTTCTCTTTTAAAAAATATAGTTTACTTATTTATTTTTAGAGATGGGGAAGAGAGAGAGAGGAAGAGAAATATTAATGTTCAAGAGACGCATTGATGAGTTGCCTCTTGCACGCCCCCAACTGGAGACCTGGCCTGCAACTTAGGCGTGTGCCCTGGCCAAGAATTGAACCTGCTACCCTCCGGTTCACAGGCCGGCACTCAGTCCACTGAGCCACACCGTCCAGGGCTTAAGACCTTCTAAATGGGTCTTTTAATTTTCCATCTCCTGTTTTTCATCTATTTGTCTTTGTTTATTATTTATTTAAGGGGAGTTTCCTTGACATCCTTTCTATTGAATTTTTATCTTGTTTTTAATTTCAAGGGTCATTTGTTCTTTGATTATTTCCTTTTTTATAACGTCTTTTCGGTTCATGGACCAAGGGTGCTGTGGCTAAGAGCATCGTTCCTGTACCTAGCCTGACTGGGTTGGAACCTGGCGTGGCGCTCTCTAGCTTTATAATCTTGGGCAAGTTACTTAACTTTTCTTTGCCTCAGTTTCTTCTTCTAGGCTAAGAGTCAGGTGACGTTTTGTGTTATGGACCAGATTGTAAACGTTTAAGGTTTTGTGGACCAAGTGCCAAAATGAAGGTTGTGTTGGTACCTACAAAACAGGAGAGAACAAATTTCTACAAGAGTTTTATTGATGAAATTCAAATTACAGTACTAATGGTTGGGCAAATTTTTTCTGTTAATAAAAGGTTTGCTGATGAATAAAATTTCTTTCTTTGGGGAATGGTAACATTTTATTTACTTAGCACTTAAAGTTCCTGTTTTCATTCGTCAAGATAGATTTTACAAATGTTAATGTTCAATGCTGATTTGTAATGAGATTTTATGTATTTCATCTTTGAAAATATCTTCTTACACAGGTAGGTACTGTCAAATCCTGACATTAGTCCATAAACATATGATTTTAAAATATTTATTTATTTTTAGAGAGAGGGGAAGGGAAGAAGAAAGAGTGGGACAGAAACATCAATGTGTGGTTGCCTGTTAATGTGTCCCCCACTGGGGACCTGGCCTGCAACCCAGGCATGTGCCCCTACTGGGAATCAAATCAGTGACCCTTTGCTTCACAGGCCCACACTCAATCCACTGAGCTATACCAGCCAGGGTCATAAATGTATGATTTTATTGCTTTTGTACTGGCATGGAGATCTGACAGTGCTTCCGGAACTGTAGCTTGAATTTGGAAAACATCTCCTGCACACTTGTATGGAACTGGAGATCTTGCATCTTGGTTTAATATCTGACAGCATAGAATGTGTAAAAAAAAAAACCGTGACGTTACACACCATCAGTTTTGCTCAAAATGAAAATGAAAACATCAGTGTAGGTTTTTTGTGTTAAGTGCTGTTGGTTTTCTAATTTTAGGTTGAATTCATTCAGAAATATGAAACCTGCAGCAATAAGTAATTTCCAAAGGCATTCAGTGTTCAGTAATGTGGTTTCGGGGGAGGGTTCTTCTTGTTCAGAAAAATTTTTATCTCAAATCTGAGCTCAAAAATTTTAATGAAACGATACTACCGCTAAGCCATTATATCGTTGTATGGTAGGACATACCAGGATATTTATCTGCTTCTGAGAAAAAAATTATTTTCTTAAAGATTTTATTTATTTATTTTTAGAGAGGGAGAGAAACATCAATGTATGATTGCCCCTCATCCCCCTACTGGGGACCTGGCCCACAACCCAGGCATGTGTCCTGACTGGGAATAGAATGGGTGGCCCTTTGGTTTGTGGGCTGGGACTCAATCCACTGAGCCGCACCAGCCAGGCCTGTTTCGGAGAAAAATTTTGATGATGAGTAAGTTCGTGAGAGCAAATGAAGCTAACCGTTGTAACTGGTTCAATAACACAGTAGACTCAAATATTTTATGCAAAGCACTTGCTGATTGATATTACCATGAGCAATAAATAGGCTTTAAACACCTTATATTTTCATGAGGTTTGCAAATTTGGCCAACTATGATTTTATTTGCTCCCCACATACTCCTACCTCCATCAGTTGTTGCGCATCTTAGTAGATTCCACTTCATATTGTACTGAAATAGTATCTTCTCAGTTGTTTTGGGAAATGTTCATGGGCTGTAATTGTTCCATACAGACTCTCCTTTGAGCAACTGTTTTCACTGACAGACAGGCCTTAAAGATGTTTCTTTTCTCTGGATACATTTCTTTGGCTGTTGTTATCAAACAATCTAACTTAGCTAATGAGAGCAAATGACTTTGTCTCACTAGTTAACAGATGAGCCATTTGGAAACTTACTTTGGTTGCAGCCTTGCTTTCATTTTTTATTTTGGGAAGATGCTGCTGTGGTGAAATGCCTCGTTTTAAGTTTTTCTGGTTTCCTTAGCATCACTGTCCTGAATGGGGAGTTCGTGCAGTGAGGTCGGGCGTGCCGGGCTGGTGCTGTCTTCCCTGTGCTGCGTTCTTCTGGCACAGCTACAGTGCTGTTACGTAATAAACCTAGTGCTGTGACATCTAATTAGATTAAAAATAATCTGCACTCTGCAGTTACTTAAAAGTGTGTCTTCAAAATTTACTTTCTTTTTTTCTTTTTCTTTTTTTGACATGATAGATCTCCACCGGTAATTTAAAAATAAATGTTGTATCCCTGGCCGGGTGGGTGGTGGCTCAGTCAGTTGGAGTGTTGCCCCATACACCAAAAGTCTGCGGGTTCGATCCCCGGTCGGGGTGTGTATGGGAAGCAACCAATCTGTGTGTCTTGCATCGATGTTTTTCTCTGCCCCCTCCCAACTCCTTCCTCTCTAAAATCAATACATATATCCTCCAGCGAGGATTAAAGAAGAAAAAGTTGCAGCACCTGGAATGCTGTCATTGTCATGTGTGTCACTGAAGTGTGTGGTACGTTGAAAAGCAGTGTGCACGGTGAGAGCACCGGGCGGGTTCTCTGTTTCAGCCTCTCTGTTGCCGAGTCGCCACAGTGGCTACAGACAGTGTGTGAACACAGGAGAGTGGCCATGTTCTAATAAAGCCTACGGACACTGTGGTTTTAATTTTATATAATTTCCACATGTCACAAAATGTTCTTTTTTTTTTAATTTATTTATTTTTTATTGATTATGCCATTCCAGTTGTTCTGTTCTCCCCTTTCATTCCCCTCCACCCTACCTCTCCGTCCCCATTACCCCCCCTTTAGTTTATGACCATGTGTCTCAAGTTCTTTATATTCTATATTTCCCCTACTATTCTTGCCCCCCCATCTATTTTCTATCTACTGTCTATGCTACTTGTTTTCTGTACCTTCTCTCCCCGTCTTCTACTCCCACTCCCCTGTTGCTAACCCTACTTGAGCTCTTCATTTCTATGTTTCCACTCCTGATCTAGCTGTCCTTTTAGTTTGCTTTTGTTTTAGGTGTGGTTCTTAATAACTGAGTTTGCTGTCCTTTCACTGTTCATGTTTTTTTAACTTCTTTTTCTTAGATAAGTCCACAAAATGTTCTTTATTTGTTTCAGCCGTTTATGGGTATGAGAAATGACCCCCAGGCAGCAGGCTGGCCTGGCCCTTGGCCCCGCCTTGGCGGTGGGTGTGGAGCTGGGGCTGCCGCAGCGGTTGTGGTGGGGACCCGCTGAGTCAGCGTGAGCCGTTGGGTGCTGCCCGAGGACGTGCCAGGCGCCACACGGTTGTTCACATTTACTGTTTTTATTATCTCCCTGACATTCATTTTAGTTTTTAAATTTTTTCCTCTCTCAGAATCATTTGCTTCCTGATTCCTTTTTCTGGTTTCTTTATTTCATGTTGGAGGGTCCAAACTCGTCTTGTTTTTGGTGATCCCTCCTTATCTGAGATCGAGACTCCATGTATCGATTGGGAACTCGCCGTGTGAGTGAGTGTGTTTGGTGGTGGATGGCTGTAGATGGCTAGCCCGCTCTTTATTTGTTTTTAAAAAGATTTTAAAATTTATTTATAGACATAGGGGAAAGGAGGGAGAAAGAGAGGGAGGGAAATATCAGTGTGTGGTTGCCTCTCACATGTGCCCTACTGGGGACTTGGCCTGCAACCCAGGCATGTGCCCTGACTGGGAATTGAACCAGCGACCCTTTGGTTCGCAGGCCAACACTCAATCCACTGAGCCACACCAGGCAGGGCGTCCTGTGTTTTTTTTTTAAGGGTCAGTGTAGTATTGGAGTGTACAAAGTGAATCCAAGTGGAAAGACTGGAAGCAAAGACACCCAGGTACTGCTGCATCACGTCTGAGATTATAGAAGCCTGGTCTGGCTTGGAGGTGGTGGGAATGGAAAGGAAGAGAGGGATTTAAAGGATGGTGTGGAGCACTGTGCGTGTTCTAGAACAACCGAAGGGCTTGTTCGAGAGTCGTTCTAATAGAGTGGTCAAGACCAGGCATTCCGGAATTAGATCACCTGGGTTTCAATCCTGGCTTTGTCACTTAATTTCTGGGACCGTGGGGAAGTTACTTAACCCGTCTGTGTCTTAGTTTCCGCATCTGTACAGTGAGAAAGTTGCGACCTCCTCTTAGAGTTGTCGACAGGGCAGAAATGAATCAGTAATTGTAAGGTACTTAGCGTAGCTGCTGACTTTAGATCACGTAAGGAAACCGGCTGAGTGAAAGTGCCGTTGTGCATTCTGTTCCCTCGGCCTCAGGCACTCCCGTGTGTTTCCATAGCTTTTTGCGTGTCCACACTCAGTTGTACTGCCCACCGTATGTGTTAAGAGGCGTTGAGTTCGTTAGTGGCAGGGACCTGGTCTTATTCACTTCTACATTTTCAGTGTCCAGCATAACTGAACATTTACAGTGAGTGTGTAACAGGCATTTATCGAACGAATGGTTGGTTATGTGAGACAGTTTGAGCCAAGAAGGTTGATAACGTTGATAGAAATAGTGACTTTGGGAGGGGTTGCTTATTTGAGGGGGACACATGTTAAAATCTACTTCACTATTTACGGTGATAGCAAGACAGCAGTCGAAATGGCTGTTAAGTAAAAATTTGTGCTCGGGTTTGGACTGAGAGGTCAGGACAGAACACTCGTCCTGGGATCACTCACATGGAGGTCAAAGGGCAGGCCAGAAATGCACACAGATTCTTCCTGAGGGAGGGAGGGTCGGGAGAGAACCATCATTTATTTAACAAAAAAATATATATTTTTACTTTAAATTATTATTCAGGAATAATCTACCTCAGGAGGTATGTCATACATACTACAGAAAAACCACATTTCAATGTGGTTTTCACCATAATGGTAACTTCACGGGAGTCGTGGAAGTTGAGAGGGCAAGCTGGTTTGGGGAGGGAGGATGGAATTGGTTTTGCACACGTTAAGATCAGGTTCTTGGCTACATCGCTTTAAAATAGGTTTACTTCTAAAAGCGTCAGCAATGGCGTGCTCCTCATTTTTAGTACGGATTTATATAAGGTGCATTGTTATGCACCAAATTACCGCTTATATATTACGTATATAATTAAAAATATATTATCCTTGAGCTTTAAGAGCCTTAAGTATTTTAGGGATCCAGGAAGAACTGGCGTTCTGGTCAGAGGCTGGGTCCGGGAGAGTTTTGAGGGTACCGTGGAAGCTGCTAGTGGACGCAGGAGGCAGACTCAGTGACTGATGGATAGAGAGAAAGGGGCACTGAGGGCCAAAAGGCTTCTGAGGCGCAGTGAGCGGGACGAGCAGCAGGGCTCTGGGAGATGAGCTGATTGGATAGTGGGATTTTCCAGTTCTGTTTTATCCTAGTTTTCATTGGTAAGAGTCTCGGGAGTTCAGATAAAACTGTGGGTCATGTGTGTGTGTGTGTGTGGGGGGGGGGCTTGGCACGATTCATTGCAGAAGAGATGCCATTGGGCTCAGTTTTCTACTTTGCTTTCTGTGCGGGCAGGGAGCAGGTGGAACTTTCTGACAGCAGTACTTGGTGGCTGGTCTCCTGGCTTGTTCTCCCTGGGCACGTCAGCTGCCTCGGGCACTGCCTGCGCTCCGCTCAGCAGATGGCACCCTGGCGTGTGGGCCAGGGGAGGGAGGTTTGCCCATTCTAAGATCTCCATGTACAGGTTCTGATTTTTGTGTTTATGTCGGCCGAGGCAGATGTTAGCCCCATTTTCCGTCTTATAACTTTGTATCTGATGGCTAATATATATAAAAATAAAGGAAAATAAAGGTGTGATTTCCTTTAGTAAGTTTACCGTCTTTTACATTTAGGTCAAGGGTAGGTAGGGACACGTAGGAGGATTATCTTGAACAAGTTTGAAATGCTGTTCGTTCTTTGTAGGTTGTCCCATGGAGATGAAGGTTTAAGGACAAACTGTGGACCGGGTCAGAAGATGGGGTCGAACAGCAGCAGGATCGGCGACCTCCCCACGAACGAGCACTTGAAGAAGTTGTCGGGCACGGAGCCGCTCTCTGAGAACGACCCCTTCTGGAACCAGCTTCTCTCGTTTTCATTCCCCGCACCAACTGGCAGGTAAGAGAGCACTTGGACGTGAACGTTTTATGGAGGCCCACACATATTTGTGTGTATGCTCCTTGTTAAAAAAATGTTTTTTAATGTCTATCCGTCCACTTACCGTCCATCCATTATCTACCTGTCTGTCATGCATGTACCAGTAGAAAATCCAAAAGGTAGAAAAGTAGGAAATAAGTTTTTCTCCTTTTTTGTCCGCTCAGCTACCTCCCTTCCCCAGAGATGATTTCTGGTAGCAGTTTCTTTTGAATCCTTCTAACGATAGTACAAGATTATTTAAGTTTGTATCTCATGTACATTTTACAAAACTGTTTAAACACAAGTGGTAGGATACTACACATAACCTTGCTGTTTCTTTTTTGCTTGCCGTCTCTGGCTCTTTCTTCCACAGTTAAGTAAAACATGTCTTGTGTACTTAAGCATATATGCAGCTGCCGTTTCTTTTCAGTGTCTGAAGACTGTTTATAGAACACATTTGATCAGTTTTCTCTTGGGTATGGAGGTTGTTCCCAGTGTTCTGTTACAACAGATAATGGCGCCTGCACTAGTCCTCATGATACGAGTGTAGCTCTGGTTCAGAAAGTCCATTTGCTGGGTCAGGCTGCATATGCATTTGCCGTTTTGGTGGGTGTGGCCAAACTGTGCTCTGTGGAAGTCGTACCCGTTTATACTGCTACCAGCAGTGTATGGGAAGGTACCTTTCCCCTCACCTTTGTCAATTTAATGCATTGTTAGGGACTTCCGCCAAGATGGAGGCATAGGTGGATGTGCCGTGCCTTCTCCCACAACCAAGATTAGAGAAAACTAAATATTAGCAACAGAAAACACAGCCAGAACATGGAAAATTGAACTTTTCGGAAGTCCGTTAACAACAAATTCTTCAGCCTGACCAGTAAGGGGCGAAACCAGTGGCTGGCGGAGCAGGGTTGCACAGGAGGACTCGGCCAGACACACTCAGGCCCGCGGAATCCAGACGCAGGGTCAGACCTAGTGAGCGACCCAGCGAGCAACCAGGCGAGCGACCTCGGGGGAGACAGCCGGGCCGGGGGCTGCGTGTTGACTGAGGTCGCGCATTTGTGCGAGGGTGGACAGGCGAGGAAGTGGGCGGTTGGACCAGGCCGGCAGGTCCCCACGGCAAGCGGCAGTGGAGGGCGCCGCCATTTCCCTGCTCTGACCCCACCTCCACATACAGCGTCATAACCCAGCGACTCTGAGTGGCCCGGCCCAGGTGAACCACCTAAGGCACTGCTCCTCCGCACCCAGCTGTGAGAAGCGGCAGAGGGGGTCGCCATTTCCCCCGCTCTGGCCACGCCCCCACATACAGCGTCACAACCCAGCGACCTGGGAATCCAAGCCGCCGGCTTCTCACACTTAAAGGGCCAGAACAGACCAAGAATGGCCCAGGAGGATCTCAGAGCCCCAGAAATAAATCTAAGCGATGAAGAAATAGCAAAACTCACAGACGCACAGTTTAAAAAATTGGTGATCAGGATCCTCACAGAACTGGTTGATTATACGGACAAATTAGACAAATATATGAAGGCGAAACTCATTGAAATGAATGGAATTGCACAGGACACCAATAGCAATGAAAAGGAAACTGGGACTCAAATCAATGGAGTGGACCAGAAGAAAGCAAATAATGGCCAAACAGAAAAGAGTCAAGAAGCAAGAATTCAAAGAAATGAGGAGAGTCTTAGGAACCTCCAGGACATCTTTAAACGCCCCAACATCCGAATTATAGGGGTACCAGAAGGGGGAAAGGCACAGCCACCAGTGGAAAACTTATTTGAACAAATAATAAAGGAGAATTTCCCCAATCTGGCAAAAGGAAATAGACTTCCAGGAAATCCAGGAAGCTCAGAGAGTACCAAAGAAGTTGGACCCAAGAAGAAACACACCAAGGCACATCGTAATTACATTAGCCAAGATTAAAATGAAGGAGAGAATCCTAGAAGCAGCAAGAGCTAAGGGGACAGTCACCTACAAAGGAGTCCCCATCAGACTGTCAGCGGATTTCTCAAAAGAGACCTTACAGGCAAGAAGGGGCTGGAAAGAGGTATTCCAAGTCATGAAATCTAAAGACCTACAACCAAGATTGCTCTATCCAGCAAAACTTTCATTTAAAATGGAAGGACAGATAAGGTGCTTCTCAGATAAGATCAAATTCAAGGAGTTCATCATCACCAAGCCCTTATTATATGAAATGTTAAAGGGACTTATCTAAGAAAAAGAAGTTAAAGAAACATGAACAGTGAAAGGACAACAAACTCACAGTTATTAACAACCACACCTAAAACGAAAGCAAACTAAAAGGACAGCTAGATCAGGAGTGGAAACATAGAAATGAAGATCTCAAGGAGGGTTAGCAACAGGGGAGTGGGAGGAGGAGAAGGGGGGAGAAGGTACAGAAAATAAGTAGCATAGACAGTAGATAGAAAATAGATGGGGGGGCAAGAATAGCATGGGAAATATAGAATCTAAAGGACTTGAGACACATGGTCATAAACTAAAGGGGGGGTGATAGTGGGGATGGGGGGTAGGGTGGAGGGGAATGAAGGGGAAATAGAACAACTGTAACAGCATAATCAATTAAAAAAAAATGCATTGTTAGACTCTTTGATCTTTGCCAGTTTGATAGGAGAAAACCAACATTTCACTTGTGAACTGATTCCTGAACCAGAGGAAAGGTGGCTTGGGAACAAGAGGGGGCTGGTCCGGGTAGGGGAATGCCGTAAGGGAGTCCCAGTGGCGAGGCGGGGCGTGCTGTGCATGGGAATCTGAAGGGCGATGAGGGGGGAGGTGTGGAAGGTTTGAGGGTTCTGGTGAAAAATATTGGGGAGTTTGGACTTTGTCCTAACAGCATTGGAAACCATTGAAAGGTTTTCATCCGAAAGGATATAATCAGGTTTTCATTTTATTTGATATTCTGATTGCCTCCTGTTGTGGTAATCACTCTGTCCTTCAGCAGAAACTAGTACTTCTAGACCACACAGTTTTTGTTTTGTTCTTAAAAATAACTCCCTTTTAAGATGAGATAGACGTGTTCCAGGTACTCAAGTAAAAAGTTAGAAGGTAATGAAACTGTGTGGGGTGGTCAGGATTCCAGGGTTCCGGCAAGTCTTGGAGGCGTCGGGGTGTGAACCGAGAGAGTCCTGGAGGCGGTGGATGGTTTAGAAGGGGAGCAAGGGAAAAGGGGGAGGTTCTGGGCGCTGTTCTGGGCCTGTGGGTGCAGACCGGGGGACACGGGCCCGCCTGGAGGGCAGGGTCACTCGCAGGGAACTCTTCTGTGGGCCAGAGCCCAGCCCAGCGTTGGCAGGTGATGGGGAGAGATGCAGGAGCTGTGGTGTCTATACACGGAGTTTAAAACATTATCATTTTGTTTATGTTTGTCTGAAAAGATAATACGTTCTTGTGGTTCAAAATTCAAAGGATTCAAAGGCTATAAATGTGGGACATCGCCTTCTGTTCTCCATGTGCCTAGTTCTCTGCTCCAGAGGGAACAGATGTTACCACTTTTCTTAGTGTCCTTTTAAGGGACGTTTCATGCTGTTTTAGTCTGTTGGGGCTACTTTAACAAAATGCCACCAACTGGGTAGCTCGTAACACCACGAATCCATTGCTCGTGGTTCTGGAGGCAGGAGTCTGAGGTCAGGGCATCATCACGGCTGGGTGATGGCCCTCTTCCGGCCCATAGCCCACACGGTCTCTCTGTGTGCTCATGTGGCAGAAGGGGGAGCAAGCTTTCTGGGGTCTTTCTAATAAGAGGCACTGATTCCATTCATAAGGATTCTACATTCATGACCTAATCACCCCTATAGGCCCACCTATAATGCAATGTGTACATTCAGACACATACGTCCCCCTCTTCTTAGACTGATGGTAACATATACACACTTCTAAACTTTGCTTTTTTTTTCATTGATTATATCTTAGAGAGCCACATATATCTGTATTAGCTTCTGCATTGTTTTTGATGGGGCATAGCATGTCACCATTGAGTATACCACAATTAATATAGCAATATTGTTGTACCCTTTGGATTGCTTCTAGTGTTTTCTTATTATATATAATGCAGCAGTGGATGATATTAGACATACAGGTAGAAGTGATTATTGTGCTGTGAATAAAGTATGACCAGATGACTTCCATTAATTCTTCCAGTGACCTTGGAAGGGCGTGAGAAACAAGTGTAATAGGTTGGGAACGGATTTTAGGGGGCCCTGAAAGCACTTCCCAACATAGAGGAGTGGGCAAAAGTAGGTTTACAGTTACAGTACAATAATTAATAAATAATAATACAAGGAGAAACTACCTGTCCATTTCACAACTGTAAGCTCTCTTTGGCCCACCCCTGCATTTCAGGGTGTTTCAGGAGGCACCGAAGCATGTGGGGAGTCTGCCCACAGAGGGCCGAATGGGGACATCAGAATTGGTCCACCCCTGGCCCATTTTTGGCACACCCATTAGAAAGCTGAGGGTTAGAATTCTGATCCCTCACAGGTAGGTTCTTGTGGAATGGATTTGGGGAAAGTGTTGTTTTAGGGCGTTACTCTTTAGGTAGGGTGAGTGATAGGCTGGAAAGCGCAGGAAGGAAGAGACCGGTGGGCAGGAAGACCAAGTGCGAGGAGCCGCAGTTCTGGAGCCGCCCTGATGCAGGCCTCAGTCCCTGCCTCTCCAGGGAGTGGGAAGTCCTGCGCCTTTGTGAGATGATGGTTCCAGCTAGCAGAGACTTACACAGAATAACATACTGTGAAAGTTGTTCTGTTTCAGATGGATACTTGATTTGAGCATTAGTACTGAGTGAGCTTGGAGTCCTCGACAGCACTGAGCAGGATGGTGGCAGCGTGGATACTTAACCAAGAACGAGAGTCGTTTGCTGAAAGGTCTGGTGATGTTGGAGAAGGGAAGCAGGGAAGCGTGGCTGGGGGAGCGTAGATTTTGAAGGTGGACCAGCTTCGTCTTGCATCTGAGCCTCGCCACTTACTAGCTTGTCGAACTTAGGGAAACTTGTTCATCCCATTGAGCCCGTGGATGCTTCTGTGAGATGGAAATCATAATACCCACCATACAGATTTGTCAGGAGGGTAAAATATCACAAGGCGTGTACAGTGTCTGACTTTCCTCTCCTTTCAAGGAATAAATACCTACTAATTTAAAAAAGAACAAGGCTTCTGTCATGAGAGTCTAAAATATTTGAGGGATGAAAATGAGCAGCAGAAATTTAATTTTCTTAAGACTGCTTTATCCTAATGAATAAGAATCCTATGACTCTTTTGAAATAATAGTTCAGTTGTTTTAAAAATAGGCCAGACACTGAGTCTAATAATGTTTGTCTTTGTGCTGGCACAAGACCCTTTTATAAAGGCTACTTCTAAGCAACTTTGCTGCGTTGTGAAGTTGCGTTATGTACACTGAGCACTAGGTGGCGCTCCAGTGAGGCAAGAAGGCAGCTTCTGGCAACTCAAGCGGATTTTCTGAGTACCAAAGTAATGCATGTTCCTTTCTGGTACCTTAAGTACAGGAAAGCACAAGGAAGGCAAAAAGATGACAGTGATGACAATGAAAAGTAATCTTTGTTAACATGTATGTATATTCTTTCAGTTCTCTTACTTAAAAATATGTGCATCATATTCTCTACATTGTTTCTTTAACTCATACTCCCTCCTGTCAGTGTTTTCCTATGACCTAAGTTTAAATGGTTGTAGAATGTTCTGTCTTATGGATGTACGTGGTGATTTAACTAATGTTGAACATTTTGGTTGTTTCTTATTTTACCTGTTTATATATAAAACTTGGATGAACTTCCTGTAGCCAAGTCTGTGTGCCCAATTATATAAGTGGAGTGAGTTTTTAGTAGAGTTTATGGTAAAATAGACTTAAAAAAAGTCACTTTCATTAGAGAAAAGTTAGAAAATACAGAAACAATAGGGGAACTAGTCATGCGTTCTCATCACACGGAGCTGTTCTTCCGTACTTTTTGAAGTGCATATGTTTATTTTATCTGCCTTTCCCCTCACAAATACGAGATTGTACTGTATTATTGCTATGTGACTTTAAAACAATGATTTATATATATTTCTTTTTAGTAAATATGAGTTATTACAGTTTATTTATAAAAAAATAGTATTGAATGCCCTCTAACTTACCAGGTGCTATTTTTAAGGGCCAGAGGCCTTGCAGTGAATGTGAGCGGGAGGTCCCTACCCTCAAGAAGCTTGTATTGTAGTGGAGGAGTTGGGCAGTGAACAATCAGAGAAGTAAATACATGGAGTTATGTTCGGAAATGCCAAATGCAGTGGAAGAAAAGCAAAGCAGAGCCAGATCGCGTAGTGACAGCGTGGGAGGGCGTGCTCTGGCGAAGCGGCCTTTCGGCAGAGATACGGGCATGAGCCATGCAGGTGCTAGGGAAGGAGCGTCCGGGTGGAAGGAACAGCAGCTGTTAAGGACCTGAAGCAGGAATGAGTTCTCCATGTTGGAGGAGTGGCAAGAGTCCCGCGTGGCAGGACAGCGAGCAGGGAAACACATTGCATAGGCCGGTGTGGCCTGTGTCACATGGTCTTCCAGAGACGAGCACATTTTAACTTGGGAATTGAGCCTAGTCTGCTGTAGTTTCCTAACTCTCCTGTGATATGGAAAGACTTACGTAGTCTGTTCTATTGTGGTAAGATGAACATAAGTTTACTGTTTTTAAGTGTATGATTCAGTGACGTTAACTACATTCCCTGTGTTGTATAGGCATTACCATTGTACATTTCTAGAACTTTTCATCATTTCAAACAGAAACTCTGTACCCATTAAATAACTCCATTTCCCCTTCCCCCAACCCCCCCCGCCCCGTAACAGCCCCTATTCTGCCTTCTGCCCTTATAAATTTGTCTATTCTTGGTAACTATAAGTGGAATCATATATTAGTCATTTTGTGTTTGGCTAATTGCACTTAGAGTATTTTCAAGGTTTATCCATGTTCCAGCACATATCAGAATTTCCTTCCTTTTTAGGCTAAATTATATTCATTGTATCTATATACCATGTCATTATGTTTTTTTAAACTTCAGTTAGTTGTACTTTCTAAAAAAAATTCTTTTAAATGTCTTCCATTTCTCTTCAGTATTGTTAGGTTCCAGCGACCAGTTTGATTTTTCTTTTAGGGATTGCTCTTACATTGTAAACAGTATGTACATTCAGCTAAGAGCCTGGGCCAGTGAACCGTCTACCTTAATCCAGCTGTTATTTATTGAGTGCTTACTGCATGCCAGGCACTGGGTTCATCTCATTGCCTTAGGTACATTTCATCATTAAGTTCTTATACCGAGTCTGTGAGATAGGTACTGTTACTATTTCTATGAGTGGGAAAACTGAGAGCAGGGGACGTTGTCCAGGGTCCCACAGCTAACAGCTGGTGTGGACTAGATTTAGAGCAGGTTGGTGTCGCTCCAGAGCTGGATCTGTTGGCTGTCCTGCTGTACCATCTCCACTGGGGAGGATGATCCAAGGACGAGCTTCAAGCAATGGTTAAAGAGCTGCAACATCAAATTGTGATAATCTCTGAGAAAAGAATCACCACGTTACATATTCATATTTTCAAATGCTTTCACAGCAAAAGGTCATAATATAGGTATTTATATTTACAGTGTAAATGTATAATTCTATTATTTATAATTAATGCATGCAAGCTGATGGATAATCTGTCCATTATTTTAGCCTTGCCTGGAGTGGTGTGTGTCTTCTCTCTCTCTAAGGGGAGCTGCCTGCATGATCCTTTCTGAGTTTCTCGACCTGGTTCCTTGATTGAGAAACAGGAAAAGAGTCTTATTGAATTAGGTCACAACTTTTTAACTGACAGAATCAATTAAATGGTTGTAAAATTAATTTTTTTCCTTAGAATCTTGGGTGCCTTCATTCTATATTTTTATTCTCCTTGGCACACTTCACGTACGGTTTTCACAGAACTTTTCCAAGTGGAAACCACCCACTGTGCCACTGAGTGGGCCTGGGCTAACTGCCCAACTGTCTCCCAAACCCTTTTCTGATTCTTGTAACCTCGGGTTACGTGAACAGAGACCAGAAGCACATGCTAGGCCTTTTACTGAGGGAACAAATGATTTGACACCTCTTTTGGCATCTTAGTTTCTCAAAGTGAGGGACCAAAATAAGTTCCGTTTTTACATCTTGA
Organism: Artibeus jamaicensis; assembly: GCF_021234435.1. Taxonomy (NCBI): domain Eukaryota; kingdom Metazoa; phylum Chordata; class Mammalia; order Chiroptera; family Phyllostomidae; genus Artibeus; species Artibeus jamaicensis. Next base: position 29,696,100 of record NW_026521803.1, on the reverse strand, counting down.
GTCAAAACCTGCTTCTTTGTTTAGACCTTTCTAGGCAAAAGCATTTTAAAAGATGCTTCAGTTTGCCCAGGGTCGATCGCTCTCTTCAACTAAAAGTTCAGATAGGGAGGGTATAAATAGCATATTTAAAACATTAAAAGACAAGTAAGTTTTATTCCAAATGCAACCTTCTTTCTTTTTCTCACTGTGTTGGATGGAATCTCCATTTTTAAGTCATTTTTTTCTGTTACTTTCTTGAGAAAATAAGTACGATATTATATTGCATGGTAGTTGCTGAAATTTTGACACTTTAATAGTTGCAGTTCCTTTCATTTTTGGCACTCAAGTGACAGCATATAGGGCTGCCGTGAGTCCCATGAATATAAATACCTTTTTGGTTCTGTTTGGTACATTAAAAATTGCTATAATAAATTTATGTGCAGTTTTTATCCTTTGACTTTTTCCTATGAATAGGCCCTTTTAAAACATTAACATTCCCACAGTTTAACCACTGAATGGGCTAGTTAGTTTTGTGAATGATTTCTGTAATTCTGTCTTTGCTAAGGTAAGCAGGGGGGAAGTCCTCAGAAACGCTTCCATACTTCACTGAATGGTTACTTGTTGGTCGGCTCAGGTTGTGTTTTAAACTGACAAACACGCAATTTGTCAGTATATATGTTGTGGGCTGAAAGTGACATTAATACAATGTCAATTTTTGAAATGATTTTATGGCAAAATTTTCAGTGAAAAGAGGGACTTAAGCATTTTCAATATTTTTTTGTAAACCTCATAATTGTATTTACTTGACTTGTTCAGAAAATCTATATTCAGAAATCTGTGTATAATTTCTACCCTCCAGCAGCTTTCTGCCCATCTGCTTTTCATGAATAGATTTGAACTATGAGTTTATCATCTTTTATTAATGAGATTCACATGTAAGATTGGTGTGCTTACTAGTAAAACAAAACCAGCCTAAATTACTGAAATCTGTGAATTAGGGAATGTATAATTAAAAAATTTAGCTTCCTGACCAAACTAGAGTTTATTATTTCATAGCAGTTACAAGAAATTCCTTTGCTTTCCCTATTAGACTTAAAGTTTTTGTTTTCTCCAGTTCTTTATTATCACATACATTTTACATGATTTTAATCATAACATAAATGTATGACAATACTTCTTTAGGTCTGTATAGAAATTCCAAGTAGTTAGTAGTGTTAGATTGATGTAATGTGGGTTTGCTTTAATAAAAAAGTAGCTAAATTGATACTGTTCATATTGGAAGAGTATTAAACTAAAGTTAAATGCGTTTAGTTTTGTATTGTGGCCTTGGACAGGTTATTTAGCTTCTTTGCCTTTCTGGTACCTGTAAATGAGGATATTCCTGTTTCCTCAGTTGACTTCAGGATTTTTAAAAGTAATCAAATGAAATAATCAAGGTGAGAGAACATTGTATAGTATATAGGTCTGTACAAATTGCAAATTATATCTAATCAACAAATTTATTAGCATATAAACAATTACTATGCTAAAGTTTTTAAATGCATTTTTTTGTAGAGTTAAATACATCTCCTCTTTTCTTGTTAAAATATTTTTCTTAAATTATAAAAATCAGTTTCAACTCAGTTGTAGCCCCCAAACCCTAAATTCTAAATTAGTGGATTTCAAATTAATGAGGTTCTGTTAAGTGTTTACTTAGTTGGAACTTTTAATTTTTAAAAATAAATTATTTCTGCCCTGGCTGGTGTAGCTCAGTAGATTGAGTGCCAGCCTGCAAACCAAAGGGTTGGTGGTTTGATTCCCAGTCAGGGCACTGCGGGGGTTGTGGGCCAAGTCCCCAGTAGGGGGTGCACAAGAGGCAACCACGCATTGATGTTTCTGTCCCTCTCTCCTTCCCTCCCTCTCTCTCTAAAAAATAAATGAATAAATAAAATCTTGGAAAATAAATGATTTCTGTAGTGTAAATAATTTTTTTTAAATGGGATATGTTGGGAACCCAAGTACTTCTATAGTTGAGAGTATGATAATCTTAAGACTTCTAGGTGCAGTGTTCTGCAACCAGTTGGTCAGCTTCTTTTCTAAGATTATGTATTATTCAACCACCTTTTTTTTTTCTTTAATTCTTGAGGGTCAACACCATGGCCTGGCAATGTCCATTGTTGCCTCTTATGTTACCGAACAATCCAAAGTGTGGATAGATGAAGAATGAGACAGATGGGTTGGTAGGAAAAAAAAAGCGTCCAAAAGAAAAAAAATGCTGGGTAGTAGGAACTGCTGTAGGGCCACACTCTCCCCTGGTGCTCTGCAGGACTGTCCCCGTGGCACAGGACACAGGTCCCCAATGAACTTACCAGCCTAAGTGTGCCGCTCCCTTTAGCTCAAGTGGTATTGCACTTGCCTACTGTACTGACCTGTCACACCAGCTAATAAAATAGTGTAAATAGCTCTTACATATTTTCATGTGCAACATTGATTAGGAATAGATATTCAGTTTATTACATGGCCCATTTTATACATTTTTGGGGTTGTGGACACTTGAATTCTTAACTCAGCCTTCATATGAACTGAACTTTGTTTCCCTACCAATAGATTTTCTTCCTCGTTTATTTGTCAGCTTTGGAAAGCCGTTTGCCATCCAGTACTGGAGCGTGTTGTTGATGAATGAGGCGGTGCATGCTCAAGCTCTGAGCCCTGGTCTTTTAATTCTTGTCACTCACAAACCAGTGGCAGGGTCTCCCGAGGTTGTGGGGGACAGCAGATCTCATCCTCAGGGCTAGGGTTGTTTCCCTTCTCTCCTGTCACCTTCTGAATTGTGGCCGACACTTGGAGACGTTTTCTGCCTAAGTGGCCGACATAATCATCCATTGCCATGTTTTCCCCCATCACTGCTGAGCATTGCGGTGTCCTCTTCACTGTCGTACTTGAAGTGAAGGCCAGAGTTGTTTGTCATGTCGGAGCATTGTAAGGCGGAGTTTGAGTCCAAAGATCATAAATTCTCTCTGTACAGTATTTCTTGATGTACATGTGATGTAACTCAAAAACTGATTGCCTGGGACAGTGAGAGAATGTAGATGGTGCCGAATAGAATTTGTTTCAAATTTACAATGGCATGATAATAATTTGCCAGTTAGATGTACATCTTTTATGGATTCCTCTCTATAAGCCATTTTAGAGGGAAAAAGTCTGTATTTGTCACTAGGGTTCTTATGCTCACTTACTGTCAACACATGCTTAAGTATAAAGATTGCTGGATTTGGTGTCAAAGATCTGGGTTTGGAATTTTGCAAATTTAGGAATGTGTGTGGGCTTATAAACCACAGTTATGTACTTTTGGTGCAAATGGTAATTGGTTAAATCTTCCTGGAACGTAATCTGCACTGCTCATCAGAACAGAGGTGTATGTCCATTGCCCTCACAATTTCACTTCTAGAATTTATATTAAGGAGATAATTGGACAAGTTTGGAAATATGTGTAGAAAGATTTGTATGGATAGATGTCCATTACAATGTTTATAATAGCAAAAAATTGCTCACAGTCTAATGTCCCGTAAGGAGATTGAGCAAATAAACAAATAATCCACACTGGAACAGTATACAGTCACTAAAAATAATTGTATGTTTGTAGATACAGAAAAAGATGCACAGCATACTAGGTGGTTAGAGCCAGTTATAAAGCCATTCATAGAGCATAATCTTATTCATGCAAAATTGTGTATGTGTGTGTTATAAAAATGTATATATTTGTGTAACTTACGTAGGTTATACAGCTTTATTTTTATTTTTTACCCTTACCCGAGGACATTTTTTTCGTTGCTTTTAGAGAGAGAGGGAGGGAGAAAGGAAGGGAGAGAGGAAAACATCAATGCGAGAGAGACGCATCAGTTGGTTGCCTTCTGTGTGTGCACCATGGGTGGTGTTGGAACCCGCAACCTGGGTATGTGTCCTGACTGGGACTTGAACCCTCAACCTTTTGATTATGGGATGAAGCTCCAGATAACAGCTACACTGGCCAGGGCTAGCTTTATTTTTGATTCAGTTTTTTAAACTTGTTATTTTGAAATAATAGAATCACAGGAGGTTGCAAAGATGTGCAGTGACGTCCCTTTTGTCCTTCACGCAGTCTCCCCCGGTGGTAGTATCTTGCATAACTATAGTTTAGTATCAAAATCAGGGTGTTGACATTGGAGCGACCCCCAAAGCTTGTGGCGGTTTTAGCAATTAGTTATACATGCACTCATTTGTACATGTATGTTTACTATGTATAATTCTGGTCCATGTGTTTCCAGCAAGGCTCCCTTGGGCTTTCCCTTTATAACAACACCCGAGCTTCCCCCAGCCCCCATCTCTAACCCCTGGCAGCTGCTAATCAGTCTTCCATCTCTGCAGTCTTGTTATTTCAAGAAAGTTACATAAATGGAATAATGAGTGTGTCACATTTTGAGATAGGCTCTTTTCCCTCAGTGCAGTGTCCTCGAGCCCCATTCAGATGGCTGTGTGTCACCATCGGTGGTTCGTTCCTTTTCTTGCTGAGTGCTGTTCTGTGTTGTGTATGTACCATAGTTTGTCTCAACAGTGACCCATTGGAGGACTTTTGGATCCTTTCCAGTTCTGGGCTGTAGTGGTTAAAGCTGCTATGAACATCCATGTACAGGTTTTAGTATGAACATAAGATTTTATTTCTTTGAGATAAATGCTCAAGAGGGCAGTTTCTGGTTTGTACGGTGAGTGCAGATTTAGTCTTATACAGAACCACCCAAGTGTTCTGGAGTGGCTGCTTCACTTACACCCCCACCGTTAGTGTATGGGGGACCCAGGTTCCCTGCACCCTTGCCAGCACTGGGTGTTGTCACTCTATTTCAGCAGCTCTGGGAGGTGTGCAGTGTTACTTCATGGTGGTTTCTGCACGGTCCATTTTTATGATAATACAGTATAAAAGCCATTTCCTTTAAAAAAAGGAAAATACCTAAATTTAATTTTTTAAGCATTTTTAAAATTTAATTATTGTTCAAGTACAGTTTTCTGTCTTTTACTCCCATCCCACCCCCCAGTGCTCCCCACCTCCCTCCCATTTCCACCCCCCTTAGTTTTTGTTGTGTGTCCTTTATACTTGTTCCTGTGAATCCTTCCCCTTTTCCCCTAAGATTCTCTCCCCTAAATTTAATTTCTGTTCTGCCACTTATTAAAAGTTACTTAATACAGAGGGGTTTTGCTGGGTGAATAAGGAATGCTGATTTCCTTTGTAATGCATTAGTGTTATGTTTTGACTATACTGAAACATTAATGTAAATAAAATCAAAGCAGATCACCTATAGTTATTTGATACAGTTGTTTGAGACTGTTTCAAAGTGTAAAAGTACTCCAAGAATTACTAAATTGTGTTTTATACTTCCCTTCTGTTCCACAGTGGCAGGGGTGGGGTGAAACTGGCAAATTACTTGTAAGAAGTGTTGATAAACAAGTATTTGCAAATTTGAAAGTTTGGTACTTGTGTGTTTGCCCTGTTGTTGCGGTTGGGTTAGGGGACTTGCATTTCCTGAGCCACGTGCTGGGCGCTTTCCGTATATTGCCATACAGTCCTTACAACTCATGTCCTATGAGATGGTGGCTTCCTTATCTCCCTTTTTAAGACGAAGAAACTAAGGTTCAAAATAAGTAACCTGTCTAGGTCATGCCAATAGGAAGTGAGAAAGCTGAACGTAAATTCTGTGGCTTCAAAGTCTGTGCTCTTTCCATTATACCAGGAGTGTGCTTTGTCTTCAGTGACAGCCAACAGGATTGGACGTCCATGCTGCTGGTGTGCGTGAGCTCCTTCATCGATGGCATGGTTGTGTTGACAGTACACATGTTGTGTAAGCATTGAAAGTGACCGCCGTGAGTCCAGTGATGCAGAGACATTCCCTATTCTTTGTTTTCATATTTCCTCCTAGTGTTCCAATTTCGTATATAACTCGAGCAGAATTAAACTAGACAAGAAGGCAAGCTAGACCTTGCCCGTCCTCTCTGCTAACTGCACTTCCCAGTTGTTTAACTTTTTCATGATGTATGTTGGTGTTCTCAGTAGAGGTGGCATAATTACACTGATTATTTGAGATATAACTTAGAAATAATTCAGCTGTGTTATTGGTATTCATTGGGAATTTTGCTGTGAAAGTTCTCATAGAAGCATGTGGGGAGTGTGAGGTTGAGGTTGATGACAGATGTCTTTCTAAGGGGATTCTCTTCGTGACATCAAAGTAAGGGAGGGAACAGACTTCGAATATGGTCCAGAGATGGCAGTGGTGATGTTTAAGAACTGCCCTCCCTGGCCTGTGTGGCTTGGTTGGTTGGAGTGACTGACGTCCTATGAACTGAAAGATTGTGGGTTCAATTCCCGGTCAGGGCACGTGGGAGGCAACCAATTGATTCCTCTCTTGTTCTCTCAAAAAACAACGCGTTTCTCTATAGTTGTGAAAAATTTTTTTAAGATTTTATTTATTTATTTTTAGAGAGGGAGGGACAGAGAAAGGGAGGGAGAGAAGTGTCCGTGTGAGGGAGAAACACCAATTGGTTGCCTTGCACAGGTGCTGCAGCCAGGGGCCAGACCTGCAACCCAGTCCCTGGCCTTTCACTTCCCAGAACAATGCCAGCCGACCGAGCCACAGCGGCCAGGGCTAGTTGTACTTGAATACCCACTTCCTTGCTGAATTATCTTCAGGGAAACCCACTGAAGGTTCTTAAAACTGCGAAAACAGTTCCTAGACTCATTTTACATTTTCTTGGGATGACATATACGTGCGGCTCGTGGGCATAGCTCTCCAGGCCTGTGGGTCTCGTTGTTCATTGGGGTGTCACCAGCCACACTGGGCTCCTGTTGTGTGGCTTCCTCTGTTTGTGTCGCTGCTGGAATCAGCTTATTCGGGCTGAGGAGGAGGAGGAGCACCGTACACTGTCACAGAAACGGATTGCTTCTGCTTCCGGTGGAGCCACGCCTGGTCTCTGGGTGGGTATAGTTGTTTATCCAGGTTTAGTTCACTTAGCAAAAGTTAGAGCAACAGGTCACTAGTTTGAAGTTTTTGGCCTTACTCTCCCGTTACTGACATTTTTCAAACTGACCTGGAATTGGGGAGTTTGTGTACACATGCAGGAAGTCTGAAGCACCTCGTGTGGTGCTCATTTATTTAGTCAGTATTGGTACGAGTGTTCGCCTGCTGCCTTTTTGCCCCTTTTATGCTTCCTCGGCCCCAAATCTACCTTCAGAAACAGCATTCGGTTCCTGATTGTCTTGGAAACGTTAGCATACTCTGTGGTACCAGTTTAGTTTTATTTACTGCAAATGGGGATTTGCTGGTTGCCTGCTGCCAGGAGATCTGAGCTCATTTGTTGAACTAAAGCGGTGCCGTCCATAGATGTCTGTCACACACAGCAGTGGTTACCAGCCACCCCAGTTGCTAGCCACCTCATTTTAGCTCTAAATCAAGCAAGTAGGAAAGATTATTCTTAAAATGTTCCAAGAAGTTTAGAAAACTGGAGGATGGAGAGGTGGGGTGAAGGAATTCTATTCTAACAACCAGTGGGTTGCTTTGGGCAGGGGTGTGCCTGGCTGATTTCCTTTGTAGGAATAAGGAAGGCTGCAGAGTGCAGAAGTTGCAGGGACACTGCCCAAACAGGGCTCTGTAATACACCCTTTATTTGGTAGGTAATTACCAAGTGTTTGTCTTCTGGCTGAGCCACTGGACCAGGCATGGCCGGGCGGCATGGGTGAATGAGGCTTTTCCCTGTTCTCACGGAGTTTGGAACCTGGGCACTCCACGGGCCTGCCTCCCGGAGTGGGGATTGTTGAGGAGTCAGTGGTGCGGTTTCAGATCCCCCACCCTACGTGGAGACCCAGCCTGATGGGCCTCATCACGAGTGGCAGGTGCTGGCTGGCTCACCACCAGAGGGAGCTTTCCTAGGGAAGTGGGATGATTCCCAGCCTTTCCAGACCGCTTCGAGTGTTTTAAAAAACATTTTAATAAAAACTTAAACTTGGGGGCAGACTTTGCCTTGAGGGCTGGAGAATGTCAAGTGTTTCGTGAGGAACCCGGGGCGGGGGGTGCTGGGGGAAGGACATAATTTTGTTCTCTGGTAGTGAAGTGTCTGACATGCATTCACTCGGTGCATTTTTATTAAGTGCCTGCTTTGTACCAGGCTGGGAGCCCTCAGTTGAACAAGGAGGCTACAGACGGGTAATTGGGCAGTCTCGCTGCTACTGGCTACTGTGTGCTCAGTTTTACGGCTGGGTGCTTCTGGGGCAGAATCCAGACTCTTTCTCATCTGGTCTTAGCTGGTCAAAGAAGGTTTCCTGGAAGAAATAATGTACAAATGAACCTCACTAATGCATGTGGAATTAATTAATCCCTTTTTAAGGCTAATAGTGTATTAGAAACCAATCAGAAACCTGTTTGGGGAACCTTTCTGTTGAGAACAAGTTGAGATATGGAACTCCGTGTTACAGCCGTCTAGCATGTTTCTCCAGGGTGGTCAGTCTTTGCTTCCAGAACGTGCCGGGCTCTCTGCGACTGCCGTGCCTTCGCGTATGCTATTCCTCGTGTGTGGGAAGCCCTCTCCTTTGGTCTGCTCCACTGATTTCTTTTGCTTCTTCGGGACAGACAGGTTAATTCCTCCAGGATGCCTTCCTTGGCTGCTCCTAGGGTGAGTTGGGCGCACTTCCTGTGCGCTCAGGTACAGGGCTGGTCTTGATTTTCACACTCCCCTGCACCAGTTGTCTGCCGCTTCTTCCTTCCATGTAGCCTGGAGACAGAGGCAGCATCTTTCACAGAGCTCAGAGCATCCGGGTAGTTTGTTGAATGAACAAATTTAGAAGCTTTTGTAGGTTATATTCACATATATATATATATGTATGTATGTATGTATACACACACACACATAAATAAAATTGAAGCTCTTGATTCCAGCTTTGAGAGTGTTATTGACTGAAGAAAGTAGAAGCACCAGTGAAACAGCTTTGATGCATGTGGTCTAATTATTAACCTCATAAAGCTCTTCACAGTCTTTTGCATTGCATTTTATACCTCTTTATTTTTTTTGCCTGAGTAACCAATAAACTGAGTAATTCATAGTTCCCACTTCTTGCCAACTACTAATGTGTATGATTAAATCTGACCACAGTGATTTATTAATCAGAACCTTTTGGTTATTAACAAAAATCAATTTGATTTAGCATATACCAGAAAGGGGGACTCGCATGATGAGGAGACAGGGTGCTGTCTATTAGAGTCCGAGACCAGAGAAACACAGCGAGGCTTTGGGAGGAGCCGGCCCCAGGAAGCCGAAGGCCAGCCGAGTCCGGCGAGGCCTGTTTGCTGCAGCTTTTCCCCACAAAGCTCTTTCATTCATTTTCCTAGTAACTGGCTTTCTCTGCCGCTTAGTGGGTGGGGGGTGGCTGTCCATGACCCTCAGCTTTCCATGCAGATGCCAGCCATTAGAAGACCTGTTTTTCCATCTCAGTTCTAAATTCCCCAAGACTCTGGTGTGACTTACATTGGACGTCCATCCCTGACCCAGTCACCTGTGGCCAAGGGAGTGGGGTCTCGCTGAGGAGCCTGTCTGCCTCTGCTCACCCCTGGGGGGGGGGTGGGGAGAGGGAGGGAAGGGTCAGGGGCACAGCCCGCAGACGAGTTGGAGGCGGGCAGGCACTCTAAAAATACCTAATGCCTGTAAACACTTCATTGTAGGTTGTTTCCAGGTTATTTTGGCTATACAATTTTAATCTTAGATGAAACTTAAAGGTTTAACTTTGAAAAGGTATTTATCTTTTAGGATATGAATATAATTTGAGATTCTTAAGGTGCTGGCATATCCACTGAAGTAGTTAGTGGGTCTTAGCTTTCTTTGTATGACCATGTGTAATGCTCTTTGTACGTGATACTGTCTTAATTGCTGGAGACGTTTTCTCCAGCAGCTCCATTAGGAATATGTAAGACATTCGTGGATTTGAAAGTTTTGTAGTAGCCACATGAAAAAAGTGAGGTGAAATTACTTTTAATAATACATACAATATTTCATTTAACCCAGTGTGTCCTAAATATTATTTTGTGGACATAAGGATTAATAATGAAGTAGCTTCGTTCTTTGCAGTCTGGTGTGTATTTTACGTTTCAGCACATCTCAGTTTGGACTAGCCATGTGCCACACCACCTGTGGCCAGTGGTCAGCATAGTGGACAGTGTAGTTCTCGAGATGTCTAAAGCAATTCATGTTTTCCCAGTTTTTCCAGAATTTTCTTGTCAGATGCCTTAATGTTTATGTTCCTTTTTTTTAAAGTGTGCTTAGTAGCAACAGCAGTGAGCCCTAAGAGGAAGGGATTTTTAAGGTAGCCCTTAAAGAGTTGCCCATTTGGAGGATTACCTGTGCCCTGCTGTGTGTATTAGCAGAAAAGAACACAAAATTTTTAACCCAGTCGCCAGGCTCTAAAGCTAGTTCTTCCTGTAGCTCCAATTCCTAGAATATTAAACTCCTTGGAAGCCGCGCATTGCTTGTCTATATTTTTTCTTCCTTCCTTCACGCACACATTAGGACAGGTGCGTGGCAGGGCCCGGGGGAGGGGAGGGGACAGAGGGAAGGGAGGCAGCTCTTCTATGGCTACTTAAAAAATCCCCATCTCCCCAAAATAATGGCACTTTTTTCTAAATAAGTGTAATCGACCCCATCACCAGTACTGCCCTCGCACATGGGCAGACGGGGCCCCTGCCTTGGCTGTGTGCTGTGGAGCGCCTTCACCGAGTTTTTCTGTACCCAGCCCCAGCCTTCCTCCCTGCCCCGTGCCTGAAAGGCGGGGTGCCCGAGCCCTTCTTTTTCAGGAACCCCGTGTTGAGAATTATAGTCAATTTCCTAATTACATTGGAAATAGAAGCTTCATTTTATTTTGCTGGTTTTATTGTTCACCATATATATCATATTTTCCTTCTGAATTCCTTTTTTATTTTTTGTGTGTTCCTTTAACTGGTGACTGTGTACATATTTGGTGTTACAGTTATTAATGCCGTTCTTCTTCTGTCTTTCTAGTACTGACCTGAAGCTCTTGGAGGAGGCAACCGTTTCAGTCTGCAGGTCTTTAGGTAAGAGAGGGAAACGAGCGTGTGTGTGTGTGTGTGTGTGTGTGTGTGTAGGTGTGTGTCTTTGTGTGTGGACATTTGTGGGAAATACTCGTACGAGTTTTGATAGTGTAATATGAGTTGAATTAATGAAGTGATGTATTCTTGATGATGATGATGATAATTCTATTCCTGGTGCTCATCGAACCCACTAGAATGTACCATTCATTCACTAGCAGTAAGACACCTGTTTAATTAATTTGCAGTAGTGGTAATAGACACTTCTAAACTATAGAGTCTCTTTCAGCTTACTCTTTTTTGTGAATTTTGAAATGCAGAGATGAAACAAAATAGTAAGTTAGCTTTGTAGTTGCATGGACAGTTCATATGAAATATAGATCATTCAGCCTGTGATTTGCCCCCTACACAGACTGTATTTGCTGTTGTGGCTCAGTTAACCAGAGTGATTACCCCTCATGAATGGGGCAGTATAGTAGGAAGCTTCTTGAGTTGGCAATAACAAAGCGGTGGTGTGGTAAATGCAAAGGCTCTGAGATACTTTAACGATTTTCATTTCAGTTCTGCTACTTACTAGCTGAGTCTTAATTTTCTCATCTGAATTTCTGGATTCCTGTGAAGAAAAACATCAGATAGTATATGAAATATCCAATATAATATCTAGTATCTTGTCATTATATTCACCATTTATATTAACAAATGTCACTCTTTTTAAGGGGTGTTATTTCTCAAATGCTTTATTTTCAAGATGGTAGCAATTGGAAAGGAATGTGTATGCCTTTAAATATGTAGATAATTATACTTGCATTGCATTTTGCTTTGAAAATTAGGGATAATGTGTTTGCAAAATGCTGAGTGTACAGGAACTTCTTGAGTGCTAGTGCTGTTCTGTTATTAAATCACGTTATATGGATAAGCTGCATGTCAGCGATACGGCTAACTCCCATGTGAGGTACTTTGCCAGTCTTTGATGAAATGTTTTTGCTTTTAAAAACAAATTATGTTGGTAATGATAGAGGTGTTGTAGCAATTGCCTTGAACTTTGCTGTCACAACCATAGATGAGAGAGAGTTTTGTGCTAAAACAAGCTAAATGGAGCCAGCTTTAAAAAATTGTGCCTATTGATAGACAAATGGATAAAGAAGAACGGGTACATATAGTGGAATAATACTTGGCCATCAAAAATGAAATCTTACCATTTGCAATGACATGGGTGGACCTAGAGAGTATTATGCTAACAGCAATAAGTCAGTCAAAGACAAATAATATGATTTCATGTATAGGTGGGATCTAAAGAACAAAATAAATGAACAAACAAAATAGAAACAGACTCATAGATAGAGAACATTTTGCTGGTTGCCAAATGAGAGTGGATTTGGGGGGGTAGGTGAAAAAATGGAAGGGAGAAAAATAAAAAATTATTAAGAAAAAACCTTATGTGGCGGTTTGCTGAAAATTAAAGGAGTTTATGTAACAGTGGTATCACTGCATTTATGAGGATCATGACTTATAAGATGACCTTGGATTTTTTTTTTAAATAACATTTTAGCCCTGGCTGGTGTGGCTCAGTGGATTGAGTGCTAACCTGTGAACCAAAGGGTCACCAGTTTGATTCCCAGTCAGGGCACATGCCTGGGTTCCCAGTAGGGGGTGCGCGAGAGGTAACCACACATTGATGTTTCTCTCCCTGGCTTTCCCCCTCACTTCCTCTCTCTAAAAATAAAATGATTAAAATCTTAAAAAAAAACTATGAATTATAAAAGAGTAACACTTTAAATTGAAAGTAATATTTACTCATTATACAACACATAGTAACGGAAAGTACTAAACTGTAAAATAGTTGAGTAATTGCTCATAATTCCACAGTCCTGGCATAGCCATCTTTAAAATTTTGTATATTGCCTTCTATTATTCATTTTTGGATATACATTTACATACTACCTACAGTTTTAAAGCGTTTTTCACTTGGATTATATTTAAATATACCATTATATACTTAAAAATACTTTGGGGAACAGCAGGAAAAAAAAAAGAGATGCCAGAAATGTAACAATGGAGATACTGTTAAAATACAGGAAATCGCCCTGACCAGCATGGCTCAGTTGTTTGAGCATTGTCCTTCAAAGTAAAAGGTTGCAGGTTCGATTCCCGGTCAGGGCACATGACTGGGTTGCGGCCCAGTCCCCACTTGGGATGTGTGCAAAAGTCAGCCAATTAATGTTTCTCTGACACATCGATGTTTCTCTCCCTCTCTTTCCCTTTATTTTAGATTTTTAAAAAAGTCTTTAAAATACAGGAAATCACTACTAATCTTCTGTGATGTTTTTCAGAGTGTTCTATTTGTATTGATTTATATGCACAATTATATAAGTGGTATTATTTATATGTTGTTTTCATTCAGCAGTATTCAGGAACTTATGTTCATGTCAATAAATGTAAATGTTTATCAGTTTTAAGGGCTTTGTAGATATACAGCAAATTCTTTTGTCTGAAAATGTTTTTATTTCTTAATTACTTTTGGAGTATATGTTTGCTGGGTGTAAAATTCTAGGTTGGCATTAATTTCTTTTCCACACTTCAAAGATATTTTTCTGCATTTTTGTAGAGATGAAAGCTGTCAATGTTATTGTTTTCCTTTGAAGATAATGGAATTTTTTTTCTTCAGGATATTTTAAAGTTTTTCTCCTTCTCTTTGGCTTTTCCATCTTAGAAGGATGTGCTGAGGAGTGGCCTTCCTTCCTTCCTTCCTTCCTTCCTTCCTCCCTCCCTCCCTCCCTTCCTTCCCTCCCTTCCCTCCCCTCCCCTCCCTCCCTCCCTCCCTCCCTCCCTCCCTCCCTCTCTGTGTCTCTTTCTCTTTCTCTCTCTCTGTTTCGCTGCTCGAGGTTTATAGAGCTTCTAAAATCCGTGGGTTGGTATCTCTCACCGGTTTTGGGAAAATTTCAGCCATCATTAGTTTATACACTGTTTCCGTCCTGTCCTGTTTCCCTCTCCTCTGGGACCTCTGTTATACTGCCTTTAATATTTGTATTGTGTTCCATATGCCTATTAGGGGCTGGTCTGTGTGCTCTTTCTCTCTTGCATTTTATCATTTTTTTCTCTCTCTGATCATCCACCAGGAGTATATTATCTTTTAACCTGTCTTTAGTTTACTAATCTCGTTTTCTGTTGTATGTCATCTGCTATTAAATTCATCTATTGAGCCCTGGCTGGTGCAGCTCAGTGGATTGAGCTTCTGCCTACGAACCAAAGGGTTGCCCGTGTGATTCCCAGCCAGGCACACGCCTGGGTTGCAGGCCAGGTCCCCAGTGAGGGGTGATCATGGAGCAACCACACATCAATGCTTTACTCCCCTCTTTCCTCCCTTCCCCTCTGTCTAAAAATAAGTAAAATCTTTTTTAAAGCCACCTATTGAGATTTTTTTGCAATAAAATAAAATTTTAATTTTAGAATAGCTTTTAGATTTACAGAGAAGTCGCAAAGCTACATATAGAGTTCCCGTATAATTCTCATCAGTTACCCCTGTTGTTAACATTTTACACAAATGTGTACATTTGTCACAACTAGAGAATCAACACTGGCACTTTACTATTAACCAGACTTGACACTTCATTCATGTTTCATTGGTTTTCTCCTAGTTTTTTTCTTTTCCAGGATCTCATTCAGGTTACCACATTACATTTAGTCATCATGTTTCTCTACCCTCCTCTGGTCTGCAACAGTTCCTCAGATTTTCCTTATTTTTGATGTTTCAGAGTTTTGAGGAGTACTCGTAGGGCATTTGTCAGAATGTCCTTCCGTTTGAGTTTGTTTGATATTTTTCTCGTGGTAACACTGGGGTTATGGGTCTGTGGGAGGAAGACCACAGAGGGGAAGTACTGTTCCCAGCACATCAGATGAGGAGTAAGTGCTATTGACATGAGCTATCACTGATGACATTGACCTTGATACTTGGCCAGGGTTGTGTTTGTCAAGTTTCATCACTGTAAAGTTGCCCACCACTATCTTTGTTATCTTTATTTTTGAAGGAGGGATTTTTCCAGATACGGAAAAATTTTGGTCGGTGCATATTTTTAATTCCTGTGATGGCATCATCCCATTCATTTCTCTCCAGTTTCCATTTTTCAGAGGGGAAATCTTTCTGGTTGCTCCCCTACAAATGATGAGTTTTTTTCTTGCTCCTTTCAAGATTTTCTCTTTACCTTAAATTAAAAAAAAATTTCTTTCTTTTTCTTTTAAAGGTTTTGTTTATTTTAGAGGGGAAAGGAGGGAGAAAGACAGGGAGAGAAACATTAATATGTGGTTGCCTCTGGCAGCTCCCCTACTGGGGGACCTGGTCTGCAACCCAGGCATGTGCCTTGACTGGGAATCTAACCAGCAACCTTTTGGTTTGCAGGCCTATGCTCGATCCACTGAGCTACACCAGCCAGGGCTTGCTTTCTTTTTTTAGATTTTATTTATCTGTTTTTAGAGAGAGGGGAAAGGAGGGAGAAAGAAAGGGAGAGAAACATCAAAGTTTGGTTGCCTCTCGCGCACCCATCACTGGGGACCTGGCCCACAACCCAGGCATGTGCCTAGGCATGTGCCCAGGCATGGGAATCGAACTGGAGGCCCTTGGGTTTGCAGGCAGACACTCAATCCACTGAGCCACACCAGCCAGGGCCATATTTCTTATTAAGAACAACACAGTAAATAATAAGTGCATTTGATCCTCCTTTGTCCTAGTTCTTATCGGCTAGAACAATGCTATGAGAGTCAGGTGAATTATTTAATGGGACTAGTTGGGGGAGGGTGTGTATGGTGTTTTTTCCTTCTTATAAAGGGGAAGGAGTTAGCTCTCCCCCTTTTCTTCTCTTTACTCAGCCCTTTGGTATGTAAATAAAATCTTCAGGAGCCAGATACTGTCCCTCCTTGTCTTGGCATTTTGACCTATAGGCGTTTCCAAGTTCTGGGATCTCATTCCTCCTTGAAATATAGACGCTCAGGAAGACGATACCCCAGTCTCTTCCGCACCTTTGCGGCCTTTTGGGTGCTTATCTTGTGCTGTAGCTGCTTGGCTTTTGCTGAGATAAGGAAGGTTTAAACTCGTGGCTACAGCTCTAATCCTTATGGTATGTGAAATGTTTCTAGGAGAAGTAAAGCAGACACTCCCTCACTTTTATGGCATATTTGGTTCCCTGACCCAGGAGGCGAAGTTTTGGTTTTTTTTTTACGAGAACACTGAGAATATAGGGAGGTTTTATTTCCCACAACTTTTTCCGATATTTTTTCCTGTCTCTGTCTCTCTCTCCATTCCTTCTGGGTCTCCTATTACCATTTCTGAGTTTTCCTTATTTCTGGGGTGTGGCTGTTAGTCATGAGACACAGTTCTTACTTGTCAGGCATGGCCCTTCAGGGATGTCAATGGAAGGTCCTTGGCGGGAACCGAGCCCCTCTAACTTGGCGGGAGGTAACTTTAAATTTTGCCTCCTCAGCACCAGGCAGCTGCTAACTGTTATGTTATTTCAGCTCTCAGTTTGCTGTTTCCATTGAGTCCCTTGAATTCTTTTTCCCTTGGGGCACAGTGTAGGAGTCAGCCAGCATGACAGACAACTTCCTTGGACAGAAACTCCTTTACTGTCGTTCCCTTCAGAACCCAGTAGTTGTTCATCAATTCTTTTGTGGCATCTAGTAATATTATCCTTTTGTTTCTTCGTTCACAAGACTTTTCCCTTTAACTGTTAAGATTAAATGTTTCTCGTTATACCTTTTTCTTTATGATTTTGCCTGTAATTGGATGAGGTCTTTTTATTGGTTTATTAAAGTCTTTTTCAGTTCTGAAGTCTTCTTTAGTTATGGCTTTAATTTTGCTTGTTTTAGTTTCTTCTCCAACTTGGCATCATCACCTGTAACATTCAGATTGGATCTCTGTTCTTTGCCTTCTTCGTCTCTGTTCTTGTAGTTCCTCCTTTGTCTCTGATTCAGCATTTTGTATATTACAGTTCTTGTCTTTCAAGATTCTGATGCATCTTTTAGTTGTTGTTGTATTGGTTTATTTTTAATCATTCCTAGTTTTTCCAGTATGTCAGAGTGCCCTCTTTCCATTATACTATTTTTTTCCCAGGAGCTTTCTGTTCTTTTTTAAAAATAAATGATTGATTTTCCTATTTTCCACTAATGATGCTTGTGTACCAAAATTTCTTTTGACAGGTCTGATTCAGCTCTTCTCCTGAGGTTTCCACAGAACCTGTTTCTGATTTTGTAGTTACAACTCTTTTCCTCTTATCCAGTAACCCAGCCAGTATTTACCAAGCACCTCCAACATTATAGCCTGTGTTCTAGAAGCTGGGGGTGTGACTGCAAGAAGACCAACCCACGTCCCTGACCTCATGGATCTATCTTAGTGGGGAAGCCAGACCATAAATAAATACATGTATTTTACATAATGATGAGTCTTCAGAAAAACAAAGCAGGGAAAGTGTAGTGAGTACCCGGGAAGGCGCAGTGTTTGCCCCCAGAGCGTTTTTATTAACCCTGTTGGTTGTGTTGTTTCTGTAGCTGCTTGTTGAGTCTGCTATTTCACCTTGAAGGTGGGCTGGTCCTGTTTTCTAACCTAACTTCTAGGACCCAAGATGGTTATATTTCGTACATGTTTGCTCAGTTTAAGGGAGATGTTCCCTTATTCCCATTCCTTGGTTTGGGAGTGTGAGCGAATTCTAAAATCCCCAAGTGGAACAGTTGGATCAACCTTTTTTCCTGCCTCTGCCGTCCAGCATAAGTTGCTCAATGTTTGGCTTATTAATTCTTGTTGCCAGTTGTTTTCTGGGAGTTGTAGGCCCTGAAACTAGAGAAAGTTACTGTGTTGGAGGAGTCACATACGTTTTCTGGTTGGAGTGGATGGTAAGAGGGGAACTTTTTCCTCAAAGGTGCTTTGAGGCAGTTAGGCTCGCTGATGATTACCAAATAAATTTGTAGTTCAGCTCTATAAAAGTTGTGGTTAGTGAAAGTGTTTCCTATTTTTGAAGGAAGAACTGTATCCTAATTTCACAGTTTTTGTGAGCTTGTATATTTTGTATTCATGGGTATTTTATTTTCAAATCTTTATTTTGAGAATTTTCTACTCGTCCAAAGACAGAATAATATAATGAAGTCCCAATACTCATTCCCCAGTTTCAATAATTCTCAGTGCACGGCCAGTCTTGTTGCATATATATCTCACTCATTTATTGTATGACATATGCACATAAAAGTACACAAATAAAAATGTATGCAAAACAAACAGAAAGCATATCCTCATAATTAATTTGACACAAACCTCAGACATCATATAATTTCATGCATAAATATTTCAGTATGTATCATAATAAGGATTCTTATAGAAAAAATACATTATTTAATTTAAAAACATTTTTTAACCTCAGTATCCACTGACATTTTATGATATGATGAGGCGATTTCTTATTGTCTCAGTTTGTTTGAATCTGGAGCTATATAAGGTCCTCACAGTATTATCATTTAAATTTTGTTTTTGTTTGTTGATTTTAGAGGGAGAGAGAGAGAAAAACATTGCTTTGTCATTCCACCTGTGCATACATTCATTTGGTTGCATCTTGTCTGTGCTCTGATGGAGGGTCAAACCGCAAACTTGGTGTATCAGGCCTTCTCTTGAACCAACCGAGCTACCTGGTCAGGGCAAGGTCCTCATACTGTGATTACTGGTCGGTACAGCTTTATGATTTTTCCCGTAGCCAGATTCCTCCTGCATGTGTCTCTCCCGTTTTCCTCTCTCGATTTATTTATTGGAGCGGGTGGGGATGTCCAGTGTAGCGTAGGGGAAGCAGTCAATAATACTGTAATAACTACGTGTGGTGTCAAGTGCTAGATCTATTGCTAGGATCACCCTGTAAGTTATATAATGTCTAACACTGTACTGTACACTTGAAACTAATATGATACTGAGTGTCAGTTGTAATGGAAAAATAAAAAGAAATTAAAAAAAAAAGAAAGTGGGTCGTAGAGTTTCCCACAACGTAGATTTTGTTGACTGCACCCCATGGATTGTTAGTGTGTTTCTGTGTTTCCTGCGTGTTGGTTATTGGGTCTGGGGCTCATGGGTATTTCAGTGATGTATTGGTAAAGGTGGATTCAGGACCCAGAAGCAAGTTCAACGTCTCACTCCAGATGGAAATCCTCTTTACAGTACCTCTCTGTGTTACCCGGACTTTGCTTGAACTCCTGTAGAGGTGGAGAGTTCCCCTCTTTACACAAAAGCCCACTTTAGTTCATAGATTTCTACAGGTTCAACCTTTAGAGTCAGATGAGTTATTATGCTTAAGTACTATGATGTTAATTCCACAAATGAGGAAACTGAGGTGTGGGAAGAAGGTTAAGCTGCCAGGTGTCACACAGCTAGGCAGTGGTGGACCTGGGATTTGAACTTGGTCAGATTCTGTATCTAGTTCTGTTATGCTGTCCTGACTTTCTGTCAGATGCCCCATTTCTGCTCTGGCTGCTGAAGCTCATTCAGCTTTAACATAGTGTTTGACTTTAACCAAATAGGTTTGATCCTGTTAATAAATTCCATTGAAGTATTTTGGAATAGAAGCCTACCATTGGCATTGTGGTTGAAACGTCATTGTGCATACTTACTTTTATTAATTTATTGTCCTATGTGCATGTTGCCCAGAAGCTTAGTCAGGAAACGTAACTGACTTAGAGTGTCAGCTCTGTTAAGACAGGGAGTTCTATTTGTAAGTGTTTTCCTTCACCTGCAGCAGGGCCGCGCACCTCTCAGCAGCTCAGTGAGTACATGCCGAACGAATGTGCACAGAGCTTTCGTTCCATCAATCTAGTAGTCTCTTTTTTCCTCCAAATACAGTTTTTTTGTTTTGTTTTTTAAAATAGCTAACCATTTATAGTCAAAAAGATGATAAAGGAATTTAGTAATAAAGGGGCCGTTGAATGAACACAAGATTGCGAAGGTGGGATTCTGAATTTTATCAGTCTCAAGACTTTGTTTCAGTATTTTGTTTTGATTTACAGTAGCTACATAATGTTAATTTACACACTGATGCACTTGCGAACATTAACAGTTTTCTTGAAACAGTGTATCCTGCAATCTCAGGATAGTATTTCATTAACTAAACCCAAAGCTTGAAAATAGGAAATTTTTATTTGAGAGAAACCGTAATGATATCTAAAATATAGCCACACACCCATTCTTAACAATGGCCAGAACTGCCCTAATTTATAGCACAGGTTTCACCTTGCCACCAGGAGCGAGGGGCTTTACTTAAGAGGCTGTGAGTGACACAGTCTCAGGTCTCACTTCACATGAGCAGGATCAGAACTTAAGCTTAATGTTAGTGCCTTGTGATTTAAGTGCACGTGATACTTTGAAAAGCACTGGAAACCTCGGTGTGGGTGGACCGGGGGTTCTGCACTTCCAACCAGCTCCCAGATGATGCTGTTGCCGCTAGTCCAGGGACCATGCATGTAACAGCAAGGCGCCACAGCTGTTGTTGCAATGAGAAAGTTACCCAGTTAGATTAACACTCAGGCTGTGACCGGAACACACACCCAACAGATAGGCCTGAGTTGGCTTGACGGTTGCTGAGCACAAAGCAGGTGTGCTGGGGTGGCGTACTTATGCTCGTGTGCATGTTTTCAAAAGTACACGACCTGGATTTGTGCAGACCTGGATTTAGAAAATTCTGGAGAACTCCATCTTTTTATATCTTTGTCATAGACATTTAGGTATTAAGTATAGAAATGGCCGCAAAAGCATAATTCTCAGATCTGCATAAAAATGAATTCTCCTAGCCAGTGTGTGTGTTTGCATTTCTGGTTTTCAAAATGGTTACAAACACTTCGGAAGTGAAACAAATACCTATAATTCTAGAATCTCACGGTCAGAAAACCATTGTTAAAGTGAAAAGATTGGGCATTCGTCACTGACATATTGTTGACTTTGGTCCCAATACTTGGTTTTTCTGGGCTTCTTTTCCTTCCATCAGTGAAATGACTAAATAGTTTCTCTTAGGACAAATTGTTAACTTCTGTGCATTTATACTTTATGAGCCAGGGTTCTCTAGCGAAACAGAATCCATAGAGTCCATAAGGTGGGTCTGTAGCTATATATCTACATGAAACTTACTACAGGGAATTGGCTCACAGACGGTGAGGGCCAAGCAGTCCCACCACCTTTTGTCTGCCCGCTGGGGGACCCAGGAAAGTTAACGGTGTTAACAAATTCCAGTCCTCATCCAAAGGCCCGAGCACCCGGAGAGCTAGTGTTGAAAGCCCCAGTCCAAGGGCAGGAGAAGACCAGAGTTTTGGCCCGGCAGTCAGGCAGAGAGAGGTCATTCAGCCTGCCTCGGACGCTCTCTTTGGGCCTTCAGCGGGGATGCCAGTCGCTTTACTCAGGACTCCGACCAGTTCAAGTGCAGAGACGCTCTCCCCGACACTCTCAGAAATAAGCTTTAACCAGGTATCCGGGCATCCTGCGGCCCAGGCAGGTTGACCTGTGTCTTGCTCTGCAGCCTGGCAGAACATTATACTTTCCTAAACTCTGATTCCTTGATTACGGGGAGGGGGCTGGGATGGTGTAGTTTAGAGCCAAGGTGCTTATGCCACTGCGGAGTCTGAGGATTAAAGTAGGCCACGCGTGTAAAACATATAGTGTGTACTGTGCACTATATGCTAGCTGTGTTTCTTCTACAGATGAGCAAGTGGAGGGGAAGGAGCAAATAACTGGTCTGCGGTTCAGTATTCCATTACTATAGGCTTGGGTCTAGAAGCCAGATCTTCGAATTCCCAGTAGTCTTCTCTCAGTTCTTCAGGTTGGCTTTGCTGAAATGCCCACCTTTTAAACTTAAAGAATTTTTCAACAAATTCTTCACAATTTTGCCTGGTCAAATAGCTCTCCACTGACCACATTGCTTTCTTTATGTATCTTTTCTATTTTATATGAGAATAATTTGGGATTATCTGAGCAGTTTTAATCTTTATGGTTTATTATATTTCATATACTGGGGATATAGATGATCAGTTTTTGAGTTTTTTTAACATCTGCTTTTCTGGAGAAAATGGTGTATATGTAAATTGTGTGTGTGTGTGTTCTCTGTCACGTCTTTTCTTTGCAATTTTGAATTCTCAGGCGAGGTGGCTACTTTCTCCTACTGTTTCTGTCAGTTCATCTTGTATATTAGTTTTTGTTTAGAAACGATTACAAGCAACCAGCAGTTTTTCCCATTGCTTACTGACAATAAGGTTGGTCCATGAGTGACTTCAGTTTGACATGTGGCTTTATAAATGTTCCGATACGCTCACTTTGATTTTAGTTCTTAATGTTAACTTTTTAAAATCTTTTTTTCTTTTGCAGTTGAAAACAATCCTCGAACAGGAAACCTTGGTGCGTTAATTAAGGTCTTCCTTTCTAGAACCAAAGAACTAAAACTTTCAGCAGAATGTCAGAAGTAAGTTGGCTGATTAAGTCATGTTCTTACATAATTAACAGTGTGAGTATTCTTCATCTATGGGTAGAAATCTATTATGATGGTGGTCCTTTAAAAGCATAAAGAAATTCCCCTTATCATCACGGGGAAAAAGTAAAAGAGAGGTTTTACTTTGCTCTCCAGGTCATTGGAGTGAGATGACAAATTCTGGAATCTGTTCGATTTCAGCATCAAGATTATTTTAGATAATCTTTAGGAATATATTTTTTAAGAAGATTAATAGTGATGTACTTAGTACTAAAAAGGTAATTACTGCCCATTATCTCTGTTGGTCATATCTAGTTTAAATAATGACTGAAGTTTATTATTTCATTCCCTGTGTATTTTCTTAATTTCTTTCATAATAAACGAAAGAAGGTTCAGATTAAATGTAGTTTTATACTAGATGCAATGGGAAGCTAACCTTTATGCATTTGGGCTTTTCTTTTTTTCTGGCTAGCTCTTATAAAAGACCGTTCATTGCCCAGCCTTCAAACAAATTATATTAAGTCCAATTAAAATGTGTGAGTTCACAGTCATTAACACAGATAGCAGATATTGTGCTATACTACCAGTGATCCCACATTTAAAATTTTGGTTGTGTATTTGCATATATTCTCTTTATGGTACTCTATATTTTTAATTTTGTTAGCTTTCTTTTCTTTGAATTGCCTGTATGTGGGACAGCAATAAGTTCAGAACAAAGAGCAGTCATGCCTAAAGGAAGTGTTTTTATTAGGTTGACTCTGTATGTAAAATACATAGAATGAAATAGGAATTAAACTCCAATAGCTGTCACTGGTGGATGATCCATTAAAAGACAGGGACATTGATCTGATACCTCAGACAGAATGGGCAAAGTGACTGAGACAGCATGAAGAAGTCGTGAACCAGAAGTAAGTGGATCGTGCTGACGATTAAATACTGACTCTTGCGTGGCTTTGGTCTTCCCTTTCCAGTCACATCTTCATCTGGCAGACACACAACGCTCTGTTTATTATTTGCTATTTGCTGAAAGTGTTCATTTGTGAGATGTCAGAGGAGGAGTTACTTCTTCATTTCACTTACGAAGATAGATCTCCTGGCAGTTACAGTAAGTATTGCCTTTGAAGATGTTCTGGAGATGGCATGTGTAGCCAGCCCATAAGCATACAGTTTCAGGAGTAAAAGTATAATTTTGAAAATTCCATTTTTCCTTATAATTTTCATTCTTAAATAAGCTGACACTGCCACTCTTTCTTCCCCTGTCAGTTTAAACAGAAGAGCCAAGGCTCTCAATTTTTCTCCTTTTTTTTTTTTAAATAAAGAAGCTGGTAGGATTGAGACTTTTATTTATTTTGACTTCCATGCATATGGAAAATAAAAAAAATCACAAGTATTCCTTTCAGGAAACAGATGTCAGTTTAAATATTATCACTAGGGCAGTACCTCATTAAGTGAGACAGCTGATCAGAATTGTAGATTTGTGAGTATTAAAGGCACTGTCCTAGGGTATAATGACGGTCTCTGAGTCTGGCTGTCTTTGGGGCCACTTGATCAGAAATAGCTTTTTCAAGGACAGTTTTCTGATGCTGCTGTTTGTCATCCTTTTTAAAGATACAGGAAAAGGTTACTGTTTTCTCCTGATATTGCAGAGATTTTTTTTTTTTTGCTAGCAGTTAAGAGGGCCTGTAGTTTTCACAATCACCTGCTCGTGTTTCATGTCTTAGCATTAAAAGAAGAGAATGGGATTATTAACAACTGAAATATGGGGAATTCAGGGTTTTGCATGTATTCCCCTTAAAGTGTATCTCCTGTCTTTCTGAGGGCAAAGGCAGTATTGCCCTGAGTTTCCTGCGTTCATTTTAAAAAACACTAGGTTTGCCCTCACTAGGTTTTCTTCCCTACCTAGAGCCTTAGACACTGATTTTGAGTTGAAGACATGAAAATGTTTAATTTCCTACTGTGACAATGTTGAAAAAGATAGAACTTTTAATCGAATTGTGTCTTGCATGTGTTAGTTTTGCTTGTGCTGGGCCTTGTTTTTGTGGGACAAACAGGCCAAAACATAGTTCCCTGCAGACCTCTCCAGGAAGTTCCAGCAGCAACAGTGGAGGGAATGTTTATCCCCGGGGGCCTAAGAGGGTCGTCCAAGCAGCACCTGCACACTTAACATTCTGTTTGGCGTTGTTATAAAATTGTGCATATATTATATGTTTATTTAACACATCATCATTTATTTTGACATAAAATTGGTTTTTATCACTTATTGAGTAAATTGACGCATTAGAGGATACGCTGTATTTTGGGGGGAGGGCAGATGTCTTCCCAGAACTCTCTTGGTACCTGCCCTCCCGACTCGTATTCCAGCTTGAGAAGCATGGTGGGCGAACATCCTGGGCGGCCTGGTGCAGAGGCAGCATAAACAGGACATCCTTTTCACCGTGAGCACATTGCCAGGGTGGCTGTCGCACCGGAGGAGCCATCGGTGAGGCCCAATGGTTCTGTCTGTGCACTGACACACCGTCCTCTCGTGCAGTTCGCAGTCAGGGTTTTGTACATTTTCTCTGAATGTGGTTCTTTTTTCTGTACAGCTGAGCTTCCTGTCGGCCCCCCAGCTTCAGTCCAGTGGTAATCTTTTTAAGGTTAAAGACTTGCTGTTCTCGACATACGTGGTTCTTTTCATCTCAGCCTTACGTGTTGTTAGTTTGGGGCTTCTACTTCTTATTGCATAGTATAAGCCTTTTCTGTATTTTCTGCTGATGTCTTTTTACAAGTTACGAAAGTGAGATGCAGTTAAATGATTACAGAGATACTGTTGAACGGGAAAATATGGAACCTTACTCTGCAGTAGGTGAAAACATCCATTTATCAGCTGACAGTAGATGAATATCTGAATGAGGTGTGTGAAGGACTACTTAGGGATAGATACATACAGTGGTACAGGTCGTTTGAAGGTCGAATTGACAGAAGTAGAGAAACAGTTGAGCAAAATCAACTGAGGCATTTTAAGGTTGTTGAGTGGGTACAGCGTACTGATTCTGTTGTTTATTCCAGTCATGTGGGACTTCTGTGATCGAATGAATCTCGTTGGCGTAGTCGGGAGCCATCTTTATGAGGGTGATGCGACTCTCAACAAGCTTTCAGTTTGCGAGGATTTCATATGTGAACATTTCCCCGTAGGCTCTGTGTAAGGTGGTAGTAGAGGGTTTGCTAGGGAGAATTCGTGTTTACGTGAAGAAAGCTCTTCCCACTGTTCCACCTCTTTGAGAAGAGTCGGCGGGGACAAAGCCCGCCCCGGGCAAACTAAGAAGCGCCACAGAATCTTTCCCCTTTCCTTTTGCCATCAGTGCGAGGTTGCCTTTCCTCTCTTGGGATTATGCCCCATTCCTGCCAAGGCAATGACTGATACTTCTTTACATTTTTTATCACATAACAGGGGTCAGGGCAAAAGAGGTTTACAGCTGTTCATACGGAAACACAATACAATATTTAATAAGTAATAATACAAGAATAAAGTCCGTTTCGTGTACTCGCAACTGGAGACCTACTTTTGCCCCACCCTATACAATATTTTAAGCCCTCAGGGGACCAGACCTGCTGTGGATTTCTGCAGACACTTACGTTGGTTTGTTTCCTATTTGATGACGTTGATTGTGAGCTTTGTTTCATCCTAATACGAGGCCCCAGGTAAGGGACGAGGCCGCTTCATCCTCACTCAGCAGTTAATGTGGCACCTCAGGGTCGCTTCTCTCCATGCCACCGCGGAAGGCTCGGTCTCCCCACGTCGGCTCCGTGCTGGCCCTCTTCCTCGGGGTCCCCCCTCCCTCGGAGTTCGCCTGCCGCTCAGTGTTTTTCTCTGGATACAGGCCAAGGTTTGTTCACTGGTGGTTCTTTTCGGTTATGGTGCTGGCCCTTGGAGATTTCTTTTACTTTCTGGAAGCCCATGAATGCACGGAAAAGTATATTTTAGCCAAGAACTAGTTGTTTTGTACAGGAGGGACCTTTGGAGTAATAATGCCACTCTACTGCCAGTAGAAGGCAATTACAGTTTCTTTTCAAATGTTTTTTAATTTTTTAAATGAGGGAAGAAGCCTGTGGAGATTGAGTGAAGACAGAAGTGATAAAAGGGGGAGAAATAAGCTGAAAGGAAGGTCCTAAGAGGAGGCATATGGATCGGGAGCACAGGGCGGGGTGTTGGGGGGGAGAATAGGTTTGCTTTGCAAGAGTGTACCGCCGTGCTCCTGGGCAGGCAGCCGTGGGGAGCGAGTGGGGAGCGGAGGCAGGGCATCTGGCGGGAGCCGTGGGAGCCAGGCCCACGGCCCGAGGCGCGCAGTAACTGGTTAGCACGGCTTTTGCAGAAAACAGAAACTAGGGACTTGTCAAGTCCAGGTAAAAGGCTTGCTTAACTGTATTTCCCTGGTGTAAAATAGTTCAATATAAATTTATTTAAAAAATATTTTGTGGGGCTTGTTCTCAAGCATAGTGTGTTCAGTGTAGCCTATTATCTTTGCTTTCTCCTGAAACCCCAATAAAATAATCAGTAAGGGACTAATGAAAGTTCTGAATTTATTACTAGGTTGAAGAGGAAGAAGGGGAATACTATGTTAACAACATTTTGCAAGTCGGAAAATTGACTAATGATGAACTTAACTGATCAGTGAAAGCTGAAAGCTAAATGCCAGAAAAGAGCCAATTCTTTCCTCAGGACCCTGAAAAGGCCTAGGCGTTGGAAGTAGCAGGTGTGTCCAGAGGCAGGCAACCAAGAGGATGGACTGAAAGAAGCAGTGAGATGCTAGGACCCTCTGTTGTGCCGGGCGTGGTCAGGAGACCGTCCCTCCCAGTCTGGTACTGGAGTCTGTGTGCACTCTGTACGGGGCTTTCCTGCACCGGCTCTCGGGCACAGAGACGGGCGCGGCGCACTGAGAAACGGGCTCCGTAGGCACAAAGGCTGCGAACGAAGGGTGAGAGGTCTTGTCTTGGCTTCTAGACTCCAGGCCCCAGAGTTTTACTCACCCCACTCCCTTGCCCTCCAGGAAGTTAGTGGATGCCCATCTGGAGAAAATAAATGAAAAACAAGGAAGATTTGTTGGTAATAGCCATTCCGACAGGTATGATGATGCCTCACTGTGGTTTTAGTTTGTGTTTCTCTGATGATTAGTGACATTGAGCATCTCTTCACGTGTCTATTGGCCTTCAGTGTGTACTCTATGGAGGAGTGTCTATTCAGAAACCCAAAACACGAATTCAAAGGAATATGTGCACCTTTATGTTCACTGTAGCGTTATTTATAATAGCCATGTTGTGGGAGCAACCCAAGTGCCCATCAGTAGATGAGTGGATGAAAAAAACTGTGGTGCATGTATACGCTGGAATATTAGTTGGCCATAAAAAAGAGCGGAATCTTTACATTTGTGACAGTATGGATGGACCTAGAGGATAGTATGCTCAGTGAAGCAAGTCAGTCAGAGAAAGACAAATACCATATGATTTCACTGATATGTGTAATCCAAAGAACAAAATAAACGAACAAACAGAATCAAGACAGACTCATGGACACAGAGAGAGAACTGGGAGTTGCCAGAGGTGGGGGGGGGCATTGGGGACCTGGGTGAAAGAGATGAAGGGATTAAGAAGTATTGGGTTGGGCCCTGGCTGGTATAGCTCAGTGGATTGAGCGCAGGCTTGCAAACCAAAGGATCGGGGTTTGATTCCCAGTCAGGGCACATTCCTGGGTTGCAGGCCAGTTCCCAGCAGGGGACACACAAGAGGCAACCATTCATTGATATTTCTCTCCCTTTCTCCTTCCCTTCCCCTCTAAAGATAAATAAATAAAATGTAAAAAAAAAAAAAGTATTGGGTTGGCCAAAAAGTCTGTTACATTTTTTTCCATAAAATAAAAGACACGTTTTTCATTTTCATCAGTAACTTAATTGATTTGGATATTTTGAGTATGTTGGCTATCTCCCACTACTGGCTTCTGGTGGGTAGAGGCCAGGGTGCTGCTAAACATCTTCTAATGCATTAGACCCACAGCAAAGAATTATTTGGCCAAAATGTCAGTAGTACCAAGCAACTTCACAAACTACTTTTGACACATTTGATCAGTCACAGAACCTTCTCCATACACTGCACAAATCTTTTTTTTGTATTTCAGTTGTATTTTTACCTTCCTTGAAATAATAAAGCATAGCATACCAAAAATGTATATTTTCTAACATCTTCAATATTAAAGTGGCTTCACAAAAATTCACCAGTTTTGATTGTTTTTAAATGCACGCTGATATGACAGGTGTCACAATATAATCTAACAAAATTGTCTTGAATGACGCTAAAGACAACTAAGCACTAATAGAACCACTGTATGGAAAAAAATGTAACAAACTTTTTGGCCAGCCAAAAAAATGGCCTTTGCAAAATCAGAAAACAAATACATGCTGCTTTTTTTTTTTTACAAAGGGAAAATATTTAGGAGGACTGCCACTGTTCTAAATCTTCCGGGGTCTCTAGAGACAACAAAGTGCTACTAGAGCCATCGTACAAAATAAATGTAATGGACTTAGATCAACCTGATACAAATTGGTAGGTACAGAGTAGTCATGGGGATATAAAGTACAGCATAGGGAATACAGTCAGCAAAATGATAGTAACTGCGTGGTGTCAGATTGATTTCTTGGGGTGATCCCTTTGTAAGTTATATAATGTCCAATCACTGGGTTGTACACCTGAAACTAATATAGTATTGTATGTCAACTGTAAGTGAAAAATTAAAACATTATAAAAAAAACAAGGAGGAGACTTACTGACATTTGCTTGTCCCTCAATAAAACGGCTGGGAACCCTCCAGGCGGACCTGCCGTTTGCTAGGCTGCACCCAGCTGCGCGGAGCTTCCATCAGAGTTTGCCTCCCTCTGGCAGGGGATGGAGGGCCATGCATCCCACACGGCTGGCACGTGCAGGAGAGATGGGAACAGAAGAAGAAAATATGAGAGAGGAAATTGTGGGAAAATTACTAAGGATCCATAGTCATTCCTCTCTAAGACACAGCCAGTTTTCTTTCCATCCCCCTCTGACTTAAAACCTTTTGAAGCTCTGGAGTTTCAAAGCTCGTGGTGTATTCATTTTACTAACGTGACAGAGGTGACTCTCCTTGGCAGCCAGCTGTGATTGTGCCCGTGGCCAGGTGCTTGGCTCGCGTGGCTGCAGGGCTTCACTGTTCTCCTTCCTGAAGCTAGTCCCCGGGGGCCGGGCAGGCTGTAGCTCAGGGGTACATCCGAAAGTGTGTGGTAGGGGACGAGGGTTTCTGTTTCTTGTTTATTTTTGTCTTCATATAAGACTTAACCGTTTAATTTCATTAATTATAGGTGAGTAATGCCCCCCCAAACCCCGATAGCTGAAAAATGTGACTCAGAAAAAAGAAACCATGGACTTACTCCTTTAGAATACTTAACGTATAGGACTACAGTCTGTCTTTGCAGAAAAATAATGTGCTCCTAGGAGCTCCTGAATTGTTCTTTCGTCATGTAACCAGTGATCTCTCTCTCCTCTCCTTTTCTTTTATATTACCAGTGGAATAAAATCAATTAAACTTACTATTAGGCACTTTTTATAATGAAATGTGGTAGACTGTATTATCCTTGAGGATAATTAGAAATGTTTCTGTTCAACCACCATTATAGCAGGCAACCAGAATTACTGCAGATTTTATTGGAATGGTTTGGAACACAGGCTTATAAATGTTGTAATGCATTAAAATGTAGATCAATATTTTTAGAAAAGAGGGAATCCACTTGTTTTTCCTTAATATATGATTAATGTATAGAGGCATATTTGAATTTGCTAATTAGAAGTTTAAATATGATTTTTAATGTAGAATAGTAAGTCCAATATTCCACAAGTAAAACCGATTCCACTATCCATAGATACCACTATGGATTTCTGAGTATATTTATAGCAAATGTAACCTAGCTGTGTGCCTTCCATTTTAAAGAAATCATTTTGCTCTAAATTTTTCAGGCACACTGTTAACTTGTTTTTGGAGTAGAACTCTGTTCTTTTTTGATGGAGTTTTTAGTACTTGTGTTGGCGCGGTGTGGTGTTGGGCAGCACTGAGAAGCTGACAGCTTGACTTCGTTAATGTAAAGGAAACAACAAAGATTCGTTCTCTGTTAGTACTTCTTTTAATAACTACATGTAACCGGATTTAAATGACCGTAGTGTTTCTTTTTTCTGGCTACTTTGTTTTCTATCAGTGCTGTTTTTTCCCCTTCTTCAAGTGAATGTTTTTCTTTTTAAATCTTTTCTCCCTCTCTTCCCCTCCCACTCTGATGGAAGACATTTGATTATGATATTATTCTGCTATTCTCTGGTCCTGGGTCTAAGTCTGAAATGAGAATGTGGTGTCTTAGCATTTGGTACTGAACAGGTGCTGGATAGAAAGAACAGGGCCCGAAGCTTAGTTTCAGCTGTAGATTTTAAGAGCTGTGCTAGACCGTGAATACCAGTGGTCTTTCTCTGCTCCTTTCTCTGGTGATGCTCATAGAGATCAGAGAAGCTGGGTTAGGGCTTTAGAATGAGAGAACCATAGGAATAGGGGTGGGATTTCAGTGACCTTGTGATACATGATAGTCAGAATAATAGTTTATATTTATTCACTGTTTGAAATTACTTCTAAATTGGAGAGTGAATGTATAATATATCACCTCAATGTATAAACTAATACGTGGTATTTCAAATTTCTCCTCTAATGTAGCTCATAGTACTCATATGCTAGGGGGTTGTATTTAGGATCTTCAGTGAAACATGGTTGGTTGACTGGATTTCCCCCCAACTTTGTATAGACCAGGTTTTTAAAAATAATTCATTAGATTTTTCTTTTTCTTCCTTTGGGAGTCTGGATTTGGGTTCAGTCTGGGCTCTGCTGTTCACTGTAAGTACACTGATCTCTCTGGGCCTTGATTCTTCATCTGTAAAGTGGTGATGATTGTACTTACTCCTCGATAGCTATCGTCAGGATTAATGTAAGCTAAAGGGGATGAAGTAGCGCCATGTACCTCCACGGGTGGAGTTCTCAGTAAGTGTTCACTGTTAACATTATCTCCAGAAGCTACAGCTTAAAATACTAAGGCGTTTGACTGGAGCTATAAAGTCAATTTAAATTTTTTTTTGAGATAAAACTAGGTTGTAAACTTCGCCACAAACACACTGACTTTCTGCAAGGTCCTGTGCTCAAACTCAATTTGCTGTGTCATTCAGATTTCAAGGACTTTTAATATCATCCTTCTTGTGAGAAATGCGTGAGTGTTTTGCTATAATCGTTGGCAGATGACATTATATTTACTTGTTTTTATTGGAACGAAGAAAGATATTTATCTTCATCTGAAAGCTGAACGATATAAATACTGCTTGGACAGTAACACAGTATGAGTGACTTGCTTAATGTCAGACCTGGTAAGCAGTCAAATCTTGTCACTCTATACTTAGTACACAGTTATTTGCTTCTAGATTAGCCCAGAAACAAGCATATGGTATTTCGCAGGATTTGTCTTTATTTTCTTAAAGTAAATGGAAGTTGTCAGAGTTTTCAGCTGGAAGTTATTTATCCTTTTGTCTTTATTTTGCTAGAGTTTTGACCTTAATGTGTTAATTTTTACTTGTATGAAATATATATTTTTTATTATTTTCACTATTATGTTAAATTGATAACAAAGTTGTGAAAATACTCTTTAATTGACTCAGCTATAAACTTGGCCACGGTCATAATTTGGCCCTTCCATTCTAAATGATAGCTTTGCTGGGTAGAGTAATACAGCAAAGTATTACTGATGGATAGTTGTAGTCCTTGCTTTTCATCGCTTTGAATACTTCTTGCCAGTCCCTTCTTGCCTGCAAAGTTTCCTTTGAGAAATCAGCTGATAGTCTTATGGGAACTCCTTCATAAGTAAATCTCTCCTTTTCTCTTGCTGCTTTTAAGATTATCTCATCTTTAAATTTTGTCATTTTAATTTGATATATTTTGGTGTGGTTTTCTTTGGGTTCAACATGTTTGGGACTCTGCACATCCTGGACATGTATGTCTATTTCCATTGACAAATTAGAGTAGTTTTCTTTCCTTATGTTTTAAAATAAGTTTTCAATTTCTTGCTTTTCCTCTTCTCCTTCTGGCACCCCTATAATTTAGATGTCAGTATGTTTAAAGTTGTCCTAGAGGTTCCTAAGCCTATCCTCATTTTTTTGAATTTTTTTTCTTTCTGTATTTCTAATCGAATGCTTTTTCCTTCCTTGTATTCTAAATCGTTGATTTGATTCTTGGCTTCTTCCTCTCCTCTGTTGGCTCCTTATAGATTTTTCTTTATTTCGCATAGTGTAACCTTCATTTGTTCTCTTATGTTTTTACCATATTCAGTGAGTTCTTTGAGCATCCTGATCACCAGTGTTTTGAACTCTGTATCTGATAGATTGGTTATCTTCATTTTGTGTAATACTTTTTTCTGGGGTTTTGTTCTGTTCTTTCATTTGGTCCACATTTCTTTGTCTCCTCAATTTGGCAGCCTCCCTGTGTTTGTTTCTGTGCATTAGATAGAGCTGCTTTGACTCCCTGTCTTAGAAAAGGCACCTGCCAATTGTGTGGGGTGGAGCCTTAGGGACTTGCCAGGGCAGGGCAACCTGCTTCACCACTTTGTGGCTCTTTGCGGGGAGGCCTTGGAGAGAGGACAGTGCTGCTGCCTGGCTTCTAGAGGTTTGCCCAGCAGTCGCCCCATTTCCAGTCACTTCACCCACATCCCATATATGACTGGTGCCTTTCCTGATCTCTAGTATGTTATTAAACTGGCCAGCTCATTTGCTCTGAAATGTTCTTTAAGGAATTGATGAATGATGTTAATTGTTCTTTTTGGGTTAGGTCACTTCATTTTGTAGGATGAGCCAAGGAATGATGGTTTAATAAACATGTATTGAGTTTATATTATATGCTAGCAAATCAGCTTGTTGGAATAGGTTGTTAACTCACCTGGGTTATGTTGGATGGCTTTAACAATGAGAAGGATTTTAGTTAGATCTACTCCTTACTGTGTAGCCTCAGAGACAAATGTTACTTTCTTCACTCGTTGAGCTAGTATGCCTACCTCTTAGAGTGAGTTTAATGAGGTTATTGAACTGATTCTTGCTGTGTATTCTTCTAAGCCTTGATTGGTGTAATTTAATGTTCTCTTCAAGCTTGGCACTCACCTCTCAGAGGGTTACTGTGCCAATTCTATTTATGGCAAGGCGGGAAGGGATTTCTTCAGAATTTCTGACTACAAGGTGATTGTGGTCTAGGAAAAAGAATTGCTAAACTCTTTTGAGACTCCAAGTGCTTTGATGCTTTGGAAATAACCGTTAGATTTTTACTTAGACAGCTGGGTTCAGTTCATCACATGCCAAGGTCTTTGTCAGTTATTATCTTCGACAAATACAGAGTCCAATAGGGGCCTGATTGCATGTAGAGAGAAATTATGATATAATGTAGCCAAAATATGCAGTGAAATCTTTCACTGCACAAGGCATAGATGTTGTCTAGATGGTTATTCTTGTTCAAGGCCAGGCAAGAGAGTTGGGTTTTGTGGAGGAAAGGAAGACTTAGGATGGTTCAGATGGGTAAAGATTGCCTTTTTAAAAAAAAATTAGGTTTCTGTGGTTCCAGGCAGAGAGAAGGCATAAAGTGGCAGGTAGTAGGTAGGTTGGTATCGCTGGGATATGAATTGTGAAGGAATAATGGTGCGAGATAAAGGTAGGAAGGGATGCAGGACCTGTGTCTTGAAGGGTCTGGCGTGCTGCACTTTGGAGCTGGGAGTTTCTTTGGGTACGTGGCAGCCATCAGCTTAAAGCCACTGAAAACATCTAAGCCAGGAGGCTGAAAGGATGGAATTTAGTTAGGTCCCTCTGATAGCAGTCTGGAGTTTGGATTGGAGAGGAGTAAACTTAGAAGGAATACTAGTAGGAAGGTTCAAAAGTGAGTTTTAATTTAGTAAACTTGTTTTACTGAACTGAGATCATGAAATAATGAATGAAGGCATGACATGGAATGAAGAAAAGAGGAAACACAGAGAGGACCCTGGGCTGAGTACCAGAGGAGTCCGTGTTTGGGGTTTGGGTTAACTGAAACAGCACCAGAAAGGAGACTAAAGAACAAATGAGCAGATTTGAAGCATTGAGACAGTCGAGTTCAGTTTTGTCCACGTTGAGCTTTGAGTACTGGTGATGCATCTACGTGGAGATGACCAGCAGATAACTGGATATGAGGATGTGACGTTCAGTGGAGAGACCAAGAGGAAAACTGTAGATTGAGGCATCACCAGCATACAACAGGTGATTGTTACAGGAGATCATAGGGAGTGAGAAGAGAGGAGAAGAAAGCCAGTGGCGGAACTCTGGGGCACACACCAGCAGTTGAAGGGTATTCTGGGGAAGCGGACACTGGGAATGAATAAAAGGAGAGGGGGTTAGAGATAAGGTGTCATAGGAATGGAGGAAGGAAAGAATTTTTTGGAGTTGGTGTGGCAGTTTTGTCCAAAGCCAGCCTGCCTTTGCCACTTGTTCTGTGACTTGGGAATCCATTTTACCTTTGGCTTTTTGTCTGTAAAGAGGTGTTTAGCCCTGGCTGGCATAGCTCGGTGGATTGAGCGCGGGCTTGTGAACCAGAGTATCGAGGTTCAATTCCCAGTCAGGGCACATGCCTAGGTTGCAGGCCAGTTCCCAGCAGGGGATGCATGAGAGGCAACCATGCATTGATGTTTCTCTCCCACTCTTTCCCTTTCCCTTTCCCTTCCCCTCTCTCGAAAAATAAATAAATAAAATATTTAAAAAAAAAAGAAAAACCTTAAAAAAAAAAAAGAGGTGTTTGGATTCTTACACCATTTCAGTCTGTGATCTGTGGATTTCCCACAGGTTCAGAAAAGGTTCTGTGAGGTCTATAAAGAAGGTCAAGGTCAGTTATTTATAGCAGGGAGGGAATACAGGTACTCTACTCCTGATTCAAACAAACCGGCTAGGACAGCTTGGTTTTTTAAATGTATTTTATATATTTGACTTTAGTATAAGATTTCATTTAAAAAACATAGTGTAGTATAAGAAGTTTGAAAACTACTGCCCTATAGAAGTCATAAGATCCATTCAAGCATTAAAAACTATATAATTAATAGCTGATGTTCAAAATTAGATGCAAACTTTGCATCTAATAGATGCTCTATTAGATGAAAATCATAATAGATGCAAACTTTGTGCATGATTTGGATTTTACTCAGAGGTCGACATTAATGTCTGAGTTTATGTGATAATTGCTGTTCTTACTCTCCTTAGGAATAAAAACTGAACTTTTAAACAACTCCATTCTGTTTTATACTTAGTTAACAACCTGTTTGTGTGTCTCACCAGGTTCTGAGTCAGAAGATCTTTTGGAAGAATTAGTCTGCTGTTTGATGCAGTTAATCACTGATATTCCACTCTTGTAAGTTCTGGCCACACCGGGGATTGTTTTATCTTCTTCGTATATTGCAGATGGCAGCTGATGATGTTGAAGAGTTTGTGGGTCCTGGTACAGTACTTTCACGTTCGCCTTTTGAGGGTTGTACATTCATGGAGTTCTTTGATTGTTCTTGCCTAATAATGTTGAAACTGACTATCCATCATCAGAGCAAGAATTTTGAGTTTTGAGAGGAGAATAATCAAACTCTTAGCAATACTAAGCGTATGGTAGGCACAGAATTAGATTAATCTCTGTAATAAGAGATCTTACACATCTCTGCAAACCTGGGTTTAAGAGAGAAGCAGTTTGAGACTGACTCACATGCGGTAGACGCAGCTGGTTGTTCACCCATTATTGCTCTTCCCTTCTTTTTTACTTCCTGGTTTTGTTTTGGGCCATTTTTGGAGAGGTCAGATTTTCATGTCCATCTTTTCTTAAAGCTGGATATGGTCACTGAGCTGAAGGGGAAGTTCTCCAGTGAAGTGTGAGTGAAGCTCTTTGAGGGAACCTGCCTCAACTGGGAGGCCTGCCTTTCTCTTCTGGACAGCCCCCCTTTCCTGCCGTCAGAACGTGGGCGTGGCCCTCGAGTTCCACGGCCCTGTGGGCACCGTGCACTGAGATATTCCCAGAGAACCCTTTGATGCTGTGGAGCAGCTGACCCAGCTCATCAAGTACCGGTCTCCAAGCCCCCTCTTGCCTCCTGGACTTCTTCTCACGTGAGAAGAACAGACCCTCATTTGTTTACTGTGCTGGATTTCTGTCACAGCAACGGAATGCAATTCCAGCATGGTTCAAAATGTCTGTTCTTTTAAAGCAGTTACTAGCAACCATTTTTTGAATCGCCTAAGGAGCCCTTTTAGACATTTTTTTCTTAATTGTTTCTCCCTCTTGGAAAGTCACAAATCATTACAATATCTGTGATGTTTTTCACCTCAAATAACTAATTTTTATTCTCTGGGTCAGGTGGGGAGATGATATCCTTGCTGAGAATACATATTTCAAAGAAATTATTTATTTTTAAAATAAAGAAGCAGATTTTGAGTTTAGTTTAAGATAGAGGCATAGGTAGACACGCTGCCTCCTTGTACAACCAAAGTAAGGACAACAACAATTTAGAAACAAAATAACAACCAGAATTGACAGAAAATTGAACTGTATGGAAGTCGGACACCCACGGAGATAAAATAGACACCTTCATCCAGACCGGTAGGCAGGGCAGAGTTGGGCAGCTGGGCAGAGAGGGGTTTCGGCACAAAAAGTGGTGGCACTGGACGTGCAAGGCACCCAGGTGCGCAAGACAGCCGTGGGTGGACCCTGGGCACACAGGTGGCGGCTGGCAGACTTCGGGTGTGGGCTGGCAACTGGTAGACACAGCGAGGTGGCAATTATGAAGCGAGGCATTGTGTGCAAGGCAGCTGACTGGGCAGCGGTCCCACATTTGTGCACAGATAAACCAGGCAAAATTGGGGAGTGAGACAGACCATGCAACCCAGGGTCCCAGGGCCAGTAAATAAAGGCTCAAAACACCATTTGAAAACACCTGTTGGGGTTGAGGCACAGGGAGACTCCCAGCCTCACAGGAGACTTAGTTGGAGAGACCCACAGGGTCCTAGAATGTACAAAAGTCCACCTATATGGGGATTGGCACCAGAAGGGCCCAGTTTGCTTGAGGAAAGCAGGGGAAGGGACTGAAATCCAACAGAGCGGAGCAAGCCCCATTGTTCCTTCTCGGACCCCGCCCCCACATACAGTGTCACAACACAGCGACTGGGTCGCCCCACCCTGTTCAGTACCTAATGCTCCGCCCCTCACTACATAACAGGTGCGACAAGCCAAAAAAAAAGGCCCAAACAGAACAGATCAAAGCTCCACAGCAAATTACAACTAAGCGACGAAGAGATAGCCAACCTGGCAGATGCACAGTTCAAAGCACTGGTGATCAGGATGCTCACAGAATTGGTTGAACTTGGTTGCAAATTAGATGAACAAATGAAGGAAACTATGCTAAGTGAAATGAAGGAAAATGCACAGGGAACCAATAGTGATGGGAAGGAAACTGGGATTCAAATCAATGAGGTGGACCAGAAGGAAGAAAGAAACAACCAAACAGAAAAGAATGAAGAACAAGAATTCAAAAAAACGAGGAGAGGCTTACGAACCTCCAGGACATCTTTAAACGTTCCAACATCTGAATTATATGGGTACCAGAAGGGGAAGAGGAACAGCCACAAGTGGAAAAATTACTTGAACAATTAATAAAGGAGAACTTCCCCGATCTGGCAAAGGAAAATAGACTTCCAGGAAATCCAGGAAGCTCAGAGAGTCCCAAACAAGTTGGACCCAAGAAGGAACACACCAAGGCACATCATCATTACATTAGCCAAGATTAAAATGAAAGAGAGAATCCTAGAAGCAGCAAGAGATAAAGAGACAGTCACCTACAAAGGAGTTCCCATCAGACTGTCAGCTGATTTCTCAAAAGAGACCTTGTAGACAAGAAGGGTCTGGAAAGAAGTATTGCAGCTCATGAAAGGCAAGGACCTACATCCAAGATTGCTCTATTTGGCAAAGCTTTCATTTAGAATGGAAGGGCAGATAAAGTGCTTCTCACATAAGGTCAAATTCAAGGAGTTCATCATCACCAAGCCTTTATTTTATGAAATATTAAAAGGACTTATCTAAGAAAAAGAAGATAAAAAGCATGTATAGTAAAATGACAGCAAACTCACAGTTATTAACAACCACACCTAAAACAAAAGCAAACTAAGCAGACAGCTAGATCAGGAGCAGAGCCACAGAAATGGAGATCACATGGAGGATTGGCAACAGGGGAGTGGGAAGGGGAAAGAGGGGAAAAGGTACAGAGAATAAGTAGCATAGATGGTAGGTAGAAAATAGATAGGGGGAGGGCAAGAGTAGTAGGGGAAATGTAGAAGCTAAAGAACTTATGACACATGGACATGAACTGAAGGGAATGTGGGTGGGAGAGGGTGTGCAGGGTGGAGGGGAATGAAAGGGGGGAATGGGACAACTGTAATAGCATAATTAACAAAATATATTTAAAAAACAAGAAGTAGATTTTAAGACTAAACTATCATAGAATCTCCATCTTCATGGGATGTCAGTAGAAATGTGCTATTTGCTGATAGTCCAAAGAGGAAAGACAGTGTTTGTGAAAAGTGGGCTTCTGGCCTCTGTTGTGTGTAAGCGTGGCATCCAGAATCATAATGCAGCCTAGGAAGGAGAGCCACTGAGCTCTGCTGTGACCTGGCCTAGTGACGAGCAGCTTGGAAGGCAGGGCCGAGGTGCCTGAGGAGTCACCTGCCTGCTAGGGAAGGGGAGGGGAAGTGTCCTGTGCACATTGAACTCTCGTGACAGACTTAGCTATTAGCATGCCTGACAGTCCTTCCTCACCTTCCTTTCCAACAGATCTCCAGTACTGTGCGGGGGCCCAGCCTAGGTTTTAGGCACCTTGGGAACTGAATGTGCTCAAAATGCGGCCCTGTGACGGTTTGGGCCAATTACATGTGAACAGAAGTGATGAGCTTGTAGAGCACGTGCCTTTAGCTGTTTGATCTGTGTCCTCTCTCTTCCTGGAATGTGGAGGTGGCACTTAAGCCATCTTAAAAATATGATGGTGCCCACCGTGTGCAAAGGACCGTGTCCCGGGAGCACGGGGCATGGATGATACTGTGGAACGATCACACCGATCACTTATCTTTGGATTTCTGATTACATGAAAAAAATAAACCCTTATTTTGCTTAAGCCTCTGTGGTTAGGCTTCTGTTACGTATGGTCAAATGTGGGAGGGGGGCACCGGTCGTCTGCTGTTTACTTGTCCTGGTATGTGATGCTTCGTGTGCTCCAGATTCAGTTTTGAAATAGCACCACCTCTGTTACATTATGTCCTTAAAAAGACCATCGGGATCTTCTAAATGAATATGTTTTTTCCCTTTGTTGACAAAATATCTTGAAGTTAAGGGGGATGGAAGTAGTAAATAAGCCATGAGTGTACTAACGAGACTGCCACTTAATACTCTCGGGGAGCAAGCCGACAGTGTTAATATATCAGACATGTCAGTGTTTTAATGTGTTTATACTTTTTAAATGAACTGAAAATGCACGGAGAACCAGATGTCTTGTGTTATGTACACTCAGCTTTATCCAGCTGCTGAAACAATTTCTTATGATTTAATATTCTTGGAACTTCGTCCTCCGAGAAGGTTTGTCTTGGTAACCGTTTCCATGTGAAACCAAATTACTCCTTCAGGGTTTCCTCTGCTGTAACTGCGGTGCAGTGTTGCGGATCAGTGTATAATTTAAGGAGGAACGTTAACTAACACTCGGAAACCGGGATGCCCGGAAAACTGAGCACCGTCTGTCTTGCTGTAAACGTGCGCGTCAGCGTGGAAGGCCAGGCCTGCCAGTGCTGCGCTGGTGTGTGGACCCCAGCAGGAATCCCGGTCCGGCAGCCACTGAGGGGGATTCCAAGCGGACACAGTTCTTGTGAGGCTGTGAAATCACTTTTAACATCGAAAGCAAGTCATTACCAACAATGTAGATAGATACTTAGAGATCTGTAAACTGGGTTTTAAATGATACTTTAGTGTTAAGAGAACAAGATCACTGCAGCAGTTTAGATAAACTCTCAGAATTTGAAGGAATTATTTGTGATGAAAATGGACTTTTACGTAGTTATTCGATAGGGCTTTTCAGTTTGGATTTCTTAATAAAATACTAATTCTCTGAGGTATTCATCTTCAAAGTCAGAATTAAAATCGCACATCTTACAGAATTTCTTCCTTAACTCCTCTCAGCATTTATGTATTTAAAGATTAAGTCATGTGTGTGCTCATGATTTACATTTTGCACAGTATATTGGGTTGATCCCACTATGGTTGAAATGTCTTCCAAAATTAAAGGCTTGTCTTTAATTATTATACCTGCTTGATCTCAAGGAAGCGAGTGCAAAAGGGATAAAGACAGATACAGGTGTTTTTCTCAAGACACTAATAGAGAGGATGATAGAAAAAACATTGTCGGCAGGATGGAGTTGAACACTCAGAAAGCAGAACAGTGTGCCAGTTCTCAGTGTTGCTGTGACAGCTGAGTTGAGACCCTGGGGGGTGGAGTTTAGGGGGGCCCAGCATCAGAAGCAGTTACGTGTTGCAGGGGTGGCCAACCTTTTGGCATCTCTGGGCCACACTGGAAGAAGAGTTGTCTCAGGCCACATGTTAAATACACAAACACTAAGGAAAACTGATGAGCAAAAAAAGGGTTTTAAGTAAATTTATGATTTGTGTTGGGCCACATTCATAGTCATCCTGGGCCGGGCAGCCTGTAGGCTGTGGGTTGGACATCCCAGTCTTAGAGATTGCTTGTAATGTTTTCTAATTATGAAGTAGAGGTTATTTTGAGGGCTAGAAATGAGTATTTTTTCTTTTATGTCTTTTTGTCTGTTATTGTTGCTGGAGTTGTTTCAGAGTGATCATTGTCAGCTGTAAATGATGGTGCCATTGTCAGGAGTGGTCCTTCTCCTTTTCTCCAGTGCCACCGCTCTGGACAGAGCCGGCCTTTCTGTTGGTCCTGGCGAAACACACAGCCTCTTCCTCTGGGGTCCATCTCTGACTCTGTGTTCTCCTTCATTGGCCCGCGAACTCCGAGCACTGGGACGCTTTAATTCCCAGCCTGGCCCTGGTTTGCAGATTTCTAAGTTACAGTTTAATCTAAAAACATTACCTAGTTTTTTAAATAAGTCCCGGTGAAGGTGAGATCTTCGTAACCGGTTGCCTTCACTGCCTTTCGGGGGGAGGGTGGTGTGTGCGTCTGCCTTTTGTGGTGGGACTTGTCTGCTCCCCGAGTCCATGGGGTTATCTGCTGACCTGCCCACCCACACCACTCACTCATCCTGTTCGAGCCACACTGGTGTCCTTGCTAATTTGGAACCGGCCAGGCCACTCCTGTCTCCAAGGCCTTTGCCCTTTCTTCTTCTCTTCCCTTGAATGTCTCCCCTCAGAAACCTGCATGGCTCGTGTTCTCCCTTTCAAGCTTCTTTCTGCTCAAAGGTCTGCATCTTAGGAACAGCTGCTCTGCCTACCCCAAAATAGCACCCCTCTCACTCTCTGTCCTTTTATCATGCTTTAATTTCTGTCGGAATATTCCATATTGTGAGCTCCATGAAAACACAGATTCCTCTGTGCCAGCATTTGTTTTGCTCATGGCCGTAGCACTTGAACTCAGATTAGCCTGACTCCCAAAAAACTGTTGAATCCGTGAATCACTAGGGGCACAACCCATCCAGTGCGCTTAAAGCATTCTGTTCACTCCCAGCATCTTGTCTGCGCGGAAACACGACATTGTCCAAGGCGTGTTCCATTGCAAGTGTATGGACTCAAAGCCCTTTGCAGTTGGTGCGTTGTGTCATAAAGATCCGATGTCTTTTAGACATTAGTGGTAGAAAGGGGCTCCTGGAAACGGAAAAGTCTTGAGAAATAACATCTAACAACATTTAAGGAAATGGCAGATTAATTAGTTATAAATGTTGCTTAGTGTGGGGTCGTGTAGGTTAGGGACAATTTATATTTCAGAAGTCCCCAGATTATCCCTTCACAGTATAATAATTTCTTTTTCGTTGAGTTCATTCTAAAAAAATGTGTTGTGAATATATTATGTGCCTCTACTATACTAGGCCCTGAGCAAAGAAAAGGGCGACCTTCGACAAGCTTAGGGATGGGTAGCTACGTAGCCCAGGAAGAGGAGCAGCTGGTGATTGCTGCTGTCATTTTGAGTCACAGTGATCAGCAGTGGCTGGGTCGTTAAAGAGGCAGAAAGGAGCTGGATAGGGCCCGCTTGGGTGCACGAATAAAAGAATACAGTGCATCAGATTGATCAGAGCAGAGGACATGTGGGAAATTGGGTGGAGAAGCTGTGTTGTTTGGTGGAGTAAAGACTTAAATGTTTGCAGGAGTAAAGGTTCGATTATGTTTAGGGTTCCCTGTGTATTAGGGTTTAAAAGAACAGTATGTATATTTAAAGCTATTTCTCTAAAATCCATTTTGAAAGTATTTGAAGAAGGATAAAAATGATTAGGAATCTTTATAAAATTCACTTTACTCACAGGATTTTTTTTAAGATTTTATTTATTTTAGATGGTGAAGGGAGGGAGAAAGAGAGGGAGTGACACATCAATGTATGGTTGCCTCTAGCACACACCATACTCGGGACCTGGCCTGCAACCCAGGCATGTGCCCCGACTGGGAATCAGACTGATGATGCTTTGGTTCGCAGGCTTGTGCTCAGTCCACTGAGCTACACCAGCCAGGGCCTAGAATTTTTGAAATGTAATAAAATGATATCAAATGCACATTGATTCAACCCTCTTAGACTAATGGTATTGGCTTAGCAGTCATACTGTGGAAAATTTGAATATTGAAAAATTTTGGTGCT
The DNA here is from genome assembly GCF_021234435.1 of Artibeus jamaicensis. Lineage (NCBI taxonomy): Eukaryota > Metazoa > Chordata > Mammalia > Chiroptera > Phyllostomidae > Artibeus > Artibeus jamaicensis. The sequence continues at coordinate 29,652,636 of NW_026521803.1, read as the reverse complement.
GACAGTGACTACATGGTTCTCGAACCTGAAGAGTTGTGAACAGTTTCCTTCTAAGTCTACCAGTTGCTGCTGGAAGAGGGTGAAGAACGTGGAGAGATCGTGGTCGGCAGTGAGGGGCCTGACTGCTGGAGGATGCCTTCCTCCAGCCCTGCATGGCGATGCCCAGATACTTCCCCCCATGCGGTCTTGCTGGGGTGGGTGTGGCTAAAGCAAGTCAGCGCTTAAGTTTGAGGGGCCGCCAGGTGAAGATCTAGTCCAGCTTCTGGTGGAACTAGGCCTTGATGACATTACCAGCACTGGATTAAAGGTGATAGTGTTTCAGGTACCGATACAGTTTTTTATGTTAAGTTCACAATAGCTTTTTAGCTTAAAAATGGATCTTTGGTGCCTCCTGGGGGAAAAAATGCCTGTTTAAAAATTTTAATATGTAAACCTTAACTCGGTTTATTGAAGAAATCTGAGCAAAATATTATTCAGCCCCAGAAATGTTTGTTTTACAAGACCTGTGCTCAGGTTGTTCACAAATGCTCCACTGACCACTGCTGAAAAGTGCAGGATGTACTCTGTAGCGCACAACCACCACCGATCCTGACCCCAGAAGGTCGGGTTGGCGTCAGGGCTCAACCACTGACCATCAGTATTCCTCCGGGCCTCAGCGCTCTCACTGTAAAGTTGGGGTTAGTAGGTCACAGCATCACTTGGAAAGGACTTTTGAAGATGTCGAGTTTGGTGGTTTAATATTTTAGATATGAGAGCTGACGTGCACGGGCTCGGAGACCGGTTCACATAGCTACTGAAGGGACAGCGAGGCCGGTTGACGGTTCAGCACCTCGTCTCCTTCTCTGCACTAGAGCGGCCAGCAGCTGGGAGGAGCACGTGTCCTGGGGCGGGTCTGTCCAGCACTCTCCCCACTGCTCTGTTGCTCAGGATTGTACTGCAGATGAGAGAAATGTACTCGGAGGTGCTTTCATAAACCTAAAAAATGCTTTATAGTATATATCTTACACACACACTAAGTGCTCAAGAAAAATACTGAATTTATTTGCTTCTGAGTTATTTTTCATATTTTAGATTTCTCAGGAAAAAGTCATTAACAAGTGTGGTGATCACAGGCCATAGGATGTCCGGGATTCAAAAGAACAAGGCTGAGTCATCTGAGGGGGAACCGAGCCGTTTCTGCCGCGCAGGCTGCTTGGGGGAGTTTCTCTGGCTGCTGGGGGGCTGGGGGGGGGAGGGGGGGGACGGGGACCTGGCATTAGGTGTGAAGGACCAGCAGGAGCAGAGTCTCCAGTCCTGGCGGCTGTTTTGCCCTTGTGTGCCTGTTTTCTTCTAAGTTACAGGCTATTCAGAGTCACATGTTCATTGGAGTTTTAGAACTAGAATTAAGCTTAAAAAAAACTTACCCTAGCCCTTTTGTTTTATATATATGATTGAAGTAGAGAGGGGACATGACTTTCCTAAGGCCGCTTTGCAGGATGCTTGATGTAGCTCAGCCCTGAAATGCCCACTGTCTCTCTCTGCCTTCAAAGAATTTTTACTTTTTAAAAAGCAAGACTGGTACAGAATGCTTTTGTTAATATCTTTTACTATTATTAATACATGTATAGCAAAGTATGAATGAGGTGGCTTAACATTAAGTGCAGATTTTAATTTTGTCAACAAATGGTTGATTTTTTTCTTTTTTGTGCCACCTGTATAAATTATAAATCAATTCTTTACAAAGTAATTTCTTTTCAGGCATAATCCCATTACATTGCATTTGGATATTTAATACTCGTCACGATGCAGGCCCAGTTATTTTAAATTTTGAATGCAGTTTACACCTGATTTGAGAAAAAAATCAAATAGCACAGAAGGCTTATGATGGAAACAATTGTTCTTTGTTTTATTCCTTTGATTCCTTTTTCCCCCCGTAGAAAATCTTTTTTAATTCTTAGCTATTCTGGCAATTTATTTAAACCTTTACTATTACCCTACCTTTATATTTCTAAATAATATAACACTATTTAAAAAAATTAATAGGCTGTATTTTTCAGAGCAGTTTTAGGTTCACAGCAGAATTGAGCGTGGTGGTACAGAGTTCCCATGCCCTCCTTGACCCCACACATGCACAGGCCCCCCTGCTGTGAACACTGCATCACAGCGGTGCACTTAGAGTGAATTAGCCGATACTGACATGGCATTGTCGCCTGAAGTCATAGAGTAGAGTAAGGTTCACTGTTGGTGTACAATCTTTTTAAACTCTTTATTGGTTTTGAGAGAGGGAGAGAGAGAAACTTTGATTTGTTGTTCCACTTATTTATGCGTTCATTGGTTGATTCTTGTATACGTGCCCCGACTAAGGATTGAACTTGTGATCTATACCCTCTAACCAGCTGAGCTACCCATCCAGGGCCTCATTGGTTGATTCTTCTGTGTGCCTTGACTTGGTATTGAACTTCCAACCGTGGCATATTGGGACTGAGCTACCCAGCCAGGGCCTTGGTATTGCATGTACTATGGGTGTAACGAATGTATAATGACATGTATCCATCATTACAGTATCATAAAGGTAGTTTCAGTCCCTGGAACAGCCTCTGTGCTCTGCCTGTTCATCCCTTCCACCCGTCCCAACCCCTACCCGCCACTGATCCTTTCGCTGTCTCCAAAGCTCCGCCTTTTCTAGACTGTCCTGTAGTCAGAACCATAGAGTACGCAGCCTTTTCAGATGGCTCCATTCTCTTAGTAATAAACATATATTTAAGGTTCCCCTGTGTTCATGGCTTAATAGTTCATTTCTTTTTAGTGCCGAATAATATTCCGCTGTCTGGATATACTACATGCCACAAATGCCCTTTATGCATATATACTCGTCATATAAATCTAGAGTTGAAATTAAATGCATACAGTTTAAAATTTGATAAAAATATAAATTTGATAAAAATTGCCTCCTGCAAAGATTAAACCAATTATAGCCGAACCAAAATCATTTCACAGAGCCTTGTGAATATTGTATATTACAATTTTTTGTCAGTTAAAAATGGAAATCAGAGTGTAATTTTTATTTGCATTTTCTCATCACAGGCAAGGTCGAGCATCTCTTCATATATTTAAAAGACATTTCTAACTTTTCATGAAGGCGTAGCAATCATTTCTAATAACTGAGAGCTGTTTTCACTCATTGTTCCTCGTTTTGTGAATGCAGTGTTTAAGTTGGTATAATTGCATTTTAGACATCCACATAACCTTTTGGTATAGTTGCTTTATTATTATGTATCCATCTTATCAATTCATACTAGTTTTTGAGCTTTTAGGATATTTTTAAGAGCTCTTTTTGCTTGTTGAACTTTATTTCAAAAAAATTTGTGGCTGTATTTTACACATTTGATACATTGTTACATATGTAATATTAGTTCTCCGAGAAGCCCCCAAAACATGGAATGGGTATTTGAGTTTATTTCATTCACCTCCTTAATTTTGGCAGATGATGAAGCAGACAGGTAAGCTGGGAGCTAAGGGTAATGAGTGACAGTTCTGAGACTCTCACTCATGTTTGTTGACTCCTGACTCCAGGCACTTTCTGTCCCACTGCTAAGACTTGTTATAAATGAGGAGTATTGCCACGGCTTTGATTTTGTTGACTTTTAAAACGAGCCATCACTACTGTTGACATTATCTGTACTACTTTTTAACCTTTACTTGCATTTTACTTTTAGACTCTCTGTGTTGGCATGACACTGATATTTTAAAATTCTGGTCTTACTCCTTTGAACTTGCCAGTTGTTTTTGTTAAACTTATGTTCCATTTACAGTACCGTTTGGTTTCTTATCCAGTAGTAAGTCAGAGGAGGATGTTTTTTTCCTCTGTGTTCGTTGACTTTGCCCTCAGCCAACACTAACACCCGTTTCGCGAGGGCTTTTGTCTTTATCCAAGTGTTCCACTCTGCCCCTGCAGCCCAGTGCGAGGTCATGGCGCCTGTCTTTTTTTTCTTCCCATGAAATTAATAACTTGCTCCAACAGTAGTTTGTTCTAGGACATTTCAGCCAGATGGTGGAAAGTTCTTGGGGTAATATGGCAGCCAAAACAACACTTTGGCTTTTTAAAGTTGACTTTGTTTTGGTGATTGTGTAATGAAAATCTTCTGAAGATTATACAAGGACATTAAACAAGAAAGATCTGTGAGCTTACAACATTTTTCATCTTTTAAAAACCACCATACTCAGCATGGTAGAATTTTGGTTTCTTTCAAGTATTGGTCTCTCTGGCTCTTTTCCTTGATTATTTGGCACTTGATAGCCCAATTAATATATTTTAAATTTTGTTTTCATGGGAACCTAACATTGCTTTGAATTTTTTTGAGCATCGCAGAAAGTTACAGAAGAAATGACATCAGACATAACATGACAGTTAGTGCCTAATGCACTAACTTACAAATGAGAAAACCGAGACCCCGAGGTGGCTGTAGGCTGGAGACAACACAGCGAGCTCATGGGGAAGGAACTTAGGAGCAGGCCCTGGGTTTTCTAACTTCGGGCCGCTGACTTCTTGCAGACTGCACTGTGGCTCAGTTTTCATTTGCTCTTATTTCAATATGTCATCAGATTTTAATCAATAAAAGTTTAATATTATGGCAGTCCTCTGTTTTTAGTTCTTGATTAATTTAATTTTCAAACAGATGATACATTTATATTGTTCAAATACCCAAACACATAAAAGTGCTCATAAAGGATCTGTGGTCAGAGTCAGATTAGGTGTTATCCTCGGCCTGTCTCTCATGATATTTTTTTTCCAGGAAATTTCCCGAGGGAGACAACCAGTTTGGAGCAAACCGGTTTCTCTAGCTCATTTTCTTTATGCCCTCCCTGTTTTAAAATTTTAAGTTAGACGTAGACACAGACAACAGTGTGGTAGTGACCAGAGGGGCAGTGGGAGGTGGGGAAGGAGGGAGAAGAGGGCAAAGGGTGATGAGTGGGGATGGAAGGAGAGTCACCTGTAACTTATCTCTTCTCATGAATGTGTGTTCATTCATATGCTACACACTATCCTGCTGTCTTTGTTCAGCATTACATCATGAGGTGCGTATTTCAATACAGTCTTTCAAAAGCAGATGGGATAACTTGGTTTAAAAGGCCAGCATAACCCTGATACTAAAGCCTAATTATAACATTACATAAAAAGAAAGTAGAAAAATGTTTTAAAAATTAGCAAGTTGCATCTAACAATATATGGAAAGGATAATACATCATAACCAAGTGGAGCTTGTCTCAGGAATGCAGTATTATTAACACTTGAAAATCAATCAGTATTAATACACTACATTGACAAAATAAATGAGAAAAGCCATATGATGTCTCAGTAAATGTGCAAAAAGTATTTGAGCAAATCCAGTATTCATTCTTGAGAAAAACCTCAGCAAAGTAGGAATACAAGGAAGCATCTACCTGATGTAGCTGTGGTTTAAAGTTAAGGGCCTCTTGGTGGGGAGCCATCCTTGTATTCCTAGTGGGCCCCATCTAATCAGAGTGCTTAAAGGCAGAAGAGGAAACCAAAAGGGTGGGTCAGAGAGATGTAGTATGAGGGGTCATTCAGAGCCAGCATTGGCTTTGATGATGGAGGGAGGGACCTATGAGTCAAAGAATGAGGTGGCCTCTGTAAGCTGGGAATTTCCCTCGCTTACAGCCAGCAAGAAAATGGAGACTTGGGTTTTACAGCCAGGAGCAGCTGAATCTGCCAACAACCCAAACGGAGGGAAGTGGATTCTGCCCTAGAGCCTCCAGCAGCTTGCTGATACCCGATTTCAGTCCCTTGAAGCCTGTACTGAAACTATAGAACTGTATGATAGTTCTTACCGTATTTGCTGTGTGTAACGTGCACCCACACCTTATGCTAATTCCCATGGATAATGCACATCCTTATTTTTCCCTCAAAAATTTGGGCGTGAAAGTGTGCATTATACATGGCAAAATACCGTATGTTTTCTTAAACTACTAAGTTTGTGGTGATTTGCAAATGGCAACAGTATAAAAACTAATGAAACATATCCAACTTGTCAAAGCAGGTAACTTTAACTTATTAAAAATTTAAATATAAAATTGTAGCTGGTTCATTCCATTTAATATTTGTTAAGTACTTACTATTATATCTTAAGTTCTACTAGGTAGTTACCCATAAATAGCAGTTTTAATGTGTTTAATGCATATATTTTATATGTGTATGCTCAAGTACAGAATGTTATTCTTATGTGTACATATGTTTTTAGTGTACATAAATAAATAGAATCGTGTTACAGTTTCTCCACTCAGAACTGCTGAGAGTCACCTCTGGGTGGACGGCTAGTACGTCGCTGTGGAAACCCTGCGCCGTGTGCATCCTCCGTATTTCACGTCAGCGGCTTCTCGGGAGCGGGCACCTGCACTGCTGCTGCCTTGCAACACCACCGATAGTGACCGTCTTTATGTCATTTATCTGTTACTGCATAAGAAAGTCCCCTAAAACTTGGTTGTATAAAACAGTGTCGTTTCAGTTTCATAAAATCAGGAATCTGGGTACAGCATCGCTTGGTGTGTCTGGCCCAAATGTCTCATAACGTCGTGGCTGAGCTTATTGCTGGGGCCTCAGCTAAAGAGGACCTGCTTCCTAGATTTCTCACTGGGCTGTTGGTGGGATCCAGTTCCTCGAGGACTGTTGGCCTGAGGGCCTCAGTTCCTCACTGGCCGTTGCCTGGAGGCCTTTGCCGGGTGGACATTTCCATAGGTCAGCTCACAGCAAGGCACCTGGCTTCCCCCAGGTAAAGCAAATGGAAGAGAGAGGGCATGCCCAACACAAGCCGCCTTCTCTTTGTAAGCTGATCTCAGAATTGGCATCTTACCACTTCCGCTGTATTCTCTTTGTTAGGAGCGTGTCACTGGATTCAGCCTACACTCAAGGGGAGGAAGCTACACAAGGCCATGAATATTAGGAAGCAGGGGTTGTTGGGGTCACTTAGAGGGTGTCTTCCACAGTCCTCAGACATACTTCTGGGCATTTTTCTTTGGCGTATATACATATACCGGGTCATTGGTTGTTCTCTAAAGTGACTTCACTGATTAGTTTTCCCATCAGCCCTATGGAAGGGTTTGTATATCATCATATGCTTGCCACCGCTTTGCATTTTCCAGGGCGTAAAGGGACAGCATATTGTTTTAACTGACCAATTTATATCTTTCGCTCTTTTATTCTAGTGGAGTTCTTGCCTTTTTTTCTTGCTATTTGTAGGGATTGCTTGTAATATTCTAGATACTGGTTTCTTGTTCTTCCTTCCACTCTGTCATCTTCCTGTTAACTTTGTCCAAAGTTTTATTTGTTGAACATTAGTCTTTAATTTTGATGTAATTAAATGCTGCCTTAGTTTTTGGCTTTGTGGTTTGTGCTCTTCAGCTTTTATTTCAGAAGTCCTTGATTGTGCTTATGTTACAAACGTATCATTATACATTTTCTTCTATTAACTTTAGTTTTGCCATTTACATCCCAGTCTTTAATTCATCTGTAGTAGTGTAGGTATTTGGTATGTTGTAGGATAGGGATGAATCATTATTTTTCTTTATGAAATGAGCCAGTTTTTCCTAGCACCGTCTTCTATACAATTTTTTTTCTGCATTGATTTGTGGGTCTGTTTTATTGATTATGCTATTACAGTCATTCCATTTTTTTTCTTCCCTTTATTCCCCTCAACCCTGCAACCCCCTCCCACCAGCATTCCCCCACCTTAGTTCATGTTCATTGGTCATGCATATATAAGTTCTTTGGCTTTTGCATTTCCTATGCTATTCTTAACCTCCCCTGTCTATTTTGTGCTTACCAATCATGTTTCTCATTCCCTGTACCTTTTGCCCCATTCTCCCTCCTCCCCCTCCCTGCTAATAACCTTCTATGTGATCTCCATTTCTGTGATTCTGTACCTGTTCTAGTTGTTTACTTAGTTTGTTTTTGTTTTTTGTTTTTTTAGGTTCAGTTGTTGATAGCTGTGAGTTTGTTATCATTTTACTGTTCATATTTTTTATCTTTTTTTCTTAGATAAATCCCTTTAACATTTCATATAAGAAGGGCTTGGTGATAATGAACTCCTTTAACTTGACCTCATCTGGGAAGCACTTTACTTAGTGCCGGGTAGATAAGGTAGTGCTGGGAAGATATACTTAACTATTAGTTTGTTGTTTCATAAAAATTAAAGTCAGCCTGTGAAGTTCCTGGAAAAAAATCTGTTGAGAATTTTGGTTGGTATTGCATTAACTTTAAGATTAATTTGCATAGAATTTAGATCATCCATTTAGAATTTAGATCATTCCAGTTAGATTATTCTCTGTTGCCTTTATCAGATTAAGTAGCCTCTTGTGTTTTGTGTATTTTGTACTGAAAAGATATTTCTGTCAGCAACAACTCCATTAAATATGTGGTAGAATTTAAGCTTCCCAGTTCTAGAATCAAGTTATCTTTAATTTGTTTAATGAGCCTCATTTAAGTAGGTAGTAAGTATTTTTCTTCGGGCTTTCCATGAATATTTCAGTTCTGTAAAAATATTTTGATATTCTTTTGGAGTTCTTACTCTTTTTGCTGTTGTCGAGATTCCCATTTTCCTGGTCTAAAATGTTATTGGTTGCCATAATAACGATACTTAAATTTTTGCAATAACTGAAGGTTTCTGGATGCATTTATTCCTCTTTTTAGCTCCCTTCTCAGCTAAAATTTTGTTTCCTTTTTTTTTTTTAAAGATTTGTTTCTAAAAGGGATAATGATCTCGGGAGGAGAAAAAATAGTCCTTTATAAATGAAATATGCATGATAAACAGGAATAAGGTATTTACTGTTCACACTTTGCTGAACATGCACACTTGGCCTTGAGACTGTGGACACTAGGGGCGGAAGAGGTACATTACGCCACTGTTCTCATTGTGAAGTGACTGCCAGCTTGCGAAGGTGTTGTTGCCTTTCCCACACCGTGATTTCTCTCCAGCTTTACAATCCGAGCGTTTGTTTCCGCATTACAACTGAACGGGGATGAACCTAAGGCCTCTAGAGTGGCTCTAAAGTGCGGTCCTGGCAGTCATCGTCCCCACTGTGCTCTGATAGACCTGTCACTCAGTGGGAGACGGGACGGGAAAACAGAGAAGTTATGGGTACCTGACGCGGGTACGTGAGCCAGTGACTGGGAAAGGGTCTCATGTTCGTTCTTAACCTAATTTTTATGTTAAACATATTAGTATTTTATATAACCTAGGAACATGTTGAATATTTAGGTTTGAGTTCTTAACGTGTAGTTTATTCAGTAAAGAGCCGTGTCCTCATGTTCCAGACTGATCATTATTCTGTGTGGTTTCCTGTTTCTCCAGAGACATCACATATGAAATATCAGTAGAAGCCATATCGACAATGGTTGCTTTCCTTTCCTGCCAACTCTTCCACAAGGAGGTTTTGCGACAGAGCATCAGTCACAAGTATTTGATGCAAGGTCGATGGTATGTTTCTCTTAGATTTGTCTGCGTTTTTAACTGAACAGTCCTAGGGATGTAAAGGACAGCACGGGGAATGTAGTCAGTGGTGTTGTAATAACGATGCATGGTGCCAGGTGGGTACTGGAGATACTGGGGGGGTGGGGGCACTGTAAATTATATGATTGACTAAGCACTGTGCCTGAAACCAATATAAAATAAAATTGAGTGTTAACTGTAACTGAAAAACTTAAAAGTAAATAACAAAAAAATAGATTTGTCTAGTTTTTAATTACATAAATCTGTATTTTTGGTCTTGTACTCTTACCACAGTATTATTCCTCCGATTGTTCTGTCAGCACTTCAGACCCAGTACACAAGGAACTGAATTTTTGTTCAAACTGCCCATCCTTCCTGTTTCCTTTATCCCCCAGCTTCGTTACCTTCTATAGTGTTTTCTTTGTAGAGCTGAAAAGTGCAAGTCATCTTTCTTCTTGCTTCTCTGTCATCCCGTCTGAGCCGTCACCCAGTTGTATTTGTTCATTGAAATTAGTTTTGGTTCTTCCCTTCTCCCCAGTCCCGTCTGACCCGCTGTAACCTGTGCCCCACTGCCACGTGTGCAGACTGCTGCAGCGGCCTCTGACTGGCTGTTTCTCCTTTCATTCAGTCACAGACTTTCACTGAGTGCTCACCATGTGCCAGACATGTTAGCATGTGGGGCTGTACTCTGAGCAGAAGCTTACAGTCTTCTAGTGGGTGGGGATGGGAGCGGATGAATACTAGACACACACACCTCTGCCTTCTGTCGACACAGTCTTTGCAGAGTTTTGTAACGTAAAGGAATGACAAATAAAGTAGCTTTCACTCAAGTTCTCAGGGCGTTGGGAGCTTTGATTCCTCACATCCTTCTCACTACCTTGGGTATCTTCATGGCACCTGCACTGGTAAGAGGGAAAGGGGCCTGAGCTTTTGGCTCAAGAGTCTATTGAGAAGTTTCGTGTAGATTGCAGAAATTGATCTGTCGCCAACTTGTGGACATGTATTCCTTTCCACCTATTTTTTCTCCCTTCTCCTTATCCCATGACTTAAAAACAGAGTATTAATATTTTTAAAAATCTATATACATATAGATATATTTTTGCATACATGCATAAATTGAATAGTTTCATACTTAAAAAGTATAGTCTTTTTGTACTATTGCTTTCTAATTCTTGCTTTCCCCTACTGATTCTATATTACTACCTCCCTTCAAGTGCCAGATACACTATTGTGCACTGAATTTATAATTTTTACCTGTTATACAGATTACGAATAAATTAAGTTTAAGAGCTGAAGTGAGTTGACCAGTGACTAATGGCATAGTAAGGAGGGAAGACAGAATGAAGCCTCAAGCCTGACCTCAAACCCCACGGTCTTCACTGTCATATGACAGGCTAGACTTTAAATTGTGATAGTCCTTTTGTTTTAATAGGTTATGTAGATTGTATTTATCGTTGCATAAAACCAGGTGGCTCTCATAAGTATGAGTTTGATTTTCTTCTCTTTTCTTCCTGCGTAGTCTTCCATACACCAGCAAACTTGTGAAAACCTTGTTGTATAACTTTATCAGACAAGAAAAGCCGCCGCCTCCAGGAGCACACGTCTTCTCCCAGCATTCGGAGGGGGGCGGACTGCTGTATGGACTTGCGTCAGGAGTAGCAAGTAAGCCCTATCGGATTTGCCTCAGCTCTTCAGTGCGCAGAAATCTGTGTTTAATTCGCCATAAGTAACTTCGCTCCCTTGGCTACCTCTCCTGACAGTCTCATATTGGATTTGTGCAGCTGTGTAAATGTGCATACTGGAAATAATTTAAAACATTAATTTTTACATTCAGTGCAGTGATTTATGCATTGAAATGTGTGCGAATAATGAATAGGTTGAAGGTACTGTTTTTCAAGAAAAATGATTGTAAATAAATATGCATATTAACATAAGTTCTAGCTGTACAATATAAAAACAATTAAGTTCTTGGAAACGTACCTGCTTGTGTTTTGTAAGGTAGTTCTGTTTTAGGGACGTCATTGGTTAGGATTTTACATGACTAGTTGGGTATAGTTTTCTTGTTATACTCAGTGTTTCATTGGTTAATGACTAATTTGTATATCTTGAAGAGTTTTGTTATAAAATCGAAAGTGACACAGATGTGCATTTTCTCAGATTAGAAGCAAATTTTGTTAACTGAAGAAAGTCCTTTCCCACCATATAGTACAGCCTTGTTTCCGCTCACGGCGATCTGACCTGCAGACTCCAGAGGTACACAGGAACCTCTGGTTCTCCCTTTGTGGGTGCGGAGGACCGTGTCATGAGAGGTTATGCAAACTGAACTTTCAGTTTATTCTGAAGGAGAAACAAAAAGTAGACTGACACTTTGGTAGTTGTAAGGTCTGCACGGTGCCCTTAGCAGATGCTGTACCTAATTACACAGTGCAGAGTTCAGCTGTTTGAAGGAATGTTTTTTAATCCTCACCCAAGGAAGCGGGGTGGGGAGGGGGAGAGAGAAACAGAAACATTGATGTGTGAGGGAAACATTGATTGGTTGCCTCCTGTACACGCCCTGACCAGAGATTGAACCTGTAACCTAGGCATGTGCCCTGACTGGGAGTTGAACCTGCAGCCTTTTTGGTGTATGGGATGATGTTCCAACAACTGAGCCATGTGGCCAGGGCTGTTTGGAGGCATTTTAAATGGAACTGAGAAGACTTCCAGTCGAGATGATGGCATAGATAAGTGCTGTACCCCAAGCCTCCCAGAACCACAACAGAATTACAACTAAACTACAGAACAACCGTCATTCAGAACCACTTGAAATCTAGGTGAATGGAAGTTCTACAAATAGGGATTTAAAGAAGAAGCCACATCGAGAGCGGTCAAAGGGGCGGAGACACGGAATGGGCTGGTCCCACACCTGTGTGTGTTGGGAGGGGATCTCAGCTGTGGAGGTCTTTTCTGAGGAGTGAAGGGTCCCAGCCCCACACCAGGTTTCCCAGCCCAGGGTTCTGGTGCTGGGAAAAGAAATCCCTACAACTCCTGGCTGTAAAAACCAGCAAGGACTATAGCGGAATAAGACGGGACTTCTGGAGTCACAGGCAGTTCCTCTTAAAGGGCCAGTGCACGGACTTCTCACACTCCCTCAGAGCTCCAGCGCTGAGACAGCAGCTCGAAGGGGTCAGGGGCATACAGAGAACTGAATTATCTGAGAGCAAGGGGGGCAACTTTATGTCAGATGCAACTGCTGGCAGAGGCCATTATTCCTTTTCTGAGACCCCCTGAAATGGAACTGACTGGTGGGTGCCAAGTCTTCTGGCTCGCACTGTTCACCTTCCTTGGTGATTTGCTGAGAGCCTGCCCCACCTGGCTTGCCAGCTCACCAAGCCGTTACCTGTGGCTTTTCCAGACAGACTGCCTGTAGAGACTTTTCTAAAATCCCTCAAAGGCTCACAAATTGCAAACAAGCAGCATCTGGTCATAGTGTACCTGTAACTCTTGCTAAGTGGTCTCAGGTCTGGCACTAGTGGCAGCTGGCCTTGATTGGCAACTTAGCCTCTCCTGGGCACCTCCAAGCCCAGCACAAGTAGCAGCCATCTGCAGATTACTCTGGCTTGTTCTGGGTGGCCCCAGGTAGGCCACAGGCAGTGACTGAGCTTGCACCTGCCAGGAGGTCCAGAGCCAGTGCACTCAGTGGATAGCTTTGGACCTTGCTGAGTTACAGTGCTGCCACCTCCACGAGTGCCACACCCAAGGTGCAGGCTTGGTGAGCACCAAAGCCCCGCTGAAGCCAGTCCCAATCCGTAGAGTCGACTCCTACACAGCAGCTCCTCCACTGTAGTCACAGTTGGTCCTCACAGCCGAAACGCCTGGTAGTCAGTCCCTCCTGGTGACGCCAGCAGCAGTCAAAGTGCACATAGCCCACACAAAGACACCCCTGGAGCACCCAGCTCGGGTACCTGGGGGCTGTGCCACTGGGCCCTACAAGACACCTACTACATTAGGCCACTCTACCAAGTCTGGGAGATGTAGCAGCTCTACCTAACACATAAAAGCAAACTTAGGGGAGCAGCCAAAATGCAGAGACAAAGAAACAGGTCCCAAGTGAAAGAACAGGAGAAATCTTCATAAAAAGAACTAAATGGAGGCAAGCAAACCTCCAGATACAAAGTTCAGAACAGTGATTTTAAAAAGTGCTCAAGGGAACTTAGAAATTCAACAGCATGAAGAAGGACATAGAAACCATAAAAAAGAACTAGTGAGAAAGGGAGGATACACCAGTTAACTTAACTGAGATAAAGACCAGTTTATGGGGAATTAACAGTAGAGTAGATGAAAGCTGAAAATCAAACCATCAATTTGGAATATAAGAAGCAAAAAACACCAAATCAGAAAAGAAAAAGGAATCCGAAAAGTTGAAGGTAGAGTGAGGAGCCTCTGGGACAACTTCAGGTGTACCGACATTCACGTCATGGGTGTGCCAGAAGGAGGAGAGAGAGAGCAAGAAATTGAAAACCTACTTGAAAAAATAATGACAGAAAACTTCCCTGACCTGGTGAAGGAAATAGACATACAAGTTCAGGAAGCACAGAGTGCCAAACAAGATGAACCCAAAGAGACCCACACCAAGATACATCATAATGGAAATGGCAAAGGTTAAAGGCAAAGATAGAATCTTCAAAACAGCAAGAGAAAGGCAGTTAGTTACCAGTAAGGGAGCTCCCATAAGACTGTCAGCTGATTTCTCAACATTAACTTTGTAGGCTAGATGGGAGTGGCAAGAGATACTCAAAGTGATGAAAAGCAAGGACCTACAACCAAAATTACTCGACTCGGCAAAGTTGTCATTTAAAATTGAAGGACAGATAAAGAGTTTCACAAACAAGAAAAAGCTAAAGGAGTTCACCACCACCAAACCAGTATTATATGAAATGTTAAAGGATCTTATTTAGAAGAAGAAAAAATATGAAATTATGAACAGTAAACTGACCATAAGTACATGTCTATCAACAGTTGAGTCTAAAATCCAGAATAAACCAACAAACAGACCCGAAACAGGCTCAGCTACAGAGAACATTTTGATAGTTGCCAGATGGCAGAGGGAGTTGGGAGGATGGGTGTAAAAGATGAAGGGATTGAAAGTACACATTTGTTGTTACAGAGTAGTTGTGGGGATGTAAAGTACAGCATAGGGAACACAGTCATTAATATTCTTTTCTGTTTTTTAATTTTAATTGTTCAAATACAGTTTTCTGTCTTTTACTCCCAGCCCAGCCCACCCACCCAGCCCTCCCCACCTTCCTCCCATTTCTACCCCTCCTAGTTTTTGTCCATGTGTCTTTTATAGTTGTTTCTGTAAACCTTTCCCCTTTTCCCCTGAAATTCCCTTCCCTCTCCCCAGTCATTAATATTCTAATAACTGTATGGTGGAGGATGGGTACAAGATTTATTGAGATGACCACTTAGTAAGTTGTATAATGTCTAATCACTGGGGTATATGCCTGAAACTAATACAATATTATATTTAAACTATAATTGAAAAATAAAAAATGATTCAGTGGAAAAAATACTAAGAATAAAAATCGAACTTTGAAAGAATAAATGGAGCTGAATTCCATAGCCGAATTATGGCTGTAGTATCCTCTCCACACTCAGGGAGGTCAGTTTGATGTGAAAGTGTACTGTGCAGTAACTTAATTAGATCATGAATCATGGGAATGATCTTGGATTAAAAGACCTCTCTGTTGACTTTAGAAATTGACCTGTGAACCAGGCTGTCTAGATTTGCCTTCCTTTGATTTCTTTTAATTATGAGTTGAATTACGTTTGTGATCACTCATGGCTTTGTCTTTGGTGCTGAGCAGGCCGCCGGGAATGGTGCAGGCCTTTGCTCTCTGACTTACTCCTGCCCACTGCCCTCGTAGTTTCACAGGAGGGGGCCAAGCACAGCTTGTTCGTTCGTGGCCATGCAGGCAGCACAGGAACGGCTTCTTGGACCCCGCGAGAAGGCTTCCTGAATCCATTAGTGTTTGCTTCTTTTAGTAACTAAACTGGTATAGGTATTTAAAAGTTGAGTATTTTGCAAAACTCCAATATGGGAGATTTTTGGGAGGAGATAGTGTAAGGTCAGTAATTGCTTTCTTAAAACAATGACCGTTTCTTTTAAGTAAACATAGACTGAGTGTGTTTTTAGTTTTTCTTGACGGTGTGTGTCATCAGAATGAAGTCCAGGGTGGCATAGTGTGTCATTAGTGCCAGGTGCCAGAAAACTTATAAATTTTAGATCTGCTCTCACCTAGTTAGCAGTGTATTGGAAGGAAGTCGCTCACTTGTCCTCCTTCCCAGCTTCCTTCTCTTTGGAATGAGTAGGTGGGGATAGGTGGTCTCTGAGATTATTTTGGTAGAACTTTCATTGATTCCGTGGTCTTCTCCCCCACCACCTTCTTCATGAAAGTTTAATATATAATTAAGGGCACTGAAAGATTTAGGACTTTTAGTGTTTATAGTCAAAGCACATTTTATAAAACTTTTCTCCTGAATTTTTACAAAACTATATATGCAAATATAAATCATGATGGAGTAATTATTCCTTATTTCCCAGTATGTGACTCAGAGGATCGTGAAAACAGTAAAAGGACATTCTCCTAAAAAGCAAAGCTGTGTGTACTGTGGGCAAGTAAGATGTAAAGTTGATCAATCACATTATGTAATTTTGAAGTAAGCCACATTCTAGGAAAGTCTGTCAAATTGACCCAGAAAATTTGAATTGTGTGGTCACTTTTGTGATCTTTTGGTTGGTAGTTATGGAATGTTCTTACTTTAATATTGGCTTGAGAAAATGTGATTTGGATGCTCCTCCCTGAGAAGAAACCATGTTGCAAAGCCATATGCGAATTATAATCTCTTTTGGATCACATTAATTTTCACTGAGATTGAAGTTTTCCTGGATATAGAAAGTGTTTCCTTTCATAGCTCTCTGTGTATTGTATGTTTTACTGCAGTTATTTCCTTTGAAACAGCATGCCTGTTTTGGAAAACTTGATGGTTTTGGATGGTGAGGATAGTTGGCATCGGCAGGGGAGGAGGAGAGTCCTGGCGCACGCACCAGGCCCAGATGGGTCGGGAGCCACGTGTCTGGGCCCTCCCAGGACGTGGGCAGGGCCTTCCCAGTTAGTTCTAATTTTTTCCGGGTTTATTTCTAATTATTCTATTATTTGTTTCCTAGATTCCAGCAAAAACGCTCTTACGTCTGCATACCTGACACTTTTTCATGCCTTCCCTTGGATTTTTCTCTTTAACCTAGAATCCTACCGCCTCCTCTCTATCACTCTGATTTTCTGCCCACCTAGCCACTAAGGTTCACCCCAAGTACCACCTTCTTCACGAAGACTTCCTTCTCTCGCCACAGCAAGATGCGGTCTTTCCTGTGGCACTTACCCTGCCGTGTTGTGGTTAATATGTAGAAGCTGCATCTCCCTTTGGTGGCTCTGCGCACAGTCCAGCAAGAGCAAACATATTAATAACATTTCTGAGTCTACTGAGCAATTTTTCATGCATCTCACCCAATTTGCATAGCAGCCTTGTGAAATCGATGGTTTTACCCTTTAATGTGATATAGAGATGTGTCTTATTATTAAATTACTTGTCTAAAATCATGCAGAAAAGAGGTGATCTTGGTTTGTACTTGAGCTTATTAGTTTCTTTGACTCCAGAGCTTTGCTCTCGTCTTTCGTCGTCACTGCCTGACTCCTGGGGGGGGGGGGGTGAAAGAGGCTGCTGCTCCACTTCTTGGGGGTTGTTCACTGTAGTACCCAGCAGAGCACCTCGCATGTGCGGACTCCCAGTAAATATGTGCTGTGCGTGATTAAGTACTGGAAGCTAATCTTGTCTGCAGTCAGGGTAGGTGTGAATGGCCTGTATCATTTATTGAATGCCTTCTATTTATTTGCCAGAAACTTTAGTAGCTACTTTATACACATGGTTGTATTTGCTCTTTATTTTTCTTTTCTAACATTTTATTGTGGAAAATTTCAAAGATGTACAAAAGTAGAGCAAATGGTAGAATGAACCCCTGTCCACCTACAACCCATCTTCAGATATCATCAACATTTTATTAACTATTTTTCCATTTATCTCCAGCCTCCTCTTTTTAGAAAATTTTATTTGGAAATAAAGTTTATACATATAGAAAATTTCCAGAAATGAAAATATTACAAGAAATCTGTACAGATTTATCCAGATTGATTTGTTAACATTTTATTCCACTCATTATATATTTGTATTCTCTTCTCTCTTTTTTAAATCATTCTACATGTCTGTGCACACACACAAAATTTAAAAAAATCATTTAAGGGTAAGTTACACGCATCACGGCCCTTTACCCCTAGATTCTTGAATATGTACTTCCTAAAAGGGACGGTCTGTTATACAACCATATCACACTTATCAACTTTAGTAAAGTTAACAGTCAGCTACCCTTAGAAACAAATAAGGTAGGCATTTGTTTCTAAAATTAAAGAGATAGAGATTTCCCTCTATATTTTAAAAATCTCTTTTCATAGGTATATAATGTCATTTGTGTTGTTCCTAAATTGAAGTTTCACAGTTAGGTTTTCTGGTACCGATGCTCATCAGCTGGTCTGCATGAGACGGAGCGCTCCGCGGTGCAGCACAGCTGTCTCCGTGTTTCTTGTCGGCCCCGCAGGGCACCCCGGATGCTGGGACGCTCTGTGATCAGAGTGTCATAACTAATTAAGAGTTATTAATACTTTTTAATTACTTATGGTAAGGGTTTTCTTGTAGTTAAGGAGAGTATCGAAAATTAACTTGTACAGATTTTTCTCTTTTTTTAGAGGCATTTTTATATGTGTCAAGTGTAATTTATTTTCACTGGAAGTGGTCAGAATGAATTATACATTTATATATTACTTTGTCTGGTAATATTTATAATACATGCCAATAAGCCTCTATTCATCATTTTTCAGTGCAAGAAAAATAATGGTTTTCACCCCCGCTATAGTTTTCTAGTTTAGAAATTCCTCTAATATGCTGACAAATGGAAAAGTATTCAATTGTTATACTGTATTACTGTTTAGAAAAGAATGCTACCGTTTTAAGTAATGTGGTTTTTGAATGAATCATATAATTCCAGGGTTGGGAGAGATGATGATGGAGGTCATACAATGGCTCCCAAACACTAGCCGTCCCTCCTGGGACATTTTTAAAAAACTCGTGTGCAAGTACTTACACCTGGGCTCTCTAAGTCATTAGACGTGAGGTGGGCCCAGGTCACACACATTTCCAGGAAGTGTTCTAGCAGGTTGCGGTACAGCTGGTGTGTTTCAGCCCGTTCACGTGGCGCAGGTCACTTTCCTGTGCTTGATCTGCTCCGCCCTGGGCCCGTCAGGCAGACAGTGGAGCCAGTGCTCCTGATGGCTGAGGAATACGTTGGTTCGAGGCAGCTCGGATGGGTTGGACCGACCCCTTTCTGTGTATTATCTTAGTTTCTCTTCTTACTGCTTTCTGTCTTCTTCGCTGTTGTTGACGGTAAGGCCCAGTTTTACCCGGATGGTTCTTTAAGTCTCACCCTGAGTACAGTGCTCCGGCATGAAATATTACAGATTGGACCTCAGACTGCCCCGATTCTGGACACTGTACTTCTTCATTAGTCTAAATGCCGTGAACTCTTTTGGCAGATAATATTCAGTTATTCGTGAACTTACTGCTACTTTTATCATCTAAGTCTTTTCCATGGTTTTTACATCCTGTCTGTCCCCTTCAGGTTTTTTGTGTACAGGGCAGGCCTTTCAGCGTCTCAGTCACGGTTTTGTTAGGTGTGGCCTGGGCCGCAGGGCTAGCCAGGGAGGGAGATTTGCTTTCATTTGCAGCTCCAACCATCACTTAAAAAATGTTTGGGGGTGTCTGCTTTATGCAGGGCTATGTCCTCGACACTGCTGTCAGAGGTTTGACACATGCTAATTTCTGTGTGGAAGCAGGGCATTGCTACAGGTGGTATATGTAAAATAACAGTGAAAATGAACATACCTGGGAGTTTTGTGACCTTCCTATGTACAATAGATTTATTTCCTGGAGTCCCAGTGAGGATTTGCTGTGGGGGCAGGAGCCTGGTTTCCCTTTAGAGTTAATGAGGATCTCTGAGCTTTCCCCTGACTTGGGACTTAACCACAGGAGCCTCACGAAACTGGGACGAGTAGTCCCCCTCCCCAACCCCCACCGTGGGGGAGACGCCAGGTGAGCACCTCAGGAGTCTGCACCAGGCTCCCCGGCCTTTGCTCTCCATTCTGTGGAGTGCACCACAGGGACCTGGCCGCCGTCTTTTCTCTGGTTCCTGGGCTCCTTGTGGATAAGGATGAATTTCCAGGGGACGGTAGAGAGTCAGGGGATTCAGGTGGAGTCCCAGCTCAGCGCCATCTCCGACGTGTTCTTCGACTCGGAATCTCATCATCTGACTTTATAAAGCTGATAAACCATACCATACCATGCAAGACTTTTCATACCATGTTTTTGTGAAGAATAAGTAGATATTGTGTGTAAAATTTCTTCTAAAAACTATACAAACTCTATCCTCATGTAAGTAACTTTTATTACCTGTACTTCTTGTTAATTAAAACGAAAACGATCGAAAACAAAATGAATATAATTAGATGAAGTTAGTGATCAGAAAATATCTGACACATTTATTCCAGACGATTTAAAAATTTGAGACTATTTTATCTTTTGATTTGCTCGGTCTTTAAAACTCGTGTCAAAACTGTTTGAGACACCGCGTGCATTGGCTACACCAGCCACGTTTCTGCTGTTTCTCCAACTGGCTCCTCGTTGCACCGGTGCGTGGCAGTCAGGAGGGGAAATCTGGTCGTTCAGTAGGCAATATCCTCAAGATACAAGAGCTCTTGTATCCACAAGAGAGTATCCTCGCTTCCCTGCGCTGACTTGTCTTGACGACAGTCACTAAGGCACTATTTCTTTTTTGCTAATTTATCTAATTTTCTTTTGTATTTTGGTAGTTTGTTTATAAAATTAGCCCAAGATTTTAATAAAGACTTGACGCTGACCCAACCTGAATTGTAACACATTTTTCAAGTGTTGATCTAATAAAAGCTCTCTGGAGTACTGGTAGTCTTAGTTAGAGTCAGCAAGGCAAACGGTGTTTAATTCTTACTTGACTCTGTAAGCGTATCACCCTACCTTGTCAGAGATGTTCTGTAACGCAAATGCCCACAGCAGACCCTTGTCTGTATGATTTGTGATGTGGTGGGGGCTGGGCACAGGGTGGCAGCAGAGAGACTGTTCTAACATCACACCGGAGCCTGGGTGGCTCTAGCCTGGGTGGGCATTTATCTCTCATGGTTTGGAGTCGGAGAAGTCTGCAGTCAGGTGCTGACAGATTGGCATTGTGGTGCGGGCTTTCTTCCTGACCTGTAGATGGTCACAGTATATGTTCACGTGGCAGAGAAAGGAAACCTTGGTGTCTATTCCTCTTACAAGGGCACAGATTTTCTCATGGGGGCTCCACCCTGATGTCCTCCTCTAAACTCAGTCACCTCCCAAAGGCCCCGCCTCCTATTACCACCACATTGGGTACTAGGGCTTCAGTCTTTATTTCTTTAGTGGGCAGGGTGGGGGAGGGACACATATTTAGTTCATAATATGTATCAATTAGGTCATGCTGGAATTCCTCGCGCTGATATTTTCAATTTGGGAGGCTACCGGCCTCCTTTGTAGGTTGACAGCTAAGGCATCTTTTAGCTCCAGTCATTCTTTACTTTAAACCACAGCCCTGCCCGGTGGTAGTGGTGAGGGCTCTGGCCAAAGGAGACCACTCACAGCCCATCACCAGAGCAGTAATATGTTAAAAAAAATCATTTCAGAATATGGAAGGGACCTCTCAAAAATAATTCTGTTATTGAAACAGATTTTTTTTCTCCTGATTTTGGAGGTCACTGCTTATATTACCCTTTGAAGGGATTAGCTCCAAATTTTGATAGTTTGGTATTAGGGAGAGGTGTAAGTATCAGACTCTGGCTGTTAGTAGCAGATAGACCAAGAATTGAATCCCAGTCCTGCTACTTACTGACTAGGGGTTCTTGGGCTATTTAACCTCTTAGTGAGTCTGATTCCTTATGGTAAAATGTAGGTAATTCCTTCCTTTTTAGGGATTCTGAGATGATCAAATGGGCAAAAGTATAGGAAAGAGCCTGGCACCTAGTAGGTGCACAACAGAAAGTCACTATTATTATAACAGCTAATACACAGTAGTATGTAAAAGATAACTTTTATTTAAGAACAGAAAAAAAGCCAGTGACCATATAATGATTTACAAGTTTACTCAGAATTTTAATGTAAATAAATTATGAAAATATCTGTTATTTGGTATAAACATTTATTTAGTGTTTCTTTGGATTCCATTCTTATTTCTTTGGCCTTGTTTTTTAGTGTATTTTTAAGCTTTTAAAGTGTCTCTAACACCTAAAAGAAGGTGAAGCAAGGAAGAGTTGACCTTGACATTTCTTCTTGTGTTTTTTTTTAATAAGACAAAACTGTAATGCGATTAATAACTGGGTATTCAGTGTTTTAAGCAGCCAAGCCTAATTAAATGTGTTCTGCCAAACTGCGCTTCCCATCACAAGTATTGAGGTTTTATACAATAACTTCTGATATACGGCTTTTCCATCTGAGTGAGCCATCAAAAATGTTTTTTCCCCTTTGCTTGCAGTGGTGGTGTCCCAGCCAAATCATAAGGCCAAAGTAGCGGTTATTTGTTTAGGCAAATGCTGTAACAGAGAATTTAATAAAGTAGAATTTGAAGATCAACACTCATGTTTCCCCCAACTGCTATTATTGAGAAGGTGATTGAATTCATTATGATAGGTATAGTATACAGTAGTTGTAATTTATTTTACATGATTTTTTTTTCTCTCAAGTTTTGGCTCTTGCTGGGCTGACTCATTGAGAGAAAGAAAAACGATAGTAAGAGGGAAAACTATGTGGCACTCAGAAACAGGCATTTCTGCAAACATTTCTAATTAAAGCACTTTGAATTTTCAAAAAAAAAGTGCTTTGTAAACAATAATTACATTCTTGCTCATTTTTATTTGGAATGATTTGGTAGATTTTATATACTGGGTAAAAGAATGACCTGTTTTCCTCCTTTATTTTTAGGCATGAACTCATTTTTCGACTAATAAATATAGTTTATTTCAGTTTACTATCTCCTCATACTGGTTTCTTGCAGGGACACACTGAGCATTTAGATTAGCATCCACAACACAAAATGACTGGCTGTATTTTATTGTAGAATAGTAATATAAGTTATTTTAACTGCTCTTTGAAAAAAACACAGTATGTGAGATTTTAGGCTTTTTAAAGGTGTTTATTAAATGATATTCACTGGAAGTAATATAGTTTCAAAATATGGCATTTACTTATCTTTTATTCTAGTTGTTTGCTAACAGCTACTCCAAACCCAGTCTCCAGAAATGGCTTTGAACGTCAGTGTGCCATCTTTGTGCTCTCATCTTCTGCCTACCAGATTTGAAGGAAGAGTGAAGCCTCTTTTATGCCACAGATAGTTGGGGAACAAATTCACTCGTAATCCCCAGGAACAATATAGACTAAAGCAGACCATTTCAGATGAAATCTTAGGAATAGCTTTGTAAGGCATGCTTTCAGAGTTTATTTGGCACCAATTGTTTAATCTGATTTTGAGATTTCTGTAACATAACTTATTGTGGAATCTTTAAATGTAAAGATATTTAAAAAGTTAGTAAAATTGTGGAGTTCACATTTAAAAATATATGTTTCATTGATTATGCTATTATAGTTGTCCCAATTTTTCCCACTTTGCCCCCCTCTACCTGGTACCCTTCCTCCCTTAGTTCATGGCCATGTGTCATGCATGTAAGTTCTTTGGCTACTCCATTTCTTATACTGTTCTTAACTTATCTCTGTCTTTTTTGTACCTACCATTTCTTACTTAATCCCTGCATCTTTTCCCTTATTCTTCCCCTTCCCAGCTGATAACCCTCCACGTCTCCATATCTATGATTCTGTTTCTGTTCTGCTAATTTGCTTAGTTTTTTAGATTCAGTTGTTGATAGTTGTGAATTTATTGTCATTTTAATGTTCATTGTTTTGATTTTCTTTTTCTTAAATAAGTCCTTTTGACATTTCATATAATAAGGGCTTGGCGATGATGAACTCTAGCTTTACCTTGTCTGGGAAGCACTTTATCTGCCCTTCCATCCTAAATGATAGCTTTTTTGGACAGAGTAATCAAGGCTGTAGGTCTTGCCTTTCTTCACTTTGAATACCTCTTGCTAGTCCCTTCTTGCCTTCAAAGTTTCTTTTGAGAAATCAGCTGACAGTCTTATGGGAACTGTTGGTACATTTGAAGATATCCCAAAGGCTCCTTAGCCTATCCTTGAGTTTTTTAATTCATTTTTCTTTTTCCTTTTCTGAGTGAATATTTTTTTCTTCTTGTATTCCAAATCGTTGATTTGATTCTCAGCTCCATTCACTCCACTGTTGGTTTCCTGTAGATTTTTCTTTATTCCACTTAATGTAACCTTCATTTCTGCCTGGGTCTTTTTTATGCTGTTGAAGTACCCAGTGAGTTCCTGGAGCATCCTGGTAACCAGGGTTTGGAACTGTGCATCTGATAGGTTCTTTTTCTCCATTTTATTTCATTCTTTTTGTGGAGTTTTGTTCTTTTCTTTCATTTGGGCAGTATTTCTTTTTCTCCTCATTTTGGCAGCCTCTTTGTATTCATTTCTGTGAATTAGGTAGAGCTGTTTTGACTCCTTGTCTTAGTAGTGTGGCCTATTACAGAAAAGCGTACCTGTCTGGATGAATGTGGCTTCTTTAAATCCTTAGTTGTCAGACTTCCTTACAGTTTGATTCCCTGATGTTTCTGGGTGATATTTGTTTTGTAGTCTAGTTGTATTTTTTTGCTGTAGTTGTGCAACGAGTCCTGGTGTGTTTACCTATACCACTGTCTTGACCAGAAATCTAATCCTCACTTGGTAGCGCCATTCCTCCAAATGGGTCCCAAAATGGCTTGGGTTCTAATTTTTTGAGAGCATAAATCTTATTTGAAAAACTGAAGTCATTTAAATGGATGTGCTTTAAAACTGTTAAATATTATCATAGTTAAGTGAGTATAAATTTTTATTAAGCATGGATGTTTGGAATGAATTCAAAGGTTAAATTTATTGAAGGTTATTTACTGACAATTTGTGAATGGTAGTAAAAACTCTCAAATTATAGTTGGTATAGTTTTGAGACCTCCTTTTACATGAATACATATTTTTAAATCTAGTGTTATGAGTTATTTGAAGACTTTACTTTTTCTTCAAGATTTTATTTATTTATTTTTAGGCAGAGGGGAAGGGAGGGGGAGAGAAAGCAAAACATAAATGTAAGAGAGAAACATCGATCAGTTACCTTTCCTATGTACCCCAAATGGAACTGAACCCACAACCTAGGCATGTGCCCTGACTGGGAATTGAACCCATAACCTTTTGATTTGCAAGATGGTGCCCAACCAACTGAGCCATTGGATCAGGGCTGAAGACTTCCCTTTTGAAATGCATTATCAAATAAGTTATGTTGATGGGTGAATATAGGTATGTGTAGATGGGGAGAGATGTTATTACAAATATAGCGAAATGTTCATGTAAAATTTAGGAGATGTGTAAATATGTACGTATTCACTATATAATTCTTTCAGCTTTCCTGCATGTTTGACAATTTTTATAATAAAATGTTGGGGAAAATAGGATCACTATAGGATGAATTAATGTTGTAAATTTCAGGTTCATTAAAAAGTTATCTCTAACCTCATGATTCTTCCAGAATTGTCAGGTAAGATTCTGAAGTCTGAGGTTTGACTAGACTTGGGCTCAATTTTTACCGCAAGTTAATTAGCTCTATAGCCTTATAAAATTTTATAATCTCGCAAAACCTTTCCCCACCTATAAAATTGGAATGATGATTCCTTGTAGGATAATGGTAAATGTCTTAATTTTTCTCCTCTTGTACTCGTTTATAGTCGCTGTGAGCTGGACCGTGGTCCTTGAGGGCTCATTGTATCCAGTTGGATGAATGTGGAAAGAGAAAGGGAGGTGCCCTTCACTGTTATGCCCGGTGGCCTCTAGACTCAGCTTCTGCAAGGCTATAGCGTCCCATGCTTGACAGAGGCTAGACAGAGAAAGGGAGGAAGGAAGCAGATAGCCATTCTCATCAGCGGAATAATGGGTAAAAAAAGTTAGCTTTTGGCATCAGGTAGGACTGAGTGGGAAACCGGGGCCCTGCCTCCTACTAGCTGTGTCACTGTCACTTAACTTTGTTGATCCCTAACTTCCTCATTTAAAACATGGCAGTGAGAGCAAGCATCTTTACCTGTCCGTAGGCTCTTGTTGCATTTAAATAACGTGACAGGTGGTGAGCAGGTTTTTACAACATGATAAATGCTGAAAACAAATACTAGTTTATTTACCTGCCTCATCTTTTTTCCTCTCCCATTTGTTGATTTCTTTAGTTTTACAAGCACTTTAGATATGTTATGTGCTTCATGTTCCTTTCTGCTTACATTCCCCCAACCGCCTTCTCGGGATTATAAAAGAGGGTAAACACTGATCCAGCAGCGACCTCCTTAGCATCCTTAACGGTGACGTCATCAAGGTGAAAGCCGTGCTAGCTGTCAGCTCCACTTTACTGCCTGAGGGAATTACAATGCCACACGTAAACTGGACGACTCATGAAGTACTGTGTTGTGTCAAAGAAGCAAGTTACAAGAAAACACGCTCAGTGTGAGAGTTAAAAGCCAGGCAGAACTAAACTACACTGTGTAGAGTTCAGCCTGAAGAGGACCTGGGTATCATAAACATTCATAGTAATATTTGATGAGAAGTGCAGTACCTCTCCTGCTCACTTTACCAGGGATGACAGCAGTGCATAGAAGCATGTTTTCATTCTTCAGATGTCTTTAGTGTGCAGTTTTATATGAATTTTATATGAATTTATTTACTCCTGTTTGCTGTTTTATATTGTCTCTCCTGCCTTGTGCTATAATCGTAGTATCATTTCAACATATTAATCACTTGAAATGCCTACCCAAACACTTCCCACTCTTGTAAACTCAGTATAGTGGATCTCTGTTTCTTTTAAATGTATACATTTAGGTTCTCTTATGTCTTGGTGTGGCGTATGTCTTGGTGTTGCACGCCACCACAGTGGCTCTCCTTACAACAGTGATGGCTACGTGCCAAACCATTTTCATTGTCCCTCTGATATCCGGGAGCTCCGGGTCCATGCCCCTCAGACGGGGTCAGTTTCGTTCCTCCCCCACATCCGTGGGTTCAGTGTACTCCAGTGCTTCATTCTTCAGGGAGATGTTTGTTGGCTGGTGTTTCGTAACCTTTTCCTCCCTTGTGGTCATCCCCAGGAGCTTTTTATACCATTCGTTTTTAATTGCTACTGCCACTCCTAAAGGAACGTTTACAATCACAAATATCTGTCTGTTTCTGTGCCGTACATATCGGTGCTTTATACATAAAAAGAGTTTGTGTTTTTTAATCCTTTCCAAGTCAAGTTTTCAAGTTTTGCCCCCGTGAGGCGATGTTGCCACCTTCGAGGACGCACAGTGTAAACAAAAACCTGTCATGTGGGTGGATCTGGCTGCCTCCAACTGTGTTTTGGAACTGCCGGGGTGCAGTTTCTGTTCTTTCATGTTTTTTCTGTCCAGGTATGCAGTCTGATTCTGTATTTCCCTCATGCCCTTGCTTGGTTCGCTGTCACAATACTGACAGATCTTAGTGACAATATAGATTTTTTAAATCTTCACCCGAGGATATGCTTATTGATTTTAGAGAGAGAGACATTGGTATGAGAGAGAAACATCAATTGGTTGCCTCCCGTATGCACCTTGACTGGGGATTAAAGCCACAACCAAGGTATGTGCCCTGGTTGGGGACCAAACCTGCAACTTTTTGGTGTTCAGGATGACGCTCCAACCAACTGAGCCACCTGGCCAGGGCAGTCTAGTTTCTTTAAAGAATTCTCTCTCGTTCATGTAACATTAGTTGTATTTTTCATGCTGTTAATATTTCTCTGTCAGTACAGTTTTAATGGTATATTGTGTGGATCCATCATTGCACAAAGACCATTCGAAGTGATAAAAATTAAAAAAGTAAGATTAGCTCACATTCTACCATCATAACAAATCAATTTTCCCTTCTCTCATTCTTTCTTAGTCCTTGTCCCTAGGGGTGTGTGTATGTGTGTGTGTGTGTGTGTGTGTCTGTCTATAGCAAATTAAACATTCAAGTAAGAGATTTACAATGTGCAAATAATATCAGGTATTAGCTTGTCATTAGGATATGTTTTAAAAACACAATAGCATATTACTATATGCTTGAAAAGTTTGAATCCTAATAAAGAAAAGTGCCATTTAAATCCAAGCTGTTACTTTTATTAATTTCAGTTCCTGAATCGGTCAAATCAGGAGAGCAGGCGAGTTCTTGGTGTGAAACAGCCAAAGTTATTTACGTCTTCCATTTGGCTGTGTGATTAACAGCCCATGTTGGAGGCATCCTGCGCTCGCTTTCAAAGAGAGGATGTTATGGTAAGACTACCAGTGCTTCTGCCAGCTCTCGTGTTGGTCATCAAGCTCACTGGTTCATCCGGGTGCAGTTGTTTTTCCTGAACTGAGTTAAAGGGCCCAAAAGACAGGGTCTGTAAGTGGCTGCTCCATCATTTCAGATAGAAGGGCATATTTTGGGGACATTGCAAACAATTTATTCAAATGTGGTATAGTGACTGCCAGTTTGTCTTTTCCCCCATCTTAGCTGACTTCATGGATACTAGGAATAGAGAACATTTCTCAGTCTCCTTTGCAGCCATGCATGGTCTGTATTTTGGCCAAGGGCATGTAAGCAGAAGTGGGGTGGGCAAACGTACAGGCAGAGTTCTTATAGGGAACGCAGTACTTATTTCAGTCTTGCTGACTTGAATGAAAAGGTGGTGGCTAGAGCTGGTGTTGCCAAATTGGACCATGAGTAAACTTAGGAGTGGAGACGGTGTGCAGGGGAGCGACCAGAGAAAAGGAGCCTTGCTCATGAACATCAGGGAGCAACGTGCAAGCTCTGCTGCACCTCCTTTTGGACTTTCATTGAAGCCGTTATTACTCAGGTCTGTTACTTGCAACTCACCCCAATCTTGACTTACACTCGAATGATAATAATAGGGGATGAGGACAAGGCAGTAGTACAATACACTAGCTTTCTAGGGAGGACTGTTTGTGGGAGGTAACATCAGAACCTCCGAGTAACCAGAAAACAGTGGGATGAGGTGGAACCTTGGCAGGTGTCTCTGTCTGTGCAGCAGTTTTTGTCCTCAGTCCCCCAGCGTCTTTGTTATCCTCGTCACAAAATCAAACACTGAAGTTCAGGGTTAACAGAAACAACAAAAAGTGAATTACGTAATCGTTTTTATTGCTGTTACACAGATCTTGAATTCTGCTAATGACAGAAATTCACCCATTGTTGAAAAAGCCATTAGAGGCATTAAACAGTGCTTTCTAAGCCTGATAATATCTGAGGCATATGAGTGCAGAACCTTAAGGATCTAGGAGTTTGTCAGAAGCCACCTGGCACATACTTTATCTTATAAACTAAGGCACATTTTAAGTTTTACTTTGGCAAATGTATCCATGTTTGTTTTATTACTATTAAGATGGAGTTATATGTCAGTTCAATGACTTAATTAACTTGCCTGAAATGTTTGTGTAAAATTAATGGTCCAGGAAAAAGCCACCATGTTTGTTTTCTGCTCTTGCTTATTGCTAGCACATCATGGGTTATTTCCAAAAGTTCACGCATCCCAGTTGAAGAAATAGCATAGATGTGGTGGATGCCTAATGGCATTGCTAGCAAACTGTATTTTTCTCTATCTCCTCTCTGAGTGACGTGTTATGTTGCAAAAAAGCCTGAGACCTGGACTTAAGCCCTCTAGTCTGTGGCCTTGGGCCTGGTGGCCGCGGCGGGGATCATGGAATCTCTGCTGTCCGGTAGCTTTGGGGATCTGCAGTTCTATTTTGCGGTGTCACGTCTCTTTACTCCTGAAATTCTGGTCAGGCCTATGTCGGACCTTCTCAGTCTATTCTCTGCAGCTTTCAGTCTCTCTTAGAATTAATTCAGTTTCTCTTCTCTCTCTGTATTTGGGGAATTTATTCAGATTTATTTTCAGTTCACTGATTTTCTTTCTGTTGCCAGTGGAAATGGGCTCCTTTCAGAGTTGCAAGAAAAGCGTTTTGGAAGACCCATGCATTGGAGGGTGAGAGGGAGTGGTGAGATGTATTGGAATAGAAATAGAAGGCCGCCCCCAGGTTCCCAGTGTGCCATCCTGCCCGCCCTGCTGTGGAAAAAGCCCAGCCTTGTCATCATCAAGCCCAGAAGGAAGAGCAGGGTCTAGGATTATTTGCCATTGGCTTAGCTCACACCAGGGCTTAGTGGGATTCAGCCTCTGTCCCCGTCGGCTTGTGTAGTCTCTGTTCCCAGCTGTGCCCCAGCGGGTGCTGTGTTACTGTATCCAGTCTTGTGCTTGGAGTCTGTGTGGCCACTGGCCATGCGGCTGCTCTGCCGTGGCTACTATGGAGAGAGAAGGCGTGAACGCATGAATGAGCGTATGTTTCGGGGCCAGAGAGAGAGCACGCAAGAGTGCATTTGCCTTTGTTAAGCTTGGGTTATATGATCTCTGGCTGAGGAAGGACCATGTGTGTTTTCAAAATAACCAATCGACTTCCCAGTTCTTTGGGGGCTGGTGTTGGGTCCTCTGTGTCACCAGTCCATTTCCGAGGTCTTCAGGGTTCTGTGTCCCTTATCCAGTCTGATCCTTTTCCCAGGCTAGGCTCTGCCCCTCTGGCGGTTGCCCTCTTAGTTCCAACTGCACATGCCTCGTAGTAGAAGGACCTGTGCCGTCTTGGCTTTTACTGGGCATACCCCAGAAGAGGAATGTCTCCTTCACAGTTTTAGTCTTCCCCCCTCCACCTCCTTAGTCAGGGCAGGTGGACAGGTTGCACCCTGGGGAGATTGGGAAGCTGGTCCTTCCTCCCTGCATAGGGGAGGGCGGGTGGTGTTGATCCCCTTGGCCAGACAGTGCTGTGATCCCCTCCGGCGTCTGAAGCTGCCAGGTCCAGACTTCATCAGGCCTATTGTCTGATTCAGCCCCTAGCTGATTAGGCTTCTTAATGTCTGATTTCCTTTGTTCCCTTCTCTTTTATTAATATCTGGCTTCCTACACTAACATTTCCCACTGCATCTGATTAACTATGAAGTCTTTTCACTGAAGTTTTCCAACATCTCAGTTATAGGTGCAGTAAAGCAAAAAACCCTTAAATGTACAACTTCATGCGGATTTAAGTGAGATATTAAATAAGGTGAGGCCTTAGAATTGTCTGTGGAATTTAAGACAGATGTTATTAGTTACTTTGTCAAGGCTTATTTAGGCAGAGAAGCTAATGAGGGTGGGCCGAGGGAGGGTGGGAGTCAGCCTACAGGCAGAAAAATAAGGCAGCGACTGGAGGGGGCCTGGGCTCCAGGGAGGATTTGTTTGTTTGTTTTTGTCTGGGGAATGGAACAGCACGTTTGTATACTGCGATGGGAACAATTCAGGTCTGCAAGTACTGAACACTGCATTTCATGGAGCTTACATTCTAGGAGAGAGAGAGAGATTGATATGCCCACAGCCAGGCGATGCCTCCTTGCTGCTTCTGTCCCTACAGCCACAGAGATGACTCTCCATTAGTTTCCAAACCCTTTCTCCTGAACCCCAGCTACCTGGAAGCATACCATTGGCCTGTACTCACTTGTCGATTGCCTATGCCCCATCAGTCCTCCTTGCTGCAGTCATCTATAGACATTGCTGTCGCTCCTGCTCATTTTCTAATAATCTGAGCACCTGGCCCCCTGCCTTGCCCTTCACACTGTCCAGTCCTCATTTTGAAAATTTCAGCAAGCTCATAGTCAAGCCACCCAACAGCATACCCTCGGAGGCTTGTTCTGCTTGTTCACTTCCTCTAGCGTACCCCAACTCACTCTGCCTGCACACCCTCTTAACCAGTCGTTGTACTACCACTCCAATTTGGAACTCAGCCATTGCACTCTCTGACTACCACCTGCCCGCTTTCTGGGTCATTTCCTCCAGTACTGGACTCAAACTGTTACCTGCTCACTTCTCTGTACCACTCCTTCCGTGTCTGTCACCACCCCGTGTCCCCGCTTTTCTCCTTTCCCAGCTGAAATTCTGTGGGCAAGGACCAGCATCACTCCCTGGCAGATGCCTTCCCAGCCCCCCCCCTTCTCCTCCCCCATCGAGTTTGCCCAGCAAAACCCCAGCCTGCATCATATCCAGTCTCCTCCCACTCCATGTGCCGAAGCAGCTGTACGGAGTTGAAGAACAACGTGCAGCCGTTCAGGTGCTCTTTAAGTTCATCACCACAGGTTTCAGTGGGCCCTCAGCTCTGCCCCAGTGGTCTTACTGCATTTCTCTAGGCCTCGGGAATGAACTGCCTGCAACTCTTTAAACTTCCAGTACCAATCCCCAGTTTTCACACTCAGTTGACTCTTACAGAATCGGAGAACTACCGTGTCTTCCTCCTTTAAAACTGCAAACCCATTTGTATCAGAACGTCATACTCTGCCCTGAAATGCTTTCCTTCTCCTGCACATCTGTCAGTCCCTGAACACCTGGGGCCACAGGTGGCCTCCTTGGGGAAGCTCTCCTGGAATGCCCTAGCACAGCTAGCTGTCTTTGTGTCCCACAGGACGTTGTATTACAACAGAATTTCCGACTGTCTCCTCTCTTAGTATCATATTATGAGCTCCTTCAATGTAGTGAGAACAATTTATTCATTGAAGAATCTGAGCATGCCTGCCAGGGACAATGTAGTAAATATTTATTCACCAGGAGAAAGGGCAGAATGCCTAGGAGAGATGGTTCCTTAGGGGCAAATCAGGAAATGCGGACACAGTACTGAGATGTACAGAAAGGAGGAGAGCCAACAGAATAATCCAAGCAAAAACGAAAACAATTAATTATGGTTCTGTGGATGAGGATGAAGAGTGGGAGAGAAGGCTGGCAAGATAATTGGGGGCCAGACTCATCATAAACCACAGAATGCTATTTCTTGTTGCAAAAATGATTGAATTCAGGCCTGTTAGATCTCAGATGCCGAAGATCGGAACTGTGGTAAATTTTGAATGTGTGATTCGGGCAGGGGGCTGCTTTATTGTTTAGGAGCCAAAGGGACGTGCAGTGGGTGTGAGAGCATCTGCTTTAGACTAAAAACAACTTGGGCACAGATCTGCTTAGCTCTGTTATGTGAGTAAGGAACTTAGCCTCTTTGAGTTTAATGTCTTTATCTGTAAAAGTTGGTGGGTGGTGGTAATTCCTGGTGAAATTTAAATGTAGTAGTTTTGTCGTACATAATTAAATGGCAGAAGCTTCTCTGTCTTCCCCCTTCTCTCTGTCACCCCCTCTTCCTAACAATCCCTTGAGTATGGTGGTCTTTAAACTTTATTGACCATACATTCCATTGATATGTGCTTTTAACGCAGACTATTGATTCAAGTGAACTGATTTATAAATTATATAATGCATTGTTATACTAACATACTATGTATATTATGAGGCCTCTATAAATTGACATTGTTCAAAGGGTAAGATAAATAAAAACTTTAAAGTATTTAAAATTGTATTTACTAACAATACAAGAAATCTTTTTGGTAAGACAAAAATTATTAATAGTCATCTCAGTGAGTTTTTAAATGTCTTGCTGATCACCTTGGCTTCAAAATGTCATTATTTAATGTCTCAAGGTACAGTATATATTTAGAGGCATGTTTATTGTTAATAACAGTGGGTATAAGTTTGCATTTCAGAGAGTCTTGGTGATGGGTGGGAGGCAGTTTTCTTCAGAGATCTGATCACTGTTTCCAGCTCACAGAGTGGCCGACAAAGGGCCCACCCAGGTGGTGGAGGGGTCGGCTCTGCTGCGCGCTGTGTTGTTTGCTTGTATTTGAATCTTCAATATCTATTTTCTCTCTGTGATTTCCTTGCCAGAAAGTTTAAAAACAGTTTTATGGTTATGTGATTTTTTAAAATATCAGTGATATTTTAAAATTAAAGGTTTTATTATTTTTAGAGAGAGGGAAAGGGAGAGAGAAAGAGAAAGTGAGAAAGTTCAGTGTGCAAGGGATACATCATCAATCAATTGCTTCTCATACACCCCCAACTGGGGACCTGGCCCACAACCCAGGCATGTGCCCCAACTGGGAATCAAACTGGTGACCTTTAGGTTCACAGGCCAGCACTCAATCCACTGAGCCACACCAGCCAGGGCTGGTTTCATAATTTTTAAAATAGACTTTTTTGAGAGTCAATTTAGTTAAACCTAGATAACATGGTCAAGCACACCGAACCACAGGATGTCTCATTATGTTGAAAGAGAAAGCGTGAGTGCCTACGTCCTTCCTGTAGTGGGCATGACCCCAGTCTCGGAGGGTCCCGGGGTTCCTGGCCTGACACATGACTTCCTGACAGACGGGCTGAGTGCGGGCGCCCGTGCCAACCTGGGTCATACATACCGCTAAAGCTTAGTGTGTCTTCATGTTTCTTAGATGAAACACTGGGTTCTGATGCTTTCTTTTCCAACCCGCTTTAGAAACTGCTGTTAATGTGTGTTTATTAACTGCTTATTGAATTGAATGCTTCATTTCTTCAGTTTCCTGAGTACTTTTAGACCATTCCCATCTGTAGTGCTCACTTTCATTTGCACGTCCCACACTCACTATCTGTCTGTAAGTATATCTTTTGTTTGCTGATCATTTGTGTCTTGTGAACCTTCTGGATTCACTAATTTGGAATCATCTTTTTTCAGCATTTATGTATGTCCTCTCATTTCAAAGATTCCAGCTTCCTAGTGCCTCCCAAGCTCCCGTCCTCTCCCGTGATGGTAGATGACATTGTTATTGCTGCCTCTAAGGTCTGGGACACTACTCTGCGCCACTAGGGCTTTCTTCTTGGTATTATCAGTGCCATTGGAGCAGTCAGAGGTTTGGAAGAAACTCTTTCCATCTTTCCTTGAGTGTCACTTTCAACCAGGGCGTAGTACTCACTCACAAATTCTTTTATCTGTGGCCATCTAGCAGGGAGCCAGTTCTTAATTCCCAGAAAAGTAACAGTTGGAGACATATATGGAAAAAGTGACCGTTACTGAAGGTGGTAATAAATCTATACTATGGACTTTATTACATCCGCAGTTGTTTGATTTGTATTTACTTCTTCACAAGTGGAACTTGAATGCTAATGTAGGCAATTAGTCTGAGATTTTTACTATGTAGAAACTTTCTTGTGCGGATTCTAAATTGATTGTTTTTGGTCACTGATATTGTTAAAGTTTATAAGTTTATCCTTTGTTTTTGAGTGCGTGCGATTTTGTGGTAACAATGAAAATTCTAGACTTACTAAGGCCTATAATTTTCACAGGGGTGGCATATTGCACTGTTGAATTTCCTCGGCCAAGGAAGGAGTAACTGGTTGTATCAGGTTAAAGCTCCTTCCAAGGTGCTTACGTTTCTCTGGCATCATCAACTCACACCTGCATTTTATGTGTTTTGGGGGATAAGTCATCACCAGGAGATGGGGGGTGTTCGGGGTGCTGAGGGTTTAGAGACCATGTGTCAAGGGGCAGCGTTGTGGGGACAGGGCTTGTTTCATTTGAAGAGGGGACTTCTGTAGAGGTATATGCACTGACAGCTACTTGGAGCCGTGATGTGAGGACTTATTTTCCTAAACGGCAGTCTACCTCCGACCTAACCGCACCCACACAACCTCCATGACTTTGTCTTATATGAGTTCAGCTTGAATTCCAACAGACTTCTCTTTTCTGAAATTTGAAGGATATTTACTCTATCCTGAGTAGTAAATCCTTGAAAATTGTGAGATCCAGGTGCTAGTGGTATGTATTTCTAAAACACATAATTATTGAATATTTTTAGAAAGCACAGTGCATGAGCATCCCTCCCATCAGCAGGGGCCCAGGCATCATTTTGGGAAACACTGCTTCAGAGGCTGACATGGGGACCGGTGGACGGTGGATGGTGGGCGGTGGGCCATTGGTATCGGGAAGCAGATGCGGGCCTGTTCCTGGGAGGCTGTCTGTCCTCCAGGCTCACGGCGCCCCTCTCTTATTTTATGCATCACAGATTATTTGCCCAATGTTTTTGCGTGTGGGTATGAGGTAGAATTATCTCTGAAGATACTAGGTTTCTTACTCGTTTTGTTTTCCCTTTATGCTTCACACTGTAACGTCACACCCGACTCTTAGGTTCTCAACAATGTTTATTTTAGGGACATTCGGGTGAAGACTTTTACTGAGACAGATAAATTCTGTTAACTTTCATTATTTTTTCTTTTTGAAGACACAGGTATCATTGTCATAAAATACTGAGTTATTTCAGTGGACTTAGTTTTTCTTTAGAAGTCCTATTTTCTATTCTTAAAGGAATAAAATTTTAAGAAGTTCCATATGGTTTATATTATGCCAGATTATAAATCAGGGATTCTGACAGATTTCAAACTGCGGAAGTGGTGAAAATGTCTTATACTGTGCTATGAATTTTTAAAACATTTTCCTCTGTTCTTTTATGCTGTTTTTTTTTTTTTTTTTTTCTGAGATGGTGAAAGCATTCCTTTTGGGACCCAGATCGGGGGTGGTAATATCATATTGTTTTGTGTTAGGAAAATGGAATTCGACTCAAAACTGTTTTAGACCAGTAGTCATCAGATACTTTAAGAGTGCTTTAAATGTAAACACACGTCAAACAGCGAATCTGTTAGTGCCCCCCGCCCTTCCCAGCACCACGGAGCGGCCGCCATTCAGGATCGTGTGCGCTGCCGTATCACAGTCATTTTACTAGTTATGTATTTATTGCTGTTTCACATTCATTTTCAAATGACAAAAATAATTCTAGAGATTACATTTTCTTAACACATCAGTTAGTTACATAGAAAAAGAGGCACTAGAGGAAGATACAGTATCAAATATGATTTTTTCCTCATTAAACCAACAATTTTATATATTTCTTTTTTTTTTAGATTTTATCTATTGATTTTCAGAAAGAGGGGGAGGGAGGGAGAAAGAGAAAGATAGAAACATCAATGTGTGGTTGCCTCTCATGTGGCCCCCACTGGGAACCTGGCCCACAACCCAGGCAGGTGCCCTGACTGGGAATCGAACCAGCGACCCTTTGATTCGCAGGCCAGTGCTCAATCCACTGAGCTACACTGGCCAGGGCTAATATATTTCTTTTAACAAATACTGTTCTCAGGATATCTTGTGAACTCTCAAAGACTTTCATGATTCCTTTTACTGTTATCAGAAATGAGAACATCTAGAGCAGAACAAATCAGTCCCAGCAGTCAGAGATCCCTGCTTTGAGCACGAGGGTGTGTTCCTGCCATCACCATCGTCGCTGTTGTCCAAAAAGGGATGCGTACTGCTTTTTCTTTTCTTAGTGCTGAACATTCCTGTTCAAGTGTGGCATACGAAAGAGTGCGCGGACAGCTGGGGTGCAGCTCAGTTCGTTATCCCAGGTGAACAAACAGACGCGTGACCGCCAGTCAGATCACGTAGCCGGAACCCAGCAGCCCTTCGCTCGCACTCCCCTCGTCTCTCTCGTCCTGCAGCTGCAGGGGAGCCACTGTGCTGACCGCTAGAACTGCAGCTTAGCTTTGGGCTTTATGTGAACGGAATTATGTGGTGTGCATTCCTTTATGTCTTCCTTCTTTTGCTTATTTGTGAAATTCATCCATGTTTCTGCATGAAGTATAGTTTGTTTATCTTTATTATTATATATTATTGCATTTTAAGACTAACCGACATTTATTTATCCTTTATACTGTAAAGTAGATTTGATTTAATTCTAATTTTTGGCTATTAAATGATGCTATGTATAATCTTGTACATGTCTTTGGACACATGTAAGCATTCTTTAAAAAGTTTATTTATTTAGTTTTAGCGAGAGGGAAGGGGAGGGAGAAAGAAAAGGAAAGAAGCATTGATGTGCAGATTGGTTGCCTCTCACACACCCCCGACCCACAACCCAGGCGTGTGTCCTGATGGAGAATTGAACTGGTGACCTTTCAGTTCACAGGACAGTGGCCAACCCACTGAGCCACACTGGTCAAGGCCATGTGTAAGGATTTTGTTGGGTGTAATAATTAGTGGATTGTCTGGATCCTAGTTATGCATTGTCCAACTATTATAGTTATAACTGAACCATTTTCCAGAGTGTTTGGACTGTTTTGTCCTCTCACTAGCGTTTGTAAGAGTTCTGGTGCTCCACATCCATGCCAGAATTACTGCAGAGGGAAAGGGTCTCACTCCTTTTACTCCCTTTGCCAGACTTTCCTTTGAGTTTTCAGATTCTGCCCCTAGGGTATAACACTTACCAAAACCGAGGGCCCAGTGTGAAGCATCTTGGGGAACACATTTAGTACGTGTGCCAGGGTGAGGGCGGCTCACACCGGACGTGACACCGGATGCCCTCTCACTACTAGCAGCATCTGAGATGTCATTTACACTCAGTTCATCAGTTCATTCTCCAAAATGTCAACAGTTCTGTCATACTAATTATACTCGTAATGAAATTCGATCCCCTATTTTATTTAAAATGTTTGGAATTTTGGATATATAAAAGATTATTTTATAAACATTAGTTGAAAAGCATTCAACTGAGTAATACATTCTAGGAAGTTTGCATACTAAAATCTGCATGAGATCCTGGGAAAATGTTAAACTTGTTGGCCATTCTGGGTGATATGCCTGGGCTTCTAACCACGGGCTTTCTTTTAATTGTGTGGATGAATATGTCACGGTTAACTCAAACAATTTCTTATGTATTTACGTGTCTACATTTTTACTGAGTCTTAAGATGAACAGCCTTATATTCATTCTGTAGAATAAATTGTAGAATTTGACTTGCTGAGCCAGGTAATCTGCATATTCTTAATGGCTTATGATGCTCATTGCCACGTTGTCCTTCCTCAATATTATACCCTTTTACAACTCTACCACTAGTTCCTGAAAGTACCTGTCTTCTAGTACCCTCATCAGCACTAAAGTATCATCATTTATAAGATAGGATTAAAGCCAATTTTGACACCTTTTTTAGAACTTTAAAAATAATATGCTTTTCCTTTAAATAGCAAATTTAAAATTTATATATATGTATATACTTCAAATATATGAAATATTAAATCTATATTATTATATGATTTGGCGAGTGAAGAAAGTGAAGTAAGGCAATAAAGGAACAAATTAAGTTTATAAATTTGAGCTCTCTGAGGAATATAAAATAGAAAAAAAGATGTAACTCTTCCATAAGTATGTAGCTTACATAAGTACAAAGTCAGACGGTGAGTGGTAGGTTAGTGGTAGAGAGATGTAACCAAAGCACTGTGAGAGCAGAGAGGAGAGGTTTTGCTTCATGTATTAGAGTAAACGGATATAATTTGTACTTTGAAAGTCCTTCCTTAGAAGGATTTTCCAAGCAAGAAGGAAAGTAAAGAAGAGAAATGAAAGAAAATTTCTAAAAGGGAGGAAGTGTAATGGCACCTTTGGCCAATTTGCAAACTTGTAAAGAATGGTCAGTTCTATTCATTGATAGATTTCTAAAGGTAACATTCTTTTTCTCCCCCAAAACTCAGTGTAGTTTATTTACTTCCCTGTCCGTCTTTCGTTTTCATTTCTCCTTAGACTATAAACTCCACGGGTAGGGCACCATTGTCTCTGCGTTCATCACTGACTAATTCATTAACTCGCCTTTTGCCCAGTTGGTAGCAGGCAAATTATCACTTAATAAGTGATGAATTGAACGTATATCAGGAGCACAGGCAGCCAGTGTCTATTTGGAGACAGTGGAATATAGGTGGGGCGGGAGCCTTGAAAGGAATCGACTTCAGAGTAAGTTCAGTGGTCACTAGATAAATTTTTTTCCATGCAGATGATCCTAACTGATGATGGAATTGAATTGTTTCATATTTTGGGTATCAGTGTCAATATTCTGGTTGTGATGTTGCGCTACAGTCTTGTAGGGTGTTGCCGTCAGGAGACTGGAGACTGGATGGAAGGTGCATCGGGTCTTTCTGCATTATCTTTCTCAAGAGCATTATGAATCTACAACTGTCTGGAAAAGTTCTTGATTATGATGGGCAAAGAATTTTTAAAACTTCTTTGTTAAAAAATCTCTAACCAGTAATATCCTGAAACACTTAAATACATAACTGTATTATTTAGGATATTGGTTTGGCTTTTAATTGGGATCAGATAGCCACCAGTGGCTTAGACATAGTAGCAGGTTCACGTTTTTCTCACAGTGAAGTCTCAGCTGGCCCAGGGGTGTAGGCAGGTTCGCTTCCTGAGATCATCCAGGACCCGAGCTTCTCCTGTCTCGTTTTGTCATTCCCTTGGGCAGTGTCCTCATGCTGCCTCCCTACCACTGTCCTGGGGTGCTAGCCAAAGGGAAGGCTGAAGATATGAAAACAGCTTTCTTTTAAAAATATAGCCGAATACTTGCTCATGCTCCTCCCAGTTACATCCCATTGGCTAGAATGTAGTCCTGCGGCCACAGTTTGCTGTGAGAATGACTGGGAAATGCAGCCCTGCCCGCTTTAAATCCAGGTCTCTTGTTCATAAAAAGGAACCAAGGGAGCGGCATTGCATCAGGGTCAGGCCGCTGACTGCCACGGTGTTGCGCTGGAATGCACACTTCACATTTTCATCGGTGGCACTGTCTTCCCCTCTTATTTCACTACCCCTGTATAGGAAAAGCATGGGCATTTTAGAAAGTTGGGCGTATTGGTTGGATCATATGGCGATCAAAACTGCTTCGTGGTTGTTCGAGTGCTCACCTTCCCCTTCTGCTGTCAGCTTCCTCAAAAGCAGGGTGCAGTGTTTTCTTCTTTGTATTTTTGGTGCCCGGCATGGCGCCTGACTCTGATAGGCACTCACCAGGTATTTATTGACTGTTTGGCCCTTGATCTGTGTTGATCGAAATGTCTTTAGCAACATTTTTGGCCGTGTTTCTGATAGCTGACCTGCTTCTCCGTAATTCTTTTTTATTATCCTCACTTGAGGATATGCCTGTTAATTTTAGAGAGGCAGGGAGAGATAGAGAAACATTGGCGTGGGAGAGAAGCATTGATTGGTTGCCCCCTGTTCTGTCTTGACTGGTGATCGAACCTGCAGCCTAGGTATGTGTCCTGACCGGGAATCAAACCTGAGACTTTTTGGTGTGTGAGACGACACTCCAACCAACTGAGCCACCTGGGTTGGGCTCCTTCATTCTTTTATGGTATCTGGTTTGTTACAGTATTACAGGTTCAAATATATGCATAGGACCCTTTTGGCAGATTATTATGACTGTGGAGGATAGTGTATAGTATCTTTTTTTTATAGTTCCCATTGAATAATTAGTGTTTTGTAATGTATTTGTTAGATATAAGGAATCAATTATAGTTTGACAAGTAGCATGGTTAGTAATATGAAAAAATAGTAATTTCATCATCATAATAAAATAACCTTTATTTTTTTGTCCTGACCAGTGTAGCTCAGTGGGTTGGGTGTCATTTGGCAAACTGAAAGCCGCAGGTTCGATTCCCAGTCAGGGCACATGCCTGGGTTGCAGACCAGATCCCTGGTTGGGGACTTGAGAGAGGCAACCAACTGATGTTTCTCTCCCTCCCTTTGTCTCTCCTTTCTCTAAAAATAAATACATAATTTTTTAAAATGATGTTTGTTTTTGAGTTCAATACTTTATAAAACTAGAGTTCTTTTTTCCTCAATGATTATTATTTGTATTGATCTTTCAGTTCTTCAAATTTTGTATCTTCCTACCATTTTATTGTTAATATTAAATAATCTTGAGTCAATACTTTTAAAAAATGGAATCATCAACAATACCAGATTAGTTCTTTTAGTTAATTTAAGGACTTTTTAGCTTTTAGTTAGGTGCATTTTATTTTAAGAGTTTAGTCAGAGGACCTGAGGGATACAGTTTAAAAATTTTGGTTTTTAGAACAGAAAGAATTATGCTGTAACTTTCCCTTATTTTTCTGGTGGAGAGAAGGTTTTTTTTTCCCCCCAACAGGAAAATGCAATTCCACTAAGATTCTTGGGTCACAGATCAGAGGCTTGGATCAGCAAAAAGAAATGAACTTTTGGAAGAATTCTGGTCCAACATTACGGGCCAGTTTAAACTACAATGTAGGCAGTGGCAGGCTGCCCCCTTTCTCCCTATAAGGAAAGGCAACCCAGCAGGAATATTTACCAGAGAAAGGAGGAGGGCTGTGTTTGTGGGTGGGCTGGGGGCATAGCTTCCCAATAAAATGTTACTTTGTCTGGTATTAGGAGCAGTTTCTCAGTCCTCTTGGAAAAACTTGAAGGAAGAAACCCAGGAGAGTGCAGTTGTGCTGGAGGAGAGCCAGCTTTGTTTGTGGAATTGGTTCAGCGGTGGTCAGCTCTTATTTCTCCCAGCAGTGAAGACGTGTGCGTGCGCTATGCAGAAGGGGGAAAACACTTACATTTTACCTTGGAGAGCATTTTCTGATTACTTTTTGTTGCATATTGAACTTTCTAGTTGTGTTTTTCCTTGCTTGCAATCCCGGGACACACGGCGGTGGATATAGGGGTAGGTAGATGTAGAGCATGCTCTGAGTGAAAGGAAGTGATGGGGAATTTTTTTTTAATGGTGAAATAAACAACAGATCAATCCCAAAGCAAGTGATACTTGGCTACCTGTTGTACTTTCTTATATAACTTATATAAGGTTTATATAAAATCTTATATAAGATTTTCTTAATGACCCAAGTTTCTCAAGTAGATTTCATGAACATAGTTTTGAATAAGTTTAAACTTGTGATATGTAGTGATTAGTTGATAAATTTTATCCACCTATCCAGATTTTTGTAATGAAAAGGATAGTACTTAACAGACACTTTTCAGTCTTCCTCACTTGTCTCAAAATCCTCCCTACATTAATTAAAAAACCCTTCCTGCTACTTTCTCTTGCGGGCCTCAAGTTGACTTGTACCTATGCTAAAGGTCAATACAAGACAGGCTGTGCAGTTTGAACCACTCTGGGAATCTCTGAAACTTGTGCAGGAGGGGTATTAACCCTCCGCCCGCCAAATAACACCTTGAGAATTAATAGCAAAATCATTCCAGTGAGTCACAGAAGAAGTTTGAGATTTGTGGGACCACATATATAAGAAATAATGTTTGGGTAGGGTATCCATAAGGTAGTTTTATATGGTGTGTTCAGCAAATACAAAATGTTAGAAGTGAACAAATGTTCACGCTAAACTGTTTCCAGTATAGAGAAGAAATAAAAAGTATTCACCTGTGTTCAGGAAAAATCAAATTGACCAGTGCTGCCTATTTTGCTCTTCATTTTAAATTTCTTCACAAAAGCATTTCTTTAACAAAGGTGTCCTTGTAAAAATGACATCTGCTGATTGTAATAGGCATTAAAAAAGATTAGATCTGTACAAAGGTTAAAATAT
Source organism: Artibeus jamaicensis (assembly GCF_021234435.1). Lineage (NCBI taxonomy): Eukaryota > Metazoa > Chordata > Mammalia > Chiroptera > Phyllostomidae > Artibeus > Artibeus jamaicensis. The sequence continues at coordinate 29,609,524 of NW_026521803.1, read as the reverse complement.
TGTGCCTGTTGCCACGATCTTCGACCGGATCGGTGTTAATGTTCTGGTGGCTACCCCTCCATGGCTACCAGGAGGCACCTTTTAAAAATAAAAACCCCAGGGCTGCATCCCTAGCCCGAGTGTGAGTTGCATCATATCTCCTGGTGTTGGCGACCGAGGACTTTCTTCCCTCACTTCTTTATGTTTTTGAATTGCTTAAGTGGTGCTTAAATATGCCTCTGCTATGAAGGGAGGAGCAAAGTAAACACTGAACAAAACCCGAGACCGTTTTGAGCCCCCCTCACTCCTGCTCTCTTCTCCGTGATCAGAGGTAACACTGTTAACGGCACATCCTGCCTGGCACCTGTAGGTGTGTTCATATGCGTACTGTCGATATGCATAATATATTTGCAGTGCAAAAAAACCAAGTGGACACATTGTTTGTATACATAAACTGTTCTGTGAATTGCCTCTTCCCTCAATGATAACTGCTGATGAGGTTGTTCCATATTGAAGAAGATACAGGGTATAAAAAACATTGTACATAGGTTAATGATGCTTCAGTCCCCTTCAGAGTAGGCCCCTTGGGACCTCACATAGTTCTTCCAATTGCCATCAGCGGCCCCATCGTATTTTCCTGCATCTCATCTAGGGTCTGCAATCTCTTCCCTTTCAAAGGTGATTTGAGTTTTGGGAAAAGCCAGAAGTCTCAGGGTGCCAAATCTGGGCTGTAGGGGTGCTGAGTCACCTGGGTGATTTGATAGTTTGCCAAAAAACTGCACGAGACGTGATGCATGAGTGGGTATATTGTCATGATGAAGCTACTGTCACCAGTTGCACATAGCTGTGACCTTCTGAATCATCCAGATAGTTTCCCTGGAGGAATGTTTGAGTTTAACACCAAATCTTTTGCAGATTCATTGCTTTACTCAGTCATTTTGAATGCCATGGCTATGCAGTACATGTGCTCACTCAATGGCGTCTACCTCCCCTACTGACAAGTACAGTGAAGTCATCATTGTTCACACATGTGCATTCCAGTCCACTCTCCTTGGCTGCCAGGTTACATTGATGTTGCACTAACCATTCTCGTTATATTAACAATGATTGGACTTTTTCTGGCCAGACCTCGTATACCAGTTGGGTCTCTACTGTTGTGTTATTTTAATTTTGTTATCTTACATTTATTTTTTGAGAAATAAATGAATATATTTTTATGGTAAAACATTTAACTATACAAATACAGCAAAAGTCCCTCTTTAATTCCATGCCAGAGGTAACTTCTTTTACCAGTACGATGCACACTTGGTCCTTCCTGTTTTTAAAATAATATACATACACATAACATGTATATAGGTACCTGCCTCTTTATATCGTATTCCATAGTATGGATTCACCATTGCTTTTGGTGAGCATCCACATTGTTTTCATTACCTGACAATTATAAACCAATTAAATATTCCTGCATATGAATCTTTGTGTAGCTATTCAAATGTTATTTAGTGTCAGAAAAAAGATTGTTGGGTTGATGGGAATGTACATTTTTAATCTCAATGAGAACTGCCAAACGTCTTCCAAAAATTCTGTACGACTTTGATCTCTCACCATCGGTGGTTTTCTGTACCTTTAACAATACTGGGTGTTATAAGTCTTTTTTTTTAATTGTGTTCTCATAGATCTTACTGTATTTTCTCCTTTTATTGCTTCGGATTTTTATTGCCTATTTTTATTTTGGATGTTTGGCTTGCTTTCTTAGTGATTTGCAGGAGGTCTTTTTAAAAAATAAATATCCTCTTCTGTTTTATATGTAGTAAATGTTTTCTCCTCTCTTGTCTGGTTTATAGTGTAACTTATTACATAAAGTCTTTAATTTGTAAGTAGTCAAATTACTGTTCTTTATATCTTTTTGAATTTTGTGTTTTGCATAAGAAAAAGGCTTTACCAACTCAGGGCTTGTATACATATTTCTATAGTTAAATATTAGGGAAATTATTAAATTCTGTGGTCCCAAAGACACAGATATAGAATTTTATTATTCTTACTGATTTGGAATAGTGCCTGTATCCTAAGGTTAATTCTCAGACACATGTGGTTCTGTTCTGAACTCATTTCCATTGAATTGTCTACTCTACTGCCCATATTGTAGACTTTTCTTTTTACTTTTTTTAAAAGTATATTTTATTGATTATGCTGTTACAGTTGTCCCAGTTTTTCCCCCGTAATGCCCCCTCCGCCCTGCACCCCCAACCCTCCAGCATTCTTCCCCCTTAGTTCATGTCCATGGGTCGTGCATGTAAGTTCTTTGAATTCTCTGTTTTCTGTTCCATTTTTGTCCTCTCCCCTGTTTTATACCTACCAATTATGCTGCTTCTTCCCTGTACCTTTTCCTCCCTATTCGTCCCCCCTCCCTCCCCACTGAAAACGCTCCATGTGATGTCCATTTCTCTGATTCTGTTCCTGTTCTAGTTGTTTTAGTTTTTGTTTTCATTGGCTTTCTTTCTTTTCTTTAAATTTTATTTATTTATCTTTAGAAGGGAAGGGAAGGAGAGAGGGAGAGAAATATCAGTGTATGGTTGCCTCTTGTGCATCCCCTGCTGGGAACTGGCCTGCAACCCAGGCATGTACCCTGACTGGGAATTGAACCACAAACTTTTGTTTCTCAGGCCTGTGCTCAATCCACTGAGCTACACCAGCCAGGGTCTTAGGCCTTTTTCTTTTCTTTTTTTAGATTCATTTGTTGATAGTTGTGAGTTTGTTGTCATTTTACTGTTCATAGTTTTGATCTTCAATTTCTTAGATAAGTCCCTTTAACATTTCATATAATATGGGCTTGGTGATGATAAACTCCTTTAACTTGACCTTATCTGGGAAGCACTTTATCTGCCCTTCCATTCTAAATGATAGCTTTGCTAGACAGAGCAATCTTGGATGTAGGTCCTTGCCTTTCATGACTTTAAATACTTCTTTCCAGCCCCTTCTTGCCTGTAATGTTTCTTTTGAGAAATCAGCTGATAGTCTTATGATAGACTTTTAAACGACTGTACTTTTATAAAAATTTTGCTATTTGATGAAGAGCACTTCTACCCAGGTTAGTCCTCAAATTTTTTTTATGTATTTCCATATCCAGCAACATTTTATTTATACTGTATTATAAAATATCAATGCTACATAAATTATTCTTGGTATTTTGATAGTGGTTATGCTTAATTTTAAATTAACTTATGGGCAGTTTTACAGTACTGAGTCTTTTTGTCCAGAAATATGCTGTGCCTTTGTATTAATTCAGATCTCATATGACCGTTAGTCAAGTTCTGTGGTTGTCTGCTTAAAGGCCTTCTGCATTTCTTTTGTGTGTTTTTTTTCTTGTTTATTTTATGACACTTGGCCCAATGTTCCCCCCTCTGCCCAGCCCACCCTCCCTCCCACAGTCCATCCCCACACCATCGTCCATGTCCGTGGGTCATTCAGACACGTCCTTTGACTGGTCCCTTCCTCCCCCCTTCCCTCTGGCAGCTGTCAGTCTGCTCCCTGTTTCCACGTCTCTGGTTCTGTTCTGCTCATCAGTTAATTTTGTTCATTAGATTCCTCTTGTGAGTGAGATCATATCATGTTTGTCTCTCATTCTTGGCTTTTTATTGGGTTCATTGCTGTTGTGATTGGACTTTCTAATTATTGCTCATGTTATGCAGGCTTTTGATTTTTTATACGTTGATTTTTGTTGTTGTTGTGGAACACGGTGCTAAAATCTGTTAGTTCTGATAGTGTATCAGTTGATGCTGTTGATGTTCTAGAACATCTCTGCCCAATAGAAATATAAGGTGAGGCATAGGTGCCAAACCACATATGTGACTTTAAATTCTCTAGAAGTCATATTAAAAAAGTGAAAGAAACAGGTGAAATACACCTTAACAATACAGTTTAGTGCACTATATCCAAAATATCATTTTAACACGTAACCAATATTAAAAAATTAGTCACGGGGGAGGGATTTGGAGGAACAAATAGGAAGGACACAGGGACGAGAACTAAGGGGGGGGAGGAAATGGGAGGGAGGTGGGGAGCAAGGGGCAGGGGAGGCTGGGATGGGAAAAATAGACAAAAAACTGTACTTGAAAAAATAACTAAATAAAATTTAAAATTAAAAAAAAAAATTAGTCACAGATTTTAATTTTTTGTGTTGTCTTTGGAACTCCGTGTTTATTTTATACTTACAACACAATGCGATCTGGACCACACAGTCACATTCCCGGTGCCCAGAACACTCAGGGTGGCTAGTAGCTTCTGTGTTGGACTGTGCACAGACTGTTTTTTTTTCCTGGGGGGGGGTTGTTTTTTTTGTTTGTTTGTGGGTTTTTTTGGTCTTTTTGTTCTTTCCTTGTTATCTCTCACTTGTAGTACAGGCCGTACAGCGCTGATGTTGGTGGTGTTAATGGGAATTCTTCCAGTGTTTGGCCACAGTGGGTTTCTGATTAGGTAGACTAGGAAACCAAGTGGTTTCTTTTCCTTTTCTAGTTTGTAAGAATTCATTTTCTTTAAATTAAGACTAGGTTTTAAGTTTAATTTTAAAAAATTGGCATCTCTTGAAAAGACTGTACTTTCTTTTTTCCATCTTTTTAAAGTGAAGAGCGATTTGTAGTGGTTTTTTTTAAAGGTGAATCATCCTTGCATTTCAGCAACAAAACCTCCTTGATCATGGGTGTTTACACTTTTAACAAATTTCTACAAAATTTCACTTCCTTTTGTTTGATTTAGGCTATCTAAAAGTCTGTTAATTTTTCTATTTTGTTTTAATCGCAGTCTTCCTCCAGTTTCTGGATGAGGGTTTTTCTGGACTTGGGCAGCAAGTTGCCTGGGTGCCGGTCACGTGTGTGCTTTGAAACTGCTGTGTAATAGGAGAATTATCTGTATTTTGACAGTTTGTTAGGTGTAACTGTGAAGAATATTGGACTTGGTTTTTTTTTCAGGGTTAGCCCTTTTTCACTCTTTTAGAATTATTTGCCGATTCAGGCTTTTGTCTTTTTGGCCAATTTTGATATTTGTGTTTTCCTAGATACTTTATTATTTTTGCTTAGGTTTTCAGATTATGAGTATAAAGTTGCACATGAAATTTTCTTATGACTATGTTTTGATAAAGAAAAATATGGAGAGATACATTAGAAATGTAATGGTGGTTTTCTGTGGGAAGTGGCGGTGCAATGGAAACAGGGAATAATAGTCTTTAAAAACTTTGTATCCTTGGGCAACAGGAGAATTTTCAAATAACGGACTTGCTTTACTTTCATAAAAAAGAAGTGTTAGTTCGAACTTTGAATATGAAAACATACAGAATATTGTACAGAAGTGTATTTATGGTACTCATCCCAGGACATCTCACCTGTGTTTTCTTCTCAAGCTGGGCTCTGGACTGTCTTCACCCTGGGCGGTGTGGGCAGCAAGGCGGCCGCCCCTCCCGCACTGTCTTCCCCCCTGGCCAACCAGAGTCTCCTGCTTCTGCTGGTGCTGGCCAACCTGACAGATGCTGCAGACGCGCCCAACCCCTACAGACAGGCCATCATGTCCTTTAAGAATACGCAAGGTTGGTGCTATTTATTTTTTTCTCTGAATATTCTTTGTAGTGAGGAAAGAGGTATTGTTTACCCCGTATTGTTTATTTCAGTAGTTGCGGAGATGACTGTTCATTGTATTTTCATATCGATTAATGAGAACAACTTAGATGTTCCTGCCTATATTCTAAGAAAGGTCAGATAAATCTTAGATGAGGGCTGTGCTTCCTTATATCCATTTAAATTCCCATTTCTTTCAGAGATAACCAAGCTTAGCACCCATCTATCCTACCTGTTAGGGATAGCAATTAACCTGAAAGAAACTCTAAATGATAGGTCGTTTGCAATTTTTCATTCAAAGTCTATTTCAAGTTTTATTGAACTAACAATTGGAACAGAACGGAACAAACTCTTTCTGCAAAGGGGCAGATGGCTTTGCATGGCCACGTGGTCTCTGTCACCACCTCTTAACTCTGCCGTTATAGCACAAGGCATAGAGAACACATCAGTGAGGGAGCATGGCTGGTTCCAATAAAAGTCTGTTCCCAAAACAGGTGATGGGCTGCAGTTTGCCAAACTGTGAGGTAGAACAGAAGTAGATAGTTCTGTGTAGACACAGTACTCTCATCAAAGGGTTATACTCGGCAAGCAATATTAATATGCTAGGCTAGGTTGTCAACAAGTATCCCAACTCGAACGTAATTAAGATGGGTAAAAATTACAGTTATTGCATGGGGAGTTTTAAGGCTTCTGAGGCACTTCCCCATGTTGCTTTTCAGAGCTGCTCTAATATATGTTTCTCATAGACAGTGGGTGAGGGTGCCAGTCAGTGGTGGCTTTGCTAACTCTGGTGTGATTCTTCACAGGGAGCGGGAAGTCTCTAGTAATTTGACAGGTAAAAAGTGAAAGCTCACTTATCCAACAGTACTTTCTATTGCCACACTGTACTCTTGCTGACAGTGTGGCTTAATGGTTCAGGAAGCGAGTTTTGGAGTCAGGCGGGTCTGACTTCACGCCATGTACGGCTGTCACTGCAGGTCAGCGAGGTCTCTCACAGTCTGGGTGATCGCAATAATCCTCAGTGGCTTTGTAAAATGGAGATGGTATCACTAACAGTATTTGTATAAGCACCAAGCACCTAAGATTTTTAAAGGGTTCGCTCAGACTTTGCAACAAAGCAGAGTTCATTATGTGTGTCTACTATTGTTACTTTTGTTGCCTCTCTGGGCAAATGTTACTGTTTAAAGTTGAACCTCCCTGAGATAGTCATCTCTTCCAAGGCTGTGTGGCACATTGATTCCAGACATTGGCTTTAGAGTTAGGCTGACCTGAGTTCATATCCCAGTTTTTATTTATTATTTTTTAAAAGTTTTGTAGTGTTGTTCAGTTACAGTTGGTCCCCATTTCCCCCGTTGCTTTCCCCTGCCCTCCACCTCTCCCACCCAGTTTTTTATTTTTTAAATACCAGTTAATTTGTGAAGTAGGGATTATGATCTCTACTGCTCACGGTTCTTTATAAGATTGAAATGAGCATCTGTTATAGAACCGACTCCCTGAATTATTGCTATATTTAAAGAAGCAGTGTTATGCAGTGAAAACAATAGAGGCTGATCTTGGAAAAGGTACGTGACGTCCCCGAACCTCTACTTCACCCTTCGTGAAACTGGTCGGCAGTGACATGGTCATTGATGGATTTAATAAGGGATGATACACATAGTCATTGGAAAGCTGTTGAGATAGTACGGAGACCTACTCTTCGCAAATTTCTGTTACACAGCACAGTGTTGCCAACTCTGTCACCATGTTTTACATTAGCTTAGTTCTATTTTGAGTAAAACTATAAATGTAAATTGGAATTTCGAATCTGAAATGGAGCAACTTAGATAAAAATTAATGGGAACTGAATTATATAGATGAGTAGGACTTTCATTACTTATATAAGACACAGTCTAGAAAGTAATGATGTACAATGAAAAATGTCTCTGTTTTCTATATTCCAGATAACAGCCCTTTCCCCTCGTCAGTCCCACATGCTTTCCAGATTAATTTTAACAGTTTGTACACAGCTCTCTGTGAACAGCAGACCTCTGACCAAGCGACCCTCCTTTTGTACACTTTGCTCCATCAGAATAGTAATATTAGAACATACATGCTGGCTCGTACAGATATGGAAAATCTTGTAAGTATCGTGCTAAACATTTCATGCTTTTTTTATTTTTAATATTTTGATGAAGAATTTTCTTTCCCTGGAGGGAAGGTGTATTTGCTTGGTTGCCACAGAGGCGATGGTTGAGCAGTGACGGGGAGATGTCACCAGACACAGAGGTCTGAGTTTGACCACGTGGGAGACACAGCACGTAGACACGGCATCAGAGTGGGAGAACACAGCAGCATGGCCAGCGTCCCTGTCCTTTAGGCCCGTGACAGCCACCCACTGCTGGCAGCAAAAGGAATGTCCCCTCTGCACCATTTTTTTCAGGTTGATATCAGGATTCACGAGATATTTGGTAGCCTTTTTCAGTGTTCAACATCATACACTGAGTGATATGGGATGTTAAAATTCATTTGAAGAGGGTACAATTCATTTCCCATGTCAAAGTGACAGTAAGGACAAAAACAGCGAGAGAACCTGTCTCCATACCTGCCGTGTGTGGAAAACACTGGCTTCCACAGCAAAACTGGGTGTACCAGGGAACCGCTGGTGGGAGTGAAAACCTGTAACCAGAGGCCTGCTCACCGGGGGGTGGGCATGAGCACAGAGACAAATCTTAACATGAGTTACCCTCAGGGAAATGATAGCAATGAGCAGAAAGCACGTGACATCACCTGTTCTGGAAAGTTCCGTGGTAGGATGTTGGTATGTACGAGGATGCAGAGGGCAGGTGTCTGTATATGATACACAGTGAAAAGTTCCAAGGTTTTGGTTTTGCTTGGGGTTTCCTTATTTGTTTTGGGATTTTTGTTTTTAAATGTCTTGCATGGATTACTTTGATAATGTCTCACTGATGTCTCTTTATCTGTCCTTTTTCCTTCTGTAATAAATATTTATCGAAGCTATGATTAGAAAATACGCTATGGATGGAAAGTTGATTGGGCTGATCTGATCTTGTCGTTGTTAATGATTCTTTCACTTTGCAGTCTTTGCTATTAAGAAGGTCATGTTTGACACAGGACAGGGTTCCTAAGAGTATTTGAGTGTGTGTAGGTCTCTGCCAGGCCAGAGGCAGGGCTGCACCGCCCAGAGTCGGGTTGACCGAGAGCCCCGAGCCCGGCAGCCCGGCACAGGGGGAGGTGCTTTCCTCTGCCCGGGCCTTAGCTCTGCACACGGGAAGGAAGTACTTCCGGTCAGGCTGACTGGTGACTCTGAAGTTAAAGCAAAGGGTAGGCAGTGAAGGTATAAGGGTTGAAGACATTGGTCTCCTAATGAAGTAATAGAAGTAGTAAGTTACAATTTGTATTCCCTAGGTTTTACCAATTCTTGAGATCCTGTATCATGTTGAAGAAAGAAATTCCCACCACGTGTATATGGCACTTATAATATTGTTGATCCTTACAGAAGATGATGGCTTTAATAGGTCCATTCATGAAGTGGTAAGTTCCCATTACTTTGACTGCAGTTCCAGGATAGACTTGTCCCTCCACAAGATTTACTATGGCCTTAGTGTTTCTTGTTACTTTTCCTGCCAGCTGTTTCCACCAGCACCCAACTTAGAAATGGTTTGTGAACTGTTTATGAAGTGGTGGGGTTTTTTCCTGAATGACTATTAAGCACTATTAGAAACACTCTTAAAATGGTTTCTTTAGTAATTGAGGCAAATGTTTTTGCTGCCACTGGGTTCATTTTCCTTCTCCATTTCATTTCCACTTTTGGTTGAGGCAGAAATTGTCCAACAGGTTTGCTTCTTGTACACAGAACGCGTGAAAGAATGGGGAACAAAGGGAAGAAAACTAAACAATCAGTTTTATATTGATTTATGTTTTTATTGATTTTTAATGTTTTGTATTTTAAAAGAGAGCATAATATAATTTTACTCTTTAAATTGTAGTCCCGCTGGTGGGTTCCATTCTCAACCTGATTTTATCTTCCTTTTTGGTATTTTCTTTGTGTCAGAGTATATATGGACATGGTGTTAAAACTTATAGAGAGGTAGTAGGTTTTTTAAAATTTATTTTTCAATTATTGACATGTGATATATTAGTTTCAGGTGTGCAACATAGTGATTAAAACCTCACAAAGTGACCGCCACAATAAGACTGGAACCCCCAGCACCACATGTGGTTGTTACAACAGCATCGACTGTATTTCCTGTGCTGTGCTTTACATGCTGTGCCTATCTTTATAACTGGCAGTTTGTATGGAAGTACTAGGTGTTAGTGAAAAATAGCACACCCCGTGTCTCTCCTATTCCTAATTCCAGCTTCAGCTCTGCTCATGTTCATAAATGCGTATGTTGTGTTTCTGAATCTTCCACATTTAGACATTAACTATTCCCAAGGTGGAAGATGTTATCGGCTCTTTTCCCGCACAGAGATGTGTTCTCTCTGGATTCCCAGCACCTCACCTCCCTGCCCCAGCTCAGAGACTCTCTCTTCCTCCCTCCAACCCCCAGCACTTCAGCCCAACTGAGAATCCCCTATAAATCTGTTACAGCATTCACCTATTTTCTCAGTCCTCCTTTCTTCTTTGAGTCCTCTCTTAGTCCCCACGGAAGGCTTTCCTCAAATGCCTGGTGATCCTTGCTTACCTGTTCGTATTTAGGAGGGAGGCACCTGCTCTGTGTAGTCGATTTCCCTGGGCACCCCACTCTCTGTGGCCTCTCCTTCCCAGCTGATCCGTGTCTCAGAGGGGACTGTTCCAGTCTCCTTGATGTCGGGGGTAGTGAGAGATGGCGCTGGGGGTTTCACTCTTCATGGGGTGCAAACATTTTCTTCTAGCCACAGTGGGGCTTTTGTGTCATCTTACCTTTGTCTGACGTTCCATTCAGACTTTTTTTTTTTTGCCTCCGATATAGTGTGACTGTCATTTCAACTAAGATTTAAGGAATCTTGATACTATAGAAAGAGGATAAAACATACAAATTTCTTGATTCTTGTCTTTAAAGTTCCACCAAAGAGAAAATCTTTGCACTGGTTTACTCAGAATTTTAATATAACATTTACTTCTCTTTTGATAAAGAATAAAAAAACCTGTATGATTTTTTAAAACATTTAAAAATTGAAGTGTAAAATAGGAAGTGTGCACATTTCAAAGCTGTAACATAGGAGTTTTTGCATATGGATGCACATACCTACGTCACTGCCTCCCAGATAAGTCATGGAGCATCTCTCGCACACAGAAGGCTCCCTGTGCCCTTCGCTGGTCCAGACCCCGCGCCCGCGGGTTCACTGCTGCTCTGGCCTCCCTCCGCCAGATCAGCGTTCGCCTCTCCTTGGTTTACAGTGCATTCCCTTACACTAGTTTCCTTACTCAGCACAGTGTCTCTGAAATACACCAGTGGTATTAAGTCATTAGTTGGGTCTTTATTACTATGTGCTACTCCATTGTGTGAATATACCACGGTGTATTTATCCAATCTCTTACTGGTGGATTTTGGCTTTTTTTACAGTTTGGGGCTATTTTTGATAAAGCCGATGCACACTTTTGGGCATGTATTTCAGCGAGCATATGCCCTCGTTCTCTTGAGTATATTCCTAGGAGTAGGGTTGCTCTGTCACAAGATAGGTATGTGTTTAGCTTTAAGAGCTCCTAGTTAAATAAACTGTAGCTGTGAGTACCCTACCCCTCAGCAATTTCACTCCCCGTTTATCTAGGAAGACCTTGTGATTTGCACAGAGAGGCTGTGCGCTTTACTTGTTACCAGCAGCGCTACTTATAACCCCGAAAATATTTACACCGTGCAGAGTGAGACAGGCAGGGTGCTGACTGCACGTGGAGAGGAAGAAAGGCGGGTGAACAACACCCTGCGGCTCCACCAGGTCTGTGGGGTTTCATCAGCAGGGGCAGCAGCAGCAACAAAACAAGCAGCCACACGGAAAACTTGCACTAGTCACGAATAAATGGAAATGCTTAAAATTTTACATTTTTTACTTTTCAAGCGATAGCCAACTACCGTTGAGAGGACTTTTGCCACATGCCAGTCTCCAAGTTAAGCCTGCAGAACAGGGCAGGGGCGGGTCCTTTGGAATGGGGGGCCAGGTGACCCGAGTTGACCTGAGCAGAAGTTTACTGTGGAGGCGCCACCTGCCCTTGCACGCAGCTGCACACACTGCTCCTTCGTCATTCTCGCCTGTTCCCGTGTCCCCCGCCTCCTTCCCAGGGTCCTCGGGGACTTGGGGGGTTGGCAGAATTACTAGAGAGCATCTATTTCCATTGGTCTTTTGAAGATCTATGGTGCAACTATAGTATTTAGAGTTCATTATATTTTTATGGATTATAATTGTGGTTTTGGGGGTTTTTTGTTTGTTTTTTGGTAGTCCATAGTTTCCTTCTCCTGAATTTTTCTGGCCATTAGTTTCTGTTGTGGCTACGGTGGCAGGGAAGGACAGCCAAGCACTCCCCCTAGAATTGGTGCGTGGGTGGTTTGTGCTGAGTCTTTGCATATTTTGGGCTTTTATTTTTCTAGGAGTAGAAGTCTAGAGCCGTAATCTATTCCTTAAAACTTGATGGGCATCGTTCTCTTGTCCTTCAGGTGCATGGCATTCACGATGAGAAGCTACGTAATGTTCAAATGCTTCTCTCTCTTTTTGGTGAAAGCATATTTCTTCTTTCTGGAAGCCAATAGGATTTTTTCATATGCTGTGAATTCAGAAATTTTACCACAATATACTTTGGTTTTTTTCTTCAATATTTCTGCTAAGAATATTGAAAGTTTTTCTTTCCCTCAAAGAAATTTTCCCGTTACTATTTTTTCCTCTTATTTTTAGTCTGTCCCTTTTGTTAAGTAGATATTAGATATCTACTTTTCTCTTATACTTTGTCTTTTTGCTTTTTATTGCTGTTATCTAAGAGAAATTCTAAATTTAATCTGCCAAACCATGAATTCAGTTTTCTGTAACGCCCATCCTAATTCTCTCCACCATATTTTTAATTTTTCTCAGCTTTTCTTCATTTTGTGATTCTCCTTATTCCTAGTAGCTTGTTCTTATTTTATGGATGAAGTATTCTGTCAAATCTTATCAAATATACTAAATAGAATTAACATTTTTTCAGATTCTTAAATTATTTGTTTAATTAGGGGGTCTATTTGTTCCATGTGTTCAGTTTCAAATTATTATTTACTTGGTAAACTTTTTATCATGAACACATTAAATGTTAATTAGAAAAAAATAGTATTATGAGTCACCATGGACTCATCATAAACACTGTTCTGTTTTTATTTTATCTTCCTACCCTGCCCTCACTGCCTTTTTATATTTTGGCTAAAATCTCTTTGAGATTTTAATATTTAATTAGAACTAATACTTAATTTATTTTCTCCAATTATCTTTAAGATGTCATTTTGAGTTGGTTGGTTCAAATTGGTTTCCGAAGTCCATTTACTGTATTTAGTTCCGAAGACTCTTTTTCATCTGTGATTGTCTCTCCCTTTCCCACCTTTTCTGTACCATTTATTTGTTGTAGAAACTGGGTTGTTTACTCCATTTACAGCCAAATGTTTTCTCCATTTGGCTTTGGCTGATTATATCATCAGGTTATTGAACATGTACTTTAGTTCTCGGTATTTCATATACATCAGTGATTAGAGCAGAGGCTTGATTTGATGTAGCGTAGCTCTCTTTTAGACTGATTCTTTCTACCTCCCTTGTGGCTTATTGTTGTCCCCTTCACAGTTATCACTGAAAGGCTAGACTCATTTCTTTAGAAAGGTGGTGGGACCTCCCTCACGGGTGTGATGAGTGGTGGGGGTCTGCTGTGCTCTGCAAAGGGTGTGTCCTCTTAGTGGAGAAGGCGGGAGTCAGCCCAAGAAGTCTTTCTTCGTAGGTGGGGAAGTACAGGCACATTAACTCCCTGAATCAAGGAGAAAGGGAGTGGCAGTGTCTTAGAAGGAGACATCAGGGAGTTCCATTGCTCAGCTGAGCCTGTGGGTTTTGCTGCATTTTCCTCCCTTGTGTGGCAGCCCAGGACTGGCTGCCGTGCTGCCCACTTTTTTGCATCTCTCTCTCTGACGCCCTTGTCGCAGACTTACGGTGGAGCTGTGTCAGCTCAAGTGAGAAGACAGTTCTGCCCACTGAGCCCTGGGGGGAGCTGCCTGCTCCGAGTGGTCAGAAGGGAACACAGGCACGTCTTTTCTTGAAGATCTTGGCCGTTCGCATTCTTGGCCTTTTCCTGAATGCAGCGGCGGAGGCTTTGTGTGGCTGTTGGAGCAGCTCCACTTTTCAAGAAGCTCCGTGGTTTCCTTATATTTGCTTTCAGACTGCTGATGGTCTTTGCTGTCACTCTTTTCCTATGTGCCATACCTCCCTTCTGTCTGCTAACGATTCCTCCTCTGTTTAGACCTGCTTTTTCTCTTTAGTATTTAAGAAGGACGGAGAAGTCAGCACAGCCACAGTTTGGCTATCGTGAACTGAAGGTCTCACAGTTCACTTTCACGTACTGGTAACTCGTAGTGTGGCTACGGCTTACGCGAAGTCAGAGACACGGATGGTCCTTTTTTCCCATATCAGTTATGTTTACTTACACTTATCTTCCCCATTACAGATACTAAAAAATATTACTTGGTATTCAGAACGGGTTTTAACAGAAATTTCACTGGGGAGTCTCCTGATACTGGTCGTAATAAGAACCATTCAGTACAACATGACAAGGACAAGAGTAAGTATTCCACTACTACTTTGTTATCTTTATGCATACAGTATGATTAAGACTGTAGTTTCACGCAGTCTCAATATTTCGAGGGCCAACATTCTCATGAAATACGGTAGAAAAATACAGATCAGCATACAGTCACTGTATTATATAATCCTAAGGTACTGCATATAGTATCTGTTTCTTAATATTTAATAGAGTGTATGATTAGAGAAATTTTCATGAAATTGAAACAGGCCATGGAGCACATTTAGGTGAAAGTTGCTGTCTTCTGTGCTGGACCAATAACACGGATTTGCCTGTTAAGAGCAACAGCAGACTTAGAAGATAAGAGCACAAGAAAAAATGAATTCAGTTGGGAAAGCAAGTACTTTAAAGAGTAAAAGAAAAATTTCAACTGGACTGTATTTGCGATAGTACCTGGGGGCAAATTTCAGTTCCAGTCTATAGAGAAGCTGTATACAGAGTTGATAACTCAGAGCAGCAGTCAAGTTCACCGCCCTGTCTTCAGTCATTTCCTTCTGCAGGGCTAATGCAGATACCTGTCCACAGTCTTTCATTTGAAACCCTAGGCACCAGATGTGCTTTTGAATGGAGACTGTTTTGATTTTAGAAAGGTAATTATAGTGCATACACTTACACTGTATGTAACCATTAGGTTCTGGAGCAGCACACTGTAATTAAACATTAATATTTCTGCAGCGAAATACTTCAGTATTCACCAGGGCAGGGATAATGAAGGCCATAAATAGCATCATACTCTTTTATGCCAGATGTTGCTTCCAAATGGGTGGTAAAAAACCTTTGAACTTTCAGGGCTCTATCGACTTTCGGAATCAGAGAAAAGGGACCTGAGCTTTCAAAAATCAATGACAATCGAGTTTACATTTGCTTCTAATTAACCTTGTTTAAAATGTAGAGGAGACCTGATGAACACTTTGAACTCTCTGTTCTCTGACAGGACAAGTACCTCCACACCAACTGCTTGGCTGCTCTGGCGAACATGTCGGCGCAGTTCCGCTCTCTCCACCAGTACGCGGCCCAGAGGATCATCAGGTAAATGAGAGCTTGAAAAGAGACCTTGCCTTTTGCTTCTGACTGGCCCATTGAAAAAGATACCACAGTGGTCCCTTTTAAAGACTATCTGCAAGGAGTACCAAAGTTTCCCACTTAATTTGTATCACCTTGTTTGGTTGAAAAGGTCTTGTTCTCCTTTGTTTTCTAGCCGAACTTTTCAGTCAAAAGTAATTGTATTTTCTTTCAATATTTTTATAGATCTGGTTTTAAGCTTTGCACATTAGATTTTTACAGAGGAACAGGTATATTTCTTAGAAATACAACCTAAGTTTTAATTAACATATTTGTTGAGCATTTTATAGAACATTGTACTACCCTTCCGAGGAGTTACCTGTGTTTGTTTTGGAGGATTCTTTTTATAGCATATTAGTTATACTGTATTAGTTTTTGTATTGTATTAGTTTCTTTTTGTACCATATTAGTTTTCTGTTGCTGCCACAAGTTAGTGACTTAAAAGAACACATGTATTAATGTAGTTCTGTAGGTTAGAGGTTCAGCAGGGGTCTCACCTGGCTAATATCAAGGAATCAGCAGGCTGCTACCCTTTCTGGGCGCTCTGGAGAGAATCCGTGTCCCCGCCTTTTCCAGCTGCTGGAAGCTGGCTGCGTTTCTTGGCTCACGGCCCCTTCCTCCGTTTCCCAAGCCAGCAACAGCAGGTTGCTGCATCCTCCTCACGCCTCCTCTTCCCCTTCCCTCTTCTACTTTGAGGATCCTTGTGATTGCCTTGGCCCTACACAAATAATCCATGCCAACAGACCCATCTCAAGGTCCTGAACTGAATCATGACTGCAGAGCCCCTCTGCCCTGTAAGGTGACACAGTCACAGGTCTAGGGCATTAGGATGTAGATCTGTTGGGGGGAGCCCTTTTTCTCTCTGCCACAATATCACCAGAAATTCCTCCGTCTCCCCTCCCTCTTGGCCAAAGACATGCTCTTTATGGGTGGGAAAGCTGATTAACAAGTGATGAATGAGTATCTTTTGCAGAGATTTGTAACGTATGTGGGCACTTTTTGATCTTCAGGTAGCACGCTCAGTATGGTACTGGTGGCTCTCAAGTAGGACGTTGGTTAGATGTCCATCGAGTCAGATTGTTTCCTTCAGTCTTGCTTTTTGGGCAGTGCCGTTTTGGTGACCAGTTCTTATGTTCCGGTCATTGGTGGTGATCACAACTCACATTACTTTAAACTCTAATCTTACCCTTTGTTGCCTGGTTAGAGACATTTATTGACCCAGGCTCATTCTTAGTAGTAACTCAGAATTAACTTACAGTCTTTGTCTGTTTATTTGTACTCAGAAGATAGCAGAGAATATTTTTTGCTAAATTAAACTAAAAGAATTCAACATAATGTGTTAAGACATTATAATACTTTATAATGCATTGAACCATTATAATAGATTAATAATAATTAACATGCAATCTCAGCCTGGGGTTTGAACTTAGGAGACCGTTCACTGGAGTGACTGCGGACCAGTGCTGTCTTCTTCATCGGAATAGACGCAGTGTCTCCTCACACCCAGATCTCCCAGATGTTTCTAAAAATCACCCTTTGTCACCGTGCTTTAGTTCTGCGTGACAGAGTTAATGACACCTGTGCTGCTTTGTGGCCTGTTTTACTTTGCGTGTATGTGGAGTTTTATAATGGTTTTCTGAAGATTTCATTATAAATTAATTTTCCTCAACTGATTTGTGAACATTTGGCCTGGTCCATATGAACGTGCCACGTGAACTGGTTCAGAACATAAGTTCTTATAAAATGTTTCAAGCAAGATTAAATAAAAATTTTCTAGGTATAAGAATTGGGAAAAAATGCAAATAAAGCACTGTGCGCAGTTCTGCATGCGTGATGCTGAAAGTCGAAAACCAGTTGTACTTGGAGAAACAAGCGTAGTTTAGATTTCTGATTTGGGAATATTTTGATCACATCAATAAGGAGTAGTGCTTTACTTCATTTTAACAGAGCTTTATTTAATATTATATTAATAAGGAACTGTGTTAAACAGGAAGTATCAAAATTACTTACAACAATGTCTGCCCTCAAGTAGCTTATACTTCAGCAGCAGAGATGTGACAAGGCCAAGCATGCAGAATGTCCAGCAGAATGTCAGACATATTGGAAAGACCTCCGGTGGGGAGGGCGAGTGGTCGGTTCAGAGAACAGTGAGCTCCCATCTAACCGAGAAACCGGGCGAGGTAGGTAGAGGAGGCTGTAGGGGCCAGCCTGGGGGAGGAAGGCATCCACCACGACCCACCGAAGCAGACAGGAGGGGCTGTGGTGAGAGAGCAGGGTTTCATTTAGAACCTAACCCATCCAGTCGGCGTGTCGCGGGTCTGTGCAGGATCCCAGGAGAGACACCGTAACGAGCCAGCTGGGCCTTCTCTTGGAAGGGCCTTCACTCTCAGAGCCACAGTTTAGGACAATACAGCAGCAGGGGAAAGATGGTCTGCACAAAAGAAAATGTGAATGAATGACTTGTAAATGGGTTTTAAAAGAAATAATTTAATGGAAATGCCCAGTCATCAATTTCAGCAGAGGGGATATGAGCATGCTCTGTTTGTCACGCTGAGGGATGTGCAGTTCTGACAGGTCCCCGGGTGCTGCCAGTGCCTCTGGGCCAGGGGCACAGTTGAGTAGCCAGTGTGGACCAGAGTGTCCCCATCATCCAGGAGGGTGATTTCTCGTTAGAAATGCAGAGGGTCGGCCCAGCTTCACGAAACCTGCTGCACCCAAGTCTTCATTTTAACAAGATCCCCAAATGATTTGTGTACACATTGAGGGTTTGGAAGCACTTTGAATTCGGGCCTGAGAACTAAGATTTATTCCCTTAGAAAACATTTGTCTCAAATTGGAAATGGGGCCCAGCTCTTTTGTATCTTGAGGGAACTCATTTTATAGTCTGCGTCTAGGGTATGGAATTGTAAAGGATGATAAGGAATGCATAGCAGACACCGTTCAGATGCACAGAAGATTTATGACAGCTGTCCGACTCAGGGTTCGCCGGGTGCTTTGGTGGCTCCTTCAAGTGGTCAGCTCTCAGGTGCATGTTTTCCAGACCCTCTTCGGGAGGAGACCCACCCGGTCTGGTATCTGTCACTTGCAAAACCACGTGATCTTTAACAGTGCAAAACAGAGTGACATATTTCATTGCTACGAAAATAGGATATGAATAAAGCTTTTAAAAACCTCCTTAGCTAGACATAAGTGTAAGGAATGATTTCATATGGTGTCTGAGCTACTGTTTCATATTTAATGACAACATGTCTTCCACTAACTTGGTATTCCAGAAAAGTCACAAACATGATTTCAGTATTTCTCATCTATGAAGAATTTGAATATGCTGTAAGCATGGATATTTGAAGTCATTGTTTGAGACTAGGCCTATTAATTCAATTAAAAGCACTTATAAGAAGTAGACTGTATGTGGGGGATTTGTGTGCATTACGGGGATATCATTATTTCCTGCCCTTGGGGCTCCTCCTATTGCCTCTCCTGTTCTCCTCACACCAGCTCCTTCCTCTGGCTCCTCCCTCACATTCGGCTTGACAGATCCTAGATGGTTTTCTTTACCCTAAATGGTTTCTTGTCTTTCTGCCCCTTTTCTCTGGGAGTTCCCATATATGCCTATAACTTCACCTGGTTTGCACTTGTGTATGGGAAACCGCCTACATCTACGCTTATAATCCTGATCCTTCTCTTTGTTTTTGGAGGCAGGTGGTATGGAATAGTTATTCAGAGCAGAGACTAAGTTTGGGATACCAGCTTTAAAACATACTAGCCGTGGCATCTTAGAGCAGTTACTTTACAAACTCTGTGCAGCAGTTTTCCCCTCTGTGAGGCTGGTGACTGTGGCTGCTTCTTACCTGAATGGGTGTGGTGAGGAGCGAGCGAGTTAATGCTTGTGAAGGGCCTGGCACAAAATGTGCATTAAAATGCTGGCTAGCCGGACCCAGTCTCTGATAGCCTCACTACCTGGGTGCCCCACACTTGCCTCACGCTTTTATTCTGTTTAAGACTGTACTCATTTTTAAACCTGGTCTTCTGTTTAAATTTCCTCTCTTAAGTAGTGGCCAGTTTTACTGCAGCCACCTAAATTGCCAGGCCGGAAACCAAGTACTCTTCTGCCATTTCTACTTTCTCCTCAATTCCGTGTCTGACTGTGCCCAGGGATTCTCTCTAACGCTACCATTGTAACTTGCGTTCATACTGTCTTCTCTGTCTCTCCTGTTGCGGCCTTGGTTCACGTCACCTAAACTGTGCCATTTGTCTCTCTGGCCCTTTTGCCTCCCTACGTGGCCCTCCACAGTTGACCTCCACACTGTCGCATTCTTCTGGAAAGCATACCTGATCTTATTACTCCTTATGCTTAAAATCATTCAGTGGCTTCCCTTTGCCAGCAGGTTAAAATTCAACCTGCTCAGAGCAGGAGCTCTCGGCTGTGGTGCTTTTGCCTCTAGAGGGCGTTGGCGATGTCGGGAGTAAGGTTTTTTGCATTGTTTTTGTTATTCCTGCAGCAGGGGAGGAGGTTGCTGGAGACTTCTAGGACGTAGAGGGCAGTGACGTTCCTAGATATCCTACAACGCCCAGGACAGCAAAGTGGCCAGCGCAGAGTGTCAGTGGTGCTGAGGCGGGGAACTGGCCTTTGAGCAGCAAGCTCTGGGCCCCGCCCTCCGCTCTCATCTGCAGTCACTACTTGCCTTGCCTCCGTCCTGACTGCACTGCCGCAGCTCCGGGCCCTTGCAGCCTGCACTCCTGTGTCCGGATAGATGTGGTCTGGAGTTAGAAAAAGGCTGAGCCAGTACCTCTTCCTTTGTAGGGTTTGCCTACCAATTTCCACCTCTCTGTTCTGTTTTGTCACGAACCAGCCAGTGGTCCAGCCGCCCACCCCCAGCTCCTAGGCCCTCTGACTTGAGACCCGGCTGCTGCCAGCACAGTCACATCATGTTTTCCTACTCAGACCAGGAGGAGAAAGAACCCAGTGGCAGCCCCTGGGTCTCTGTCATTCTGGCGCAGGCCCGGTTCCTGGGTTGGGAGCAGTAGGAAGGACCAGGACAGGAGACAGTCACCTGTGAGAAAATATGGCTGTGGTGACCTGGTTTCTCTCAAAGGTGGGTGTGAGAGAGAAAGAACTCAGAATCTTGACCTTGTGACAACACTGGCCTGAAGTCGCAAGTCTTGTGTAAGCTAAGTGGTAGTTACTGGAGATAGAAGACTTGTCTTCCATTGCTTTGCGTTACTTTCCAGAGAGCAGCTCTCAGCACACAGCAGACTTTTAATAAATACGCTACCTAGTGATTTATTCTTCTAAGAGGGCTTGGCCTTTGGGCTGTTTAGCTTCGTTCTGGACCCGTAATTCTGAGACTTGGTTGGTTCATCTCTGGCTGTGTTTCGCAGAAACCTGCGACTTTTTGAAGCTAGTGAAGTTGATAACAATGTAGGACATTATTGGGAGACTCCTGGTTTTTCAAACTTCTTGAGAATAAAACCATATAAAACAGATTTTTAATGAAACTATTCATAAGTGTAGTTTTTTTGTAAAATCCAATTATGTAATTTAAGAATTAAAATCTTCAATTCGTTATTAATTTTTTAAAAATATTTAAAATATTTTATTTGTTTATTTTTAGAGAGAGGGGAGTAGAGGAGAAAGAGAGGGAGAGAGACATCGACCTGTTGACTCTGTGTGCCCCCCCAGTTGGGGACCAGACCTGCAGCCCAGGCCTGTGCTCTCACCAGGAATCCAACCTGTGACCTTTTGCTTTGCAGGACTGTGCCCAACCAGCTGAGCCGCACTGGTCGGAGCACAGTCCATGATTTATGCACCTTCTCTAGCATCAACAGCCACCACTAGTGAAGATGCGCACTTCAGATTTCAACCAGGGTCACTGTGGTGCACTTTGTCCTGCCCTGGGCTGGCAGTCCTTCGTAGGCTTCCTGGTTCTGTTCTGCACGTGCAGTGAGATGCATTTGAGTCACCCAGCATTTTCTGAAGACTGCAGAAACATAGGTTTGTTATTTAACTCTGGGTAGTTAGCACCTCTGTTTAGACAAATAGGTCTGGCAGTAGTAAGGTCTGCTTGAGTATAGTTGGCAGGGTGATACTATGGGTGTAATAATTTCTACGTTTAATTTGAACATTTCACCTAAAATGTCATATGGTTTGCTTGAGTGCAATATTGTTATGTTACAGAATTACATGCTTAGAATTTCGTAATAAGAGTTTTTGTAATAAAGAAGGGGCATTATTTATGTCAGACCCTGTAGCTCTTTTAGAATGGCCCATGGAATCAAAGAAAGATAGACAATTTGTTTTTAATAATACTTTCTGGTATTAGTTTACCTTATCAGGCTTCCTTGCTCTGTCCCCCTGAATTAAGTTTACACGAATTGAGGTTTTTGGGTTTTTTTAACCAAATAATATATTAAAGTGAGAACAAACAAGAAAATATCAAGAAACAAAATGACTTGTTTATAGTTGGGATAAATTTATGTTACATGACATAAAATATTCAAATATGTAATACAGTAAGATACCTGGTTGTTTCTCTTGGTTACGATATTTCAGGAGTACTTTCTTATGTTAAGAGTAAGGTCCATTTAATGATAAATTCATACCCATCGCCTTGTTGTCTCACCACTTGTCTCTATTTTGCTACATTTAAAACTGATAGAAGGCTGGAGGCTTATACAGTTTCCGGTGTTGGTGTTTCACAGCCGGTACGTGGCTCTTCCAGGCTTGTCCAGGTTGAAAGCCACCTCACTGTCAGAGCAGGAACGGCAGAACTTTGTTTCCAAGAGTAACTCATCTGCCACGGGACCGTGGGCTCTAACTCCTGAGGGTTCCCTCCCAGGGGTGGTTCCGTACAGTCTAAGGGGCCCAAGCCCAGGTCCATTGCCCCTGCCCCTTATTCCAAGGGAAGCACCTGATGTTGTAGGGATGTCTGTTCGCCTCCCCACTCCCCTTAACCTGGCTACCTGACAAAGCTGTGGGTGTGTTCAGGTGTTGTAGTACATGGTGCACAGATATTTTCCTGGGAAATAAACATGGAAAAGAGGATGAGAACTGTAGCTCTTTTAGCCCCAAACTCTGATATCTGTCTTAGATTCAATGCTTGACACTAGTATTTTAGAAATTCAGTCCAGAAATAACTTACTGGACTTTTGCTACGTGTCTACCACTGTGAAGTACTCTTTAACTTAGATTTTTTACATTCAAATTTGAGACTAGCCTCATCCATTATATCTAGAAATTAAGTGTTAGTTTTAGTCATGTTGCTTTTATTTTTTTAACACTTTGTTTTCTACCTTATTATCTAATATCATTATAGTGATAACTTGTTTCCTAGGGAAGGGATTATCTGATATTAAGCATTATAACAAATAAACGGTTTAGTCTCTTTCCAAAGTCTTGGTAAGTTTGTACCTGTTTTCTATCCCTAAGACGATGTACGGGACTTACTTTATGTGAGTGTTGCAACAGTTAACAATGGCTTGTACAGTCTTTTGCAGCTCTATTTCTTTCCTGTTACAGGATTACAACGTTTCTGAAGTAATTTTAATCTAGAAATAAACCCAGGTAACATCTCTACAATATACTTCTTGATGTTAATATTCCTAGATACTGATCCCTTGCCAAAAGGATCATCAGTGTGCCTGTATTCCCCAAATACTTCCCTAAATGAGACCTCAGTGAATATGGAATTAGAGTTGTTAATAATATGTTTTATTTTAGATTGGTAGGAGGTCTGAGCAATGGTTCTGCAAAGTAAGTACTTCTATTAAGCGTGTATGATTCAGTTTTTAAAAGCTGGAATTAACTTGTTCTTGCCTAATGCACAGGCAGTGCAGAAGTTTCAGTTCCCCTTTGGTCTTTGCTGATCCACGTTTGATCTTGGTGTAGCCGTAGCCAGGAAAGGAAGGAGGAATGTTTTGCCTTAAAAAATCTGGCTTCCTGCACTTCCTACAGCCAGTGGTACTTTGAAGGTAGCTAAATTTTTTTAGAAAAACCTGACATGACTTGCTTTTTAGTTTAGTGTTTTTCTAAAGAAATTATATAAAGAGCATTTAGCTCCCAGTTGAAGACAGCCACCAGTTGAAAATTTAAGTTTCCGATAGAACATTTCTAACCGTACAGAGATAGCCACGAATTATTAAGCCCCATTCGTGTCGATGACTCTGAAGGACCTGAGATTTTTACCCTACTTTCAAGCTTACAAATTGGATTGCCACAGTTGGTGGGTCCTGGTAGAGAGTCGGACTTCTGGGTCGGGGACAAAGGCAGGTTCATTACTCACAGCATCAGTAGGAGCCAGCGTGCCATCGTTTTCTTCAGTGGTTCCTCACGCCCACAGGGCAGCGTGAGGAGGGCCAGCTGGTGCCTGCGCATGCAGTTATAAGAGAGAAGCCCTGAGCTAAGAAACCCCAGTCACTCAGAGTAGACTCAAAGCAAACCTGCCCAACCTTTGTTTTGCATTTAGACGTCTTTACTGCGTTGGAGAGCAGACTGCCCTCTGCCCTGGAGGGAGACACTGTCTCTGCCCCCTGTGTTCACGCTCCAACACTCACCATCAGAGCAAGCTGTGCGTGCCTCTGCTTGCGAGATGTGCAGCAGCACGCAAGACCAGTGGGGAATCGTCTTGACCTGGTTGTGCATTTCTGTGGCCAGTTGGGAAAATGTGTCACTCTGTCATTAGGGTACCCAGGTGACACTGCTCTCGGTTTTATACCGCCCTTGCCAGTGCGTTGGGTTGACGTGCCCTAGAAGGAGTAAAAGACTGAGTGGCCTGGCGGCCTCTGCATTGTCCGTGTGTCCGGGTGCCTCTCCTGCCCCGGCGTCAGTGGCATTACGCAGCCCTGGAAGACTGTTCCTTTGTGGCTCTGACGTAACCAGAATGTTTCTGTTGCAGACACAAATCATAAAACTGTGGGTTTGGAAGGGCAGTTGAAGAGCATCTAAGACGAGCTTGCACATTTGCGTGTGGAAATCCTGAAACCCAGAATTGTTCCTTTACCATCCAAGTGCACCCTGTTGTGGGAGCAGACCCAGAGCGTGGCCTGGTGTTCTTTCCGGAACAAAAGAGAACAGAAGTGCCCACTCCACCCACTGCCAATTTCACGTGATTATGGTACCTGGCGTGTTATAAAACGCTGAGAACAGAGAAGAGATACACTTGAGTTATACCTTAAAACAGGAGCAGTTACTCCCTTTTAAATTGGGGATGAGGGAGGCTGCTCTTTTCTCCATCTGTCTGGCTTCTAGTCCTTTTCTAAACTTTCTTTAGAAACCTCAGGTTGGATTTCGTTTGTATAAATAGTTTCGGCTCCTTACAGAAAAACTCACAAAACTTAACATCATTTTATTCAATTCCCACAAGACGGTGACAAAAATCAGTATTTATTAAAATAAAAACTACTGCAAAAGCTATGTATCATGCTGACCTTAGTCCAATTTCAGTTTGTTAGTTAAGAAACTTTTCTGTTTGTATTATAGTGGTTAGATGATTGGAATACTCAAATTACTTTAAAATTTAGTCCGAGTAGCCCTGACTGGTGTGGTTCAGTGGACTGAGTGCCGGCCTGTGAACCAAAGGGTCTCTGGTTTGATTCCCAGTCAGGGCACATGCCTGGGTTGTGGGCCAGGTGCCCAGTAGGGGGTGTGCAAGGGGCAACCACACATTGATGTTTCTCTCCCTCTCTTGCTCCTTCCCCTCCCCTCTCTCTAAAAATAAATATTTTTTAAAAACTTAGTCTGACTAAAGATGCACAGTGGATCCGCCATTTTTGGTTGGAGTGGAATGGGAGGGGTGAAGAAAGCGTGGTGTGTGGTGTGGTCTGGGGTGTGGGGTGGGGTGTGGGGTGTGGTGTGGCGTGGTGTAGTGTGTGGTGTGGTAGGGGAGTACGGTTAACTACCAGCGTAGAAGGTGACTTCTTGACCCTGTTAGTTTGTCCATTAGTAAACTCACTGGGGTCAGTAACTTTCAAGTATCAGTTAGAAGGTTTTCAAATGAGTGACCTTTTTTTACTTTTAATTTGTAAAACTCAGAACATATTTAAAGAGAATACTATAATGAACCTCAAGGTTCCCGTCATATAACCTCAACAAATACATCAGCTCACGACCTTTTTTTTGTTTATATCTCTATGTTTTCCTGCCTACTCTGGGTTGAAGCAATTTCTGACATCATTTCATCTGTCAAAATGATGTTGTGTGGATGGATAAGTTGTAATGATTTTGTCCTCCCACAAGTTGTAGAGAGAAAAATAAAGGTAGTGTTGGAAACATCATCCAAGATGTGGATATGAGCATTTCGTTGGCCCTGAGTCGTTCAGAATCCAGCTCGGTTCAGGGTGTGACTGCGACACTCACAGTGCTGGTCATTGTCATGGGCAGGCAGTTGCCTTCGTTGTGACGGTAGCCCTGTCTGAGGTATGTGATTTCTGGTTTTTAGATGAAAATACTGAGGCTCAGAGAGACTCTGAAACTTATTTGGGGTCAGAGCAGCCGAAATTGGAATCTAATTGTGACCTTTGCCTAGAAGTGTTCTTCTCTCTACGGCAGGCCTGACTTTGATAAATAGCGGAAAACGAATAAACAGGTGTCGGCCACTTTACACTCAAACTCTCAGTCATGAGCGTGGGCAACATGCAGTGTGTGGGCGCCAGGGGTCCAGCCCGTAGCCCACAGGCTACGTGCGGCCCAGGAGGGCTGTGAATGGGTCCCAACACAAAATCGTAAATTTACTTAAAACCTTTCTCTTTTTTTGCTCATCAGTTTTCGTTAGTGTTTGTGTATTTGATATTAAATGTGTATTAAATACACCCTGGAAGAAGACAGCTCCTCTTTTCCCAGGGTGGCCCAGAGATGCTGGTAGGTCGGACGCCCCTGGTGGAGTTTTGCAGTCTTCTTTCTTGTGTCACATGGCTGCAGAGGCGCTCTGCGTGTGGCTGCGGACTGCAGAGGCTTCACGGAACGTACGCTGTTGTCGCATGTCATGTTCTCAGTGCCAACACTTGCACCAGTGCTGTGAAAGCAGACTTGGGGCAGAACTGCTGGTGTCTTAGCAGAGGTCCGGGCAGAGGCGCCGGACTGCCCTAGTACTGAGTGTGTTTTCTATAATCGTGCACCTGCGGTGAAAAAAGTCCACTTTGATTAAAAATGTTCTTGGTGAAACAGTCAGCATGATTAGTTGTAGTAAATCTTTACCTTTGAGTAAGTCTTGACTGTTTCGTGTGATGCAGTTGGAAGTCCATCGAAAGCACTTCCCCTGTGCATTAAACTTCAGGGACTGTCTTGAGGAAGAGTGTCTGTGGTTTTCACAGGCCGAACTGGCCACTTTTTCTTTACGTGAGTGAAAGAGTGGTGATCTGTGGTTATTTTGACTTGGAGACACATTCTTGAAAATAGTGCAAGCCCGTCACTTCAAAGAAAACAACAGTTAGTGTTCATCGCCAAGAGTAAAGTTGCAACTTACAAGCAAAAATTAGAATTTTAAAAACCTTGTACTGACATCATGAGTTTGACAGCTTTCCAATAATTTAAGACTTCTGTGATGAGATCAATGAAGACATGTGTAAGTGTTGGGTTTTTTAGATAGTGTGTGATGAAATGTGTCAACATTTGGAAGATCTTTGTAACACAGAAAACCAGTATTTTTCAAGTGACCAAAGCATGAAGTTGCACAATTAGGCATGGGTGAAAAGATTCATCAAAGGTAGAGAATTGCCGGTGGATCTTAATGCAACAAACAAAAAGGTTTTTATTATTATTTCTGAGTCTACATTTTAACTGGTCTGAGAAGTTGCCACTGGAGTTGCGTTGGACTGTTGGAGAAGACCTGCAGTTTTCTGGAGAGGGTGTCGAAATACCCCTCCCTTTCCTGAGTGCACAGTGTGAGGCTGCGTTTTCTTCATGTGCTTCAGCTGAAACCAGGTTGACTGAAGAAGCGGGAATGAGGGTCTGTTTCCTGTCAGCCAGACAGTGAAACGATTTGCAGAGATAGGAGATAATGCTACTGTCTGACACGGTTTGTTCTCTTTTAGACAGAAGTTATTTTCCATTAAATGTTCATTAGTACGTTTAAATGAATTAGTAGGTATTTTAGGTGTTCCCAGTTTTATTCTGTAGTTAATGTTATAGGTGTAACTCATATATTCAGAAGTTCTTCGGGGTCCTCCCTGCAAGAAGGCTCGGGACACCTGCTCTGGCGTCTGCCAAGAGGACCGGGGAGAGGCAGCAGGTGTGCGTGTGTCTGCGTCACACACTCCACTGTATGCGCTTTAAATATCTGCTATTTCTGAATTAATTATACCCTTACTTCCTCTCATCAATATAATCAATAGCTAGCTGTGTTTGTATTATTCATGCTTCCATTTAATATTTATTGAGAACATAGTTATCAGAGGTTGGAAGAGAAAGGGGATATACAGAATATATAAATCGCGTTTATTCCCTATACAAGGAATAAGACGGGCATGTTACTGTGCTAAATTGTCTTGGAAGTTTGTTGCTCATCTTTCCTGGGTGTGGCTATGAAACAGATTTGTTCTGGTTGTTGATTGCTGTGTAACAGACCTCCCCAAAACTCAGTGGCTTAAACCAACAATTCATAGTGCTCTCTCGCCGTGCTGTGGGTCAGTTGCTCACCTGAGGGTGCTCACTTGAGGTCTCTTACATGCTTGAGTCGGACAGAAGTGGGATTGGATGTCTCGTGGGACCCAAGCTCAGCTGGGGGGTCTGTGCAGGCATAGACTGGAGCCCCTCCTTTTTTTCATGTGACCTGTTAATGAAGCTTGATTTTCTCACAAGTTCCCAGGAGGGATGTTCCCAAGAGGGGCATCCAAGAGTGACAGAAACTGTAAGATTTCTTATGACCTAGTTCAGCTATTCCAGTAGTTGCTCTCACCACACTTTACTGGTCAAAAGGAGGTCACAGGACCAGCCCAGGTTCAAGAGGAAGGGACCACAAGAGGACAGAAACACTGGGACGCTTGATCCATTTGTGGCCATCTTTGTATACTAGCTGCCACAAGATGGTCAGGAGACTACTGAATTATGTCATAAATTAATACCCGTTGTAATGGGAAGATGAACAATTGCATTCATTCTTAAAGTCTAGGCTTAAGGTAAATGTCTAGATTTCTATTCAACATAGAAAATTCAGCTAAATCTATTCAAATACTGTCTTTGCATTTTTCTCTTTTAATTTACATGTGACATAAAAGTTCTCTTTCCTGACTTCTGCCTGTATTCAGTTTCTTTTCTTCAGAAGAAGATGCCCACTTTCTAGTAAGGGTGTCTTTACCTGCAATAAGTGGGCAGAGTTCTTCCTTGAGAGTGCCTGTGTTGCGGTCCGTGCTGGTTGAGTGGTTGATACTGGCCAGATCTTCTCTTTGGGCCGAGAAAATGTGGGGCTGTGTTATCCTGCTGCAGAGTGAGTGCCTGGATGTTCACCTCGACAACGGCAGACCCAGCTCCATATAAGAGGGGTTAGGGGCAGCATTGAATTTGGAGGGCGGAGCTCAGAGATTGTTTGGAAGTGGCATTTATATAGCAGTCACGCTGTCTCCACTTTGATTAACGTATGTGCTGTGGCTTCGAGATCTGGCGGAGGAAATTTGGTGGGGGGTGGGAGAGATGCTTTAGCTAAAGCTCCCCTTGGTGGTGCTGTTGCGCTGTAAACTTCCAAAGAAAACATCCTTTAGCTGCCTTTTTTTTTTTTTTTTAACTTTTAGAGAGAGGGGAAGGGAGGGAGAAAGAGAGGGAGAGAAACATCCATGTGTGGTTGCCTCTCACATGCCCCTCCACTGGGGAACTGGCCTGCAATCCAGGCATGTGCCCTGACCGGGAATCGAACTGGTGACCCTTTGGTTCACAGCCCGTGCTCAATCCACTGAGCTACACCAGCCAGAGCTGCCTTTTTTTTTTTAAGCAAACATTTTATTGGATACCTTAGGTATACCAGGCCCTGTGCTAGGCTGGGGTGAAACTAATAGGACTCAGCTTTTGTCCCCACAGTCTAACACTGGCTATTCACTTTCCTGGCATTTTCTCAAAAGAGAAAAAGAGCCAGGCCCCCAGCTGCCCATAGATGCCCTGCAGTCAGTAACCAGTTTGCCTGAAACTTCTGTGTTCACAAAAAGGTCAGAATTTTTAAAGTGGCATGAAAAGGTATCAAATGGCCCTTAAATATATTTTAAAATGCTCAACTTCACTCTAATAAGAAATATACAACTTAAAACTATACTGAGATGGCATTTTTCTCCTATCAGACCAGAACAATATGGTTCTGTGTGGCTGTGTGGAAATGGGTACTCTCAAACTTGGCTTGGGGGGATGGGGGGTATAAATTGGTGCATCCCCTATGTAGAACAATGGAACAGTGTGATAATATCTATCCAAATTCCAGACCCACAACCGGTAGTCAGTCATACCTGAGTTTGTGCAAAATGTCAGTGTACATGTTTATTTTGGCAGTACTTTTTTATATGATAGCAAAGGGTTGTAGAAACAACTCAAGTATCTGTCAAGTCTATTGACTTACTTAAGTAAATAGGATACAGTGGTACTAATGGATAGTGTGCAGCTGTAAAAAAAAAAAAAAAAGCCCTGGCTGGCGTGGCTCAGTGGATTGAGTGCTGGCCTGAGAACCAAAGGGTCACCACTGGTTTGATTCCCAGTCAGGGCATATACCTGGCCTGCAGGCCAGGTCCCCAGTAGGGGGCCTCGTGAGAGACAACCACACATTGATATTTCTCTCCCTCCATTCCCCTCTGTTTAAAATAAATAAATAAAATCTTTAAATAAAAAAGAGAGAATAAGGGTACCAATAGACAGCTCTCCAAGATATTTGTATGGCAAAAGCAAGGCACAGAATAGTATGTGTATTATGTGATTTGTGTATGTGAGGGGATAAATAATATATATTTGCATTTTTTTATTTACATGCAAAAACTCTGAAAAGATACACCAAAAAAAGTGATAAAATAAGTGAGTGGAAAGCAAGAATTTCCACTATAAATGTTTCTCTTTCATCATTTGTAAGCACCAGAGGCACAGGTATCTTTGTGTTATTCACAGAGGTGTCCCAGGTATTATAATAGTGCCTGGCACACATGATATTTGTAGAGTAAGTGACTGTGCAGAAATAGTTCCGTTAAAAAACAAAAGCAACACAGATTCATTACAGAAAATAATAGACAAGGCTTGAAGACAACCATAGTGCCCACTTCCAAGTAGTCTTTTGAGTAATACCTTGGTATTTAACCCCAGATAATTTTCTATTCAGTGATGTTCATATGTGTTTCAGTAAGGACAGTCTGTATGTAGCATGTGGAGTTTCATAAGTGTTTTCTTGTATGTATGTTTCTGTGTATATGTGTGTATATATAATCACCTGTGTTGAAAGGTATTTCTGTAACATGATGGCTTCAAAATATCATTGAATTTACTCAGTGAAACTGGTAAAGCCGCGTGTTTGGATGCAGCTCTGGAAAGAGGCCCAGCGCGCGCCCCAGATGCAGTGCGTGTGGGAGCGGTTCCCAGCGCGCTCCAGCGTGGGCCCACCGCAGCCTCTCACCGGCTGTGCTACTTTGGGCAAGTTACCTGAACTTTCCGTGCCTACGTTTCCTCATCTGTAAAGTGGGGTGATGGCACAGTAGTTTCTGTCTTGTAGGATTATTGTGAGGATTAAATCAGTAAAACCGAAGACCACTTGGAACGGTGTTCAGCACATGTGAGCGTCAGCCAGCCCCTTCTTTTCCAAATGTGGAGCACAGGAGAGAGACAGCAGGCTGGATCCCGAGGCTTGTTGTCTGCCTCGAAGCCCTGCACACGCATTTGTCTGCAGGTGTCCTTTTGGGACTGTCGCATCAAGTGATCCCCCGTCACCACTGGGAGACCCACACTGGTGACTGGCTTGGTGACGTTCAGCATGCAGGTGTCCGGAACAAGCAGCTGCTGCAGACTTGCTCTCCTCCAGGCGCCAAGCAGGTTGCAGGGCGCCCAGGTCTCGGGTGTGTCTGCTCCTTTAAGTAGCGGGGGAGTTGGTCGGACTTGCTGGGCAGAGCCTCTTCCAGGTGAGTGGTCGCTGACTGCGTGGTTCACCTGGCTAGTGACGTGGACGAAGAGAACCCTGTTTGGACTGTCCTGGTCTACTCCATGTCACACCCTGTTCTCCCGTCCGCTCAGAGGCAGGGCAGTCCTCCTGCCCAGTCAGTTCACATTTTCCTGTTTAGTTACGTTATTTTTAAAAAGGCTTTATTTTCATTTCTCATTCACTACTGATTAGCTCTTACAATTCATTCTGGCCTATTCCTGAGTCTCACTACAGATAAAACTGTATTTTCCATGTATTGGTTTCCTTAAAGTGGGGGGTTGTACCAGATCAAACTGATGCTGCTCTGAAATGCGTATTTTTCATTTCTGTCTTAATGGACAGTTCACAGACCACTTTGACTTAAAGGGAGAATTGGAAGTCCTTTCTGATAGGTTTTAAAAGAAGCTTTTAACTTAGATTATCCAGAAGTGACACTTGAAATGTGAATAAACATTTCAGAACAAAAGAGAAAAATGTAACTAAATAATCAAGTGTTTTGAACACATTTTGTATTCCTTATATATCTAGAAGTCAGATATCTTGTGTTAAACCGATAATCGTTGGCTTGAATTTTATTTGCAGAAGTCTTCATGAAGACTTCTTCCTTATGAAGAAAAAAAGATTTTTCTGGTATTGTAATTGCAACTACAAAATGTGGAGTATTTTGTGGCAATTGCAAGATTTGAAGCATTTTTCCAAGCCATAAGTAATTCTTTTCTTTCATAGTGATATGTAGGGTGGGACAAAGATCAGGTTTACAGCTGTTCACGTGGAAAATAATGCAACAGCTAATCAGTGATGATAGAATCAACTGTCTCACCTGCTCACAGCTGTGACCCTGCTTTCCTGCCGCCCTGTGTAGCACCTACTTGCAGTTGTGCCTTTCCTCTTCACCAAACCTTTTGCGCCTGTTTTGCTAATATATATTAGCAATATGCATATATTGACCTTATTGTATTTCATAAGTAATTACTAACCCTGATGGTCCAGGCACTGATAGTGATGTAATCTTATGCCATTTTTTTTAGACTTTCTTAAAATTGGGTCATTTACTAAGTGTTAAGAAGTTTGAAGCAACACATGACCTCTCTGTTGCAACTGAAGAAGTGAAAATAAAACTTATTAACCTGAAACTAATACAAAACAATATTGAATGTAAGCAACTGAAAAATAAAATTTAGTAAATGCCTGACAGAACCCTTATTAAAAACTGTTATCATCACACACATGTAGAAAGTGGTTACCGTGTGAAATAGTATGTTGCTTTAGCTTCTGTGGTTCTGTAGTGTTGATAGTGACAGCGATTTCAGCAAGTGTGTCAGCCAGATTTAGGTTCCACTCTAACTGAAAAACCGAAAATCTTTTTTTTTTTTGAGTATGTTGATGACCTTTTTTAAAAAATATATTTTATTAATTATGGCATTACAGTTCTATTTCCCCCCTTCATTCCCCTCCACCCTGCACACCCCCACCCGCACCATCGCCCCCTTTAGTTTATGATCATGTGTCTCAAGTTCTTTAGATTCTATCGAAAATCTTAGTAGTTTAAAGAAGAAAGAATTTTTATTTTTCTCCAAGTGAAAGTCCATCACAGGCCTTCAAGGGCTGAGAAGGGGGCTGTGCTCTGGGAAGTCTCTGTTAGTTTCCTTTAGCTGCTCTAACGCATCACCACAGACTTAACTGCCTAAAACAACACAAATACATCACCTCACAGTTCTGTAGGCCAGAAATCCGGGTAGGCTCCGCTGGTTTTCCGCTCCAGGTTTCACAAGGCCAAAATCAAGTTGTTGACCTGCTGGGATCTCCAGGAAGAATCTGCCTCCAGGCTCCAGGGTTTTGGCAGAATCCAGTTCCTTGTGATGGTGGAAGTGAGGTCCTGGCTGCCTGGCACTCAGCTGCGGGGTACTCTTATCCCCTAGAAGTCTCTCTCTGGTCCTCACTCTGGGCTCCTACCCTTCCGAGCCCAGGGGCGCAGCAAGTGCTTCTCAGGCTTGGATTCTCTCTGATTTGTGCCCTTTGCCACATCTCTCCGACTCTAGCCAGAGAAAATTATCTGCTCTAAAGAGCTCATGTAATTAGATTTTGTACATCTGCATATTTCAGGATGTTCTCCCTGTTTTAAGATCTTTAGTCTTAATTACATCTGCAAATTCCCTTTTGACTGTGCAATATATTCACAAGTTCCAGGGATTAGGGGATGGGTGTTTTTAGATGAACTCCGTACAGTGTATCTCCACCATCCATAAGGGCTGGTCTTCCTTTTTGGGTCCCAGTCAGCATCTGAGTTCAAGCCACAGGATCTAGGAAGAGATAAAGAATAAAAGGCGAGGCAAGGCTCTGAGGAAGGTTCCCAGAAGGTACCCAGGGACACTTAAATCTCATCAGTCAGAACTCAGTCATGGGGCCACATTTAGCAGCAGTGGAAGCTGAGAAACGTTTTTATTCACTGCAGCCATGCATCCTGCTAAAAAATCTGTTAGTACAGAAACAGATCACTGGGGACAGCCAACAGCCCCTGACCCACCCAGTGCCTTTGTTCTAACCATTGGAAAACAAAAGACCAGAGGGGACTGAATTATTAGTACAACTGCCGAACTGTGGGAGTGGACCAGCAAAGGTTTCCCGGGCAAGTTCAAGGCGCGTAGGGGCAGACTGATGAGAAATCCAAAATGAGCAGTGTAACTGGACACCACAGTACGAAATCTCTGCATCAAGAAGAGCTGCTAGCCTTGATGTGTTTTTTTATTCTTACGTACCCGGCACAGTGCTTTTACAGAGTAGGTTTTAGTAAATATTTTTGGAATGAATTTAAATGTTACTACTGTGGTATTTGGAGTGAGATAAGCTATTTCATGGAGCTGTACTGGATTCTTTTTAAAAATTTGACTTTTCTGTGAAACATACATTCTTGGATATTGTACTGAACCCACACTAGAAACTCATGTGGTATAACCAGTCAATCCATTTTGCGTTATTGGGTCTTCAATTCCTACAACACCTACATATTTTTATCTGAAGAAGATGTGAAAATACAGTTTAGGAACAAGAAATTCGTTTTCAGTCCATTAGAATTTCTGTGTGGCCTGCTATAAAATAGAAAGTGATACATTGTACAAAGTTCCATAGGAAGATAGAAGGAAGTGGGGAGTAATTCTAACCCAGGGTACAGTGGAGTACATGGCATTTAATTGCGATCTTAATGGATAAATAACATTTCAACAGGTAAAGATGGGGGACAGGATAACCACAGTTGCAACTAGAAAACATCAAAGGGCTGGCAAGGAAGAAGAACTTAGAAAAGTATGTAGAACTGCCTGTTACTATAGAAGAATTACTCTTTCATGTCAGTGAGTGTGGGCTTCTGAAGTTTCCTGGTCTGCAGCCTCGTTCCTCTTCCTGTCCGCAGAGGTGAAATCAGGTGCAGACTCCCACTAGCTCTAGGAATTGCGTCCATGTGGCCTTCTTCAAGACTAGTGAGTGCTTCGGTCTGTCCAGCTTTGAGGACCTTCTGGTC
The DNA here is from genome assembly GCF_021234435.1 of Artibeus jamaicensis. Classification (NCBI taxonomy): domain Eukaryota; kingdom Metazoa; phylum Chordata; class Mammalia; order Chiroptera; family Phyllostomidae; genus Artibeus; species Artibeus jamaicensis. The sequence continues at coordinate 29,574,514 of NW_026521803.1, read as the reverse complement.
AATTTTCACTCTGGATATGCTGCTGCAGCATGAGACACTTCACTGGCTACTTATATCACTAGAGTTGGGTCCACAGCGCCACTAACTCAAAGGAACCAGATACAGATAGATGCGCCCCAGCCTGCCGCCCTGCCAGGTGGCCTGCTGATGCTAATGAGTAAAAGGGGCGTGGCAGCTCTTTCTCGTACTTTAATGGTTCACATGGAGCCGTGTAACTGTGACCTACACTTCACCTTAACCTGGGGAGGGACTAAGATAACTGAAGCCGTTCAACTGTGGCTTACAGACCTTTGGAGGCGCCATAGAAAAAGACCGATAGAACATTAAATGCAGTCCCTCCCAGATCCCCAATTCTACAACTCCGATCTTTAGTCTTGTTCTCCTGCAGATCTCATGTTTTCCTCGCTGGGGGCGACAGGACTGTCAGGCCTCTTAGGTCACCTTCCCCCTCCCAGAGCAGCTCTGCTGTCCCCTGTCTCATATGCTGCACTTTCACAGCAAATTTCTGTCGAAGAAAGGATTTCGCTGCTCCACATACATGCGTACATGCATAGCTACGTGAATAGATAACTAAGGCGAAAATTAGAAAACACGATTATAAATGGTGAGCTAATAAGGTTGGTCTTCAGGTATCTTGAAGCTTCTCCAAAAGCAGTGTATTTTCTTAAGATGTTATATCTAAAAGATGTGTGTTTTATATTGGGATAATAGCATTGTTTTAGTATCTTAGTGAAGTCAGTTTTTGAAAGTAATAGGTTCATTTGGTTACTTAAACTGTGTATTTTCTTATACAGTAGTGCCCCCCTTTCCACAACCAGCTGTGGTCTGAAGACATAAAATGGAAATTTTCAGAATTAAACAAGTTACAAGTTTGAAGTGCATGCTGTTCTCAGTGGTGTGATGAAGTCCCTCGCTGCCCTGCCCCGTTGCGCCCGGGACACGAGTCACCCTTTTGTGCGGCACATCCACACGGTGGTGCATCCACACGGTGTGTGCTGCCTGCCCGCTGGTCACCAGGGGCAGCATCGCCAGAAGGGCAGCAGCCGCCTAATGCTGACCACTCCGCCTGCGCCGTGCGCTCACTCCATCGCCTCGTGGTCAGTGAGATACTTTGAGAGAGACCACATTCCTGTAGCTTTTATTACAGCGTGTTATAATTATTCTGTTTTATTGTTGTTACTCTTTTACTATGCCTAATTATAAATTAAACTTTGTCATAGGTGTGTATGTATAGAAAAAAATGTCTGCCATTTTGGGCCTCTGCTGGGGCTTTTGGAACAGATGAGGGGAAAATACTACATTTGTAATGTTAGAGACATTCTCTTTTACCTTGTATTATTTCTACATGTAGGTATTGAGTTTTTTTCTACTTGGTTGTATTATTTCTCTGCTCTCTGCCTTCTACAAAATTTTATCTGTTAACAGAATATAGATTCTTAGGCAAAAATCTGTTTTATTAATTATAAAGCACAGGTCTCAGACTACCAAACCAAGTATAATGAGTGTTTTGAATTAAATATTTAGTGTTTCATTGACTGTTTCCTCCTTCCATTAAGACCTCGGAAATAATTCTTCACTAACAAGCCTTCTGTTTGTTTTGGGCCAAAGCGTGTATTGACGTGGAATGAGCGATTGCTGTAGCGCTTCGGGTATGGTGAGCTCGTCTCGATGCCAACCTCAGTGCAGTGAACTCCTGGTGGGGAGAACTCCTGGTGACAGAACTCCTGCGTTTCTGTCACTGCAGGAAGGGCTTCATTTTGTTTCCATGTATCTGGTGGTCATACTGTTTTGAGAACAGTAAGAAATGTGTTACGGTGGCATGGAATGGGAAAGTAGAAAAGTATGTAGAGATTGTAAAGGGCTTGGTATTCAAGGTTTTTACTAAGACAAGTGGACTGTGTTTGAATGGGATGTGCAGAACGGAGTGTAGACTCCGTCACCTCATCGTCTTCCTCCCTGGAATACAGTTGGTTTATTTGACCAGCACAGGCTGATGTTTTACCATGGGTGATGA